>NC_133124.1:163769930-166169930 GCF_048418815.1 Hemitrygon akajei
TCTACATCGCCCCCCAGGGACCCGTGTACCTGTACCCCTGGGTCTCCCTGTTCTACATCACTCCCCAGGGAACCGTGTACCTGTACCCCTGGGTCTCTCTGTTCTACATCGCCCCCCAGGGATCTGTGTACCTGTACCCCTGGGTCTCTCTGTTCTACATCACTCCCCAGGGAACCGTGTACCTGTACCCCTGGGTCTCTCTGTTCCACATCACTCCCCGTGGAACCGTGTACCTGTACCCCTGGGTCTCCCTGTTCTACATCACTCCCCCTCCCCCAGGGAACCGTGTACCTGTACCCCTGGGTCTCTCTGTTCCACATCACCCCCTGCCCCAGGGAACCGTGTACCTGTACCCCTGGGTTTCTCTGTTCCACATCACCCCCTCCCCCAGGGATCCGTGTACCTGTACGCCTGGGTCTCTCTGTTCCACATCACTCCCCATGGAACCGTGTACCTGTACCCCTGGGTCTCCCTGTTCTACATCACTCCCCCTCCCCCAGGGAACCGTGTACCTGTACCCCTGGGTCTCTCTGTTCCACATCACTCCCTCCCCCAGGGAACCGTGTACCTGTACCCCTGGGTCTCTCTGTTCCACATCACCCCCCCAGGGAACCGTGTACCTGTACCCCAGGGTCTCTCTGTTCTACATCACTCCCCAGGGAACCGTGTACCTGTACCCCTGGGTCTCTTTGTTCCACATCACTCCCCATGGAACCGTGTACCTGTACCCCTGGGTCTCTCTGTTCCACATCACTCCCCAGGGAACCATGTACCTGTACCCCTGGGTCTCTCTGTTCTACATCAACCCCCAGGGAACCGTGTACCTGTACCCCTGGGTCTCTCTGTTCCACATCACTCCCCAGGGAACCGTGTACCTGTACCCCTGGGTCTCTCTGTTCTACATCACTCCCCAGGGAACCGTGTACCTGTACCCCTTGGTCTCTCTGTTCTACATCACTCCCCAGGGAACCGTGTACCCGTACCCCTGGGTCTGTCTGTTCTACATCACTCCCCCAGGGAACCGTGTACCCATACCCCTGGGTCTCTCTGTTCCACATCACCCTCTCCCCCAGGAAACCGTGTATCTGTACCCCTGGGTCTCTCAGTTCTACATCACATCACAGGGAACCGTGTACCTGTACCCCTGGGTCTCCCTGTTCTACATCACTCCCCAGGGAACCGTGTACCTGTACCCCTGGGTCTCTCTGTTCTACAACGCCCCCAGGGATCTGTGTACCTGTACCCCTGGGTCTCTCTGTTCTACATCACTCCCCAGGGAACCGTGTACCTGTACCCCTGGGTCTCTCTGTTCCACATCACTCCCCGTGGAACCGTGTACCTGTACCCCTGGGTCTCCCTGTTCTACATCACTCCCCCTCCCCCAGGGAACCGTGTACCTGTACCCCTGGGTCTCTCTGTTCCACATCACCCCCTGCCCCAGGGAACCGTGTACCTGTACCCCTGGGTCTCTCTGTTCCACATCACCCCCTCCCCCAGGGATCCGTGTACCTGTACGCCTGGGTCTCTCTGTTCCACATCACTCCCCATGGAACCGTGTACCTGTACCCCTGGGTCTCCCTGTTCTACATCACTCCCCCTCCCCCAGGGAACCGTGTACCTGTACCCCTGGGTCTCTCTGTTCCACATCACCCCCCTCCCCCAGGGAACCGTGTACCTGTACCCCTGGGTCTCTCTGTTCCACATCACCCCCCAGGGAACCGTGTACCTGTACCCCAGGGTCTCTCTGTTCTACATCACTCCCCAGGGACCGTGTACCTGTACCCCTGGGTCTCTTTGTTCCACATCACTCCCCATGGAACCGTGTACCTGTACCCCTGGGTCTCTCTGTTCCACATCACTCCCCAGGGAACCATGTACCTGTACCCCTGGGTCTCTCTGTTCTACATCAACCCCCAGGGAACCGTGTACCTGTACCCCTGGGTCTCTCTGTTCCACATCACTCCCCAGGGAACCGTGTACCTGTACCCCTGGGTCTCTCTGTTCTACATCACTCCCCAGCGAACCGTGTACCTGTACCCCTTGGTCTCTCTGTTCTACATCACACCCCAGGGAACCGTGTACCCGTACCCCTGGGTCTCTCTGTTCTACATCACTCCCCAGGGAACCGTGTATCCATACCCCTGGGTCTCTCTGTTCCACATCACCCTCTCCCCCAAGAAACCGTGTATCTGTACCCCTGGGTCTCTCAGTTCTACATCACTTCCCAGGGAACCGTGTACCTGTACCCCTGGGTCTCTCTGTTCTACATCACTCCCCTGGGAACTGTGTACCCGTACCCCTGGGTCTCTCTGTTCCACATCACCCTGTCCCCCAGGAAACCGTGTATCTGTACCCCTGGGTCTCTCTGTTCTACATTACTTCCCAGGGAACCGTGTACCTGTACCCCTGGGTCTCTCTGTTCCACATCACTCCCCAGGGAACCGTGTACCCGTACCCCTGGGTCTCTCTGTTCCACATCACTCCCCAGGGAACCGTGTACCTGTACCCCTGGGTCTCTCTGTTCCACATCACGCCCCAGGGAACCGTGTACCTGTACCCCTGGGTCTCTCTGTTCTACATCACTCCCCAGGGAACCGTGTACCTGTACCCCAGGGTCTCTCTGTTCCACATCACTCCCCCTCCCCCAGGGAACCGTGTACCTGTACCCCTGGGTCTCTCTGTTCCACATCACTCCCCAGGGAACCGTGTACCCGTACCCCTGGGTCTCTCTGTTCCACATCACTCCCCAGGGAACCGTGTACCCGTACCCCTGGGTCTCTCTGTTCCACATCACTCCCCAGGGAACCGTGTACCCGTACCCCTGGGTCTCTCTGTTCCACATCACTCCCCAGGGAACCGTGTACCCGTACCCCTGGGTCTCTCTGTTCCACATCACTCCCCAGGGAACCGTGTACCCGTACCCCTGGGTCTCTCTGTTCCACATCACTCCCCAGGGAACCGTGTACCCGTACCCCTGGGTCTCTCTGTTCCACATCACTCCCCAGGGAACCGTGTACCCGTACCCCTGGGTCTCTCTGTTCCACATCACTCCCCAGGGAACCGTGTACCCGTACCCCTGGGTCTCTCTGTTCCACATCACTCCCCAGGGAACCGTGTACCCGTACCCCAGGGTCTCTCTGTTCCACATCACTCCCCAGGGAACCGTGTACCCGTACCCCAGGGTCTCTCTGTTCCACACCACTCCCCAGGGAACCGTGTACCTGTACCCCTGGGTCTCTCTGTTCTACATCACTCCCCCTCCCCCAGGGAACCGTGTACCTGTACCCCTGGGTCTCTCTGTTCCACATCACTCCCCAGGGAACCGTGTACCTGTACCCCTGGGTCTCTCTGTTCCACATCACTCCCCCAGGGAAACGTGTACCTGTACCCCTGGGTCTCTCTGTTCCACATCACTCCCCAGGGAACCGTGTACCTGTACCCCTGGGTCTCTCTGTTCTACATCACTCCCCAGGGAACCGTGTACCTGTACCCCTGGGTCTCTCTGTTCTCCATCACTCCCCAGGGAACCATGTACCTGTACCCCTGGGTCTCTCTGTTCTGCATCACTCCCCAGGGAACTGTGTACCTGTACCCCTGGGTCTCTCTGTTCTACATCACTCCCCCTCCCCCAGGGAACCGTGTACCTGTACCCTTGGGTCTCTCTGTTCTACATCACCCCCTCCCCCAGGGAACCGTGTACCTGTACCCCTGGGTCTCTCTGTTCTACATCACTCCCCAGGGAACCGTGTACCTGTACCCCTGGGTCTGTCTGTTCTAGATTGCTCCCCAGGGAACCGTGTACCTGTACCCCTGGGTCTCTCTGTTCTACATCGCCCCCCAGGGACCCGTGTACCTGTACCCCTGGGTCTCCCTGTTCTACATCACTCCCCAGGGAACCGTGTACCTGTACCCCTGGGTCTCTCTGTTCTACATCGCCCCCCAGGGATCTGTGTACCTGTACCCCTGGGTCTCTCTGTTCTACATCACTCCCCAGGGAACCGTGTACCTGTACCCCTGGGTCTCTCTGTTCCACATCACTCCCCGTGGAACCGTGTACCTGTACCCCTGGGTCTCCCTGTTCTACATCACTCCCCCTCCCCCAGGGAACCGTGTACCTGTACCCCTGGGTCTCTCTGTTCCACATCACCCCCTGCCCCAGGGAACCGTGTACCTGTACCCCTGGGTTTCTCTGTTCCACATCACCCCCTCCCCCAGGGATCCGTGTACCTGTACGCCTGGGTCTCTCTGTTCCACATCACTCCCCATGGAACCGTGTACCTGTACCCCTGGGTCTCCCTGTTCTACATCACTCCCCCTCCCCCAGGGAACCGTGTACCTGTACCCCTGGGTCTCTCTGTTCCACATCACTCCCTCCCCCAGGGAACCGTGTACCTGTACCCCTGGGTCTCTCTGTTCCACATCACCCCCCCAGGGAACCGTGTACCTGTACCCCAGGGTCTCTCTGTTCTACATCACTCCCCAGGGAACCGTGTACCTGTACCCCTGGGTCTCTTTGTTCCACATCACTCCCCATGGAACCGTGTACCTGTACCCCTGGGTCTCTCTGTTCCACATCACTCCCCAGGGAACCATGTACCTGTACCCCTGGGTCTCTCTGTTCTACATCAACCCCCAGGGAACCGTGTACCTGTACCCCTGGGTCTCTCTGTTCCACATCACTCCCCAGGGAACCGTGTACCTGTACCCCTGGGTCTCTCTGTTCTACATCACTCCCCAGGGAACCGTGTACCTGTACCCCTTGGTCTCTCTGTTCTACATCACTCCCCAGGGAACCGTGTACCCGTACCCCTGGGTCTGTCTGTTCTACATCACTCCCCAGGGAACCGTGTACCCATACCCCTGGGTCTCTCTGTTCCACATCACCCTCTCCCCCAGGAAACCGTGTATCTGTACCCCTGGGTCTCTCAGTTCTACATCACATCACAGGGAACCGTGTACCTGTACCCCTGGGTCTCCCTGTTCTACATCACTCCCCAGGGAACCGTGTACCTGTACCCCTGGGTCTCTCTGTTCTACAACGCCCCCCAGGGATCTGTGTACCTGTACCCCTGGGTCTCTCTGTTCTACATCACTCCCCAGGGAACCGTGTACCTGTACCCCTGGGTCTCTCTGTTCCACATCACTCCCCGTGGAACCGTGTACCTGTACCCCTGGGTCTCCCTGTTCTACATCACTCCCCCTCCCCCAGGGAACCGTGTACCTGTACCCCTGGGTCTCTCTGTTCCACATCACCCCCTGCCCCAGGGAACCGTGTACCTGTACCCCTGGGTCTCTCTGTTCCACATCACCCCCTCCCCCAGGGATCCGTGTACCTGTACGCCTGGGTCTCTCTGTTCCACATCACTCCCCATGGAACCGTGTACCTGTACCCCTGGGTCTCCCTGTTCTACATCACTCCCCCTCCCCCAGGGAACCGTGTACCTGTACCCCTGGGTCTCTCTGTTCCACATCACCCCCTCCCCCAGGGAACCGTGTACCTGTACCCCTGGGTCTCTCTGTTCCACATCACCCCCCCAGGGAACCGTGTACCTGTACCCCAGGGTCTCTCTGTTCTACATCACTCCCCAGGGAACCGTGTACCTGTACCCCTGGGTCTCTTTGTTCCACATCACTCCCCATGGAACCGTGTACCTGTACCCCTGGGTCTCTCTGTTCCACATCACTCCCCAGGGAACCATGTACCTGTACCCCTGGGTCTCTCTGTTCTACATCAACCCCCAGGGAACCGTGTACCTGTACCCCTGGGTCTCTCTGTTCCACATCACTCCCCAGGGAACCGTGTACCTGTACCCCTGGGTCTCTCTGTTCTACATCACTCCCCAGCGAACCGTGTACCTGTACCCCTTGGTCTCTCTGTTCTACATCACTCCCCAGGGAACCGTGTACCCGTACCCCTGGGTCTCTCTGTTCTACATCACTCCCCAGGGAACCGTGTATCCATACCCCTGGGTCTCTCTGTTCCACATCACCCTCTCCCCCAAGAAACCGTGTATCTGTACCCCTGGGTCTCTCAGTTCTACATCACTTCCCAGGGAACCGTGTACCTGTACCCCTGGGTCTCTCTGTTCTACATCACTCCCCTGGGAACTGTGTACCCGTACCCCTGGGTCTCTCTGTTCCACATCACCCTGTCCCCCAGGAAACCGTGTATCTGTACCCCTGGGTCTCTCTGTTCTACATTACTTCCCAGGGAACCGTGTACCTGTACCCCTGGGTCTCTCTGTTCCACATCACTCCCCAGGGAACCGTGTACCCGTACCCCTGGGTCTCTCTGTTCCACATCACTCCCCAGGGAACCGTGTACCTGTACCCCTGGGTCTCTCTGTTCCACATCACGCCCCAGGGAACCGTGTACCTGTACCCCTGGGTCTCTCTGTTCTACATCACTCCCCAGGGAACCGTGTACCTGTACCCCAGGGTCTCTCTGTTCCACATCACTCCCCCTCCCCCAGGGAACCGTGTACCTGTACCCCTGGGTCTCTCTGTTCCACATCACTCCCCAGGGAACCGTGTACCCGTACCCCTGGGTCTCTCTGTTCCACATCACTCCCCAGGGAACCGTGTACCCGTACCCCTGGGTCTCTCTGTTCCACATCACTCCCCAGGGAACCGTGTACCCGTACCCCTGGGTCTCTCTGTTCCACATCACTCCCCAGGGAACCGTGTACCCGTACCCCTGGGTCTCTCTGTTCCACATCACTCCCCAGGGAACCGTGTACCCGTACCCCTGGGTCTCTCTGTTCCACATCACTCCCCAGGGAACCGTGTACCCGTACCCCTGGGTCTCTCTGTTCCACATCACTCCCCAGGGAACCGTGTACCCGTACCCCTGGGTCTCTCTGTTCCACATCACTCCCCAGGGAACCGTGTACCCGTACCCCAGGGTCTCTCTGTTCCACATCACTCCCCAGGGAACCGTGTACCCGTACCCCAGGGTCTCTCTGTTCCACACCACTCCCCAGGGAACCGTGTACCTGTACCCCTGGGTCTCTCTGTTCTACATCACTCCCCCCTCCCCCAGGGAACCGTGTACCTGTACCCCTGGGTCTCTCTGTTCCACATCACTCCCCAGGGAACCGTGTACCTGTACCCCTGGGTCTCTCTGTTCCACATCACTCCCCAGGGAAACGTGTACCTGTACCCCTGGGTCTCTCTGTTCCACATCACTCCCCAGGGAACCGTGTACCTGTACCCCTGGGTCTCTCTGTTCTACATCACTCCCCAGGGAACCGTGTACCTGTACCCCTGGGTCTCTCTGTTCTCCATCACTCCCCAGGGAACCGTGTACCTGTACCCCTGGGTCTCTCTGTTCTGCATCACTCCCCAGGGAACTGTGTACCTGTACCCCTGGGTCTCTCTGTTCTACATCACTCCCCCTCCCCCAGGGAACCGTGTACCTGTACCCTTGGGTCTCTCTGTTCTACATCACCCCCTCCCCCAGGGAACCGTGTACCTGTACCCCTGGGTCTCTCTGTTCTACATCACTCCCCAGGGAACCGTGTACCTGTACCCCTGGGTCTGTCTGTTCTAGATTGCTCCCCAGGGAACCGTGTACCTGTACCCCTGGGTCTCTCTGTTCTACATCGCCCCCCAGGGACCCGTGTACCTGTACCCCTGGGTCTCTCTGTTCTACATCGCCCCCCAGGGATCTGTGTACCTGTACCCCTGGGTCTCTCTGTTCTACATCACTCCCCAGGGAACCGTGTACCTGTACCCCTGGGTCTCTCTGTTCCACATCACTCCCCGTGGAACCGTGTACCTGTACCCCTGGGTCTCCCTGTTCTACATCACTCCCCCTCCCCCAGGGAACCGTGTACCTGTACCCCTGGGTCTCTCTGTTCCACATCACCCCCTGCCCCAGGGAACCGTGTACCTGTACCCCTGGGTTTCTCTGTTCCGCATCACCCCCCTCCCCCAGGGATCCGTGTACCTGTACGCCTGGGTCTCTCTGTTCCACATCACTCCCCATGGAACCGTGTACCTGTACCCCTGGGTCTCCCTGTTCTACATCACTCCCCCTCCCCCAGGGAACCGTGTACCTGTACCCCTGGGTCTCTCTGTTCCACATCACTCCCTCCCCCAGGGAACCGTGTACCTGTACCCCTGGGTCTCTCTGTTCCACATCACCCCCCCAGGGAACCGTGTACCTGTACCCCAGGGTCTCTCTGTTCTACATCACTCCCCAGGGAACCGTGTACCTGTACCCCTGGGTCTCTTTGTTCCACATCACTCCCCATGGAACCGTGTACCTGTACCCCTGGGTCTCTCTGTTCCACATCACTCCCCAGGGAACCATGTACCTGTACCCCTGGGTCTCTCTGTTCTACATCAACCCCCAGGGAACCGTGTACCTGTACCCCTGGGTCTCTCTGTTCCACATCACTCCCCAGGGAACCGTGTACCTGTACCCCTGGGTCTCTCTGTTCTACATCACTCCCCAGGGAACCGTGTACCTGTACCCCTTGGTCTCTCTGTTCTACATCACTCCCCAGGGAACCGTGTACCCGTACCCCTGGGTCTCTCTGTTCTACATCACTCCCCAGGGAACCGTGTACCCATACCCCTGGGTCTCTCTGTTCCACATCACCCTCTCCCCCAGGAAACCGTGTATCTGTACCCCTGGGTCTCTCAGTTCTACATCACATCACAGGGAACCGTGTACCTGTACCCCTGGGTCTCTCTGTTCTACATCACTCCCCAGGGAACTGTGTACCCGTACCCCTGGGTCTCTCTGTTCCACATCACCCTGTCCCCCAGGAAACCGTGTATCTGTACCCCTGGGTCTCTCTGTTCTACATCACTTCCCAGGGAACCGTGTACCTGTACCCCTGGGTCTCTCTGTTCCACATCACTCCCCAGGGAACCGTGTACCCGTACCCCTGGGTCTCTCTGTTCCACATCACTCCCCAGGGAACCGTGTACCTGTACCCCTGGGTCTCTCTGTTCCACATCACGCCCCAGGGAACCGTGTACCTGTACCCCTGGGTCTCTCTGTTCTACATCACTCCCCAGGGAACCGTGTACCTGTACCCCAGGGTCTCTCTGTTCCACATCACTCCCCCTCCCCCAGGGAACCGTGTACCTGTACCCCTGGGTCTCTCTGTTCCACATCACTCCCCAGGGAACCGTGTACCTGTACCCCTGGGTCTCTCTGTTCCACATCACTCCCCAGGGAACCGTGTACCCGTACCCCTGGGTCTCTCTGTTCCACATCACTCCCCAGGGAACCGTGTACCCGTACCCCTGGGTCTCTCTGTTCCACATCACTCCCCAGGGAACCGTGTACCCGTACCCCTGGGTCTCTCTGTTCCACATCACTCCCCAGGGAACCGTGTACCCGTACCCCTGGGTCTCTCTGTTCCACATCACTCCCCAGGGAACCGTGTACCCGTACCCCTGGGTCTCTCTGTTCTCCATCACTCCCCAGGGAACCGTGCACCCGTACCCCTGGGTCTCTCTGTTCTCCATCACTCCCCAGGGAACCGTGTACCTGTACCCCAGGGTCTCTCTGTTCCACATCACTCCCCAGGGAACCGTGTACCTGTACCCCTGGGTCTCTCTGTTCCACACCACTCCCCAGGGAACCGTGTACCCGTACCCCAGGGTCTCTCTGTTCCACACCACTCCCCAGGGAACCGTGTACCCGTACCCCAGGGTCTCTCTGTTCCACACCACTCCCCAGGGAACCGTGTACCTGTACCCCTGGGTCTCTCTGTTCCACACCACTCCCCAGGGAACCGTGTACCCGTACCCCAGGGTCTCTCTGTTCCACACCACTCCCCAGGGAACCGTGTACCCGTACCCCAGGGTCTCTCTGTTCCACACCACTCCCCAGGGAACCGTGTACCCGTACCCCAGGGTCTCTCTGTTCCACACCACTCCCCAGGGAACCGTGTACCTGTACCCCAGGGTCTCTCTGTTCCACACCACTCCCCAGGGAACCGTGTACCTGTACCCCAGGGTCTCTCTGTTCCACACCACTCCCCAGGGAACCGTGTACCTGTACCCCTGGGTCTCTCTGTTCTACATCACTCCCCCTCCCCCAGGGAACCGTGTACCTGTACCCCTGGGTCTCTCTGTTCCACATCACTCCCCAGGGAACCGTGTACCTGTACCCCTGGGTCTCTCTGTTCCACATCACTCCCCAGGGAACCGTGTACCTGTACCCCTGGGTCTCTCTGTTCCACATCACTCCCCAGGGAACCGTGTACCTGTACCCCTGGGTCTCTCTGTTCCACATCACTCCCCAGGGAACCGTGTACCTGTACCCCTGGGTCTCTCTGTTCTCCATCACTCCCCAGGGAACCGTGTACCTGTACCCCTGGGTCTCTCTGTTCTACAGGACTCCCCAGGGAACCGTGTACCTGTACCCCAGGGTCTCTCTGTTCCACATCACTCCCCCTCCCCCAGGGAACCGTGTACCTGTACCCCTGGGTCTCTCTGTTCCACATCACACCCCAGGGAACCGTGTACCCGTACCCCTGGGTCTCTCTGTTCCACATCACTCCCCAGGGAACCGTGTACCCGTACCCCTGGGTCTCTCTGTTCCACATCACTCCCCAGGGAACCGTGTACCCGTACCCCTGGGTCTCTCTGTTCCACATCACTCCCCAGGGAACCGTGTACCCGTACCCCTGGGACTCTCTGTTCCACATCACTCCCCAGGGAACCGTGTACCCGTACCCCTGGGTCTCTCTGTTCCACATCACTCCCCAGGGAACCGTGTACCCGTACCCCTGGGTCTCTCTGTTCCACATCACTCCCCAGGGAACCGTGTACCCGTACCCATGGGTCTCTCTGTTCCACATCACTCCCCATGGAACCGTGTACCCGTACCCCTTGGTCTCTCTGTTCTCCATCACTCCCCAGGGAACCGTGTACCCGTACCCCTGGGTCTCTCTGTTCCACATCACTCCCCAGGGAACCGTGTACCCGTACCCCTGGGTCTCTCTGTTCCACACCACTCCCCAGGGAACCGTGTACCCGTACCCCTGGGTCTCTCTGTTCCACACCACTCCCCAGGGAACCGTGTACCCGTACCCCTGGGTCTCTCTGTTCCACACCACTCCCCAGGGAACCGTGTACCCGTACCCCTGGGTCTCTCTGTTCCACACCACTCCCCAGGGAACCGTGTACCCGTACCCCTGGGTCTCTCTGTTCCACATCACTCCCCAGGGAACCGTGTACCCGTACCCCTGGGTCTCTCTGTTCCACATCACTCCCCAGGGAACCGTGTACCCGTACCCCTGGGTCTCTCTGTTCCACATCACTCCCCAGGGAACCGTGTACCCGTACCCCTGGGTCTCTCTGTTCCACATCACTCCCCAGGGAACCGTGAACCCGTACCCCTGGGTCTCTCTGTTCCACATCACTCCCCAGGGAACCGTGTACCCGTACCCCTGGGTCTCTCTGTTCCACATCACTCCCCAGGGAACCGTGTACCCGTACCCCTGGGTCTCTCTGTTCCACATCACTCCCCAGGGAACCGTGTACCCGTACCCCTGGGTCTCTCTGTTCCACATCACTCCCCAGGGAACCGTGTACCTGTACCCCAGGGTCTCTCTGTTCTATATCACCCCCTCCCCCCGGAACCGTGTACCCGTACCCCTGTGTCTCTCTGTTCTACATCACCCACCAGGGAACCATTTACATGTACCCCTGGGTCTCTCTGTTCCACATCACTCCCCAGGGAACCATGTACCTGTACCCCAGGGTCTCTCTGTTCTACATCACTCTCCAGGGAACCGTGTACCTGTACCCCAGCATCTCTCTGTTCTACATCACCCCCCTCCCCCAGGGAACCGTGTACCTGTACCCCTGGGTCTCTCTGTTCTACATCACTCCCCAGGGAACCGTGTACCTGTACCCCTGGGTCTCTCTGTTCTACATCACTCCCCAGGGAACTGTGTTCCTGTACCCCAGCGTCTCTCTGTTCTACATCACTCCACAGGGAACCGTGTACCTGTACCCCTGGCTCTCTCTGTTCTGCATCACTCCCCAAGGAACCATGTACCTGTACCCCTGGGTCTCTCTGTTCCACATCACTCCCCAGGGAACCGTGTACCTGTACCCCAGCGTCTCTCTGTTCTGCATCACTCCCCAGGGAACCGTGTACCCGTACCCCTGGGTCTTTCTGTTCCACATCACTCCCCGGGGAACCATGTACCTGTACCCCAGGGTCTCTCTGTTCTACATCACTCCCCAGGGAATCGTGTACCCGTACCCCTGGGTCACTCTGTTCTAGATCACTCCCCAGGGAACCGTGTACCCGTACCCCTGGGTCTCTCTGTTCCACATCACTCCCCAGGGAACCGTGTACCTGTACCCCTGGGTCTCTCTGTTCCACATCACTCCCCAGGGAACCGTTTACCTGTACCCCAGCGTCTCTATGTTCTACATCACTCCCCAGGGAACCGTGTACCTGTACCCCTGGGTCTCTCTGTTCTACATCACCCCCTCCCCCAGGGAACCGTGTACCTGTACCCCTGGGTCTCTCTGTTCTACATCACTCCCCAGGGAACCGTGTACCTGTACCCCTGGGTCTGTCTGTTGTAGATCGCTCCCCAGGGAACCGTGTACCTGTACCGCTGGGTCTCTCTGTTCTACATCACTCCCCAGGGAACCGTGTACCTGTACCCCTGGGTCTCTCTGTTCTGCATCACTCCCCAGGGAACTGTGTACCTGTACCCCTGGGTCTCTCTGTTCTACATCACTCCCCCTCCCCCAGGGAACCGTGTACCTGTACCCTTGGGTCTCTCTGTTCTACATCACCCCCTCCCCCAGGGAACCGTGTACCTGTACCCCTGGGTCTCTCTGTTCTACATCACTCCCCAGGGAACCGTGTACCTGTACCCCTGGGTCTGTCTGTTCTACATCGCCCCCCAGGGACCCGTGTACCTGTACCCCTGGGTCTCCCTGTTCTACATCACTCCCCAGGGAACCGTGTACCTGTACCCCTGGGTCTCTCTGTTCTACATCGCCCCCCAGGGATCCGTGGACCTGTACCCCTGCGTCTCTCTGTTCCACATCACTCCCCATGGAACCGTGTACCTGTACCCCTGGGTCTCCCTGTTCTACATCACTCCCCCTCCCCCAGGGAACCGTGTACCTGTACCCCTGGGTCTCTCTGTTCTACATCACTCCCCAGGGAACCGTGTACCTGTACCCCTGGGTCTCTCTGTTCCACATCACTCCCCAGTGAACCGTGTACCTGTACCCCTGGGTCTCTCTGATCTACATCACTCCCCAGGGAACTGTGTACCTGTACCCCTGGGTCTCTCTGTTCTACATCACTCCCCAGAGAACCGTGTACCTGTACCCCTGGGTCTCTCTGTTCCACATCACCCCCTCCCCCAGGGAACCGTGTACCTGTACCCCTGGGTCTCTCTGTTCCACATCACCCCCTCCCCCAGGGATCCGTGTACCTGTACCTCTGGGTCTCTCTGTTCCACATCACTCCCCATAGAACCGTGTACCTGTACCCCTGGGTCTCTCTGTTCCACATCACCCCCCCAGGGAACCGTGTACCTGTACCCCAGGGTCTCTCTGTTCTACATCACTCCCCAGGGAACCGTGTACCTGTTCCCCTGGGTCTCTTTGTTCCACATCACTCCCCATGGAACCGTGTACCTGTACCCCTGGGTCTCTCTGTTCCACATCACTCCCCAGGGAACCGTGTACCTGTACCCCTGGGTCTCTTTGTTCCACATCACTCCCCATGGAACCGTGTACCTGTACCCCTGGGTCTCTCTGTTCTACATCACTCCCCAGAGAACCGTGTACCTGTACCCCTGGGTCTCTCTGTTCCACATCACCCCCCTCCCCCAGGGAACCGTGTACCTGTACCCCTGGGTCTCTCTGTTCCACATCACCCCCTCCCCCAGGGATCCGTGTACCTGTACCTCTGGGTCTCTCTGTTCCACATCACTCCCCATAGAACCGTGTACCTGTACCCCTGGGTCTCTCTGTTCCACATCACCCCCCCAGGGAACCGTGTACCTGTACCCCAGGGTCTCTCTGTTCTACATCACTCCCCAGGGAACCGTGTACCTGTACCCCTGGGTCTCTTTGTTCCACATCACTCCCCATGGAACCGTGTACCTGTACCCCTGGGTCTCTCTGTTCCACATCACTCCCCAGGGAACCGTGTACCTGTACCCCTGGGTCTCTCTGTTCTACATCAACCCCCAGGGAACCGTGTACCTGTACCCCTGGGTCTCTCTGTTCCACATCACTCCCCAGGGAACCGTGTACCTGTACCCCTGGGTCTCTCTGTTCTACATCACTCCCCAGGGAACCGTGTACCTGTACCCCTTGGTCTCTCTGTTCTACATCACTCCCCAGGGAACCGTGTACCCGTACCCCTGGGTCTCTCTGTTCTACATCACTCCCCAGGGAACCGTGTACCCATACCCCTGGGTCTCTCTGTTCCACATCACCCTCTCCCCCAGGAAACCGTGTATCTGTACCCCTGGGTCTCTCAGTTCTACATCACTTCCCAGGGAACCGTGTACCTGTACCCCTGGGTCTCTCTGTTCTATATCACTCCCCAGGGAACTGTGTACCCGTACCCCTGGGTCTCTCTGTTCCACATCACCCTGTCCCCCAGGAAACCGTGTATCTGTACCCCTGGGTCTCTCTGTTCTACATCACTTCCCAGGGAACCGTGTACCTGTACCCCTGGGTCTCTCTGTTCCACATCACTCCCCAGGGAACCGTGTACCCGTACCCCTGGGTCTCTCTGTTCCACATCACTCCCCAGGGAACCGTGTACCTGTACCCCTGGGTCTCTCTGTTCCACATCACTCCCCAGGGAACCGTGTACCTGTACCCCTGGGTCTCTCTGTTCTACATCACTCCCCAGGGAACCGTGTACCTGTACCCCAGGGTCTCTCTGTTCCACATCACTCCCCCTCCCCCAGGGAACCGTGTACCTGTACCCCTGGGTCTCTCTGTTCCACATCACTCCCCAGGGAACCGTGTACCTGTACCCCTGGGTCTCCCTGTTCTACATCACTCCCCCTCCCCCAGGGAACCGTGTACCTGTACCCCTGGGTCTCTCTGTTCCACATCACCCCCTCCCCCAGGGAACCGTGTACCTGTACCCCTGGGTCTCTCTGTTCCACATCACCCTCTCCCCCAGGGATCCGTGTACCTGTACCCCTGGGTCTCTCTGTTTCACATCACTCCCCATGGAACCGTGTACCTGTACCCCTGGGTCTCCCTGTTCTACATCACTCCCCCTCCCCCAGGGAACCGTGTACCTGTACCCCTGGGTCTCTCTGTTCTACATCACTCCCCAGGGAACCGTGTACCCATACCCCTGGGTCTCTCTGTTCCACATCACCCTCTCCCCCAGGAAACCGTGTATCTGTACCCCTGGGTCTCTCAGTTCTACATCACTTCCCAGGGAACCGTGTACCTGTACCCCTGGGTCTCTCTGTTCTACATCACTCCCCAGGGAACTGTGTACCCGTACCCCTGGGTCTCTCTGTTCCACATCACCCTGTCCCCCAGGAAACCGTGTATCTGTACCCCTGGGTCTCTCTGTTCTACATCACTTCCCAGGGAACCGTGTACCTGTACCCCTGGGTCTCTCTGTTCCACATCACTCCCCAGGGAACCGTGTATCCGTACCCCTGGGTCTCTCTGTTCCACATCACTCCCCAGGGAACCGTGTACCCGTACCCCTGGGTCTCTCTGTTCCACATCACTCCCCAGGGAACCGTGTACCTGTACCCCTGTGTCTCTCTGTTCCACATCACTCCCCAGGGAACCGTGTACCTGTACCCCTGGGTCTCTCTGTTCTACATCACTCCCCAGGGAACCGTGTACCTGTACCCCAGGGTCTCTCTGTTCCACATCACTCCCCCTCCCCCAGGGAACCGTGTACCTGTACCCCTGGGTCTCTCTGTTCCACATCACTCCCCAGGGAACCGTGTACCCGTACCGCTGGGTCTCTCTGTTCCACATCACTCCCCAGGGAACCGTGTACCCGTACCCCTGGGTCTCTCTGTTCCACATCACTCCCCAGGGAACCGTGTACCCGTACCCCTGGGTCTCTCTGTTCCACATCACTCCCCAGGGAACCGTGTACCCGTACCCCTGGGTCTCTCTGTTCCACATCACTCCCCAGGGAACCGTGTACCCGTACCCCTGGGTCTCTCTGTTCCACATCACTCCCCAGGGAACCGTGTACCCGTACCCCTGGGTCTCTCTGTTCCACATCACTCCCCAGGGAACCGTGTACCCGTACCCCTGGGTCTCTCTGTTCCACATCACTCCCCAGGGAACCGTGTACCCGTACCCCTGGGTCTCTCTGTTCCCCATCACTCCCCAGGGAACCGTGTACCCGTACCCCTGGGTCTCTCTGTCCTACATCACTCCCCAGGGAACCGTGTACCTGTACCCCAGGGTCTCTCTGTTCCACATCACTCCCCAGGGAACCGTGTACCTGTACCCCAGGGTCTCTCTGTTCCACACCACTCCCCAGGGAACCGTGTACCTGTACCCCTGGGTCTCTCTGTTCTACATCACTCCCCCTCCCCCAGGGAACCGTGTACCTGTACCCCTGGGTCTCTCTGTTCCACATCACTCCCCAGGGAACCGTGTACCTGTACCCCTGGGTCTCTCTGTTCCACATCACTCCCCAGGGAACCGTGTACCTGTACCCCTGGGTCTCTCTGTTCCACATCACTCCCCAGGGAACCGTGTACCTGTACCCCTGGGTCTCTCTGTTCCACATCACTCCCCAGGGAACCGTGTACCTGTACCCCTGGGTCTCTCTGTTCTCCATCACTCCCCAGGGAACCGTGTACCTGTACCCCTGGGTCTCTCTGTTCTACATCACTCCCCAGGGAACCGTGTACCTGTACCCCAGGGTCTCTCTGTTCCACATCACTCCCCCTCCCCCAGGGAACCGTGTACCTGTACCCCTGGGTCTCTCTGTTCCACATCACTCCCCAGGGAACCGTGTACCCGTACCCCTGGGTCTCTCTGTTCCACATCACTCCCCAGGGAACCGTGTACCCGTACCCCTGGGTCCAATGTCCCATACACTTGTTGTAGCAAAAACTCATTACATACAATACAATACTTAACTCAGTAATAATATGATATGCATCTAAATCACTAGCTCAAAAAGCATTAATAATAGCTTTAAAAAGTTCTTAAGTCCTGGCAGTTGAATTGTAAAGCCTAATGGCATTGGGGAGTATTGACCTCTTCATCCTGTCTGAGGAGCATTGCATCGATAGTAACCTGTCGCTGAAACTGCTTCTCTGTCTCTGGATGGTCACCCCTCCCCCAGGGAACTGTGTACCTGTACCCCTGGGTCTCTCTGTTCTACATCACTCCCCAGGGAACCGTGTACCTGTACCCCTGGGTCTGTCTGTTCTACATCGCCCCCCAGGGATCCGTGTACCTGTACCCCTGCGTCTCTCTGTTCCACATCACTCCCCATGGAACCGTGTACCTGTACCCCTGGGTCTCCCTGTTCTACATCACTCCCCCTCCCCCAGGGAACCGTGTACCTGTACCCCTGGGTCTCTCTGTTCCACATCACCCCCTCCCCCAGGGATCCGTGTACCTGTACCCCTGGGTCTCTCTGTTCCACATCACTCCCCATGGAACCGTGTACCTGTACCCCTGGGTCTCTCTGTTCTACATCACTCCCCAGGGAACCGTGTACCTGTACCCCCTGGTCTCTCTGTTCCACATCACTCCCCATGGAACCGTGTACCTGTACCCCTGGGTCTCCCTGTTCTACATCACTCCCCCTCCCCCAGGGAACCGTGTACCTGTACCCCTGGGTCTCTCTGTTCCACATCACTCCCCCTCCCCCAGGGAACCGTGTACCTGTACCCCTGGGTCTCTCTGTTCCACATCACTCCCCAGGGAACCGTGTACCCATACCCCTGGGTCTCTCTGTTCCACATCACTCCCCAGGGAACCGTGTACCCGTACCCCTGGGTCTCTCTGTTCCACATCACTCCCCAGGGAACCGTGTACCCGTACCCCTGGGTCTCTCTGTTCCACATCACTCCCCAGGGAACCGTGTACCCGTACCCCTGGGTCTCTCTGTTCCACATCACTCCCCAGGGAACCGTGTACCCGTACCCCTGGGTCTCTCTGTTCCACATCACTCCCCAGGGAACCGTGTACCCGTACCCCTGGGTCTCTCTGTTCTCCATCACTCCCCAGGGAACCGTGCACCCGTACCCCTGGGTCTCTCTGTTCTCCATCACTCCCCAGGGAACCGTGTACCTGTACCCCAGGGTCTCTCTGTTCCACATCACTCCCCAGGGAACCGTGTACCTGTACCCCAGGGTCTCTCTGTTCCACACCACTCCCCAGGGAACCGTGTACCTGTACCCCAGGGTCTCTCTGTTCCACACCACTCCCCAGGGAACCGTGTACCTGTACCCCTGGGTCTCTCTGTTCTACATCACTCCCCCTCCCCCAGGGAACCGTGTACCTGTACCCCTGGGTCTCTCTGTTCCACATCACTCCCCAGGGAACCGTGTACCTGTACCCCTGGGTCTCTCTGTTCCACATCACTCCCCAGGGAACCGTGTACCTGTACCCCTGGGTCTCTCTGTTCCACATCACTCCCCAGGGAACCGTGTACCTGTACCCCTGGGTCTCTCTGTTCCACATCACTCCCCAGGGAACCGTGTACCTGTACCCCTGGGTCTCTCTGTTCTCCATCACTCCCCAGGGAACCGTGTACCTGTACCCCTGGGTCTCTCTGTTCTACAGGACTCCCCAGGGAACCGTGTACCTGTACCCCAGGGTCTCTCTGTTCCACATCACTCCCCCTCCCCCAGGGAACCGTGTACCTGTACCCCTGGGTCTCTCTGTTCCACATCACACCCCAGGGAACCGTGTACCCGTACCCCTGGGTCTCTCTGTTCCACATCACTCCCCAGGGAACCGTGTACCCGTACCCCTGGGTCTCTCTGTTCCACATCACTCCCCAGGGAACCGTGTACCCGTACCCCTGGGTCTCTCTGTTCCACATCACTCCCCAGGGAACCGTGTACCCGTACCCCTGGGACTCTCTGTTCCACATCACTCCCCAGGGAACCGTGTACCCGTACCCCTGGGTCTCTCTGTTCCACATCACTCCCCAGGGAACCGTGTACCCGTACCCCTGGGTCTCTCTGTTCCACATCACTCCCCAGGGAACCGTGTACCCGTACCCATGGGTCTCTCTGTTCCACATCACTCCCCATGGAACCGTGTACCCGTACCCCTTGGTCTCTCTGTTCTCCATCACTCCCCAGGGAACCGTGTACCCGTACCCCTGGGTCTCTCTGTTCCACATCACTCCCCAGGGAACCGTGTACCCGTACCCCTGGGTCTCTCTGTTCCACACCACTCCCCAGGGAACCGTGTACCCGTACCCCTGGGTCTCTCTGTTCCACACCACTCCCCAGGGAACCGTGTACCCGTACCCCTGGGTCTCTCTGTTCCACACCACTCCCCAGGGAACCGTGTACCCGTACCCCTGGGTCTCTCTGTTCCACATCACTCCCCAGGGAACCGTGTACCCGTACCCCTGGGTCTCTCTGTTCCACATCACTCCCCAGGGAACCGTGTACCCGTACCCCTGGGTCTCTCTGTTCCACATCACTCCCCAGGGAACCGTGTACCCGTACCCCTGGGTCTCTCTGTTCCACATCACTCCCCAGGGAACCGTGTACCCGTACCCCTGGGTCTCTCTGTTCCACATCACTCCCCAGGGAACCGTGAACCCGTACCCCTGGGTCTCTCTGTTCCACATCACTCCCCAGGGAACCGTGTACCCGTACCCCTGGGTCTCTCTGTTCCACATCACTCCCCAGGGAACCGTGTACCCGTACCCCTGGGTCTCTCTGTTCCACATCACTCCCCAGGGAACCGTGTACCCGTACCCCTGGGTCTCTCTGTTCCACATCACTCCCCAGGGAACCGTGTACCTGTACCCCAGGGTCTCTCTGTTCTATATCACCCCCCTCCCCCCGGAACCGTGTACCCGTACCCCTGTGTCTCTCTGTTCTACATCACCCACCAGGGAACCATTTACATGTACCCCTGGGTCTCTCTGTTCCACATCACTCCCCAGGGAACCATGTACCTGTACCCCAGGGTCTCTCTGTTCTACATCACTCTCCAGGGAACCGTGTACCTGTACCCCAGCATCTCTCTGTTCTACATCACCCCCTCCCCCAGGGAACCGTGTACCTGTACCCCTGGGTCTCTCTGTTCTACATCACTCCCCAGGGAACCGTGTACCTGTACCCCTGGGTCTCTCTGTTCTACATCACTCCCCAGGGAACTGTGTTCCTGTACCCCAGCGTCTCTCTGTTCTACATCACTCCACAGGGAACCGTGTACCTGTACCCCTGGCTCTCTCTGTTCTGCATCACTCCCCAAGGAACCATGTACCTGTACCCCTGGGTCTCTCTGTTCCACATCACTCCCCAGGGAACCGTGTACCTGTACCCCAGCGTCTCTCTGTTCTGCATCACTCCCCAGGGAACCGTGTACCCGTACCCCTGGGTCTTTCTGTTCCACATCACTCCCCGGGGAACCATGTACCTGTACCCCAGGGTCTCTCTGTTCTACATCACTCCCCAGGGAATCGTGTACCCGTACCCCTGGGTCACTCTGTTCTAGATCACTCCCCAGGGAACCGTGTACCCGTACCCCTGGGTCTCTCTGTTCCACATCACTCCCCAGGGAACCGTGTACCTGTACCCCTGGGTCTCTCTGTTCCACATCACTCCCCAGGGAACCGTTTACCTGTACCCCAGCGTCTCTATGTTCTACATCACTCCCCAGGGAACCGTGTACCTGTACCCCTGGGTCTCTCTGTTCTACATCACCCCCTCCCCCAGGGAACCGTGTACCTGTACCCCTGGGTCTCTCTGTTCTACATCACTCCCCAGGGAACCGTGTACCTGTACCCCTGGGTCTGTCTGTTGTAGATCGCTCCCCAGGGAACCGTGTACCTGTACCGCTGGGTCTCTCTGTTCTACATCACTCCCCAGGGAACCGTGTACCTGTACCCCTGGGTCTCTCTGTTCTGCATCACTCCCCAGGGAACTGTGTACCTGTACCCCTGGGTCTCTCTGTTCTACATCACTCCCCCTCCCCCAGGGAACCGTGTACCTGTACCCTTGGGTCTCTCTGTTCTACATCACCCCCCTCCCCCAGGGAACCGTGTACCTGTACCCCTGGGTCTCTCTGTTCTACATCACTCCCCAGGGAACCGTGTACCTGTACCCCTGGGTCTGTCTGTTCTACATCGCCCCCCAGGGACCCGTGTACCTGTACCCCTGGGTCTCCCTGTTCTACATCACTCCCCAGGGAACCGTGTACCTGTACCCCTGGGTCTCTCTGTTCTACATCGCCCCCCAGGGATCCGTGGACCTGTACCCCTGCGTCTCTCTGTTCCACATCACTCCCCATGGAACCGTGTACCTGTACCCCTGGGTCTCCCTGTTCTACATCACTCCCCCTCCCCCAGGGAACCGTGTACCTGTACCCCTGGGTCTCTCTGTTCTACATCACTCCCCAGGGAACCGTGTACCTGTACCCCTGGGTCTCTCTGTTCCACATCACTCCCCAGTGAACCGTGTACCTGTACCCCTGGGTCTCTCTGATCTACATCACTCCCCAGGGAACTGTGTACCTGTACCCCTGGGTCTCTCTGTTCTACATCACTCCCCAGAGAACCGTGTACCTGTACCCCTGGGTCTCTCTGTTCCACATCACCCCCTCCCCCAGGGAACCGTGTACCTGTACCCCTGGGTCTCTCTGTTCCACATCACCCCCTCCCCCAGGGATCCGTGTACCTGTACCTCTGGGTCTCTCTGTTCCACATCACTCCCCATAGAACCGTGTACCTGTACCCCTGGGTCTCTCTGTTCCACATCACCCCCCCAGGGAACCGTGTACCTGTACCCCAGGGTCTCTCTGTTCTACATCACTCCCCAGGGAACCGTGTACCTGTTCCCCTGGGTCTCTTTGTTCCACATCACTCCCCATGGAACCGTGTACCTGTACCCCTGGGTCTCTCTGTTCCACATCACTCCCCAGGGAACCGTGTACCTGTACCCCTGGGTCTCTTTGTTCCACATCACTCCCCATGGAACCGTGTACCTGTACCCCTGGGTCTCTCTGTTCTACATCACTCCCCAGAGAACCGTGTACCTGTACCCCTGGGTCTCTCTGTTCCACATCACCCCCTCCCCCAGGGAACCGTGTACCTGTACCCCTGGGTCTCTCTGTTCCACATCACCCCCTCCCCCAGGGATCCGTGTACCTGTACCTCTGGGTCTCTCTGTTCCACATCACTCCCCATAGAACCGTGTACCTGTACCCCTGGGTCTCTCTGTTCCACATCACCCCCCCAGGGAACCGTGTACCTGTACCCCAGGGTCTCTCTGTTCTACATCACTCCCCAGGGAACCGTGTACCTGTACCCCTGGGTCTCTTTGTTCCACATCACTCCCCATGGAACCGTGTACCTGTACCCCTGGGTCTCTCTGTTCCACATCACTCCCCAGGGAACCGTGTACCTGTACCCCTGGGTCTCTCTGTTCTACATCAACCCCCAGGGAACCGTGTACCTGTACCCCTGGGTCTCTCTGTTCCACATCACTCCCCAGGGAACCGTGTACCTGTACCCCTGGGTCTCTCTGTTCTACATCACTCCCCAGGGAACCGTGTACCTGTACCCCTTGGTCTCTCTGTTCTACATCACTCCCCAGGGAACCGTGTACCCGTACCCCTGGGTCTCTCTGTTCTACATCACTCCCCAGGGAACCGTGTACCCATACCCCTGGGTCTCTCTGTTCCACATCACCCTCTCCCCCAGGAAACCGTGTATCTGTACCCCTGGGTCTCTCAGTTCTACATCACTTCCCAGGGAACCGTGTACCTGTACCCCTGGGTCTCTCTGTTCTATATCACTCCCCAGGGAACTGTGTACCCGTACCCCTGGGTCTCTCTGTTCCACATCACCCTGTCCCCCAGGAAACCGTGTATCTGTACCCCTGGGTCTCTCTGTTCTACATCACTTCCCAGGGAACCGTGTACCTGTACCCCTGGGTCTCTCTGTTCCACATCACTCCCCAGGGAACCGTGTACCCGTACCCCTGGGTCTCTCTGTTCCACATCACTCCCCAGGGAACCGTGTACCTGTACCCCTGGGTCTCTCTGTTCCACATCACTCCCCCTCCCCCAGGGAACCGTGTACCTGTACCCCTGGGTCTCTCTGTTCCACATCACTCCCCAGGGAACCGTGTACCTGTACCCCTGGGTCTCCCTGTTCTACATCACTCCCCCTCCCCCAGGGAACCGTGTACCTGTACCCCTGGGTCTCTCTGTTCCACATCACCCCCTCCCCCAGGGAACCGTGTACCTGTACCCCTGGGTCTCTCTGTTCCACATCACCCTCTCCCCCAGGGATCCGTGTACCTGTACCCCTGGGTCTCTCTGTTTCACATCACTCCCCATGGAACCGTGTACCTGTACCCCTGGGTCTCCCTGTTCTACATCACTCCCCCTCCCCCAGGGAACCGTGTACCTGTACCCCTGGGTCTCTCTGTTCTACATCACTCCCCAGGGAACCGTGTACCCATACCCCTGGGTCTCTCTGTTCCACATCACCCTCTCCCCCAGGAAACCGTGTATCTGTACCCCTGGGTCTCTCAGTTCTACATCACTTCCCAGGGAACCGTGTACCTGTACCCCTGGGTCTCTCTGTTCTACATCACTCCCCAGGGAACTGTGTACCCGTACCCCTGGGTCTCTCTGTTCCACATCACCCTGTCCCCCAGGAAACCGTGTATCTGTACCCCTGGGTCTCTCTGTTCTACATCACTTCCCAGGGAACCGTGTACCTGTACCCCTGGGTCTCTCTGTTCCACATCACTCCCCAGGGAACCGTGTATCCGTACCCCTGGGTCTCTCTGTTCCACATCACTCCCCAGGGAACCGTGTACCCGTACCCCTGGGTCTCTCTGTTCCACATCACTCCCCAGGGAACCGTGTACCTGTACCCCTGTGTCTCTCTGTTCCACATCACTCCCCAGGGAACCGTGTACCTGTACCCCTGGGTCTCTCTGTTCTACATCACTCCCCAGGGAACCGTGTACCTGTACCCCAGGGTCTCTCTGTTCCACATCACTCCCCCTCCCCCAGGGAACCGTGTACCTGTACCCCTGGGTCTCTCTGTTCCACATCACTCCCCAGGGAACCGTGTACCCGTACCGCTGGGTCTCTCTGTTCCACATCACTCCCCAGGGAACCGTGTACCCGTACCCCTGGGTCTCTCTGTTCCACATCACTCCCCAGGGAACCGTGTACCCGTACCCCTGGGTCTCTCTGTTCCACATCACTCCCCAGGGAACCGTGTACCCGTACCCCTGGGTCTCTCTGTTCCACATCACTCCCCAGGGAACCGTGTACCCGTACCCCTGGGTCTCTCTGTTCCACATCACTCCCCAGGGAACCGTGTACCCGTACCCCTGGGTCTCTCTGTTCCACATCACTCCCCAGGGAACCGTGTACCCGTACCCCTGGGTCTCTCTGTTCCACATCACTCCCCAGGGAACCGTGTACCCGTACCCCTGGGTCTCTCTGTTCCCCATCACTCCCCAGGGAACCGTGTACCCGTACCCCTGGGTCTCTCTGTCCTACATCACTCCCCAGGGAACCGTGTACCTGTACCCCAGGGTCTCTCTGTTCCACATCACTCCCCAGGGAACCGTGTACCTGTACCCCAGGGTCTCTCTGTTCCACACCACTCCCCAGGGAACCGTGTACCTGTACCCCTGGGTCTCTCTGTTCTACATCACTCCCCCTCCCCCAGGGAACCGTGTACCTGTACCCCTGGGTCTCTCTGTTCCACATCACTCCCCAGGGAACCGTGTACCTGTACCCCTGGGTCTCTCTGTTCCACATCACTCCCCAGGGAACCGTGTACCTGTACCCCTGGGTCTCTCTGTTCCACATCACTCCCCAGGGAACCGTGTACCTGTACCCCTGGGTCTCTCTGTTCCACATCACTCCCCAGGGAACCGTGTACCTGTACCCCTGGGTCTCTCTGTTCTCCATCACTCCCCAGGGAACCGTGTACCTGTACCCCTGGGTCTCTCTGTTCTACATCACTCCCCAGGGAACCGTGTACCTGTACCCCAGGGTCTCTCTGTTCCACATCACTCCCCCTCCCCCAGGGAACCGTGTACCTGTACCCCTGGGTCTCTCTGTTCCACATCACTCCCCAGGGAACCGTGTACCCGTACCCCTGGGTCTCTCTGTTCCACATCACTCCCCAGGGAACCGTGTACCCGTACCCCTGGGTCCAATGTCCCATACACTTGTTGTAGCAAAAACTCATTACATACAATACAATACTTAACTCAGTAATAATATGATATGCATCTAAATCACTAGCTCAAAAAGCATTAATAATAGCTTTAAAAAGTTCTTAAGTCCTGGCAGTTGAATTGTAAAGCCTAATGGCATTGGGGAGTATTGACCTCTTCATCCTGTCTGAGGAGCATTGCATCGATAGTAACCTGTCGCTGAAACTGCTTCTCTGTCTCTGGATGGTCACCCCTCCCCCAGGGAACTGTGTACCTGTACCCCTGGGTCTCTCTGTTCTACATCACTCCCCAGGGAACCGTGTACCTGTACCCCTGGGTCTGTCTGTTCTACATCGCCCCCCAGGGATCCGTGTACCTGTACCCCTGCGTCTCTCTGTTCCACATCACTCCCCATGGAACCGTGTACCTGTACCCCTGGGTCTCCCTGTTCTACATCACTCCCCCTCCCCCAGGGAACCGTGTACCTGTACCCCTGGGTCTCTCTGTTCCACATCACCCCCCTCCCCCAGGGATCCGTGTACCTGTACCCCTGGGTCTCTCTGTTCCACATCACTCCCCATGGAACCGTGTACCTGTACCCCTGGGTCTCTCTGTTCTACATCACTCCCCAGGGAACCGTGTACCTGTACCCCCTGGTCTCTCTGTTCCACATCACTCCCCATGGAACCGTGTACCTGTACCCCTGGGTCTCCCTGTTCTACATCACTCCCCCTCCCCCAGGGAACCGTGTACCTGTACCCCTGGGTCTCTCTGTTCCACATCACCCCCTCCCCCAGGGAACCGTGTACCTGTACCCCTGGGTCTCTCTGTTCCACATCACCCCCCCAGGGAACCGTGTACCTGTACCCCAGGGTCTCTCTGTTCTACATCACTCCCCAGGGAACCGTGTACCTGTACCCCTGGGTCTCTTTGTTCCACATCACTCCCCATGGAACCGTGTACCTGTACCCCTGGGTCTCTCTGTTCCACATCACTCCCCAGGGAACCATGTACCTGTACCCCTGGGTCTCTCTGTTCTACATCAACCCCCAGGGAACCGTGTACCTGTACCCCTGGGTCTCTCTGTTCCACATCACTCCCCAGGGAACCGTGTACCTGTACCCCTGGGTCTCTCTGTTCTACATCACTCCCCAGGGAACCGTGTACCTGTACCCCTTGGTCTCTCTGTTCTACATCACTCCCCAGGGAACCGTGTACCCGTACCCCTGGGTCTCTCTGTTCTACATCACTCCCCAGGGAACCGTGTACCCATACCCCTGGGTCTCTCTGTTCCACATCACCCTCTCCCCCAGGAAACCGTGTATCTGTACCCCTGGGTCTCTCAGTTCTACATCACTTCCCAGGGAACCGTGTACCTGTACCCCTGGGTCTCTCTGTTCTACATCACTCCCCAGGGAACTGTGTACCCGTACCCCTGGGTCTCTCTGTTCCACATCACCCTGTCCCCCAGGAAACCGTGTATCTGTACCCCTGGGTCTCTCTGTTCTACATCACTTCCCAGGGAACCGTGTACCTGTACCCCTGGGTCTCTCTGTTCCACATCACTCCCCAGGGAACCGTGTACCCGTACCCCTGGGTCTCTCTGTTCCACATCACTCCCCAGGGAACCGTGTACCCGTACCCCTGGGTCTCTCTGTTCCACATCACTCCCCAGGGAACCGTGTACCCGTACCCCTGTGTCTCTCTGTTCCACATCACTCCCCAGGGAACCGTGTACCCGTACCCCTGGGTCTCTCTGTTCTACATCACTCCCCAGGGAACCGTGTACCTGTACCCCAGGGTCTCTCTGTTCCACATCACTCCCCCTCCCCCAGGGAACCGTGTACCTGTACCCCTGGGTCTCTCTGTTCCACATCACTCCCCAGGGAACCGTGTACCCGTACCCCTGGGTCTCTCTGTTCCACATCACTCCCCAGGGAACCGTGTACCCGTACCCCTGGGTCTCTCTGTTCCACATCACTCCCCAGGGAACCGTGTACCCGTACCCCTGGGTCTCTCTGTTCCACATCACTCCCCAGGGAACCGTGTACCCGTACCCCTGGGTCTCTCTGTTCCACATCACTCCCCAGGGAACCGTGTACCCGTACCCCTGGGTCTCTCTGTTCCACATCACTCCCCAGGGAACCGTGTACCCGTACCCCTGGGTCTCTCTGTTCCACATCACTCCCCAGGGAACCGTGTACCCGTACCCCTGGGTCTCTCTGTTCCACATCACTCCCCAGGGAACCGTGTACCCGTACCCCTGGGTCTCTCTGTTCCACATCACTCCCCAGGGAACCGTGTACCCGTACCCCTGGGTCTCTCTGTTCCACATCACTCCCCAGGGAACCGTGTACCCGTACCCCTGGGTCTCTCTGTTCCACATCAACCCCCAGGGAACCGTGTACCCGTACCCCTGGGTCTCTCTGTTCCACATCACTCCCCAGGGAACCGTGTACCCGTACCCCTGGGTCTCTCTGTTCCACATCACTCCCCAGGGAACCGTGTACCCGTACCCCTTGGTCTCTCTGTTCCACATCACTCCCCAGGGAACCGTGTACCCGTACCCCTGGGTCTCTCTGTTCTACATCACTCCCCAGGGAACCGTGTACCCATACCCCTGGGTCTCTCTGTTCCACATCACCCTCTCCCCCAGGAAACCGTGTATCTGTACCCCTGGGTCTCTCAGTTCTACATCACTTCCCAGGGAACCGTGTACCTGTACCCCTGGGTCTCTCTGTTCTACATCACTCCCCAGGGAACTGTGTACCCGTACCCCTGGGTCTCTCTGTTCCACATCACCCTGTCCCCCAGGAAACCGTGTATCTGTACCCCTGGGTCTCTCTGTTCTACATCACTTCCCAGGGAACCGTGTACCTGTACCCCTGGGTCTCTCTGTTCTACATCACTCCCCAGGGAACCGTGTACCTGTACCCCTGGGTCTGTCTGTTCTACATCGCCCCCCAGGGATCCGTGTACCTGTACCCCTGCGTCTCTCTGTTCCACATCACTCCCCATGGAACCGTGTACCTGTACCCCTGGGTCTCCCTGTTCTACATCACTCCCCCTCCCCCAGGGAACCGTGTACCTGTACCCCTGGGTCTCTCTGTTCCACATCACCCCCCTCCCCCAGGGAACCGTGTACCTGTACCCCTGGGTCTCTCTGTTCCACATCACCCCCTCCCCCAGGGATCCGTGTACCTGTACCCCTGGGTCTCTCTGTTCCACATCACTCCCCATGGAACCGTGTACCTGTACCCCTGGGTCTCCCTGTTCTACATCACTCCCCCTCCCCCAGGGAACCGTGTACCTGTACCCCTGGGTCTCTCTGTTCCACATCACCCCCTCCCCCAGGGAACCGTGTACCTGTACCCCTGGGTCTCTCTGTTCCACATCACCCCCCCAGGGAACCGTGTACCTGTACCCCAGGGTCTCTCTGTTCTACATCACTCCCCAGGGAACCGTGTACCTGTACCCCTGGGTCTCTTTGTTCCACATCACTCCCCATGGAACCGTGTACCTGTACCCCTGGGTCTCTCTGTTCCACATCACTCCCCAGGGAACCATGTACCTGTACCCCTGGGTCTCTCTGTTCTACATCAACCCCCAGGGAACCGTGTACCTGTACCCCTGGGTCTCTCTGTTCCACATCACTCCCCAGGGAACCGTGTACCTGTACCCCTGGGTCTCTCTGTTCTACATCACTCCCCAGGGAACCGTGTACCTGTACCCCTTGGTCTCTCTGTTCTACATCACTCCCCAGGGAACCGTGTACCCGTACCCCTGGGTCTCTCTGTTCTACATCACTCCCCAGGGAACCGTGTACCCATACCCCTGGGTCTCTCTGTTCCACATCACCCTCTCCCCCAGGAAATCGTGTATCTGTACCCCTGGGTCTCTCAGTTCTACATCACTTCCCAGGGAACCGTGTACCTGTACCCCTGGGTCTCTCTGTTCTACATCACTCCCCAGGGAACTGTGTACCCGTACCCCTGGGTCTCTCTGTTCCACATCACCCTGTCCCCCAGGAAACCGTGTATCTGTACCCCTGGGTCTCTCTGTTCTACATCACTTCCCAGGGAACCGTGTACCTGTACCCCTGGGTCTCTCTGTTCCACATCACTCCCCAGGGAACCGTGTACCCGTACCCCTGGGTCTCTCTGTTCCACATCACTCCCCAGGGAACCGTGTACCCGTACCCCTGGGTCTCTCTGTTCCACATCACTCCCCAGGGAACCGTGTACCCGTACCCCTGTGTCTCTCTGTTCCACATCACTCCCCAGGGAACCGTGTACCTGTACCCCTGGGTCTCTCTGTTCTACATCACTCCCCAGGGAACCGTGTACCTGTACCCCAGGGTCTCTCTGTTCCACATCACTCCCCCTCCCCCAGGGAACCGTGTACCTGTACCCCTGGGTCTCTCTGTTCCACATCACTCCCCAGGGAACCGTGTACCCGTACCCCTGGGTCTCTCTGTTCCACATCACTCCCCAGGGAACCGTGTACCCGTACCCCTGGGTCTCTCTGTTCCACATCACTCCCCAGGGAACCGTGTACCCGTACCCCTGGGTCTCTCTGTTCCACATCACTCCCCAGGGAACCGTGTACCCGTACCCCTGGGTCTCTCTGTTCCACATCACTCCCCAGGGAACCGTGTACCCGTACCCCTGGGTCTCTCTGTTCCACATCACTCCCCAGGGAACCGTGTACCCGTACCCCTGGGTCTCTCTGTTCCACATCACTCCCCAGGGAACCGTGTACCCGTACCCCTGGGTCTCTCTGTTCTACATCACTCTCTCCCCCAGGAAACCGTGTATCTGTACCCCTGGGTCTCTCAGTTCTACATCACTTCCCAGGGAACCGTGTACCTGTACCCCTGGGTCTCTCTGTTCTACATCACTCCCCAGGGAACTGTGTACCCGTACCCCTGGGTCTCTCTGTTCCACATCACCCTGTCCCCCAGGAAACCGTGTATCTGTACCCCTGGGTCTCTCTGTTCTACATCACTTCCCAGGGAACCGTGTACCTGTACCCCTGGGTCTCTCTGTTCCACATCACTCCCCAGGGAACCGTGTACCTGTACCCCTGGGTCTCTCTGTTCCACATCACTCCCCAGGGAACCGTGTACCCGTACCCCTGGGTCTCTCTGTTCCACATCACTCCCCAGGGAACCGTGTACCTGTACCCCTGTGTCTCTCTGTTCCACATCACTCCCCAGGGAACCGTGTACCTGTACCCCTGGGTCTCTCTGTTCTACATCACTCCCCAGGGAACCGTGTACCTGTACCCCAGGGTCTCTCTGTTCCACATCACTCCCCCTCCCCCAGGGAACCGTGTACCTGTACCCCTGGGTCTCTCTGTTCCACATCACTCCCCAGGGAACCGTGTACCCGTACCCCTGGGTCTCTCTGTTCCACATCACTCCCCAGGGAACCGTGTACCCGTACCCCTGGGTCTCTCTGTTCCACATCACTCCCCAGGGAACCGTGTACCCGTACCCCTGGGTCTCTCTGTTCCACATCACTCCCCAGGGAACCGTGTACCCGTACCCCTGGGTCTCTCTGTTCCACATCACTCCCCAGGGAACCGTGTACCCGTACCCCTGGGTCCAATGTCCCATACACTTGTTGTAGCAAAAACTCATTACATACAATACAATACTTAACTCAGTAATAAAATGATATGCATCTAAATCACTAGCTCAAAAAGCATTAATAATAGCTTTAAAAAGTTCTTAAGTCCTGGCAGTTGAATTGTAAAGCCTAATGGCATTGGGGAGTATTGACCTCTTCATCCTGTCTGAGGAGCATTGCATCGACAGTAACCTGTCGCTGAAACTGCTTCTCTGTCTCTGGATGGTCACCCCTCCCCCAGGGAACCGTGTACCTGTACCCCTGGGTCCTCTGTTCCACATCACTCCCCAGGGAACCGTGTACCTGTACCCCTGGGTCTCTCTGTTCCACATCACCCGCCAGGGAACCGTGTACCTGTACCCCTGGGTCTCTCTGTTCTACATCACTCCCCCTCCCCCAGGGAACCGTGTACCTGTACCCCTGGGTCTCTCTGTTCTACATCACTCCCCAGGGAACCGTGTACCTGTACCCCTGGGTCTCTCTGTTCTACATCACTCCCCCTCCCCCAGGGAACCGTGTACCTGTACCCCTGGGACTCTCTGTTCTACATCACTCCCCCTCCCCCAGGGAACCGTGTACCTGTACCCCTGGGTCTCTCTGTTCTACATCACTCCCCCTCCCCCAGGGAACCGTGTACCTGTACCCCTGGGACTCTCTGTTCTACATCACTCCCCCTCCCCCAGGGAACCGTGTACCTGTACCCCTGGGTCTCTCTGTTCTACATCACTCCCCCTCCCCCAGGGAACCGTGTACCTGTACCCCTGGGTCTCTCTGTTCTACATCACTCCCCCTCCCCCAGGGAACCGTGTACCTGTACCCCTGGGACTCTCTGTTCTACATCACTCCCCCTCCCCCAGGGAACCGTGTACCTGTACCCCTGGGTCTCTCTGTTCTACATCACTCCCCCTCCCCCAGGGAACCGTGTACCTGTACCCCTGGGACTCTCTGTTCTACATCACTCCCCCTCCCCCAGGGAACCGTGTACCTGTACCCCTGGGTCTCTCTGTTCTACATCACTCCCCAGGGAACCGTGTACCTGTACCCCTGGGTCTGTCTGTTCTACATCGCCCCCCAGGGATCCGTGTACCTGTACCCCTGCGTCTCTCTGTTCCACATCACTCCCCATGGAACCGTGTGCCCGTACCCCTGGGTCTCCCTGTTCTACATCACTCCCCCTCCCCCAGGGAACCGTGTACCTGTACCCCTGGGTCTCTCTGTTCCACATCACCCCCTCCCCCAGGGAACCGTGTACCTGTACCCCTGGGTCTCTCTGTTCCACATCACCCCCTCCCCCAGGGATCCGTGTACCTGTACCCCTGGGTCTCTCTGTTCCACATCACTCCCCATGGAACCGTGTACCTGTACCCCTGGGTCTCTCTGTTCTACATCACTCCCCAGGGAACCGTGTACCTGTACCCCTGGGTCTCTCTGTTCCACATCACTCCCCATGGAACCGTGTACCTGTACCCCTGGGTCTCTCTGTTCCACATCACTCCCCATGGAACCGTGTACCTGTACCCCTGGGTCTCCCTGTTCTACATCACTCCCCCTCCCCCAGGGAACCGTGTACCTGTACCCCTGGGTCTCTCTGTTCCACATCACCCCCTCCCCCAGGGAACCGTGTACCTGTACCCCTGGGTCTCTCTGTTCCACATCACCCCCCCAGGGAACCGTGTACCTGTACCCCAGGGTCTCTCTGTTCTACATCACTCCCCAGGGAACCGTGTACCTGTACCCCTGGGTCTCTTTGTTCCACATCACTCCCCATGGAACCGTGTACCTGTACCCCTGGGTCTCTCTGTTCCACATCACTCCCCAGGGAACCATGTACCTGTGCCCCTGGGTCTCTCTGTTCTACATCAACCCCCAGGGAACCGTGTACCTGTACCCCTGGGTCTCTCTGTTCCACATCACTCCCCAGGGAACCGTGTACCTGTACCCCTGGGTCTCTCTGTTCTACATCACTCCCCAGGGAACCGTGTACCTGTACCCCTTGGTCTCTCTGTTCTACATCACTCCCCAGGGAACCGTGTACCCGTACCCCTGGGTCTCTCTGTTCTACATCACTCCCCAGAGAACCGTGTACCCATACCCCTGGGTCTCTCTGTTCCACATCACCCTCTCCCCCAGGAAACCGTGTATCTGTACCCCTGGGTCTCTCAGTTCTACATCACTTCCCAGGGAACCGTGTACCTGTACCCCTGGGTCTCTCTGTTCTACATCACTCCCCAGGGAACTGTGTACCCGTACCCCTGGGTCTCTCTGTTCCACATCACCCTGTCCCCCAGGAAACCGTGTATCTGTACCCCTGGGTCTCTCTGTTCTACATCACTTCCCAGGGAACCGTGTACCTGTACCCCTGGGTCTCTCTGTTCCACATCACTCCCCAGGGAACCGTGTACCCGTACCCCTGGGTCTCTCTGTTCCACATCACTCCCCAGGGAACCGTGTACCCGTACCCCTGGGTCTCTCTGTTCCACATCACTCCCCAGGGAACCGTGCACCCGTACCCCTGTGTCTCTCTGTTCCACATCACTCCCCAGGGAACCGTGTACCCGTACCCCTGGGTCTCTCTGTTCTACATCACTCCCCAGGGAACCGTGTACCTGTACCCCAGGGTCTCTCTGTTCCACATCACTCCCCCTCCCCCAGGGAACCGTGTACCCGTACCCCTGGGTCTCTCTGTTCCACATCACTCCCCAGGGAACCGTGTACCCGTACCCCTGGGTCTCTCTGTTCCACATCACTCCCCAGGGAACCGTGTACCCGTACCCCTGGGTCTCTCTGTTCCACATCACTCCCCAGGGAACCGTGTACCCGTACCCCTGGGTCTCTCTGTTCCACATCACTCCCCAGGGAACCGTGTACCCGTACCCCTGGGTCTCTCTGTTCCACATCACTCCCCAGGGAACCGTGTACCCGTACCCCTGGGTCTCTCTGTTCCACATCACTCCCCAGGGAACCGTGTACCCGTACCCCTGGGTCTCTCTGTTCCACATCACTCCCCAGGGAACCGTGTACCCGTACCCCTGGGTCTCTCTGTTCCACATCACTCCCCAGGGAACCGTGTACCCGTACCCCTGGGTCTCTCTGTTCCACATCACTCCCCAGGGAACCGTGTACCCGTACCCCTGGGTCTCTCTGTTCCACATCACTCCCCAGGGAACCGTGTACCCGTACCCCTGGGTCTCTCTGTTCCACATCACTCCCCAGGGAACCGTGTACCCGTACCCCTGGGTCTCTCTGTTCCACATCAACCCCCAGGGAACCGTGTACCCGTACCCCTGGGTCTCTCTGTTCCACATCAACCCCCAGGGAACCGTGTACCCGTACCCCTGGGTCTCTCTGTTCCACATCACTCCCCAGGGAACCGTGTACCCGTACCCCTGGGTCTCTCTGTTCCACATCACTCCCCAGGGAACCGTGTACCCGTACCCCTGGGTCTCTCTGTTCCACATCACTCCCCAGGGAACCGTGTACCCGTACCCCTTGGTCTCTCTGTTCCACATCACTCCCCAGGGAACCGTGTACCCGTACCCCTGGGTCTCTCTGTTCCACATCACTCCCCAGGGAACCGTGTACCCATACCCCTGGGTCTCTCTGTTCCACATCACCCTCTCCCCCAGGAAACCGTGTATCTGTACCCCTGGGTCTCTCAGTTCTACATCACTTCCCAGGGAACCGTGTACCTGTACCCCTGGGTCTCTCTGTTCTACATCACTCCCCAGGGAACTGTGTACCCGTACCCCTGGGTCTCTCTGTTCCACATCACCCTGTCCCCCAGGAAACCGTGTATCTGTACCCCTGGGTCTCTCTGTTCCACATCACTCCCCAGGGAACCGTGTACCCGTACCCCTGGGTCTCTCTGTTCCACATCACTCCCCAGGGAACCGTGTACCCGTACCCCTGGGTCTCTCTGTTCCACATCACTCCCCAGGGAACCGTGTACCCGTACCCCTGGGTCTCTCTGTTCCACATCACTCCCCAGGGAACCGTGTACCTGTACCCCTTGGTCTCTCTGTTCTACATCACTCCCCAGGGAACCGTGTACCCGTACCCCTGGGTCTCTCTGTTCTACATCACTCCCCAGGGAACCGTGTACCCATACCCCTGGGTCTCTCTGTTCCACATCACCCTCTCCCCCAGGAAACCGTGTATCTGTACCCCTGGGTCTCTCAGTTCTACATCACTTCCCAGGGAACCGTGTACCTGTACCCCTGGGTCTCTCTGTTCTACATCACTCCCCAGGGAACTGTGTACCCGTACCCCTGGGTCTCTCTGTTCCACATCACCCTGTCCCCCAGGAAACCGTGTATCTGTACCCCTGGGTCTCTCTGTTCTACATCACTCCCCAGGGAACCGTGTACCCGTACCCCTGGGTCTCTCTGTTCCACATCACTCCCCAGGGAACCGTGTACCCGTACCCCTGGGTCTCTCTGTTCCACATCACTCCCCAGGGAACCGTGTACCCGTACCCCTGTGTCTCTCTGTTCCACATCACTCCCCAGGGAACCGTGTACCCGTACCCCTGGGTCTCTCTGTTCTACATCACTCCCCAGGGAACCGTGTACCTGTACCCCAGGGTCTCTCTGTTCCACATCACTCCCCCTCCCCCAGGGAACCGTGTACCTGTACCCCTGGGTCTCTCTGTTCCACATCACTCCCCAGGGAACCGTGTACCCGTACCCCTGGGTCTCTCTGTTCCACATCACTCCCCAGGGAACCGTGTACCCGTACCCCTGGGTCTCTCTGTTCCACATCACTCCCCAGGGAACCGTGTACCCGTACCCCTGGGTCTCTCTGTTCCACATCACTCCCCAGGGAACCGTGTACCCGTACCCCTGGGTCTCTCTGTTCCACATCACTCCCCAGGGAACCGTGTACCCGTACCCCTGGGTCTCTCTGTTCCACATCACTCCCCAGGGAACCGTGTACCCGTACCCCTGGGTCTCTCTGTTCCACATCACTCCCCAGGGAACCGTGTACCCGTACCCCTGGGTCTCTCTGTTCCACATCACTCCCCAGGGAACCGTGTACCCGTACCCCTGGGTCTCTCTGTTCCACATCACTCCCCAGGGAACCGTGTACCCGTACCCCTGGGTCTCTCTGTTCCACATCACTCCCCAGGGAACCGTGTACCCGTACCCCTGGGTCTCTCTGTTCCACATCACTCCCCAGGGAACCGTGTACCCGTACCCCTGGGTCTCTCTGTTCCACATCACTCCCCAGGGAACCGTGTACCCGTACCCCTGGGTCTCTCTGTTCCACATCACTCCCCAGGGAACCGTGTACCCGTACCCCTGGGTCTCTCTGTTCCACATCACTCCCCAGGGAACCGTGTACCCGTACCCCTGGGTCTCTCTGTTCCACATCAACCCCCAGGGAACCGTGTACCCGTACCCCTGGGTCTCTCTGTTCCACATCACTCCCCAGGGAACCGTGTACCCGTACCCCTGGGTCTCTCTGTTCCACATCACTCCCCAGGGAACCGTGTACCCGTACCCCTTGGTCTCTCTGTTCCACATCACTCCCCAGGGAACCGTGTACCCGTACCCCTGGGTCTCTCTGTTCTACATCACTCCCCAGGGAACCGTGTACCCATACCCCTGGGTCTCTCTGTTCCACATCACCCTCTCCCCCAGGAAACCGTGTATCTGTACCCCTGGGTCTCTCAGTTCTACATCACTTCCCAGGGAACCGTGTACCTGTACCCCTGGGTCTCTCTGTTCTACATCACTCCCCAGGGAACTGTGTACCCGTACCCCTGGGTCTCTCTGTTCCACATCACCCTGTCCCCCAGGAAACCGTGTATCTGTACCCCTGGGTCTCTCTGTTCCACATCACTCCCCAGGGAACCGTGTACCCGTACCCCTGGGTCTCTCTGTTCCACATCACTCCCCAGGGAACCGTGTACCCGTACCCCTGGGTCTCTCTGTTCCACATCACTCCCCAGGGAACCGTGTACCCGTACCCCTGGGTCTCTCTGTTCCACATCACTCCCCAGGGAACCGTGTACCCGTACCCCTGGGTCTCTCTGTTCCACATCACTCCCCAGGGAACCGTGTACCCGTACCCCTGGGTCTCTCTGTTCCACATCACTCCCCAGGGAACCGTGTACCCGTACCCCTGGGTCTCTCTGTTCCACATCAACCCCCAGGGAACCGTGTACCCGTACCCCTGGGTCTCTCTGTTCCACATCACTCCCCAGGGAACCGTGTACCCGTACCCCTGGGTCTCTCTGTTCCACATCACTCCCCAGGGAACCGTGTACCCGTACCCCTTGGTCTCTCTGTTCTACATCACTCCCCAGGGAACCGTGTACCCGTACCCCTGGGTCTCTCTGTTCTACATCACTCCCCAGGGAACCGTGTACCCATACCCCTGGGTCTCTCTGTTCCACATCACCCTCTCCCCCAGGAAACCGTGTATCTGTACCCCTGGGTCTCTCAGTTCTACATCACTTCCCAGGGAACCGTGTACCCGTACCCCTGGGTCTCTCTGTTCCACATCACTCCCCAGGGAACCGTGTACCCGTACCCCTGGGTCTCTCTGTTCCACATCACTCCCCAGGGAACCGTGTACCCGTACCCCTGGGTCTCTCTGTTCCACATCACTCCCCAGGGAACCGTGTACCCGTACCCCTGGGTCTCTCTGTTCCACATCACTCCCCAGGGAACCGTGTACCCGTACCCCTGGGTCTCTCTGTTCCACATCACTCCCCAGGGAACCGTGTACCCGTACCCCTGGGTCTCTCTGTTCCACATCACTCCCCAGGGAACCGTGTACCCGTACCCCTGGGTCTCTCTGTTCCACATCACTCCCCAGGGAACCGTGTACCCGTACCCCTGGGTCTCTCTGTTCCACATCACTCCCCAGGGAACCGTGTACCCGTACCCCTGGGTCTCTCTGTTCCACATCACTCCCCAGGGAACCGTGTACCCGTACCCCTGGGTCTCTCTGTTCCACATCACTCCCCAGGGAACCGTGTACCCGTACCCCTGGGTCTCTCTGTTCCACATCACTCCCCAGGGAACCGTGTACCCGTACCCCTGGGTCTCTCTGTTCCACATCAACCCCCAGGGAACCGTGTACCCGTACCCCTGGGTCTCTCTGTTCCACATCACTCCCCAGGGAACCGTGTACCCGTACCCCTGGGTCTCTCTGTTCCACATCACTCCCCAGGGAACCGTGTACCCGTACCCCTTGGTCTCTCTGTTCTACATCACTCCCCAGGGAACCGTGTACCCGTACCCCTGGGTCTCTCTGTTCTACATCACTCCCCAGGGAACCGTGTACCCATACCCCTGGGTCTCTCTGTTCCACATCACCCTCTCCCCCAGGAAACCGTGTATCTGTACCCCTGGGTCTCTCAGTTCTACATCACTTCCCAGGGAACCGTGTACCTGTACCCCTGGGTCTCTCTGTTCTACATCACTCCCCAGGGAACTGTGTACCCGTACCCCTGGGTCTCTCTGTTCCACATCACCCTGTCCCCCAGGAAACCGTGTATCTGTACCCCTGGGTCTCTCTGTTCTACATCACTTCCCAGGGAACCGTGTACCTGTACCCCTGGGTCTCTCTGTTCTACATCACTCCCCAGGGAACCGTGTACCTGTACCCCTGGGTCTGTCTGTTCTACATCGCCCCCCAGGGATCCGTGTACCTGTACCCCTGCGTCTCTCTGTTCCACATCACTCCCCATGGAACCGTGTACCTGTACCCCTGGGTCTCCCTGTTCTACATCACTCCCCCTCCCCCAGGGAACCGTGTACCTGTACCCCTGGGTCTCTCTGTTCCACATCACCCCCTCCCCCAGGGAACCGTGTACCTGTACCCCTGGGTCTCTCTGTTCCACATCACCCCCTCCCCCAGGGATCCGTGTACCTGTACCCCTGGGTCTCTCTGTTCCACATCACTCCCCATGGAACCGTGTACCTGTACCCCTGGGTCTCCCTGTTCTACATCACTCCCCCTCCCCCAGGGAACCGTGTACCTGTACCCCTGGGTCTCTCTGTTCCACATCACCCCCTCCCCCAGGGAACCGTGTACCTGTACCCCTGGGTCTCTCTGTTCCACATCACCCCCCCAGGGAACCGTGTACCTGTACCCCAGGGTCTCTCTGTTCTACATCACTCCCCAGGGAACCGTGTACCTGTACCCCTGGGTCTCTTTGTTCCACATCACTCCCCATGGAACCGTGTACCTGTACCCCTGGGTCTCTCTGTTCCACATCACTCCCCAGGGAACCATGTACCTGTACCCCTGGGTCTCTCTGTTCTACATCAACCCCCAGGGAACCGTGTACCTGTACCCCTGGGTCTCTCTGTTCCACATCACTCCCCAGGGAACCGTGTACCTGTACCCCTGGGTCTCTCTGTTCTACATCACTCCCCAGGGAACCGTGTACCTGTACCCCTTGGTCTCTCTGTTCTACATCACTCCCCAGGGAACCGTGTACCCGTACCCCTGGGTCTCTCTGTTCTACATCACTCCCCAGGGAACCGTGTACCCATACCCCTGGGTCTCTCTGTTCCACATCACCCTCTCCCCCAGGAAACCGTGTATCTGTACCCCTGGGTCTCTCAGTTCTACATCACTTCCCAGGGAACCGTGTACCTGTACCCCTGGGTCTCTCTGTTCTACATCACTCCCCAGGGAACTGTGTACCCGTACCCCTGGGTCTCTCTGTTCCACATCACCCTGTCCCCCAGGAAACCGTGTATCTGTACCCCTGGGTCTCTCTGTTCTACATCACTTCCCAGGGAACCGTGTACCTGTACCCCTGGGTCTCTCTGTTCCACATCACTCCCCAGGGAACCGTGTACCCGTACCCCTGGGTCTCTCTGTTCCACATCACTCCCCAGGGAACCGTGTACCCGTACCCCTGGGTCTCTCTGTTCCACATCACTCCCCAGGGAACCGTGTACCCGTACCCCTGTGTCTCTCTGTTCCACATCACTCCCCAGGGAACCGTGTACCCGTACCCCTGGGTCTCTCTGTTCTACATCACTCCCCAGGGAACCGTGTACCTGTACCCCAGGGTCTCTCTGTTCCACATCACTCCCCCTCCCCCAGGGAACCGTGTACCTGTACCCCTGGGTCTCTCTGTTCCACATCACTCCCCAGGGAACCGTGTACCCGTACCCCTGGGTCTCTCTGTTCCACATCACTCCCCAGGGAACCGTGTACCCGTACCCCTGGGTCTCTCTGTTCCACATCACTCCCCAGGGAACCGTGTACCCGTACCCCTGGGTCTCTCTGTTCCACATCACTCCCCAGGGAACCGTGTACCCGTACCCCTGGGTCTCTCTGTTCCACATCACTCCCCAGGGAACCGTGTACCCGTACCCCTGGGTCTCTCTGTTCCACATCACTCCCCAGGGAACCGTGTACCCGTACCCCTGGGTCTCTCTGTTCCACATCACTCCCCAGGGAACCGTGTACCCGTACCCCTGGGTCTCTCTGTTCTACATCACTCTCTCCCCCAGGAAACCGTGTATCTGTACCCCTGGGTCTCTCAGTTCTACATCACTTCCCAGGGAACCGTGTACCTGTACCCCTGGGTCTCTCTGTTCTACATCACTCCCCAGGGAACTGTGTACCCGTACCCCTGGGTCTCTCTGTTCCACATCACCCTGTCCCCCAGGAAACCGTGTATCTGTACCCCTGGGTCTCTCTGTTCTACATCACTTCCCAGGGAACCGTGTACCTGTACCCCTGGGTCTCTCTGTTCCACATCACTCCCCAGGGAACCGTGTACCCGTACCCCTGGGTCTCTCTGTTCCACATCACTCCCCAGGGAACCGTGTACCCGTACCCCTGGGTCTCTCTGTTCCACATCACTCCCCAGGGAACCGTGTACCTGTACCCCTGTGTCTCTCTGTTCCACATCACTCCCCAGGGAACCGTGTACCTGTACCCCTGGGTCTCTCTGTTCTACATCACTCCCCAGGGAACCGTGTACCTGTACCCCAGGGTCTCTCTGTTCCACATCACTCCCCCTCCCCCAGGGAACCGTGTACCTGTACCCCTGGGTCTCTCTGTTCCACATCACTCCCCAGGGAACCGTGTACCCGTACCCCTGGGTCTCTCTGTTCCACATCACTCCCCAGGGAACCGTGTACCCGTACCCCTGGGTCTCTCTGTTCCACATCACTCCCCAGGGAACCGTGTACCCGTACCCCTGGGTCTCTCTGTTCCACATCACTCCCCAGGGAACCGTGTACCCGTACCCCTGGGTCTCTCTGTTCCACATCACTCCCCAGGGAACCGTGTACCCGTACCCCTGGGTCACTCTGTTCCACATCACTCCCCAGGGAACCGTGTACCCGTACCCCTGGGTCCAATGTCCCATACACTTGTTGTAGCAAAAACTCATTACATACAATACAATACTTAACTCAGTAATAATATGATATGCATCTAAATCACTAGCTCAAAAAGCATTAATAATAGCTTTAAAAAGTTCTTAAGTCCTGGCAGTTGAATTGTAAAGCCTAATGGCATTGGGGAGTATTGACCTCTTCATCCTGTCTGAGGAGCATTGCATCGACAGTAACCTGTCGCTGAAACTGCTTCTCTGTCTCTGGATGGTCACCCCTCCCCCAGGGAACCGTGTACCTGTACCCCTGGGTCTCTCTGTTCTACATCACTCCCCAGGGAACCGTGTACCTGTACCCCTGGGTCTGTCTGTTCTACATCGCCCCCCAGGGATCCGTGTACCTGTACCCCTGCGTCTCTCTGTTCCACATCACTCCCCATGGAACCGTGTGCCCGTACCCCTGGGTCTCCCTGTTCTACATCACTCCCCCTCCCCCAGGGAACCGTGTACCTGTACCCCTGGGTCTCTCTGTTCCACATCACCCCCTCCCCCAGGGAACCGTGTACCTGTACCCCTGGGTCTCTCTGTTCCACATCACCCCCTCCCCCAGGGATCCGTGTACCTGTACCCCTGGGTCTCTCTGTTCCACATCACTCCCCATGGAACCGTGTACCTGTACCCCTGGGTCTCCCTGTTCTACATCACTCCCCCTCCCCCAGGGAACCGTGTACCTGTACCCCTGGGTCTCTCTGTTCCACATCACCCCCTCCCCCAGGGAACCGTGTACCTGTACCCCTGGGTCTCTCTGTTCCACATCACCCCCCCAGGGAACCGTGTACCTGTACCCCAGGGTCTCTCTGTTCTACATCACTCCCCAGGGAACCGTGTACCTGTACCCCTGGGTCTCTTTGTTCCACATCACTCCCCATGGAACCGTGTACCTGTACCCCTGGGTCTCTCTGTTCCACATCACTCCCCAGGGAACCATGTACCTGTACCCCTGGGTCTCTCTGTTCTACATCAACCCCCAGGGAACCGTGTACCTGTACCCCTGGGTCTCTCTGTTCCACATCACTCCCCAGGGAACCGTGTACCTGTACCCCTGGGTCTCTCTGTTCTACATCACTCCCCAGGGAACCGTGTACCTGTACCCCTTGGTCTCTCTGTTCTACATCACTCCCCAGGGAACCGTGTACCCGTACCCCTGGGTCTCTCTGTTCTACATCACTCCCCAGGGAACCGTGTACCCATACCCCTGGGTCTCTCTGTTCCACATCACCCTCTCCCCCAGGAAACCGTGTATCTGTACCCCTGGGTCTCTCAGTTCTACATCACTTCCCAGGGAACCGTGTACCTGTACCCCTGGGTCTCTCTGTTCTACATCACTCCCCAGGGAACTGTGTACCCGTACCATTGGGTCTCTCTGTTCCACATCACCCTGTCCCCCAGGAAACCGTGTATCTGTACCCCTGGGTCTCTCTGTTCTACATCACTTCCCAGGGAACCGTGTACCTGTACCCCTGGGTCTCTCTGTTCCACATCACTCCCCAGGGAACCGTGTACCCGTACCCCTGGGTCTCTCTGTTCCACATCACTCCCCAGGGAACCGTGTACCCGTACCCCTGGGTCTCTCTGTTCCACATCACTCCCCAGGGAACCGTGTACCTGTACCCCTGTGTATCTCTGTTCCACATCACTCCCCAGGGAACCGTGTACCTGTACCCCTGGGTCTCTCTGTTCTACTTCACTCCCCAGGGAACCGTGTACCTGTACCCCAGGGTCTCTCTGTTCCACATCACTCCCCCTCCCCCAGGGAACCGTGTACCTGTACCCCTGGGTCTCTCTGTTCCACATCACTCCCCAGGGAACCGTGTACCCGTACCCCTGGGTCTCTCTGTTCCACATCACTCCCCAGGGAACCGTGTACCCGTACCCCTGGGTCTCTCTGTTCCACATCACTCCCCAGGGAACCGTGTACCCGTACCCCTGGGTCTCTCTGTTCCACATCACTCCCCAGGGAACCGTGTACCCGTACCCCTGGGTCTCTCTGTTCCACATCACTCCCCAGGGAACCGTGTACCCGTACCCCTGGGTCTCTCTGTTCCACATCACTCCCCAGGGAACCGTGTACCCGTACCCCTGGGTCTCTCTGTTCCACATCACTCCCCAGGGAACCGTGTACCCGTACCCCTGGGTCTCTCTGTTCCCCATCACTCCCCAGGGAACCGTGTACCCGTACCCCTGGGTCTCTCTGTTCTACATCACTCCCCAGGGAACCGTGTACCCGTACCCCAGGGTCTCTCTGTTCCACATCACTCCCCAGGGAACCGTGTACCCGTACCCCAGGGTCTCTCTGTTCCACATCACTCCCCAGGGAACCGTGTACCTGTACCCCAGGGTCTCTCTGTTCCACACCACTCCCCAGGGAACCGTGTACCTGTACCCCTGGGTCTCTCTGTTCTACATCACTCCCCCTCCCCCAGGGAACCGTGTACCTGTACCCCTGGGTCTCTCTGTTCCACATCACTCCCCAGGGAACCGTGTACCTGTACCCCTGGGTCTCTCTGTTCCACATCACTCCCCAGGGAACCGTGTACCTGTACCCCTGGGTCTCTCTGTTCCACATCACTCCCCAGGGAACCGTGTACATGTACCCCTGGGTCTCTCTGTTCCCCATCACTCCCCAGGGAACCGTGTACCTGTACCCCTGGGTCTCTCTGTTCTACATCATTCCCCAGGGAACCGTGTACCTGTACCCCAGGGTCTCTCTGTTCCACATCATTCCCCCTCCCCCAGGGAACCGTGTACCTGTACCCCTGGGTCTCTCTGTTCCACATCACTCCCCAGGGAACCGTGTACCCGTACCCCTGGGTCTCTCTGTTCCACATCACTCCCCAGGGAACCGTGTACCCGTACCCCTGGGTCTCTCTGTTCCACATCACTCCCCAGGGAACCGTGTACCCGTACCCCTGGGTCTCTCTGTTCCACATCACTCCCCAGGGAACCGTGTACCCGTACCCCTGGGTCTCTCTGTTCCACATCACTCCCCAGGGAACCGTGTACCCGTACCCCTGGGTCTCTCTGTTCCACATCACTCCCCAGGGAACCGTGTACCCGTACCCCTGGGTCTCTCTGTTCCACACCACTCCCCAGGGAACCGTGTACCCGTACCCCTGGGTCTCTCTGTTCCACACCACTCCCCAGGGAACCGTGTACCCGTACCCCAGGGTCTCTCTGTTCCACACCACTCCCCAGGGAACCGTGTACCCGTACCCCAGGGTCTCTCTGTTCCACACCACTCCCCAGGGAACCGTGTACCCGTACCCCTGGGTCTCTCTGTTCCACACCACTCCCCAGGGAACCGTGTACCCGTACCCCTGGGTCTCTCTGTTCCACACCACTCCCCAGGGAACCGTGTACCCGTACCCCTGGGTCTCTCTGTTCCACACCACTCCCCAGGGAACCGTGTACCCGTACCCCTGGGTCTCTCTGTTCCACACCACTCCCCAGGGAACCGTGTACCCGTACCCCTGGGTCTCTCTGTTCCACACCACTCCCCAGGGAACCGTGTACCCGTACCCCTGGGTCTCTCTGTTCCACACCACTCCCCAGGGAACCGTGTACCCGTACCCCTGGGTCTCTCTATTCTACATCTCTCCCCAGGGAACCGTGTACCTGTACCCCAGGGTCTCTCTGTTCCACACCACTCCCCAGGGAACCGTGTACCCGTACCCCTGGGTCTCTCTGTTCCACATCACTCCCCAGGGTGCTACCGTTCACTGCGTCCATCCTGCCCTCGTTTAACTTCCTGAAGTATAACACTTCTCATTGTCCAAATTAAAATTCATCATGGTTCCCTTCATCGTAGATCCAGACATTCACTTCATTGTCGGCTACAACTTTATCTTTGGAGTCGTGGGCAGACTTACTCACTGTGTTAACGGTACTGCTATCTAATTCCCCCCGAAATAACTGGTCTCAAATTTCCCCCAAATTCAACCCGTCACCTATACGCAGAGGGTGGGTTGGGGGGTCTGTAATTCACAGCGACCGATTGAAGCCCCGGGGACACCCTTGAGCTCACAGGAGATCTGGCAGACTGCACACAGAAACACAGCGTGGACCGTGGTGACGGAACGGTCTCGGACATATCTCTGCGGTTTTGTCCGGGGATTAGCAGAGCCTTTGTGGGCTGAGTGGCCTCCTGGCATGAGGAAGCCATCTGGGTAGGAAATGGTTGGACTGGTGCGTAATGTGACGTCCCAAACGCCTTCTTCACCGCCCTGTCTGTCAGTGAACTTGTTCCACGCCAGCCTGGTACTCACCGGACCTTCTCGCCGAAGTTGCCGATGTTGAGGTCCGAGAAGAATTCCCTCCAGGCCATGCGGAGTTTCTCAAAGAAGTTGCGGTAGCGCTCGCTGAGGCTGTAGTACTCGGACACGTAGGTTCGGCGTTCCGCGGCGCCCTGCGGCTTCACCCGCGACGAGCTCGCCCGGTCTGGGACGGAAGACCGAGGGAGAGGGGGAGCGTCGTCAGTCCTGTCTGATGAACGTCCCCCCATCTGTCCTTGCACCCCGCCCCCCTTCTCCTTCACCACAACCCCGCTTCCCCTCCTTCATCCAGACAGTCTCCCCCCTCCACAGTCTCCCTTCGTCCTCTCTCATTGGAAACCACATCCACCTCCTCCTTCCCCTCACCCACTTTCTCCCTCCCAGTCCAGTGACCCCCCCAGCACTCCTCTGTCTTGCAACATCAACCTGACCCCTCTCCCCTCCCCTCCCTGTTCTAACAACCTCTCTCCCCACCCCCTTTCTCCCCTCCATCCCCCACAAAAAACCTTGCCCCCTTCATCCCCCACCATCAACCCTGCCCCTCTCCCACCCCAGCCTCCCCTCCCCCTTTTTTAGTGCGCCCTCCTCACTGCCCCTCAGCGGAGGGTGACCCTACCTGTGAGTATGTACAGCGAGGTAACCACAACTGCGACTGAGAGGAGGAGCCTCATGTTGCTGCCCGGCGAGGGGAGCTGCCTCACGGAGATGTAGAGTTCAGAGGGGAACAGACACCGAGATTTGTCTCCACTTCATCTGAAAAACGGTTTGTATTGAATCTACACCTGAACCCCTCACCACCTCACCACGTTCCCTACTAACCCCGTCCCCACCCTCCCACCTGCCCCTCTGGGAAACGGGAGCTCCCTCACACCAGCCCAGCCCAGAGTGTAGGGTCCTGCCTCTCTCTCCCCATCTCATTCGCTCTCACCACTCCCTATCACACTTCCCCTCTCTGTCCTTCTCCCTATCATCCACTCACTTTCTCCCGGCCCTTCTCTCTCTACATTCCCTCTCCCTCCCACTCTCCTCTCTCCCTTTCCTCCTCATTCTCTTCCCCCTCCCTCTGCTTCTCTCCCAAATCTCCCTCCCATCCCCCTCTCCCCTTCTTCTTTTCCCTTCCTGTTTCTCCCTCCCTCATTACTATTCTCTCCCCTACCCTCTCACCCTGCCCTCTCTCTCTATCCCTCACTCTCCCTCCTTCCCCTTCTTTCCTCTCTCTCTTTCCCTCTGACTCTTCCCCCCCACCCCACCACCAGCAATGGGAGGGTTCGTGGGACAGCAGGTTTCCTGAGCTCAACACCAGCAGTATAACTGCTGCTGGGCTCAGGACTCACTGCTCCAGTGGGAAAAGGGTTGTCCCAGCCTCAGCCCCAGGGTGTGTCTCCCCATCCATCACCATGACCCCCCAGAAACAAGCCACCATTGACCCACGCAGCAGGCATTGGCACAGGAAGGTCCCACGAGAGGGGATCTCTTGAAGGGGGTAGTGGTGGGGTGTGAGCGAGAGAGAAAAGAGAGGTTGGGAAGGAAACAGATTAAGGAATGGAAGAGAGGGGGAGGGAAATGAGGGGAGTGAAGGAGATAGAGGGAAAGGCGAGAGAGAGATAGGAAAGAAAGAGTGAAAAGGAGAGAGAGGAGAGATTCAGAGAGAATGAGAGGCAGTGAGAGAGAGGGAGAGAGGAAAAGGAGTGGGAGACATGGAGTGAGGGGGGCCAGAGAGGAGAGAGAGAGAAAGGAGAGGGACGACTTCTCCCTTCTCTCCATCTCACTCATCGGTCTGAGACGACAGAGAGTTCTGCTGCCTGGAAAACGGGCGAGAGCGTTGGGGGCATTGGGGAAGAGAGCTCTTACCTATGGGACACCCAGCAGACTTCTGCCACAGGGGCAGGGAGCGCTTCTTAATGTAGCTGGTGGAGATGATTAATCCTCCTTAGTGGGTGCCAGGAGATTTTGTCCCAATTACCCAGGTTTGGAAACTCCTACCGCCCCAAGCTGCCTCATCGACCCCCGCCCTCCCCGAAACCTGTTGAGGCTTCCTGGGACGGGAGGGGTCTGCTTTCTGCTGGGACTGGGGTTAGGCGGGGCGACTCCCTGTGGGATTTGCTCAGGAATTCTTCAACCACCAAGGGAATGAATCTGAATTATCGCAGGAACATGTTGTGAAAGGTGTTCTTGTGGCAGCCGCACAACACAAGACATTTAAAAAAAAACTCATAGTTACAGAAATCAATACATTGTGTGAAAGGCAGCGTGTTTGTGGGTTCATGGCCTGGTGACAGAGGGGAAGAAGCTGTTCCTGAACCATTGAGTGTGGGTCTTCAGTCTCCTTTCTGATGCCAGCAATGAGAAGATGGCCTGCCCCAGACGGTGAGAGTCCTTAGCGCTGAGGCACCAATGTAACCTCGATGGCTGAAAGTGATAAAAGTAAAGATAACCTTTATTTGTCACATGTACATTGAAACAACAGTGAACAGCGTCACTTGTGTCAATGACTAACACAGTCTGAAGGTGTCTTCATGCCTCTGGCTCCAACGAGGCATGCCCACAGCATACCGACCCGTATGTCTTTCCCCATGCGGTCAAGGGCCTACAAACTCCTTACAGACAGCGACAGGAATTGAGCCCCGAGGGTTACGCTAACATGCTGCCCGAGTCTACAACCCTCTGCAGACGCTTGCCATCCCGTGTGCTGGAGCCTCCGCACCAGCGGGCGATGCAACCGGTCAGAATGCTCCCTTGTCCCCGAGCATCCTGTGGCATGTGTCAGATGGGCTTTGCTCACCCTGAGCTGCGGGTTCCAGGCAGAGAGGAGAAGGGTGTGATGTCTGATACAATGAACAGGCCCTGGAGGAGCTTGTTCTGCATCTCTGGAAATGGTTGTTGTAGGACAGACACCTCAAGGTACAAAGGCAGACTGGTGGTGAAGAAGGTGTTTGTCACACTGAGTACTGGAGTTGGCCTGTCATGTTACAGCTGTACACGGCGTTGGTGAGACCACGCGGAGTGTTGTCATTGCTGTAGGAAGGATGTCATTAAACTGGAGAGGGTGCAGGAAAGATTCACGAGGTTGTTACTGGGACTACAGGACTTGAGTTATAAGGAGAGGCTGGATAAATCAGCCATGGTGGAATGGCCCGGATAGTGCGCCAAGTGACCTGACGCTGCTCGTATGTGTTATGGCCTAAAGGGACAATTTCTTCCGTGCAAGTGGAAATCTCTCAGGCTGGGTCATGACTGGTGCAAAGAGACAGAGAGATGAGGACATTAGGAGAGAGAGTGAGAGCGAGAGAGACCAAAATAAATAGAGAGAGCAAGAGAGGGTGAGGGTGTGAGAGAGAGAGAGGGTGGGTGTGTGAGAGAGAGAGGGTGAGGGTGTGAGAGAGAGAGGGTGGGTGTGTGAGAAAGAGGGTGAGGGTGTGAGAGAGAGAGGGTGGGTGTGTGAGAGAGAGAGGGTGAGGGTGTGAGAGAGAGAGGGTGGGTGTGAGAGAGAGAGGGTGAGGGTGTGAGAGAGAGAGGGTGGGTGTGTGAGAGAGAGAGGGTGAGGGTGTGAGAGAGAGAGGGTGTGTGTGAGAGAGAGAGGGTGAGGGTGTGAGAGAGAGAGGGTGTGTGTGAGAGAGAGAGGGTGAGGGTGTGAGAGGGTGAGGGTGTGAGAGAGAGGGTGAGGGTGTGAGAGAGAGGGTGAGGGTGTGAGAGAGAGAGAGGGTGAGGGTGTGAGAGAGAGAGAGGGTGGGTGTGTGAGAGAGAGAGGGTGAGGGTGTGAGAGAGAGAGGGTGTGTGTGAGAGAGAGAGGGTGGGTGGGTGTGTGAGAGAGAGGGTGGGTGTGTGAGAGAGAGGGTGAGGGTGTGAGAGAGAGGGTGAGGGTGTGTGAGAGAGAGAGGGTGAGGGTGTGAGAGAGAGAGGGTGAGGGTGTGAGAGAGAGGGTGGGTGTGTGAGAGAGAGGGTGAGGGTGTGTGAGAGAGAGGGTGAGGGTGTGAGAGAGAGAGGGTGGGTGTGTGAGAGAGAGGGTGAGGGTGTGTGAGAGAGAGAGGGTGAGGGTGTGAGAGAGAGAGGGTGGGTGTGAGAGAGAGAGAGAGGGTGGGTGGGTGTGTGAGAGAGAGAGGGTGGGTGTGAGAGAGAGAGGGTGGGTGGGTGTGTGAGAGAGAGAGGGTGAGGGTGTGAGAGAGAGAGGGTGGGTGTGAGAGAGAGAGGGTGAGGGTGTGAGAGAGAGGGTGAGGGTGTGAGAGAGAGGGTGAGGGTGTGAGAGAGAGAGGGTGGGTGGGTGTGAGAGAGAGAGGGTGGGTGGGTGTGTGAGAGAGAGAGGGTGAGGGTGTGAGAGAGAGAGGGTGGGTGTGAGAGAGAGAGGGTGGGTGTGAGAGAGAGAGAGGGTGTGTGAGAGAGAGAGGGTGAGGGTGTGAGAGAGAGAGGGTGAGGGTGTGAGAGAGAGGGTGAGGGTGTGAGAGAGAGGGTGGGTGTGTGAGAGAGAGAGGATGAGGGTGTGAGAGGGTGAGGGTGTGAGAGAGAGGGTGAGGGTGTGAGAGAGAGGGTGAGGGTGTGAGAGAGAGAGAGGGTGAGGGTGTGAGAGAGAGAGAGGGTGAGGGTGTGAGAGAGAGAGGGTGGGTGTGTGAGAGAGAGAGGGTGGGTGTGAGAGAGAGAGGGTGGGTGGGTGTGTGAGAGAGAGAGGGTGGGTGTGAGAGAGAGAGGGTGGGTGGGTGTGTGAGAGGGTGGGTGTGAGAGAGAGAGGGTGGGTGTGTGAGAGAGAGAGAGGGTGAGGGTGTGTGAGAGAGAGAGGGTGGGTGTGTGAGAGAGAGAGGGTGAGGGTGTGTGAGAGAGAGAGGGTGGGTGTGTGAGAGAGAGAGGATGAGGGTGTGAGAGAGAGAGGGTGGGTGTGTGAGAGAGAGAGAGGGTGGGTGGGTGTGAGAGAGAGAGGGTGGGTGGGTGTGTGAGAGAGAGAGGGTGGGTGTGAGAGAGAGAGGGTGGGTGGGTGTGAGAGAGAGAGGGTGGGTGGGTGTGTGAGAGAGAGAGGGTGGGTGTGAGAGAGAGAGGGTGGGTGGGTGTGTGAGAGGGTGGGTGTGAGAGAGAGAGGGTGGGTGTGTGGCGCAATTACGGTTCCCTCCGGCGGTTCATTCTTGAGCGAGGTTTAGTGCTGGGTTGCTAAGTATTGTTTTGTTTAGTTCGTCAAGCTGGTTCTTTCTGTCTGCATTTCGTTCTTGAGATTACTCTAACAAAGTAACTCCTGTAACCGTGAATGTGAGCACAGTGCTAAATCAGGGTTCGGGGGAGGGGGAGTGCGGAGAGATGTTCCCCGACATAGCGGGAAGTGGGGTTGTCCCTGTGCCGACATTCCCGGGAAAGGTGTGTGAATATTCCGAGGTTTGATCTGAGACAGGTAAACATGTAATTTACAGAATCACGGACTGACGCCCAGACTGGAGGGAACTGTCTCGATGGAGGGGCGGAACCGAGTTTAATCGCCTGTAACTGTCGTGGTTTCTCGTGCCCCACAAATGACCAGGAGACGCAGAAGATTCTTCAAGAAGGGTTAAACTTTAATTTGCAAATCAAAGCTGAGACAGTCATTGAGCTAGTCGCTGATTGCCCCCCGACCCCCGGACCCAGCGTTTTTTATAGCAATCTCCTGGTCCAGTTGTATTAGCATATGTAATCGGTCTACAGTTGCGTATCACACGTACTACACGTACATCATGTCCCTATTGTTTCTATTAATTGACTTAATCATGTTCTAATCTACATCTCTTAGCTACCTCTCATTAACACACCATTGTCTTCTACATTCTTAAGATACATGCATAGCAAATCGCAAGTTTTAAAACTGACTTCATAGTTTTGGTAAATTTATACTTTTATACTCCAATATATCCCCCCGTTGAGAACAGAGAAAGAAGACCAAGAGTTCGCGCACAAAAGCCCCAATAAACTCAAGCACTTATTCCCAAATCTCGGGTTAAACTATAATTTTCTGCGCCAAGATCTCAAAGTATTCTCTCCCTGTTACCCTGGGCCGCTGAGCCAAAAACCTGTCCCTCTGTATCTGAGACAGGGAAAAAGACTCAGCAGCCCTTACAATCTACTCCCACACTGTCGTTTTGCTCGTGTTCATCCTGCAGGTGTTGTAGGCTGTAACGATACATTTTCGGTGTTTCTTTCTCCACTAAGCTTGCTTCAGTAATTGCCGTGAGCATTGGAAATTGTTTGGTTGCAGCACGGACTACAAGAGACTTGAGACAAGGAAGAAAACAGCACAGCACAAGCGCACAGCTCAACAATATAATACTGACAGTTATTGCTATTTTAGTCAGCCATGCTCCCCATCCTCCGAGTCTACTTTCCAACCAATCAAAGAACTGATGTCCGAACCCTGCATTCTGTTTGACCTTCGTCCGCAGATTCTTTAACTTATTCATTGCTCTGGTGAAAGACCCTTCTGGGCTAGTATTGTTAGGTATGAAAGTGCAGCATTGTTCTCCAAACATTACACACACACCCCCTTTTTCTGCCAAAAGCCAATCCAGTACCTGTCTGTTTTGCCACGCCACCCTGCTAGTTGCATCCAGCTGTTGCCCTAAGGCCTCCAGTGCATCATCGGTGTAGTTGATGAACCTCTGTTGATTGTAGTATATATAGTTTATCCATTCAACATTTTTGCTCACCCCTATCACAGGTATGATAGCTTCCCAGTGAGCATCTCATGCGGTGTCAGGCATGTCACTCGATTAATTTGCATGCGGTAACTCATCAGTGCTAACGGTAAAGCATCGACCCAATTAAGTTTAGTGTCTGCACAGATTTTGTTTAGTTTGGCTTTCAGGGTTCCATTAATTCTCTCTACCATGCCCTGCGACTGAGGGTGGTATACACATCCAAATCGTTGCTTTATCCTCAGCGCCTGTAGTACCAGTTTGACCACTTTCTGGATAAAAGCTGAACCATTGTCTGAGCTAACTTCTGTGGGTATTCCAAACCTTGGGACCACTTCATTTGTCAGGAATTTTACCACTGTCTTTGCCCCTTGATCTCTTGAAGGTACCGCCTCCACCCATCTGCTAAATCGATCAATTACTACCAGCATGTATCTTTTCCCTCTCACTGTCTTTATCATGTCTACGTAATCAATCACTAGATGTTCAAATGGTCCTTCAGGTACAGGAATGTGACCTATTGGGGTTGTAATTCCCTTCCGAACATTATTTTGTGCGCATACCTCGCACTGTGACAAGACAAAGTCCACTGAAGCCTGTAAATAAGGTGACCAAAAACCATCCTTCTTTATTTTCTTTATCACTTCCCCCCCTTTGCACAATGGTCCATCCCATGCGCTTCTGAAATCAGAATCGTCAGTAGAGGGGTGGGCGCTACCAACAAACCGTCTTCCGTGCTCCACAAGCCTTCCGGGTTCTGCTTGGCACCCCTTTTTCTCCACATTGTCTGTTCTGCCAAAGTTGCCTTACCTTGTATTTCAATTAGGTCCTCTACCACAGGTTCTGGAGTTAGGCTTACCTGGGGGGCAATGACAGCTGATGTACATCCAGGCGCTTTTCTAGCTGCCTCGTCCGCAGCTTGATTTCCCTTTGTTATTACATCATTTCCCTTTTTATGTGCCTGGCGTTTTACTATAGCCAATGCTTTAGGTTTCATTATGGCTTTTATTAAGTCTAGAATTTGCTGACAATGTTGTATGGGATCTCCATTACCTTTTTTAAAGCCTCTCTGCTTCACACTGCCCCGAACAAATGGCATACTCCATGAGCATATGCCGAATCAGTATAGATGTCTACTTTCTCACCTTCCATCATTTCACACGCAGCTGTCAGGGCTTTGATTGCTGCTAGTTGGGCGGAACACGGTTAGGGACAGGACTCCATCCTAATAATCTTATAGCTCGACTGATCCTGCTGCACTACTGAGAACCCTGCGTGATTTCCATCATAATCCCTATAACAAGAGCCATCTACAAACAGAACCTTTTTATCTGTATCCTCTAGTGGTTCTGACCGTAAATCTGCTCTCAATTTGGCAAATGCCATTGTCTTCCCTGCACAATCATGGGGTTCTCCTTCGTAGTCTAAAGGGACAAAATCGGCTATATTACTGGTAGTGCATCTCTGTATAGTTATGTCTGGAAATGTCAATAGCATCTGATACGCTGCTATCCTGGCTGGTGTCAGCACAAATTTCCCTCTTTCCAGCAATTCTGCTACTTTGTAGTGTGTGTACAGAGTCACAGGATAGCCCAGGGTTACCGATGATGCCTTTCCATATGCATAGTACAGCGCCGCCAATCCCTGATAACAGGGTGGGTACCCCTGAGCCACCTCATCTAGTCTCGTACTGTAGTATGCTATCGGCTGCTTTGCTTTTCCTGTGCCTGTCTCCTGTGTTAGAACCGCTGTGACATAACCCTCCTGTCGGTTGGATACATACAAATGAAAAACCTTCTCGTAGTCAGGCAAAGCTAATGCTGGTACTGACTGCAATTCCTGCTTAATAGTATTGAAAGCTATCTCCGCCTCTCCATTCCACTGTAAGCCATTCTTCAAATTTGTATGTCCTGCTTCTTTCATTATCTTTCTCAAAGGTGCCACAATCTCAGCATATTCTCCTATCCAATCTGAGCTGTACCCTGCCATTCCCAGAAACGTCATCATCTGCCCTACAGTCTGGGGCTTTGGGGCCTTAGTTATTGCCTCAATCTGATCTGGTGCTATTGCCTTCACTCCCTTGGATATTACCCTGCCTAAGTATTCCACTTGCTGCGTGCAAAATTGCAGTTTCTTTTTGGATACTTTATGTCCTCCGTGCGCTAATTTCTCTAACAGAGTCATAGTGTCCTGCTCACACTGTTCTTTACTGTGGGAGCAAATCAACAGGTCATCCACATACTGTAACAATGTACTTTCCAATGGTATGCCCTCTAGGTCTGCCTTCAACACCTGATTAAAAACATGTGGTGAATGTTTAAATCCTTGCGGCATTCTGGTATAGGTATACTGAGCACCTCTGTAAGTAAATGCAAACAAATACTGACACTGATCGGCTAGAGAAATGCTGAAGAAAGCCGAACACAAATCGATCACTGAAAAGTAACTTGCTTCTGGTGGAACATTAGTCAAAAGCGTGTGTGGGTTGGGGACTACCGCTGGCCAGTCCTCTACCACATCATTTACCGCTCGCAAATCATGCACCAATCTCCACTTAGATTTATCTGCTTTTAAGACCGGCAGCAACGGGGTATTGCATGGACTGTTTGTTCTTTTAAGCACTCCTATTTCAAGCAACCCCTGCACTGTCGATGCTATTCCCTCTTCTGCTTCTGGTCTTAAAGGGTATTGTGGTCTCCTGGGTGGAATTGCTCCTTTTTTCAGCCTTATTTCCACCAGACTAGCTGTTTTTATTTTCCCTACGTCCGTGTCATGCTGTGACCACATAATAGACGGCAACTCATCTAACCTTCTATCTTTCTGCTGGCCTCTTTCCCTTCCCAGCAAGGGCATGTGTGGTTTGGGGAGTTTTTTCGACCTCTCTCACTGTCCCTACCATATCTACACTTACCATTATTTTAATACAATTGTTGTCTTCTGATATCCACACCTCTGGCGTAATTTTCCTCCACACTGTTACAGTTTCAGCACTCTTAACTAAGGGTCCTAAATCTTTAGACTGATATCCCTTGTTTACCAACAACGTTACATGGGGCGCAGCCTCCAGTATCCTGTACCATTTTTCTAAAAAGGTGTTCCACTTAACTTGTAAAGCTGCCCCTTGCTTTCTAATTATCACAGCCTCCCCTTCCGGGTGCTGTTGGGTACATGCCTCCAGGTGCCATTTCTCCTCTAACTCCCTGTTCTGAGTCTCGTCAAAAATCACTGTACAGTGTAGCTCAGATTTGGGCATTACAGCCCTGGGTAATATAGCCTGCACGCCCTTTTTCCATTTTTCCCAGGTTTCCTGAATCTGGTCTGCGATGTCTCCTATCCAAAAGACATTAGCCTTCTTGTCTTCTCGCACTATCAATTGAGCCCCTGCTCTTTTCACACTCAGCCCATTTCTGGTGCATTCTAATTTTAATTCCAGTTTCAATAAGGCATCTCTGCCTAACAAATTAATCGGAGTTCCTTTAAATACTAGCACCGGCAAAACAATTTCTTTATTTCCCATTCTCAACCGCACTGGAGCCGTGCACTGTGTCAACTGTGTTTTCCCCGAGAACCCTACCGTCTTAATAAACTTTCCTGACATGGGAAGGTGAAGGGCATACTGTGGCTGTACACAAGTGTACGTGGCTCCAGTATCTATCATCATTGGTGTCAGTTGCCCTTCTAACATAACCTGAACAATGGGTTCCTCGACTGCCTCCCTTGTTATCATTGGGTAATGTCCCTTCCCACTCAAGTTCTCGGGGCACCCCTAATACCTCACATAGGGGTTCACAGGTCCGCTTGGGCCTGTGGGGGCTGGTCTTTGGCTAAACTTTAGTTCCCTTCTTATCGGTTCCTGCTGGTGTGTGACAGGCCATAGTATAAACGGACAATCTCTTCTCATGTGACCTGGCTGATTACATTCCCAGCACAATCTCTCTACCTCTCTTTCCCACTGTTTCCTCACTGGTCCCCTCTGCCCATAGCTCCTCTGTCCCCCTCCTTGGGACTTCCAGTCCTGTCTGGGCTGTTTGAATTTAGTCTGTTCCTGATAGGGCATTTGTGGGAATGCTCCTCCAAAGACGTTGATTATTGGCATGGGGTTTTCCGGCCCTTGTCTTACAGTATGATCGGTCCCTCCATATAGCAGTGCTTTGTCCAGTTCGATGGCTGTACTCGAACCGGTGGTTGTTGGCAGCATCTTTTTGTTTTTCTCTTTTTCCTTCTTTTTGAGTTCTTCGAGCTGCATTTGTATTAACTTTCTTTGCACCTCTTCCTGCTGCTCAGCCAACCTTTGTTTGTCTTTCCGGTATTTCTCATCCGCATGGACTACGTGGTCTCTAAATTCTTGTGGGGTCTTTGACGTTAGCCCAACCACCTCCTCCAGTTCGGATTTTACTTGTGGTGGCATTGCATCCAAAATGCTATGTCGGAACAGTGAGGTCATAAATAAGCTATTCTCCACCTCTTGCTCAGTCTCCAGTCTCCACCTTTTCAACTGGTTTTCTACGTAGGCTGCTGGGTTTTCAGTGTCTCCCAGTGGATCCCCTTTTAAGGCTTTGGGGTCCACTTTGGGTGGATAAAACTTCCTGAGGGCCTGCCATACCCTCTGCCTCACTCTGTCAAACCCGTCTCCATCAGTTCTTGGGTCGTTCAAGTTTACTATGCCAGCCATTTCCATTAGTTCGTTAAATTTGGAGGTTCCCATCAACCTTATCAACAGTGCCTTCAAATCTCCCATAGCCAATAATCGTCCCGCTGTTTCTTCTTCAAAGGCTCTAATCCATTTCCCTGCTCCTTCATGTAAATTGGTCAGAGTGTTTTTCAGCCCTTCTAGGTCCTGGGATCCCCAAGGGATATTCTGCACTTGTCCTGATCCTTTTACTAACAACGGCATCATTCTTCCTCCTTCTTCCCACCTGCCCTGGCTCTCCTCCTCACCTGACTCCCCATCTGTCTCAGGGTATGTCTTTACTGCCTCCCACACAAATGTCTCCGGGGTTCTGCTCTTCCCTCGGTCTCCCTGTGGAGTCCTTCCTTTCTGTCTTGATTCAATACTTGGTTGGCCCCTGGAGTATTTTTCGCATCTCTCCTGGCAATCCCCTCTCAGTAACTTTTCTAGCTCTCTCTCTACTTCCGCACGTCACTCCCCTACTGCCTCCTTCTGTCCTTCTAAGGTTCTGCCTCCTACCTCTTCCCCACAAATTCTCTTATCTTCTCTCCTTCCACTTAACTCTTGCTCCTCCAATGAGTCACCTTCTCTTTCTTCTTGTCCTGATGAGCCACTTTCTTTTCTAGTCTCATTATTTCTATGGTATAACCGATACTCCTCATACTCCTTTTCCTCTCTCAAGTATTTCATCCGTTCAATCCCTTCTTCCATTTCTCTCTGTGCCTGTTCTATCTTTATCCTTTCTGCCTGTATCTCCTTCCATATCGCCGCTTTTTCCTTCTCGTATTGTTTTTTTTCCTCCTCATTATCCCAAACCTGTACTTCTCCCTGCATGTTTACTGTTCCCGTCAGCAAGGGGCACTGCTTAGGGGTTCCTTCCTCATTATAGGGAGGGGGCTTTTCTGTTTCTTTCACATCTGGGTACGGATCTGAAGCCAGCTTCTCACCGTACCTTTCTCTCTCTCTTTAACAGGCTGTTTCTCCAGCACCTTAGTGTCTTCCTCACTTGTAATCAATATTCTACCTGTCCTCCTCAGCCTTTCCCCCTCCGTTCTGAAGAGTTTTAGCACTTGCATTTCTCGTTCTCTTTTTTGCCCTCTTTTCATAGATTTATCTTTTGGTTTGTAATTTTTAATTAGTCCCTGCATTTCTTCGCACAAGCTTACATCAAACGTTCCTTCTCTTGGCCACTTTGTGACCAGGTTTTTGGTTCTTTTTTCCCATTTTTCTGAAGTTTTTGTGATCTCATTTTGAATTAACGGGAATTTTTTGCTCAGAATCTCTACTGCTGTTCCTTTACCTGTCATGTTATTCTCTCTTTTTAAGGTATTTCAGAGATTCACAGTTTGTTTACTGGATAATATTATTTACTCTAATTCTACACCTAGTCCTAGTCTAACACCACGTGAACTTTTTCTTAACTAAACTTACTCTAATTCTACGCCTAGTCTATTTTCCTTTCCCTGCCCGCTCAGCCCTTCGTTTCATACGAAGCGGTACCCACAGGGATTTACCAACACCACGTGGACTTTTTCTTAACGTCCTATTAACTTATTTGTACTTACCCTCACTGCAGTGTTCTTGATCAATCCTCTGAGCCTCCTGTTAACCCCCAATTCTGCCAGATTCTTTGGACCGGAGAGACCCTTCGGCAGTGGTTCCACACGCCTGAGACTCCAAGACCTCCCCAAAGTCAACAGAATTCTTAGTCCAAATTGTCGCAAAAAGCGCTTTCCTTTTGTTTGGGTGCACCCTTAATTCTGTTAGCCCTCTGGGGGTCCCTAGAGGACTGGGAAGCGTCCCCAATCTGCCGTTTCCTTTCCGCGGGTCTCTATCAGGTCCTGCCGCGGTCGCCAATTTTGTCGTGGTTTCTCGTGCCCCACAAATGACCAGGAGACGCAGAAGATTCTTCAAGAAGGGTTAAACTTTAATTTGCAAATCAAAGCTGAGACAGTCATTGAGCTAGTCGCTGATTGCCCACCGACCCCCGGACCCAGCATTTTTTATAGCAATCTCCTGGTCCAGTTGTATTAGCATATCTATAGTCTACAGTTGCGTATCACACGTACCACACGTACATCATGTCCCTATTGTTTCTATTAATTGACTTAATCATGTTCTAATCTACATCTCTTAGCTACCTCTCATTAACACACCATTGTCTTCTACATTCTTAAGATACATGCATAGCAAATAGCAAGTTTCAAAACTGACTTCATAGTTTTGGTAAATTTATACTTTTATACTCCAATTTAACACCCTTGTGTTTCAGACCTCGGGGTGGGGTGTGGAGAAGGCGGATGGTCTTCCCCCGGGGAAGGGGACTTCCACGGGCAGCCGGCATGAAATCCGTCAAATTGACAGCTCCTGTCTCGGAAAGACTGCTCCGGTCGCGACAATAGTTCAGCCCCTCTTGATCCTCAGCGAAACAGCTCCCATGATCAGTGGGACCTGTCCCGTCCCCTCCATTAAACCTCCCGGCCACCGCTCCCTCTTCCGAGGGCAAGGACTCTGGGATCCTCCTGGAGCCGTGACTCCTCATCCCTGGAAAACCTTCACAGAATCTCTCCCACAGGGGGCATTCCTCCCCCTATGGATCCACAGGCCCTCTTACTGAAGGACAGGAATCTTCGCCTGTGACCAGACCTGTACTGGTTTGTGTGTGTTTGTGTGTGAGCGAGAGAGTGAATGAAAGCGTGTGTGTGATTGTCTTTGAATGCATGTGTGTCTGTGTTTGAGTGAATATGTGTGAGAGAGTGTTTGATAGAAACAAGTGAGTGTGTGAGAGAGTGTTTGATAGAAACAAGTGAGTGTAAGAGAGTGTTTGATAGAAACAAGTGAGTGTGAGAGAGTGTTTGATAGAAACAAGTGAGTGTGAGAGAGTGTTTGATAGAAACAAGTGAGTGTAAGAGAGTGTTTGATAGAAACAAGGGTGTGAGAGAGTGTTTGATAGAAACAAGTGAGTGTGAGAGAGTGTTTGATAGAAACAAGTGATTGTGAGAGAGTGTTTGATAGAAACAAGGGTGTGAGAGAGTGTTTGATAGAAACAAGTGAGTGTAAGAGAGTGTTTGATAGAAACAAGTGAGTGTGAGAGAGTGTTTGATAGAAACAAGTGAGTGTAAGAGAGTGTTTGATAGAAACAAGGGTGTGAGAGAGTGTTTGATAGAAACAAGTGAGTGTGAGAGAGTGTTTGATAGAAACAAGGGTGTGAGAGAGTGTTTGATAGAAACAAGTGAGTGTAAGAGAGTGTTTGATAGAAACAAGGGTGTGAGAGAGTGTTTGATAGAAACAAGTGAGTGTGAGAGAGTGTTTGATAGAAACAAGTGAGTGTGAGAGAGTGTTTGATAGAAACAAGTGAGTGTAAGAGAGTGTTTGATAGAAACAAGGGTGTGAGAGAGTGTTTGATAGAAACAAGTGAGTGTGAGAGAGTGTTTGATAGAAACAAGTGATTGTGAGAGAGTGTTTGATAGAAACAAGGGTGTGAGAGAGTGTTTGATAGAAACAAGTGAGTGTGAGAGAGAGTGTTTGATAGAAACAAGGGTGTGAGAGAGAGAGTGTTTGATAGAAACAAGTGAGTGTGAGAGAGAGTGTTTGATAGAAACAAGGGTGTGAGAGAGTGTTTGATAGAAACAAGTGAGTGTGAGAGAGAGTGTTTGATAGAAACAAGTGAGTGTAAGAGAGTGTTTGATAGAAACAAGTGAGTGTGAGAGAGTGTTTGATAGAAACAAGTGAGTGTAAGAGAGTGATAGAAACAAGGGTGTGAGAGAGTGTTTGATAGAAACAAGTGAGTGTAAGAGAGTGTTTGATAGAAACAAGTGAGTGTGAGAGAGTGTTTGATAGAAACAAGTGAGTGTAAGAGAGTGTTTGATAGAAACAAGGGTGTGAGAGAGTGTTTGATAGAAACAAGTGAGTGTGAGAGAGTGTTTGATAGAAACAAGGGTGTGAGAGAGTGTTTGATAGAAACAAGTGAGTGTAAGAGAGTGTTTGATAGAAACAAGGGTGTGAGAGAGTGTTTGATAGAAACAAGTGAGTGTGAGAGAGTGTTTGATAGAAACAAGTGAGTGTGAGAGAGTGTTTGATAGAAACAAGTGAGTGTAAGAGAGTGTTTGATAGAAACAAGGGTGTGAGAGAGTGTTTGATAGAAACAAGTGAGTGTGAGAGAGTGTTTGATAGAAACAAGTGATTGTGAGAGAGTGTTTGATAGAAACAAGGGTGTGAGAGAGTGTTTGATAGAAACAAGTGAGTGTGAAAGAGTGTTTGATAGAAACAAGTGATTGTGAGAGAGTGTTTGATAGAAACAAGTGAGTGAGAGAGTGTTTGATACAAACAAGGGTGTGAGAGAGTGTTTGATAGAAACAAGTGAGTGTGAGAGAGTGTTTGATAGAAACAAGTGAGTGTAAGAGAGTGTTTGATAGAAACAAGTGATTGTGAGAGAGTGTTTGATAGAAACAAGTGAGTGTGAGAGAGTGTTTGATAGAAACAAGTGATTGTGAGAGAGTGTTTGATAGAAACAAGGGTGTGAGAGAGTGTTTGATAGAAACAAGTGAGTGTGAAAGAGTGTTTGATAGAAACAAGTGAGTGTGAGAGAGTGTTTGATAGAAACAAGTGAGTGAGAGAGTGTTTGATACAAACAAGGGTGTGAGAGAGTGTTTGATAGAAACAAGTGAGTGTAAGAGAGTGTTTGATAGAAACAAGTGATTGTGAGAGAGTGTTTGATAGAAACAAGGGTGTGAGAGAGTGTTTGATAGAAACAAGTGAGTGTGAAAGAGTGTTTGATAGAAACAAGTGAGTGTGAGAGAGTGTTTGATAGAAACAAGTGATTGTGAGAGAGTGTTTGATAGAAACAAGGGTGTGAGAGAGTGTTTGATAGAAACAAGTGAGTGTGAAAGAGTGTTTGATAGAAACAAGTGATTGTGAGAGAGTGTTTGATAGAAACAAGTGAGTGAGAGAGTGTTTGATACAAACAAGGGTGTGAGAGAGTGTTTGATAGAAACAAGTGAGTGTGAGAGAGAGTGTTTGATAGAAACAAGTGAGTGTGAGAGAGTGTTTGATAGAAACAAGTGAGTGTAAGAGTGTTTGATAGAAACAAGGGTGTGAGAGAGTGTTTGATAGAAACAAGGGTGTGAGAGAGTGTTTGATAGAAACAAGTGAGTGTGAGAGAGTGTTTGATAGAAACAAGTGAGTGTGAGAGAGTGTTTGATAGAAACAAGGGTGTGAGAGAGTGTTTGATAGAAACAAGGGTGTGAGAGAGTGTTTGATAGAAACAAGTGAGTGTGAGAGAGTGTTTGATAGAAACAAGTGAGTGTGAGAGAGTGTTTGATAGAAACAAGGGTGTGAGAGAGTGTTTGATAGAAACAAGGGTGTGAGAGAGTGTTTGATAGAAACAAGTGAGTGTGAAAGAGTGTTTGATAGAAACAAGTGATTGTGAGAGAGTGTTTGATAGAAACAAGTGAGTGAGAGAGTGTTTGATAGAAACAAGGGTGTGAGAGAGTGTTTGATAGAAACAAGTGAGTGTGAGAGAGAGTGTTTGATAGAAACAAGTGAGTGTGAGAGAGTGTTTGATAGAAACAAGTGAGTGTGAGAGAGAGTGTTTGATAGAAACAAGTGAGTGTAAGAGAGTGTTTGATAGAAACAAGGGTGTGAGAGTGTTTGATAGAATCAAGTGAGTGTGAGAGAGTGTTTGATAGAAACAAGTGAGTGTAAGAGAGTGTTTGATAGAAACAAGGGTGTGAGAGAGTGTTTGATAGAAACAAGTGAGTGTGAGAGAGTGTTTGATAGAAACAAGTGATTGTGAGAGAGTGTTTGATAGAAACAAGTGAGTGTGAGAGAGTGTTTGATAGAAACAAGTGAGTGTGAGAGAGTGTTTGATAGAAACAAGTGATTGTGAGAGAGTGTTTGATAGAAACAAGTGAGTGAGAGAGTGTTTGATAGAAACAAGGGTGTGAGAGAGTGTTTGATAGAAACAAGTGAGTGTGAGAGAGAGTGTTTGATAGAAACAAGTGAGTGTGAGAGAGTGTTTGATAGAAACAAGTGAGTGTGAGAGAGTGTTTGATAGAAACAAGTGAGTGTGAGAGAGACAGAGAGGTGTCTGAATGTGTGTATATGTGGTTGAAAATCTGGCTGAGTGCTGTCACAAGAACTTACTCAATGTCAGCAAGAGCAAGCAGTTGATTATTGACTTCAGGAGGATGAAACTAGAGGTCCATGTGCCAGTCCTCATTGGGGGGGGGGTCGGAAGAGGAGAGGATAAGCAACTTTAAATTCCTTGGTGTTATCATCTCCGAGGGTCTGCCCTGGCTCTAGCGTGTAAGTACAATTACGAAGAGAGCACAGCATCGCTCCTAAGTCCTTAGAAGTTTGCAAAGATTCGGCACATCATCTAAAACTTTGACAGACTTCCATAGGTGTATGGTGGAGTGTATCTTGACTGGCTGCATCACAGTCTGGAATGGAAACACTTGAAGAAAACACCCTACAAAAAGTAGCAATGCAGCCTAGCCCATCACGGGTAAAGCCCTCCGCACCATCGAGTGTATTGACACTGAGTGTTGTCACAGAAAAGCAGCATTCATCCTCAGCGACCCCTAGCAGGTTTGTGCTCCCTTCTCACTGCTGCTGTCAGGAGCCTGAGGACAGACACCACCAGGCTCAGGAACAGTTATCAGCCCTCAGCCATCTGCTCGAACCAGAAGGGATAACTTCACTTGCCCCATCCCTGAGCTATTTCCACACCCAACAGACTCACTTTCAAGGACTCTTCGTCTCGTGTTCTTGATTTGTATTTATTAATGTACGTGTTGTTCCTTGTTTTCTTTTGTAATTGCACACTGATGTTGCCTTATTGTTGCAGTCTTTCATTGATTCTACTTTGCTTGTTGGATTTATTGAGTATGCCCTCAAGAATATCAATCTCACGGTTGTACGTGGTGACGTGTGCACTTTGATAATAAACTGAGCTTTGAGAAAGAGATAGTGCACGAGGCATTGACTGTGTGGATAGTCGGAGGCTTTTTCCAGGGGCTGAAATGGCTAGCATGAGAGCGCACGTAAGGTGCTTGGAAGCAGGTACAGAGGAGATGTCAGGGGTAATTTTTTATGCAAAGAGTGGTGAGTGCAGGGAATAGACTGCCGATGACAGTGGTGTTGGCGGATGCAACAAAGTCTTTCAAGAGATTCCTGGAAAAGTACATGGAGCTTACAAAAATGGAGAGCTATGGGTAACCCTAGGTAAATTCTAAAGTAAGGATGTGTTTGGCACAGAATTTTGGGCCAAAGGGCCTGTATTGTGCTGTAGGTTTTCTATGTTTCTATGAGAGAGATTGTTTGTGTGAAAGAGAATTTGTGCAAGAGAGTGGCCGTGTCTGAGAGCATGTGTGAGTAAGGGAAAAAGCAAGAATGTGTGAGTGTGCGCGCGCGCGCTTGTGTGTGTGTGTCGTTTATGCATGTGAAAGAGTGTGACAGCAGAATTGTGCCCCATTGAAATGTGGCTGTTTATTTTCAATAACACAAGAGATTCTGCAGATGCTGTATATCCCAAGGAACCCACACAAAATGCTGGAGGAACCTCAACCCCATTCTCCTACCTTCTCCCTGTAACTCTTAGCCCCCGCCCCCACACGCCCTTCAAGAACCTATCAATCTCTCTTAAATGCCCTAAAAGACGACCTTCCGACCTTTGCAGGTGAATGCGGCAATGAATTCTGCATGTTCATTATCTTCTGGAGAAATAAATTCCTCCTAATCTCTGCTGTAAAGGGATGACCCTCTATTCTGAGGTTGTGCTCTTAGGTCCTAGGCTTTGCCACTAAACATCCTCCACTCTATCTCTACCAAACGTTCCTCATTCATTAACCCTTTAATTCCTGGGGTCATTCTTGTAGCATGTGCCCATCAGTCCTCAACAGTTTTTATCAATGCACCATAGAACGCTTCCCATCCGGTTGCATAAAAGCTTGGTGTGGCACAGAAACTGCAGAGTTGTGGACACATCTCAATACATCACACAAACCATGCTCTCCGCCATGGCCTCTTTCCACTGCCTCAGTAAAGCAGCCAAAATAATCACCCCAGGCATTCTCTCTGAGTAGGAGATGCAAAAGTCTCAAATCACACACCACCAGACTCAAGGATAGCTTTAACCCTTTATGAGGCTGTCTCTCACCTTTAACACCACCCTCCCCCCGTTACCATTGTGTAGTGCTCCCTCCCCACCTCTCCCGCCATGGGAATAAAACTCAGAACCCATGTGGCAGGGTGGGGAGCTGTGAGTGAGTCAGTGTAAGAGGAACAGATTCAGGAGAGGGAAGTGGACCCACAATCCAGGTGTATGTGTTGACCCCAGTGGCAGCGGGCTGGCTGTCACTGTGGTGAGGGAATGTGTCGCAGAGTATTGTCTGTGTGTACAGGGTGGTGTTCAGGTTAGCACATGACATACACAGAAAGACCATCTCTCTCTGTCTCTCTTACTCTCTCTCTCTCTCACACACACACACACACACACACACACACACTCACTCACAGACAGACACACACTCACACTCACTCACAGACAGACACACAGACACACACACACTCACACACACACACAGACAGACACACACAGACACACACACTCACACACACACAGACACATACACACACACAGACACACACACACACTCAGACACATACACACACTCACAGACACACACACACTCACACACTCACAGACACATACACACACTCACAGACACACACACTCACAGACACACACACACACACTCACACACACAGACACATACACACACTCACAGACACACACACACACACTCACACACACAGACACACTGTCAGAAACGAGCCAAGCTCCCGAATAATGGCTTCAAGACAAATTCAAGGAAACAAAGTTTATTAACAGTTCTGCAGAGCTGGGTGCCTTCAGAGAAGGGAACCCTGAACCTTACAGGGCAGCAGGTTTTATCCTTCTTCCTTACCCCTCCCCTCCCTGACTCGGGAGGTACATAGTCTTATCCCATTCCATATTTGGAGTTGTTTTTTTACACGTTTCTGTAAAACAATAGTCCATATCTCAGGACTTCAATGATTCCACAAACAGTTAATTTTGTCAAGGCTTCTGCATTCATAATTAGATCACACTTGTTTACAGACTTTAACCCAGACATAATTAAATCACATTTGTCCTTTGACTTTAACCCGGACCTGTCAGAAACGCACATCTTAATTTTGAATCTTACACACACACACTCACACACACACAGACACATACACACACTCACAGACACACACACACACTCACAGACACACACACACTCACACACACACACACACACACTCACAGACAGACAGACACACACAGACACACACACACTCACAGACACACACACACACTCACTCACAGACACACACACACACACTCACAGACAGACAGACACACACACACACACACTCAAACGCACACACACACACTCACTCACAGACAGACACACACTCACACTCACAGACAGACACACAGACACACACACACTCACACACACACACTCACAGACACACAGACACACACACACAGACAGACACACACACACACACACTCACACACACACACACACTCACAGACAGACAGACACACACACAGACACACACACACACTCACAGACACACACACACACTCACTCACAGACACACACACACTCACAGACAGACAGACACACACACACTCACACGCACACACACACACTCACTCACAGACAGACAGACACACACTCACACTCACTCACAGACAGACACACAGACACACACACACTCACAGACACACAGACACACACACACTCACAGACACACACACACACACACACAGACAGACACACACACACACACACACTCACACGCACACACACACACACACTCACTCACAGACAGACAGACATACACTCACACACGTAGTGCTGAGGCTTCAGAAGGTGTTGACTGGATCTGGAGAGGGTCTGGAGGAGGTGCAATGAGTATTGGTTTATTATTCTATCATGCACAGAGACACTGTGAAAAGCTTGTTTTTACATAGATCAGATCACTGCACACAGTGTACAATGAACGAGTACATGGTAAAACAACAGTAGCAGCTACAGAGAGAGCACAGTGTAGAACAACGATAAGGTACAAGGGCCATGGCCAGGCAGATTGGGAGGTCAAGAATCCAACTTATCGTACAAGGAAACCCTTTCCTCTGAACCTCGGCCCCTCCAGGGAGAATCCCCTCTCCAAACCCGTCAACTCCCCACTTTCCTGCCATGGTCCTCAGTCAGGTCCACTTTCCATTCCTCAGAACAGTGGTCTGTGGTTTGGTTGCTGTTCGTCCATCGTCGTCAATGAAGACCCCGACACCGTTATGATGATGATGATGGTGTCGAGACGAGCACTTGATTTGGATTTAAGTGAGGGGAGAGTTGTGCAGCATCAGCCTCACTCTCTCTTCCCAATTCCCATCTGGATCCAGTGGCAAGACGAGAGTCGAGACGGCTGGGGATGGGACTAGGCGCAGTGGGTGACCAGGATGTCTTCTGTGTCTTGCCATGCTCTACGTGTTCCACAACACTTGCAGAGACCGCCTTCTCGACCGTCGGACCTTCCATTGGTCTCGTCCGCTCAATCCGCCGGAGTCTGTCTTCACATGACAACTCCCTATCTCACCGAGGGTTTGAGACCCGTCGGCTACCCTCGCCTGGTTTAGCCGGTTTGTCGAGGCCGTTGCCCGGGGTGTGGCCACTGAAGCATGCAAACAACTAAATTAGGGAAAGAGAAGAGAGCACAGGACTGACACAGCTGTCATCTTCCAGCCCCAGAGATCTGGATTCTTTCCTCACCTCCGGCATCTGTGTGGGGTCGGTGATGTTCTCTCCTGACCGATTGCGTCATGGCAGTTGGAATGTGCAGGACGTAAGAAGCCCAATATTGAATGTCCTAGATATTGTGTATGTGGAGAAGATATTTCCAATGCTGGATATGGACTAGGACCAGAGGGCACAGCTTCAGAATAGAAAGAACAGAGATGAGAAAGAGTTTCTTTGGCCAGACAGTGGTGAATCTCTGGAATTCATTGCCACAGATAGCTGTGGAAGTCAAGTCATTGGTATATTTAAAGCAGAAAATGATATGTTCTTGATTTGAAGGTGTCAAAGGTTACAAGGAGACAGCAGCAGAATGGGGTTGAGAGAGAAACTAAATCAGCAATGATTGAATGGAGGAGAAGACTTGATGGGCCGAATGGCATAATTCTGCTCCCATGTCTTATCATCCAATACAGCATGGGCACAACCCTCCCCACCATCAGTTGTACCTACAGGGGGCGCTGCTTCAAGAAAGCAACATCCATTGTTGAAGGTCTCCACCATCTGAACTATGTCATCTTGTCGCAGCTCCCGTCGGGCAGGAGGTACAGAAGCCTGAAGTCCCACGCCACCATGTTCAGGAACAGCTACATCCTGTCAAGCATTTTGTTCTTGAACCAACTGGCACATGCCTGATCACTACCTCAGTACAGCAACACTGTGGCTACAATCGACCTTCTTTTAACTGGGCTTCTTGTAAAAAATAATGTGAATAATTTCCATTTAATTTACATTTTTTGTATTTCTGATGCTGTGTTGCCCGTGATACTGCTAGTAAGTTTTTCATTGCACCTGCGCACACAAACTTAACTTTAATTTTTAGCACACACATCTGTCCTTGAACTCAGACATCCTCCTGTACTATTGTCCTTCACATCAAAACAATTCTATGTAATATTCCAATAAAGCCCTGTGTTCCATGAATATTCCTAACTACTTTGGCATGCTAACTTTTAGTGTTTCCGTGATCTCCTCCTGAGTAACAGGCACATGGAGCTGACGACCTGGTGGTCCTTCAATCGAAGGGAGTGAAAGTGAAGTGAAGACCCGGGTGACTGTCAGGAGTGGGTTCCCCTCAATATTAACTATACCACTTTGGATACTGTTGGGCAATGACCTCCCAGAGCAAAGTTACAGCGATCGGGGCTCTGGTGCTGTGGTGTCAAAGGGAAGGTGGAGGACAGCAGTAGAGATAGGGGTTCCATAGTTAGAGGCATAGACTCTAGATTCATGTGACGTCACAGAGATACCCAAATGGTGTGTTGCCTCCCAGGTGCCAGAGTCAGGGACATCTCAGATCAAGTCCATAGCATTCTAAAGGGGAAGGTGAGCAGCCAGAAGTCTTGGTACAATGTCATAGGTGGGACAAGTGAGGAGGTCCTGAAGAGAGAACTTAGGGAGCTGGGTAGGAAGCTGAAAAGCAGGACCTCCAGGGTAGTAATCCCTGGATTGCTGCTCGTGAAGGTAAGAATAGGATGATTTGACGTCTGGTGCCAGGGTGGGTGGGTGCAGGGCTTCAGATTTCTAGAGTGTTAGGGTATATTCTGTTATACTTGAACCCAAGGGGAGCAATATTCTTGCAGGCAGGTTTGCTAGAACTGTTGGGGAGGGTTTAAACAAGGGCTCCCAATTACTTTTATGCCATGGCATATAAGTGTCTACCATTAACTGAGGGGTCTATGGACCCCAAGTTGGGAACACATAGCTTAAACTAATTAGGGGCATGGGAAATGGAGTAATAGGGTTAAGGGTGAGTTAGTTGGTATACAAGCAGAGGCAGCGTGTAGGGAGACTGTCAGGCTGGACAGGCAGATGATAGGGCAAAATTGCAGTTAGTGGGTTGAAGTGCACTGTAACAAGGGGACATAATGAAAAAGCGTGATGTACACAGGTATGAAGGGATTAGAGTTGAATGCACGCAAATAAGGTGCATGAACTTGAAGTGCAGTTAGAGATTAGCAGATATGACATTATGGACATCACTAAGATGGAAATTGAAGGTAAGATAGCCAATAATATTTTTTAAAATTTCAGATATATGAAGAGTAAAAGAGACGAGAGTAGATATCGGACCACTGGAAAATGACACTGGAGAGGTAGTAATGGGGGACAAGGAAATGGTGAATGAATCGAATAAGAATTTTGCATCACTCGTCACTGTGAAAGACATTAGTTAGCACTGTGCCAGAAGTTTGAGAATGTCAGGGACCAGAAGTGAGTGTAGTTGCTATTACTAGTGAGCAGGTGCTTGGGAAGTTGAAAGGTCTGATTAGTCACTTGGACCAGATGGACTACCCTGAGGGTTCTGAAAGAGGTAGCTGAAGAGATTCTGAAGCATTAGTAATGATCTTTCTTGAACCACTAGATTCTAGCACAAATCTGGAAGACTGGAAAATTGCAAATGTTACTCTTCTGTTCAAGAAGGGAGACAGGCAGAAGAAAGGAAATGACAAGCCAGTTAGTCTGACCACAGTGGTTGGGAGGATGTTGGAGTTTTTTTTTTGGTTTTTTTTGGTAATTTTTTTTTATTGAAGTTCATCATCAAACAAACATTTCCATAAGATGTATTTCAGACATTGTACATATATATCATATAATCATATATGTCACAAATCTCCACAAAGTATTTATCTGAGGTATACACTTATCGAAAAGAGTGGAAAGAAAAAACAAGCAAAAGGAAAGAACTATGTACAAGTAGGGAGTGATCTTTTTTTTTACAACAGATTCATTGATTTGTGAGAATAAAATCAGGCCTATGAGGCATTATGTAGTTAAACCATTTTCCCAGTATGAATCAAATTGTTCCAGCTTATGATTAACAGATGCTGTTATCTTCTCCATTTTGTAATGTCCATCGTAATTTCCATCCATGTATTTAAAGTTGTGCTCTCCTGTGATAACCATTTCCTAGTAAGAGTCTTTTTACCAGCCACCAACAGTATATTCATTAAATATTTATCTATTTTCAACCATTCTTGAGGTATATATCCAAAATATATGGTCTTACTCTCCAAGGGTATTTCACATTTAAAGATGGAGTCTATTGTTAAGGATACAGTTTCTGGGTACTTGGAACACATGATAATATGGGCTAAAATCAGCATGGTTTCCTTTAAGGGAAATCTTGCCTCGCAAATCCATTGAAAATCTTTGAGGAAATAACAAGCAAGTCAGACAAAGGAGAAATGGTGGATGTTGTGTATTTGTATTTTCAGAAGGCCTTTGACAAGGTGCCACACATGAGGCAAAATAAGAGCCCATGGTATTACAGGAAAGGTACAAGCATGGATAGAGCATTGGCTGATTGTCAGGAGGCAAAGAGTGAAAATAAAGAGAGGCTTTTGTGCCACAAGGGTCAGTGTGGGATCTTTGTACGTTGTATATCAAGGATTCGGATGATGGAGTTGATGGCTGTGTGGGCAAGTGGGCAAAGACGTGGCAGATGGAATACAGTGTCAGGAAGTGTTTGGTCATGCACTTTGGTAGAAGGAATAAAGGTGCATATCATTTTCTAAAGAGGTAGAAATCTGAGGTGCAAAGGGACTTGGTAGTACTTGTGCAGGATTCCTTAAAGGTTAACTTGCAGGTTAAGCTGGGTGTGAGGAAGGAAAATGCAATGTTTTGAGAAGACTAGAATAGAAAGGCAAGGATATAGTGCTGAGGCTTTATAAGACACTGGTGAGGCCCCACTTGGAGAATTGTGAGAAGATTTATCTAAGAAATGATGCGGTGACGTTGGAGAGGGTTCAAAGGAGGTTCACAAAAATGATTCTGAGTTTGGAAGTGTTGTCACATGAGGAGTGTTTGATGGCTCTGGGTCTGTACTCACGGGAATTTAGAAAAATGAAGGGGAGCTCATTGAAAAGCCTATATAGAGTTGATATAGAGACCATGTTTCTTTTGGTAGGTGAATTTAAGACTAGAGCGCACAGCCTCAGGATAGGGTGACAGAGATTTGAGGAGGAATTACTTCTAGCCAGAAGGTGGTGAATCTGTGGAAGTCTTTGCCACAGATGGCTGAGAACCCAAGTCATTGGGTATATTTAAAGTGATAGATTGTTAATTAGTAAACTTGCCAAATGTTGCAGAGAGAATGCGGACGAATGGCATAAAGAGGGATAATAAATCAGCCATGATGGGATAGCAGAGCCAACCTTAACGGGCTGAACCCCACGTCTTATGGACTTAGAGTAGATAGCCAGTATCTTTCCCACTGTGGGTGGAATGTCGAATGCTTAGAGAGCACACATTAAAGAGAGAGGGGTTAAGATCAGAGGAAATGAGTGCAGCAAATTAGTTTACTGAGAGTGTGTTGAGTGCATGGAATGTGCAGCCAGGGGCTGTGGTTGTAGCAGACACAAAACGGGTAATTAAGAAAGTCTTAGGTAAGCACATCAATGCACAGAGACAGGACGGATACGGACATTGTGTAGTCAGAGGGGATTAGTGTGTTAGACACATGAATGTGTGGGGAATGGAGGGATATGGACATTGTGTAGACAGAGGGGATGAGTTTGTCAGACACATGAATGTGTGGGGAATGGACGGATACGGACATTGTGTAGTCAGAGGGGATTAGTGTGTTAGACACATGAATGTGTGGGGAATGGAGGGATATGGACATTGTGTAGACAGAGGGGATGAGTTTGTCAGACACATGAATGTGTGGGGAATGGACGGATACGGACATTGTGTAGTCAGAGGGGATTAGTGTGTTAGACACATGAATGTGTGGGGAATGGAGGGATATGGACATTGTGTAGACAGAGGGGATTAGTGTGTCAGACACATGAATGTGTGGGGAATGGAGGGATATGGACATTGTGTAGACAGAGGGGATTAGTGTGTTAACCACATGAATGTGTGGGGAATGGAGGGATATGGACATTGTGTAGACAGATGGGATTAATTTAATTATGCATTTAATTACTGGTTTAAAATTTTCAGCATAATATGGTGGGTGGAAGAGTAGGAAAGACATTCAATTAGATCCTACAATTAGCAATTGATTTGGGACGCTAGGAGGGCCATTTAACGGATCTGTCACATGGTGAGCGAATCAGAATCAGGTTTCCTTTATCGCTCTCTGAGGTTATGTTGAGTGCCATTCAGAAATCTGCTGGCAGAGGGGAAGAAACTGTTCAGTAATTGAGTGCCTGTCTCCACCTCCTCCCTGGCGAGAAGATGGCATGTTGCGGGTTGTGCGGGTGCTTCGTGATGCGGGCCGCGCAGCTGAGGGATCGCTTTTTGACGATGTTCTCGATGCCAGGGAGGGTTGTGATGGAGCTGAATGAGTTTGCATCCTGTTTCATCCTGTGTTTCGGAGCTTCATGCCCGACAGTGACGCAATCAAACAGAACGCCGTACACCGTCCTTCTGTCGGTTGTAAAAGTCTTTGGCGACACACCAAATCTCCTCAAAATTCTAATGAAATATGGCCGCGGATGTGCCTTCTTCGTAAGTCCATCAATGCTGGGTGCAGGGTAGATCTCTGGGATGTTGAGCCCCACGAACTTGAAGCTCCCCAGCCCTTCCAACACTGACGCCTCGATGGAGACTGATGTGCGCTCTCCTAAATAAATTCCCTGTTCTCAGCCGCTGAAACACCTTTCTCACCCTCCCACCGACCCTCCAACCACACACACAGACGGGCCTCCAAGCCGAGGACCAGCTTCATAGATCATACCCTCAGTGTCCTGCTGAGCCTCTCTGCACCCTCCCCAAAGCCTCCACAGCCTTCCTGTAATGGGGGCGAATCGAATTGTGCACTCTGCCCCAAGCGGTGCGTCACTCAGTAACCCTCCTCAAAGAGCCACTAGAGGGAGCTCCACCTACCTGGATCATCCCACCGCAAAAGAACGACAAACTGTTCAGCCTTAGTGAAGGTTATGAAAAAACAGCGATTTATTCCGTTTTTGTTTGGTTCACACTAGCTTTGAAAAAGAGTACGCACTGCACAGATCTGAAATTCCCGATATGTCCGGTTAAGATTAACAGGGTGAAACATCGGATCGTCCTATCTATAAGTGTTGGGGCTGGGGGAGGGGGGAGGGGGGGGTTGAGATAGCAATATCCGGGGATGAAGAAGGGAAAGTGGAGACCAACGCATCGGCGTGAGGTTGCGAGAGAACTGCAGAAATACCTAAAGGATCGGACAGCTTCCTGGAGACAGAGTTACCGCCGCTCGGGAAACCGGTGGTGCGAGTGGGTGGGGAGGTTGGAGGGAAGGGCAGGGGGACGAGGGGCAAGGGGAGAGGAAAGAGTGATGCTGCAAGGCGCATGGGTGGCGGAACCTGCTCAGAGGGGCCGAGGAAATGAACTCGAGGAGGCGTAAAATGCAGGAGGTCGTTAAAAGTTAAAGAAATACATTTGGCAATCAGCCGGGCCAACCGAGAAGCGATGGGCCGAATTTCGAATTCTGCGTGTTTCACTTCTAAGGTAGATTAGGCACTGGCGATGTGAAATTTGGCGAGAGTTCCGTGAAGGGCCCGTGGTTCCTCCGTCGGAGACGATCCTGGGATTTTCGTCAATAATGCAATATTTTCCGTACGGAACTGGTGAGCTGGTCGTACAGGAGCCTACGGGGGAAGCGAATACATACGCTCACTGTCCCGTCACACACACCACACCATCGCACACACTCCCGGGGTCAGACACAGAATGAAGCTCCCATCACACACACTCCCGGGGTCAGACACAGAATGAAGCTCCCATCACACACACTCCCGGGGTCAGACAGAGAATGAAGCTCCCATCACACACACTGCCGGGGTCAGACAGAGAATGAAGCTCCCATCACACACACACTGCCGGGGTCAGACACAGAATGAAGCTCCCATCACACACACTGCCGGGGTCAGACACAGAATGAAGCTCCCATCACACACACTGCCGGGGTCAGACACAGAATGAAGCTCCCATCACACACACTCCCGGGGTCAGACAGAGAATGAAGCTCCCATCACACACACTGCCGGGGTCAGACAGAGAATGAAGCTCCCATCACACACACTGCCGGGGTCAGACACAGAATGAAGCTCCCATCGCACACACTGCCGGGGTCAGACACATGGAGACATAGAAAACCTACAGCGCAATACAGGCCCTTCGGCCCACAAAGCTGTGCCGAACATGTCCTTACCTTAGAAACTACCTAGGGTTACCCATAGTCCTCTATTTTTCTAAGCTCCATGTACCTGTCCAGGAGTCTCTTAAAAGACCCTATTGCATCTGCCTTCACCACCGTCGCCAGCAGCCCATTCCACACACTCACCACTCTCTGCGTAAAAAAAATTACCCCTGACATCTCCTCAGTACCTACTCCCCAGCACCTTAAAACTGTGCCCTCTCATGCTCGCCATTTCAGCCTTGGGGGAAAAGCCTCTGACTATCCACACGATAAATGCCTCTCGTCATCTTATACACCTCCATCAGGTCACCTCTCATCCTCCATCGCTCCAAGGAGAAAAGACTGAGTTCACTCAACCTACCGTAGATTCCGGACTACAGAGCGCACCTGATTTTTAGCCGCTGGCACTAATTTTAGAAATAAAATCATTTTTTTAAATGTAAAGGCCGCACCGGATTTTAGGCCGCACCGGATTTTCGGCCGCAGGTGTCCCACGTTGTAATATGAGTTATTTACACAGAAAGATATTACACGTGAGGATTTTTTTAACTTTTAATTAAATCCATATGGTAACAAAAACAAATACATATTGCAAATGCTTTTTTTCGAACCGTGCCCGTACGCGGCTACTTTTAAATATACGTTGCGTATACTTCTTTACTGAACAACATTCCAATATCTCCTAACGACTGGTAAAAAATATATATACTGCAGCCTACCAGGAAAAGTTATTGATACCTTTAACTTAAAAGCAGAGTTCGCTCGGATCCAAAGCCGCTCGCGTAATGCCGCTCCCCCCCTCCTTTCCGTTTCATCGCAAACGGCATTTAAAAGCAGATTTCGCTCGGATCCAAAGCCGCTCCGCCGCTCGACCCCCTCCTTTCCGTTTCATCGCAAACGGCATTTTCCCACAAGACGCCGCGAAACCGGGTGTGTCGTCATAGCATCCCGCGATGTAGTACAGAAAACAAATATAGTTTAAACTAAGAGGGTAGGTAGCACAATGCTTCGAGTGTTTTCCATGTTGATGAGGGTGAGTACAAATGACTGATTTACAATAATTTAATTGTGAAAGTGCGCTTGATTTATCGTACAATTTCATTGGACCTCTGTGAACTACTCATCAATTTTATTGGTCTACTGTTACGAGGCAAAATGTTTACGAGGCGGCATGAAAAAAAAATGCATTAGCCGCTCCGGATTATTGGCCGCAAAGTTCAAAGCTGTTCAAAATGTGGGAAAAAAGTAGCGGCTTAAAATCCGGAATCTACGGTATTCTCATAAGGCATGCTCCCCAATCCAGGCAACATCCTTGTAAATGGCTTCTGCACCCTTTCTATGGCTTCCACATCCTTCCTGTAGTGAGGCGACCAGAACTGAGTACAATACTCCAAGTGGGGTCTGACCAGGGTCTTGTATAGCTGTGACATTACCTCTCGACTCCTAAACTCAATTCCACAATTGATGAAGGCCAATGCACCATATGCTTTCTTAACCACAGAGTCAACCTGCTCAGCTGCTTTGAGTGTCTTATGGACCCGGACCCCAAGATCCTTCTGATCATCCACACTGCCAAGAGTCTTATCATAAATATTATATTCTGTCATCATATTTGACCTACCAAAATGAACAACCTCACACTTATCTGGGTTGAACTCCATCTGCCACTTCTTAGTCCAGTTTTGCATCCTATCGATGTCCGGCTGTAACCTTTGACAGCTCTCCACACTATCCACAATACCTCCAACCTTTGTGTCATCAGCAAACTTACTAACCCATCCCTCCACTTCCTCTTTTAGGTCATTTATAAAAATCAAAAAGGGTCCCAGAACAGATTCCTGAGGCACACCACTGGTGACTGACCTCCATGCAGAATATGACCCGTCTACAATCGCTCTTTGCCTTCTGCGGGCAAGCCAGTTCTGGATCCACAAAGCAATGTCCCCTTGGATCCCATGCCTCCTTACTTTCTCAATAAGCCTTGCATGGGGTACCTTGTCAAATGCCTTGCTGAAATCCATATACACTACATCTACAGCTCTACCTTCATCGATGTGTTTAGTCACATCTTCAAAAAATTCAATCAGACTCGTAATGCACGACCTGCCTTTCACAAAGCCATGCTGACTAGTCCTGATCATATTATGCCTCTCCAAATGTTCATAAATACTGTCTCTCAGGATCTTCTCCATCAGCTTACCAACCACTGAAGTAAGACTCACTGGTCTATAATTTCTTGGGCTATCTCTACTCACTTTCTTGAATAAGGGAACAACATCTGCAACCCTCCAATCCTCCAGAACCTCTCCCATCCTCATTGTTGATGCAAAGATCATCACAAGAGGCACAGAAATCTCCTCCCTCGCCTCCTACAATAGCCTGGGGTACATCTCATCCGGTCCCAGTGACTTATCCAACGATGCATTCCAAAAGCTCCAGCACATCTGTTGTCTTAACATCTATATATGCTCAAGCTTTTCAGTCTCTGTAAATCATCCCTACAATCACCAAGATCCTTTTCCAAAGTGAATATTGAAGCAAAGTATTCATTAAGTACATCTGCTATCTCCTCCGGTTCCATACACACCTTTCCACTGTCACACTTGATTCTCTCACGTCTTAACCTCTTGTTCTTCACATACCTGTAGAATGCCTTGGGGTTTTCCTTAATTCTGTACGCCAAAGCCATTTCATGGCCACTTTTGGCTCTCCTAATTTCATTCTTAAGCTCCTTACTGCTAGCCTTATAATCTTCTAGATCTCTATCATTAGTTTTTTTGAACCTTTTGTAAGCTCTTCTGTTCATTTTGACTAGATTTACGATAGACTTAGTATACCACCGTTCCTGTACCCTACCATCCTTTCCCTGTCTCATTGGAATGTACCTATGCAGAACCCCACGCAAATATCCCCTGAACGTTTGCTACATTTCTTCAGTACATTTTCCTGAGAACATCTGTTCCCAATGTATGCTTCCAAGTTCCTGTCTGATAGGCTCAAGTATCCCCTTACTTCAATTAAATGTTTCCCTAACTCGTCTGTTCCTATCCCTCTCCAATGGTATGGAAAAGGAGATAGAATTGTGATCACTATCTCCAAAATGCTGTCCCACTGAGAGATCTGACACCTGACCAGGTTTATTTCCCAATACCAAATCAAGTACAGCCTCTCTTCTTGTTGGCTTATCTACATATTGTGTCAAGAAACCTTCCTGAACACACCTAACAAACTCCACCCCATTTAAACCCCTCGCTCTGGGGAGATGCTAATCAATATTTGGGAAATTAAAAGCACCATCCACAACAACCCTGTTATTACGACATCTTTCCAGAATCTGTTTCCCTATCTGCTCCTCAATGTCCCTGTTACTGTTGGGTGATCTATAAGAAACACCCAGTAGAGTTATTGACCCCTTCCTGTTCCTAACTTCCACCCACAATCCCTCCATGTCTTCCTCCATTTCTGAAGCCGTGACTCTATCTCTGATCAACAGTGCCATGCCCCCACCCCCACCTCTTTTGCCTCCCTCCCTGCCCTTTCTGAAACATCTGAAGCCTGGCACTCAAAGTAGCCATTCCTGCCCCGGAACCATCCAGGTCTCTATAATGGCTACATCATAGCTCCAAGTACTAACCCATGCCCTAAGCTCATCCACTTTTGTTCATAATACTCCTTGCATTAAAATAGACTCATCTCAAATCATTGATCTGACCATGTCCCTTCTCAATCACCTGCCTATCCTTCCTCTTGCACTGTCTCCAAGTTTTCTCTATTTGTGAGCCAACTGCCTCTTCCTCCGTCTCTTCAGTTTGGTTCCCACCCCCAGCTATTCTAGTTTAAGCTCTCCCCAATAGACTTAGCATACCTCCTCACCGGAATATTTTTCCCCTGGGATTCAAGTGCAACCTATCCTTTTTGTATAGGTCACTCATGCCCCAAAAAATCTGAATCCCTACGCACTGCTTCAATCTCTTAGCCACACCTTTATCCTTCACAGAGTAAGTCTCCCTCTGCGCCATCCCGTCACACACCCCCAACATCAGACACAGAGTGAATCTCCCTCCACATCGTCCCATCACACATTCCCGGGGTCAGACACAGAGTGAGGCTCCCTCCACACCGTCCCATCACACACTCCCAGGGTCAGACACAGAGTGAATCTCCCTCCACACCGTCCCATCACACACTCCTGGGGTCAGACACAGAGTGAATCTCCCTCCACACCGTCCCGTCACATACCCCCAACTTCAGACACAGAGTGAATCTCCCTCCACACCATCCCATCACACACCCCTGACATCAGACACAGAGTGAATCTCCCTCCACACCATCCCGTCACACACCCCCGACATCAGACACAGAGTGAATCTCCCTCCACACCATCCCATCACACACCCCTGACATCAGACACAGAGTGAATCTCCCTCCACACCGTCCCATCACACACTCCCGGGGTCAGACACAGATTGAATCTCCCTCCACACTGTCCCATCACACACTCCCGGGGTCAGACACAGAGTGAATCTCCCTCCACACCGTCCCATCACACAGTCCCGGGGTCAGACACAGAGTGAATCTCCCTCCACACCGTCCCATCACACACTCCCGGGGTCAGACACAGAGTGAATCTCCCTCCACACCGTCCCGTCACACACTCCCGGGGTCAGACACAGAGTGAATCTCCCTCCACACGGTCCCATCACACAGTCCCGGGGTCAGACACAGAGTGAATCTCCCTCCACACTGTCCCATCACACACTCCCGGGGTCAGACACAGAGTGAATCTCCCTCCACACCGTCCCATCACACACTCCCGGGGTCAGACACAGAGTGAATCTCCCTCCACACGGTCCCATCACACACTCCCGGGGTCAGACACAGAGTGAATCTCCCTCCACACTGTCGCATCACACACTCCCAGGGTCAGACATAAAGTGAATCTCCCTCCACAACGTCCCATCACACACTCCCTGAGTCAGACACAGAGTGAATCTCCCTCCACACCGTCCCCTCACACACTCCCAGGGTCAGACACAGAGTGAATCTCCCTCCACCGTCCCATCACTCACTCCCAGGGTCAGACACAGGGTGAATCTCCCTCCACACTGTCCCATCACACACTCCCGGAGTCAGACACAGAGTGAATCTCCCTCCACACCGTCCCATCACACACTCCCAGGGTCAGACACAGGGTGAATCTCCCTCCACACCGTCCCATCACACTCTCCCAGGGTCAGACACAGAGTGAATCTCCCTCCACACCGTCCCATCACACAGTCCCAGGGTCAGACACAGAGTGAATCTCCCTCCACACCGTCCCGTCACACACACCCGGGGTCAGACACAGAGTGAATCTCCCTCCACACTGTCACATCACACACTCCCGGGGTCAGACACAGTGTGAATCTCCCTCCACACCGTCCCATCACACACACCCGGGGTCAGACACAGAGTGAATCTCGCTCCACACCGTCCCATCACACACTCCCAGGGTCAGACACATAGTGAATCTTCCTCCACACCGTCCCATCACACACTCCCGGTGTCAGACACAGAGTGAATCTCCCTCCACACCGTCCCATCACACACACCCTGGGTCAGACACAGAGTGGATCTCCCTCCACACCGTCCCATCACACACACCCTGGGTCAGACACAGAGTGGATCTCCCTCCACACCGTCCCATCACACACTCCCGGGGTCAGACACAGAGTGGATCTCCCTCCACACCGTCCCATCACACACTCCCGGTGTCAGACACAGAGTGAATCTCCCTCCACACCGTCCCATCACACACACCCTGGGTCAGACACAGAGTGGATCTCCCTCCACACCGTCCCATCACACACTCCCGGGGTCAGACACAGAGTGAATCTCCCTCCACACCTTCCCATCACACACTCCCGGGGTCAGACACAGAGTGAATCTCCCTCCACACCGTCCCATCACACACTCCCGGGGCCAGACACAGAGTGAATCTCCCTCCACACCGTCCCATCACACACTCCCGGGGTCAGACACAGAGTGAATCTCCCTCCACCGTCCCATCACTCACTCCCAGGGTCAGACACAGGGTGAATCTCCCTCCACACCGTCCCATCACACATTCCCGGGGTCAGACACAGAGTGAATCTCCCTCCACACCGTCCCGTCACACACTCCCGGGGTCAGACACAGGGTGAATCTCCCTCCGCACCGTCCCATCACACACTCCCGGGGTCAGACACAGGGTGAATCTCCCTCCGCACAGTCCCATCACACACTCCCGGGGTCAGACACAGAGTGAATCTCCCTCCACACCTTCCCATCACACACTCCCGGGGTCAGACACAGAGTGAATCTCCCTCCACACCGTCCCATCACACACTCCCGGGGCCAGACACAGAGTGAATCTCCCTCCACACCGTCCCATCACACACTCCCGGGGTCAGACACAGAGTGAATCTCCCTCCACCGTCCCATCACTCACTCCCAGGGTCAGACACAGGGTGAATCTCCCTCCACACCGTCCCATCACACACTCCCGGGGTCAGACACAGAGTCAATCTCCCTCCACACTGTCACATCACACACTCCCAGGGTCAGACACAGAGTGAATCTCCCTTCACACCGTCCCATCACACACTCCCGGGGTCAGACACAGGGTGAATCTCCCTCCACACCGTCCCATCACACACTCCCGGGGTCAGACACAGAGTGGATCTCCCTCCACACCGTCCCATCAGACACTCCCGGTGTCAGACACAGAGTGAATCTCCCTCCACACTGTCCCATCACACACTCCCGGGGTCAGACACAGAGTGAATCTCCCTCCACACTGTCACATCACACACTCCCGGGGTCAGACACAGAGTGAATCTCCCTCCACACTGTCCCATCACACACTCCCGGAGTCAGACACAGAGTGAATCTCCCTCCACACTGTCACATCACACACTCCCGGGGTCAGACACAGGGTGAATCTCCCTCCACACCGTCCCATCACACACTCCCGGGGTCAGACACAGGGTGAATCTCCCTCCACACCCCACACTCTGATACATACGTCATGTCTTGCAGGAACTTTGAGTCATTGAGGAAGGAGAAGATGAATTCTTTGACCTGAGTGATCAGGTCCTGAGCTCTTCTATGGAGAATGTCTGGGCGAAACTCTGTTTGTTGGTCACCTCGTTGCCGGTAGGTCAAGACAGGAGCTGCAGGGAGAAGGAAGGGTTAACACAGCCCAGAGCAGGACCCAGTACTTGCCTTGGCTCACCCCCTCAGCCTCACCTGTTCTGTCCCCCTCACCATCCCTCAGTCACCTCCCTGTTCTCTTCCCCTACACCCCTCCCTCAGCATCCTACCCTCTCTCCCTTACTCTCCTTCAATCTTCCTTTCCCTCCTTCAATCTCCCTCCCATTCTCCCTCAGCATTCCTACCTATTCCCCTCTTCCTCCCCTACCCATACGCTCTATCATTCGCCCTCCTTCACCTTCTACTCAATCTCCCTTCCCCTCCAACTTCCTCCTCCTCCTCTTCCCTCGTTTCCTCTCCACATCCCACCCTATTCTCGCTCTCTTCCCCTCCATCATCATGGTGCCCCTCACCATCCCTGCTTACCCCACTTCCCCCTCCGATTCCAGTCCCTCGTTCACACTCCTCCTGCCCACCCACCACCGTTCACACTCCCCCTCAGTGAGAACTGCCCTTCACTGGGACCCTGTTCACCAGAGAGCCTGGAGGGAGGTTTGTCATCGAGCCAGTTACCCTTTCCCGGAGTGGTGGGATACATACCTGCCAGTAGAGTCAGGCCCAGCCACCAGGCCACCAGAACGATCAGAGAGAGACGCATCTTTCTCAGAGGGTCACTTCAGCTGGGATGAGGAGGGACAGAACAGAGAAAGCTCAGAGATTTCCACTCCTCCCCATAAACATTCCCACTGAAACCACCCAACTACCCCCCCCCCCCCCCACACAGGTGAGAGCTACAGAGATGGGGAGCAGTGTAGGAGCTGGATGGGGTCACAGAGAATGGAAGAGTTGTTGGGGAGTGTGGGGGTAACAGAAATGGAAAGGGGTATAGGGGCTGGAGGGGATTACGGAGACAGGAGGACTGTACGGGTCCAATGGGGTCACGGAGGTGGGGAGAGGTAAGGGGCTGGAGGGAATCACAGAGTCTGGGAGGGTGTTGGGCCAGAGAGAAATCACAGCGAGGGGGAGGGGATCACAGAGACTGGGAAGGTATGGGGAACAGAGGGAAATCACAGAGACGGGGAGAGGTATAGGGGCTGGAGGGTGTCACAGAGACAGGAGGATTGTACGGGTCCAATGGGGTCACAGAGACGGGGAGGGGTATGGGGGCTGGAGGGTGTCACAGAGACAGGAGGATTGTACAGGTCCAATGGGGTCACAGAGACGGGGAGGGGTACAGGGGCTGGAGGGTGTCACAGAGACAGGCGGATTGTATGGGTCCAATGGGGTCACAGAGACGGGGAGGGGTATAGGGGCTGGATGGTGTCACAGAGACAGGAGGATTGTACGTGTCCAATGGGGTCACAGAGACGGGGAGGGGTATGGGGGCTGGAGGGTGTCACAGAGACAGGAGGATTGTACGGGTCCAATGGGGTCACAGAGACGGGGAGGGGTATAGGGGCTGGAGGGTGTCACAGAGACAGGAGGATTGTACGGGTCCAATGGGGTCACAGAGACGGGGAGGGGTATGGTGACCAGACGAAATCACGCTGACCACTCTACGTATCCTACGTTTGGAGGTAGAAGATCCCATCGAAAGAATCCCTCGCCCTCAGCCGCCTGCACTTACCAGAAGGAGAGGAGGCTGTACCTTGCCAACTGCTGTCTGTACGAACAACTCCTCTCCTTTTATCGGGACCCATCTCACCCGGTGACTCACGGGTCGTGGTCGTGGCTCTGCCCCGCGGGGTGGGTCTGCCTTGTGGTTTGCCGGTCTCCCCGCAGTCTGCGCTTGCATAAGAGCCGAGGCGAGAGCGCTCCTGCACCTGGGGCTGTGTCTGTCTGTTCGGGGTTTGCGGGAGGGTGGTGGACCTGTTCGGCCTCAGCCGCGACCGTCTGCCGCCTCTGAGTCTCGGGTTGGGGTGGGTTGGCAATGACTTAGGCAGGAGACGTTGGTCCTCTTCCTCCGTTGCAGGAAGAAGAGGATTTGTTCGTGTAGCCAATATTTGTTCGTGGAGCAGTAGGTAAATTCGGTGCCTCCTAGATCCAGAGGGACGAGATTGATCACGATGTCTGGGCGGAGTTTGCACGGTCCCCCTGCCCTGGCAACAGCACAAGTCCGGTTAATCCTAATCTAATCACGGGTCGGTTTACAGCGATCAATTAGGGTCCATCTTTGGACTGTGGGAGTAAACGCGGGGATGACTACAGAATGGCGTCTGAACTGAACCCCAAATCGCCCCGGGTTGTACTAGCGTGGCGCTAACGCTACGCCGCCGTGAGGCCTCGACCACCTGTCTCTGTGACAGTGTGGGGTTTCCCCACGGGGCTCGGGTTTCCACCCACATCACAGAGGTGCGGAGGGTTGGGTGAATCGCCCCCGCCCCCAGTCTGTGTGGCTGATGAATAGTTAGAGGGACTGTCGGAGAAGTGGGTCAGCAGAAACTGACGGCTGAGGTGGCTGTTCCAGTGATTTCGTGACGGATCGGCATTCATTCCGTCTGGTCCCGATCGTTCATTCCCTATCTTACTCCTAATTTTCTTTGATTATGCCACCCATAGCAGGGCTCGGTGTCCAGATTCCTCCTGTTTGCTGTTCGGCGCTTACGCTCGTGACTCAATCTCCGTGCCTGCTTCCTACGCTCTTGTAACAGAACGAACTGGCCACTACGGACCCAGCGGACACGGGACCCTGCAACAATTCCTCGCCAGACAGGGCTCCCTACTGGGTCTGCACGATCAACTCCGCCGGGCTGCCGTGGAGAACCTCCGTTCTCTGTCCGAAGATCGGTGACCAGGTGGACCGTGTATCCTCTAATCTTACTGCTGGGACTCTGTCAAAGCAGTCCAGACAACCTGTGGTGGCAACCCCCCCGCCAAGAGAGACGCACGTACCTGAACCAGAACACTACGCTGGGGATTCCTTCTGCAGTCATCCACGGATAAATCAAGGAGAGCTGATATCATGGGGTTGTTGCGGGGAAGTGCCTTAGCGTGGGCTACAGCTGTCTGGGATAATCAACCGGAGATCTGCTCTTCATTCCCCACGGAAATGAGGAAGATCTCCGACCACCCCGTCCGTGGTAAAGATGCCGCTAAGCGTCAGGGCTCCCGTAGTGTCGCTGAATATTCCGTGGAGTTCGGGACGATAGCGGCCGATGAGACACTCCAAGGGGATTTCCGGAATGGCCTCAGCGACAAGGTGAAGGACGAGTTAGCGGCAAGGGATGACACCGACAGCCTGGATTCATTGATCTCCCTAGCCACCAGGTTGGACAACCGTCTTCAAGAACGCCATAGGGAAAGATCTGGTCGCCTCCCGCAAGAACGAGTCCCTCTCCTCCTCCTGCTCCCAGCCCGGCCATTCCACCGCCCCGGGAGAGGAACCGCCTCCCTCCCGCTGAGCGACTCCGGAGATTGAGAGTCCGGCCACTTCCGAGCTACCCGTCCCCTTCGGCCAAAGAAGGAAGGCTCACCAGTAGAAAGCGGGACCCTGGTGAGCCCGACAACATTCCCTTCCGTTCCCAGATCCCGGCAAACTTATGTTACAACAATCCCTGCCTCTGTCAGCTCTAGTGGACTCCAGTACTGAGGGCAATCTTCTGGATGAAGACATAGCCTCCCAGGCCGGAATTCCTCAGGAGTCGTTGAGTGCCCCTGTGGAGGCCCGGGCACTGGACGGCAGACTTCTGGCCCGGGTCACACACTGCATACCACCCCCGTCATTAATTATCTCTGGGAGCAAGTACAATTTAACTTAATTTCCTCCCCTTAAGCTCCTACAGTTGTTGGGCATCCCTGGTTGGTCCGCCATAATCCCCACTCTGACTGGGCCACCGGGAAGAGAGCCAGTTGGAGCCCGTTCTGTCACTCCACTAGTCTTAAATCGGCTCTTTCCCCTGTGAAAGTCACCATGACCCCGTCTGCCGTTAAGATCCCCGACCTATGCAGGGTTCCAGCAGAGTACCACGATCTGGGAGTATTCAGCAACCAACAGGCCCTTTCGCTGCCTCCACACCAGCCTTACGATTGTGCTATTCTCCCCGGAGCCCCTCTACCCACCAGTCGGATGTATAACCTGGCCCGGCCAGAAAGGGAAGCAATGGAGGCTTGCCTAAATGACTTCCTGGCGGTGGGAATTATCCGACTCTCATCCTCCCCTGTTGGCGCAGATTTCTTCTTTGTGGGGAAGAAAGACGGCTCACTGCGCCCCTGCATTGACTACAGGGGTCTAAATAGCATAACGGTCAAGAACAAATATCCACTGCCCCTTCTCAACTCTGCTTTCGAACCACTTCACGGAGCCTCCATCTTCTCCAAGTTATGAGGTGCCTGTCATCTGGTCAGAACAAGTCAAGTCACTTTTATTGTCATTTCGACCATAACTGCTGGTACAGTGCACAGTAAAAATGAGACAATGTTTTTCAGGACCATGGTGTTACATGACACAGTACAAAAACTATACTGAACTATGTAAAAAAAAAACACTACACTGGACTACAGACCTAAACAGGACTGCGTAAAGTGCACAAAAACAGTGCAGGCATTACAATAAATAATAAACAGGACAGTAGGGCAAGGTGTCAGTCCAGGCTTCCGGTATTGAGGAGTCTGATAGCTTGGGGGAAGAAACTGTTACATGGTCTGGGACATAGTTCCTGTTACATAAGGGAGGGAGATGAATGGAAAACCACGTTTCAACACCCCTCTTGGTCACTTCCAATACTTGGTCATGCCATTCGGCCTCATCAATGCCTCTGGTGTTTTCCAAGCTCTGATAATCGATGTCCGTGGAGCTTTCATTAATTGCTTCATGTTTGTTTATTTGGATGACGTTTTCATCTTCTCCAGCAATCTTCAGGAACACACCCACCATGTCCGTCAGGTCCTGCAGAGGCTTTGGGAGAACAGAGTATTTGTAAGAGCCGAGAAGTGCAAATGTCATGTTCCTTCAGTCAGTTTCTTAGGAAACATCATCGAGAGCGGACAAGTGAGGACTGATCCCGAAAAGATCCAGGCGGTAGCGGAGTGACAAACAACTACAACACTCCCTCCTACAACTCCAGCGATTTCTGGGGTTCACAAACTTTTATCATCGTTTCATCAGGGATTACAGCCGGGTGGCAGCACCCCTTACTCGACTCACCTCTCCAAAGACCCCTTTCACTGGGACCCCGAGGCGGACGCTGCCTTCTCGGAGCTGAAGAGGCATTTTACCTCCGCTCCCATCCTGGTCCAACCAGACCCCTCTTGTCAATTCATTGTGAGGTCGATGCCTCCATCTCTGGGGTGGGAGCGGTCCTCTCCCAGCGTTCAGGCCCTGACCAAAAACTTAATTCCTGTTCCTTCTTTTCTCACCGGCCGTTCCGCGCCAAACAAAATTACAACATAAGGAACCGGGGGTTACTGGCGGTCAAACTTGCTTTGGAGGAGTGGAGGCACTGGCTGGAGGGAGTGGAACATCCATTTATTGTCTGTACCGATCACAAGAACCTCGTATATTTCCAAACCACCAAACGCCTGAATTCCCGTCAAGCCCATTGGGTATTAGTTTTTGGCTGGTTCAGGTTTACACTCACCTATCATCCGGGGTCCAAGAACGGGAAGCCCGATGCCCTCTCCTGTCAATACATTTCCGCGGAGGGCCTTTCCAACCCTTCCACCATCCTGTGTCATGGCTGCCCTCACCTGGGAGATCAAGGCCATAGTCAAAGAGGCCCAACGGACTCAGCCAGACCCAGGCAACGGACCCTCCAATCACCTCTTTGTGCCCGATTCCATTCGATCTCAGGTTCCCCACTAGGGGCACACGTCTCATTTCACCTGCCATCCCTGGATCGATCAGACTCTGTCCCTCCTGAAGAGACATTTCTGGTGGCCCTCCATGGACGCTGACTCCTTTGTTTGTGGGACTGTCGTAGAAGTGGGCCAATGGCCGAGGTGGTTCCAGTGATTTTGTGACGAATCGGCATTCATCCTGTCGTGGTCCCGATTGTTCATTCCCTATCTTGCTCCTAATTTTCTTTGATTATGCCATGGTCCCAATTGTTAATTTCCCTAATTCCTTCCAATTCTCTTTAATGATGGCACACCTGGTTTCCATCAAAGACTCAGTATAAGAATCTCTACATCACAACTGCTAGTTGCCAGTTCATTGACCTTTTTTCCTGTGAGATGACTACATTCCTCGACCACTTAGAACCGTTTGTTCTAAGATTAGTTCCTGTTTCAAGGTTTATCTATGAGACTCCTTCTCTCTGAGTCAGGGTTCTGTGTCAAGATCCCTCCTGTTTGCTGTTGTGTTTATGCCCGTGTAAGCATCTAAACCCAATCTCCATGTCTGTGTCCTGCACTTGGGTTCGCTTCCTACGCTTGTGATAACATCACCTCCCTCAGTCCCACATGCTCCGCACTCACCTCAATATTCAAAACTCTCTCAGGCCTACCAAGGGTTGGTGAGAATTCTCAGGATCACCTGACTTTATGAGTGAAGGAACTCTCCCTCCTCATTCTCAGACCTCTGGTTTTAGAGTCAGTGGCCAGGGGGCTGCCCCTCTCGCTAGTTGATGGTGTCTCAGGGAAACCCCATTCCTTTCTCTCAAAACTTCATGGAGTTCCACTCCTGTCTGCTCAATCTCTCCACACGGAACAAGTGTTCCCCTACCTATCCTATCCCAGGGATTGATCAGGGGACCCTTCAGTCCCCACCCCTCAATCTGTGGTGAGTCTGTCCTTCCTCTGGGAGGGAGACCAGAATGTGCAGGACATACTGAGAACCCTCTCCCCTGGGGATTCAGAGTGAAGGAACGCGTCTCAGTGAGGAAACATGCACACTGCACGGATGGATCGGGGGGCTGGGGTCCCTGGAGATGGCGCTGGTGTGGGGACAGGAAGTGCAGAAGCACTGGATTGAGGAATTCCTGATTGTGAGAACAGAAGCTGCTCTCCCACCCCCAACCTATACCGACAGGTTAACTGACACGGGTGACGGGACAGGGAGGGCTGTGAGCACCCAGCTTCAACAGGTCCAATGTGTCCTGTTTCTGTAGGGGTACTTCTCTGCATTTTCTCCCCACTCCCTCTCTCTTTTTCTTTCTTTCACATTCACACTCTCCCCCTGTATGTAATTTCAGACGTTCTTTCCCTCCTGCCACCCTTCTCTTTCTTTTAGTCTCCCTCACCTCTTCTGCCTATCTCTCTCCTACCATTCACTCAGTCACTATCTCCTTCCCTGCCCGCCTCTATTCCCAATGGAATACGACTAGGTAGGGATAACCATCACTCCGCACCACTCCCATGTTTGTCCCAAGGTAGAGAGATGCCCGCGTCTCCAATGCGAACAGACTTGGAAAGACAATGTGTCAGAGCTACAGCTTTCTGCATTAACGTAGTGCCCATCTCCATCCACACCTAAATTGCTGTGATCCCAGAATCAGCTTTATTATGTGATGTGAAATTTGTTAACTTAGCAGCTGCAGTTCCATGCAATGCATAATCTAGCAGAGAAAAAAATAAACAAAATAAAAATAATAAATAAATCAATTACAATATACATATATTGAATAGATTTTTAAAAACATACAAAAACAGGAATACTGCATATTTTAAAAAAGTGAGGTAGTGTCCAAGGGTTCACTGTCCATTTAGGAATCAGATGACAGAGGGGAAGAAGCTGTTCCTTAATCACTGAGTGTGTGCCTTCAGGCTTCTATACCACCTACCTGATTATAACAGTGAGAAAAGGACATGTCCTGGGTGCTGGAGGATGGATGCTGCCTTTCTGAGACACCGCTCCTTGAAGATGTCCTGGGTACTTTGTGGGCTAGTACCCAAGATGGAGCTGACTAGATTTACAACCTTCTGCAGTTACTTTCGGTCATGTACAGTAGCCCCTCCATACCAGTGAGTGATGCAGCCTGTCAGAATGCTCTCCACAGTACATCTATAGAAGTTTTTGAGTGTATTTGTTGACATGCCAAATCTCTTCAAACTCCTAATGTACTGACACTGTCTTCATTAAACTACATCGATCTGTTGGGACCAGGTTAGATCCTCAGAGATCTTGACACACAGGAACCTGAAACTGTTCACTCTCTCCACTTCTGATCCCTCTGTGAGGATTGGTATGTGTTCCATCGTCTTACCCTTCCTGAAGTCCACAATCAGCTCTTTCATCTTGGTGCCTTAAAATTTACACACATAAGATCCCACTGGGAGAAATCCCCCTCTGATCTCAACCGAGTTTGGAGTGATGTTGGGTGAGGTGTTTGAGCCCCAGGCGAAGAGCCACCCTCTCCAATTGTGTCTATGGAAGCTTTGTCTCCAACAGACTGGGTCTCCTTTGAAAGTATATGGTATCACCGCCCGGTAAGGTGAGGGAGGGGGCGCGGTGCTGCTACATGGGATTGAAAGAAACTGCAGGAAGTTGTAAACTTAGCTCCATCATGAGCACCAGGACATCTTCAAGGAATGATGCCTCAAAAAGGCAGCATCGATGCAATGCTCCTCAGACAGGATGAAGAGGTCAATACTCCCCAATGCCATTAGGCTTTACAATTCAACCGCCAGGACTTAAGAACTTTTTAAAAGCTATTATTAATGCTTTTTGAGATAGTGATTTAGATGCATATCATATTTTTTACTGAGTTAAGTATTGTATGTAATTAGTTTTGCTACAACAAGTGTATGGGACATTGGAAAAAAGTTGAATTTCCCCATGGGGATGAATAAAGTATCTATCTATCTATCTATCTATCTATCTATCTATCTATCTATCTATTAAAGACCTCCAATCACCCAGGTCATGCCTTGTTCTCATTGCTACCATCAGGGAGGAGGTGCAGAAGCACGAAGGCACACAATCAATGATTCAGCGTCTTTCTTCCTCCCACCATGTGATTTCTGAATCTATGAACAGTACCTCATTACATTTTTTATTTATTACTCATTTAATTCAACAAATATAATTTATTTTGAACTTATAGTCCTTTAACATTTTTGGACTATTTTTACTGTGCCCATGGTGTTTTTTTAAATCAGTTATGCTATTGTTTGCACTGTTGTAACTATGTGGTTTTGTGCAGGTCTTGTAGCTTTAGTTTTTGGTCTTGTTTTGTCTGGTGGGATTGGAGCTCCTTTCCGGGGAACGCGCTAAGATGGTAGCGCGATATTAATACGCAGCAGCCTCTCCAGACTCTGGATTGGGGATTGCCAAACGTTAAGTGGATTTTCTGGTGTAGTCTGTTTTGTCATATGCTTTTGTGATATCATTCTGGAGGAACGTTGTCTCATTTTTTAACTGCATTGCATTTGTGGTTTCTAAATGACAATAAACTGATTCTGAATATAAACATATAATCCACATACTATTAGTAAGTATCGCATTTTAGTGCTGCCACAAAGACAACAAATTTCACTACAAATGTCAGTGATATTAAAGCTGACTCTGCCTCCTCATAGACCCCCCACAGTGCTTCGTCTTCACAAAACCTCCACAGCTTACTCCTCACCACTTCTCCATAGTGCTCCCACTTCACCGCCCCCTCCCAGAGTGGCAACTGCTGAGACGTGAAGTAATTGGGAGGGAAGGGACCAGAGACAACTCGGGGGGAGTGGGGGCAATCCACAGGTTAGACTCAGGCAGGCTCTTCCCCACCTGTGCACCCTCCACCCCCATCCTGCCTACTACCATTCCCCTCCCAGCACACCGAGCCAGTTTTGATACAAAAGGCAAACACAGCAGAGTTGAATGAATATTTATTTGTTAGTCAGTGAGGCAGTTAGTGGGGATAACAAGCACCCCGACCGAGTTCACTCCATCCAAACCGAGGCATCCGGGTCAGAGAGGGGAGGAATCGACAGAAGTCATTGTCATTGCAGCAGAGGTTGAAGGGTGTGGGAAACTGAGAAGGGGGCTGGAGAAGTGGGGGGTGGGTTGAAAATTAGGGTGAGGCTGAGATGGCGGGGGAAGTGAGACCCCATAGGGAGGGACAGAGGGGATGGGAGGCTCAGGAAGGGCTGTGGCAGAGACCTGGGGAAGGTGGTAACGATGAGGGTGGGCACCAGACCCAGTCTGGCCTTCAGTTGACCTCCTCCTCAGCTGGCTGCTCCCTTAGACCATCAAACAGACCCTGGAAGCGGCTGGTCAGATTTTCAGCCTCGGTCTGGAACCAGCTGCGGAGAGAGGCCATTCCTTCCTCCAGGGCGCTGCGCAGGCTCTGGGCATCCTGGCCAGCCCGCTCCTGCAGGCTCTGCGCCTGCCGCTGTACCTCTGCCAGCTTCTCCTGGAAGCCCTGGCGCAGGGACTCCAGCTTCTCCTGCAGCCGGTTGGCAGTTTCTGTGGCCAGGGGCTCCAGCGCCTGGTGCAACCCATCGGCCACCCGCTGGCCCTGGCTCTCCAGAAGCTCCTGGTACTCCTGGAACTTGCGGTGGATCTCTTCCTGGTCGCGGGTCAGCCGCTTGCGGTACTTGCGCAGGTAGATGCCCAGCATGCGGCGGGTGTCGCTGAGGCCCTGCTCGGCCAGGAGATGACCCTCGTGCTGGTACACCTGGACCTTGCTCTGCAGTGCGCTCAGGTCCCTCTCCAGACGCTCCTGCAGCTGCTCCATGTCCAAGCGGAACTCTTCCGATCTGGGTCCCAGGCGGGAGCGCAAGTCCTCAGCGGTGGCGTTCAGCTGGGTGAGGCACTCAGTGATCAGCTCCCTGCAGTGGCGAAGAGGAGAGCGTGAGGATCGTTGAGAGGTGGGGAAAGGGTGAGGGCCAGGTTGGGGTGGAGAGAGATGGGGAAGGGGATGAAGTACAGAGAGGAAGGGAGGGCGAGGGGGTGGGTGAAGAGAAAAGCACAGCGCTCCCACTTTACCGAGCCGCCCCTCAGGGTTCCCTCATCGCCCCCCTCACTGCCCCCCACAGCACTCCCTCACTGTCTGTCCCACAGCACCCTCCTCACCATCCCTCCCAGAGACCCTCCTCACCATCGCTCCCCCAGTGCCGCATCCTCACCGCCCCTCCCACCGTACTCCCTCCTCACCATCCCTCCCACAGTGACCCTCCTCACCATCCCTCCCACAGTGACCCTCCTCTACATCCCTCCCACAGTGACCCATCCTCACCGCCCCTCCACCATACTCCCTCCTCACTGCCCATCCCACAGTGCCCACTCATCACCGCCCGTCCCACAGTGCCTGCTCATCACCACCCCTCCCACCGTACTCCGTCCTCACCATCCCTCCTCCAGTGCCCCATCCTCACCGCCCCTCCCACCCTACGCCCTCCTCACAACCCCTCCCACAGCGCCCCCTCCTCACCGCCGCTCCCACCGTACTCCCTCCTCACCACCCCTCCTCACCGCCCCTCCTACCATACTCACTCCTCACTGCCCCTCCCACCAGGCTGCACTCTCACCGGAACTGACTCTCGAGCTGAGTGTCGGACAGGATCGCCTCAGTAGAATGGTAGACTTGACTGGCGAGGCTCCACACCTTCTCCACGACCTCCTCCCATTTAGTCTGCAGTTCGGAGGGTGGTTCCTGGGAAGCCCTGGAGGCTGTGAGTTGGGGGAGGTAAGGGAGGGGGATAGATGGAAAGAGACATGGCCTTTCTTAAAAAGGGTACAGTACACTGCGGCATTCTGAACAGGATGTCAGGGCCGGAGTTACCCCAAATCTTACCTGCTGTCCCCCACCATGGGGGGACTGCCCCCCGCAATACACCCCAAGCATCAGAGCCTGTGGGCATAGTGAGGGCGAGAGCTAGAGGCCCCTCCTCGAGAGTCCAGTGCAGTGGATAGTGTGAGGGAACATAGAGTGTTTTCTTGGAGGTGTCAGAGAAAGAAGGGTGAATGGGGTCACAGAGACGGGAATGGGTTTAGGGAGTCATGGGTATAGAGAGGGATGTTGGCATCACAGAGATTGGGAGGAATGTAGGGGTTTAAAGAAATGGAGACGGTGATGGGTGCACGGTACGATTTCTCGGCCGGGGTTCGGCAGAATCCCAGGGTTCCATGTGAGCTCACTAGGAGCTCCACGAGAGATCATTTAAAAAAAAAAATAAACCTCGTCTTTTGAAATTTGCTCAGTGCTGGGCAGGAACTGGACAGCCCCATTAGCAACTTCAGCCCAGTATGGCAGTGTGCAGTAGGAGTCAATTCTCAGTATTTAACACAAGATAGCAGGAGCCATTGATAACAGGTCAGGTGGTGCATTGTACGGGAGGGGAGGACAGAATGCTGTTGAGGAGCGCTCTATTACCCGGAAGGGAGGACGGGAGGCTGTTGTAGAGCGCTCTATTACACTGAAGGGAGGATGGAAGGCTGTTGAGGAGCGCTCTATTACTCGGAAGGGAGGAGGGAAGGCTGTTGAAGAGCGCTCTATTACTCGGAAGGGAGGATGGAAGGCTGTTGAGAAGCGCTCTATTACTCGGAAGGGAGGACGGAAGGCTGTTGAGGAGCGCTCTATTACTCGGAAGGGAGGAGGGAAGGCTGTTGAAGAGCGCTCTATTACTCGGAAGGGGGGATGGAAGGCTGTTGAGGAGCGCTCTGTTACACTGAAGGGAGGACGGAAGGCTGTTGAAGAGCGCTCTATTACACTGAAGGGAGGATGGAAGGCTGTTGAGAAGCGCACTATTACACTGAAGGGAGGACGGAAGGCTGTTGAGGAGCGCTCTATTACACTGAAGGGAGGATGGAAGGCTGTTGAGAAGCGCTCTGTTACACTGAAGGGAGGACGGAAGGCTGTTGAGGAGCGTTCTATTACACTGAAGGGAGGACGGAAGGCTGTTGAGGAGCGCACTATTACTCGGAAGGGAGGACGGAAGACTGTTGAGGAGCGCACTATTACTCAGAAGGGAGGACGGAAGGCTGTTGAGAAGCGCTCTATTACCCTGAAGGGAGGACAGAAGGCTGTTGAGGAGCGCTCTATTACACTGAAGGGAGGACGGAAGGCTGTTGAGGAGCGCTCTATTACTCGGAAGGGAGGATGGAAGGCTGTTGAGAAGCGCACTATTACACTGAAGGGAGGACTGAAGGCTGTTGAGGAGCGTTCTATTACACTGAAGGGAGGATGGAAGGCTGTTGAGAAGCGCTCTATTACACTGAAGGGAGGATGGAAGGCTGTTGAGGAGCGCTCTATTACACTGAAGCGAGGACGGAAGGCTGTTGAAGTGCGCTCTATTACACGGAAGGGAGGATGGAAGGCTGTTGAAGAGCGCTCTATTACTCGGAAGGGAGGACGGAAGGCTGTTGAGGAGCGCTCTATTACTCGGAAGGGCGGATGGAAGGCTGTTGAAGAGCGCTCTATTACTCGGAAGGGAGGACGGAAGGCTGTTGAGGAGCGCTCTATTACTCGGAAGGGAGGATGGAAGGCTGTTGAGGAGCGCTCTATTACATGGAAGGAAGGACAGAAGGCTGATGAAGATCGCTCTATTACACTGAAGGGAGGACGGGGTGAAGGAACTCTCCCTCCTGAGCTTCTAACTCCTCATTCTGAGACCTCTGGTTTTAGAGTCAATGGCCAGTCGGCTACCCCTCTCCCTAGTTGATGGTGTCTCAGGGAAACCCCATTCCTTTCTCCCAAAACTTCATGGAGTTCCACTCCTGTCTGCTCAATCTCTCCACACTGAACAAATGTTCCCTAACCTATCCTATCCCAGGAATTGATCAGGGGACCCTTCAGACACCCCCCCCCCCCAGCCCTCAATCTGTGGTGAGTCTGTCCTTCCTCTGGGAGGGAGACCAGAATGTGCAGGACATACTGAGAACCCTCTCCCCTGGGGAATCAGAGTGAAGGAACGCGTCTCGGTGAGGAAAGATGCACACTGCACGGATGAATCGGGGGGCTGGGGTCCCTGGAGATGGTGCTGGTGTGAGAACAGGAAGTGCAGAAGCACTGGATTGAGGAATTCCTGATTGTGACAACAGAAGCTGCTCTCCCACCCCCAACCTATACCGACAGGTTAACTGACACGGGTGACGGGACAGGGAGGGCTGTGAGCACCCAGCTTCAACAGGTCCAATGTGTCCTGTTTCTGTAGGGGTACTTCTCTGCATTTTCTCCCCACTCCCTCTCTCTTTTTCTTTCTTTCACATTCACACTCTCCCCCTGTATGTCATTTCAGACTTTCTTTCCCTCCTGCCGCCCTTCTCTTTCTTTTAGTCTCCCTCACCTCTTCTGCCTATCTCTCTCTTACCATTCACTCAGTCACTATCTCCTTCCCTGCCCGCCTCTATTCCCAATGGAATACGACTAGGTAGGGATAACCATCACTCCGCACCACTCCCATGTTTGTCCCAAGGTACAGAGATGCCAGCGTCTCCAATGCGAACAGACTTGGAAAGACAATGTGTCAGAGCTGCAGCCTTCTGCATTAACGTAGTGCCCATCTCCATCCACACCTAAATTGCTGTGATCCCAGAACCAGGTTTATTATGTGATGTGAAATTTGTTAACTTAGCAGCTGCAGTTCCATGCAATGCATAATCTAGCAGAGAGAGAAAAAAATAAACAAAATAAAAATAATAAATAAATCAATTACAATATACATATATTGAATAGATTTTTAAAAACATACAAAAACAGGAATACTGCATATTTTAAAAAAGTGAGGTAGTGTGCAAGGGTTCACTGTCCATTTAGGAATCAGATGACAGAGGGGAAGAAGCTGTTCCTTAATCACCGAGTGTGTGCCTTCAGGCTTCTGTACCTCCTACCTGATTGTAACAGTGAGAAAAGGACATGTCCTGGGTGCTGGAGGATGGATGCTGCCTTTCTGAGACACCGTTCCTTGAAGATGCCCTGGGTACTTTGTGGGCTAGTACCCAAGATGGAGCTGACTAGATTTACAACCTTCTGCAGTTACTTTCGGTCATGTACAGTAGCCCCTCCATACCAGTCAGTGATGCAGCCTGTCAGAATGCTCTCCACAGTACATCTATAGAAGTTTTTGAGTGTATTTGTTGACATGCCAAATCTCTTCAAACTCCTAATGTACTGACACTGTCTTCATTAAACTACATCGATCTGTTGGGACCAGGTTAGATCCTCAGAGATCTTGACACACAGGAACCTGAAACTGTTCACTCTCTCCACTTCTGATCCCTCTCTGAGGATTGGTATGTGTTCCATCGTCTTACCTTTCCTGAAGTCCACAATCAGCTCTTTCATCTTGGTGCCTTAAAATTTACACACATAAGATCCCACCGGGAGAAATCCCCCTCTGATCTCAACCGAGTTTGGAGTGATGTTGGGTGAGGTGTTTGAGCCCCAGGCGAAGAGCCACCCTCTCCAATTGTGTCTATGGAAGCTTTGTCTCCAACAGACTGGGTCTCATTTGAAAGTATATGGTATCACCGCCCGGTAAGGTGAGGGAGGGGGCGCGGTGCTGCTACATGGGATTGAAAGAAACTGCAGGAAGTTGTAAACTTAGCTCCATCATGAGCACCAGGACGTCTTCAAGGAATGATGCCTCAAAAAGGCAGCATCCATCATTAAAGACCTCCAATCACCCAGGTCATGCCTTGTTCTCATTGCTACCATCAGGGAGGAGGTGCAGAAGCCCGAAGGCACACAATCGATGATTCAGCGTCTTTCTTCCTCCCACCATGTGATTTCTGAATCTATGAACAGTACCTCATTACATTTTTTATTTATTACTTATTTAATTTAACAAATATAATTTATTTTGAACTTATAGTCCTTTAACATTTTTGGACTATTTTTACTGTGCCCATGGTGTTTTTTTAAATCAGTTATGCTATTGTTTGCACTGTTGTAACTATGTGGTTTTGTGCAGGTCTTGTAGCTTTAGTTTTTGGTCTTGTTTTGTCTGGTGGGATTGGAGCTCCTTTCCGGGGAACGCGCTAAGATGGTAGCGCGATATTAATACGCAGCAGCCTCTCCAGACTCTGGATTGGGGATTGCCAAACGTTAAGTGGATTTTCTGGTGTAGTCTGTTTTGTCATATGCTTTTGTGATATCATTCTGGAGGAACGTTGTCTCATTTTTTAACTGCATTGCATTTGTGGTTTCTAAATGACAATAAACTGACTCTGAATATAAACACATAATCCAGTAAGTATCGCATTTTAGTGCTGCCACAAAGACAACAAATTTCACTACAAATGTCAGTGATATTAAAGCTGACTCTGCCTCCTCATAGACCCCCCACAGTGCTTCGTCTTCAAAAAACCTCCACAGCTTACTCCTCACCACTTCTCCATAGTGCTCCCACTTCACCGCCCCCTCCCAGAGTGGCAACTGCTGAGACGTGAAGTAATTGGGAGGGAAGGGACCAGAGACAACTCGGGGGGAGTGGGGGCAATCCACAGGTTAGACTCAGGCAGGCTCTTCCCCACCTGTGCACCCTCCACCCCCATCCTGCCTACTACCATTCCCCTCCCAGCACACCGAGCCAGTTTTGATACAAAAGGCAAACACAGCAGAGTTGAATGAATATTTATTTGTTAGTCAGTGAGGCAGTTAGTGGGGATAACAAGCACCCCGACCGAGTTCACTCCATCCAAACCGAGGCATCCGGGACAGAGAGGGGAGGAATCGACAGAAGTCATTGTCATTGCAGCAGAGGTTGAAGGGTGTGGGAAACTGAGAAGGGGGCTGGAGAAGTGGGGGGGGGGTGTTGAAAATTAGGGTGAGGCTGAGATGGAGGGGGAAGTGAGACCCCATAGGGAGGGACAGAGGGGATGGGAGGCTCAGGAAGGGCTGTGGCAGAGACCTGGGGAAGGTGGTAACGATGAGGGTGGGCACCAGACCCAGTCTGGCCTTCAGTTGACCTCCTCCTCAGCTGGCTGCTCCCTTAGACCATCAAACAGACCCTGGAAGCGGCTGGTCAGATTTTCAGCCTCGGTCTGGAACCAGCTGCGGAGAGAGGCCATTCCTTCCTCCAGGGCGCTGCGCAGGCTCTGGGCGTCCTGGCCTGCCCGCTCCTGCAGGCTCTGCGCCTGCCGCTGTACCTCTGCCAGCTTCTCCTGGAAGCCCTGGCGCAGGGACTCCAGCTTCTCCTGCAGCCGGTTGGCAGTTTCTGTGGCCACGGGCTCCAGCGCCTGGTGCAACCCATCGGCCACCCGCTGGCCCTGGCTCTCCAGAAGCTCCTGGTACTCCTGGAACTTGCGGTGGATCTCTTCCTGTTCGCGGGTCAGCCGCTTGCGGTACTTGCGCAGGTAGATGCCCAGCATGCGGCGGGTGTCGCTGAGGCCCTGCTCGGCCAGGAGATGACCCTCGTGCTGGTACACCTGGACCTTGCTCTGCAGTGCGCTCAGGTCCCTCTCCAGACGTTCCTGCAGCTGCTCCATGTCCAAGCGGAACTCTTCCGATCTGGGTCCCAGGCGGGAGCGCAGGTCTTCAGCGGTGGCGTTCAGCTGGGTGAGGCACTCAGTGATCAGCTCCCTGCAGTGGCGAAGAGGAGAGCGTGAGGATCGTTGAGAGGTGGGGGAAAGGGTGAGGGCCAGGTTGAGAGATGGGGAAGGGGATGAAGTACAGAGAGGAAGGGAGGGCGAGGGGGTGGGTACAGATGCAGTACATTAGATGAAGAGAAAAGCACAGCGCTCCCACTTTACCGAGCCGCCCCTCAGTGTTCCCTCATCGCCCCCCCCCACTGCCCCCCACAGCACTCCCTCATTGTCTGTCCCACAGCACCCTCCTCACCATCCCTCCCAGAGACCCTCCTCACCATCGCTCCCCCAGTGCCCCATCCTCACCGCCCCTCCCACCGTACTCCCTCCTCACCATCCCTCCCACAGTGACCCTCCTCACCATCCCTCCCACAGTGACCCTCCTCTACATCCCTCCCACAGTGACCCATCCTCACCGCCCCTCCACCATACTCCCTCCTCACCATCCCTCCCACAGTGACCCTCCTCTACATCCCTCCCACAGTGACCCATCCTCACCGCCCCTCCACCATACTCCCTCCTCACTGCCCATCCCACAGTGCCCACTCATCACCGCCCGTCCCACAGTGCCTGCTCATCACCACCCCTCCCACCGTACTCCGTCCTCACCATCCCTCCTCCAGTGCCCCATCCTCACCGCCCCTCCCACCGTACTCCCTCCTCACCACCCCTCCTCACCGCCCCTCCCACCGTACTCCCTCCTCACTGCCCCTCCCACCAGGCTGCACTCTCACCGGAACTGACTCTCGAGCTGAGTGTCGGACAGGATCGCCTCAGTAGAATGGTAGACTTGACTGGCGAGGCTCCACACCTTCTCCACGACCTCCTCCCATTTAGTCTGCAGTTCGGAGGGTGGTTCCTGGGAAGCCCTGGAGGCTGTGAGTTGGGGGAGGTAAGGGAGGGGGATAGATGGAAAGAGACATGGCCTTTCTTAAAAAGGGTACAGTACACTGCGGCATGCTGAACAGGATGTCAGGGCCGGAGTTACCCCAAATCTTACCTGCTGTCCACCACCATGCCCCCCGCAATACACCCCAAGCATCAGAGCCTGTGGGCATAGTGAGGGCGAGAGCTAGAGGCCCCTCCTCGAGAGTCCAGTGCAGTGGATGAGTGCGAGGGAACATAGAGTGTTTTCTTGGAGGTGTCAGAGAAAGAAGGGTGAATGGGGTCACAGAGACGGGAAGGGGTTTAGGGAGTCATGGGCATAGAGAGGGATGTTGGCATCACAGAGATGGGGAGGAATGTAGGGGTATAAAGAAGTGGAGACGGTGATGGGTGCACGGTACGATTTCTCGGCCGGGTTCGGCAGAATCCCAGGGTTCCATGTGAGCTCACTAGGAGCTCCACGAGAGATCATGATAAAAAAAAATAAACCTCGTCTTTTGAAATTTGCTCAGTGCTGGGCGGGAACTGGACAGCCCCATTAGCAACTTCAGCCCAGTATGGCAGTGTGCAGTAGGAGTCAATTCTCAGTATTTAACACAGGATAGCAGGAGCCATTGATAACAGGTCAGGTGGTGCATTGTACGGGAGGGGAGGACAGAATGCTGCTGAGGAGCGCTCTATTACTCGGAAGGGAGGAGGGAAGGCTGTTGAGGAGCGCTCTATTACTCGGAAGGGGGGATGGAAGGCTGTTGAAGTGCGCTCTATTACACTGAAGGGGGGATGGAAGGCTGTTGAGGAGCGCTCTGTTACACTGAAGGGAGGACGGAAGGCTGTTGAAGAGCGCTCTATTACACTGAAGGGAGGACGGAAGGCTGTTGAGGAGCGCTCTATTACACTGAAGGGAGGATGGAAGGCTGTTGAGGAGCGCTCTATTACACTGAAGGGAGGATGGAAGGCTGTTGAGGAGCGCTCTGTTACACTGAAGGGAGGACGGAAGGCTGTTGAAGAGCGTTATATTACACTGAAGGGAGGACGGAAGGCTGTTGAGGAGCGCTCTATTACACTGAAGGGAGGACGGAAGGCTGTTGAGGAGCGCTCTATTACACTGAAGGGAGGACGGAGGTCTGTTGAAGAGCGCTCTATTACTCGGAAGGGAGGATGGAAGGCTGTTGAGGAGCGCTCTATTACTCGGAAGGGAGGATGGAAGGCTGTTGAAGAGCGCTCTATTACACTGAAGGGAGGACGGAAGGCTGTTGAAGAGCGCTCTATTACACGGAAGGGAGGACGGAGGTCTGTTGAGGAGCGCTCTATTACTCGGAAGGGAGGATGGAAGGCTGTTGAGGAGCGCTCTATTACTCCGAAGGGAGGACAGAAGGCTGTTGAAGAGCGCTCTATTACACTGAAGGGAGGACGGAAGGCTGTTGAAGAGCGCTCTATTACTCGGAAGGGAGGAGGGAAGGCTGTTGAAGAGCGCTCTATTACTCGGAAGGGAGGATGGAAGGCTGTTGAGGAGCGCTCTATTACTCCGAAGGGAGGACAGAAGGCTGTTGAAGAGCGCTCTATTACACGGAAGGGAGGACGGAAGGCTGTTGAAGAGCGCTCTATTACTCGGAAGGGAGGAAGGAAGGCTGTTGAAGAGCGCTCTATTACACTGAAGTGAGGACTGAAGGCTGTTGAGGAGCGCTCTATTACACAAGTGAGGACTGAAGGCTGTTGAAGAGCGCTCTATTACACTGAAGGGAGGACTGAAGGCTGTTGAAGAGCGCTCTATTACACGGAAGGGCGTACAGAAGGCTGTTGAAGAGCGCTCTATTACTCGGAAGGGAGAAAGGAAGGCTGTTGAAGAGCGCTCTATTACACTGAAGGGAGGACTGAAGGCTGTTGAGGAGCGCTCTATTACACTGAAGGGAGTACGGAAGGCTGTTGAAGAGCGCTCTATTGCACTGAAGGGAGTACTGAAGGCTGTTGAAGAGCGCTCTATTACTCGGAAGGGAGGACTGAAGGCTGTTGAGGAGCGCTTTGTTACACGGGAGGACACTGAAGGGAGGACGGAGTGAAGGAACTCTCCCTCCTGAGCTTCTAACTCCTCATTCTGAGACCTCTGGTTTCAGAGTCAGTGTCCAGGGGGCTACCCCTCTCCCTAGTTGATGGTGTCTCAGGGAAACCCCATTCCTTTCTCCCAAAACTTCATGGAGTTCCACTCCTGTCTGCTCAATCTCTCCACACGGAACAAGTGTTCCCCTACCTATCCTATCCCAGGGATTGATCCCCCACCCCTCAATCTGTGGTGAGTCTGTCCTTCCTCTGGGAGGGAGACCAGAATGTGCAGGACATACTGAGAACCCTCTCCCCTGGGGAATCAGAGTGAAGGAACGCGTCTCGGTCAGGAAAGATGCAAACTGCACGGATGGATCGGGGGGCTGGGGTCCCTGGAGATGGCGCTGGTGTGGGGACAGGAAGTGCAGAAGCACTGGATTGAGGAATTCCTGATTGTGAGAACAGAAGCTGCTGTCCCACCCCCAACCTATACCGACAGGTTAACTGACACGGGTGACGGGACAGGGAGGGCTGTGAGCACCCAGCTTCAACAGGTCCAATGTGTCCTGTTTCTGTAGGGGTAATTCTCTGCATTTTCTCCCCACTCCCTCTCTTTTTCTTTCTTTCACATTCACACTCTCCCCCTGTATGTAATTTCAGACTTTCTTTCCCTCCTGCCACCCTTCTCTTTCTTTTAGTCTCCCTCACCTCTTCTGCCTATCTCTCTCCTACCATTCACTCAGTCACTATCTCCTTCCCTGCCCGCCTCTATTCCCAATGGAATACGACTAGGTAGGGATAACCATCACTCCGCACCACTCCCATGTTTGTCCCAAGGTAGAGAGATGCCAGCGTCTCCAATGCGAACAGACTTGGAAAGACAATGTGTCAGAGCTACAGCTTTCTGCATTAACGTAGTGCCCATCTCCATCCACACCTAAATTGCTGTGATCCCAGAATCAGCTTTATTATGTGATGTGAAATTTGTTAACTTAGCAGCTGCAGTTCCATGCAATGCATAATCTAGCAGAGAAAAAAATGAACAAAATAAAAATAAATAAATCAATTACAATATACATATATTGAATAGATTTTTAAAAACATACGAAAACAGGAATACTGCATATTTTAAAAAAGTGAGGTAGTGTCCAAGGGTTCACTGTCCATTTAGGAATCAGATGACAGAGGGGAAGAAGCTGTTCCTTAATCACCGAGTGTGTGACTTCAGGCTTCTGTACCTCCTACCTGATTGTAACAGTGAGAAAAGGACATGTCCTGGGTGCTGGAGGGTGGATGCTGCCTTTCTGAGACACTGTTCCTTGAAGATGCCCTGGGTACTTTGTAGGCTAGTACCCAAGATGGAACTGACTAGATTTACAACCTTCTGCAGTTACTTTCGGTCATGTACAGTAGCCCCTCCATACCAGTCAGTGATGCAGCCTGTCAGAATGCTCTCCACAGTACATCTATAGAAGTTTTTGAGTGTATTTGTTGACATGCCAAATCTCTTCAAACTCCTAATGTACTGACACTGTCTTCATTAAACTACATCGATCTGTTGGGACCAGGTTAGATCCTCAGAGATCTTGACACACAGGAACCTGAAACTGTTCACTCTCTCCACTTCTGATCCCTCTCTGAGGATTGGTATGTGTTCCATCGTCTTACCTTTCCTGAAGTCCACAATCAGCTCTTTCATCTTGGTGCCTTAAAATTCACACACATAAGATCCCACTGGGAGAAATCCCCCTCTGATCTCAACCGAGTTTGGAGTGATGTTGGGTGAGGTGTTTGAGCCCCAGGCGAAGAGCCACCCTCTCCAATTGTGTCTATGGAAGCTTTGTCTCCAACAGACTGGGTCTCATTTGAAAGTATATGGTATCACCGCCCGGTAAGGTGAGGGAGGGGGCGCGGTGCTGCTACATGGGATTGAAAGAAACTGCAGGAAGTTGTAAACTTAGCTCCATCATGAGCACCAGGACGTCTTCAAGGAATGATGCCTCAAAAAGGCAGCATCCATCATTAAAGACCTCCAATCACCCAGGTCATGCCTTGTTCTCATTGCTACCATCAGGGAGGAGGTGCAGAAGCCCGAAGGCACACAATCGATGATTCAGCGTCTTTCTTCCTCCCACCATGTGATTTCTGAATCTATGAACAGTACCTCATTACATTTTTTATTTATTACTTATTTAATTTAACAAATATAATTTATTTTGAATTTATAGTCCTTTAACATTTTTGGACTATTTTTACTGTGCCCATGGTGTTTTTTTAAATCAGTTATGCTATTGTTTGCACTGTTGTAACTATGTGGTTTTGTGCAGGTCTTGTAGCTTTAGTTTTTGGTCTTGTTTTGTCTGGTGGGATTGGAGCTCCTTTCCGGGGTACGCGCTAAGATGGTAGCGCGATATTAATACGCAGCAGCCTCTCCAGACTCTGGATTGGGGATTGCCAAATGTTATGTGGATTTTCTGGTGTAGTCTGTTTTGTCATATGCTTTTGTGATATCATTCTGGAGGAACGTTGTCTCATTTTTTAACTACATTGCATTTGTGGTTTCTAAATGACAATAAACTGATTCTGAATATAAACATATAATCCACATACTATTAGTAAGTATCGCATTTTAGTGCTGCCACAAAGACAACAAATTTCACTACAAATGTCAGTGATATTAAAGCTGACTCTGCCTCCTCATAGACCCCCCACAGTGCTTCGTCTTCACAAAACCTCCACAGCTTACTCCTCACCACTTCTCCATAGTGCTCCCACTTCACCGCCCCCTCCCAGAGTGGCAACTGCTGAGACGTGAAGTAATTGGGAGGGAAGGGACCAGAGACAACTCGGGGGGAGTGGGGGCAATCCATAGGTTAGACTCAGGCAGGCTCTTCCCCACCTGTGCACCCTCCACCTAAATCCTGCCTACTACCATTCCCCTCCCAGCACACCGAGCCAGTTTTGATACAAAAGGCAAACACAGCAGAGTTGAATGAATATTTATTTGTTAGTCAGTGAGGCAGTTAGTGGGGATAACAAGCACCCCGACCGAGTTCACTCCATCCAAACCGAGGCATCCGGGTCAGAGAGGGGAGGAATCGACAGAAGTCATTGTCATTGCAGCAGAGGTTGAAGGGTGTGGAAAACTGAGAAGGGGGCTGGAGAAGTGGGGGGGGGGTTGAAAATTAGGGTGAGGCTGAGATGGAGGGGGAAGTGAGACCCCATAGGGAGGGACAGAGGGGATGGGAGGCTCAGGAAGGGCTGTGGCAGAGACCTGGGGAAGGTGGTAACGATGAGGGTGGGCACCAGACGAAGTCTGGCCTTCAGTTGACCTCCTCCTCAGCTGGCTGCTCCCTTAGACCATCAAACAGACCCTGGAAGCGGCTGGTCAGATTTACAGCCTCGGTCTGGAACCAGCTGCGGAGAGAGGCCATTCCTTCCTCCAGGGCGCTGCGCAGGCTCTGGGCGTCCTGGCCTGCCCGCTCCTGCAGGCTCTGCGCCTGCCGCTGTACCTCTGCCAGCTTCTCCTGGAAGCCCTGGCGCAGGGACTCCAGCTTCTCCTGCAGCCGGTTGGCAGTTTCTGTGGCCACGGGCTCCAGCGCCTGGTGCAACCCATCGGCCACCCGCTGGCCCTGGCTCTCCAGAAGCTCCTGGTACTCCTGGAACTTGCGGTGGATCTCTTCCTGTTCGCGGGTCAGCCGCTTGCGGTACTTGCGCAGGTAGATGCCCAGCATGCGGCGGGTGTCGCTGAGGCCCTGCTCGGCCAGGAGATGACCCTCGTGCTGGTACACCTGGACCTTGCTCTGCAGTGCGCTCAGGTCCCTCTCCAGACGTTCCTGCAGCTGCTCCATGTCCAAGCGGAACTCTTCCGATCTGGGTCCCAGGCGGGAGCGCAGGTCCTCAGCGGTGGCGTTCAGCTGGGTGAGGCACTCAGTGATCAGCTCCCTGCAGTGGCGAAGAGGAGAGCGTGAGGATCGTTGAGAGGTGGGGGAAAGGGTGAGGGCCAGGTTGGGGTGGAGAGAGATGGGGAAGGGGATGAAGTACAGAGAGGAAGGGAGGGCGAGGGGGTGGGTACAGATGCAGTACATTAGATGAAGAGAAAAGCACAGCGCTCCCACTTTACCGAGCCGCCCCTCAGTGTTCCCTCATCGCCCCCCCCACTGCCCCCCACAGCACTCCCTCATTGTCTGTCCCACAGCACCCTCCTCACCATCCCTCCCAGAGACCCTCCTCACCATCGCTCACCCAGTGCCCCATCCTCACCGCCCCTCCCACCGTACTCCCTCCTCACCATCCCTCCCACAGTGACCCTCCTCACCATCCCTCCCACAGTGACCCTCCTCTACATCCCTCCCACAGTGACCCATCCTCAACGCCCCTCCACCATACTCCCTCCTCACTGCCCATCCCACAGTGCCCACTCATCACCGCCCGTCCCACAGTGCCTGCTCATCACCACCCCTCCCACCGTACTCCGTCCTCACCATCCCTCCTCCAGTGCCCCATCCTCACCGCCCCTCCCACCCTACGCCCTCCTCACAACCCCTCCCACAGCGCCCCCTCCTCACCGCCGCTCCCACCGTACTCCCTCCTCACCACCCCTCCTCACCGCCCCTCCTACCATACTCACTCCTCACTGCCCCTCCCACCAGGCTGCACTCTCACCGGAACTGACTCTCGAGCTGAGAGTCGGACAGGATCGCCTCAGTAGAATGGTAGACTTGACTGGCGAGGCTCCACACCTTCTCCACGACCTCCTCCCATTTAGTCTGCAGTTCGGAGGGTGGTTCCTGGGAAGCCCTGGAGGCTGTGAGTTGGGGGAGGTAAGGGAGGGGGATAGATGGAAAGAGACATGGCCTTTCTTAAAAAGGGTACAGTACACTGCGGCATTCTGAACAGGATGTCAGGGCCGGAGTTACCCCAAATCTTACCTGCTGTCCCCCACCATGGGGGGACTGCCCCCCGCAATACACCCCAAGCATCAGAGCCTGTGGGCATAGTGAGGGCGAGAGCTAGAGGCCCCTCCTCGAGAGTCCAGTGCAGTGGATAGTGTGAGGGAACATAGAGTGTTTTCTTGGAGGTGTCAGAGAAAGAAGGGTGAATGGGGTCACAGAGACGGGAATGGGTTTAGGGAGTCATGGGCATAGAGAGGGATGTTGGCATCACAGAGATTGGGAGGAATGTAGGGGTTTAAAGAAATGGAGACGGTGATGGGTGCACGGTACGATTTCTCGGCCGGGGTTCGGCAGAATCCCAGGGTTCCATGTGAGCTCACTAGGAGCTCCACGAGAGATCATTTAAAAAAAAAATAAACCTCGTCTTTTGAAATTTGCTCAGTGCTGGGCAGGAACTGGACAGCCCCATTAGCAACTTCAGCCCAGTATGGCAGTGTGCAGTAGGAGTCAATTCTCAGTATTTAACACAAGATAGCAGGAGCCATTGATAACAGGTCAGGTGGTGCATTGTACGGGAGGGGAGGACAGAATGCTGTTGAGGAGCGCTCTATTACCCGGAAGGGAGGACGGGAGGCTGTTGTAGAGCGCTCTATTACACTGAAGGGAGGATGGAAGGCTGTTGAGGAGCGCTCTATTACTCGGAAGGGAGGAGGGAAGGCTGTTGAAGAGCGCTCTATTACTCGGAAGGGAGGAGGGAAGGCTGTTGAAGAGCGCTCTATTACTCGGAAGGGGGGATGGAAGGCTGTTGAGGAGCGCTCTGTTACACTGAAGGGAGGACGGAAGGCTGTTGAAGAGCGCTCTATTACACTGAAGGGAGGATGGAAGGCTGTTGAGAAGCGCACTATTACACTGAAGGGAGGACGGAAGGCTGTTGAGGAGCGCTCTATTACACTGAAGGGAGGATGGAAGGCTGTTGAGAAGCGCTCTGTTACACTGAAGGGAGGACGGAAGGCTGTTGAGGAGCGTTCTATTACACTGAAGGGAGGACGGAAGGCTGTTGAGGAGCGCACTATTACTCGGAAGGGAGGACGGAAGACTGTTGAGGAGCGCACTATTACTCAGAAGGGAGGACGGAAGGCTGTTGAGAAGCGCTGTATTACCCTGAAGGGAGGACAGAAGGCTGTTGAGGAGCGCTCTATTACACTGAAGGGAGGACAGAAGGCTGTTGAGAAGCGCACTATTACACTGAAGGGAGGATGGAAGGCTGTTGAGGAGCGCTCTGTTACACTGAAGGGAGGACGGAAGGCTGTTGAGGAGCGCTCTATTACTCGGAAGGGAGGATGGAAGGCTGTTGAGGAGCGCACTATTACTCGGAAGGGAGGAGGGAAGGCTGTTGAGAAGCGCACTATTACACTGAAGGGAGGACTGAAGGCTGTTGAGGAGCGTTCTATTACACTGAAGGGAGGATGGAAGGCTGTTGAGAAGCGCTCTGTTACACTGAAGGGAGGAAGGAAGGCTGTTGAAGAGCGCTCTATTACACTGAAGGGAGGATGGAAGGCTGTTGAGGAGCGCTCTATTACTCGGAAGGGAGGACGGAAGGATGTTGAGGAGCGCTCTATTACTCGGAAGGGAGGACGGAAGGCTGTTGAGGAGCGCTCTATTACTCGGAAGGGCGGATGGAAGGCTGTTGAAGAGCGCTCTATTACTCGGAAGGGAGGACGGAAGGCTGTTGAGGAGCGCTCTATTACTCGGAAGGGAGGACGGAAGGCTGTTGAGGAGCGCTCTATTACTCGGAAGGGAGGACGGAAGGCTGTTGAGGAGCGCTCTATTACTCGGAAGGGAGGACGGAAGGCTGTTGAAGAGCGCTCTATTACACTGAAGGGAGGATGGAAGGCTGTTGAGGAGCGCTCTGTTACACTGAAGGGAGGACGGAAGGCTGTTGAGGAGCGCTCTATTACTCGGAAGGAAGGACAGAAGGCTGATGAAGAGCGCTCTATTACACTGAAGGGAGGACGGTGTGAAGGAACTCTCCCTCCTGAGCTTCTAACTCCTCATTCTGAGACCTCTGGTTTTAGAGTCAATGGCCAGTCGGCTACCCCTCTCCCTAGTTGATGGTGTCTCAGGGAAACCCCATTCCTTTCTCCCAAAACTTCATGGAGTTCCACTCCTGTCTGCTCAATCTCTCCACACGGAACAAGTGTTCCCTAACCTATCCTATCCCAGGAATTGATCAGGGGACCCTTCAGACACCCCCCCCCCCCAGCCCTCAATCTGTGGTGAGTCTGTCCTTCCTCTGGGAGGGAGACCAGAATGTGCAGGACATACTGAGAACCCTCTCCCCTGGGGAATCAGAGTGAAGGAACGCGTCTCGGTGAGGAAAGATGCACACTGCACGGATGAATCGGGGGGCTGGGGTCCCTGGAGATGGTGCTGGTGTGGGAACAGGAAGTGCAGAAGCACTGGATTGAGGAATTCCTGATTGTGACAACAGAAGCTGCTCTCCCACCCCCAACCTATACCGACAGGTTAACTGACACGGGTGACGGGACAGGGAGGGCTGTGAGCACCCAGCTTCAACAGGTCCAATGTGTCCTGTTTCTGTAGGGGTACTTCTCTGCATTTTCTCCCCACTCCCTCTCTCTTTTTCTTTCTTTCACATTCACACTCTCCCCCTGTATGTCATTTCAGACTTTCTTTCCCTCCTGCCGCCCTTCTCTTTCTTTTAGTCTCCCTCACCTCTTCTGCCTATCTCTCTCTTACCATTCACTCAGTCACTATCTCCTTCCCTGCCCGCCTCTATTCCCAATGGAATACGACTAGGTAGGGATAACCATCACTCCGCACCACTCCCATGTTTGTCCCAAGGTACAGAGATGCCAGCGTCTCCAATGCGAACAGACTTGGAAAGACAATGTGTCAGAGCTGCAGCCTTCTGCATTAACGTAGTGCCCATCTCCATCCACACCTAAATTGCTGTGATCCCAGAACCAGGTTTATTATGTGATGTGAAATTTGTTAACTTAGCAGCTGCAGTTCCATGCAATGCATAATCTAGCAGAGAGAGAAAAAAATAAACAAAATAAAAATAATAAATAAATCAATTACAATATACATATATTGAATAGATTTTTAAAAACATACAAAAACAGGAATACTGCATATTTTAAAAAAGTGAGGTAGTGTCCAAGGGTTCACTGTCCATTTAGGAATCAGATGACAGAGGGGAAGAAGCTGTTCCTTAATCACCGAGTGTGTGCCTTCAGGCTTCTGTACCTCCTACCTGATTGTAACAGTGAGAAAAGGACATGTCCTGGGTGCTGGAGGATGGATGCTGCCTTTCTGAGACACCGTTCCTTGAAGATGCCCTGGGTACTTTGTGGGCTGGTACCCAAGATGGAGCTGACTAGATTTACAACCTTCTGCAGTTACTTTCGGTCATGTACAGTAGCCCCTCCATACCAGTCAGTGATGCAGCCTGTCAGAATGCTCTCCACAGTACATCTATAGAAGTTTTTGAGTGTATTTGTTGACATGCCAAATCTCTTCAAACTCCTAATGTACTGACACTGTCTTCATTAAACTACATCGATCTGTTGGGACCAGGTTAGATCCTCAGAGATCTTGACACACAGGAACCTGAAACTGTTCACTCTCTCCACTTCTGATCCCTCTCTGAGGATTGGTATGTGTTCCATCGTCTTACCTTTCCTGAAGTCCACAATCAGCTCTTTCATCTTGGTGCCTTAAAATTTACACACATAAGATCCCACTGGGAGAAATCCCCCTCTGATCTCAACCGAGTTTGGAGTGATGTTGGGTGAGGTGTTTGAGCCCCAGGCGAAGAGCCACCCTCTCCAATTGTGTCTATGGAAGCTTTGTCTCCAACAGACTGGGTCTCATTTGAAAGTATATGGTATCACCGCCCGGTAAGGTGAGGGAGGGGGGGGGGGCGGTGCTGCTACATGGGATTGAAAGAAACTGCAGGAAGTTGTAAACTTAGCTCCATCATGAGCACCAGGACGTCTTCAAGGAATGATGCCTCAAAAAGGCAGCATCCATCATTAAAGACCTCCAATCACCCAGGTCATGCCTTGTTCTCATTGCTACCATCAGGGAGGAGGTGCAGAAGCCCGAAGGCACACAATCGATGATTCAGCGTCTTTCTTCCTCCCACCATGTGATTTCTGAATCTATGAACAGTACCTCAGTACATTTTTTATTTATTACTTATTTAATTTAACAAATATAATTTATTTTGAACTTATAGTCCTTTAACATTTTTGGACTATTTTTACTGTGCCCATGGTGTTTTTTTAAATCAGTTATGCTATTGTTTGCACTGTTGTAACTATGTGGTTTTGTGCAGGTCTTGTAGCTTTAGTTTTTGGTCTTGTTTTGTCTGGTGGGATTGGAGCTCCTTTCCGGGGAACGCGCTAAGATGGTAGCGCGATATTAAGACGCAGCAGCCTCTCCAGACTCTGGATTGGGGATTGCCAAACGTTAAGTGGATTTTCTGGTGTAGTCTGTTTTGTCATATGCTTTTGTGATATCATTCTGGAGGAACGTTGTCTCATTTTTTAACTGCATTGCATTTGTGGTTTCTAAATGACAATAAACTGACTCTGAATATAAACACATAATCCAGTAAGTATCGCATTTTAGTGCTGCCACAAAGACAACAAATTTCACTACAAATGTCAGTGATATTAAAGCTGACTCTGCCTCCTCATAGACCCCCCACAGTGCTTCGTCTTCAAAAAACCTCCACAGCTTACTCCTCACCACTTCTCCATAGTGCTCCCACTTCACCGCCCCCTCCCAGAGTGGCAACTGCTGAGACGTGAAGTAATTGGGAGGGAAGGGACCAGAGACAACTCGGGGGGAGTGGGGGCAATCCACAGGTTAGACTCAGGCAGGCTCTTCCCCACCTGTGCACCCTCCACCCCCATCCTGCCTACTACCATTCCCCTCCCAGCACACCGAGCCAGTTTTGATACAAAAGGCAAACACAGCAGAGTTGAATGAATATTTATTTGTTAGTCAGTGAGGCAGTTAGTGGGGATAACAAGCACCCCGACCGAGTTCACTCCATCCAAACCGAGGCATCCGGGTCAGAGAGGGGAGGAATCGACAGAAGTCATTGTCATTGCAGCAGAGGTTGAAGGGTGTGGGAAACTGAGAAGGGGGCTGGAGAAGTGGGGGGGGGTGGTTGAAAATTAGGGTGAGGCTGAGATGGCGGGGGAAGTGAGACCCCATAGGGAGGGACAGAGGGGATGGGAGGCTCAGGAAGGGCTGTGGCAGAGACCTGGGGAAGGTGGTAACGATGAGGGTGGGCACCAGACGAAGTCTGGCCTTCAGTTGACCTCCTCCTCAGCTGGCTGCTCCCTTAGACCATCAAACAGACCCTGGAAGCGGCTGGTCAGATTTTCAGCCTCGGTCTGGAACCAGCTGCGGAGAGAGGCCATTCCTTCCTTCAGGGCGCTGCGCAGGCTCTGGGCGTCCTGGCCTGCCCGCTCCTGCAGGCTCTGCGCCTGCCGCTGTACCTCTGCCAGCTTCTCCTGGAAGCCCTGGCGCAGGGACTCCAGCTTCTCCTGCAGCCGGTTGGCAGTTTCTGTGGCCACGGGCTCCAGCGCCTGGTGCAACCCATCGGCCACCCGCTGGCCCTGGCTCTCCAGAAGCTCCTGGTACTCCTGGAACTTGCGGTGGATCTCTTCCTGTTCGCGGGTCAGCCGCTTGCGGTACTTGCGCAGGTAGATGCCCAGCATACGGCGGGTGTCGCTGAGGCCCTGCTCGGCCAGGAGATGACCCTCGTGCTGGTACACCTGGACCTTGCTCTGCAGTGCGCTCAGGTCCCTCTCCAGACGTTCCTGCAGCTGCTCCATGTCCAAGCGGAACTCTTCCGATCTGGGTCCCAGGCGGGAGCGCAGGTCTTCAGCGGTGGCGTTCAGCTGGGTGAGGCACTCAGTGATCAGCTCCCTGCAGTGGCGAAGAGGAGAGCGTGAGGATCGTTGAGAGGTGGGGGAAAGGGTGAGGGCCAGGTTGGGGTGGAGAGAGATGGGGAAGGGGATGAAGTACAGAGAGGAAGGTAGGGCCAGGGGGTGGGTGAAGAGAAAAGCACAGCGCTCCCACTTTACCGAGCCGCCCCTCAGGGTTCCCTCATCGCCCCCCTCACTGCCCCCCACAGCACTCCCTCATTGTCTGTCCCACAGCACCCACCTCACCATCCCTCCCCCAGTGCCCCATCCTCACCGCCCCTCCCACCGTACTCCCTCCTCACCGCCCCTCCCACAGTGCCCGCTCATCACCGCCCCTCCCACGGCGCCCCCTCCTCACTGCCCCTCCCACCGTACTCCCTCCTCACCACCCCTCCCACGGCGCCCCCTCCTCAACGCCCCTCCCACCGTACTCCCTCCTCACCGTCCCTCCCACCGTACTCTCTCCTCACCGCCCATTCCACAGTGCCCCATCCTCACCGCCCCTCCCACCGTACTCCCTCCTCACCGCCCCTGCCCCAGTGCCACATCCTCACCGCCCCTCCCACCAGGCTGCACTCTCACCGCCCCTCCCCACCATCCCTCCCCCAGTGCCCCATCCTCACCGCCCCTCCCACCGTACTCCCTTCTCACCGCCCCTCCCACAGCGCTCCATCCTCACCGCCCCTCCCACCGTACTCCCTCCTCACTGCCCCTCCCACCAGGCTGCACTCTCACCGGAACTGACTCTCGAGCTGAGTGTCGGACAGGATCGCCTCAGTAGAATGGTAGACTTGACTGGCGAGGCTCCACACCTTCTCCACGACCTCCTCCCATTTAGTCTGCAGTTCGGAGGGTGGTTCCTGGGAAGCCCTGGAGGCTGTGAGTTGGGGGAGGTAAGGGAGGGGGATAGATGGAAAGAGACATGGCCTTTCTTAAAAAGGGTACAGTACACTGCGGCATTCTGAACAGGATGTCAGGGCCGGAGTTACCCCAAATCTTACATGCTGTCCCCCACCATGGGGGGACTGCCCCCCGCAATACACCCCAAGCATCAGAGCCTGTGGGCATAGTGAGGGCGAGAGCTAGAGGCCCCTCCTCGAGAGTCCAGTGCAGTGGATGAGTGCGAGGGAACATTGAGTGTTTTCTTGGAGGTGTCAGAGAAAGAAGGGTGTATGGGGTCACAGAGACGGGAAGGGGTTTAGGGAGTCATGGGAATCACAGAGATGGGGAAGAATGTAGGGGTTTAAAGAAGTGGAGACGGTGATGGGTGCACGGTACGATTTCTCGGCCGGGGTTCGGCAGAATCCCAGGGTTCCATGTGAGCTCACTAGGAGCTCCACGAGAGATCATGATAAAAAAAAATAAACCTCGTCTTTTGAAATTTGCTCAGTGCTGGGCAGGAACTGGACAGACCCATTAGCAACTTCAGCCCAGTATGGCAGTGTGCAGTAGGAGTCAATTCTCAGTATTGAACACAAGATAGCAGGAGCCATTGATAACTGGTCAGGTGCTGCATTGAACGGGAGGGGAGGACAGAATTCTGATGAGGAGAGCTCTATTACACTGAAGAGAGGACGGAAGGCTGTTGAGGAGCGCTCTATTACACGGAAGGGAGGACGGAAGGCTGTTGAGGAGCGCTCTATTACACTGAAGGGAGGACGGAAGGCTGTTGAGGAGCGCTCTATTATACGGAAGGGAGGACGGAAGGCTGTTGAGGAGCGCTCTATTACACGGAAGTGAGGACAGAAGGCTGTTCAGGAGCACTCTATTACACTGAAGGGAGGACGGAAGGCTGTTGAGGAGCGCTCTATTACACGGAAGGGAGGACGGAAGGCTGTTGAAGAGCGCTCTATTACACTGACGGGAGGATGGAAGGCTGTTGAGGAGCGCTCTATTACACTGAAGCGAGGAAGGAAGGCTGTTGAAGAGCGCTCTATTACACGGAAGGGAGGACGGAAGGCTGTTGAAGAGCGCTCTATTACACGGAAGGGAGGAGGGAAGGCTGTTGAAGAGCGCTCTATTACACGGAAGGGAGGAGGGAAGGCTGTTGAAGAGCGCTCTATTACTCGGAAGGGAGGATGGAAGGCTGTTGAAGAGCGCTCTATTACTCGGAAGGGAGGACGGAAGGCTGTTGAGGAGCGCTCTATTACTCGGAAGGGAGGATGGAAGGCTGTTGAAGAGCGCTCTATTACTCGGAAGGGAGGACGGAAGGCTGTTGAGGAGCGCTCTATTACTCGGAAGGGAGGAGGGAAGGCTGTTGAGGAGCGCTCTATTACACGGAAGGGAGGAGGGAAGGCTGTTGAAGAGCGCTCTATTACTCGGAAGGGAGGATGGAAGGCTGTTGAAGAGCGCTCTATTACTCGGAAGGGAGGACGGAAGGCTGTTGAGGAGCGCTCTATTACTCGGAAGGGAGGATGGAAGGCTGTTGAAGAGCGCTCTATTACTCGGAAGGGAGGATGGAAGGCTGTTGAAGAGCGCTCTATTACTCGGAAGGGAGGACGGAAGGCTGTTGAGGAGCGCTCTGTTACACTGAAGGGAGGACGGAAGGCTGTTGAGGAGCGCTCTATTACACGGAAGTGAGGACAGAAGGCTGTTGAGGAGGGCTCTATTACACTGAAGGGAGGACGGGGTGAAGGAACTCTCCCTCCTGAGCTTCTAACTCCTCATTCTGAGACCTCTGGTTTTAGTGTCAGTGGCCAGGGGGCTACCCCTCTCCCTAGTTGATGGTGTCTCAGGGAAACCCCATTCCTTTCTCCCAAAACTTCATGGAGTTCCACTCCATTCTGCCCAATCTCTCCACACGGAACAAGTGTTCCCTAACCTATCCTATCCCAGGAATTGATCAGGGGACCCTTCAGACCCCCCCCCCCAGCCCTCAATCTGTGGTGAGTCTGTCCTTCCTCTGGGAGGGAGACCAGAATGTGCAGGACATACTGAGAACCCTCTCCCCTGGGGAATCAGAGTGAAGGAACACGTCTCGGTGAGGAAAGATGCACACTGCACGGATGAATCGGGGGGCTGAGGTCCCTGGAGATGGTGCTGGTGTGGGAACAGGAAGTGCAGGAGCACTGGATTGAGGAATTCCTGATTGTGACAACAGAAGCTGCTCTCCCACCCCCAACCTATACCGACAGGTTAACTGACACGGGTGACGGGACAGGGAGGGCTGTGAGCACCCAGCTTCAACAGGTCCAATGTGTCCTGTTTCTGTAGGGGTACTTCTCTGCATTTTCTCCCCACTCCCTCTCTCTTTTTCTTTCTTTCACATTCACACTCTCCCCCTGTATGTCATTTCAGTCTTTCTTTCCCTGCTGCCACCCTTCTCGTTCTTTTAGTCTCCCTCACCTCTTCTGCCTATCTCTCTCCTACCATTCACTCAGTCACTATCTCCTTCCCTGCCCGCCTCTATTCCCAATGGAATACGACTAGGTAGGGATAACCATCACTCCGCACCACTCCCATGTTTGTCCCAAGGTACAGAGATGCCAGCGTCTCCAATGCGAACAGACTTGGAAAGACAATGTGTCAGAGCTACAGCCTTCTGCATTAACGTAGTGCCCATCTCCATAAATTGCTGTGATCCCAGAATCAGCTTTATTATGTGATGTGAAATTTGTTAACTTAGCAGCTGCAGTTCCATGCAATGCATAATCTAGCAGAGAAAAAAATAAACAAAATAAAAATAATAAATAAATCAATTACAATATACATATATTGAATAGATTTTTAAAAACATACAAAAACAGGAATACTGCATATTTTAAAAAAGTGAGGTAGTGTCCAAGGGTTCACTGTCCATTTAGGAATCAGATGACAGAGGGGAAGAAGCTGTTCCTTAATCACCGAGTGTGTGCCTTCAGGCTTCTGTAGCACCTACCTGATTATAACAGTGAGAAAAGGACATGTCCTGGGTGCTGGAGGATGGATGCTGCCTTTCTGAGACACCGCTCCTTGAAGATGTCCTGGGTACTTTGTGGGCTAGTACCCAAGATGGAGCTGACTAGATTTACAACCTTCTGCAGTTACTTTCGGTCATGTACAGTAGCCCCTCCATACCAGTCAGTGATGCAGCCTGTCAGAATGCTCTCCACAGTACATCTATAGAAGTTTTTGAGTGTATTTGTTGACATGCCAAATCTCTTCAAACTCCTAGTGTACTGACACTGTCTTCATTAAACTACATCGATCTGTTGGGACCAGGTTAGATCCTCAGAGATCTTGACACACAGGAACCTGAAACTGCTCACTCTCTCCACTTCTGATCCCTCTCTGAGGATTGGTATGTGTTCCATCGTCTTACCTTTCCTGAAGTCCACAATCAGCTCTTTCATCTTGGTGCCTTAAAATTTACACACATAAGATCCCACTGGGAGAAATCCCCCTCTGATCTCAACCGAGTTTGGAGTGATGTTGGGTGAGGTGTTTGAGCCCTAGGCGAAGAGCCACCCTCTCCAATTGTGTCTATGGAAGCTTTGTCTCCAACAGACTGGGTCTCATTTGAAAGTATATGGTATCACCGCCCGGTAAGGTGAGGGAGGGGGCGCGGTGCTGCTACATGGGATTGAAAGAAACTGCAGGAAGTTGTAAACTTAGCTCCATCATGAGCACCAGGACGTCTTCAAGGAATGATGCCTCAAAAAGGCAGCATCCATCATTAAAGACCTCCAATCACCCAGGTCATGCCTTGTTCTCATTGCTACCATCAGGGAGGAGGTGCAGAAGCCCGAAGGCACACAATCGATGATTCAGCGTCTTTCTTCCTCCCACCATGTGATTTCTGAATCTATGAACAGTACCTCATTACATTTTTTATTTATTACTCATTTAATTTAACAAATATAATTTATTTTGAACTTATAGTCCTTTAACATTTTTGGACTATTTTTACTGTGCCCATGGCGTTTTTTTAAATCAGTTATGCTATTGTTTGCACCGTTGTAACTATGTGGTTTTGTGCAGGTCTTGTAGCTTTAGTTTTTGGTCTTGTTTTGTCTGGTGGATTTGGAGCTCCTTTCCGGGGAACGCGCTAAGATGGTAGCGCGATATTAATACGCAGCAGCCTCTCCAGACTCTGGATTGGGGATTGCCAAATGTTATGTGGATTTTCTGGTGTAGTCTGTTTTGTCATATGCTTTTGTGATATCATTCTGGAGGAACGTTGTCTCATTTTTTAACTGCATTGCATTTGTGGTTTCTAAATGACAATAAACTGACTCTGAATATAAACATATAATCCACATACTATTAGTAAGTATCGCATTTTAGTGCTGCCACAAAGACAACAAATTTCACTACAAATGTCAGTGATATTAAAGCTGACTCTGCCTCCTCATAGACCCCCCACAGTGCTTCGTCTTCACAAAACCTCCACTGCTTATTCCTCACCACTTCTCCATAGTGCTCCCACTTCACCGCCCCCTCCCAGAGTGGCAACTGCTGAGACGTGAAGTAATTGGGAGTGAAGGGACCAGAGACAACTCGGGGGGAGTGGGGGCAATCCACAGGTTAGACTCAGGCAGGCTCTTCCCCACCTGTGCACCCTCCACCCCCATCCTGCCTACTACCATTCCCCTCCCAGCACACCGAGCCAGTTTTGATACAAAAGGCAAACACAGCAGAGTTGAATGAATATTTATTTGTTAGTCAGTGAGGCAGTTAGTGGGGATAACAAGCACCCCGACCGAGTTCACTCCATCCAAACCGAGGCATCCGGGTCAGAGAGGGGAGGAATCGACAGAAGTCATTGTCATTGCAGCAGAGGTTTAAGGGTGTGGGAAACTGAGAAGGAGGCTGGAGAAGTGGGGGGGGGTTGAAAATTAGGGTGAGGCTGAGATGGCGGGGGAAGTGAGACCCCATAGGGAGGGACAGAGGGGATGGGAGGCTCAGGAAGGGCTGTGGCAGAGACCTGGGGAAGGTGGTAACGATGAGGGTGGGCACCAGACCCAGTCTGGCCTTCAGTTGACCTCCTCCTCAGCTGGCTGCTCCCTTAGACCATCAAACAGACCCTGGAAGCGGCTGGTCAGATTTTCAGCCTCGGTCTGGAACCAGCTGCGGAGAGAGGCCATTCCTTCCTCCAGGGCGCTGCGCAGGCTCTGGGCATCCTGGCCAGCCCGCTCCTGCAGGCTCTGCGCCTGCCGCTGTACCTCTGCCAGCTTCTCCTGGAAGCCCTGGCGCAGGGACTCCAGCTTCTCCTGCAGCCGGTTGGCAGTTTCTGTGGCCAGGGGCTCCAGCGCCTGGTGCAACCCATCGGCCACCCGCTGGCCCTGGCTCTCCAGAAGCTCCTGGTACTCCTGGAACTTGCGGTGGATCTCTTCCTGTTCGCGGGTCAGCCGCTTGCGGTACTTGCGCAGGTAGATGCCCAGCATGCGGCGGGTGTCGCTGAGGCCCTGCTCGGCCAGGAGATGACCCTCGTGCTGGTACACCTGGACCTTGCTCTGCAGTGCGCTCAGGTCCCTCTCCAGACGCTCCTGCAGCTGCTCCATGTCCAAGCGGAACTCTTCCGATCTGGGTCCCAGGCGGGAGCGCAAGTCTTCAGTGGTGGCGTTCAGCTGGGTGAGGCACTCAGTGATCAGCTCCCTGCAGTGGCGAAGAGGAGAGCGTGAGGATCGTTGAGAGGTGGGGGAAAGGGTGAGGACCATGTTGGGGTGGAGAGAGATGGGGAAGGGGATGAAGTACAGAGAGGAAGGGAGGGCGAGTGGGTGGGTGAAGAGAAAAGAAGCACAGCGCTCCCACTTTACCGTGCCGCCCCAGAGGGTTCCCTCATCGCCCCCCTCACTGCCCCCACAGCACTCCCTCATTGTCTGATCCACAGCACACTCCTCACCGTCGCTCCCCCAGTGCCCCATCCTCACCGCCCCTCCCACCATACTCCCTTCTCACTGCCCCTCCCACAAGGCTGCACTCTCACCGGAACTGACTCTCGAGCTGAGTGTCGGACAGGATCGCCTCAGTAGAATGGTAGACTTCACTGGCGAGGCTCCACACCTTCTCCACGACCTCCTCCCATTTAGTCTGCAGTTCGGAGGGTGGTTCCTGGGAAGCCCTGGAGGCTGTGAGTTGGGGGAGGTAAGGGGTTTGGAAGGGAGGGGGATAGATGGAAAGAGACATGGCCTTTCTTAAAAAGTGTACATCAACATTTTCATATGAATTAAATGGTCTGATCCTGAACCTTATTGTTACTATCCTGAATTGTGTGGATGGAGGTTCGGAGTTATCGGCACTACTGTATGTATTTAACATTATGCAATTGCCCATGTTGGTTAGTTTTTTTTTATTAGTTGTTTTTTTTAAATTCTTTTAGTTTTTTTGAGGGGGGGGGTTCTTTTTCTCCTTTTTCTTTTTTTCTTAATTCCTATACATTAATACTATGAGTTTGGGCGACTTTATGTATTGATTAATACATATCTGATTGTTAATTAATCTATTAATTATGTACTCTCAAATGTTTTGTACTTATATTTTACTTATGTTTTTCTTAAAAATTAATAAAAAGATTTGAAAAGAAAAGAAAAAGTGTACAGTACAGTGCGGCATGCTGAACAGGATGTCAGGGCCGGATTCACCACAAATCTTACCTGCTGTCCCCATGGACATAGAGAGGGTGGGCATAGAGAGGACGAGAGCTAGAGGCCCCTCCTCGAGAGTCCAGTGCAGTGGATGAGTGCGAGGGAACATAGAGTGTTTTCTTGGAGGTGTCAGAGAAAGAAGGGTGAATGGGGTCACAGAGACGGGAAGGGGTTTAGGGAGTCATGGGCATAGAGAGGGATGTTGGCATCACAGAGATGGGGAGGAATGTAGGGGTTTAAAGAAGTGGAGACGGTGATGGGTGCACGGTACGATTTCTCGGCCGGGGTTCGGCAGAATCCCAGGGTTCCATGTGAGCTCACTAGGAGCTCCACGAGAGATCATGATAAAAAAAAAATAAACCTCGTCTTTTGAAATTTGCTCAGTGCTGGGCAGGAACCGGACAGACCCATTAGCAACTTCAGCCCAGTATGGCAGTGTGCAGTAGGAGTCGATTCTCAGTATTTAACACAAGATAGCAGGAGCCATTGATAACTGGTCAGGTGCTGCATTGAACGGGAGGGGAGGACGGAAGGCTGTTGAGGAGCGCTCTATTACACTGAAGGGAGGACGGAAGGCTGTTGAAGAGCGCTTTATTACACGGAAGGGAGGACGGAAGGCTGTTGAAGAGCGCTCTATTACACTGAAGGGAGGACGGAAGGCTGTTGAAGAGTGCTCTATTACTCGGAAGTGAGGACGGAAGGATGTTGAGGAGCGCTCTATTACACTGAAGGGAGGACGGAAGGCTGTTGAAGAGCGCTCTATTACACTGAAGGGAGGACGGAAGGCTGTTGAAGAGCGCTCTATTACACTGAAGGGAGGACGGAAGGCTGTTGAAGAGCGCTCTATTACTCGGAAGTGAGGACGGAAGGCTGTTGAAGAGTGCTCTTTTACTCGGAAGTGAGGACGGAAGGCTGTTGAAAAGCGCTCTATTACACTGAAGGGAGGACGGAAGGCTGTTGAAGAGCGCTCTATTACACCGAAGGGAGGACGGAAGGCTGTTGAAGTGGCTCTATTACACTGAAGGGATGACGGAAGGCTGTTGAAGAGCGCTCTATTACACTGAAGGGAGGACAGAAGGCTGTTGAGGAGCGCTCTATTACTCGGAAGTGAGGACGGAAGGCTGTTGAAGAGCGCTCTATTACTCGGAAGGGAGGACGGAAGGCTGTTGAGGAGCGCTCTATTACTCGGAAGGGAGGACGGAAGGCTGTTGAGGAGCGCTCTATTACACTGAAGGGAGGATGGAAGGCTGTTGAGGAGCGCTCTGTTACACTGAAGGGAGGACGGAAGGCTGTTGAGGAGCGTTCTATTACACTGAAGGGAGGATGGAAGGCTGATGAAGATCGCTCTATTACACTGAAGGGAGGACGGTGTGAAGGAACTCTCCCTCCTGAGCTTCTAACTCCTCATTCTGAGACCTCTGGTTTTAGAGTCAGTGGCCAGGGGGCTACCCCTCTCCCTAGTTGATGGTGTCTCAGGGAAACCCCATTCCTTTCTCCCAAAACTTCATGGAGTTCCACTCCTGTCTGCTCAATCTCTCCACACTGAACAAGTGTTCCCTAACCTATCCTATCCCAGGAATTGATCAGGGGACCCTTCAGACACCCCCCCCCCCCCAGCCCTCAATCTGTGGTGAGTCTGTCCTTCCTCTGGGAGGGAGACCAGAATGTGCAGGACATACTGAGAACCCTCTCCCCTGGGGAATCAGAGTGAAGGAACGCGTCTCGGTGAGGAAAGATGCACACTGCACGGATGAATCGGGGGGCTGGGGTCCCTGGAGATGGTGCTGGTGTGGGAACAGGAAGTGCAGAAGCACTGGATTGAGGAATTCCTGATTGTGACAACAGAAGCTGCTCTCCCACCCCCAACCTATACCGACAGGTTAACTGACACGGGTGACGGGACAGGGAGGGCTGTGAGCACCCAGCTTCAACAGGTCCAATGTGTCCTGTTTCTGTAGGGGTACTTCTCTGCATTTTCTCCCCACTCCCTCTCTCTTTTTCTTTCTTTCACATTCACACTCTCCCCCTGTATGTCATTTCAGACTTTCTTTCCCTCCTGCCGCCCTTCTCTTTCTTTTAGTCTCCCTCACCTCTTCTGCCTATCTCTCTCTTACCATTCACTCAGTCACTATCTCCTTCCCTGCCTGCCTCTATTCCCAATGGAATACGACTAGGTAGGGATAACCATCACTCCGCACCACTCCCATGTTTGTCCCAAGGTACAGAGATGCCAGCGTCTCCAATGCGAACAGACTTGGAAAGACAATGTGTCAGAGCTGCAGCCTTCTGCATTAACGTAGTGCCCATCTCCATCCACACCTAAATTGCTGTGATCCCAGAACCAGGTTTATTATGTGATGTGAAATTTGTTAACTTAGCAGCTGCAGTTCCATGCAATGCATAATCTAGCAGAGAGAGAAAAAAATAAACAAAATAAAAATAATAAATAAATCAATTACAATATACATATATTGAATAGATTTTTAAAAACATACAAAAACAGGAATACTGCATATTTTAAAAAAGTGAGGTAGTGTGCAAGGGTTCACTGTCCATTTAGGAATCAGATGACAGAGGGGAAGAAGCTGTTCCTTAATCACCGAGTGTGTGCCTTCAGGCTTCTGTACCTCCTACCTGATTGTAACAGTGAGAAAAGGACATGTCCTGGGTGCTGGAGGATGGATGCTGCCTTTCTGAGACACCGTTCCTTGAAGATGCCCTGGGTACTTTGTGGGCTAGTACCCAAGATGGAGCTGACTAGATTTACAACCTTCTGCAGTTACTTTCGGTCATGTACAGTAGCCCCTCCATACCAGTCAGTGATGCAGCCTGTCAGAATGCTCTCCACAGTACATCTATAGAAGTTTTTGAGTGTATTTGTTGACATGCCAAATCTCTTCAAACTCCTAATGTACTGACACTGTCTTCATTAAACTACATCGATCTGTTGGGACCAGGTTAGATCCTCAGAGATCTTGACACACAGGAACCTGAAACTGTTCACTCTCTCCACTTCTGATCCCTCTCTGAGGATTGGTATGTGTTCCATCGTCTTACCTTTCCTGAAGTCCACAATCAGCTCTTTCATCTTGGTGCCTTAAAATTTACACACATAAGATCCCACTGGGAGAAATCCCCCTCTGATCTCAACCGAGTTTGGAGTGATGTTGGGTGAGGTGTTTGAGCCCCAGGCGAAGAGCCACCCTCTCCAATTGTGTCTATGGAAGCTTTGTCTCCAACAGACTGGGTCTCATTTGAAAGTATATGGTATCACCGCCCGGTAAGGTGAGGGAGGGGGGGGGGGGCGGTGCTGCTACATGGGATTGAAAGAAACTGCAGGAAGTTGTAAACTTAGCTCCATCATGAGCACCAGGACGTCTTCAAGGAATGATGCCTCAAAAAGGCAGCATCCATCATTAAAGACCTCCAATCACCCAGGTCATGCCTTGTTCTCATTGCTACCATCAGGGAGGAGGTGCAGAAGCCCGAAGGCACACAATCGATGATTCAGCGTCTTTCTTCCTCCCACCATGTGATTTCTGAATCTATGAACAGTACCTCATTACATTTTTTATTTATTACTTATTTAATTTAACAAATATAATTTATTTTGAATTTATAGTCCTTTAACATTTTTGGACTATTTTTACTGTGCCCATGGTGTTTTTTTAAATCAGTTATGCTATTGTTTGCACTGTTGTAACTATGTGGTTTTGTGCAGGTCTTGTAGCTTTAGTTTTTGGTCTTGTTTTGTCTGGTGGGATTGGAGCTCCTTTCCGGGGAACGCGATAAGATGGTAGCGCGATATTAAGACGCAGCAGCCTCTCCAGACTCTGGATTGGGGATTGCCAAACGTTAAGTGGATTTTCTGGTGTAGTCTGTTTTGTCATATGCTTTTGTGATATCATTCTGGAGGAACGTTGTCTCATTTTTTAACTGCATTGCATTTGTGGTTTCTAAATGACAATAAACTGACTCTGAATATAAACACATAATCCAGTAAGTATCGCATTTTAGTGCTGCCACAAAGACAACAAATTTCACTACAAATGTCAGTGATATTAAAGCTGACTCTGCCTCCTCATAGACCCCCCACAGTGCTTCGTCTTCAAAAAACCTCCACAGCTTACTCCTCACCACTTCTCCATAGTGCTCCCACTTCACCGCCCCCTCCCAGAGTGGCAACTGCTGAGACGTGAAGTTATTGGGAGGGAAGGGACCAGAGACAACTCGGGGGGAGTGGGGGCAATCCACAGGTTAGACTCAGGCAGGCTCTTCCCCACCTGTGCACCCTCCACCCCCATCCTGCCTACTACCATTCCCCTCCCAGCACACCGAGCCAGTTTTGATACAAAAGGCAAACACAGCAGAGTTGAATGAATATTTATTTGTTAGTCAGTGAGGCAGTTAGTGGGGATAACAAGCACCCCGACCGAGTTCACTCCATCCAAACCGAGGCATCCGGGTCAGAGAGGGGAGGAATCGACAGAAGTCATTGTCATTGCAGCAGAGGTTGAAGGGTGTGGGAAACTGAGAAGGGGGCTGGAGAAGTGGGGGGGGGTGGTTGAAAATTAGGGTGAGGCTGAGATGGAGGGGGAAGTGAGACCCCATAGGGAGGGACAGAGGGGATGGGAGGCTCAGGAAGGGCTGTGGCAGAGACCTGGGGAAGGTGGTAACGATGAGGGTGGGCACCAGACGAAGTCTGGCCTTCAGTTGACCTCCTCCTCAGCTGGCTGCTCCCTTAGACCATCAAACAGACCCTGGAAGCGGCTGGTCAGATTTTCAGCCTCGGTCTGGAACCAGCTGCGGAGAGAGGCCATTCCTTCCTTCAGGGCGCTGCGCAGGCTCTGGGCGTCCTGGCCTGCCCGCTCCTGCAGGCTCTGCGCCTGCCGCTGTACCTCTGCCAGCTTCTCCTGGAAGCCCTGGCGCAGGGACTCCAGCTTCTCCTGCAGCCGGTTGGCAGTTTCTGTGGCCACGGGCTCCAGCGCCTGGTGCAACCCATCGGCCACCCGCTGGCCCTGGCTCTCCAGAAGCTCCTGGTACTCCTGGAACTTGCGGTGGATCTCTTCCTGTTCGCGGGTCAGCCGCTTGCGGTACTTGCGCAGGTAGATGCCCAGCATACGGCGGGTGTCGCTGAGGCCCTGCTCGGCCAGGAGATGACCCTCGTGCTGGTACACCTGGACCTTGCTCTGCAGTGCGCTCAGGTCCCTCTCCAGACGTTCCTGCAGCTGCTCCATGTCCAAGCGGAACTCTTCCGATCTGGGTCCCAGGCGGGAGCGCAGGTCTTCAGCGGTGGCGTTCAGCTGGGTGAGGCACTCAGTGATCAGCTCCCTGCAGTGGCGAAGAGGAGAGCGTGAGGATCGTTGAGAGGTGGGGGAAAGGGTGAGGGCCAGGTTGGGGTGGAGAGAGATGGGGAAGGGGATGAAGTACAGAGAGGAAGGTAGGGCCAGGGGGTGGGTGAAGAGAAAAGCACAGCGCTCCCACTTTACCGAGCCGCCCCTCAGGGTTCCCTCATCGCCCCCCTCACTGCCCCCCACAGCACTCCCTCATTGTCTGTCCCACAGCACCCACCTCACCATCCCTCCCCCAGTGCCCCATCCTCACCGCCCCTCCCACCGTACTCCCTCCTCACCGCCCCTCCCACAGTGCCCGCTCATCACCGCCCCTCCCACGGCGCCCCCTCCTCACTGCCCCTCCCACCGTACTCCCTCCTCACCACCCCTCCCACGGCGCCCCCTCCTCAACGCCCCTCCCACCGTACTCCCTCCTCACCGTCCCTCCCACCGTACTCTCTCCTCACCGCCCATTCCACAGTGCCCCATCCTCACCGCCCCTCCCACCGTACTCCCTCCTCACCGCCCCTGCCCCAGTGCCACATCCTCACCGCCCCTCCCACCAGGCTGCACTCTCACCGCCCCTCCCCACCATCCCTCCCCCAGTGCCCCATCCTCACCGCCCCTCCCACCGTACTCCCTTCTCACCGCCCCTCCCACAGCGCTCCATCCTCACCGCCCCTCCCACCGTACTCCCTCCTCACTGCCCCTCCCACCAGGCTGCACTCTCACCGGAACTGACTCTCGAGCTGAGTGTCGGACAGGATCGCCTCAGTAGAATGGTAGACTTGACTGGCGAGGCTCCACACCTTCTCCACGACCTCCTCCCATTTAGTCTGCAGTTCGGAGGGTGGTTCCTGGGAAGCCCTGGAGGCTGTGAGTTGGGGGAGGTAAGGGAGGGGGATAGATGGAAAGAGACATGGCCTTTCTTAAAAAGGGTACAGTACACTGCGGCATTCTGAACAGGATGTCAGGGCCGGAGTTACCCCAAATCTTACATGCTGTCCCCCACCATGGGGGGACTGCCCCCCGCAATACACCCCAAGCATCAGAGCCTGTGGGCATAGTGAGGGCGAGAGCTAGAGGCCCCTCCTCGAGAGTCCAGTGCAGTGGATGAGTGCGAGGGAACATTGAGTGTTTTCTTGGAGGTGTCAGAGAAAGAAGGGTGTATGGGGTCACAGAGACGGGAAGGGGTTTAGGGAGTCATGGGAATCACAGAGATGGGGAAGAATGTAGGGGTTTAAAGAAGTGGAGACGGTGATGGGTGCACGGTACGATTTCTCGGCCGGGGTTCGGCAGAATCCCAGGGTTCCATGTGAGCTCACTAGGAGCTCCACGAGAGATCATGATAAAAAAAAATAAACCTCGTCTTTTGAAATTTGCTCAGTGCTGGGCAGGAACTGGACAGACCCATTAGCAACTTCAGCCCAGTATGGCAGTGTGCAGTAGGAGTCAATTCTCAGTATTGAACACAAGATAGCAGGAGCCATTGATAACTGGTCAGGTGCTGCATTGAACGGGAGGGGAGGACAGAATTCTGATGAGGAGAGCTCTATTACACTGAAGAGAGGACGGAAGGCTGTTGAGGAGCGCTCTATTACACGGAAGGGAGGACGGAAGGCTGTTGAGGAGCGCTCTATTACACTGAAGGGAGGACGGAAGGCTGTTGAGGAGCGCTCTATTATACGGAAGGGAGGACGGAAGGCTGTTGAGGAGCGCTCTATTACACGGAAGTGAGGACAGAAGGCTGTTCAGGAGCACTCTATTACACTGAAGGGAGGACGGAAGGCTGTTGAGGAGCGCTCTATTACACGGAAGGGAGGACGGAAGGCTGTTGAAGAGCGCTCTATTACACTGACGGGAGGATGGAAGGCTGTTGAGGAGCGCTCTATTACACTGAAGCGAGGAAGGAAGGCTGTTGAAGAGCGCTCTATTACACGGAAGGGAGGACGGAAGGCTGTTGAAGAGCGCTCTATTACACGGAAGGGAGGAGGGAAGGCTGTTGAAGAGCGCTCTATTACACGGAAGTGAGGAGGGAAGGCTGTTGAAGAGCGCTCTATTACTCGGAAGGGAGGATGGAAGGCTGTTGAAGAGCGCTCTATTACTCGGAAGGGAGGACGGAAGGCTGTTGAGGAGCGCTCTATTACTCGGAAGGGAGGATGGAAGGCTGTTGAAGAGCGCTCTATTACTCGGAAGGGAGGACGGAAGGCTGTTGAGGAGCGCTCTATTACTCGGAAGGGAGGAGGGAAGGCTGTTGAGGAGCGCTCTATTACACGGAAGGGAGGAGGGAAGGCTGTTGAAGAGCGCTCTATTACTCGGAAGGGAGGATGGAAGGCTGTTGAAGAGCGCTCTATTACTCGGAAGGGAGGACGGAAGGCTGTTGAGGAGCGCTCTATTACTCGGAAGGGAGGATGGAAGGCTGTTGAAGAGCGCTCTATTACTCGGAAGGGAGGATGGAAGGCTGTTGAAGAGCGCTCTATTACTCGGAAGGGAGGACGGAAGGCTGTTGAGGAGCGCTCTGTTACACTGAAGGGAGGACGGAAGGCTGTTGAGGAGCGCTCTATTACACGGAAGTGAGGACAGAAGGCTGTTGAGGAGGGCTCTATTACACTGAAGGGAGGACGGGGTGAAGGAACTCTCCCTCCTGAGCTTCTAACTCCTCATTCTGAGACCTCTGGTTTTAGTGTCAGTGGCCAGGGGGCTACCCCTCTCCCTAGTTGATGGTGTCTCAGGGAAACCCCATTCCTTTCTCCCAAAACTTCATGGAGTTCCACTCCATTCTGCCCAATCTCTCCACACGGAACAAGTGTTCCCTAACCTATCCTATCCCAGGAATTGATCAGGGGACCCTTCAGACCCCCCCCCCCCCAGCCCTCAATCTGTGGTGAGTCTGTCCTTCCTCTGGGAGGGAGACCAGAATGTGCAGGACATACTGAGAACCCTCTCCCCTGGGGAATCAGAGTGAAGGAACACGTCTCGGTGAGGAAAGATGCACACTGCACGGATGAATCGGGGGGCTGAGGTCCCTGGAGATGGTGCTGGTGTGGGAACAGGAAGTGCAGGAGCACTGGATTGAGGAATTCCTGATTGTGACAACAGAAGCTGCTCTCCCACCCCCAACCTATACCGACAGGTTAACTGACACGGGTGACGGGACAGGGAGGGCTGTGAGCACCCAGCTTCAACAGGTCCAATGTGTCCTGTTTCTGTAGGGGTACTTCTCTGCATTTTCTCCCCACTCCCTCTCTCTTTTTCTTTCTTTCACATTCACACTCTCCCCCTGTATGTCATTTCAGTCTTTCTTTCCCTGCTGCCACCCTTCTCGTTCTTTTAGTCTCCCTCACCTCTTCTGCCTATCTCTCTCCTACCATTCACTCAGTCACTATCTCCTTCCCTGCCCGCCTCTATTCCCAATGGAATACGACTAGGTAGGGATAACCATCACTCCGCACCACTCCCATGTTTGTCCCAAGGTACAGAGATGCCAGCGTCTCCAATGCGAACAGACTTGGAAAGACAATGTGTCAGAGCTACAGCCTTCTGCATTAACGTAGTGCCCATCTCCATAAATTGCTGTGATCCCAGAATCAGCTTTATTATGTGATGTGAAATTTGTTAACTTAGCAGCTGCAGTTCCATGCAATGCATAATCTAGCAGAGAAAAAAATAAACAAAATAAAAATAATAAATAAATCAATTACAATATACATATATTGAATAGATTTTTAAAAACATACAAAAACAGGAATACTGCATATTTTAAAAAAGTGAGGTAGTGTCCAAGGGTTCACTGTCCATTTAGGAATCAGATGACAGAGGGGAAGAAGCTGTTCCTTAATCACCGAGTGTGTGCCTTCAGGCTTCTGTAGCACCTACCTGATTATAACAGTGAGAAAAGGACATGTCCTGGGTGCTGGAGGATGGATGCTGCCTTTCTGAGACACCGCTCCTTGAAGATGTCCTGGGTACTTTGTGGGCTAGTACCCAAGATGGAGCTGACTAGATTTACAACCTTCTGCAGTTACTTTCGGTCATGTACAGTAGCCCCTCCATACCAGTCAGTGATGCAGCCTGTCAGAATGCTCTCCACAGTACATCTATAGAAGTTTTTGAGTGTATTTGTTGACATGCCAAATCTCTTCAAACTCCTAGTGTACTGACACTGTCTTCATTAAACTACATTGATCTGTTGGGACCAGGTTAGATCCTCAGAGATCTTGACACACAGGAACCTGAAACTGCTCACTCTCTCCACTTCTGATCCCTCTCTGAGGATTGGTATGTGTTCCATCGTCTTACCTTTCCTGAAGTCCACAATCAGCTCTTTCATCTTGGTGCCTTAAAATTTACACACATAAGATCCCACTGGGAGAAATCCCCCTCTGATCTCAACCGAGTTTGGAGTGATGTTGGGTGAGGTGTTTGAGCCCCAGGCGAAGAGCCACCCTCTCCAATTGTGTCTATGGAAGCTTTGTCTCCAACAGACTGGGTCTCATTTGAAAGTATATGGTATCACCGCCCGGTAAGGTGAGGGAGGGGGCGCGGTGCTGCTACATGGGATTGAAAGAAACTGCAGGAAGTTGTAAACTTAGCTCCATCATGAGCACCAGGACGTCTTCAAGGAATGATGCCTCAAAAAGGCAGCATCCATCATTAAAGACCTCCAATCACCCAGGTCATGCCTTGTTCTCATTGCTACCATCAGGGAGGAGGTGCAGAAGCCCGAAGGCACACAATCGATGATTCAGCGTCTTTCTTCCTCCCACCATGTGATTTCTGAATCTATGAACAGTACCTCATTACATTTTTTATTTATTACTCATTTAATTTAACAAATATAATTTATTTTGAACTTATAGTCCTTTAACATTTTTGGACTATTTTTACTGTGCCCATGGCGTTTTTTTAAATCAGTTATGCTATTGTTTGCACCGTTGTAACTATGTGGTTTTGTGCAGGTCTTGTAGCTTTAGTTTTTGGTCTTGTTTTGTCTGGTGGGATTGGAGCTCCTTTCCGGGGAACGCGCTAAGATGGTAGCGCGATATTAATACGCAGCAGCCTCTCCAGACTCTGGATTGGGGATTGCCAAATGTTATGTGGATTTTCTGGTGTAGTCTGTTTTGTCATATGCTTTTGTGATATCATTCTGGAGGAACGTTGTCTCATTTTTTAACTGCATTGCATTTGTGGTTTCTAAATGACAATAAACTGACTCTGAATATAAACATATAATCCACATACTATTAGTAAGTATCGCATTTTAGTGCTGCCACAAAGACAACAAATTTCACTACAAATGTCAGTGATATTAAAGCTGACTCTGCCTCCTCATAGACCCCCCACAGTGCTTCGTCTTCACAAAACCTCCACTGCTTACTCCTCACCACTTCTCCATAGTGCTCCCACTTCACCGCCCCCTCCCAGAGTGGCAACTGCTGAGACGTGAAGTAATTGGGAGTGAAGGGACCAGAGACAACTCGGGGGGAGTGGGGGCAATCCACAGGTTAGACTCAGGCAGGCTCTTCCCCACCTGTGCACCCTCCACCCCCATCCTGCCTACTACCATTCCCCTCCCAGCACACCGAGCCAGTTTTGATACAAAAGGCAAACACAGCAGAGTTGAATGAATATTTATTTGTTAGTCAGTGAGGCAGTTAGTGGGGATAACAAGCACCCCGACCGAGTTCACTCCATCCAAACCGAGGCATCCGGGTCAGAGAGGGGAGGAATCGACAGAAGTCATTGTCATTGCAGCAGAGGTTGAAGGGTGTGGGAAACTGAGAAGGGGGCTGGAGAAGTGGGGGGGGGTTGAAAATTAGGGTGAGGCTGAGATGGCGGGGGAAGTGAGACCCCATAGGGAGGGACAGAGGGGATGGGAGGCTCAGGAAGGGCTGTGGCAGAGACCTGGGGAAGGTGGTAACGATGAGGGTGGGCACCAGACCCAGTCTGGCCTTCAGTTGACCTCCTCCTCAGCTGGCTGCTCCCTTAGACCATCAAACAGACCCTGGAAGCGGCTGGTCAGATTTTCAGCCTCGGTCTGGAACCAGCTGCGGAGAGAGGCCATTCCTTCCTCCAGGGCGCTGCGCAGGCTCTGGGCATCCTGGCCAGCCCGCTCCTGCAGGCTCTGCGCCTGCCGCTGTACCTCTGCCAGCTTCTCCTGGAAGCCCTGGCGCAGGGACTCCAGCTTCTCCTGCAGCCGGTTGGCAGTTTCTGTGGCCAGGGGCTCCAGCGCCTGGTGCAACCCATCGGCCACCCGCTGGCCCTGGCTCTCCAGAAGCTCCTGGTACTCCTGGAACTTGCGGTGGATCTCTTCCTGTTCGCGGGTCAGCCGCTTGCGGTACTTGCGCAGGTAGATGCCCAGCATGCGGCGGGTGTCGCTGAGGCCCTGCTCGGCCAGGAGATGACCCTCGTGCTGGTACACCTGGACCTTGCTCTGCAGTGCGCTCAGGTCCCTCTCCAGACGCTCCTGCAGCTGCTCCATGTCCAAGCGGAACTCTTCCGATCTGGGTCCCAGGCGGGAGCGCAAGTCTTCAGTGGTGGCGTTCAGCTGGGTGAGGCACTCAGTGATCAGCTCCCTGCAGTGGCGAAGAGGAGAGCGTGAGGATCGTTGAGAGGTGGGGGAAAGGGTGAGGGCCATGTTGGGGTGGAGAGAGATGGGGAAGGGGATTAAGTACAGAGAGGAAGGGAGGGCGAGTGGGTGGGTGAAGAGAAAAGAAGCACAGCGCTCCCACTTTACCGTGCCGCCCCAGAGGGTTCCCTCATCGCCCCCCTCACTGCCCCCACAGCACTCCCTCATTGTCTGATCCACAGCACACTCCTCACCGTCGCTCCCCCAGTGCCCCATCCTCATCGCCCCTCCCACCATACTCCCTTCTCACTGCCCCTCCCACAAGGCTGCACTCTCACCGGAACTGACTCTCGAGCTGAGTGTCGGACAGGATCGCCTCAGTAGAATGGTAGACTTCACTGGCGAGGCTCCACACCTTCTCCACGACCTCCTCCCATTTAGTCTGCAGTTCGGAGGGTGGTTCCTGGGAAGCCCTGGAGGCTGTGAGTTGGGGGAGGTAAGGGGTTTGGAAGGGAGGGGGATAGATGGAAAGAGACATGGCCTTTCTTAAAAAGTGTACATCAACATTTTCATATGAATTAAATGGTCTGATCCTGAACCTTATTGTTACTATCCTGAATTGTGTGGATGGAGGTTCGGAGTTATCGGCACTACTGTATGTATTTAACATTATGCAATTGCCCATGTTGGTTAGTTTTTTTTTATTAGTTGTTTTTTTTAAATTCTTTTAGTTTTTTTGAGGGGGGGGTTCTTTTTCTCCTTTTTCTTTTTTTCTTAATTCCTATACATTAATACTATGAGTTTGGGCGACTTTATGTATTGATTAATACATATCTGATTGTTAATTAATCTATTAATTATGTACTCTCAAATGTTTTGTACTTATATTTTACTTATGTTTTTCTTAAAAATTAATAAAAAGATTTGAAAAGAAAAGAAAAAGTGTACAGTACAGTGCGGCATGCTGAACAGGATGTCAGGGCCGGATTCACCACAAATCTTACCTGCTGTCCCCATGGACATAGAGAGGGTGGGCATAGAGAGGACGAGAGCTAGAGGCCCCTCCTCGAGAGTCCAGTGCAGTGGATGAGTGCGAGGGAACATAGAGTGTTTTCTTGGAGGTGTCAGAGAAAGAAGGGTGAATGGGGTCACAGAGACGGGAAGGGGTTTAGGGAGTCATGGGCATAGAGAGGGATGTTGGCATCACAGAGATGGGGAGGAATGTAGGGGTTTAAAGAAGTGGAGACGGTGATGGGTGCACGGTACGATTTCTCGGCCGGGGTTCGGCAGAATCCCAGGGTTCCATGTGAGCTCACTAGGAGCTCCACGAGAGATCATGATAAAAAAAAAATAAACCTCGTCTTTTGAAATTTGCTCAGTGCTGGGCAGGAACCGGACAGACCCATTAGCAACTTCAGCCCAGTATGGCAGTGTGCAGTAGGAGTCGATTCTCAGTATTTAACACAAGATAGCAGGAGCCATTGATAACTGGTCAGGTGCTGCATTGAACGGGAGGGGATGACGGAAGGCTGTTGAGGAGCGCTCTATTACACTGAAGGGAGGACGGAAGGCTGTTGAAGAGCGCTTTATTACACGGAAGGGAGGACGGAAGGCTGTTGAAGAGCGCTCTATTACACTGAAGGGAGGACGGAAGGCTGTTGAAGAGTGCTCTATTACTCGGAAGTGAGGACGGAAGGATGTTGAGGAGCGCACTATTACACTGAAGGGAGGACGGAAGGCTGTTGAAGAGCGCTCTATTACACTGAAGGGAGGACGGAAGGCTGTTGAAGAGCGCTCTATTACACTGAAGGGAGGACGGAAGGCTGTTGAAGAGCGCTCTATTACTCGGAAGTGAGGACGGAAGGCTGTTGAAGAGTGCTCTTTTACTCGGAAGTGAGGACGGAAGGCTGTTGAAAAGCGCTCTATTACACTGAAGGGAGGACGGAAGGCTGTTGAAGAGCGCTCTATTACACCGAAGGGAGGACGGAAGGCTGTTGAAGTGGCTCTATTACACTGAAGGGATGACGGAAGGCTGTTGAAGAGCGCTCTATTACACTGAAGGGAGGACAGAAGGCTGTTGAGGAGCGCTCTATTACTCGGAAGTGAGGACGGAAGGCTGTTGAAGAGCGCTCTATTACTCGGAAGTGAGGATGGAAGGCTGTTGAAGAGCGCTCTATTACACGGAAGGGAGGACGAAAGTCTGTTGAAGAACGCTCTATTACTTGGAAGCGAGGATGGAAGGCTGTTGAGGAGCGCTCTATTACTCGGAAGGGACGATGGAAGGCTGTTGAAGAGCGCTCTATTACACTGAAGGGAGGACGGAAGGCTGTTGAAGAGCGCTCTATTACACGGAAGAGAGGACGGAGGTCTGTTGAGGAGCGCTCTATTACTCGGAAGGGAGGATGGAAGGCTGTTGAGGAGCGCTCTATTACTCCGAAGGGAGGACGGAAGGCTGTTGAAGAGCGCTCTATTACACGGAAGGGAGGACGGAAGTCTGTTGAAGAGCGCTCTATTACTCGGAAGGGAGGAAGGAAGGCTGTTGAAGAGCTCTCTATTACACTGAAGTGAGGACTGAAGGCTGTTGAGGAGCGCTCTATTACACTGAAGGGAGGACTGAAGGCTGTTGAAGAGCGCTCTATTACACGGAAGGGAGGACTGAAGGCTGTTGAAGAGCGCTCTATTACTCGGAAGGGAGGAAGGAAGGCTGTTGAAGAGCGCTCTATTACACTGAAGTGAGGACTGAAGGCTGTTGAGGAGCGCTCTATTACACTGAAGGGAGGACTGAAGGCTGTTGAAGAGCGCTCTATTACACGGAAGGGAGGACTGAAGGCTGTTGAGGAGCGCTCTATTACACTGAAGGGAGGACTGAAGGCTGTTGAGGAGCGCTCTATTACACGGAAGGGAGGACTGAAGGCTGTTGAGGAGCGCTCTATTACACTGAAGGGAGGACTGAAGGCTGTTGAGGAGCGCTCTATTACACGGAAGGGAGGATGGAAGGCTGTTGAGGAGCGCTCTATTACTCGGAAGGGAGGACGGAAGGCTGTTGAGGAGCGCTCTATTACACTGAAGGGAGGACGGGGTTAAGGAACTCTCCCTCCTGAGCTTCTAACTCCTCATTCTGAGACCTCTAGTTTTAGAGTCAGTGGCCAGGGGGCTACCCCTCTCCCTAGTTGATGGTGTCTCAGGGAAACCCCATTCCTTTCTCCCAAAACTTCATGGAGTTCCACTCCTGTCTGCTCAATCTCTCCACACGGAACAAGTGTTCCCTAACCTATCCTATCCCAGGAATTGATCAGTGGACCCTTCAGCCCCCCCTCCCCCAGCCCTCAATCTGTGGTGAGTCTGTCCTTCCTCTGGGAGGGCGATCAGAATGTGCAGGACATACTGAGAACCCTCTCCCCTGGGGAATCAGAGTGAAGGAACGCGTCTCGGTCAGGAAAGATGCACACTGCACGGATGAATCGGGGGGCTGGGGTCCCTGGAGATGGTGCTGGTGTGGGGACAGGAAGTGCAGAAGCACTGGATTGAGGAATTCCTGATTGTGACAACAGAAGCTGCTCTCCCACCCCCAACCTATACCGACAGGTTAACTGACACGGGTGACGGGACAGGGAGGGCTGTGAGCACCCAGCTTCAACAGGTCCAATGTGTCCTGTTTCTGTAGGGGTACTTCTCTGCATTTTCTCCCCACTCCCTCTCTCTTTTTCTTTCTTTCACATTCACACTCTCCCCCTGTATGTCATTTCAGTCTTTCTTTCCCTGCTGCCACCCTTCTCGTTCTTTTAGTCTCCCTCACCTCTTCTGCCTATCTCTCTCCTACCATTCACTCAGTCACTATCTCCTTCCCTGCCCGCCTCTATTCCCAATGGAATACGACTAGGTAGGGATAACCATCACTCCGCACCACTCCCATGTTTGTCCCAAGGTAGAGAGATGCCAGCGTCTCCAATGCGAACAGACTTGGAAAGACAATGTGTCAGAGCTGCAGCCTTCTGCATTAACGTAGTGCCCATCTCCATCCACACCTAAATTGCTGTGATCCCAGAATCAGCTTTATTATGTGATGTGAAATTTGTTAACTTAGCAGCTGCAGTTCCATGCAATGCATAATCTAGCAGAGAAAAAAATAAACAAAATAAAAATAATAAATAAATCAATTACAATATACATATATTGAATAGATTTTTAAAAACATACAAAAACAGGAATACTGCATATTTTAAAAAAGTGAGGTAGTGTCCAAGGGTTCACTGTCCATTTAGGAATCAGATGACAGAGGGGAAGAAGCTGTTCCTTAATCACCGAGTGTGTGCCTTCAGGCTTCTGTAGCACCTACCTGATTATAACAGTGAGAAAAGGACATGTCCTGGGTGCTGGAGGATGGATGCTGCCTTTCTGAGACACTGTTCCTTGAAGATGCCCTGGGTACTTTGTAGGCTACTACCCAAGATGGAACTGACTAGATTTACAACCTTCTGCAGTTACTTTCGGTCATGTACAGTAGCCCCTCCATACCAGTCAGTGATGCAGCCTGTCAGAATGCTCTCCACAGTACATCTATAGAAGTTTTTGAGTGTATTTGTTGACATGCCAAATCTCTTCAAACTCCTAATGTACTGACACTGTCTTCATTAAACTACATCGATCTGTTGGGACCAGGTTAGATCCTCAGAGATCTTGACACACAGGAACGTGAAACTGTTCACTCTCTCCACTTCTGATCCCTCTCTGAGGATTGGTATGTGTTCCATCGTCTTACCTTTCCTGAAGTCCACAATCAGCTCTTTCATCTTGGTGCCTTAAAATTCACACACATAAGATCCCACTGGGAGAAATCCCCCTCTGATCTCAACCGAGTTTGGAGTGATGTTGGGTGAGGTGTTTGAGCCCCAGGCGAAGAGCCACCCTCTCCAATTGTGTCTATGGAAGCTTTGTCTCCAACAGACTGGGTCTCATTTGAAAGTATATGGTATCACCGCCCGGTAAGGTGAGGGGAAGGGGGGGGCGCGGTGCTGCTACATGGGATTGAAAGAAACTGCAGGAAGTTGTAAACTTAGCTCCATCATGAGCACCAGGACGTCTTCAAGGAATGATGCCTCAAAAAGGCAGCATCCATCATTAAAGACCTCCAATCACCCAGGTCATGCCTTGTTCTCATTGCTACCATCAGGGAGGAGGTGCAGAAGCCCGAAGGCACACAATCGATGATTCAGCGTCTTTCTTCCTCCCACCATGTGATTTCTGAATCTATGAACAGTACCTCATTACATTTTTTTTTATTACTCATTTAATTTAACAAATATAATTTATTTTGAATTTATAGTCCTTTAACATTTTTGGACTATTTTCACTGTGCCCATGGTGTTTTTTTAAATCAGTTATGCTATTGTTTGCACTGTTGTAACTATGTGGTTTTGTGCAGGTCTTGTAGCTTTAGTTTTTGGTCTTGTTTTGTCTGGTGGGATTGGAGCTCCTTTCCAGGGAACGCGCTAAGATGGTAGCGCGATATTAATACGCAGCAGCCTCTCCGGACTCTGGATTGGGGATTGCCAAACGTTAAGTGGATTTTCTGGTGTAGTCTGTTTTGTCATATGCTTTTGTGATATCATTCTGGAGGAACGTTGTCTCATTTTTTAACTGCATTGCATTTGTGGTTTCTAAATGACAATAAACTGACTCTGAATATAAACATATAATCCACATACTATCGCATTTTAGTGCTGCCACAAAGACAACAAATTTCACTACAAATGTCAGTGATATTAAAGCTGACTCTGCCTCCTCATAGACCCCCCACAGTGCTTCGTCTTCACAAAACCTCCACAGCTTACTCCTCACCACTTCTCCATAGTGCTCCCACTTCACCGCCCCCTCCCAGAGTGGCAACTGCTGAGACGTGAAGTAATTGGGAGGGAAGGGACCAGAGACAACTCAGGGGGAGTGGGGGAAATCCACAGGTTAGACTCAGGCAGGCTCTTGCCCACCTGTGCACCCTCCACCCCCATCCTGCCTACTACCATTCCCCTCCCAGCACACCGAGCCAGTTTTGATACAAAAGGCAAACACAGCAGAGTTGAATGAATATTTATTTGTTAGTCAGTGAGGCAGTTAGTGGGGATAACAAGCACCCCGACCGAGTTCACTCCATCCAAACCGAGGCATCCGGGTCAGAGAGGGGAGGAATCGACAGAAGTCATTGTCATTGCAGCAGAGGTTGAAGGGTGTGGGAAACTGAGAAGGGGGCTGGAGAAGTGGGGGGGGGGGGGTTGAAAGTTAGGGTGAGGCTGAGATGGAGGGGGAGAAACCCAGAGGGGGAAGTGAGACCCCATAGGGAGGGACAGAGGGGATGGGAGGCTCAGGAAGGGCTGTGGTAGAGACCTGGGGAAGGTGGTAACGATGAGGGTGGGCACCAGACCCAGTCTGGCCTTCAGTTGACCTCCTCCTCAGCTGGCTGCTCCCTTAGACCATCAAACAGACCCTGGAAGCGGCTGGTCAGATTTTCAGCCTCGGTCTGGAACCAGCTGCGGAGAGAGGCCATTCCTTCCTCCAGGGTGCTGCGCAGGCTCTGGGCGTCCTGGCCTGCCCGCTCCTGCAGGCTCTGCGCCTGCTGCTGTACCTCTGCCAGCTTCTCCTGGAAGCCCTGGCGCAGGGACTCCAGCTTCTCCTGCAGCCGGTTGGCAGTTTCTGTGGCCACGGGCTCCAGCGCCTGGTGCAACCCATCGGCCACCCGCTGGCCCTGGCTCTCCAGAAGCTCCTGGTACTCCTGGAACTTGCGGTGGATCTCTTCCTGTTCGCGGGTCAGCCGCTTGCGGTACTTGCGCAGGTAGATGCCCAGCATGCGGCGGGTGTCGCTGAGGCCCTGCTCGGCCAGGAGATGACCCTCGTGCTGGTACACCTGGACCTTGCTCTGCAGTGCGCTCAGGTCCCTCTCCAGACGTTCCTGCAGCTGCTCCATGTCCAAGCGGAACTCTTCCGATCTGGGTCCCAGGCGGGAGCGCAGGTCCTCAGCGGTGGCGTTCAGCTGGGTGAGGCACTCAGTGATCAGCTCCCTGCAGTGGCGAAGAGGAGAGCGTGAGGATCGTTGAGAGGTGGGGGAAAGGGTGAGGGCCAGGTTGGGGTGGAGAGAGATGGGGAAGGGGATGAAGTACAGAGAGGAAGGGAGGGCGAGTGGGTGGGTGAAGAGAAAAGAAGCACAGCGCTCCCACTTTACCGTGCCGCCCCACAGGGTTCCCTCATCGCCCCCCTCACTGCCCCCCACAGCACTCCCTCATTGTCTGATCCACAGCACACTCCTCACCATCGCTCCCCCAGTGCCCCATCCTCACCGCCCCTCCCACCATACTCCCTTCTCACTGCCCCTCCCACAAGGCTGCACTCTCACCGGAACTGACTCTCGAGCTGAGTGTCGGACAGGATCGCCTCAGTAGAATGGTAGACCTGACTGGCGAGGCTCCACACCTTCTCCACGACCTCCTCCCATTTAGTCTGCAGTTCGGAGGGTGGTTCCTGGGAAGCCCTGGAGGCTGTGAGTTGGCGGAGGTAAGGGTTTTGGAAGGGAGGGGGATAGATGGAAAGAGACATGGCCTTTCTTAAAAAGTGTACATCAACATTTTCATATGAATTAAATGGTCTGATCCTGAACCTTATTGTTACTATCCTGAATTGTGTGGATGGAGGTTCGGAGTTATCGGCACTACTGTATGTATTTAACATTATGCAATTGCCCATGTTGGTTAGTTTTTTTTTATTAGTTGTTTTTTTTTTAAATTCTTTTAGTTTTTTTGAGGGGGGGGGGTTCTTTTTCTCCTTTTTCTTTTTTTCTTAATTCCTATACATTAATACTATGAGTTTGGGCGACTTTATGTATTGATTAATACATATCTGATTGTTAATTAATCTATTAATTATGTACTCTCAAATGTTTTGTACTTATATTTTACTTATGTTTTTCTTAAAAATTAATAAAAAGATTTGAAAAGAAAAGAAAAAGTGTACAGAACAGTGCGGCATGCTGAACAGGATGTCAGGGCCGGATTCACCACAAATCTTACCTGCTGTCCCCCGCCATGGGGGGACTGCCCCCCGCAATACACCCCAAGCATCAGAGCCTGTGGGCATAGAGAGGGCGAGAGCTAGAGGCCCCTCCTCGAGAGTCCAGTGCAGTGGATGAGTGCGAGGGAACATAGAGTGTTTTCTTGGAGGTGTCAGAGAAAGAAGGGTGAATGGGGTCAAAGAGACGGGAAGGGGTTTAGGGAGTCATGGGCATAGAGAGGGATGTTGGCATCACAGAGATGGGGAGGAATGTAGGGGTTTAAAGAAGTGGAGACGGTGATGGGTGCACGGTACGATTTCTCGGCCGGGGTTCGGCAGAATCCCAGGGTTCCATGTGAGCTCACTAGGAGCTCCACGAGAGATCATGATAAAAAAAAATAAACCTCGTCTTTTGAAATTTGCTCAGTGCTGGGCAGGAACCGGACAGACCCATTAGCAACTTCAGCCCAGTATGGCAGTGTGCAGTAGGAGTCGATTCTCAGTATTTAACACAAGATAGCAGGAGCCATTGATAACTGGTCAGGTGCTGCATTGAACGGGAGGGGAGGACGGAAGGCTGTTGAGGAGCGCTCTATTACACTGAAGGGAGGACGGAAGGCTGTTGAAGAGCGCTCTATTACACGGAAGGGAGGACGGAAGGCTGTTGAAGAGCGCTCTATTACACTGAAGGGAGGACGGAAGGCTGTTGAAGAGTGCTCTATTACTCGGAAGTGAGGACGGAAGGATGTTGAGGAGCGCTCTATTACACTGAAGGGAGGACGGAAGGCTGTTGAGGAGCGCTCTATTACTCTGAAGGGAGGACGCAAGGCTGTTGAAGAACGCTCTATTACACTGAAGGGAGGACGGAAGGCTGTTGAAGAGCGCTCTATTACTCGGAAGTGAGGACGGAAGGCTGTTGAAGAGTGCTCTTTTATTCGGAAGTGAGGACGGAAGGCTGTTGAAAAGCGCTCTATTACACCGAAGGGAGGACGGAAGGCTGTTGAAGTGCGCTCTATTACACTGAAGGGATGACGGAAGGCTGTTGAAGAGCGCTCTATTACACTGAAGGGAGGACAGAAGGCTGTTGAGGAGCGCTCTATTACTCGGAAGTGAGGACGGAAGGCTGTTGAAGAGCGCTCTATTACTCGGAAGTGCGGATGGAAGGCTGTTGAAGAGCGCTCTATTACTCGGAAGGGACGATGGAAGGCTGTTGAAGAGCGCTCTATTACACTGAAGGGAGGACGGAAGGCTGTTGAAGAGCGCTCTATTACACGGAAGGGAGGACGGAGGTCTGTTGAGGAGCGCTCTATTACTCGGAAGGGAGGATGGAAGGCTGTTGAGGAGCGCTCTATTACTCCGAAGGGAGGACGGAAGGCTGTTGAAGAGCGCTCTATTACACGGAAGGGAGGACGGAAGTCTGTTGAAGAGCGCTCTATTACTCGGAAGGGAGGAAGGAAGGCTGTTGAAGAGCGCTCTATTACACTGAAGTGAGGACTGAAGGCTGTTGAAGAGCACTCTATTACACTGAAGGGAGGACAGAAGGCTGTTGAAGAGCGCTCTATTACTCGGAAGTTAGGAAGGAAGGCTGTTGAAGAGCGCTCTATTACTCGGAAGGGACGATGGAAGGCTGTTGAGGAGCGCTCTATTACACTGAAGGGAGGACTGAAGGCTGTTGAAGAGCGCTCTATTACACGGAAGGGAGGACGGAAGGCTGTTGAGGAGCACTCTATTACACTGAAGGGAGGACTGAAGGCTGTTGAGGAGCGCTCTATTACACTGAAGGGAGGACAGAAGGCTGTTGAGGAGCGCTTTGTTACACGGGAGGACGGAAGGCTGATGAAGTGCGTTCTGTTACACTGAAGGGAGGATGGAAGGCTGTTGAAGAGCGCTCTATTACTCGGAAGGGAGGATGGAAGGCTGTTGAGGAGCGCTCTATTACTCGGAAGGAAGGACAGAAGGCTGATGAAGAGCGCTCTATTACACTGAAGGGAGGACGGGGTGAAGGAACTCTCCCTCCTGAGCTTCTAACTCCTCATTCTGAGACCTCTAGTTTTAGAGTCAGTGGCCAGGGGGCTACCCCTCTCCCTAGTTGATGGTGTCTCAGGGAAACCCCATTCCTTTCTCCCAAAACTTCATGGAGTTCCACTCCTGTCTGCTCAATCTCTCCACACGGAACAAGTGTTCCCTAACCTATCCTATCCCAGGAATTCATCAGGGGACCCTTCAGCCCCCCTCCCCCAGCCCTCAATCTGTGGTGAGTCTGTCCTTCCTCTGGGAGGGAGACCAGAATGTGCAGGACATACTGAGAACCCTCTCCCCTGGGGAATCAGAGTGAAGGAACGCGTCTCGGTGAGGAAAGATGCACACTGCACGGATGAATCGGGGGGCTGGGGTCCCTGGAGATGGTGCTGGTGTGGGGACAGGAAGTGCAGAAGCACTGGATTGAGGAATTCCTGATTGTGACAACAGAAGCTGCTCTCCCACCCCCAACCTATACCGACAGGTTAACTGACACGGGTGACAGGACAGGGAGGGCTGTGAGCACCCAGCTTCAACAGGTCCAATGTGTCCTGTTTCTGTAGGGGTACTTCTCTGCTTTTTCTCCAACTCCCTCTTTCTTTTTCTTTTTTCACATTCACACTCTCCCCCTGTATGTCATTTCAGACTTTCTTTTCCTCCTGCCACCCTTCTCTTTCTTTTAGTCTCCCTCACCTCTTCTGCCCATCTCTCTCCTACCATTCACTCAGTCACTATCTCCTTCCCTGCCTGCCTCTATTCCCAATGGAATACGACTAGGTAGGGATAATCATCACTCCGCACCACTCCCATGTTTGTCCCAAGGTAGAGAGATGCCAGCGTCTCCAATGCGAACAGACTTGGAAAGACAACGTGTCAGAGCTACAGCCTTCTGCATTAACGTAGTGCCCATCTCCATCAACACCTAAGTTGCTGTGATCCCAGAATCAGCTTTATTATGTGATGTGAAATTTGTTAACTTAGCAGCTGCAGTTCCATGCAATGCATAATCTAGCAGAGAAAATAAACAAAATAAAAATAATAAATAAATCAATTACAATATACATATATTGAATAGATTTTTAAAAACATACAAAAACAGGAATACTGCATATTTTAAAAAAGTGAGGTAGTGTCCAAGGGTTCACTGTCCATTTAGGAATCAGATGACAGAGGGGAAGAAGCTGTTCCTTAATCACCGAGTGTGTGCCTTCAGGCTTCTGTAGCACCTACCTGATTATAACAGTGAGAAAAGGACATGTCCTGGGTGCTGGAGGATGGATGCTGCCTTTCTGAGACACCGCTCCTTGAAGATGTCCTGGGTACTTTGTGGGCTAGTACCCAAGATGGAACTGACTAGATTTACAACCTTCTGCAGTTACTTTCGGTCATGTACAGTAGCCCCTCCATACCAGTGAGTGATGCAGCCTGTCAGAATGCTCTCCACAGTACATCTATAGAAGTTTTTGAGTGTATTTGTTGACATGCCAAATCTCTTCAAACTCCTAATGTACTGACACTGTCTTCATTAAACTACATTGATCTGTTGGGACCAGGTTAGATCCTCAGAGATCTTGACACACAGGAACCTGAAACTGTTCACTCTCTCCACTTCTGATCCCTCTGTGAGGATTGGTATGTGTTCCATCGTCTTACCCTTCCTGAAGTCCACAATCAGCTCTTTCATCTTGGTGCCTTAAAATTTACACACATAAGATCCCACTGGGAGAAATCCCCCTCTGATCTCAACCGAGTTTGGAGTGATGTTGGGTGAGGTGTTTGAGCCCCAGGCGAAGAGCCACCCTCTCCAATTGTGTCTATGGAAGCTTTGTCTCCAACAGACTGGGTCTCATTTGAAAGTATATGGTATCACCGCCCGGTAAGGTGAGGGGAAGGGGGGGCGCGGTGCTGCTACATGGGATTGAAAGAAACTGCAGGAAGTTGTAAACTTAGCTCCATCATGAGCACCAGGACGTCTTCAAGGAATGATGCCTCAAAAAGGCAGCATCCATCATTAAAGACCTCCAATCACCCAGGTCATGCCTTGTTCTCATTGCTACCATCAGGGAGGAGGTGCAGAAGCCCGAAGGCACACAATCGATGATTCAGCGTCTTTCTTCCTCCCACCATGTGATTTCTGAATCTATGAACAGTACCTCATTACATTTTTTTTTATTACTCATTTAATTTAACAAATATAATTTATTTTGAATTTATAGTCCTTTAACATTTTTGGACTATTTTTACTGTGCCCATGGTGTTTTTTTAAATCAGTTATGCTATTGTTTGCACTGTTGTAACTATGTGGTTTTGTGCAGGTCTTGTAGCTTTAGTTTTTGGTCTTGTTTGTCTGGTGGGATTGGAGCTCCTTTCCGGGGAATGCGCTAAGATGGTAGCGCGATATTAAGACGCAGCAGCCTATCCAGACTCTGGATTGGGGATTGCCAAACGTTAAGTGGATTTTCTGGTGTAGTCTGTTTTGTCATATGCTTTTGTGATATCATTCTGGAGGAACGTTGTCTCATTTTTTAACTGCATTGCATTTGTGGTTTCTAAATGACAATAAACTGACTCTGAATATAAACATATAATCCACATACTATCGCATTTTAGTGTTGCCACAAAGACAACAAATTTCACTACAAATGTCAGTGATATTAAAGCTGACTCTGCCTCCTCATAGACCCCCCACAGTGCTTCGTCTTCACAAAACCTCCACAGCTTACTCCTCACCACTTCTCCATAGTGCTCCCACTTCACCGCCCCCTCCCAGAGTGGCAACTGCTGAGACGTGAAGTAATTGGGAGGGAAGGGACCAGAGACAACTCAGGGGGAGTGGGGGAAATCCACAGGTTAGACTCAGGCAGGCTCTTGCCCACCTGTGCACCCTCCACCCCCATCCTGCCTACTACCATTCCCCTCCCAGCACACCGAGCCAGTTTTGATACAAAAGGCAAACACAGCAGAGTTGAATGAATATTTATTTGTTAGTCAGTGAGGCAGTTAGTGGGGATAACAAGCACCCCGACCGAGTTCACTCCATCCAAACCGAGGCATCCGGGTCAGAGAGGGGAGGAATCGACAGAAGTCATTGTCATTGCAGCAGAGGTTGAAGGGTGTGGGAAACTGAGAAGGGGGCTGGAGAAGTGGGGGGGGGGTTGAAAATTAGGGTGAGGCTGAGATGGAGGGGGAAGTGAGACCCCATAGGGAGGGACAGAGGGGATGGGAGGCTCAGGAAGGGCTGTGGTAGAGACCTGGGGAAGGTGGTAACGATGAGGGTGGGCACCAGACCCAGTCTGGCCTTCAGTTGACCTCCTCCTCAGCTGGCTGCTCCCTTAGACCATCAAACAGACCCTGGAAGCGGCTGGTCAGATTTTCAGCCTCGGTCTGGAACCAGCTGCGGAGAGAGGCCATTCCTTCCTCCAGGGTGCTGCGCAGGCTCTGGGCGTCCTGGCCTGCCCGCTCCTGCAGGCTCTGCGCCTGCTGCTGTACCTCTGCCAGCTTCTCCTGGAAGCCCTGGCGCAGGGACTCCAGCTTCTCCTGCAGCCGGTTGGCAGTTTCTGTGGCCAGGGGCTCCAGCGCCTGGTGCAACCCATCGGCCACCCGCTGGCCCTGGCTCTCCAGAAGCTCCTGGTACTCCTGGAACTTGCGGTGGATCTCTTCCTGTTCGCGGGTCAGCCGCTTGCGGTACTTGCGCAGGTAGATGCCCAGCATGCGGCGGGTGTCGCTGAGGCCCTGCTCGGCCAGGAGATGACCCTCGTGCTGGTACACCTGGACCTTGCTCTGCAGTGCGCTCAGGTCCCTCTCCAGACGTTCCTGCAGCTGCTCCATGTCCAAGCGGAACTCTTCCGATCTGGGTCCCAGGCGGGAGCGCAGGTCCTCAGCGGTGGCGTTCAGCTGGTTGAGGCACTCAGTGATCAGCTCCCTGCAGTGGCGAAGAGGAGAGCGTGAGGATCGTTGAGAGGTGGGGGAAAGGGTGAGGGCCAGGTTGGGGTGGAGAGAGATGGGGAAGGGGATGAAGTACAGAGAGGAAGGGAGGGCGAGTGGGTGGGTGAAGAGAAAAGAAGCACAGCGCTCCCACTTTACCGTGCCGCCCCACAGGGTTCCCTCATCGCCCCCCTCACTGCCCCCCACAGCACTCCCTCATTGTCTGATCCACAGCACACTCCTCACCATCGCTCCCCCAGTGCCCCATCCTCACCGCCCCTCCCACCATACTCCCTTCTCACTGCCCCTCCCACAAGGCTGCACTCTCACCGGAACTGACTCTCGAGCTGAGTGTCGGACAGGATCGCCTCAGTAGAATGGTAGACCTGACTGGCGAGGCTCCACACCTTCTCCACGACCTCCTCCCATTTAGTCTGCAGTTCGGAGGGTGGTTCCTGGGAAGCCCTGGAGGCTGTGAGTTGGGGGAGGTAAGGGGTTTGGAAGGGAGGGGGATAGATGGAAAGAGACATGGCCTTTCTTAAAAAGTGTACATCAACATTTTCATATGAATTAAATGGTCTGATCCTGAACCTTATTGTTACTATCCTGAATTGTGTGGATGGAGGTTCGGAGTTATCGGCACTACTGTATGTATTTAACATTATGCAATTGCCCATGTTGGTTAGTTTTTTTTTATTAGTTGTTTTTTTTTAAATTCTTTTAGTTTTTTTGAGGGGGGGGTTCTTTTTCTCCTTTTTCTTTTTTTCTTAATTCCTATACATTAATACTATGAGTTTGGGCGACTTTATGTATTGATTAATACATATCTGATTGTTAATTAATCTATTAATTATGTACTCTCAAATGTTTTGTACTTATATTTTACTTATGTTTTTCTTAAAAATTAATAAAAAGATTTGAAAAGAAAAGAAAAAGTGTACAGTACAGTGCGGCATGCTGAACAGGATGTCAGGGCCGGATTCACCACAAATCTTACCTGCTGTCCCCCGCCATGGGGGGACTGCCCCCCGCAATACACCCCAAGCATCAGAGCCTGTGGGCATAGAGAGGGCGAGAGCTAGAGGCCCCTCCTCGAGAGTCCAGTGCAGTGGATGAGTGCGAGGGAACATAGAGTGTTTTCTTGGAGGTGTCAGAGAAAGAAGGGTGAATGGGGTCACAGAGACGGGAAGGGGTTTAGGGAGGCATAGAGAGGGATGTTGGCATCACAGAGATGGGGAGGAATGTAGGGGTTTAAAGAAGTGGAGACGGTGATGGGTGCACGGTACGATTTCTCGGCCGGGGTTCGGCAGAATCCCAGGGTTCCATGTGAGCTCACTAGGAGCTCCACGAGAGATCATGATAAAAAAAAATAAACCTCGTCTTTTGAAATTTGCTCAGTGCTGGGCAGGAACCGGACAGACCCATTAGCAACTTCAGCCCAGTATGGCAGTGTGCAGTAGGAGTCGATTCTCAGTATTTAACACAAGATAGCAGGAGCCATTGATAACTGGTCAGGTGCTGCATTGAACGGGAGGGGAGGACTGTTGAGGAGCGCTCTATTACACTGAAGGGAGGACGGAAGGCTGTTGAAGAGCGCTCTATTACACTGAAGGGAGGACGGAAGGCTGTTGAAGAGCGCTCTATTACACTGAAGGGAGGACGGAAGGCTGTTGAAGAGCGCTCTATTACTCGGAAGTGAGGACGGAAGGCTGTTGAAGAGTGCTCTTTTACTCGGTAGTGAGGACGGAAGGCTGTTGAAAAGCGCTCTATTACACTGAAGGGAGGACGGAAGGCTGTTGAAGAGCGCTCTATTACACCGAAGGGAGGACGGAAGGCTGTTGAAGTGCGCTCTATTACACTGAAGGGATGACGGAAGGCTGTTGAAGAGCGCTCTATTACACTGAAGGGAGGACTGAAGGCTGTTGAGGAGCGCTCTATTACACTGAAGGGAGGACTGAAGGCCGTTGAAGAGCGCTCTATTACACGGAAGGGAGGACGGAAGGCTGTTGAGGAGCACTCTATTACACTGAAGGGAGGACTGAAGGCTGTTGAGGAGCGCTCTATTACACTGAAGGGAGGACAGAAGGCTGTTGAGGAGCGCTTTGTTACACGGGAGGACGGAAGGCTGATGAAGTGCGCTCTGTTACACTGAAGGGAGGATGGAAGGCTGTTGAAGAGCGCTCTATTACTCGGAAGGGAGGATGGAAGGCTGTTGAGGAGCGCTCTATTACTCGGAAGGAAGGACAGAAGGCTGATGAAGAGCGCTCTATTACACTGAATGGAGGACGGGGTGAAGGAACTCTCCCTCCTGAGCTTCTAACTCCTCATTCTGAGACCTCTAGTTTTAGAGTCAGTGGCCAGGGGGCTACCCCTCTCCCTAGTTGATGGTGTCTCAGGGAAACCCCATTCCTTTCTCCCAAAACTTCATGGAGTTCCACTCCTGTCTGCTCAATCTCTCCACACGGAACAAGTGTTCCCTAACCTATCATATCCCAGGAATTGATCAGGGGACCCTTCAGCCCCCCCTCCCCCAGCCCTCAATCTGTGGTGAGTCTGTCCTTCCTCTGGGAGGGAGACCAGAATGTGCAGGACATACTGAGAACCCTCTCCCCTGGGGAATCAGAGTGAAGGAACGCGTCTCGGTGAGGAAAGATGCACACTGCACGGATGAATCGGGGGGCTGGGGTCCCTGGAGATGGTGCTGGTGTGGGGACAGGAAGTGCAGAAGCACTGGATTGAGGAATTCCTGATTGTGACAACAGAAGCTGCTCTCCCACCCCCAACCTATACCGACAGGTTAACTGACACGGGTGACAGGACAGGGAGGGCTGTGAGCACCCAGCTTCAACAGGTCCAATGTGTCCTGTTGCTGTAGGGGTACTTCTCTGCTTTTTCTCCAACTCCCTCTCTCTTTTTCTTTCTTTCACATTCACACTCTCCCCCTGTATGTCATTTCAGACTTTCTTTTCCTCCTGCCACCCTTCTCTTTCTTTTAGTCTCCCTCACCTCTTCTGCCCATCTCTCTCCTACCATTCACTCAGTCACTATCTCCTTCCCTGCCCGCCTCTATTCCCAATGGAATACGACTAGGTAGGGATAATCATCACTCCGCACCACTCCCATGTTTGTCCCAAGGTAGAGAGATGCCAGCGTCTCCAATGCGAACAGACTTGGAAAGACAACGTGTCAGAGCTACAGCCTTCTGCATTAACGTAGTGCCCATCTCCATCAACACCTAAATTGCTGTGATCCCAGAATCAGCTTTATTATGTGATGTAAAATTTGTTAACTTAGCAGCTGCAGTTCCATGCAATGCATAATCTAGCAGAGAAAATAAACAAAATAAAAATAATAAATAAATCAATTACAATATACATATATTGAATAGATTTTTAAAAACATACAAAAACAGGAATACTGCATATTTTAAAAAAGTGAGGTAGTGTCCAAGGGTTCACTGTCCATTTAGGAATCAGATGACAGAGGGGAAGAAGCTGTTCCTTAATCACCGAGTGTGTGCCTTTAGGCTTCTGTAGCACCTACCTGATTATAACAGTGAGAAAAGGACATGTCCTGGGTGCTGGAGGATGGATGCTGCCTTTCTGAGACACTGTTCCTTGAAGATGTCCTGGGTACTTTGTAGGCTAGTACCCAAGATGGAGCTGACTAGATTTACAACCTTCTGCAGTTACTTTCGGTCATGTACAGTAGCCCCTCCATACCAGTGAGTGATGCAGCCTGTCAGAATGCTCTCCACAGTACATCTATAGAAGTTTTTGAGTGTATTTGTTGACATGCCAAATCTCTTCAAACTCCTAATGTACTGACACTGTCTTCATTAAACTACATCTATATGTTGGGACCAGGTTAGATCCTCAGAGATCTTGACACACAGGAACCTGAAACTGCTCACTCTCTCCACTTCTGATCCCTCTCTGAGGATTGGTATGTGTTCCATCGTCTTACCTTTCCTGAAGTCCACAATCAGCTCTTTCATCTTGGTGCCTTAAAATTTACACACATAAGATCCCACTGGGAGAAATCCCCCTCTGATCTCAACCGAGTTTGGAGTGATGTTGGGTGAGGTGTTTGAGCCCCAGGCGAAGAGCCACCCTCTCCAATTGTGTCTATGGAAGCTTTGTCTCCAACAGACTGGGTCTCATTTGAAAGTATATGGTATCACCGCCCGGTAAGGTGAGGGAGGGGGCGTGGTGCTGCTACATGGGATTGAAAGAAACTGCAGGGTAGTTGTAAACTTAGCTCCATCATGAGCACCAGGACATCTTCAAGGAATGATGCCTCAAAAAGGCAGCATCCATCATTAAAGACCTCCAATCACCCAGGTCATGCCTTGTTCTCATTGCTACCATCAGGGAGGAGGTGCAGAAGCCCGAAGGCACACAATCGATGATTCAGCGTCTTTCTTCCTCCCACCATGTGATTTCTGAATCTATGAACAGTACCTCATTACATTTTTTATTTATTACTCATTTAATTTAACAAATATAATTTATTTTGAATTTATAGTCCTTTAACATTTTTGGACTATTTTTACTGTGCCCATGGTGTTTTTTTAAATCAGTTATGCTATTGTTTGCACTGTTGTAACTATGTGGTTTTGTGCAGGTCTTGTAGCTTTAGTTTTTGGTCTTGTTTTGTCTGGTGGATTTGGAGCTCCTTTCCGGGGAACGCGCTAAGATGGTAGCGCGATATTAATACGCAGCAGCCTCTCCAGACTCTGGATTGGGGATTGCCAAACGTTAAGTGGATTTTCTGGTGTAGTCTGTTTTGTCATATGCTTTTGTGATATCATTCTGGAGGAACGTTGTCTCATTTTTTAACTGCATTGCATTTGTGGTTTCTAAATGACAATAAACTGACTCTGAATATAAACATATAATCCACATACTATTAGTAAGTATCGCATTTTAGTGCTGCCACAAAGACAACAAATTTCACTACAAATGTCAGTGATATTAAAGCTGACTCTGCCTCCTCATAGACCCCCCACAGTGCTTCGTCTTCACAAAACCTCCACAGCTTACTCCTCACCACTTCTCCATAGTGCTCCCACTTCACCGCCCCCTCCCAGAGTGGCAACTGCTGAGACGTGAAGTAATTGGGAGGGAAGGGACCAGAGACAACTCGGGGGGAGTGGGGGCAATCCACAGGTTAGACTCAGGCAGGCTTTTGCCCACCTGTGCACCCTCCACCCCCATCCTGCCTACTACCATTCCCCTCCCAGCACACCGAGCCAGTTTTGATACAAAAGGCAAACACAGCAGAGTTGAATGAATATTTATTTGTTAGTCAGTGAGGCAGTTAGTGGGGATAACAAGCACCCCGACCGAGTTCACTCCATCCAAACCGAGGCATCCGGGTCAGAGAGGGGAGGAATCGACAGAAGTCATTGTCATTGCAGCAGAGGTTGAAGGGTGTGGGAAACTGAGAAGGGGGCTGGAGAAGTGGGGGGTGGGTTGAAAATTAGGGTGAGGCTGAGATGGCGGGGGAAGTGAGACCCCATAGGGAGGGACAGAGGGGATGGGAGGCTCAGGAAGGGCTGTGGCAGAGACCTGGGGAAGGTGGTAACGATGAGGGTGGGCATCAGACCCAGTCTGGCCTTCAGTTGACCTCCTCCTCAGCTGGCTGCTCCCTTAGACCATCAAACAGACCCTGGAAGCGGCTGGTCAGATTTTCAACCTCGGTCTGGAACCAGCTGCGGAGAGAGGCCATTCCTTCCTCCAGGGTGCTGCGCAGGCTCTGGGCGTCCTGGCCTGCCCGCTCCTGCAGGCTCTGTGCCTGCTGCTGTACCTCTGCCAGCTTCTCCTGGAAGCCCTGGCGCAGGGACTCCAGCTTCTCCTGCAGCCGGTTGGCAGTTTCTGTGGCCACGGGCTCCAGCGCCTGGTGCAACCCATCGGCCACCCGCTGGCCCTGGCTCTCCAGAAGCTCCTGGTACTCCTGGAACTTGCGGTGGATCTCTTCCTGTTCGCGGGTCAGCCGCTTGCGGTACTTGCGCAGGTAGATGCCCAGCATGCGGCGGGTGTCGCTGAGGCCCTGCTCGGCCAGGAGTTGACCCTCGTGCTGGTACACCTGGACCTTGCTCTGCAGTGCGCTCAGGTCCCTCTCCAGACGCTCCTGCAGCTGCTCCATGTCCAAGCGGAACTCTTCCGATCTGGGTCCCAGGCGGGAGCGCAAGTCTTCAGTGGTGGCGTTCAGCTGGGTGAGGCACTCAGTGATCAGCTCCCTGCAGTGGCGAAGAGGAGAGCGTGAGGATCGTTGAGAGGTGGGGGAAAGGGTGAGGGCCAGGTTGTCGTGGAGAGAGATGGGGAAGGGGATGAAGTACAGAGAGGAAGGGAGGGCGAGGGGGTGGGTGAAGAGAAAAGCACAGCGCTCCCACTTTACCGAGCCGCCCCTCAGGGTTCCCTCATCGCCCCCCTCACTGCCCCCCACAGCACTCCCTCATTGTCTGTCCCACAGCACCCACCTCACCATCCCTCCCCCAGTGCCCCATCCTCACCGCCCCTCCCTCCTCACCACCCCTCCCACAGTGCCCGCTCATCACCGCCCCCCACCGTACTCCCTCCTCACCATCCCTCCTCCAGTGCCCCATCCTCACCGCCCCTCCACCATACTCCCTCCTCACTGCCCATCCTACAGTGCCCGCTCATCACCGCCCCTCCCACCGTACTCCCTCCTCACCATCCCTCCCCCAGTGCCCCATCCTCACTGCCCCTCCCACAAGGCTGCACTCTCACCGGAACTGACTCTCGAGCTGAGTGTCGGACAGGATCGCCTCAGTAGAATGGTAGACTTCACTGGCGAGGCTCCACACCTTCTCCACGACCTCCTCCCATTTAGTCTGCAGTTCGGAGGGTGGTTCCTGGGAAGCCCTGGAGGCTGTGAGTTGGGGGAGGTAAGGGGTTTGGAAGGGAGGGGGATAGATGGAAAGAGACATGGCCTTTCTTAAAAAGTGTACATCAACATTTTCATTTGAATTAAATGGTCTGATCCTGAACCTTATTGTTACTATCCTGAATTGTGTGGATGGAGGTTCGGAGTTATCGGCACTACTGTATGTATTTAACATTATGCAATTGCCCATGTTGGTTAGTTTTTTTTTATTAGTTGTTTTTTTTATTCTTTTAGTTTTTTTTGGGGGGGGGGGTTTCTTTTTCTCCTTTTTCTTTTTTTCTTAATTCCTATACATTAATACTATGAGTTTGGGCGACTTTATGTATTGATTAATACATATCTGATTGTTAATTAATCTATTAATTATGTACTCTCAAATGTTTTGTACTTATATTTTACTTATGTTTTTCTTAAAAATTAATAAAAAGATTTGAAAAGAAAAGAAAAAGTGTACAGTACAGTGCGGCATTCTGAACAGGATGTCAGGGCCGGATTCACCACAAATCTTACCTGCTGTCCCCCACCATGGGGAGACTGCCCCCCGCAATACACCCCAAGCATCAGAGCCTGTGGGCATAGTGAGGGCGAGAGCTAGAGGCCCCTCCTCGAGAGTCCAGTGCAGTGGATGAGTGCGAGGGAACATAGAGTGTTTTCTTGGAGGTGTCAGAGAAAGAAGGGTGAATGGGGTCACAGAGACGGGAAGGGGTATAGGGAGTCATGGGCATAGAGAGGGATGTTGGCATCACAGAGATGGGGAGGAATGTAGGGGTTTAAAGAAGTGGAGACGGTGATGGGTGCACGGTACGATTTCTCGGCCGGGGTTCGGCAGAATCCCAGGGTTCCATGTGAGCTCACTAGGAGCTCCACGAGAGATCATGATAAAAAAAATAAACCTCGTCTTTTGAAATTTGCTCAGTGCTGGGCAGGAACCAGACAGACCCATTAGCAACTTCAGCCCAGTATGGCAGTGTGCAGTAGGAGTCAATTCTCAGTATTTAACACAAGATAGCAGGAGCCATTGATAACTGGTCAGGTGCTGCATTGAACGGGAGGGGAGGACGGAAGGCTGTTGAGGAGCGCTCTATTACCCGGAAGGGAGGACGGAAGGCTGTTGAAGAGCGCTCTATTACACGGAAGGGAGGATGGAAGGCTGTTGAAGAGCGCTCTATTACACTGAAGGGAGGACAGAAGGCTGTTGAGGAGCGCTTTGTTACACGGGAGGACGGAAGGCTGATGAAGTGCGCTCTGTTACACTGAAGGGATGATGGAAGGCTGTTGAAGAGCGCTCTATTACTCGGAAGTGAGGACGGAAGGCTGTTGAGGAGCGCTCTATTACACTGAAGGGAGGACGGAAGGCTGTTGAGGAGCGCTCTATTACACTGAAGGGAGGACAGAAGGCTGTTGAAGAGCGCTCTATTACACCGAAGGGAGGACGGAAGGCTGTTGAAGAGCGCTCTATTACACCGAAGGGAGGACGGAAGGCTGTTGAGGAGCGCTCTATTACACTGAAGGGAGGATGGAAGGCTGTTGAGGAGCGCTCTATTACACCGAAGGGAGGACGGAAGGCTGTTGAAGTGCGCTCTATTACCCTGAAGGGAGGACGGAAGGCTGTTGAAGTGCGCTCTGTTACACTGAAGGGAGGATGGAAGGCTGTTGAAGAGCGCTCTATTACACTGAAGGGAGGACGGAAGGCTGTTGAGGAGCGCTCTATTACACTGAAGGGAGGACGGAAGGCTGTTGAAGAGCGCTCTATTACACTGAAGGGAGGATGGAAGGCTGTTGAGGAGCGCTCTATTACACCGAAGGGAGGACGGAAGGCTGTTGAGGAGCGCTCTATTACACTGAAGGGAGGATGGAAGGCTGTTGAGGAGCGCTCTATTACACCGAAGGGAGGACGGAAGGCTGTTGAAGTGCGCTCTATTACACTGAAGGGAGGACGGAAGGCTGTTGAAGTGCGCTCTATTACACCGAAGGGAGGACGGAAGGCTGTTGAGGAGCGCTCTATTACACTGAAGGGAGGATGGAAGGCTGTTGAGGAGCGCTCTATTACACCGAAGGGAGGACGGAAGGCTGTTGAAGTGCGCTCTATTACACTGAAGGGAGGACGGAAGGCTGTTGAAGTGCGCTCTGTTACACTGAAGGGAGGATGGAAGGCTGTTGAAGAGCGCTCTATTACACTGAAGGGAGGACGGAAGGCTGTTGAGGAGCGCTCTATTACACTGAAGGGAGGACGGAAGGCTGTTGAAGAGCGCTCTATTACTCGGAAGTGAGGACGGAAGGCTGTTGAGGAGCGCTCTATTACACGGAAGTGAGGACGGAAGGCTGTTGAAGAGCGCTCTATTACACTGAAGGGAGGACAGAAGGCTGTTGAAGAGCGCTCTATTACACTGAAGGGAGGACGGAAGGCTGTTGAAGAGCGCTCTATTACTCGGAAGGGAGGACGGAAGGCTGTTGAGGAGCGCTCTATTACTCGGAAGTGAGGACGGAAGGCTGTTGAAGAGCGCTCTATTACACTGAAGGGAGGACGGAAGGCTGTTGAGGAGCGCTCTATTACACTGAAGGGAGGAAGGAAGGCTGTTGAAGAGCGCTCTATTACTCGGAAGTGAGGACGGAAGGCTGTTGAAGAGCGCTCTATTACACTGAAGGGAGGACGGAAGGCTGTTGAGGAGCGCTCTATTACACTGAAGGGAGGATGGAAGGCTGTTGAAGAGCGCTCTATTACTCGGAAGTGAGGACGGAAGGCTGTTGAAGAGCGCTCTATTACACTGAAGGGAGGACAGAAGGCTGTTGAAGAGCGCTCTATTACACTGAAGGGAGGACGGAAGGCTGTTGAAGAGCGCTCTATTACTCGGAAGGGAGGACGGAAGGCTGTTGAGGAGCGCTCTATTACTCGGAAGGGAGGATGGAAGGCTGTTGAAGAGCGCTCTATTACACTGAAGGGAGGATGGAAGGCTGTTGAAGAGCGCTCTATTACACTGAAGGGAGGACGGAAGGCTGTTGAAGAGTGCTCTATTACTCGGAAGTGAGGACGGAAGGATGTTGAGGAGCGCTCTATTACACTGAAGGGAGGACGGAAGGCTGTTGAAGAGCGCTCTATTACACTGAAGGGAGGACGGAAGGCTGTTGAAGAGCGCTCTATTACACTGAAGGGAGGACAGATGGCTGTTGAGGAGCGCTCTATTACTCGGAAGTGAGGACGGAAGGCTGTTGAAGAGCGCTCTATTACTCGGAAGTGAGGACGGAAGGCTGTTGAAGAGCGCTCTATTACACTGAAGGGAGGACGGAATACTGTTGAAGAGCGTTCTATTACTCGGAATAGAGGACAGAAGGCTGTTAGGAGTGTGAACTGTGTTTTCTGAACATTGACTGGACTCGCTGAACTTGAGCTGCAACTTCAGCCTCTCCCGAATTTCCTCCCCAGCTTCCCCATATGCACCGTCGACTGACTTATGAGCAAAAAAGAAACAGTGTAGTAGAGAAATTAAGGTAACTTTTCATTCCAAAGGTGGTCCAGTGTGGCTATTTTTGAAGAGGAGGTGTGAGCTGCAAGAGGATTCTAGGCTGTGGCCTACGGACGATTCTGGTCAGGTTTGTGATGAAGAATTACAAACTTCTATGTCATTGCACTACACAAAAATTTTCATCTTTACAATTAAAGCTACTTATCAATGGGTTTTACCTGGAATGGTGATCCAAGTTGTTCCATTCCGTTGTGCCTCGTCTGTTCCAAATAACTTACCAATGTACCAATGGCTCCAGCAGAGTTGAAAAGACACTTAATTACAAATTGCAGCCAGATGACACATAAAAGTCTCAAAACTGGTGATGCCGTTGAGGTAGTAATGGGGGACAAGACATGGAGATGAGTACTTTGCATCAGTCTTCTCTGTGGAAGACACTAGCAGTGTGCCAGAGGTCTGTGAGTGTCAGGGAGCAGGAGCGAGTGCCATTGCTGCTGCAAAGGAAAATGTGCTCGGCAAACTGAAAGGTCTTAAGGTGACTAAGTCACCAGGACCAGTTGAGGTACATCCTGGAGTTCTGAAGGAGGTTGCTGAAGAGATAGCAGATGCATTAATTCTGGCATGGCTTCCGGGGACTCTGAAATTGCAGCTCTCACTCCATTCTTTAAGAAGGGAGGAAGGCAAGAGATATGAATCTATAGGCCAGATAGTCTAACCTCAGTGATTGGAGTCCGTTATTAAGGATGAGATTTCGGGGGTACTTGGAAACTAATGATAAAATAAATCATAGTCAGCGTGGTTTCTGTAAAGAGAAATCTTGCCTGACAAATCTGTTAAGAGTTCTTGGAGGAAGTAACTGGCAGGATGGACAAAGGAGAGGCACTGGACGTCATTTACTTGGATTTTCAGATGGCATTTGATAAGGTGCCACACACAAGGCTGCTGAACAAAATAAAATCCCATGCATTACAGTAAAGATATTGGAATGGATAGAGGAATGGCTGACAGGCAGGGAGGCAGTGAGTGGGAATAAAGGGGGCCTTTTCTGGTTGGCTGCCAGTGACTAGTTGTTCAGGAGCCAGTATTTGGACCGCTAATTTTCACACTGTGTGTCAGTGATTTAGATAATGGGATTGATGTCTTTGTGGTGAAGTTTGCAGAAGGACTTAGACAAACTGGAAGAATGAGCAAAAAGGAGACAGACAGAATAGTGTTGGTAAATGTATGACAACACATTTTGGTAAAGGGAACAAGAGTGAAGGCTATTATCTAAATTAAGACATCAAAGGGGAAAAGAGAGTTAGGAGTCCATGTGCAAGCACTCTGATCATGCACAGGGTAAGATTTACTGCCCTGCCCACCCCCCCCCCCCGCCCCCACAAGTTCTGGATTTCTGTGAAAGAAGAGTGTCCTGCTATTCATTGGAAAACAATGAACATTTTGCTGCAATTTTCAACTTTTTATGTGTGTGAGCAAGATTTTTCTTGTTTAACAAGCATCAAGAACAAGGATCGAAATCATCTCATTTCAGTTAAAGGTGAAATCTGTGTGTGCTCACCTCAAGTTCAAACCAGAATTTAGAAATTTATCGTGTTTGCCTTATAAGGTTTTAAAAATTATTAAAGGGAAGGAAAGGTATCGATTTCCAGAAAGGTGATCTAAGCTTAACGATCTGGTTCAAGAAAAGTCGGCTAAAATTCATTCTCTACTCAAAAGAGCATTGACAGTTATTTTTTGATTATTATTTCTACAATATACCGATCAAGCAAAAGTACTGTGAGCTGAAGATATAATAACTTTTACGCAAGCTTCCCTGAGACCTGAAAATTATTTCAGTGCCCCTCAGGGCAAAAAGGTTGAGAAGGGGATCACTGGGACGGGGAGAGGTGTAGGGGATCAGAGACGGGGAGGGGTGTAGGGGATCACAGAGACAGGGAGGGGTGTAGGGGTCACAGAGACGAGGAGGGGTGTAGGGGATCACAGAGACAGGGAGGGGTGTAGGGGTCACAGAGACGGGGAGGGGTGTAGGGGTCACAGAGACGAGGAGGGGTGTAGGGGATCACAGAGACAGGGAGGAGTGTAGGGGTCACAGAGACGGGGAGGGGTGTAGGGGTCACAGAGACGAGGAGGGGTGTAGGGGATCACAGAGACAGGGAGGGGTGTAGGGGTCACAGAGACGGGGAGGGGTGTAGGGGATCACAGAGACGGGGAGGGGTGTAGGGGATCACAGAGATGGGGAGGGGTGTAGGGGATCACAGAGACGGGGAGGGGTGTAGGGTTAACAGGGACGGGGAGGGGTGTAGGGTATCACAGAAACGAGGAGGGGTGTAGGGGTCACAGAGACGGGGAGGGTTGTAGGGGTCACAGAGACGGGGTGGGGTGTAGGGGATCACAGGGATGGGGAGGGGTGTAGGGGCTCACAGAGAGGGAGGGGTGTAGGGTTAACAGGGACGGGGAGGAGTGTAGGGTATCACAGAAACGAGGAGGGGTGTAGGGGTCACAGAGACGGGGAGGGTTGTAGGGGATCACAGAGACGGGGAGGGGTGTAGGGGGTCACAAAGATGGGGAGGGGTGTAGGGGATCACTGGGATGGGGAGGGGTATAGAGGATCACTGGGATGGGCAGGGGTGTAGGGGATCACAGAGAGGGAGGGGTGTAGGGGTAACAGGGAAGGGGAGGGGTGTAGGGTATCACAGAGACAGGGCGGGGTGTGGGAGGTCACAGAGACGGTGAGGGGTGTAGGGGTCACAGAGACGGGGCGGGGTGTGGGAGGTCACAGTGACTGTGAGGGGTGTAGGGGTGACAGGGAGGGGTGTAGGGGATTATAGGGATGGGGAGGGGTGTAGGGGTAACAGGGATGGGGAGGGGTATAGGGGTCACAGAGATGGGGAGGTGTGTAGGGGTCACAGAGACGGGGAGGTGTGTAGGGGATCACAGAAACGGGGAGGGGTGTAGGGGGTCACAGGGATGGGGAGGGGTGTAGGGGTCACAGAGATGAGGAGGGCTGTAGGGGATCACAGAGACGTGGATGGGTGTAGGGGATCACAGGGGCGGGGAGGGGTGTAGGGGATCACAGGGATGTAGGGTTAACAGGGACGGGGAGGGGTGTAGGGGATCACTGGGATGGGGAGGGTTGTAGGGTATCACAGAGACGGGGAGGGGTGTAGGGGGTCACAGAGACGGGGAGGGGTGTAGGGGGTCACAAAGATGGGGAGGGGTATAGGGGATCACAGAGAGGGAGGGGTGTAGGGGTAACAGGGAAGGGGAGGGGTGTAGGGTATCACAGAGACAGGGCGGGGTGTGGGAGGTCACAGAGACGGTGAGGGGTGTAGGGGTCACAGAGACGGGGCGGGGTGTAGGAGGTCACAGATACGGTGAGGGGTGTAGGGGTGACAGGGAGGGGTGTAGGGGATTATAGGGATGGGGAGGGGTGTGGGGATCACAGAGACGGGGAGGGTTGTAGGGGATTATAGAGATGGGGAGGGGTGTAGGGGTGACAGGGAGGGGTGTAGGGGATTATAGGGATGGGGAGGGGTGTAGGGATCACAGAGATGGGGATGGGTGTAGGGGATCACAGGGGCGGGGAGGGGTGTAGGGTGTCACAGGGGCGGGGAGGGGTGTAGGGGATCACAGGGATGTAGGGTTAACAGGGACGGGGAGGGGTGTAGGGGATTATAGGGATGGGGAGGGGTGTAGGGATCACAGAGATGGGGATGGGTGTAGGGGATCACAGGAGCGGGGAGGGGTGTAGGGTGTCACAGGGATGGGGAGGGGCGTGGGGATCACAGAGACGGGAAGGGGTGTAGGGGATTATAGAGATGGGGAGGGGTGTAGGGGTGACAGAGATGGGGATGGGTGTAGGGGGTCACAAAGATGGGGAGGGGTATAGGGGATCACAGAGAGGGAGGGGTGTAGGGGTAACAGGGAAGGGGAGGGGTGTAGGGTATCACAGAGACGGGGCGGGGTGTGGGAGGTCACAGAGACGGTGAGGGGTGTAGGGGTCACAGAGACGGGGCGGGGTGTAGGAGGTCACAGATACGGTGAGGGGTGTAGGGGTGACAGGGAGGGGTGTAGGGGATTATAGGGATGGGGAGGGGTGTGGGGATCACAGAGACGGGGAGGGTTGTAGGGGATTATAGAGATGGGGAGGGGTGTAGGGGTGACAGGGAGGGGTGTAGGGGATTATAGGGATGGGGAGGGGTGTAGGGATCACAGAGATGGGGATGGGTGTAGGGGATCACAGGGGCGGGGAGGGGTGTAGGGTGTCACAGGGATGGGGAGGGGCGTGGGGATCACAGAGACGGGAAGGGTTGTAGGGGATTATAGGGATGGGGAGGGGTGTAGGGATCACAGAGATGGGGATGGGTGTAGGGGATCACAGGAGCGGGGAGGGGTGTAGGGTGTCACAGGGATGGGGAGGGGCGTGGGGATCACAGAGACGGGGAGGGTTGTAGGGGATTATAGAGATGGGGAGGGGTGTAGGGGTGACAGAGATGGGGATGGGTGTAGGGGATCACAGAGACGGGGAGGGTTGTAGGGGATCACTGGGATGGGGAGGGGTGTAGGGGCTCACAGAGAGGGAGGGGTGTAGGGGTCACAGAGACGGGGAGGGTTGTAGGGGTCACAGAGACGGGGAGGGGTGTAGGGGATCACAGGGGTGGGGAGGGGTGTAGGGGATTATAGGGATGGGTAGGGGTGTAGGGGATCACAGGGGTGGGGAGGGGTGTAGGGGATTATAGGGATGGGTAGGGGTGTAGGGTTAACAGGGACGGGGAGGGGTGTAGAGGGTCAAAGAGACAGGGAGGGGTGTAGGTGATCAGAGAGATGGGGAGGGGTGTAGGGGTCACAGAGACGGGGAGGGGTGTAGGGGTCACAGAGATGGGGAGGGGTGTAGGGGGTCACAGAGACGGGGAGGGGTGTAGAGGGTCACAGAGATGGGGAGGGGTGTAGAGGGTCACAGAGATGGGGAGGGGTGTAGGTGATCACAGAGACAGGGAGGGATGTAGAGGGTCACAGAGACGGGGAGGGGTGAAGGGGGTCACAGAGACAGGGAGGGGTGTAGGGGATCACAGGGACGGGGAGGGGTGTAGAGGGTCACAGAGATCGGGAGGTGTGTAGGTGATCAGAGAGATGGGGAGGGGTGTAGGTGATCAGAGACGGGGAGGGGTGTAGAGGGTCTCAGAGACGGGGAGGGATGTAGAGGGTCACAGAGATGGGGAGGGGTGTAGGTGATCACAGAGAGGGAGGGGTGTAGGGGATCACAGAGACGGGGAGGGGTGTGGGAGGTCACAGAGACGGGGCGGGGTGTGGGAGGTCACAGAGACGGGACGGGGTGTGGGAGGTCACAGTTACGGTGAGGGGTGTAGGGGTGACAGGGAGGGGTGTAGGGGATTATAGGGATGGGGAGGGGTGTAGGGGCTCACAGGGGCGGGGAGGGGTGTAGGGGATCACTGGGATGGGGAGGGGTGTAGGGGCTCACTGGGATGGGGAGGGGTGTAGGGGCTCACAGAGAGGGAGGGGTGTAGGGTTAACAGGGACGGGGAGGGGTGTAGGGTATCACAGAAACGAGGAGGGGTGTAGGGGTCACAGAGACGGGGAGGGTTGTAGGGGTCACAGAGACGGGGAGGGGTGTAGGGGATCACTGGGATGGGGAGGGGTGTAGGGGCTCACAGAGAGGGAGGGGTGTAGGGGTCACAGAGACGGGGCGGGGTGTGGGAGGTCACAGAGACGGTGAGGGGTCTAGGGGATCACAGAGACAGGGAGCGGTGTAGGTGATCAGAGAGATGGGGAGGGGTGTAGGGTTAACAGGGACGGGGAGGGGTGTAGGGGTCACAGAGATGGGGAGGGGTGTAGGGGTCACAGAGACAGGGAGCGGTGTAGGGGTCACAGAGATGGGGAGGGGGGTAGGGTGTCACAGGGATGGGGAGGGGTGTGGGGATCACAGAGACGGGGAGGGTTGTAGGGGTGACAGGGAGGGGTATAGGGGATTATAGGGATGGGGAGGGGTGTAGGGGATCACAGGGGTGGGGAGGGGTGTAGGGGATCACAGGGGTGGGGAGGGGTGTAGGGGATCACAGGGGTGGGGAGGGGTGTAGGGGATCACAGGGGTGGGGAGGGGTGTAGAGGGTCACAGAGACAGGGAGGGATGTAGAGGGTCACAGAGATGGGGAGGGGTGTAGGGGTCACAGAAACGGGGAGGGGTGAAGGGGGTCACAGAGACAGGGAGGGGTGTAGGGGATCACAGGGACGGGGAGGGGTGTAGAGGGTCACAGAGACGGGGAAGGGTGTAGGGGTCACAGAAACGGGGAGGGGTGAAGGGGGTCACAGAGACGGGGAGGGGTGTAGGGGTCACAGAGATGGGGAGGGGTGTAGAGGGTCACAGAGATGGGGAGGGGTGTAGAGGGTCACAGAGATGGGGAGGGGTGTAGGTGATCACAGAGACAGGGAGGGATGTAGAGGGTCACAGAGACGGGGAGGGGTGAAGGGGGGTCACAGAGACAGGGAGGGGTGTAGGGGATCACAGGGACGGGGAGGGGTGTAGAGGGTCACAGAGATCGGGAGGTGTGTAGGTGATCAGAGAGATGGGGAGGGGTGTAGGTGATCAGAGACGGGGAGGGGTGTAGAGGGTCTCAGAGACGGGGAGGGATGTAGAGGGTCACAGAGATGGGGAGGGGTGTAGGTGATCACAGAGACAGGGAGGGGTGTAGAGGGTCACAGAGACAGGGAGGGATGTAGAGGGTCACAGAGACGGGGAAGGGTGTAGAGGGTCACAGAGACGGGGAGGGGTGTAGGGGGTCAGAGAGACAGGGAGGTGTGTAGGGGATCACAGAGATGGGGGGTGTAGGGGATTATAGGGATGGGGAGGGATGTAGAGGGTCACAGAGATGGGGAGGGGTGTAGGTGATCACAGAGAGGGAGGGGTGTGGGAGGTCACAGAGACGGGACGGGGTGTGGGAGGTCACAGATACGGTGAGGGGTGTAGGGGTGACAGGGAGGGGTGTAGGGGATTATAGGGATGGGGAGGGGTGTAGGGGCTCACAGGGGCGGGGAGGGGTGTAGGGGCTCACAGAGAGGGAGGGGTGTAGGGTTAACAGGGACGGGGAGGGGTGTAGGGTATCACAGAAACGAGGAGGGGTGTAGGGGTCACAGAGACGGGGAGGGTTGTAGGGGTCACAGAGACGGGGAGGGGTGTAGGGGATCACTGGGATGGGGAGGGGTGTAGGGGCTCACAGGGGCGGGGAGGGGTGTAGGGGCTCACAGAGAGGGAGGGGTGTAGGGTTAACAGGGACGGGGAGGGGTGTAGGGTATCACAGAAACGAGGAGGGGTGTAGGGGTCACAGAGACGGGGAGGGTTGTAGGGGTCACAGAGACGGGGAGGGGTGTAGGGGATCACTGGGACGGGGAGGGGTGTAGGGGCTCACAGAGAGGGAGGGGTGTAGGGTTAACAGGGACGGGGAGGGGTGTAGGGTATCACAGAAACGAGGAGGGGTGTAGGGGTCACAGAGACGGGGAGGGTTGTAGGGGTCACAGAGACGGGGAGGGGTGTAGGGGATCACTGGGATGGGGAGGGGTGTAGGGGCTCACAGAGAGGGAGGGGTGTAGGGGTCACAGAGACGGGGCGGGGTGTGGGAGGTCACAGAGACGGTGAGGGGTCTAGGGGATCACAGAGACAGGGAGCGGTGTAGGGGATCACAGAGACAGGGAGCGGTGTAGGGGATCACAGAGACGGGGAGGGGTGTAGGGGTCACAGAGACGGTGAGGGGTCTAGGGGATCACAGAGACAGGGAGGTGTGTAGGGGTCACAGAGATGGGGAGAGGTGTAACAGGGAGGGGTGTAGGGGTCACAGAGACGGGGAGGGGTGTAGGGGTCACAGAGACGGTGAGGGGTGTAGGGGTCACAGAGACAGGGAGCGGTGTAGGGGTCACAGAGATGGGGAGGGGGGTAGGGTGTCACAGGGATGGGGAGGGGTGTGGGGATCACAGAGACGGGGAGGGTTGTAGGGGTGACAGGGAGGGGTATAGGGGATTATAGGGATGGGGAGGGGTGTAGGGGATCACAGAGATGGGGAGGGGTGTAGGGGATTATAGGGATGGGGAGGGGTGTAGGGGATCACAGGGGTGGGGAGGGGTGTAGGGGATTATAGGGATGGGTAGGGGTGTAGGGTTAACAGGGACGGGGAGGGGTGTAGGTGATCAGAGACGGGGAGGGGTGTAGAGGGTCACAGAGACAGGGAGGGATGTAGAGGGTCACAGAGATGGGGAGGGGTGTAGAGGTCACAGAAACGGGGAGGGGTGAAGGGGGTCACAGAGACAGGGAGGGGTGTAGGGGATCACAGGGACGGGGAGGGGTGTAGAGGGTCACAGAGACGGGGAAGGGTGTAGGGGTCACAGAAACGGGGAGGGGTGAAGGGGGTCACAGAGACAGGGAGGGGTGTAGGGGATCACAGGGACGGGGAGGGGTGTAGAGGGTCACAGAGACGGGGAAGGGTGTAGGGGTCACAGAAACGGGGAGGGGTGAAGGGGGTCACAGAGACAGGGAGGGGTGTAGGGGATCACAGAGATGGGGAGGGGTGTAGGTGATCACAGAGATTGGGAGGGGTGTAGGTGATCAGAGAGATGGGGAGGGGTGTAGGTGATCACAGAGATTGGGAGGGGTGTAGGTGATCAGAGACGGGGAGGGGTGTAGAGGGTCACAGAGACGGGGAGGGATGTAGAGGGTCACAGAGATGGGGAGGGGTGTAGGTGATCACAGAGACAGGGAGGGGTGTAGGGGGTCAGAGAGACAGGGAGGTGTGTAGGGGATCACAGAGATGGGGGATGTAGGGGATTATAGGGATGGGGAGGGATGTAGAGGGTCACAGAGACGGGGAGGGGTGTAGAGGGTCACAGAGACAGGGAGGGATGTAGAGGGTCACAGAGACGGAGAAGGGTGTAGGGGTCACAGAAACGGGGAGGGGTGTAGGGGGTCACAGAGACAGGGAGGGGTGTAGGGGATCACAGGGACGGGGAGGGGTGTAGAGGGTCACAGAGATCGGGAGGGGTGTAGGTGATCAGAGAGATGGGGAGGGGTGTAGGGGATCACAGGGACGGGGAGGGGTGTAGAGGGTCACAGAGATCGGGAGGGGTGTAGGTGATCAGAGAGATGGGGAGGGGTGTAGGTGATCACAGAGACAGGGAGGGGTGTAGAGGGTCACAGAGATGGGGAGGGATGTAGAGGGTCACAGAGACGGGGAAGGGTGTAGAGGGTCGCAGAGACGGGGAGGGGTGTAGAGGGTCACAGAGAAGGGGAGGGATGTAGAGGGTCACAGAGATGGGGAGGGGTGCAGGTGATCACAGAGACAGGGAGGGGTGTAGAGGGTCACAGAGACGGGGAAGGGTGTAGAGGGTCACAGAGACGGGGAGGGGTGTAGGGGGTCACAGAGACGGGGACCGGTGTAGAGGGTCACAGAGATGGGGAGGGGTGTGGGGGTCACAGAGATGGGGAGGGGTGTAGGGGTCACAGAGATGGAGAGGGGTGTAGGGGTCACAGAGACGGGGAGGGGTGTAGAGGGTCACAGAGACGGGGAGGTGTGTAGAGTGTTACAGATGCGGTGAGGTGTGTAGAGGGTTACAGAGACAGGGAATTGGAACAGTCAAACCGTCCAAATTCTCTGTTACCACTTTCCATTCTGTGCGAATCTGCAGTTTCCGGGCTGTGTTAGGACTTTGAATATCTTTGTTATTTAGATTGACAATTTGCGACCTGGGAGGCCGCTAATCCAGGCACCGGTCCCAGTACTGAAACAAGACCATTACCACCCCCCCACCCCCCCATCAGCTTTCCACCCTTCCCCCTCTCACAATCTTCCACCTTATCTCCTGGAATCTCTCAACCGACTCTTGAGATTCCAGAGACGCCACTGAGATGTTATCAAAGAAAAACAGGAATGTTGCAACAAGGAATGGAATCCACACTCCACCCCCCGCAGTCTGAACAACCTCCCCCACCCTCCCTTCCTATCCCCCGCTCTCTGTACAATCTCACCGACTCTACACTCTCCCCCTGTTTTTGCTCAAGGGTTCCTCTCCTCGACTCTGCAACCCCTATCCACCCCTCACAACCCTCCCGTCTCTATAGCCTCCTCCAATCCATACACCTATCATCGTTTCTCTAACTTTCTTCCCGTCACTGTATCTACTTCGGTTCCCACACCCCCAACAATTACGACCCCCTCTTCTTACCGAACCGCCCTGCAGCAGCTACACATTTCCTCCTCTTTTCCCCCTCCGCCGCTCCCCCTCGGAACCCTGTATCTCTCCCCGTCTGTATGTCGCCCCTCTGTCCCCTACGCCTCTGCCAACTCCGTATCCCTCCCCGTCAGTGACCTCACCTCCCCCCCACCACCACCCCTTTCGGATCCATACACCATTCCTAGATCGGGCGCGGAGAGAGTTCGTGCGGTCTCTCCCCGTTCCGTTAGGATAATGCGAGCCGCCACACCGCAGACGGGGCAAGCAGCGGGTCGTGGGGGAAAACTCACCTACGATTAGGGCCGAGGCCAGAACGGCGACGAGCAGTTTCATGCTTGCTGTATCTGTAAGATGCGGAGAGAACAAATTAAGAGCAATATCCTATACAAGCAGTTCGATTCAGAAACAACTGCCGTTAACGCGGGCAGGGTACTAATTTACCAGAAGCTCTTTTGAAATCACAAATTAGTGCGCGGATCACCTCTTTCTCTCGCACACTCCGCCTGGATTGGACCAGTTCCGACTCAGCCGTTTATAAAGGCTGGGACAATTCCCGAACCCTCCCACTAGCCTAATACCCACCCACCAGCGCTTCAACCACAGATAACAGTAGCCCCAGGCGGAGGTGGGGGAGAGGGCTGAATCTGATGGGCAGAACATCTGAAGTCATTCCGAATCAGGCAACAAAATAAAAAGATAGCAGCAAAATATTTTTTTCCCTCTGTTGTGTTCGCGGGACGTGAGTCACCGCGGGGGAGCTTGTCCCAACTTGCGTCGCGGGTATATCGTGCTAACAAACAGTGCTAGTATTTGTGACCCCATTCAAAGCTTCTCGTATTTGAGAACCCCTCACCGGCGGCGCATTTCCCCTACATTCCATCCCCGTACCTGCGACCCTCTCTGGCCTTACACCCCTCTCCGTCTCTGTGCACCCCTTCCCTCCACTCTCGACCCCTACCTCTCCCTTGCCAGCGGGTGTTGGGGAGAGAGGACGGCAGCAGAGACCTTTTATAACCGCACCGGGGAACTTACATTCGCGTGTAATGTTCCAACTCACGGGGCCAAGGTCCAGAGAGCCGAGAGACACAACCATCGCCTTATCTCTGCTGCTTAGACCCAGGCTGGGACTGTCTAGCGGACTCTCTTAGAACTGCCGACACTTTTACCGGAGCGGTCTCCGCCACAGGGAGCTCACACCACCCGTACTCGCGTGGTCTGCCACCCCCTCTACCAGTCTCGAGATTCCTGTCTTTTTCCCATCCCGTTATGTTGGCGAGGAGGGGAGTAGGGGCTAGAGGGGTACTGAAAGGTCCGGTTCATTTTTTTAATTGGAAAATCTACTTTATTCATGATTTGTAACAAAGGAAGAAACACTCTTAATAAAAACACAAAATGCTGGCAGAACTCAGCAGGCCAGACAGCATCCATGGGAGGAGGTAGTGACGACGTTTCGGGCCGAAATCCTTCATCAGGAGTGGGTCACTCTCTTGGTTAGTGTATTATGGGTCAGTATCCTAAGGATATTGCAGCCCCTTACGCCCTCCCGTTTCTGCTGGGAATGATCCCGGAGTTCACCGAACCCGGCTAGTAGAGTTCCCCCCACCGCCCGCCTGTGTCGCTGCCACCATGCACAACTGCCCCTGTCTCCCATCGGCTGACTCAGCTGGAGTTTGTACCGAGGGTTGGTGATTCATTCCCAGTACATCGCGAACATGTGCCTTATCAGCATTTTGGTAATCTTATCTGCAGCTTATGAATTGGACTGAAGGTCTCTCCACGCACGTTACTCGATGCCTCCCGTACTTTGGTCGGAACCCGCCAGCTGGGTTCGGGAGTGTGGAAACGCCGAGTTCTGAAACGTCTAGGCCTGTCTTTAGCCAAGGAGAATCCCCGACCCTTCCACACTGGAATCATGCATCCACTCTGTGTTGTTATCCCCACTCTGTGTTGTTATCCCTTGGTAAGCAAATTCCCTTCTCAACACTAGATGTTACTCTCTCCCTGGGCTCTACTGCCACTACACTCTGAGGAAGAGGTCCAAATCCCCGCTGCCCAAGAGAGGAAAGATATGCTATTATGTACTATACTGTATGTTTTAAATACTGTATAATATATAAAACAAAGTACAATAAATACATTGTATATACATCTCATAAATAAATATTTTATTTAAATCAAAATATTTTTAATAAACAATGAAAAGAAAGGAAGAAATACCTTCTACGCCAGTCAAGAATGTTCTTTAGACAACACCAGAATTGGCTGAGACGTTCCGTGTGAAATGAACCAAGCAATAGCAGGTGGAATTTAACTTGGATACGTTATTTTCTCTGGATCGCCAGAGACTGAGGGGAGAAATGTATAAGATTATGAATGGGTTAGACAGCTGGCATCTTTTCCCCCAGGGTTTAAGAATCTAATACCAGAGGGCCTGTATTCAAAGTGAAGTGGAGCAGTTCAAAGTGGGTTGTTTTGCGTAGGGAGTTTTCGGTGGAACGTGCTGCTTGGGACTGTGGTGGAACCTGACAGTATTTTAGAAGCTCTTGGATGGATACACGGCTGTGTAGAGCACAAAGCGCTATGGTGGAGTTCAAAGTAAATTCGCTATCAAAGTACATAATGCACCATTTACACCCCTGAGATTCATTTTCCTGTGAGCATTCTCAATAGCATAGCACCCATAACAGACCTCACCAACTATGCGTATGATCAGTGAGCAAAGACAATAGACTGTGCAAATACAAAAATAAGAAATAATAATAATAATATAATTATACAGGATAAGAACATAAGCAATAGGATCAGGAGGAGACCATCCAGCCCATCGAGCCTGCTTCTTCATTCAATAAGATCATGGCTGATCTGACCACGGACTCATCTCCACCTACCTGCCTTTTCCCCATAACCCTCAATTCCCCGACTGTGCAAAAATCTATCCAACCTTGCCTTAGATATATTTATTGAATTCATCTCCACTGCTTCATTGGGCAGAGAATTCCGCAGATTCACCACTCTCTGGGAAAAACTGTTCCTCCTCATCTCCATCCTAAATCTACTCCCCCGAATCTTGAGACTATGTCCCCTAGTTCTAGTCTCACGACCAGTGGAAACAACTTTCCTGCCGTGATCTTCTCCAGCCCCTTTATAATTTTATATGTTTTTATGAGACCTCGTCTCATTCTGAATTCCAGCAAGTACAGTCCCAGGCGACTCAATCTCTCCTCATACTCTAACCCCCTCATCTCTGGAATCAACCTGGTGAACCTCCTCTGCACCGCCTTCAAAGCCAGTAAATCCTTCCTCAAGTAAGGAGACGAGAATTTCATGCAGTACTGTACTCCAGGTGCAGCCCCACCAGTACCCTGTACAGTTGCAGCATAACCTCCCTGCTCTTAAATTCAGTCCCTGTGGCAATGAAGGCCAACATTCCATTTGCCTTCTTGATCGCCTGCTGCCCCTGCAAACCAACCCTTTGTGATTCATGCACAAGCACTCCCCAGTCCCTCTGCACGGCAGCATGCTGCAATCTTTCACCATTTAAATAATAATCTGCTCTTTCAATTTTCCTTCCAATGTGGATGACCTTGCATTTACCAACATTGTATTCCATCTGCCAGACCTTTACCCACTCACTTAACCTACCTATATCTCTCTGCAGACTCTCTGTATCTTCTGCACAATTCACTTTTCCACTCTATTTAGTATCATCAGCAAACTTAGATGCACTAAACTCAGTTCCTTCTTCTAGATCGTTAATATATGTTGTAAGCGGTTGTGGGCCCAGCACCGACCCCCTGCGGCACCCTGCTCATCACTGATTGCCAACCAGAGTAACGGCCATGTAATCCAACTCTCAGCTTTCTATTAGTCACCAACCCTCTATCCGTGCCAATACATCACCCCCAACTCTATGCATCCTTATCTTAGGGGTAAGTCTTTTATGCAGCACCTTATTGAACGCCTTCTGGAAAACAAGCAAGAGCAACTTACTTAACAGATCTAGCCATTCCAAACCCACATAACAGACAGAAATCAATGTGAAAAACATCAGAAACATGCTGACTTCAAAGAGAAAATTGAAAGACCTTAAGAACATGAACATTGTTCCAATAATAATATTTTCAATTGCTGTCATTCCAAAGGCATTACACAATAAAATTACACAATTTCGGAATCACAGTGATATCTATGCAAATCTTCATAATACCAAACACCACAAGAATAACCCAAAAGTTCCTAGCAATTGAGAAAGGAGCATGCTTGGCTATGCCCATACCTCACGCTTCACCAACTTGAGCTGAGAAAATAAATAATAATCAGGAGAAGGGTTCCTTTTGACAATAGAGGACCAGGTGGTTAATGCAAAAAAAAAAATCAGAAATACAGAATAAAAGACCAACAAATTCAAATTGACAAATTCAGAAAATGTCACGGGAAACCAAAATCAATCTACCGGTAATACATTACAGGATCCTGCAGCAGTTTAACTGAACCTGATTACTTACACAGGCACAACCGGGTGGCAAACATCATTCACCAAATTCTTGCTTTAAAATACAAACTCGTAAAAGAAACCAGACCTTACTATAAATGTAAGCCTAAACCAGTTTTAGAGTCAGGGTCCCACAAATTATATTATGACTGATCTGTTATTACAGGTAGGACAATCTATAATAACCATCCGGATATATTACAGGATAAACAAGCAAAAACAGCTTATTTAATAGATATAGTCACTCCAAGCACACATAGCAGACAGAAATGAATTAAGTGAAAAGTGCCAGAAATATTCTGAATTAAAAGAGGAAATTGAAAGACTTTGGCACATGAACAGGGTTTACGCTGTCCTGATAGTAATAACTACAAATGGTATCATCCCAAATTCACTACACAACAGTATTGAACAGTTAGGGCTACACAGCAACGTCTATGTACATCCACAACTCTAAACACCACTGGAATAGTCTGAAAGTCCCTATCAATTGACAAACAAGCGTGCTTGCTTATGTCCACACCTCAGGTTTTGCCAGCTTGAGCTGAGAAAAAACACACAAGAATACTAAATACAAACCTGAGATTCATTTTCTTATGGATATTGATCTAGAGGTCAACGGTTAAGGACGGAAAGTGAAAAGTTTCAGGGGAAGATGAGAGGAGACTTCTTCACTCAGAGGTTTGTGAGAGTGTGGGATGAGCTGCTGCAACAAGTGGTGCATGCGAGCTCAACTTCAATGCTTAAGGGAAGTTTGGATCGGCACCAAATGGAGCCCTTGAGGATTATAAAGAAGCCAGCAAAGAACTAAAGAAGGGAATGAGGAAAACCAGGAGGGGCCGTGAAAAGTCCTTGTTAAATAGGATTAAGGTGAATCCCAAGGCATTCTATACATACATCAAGAGCAATAGGATAACTAGGTAACACCACTTAAGGATAAAGCGGGGAACATTTGCTCGGAAGCGGAGAATGTGAGTGAGAGACTTAATGAGAGTACTTTGTTCAGTATTTACCAAGGAAATGGATATGGAGGACCAGGAGATCAGTGCTGAGTGCATGAATATATTAGGGTGTTTAGAGGACAAGGAGTAGAAAGTGTTGTCTTCCTATTGAATATTAAGATGGAATTTATCTCGTTACTGAAGGAGGCAAGAAACAAGATTGTTGGGGCCACGACTGGTACCTTCATGTCCTCCCTAGCTACAGGCTGACTGGTGAGTAGCTAATGTTGTACCTTATTTAAGAAAATCCTGGGAACTATAGACCAGTGAGGCTCACGTCAGTTGTAGGGAAATTGCTGTAGAAAATTCTAAGGGAGAGGATATATGAACATTTGGAAACCCGTGCTCTAACTGGGGCAACCAGTGTGGCTTTGTGTGGGGCAGGTCATGCCTTACCAACTTGATTGAGATTTTTGACAAGATGACGAGAGAGATTGACGATGCTAGGGCAGTGGGTGCTGTCTACATGGAGTTTAGAGAGGTGTTTGACAAAGTCTCTCATAGGAGGCTAATCCAGAAGATTAAGATGCATGGGGTCCACAGCAAATTGGCTGTTTGGATTCAGAACTGGCTTGTGCATAGTAGACAGACGGTAGTGGCGGAAGGGACTTTTTTGACCTGGAGGTTTGCAATTAGTGGTGTTCCGCTGGGATCTGTGCTGGGACCTCTGAGGTTGTTTGAACCTCACACAAGGACCCCCACTACCTCAACTCCGGGCCTAGATTACGCTGCCATTCTCGACCTCGCCAAGTCAGTTCGGTGCCCAGGACAATCCAACCTCACCTGACTCTCGATACCCGGCCCTTCCAGTCAATGTGAGCCAGTGCTTCGATTGTCCAAGCAGCGTATTGTGCCTCACGTTAGGATTGGGCCTCGCCGCAGCGAAATCGCCCCGAGTTTACAACATGCCGCCCTGCAATTCGCTCCGGACCTGGATCTCGCTACTTCTCCAAATCGGCCCGGCACTTAGAGCGATCGACCATCGCACCCATGCCAGCTGGACAAGCATCAGAACTCGGCCACTCCAACTCCAAGTGCAGCGATTTTGCAGTGCACCAGCTGGACATATCTCTCGAGTAAATGGTACCGACGATAGGCAGGTTAACCACGTTCTTCTTAGGCACTGGTACAATTGAACTCTGCTTGAAACAGCTGAAGAGAAGAGGGTGCCCTCTGGTCCTAGACTCCCCCATTATTGGGAACATGCTCTCCAGCTCCTCTTTATCTAAGCCTTTCAATGTTGGAGAGGTTTCAATGAGATCTCCCTCGCCTAGGGGTGAGTACAGGCCCACAGCTCCTCATACATTAACCCTTTCATTCCTGAGATCATTCTTGAGATCTTCCTCTACACCCTTTCCAATGCCAGTGCATCCTTTTTTAGATAAGTGCCCCAAAACCACTCACAATATTCCAAATGTGGTCTCACCAGAGCCTTATAAAGGCTCAAACTTACATCCTTGGCTTTTATACTCTAGTGCTTGTGAAATGGATCCTAACTTTGCATTTGTCACTTTACTTCCAACTCATCCTGCATGTTAATCCCAAGGGAATCCTTCAGTAGGTCTCCCCCCTCAAATCCTTTTGTGCCTCTGATTTCTGAATTCTCTCATCCTCTAGCAAATAGCCTACAGCTTCATTCCTTCTAGCACAGTGTATGTCCATACACTTCCCAACAGTGCATTCTTTCTGCCATATCTTTGTCCTTTCTCCTAATCAGTCTAAATCTTCCCCCTCCATCCTCAACACTACTTGCTGCTCCACCTATCTTTGTATCATCCACTATCCTGGTCACAAGCCCATCAATTCCATCATTGACAAACCATGTAAAAAGAAGTGGTTCCAACTCCAGCCCTAGTCACTGACAGCTAACCAGAATGTATCCCCTTTATTCCCACTCTTTGCCTCCTGCCCATCAGCCAAACTTCAGTCCATGGGCTGTTGGTTTGTTAAGCAGCCTCATGTCCAGGACCTTGTCAAAGACCTTCTGAAAGTCCAAGTAAACAACAGTCAGTGTTTCTACGTTCTTTATCCTGCCTGTTATTTCCTCAAAGAATGACAACTGATTTGCTCACTTTGGCATCTCTCACGATATCAGAATCAGAATCAGAATCAGACTTTAATCACCAAGTACCTATGCACATACAAGGAATTTACTTCCGGCAGATGTTGTCTCTCTGCTCATAACAATAATAATGATAAATATAAATGAAAATATAGATTATACATACAGGTAGTGCAATCCAAATAATAGTTAGCCGACAGTTAACTGGCAGTTAACTGTTCAGCAAAGTGACCGCAGTAGGGAAAAAACTTCTCCAGTGCCTATTAGTCTTAGTCTGGAGGGATCTGAAGCGCCTACCAGATATGTCTTATCCTTAACAATGAACTCCAATATCTTCCCAACCACTGAAAGTCAGGCTAATGGCCTGAAATTTTCTGTCTTCTGCCTCCCCTCCTTCTTAAAAGAGTGAAGCAGCACTTGCAATTTTCCAATCTTTTGGACCCATTCCAGAACCTAGTGATTAATGAAAGATTATTACGAATGCTTCGGTAATGCTCTTTCTTTTTCCATTTCAGAACCTTGGAATACAGTCCATCTGGTCCAGGATAACTTATCTACTTTCAAATCTTTCAGCTTCCTGAGCATCTTCTCCTTAGTAATAGCAGCTACACTCACTTCTGCCCCGACGCTCGTGTCTGCCACAGTGAAGATTAATGCATAATACTCATTCAGTTCGCTTGCAATTTCCTTGTCCCCCATTCCTACCTTTCCAGCAACATTTTCTGGTGGTCTGATATTCACTGTTGCCTCTCTCCTACTCTTCATATATCTGAAAAACAACTTTTGGTATCGTCTTTTATAGTATTGCTTACCCGACCTTCATGCTTTTTCCTATGCGTTTTATTTACTTCTGTTGTCCTCTCTTTTGCTTTTATGTTGTTTTTGTCAGACACAGTTGCATCATGCTCCCTATGTCTTCAGCTTTGAGATATATCTGCCTTGCAGTTCTGAATTTCCCCAGAAAATGCTGCCATTGCTGTTCTGTTGTCATCCCTGCTAGTGTCCCTTTCCAATCCATTTTGGCCAACTCCTCTCTCCTGCCTCTGTGATTCCCTTTTCTCCACTGTAACTCGATGTTAGCTTCTCTGTCGCACACTTGCAGGGTGAATTGTATCATTTGATGATCTCTGTCTCATAAAGGTGCTTTCACCTTAAGTGAGCTTGGAAAACAGAAGGACCCAGGGATACAGGTACATGGTTCCCCGAAAGAGGCAACATAAGTGTTCATTATGGTGAAGAAGGCACACTAGTGTTCATCAGTCAGGGCACTGAATACAGTACACAATTTGGAACATCGTGGTTAAGACGTTGGTGAGACGGTACTTGGCACAACAACTGTGTGCAGTTCTGGTCACCCAGCTAGAGCTTCTGTGCAGGGAAGGTTCACGAGGATGTTACTGAGACAGGAGGGTTTGAGTTATGAGGAGAGGCTGGACAGACTGGGACTGTTTTCCCTGGAGTGAAAGAGGCTGAGGGGTGACCCACAGGTATAATTATAATGTTGGACAGAAACTTGGATAGGAAAGATTAAGAGGAATCTGGGCAAAATGCAGGCAACCAGAAGCAGCTTAGATGGGACCTTGGTTGGCAGGGATCATACTCAGAAGGAGAGGGCATTAAGATACAATTTTACTCAACACTGGTGAGACCACAGTTGGGGTACTGTGTGCAGTTCAAGTCACCACACCTCAAGGCGGAGATGATTTTGCTCTGAGGAGGGTGCGGAGGAGATGTCTGGGGTGGAGTGATGAGGCTCTCTAGAGTGAGGTGGTCTGTGCTGTGGGGGGAGTGACGAGGATCTCTAGAGCGAGGGGTCTGTGCTGTGGGGGGAGTGACGAGGCTCTCTAGAGTGAGGGGTCTGTGCTGTGGGGGGAGAGATGAGGCTCTCTAGAGTGAGGGGTCTGTGCTGTGGGGGGAGTGACGAGTCTCTCTAGAGTGAGGGGTCTGTGCTGTGGGGGGAGTGACGAGGCTCTCTAGAGTGAGGGGTCTGTGCTGTGGGGGGAGTGATGAGGCTCTCTAGAGTGAGGGGTCTGTGCTGTGGGGGGAGTGACGAGGATCTCTAGAGCGAGGGGTCTGTGCTGTGGGGGGAGTGACGAGGCTCTCTAGAGTGAGGGGTCTGTGCTGTGGGGTGGAGTGACGAGGCTCTCTAGAGTGAGGGGTCTGTGCTATGGGGGGAGTGACGAGGATCTCTAGAGTGAGGTGGTCTGTGCTGTGGGGGGAGTGACGAGGCTCTCTAGAGTGAGGGGTCTGTGCTGTGGGGGGAGTGACGAGGCTCTCTAGAGTGAGGGGTCCGTGCTGGGGGGAGTGACAAGGCTCTCTAGAGTGAGGGGTCTGTGCTGTGGGGGGAGTGACGAGGCTCTCTAGAGTGAGGGGTCTGTGCTGTGGGGGGAGTGACGAGGCTCTCTAGAGTGAGGGGTCTGTGCTGTGGGGGGAGTGACGAGGCTCTCTAGAGAGAGGGGTGTGTGCTGTGGGGGGAGTGACGAGGCTCTCTAGAGTGAGGTGGTCTGTGCTGTGGGGGGAGTGACGAGGATCTCTAGAGTGAGGGGTCTGTGCTGTGGGGGGAGTGACGAGGCTCTCTAGAGTGAGGGGTCTGTGCTGTGGGGGGAGTAACGAGGCTCTCTAGAGTGAGGTGGTCTGTGCTGTGGGGGGAGTGACGAGGCTCTCTAGAGTGAGGGGTCTGTGCTGTGGGGGGAGTGACGAGGCTCTCTAGAGTGAGGGGTCCGTGCTGGGGGGAGTGACAAGGCTCTCTAGAGTGAGGGGTCTGTGCTGTGGGGGGAGTGACGAGGCTCTCTAGAGTGAGGGGTCTGTGCTGTGGGGGGAGTGACGAGGCTCTCTAGAGTGAGGGGTCTGTGCTGTGGGGGGAGTGACGAGGCTCTCTAGAGAGAGGGGTGTGTGCTGTGGGGGGAGTGACGAGGCTCTCTAGAGAGAGGGGTCTGTGCTGGGGGGAGTGACGAGGCTCTCTAGAGAGAGGGGTGTGTGCTGTGGGGGGAGTGACGAGGCTCTCTAGAGAGAGGGGTCTGTGCTGTGGGGGGAGTGACGAGGCTCTCTAGAGAGAGGGGTGTGTGCTGTGGGGGGAGTGACGAGGCTCTCTAGAGAGAGGGGTGTGTGCTGTGGGGGGAGTGATGAGGCTCTCTAGAGAGAGGGGTCTGTGCTGTGGGGGCGTGATGAGGCTCTCTAGAGTGAGGGGTCTGTGCTGTGGGGGGGAGTGACGAGGCTCTCTAGAGTGAGGGGTCTGTGCTGTGGGGGGAGTGATGAGGCTCTCTAGAGTGAGGGGTCTGTGCTGTGGGGGGAGTGACGAGGCTCTCTAGAGTGAGGGGTCTGTGCTGTGGGGGGAGTGACGAGACTCTCTAGAGAGAGGGGTCTGTGCTGTGGGGGGAGTGACGAGGCTCTCTAGAGTGAGGGGTCTGTGCTGTGGGGGGAGTGACGAGGCTCTCTAGAGAGAGGGGTCTGTGCTGTGGGGGGAGTGACGAGGCTCTCTAGAGTGAGGGGTCTGTGCTGTGGGGGGAGTGACGAGGCTCTCTAGAATGAGGGGTCTGTGCTGTGGGGGGAGTGACGAGGCTCTCTAGAGAGAGGGGTCTGTGCTGTGGGGGGAGTGACGAGGCTCTCTAGAGTGAGGGGTCTGTGCTGTGGGGGGAGTGACGAGGCTCTCTAGAGTGAGGCGTCTATGTGTGGGGGTGAGTGACGAGGCTCTCTAGAGTGAGGGGTCTGTGCTGTGCGGGGAGTGACGAGGATCTCTAGAGCGAGGGGTCTGTGCTGTGGGGGGAGTGACGAGGCTCTCTAGAGTGAGGGGTCTGTGCTGTGGGGGGAGAGATGAGGCTCTCTAGAGTGAGGGGTCTGTGCTGTGGGGGGAGTGACGAGTCTCTCTAGAGTGAGGGGTCTGTGCTGTGGGGGGAGTGACGAGGCTCTCTAGAGTGAGGGGTCTGTGCTGTGGGGGGAGTGATGAGGCTCTCTAGAGTGAGGGGTCTGTGCTGTGGGGGGAGTGACGAGGCTCTCTAGAGTGAGGGGTCTGTGCTGTGGGGGGAGTGACGAGGCTCTCTAGAGTGAGGGGTCTGTGCTGTGGGGGGAGTGACGAGGCTCTCTAGAGTGAGGGGTCTGTGCTGTGGGGGGAGTGACGAGGCTCTCTAGAGTGAGGGGTCTGTGCTGTGGGGGGAGTGACGAGGCTCTCTAGAGTGAGGGGTCTGTGCTGTGGGGGGAGTGACGAGGCTCTCTAGAGTGAGGGGTCTGTGCTGTGGGGGGAGTGACGAGGCTCTCTAGAGTGAGGGGTCTGTGCTGTGGGGGGAGTGACGAGGCTCTCTAGAGTGAGGGGTCTGTGCTGTGGGGGGAGTGACGAGGCTCTCTAGAGTGAGGGGTCTTTGCTGTGGGGTGAGTGACGATGCTCTCTAGAGTGAGGAGTCTGTGCTGTGGGGGGGAGTGTCGAGGCTCTCTAGAGTGAGGGGTCTGTGCTATGGGGGAGTGACGAGGCTCTCTAGAGTGAGGGGTCTGTGCTGTGGGTGGAGTGACGAGGCTCTCTAGAGTGAGGGGTCTGTGCTGTGGGGGGAGTGATGAGGCTCTCTAGAGTGAGGGGTCTGTGCTATTGGGGGGAGTGACGAGGCTCTCTAGAGTGAGGGGTCTGTGCTGTTGGGGGAGTGATGATGCTCTCTAGAGTGAGGGGTATGTGCTGGGGGGGATTGACGAGGCTCTCTAGAGTGAGGGGTCTGTGCTGTGGGGGGGAGTGACGAGGCTCTCTAGAGTGAGGGGTCTGTGCTGTGGGGGGGAGTGACGAGGCTCTCTAGAGTGAGGGGTCTGTGCTGTGGGGGGGATTGACGAGGCTCTCTAGAGTGAGGGGTCTGTGCTGTGGGGGGGAGTGACGAGGCTCTCTAGAGTAAGTGGTCTGTGCTGTGGGGGGAGTGACGAGGCTCTCTAGAGTGAGGGGTCTGTGCTGTGGGGGGAGTGACGAGGCTCTCTAGAGTGAGGGGTCTGTGCTGTGGGGGGGAGTGACGAGGCTCTCTAGAGTGAGGGGTCTGTGCTGTGGGGGGGATTGACGAGGCTCTCTAGAGTGAGGGGTCTGTGCTGTGGGGGGGAGTGACGAGGCTCTCTAGAGTGAGTGGTCTGTGCTCTGGGGGGAGTGACGAGGCTCTCTAGAGTGAGGGGTCTGTGCTGTGGGGGGGAGTGACGAGGCTCTCTAGAGTGAGGGGTCTGTGCTGTGGGGGGGAGTGACGAGGCTCTCTAGAGTGAGGGGTCTGTGCTGTGGGGGGGAGTGACGAGGCTCTCTAGAGTGAGGGGTCTGTGCTGTGGGGGGGAGTGACGAGGCTCTCTAGAGTGAGGGGTCTGTGCTGTGGGGGGGATTGACGAGGCTCTCTAGAGTGAGGGGTCTGTGCTGTGGGGGGGAGTGACTAGGCTCTCTAGAGTGAGGGGTCTGTGCTGTGGGGGGAGTGACGAGCCTCTCTAGAGTGAGGGGTCTGTGCTGTGGGGGGAGTGATGAGGCTCTCTAGAGTGAGGGGTCTGTGCTGTGGGGGGAGTGATGAGGCTCTCTAGAGTGAGGGGTCTGTGCTGTGGGGGGGATTGACGAGGCTCTCTAGAGTGAGGGGTCTGTGCTATGGGGGGAGTGATGAGGCTCTCTAGAGTGAGGGGTCTGTGCTATGGGGGGAGTGACGAGGCTCTCTAGAGTGAGGGGTCTGTGCTGTCGGGGGATTGACGAGGCTCTCTAGAGTGAGGGGTCTGTGCTGTGGGTGGAGTGACAAGGCTCTCTAGAGTGAGGGGTCTGTGCTGTGGGGGGGAGTGACGAGGCTCTCTAGAGTGAGGGGTCTGTGCTGTGGGGGGGAGTGACGGGGCTCTCTAGAGTGAGGGGTCTGTGCTGTGGGTGGAGTGATGAGGCTCTCTAGAGTGAGGGGTCTGTGCTGTGGGTGGAGTGACAAGGCTCTCTAGAGTGAGGGGTCTGTGCTGTGGGGGGAGTGACGATGCTCTCTAGAGTGAGGGGTCTGTGCTGTGGGGCGAGTGACGAGGCTCTCTAGAGTGAGGGGTCTGTGCTGTGGGGGGAGTGACGATGCTCTCTAGAGTGAGGGGTCTGTGCTGTGGGGGGAGTGATGAGGCTCTCTAGAGTGAGGGGTCTGTGCTGTGGGGGGGATTGACGAGGCTCTCTAGAGTGAGGGGTCTGTGCTATGGGGGGAGTGATGAGGCTCTCTAGAGTGAGGGGTCTGTGCTATGGGGGGAGTGACGAGGCTCTCTAGAGTGAGGGGTCTGTGCTGTCGGGGGATTGACGAGGCTCTCTAGAGTGAGGGGTCTGTGCTGTGGGTGGAGTGACAAGGCTCTCTAGAGTGAGGGGTCTGTGCTGTGGGGGGGAGTGACGAGGCTCTCTAGAGTGAGGGGTCTGTGCTGTGGGGGGGAGTGACGGGGCTCTCTAGAGTGAGGGGTCTGTGCTGTGGGTGGAGTGACGATGCTCTCTAGAGTGAGGTGTCTGCGCTGTGGGGGGAGTGACGAGGCTCTCTAGAGTGAGGGGTCTGTGCTGTGGGGGGAGTGTCGAGGCTCTCTAGAGTGAGGGGACTGTGCTGTGGGGGGCAGTGACCAGGCTCTCTAGAGTGAGGTGGTCTGTGCTGTGGGGGGGGAGTGACGAGTCTGTCTAAAGCGAGGGGTCTGCGCTGTGGGGGGAGTGACGAGGCTCTCTAGAGTGAGGGGTCTGTGCTGTGGGGGGAGTGTCGAGGCTCTCTAGAGTGAGGGGACTGTGCTGTGGGGGGCAGTGACCAGGCTCTCTAGAGTGAGGGGTTTGTGCTGTGGGGGGAGTGACGAGTCTGTCTAAAGCGAGGGGTCTGTGCTGTGGGGTGAGTGACGATGCTCTCTAGAGTGAGGCGGTCTGTGCTGTGGGGGGAGTGTCGAGGATCTCTAGAGTGAGGGGTCTGTGCTATGGGGGGAGTGTCGAGGCTCTCTAGAGTGAGGGGTCTGTGCTGTGGGGGGAGTGACGAGGCTCTCTAGAGTGAGTGGTCTGTGCTGTGGGGGGAGTGACGAGGCTCTCTAGAGTGAGGGGTCTGTGCTGTGGGGGGAGTGACGAGGCTCTCTAGAGTGAGGGGTCTGTGCTGTGGGGGAGTGACGAGGCTCTCTAGAGAGAGGGGTCTGTGCTGTGGGGGGAGTGACGAGGCTCTCTAGAGTGAGGGGTCTGTGCTGTGGGGGGAGTGACGAGGCTCTCTAGAGTGAGGGGTCTGTGCTGTGGGGGGAGTGACGAGGCTCTCTAGAGAGAGGGGTCTGTGCTGTGGGGGAGTGACGAGGCTCTCTAGAGTGAGGGGTCTGTGCTGTGGGGGGAGTGACGAGGCTCTCTAGAGTGAGGGGTCTGTGCTGTGGGGGGAGTGACGAGGCTCTCTAGAGTGAGGGGTCTGTGCTGGGGGGGATTGACGAGGCTCTCTAGAGTGAGGGGTCTGTGCTGTGGGGGGAGTGACGAGGCTCTCTAGAGAGAGGGGTCTGTGCTGGGGGGAGTGACGAGGCTCTCTAGAGAGAGGGGTGTGTGCTGTGGGGGGAGTGACGAGGCTCTCTAGAGAGAGGGGTCTGTGCTGTGGGGGGAGTGACGAGGCTCTCTAGAGAGAGGGGTGTGTGCTGTGGGGGGAGTGACGAGGCTCTCTAGAGAGAGGGGTGTGTGCTGTGGGGGGAGTGATGAGGCTCTCTAGAGAGAGGGGTCTGTGCTGTGGGGGCGTGATGAGGCTCTCTAGAGTGAGGGGTCTGTGCTGTGGGGGGGAGTGACGAGGCTCTCTAGAGTGAGGGGTCTGTGCTGTGGGGGGAGTGATGAGGCTCTCTAGAGTGAGGGGTCTGTGCTGTGGGGGGAGTGACGAGGCTCTCTAGAGTGAGGGGTCTGTGCTGTGGGGGGAGTGACGAGACTCTCTAGAGACAGGGGTCTGTGCTGTGGGGGGAGTGACGAGGCTCTCTAGAGTGAGGGGTCTGTGCTGTGGGGGGAGTGACGAGGCTCTCTAGAGAGAGGGGTCTGTGCTGTGGGGGGAGTGACGAGGCTCTCTAGAGTGAGGGGTCTGTGCTGTGGGGGGAGTGACGAGGCTCTCTAGAATGAGGGGTCTGTGCTGTGGGGGGAGTGACGAGGCTCTCTAGAGAGAGGGGTCTGTGCTGTGGGGGGAGTGACGAGGCTCTCTAGAGTGAGGGGTCTGTGCTGTGGGGGGAGTGACGAGGCTCTCTAGAGTGAGGCGTCTATGTGTGGGGGTGAGTGACGAGGCTCTCTAGAGTGAGGGGTCTGTGCTGTGCGGGGAGTGACGAGGATCTCTAGAGCGAGGGGTCTGTGCTGTGGGGGGAGTGACGAGGCTCTCTAGAGTGAGGGGTCTGTGCTGTGGGGGGAGAGATGAGGCTCTCTAGAGTGAGGGGTCTGTGCTGTGGGGGGAGTGACGAGTCTCTCTAGAGTGAGGGGTCTGTGCTGTGGGGGGAGTGACGAGGCTCTCTAGAGTGAGGGGTCTGTGCTGTGGGGGGAGTGATGAGGCTCTCTAGAGTGAGGGGTCTGTGCTGTGGGGGGAGTGACGAGGCTCTCTAGAGTGAGGGGTCTGTGCTGTGGGGGGAGTGACGAGGCTCTCTAGAGTGAGGGGTCTGTGCTGTGGGGGGAGTGACGAGGCTCTCTAGAGTGAGGGGTCTGTGCTGTGGGGGGAGTGACGAGGCTCTCTAGAGTGAGGGGTCTGTGCTGTGGGGGTAGTGACGAGGCTCTCTAGAGTGAGGGGTCTGTGCTGTGGGGGGAGTGACGAGGCTCTCTAGAGTGAGGGGTCTGTGCTGTGGGGGGAGTGACGAGGCTCTCTAGAGTGAGGGGTCTGTGCTGTGGGGGGGAGTGACGAGGCTCTCTAGAGTGAGGGGTCTGTGCTGTGGGGGGAGTGACGAGGCTCTCTAGAGTGAGGGGTCTTTGCTGTGGGGTGAGTGACGATGCTCTCTAGAGTGAGGAGTCTGTGCTGTGGGGGGGAGTGTCGAGGCTCTCTAGAGTGAGGGGTCTGTGCTATGGGGGAGTGACGAGGCTCTCTAGAGTGAGGGGTCTGTGCTGTGGGTGGAGTGACGAGGCTCTCTAGAGTGAGGGGTCTGTGCTGTGGGGGGAGTGATGAGGCTCTCTAGAGTGAGGGGTCTGTGCTATTGGGGGGAGTGACGAGGCTCTCTAGAGTGAGGGGTCTGTGCTGTTGGGGGAGTGATGATGCTCTCTAGAGTGAGGGGTATGTGCTGGGGGGGATTGACGAGGCTCTCTAGAGTGAGGGGTCTGTGCTGTGGGGGGGAGTGACGAGGCTCTCTAGAGTGAGGGGTCTGTGCTGTGGGGGGGAGTGACGAGGCTCTCTAGAGTGAGGGGTCTGTGCTGTGGGGGGGATTGACGAGGCTCTCTAGAGTGAGGGGTCTGTGCTGTGGGGGGGAGTGACGAGGCTCTCTAGAGTAAGTGGTCTGTGCTGTGGGGGGAGTGACGAGGCTCTCTAGAGTGAGGGGTCTGTGCTGTGGGGGGAGTGACGAGGCTCTCTAGAGTGAGGGGTCTGTGCTGTGGGGGGGAGTGACGAGGCTCTCTAGAGTGAGGGGTCTGTGCTGTGGGGGGGATTGACGAGGCTCTCTAGAGTGAGGGGTCTGTGCTGTGGGGGGGGAGTGACGAGGCTCTCTAGAGTGAGTGGTCTGTGCTCTGGGGGGAGTGACGAGGCTCTCTAGAGTGAGGGGTCTGTGCTGTGGGGGGGAGTGACGAGGCTCTCTAGAGTGAGGGGTCTGTGCTGTGGGGGGGGAGTGACGAGGCTCTCTAGAGTGAGGGGTCTGTGCTGTGGGGGGGAGTGACGAGGCTCTCTAGAGTGAGGGGTCTGTGCTGTGGGGGGGAGTGACGAGGCTCTCTAGAGTGAGGGGTCTGTGCTGTGGGGGGGATTGACGAGGCTCTCTAGAGTGAGGGGTCTGTGCTGTGGGGGGGAGTGACTAGGCTCTCTAGAGTGAGGGGTCTGTGCTGTGGGGGGAGTGACGAGCCTCTCTAGAGTGAGGGGTCTGTGCTGTGGGGGGAGTGATGAGGCTCTCTAGAGTGAGGGGTCTGTGCTGTGGGGGGAGTGATGAGGCTCTCTAGAGTGAGGGGTCTGTGCTGTGGGGGGGATTGACGAGGCTCTCTAGAGTGAGGGGTCTGTGCTATGGGGGGAGTGATGAGGCTCTCTAGAGTGAGGGGTCTGTGCTATGGGGGGAGTGACGAGGCTCTCTAGAGTGAGGGGTCTGTGCTGTCGGGGGATTGACGAGGCTCTCTAGAGTGAGGGGTCTGTGCTGTGGGTGGAGTGACAAGGCTCTCTAGAGTGAGGGGTCTGTGCTGTGGGGGGGAGTGACGAGGCTCTCTAGAGTGAGGGGTCTGTGCTGTGGGGGGGGAGTGACGGGGCTCTCTAGAGTGAGGGGTCTGTGCTGTGGGTGGAGTGATGAGGCTCTCTAGAGTGAGGGGTCTGTGCTGTGGGTGGAGTGACAAGGCTCTCTAGAGTGAGGGGTCTGTGCTGTGGGGGGAGTGACGATGCTCTCTAGAGTGAGGGGTCTGTGCTGTGGGGCGAGTGACGAGGCTCTCTAGAGTGAGGGGTCTGTGCTGTGGGGGGAGTGACGATGCTCTCTAGAGTGAGGGGTCTGTGCTGTGGGGGGAGTGATGAGGCTCTCTAGAGTGAGGGGTCTGTGCTGTGGGGGGGATTGACGAGGCTCTCTAGAGTGAGGGGTCTGTGCTATGGGGGGAGTGATGAGGCTCTCTAGAGTGAGGGGTCTGTGCTATGGGGGGAGTGACGAGGCTCTCTAGAGTGAGGGGTCTGTGCTGTCGGGGGATTGACGAGGCTCTCTAGAGTGAGGGGTCTGTGCTGTGGGTGGAGTGACAAGGCTCTCTAGAGTGAGGGGTCTGTGCTGTGGGGGGGAGTGACGAGGCTCTCTAGAGTGAGGGGTCTGTGCTGTGGGGGGGAGTGACGGGGCTCTCTAGAGTGAGGGGTCTGTGCTGTGGGTGGAGTGACGATGCTCTCTAGAGTGAGGTGTCTGCGCTGTGGGGGGAGTGACGAGGCTCTCTAGAGTGAGGGGTCTGTGCTGTGGGGGGAGTGTCGAGGCTCTCTAGAGTGAGGGGACTGTGCTGTGGGGGGCAGTGACCAGGCTCTCTAGAGTGAGGTGGTCTGTGCTGTGGGGGGGAGTGACGAGTCTGTCTAAAGCGAGGGGTCTGCGCTGTGGGGGGAGTGACGAGGCTCTCTAGAGTGAGGGGTCTGTGCTGTGGGGGGAGTGTCGAGGCTCTCTAGAGTGAGGGGACTGTGCTGTGGGGGGCAGTGACCAGGCTCTCTAGAGTGAGGGGTTTGTGCTGTGGGGGGAGTGACGAGTCTGTCTAAAGCGAGGGGTCTGTGCTGTGGGGTGAGTGACGATGCTCTCTAGAGTGAGGCGGTCTGTGCTGTGGGGGGAGTGTCGAGGATCTCTAGAGTGAGGGGTCTGTGCTATGGGGGGAGTGTCGAGGCTCTCTAGAGTGAGGGGTCTGTGCTGTGGGGGGAGTGACGAGGCTCTCTAGAGTGAGTGGTCTGTGCTGTGGGGGGAGTGACGAGGCTCTCTAGAGTGAGGGGTCTGTGCTGTGGGGGGAGTGACGAGGCTCTCTAGAGTGAGGGGTCTGTGCTGTGGGGGAGTGACGAGGCTCTCTAGAGAGAGGGGTCTGTGCTGTGGGGGGAGTGACGAGGCTCTCTAGAGTGAGGGGTCTGTGCTGTGGGGGGAGTGACGAGGCTCTCTAGAGTGAGGGGTCTGTGCTGTGGGGGGAGTGACGAGGCTCTCTAGAGAGAGGGGTCTGTGCTGTGGGGGAGTGACGAGGCTCTCTAGAGTGAGGGGTCTGTGCTGTGGGGGGAGTGACGAGGCTCTCTAGAGTGAGGGGTCTGTGCTGTGGGGGGAGTGACGAGGCTCTCTAGAGTGAGGGGTCTGTGCTGGGGGGGATTGACGAGGCTCTCTAGAGTGAGGGGTCTGTGCTGTTGGGGGAGTGACGAGGCTCTCTAGAGTGAGGGGTCTGTGCTGTGGGGGGAGTGTCGATGCTCTCTAGAGTGAGGGGTCTGTGCTGTGGGGGGATTGACGAGGTTCTCTAGAGTGAGGGGTCTGTGCTGTGGGGGGATTGACGAGGCTCTCTAGAGTGAGGGGTCTGTGCTATGGGGGGAGTGATGAGGCTCTCTAGAGTGAGGGGTTTGTGCTGTGGGGGGAGTGACGAGGCTCTCTAGAGTGAGGGGTCTGTGCTATGGGGGGAGTGATGAGGCTCTCTAGAGTGTGGGGTCTGTGCTGTGGGGGGAGTGACGAGGCTCTCTAGAGTGAGGGGTCTGTGCTGTGGGGGGAGTGACGAGGCTCTCTAGAGTGAGGGGTCTGTGCTGTGGGGGGAGTGACGAGGCTCTCTAGAGTGAGGGGTCTGTGCTGTGGGGGGAGTGACGAGCCTCTCTAGAGTGAGGGGTCTGTGCTGGGGGGGGGAGTGACGAGGCTCTCTAGAGTGAGGGGTCTGTGCTGTGGGGGGAGTGAGGAGGCTCTCTAGAGTGAGGGGTCTGTGCTAAGGGGGGAGTGACGAGGCTCTCTAGAGTGAGGGGTCTGTGCTGTGGGGGGAGTGAGGAGGCTCTCTAGAGTGAGGGGTCTTTGCTAAGGGGGGAGTGACGAGGCTCTCTAGAGTGAGGGGTCTGTGCTGTGGGGAGAGTGACGAGGCTCTCTAGAGTGAGGGGTCTGTGCTGTGGGGGGAGTGACGAGGCTCTCTAGAGTGAGGGGTCTGTGCTGTGGGGGGAGTGATGAGGCTCTCTAGAGTGAGGGGTCTGTGCTGTGGGGGGAGTGACGAGGCTCTCTAGAGTGAGGGGTCTGTGCTGTGGGGGGATTGACGAGGTTCTCTAGAGTGAGGGGTCTGTGCTGTGGGGGGATTGACGAGGCTCTCTAGAGTGAGGGGTCTGTGCTATGGGGGGAGTGATGAGGCTCTCTAGAGTGAGGGGTTTGTGCTGTGGGGGGAGTGACGAGGCTCTCTAGAGTGAGGGGTCTGTGCTATGGGGGGAGTGATGAGGCTCTCTAGAGTGTGGGGTCTGTGCTGTGGGGGGAGTGACGAGGCTCTCTAGAGTGAGGGGTCTGTGCTGTGGGGGGAGTGACGAGGCTCTCTAGAGTGAGGGGTCTGTGCTGTGGGGGGAGTGACGAGGCTCTCTAGAGTGAGGGGTCTGTGCTGTGGGGGGAGTGACGAGCCTCTCTAGAGGGAGGGGTCTGTGCTGGGGGGGGGAGTGACGAGGCTCTCTAGAGTGAGGGGTCTGTGCTGTGGGGGGAGTGAGGAGGCTCTCTAGAGTGAGGGGTCTGTGCTAAGGGGGGAGTGACGAGGCTCTCTAGAGTGAGGGGTCTGTGCTGTGGGGGGAGTGAGGAGGCTCTCTAGAGTGAGGGGACTTTGCTAAGGGGGGAGTGACGAGGCTCTCTAGAGTGAGGGGTCTGTGCTGTGGGGAGAGTGACGAGGCTCTCTAGAGTGAGGGGTCTGTGCTGTGGGGGGAGTGACGAGGCTCTCTAGAGTGAGGGGTCTGTGCTGTGGGGGGAGTGACGAGGCTCTCTAGAGTGAGGGGTCTGTGCTGTGGGGGGGAGTGATGAGGCTCTCTAGAGTGAGGGGTCTGTGCTGTGGGTGGAGTGACGAGGCTCTCTAGAGTGAGGGGTCTGTGCTAAGGGGGGAGTGATGAGACTCTCTAGAGTGAGGGGTCTGTGCTGTGGGTGGAGTGACGAGGCTCTCTAGAGTGAGGGGTCTGTGCTGTGGGGGGAGTGACGAGGCTCTCTAGAGTGAGTGGTCTGTGCTGTGGGGGGAGTGTCGAGGCTCTCTAGAGTGAGGGGTCTGTGCTGTGGGGGGAGTGACGAGGCTCTCTAGAGTGAGGGGTCTGTGCTGTGGGGGGAGTGATGAGGCTCTCTAGAGTGAGGGGTCTGTGCTGTGGGGGGATTGACGAGGCTCTCTAGAGTGAGGGGTCTGTGCTGTGGGGGGGAGTGACGAGGCTCTCTAGAGTGAGGGGTCTGTGCTGTTGGGGGAGTGATGATGCTCTCTAGAGTGAGGGGTATGTGCTGGGGGGGATTGACGAGGCTGTCTAGAGTGAGGGGTCTGTGCTGTGGGGGGAGTGACGAGCCTCTCTAGAGTGAGGGGTCTGTGCTGTGGGGGGAGTGATGAGGCTCTCTAGAGTGAGGGGTCTGTGCTGTGGGGGGAGTGACGATGCTCTCTAGAGTGAGGGGTCTGTGCTGTGGGGGGAGTGACGAGGCTCTCTAGAGTGAGGGGTCTGTGCTGTGGGGGGAGTGATGAGACTCTCTAGAGTGAGGGGTCTGTGCTGTGGGGGGAGTGACGATGCTCTCTAGAGTGAGGGGTCTGCGCTGTGGGGGGAGTGACGAGGCTCTCTAGAGTGAGGGGTCTGCGCTGTGGGGGGAGTGACGAGGCTCTCTAGAGTGAGGGGTCTGTGCTGTGGGGGGAGTGACGAGGCTCTCTAGAGTGAGGGGTCTGTGCTGTGGGGGGATTGACGAGGTTCTCTAGAGTGAGGGGTCTGTGCTGTGGGGGGATTGACGAGGCTCTCTAGAGTGAGGGGTCTGTGCTATGGGGGGAGTGATGAGGCTCTCTAGAGTGAGGGGTTTGTGCTGTGGGGGGAGTGACGAGGCTCTCTAGAGTGAGGGGTCTGTGCTATGGGGGGAGTGATGAGGCTCTCTAGAGTGTGGGGTCTGTGCTGTGGGGGGAGTGACGAGGCTCTCTAGAGTGAGGGGTCTGTGCTGTGGGGGGAGTGACGAGGCTCTCTAGAGTGAGGGGTCTGTGCTGTGGGGGGAGTGACGAGGCTCTCTAGAGTGAGGGGTCTGTGCTGTGGGGGGAGTGACGAGCCTCTCTAGAGTGAGGGGTCTGTGCTGGGGGGGGGGAGTGACGAGGCTCTCTAGAGTGAGGGGTCTGTGCTGTGGGGGGAGTGAGGAGGCTCTCTAGAGTGAAGGGTCTGTGCTAAGGGGGGAGTGACGAGGCTCTCTAGAGTGAGGGGTCTGTGCTGTGGGGGGAGTGAGGAGGCTCTCTAGAGTGAGGGGTCTTTGCTAAGGGGGGAGTGACGAGGCTCTCTAGAGTGAGGGGTCTGTGCTGTGGGGAGAGTGACGAGGCTCTCTAGAGTGAGGGGTCTGTGCTGTGGGGGGAGTGACGAGGCTCTCTAGAGTGAGGGGTCTGTGCTGTGGGGGGAGTGAGGAGGCTCTCTAGAGTGAGGGGTCTTTGCTAAGGGGGGAGTGACGAGGCTCTCTAGAGTGAGGGGTCTGTGCTGTGGGGAGAGTGACGAGGCTCTCTAGAGTGAGGGGTCTGTGCTGGGGGGGATTGACGAGGCTGTCTAGAGTGAGGGGTCTGTGCTGTGGGGGGAGTGACGAGCCTCTCTAGAGTGAGGGGTCTGTGCTGTGGGGGGAGTGATGAGGCTCTCTAGAGTGAGGGGTCTGTGCTGTGGGGGGAGTGACGATGCTCTCTAGAGTGAGGGGTCTGTGCTGTGGGGGGAGTGACGAGGCTCTCTAGAGTGAGGGGTCTGTGCTGTGGGGGGAGTGATGAGACTCTCTAGAGTGAGGGGTCTGTGCTGTGGGGGGAGTGACGATGCTCTCTAGAGTGAGGGGTCTGCGCTGTGGGGGGAGTGACGAGGCTCTCTAGAGTGAGTGGTCTGTGCTGTGGGGGGAGTGTCGAGGCTCTCTAGAGTGAGGGGTCTGTGCTGTGGGGGGAGTGACGAGGCTCTCTAGAGTGAGGGGTCTGTGCTGTGGGGGGAGTGATGAGACTCTCTAGAGTGAGGGGTCTGTGCTGTGGGGGGAGTGACGATGCTCTCTAGAGTGAGGGGTCTGCGCTGTGGGGGGAGTGACGAGGCTCTCTAGAGTGAGTGGTCTGTGCTGTGGGGGGAGTGTCGAGGCTCTCTAGAGTGAGGGGTCTGTGCTGTGGGGGGAGTGACGATGCTCTCTAGAGTGAGGGGTCTGTGCTGTGGGGGGAGTGATGAGACTCTCTAGAGTGAGGGGTCTGTGCTGTGGGGGGAGTGACGATGCTCTCTAGAGTGAGGGGTCTGCGCTGTGGGGGGAGTGACGAGGCTCTCTAGAGTGAGGGGTCTGTGCTGTGGGGGGAGTGACGAGGCTCTCTAGAGTGAGTGGTCTGTGCTGTGGGGGGATTGACGAGGCTCTCTAGAGTGAGTGGTCTGTGCTGTGGGGGGAGTGACCAGGCTCTCTAGAGTGAGGGGTCTGTGCTGTGGGGGGGAGTGACCAGGCTCTCTAGAGTGAGGCGGTCTGTGCTGTGGGGGGAGTGTCGAGGATCTCTAGAGTGAGGGGTCTGTGCTATGGGGGGAGTGTCGAGGCTCTCTAGAGTGAGGGGTCTGTGCTGTGGGGGGAGTGACGAGGCTCTCTAGAGTGAGGGGTCTGTGCTGTGGGGGGATTGACGAGGCTCTCTAGAGTGAAGGGTCTGTGCTGGGGGGGAGTGACGAGGCTCTCTAGAGTGAGGGGTCAGTGCTGTGGGGGGGGAGTGACGAGGCTCTCTAGAGTGAGGGGTCTGTGCTGTGGGGGGAGTGACGAGGCTCTCTAGAGTGAGGAGTCTGTGCTGTGGGGGGAGTGACGAGGCTCTCTAGAGTGAGTGGTCTGTGCTGTGGGGGGAGTGACGAGGCTCTCTAGAGAGAGGGGTCTGTGCTGTGGGGGAGTGACGAGGCTCTCTAGAGTGAGGGGTCTGTGCTGTGGGGGGAGTGACGAAGCTCTCTAGAGTGAGGGGTCTGTGCTGTGGGGGGAGTGACGAGGCTCTCTAGAGTGAGGGGTCTGTGCTGGGGGGGATTGACAAGGCTCTCTAGAGTGAGGGGTCTGTGCTGTTGGGGGAGTGACGAGGCTCTCTAGAGTGAGGGGTCTGTGCTGTGGGGGGAGTGTCGATGCTCTCTAGAGTGAGGGGTCTATGCTGTGGGGGGAGTGACGAGGCTCTCTAGAGTGAGGGGTCTGTGCTGTGGGGGGATTGACGAGGTTCTCTAGAGTGAGGGGTCTGTGCTGTGGGGGGATTGACGAGGCTCTCTAGAGTGAGGGGTTTGTGCTGTGGGGGGAGTGACGAGGCTCTCTAGAGTGAGGGGTCTGTGCTATGGGGGGAGTGATGAGGCTCTCTAGAGTGTGGGGTCTGTGCTGTGGGGGGAGTGACGAGGCTCTCTAGAGTGAGGGGTCTGTGCTGTGGGGGGAGTGATGAGGCTCTCTAGAGTGAGGGGTCTGTGCTGTGGGGGGAGTGACGAGGCTCTCTAGAGTGAGGGGTCTGTGCTGTGGGGGGATTGATGAGGCTCTCTAGAGAGAGGGGGTCTGTGCTGTGGGGGGGAGTGACGAGGCTCTCTAGAGTGAGGGGTCTGTGCTATGGGGGGAGTGACGAGGCTCTCTAGAGTGAGGGGTCTGTGCTGTGGGGGGAGTGACGAGGCTCTCTAGAGTGAGGGGTCTGTGCTGTGGGGGGAGTGACGAGGCTCTCTAGAGAGAGGGGTCTGTGCTATTGGGGGGGTGACGAGGCTCTCTAGAGTGAGGGGTCTGTGCTGTGGGGAGAGTGACGAGGCTCTAGAGTGAGGGGTCTGTGCTGTGGTGGGAGTGACGTGGCTCTCTAGAGTGAGGGGTCTGTGCTGTGGGGGGAGTGACGAGCCTCTCTAGAGTGAGGGGTCTGTGCTGGGGGGGGAGTGACGAGGCTCTCTAGAGTGAGGGGTCTGTGCTGCGGGGGGAGTGAGGAGGCTCTCTAGAGTGAGGGGTCTGTGCTAAGGGGGGAGTGACGAGGCTCTCTAGAGTGAGGGGTCTGTGCTGTGGGGGGAGTGAGGAGGCTCTCTAGAGTGAGGGGTCTTTGCTAAGGGGGGAGTGACGAGGCTCTCTAGAGTGAGGGGTCTGTGCTGTGGGGAGAGTGACGAGGCTCTCTAGAGTGAGGGGTCTGTGCTGTGGGGGGAGTGACGAGGCTCTCTAGAGTGAGGGGTCTGTGCTGTGGGGGGAGTGATGAGGCTCTCTAGAGTGAGGGGTCTGTGCTGTGGGGGGAGTGACGAGGCTCTCTAGAGTGAGGGGTCTGTGCTGTGGGGGGAGTGATGAGGCTCTCTAGAGTGAGGGGTCTGTGCTGTGGGGGGAGTGATGAGGCTGTCTAGAGTGAGGGGTCTGTGCTATTGGGGGGAGTGACGAGGCTCTCTAGAGTGAGGGGTCTGTGCTGTTGGGGGAGTGATGATGCTCTCTAGAGTGAGGGGTATGTGCTGGGGGGGATTGACGAGGCTCTCTAGAGTGAGGGGTCTGTGCTGTGGGGGGAGTGACGAGCCTCTCTAGAGTGAGGGGTCTGTGCTGTGGGGGGAGTGATGAGGCTCTCTAGAGTGAGGGGTCTGTGCTGTGGGGGGAGTGACGATGCTCTCTAGAGTGAGGGGTCTGTGCTGTGGGGGGAGTGACGAGGCTCTCTAGAGTGAGGGGTCTGTGCTGTGGGGGGAGTGATGAGACTCTCTAGAGTGAGGGGTCTGTGCTGTGGGGGGAGTGACGATGCTCTCTAGAGTGAGGGGTCTGCGCTGTGGGGGGAGTGACGAGGCTCTCTAGAGTGAGGGGTCTGTGCTGTGGGGGGAGTGTCGAGGCTCTCTAGAGTGAGGGGTCTGTGCTGTGGGGTGGAGTGACCAGGCTCTCTAGAGTGAGGGGTCTGTGCTGAGGGGGGCAGTGACCAGGCTCTCTAGAGTGAGGGGTTTGTGCTGTGGGGGGATTGACGAGGCTCTCTAGAGTGAGCGGTCTGTGCTGTGGGGGGAGTGACGAGGCTCTCTAGAGTAAGGAGTCTGTGCTGTGGGGGGAGTGACGAGGCTCTCTAGAGTGAGTGGTCTGTGCTGTGGGGGGAGTGACGAGGCTCTCTAGAGAGAGGGGTCTGTGCTGTGGGGGAGTGACGAGGCTCTCTAGAGTGAGGGGTCTGTGCTGTGGGGGGAGTGACGAGGCTCTCTAGAGTGAGGGGTCTGTGCTGTGGGGGGAGTGACGAGGCTCTCTAGAGTGAGGGGTCTGTGCTGTGGGGGGAGTGACGAGGCTCTCTAGAGTGAGGGGTCTGTGCTGTGGGGGGAGTGACGAGGCTCTCTAGAGTGAGGGGTCTGTGCTGTGGGGGGAGTGACGAGGCTCTCTAGAGTGAGGGGTCTGTGCTGTGGGGGGAGTGACGAGGCTCTCTAGAGTGAGGGGTCTTTGCTGTGGGGTGAGTGACGATGCTCTCTAGAGTGAGGAGTCTGTGCTGTGGGGGGGAGTGTCGAGGCTCTCTAGAGTGAGGGGTCTGTGCTATGGGGGAGTGACGAGGCTCTCTAGAGTGAGGGGTCTGTGCTGTGGGTGGAGTGACGAGGCTCTCTAGAGTGAGGGGTCTGTGCTGTGGGGGGAGTGATGAGGCTCTCTAGAGTGAGGGGTCTGTGCTGTTGGGGGAGTGATGATGCTCTCTAGAGTGAGGGGTATGTGCTGGGGGGGATTGACGAGGCTCTCTAGAGTGAGGGGTCTGTGCTGTGGGGGGGAGTGACGAGGCTCTCTAGAGTGAGGGGTCTGTGCTGTGGGGGGGAGTGACGAGGCTCTCTAGAGTGAGGGGTATGTGCTGGGGGGGATTGACGAGGCTCTCTAGAGTGAGGGGTCTGTGCTGTGGGGGGAGTGACGAGCCTCTCTAGAGTGAGGGGTCTGTGCTGTGAGGGGAGTGATGAGGCTCTCTAGAGTGAGGGGTCTGTGCTGTGGGGGGAGTGACGATGCTCTCTAGAGTGAGGGGTCTGTGCTGTGGGGGGAGTGACGAGGCTCTCTAGAGTGAGGGGTCTGTGCTGTGGGGGGAGTGATGAGACTCTCTAGAGTGAGGGGTCTGTGCTGTGGGGGGAGTGACGATGCTCTCTAGAGTGAGGGGTCTGCGCTGTGGGGGGAGTGACGAGGCTCTCTAGAGTGAGGGGTCTGTGCTGTGGGGGGAGTGTCGAGGCTCTCTAGAGTGAGGGGTTTGTGCTGTGGGGGGAGTGACGAGGCTCTCTAGAGTGAGGGGTCTGTGCTATGGGGGGAGTGATGAGGCTCTCTAGAGTGTGGGGTCTGTGCTGTGGGGGGAGTGACGAGGCTCTCTAGAGTGAGGGGTCTGTGCTGTGGGGGGAGTGACGAGGCTCTCTAGAGTGAGGGGTCTGTGCTGTGGGGGGAGTGACGAGGCTCTCTAGAGTGAGGGGTCTGTGCTGTGGGGGGAGTGACGAGCCTCTCTAGAGTGAGGGGTCTGTGCTGGGGGGGGAGTGACGAGGCTCTCTAGAGTGAGGGGTCTGTGCTGTGGGGGGAGTGAGGAGGCTCTCTAGAGTGAGGGGTCTGTGCTAAGGGGGGAGTGACGAGGCTCTCTAGAGTGAGGGGTCTGTGCTGTGGGGGGGAGTGTCGAGGCTCTCTAGAGTGAGGGGTCTGTGCTGTGGGGTGGAGTGACCAGGCTCTCTAGAGAGAGGGGTCTGTGCTGTGGGGGAGTGACGAGGCTCTCTAGAGTGAGGGGTCTGTGCTGTGGGGGGAGTGACGAGGCTCTCTAGAGTGAGGGGTCTGTGCTGTGGGGGGAGTGACGAGGCTCTCTAGAGTGAGGGGTCTGTGCTGTGGGGGGAGTGACGAGGCTCTCTAGAGTGAGGGGTCTGTGCTGTGGGGGGAGTGACGAGGCTCTCTAGAGTGAGGGGTCTGTGCTGTGGGGGGAGTGACGAGGCTCTCTAGAGTGAGGGGTCTGTGCTGTGGGGGGAGTGACGAGGCTCTCTAGAGTGAGGGGTCTTTGCTGTGGGGTGAGTGACGATGCTCTCTAGAGTGAGGAGTCTGTGCTGTGGGGGGGAGTGTCGAGGCTCTCTAGAGTGAGGGGTCTGTGCTATGGGGGAGTGACGAGGCTCTCTAGAGTGAGGGGTCTGTGCTGTGGGTGGAGTGACGAGGCTCTCTAGAGTGAGGGGTCTGTGCTGTGGGGGGAGTGATGAGGCTCTCTAGAGTGAGGGGTCTGTGCTATTGGGGGGAGTGACGAGGCTCTCTAGAGTGAGGGGTCTGTGCTGTTGGGGGAGTGATGATGCTCTCTAGAGTGAGGGGTATGTGCTGGGGGGGATTGACGAGGCTCTCTAGAGTGAGGGGTCTGTGCTGTGGGGGGGAGTGACGAGGCTCTCTAGAGTGAGGGGTCTGTGCTGTGGGGGGGAGTGACGAGGCTCTCTAGAGTGAGGGGTCTGTGCTGTGGGGGGGATTGACGAGGCTCTCTAGAGTGAGGGGTCTGTGCTGTGGGGGGGAGTGACGAGGCTCTCTAGAGTGAGTGGTCTGTGCTGTGGGGGGAGTGACGAGGCTCTCTAGAGTGAGGGGTCTGTGCTGTGGGGGGGTGACGAGGCTCTCTAGAGTGAGGGGTCTGTGCTGTGGGGGGGGAGTGACGAGGCTCTCTAGAGTGAGGGGTCTGTGCTGTGGGGGGGATTGACGAGGCTCTCTAGAGTGAGGGGTCTGTGCTGTGGGGGGGAGTGACGAGGCTCTCTAGAGTGAGTGGTCTGTGCTCTGGGGGGAGTGACGAGGCTCTCTAGAGTGAGGGGTCTGTGCTGTGGGGGGGAGTGTCGAGGCTCTCTAGAGTGAGGGGTCTGTGCTGTGGGGGGGATTGACGAGGCTCTCTAGAGTGAGGGGTCTGTGCTGTGGGGGGGAGTGACGAGGCTCTCTAGAGTGAGGGGTCTGTGCTGTGGGGGGAGTGACGAGCCTCTCTAGAGTGAGGGGTCTGTGCTGTGGGGGGAGTGATGAGGCTCTCTAGAGTGAGGGGTCTGTGCTGTGGGGGGAGTGATGAGGCTCTCTAGAGTGAGGGGTCTGTGCTGTGGGGGGGATTGACGAGGCTCTCTAGAGTGAGGGGTCTGTGCTATGGGGGGAGTGATGAGGCTCTCTAGAGTGAGGGGTCTGTGCTATGGGGGGAGTGACGAGGCTCTCTAGAGTGAGGGGTCTGTGCTGTCGGGGGATTGACGAGGCTCTCTAGAGTGAGGGGTCTGTGCTGTGGGTGGAGTGACAAGGCTCTCTAGAGTGAGGGGTCTGTGCTGTGGGGGGGGAGTGACGAGGCTCTCTAGAGTGAGGGGTCTGTGCTGTGGGGGGGAGTGACGGGGCTCTCTAGAGTGAGGGGTCTGTGCTGTGGGTGGAGTGATGAGGCTCTCTAGAGTGAGGGGTCTGTGCTGTGGGTGGAGTGACAAGGCTCTCTAGAGTGAGGGGTCTGTGCTGTGGGGGGAGTGACGATGCTCTCTAGAGTGAGGGGTCTGTGCTGTGGGGCGAGTGACGAGGCTCTCTAGAGTGAGGGGTCTGTGCTGTGGGGGGAGTGACGATGCTCTCTAGAGTGAGGGGTCTGTGCTGTGGGGGGAGTGATGAGACTCTCTAGAGTGAGGGGTCTGTGCTGTGGGGGGAGTGACGATGCTCTCTAGAGTGAGGTGTCTGCGCTGTGGGGGGAGTGACGAGGCTCTCTAGAGTGAGGGGTCTGTGCTATGGGGGGAGTGACGAGGCTCTCTAGAGTGAGGGGTCTGTGCTGTGGGGGGCAGTGACCAGGCTCTCTAGAGTGAGGTGGTCTGTGCTGTGGGGGGGAGTGACGAGTCTGTCTAAAGCGAGGGGTCTGTGCTGTGGGGTGAGTGACGATGCTCTCTAGAGTGAGGCGGTCTGTGCTGTGGGGGGAGTGTCGAGGATCTCTAGAGTGAGGGGTCTGTGCTATGGGGGCAGTGTCGAGGCTCTCTAGAGTGAGGGGTCTGTGCTGTGGGGGGAGTGACGAGGCTCTCTAGAGTGAGGAGTCGGTGCTGTGGGGGGGAGTGACGAGGCTCTCTAGAGTGAGTGGTCTGTGCTGTGGGGGGAGTGACGAGGCTCTCTAGAGAGAGGGGTCTGTGCTGTGGGGGAGTGACGAGGCTCTCTAGAGTGAGGGGTCTGTGCTGTGGGGGGAGTGACGAGGCTCTCTAGAGTGAGGGGTCTGTGCTGTGGGGGGAGTGACGAGGCTCTCTAGAGTGAGGGGTCTGTGCTGGGGGGGATTGACGAGGCTCTCTAGAGTGAGGGGTCTGTGCTGTTGGGGGAGTGACGAGGCTCTCTAGAGTGAGGGGTCTGTGCTGTGGGGGGAGTGTCGATGCTCTCTAGAGTGAGGGGTCTGTGCTGTGGGGGGATTGACGAGGTTCTCTAGAGTGAGGGGTCTGTGCTGTGGGGGGATTGACGAGGCTCTCTAGAGTGAGGGGTCTGTGCTGTGGGGGGAGTGACGAGGCTCTCTAGAGTGAGGGGTCTGTGCTGTGGGGGGAGTGATGAGGCTCTCTAGAGTGAGGGGTCTGTGCTGTGGGGGGAGTGACGAGGCTCTCTAGAGTGAGGGGTCTGTGCTGTGGGGGGATTGACGAGGTTCTCTAGAGTGAGGGGTCTGTGCTGTGGGGGGATTGACGAGGCTCTCTAGAGTGAGGGGTCTGTGCTATGGGGGGAGTGATGAGGCTCTCTAGAGTGAGGGGTTTGTGCTGTGGGGGGAGTGACGAGGCTCTCTAGAGTGAGGGGTCTGTGCTATGGGGGGAGTGATGAGGCTCTCTAGAGTGTGGGGTCTGTGCTGTGGGGGGAGTGACGAGGCTCTCTAGAGTGAGGGGTCTGTGCTGTGGGGGGGATTGACGAGGCTCTCTAGAGCGAGGGGTCTGTGCTATGGGGGGAGTGATGAGGCTCTCTAGAGTGAGGGGTCTGTGCTGTGGGGGGAGTGACGAGGCTCTCTAGAGTGAGGGGTCCGTGCTGGGGGGAGTGACAAGGCTCTCTAGAGTGAGGGGTCTGTGCTGTGGGGGGAGTGACGAGGCTCTCTAGAGTGAGGGGTCTGTGCTGTGGGGGGAGTGACGAGGCTCTCTAGAGTGAGGGGTCTGTGCTGTGGGGGGAGTGACGAGGCTCTCTAGAGAGAGGGGTGTGTGCTGTGGGGGGAGTGACGAGGCTCTCTAGAGAGAGGGGTCTGTGCTGGGGGGAGTGACGAGGCTCTCTAGAGAGAGGGGTGTGTGCTGTGGGGGGAGTGACGAGGCTCTCTAGAGAGAGGGGTCTGTGCTGTGGGGGGGAGTGACGAGGCTCTCTAGAGAGAGGGGTGTGTGCTGTGGGGGGAGTGACGAGGCTCTCTAGAGAGAGGGGTGTGTGCTGTGGGGGGAGTGATGAGGCTCTCTAGAGTGTGGGGTCTGTGCTGTGGGGGGAGTGACGAGGCTCTCTAGAGTGAGGGGTCTGTGCTGTGGGGGGAGTGACGAGGCTCTCTAGAGTGAGGGGTCTGTGCTGTGGGGGGAGTGACGAGGCTCTCTAGAGTGAGGGGTCTGTGCTGTGGGGGGAGTGACGAGCCTCTCTAGAGGGAGGGGTCTGTGCTGGGGGGGGGAGTGACGAGGCTCTCTAGAGTGAGGGGTCTGTGCTGTGGGGGGAGTGAGGAGGCTCTCTAGAGTGAGGGGTCTGTGCTAAGGGGGGAGTGACGAGGCTCTCTAGAGTGAGGGGTCTGTGCTGTGGGGGGAGTGAGGAGGCTCTCTAGAGTGAGGGGACTTTGCTAAGGGGGGAGTGACGAGGCTCTCTAGAGTGAGGGGTTTGTGCTGTGGGGAGAGTGACGAGGCTCTCTAGAGTGAGGGGTCTGTGCTAAGGGGGGAGTGACGAGGCTCTCTAGAGTGAGGGGTCTGTGCTGTGGGGGGAGTGAGGAGGCTCTCTAGAGTGAGGGGACTTTGCTAAGGGGGGAGTGACGAGGCTCTCTAGAGTGAGGGGTCTGTGCTGTGGGGGGAGTGAGGAGGCTCTCTAGAGTGAGGGGACTTTGCTAAGGGGGGAGTGACGAGGCTCTCTAGAGTGAGGGGTCTGTGCTGTGGGGAGAGTGACGATGCTCTCTAGAGTGAGGGGTCTGTGCTGTGGGGAGAGTGACGAGGCTCTCTAGAGTGAGGGGTCTGTGCTGTGGGGGGAGTGACGAGGCTCTCTAGAGTGAGGGGTCTGTGCTGTGGGGGGAGTGATGAGGCTCTCTAGAGTGAGATGGTCTGTGCTATTGGGGGGAGTGACGAGGCTCTCTAGAGTGAGGGGTCTGTGCTGTGGGGGGAGTGAGGAGGCTCTCTAGAGTGAGGGGACTTTGCTAAGGGGGGAGTGACGAGGCTCTCTAGAGTGAGGGGTCTGTGCTGTGGGGAGAGTGACGATGCTCTCTAGAGTGAGGGGTCTGTGCTGTGGGGAGAGTGACGAGGCTCTCTAGAGTGAGGGGTCTGTGCTGTGGGGGGAGTGACGAGGCTCTCTAGAGTGAGGGGTCTGTGCTGTGGGGGGAGTGACGAGGCTCTCTAGAGTGAGGGGTCTGTGCTGTTGGGGGAGTGATGATGCTCTCTAGAGTGAGGGGTATGTGCTGGGGGGGATTGACGAGGCTGTCTAGAGTGAGGGGTCTGTGCTGTGGGGGGGAGTGACGAGGCTCTCTAGAGTGAGGGGTTTGTGCTGTGGGGGGAGTGATGATGCTCTCTAGAGTGAGGGGTCTGTGCTATTGGGGGGAGTAACGAGGCTCTCTAGAGTGAGGGGTCTGTGCTGTTGGGGGAGTGATGATGCTCTCTAGAGTGAGGGGTATGTGCTGGGGGGGATTGACGAGGCTGTCTAGAGTGAGGGGTCTGTGCTGTGGGGGGAGTGACGAGCCTCTCTAGAGTGAGGGGTCTGTGCTGTGGGGGGAGTGATGAGGCTCTCTAGAGTGAGGGGTCTGTGCTGTGGGGGGAGTGACGATGCTCTCTAGAGTGAGGGGTCTGTGCTGTGGGGGGAGTGACGAGGCTCTCTAGAGTGAGGGGTCTGTGCTGTGGGGGGAGTGATGAGACTCTCTAGAGTGAGGGGTCTGTGCTGTGGGGGGAGTGACGATGCTCTCTAGAGTGAGGGGTCTGCGCTGTGGGGGGAGTGACGAGGCTCTCTAGAGTGAGTGGTCTGTGCTGTGGGGGGAGTGTCGAGGCTCTCTAGAGTGAGGGGTCTGTGCTGTGGGGGGAGTGACGAGGCTCTCTAGAGTGAGGGGTCTGTGCTGTGGGGGGATTGACGAGGTTCTCTAGAGTGAGGGGTCTGTGCTGTGGGGGGATTGACGAGGCTCTCTAGAGTGAGGGGTCTGTGCTATGGGGGGGAGTGATGAGGCTCTCTAGAGTGAGGGGTTTGTGCTGTGGGGGGAGTGACGAGGCTCTCTAGAGTGAGGGGTCTGTGCTATGGGGGGAGTGATGAGGCTCTCTAGAGTGTGGTCTGTGCTGTGGGGGGGAGTGACGAGGCTCTCTAGAGTGAGGGGTCTGTGCTGTGGGGGGAGTGACGAGGCTCTCTAGAGTGAGGGGTCTGTGCTGTGGGGGGAGTGACGAGGCTCTCTAGAGTGAGGGGTCTGTGCTGTGGGGGGAGTGACGAGCCTCTCTAGAGTGAGGGGTCTGTGCTGGGGGGGGGAGTGACGAGGCTCTCTAGAGTGAGGGGTCTGTGCTGTGGGGGGAGTGAGGAGGCTCTCTAGAGTGAAGGGTCTGTGCTAAGGGGGGAGTGACGAGGCTCTCTAGAGTGAGGGGTCTGTGCTGTGGGGGAGTGAGGAGGCTCTCTAGAGTGAGGGGTCTTTGCTAAGGGGGGAGTGACGAGGCTCTCTAGAGTGAGGGGTCTGTGCTGTGGGGAGAGTGACGAGGCTCTCTAGAGTGAGGGGTCTGTGCTGTGGGGGGAGTGACGAGGCTCTCTAGAGTGAGGGGTCTGTGCTGTGGGGGGAGTGAGGAGGCTCTCTAGAGTGAGGGGTCTTTGCTAGAAGGGGGAGTGACGAGGCTCTCTAGAGTGAGGGGTCTGTGCTGTGGGGAGAGTGACGAGGCTCTCTAGAGTGAGGGGTCTGTGCTGGGGGGGATTGACGAGGCTGTCTAGAGTGAGGGGTCTGTGCTGTGGGGGGAGTGACGAGCCTCTCTAGAGTGAGGGGTCTGTGCTGTGGGGGGAGTGATGAGGCTCTCTAGAGTGAGGGGTCTGTGCTGTGGGGGGAGTGACGATGCTCTCTAGAGTGAGGGGTCTGTGCTGTGGGGGGAGTGACGAGGCTCTCTAGAGTGAGGGGTCTGTGCTGTGGGGGGGAGTGATGAGACTCTCTAGAGTGAGGGGTCTGTGCTGTGGGGGGAGTGACGATGCTCTCTAGAGTGAGGGGGTCTGCGCTGTGGGGGGAGTGACGAGGCTCTCTAGAGTGAGTGGTCTGTGCTGTGGGGGGAGTGTCGAGGCTCTCTAGAGTGAGGGGTCTGTGCTGTGGGGGGAGTGACGAGGCTCTCTAGAGTGAGGGGTCTGTGCTGTGGGGGGAGTGATGAGACTCTCTAGAGTGAGGGGTCTGTGCTGTGGGGGGAGTGACGATGCTCTCTAGAGTGAGGGGGTCTGCGCTGTGGGGGGAGTGACGAGGCTCTCTAGAGTGAGTGGTCTGTGCTGTGGGGGGAGTGTAGAGGCTCTCTAGAGTGAGGGGTCTGTGCTGTGGGGGGAGTGACGATGCTCTCTAGAGTGAGGGGTCTGTGCTGTGGGGGGAGTGATGAGACTCTCTAGAGTGAGGGGTCTGTGCTGTGGGGGGAGTGACGATGCTCTCTAGAGTGAGGGGTCTGCGCTGTGGGGGGAGTGACGAGGCTCTCTAGAGTGAGGGGTCTGTGCTGTGGGGGGAGTGACGAGGCTCTCTAGAGTGAGTGGTCTGTGCTGTGGGGGGATTGACGAGGCTCTCTAGAGTGAGTGGTCTGTGCTGTGGGGGGAGTGACCAGGCTCTCTAGAGTGAGGGGTCTGTGCTGTGGGGGGGGAGTGACCAGGCTCTCTAGAGTGAGGCGGTCTGTGCTGTGGGGGGAGTGTCGAGGATCTCTAGAGTGAGGGGTCTGTGCTATGGGGGGAGTGTCGAGGCTCTCTAGAGTGAGGGGTCTGTGCTGTGGGGGGAGTGACGAGGCTCTCTAGAGGGAGGGGTCTGTGCTGTGGGGGGATTGACGAGGCTCTCTAGAGTGAAGGGTCTGTGCTGGGGGGGGAGTGACGAGGCTCTCTAGAGTGAGGGGTCAGTGCTGTGGGGGGGAGTGACGAGGCTCTCTAGAGTGAGGGGTCTGTGCTGTGGGGGGAGTGACGAGGCTCTCTAGAGTGAGGAGTCTGTGCTGTGGGGGGAGTGACGAGGCTCTCTAGAGTGAGTGGTCTGTGCTGTGGGGGGAGTGACGAGGCTCTCTAGAGAGAGGGGTCTGTGCTGTGGGGGAGTGACGAGGCTCTCTAGAGTGAGGGGTCTGTGCTGTGGGGGGAGTGACGAAGCTCTCTAGAGTGAGGGGTCTGTGCTGTGGGGGGAGTGACGAGGCTCTCTAGAGTGAGGGGTCTGTGCTGGGGGGGATTGACAAGGCTCTCTAGAGTGAGGGGTCTGTGCTGTTGGGGGAGTGACGAGGCTCTCTAGAGTGAGGGGTCTGTGCTGTGGGGGGGAGTGTCGATGCTCTCTAGAGTGAGGGGTCTATGCTGTGGGGGGGAGTGACGAGGCTCTCTAGAGTGAGGGGTCTGTGCTGTGGGGGGATTGACGAGGTTCTCTAGAGTGAGGGGTCTGTGCTGTGGGGGGATTGACGAGGCTCTCTAGAGTGAGGGGTTTGTGCTGTGGGGGGAGTGACGAGGCTCTCTAGAGTGAGGGGTCTGTGCTATGGGGGGAGTGATGAGGCTCTCTAGAGTGTGGGGTCTGTGCTGTGGGGGGAGTGACGAGGCTCTCTAGAGTGAGGGGTCTGTGCTGTGGGGGGAGTGATGAGGCTCTCTAGAGTGAGGGGTCTGTGCTGTGGGGGGAGTGACGAGCCTCTCTAGAGTGAGGGGTCTGTGCTGTGAGGGGAGTGATGAGGCTCTCTAGAGTGAGGGGTCTGTGCTGTGGGGGGAGTGACGATGCTCTCTAGAGTGAGGGGTCTGTGCTGTGGGGGGAGTGACGAGGCTCTCTAGAGTGAGGGGTCTGTGCTGTGGGGGGAGTGATGAGACTCTCTAGAGTGAGGGGTCTGTGCTGTGGGGGGAGTGACGATGCTCTCTAGAGTGAGGGGTCTGCGCTGTGGGGGGAGTGACGAGGCTCTCTAGAGTGAGGGGTCTGTGCTGTGGGGGGAGTGTCGAGGCTCTCTAGAGTGAGGGGTTTGTGCTGTGGGGGGAGTGACGAGGCTCTCTAGAGTGAGGGGTCTGTGCTATGGGGGGAGTGATGAGGCTCTCTAGAGTGTGGGGGTCTGTGCTGTGGGGGGAGTGACGAGGCTCTCTAGAGTGAGGGGTCTGTGCTGTGGGGGGAGTGACGAGGCTCTCTAGAGTGAGGGGTCTGTGCTGTGGGGGGAGTGACGAGGCTCTCTAGAGTGAGGGGTCTGTGCTGTGGGGGGAGTGACGAGCCTCTCTAGAGTGAGGGGTCTGTGCTGGGGGGGGAGTGACGAGGCTCTCTAGAGTGAGGGGTCTGTGCTGTGGGGGGAGTGAGGAGGCTCTCTAGAGTGAGGGGTCTGTGCTAAGGGGGGAGTGACGAGGCTCTCTAGAGTGAGGGGTCTGTGCTGTGGGGGGAGTGTCGAGGCTCTCTAGAGTGAGGGGTCTGTGCTGTGGGGTGGAGTGACCAGGCTCTCTAGAGAGAGGGGTCTGTGCTGTGGGGGAGTGACGAGGCTCTCTAGAGTGAGGGGTCTGTGCTGTGGGGGGAGTGACGAGGCTCTCTAGAGTGAGGGGTCTGTGCTGTGGGGGGAGTGACGAGGCTCTCTAGAGTGAGGGGTCTGTGCTGTGGGGGGAGTGACGAGGCTCTCTAGAGTGAGGGGTCTGTGCTGTGGGGGGAGTGACGAGGCTCTCTAGAGTGAGGGGTCTGTGCTGTGGGGGGAGTGACGAGGCTCTCTAGAGTGAGGGGTCTGTGCTGTGGGGGGGAGTGACGAGGCTCTCTAGAGTGAGGGGTCTTTGCTGTGGGGTGAGTGACGATGCTCTCTAGAGTGAGGAGTCTGTGCTGTGGGGGGGAGTGTCGAGGCTCTCTAGAGTGAGGGGTCTGTGCTATGGGGGAGTGACGAGGCTCTCTAGAGTGAGGGGTCTGTGCTGTGGGTGGAGTGACGAGGCTCTCTAGAGTGAGGGGTCTGTGCTGTGGGGGGAGTGATGAGGCTCTCTAGAGTGAGGGGTCTGTGCTATTGGGGGGAGTGACGAGGCTCTCTAGAGTGAGGGGTCTGTGCTGTTGGGGGAGTGATGATGCTCTCTAGAGTGAGGGGTATGTGCTGGGGGGATTGACGAGGCTCTCTAGAGTGAGGGGTCTGTGCTGTGGGGGGGAGTGACGAGGCTCTCTAGAGTGAGGGGTCTGTGCTGTGGGGGGGAGTGACGAGGCTCTCTAGAGTGAGGGGTCTGTGCTGTGGGGGGGATTGACGAGGCTCTCTAGAGTGAGGGGTCTGTGCTGTGGGGGGGAGTGACGAGGCTCTCTAGAGTGAGTGGTCTGTGCTGTGGGGGGGAGTGACGAGGCTCTCTAGAGTGAGGGGTCTGTGCTGTGGGGGGGTGACGAGGCTCTCTAGAGTGTGGGGTCTGTGCTGTGGGGGGGAGTGACGAGGCTCTCTAGAGTGAGGGGTCTGTGCTGTGGGGGGGGATTGACGAGGCTCTCTAGAGTGAGGGGTCTGTGCTGTGGGGGGGAGTGACGAGGCTCTCTAGAGTGAGTGGTCTGTGCTCTGGGGGGAGTGACGAGGCTCTCTAGAGTGAGGGGTCTGTGCTGTGGGGGGGAGTGTCGAGGCTCTCTAGAGTGAGGGGTCTGTGCTGTGGGGGGGATTGACGAGGCTCTCTAGAGTGAGGGGTCTGTGCTGTGGGGGGGAGTGACGAGGCTCTCTAGAGTGAGGGGTCTGTGCTGTGGGGGGAGTGACGAGCCTCTCTAGAGTGAGGGGTCTGTGCTGTGGGGGGAGTGATGAGGCTCTCTAGAGTGAGGGGTCTGTGCTGTGGGGGGAGTGATGAGGCTCTCTAGAGTGAGGGGTCTGTGCTGTGGGGGGGATTGACGAGGCTCTCTAGAGTGAGGGGTCTGTGCTATGGGGGGAGTGATGAGGCTCTCTAGAGTGAGGGGTCTGTGCTATGGGGGGAGTGACGAGGCTCTCTAGAGTGAGGGGTCTGTGCTGTCGGGGGATTGACGAGGCTCTCTAGAGTGAGGGGTCTGTGCTGTGGGTGGAGTGACAAGGCTCTCTAGAGTGAGGGGTCTGTGCTGTGGGGGGGAGTGACGAGGCTCTCTAGAGTGAGGGGTCTGTGCTGTGGGGGGGAGTGACGGGGCTCTCTAGAGTGAGGGGTCTGTGCTGTGGGTGGAGTGATGAGGCTCTCTAGAGTGAGGGGTCTGTGCTGTGGGTGGAGTGACAAGGCTCTCTAGAGTGAGGGGTCTGTGCTGTGGGGGGAGTGACGATGCTCTCTAGAGTGAGGGGTCTGTGCTGTGGGGCGAGTGACGAGGCTCTCTAGAGTGAGGGGTCTGTGCTGTGGGGGGAGTGACGATGCTCTCTAGAGTGAGGGGTCTGTGCTGTGGGGGGAGTGATGAGACTCTCTAGAGTGAGGGGTCTGTGCTGTGGGGGGAGTGACGATGCTCTCTAGAGTGAGGTGTCTGCGCTGTGGGGGGAGTGACGAGGCTCTCTAGAGTGAGGGGTCTGTGCTATGGGGGGAGTGACGAGGCTCTCTAGAGTGAGGGGTCTGTGCTGTGGGGGGCAGTGACCAGGCTCTCTAGAGTGAGGTGGTCTGTGCTGTGGGGGGGAGTGACGAGTCTGTCTAAAGCGAGGGGTCTGTGCTGTGGGGTGAGTGACGATGCTCTCTAGAGTGAGGCGGTCTGTGCTGTGGGGGGAGTGTCGAGGATCTCTAGAGTGAGGGGTCTGTGCTGTGGGGGGGAGTGACGAGGCTCTCTAGAGTGAGGGGTCTGTGCTGTGGGGGGAGTGACGAGGCTCTCTAGAGTGAGGGGTCTGTGCTGTGGGGGGAGTGACGAGGCTCTCTAGAGTGAGGGGTCTGTGCTGTGGGGGGAGTGACGAGGCTCTCTAGAGTGAGGGGTCTGTGCTGTGGGGGGAGTGACGAGGCTCTCTAGAGTGAGGGGGTCTTTGCTGTGGGGTGAGTGACGATGCTCTCTAGAGTGAGGAGTCTGTGCTGTGGGGGGGAGTGTCGAGGCTCTCTAGAGTGAGGGGTCTGTGCTATGGGGGAGTGACGAGGCTCTCTAGAGTGAGGGGTCTGTGCTGTGGGTGGAGTGACGAGGCTCTCTAGAGTGAGGGGTCTGTGCTGTGGGGGGAGTGATGAGGCTCTCTAGAGTGAGGGGTCTGTGCTATTGGGGGGAGTGACGAGGCTCTCTAGAGTGAGGGGTCTGTGCTGTTGGGGGAGTGATGATGCTCTCTAGAGTGAGGGGTATGTGCTGGGGGGGATTGACGAGGCTCTCTAGAGTGAGGGGTCTGTGCTGTGGGGGGGAGTGACGAGGCTCTCTAGAGTGAGGGGTCTGTGCTGTGGGGGGGAGTGACGAGGCTCTCTAGAGTGAGGGGTCTGTGCTGTGGGGGGGATTGACGAGGCTCTCTAGAGTGAGGGGTCTGTGCTGTGGGGGGGAGTGACGAGGCTCTCTAGAGTGAGTGGTCTGTGCTGTGGGGGGAGTGACGAGGCTCTCTAGAGTGAGGGGTCTGGCTGTGGGGGGGGTGACGAGGCTCTCTAGAGTGTGGGGTCTGTGCTGTGGGGGGGAGTGACGAGGCTCTCTAGAGTGAGGGGTCTGTGCTGTGGGGGGGATTGACGAGGCTCTCTAGAGTGAGGGGTCTGTGCTGTGGGGGGGAGTGACGAGGCTCTCTAGAGTGAGTGGTCTGTGCTCTGGGGGGAGTGACGAGGCTCTCTAGAGTGAGGGGTCTGTGCTGTGGGGGGGGAGTGTCGAGGCTCTCTAGAGTGAGGGGTCTGTGCTGTGGGGGGGATTGACGAGGCTCTCTAGAGTGAGGGGTCTGTGCTGTGGGGGGGAGTGACGAGGCTCTCTAGAGTGAGGGGTCTGTGCTGTGGGGGGGAGTGACGAGCCTCTCTAGAGTGAGGGGTCTGTGCTGTGGGGGGAGTGATGAGGCTCTCTAGAGTGAGGGGTCTGTGCTGTGGGGGGAGTGATGAGGCTCTCTAGAGTGAGGGGTCTGTGCTGTGGGGGGGATTGACGAGGCTCTCTAGAGTGAGGGGTCTGTGCTATGGGGGGAGTGATGAGGCTCTCTAGAGTGAGGGGTCTGTGCTATGGGGGGAGTGACGAGGCTCTCTAGAGTGAGGGGTCTGTGCTGTCGGGGGATTGAACGAGGCTCTCTAGAGTGAGGGGTCTGTGCTGTGGGTGGAGTGACAAGGCTCTCTAGAGTGAGGGGTCTGTGCTGTGGGGGGGAGTGACGAGGCTCTCTAGAGTGAGGGGTCTGTGCTGTGGGGGGGAGTGACGGGGCTCTCTAGAGTGAGGGGTCTGTGCTGTGGGTGGAGTGATGAGGCTCTCTAGAGTGAGGGGTCTGTGCTGTGGGTGGAGTGACAAGGCTCTCTAGAGTGAGGGGGTCTGTGCTGTGGGGGGAGTGACGATGCTCTCTAGAGTGAGGGGTCTGTGCTGTGGGGCGAGTGACGAGGCTCTCTAGAGTGAGGGGTCTGTGCTGTGGGGGGAGTGACGATGCTCTCTAGAGTGAGGGGTCTGTGCTGTGGGGGGAGTGATGAGACTCTCTAGAGTGAGGGGTCTGTGCTGTGGGGGGAGTGACGATGCTCTCTAGAGTGAGGTGTCTGCGCTGTGGGGGGAGTGACGAGGCTCTCTAGAGTGAGGGGTCTGTGCTATGGGGGGAGTGACGAGGCTCTCTAGAGTGAGGGGTCTGTGCTGTGGGGGGCAGTGACCAGGCTCTCTAGAGTGAGGTGGTCTGTGCTGTGGGGGGGAGTGACGAGTCTGTCTAAAGCGAGGGGTCTGTGCTGTGGGGGTGAGTGACGATGCTCTCTAGAGTGAGGCGGTCTGTGCTGTGGGGGGAGTGTCGAGGATCTCTAGAGTGAGGGGTCTGTGCTATGGGGGCAGTGTCGAGGCTCTCTAGAGTGAGGGGTCTGTGCTGTGGGGGGAGTGACGAGGCTCTCTAGAGTGAGGAGTCGGTGCTGTGGGGGGAGTGACGAGGCTCTCTAGAGTGAGTGGTCTGTGCTGTGGGGGGAGTGACGAGGCTCTCTAGAGAGAGGGGTCTGTGCTGTGGGGGAGTGACGAGGCTCTCTAGAGTGAGGGGTCTGTGCTGTGGGGGGAGTGACGAGGCTCTCTAGAGTGAGGGGTCTGTGCTGTGGGGGGAGTGACGAGGCTCTCTAGAGTGAGGGGTCTGTGCTGGGGGGGATTGACGAGGCTCTCTAGAGTGAGGGGTCTGTGCTGTTGGTGGAGTGACGAGGCTCTCTAGAGTGAGGGGTCTGTGCTGTGGGGGGAGTGTCGATGCTCTCTAGAGTGAGGGGTCTGTGCTGTGGGGGGATTGACGAGGTTCTCTAGAGTGAGGGGTCTGTGCTGTGGGGGGATTGACGAGGCTCTCTAGAGTGAGGGGTCTGTGCTGTGGGGGGAGTGACGAGGCTCTCTAGAGTGAGGGGTCTGTGCTGTGGGGGGAGTGATGAGGCTCTCTAGAGTGAGGGGTCTGTGCTGTGGGGGGAGTGACGAGGCTCTCTAGAGTGAGGGGTCTGTGCTGTGGGGGGATTGACGAGGTTCTCTAGAGTGAGGGGTCTGTGCTGTGGGGGGATTGACGAGGCTCTCTAGAGTGAGGGGTCTGTGCTATGGGGGGAGTGATGAGGCTCTCTAGAGTGAGGGGTTTGTGCTGTGGGGGGGAGTGACGAGGCTCTCTAGAGTGAGGGGTCTGTGCTATGGGGGGAGTGATGAGGCTCTCTAGAGTGTGGGGTCTGTGCTGTGGGGGGGAGTGACGAGGCTCTCTAGAGTGAGGGGTCTGTGCTGTGGGGGGGATTGACGAGGCTCTCTAGAGCGAGGGGTCTGTGCTATGGGGGGAGTGATGAGGCTCTCTAGAGTGAGGGGTCTGTGCTGTGGGGGGAGTGACGAGGCTCTCTAGAGTGAGGGGTCCGTGCTGGGGGGAGTGACAAGGCTCTCTAGAGTGAGGGGTCTGTGCTGTGGGGGGAGTGACGAGGCTCTCTAGAGTGAGGGGTCTCTGCTGTGGGGGGAGTGACGAGGCTCTCTAGAGTGAGGGGTCTGTGCTGTGGGGGGAGTGACGAGGCTCTCTAGAGAGAGGGGTGTGTGCTGTGGGGGGAGTGACGAGGCTCTCTAGAGAGAGGGGTCTGTGCTGGGGGGAGTGACGAGGCTCTCTAGAGAGAGGGGTGTGTGCTGTGGGGGGGGAGTGACGAGGCTCTCTAGAGAGAGGGGTCTGTGCTGTGGGGGGAGTGACGAGGCTCTCTAGAGAGAGGGGTGTGTGCTGTGGGGGGGAGTGACGAGGCTCTCTAGAGAGAGGGGTGTGTGCTGTGGGGGGGAGTGACGAGGCTCTCTAGAGAGAGGGGTCTGTGCTGTGGGGGCGTGATGAGGCTCTCTAGAGTGAGGGGTCTGTGCTGTGGGGGGGGAGTGACGAGGCTCTCTAGAGTGAGGGGTCTGTGCTGTGGGGGGAGTGATGAGGCTCTCTAGAGTGAGGGGTCTGTGCTGTGGGGGGAGTGACGAGGCTCTCTAGAGTGAGGGGTCTGTGCTGTGGGGGGAGTGACGAGACTCTCTAGAGAGAGGGGTCTGTGCTGTGGGGGGGGAGTGACGAGGCTCTCTAGAGTGAGGGGTCTGTGCTGTGGGGGGAGTGACGAGGCTCTCTAGAGAGAGGGGTCTGTGCTGTGGGGGGAGTGACGAGGCTCTCTAGAGTGAGGGGTCTGTGCTGTGGGGGGAGTGACGAGGCTCTCTAGAATGAGGGGTCTGTGCTGTGGGGGGAGTGACGAGGCTCTCTAGAGAGAGGGGTCTGTGCTGTGGGGGGAGTGACGAGGCTCTCTAGAGTGAGGGGTCTGTGCTGTGGGGGGAGTGACGAGGCTCTCTAGAGTGAGGCGTCTATGTGTGGGGGTGAGTGACGAGGCTCTCTAGAGTGAGGGGTCTGTGCTGTGCGGGGAGTGACGAGGCTCTCTAGAGTGAGGGGTCTGTGCTGTGGGGGGAGTGACGAGGCTCTCTAGAGTGAGGGGTCTGTGCTGTGGGGGGAGTGACGAGGCTCTCTAGAGTGAGGGGTCTGTGCTGTGGGGGGAGTGACGAGGCTCTCTAGAGTGAGGGGTCTGTGCTGTGGGGGGAGTGACGAGGCTCTCTAGAGTGAGGGGGTCTGTGCTGTGGGGGGAGTGACGAGGCTCTCTAGAGTGAGGGGTCTGTGCTGTGGGGGGAGTGACGAGGCTCTCTAGAGTGAGGGGTCTGTGCTGTGGGGGGAGTGACGAGGCTCTCTAGAGTGAGGGGTCTGTGCTGTGGGGGGGAGTGACGAGGCTCTCTAGAGTGAGGGGTCTGTGCTGTGGGGGGAGTGACGAGGCTCTCTAGAGTGAGGGGTCTTTGCTGTGGGGTGAGTGACGATGCTCTCTAGAGTGAGGAGTCTGTGCTGTGGGGGGGAGTGTCGAGGCTCTCTAGAGTGAGGGGTCTGTGCTATGGGGGAGTGACGAGGCTCTCTAGAGTGAGGGGTCTGTGCTGTGGGGTGGAGTGACGAGGCTCTCTAGAGTGAGGGGTCTGTGCTGTGGGGGGAGTGATGAGGCTCTCTAGAGTGAGGGGTCTGTGCTATTGGGGGGAGTGACGAGGCTCTCTAGAGTGAGGGGTCTGTGCTGTTGGGGGAGTGATGATGCTCTCTAGAGTGAGGGGTATGTGCTGGGGGGGGATTGACGAGGCTCTCTAGAGTGAGGGGTCTGTGCTGTGGGGGGGAGTGACGAGGCTCTCTAGAGTGAGGGGTCTGTGCTGTGGGGGGGAGTGACGAGGCTCTCTAGAGTGAGGGGTCTGTGCTGTGGGGGGGATTGACGAGGCTCTCTAGAGTGAGGGGTCTGTGCTGTGGGGGGGAGTGACGAGGCTCTCTAGAGTGAGTGGTCTGTGCTGTGGGGGGGAGTGACGAGGCTCTCTAGAGTGAGGGGTCTGTGCTGTGGGGGGGAGTGACGAGGCTCTCTAGAGTGAGGGGTCTGTGCTGTGGGGGGGAGTGACGAGGCTCTCTAGAGTGAGGGGTCTGTGCTGTGGGGGGGATTGACGAGGCTCTCTAGAGTGAGGGGTCTGTGCTGTGGGGGGGAGTGACGAGGCTCTCTAGAGTGAGTGGTCTGTGCTCTGGGGGGAGTGACGAGGCTCTCTAGAGTGAGGGGTCTGTGCTGTGGGGGGGAGTGACGAGGCTCTCTAGAGTGAGGGGTCTGTGCTGTGGGGGGGAGTGACGAGGCTCTCTAGAGTGAGGGGTCTGTGCTGTGGGGGGGGAGTGACGAGGCTCTCTAGAGTGAGGGGTCTGTGCTGTGGGGGGGAGTGACGAGGCTCTCTAGAGTGAGGGGTCTGTGCTGTGGGGGGGATTGACGAGGCTCTCTAGAGTGAGGGGTCTGTGCTGTGGGGGGAGTGACGAGCTCTCTAGAGTGAGGGGTCTGTGCTGTGGGGGGAGTGACGAGCCTCTCTAGAGTGAGGGGGTCTGTGCTGTGGGGGGAGTGATGAGGCTCTCTAGAGTGAGGGGGTCTGTGCTGTGGGGGGAGTGATGAGGCTCTCTAGAGTGAGGGGTCTGTGCTGTGGGGGGGATTGACGAGGCTCTCTAGAGTGAGGGGTCTGTGCTATGGGGGGAGTGATGAGGCTCTCTAGAGTGAGGGGTCTGTGCTATGGGGGGGAGTGACGAGGCTCTCTAGAGTGAGGGGTCTGTGCTGTCGGGGGATTGACGAGGCTCTCTAGAGTGAGGGGTCTGTGCTGTGGGTGGAGTGACAAGGCTCTCTAGAGTGAGGGGTCTGTGCTGTGGGGGGGAGTGACGAGGCTCTCTAGAGTGAGGGGTCTGTGCTGTGGGGGGGAGTGACGGGGCTCTCTAGAGTGAGGGGTCTGTGCTGTGGGTGGAGTGATGAGGCTCTCTAGAGTGAGGGGTCTGTGCTGTGGGTGGAGTGACAAGGCTCTCTAGAGTGAGGGGTCTGTGCTGTGGGGGGAGTGACGATGCTCTCTAGAGTGAGGGGTCTGTGCTGTGGGGCGAGTGACGAGGCTCTCTAGAGTGAGGGGTCTGTGCTGTGGGGGAGTGACGATGCTCTCTAGAGTGAGGGGTCTGTGCTGTGGGGGGGAGTGATGAGACTCTCTAGAGTGAGGGGTCCTGTGCTGTGGGGGGGGAGTGACGATGCTCTCTAGAGTGAGGTTGTCTGCGCTGTGGGGGGAGTGACGAGGCTCTCTAGAGTGAGGGGTCTGTGCTGATGGGGGAGTGGTCGAGGCTCTCTAGAGTGAGGGGACTGTGCTGTGGGGGGGAGTGACGAGTCTGTCTAAAGCGAGGGGATGCTCTCTAGAGTGAGGCGGTCTGTGCTGTGGGGGGAGTGTCGAGGATCTCTAGAGTGAGGGGTCTGTGCTATGGGGGGAGTGTCGAGGCTCTCTAGAGTGAGGGGTCTGTGCTGTGGGGGGAGTGACGAGGCTCTCTAGAGTGAGGAGTCTGTGCTGTGGGGGGAGTGACGAGGCTCTCTAGAGTGAGTGGTCTGTGCTGTGGGGGGAGTGACGAGGCTCTCTAGAGAGAGGGGTCTGTGGTGTGGGGGGAGTGACGAGGCTCTCTAGAGTGAGGGGTCTGTGCTGTGGGGGGAGTGACGAGGCTCTCTAGAGTGAGGGGTCTGTGCTGTGGGGGGAGTGACGAGGCTCTCTAGAGTGAGGGGTCTGTGCTGGGGGGGATTGACGAGGCTCTCTAGAGTGAGGGGTCTGTGCTGTTGGGGGAGTGACGAGGCTCTCTAGAGTGAGGGGTCTGTGCTGTGGGGGGAGTGTCGATGCTCTCTAGAGTGAGGGGTCTGTGCTGTGGGGGGATTGACGAGGTTCTCTAGAGTGAGGGGTCTGTGCTGTGGGGGGAGTGACGAGGCTCTCTAGAGAGAGGGGTCTGTGCTGTGGGGGAGTGACGAGGCTCTCTAGAGTGAGGGGTCTGTGCTGTGGGGGGAGTGACGAGGCTCTCTAGAGTGAGGGGTCTGTGCTGTGGGGGGGAGTGACGAGGCTCTCTAGAGTGAGGGGTCTGTGCTGGGGGGGATTGACGAGGCTCTCTAGAGTGAGGGGTCTGTGCTGTTGGGGGAGTGACGAGGCTCTCTAGAGTGAGGGGTCTGTGCTGTGGGGGGAGTGTCGATGCTCTCTAGAGTGAGGGGTCTGTGCTGTGGGGGGATTGACGAGCCTCTCTAGAGTGAGGGGTCTGTGCTGGGGGGGGAGTGACGAGGCTCTCTAGAGTGAGGGGTCTGTGCTGTGGGGGGAGTGAGGAGGCTCTCTAGAGTGAGGGGTCTGTGCTAAGGGGGGAGTGACGAGGCTCTCTAGAGTGAGGGGTCTGTGCTGTGGGGGGAGTGAGGAGGCTCTCTAGAGTGAGGGGTCTTTGCTAAGGGGGGAGTGACGAGGCTCTCTAGAGTGAGGGGTCTGTGCTGTGGGGAGAGTGACGAGGCTCTCTAGAGTGAGGGGTCTGTGCTGTGGGGGGAGTGACGAGGCTCTCTAGAGTGAGGGGTCTGTGCTGTGGGGGGAGTGATGAGGCTCTCTAGAGTGAGGGGTCTGTGCTGTGGGGGGAGTGACGAGGCTCTCTAGAGTGAGGGGTCTGTGCTGTGGGGGGATTGACGAGGTTCTCTAGAGTGAGGGGTCTGTGCTGTGGGGGGATTGACGAGGCTCTCTAGAGTGAGGGGTCTGTGCTATGGGGGGAGTGATGAGGCTCTCTAGAGTGAGGGGTTTGTGCTGTGGGGGGAGTGACGAGGCTCTCTAGAGTGAGGGGTCTGTGCTATGGGGGGAGTGATGAGGCTCTCTAGAGTGTGGGGTCTGTGCTGTGGGGGGAGTGACGAGGCTCTCTAGAGTGAGGGGTCTGTGCTGTGGGGGGAGTGACGAGGCTCTCTAGAGTGAGGGGTCTGTGCTGTGGGGGGAGTGACGAGGCTCTCTAGAGTGAGGGGTCTGTGCTGTGGGGGGAGTGACGAGCCTCTCTAGAGTGAGGGGTCTGTGCTGGGGGGGGGAGTGACGAGGCTCTCTAGAGTGAGGGGTCTGTGCTGTGGGGGGAGTGAGGAGGCTCTCTAGAGTGAGGGGTCTGTGCTAAGGGGGGAGTGACGAGGCTCTCTAGAGTGAGGGGTCTGTGCTGTGGGGGGAGTGAGGAGGCTCTCTAGAGTGAGGGGTCTTTGCTAAGGGGGGAGTGACGAGGCTCTCTAGAGTGAGGGGTCTGTGCTGTGGGGAGAGTGACGAGGCTCTCTAGAGTGAGGGGTCTGTGCTGTGGGGGGAGTGACGAGGCTCTCTAGAGTGAGGGGTCTGTGCTGTGGGGGGAGTGATGAGGCTCTCTAGAGTGAGATGGTCTGTGCTGTGGGGGGAGTGACGAGCCTCTCTAGAGTGAGGGGTCTGTGCTGTGGGGGGAGTGACGAGGCTCTCTAGAGTGAGGGGTATGTGCTGGGGGGGATTGACGAGGCTGTCTAGAGTGAGGGGTCTGTGCTGTGGGGGGAGTGACGAGCCTCTCTAGAGTGAGGGGTCTGTGCTGTGGGGGGATTGACGAGGCTCTCTAGAGTGAGGGGTATGTGCTGGGGGGGATTGACGAGGCCTCTCTAGAGTGAGGGGTCTGTGCTGTGGGGGGAGTGATGAGGCTCTCTAGAGTGAGGGGTATGTGCTGGGGGGGATTGACGAGGCTCTCTAGAGTGAGGGGTCTGTGCTGTGGGGGGAGTGATGAGGCTCTCTAGAGTGAGGGGTCTGTGCTGTGGGGGGAGTGACGATGCTCTCTAGAGTGAGGGGTCTGTGCTGTGGGGGGAGTGACGAGGCTCTCTAGAGTGAGGGGTCTGTGCTGTGGGGGGAGTGATGAGACTCTCTAGAGTGAGGGGTCTGTGCTGTGGCGGGGAGTGACGATGCTCTCTAGAGTGAGGGGTCTGCGCTGTGGGGGGAGTGACGAGGCTCTCTAGAGTGAGTGGTCTGTGCTGTGGGGGGAGTGTCGAGGCTCTCTAGAGTGAGGGGTCTGTGCTGTGGGGGGAGTGACGAGGCTCTCTAGAGTGAGGGGTCTGTGCTGTGGGGGGAGTGATGAGACTCTCTAGAGTGAGGGGTCTGTGCTGTGGGGGGAGTGACGATGCTCTCTAGAGTGAGGGGTCTGCGCTGTGGGGGGAGTGACGAGGCTCTCTAGAGTGAGTGGTCTGTGCTGTGGGGGGGAGTGTCGAGGCTCTCTAGAGTGAGGGGTCTGTGCTGTGGGGGGAGTGACGATGCTCTCTAGAGTGAGGGGTCTGTGCTGTGGGGGGAGTGATGAGACTCTCTAGAGTGAGGGGTCTGTGCTGTGGGGGGAGTGACGATGCTCTCTAGAGTGAGGGGTCTGCGCTGTGGGGGGAGTGACGAGGCTCTCTAGAGTGAGTGGTCTGTGCTGTGGGGGGATTGACGAGGCTCTCTAGAGTGAGTGGTCTGTGCTGTGGGGGGAGTGACCAGGCTCTCTAGAGTGAGGGGTCTGTGCTGTGGGGGGGAGTGACGATGCTCTCTAGAGTGAGGGCGGTCTGTGCTGTGGGGGGAGTGTCGAGGATCTCTAGAGTGAGGGGTCTGTGCTATGGGGGGAGTGTCGAGGCTCTCTAGAGTGAGGGGTCTGTGCTGTGGGGGGAGTGACGAGGCTCTCTAGAGTGAGGGGTCTGTGCTGTGGGGGGATTGACGAGGCTCTCTAGAGTGAAGGGTCTGTGCTGGGGGGGAGTGACGAGGCTCTCTAGAGTGAGGGGTCAGTGCTGTGGGGGGGAGTGACGAGGCTCTCTAGAGTGAGGGGTCTGTGCTGTGGGGGGAGTGACGAGGCTCTCTAGAGTGAGGAGTCTGTGCTGTGGGGGGAGTGACGAGGCTCTCTAGAGTGAGTGGTCTGTGCTGTGGGGGGAGTGACGAGGCTCTCTAGAGTGAGGGGTCTCTGCTGGGGGGGATTGACGAGGCTCTCTAGAGTGAGGGGTCTGTGCTGTTGGGGGAGTGACGAGGCTCTCTAGAGTGAGGGGTCTGTGCTGTGGGGGGGAGTGTCGATGCTCTCTAGAGTGAGGGGGTCTATGCTGTGGGGGGAGTGACGAGGCTCTCTAGAGTGAGGGGTCTGTGCTGTGGGGGGATTGACGAGGTTCTCTAGAGTGAGGGGTCTGTGCTGTGGGGGGATTGACGAGGCTCTCTAGAGTGAGGGGTTTGTGCTGTGGGGGGGAGTGACGAGGCTCTCTAGAGTGAGGGGTCTGTGCTATGGGGGGAGTGATGAGGCTCTCTAGAGTGTGGGGTCTGTGCTGTGGGGGGAGTGACGAGGCTCTCTAGAGTGAGGGGTCTGTGCTGTGGGGGGAGTGATGAGGCTCTCTAGAGTGAGGGGTCTGTGCTGTGGGGGGAGTGACGAGGCTCTCTAGAGTGAGGGGTCTGTGCTGTGGGGGGATTGATGAGGCTCTCTAGAGAGAGGGGTCTGTGCTGTGGGGGGAGTGACGAGGCTCTCTAGAGTGAGGGGTCTGTGCTATGGGGGGAGTGACGAGGCTCTCTAGAGTGAGGGGTCTGTGCTGTGGGGGGAGTGACGAGGCTCTCTAGAGTGAGGGGTCTGTGCTGTGGGGGGAGGTGACGAGGCTCTCTAGAGAGAGGGGTCTGTGCTATTGGGGGGGTGACGAGGCTCTCTAGAGTGAGGGGTCTGTGCTGTGGGGAGAGTGACGAGGCTCTAGAGTGAGGGTCTGTGCTGTGGTGGGAGTGACGTGGCTCTCTAGAGTGAGGGGTCTGTGCTGTGGGGGGAGTGACGAGCCTCTCTAGAGTGAGGGGTCTGTGCTGGGGGGGGAGTGACGAGGCTCTCTAGAGTGAGGGGTCTGTGCTGCGGGGGGAGTGAGGAGGCTCTCTAGAGTGAGGGGTCTGTGCTAAGGGGGGAGTGACGAGGCTCTCTAGAGTGAGGGGTCTGTGCTGTGGGGGGAGTGAGGAGGCTCTCTAGAGTGAGGGGTCTTTGCTAAGGGGGGAGTGACGAGGCTCTCTAGAGTGAGGGGTCTGTGCTGTGGGGAGAGTGACGAGGCTCTCTAGAGTGAGGGGTCTGTGCTGTGGGGGGAGTGACGAGGCTCTCTAGAGTGAGGGGTCTGTGCTGTGGGGGGAGTGATGAGGCTCTCTAGAGTGAGGGGTCTGTGCTGTGGGGGGAGTGACGAGGATCTCTAGAGTGAGGGGTCTGTGCTGTGGGGGGAGTGATGAGGCTCTCTAGAGTGAGGGGTCTGTGCTGTGGGGGGAGTGATGAGGCTGTCTAGAGTGAGGGGTCTGTGCTATTGGGGGGAGTGACGAGGCTCTCTAGAGTGAGGGGTCTGTGCTGTTGGGGGAGTGATGATGCTCTCTAGAGTGAGGGGTATGTGCTGGGGGGGATTGACGAGGCTCTCTAGAGTGAGGGGTCTGTGCTGTGGGGGGGAGTGACGAGCCTCTCTAGAGTGAGGGGTCTGTGCTGTGGGGGGAGTGATGAGGCTCTCTAGAGTGAGGGGTCTGTGCTGTGGGGGGAGTGACGATGCTCTCTAGAGTGTGGGGTCTGTGCTGTGGGGGGAGTGACGAGGCTCTCTAGAGTGAGGGGTCTGTGCTGTGGGGGGAGTGATGAGACTCTCTAGAGTGAGGGGTCTGTGCTGTGGGGGGAGTGACGATGCTCTCTAGAGTGAGGGGTCTGCGCTGTGGGGGGAGTGACGAGGCTCTCTAGAGTGAGGGGTCTGTGCTGTGGGGGGAGTGTCGAGGCTCTCTAGAGTGAGGGGTCTGTGCTGTGGGGTGGAGTGACCAGGCTCTCTAGAGTGAGGGGTCTGTGCTGAGGGGGGCAGTGACCAGGCTCTCTAGAGTGAGGGGTTTGTGCTGTGGGGGGATTGACGAGGCTCTCTAGAGTGAGCGGTCTGTGCTGTGGGGGGAGTGACGAGGCTCTCTAGAGTAAGGAGTCTGTGCTGTGGGGGGAGTGACGAGGCTCTCTAGAGTGAGTGGTCTGTGCTGTGGGGGGAGTGACGAGGCTCTCTAGAGAGAGGGGTCTGTGCTGTGGGGGAGTGACGAGGCTCTCTAGAGTGAGGGGTCTGTGCTGTGGGGGGGAGTGACGAGCCTCTCTAGAGTGAGGGGTCTGTGCTGTGGGGGGAGTGACGAGGCTCTCTAGAGTGAGGGGTCTGTGCTGTGGGGGGAGTGACGAGGCTCTCTAGAGTGAGGGGTCTGTGCTGTGGGGGGAGTGACGAGGCTCTCTAGAGTGAGGGGTCTGTGCTGTGGGGGGAGTGACGAGGCTCTCTAGAGTGAGGGGTCTGTGCTGTGGGGGGAGTGACGAGGCTCTCTAGAGTGAGGGGTCTTTGCTGTGGGGGTGAGTGACGATGCTCTCTAGAGTGAGGAGTCTGTGCTGTGGGGGGGAGTGTCGAGGCTCTCTAGAGTGAGGGGTCTGTGCTATGGGGGAGTGACGAGGCTCTCTAGAGTGAGGGGTCTGTGCTGTGGGTGGAGTGACGAGGCTCTCTAGAGTGAGGGGTCTGTGCTGTGGGGGGAGTGATGAGGCTCTCTAGAGTGAGGGGTCTGTGCTGTTGGGGGAGTGATGATGCTCTCTAGAGTGAGGGGTATGTGCTGGGGGGGATTGACGAGGCTCTCTAGAGTGAGGGGTCTGTGCTGTGGGGGGGAGTGACGAGGCTCTCTAGAGTGAGGGGTCTGTGCTGTGGGGGGGAGTGACGAGGCTCTCTAGAGTGAGGGGTATGTGCTGGGGGGGATTGACGAGGCTCTCTAGAGTGAGGGGTCTGTGCTGTGGGGGGAGTGACGAGCCTCTCTAGAGTGAGGGGTCTGTGCTGTGGGGGGGAGTGATGAGGCTCTCTAGAGTGAGGGGTCTGTGCTGTGGGGGGAGTGACGATGCTCTCTAGAGTGAGGGGTCTGTGCTGTGGGGGGAGTGACGAGGCTCTCTAGAGTGAGGGGTCTGTGCTGTGGGGGGAGTGATGAGACTCTCTAGAGTGAGGGGTCTGTGCTGTGGGGGGAGTGACGATGCTCTCTAGAGTGAGGGGGTCTGCGCTGTGGGGGGAGTGACGAGGCTCTCTAGAGTGAGGGGTCTGTGCTGTGGGGGGAGTGTCGAGGCTCTCTAGAGTGAGGGGTTTGTGCTGTGGGGGGAGTGACGAGGCTCTCTAGAGTGAGGGGTCTGTGCTATGGGGGGAGTGATGAGGCTCTCTAGAGTGTGGGGTCTGTGCTGTGGGGGGAGTGACGAGGCTCTCTAGAGTGAGGGGTCTGTGCTGTGGGGGGAGTGACGAGGCTCTCTAGAGTGAGGGGTCTGTGCTGTGGGGGGAGTGACGAGGCTCTCTAGAGTGAGGGGTCTGTGCTGTGGGGGGAGTGACGAGCCTCTCTAGAGTGAGGGGTCTGTGCTGGGGGGGGAGTGACGAGGCTCTCTAGAGTGAGGGGTCTGTGCTGTGGGGGGAGTGAGGAGGCTCTCTAGAGTGAGGGGTCTGTGCTAAGGGGGGAGTGACGAGGCTCTCTAGAGTGAGGGGTCTGTGCTGTGGGGGGAGTGTCGAGGCTCTCTAGAGTGAGGGGTCTGTGCTGTGGGGTGGAGTGACCAGGCTCTCTAGAGAGAGGGGTCTGTGCTGTGGGGGAGTGACGAGGCTCTCTAGAGTGAGGGGTCTGTGCTGTGGGGGAGTGATGAGGCTCTCTAGAGTGAGGGGTCTGTGCTATGGGGGGAGTGATGAGGCTCTCTAGAGTGAGGGGTCTGTGCTGTGGGGGGAGTGACGAGGCTCTCTAGAGTGAGGGGTCTGTGCTGTGGGGGGAGTGACGAGGCTCTCTAGAGTGAGGGGTCTGTGCTGTGGGGGGAGTGACGAGGCTCTCTAGAGTGAGGGGTCTGTGCTGTGGGGGGGAGTGACGAGGCTCTCTAGAGTGAGGGGTCTGTGCTGTGGGGGGAGTGACGAGGCTCTCTAGAGTGAGGGGTCTTTGCTGTGGGGTGAGTGACGATGCTCTCTAGAGTGAGGAGTCTGTGCTGTGGGGGGGAGTGTCGAGGCTCTCTAGAGTGAGGGGTCTGTGCTATGGGGGAGTGACGAGGCTCTCTAGAGTGAGGGGTCTGTGCTGTGGGTGGAGTGACGAGGCTCTCTAGAGTGAGGGGTCTGTGCTGTGGGGGGAGTGATGAGGCTCTCTAGAGTGAGGGGTCTGTGCTATTGGGGGGAGTGACGAGGCTCTCTAGAGTGAGGGGTCTGTGCTGTTGGGGGAGTGATGATGCTCTCTAGAGTGAGGGGTATGTGCTGGGGGGGATTGACGAGGCTCTCTAGAGTGAGGGGTCTGTGCTGTGGGGGGGAGTAACGAGGCTCTCTAGAGTGAGGGGTCTGTGCTGTGGGGGGGAGTGACGAGGCTCTCTAGAGTGAGGGGTCTGTGCTGTGGGGGGGATTGACGAGGCTCTCTAGAGTGAGGGGTCTGTGCTGTGGGGGGGAGTGACGAGGCTCTCTAGAGTGAGTGGTCTGTGCTGTGGGGGGAGTGACGAGGCTCTCTAGAGTGAGGGGTCTGTGCTGTGGGGGGAGTGACGAGGCTCTCTAGAGTGAGGGGTCTGTGCTGTGGGGGGGAGTGACGAGGCTCTCTAGAGTGAGGGGTCTGTGCTGTGGGGGGGATTGACGAGGCTCTCTAGAGTGAGGGGTCTGTGCTGTGGGGGGGAGTGACGAGGCTCTCTAGAGTGAGTGGTCTGTGCTCTGGGGGGAGTGACGAGGCTCTCTAGAGTGAGGGGTCTGTGCTGTGGGGGGGAGTGACGAGGCTCTCTAGAGTGAGGGGTCTGTGCTGTGGGGGGGAGTGACGAGGCTCTCTAGAGTGAGGGGTCTGTGCTGTGGGGGGGAGTGACGAGGCTCTCTAGAGTGAGGGGTCTGTGCTGTGGGGGGGAGTGACGAGGCTCTCTAGAGTGAGGGGTCTGTGCTGTGGGGGGGATTGACGAGGCTCTCTAGAGTGAGGGGTCTGTGCTGTGGGGGGGAGTGACGAGGCTCTCTAGAGTGAGGGGTCTGTGCTGTGGGGGGAGTGACGAGCCTCTCTAGAGTGAGGGGTCTGTGCTGTGGGGGGAGTGATGAGGCTCTCTAGAGTGAGGGGTCTGTGCTGTGGGGGGAGTGATGAGGCTCTCTAGAGTGAGGGGTCTGTGCTGTGGGGGGGATTGACGAGGCTCTCTAGAGTGAGGGGTCTGTGCTATGGGGGGAGTGATGAGGCTCTCTAGAGTGAGGGGTCTGTGCTATGGGGGGAGTGACGAGGCTCTCTAGAGTGAGGGGTCTGTGCTGTCGGGGGATTGACGAGGCTCTCTAGAGTGAGGGGTCTGTGCTGTGGGTGGAGTGACAAGGCTCTCTAGAGTGAGGGGTCTGTGCTGTGGGGGGGAGTGACGAGGCTCTCTAGAGTGAGGGGTCTGTGCTGTGGGGGGGAGTGACGGGGCTCTCTAGAGTGAGGGGTCTGTGCTGTGGGTGGAGTGATGAGGCTCTCTAGAGTGAGGGGTCTGTACTGTGGGGGGAGTGACGATGCTCTCTAGAGTGAGGGGTCTGTGCTGTGGGGCGAGTGACGAGGCTCTCTAGAGTGAGGGGTCTGTGCTGTCGGGGGAGTGACGATGCTCTCTAGAGTGAGGTGGTCTGTGCTGTGGGGGGGGAGTGACGAGTCTGTCTAAAGCGAGGGGTCTGTGCTGTGGGGTGAGTGACGATGCTCTCTAGAGTGAGGCGGTCTGTGCTGTGGGGGGAGTGTCGAGGATCTCTAGAGTGAGGGGTCTGTGCTATGGGGGGAGTGTCGAGGCTCTCTAGAGTGAGGGGTCTGTGCTGTGGGGGGAGTGACGAGGCTCTCTAGAGTGAGGGGTCTGTGCTGTGGGGGGAGTGATGAGGCTCTCTAGAGTGAGGGGTCTGTGCTGTGGGGGGAGTGACGAGGCTCTCTAGAGTCAGGAGTCTGTGCTGTGGGGGGAGTGACGAGGCTCTCTAGAGTGAGTGGTCTGTGCTGTGGGGGGAGTGACGAGGCTCTCTAGAGTGAGGGGTCTGTGCTGTGGGGGGAGTGACGAGGCTCTCTAGAGTCAGGAGTCTGTGCTGTGGGGGGAGTGACGAGGCTCTCTAGAGTGAGTGGTCTGTGCTGTGGGGGGAGTGACGAGGCTCTCTAGAGAGAGGGGTCTGTGCTGTGGGGGAGTGACGAGGCTCTCTAGAGTGAGGGGTCTGTGCTGTGGGGGGAGTGACGAGGCTCTCTAGAGTGAGGGGTCTGTGCTGTGGGGGGAGTGACGAGGCTCTCTAGAGTGAGGGGTCTGTGCTGTGGGGGGAGTGACGAGGCTCTCTAGAGTGAGGGGTCTGTGCTGTGGGGGGAGTGACGAGGCTCTCTAGAGTGAGGGGTCTGTGCTGTGGGGGGAGTGACGAGGCTCTCTAGAGTGAGGGGTCTGTGCTGTGGGGGAGTGATGAGGCTCTCTAGAGTGAGGGGTCTGTGCTATGGGGGGAGTGATGAGGCTCTCTAGAGTGAGGGGTCTGTGCTGTGGGGGGAGTGACGAGGCTCTCTAGAGTGAGGGGTCTGTGCTGTGGGGGGAGTGACGAGGCTCTCTAGAGTGAGGGGTCTGTGCTGTGGGGGGAGTGACGAGGCTCTCTAGAGTGAGGGGTCTGTGCTGTGGGGGGAGTGACGAGGCTCTCTAGAGTGAGGGGTCTGTGCTGTGGGGGGAGTGACGAGGCTCTCTAGAGTGAGGGGTCTTTGCTGTGGGGTGAGTGACGATGCTCTCTAGAGTGAGGAGTCTGTGCTGTGGGGGGGAGTGTCGAGGCTCTCTAGAGTGAGGGGTCTGTGCTATGGGGGAGTGACGAGGCTCTCTAGAGTGAGGGGTCTGTGCTGTGGGTGGAGTGACGAGGCTCTCTAGAGTGAGGGGTCTGTGCTGTGGGGGGAGTGATGAGGCTCTCTAGAGTGAGGGGTCTGTGCTATTGGGGGGAGTGACGAGGCTCTCTAGAGTGAGGGGTCTGTGCTGTTGGGGGAGTGATGATGCTCTCTAGAGTGAGGGGTATGTGCTGGGGGGGATTGACGAGGCTCTCTAGAGTGAGGGGTCTGTGCTGTGGGGGGGAGTAACGAGGCTCTCTAGAGTGAGGGGTCTGTGCTGTGGGGGGGAGTGACGAGGCTCTCTAGAGTGAGGGGTCTGTGCTGTGGGGGGGATTGACGAGGCTCTCTAGAGTGAGGGGTCTGTGCTGTGGGGGGGAGTGACGAGGCTCTCTAGAGTGAGTGGTCTGTGCTGTGGGGGGAGTGACGAGGCTCTCTAGAGTGAGGGGTCTGTGCTGTGGGGGGAGTGACGAGGCTCTCTAGAGTGAGGGGTCTGTGCTGTGGGGGGGGAGTGACGAGGCTCTCTAGAGTGAGGGGTCTGTGCTGTGGGGGGGATTGACGAGGCTCTCTAGAGTGAGGGGTCTGTGCTGTGGGGGGGAGTGACGAGGCTCTCTAGAGTGAGTGGTCTGTGCTCTGGGGGGAGTGACGAGGCTCTCTAGAGTGAGGGGTCTGTGCTGTGGGGGGGAGTGACGAGGCTCTCTAGAGTGAGGGGTCTGTGCTGTGGGGGGGAGTGACGAGGCTCTCTAGAGTGAGGGGTCTGTGCTGTGGGGGGGAGTGACGAGGCTCTCTAGAGTGAGGGGTCTGTGCTGTGGGGGGGGAGTGACGAGGCTCTCTAGAGTGAGGGGTCTGTGCTGTGGGGGGGATTGACGAGGCTCTCTAGAGTGAGGGGTCTGTGCTGTGGGGGGGAGTGACGAGGCTCTCTAGAGTGAGGGGTCTGTGCTGTGGGGGGAGTGACGAGCCTCTCTAGAGTGAGGGGTCTGTGCTGTGGGGGGAGTGATGAGGCTCTCTAGAGTGAGGGGTCTGTGCTGTGGGGGGAGTGATGAGGCTCTCTAGAGTGAGGGGTCTGTGCTGTGGGGGGGATTGACGAGGCTCTCTAGAGTGAGGGGTCTGTGCTATGGGGGGAGTGATGAGGCTCTCTAGAGTGAGGGGTCTGTGCTATGGGGGGAGTGACGAGGCTCTCTAGAGTGAGGGGTCTGTGCTGTCGGGGGATTGACGAGGCTCTCTAGAGTGAGGGGTCTGTGCTGTGGGTGGAGTGACAAGGCTCTCTAGAGTGAGGGGTCTGTGCTGTGGGGGGGAGTGACGAGGCTCTCTAGAGTGAGGGGTCTGTGCTGTGGGGGGGAGTGACGGGGCTCTCTAGAGTGAGGGGTCTGTGCTGTGGGTGGAGTGATGAGGCTCTCTAGAGTGAGGGGTCTGTACTGTGTGGGGAGTGACGATGCTCTCTAGAGTGAGGGGTCTGTGCTGTGGGGCGAGTGACGAGGCTCTCTAGAGTGAGGGGTCTGTGCTGTCGGGGGAGTGACGATGCTCTCTAGAGTGAGGTGGTCTGTGCTGTGGGGGGGGAGTGACGAGTCTGTCTAAAGCGAGGGGTCTGTGCTGTGGGGTGAGTGACGATGCTCTCTAGAGTGAGGCGGTCTGTGCTGTGGGGGGAGTGTCGAGGATCTCTAGAGTGAGGGGTCTGTGCTATGGGGGGAGTGTCGAGGCTCTCTAGAGTGAGGGGTCTGTGCTGTGGGGGGAGTGACGAGGCTCTCTAGAGTGAGGGGTCTGTGCTGTGGGGGGAGTGACGAGGCTCTCTAGAGTGAGGGGTCTGTGCTGTGGGGGGAGTGACGAGGCTCTCTAGAGTCAGGAGTCTGTGCTGTGGGGGGAGTGACGAGGCTCTCTAGAGTGAGTGGTCTGTGCTGTGGGGGGAGTGACGAGGCTCTCTAGAGTGAGGGGTCTGTGCTGTGGGGGGAGTGACGAGGCTCTCTAGAGTCAGGAGTCTGTGCTGTGGGGGGAGTGACGAGGCTCTCTAGAGTGAGTGGTCTGTGCTGTGGGGGGAGTGACGAGGCTCTCTAGAGAGAGGGGTCTGTGCTGTGGGGGAGTGACGAGGCTCTCTAGAGTGAGGGGTCTGTGCTGTGGGGGGAGTGACGAGGCTCTCTAGAGTGAGGGGTCTGTGCTGTGGGGGGAGTGACGAGGCTCTCTAGAGTGAGGGGTCTGTGCTGTTGGGGGAGTGACGAGGCTCTCTAGAGTGAGGGGTCTGTGCTATGGGGGGAGTGATGAGGCTCTCTAGAGTGTGGGGTCTGTGCTGTGGGGGGAGTGACGAGGCTCTCTAGAGTGAGGGGTCTGTGCTGTGGGGGGAGTGACGAGGCTCTCTAGAGTGAGGGGTCTGTGCTGTGGGGGGAGTGACGAGGCTCTCTAGAGTGAGGGGTCTGTGCTGTGGGGGGAGTGACGAGCCTCTCTAGAGTGAGGGGTCTGTGCTGGGGGGGGAGTGACGAGGCTCTCTAGAGTGAGGGGTCTGTGCTGTGGGGGGAGTGAGGAGGCTCTCTAGAGTGAGGGGTCTGTGCTAAGGGGGGAGTGACGAGGCTCTCTAGAGTGAGGGGTCTGTGCTGTGGGGGGAGTGAGGAGGCTCTCTAGAGTGAGGGGTCTTTGCTAAGGGGGGAGTGACGAGGCTCTCTAGAGTGAGGCGTCTGTGCTGTGGGGAGAGTGACGAGGCTCTCTAGAGTGAGGGGTCTGTGCTGTGGGGGGAGTGACGAGGCTCTCTAGAGTGAGGGGTCTGTGCTGTGGGGGGAGTGATGAGGCTCTCTAGAGTGAGGGGTCTGTGCTGTGGGGGGAGTGACGAGGCTCTCTAGAGTGAGGGGTCTGTGCTGTGGGGGGATTGACGAGGTTCTCTAGAGTGAGGGGTCTGTGCTGTGGGGGGATTGACGAGGCTCTCTAGAGTGAGGGGTCTGTGCTATGGGGGGAGTGATGAGGCTCTCTAGAGTGAGGGGTTTGTGCTGTGGGGGGAGTGACGAGGCTCTCTAGAGTGAGGGGTCTGTGCTATGGGGGGAGTGATGAGGCTCTCTAGAGTGTGGGGTCTGTGCTGTGGGGGGAGTGACGAGGCTCTCTAGAGTGAGGGGTCTGTGCTGTGGGGGGAGTGACGAGGCTCTCTAGAGTGAGGGGTCTGTGCTGTGGGGGGAGTGACGAGGCTCTCTAGAGTGAGGGGTCTGTGCTGTGGGGGGAGTGACGAACCTCTCTAGAGTGAGGGGTCTGTGCTGGGGGGGGAGTGACGAGGCTCTCTAGAGTGAGGGGTCTGTGCTGTGGGGGGAGTGAGGAGGCTCTCTAGAGTGAGGGGTCTGTGCTAAGGGGGGAGTGACGAGGCTCTCTAGAGTGAGGGGTCTGTGCTGTGGGGGGAGTGAGGAGGCTCTCTAGAGTGAGGGGTCTTTGCTAAGGGGGGAGTGACGAGGCTCTCTAGAGTGAGGGGTCTGTGCTGTGGGGAGAGTGACGAGGCTCTCTAGAGTGAGGGGTCTGTGCTGTGGGGGGAGTGACGAGGCTCTCTAGAGTGAGGGGTCTGTGCTGTGGGGGGAGTGACGAGGCTCTCTAGAGTGAGGGGTCTGTGCTGTGGGGGGAGTGACGATGCTCTCTAGAGTGAGGGGTCTGTGCTGTGGGGGGAGTGATGAGACTCTCTAGAGTGAGGGGTCTGTGCTGTGGGGGGAGTGACGATGCTCTCTAGAGTGAGGGGTCTGCGCTGTGGGGGGAGTGACGAGGCTCTCTAGAGTGAGTGGTCTGTGCTGTGGGGGGATTGACGAGGCTCTCTAGAGTGAGTGGTCTGTGCTGTGGGGGGAGTGACCAGGCTCTCTAGAGTGAGGGGTCTGTGCTGTGGGGGGGAGTGACCAGGCTCTCTAGAGTGAGGCGGTCTGTGCTGTGGGGGGAGTGTCGAGGCTCTCTAGAGTGAGGGGTCTGTGCTGTGGGGGGAGTGACGAGGCTCTCTAGAGTGAGGGGTCTCTGCTGTGGGGGGATTGACGAGGCTCTCTAGAGTGAAGGGTCTGTGCTGGGGGGGAGTGACGAGGCTCTCTAGAGTGAGGGGTCAGTGCTGTGGGGGGGAGTGACGAGGCTCTCTAGAGTGAGGGGTCTGTGCTGTGGGGGGAGTGACGAGGCTCTCTAGAGTGAGGAGTCTGTGCTGTGGGGGGAGTGACGAGGCTCTCTAGAGTGAGTGGTCTGTGCTGTGGGGGGAGTGACGAGGCTCTCTAGAGAGAGGGGTCTGTGCTGTGGGGGAGTGACGAGGCTCTCTAGAGTGAGGGGTCTGTGCTGTGGGGGGAGTGACGAAGCTCTCTAGAGTGAGGGGTCTGTGCTGTGGGGGGAGTGACGAGGCTCTCTAGAGTGAGGGGTCTGTGCTGGGGGGGATTGACGAGGCTCTCTAGAGTGAGGGGTCTGTGCTGTTGGGGGAGTGACGAGGCTCTCTAGAGTGAGGGGTCTGTGCTGTGGGGGGAGTGTCGATGCTCTCTAGAGTGAGGGGTCTATGCTGTGGGGGGAGTGACGAGGCTCTCTAGAGTGAGGGGTCTGTGCTGTGGGGGGATTGACGAGGTTCTCTAGAGTGAGGGGTCTGTGCTGTGGGGGGATTGACGAGGCTCTCTAGAGTGAGGGGTTTGTGCTGTGGGGGGAGTGACGAGGCTCTCTAGAGTGAGGGGTCTGTGCTATGGGGGGAGTGATGAGGCTCTCTAGAGTGTGGGGTCTGTGCTGTGGGGGGAGTGATGAGGCTCTCTAGAGTGAGGGGTCTGTGCTGTGGGGGGAGTGACGAGGCTCTCTAGAGTGAGGGGTCTGTGCTGTGGGGGGATTGATGAGGCTCTCTAGAGAGAGGGGTCTGTGCTGTGGGGGGAGTGACGAGGCTCTCTAGAGTGAGGGGTCTGTGCTATGGGAGGAGTGACGAGGCTCTCTAGAGTGAGGGGTCTGTGCTGTGGGGGGAGTGACGAGGCTCTCTAGAGTGAGGGGTCTGTGCTGTGGGGGGAGTGACGAGGCTCTCTAGAGAGAGGGGTCTGTGCTATTGGGGGGGTGACGAGGCTCTCTAGAGTGAGGGGTCTGTGCTGTGGGGAGAGTGACGAGGCTCTAGAGTGAGGGGTCTGTGCTGTGGTGGGAGTGACGTGGCTCTCTAGAGTGAGGGGTCTGTGCTGTGGAGGGAGTGACGAGCCTCTCTAGAGTGAGGGGTCTGTGCTGGGGGGGGAGTGACGAGGCTCTCTAGAGTGAGGGGTCTGTGCTGCGGGGGGAGTGAGGAGGCTCTCTAGAGTGAGGGGTCTGTGCTAAGGGGGGAGTGACGAGGCTCTCTAGAGTGAGGGGTCTGTGCTGTGGGGGGAGTGAGGAGGCTCTCTAGAGTGAGGGGTCTTTGCTAAGGGGGGAGTGACGAGGCTCTCTAGAGTGAGGGGTCTGTGCTGTGGGGAGAGTGACGAGGCTCTCTAGAGTGAGGGGTCTGTGCTGTGGGGGGAGTGACGAGGCTCTCTAGAGTGAGGGGTCTGTGCTGTGGGGGGAGTGATGAGGCTCTCTAGAGTGAGGGGTCTGTGCTGTGGGGGGAGTGACGAGGCTCTCTAGAGTGAGGGGTCTGTGCTGTGGGGGGAGTGATGAGGCTCTCTAGAGTGAGGGGTCTGTGCTGTGGGGGGAGTGATGAGGCTGTCTAGAGTGAGGGGTCTGTGCTATTGGGGGGAGTGACGAGGCTCTCTAGAGTGAGGGGTCTGTGCTGTTGGGGGAGTGATGATGCTCTCTAGAGTGAGGGGTATGTGCTGGGGGGGATTGACGAGGCTCTCTAGAGTGAGGGGTCTGTGCTGTGGGGGGAGTGACGAGCCTCTCTAGAGTGAGGGGTCTGTGCTGTGGGGGGAGTGATGAGGCTCTCTAGAGTGATGGGTCTGTGCTGTGGGGGGAGTGACGATGCTCTCTAGAGTGAGGGGTCTGTGCTGTGGGGGGAGTGACGAGGCTCTCTAGAGTGAGGGGTCTGTGCTGTGGGGGGAGTGATGAGACTCTCTAGAGTGAGGGGTCTGTGCTGTGGGGGGAGTGACGATGCTCTCTAGAGTGAGGGGTCTGCGCTGTGGGGGGAGTGACGAGGCTCTCTAGAGTGAGGGGTCTGTGCTGTGGGGGGAGTGTCGAGGCTCTCTAGAGTGAGGGGTCTGTGCTGTGGGGTGGAGTGACCAGGCTCTCTAGAGTGAGGGGTCTGTGCTGAGGGGGGCAGTGACCAGGCTCTCTAGAGTGAGGGGTTTGTGCTGTGGGGGGATTGACGAGGCTCTCTAGAGTGAGCGGTCTGTGCTGTGGGGGGAGTGACGAGGCTCTCTAGAGTAAGGAGTCTGTGCTGTGGGGGGAGTGACGAGGCTCTCTAGAGTGAGTGGTCTGTGCTGTGGGGGGAGTGACGAGGCTCTCTAGAGAGAGGGGTCTGTGCTGTGGGGGAGTGACGAGGCTCTCTAGAGTGAGGGGTCTGTGCTGTGGGGGGAGTGACGAGGCTCTCTAGAGTGAGGGGTCTGTGCTGTGGGGGGAGTGACGAGGCTCTCTAGAGTGAGGGGTCTGTGCTGGGGGGGATTGACGAGGCTCTCTAGAGTGAGGGGTCTGTGCTGTTGGGGGAGTGACGAGGCTCTCTAGAGTGAGGGGTCTGTGCTGTGGGGGGAGTGTCGATGCTCTCTAGAGTGAGGGGTCTATGCTGTGGGGGGAGTGACGAGGCTCTCTAGAGTGAGGGGTCTGTGCTGTGGGGGGATTGACGAGGTTCTCTAGAGTGAGGGGTCTGTGCTGTGGGGGGATTGACGAGGCTCTCTAGAGTGAGGGGTCTGTGCTATGGGGGGAGTGATGAGGCTCTCTAGAGTGAGGGGTTTGTGCTGTGGGGGGAGTGACGAGGCTCTCTAGAGTGAGGGGTCTGTGCTATGGGGGGAGTGATGAGGCTCTCTAGAGTGTGGGGTCTGTGCTGTGGGGGGAGTGACGAGGCTCTCTAGAGTGAGGGGTCTGTGCTGTGGGGGGAGTGACGAGGCTCTCTAGAGTGAGGGGTCTGTGCTGTTGGGGGAGTGACGAGGCTCTCTAGAGTGAGGGGTCTGTGCTGTGGGGGGATTGACGAGGCTCTCTAGAGAGAGGGGTCTGTGCTGTGGGGGGAGTGACGAGGCTCTCTAGAGTGAGGGGTCTGTGCTATGGGGGGAGTGATGAGGCTCTCTAGAGTGTGGGGTCTGTGCTGTGGGGGGAGTGACGAGGCTCTAGAGTGAGGGGTCTGTGCTGTGGGGGGAGTGACGAGGCTCTCTAGAGTGAGGGGTCTGTGCTGTGGGGGGAGTGACGAGGCTCTCTAGAGAGAGGGGTCTGTGCTGTGGGGGGAGTGACGAGGCTCTCTAGAGTGAGGGGTCTGTGCTATGGGGGGATTGACGAGGCTCTCTAGAGTGAGGTGGTCTGTGCTGTGGGGGGAGTGACGAGGCTCTCTAGAGTGAGGGGTCTGTGCTGTGGGGGAGTGATGAGTCTCTCTAGAGTGAGGGCTCTGTGCTGTGGGGGGAGTGACGATGCTCTCTAGAGTGAGGGGTCTGTGCTGTGGGTGGAGTGACGAGGCTCTCTAGAGTGAGGGGTCTGTGCTGTGGGGGGAGTGACGAGGCTCTCTAGAGTGAGGGGTCTGTGCTGTGGGCGGAGTGACGAGGCTCTCTAGAGTGAGGGGTCTGTGCTGGGGGGGAGTGACCAGGCTCTCTAGAGTGAGGGGTCTGTGCTGTGGGGGGAGTGACGAGGCTCTCTAGAGTGAGGGGTCTGTGCTGTGGGGGGAGTGACGAGGCTCTCTAGAGTGAGGGGTCTGTGCTGTGGGGGGAGTGACGAGGCTCTCTAGAGTGAGGGGTCTGTGCTGTGCGGAGAGTGACGAGGCTCTCTAGAGTGAGGGGTTTGTGCTGTGGGGGGAGTGACGAGGCTCTCTAGAGTGAGGGGTCTTTGCTAAGGGGGGAGTGACGAGGCTCTCTAGAGTGAGGGGTCTGTGCGGTGGGGAGAGTGACGAGGCTCTCTAGAGTGAGGGGTCTGTGCTGTGGGGGGAGTGACGAGGCTCTCTAGAGTGAGGGGTCTGTGCTGTGGGGGGAGTGATGAGGCTCTCTAGAGTGAGGGGTCTGTGCTGTGGGGGGAGTGACGAGGCTCTCTAGAGTGAGGGGTCTGTGCTGTGGGGGGAGTGATGAGGCTCTCTAGAGTGAGGGGTCTGTGCTGTGGGGGGAGTGATGAGGCTCTCTAGAGTGAGGGGTCTGTGCTATTGGGGGTGTGACGAGGCTCTCTAGAGTGAGGGGTCTGTGCTGTTCGGGGAGTGATGATGCTCTCTAGAGTGAGGGGTATGTGCTGGGGGGGATTGACGAGGCTCTCTAGAGTGAGGGGTCTGTGCTGTGGGGGAAGTGACGAGCCTCTCTAGAGTGAGGGGTCTGTGCTGTGGGGGGAGTGATGAGGCTCTCTAGAGTGAGGGGTCTGTGCTGTGGGGGGAGTGATGAGGCTCTCTAGAGTGAGGGGTCTGTGCTGTGGGGGGGATTGACGAGGCTCTCTAGAGTGAGGGGTCTGTGCTATGGGGGGAGTGACGAGGCTCTCTAGAGTGAGGGGTCTGTGCTGTGGGGGGGAGTGACGGGGCTCTCTAGAGTGAGGGGTCCGTGCTGTGGGTGGAGTGACAAGGCTCTCTAGAGTGAGGCGTCTATGTGTGGGGGGGAGTGACAATGCTCTCTAGAGTGAGGGGTCTGTGCTGTGGGGGGAGTGACGATGCTCTCTAGAGTGAGGGGTCTGTGCTGTGGGGGGAGTGACGATGCTCTCTAGAGTGAGGGGTCTGTGCTGTGGGGCGAGTGACGAGGCTCTCTAGAGTGAGGGGTCTGTGCTGTGGGGGGAGTGACGATGCTCTCTAGAGTGAGGGGTCTGTGCTGTGGGGGGAGTGACGAGGCTCTCTAGAGTGAGGGGTCTGTGCTGTGGGGGGAGTGATGAGACTCTCTAGAGTGATGGGTCTGTGCTGTGGGGGGAGTGACGATGCTCTCTAGAGTGAGGGGTCTGCGCTGTGGGGGGAGTGACGAGGCTCTCTAGAGTGAGGGGTCTGTGCTGTGGGGGGAGTGACGAGGCTCTCTAGAGTGAGGGGTCTGTGCTGTGGGGGGAGTGACGAGGCTCTCTAGAGTGAGGGGTCTGTGCTGTGGGGGGAGTGACGAGGATCTCTAGAGTGAGGTGGTCTGTGCTGTGGGGGGAGTGACGAGGCTCTCTAGAGAGAGGGGTCTGTGCTGTGGGGGGAGTGACGAGGCTCTCTAGAGTGAGGGGTCTGTGCTGTGGGGGTGAGTGACCAGGCTCTCTAGAGTGAGGCGGTCTGTGCTGTGGGGGGAGTGTCGAGGATCTCTAGAGTGAGGGGTCTGTGCTATGGGGGGAGTGTCGAGGCTCTCTAGAGTGAGGGGTCTGTGCTGTGGGTGGAGTGACGAGGCTCTCTAGAGTGAGGGGTCTGTGCTGTGGGGGGAGTGACGAGGCTCTCTAGAGTGAGGAGTCTGTGCTGTGGGTGGAGTGACGAGGCTCTCTAGAGTGAGGGGTCTGTGCTGTGGGTGGAGTGACGAGGCTCTCTAGAGTGAGGGGTCTGTGCTGTGGGGGGAGTGACGAGGCTCTCTAGAGTGAGGGGTCTGTGCTGTGGAGGGAGTGACGAGGCTCTCTAGAGTGAGGGGTCTGTGCTGGGGGGGATTGACGAGGCTCTCTAGAGTGAGGGGTCTGTGCTGTTGGGGGAGTGACGAGGCTCTCTAGAGTGAGGGGTCTGTGCTGTGGGGGGAGTGTCGATGCTCTCTAGAGTGAGGGGTCTGTGCTGTGGGGGGAGTGACGAGGCTCTCTAGAGTGAGGGGTCTGTGCTGTGGGGGGATTGACGAGGCTCTCTAGAGTGAGGGGTCTGTGCTGTGGGGGGATTGACGAGGCTCTCTAGAGTGAGGGGTCTGTGCTATGGGGGGAGTGATGAGGCTCTCTAGAGTGAGGGGTTTGTGCTGTGGGGGGAGTGACGAGTCTCTCTAGAGTGAGGGGTCTGTGCTATGGGGGGAGTGATGAGGCTCTCTAGAGTGTGGGGTCTGTGCTGTGGGGGGAGTGACGAGGCTCTCTAGCGTGAGGGGTCTGTGCTGTGGGGGGAGTGACGAGGCTCTCTAGAGTGAGGGGTCTGTGCTGTGGGGGGAGTGACGAGGCTCTCTAGAGTGAGGGGTCTGTGCTGTGGTGGGAGTGACGAGGCTCTCTAGAGTGAGGGGTCTGTGCTGTGGGGGTGAGTGACGATGCTCTCTAGAGTGAGAGGTCTGTGCTGGGGGGTGAGTGACCAGGCTCTCTAGAGTGAGGCGGTCTGTGCTGTGGGTGGAGTGTCGAGGATCTCTAGAGTGAGGGGTCTGTGCTATGGGGGGAGTGTCGAGGTTCTCTAGAGTGAGGGGTCTGTGCTGTGGGTGGAGTGACGAGGCTCTCTAGAGTGAGGGGTCTGTGCTGTGGGGGGAGTGACGAGGCTCTCTAGAGTGAGGAGTCTGTGCTGTGGGGGGAGTGACGAGGCTCTCTAGAGTGAGGGGTCTGTGCTGTGGGTGGAGTGACGAGGCTCTCTAGAGTGAGGGGTCTGTGCTGTGGGGGGAGTGACGAGGCTCTCTAGAGTGAGGGGTCTGTGCTGTGGGGGGAGTGACGAGGCTCTCTAGAGTGAGGGGTCTGTGCTGGGGGGGATTGACGAGGCTCTCTAGAGTGAGGGGTCTGTGCTATGGGGGGAGTGTCGATGCTCTCTAGAGTGAGGGGTCTATGCTGTGGGGGGAGTGACGAGGCTCTCTAGAGTGAGGGGTCTGTGCTGTGGGGGGATTGACGAGGCTCTCTAGAGTGAGGGGTCTGTGCTGTGGGGGGATTGACGAGGCTCTCTAGAGTGAGGGGTCTGTGCTATGGGGGGAGTGATGAGGCTCTCTAGAGTGAGGGGTTTGTGCTGTGGGGGGAGTGACGAGTCTCTCTAGAGTGAGGGGTCTGTGCTATGGGGGGAGTGACGAGGCTCTCTAGAGTGTGGGGTCTGTGCTGTGGGGGGAGTGACGAGGCTCTCTAGAGTGAGGGGTCTGTGCTGTGGGGGGAGTGACGAGGTTCTCTAGAGTGAGGGGTCTGTGCTGTGGGGGGAGTGACGAGGCTCTCTAGAGTGAGGGGTCTGTGCTGTGGGGGGATTGACGAGGCTCTCTAGAGAGAGGGGTCTGTGCTGTGGGGGGAGTGACGAGGCTCTCTAGAGTGAGGGGTCTGTGCTATGGGGGGAGTGACGAGGCTCTCTAGAGTGAGGGGTCTGTGCTGTGGGGGGAGTGACGAGGCTCTCTAGAGTGAGGGGTCTGTGCTGTGGGGGAGTGACGAGGCTCTCTAGAGTGAGGGGTCTGTGCTGTGGGGGGAGTGACGAGGCTCTCTAGAGTGAGGGGTCTGTGCTGTGGGGGGAGTGACGAGTCTGTGCTGTGGGGGGAGTGATGAGGCTCTCTAGAGGGAGGGGTCTGTGCTGTGGGGGGAGTGACCAGGCTCTCTAGAGTGAGGGGTCTGCGCTGTGGGGGGAGTGACCAGGCTCTCTAGAGTGAGGGGTCTGTGCTGTGGGGGAGTGATGAGGCTCTCTAGAGTGAGGGGTCTGTGCTATGGGGGGAGTGACGAGGCTCTCTAGAGTGTGGGGTCTGTGCTGTGGGGGGAGTGACGAGGCTCTCTAGAGTGAGGGGTCTGTGCTGTGGGGGGAGTGACGAGGCTCTCTAGAGTGAGGGGTCTGTGCTGTGGGGGGAGTGACGAGGCTCTCTAGAGTGAGGGGTCTGTGCTGTGGGGGAGTGATGAGGCTCTCTAGAGTGAGGGGTCTGTGCTGTGGGGGGATTGACGAGGCTCTCTAGAGTGAGGGGTCTGCGCTGTGGGGGGAGTGACCAGGCTCTCTAGAGTGAGGGGTCTGTGCTGTGGGGGGAGTGACGAGGCTCTCTAGAGTGAGGGGTCTGTGCTGTGGGGGAGTGATGAGGCTCTCTAGAGTGAGGGGTCTGTGCTGTGGGGGGAGTGATGAGGCTCTCTAGAGGGAGGGGTCTGTGCTGTGGGGGGAGTGACCAGGCTCTCTAGAGTGAGGGGTCTGCGCTGTGGGGGGAGTGACCCGGCTCTCTAGAGTGAGGGGTCTGTGCTGTGGGGGGAGTGACGAGGTTCTCTAGAGCGAGGGGTCTGTGCTGTGGGGGGGAGTGACCAGGCTCTCTAGAGTGAGGGGTCTGTGCTGTGGGGGGAGTGACGAGGCTCTCTAGAGTGAGGGGTCTGTGCTGTGGGGGGAGTGTCGATGCTCTCTAGAGTGAGGGGTCTATGCTGTGGGGGGAGTGACGAGGCTCTCTAGAGTGAGGGGTCTGTGCTGTGGGGGGAGTGACGAGGCTCTCTAGAGTGAGGGGTCTGTGCTGTGGGGGGATTGACGAGGCTCTCTAGAGTGAGGGGTCTGTGCTGTGGGGGGAGTGACGAGGCTCTCTAGAGTGAGGGGTCTGTGCTGTGGGTGGAGTGACGAGGCTCTCTAGAGTGAGGGGTCTGTGCTGTGGGGGGAGTGACGAGGTTCTCTAGAGTGAGGGGTCTGTGCTGTGGGGGGGAGTGACCAGGCTCTCTAGAGTGAGGGGTCTGTGCTGTGGGGGGAGTGACGAGGTTCTCTAGAGTGAGGGGTCTGTGCTGTGGGGGGAGTGACGAGGTTCTCTAGAGCGAGGGGTCTGTGCTGTGGGGGGGAGTGTGCTGCAGGCGAACAACATTATGACAGGAAGAGATAAGGGTGGAGAGAGGTGGTTCTCAACCCCAGATCTGAGGGGCATTTTCCCCTGGAGTGAGGGTGGGGAATGCACCATTTCAGGCGGTGAGGTGTGGACACTCACCACACTGAAGGAGTATCTAGACGGGCTGAGGAAGAGAAGGGAACAGACCATGTGTTGCAGAGTGAGATTGGTGCAGCGGAACGATAGGCCGAAAAATCTATTTTTGTGCTTCGCAAACTCTGTGATTAACTCTCCTATGTTTATTGACTAAGGGAATAGGTCCAAAGAGCAACTGAGATCAGACAGTCAGGAATCTATGTAACAGACTGCCCTCAGAACATCCATTGCAATGTTCCCTCAAGTTTCGAATGAATTCTTGCCAGGTTCTTCAGAAAACGAACCAAGGCAGGACATTTGGCCCCTTGTCTCTGCCCACCCATTCCCCATCACCATGTCTGATCTCCTCCCTCAGCTCCATGTCTCCACACTCACCCCATATCTCTCTATTCCCGCGACCTTGGGAAGCCTCTCTCAGATACATCGAGACTACAGATGGGGAAGGGGTATAGAACTCCTGGGATCCCGCTCCACCCTCTGGGTGAAGGAATCTCTCTCCGTCTCCATTCTGAAGGGCCGCCTTCTCATTTTGAGACCGGGATCTCTGGACCCTGAGCCAAGTCTATCCAGCCACAACCCCACCCATCGAGGGTTTGTGTCTTGGTGAGCCTCTCCTTCCCCTAAACTCGCACCACACGATCAAGTTTATCTGTGCCTGCTCTTGCTGTTTCTATGCCTGATGTGAGAACCTACACACTGGATCGAAGCTTCCTTCACTGTGCTATCAGAATTTGGAACAGCCTTCCAGATGCTGTGGTTGGAAACATCTGCGATGGTGGGGTCCAAGCCTTCAAGAGTCGGGTGCACAAACACCTATCATCTCTGGGAGGGAAGTCACGTGCTCCTTCATCAGCTATCGTGAAGGGGACCAGGGTGGTAATGCTTGGTTGTCGGCAGGTAGGGTTAATACCTGACTTTCAAGAGCACTTGTGAGTTCTGTTCTGGCTCGACTTAGTCCTTAAACTGCTGGAGAACAGTGCAGAAAGATCAGGTTCTGTTTTCTCCCGGTGGGGATTAGTTTTTAGTTCCAAGTGCTCCTGTCACGTTTTGTCACCCTGTAACCTTATCCTTCAATCTCTCTGAATTGTGGAGGACAGCATGTGTATAAATGTCCCTCTCCAGCAGACTTCATCATCACCATCATCATGACTCCAGTATTTCTACTACTTTTAATGTTTCTTAATTGTACGTATGATTTTTTATGTTCTATCGCTGAGCAACAGTGAACCATCTGATTGGCCTGTCAGAATTCTCTTTGGGAATTAGTTGACTTGATCAGCATTTCTGAGCTGGCTATTGCTCACGATTGCACTGAGTGAAAAAACACTCCAGAGGGCTTGGGAGATGCCCAAAGGGTCCCACTCCGTCTGGGTAAACTCTGCTCTCACCCCCGTCCTAGGAATACATCTGTTGCCCTCCCAAGGTTTGGAGGCTTTTGTATGAGGTCCATTCAACAGTCTGACAACAATGCGTACAAGCTGTCTTTGAGCCTGGTGCTTTCAGGCTTTTGCATCTTCTGCCCGGTGGGAGAGGAGAGAAGAGAGCGTGGACAGGGTGGGTCAGGGGGTCTTTGATTATGCTGATGGCTTTACCGAGGCAGTGGGAAGTGCAGACAGAGTCTATGGAGGTGAGGCTGTTTCCTGTGACGTACCGAGCTGTGTCCACAACTCTCTGTGGTCTTGGGCAGAACATTTTGCCAGACCAAGCCGTGATACATGGAATGGGATGCTCTCTTTGGTGCAACCATGTAAAGCAAACAGAAGCTTTTCATTGTATCTCAGAACCTGTGACAATTAATAAATCAATTACCACTAAGCTGGAGACCACCCTGGTGGAATATGAGGCCTTGTCTGAGTCTGCCCTCGCTCTGTTGGTCTGCAGGAAATCGGGGCATTAAAACAGGATTGTTTTTGGGATCAGGTGGCAGAGAGGGTGAAGGAGAGAGATACGATCATACTGGTCAGTATCACAGGTACACAGCATCAGGTGCACACTACTCACAACAAAAAAATCTTAAATTATACACAAATTTCTTGTGATCGGTAGTGGTGGAGGAGAGAGAATGTCTGGGGTCTGAGAGATCCTCCAGTATGCTGGCTGCTTTACTGGGACACTGCGAAGTGTAGGCAGTCTGTCAGGTACCTGGACCACACGGGTAACGTGCCAGGAGGCGTGCCAAGTCCCTTGGTTGGGATTGAGCGTCAAGATGAGGCTGTTCGGCCCCTTGTACAGAATGATCTGTCCAAATGGCATCAAAACCTACCTCGGTACATACTCATATGACCGGATGCATCGCAGTCTGGTATGGCAGTTCGAAAGTGCAGGAGCATACGAAGCTGCAGAGAGGAGTGGCCTCCTTTCCGTCACAGGCACATCACTCCCCAGGACATTGTGCGGTCGTTATTCCCACACCACTTGCGGCCACGGGATCATGGATGTTTTGTGTGGCTGCAAATACCGGCATTTATCGCCCATCCCTAGATACCCATAACTGAGGATGGACCACATAGGTAGGGCGAAGAGTCACAGTGAACAGTGCAGCCCCTGATTTTAAGCCAGCCTTTAAACTCTACCCTACAATAAAGCTCACAGCCTGCATTTTTCTATCAAACATGCACCCATCTAAGAGCCTGCAGAGTTCTCAGCACCCTGGCGCTGTGTTCTGTGCACCCACCACCATCTGAGTGCAAAACCTATCTCTGACTTAACTTCCCCAACAGGTTTCTCCAATCACCTCGGTGACAAAAGAGGAATGACTGTCCCGATGTCCATTAGTGACCCAGACTGGTCTTTACAATTAGGTGGTGATTCTACAGTCACCTCTACTGAAGAGTGGGAATAGGAAGCCTCCCCACCATCGGTAGCATCTACAAGAGGTAGAGAAGGGAGCGTCCGTCATCAAGAATCCCCACTCCCCGGGCCATGCCATTGTCTCACAGCACCCATCAGCCAGGAGGTACCACACCACCAGGTTCGCTTCAACCCTAATCACTGCCTCAGTATCGCAACACTCAGACCAATGGATTTGTTGTTCTAATTGTGTCCTTTCTTGTGTATAATTTACGTCTGATTTTCTTATGTATATCTGATAGTGTGCCCGTGATACTGCTGCAAGTTAGGTTTTTCTTTGCACCTGTGCTCACACGGACCTGTGAATCTGACAATAAACTGCAAATACCAAAGAAGCACGACTAGTCGGATGTTCTGCAGTTATTTATTCACACTGAGTAGGGGGTGAGGTTAGGTGGGGAGACGGATGGGAGTGTCTGTATGTTCAGTTATCAGGGTGGTAAAGAGTTCAGCTTTCCTGCTGGATCTCCTCCAGCATTGCGTTAATCTTTTCCTCTACCTCGTCGTAGGTGGAGAGCTGGCTGGTTTGGACCTGGTCGTTGGTGGAGATTTTGCTCACCACATCTTCGGCGTAGGGCCGCAGGTTCTCCTGCAGCTCCTGTGCCCGCTGAACCATCCTGGCTTGCATCTCCTCCACGAAGGGGATGAGGCCCTGCTGGAACTGCTCGATGCCCTGGTTGACCTTCAGCTGGAGCTCGGACGAGTAGGGAGCCATTTTCTCCTTGAAGGCCTCCACGCTGAGCTGCACGGCCTCGCGGAGCTCGCGGCCCAGGGCCTCGGCGTCGGTGTCGGCCCGCTCCTTGATGGTCTGGCCAAGCTCGGTGAGACGGGCGCTCAGCTGCTCCTGCAGCTGCTCGGCGTAGGGCGACAGGCGCTGGCTCACCTCGGCGAGGTTGTGGGCGATCTGCTGCCGCATGGTCTCGGCGTTATTGCGCAGCTGCTCTACCAGCTCCTGGGCGAGGGGGCGCACCTTCTCGCTCACCTCGGCCGCGTACAGGTTAGCGCTGCTGACGCTCTGGGCAATCCGCTCGCTGGGGAGAGAGGAAGGGAGGGAATCACACACTGCAGAGAGAGAGAGGGAAGCCACTCGTCCCATCGGACACCCTTCCATCTGACCCAATTTGCCCTCACATTGAAAACCCAAGTGCTCGCCTGGATCCTCGAGGAGTCGTACAGACCCTTCTGCCTGACCATTGAATGCTGACCCGGATCCCGTTTGAGATAGCCCCACTTGACCGTGTTTGCTCCATATATCCAACTAACCTGACCTGTCCAAATGTTGCTAATGTACCTTCCTCTGGCAGTTCATTCCGTAAACAAAATACTCTGTGAAAAAGTTGCCCCTAACTTCCCTGTTAAATCTCTACCCCCCTCGCCACCTTTAGTGTTCTCTAGTTCTTAATGCCCTAACCCTGGGGAGATACTGAATTCATTCTGTCTGTACCCCTCCTGATTTTATACACCTCGGTAAGGTTCCTCTTCAGTGTCCCATGCTCAGAAGTCCCAACCTGCCCAGCCTTTCCCCACATGACCCGGTAAATCTCCTCTACACTCTTTCTGGCTTAGTGGCATCTTTCCTATAGCAGGGCTGCACACAGTCCTTCAAGCTGGAGGTGACTGGCGCCTTCGCCAACTGCAATGTATATCCCAGCTCCTGAGCTCGGTGTCCGACCGGTGATGCCTTCCCCGCCCCATCTGTCTGCTCTACACCGCACCCCGGGTCCTACCGTTCACCACCAGATATCTGCACTGCATGAGCACTGCCTCGCTATTCTGCTCTTCCTGCACCGTCATACTATATACAACAATAATAATAAACCATTTATTATAATGTATGCCTGCGTACACACAACAATAAACTTGGGCATTAATGAGCCCTTCAATTCTATCTGCCACTGACATTGAGAAAAGTTTCTTGCAATCTCTCCCCATCATGATGTTGCCCACTTCCATCAGGTCCCCAGCCCCGCACTCCCAATCTTCTCCCGTGAAAGCTGTTTCCTCATATTCTGAATGACAAGTTCATGACCAACCTCTAAAGTCCACGGGTAAAGGTAGTTACCGAGGTGGGGAGAGGTGTTGGGGGTTACAGAAATGGCGAGGGGTGTAGGGGTCACAGAGGGGATAAAGTGTAGGAGTTACAGAGAAGGGAGGGGTGTAGAGGGTTACAGGGATAGGGCGGGTTCGATGGGCGAAGTCACCTACTTGATGTCCTGGCCCAGTTCCGACTGTTTCATTGTCTCCAATGTCTCCTCCGCCATGTCGCTCATCCGAGCGACGTACTCCCAGAAGGCATCCCGAGCCTTCTCGAACCTGGAACGATGTTCCTCCTGCCACGGGAACAGGAAGCCCTGGGTCCCTAGGAGGGGCGGAGCGGGAAAAACAGACCCGGTGAGAGAGACAGAGAGACTGTCCCGCGTAGGGCGCACAGGGCGTCTGCGCGGGATCTTCTTTCCCACCGCTCATCCCGTTCTCAGCACCGCCGGGAGACGCCGAGCTGTGGCTCGGTTGAAAAGCAAGGAGTGACCGTGGGGGGTGGGGGGGGGGGGGAGAGAATTCCAGGAGTGGGCGAAATGGTGGAGATATTGTGGGAGATCGAGGAGGGGCGTAATGGTCACAGAACTGGGGAGGGGTGTAGGGTCGGAGGGGGTTACAGGGGAAGGAAAGACGAAGAGAGGTACGGGGTTTGAGGGGTCACGGCGACGGGTAACTGCGAGGGTCTGAGAAAGAGGTTGGTGACCTCCAACCTGGAAGCCCCCTCCCCTGAGTAAGACCAGGGTGAACTCACCGAGGACCAGAGTCAACGCCATGAGGAGGGCAAAGAGTTTCATTTTGGCGTTCGAACGGATACCGATCGAGAGGCTGTGAGGAAAGCAGACAATTTCGGGGATTAATCCTTCTGCCAGACCAGTTGCTAAATCCCCGCTTCCTCAGGCTACTCACTGCACCGAGTGGGGCAGGAAGCAGTCTAAGACCCCAGGAGGCAATCACTTCTCTGCACACCGAAGCTCCCACATCACGCCTCTCCTTCCTCACTGCTCCTCTGCCTCCCTCTCCCTCCTCACTCTCCATGCCCCGCTACTCTGAACAATCCTCAATCTCCACCCCTCGGGATCTTGCTGTGCCCAGATTCAAGGGTGCTGCCTCCCCTGCCCGGGGCACTGCTCTGGGACCCGGTGTGCTGGGCTACAGGATCCCTGTGCTGGGCTACAGGACCCGCTGTGCTGGGCTACAGGACCCGCTGTGCTGGGCTACAGGATCCTCTGTGCTGGGCTACAGGACCCGCTGTGCTGGGCTACAGGACCCACTGTGCTGGGCTACAGGACCCACTGTGCTGGGCTACAGGATCCGCTGTGCTGGGCTACAGGACCCACTGTGCTGGGCTACAGGACCCACTGTGCTGGGCTACAGGACCCGCTGTGCTGGGCTACAGGATCCGCTGTGCTGGGCTACAGGACCCACTGTGCTGGGCTACAGGACCCACTGTGCTGGGCTACAGGACCCGCTGTGCTGGGCTACAGGATCCGCTGTGCTGGGCTACAGGACCCGCTGTGCTGGGCTACAGGACCCGGTGTGCTGGGCTACAGGACCTGCTGTGCTGGGCTACAGGACCCGCTGTGCTGGGCTACAGGATCCGCTGTGCTGGGCTACAGGACCCGGTGTGCTGGGCTACAGGACCCGGTGTGCTGGGCTACAGGATCCGCTGTGCTGGGCTACAGGACCCGCTGTGCTGGGCTACAGGACCCGTTGTGCTGGGCTACAGGACCCGCTGTGCTGGGCTACAGGACCCGGTGTGCTGGGCTACAGGACCCGCTGTGCTGGGCTACAGGACCCGCTGTGCTGGGCTACAGGACCCACTGTGCTGGGCTACAGGACCCGGTGTGCTGGGCTACAGGACCCGCTGTGCTGGGCTACAGGACCCGCTGTGCTGGGCTACAGGACCCGGTGTGCTGGGCTACAGGACCCGCTGTGCTGGGCTACAGGACCCGGTGTGCTGGGCTACAGGACCCGCTGTGCTGGGCTATAGTGGTGCGATCTCAATGCTTGTATCAGAATGCACAGGGCAGAAGCAGAAGGCCACTCGGCCTCTCATCCCTGCTCTGCAGTTCCCCGTCGCCACATCCGATTTCCTCCCTCCGGCCCACGTCCCTACTCTCACCCCGTAGCCCTCAATATCTATAGTAGGAAGAGAGTTCCCGGGATCCCCCGAAACCTCTGGCTGAAGCAATCTCTCCCCGTCTCCGTTCTTTACACCGTCCCCTCATTCTGTCAGGGACCCCTGGTCATCGACTCCCCAGTCGGGATGAAAACCCTCCACACACAGCCCCTGTTGAAAGTTAGTGTCTCAGTGACACCCCTTCCAAATTTCAGATCCCCCTCCCCCGCCCTGTCGAGCCTCCAGTCATCCCCTCTCAATCTCCCAAAGCCTGCCGAGTCGGATCAATCCTATCTGGACATCCTCGGAATCTCCGTACTGTGACGATATTCCATCCGACCAATGGGCAGCCTGTTCCCTGTTTCCATGCTACCTCCACCCCTTCCAACCCTGAGGGTCTTATCACCCCAACGTCGTCACGGACAGACGAATCCCCATCTACTCTGCGTAAAATCTTACCCGTCGACGAGTAGATCTCTGGGTGAAGTAGGCAGAGGTGTTGTGGACTGTCCGTATATATAGCGACGTTCCTTGCCGGCTGGGTGTGCCCAAGGTCACAAAGTCCAACCTGTTATCTCCACTCTCTCCCTCTCGTCATTTTCACTGAATGACTCCTCGCCTAGTTGTAACTCAAAGGTCCCACCAACGAAGAAAGGGCAACTCGTTTCTTAGTGCCAACAAGGATCTGGGTCAAGGTCTGGGGCCGAAGTCTCGGTGACAAGGGTTTGGATAAGGTATGGCCAGCTGCCAGAGCCCTGCCGTGGTGGAGCCGGTGACGTGTCGCCCCGGGTTTGTCCGGGGAAGGCGATCTGTGCCTCACCAACAGGCATCATATCTGGTTTTATAAAATCTGGCCGCCGTGACTGGCGAGCAATTCTCTGCTCGTAGAGCATCAGATTTATTACCACCGTCTTGGTGTGAAATTTGTTGTGTGCAGCTCTGGTCTTCTTACTTGAGGAAGGATGTACTGGCTTTGGAGATGGTGCAGAGGTAGTTCACCAGGTGGATTCCAGAGATGAGGGGGTTAGACTATGAGTTGCCCGGAACTGCACTCTCTGGAATCCAGAAGAATGAGAGGAGATCTTATAGAAACATATAAAATTATGAAAAAGAATAGATAAGATCGAGTCAGGAAACAACTTAACTGGTAGGTGAGACTAGAACTCGGGGACACAGCCTCAAGCTTCGGAGACATAAATTGAGGACGGAGATGAGGAGGAAATGCTTTTCCCAAAGAGTGGCGATTCTGTGGAATTCTCTGCCCAGTGAAGCAGTGGAGGATACCCCAATACATTTATTTAAGATAAGGTTGGTTAGATTTTTGCATAGTAGGAGTATTAAGTATTATGGGGAAAAGGCAGGTGGATGGAGAGGAGCCATGATCTGATTGAATGGCGGGGCAGGCTCGATGGGCCGGATGGCCTCCTCCTGCTCCTGTTTCTCATGTCCCTACGTTTCAGGTGGATGGAGATGAGTCCATGGTCAGATCAGGCTCGATGGGCCGGATGGCCTCCTCCTGCTCCTGTTTCTCATGTCCCTACGTTTCGCGGCAGCACTACAATGCAAAGACAAAAATGACCTGAAATTACAAAATAAATAAATGACACAAAAGTGTCTCAGCAGAAATGTTCACGAGTTGAGGAATCAACCACTGATGTTCCCCCTTATTCTTCACTCCAGTCACCCCGAGGGCGGAATCCCTCTCCCGATGTCGGTGGGTCTTCGCAACAAGGCGGTAGTTTCACAGGCACCTCTGCCGAGAATTAGACAGAGGAACCCTAACCGGTGTCGGTAGCAACTAAGAGAAAGCAGCACCCATCATCACAGATCCCCACCACCCGGCCATGCCATCTTCTCACAGCTCCCATCGGCCAGGATGGCCCACACCACCAGGCTCAGGACCGCTTTAACCATTCGGTCCCTGAACCACCCGGCACAACCCGAATCACAAACTACCGCAGTGCACCAACACTGTCATCACTTTTCACTACAATGGACCTTTCCTTCAAGTTCCCATTGTGTTATTTCCAGTGAAGACTGTGTATAATTTATTTTTCCTCTCTGGTGATGCTGTTCATTGGACTGTGCGCATATGGAGATGTGCATCTGCCAATAAGTTTTGATCCGTCCAGTGGTGTACTGGTTCGAGGGTTCCAATCCCGTGGCTTCTTGACGCTTTCAGTTAGTGCTGGGTTAGCGTCGAGCTAGCAACTCAGGCAGGACATTGCTAACAAACGGCAAGGTTGCCGAAAAATCTCCGGGTTAATTGTGAAGTGCTGGTGAAGCTGCTAGCGAACAAGACCATAAATTACTGTATTGATCACGCTTCTCGGATACGATCATTGAAATCAATAGCCTGTAAATCCCCTGTTGGAGATGAACTTTTAAAGTGGCCGTGCGACCTATCATTTTTTTTGCGGCGTGAGTGGAAATCTCGAAGGTGAAGGATGGTGACGGTGTGGCGGGTACGGGGCAAATCAATGCGTCTGGGCCCGTGTTTGGCCATTGCTAAAGCGGACGAAGGCGATTCGATGCTGAGGCGAGTGGAGGTGCCGGGGCCCGGGCTCAGATCCGACAATGAGAAACGGCCGATTTAAGCGCTGGGCCAGATTGAAAAGGTCAAGGTGTCGGGGTGGGCCGGTAGTCTGGTCTTTGCGCTGAACACAGCCTCCTGGATCGGCTGTGGTGATGACTAGCTTCGTGACTCTGGCCTCACTTTCCCGAACTTCAGTTCTCAACGTTATTTACTGACTTTTATTTACGGCACGATTGTTTTTTCCCCAACACCATCCATGTTTGACGGTCTTTCTAATGGGATTTATTCGGTACTTTGTTTGGTGGCTGCCCGTAAGCAGACAAATCTCAAGTTGCATATGGTACACATAACTTTGATAATAACTGTACTTTGAATTTTAGAACTTGCTTCTCCCAGTATGCCAACCTAAGAGCTTAATCTCAACCTTTGCCTTCTCTCAGCACGCACTCAGTTTGGTCAGGATGTGATCAGTGTGAACTCCTCAGTCTAAACCCATGGTCTCAGCTTGGTCAAGATGTGATCAGTGTGAACTCCTCAGTCTAACCCCATAGACTCAGCTTGGTCAGGATGTGATCAGTGTGAACTCCTCAGTCTAACCCCATAGACTCAGCTTGGTCAGGATGTGATCAGTGTGAACTCCTCAGTCTAACCCCATGGACTCAGCTTGGTCAGGATGTGATCAGTGTGAACTCCTCAGTCTAACCCCATAGACTCAGCTTGGTTAGGATGTGATCAGTGTGAACTCCTCAGTCTAACCCCATGGACTCAGCTTGGTGAGGATGTGATCAGTGTGAACTCCTCAGTCTAACCCCATGGACTCAGCTTGGTCAGGATGTGATCAGTGTGAACTCCTCAGCCTAACCCCATGGACTCAGCTTGGTCAGGATGTGATCAGTGTGAACTCCTCACGTGAACCCCATGGACTCAGCTTGGTCAGGATGTGATCAGTGTGAACTCCTCAGTCTAACCCCATGGACTCAGCTTGGTCAGGATGTGATCAGTGTGAACTCCTCAGTCTAACCCCATGGACTCAGCTTGGTCAGGATGTGATCAGAGTGAACTCCTCATTCTAACCCCATGGTCTCAGCTTGGTCAGAATGTGATCAGTGTGAACTCACACTAACCACATGGACTCAGCTTGGTCAGGATGTGATCAGTGTGAACTCCTCAGTCTAACCCCATGGACTCAGCTTGGTCAGGATGTGATCAGTGTGAACTCCTCAGTCTAACCCCATGGACTCAGCTTGGTCAGGATGTGATCAGTGTGAACTCCTCAGTCTAACCCCATGGACTCAGCTTGGTCAGGATGTGATCAGTGTGAACTCCTCACGCGAACCCCATGGACTCAGCTTGGTCAGGATGTGATCAGTGTGAACTCCTCACGCGAACCCCATGGACTCAGCTTGGTCAGGATGTGGTCAGTGTGAACTCCTCAGTCTAACCCCATGGACTCAGCTTGGTCAGGATGTGATCAGTGTGAACTCCTCAGTCTAACCCCATGGACTCAGCTTGGTCAGGATGTGATCAGTGTGAACTCCTCAGTCTAACCCCATGGACTCAGCTTGGTCAGGATGTGATCAGTGTGAACTCCTCAGTCTAACCCCATGGACTCAGCTAGGTCAGGATGTGATCAGTGTGAACTCCTCAGTCTAACCCCATGGACTCAGCTTGGTCAGGATGTGATCAGTGTGAACTCCTCAGTCTAACCCCATGGACTCAGCTTGGTCAGGATGTGATCAGTGTGAACTCCTCAGCCTAACCCCATGGACTCAGCTTGGTGAGGATGTGATCAGTGTGAACTCACACTAACACCATGGACTCAGCTTGGTCAGGATGTCATCAGTGTGTACTCCTCAGTCTAACCCCATGGACTCAGCTTGGTCAGGATGTGATCAGTGTGAACTCCTCAGTCTAACCCCATGGACTCAGCTTGGTCAGGATGTGATCAGTGTGAACTCCTCAGTCTAACCCCATGGACTCAGCTTGGTCAGGATGTGATCAGTGTGAACTCCTCAGTCTAACCCCATGTACTCAGCTTGGTCAGGATGTCATCAGTGTGAACTCACACTAACACCATGGACTCAGCTTGGTCAGGATGTGATCAGTGTGAACTCACTCTAACCCCATGGACTCAGCTTGGTGAGGATGTGATCAGTGTGAACTCACACTAACACCATGGACTCAGCTTGGTCAGGATGTGATCAGTGTGAACTCCTCAGCCTAACCCCATGGACTCAGCTTTGTCAGGATGTGATCAGTGTGAACTCCTCAGTCTAACCCCATGGACTCAGCTTTGTCAGGATGTGATCAGTGTGAACTCCTCAGTCTAACCCCATGGACTGAGCTTGGTCAGGATGTGATCAGTGTGTACTCCTCAGTCTAACCCCATGGACTCAGCTTGGTCAGGATGTGATCAGTGTGAACTCCTCAGTCTAACCCCATGGACTCAGCTTGGTCAGGATGTGATCAGTGTGAACTCCTCAGTCTAACCCCATGGACTCAGCTTGGTCAGGATGTGATCAGTGTGAACTCCACAGTCTAACCCCATGGACTCAGCTTGGTCAGGATGTGATCAGTGTGAACTCCTCTGTCTAACCCCATGGACTCAGCTTGGTCAGGATGTGATCAGTGTGAACTCCACAGTCTAACCCCATGGACTCAGCTTGGTTAGGATGTGATCAGTGTGAACTCCTCAGTCTAACCCCATGGACTCAGCTAGGTCAGGATGTGATCAGTGTGAACTCCTCAGTCTAACCCCATGGACTCAGCTTGGTCAGGATGTGATCAGTGTGAACTCCTCAGTCTAACCCCATGGACTCAGCTTGGTCAGGATGTGATCAGTGTGAACTCCTCAGTCTAACCCCATGGACTCAGCTTGGTCAGGATGTGATCAGTGTGAACTCCTCAGTCTAACCCCATGGACTCAGCTTGGTCAGGATGTGATCAGTGTGAACTCCTCACGCGAACCCCATGGACTCAGCTTGGTCAGGATGTGATCAGTGTGAACTCCTCAGTCTAACCCCATGGACTCAGCTTGGTCAGGATGTGATCAGTGTGAACTCCTCACGCGAACCCCATGGACTCAGCTTGGTCAGGATGTGGTCAGTGTGAACTCCTCAGTCTAACCCCATGGACTCAGCTTGGTCAGGATGTGATCAGTGTGAACTCCTCAGTCTAACCCCATGGACTCAGCTTGGTCAGGATGTGATCAGTGTGAACTCCTCAGTCTAACCCCATGGACTCAGCTTGGTCAGGATGTGATCAGTGTGAACTCCTCAGTCTAACCCCATGGACTCAGCTAGGTCAGGATGTGATCAGTGTGAACTCCTCAGTCTAACCCCATGGACTCAGCTTGGTCAGGATGTGATCAGTGTGAACTCCTCAGTCTAACCCCATGGACTCAGCTTGGTCAGGATGTGATCAGTGTGTACTCCTCAGTCTAACCCCATGGACTCAGCTTGGTCAGGATGTGATCAGTGTGAACTCCTCAGTCTAACCCCATGGACTCAGCTTGGTCAGGATGTGATCAGTGTGAACTCCTCAGTCTAACCCCATGGACTCAGCTAGGTCAGGATGTGATCAGTGTGAACTCCTCAGTCTAACCCCATGGACTCAGCTTGGTCAGGATGTGATCAGTGTGAACTCCTCAGTCTAACCCCATGGACTCAGCTAGGTCAGGATGTGATCAGTGTGAACTCCTCAGCCTAACCCCATGGACTCAGCTTGGTCAGGATGTGATCAGTGTGAACTCACTCTAACCCCATGGACTCAGCTTGGTGAGGATGTGATCAGTGTGAACTCACACTAACACCATGGACTCAGCTTGGTCAGGATGTGATCAGTGTGAACTCCTCAGCCTAACCCCATGGACTCAGCTTGGTCAGGATGTGATCAGTGTGAACTCCTCTGTCTAACCCCATGGACTCAGCTTGGTCAGGATGTCATCAGTGTGAACTCCTCAGTTTAACCCCTTGCACTCAGAGTTGATCGATTACTGTGCCATTAAATTGAAATTCCCCAGGCTCCCCACCAATGCTCTGATCGCTTCGGCACTGGGCGAAGTAGTTTTGTGTCAGTCGATAAACCGTGTGAAGGAGAAGCGTGGGGGGAAGTTTGTTAACATTGTAACCAAACTTGTTCCCCACTCACATAAAGGGGGAGTTCAAAGCTCTTGAACGAAAAACATCCCGCAAAAATTCGTCAAGTCCGCCACAGGTAATGCTCTCCACACCATTGAACATATCTACACAGAGCGCTGTCGCTGTCATCATCAAGGCCCCCCCCGCTCTCCCAACCATACTCTGTTCCGCTGCTACCGTCAGAGGGGTGATAGATCCGACACCAGGCAGGTTGTGGAGCAGTGATTATCCTCAACCATCAACTGCACTCACCCAGCACTGAACTGATCCCACAACCTATAGGCTCACTTTGAGGTACTCTGACCCGTGTGCTCATTGTGGTTTGCTTAATTATTTATTTAACTATTTTATATCCACAGTTTTCAGACTGGTTGAACACGTCTGTCCTGTGTGGTTTTTCATCGATTGTATTGTGTTCATTTTCCTATTTCGTTTGAACGTCTGCAGGAAAATTAATCTCAAGGTTGTATGTGCTGACGTGTGTACATGGATAAAAAATTACTTTGTACTTGAACTATTGATGTCATATTGTAGTTATACACGGTGTTGTTGAGTCCTCATGTGGAGTATCGTGTTCATTTCTGGTCACTTCGACCCCTCATATCACATCACAAAGCTGAAAAGAGTGCAGACGAGATGTCGGAGAACGTGAGCTGATCTTCCCAGGGTGTAAAAAATCACGAGGTTTATTGATAGGTCCCACATAGGAGATTGGTGGGTAAAATCAAAGCTCATGGCATTGGGGGGAAGGCATTGACATGGATAGAAAACTGGTTGGCAGATAGAAAGCAAAGGGTAGCGGTGAATGGGTGTTTCTCGGAATGGCAGGTGGTGACTAGTGGGGTGCCACAGGGCTCGGTATTGGGACCACAGCTGTTTACCATTTACGTTAACGATTTGGATGAAGGTATAAAAAATAACATCAGCATATTTGCTGATGATACTAAGCTGGGTGGCAGTGTGACATGTGATGAGGATGTTAGGAGAATTCAGGGTGACTTGGATAGGCTGGGTGAGTGGGCAGTTACTTGGCAGATGACGTTTAATGTGAATAAGTGTGAGGTTATCCACTTTGGGAGTAAGAACAGGAAGGCAGATTATTATCTGAACGGTGTAGAGTTGGGTAAGGGAGAAATACAAAGAGATCTCGGAGTCCTTGTTCATCAGTCACTGAAGGTGAATGAGCAAGTGCAGCAGGCAGTGAAGAAGGCTAATGGAACGTTGGCCTTTATTACAAAGGGAATTGAGTACAAGAGCAGGGAAATCCTCTTGCATTTGTACAGAACCCTGGTGAGACCACACCTGGAGTATTGTGTACAGTTTTGGTCTCCAGGGTTAAGGAAGGACATCCTGGCTGTAGAGGAAGTGCAGCGTAGATTCACGAGGTTAATTCCTGGGATGTCTGGACTGTCTTACGCAGAGAGGTTAGAGAGACTGGGCTTGTACACGCTGGAATTAAGGAGATTGAGAGGGGATCTGATTGAAACATATAAGATTATTAAGGGATTGGACAAGATAGAGGCAGGAAGTATGTTCCGGATGCTGGGAGAGTCCAGTACCAGAAGGCATGGTTTGAGAATAAAGGGTAGGTCATTTAGGACAGAGTTAAGGAGAAACTTCTTCTCCCAGAGAGTTGTGGGGGTCTGGAATGCACTGCCTCGGAAGGCAGTGGAGGCCAATTCTCTGGATGTTTTCAAGAAGGAGCTAGATAGGTATCTTATGGATAGGGGAATCAAGGGATATGGGGACAAGGCAGGATCAGGGTATTGATAGTGATTGATCAGCCATGATCTCAAAATGGCGGTGCAGGCTCGAAGGGCTGAATGGTCTACTTCTGCATCTATTGTCTATTGATAGGGGGCTAGGTCATGCCCATGGGGTTGGGGCTTCAAGAAGCACAGCGCACAGGGTTGAGATGAAAGGGAAGAAAAGAACCTGAGGTGGATCTTCAGAAAGGACTCGAGCAGGATTCCCCAAAGGGTAACACAGTAGTGGTAAAAGAAAGCAATGCAATGTTAGCATCCACTTCGAGAGGGCAGGAATAGAAACAGAAAGGGATGCAGTGCTGAGGATTTCAAAAGGCATTAGCCGGGATGCACTTGGAGTAATGTGAGCCGTTCTGAGCCTCCTATCTAAAAAAGGATGTGTCGGCATTGTAGAGGGTCCAGAAGAATCATCCTGGGAGTGACAGGGTTAAAGTATGAGCAGCATTTAATGACTCTGGGTCTGCACCCGTTGGAGTTTAGACGAATAAAGGGGATCTCATTAAAACCTGTTGAACATTAAAAGGCCTAGATAGAGCAGATGTGGAGAGGATATTTCAAAAGTCTAGGACCAGAGGGCACAATCTCAGAATAGAACAACATCCTTATAGAACTGAGATGAAAAAAAAAATTTTTCAGCCAGATGGTGGTGAATCTGTGGAATTCATTGCTGTGGACGGCTATAATTGGGTATTTTTAAAGCTCAGGTTGATGGGTTCTTGTTCAGAAAGGGCGTTGAAAGTTACTGGGAGAAAGCAGGCAAATTGGGGTGAGAGGGGTAATAAATCAACTATGATGGAATGGTGGAACAAACTCGATGGGCCAAATGGTCTATTTCTCCACTCTTGTGATCTTAAGGTCTAGACACACAGGCTAGTTTGAATATGGAATGAAGTTGAGCCAGGGACGTTAACAACATTTAACAAGCAATTGGACAGGTATACGGATAAGAATGCTTTAGGGATATGGGCCGAACGTGGGAAGTGAGACTGGCTCAGGTAGACATCTTGGTTGTCATGGGTTAGTTGGGATGAAGGGCCTCCTTCTGTGCTGTCAGCTCTACAGATTCATAATTCCAAATAAACATCAAATTAAGGACAGTTTAGACAAATTTGTGCTGTTTTCTCAGGAGCAGTGGAGGCTGAGGAGAGATCTGTTACAAGCTTTATAAAATTGTGAGAGGTGCAGATAGAGCAAACGTGATATGTTTTCCTCTATGGCCAATAGCATTTAAGGAGAGTGGGAAAGTTGAAAGGAGATGAACGGGGCAGTAGCGGGTGACTGGAATGTGTTGCCAGGAGTGGTGGTGGAGGCAGATAGGCTCACAGACAGCCACATGAATGTACAGGGAACGGGAGGAGGAGTTCAGCACAGACACTGTGGGCCGAACAGCATGTTCCTGTGCTGTTGTGTTTGTCAGGAAGTGATGTGGCAGCTCTGGTTCGGCCGCATCTGGAGTATTGTGTACAGCTCTGGTCGCCCCACCACAGGAAGGATGTTCAGGCTTTGGGGGAGGTTTACCACGATGCCGCCTGGCTCAGAGAGAGAGGTTGCACAAATTGGATTAGCGCAGAGGCTGACGGGAGATCTGATAGAGATTTAAAAGATTATGAGAGACAGAGATAGAGTAGACAAACAGTATCTTTTCCTGAGGTTTGAAATGTCAAACACCAGAGCACATGCATTTAAGGCGTGAGGGGGTAATTATAAAGGAGATGTGAGGGGCAAGTTTTTTTTACACGGAGGGTGCAGGGTGCCTGGAATGCGCTGCCTGGGGTGGTGGAAGAGGCAGAAACATGAGGGACTTTTAAAAGACGTTTAGATGGGCCCATGAGTGTGAGGAAAACAGGGTACGGATATTCTGCAGGCAGTTTAGTTGTCCATTTGATTACTAATGTAGTTGGTTCGGCACAACATTGAGGGCCGAACGGCCTGTTCCTGTTCTATGATCCATGACTCACTCGAACATGTGTACCCACCTTTCCAAAACTCCCCCCCCCCCCCTTTTTACCCGTGGATTCTCCTTGGGCTTCCACGGACACCCGAGCACCAAGTAATTTCGGAAGAGGGACAGGCAGTCGGAACTGTCACCTCGGTCGGGGTCGGGCACAGGAGAAAACCAACAAGAGGGAGCGACTCTCCCCCTCTGCACCGGGTGACCAAAGGTCGGGAGTGTGGGGCTGACTGTAGGCGAGTTCGATCCCGACCGCTGGCGCTGTCTGTCTGTGTGGCATTTGCACGTTCCCCAAGTAACCCGCGCGTCCAACACCCCCCCCCCCCACCCCCAACAGCCCGGGGTTGGGGTAGAATCCGGGGGAAGCTGAGGGCACAGCCTCAGAATACACAGGCGTTTCTTTGGAGCAGAGACGCGGAGGAATTTCTTTAGCCAGAGGGGGTTTACTACAACGATTCCGGAATGAAAGAGGAGCGTTTGATGGCTCTAAGTCTGTACTCAATGGAGTTTAGAATGATGGAGCTTCTCACTGCAACCTATCGAATATTGAAACGCCTAGGATAGTAGGGCCTCTCCTCGCCTTCGTCTTAGTTGGGCGACCCCTTCGAACGGATGTTCCTCGACCCAGAACCGCTGCATACACTTGGTGCCAGTCTCCACCCCGTACCCGTGATCCCCTCCCTCCATGTTTCCACAAACCACTTTCTCGCCCTCTCTGCTGCGCCGTAATCCCCAATCCCTACACTGCTCTACGTCTCTGTGGCCCCCTTCCCCATGTGGGACGGACGGAAAGGCGGGGCGACCCTGGAGGATGGCACAGAGTGGCCGAAGTGGGATAGTACGATACCGCGACGGCTGCTGTGTGTGTTTTTCGCAAACGCTGACTCATTATCAGCGGTGCCGGCTCCACGCCTGCCCTATCACCTCCAGTCAGTCTTTGCCTCGCTCCCCGTCACAGTCGCCCTGTTGGATGTTGCCCCGTGGAACCGGGCAAAGTACAACACGGCTCCTAGATCAGCGAAGTGGAAGGCTGGCGCAGCGGCCGATAGCCAGTAGCCCAAGGGAGCCGGGTCCGATCCGCTCCCGAGCTCCAAAGCTGGCTGCGTGGAGTTTGCACTCTTCTCCCCCACCCCCGGGGCCTCCGGTTCCCTCCCACGTCCCAACGACATGCAGGGTGGGCAGCTGAAATCCACCCCCCCCCCCACGAGCTTGTGGTAGCATCTGGGATAAAGAGTTGACGGGCCGAATTCGTCACAGTTCAGATTTGCTTTTCAAATGTATATGGAAATAGTGAAATGCGCCGTTTGTGTGAACAATCTCCACACTCCCGGCTCTTCCGAGGTTGGGCATCCACACTATCAGTTGGACCTTTGACAGAAAGCTCCAACTGAAAGGTTACGTCGAGGACATTTGCCCCGTCCATTCTGCTGGCTCATCTGTTCAAGAGCTATTGACCTGAGGTCAGATTTCACGAATTCAACTAATGCCAACCTCTCATGGCACAGAAAGTGCAAATATTACCCTCCTCCAGACACCCAACCATAAAGACCACCTTGATCCCTCCCTCCCCCAACCAGGGAGTGAAAACCATCTTAGACTCTCCCTATCACCTCATTCTCCCATCACTCCCTGCAGTGAGGACTCAGGTAACTCCCACCTCTCCCCCATTACAAGAAAGGTATCTGTGGAATCTCCTTGTTTTAATTTACAGAATTGGGTAGTGGAGACCTGTTAAGGTTATGACAGCCAGCCCATGTGTTTCATCCCAAGGTCCAGTCACACGAATTTAAGGGCCGAATTTCAAAGGTGACATGTGGGAATTTTTTTTTCACAAAGAGAGGTGGCTGCATAGAATGCGTTGCCGGGATGGTAGTGGATGCAACTCCAATAGAGGTGTAAAATTTTGTCAGACACCCACATTAATATGTGGGGAATGGAGGGATATGGACATTGTGTAGACAGAGGGGATTAGTGTGTCAGACGCCCACATGAACGTGTGGGGAATGGAGGGATATGGACATTGTGTAGACAGAGGGGATCAGTGTGTCAGACGCCCACATGAACGTGTGGGGAATGGAGGGATATGGACATTGTGTAGACAGAGGGGAACAGTGTGTCAGACGCCAACATGAACGTGTGGGGAATGGAGGGATATGGACATTGTGTAGACAGAGGGAATCAGTGTGTCAGACGCCCACATGAACGTGTGGGGAATGGAGGGATATGGACATTGTGTAGACAGAGGGGATCAGTGTGTCAGACGCCCACATGAACGTGTGGGGAATGGAGGGATATGGACATTGTGTAGACAGAGGGGATCAGTGTGTCAGACGCCCACATGAACGTGTGGGGAATGGAGGGATATGGACATTGTGTAGACAGAGGGGATCAGTGTGTCCGACGCCCACATGAACGTGTGGGGAATGGAGGGATATGGACATTCTGTAGACAGAGGGGATCAATGTGTCCGACGCCCACATGAACGTGTGGGGAATGGAGGGATATGGACATTGTGTAGACAGAGGGGATCAGAGTGTCCGACGCACACATGAACGTGTGGGGAATGGAGGGATATGGACATTGTGTAGACAGAGGGGATCAGTGTGTCCGACGCCCACATGAACGTGTGGGGAATGGAGGGATATGGACATTGTGTAGACAGAGGGGATCAGTGTGTCCGACGCCCACATGAACGGGTGGGGAATGGAGGGATATGGACATTGTGTAGACAGAGGGGATCAGTGTGTCCGACGCCCACATGAACGGGTGGGGAATGGAGGGATATGGACATTGTGTAGACAGAGGGGATCAGTGTGTCCGACGCCCACATGAACGGGTGGGGAATGGAGGGATATGGACATTGTGCAGACAGAGGGGATCAGTGTGTCCGACGCCCACATGAACGGGTGGGGAATGGAGGGATATGGACATTGTGCAGACAGAGGGGATCAGTGTGTCCGACGCCCACATGAACGGGTGGGGAATGGAGGGATATGGACATTGTGCAGACAGAGGGGATCAGTGTGTCCGACGCCCACATGAACGGGTGGGGAATGGAGGGATATGGACATTGTGCAGACAGAGGGGATCAGTGTGTCCGACGCCCACATGAACGGGTGGGGAATGGAGGGATATGGACATTGTGCAGAGGGGATCAGTGTGTCCGACGCCCACATGAACGTGTGGGGAATGGAGGGATATGGACTTTGTGCAGACAGAGGGGATCAGTGTGTCCGACACACACACATGAACGTGTGGGGAATGGAGGGATATGGACATTGTGTAGACAGAGGGGATCAGTGTGTCCGACGCCCACATGAACGTGTGGGGAATGGAGGGATATGGACATTGTGTAGACAGAGGGGATCAGTGTGTCCGACACACACACATGAACGTGTGGGGAATGGTGGGATATGGACATTGTGTAGACAGAGGGGATCAGTGTGTCCGACGCCCACATGAACGTGTGGGGAATGGAGGGATATGGACATTGTGTAGACAGAGGGGATCAGTGTGTCCGACGCCCACATGAACGTGTGGGGAATGGAGGGATATGGACATTGTGTAGACAGAGGGGATCAGTGTGTCCGACACACACACATGAACGTGTGGGGAATGGTGGGATATGGACATTGTGTAGACAGAGGGGATCAGTGTGTCCGACGCCCACATGAACGTGTGGGGAATGGAGGGATATGGACATTGTGTAGACAGAGGGGATCAGTGTGTCCGACGCCCACATGAACGTGTGGGGAATGGAGGGATATGGACATTGTGTAGACAGAGGGGATCAGTGTGTCCGACGCCCACATGAACGTGTGGGGAATGGAGGGATATGGACATTGTGCAGACAGAGGGGATCAGTGTGTCCGACGCCCACATGAACGTGTGGGGAATGGAGGGATATGGACATTGTGCAGACAGAGGGGATCAGTGTGTCCGACGCCCACATGAACGTGTGGGGAATGGAGGGATATGGACATTGTGTAGACAGAGGGGATCAGTGTGTCCGACACACACACATGAACGTGTGGGGAATGGTGGGATATGGACATTGTGTAGACAGAGGGGATCAGTGTGTCCGACGCCCACATGAACGTGTGGGGAATGGAGGGATATGGACATTGTGTAGACAGAGAGGATCAGTGTGTCCGACACACACACATGAACGTGTGGGGAATGGTGGGATATGGACATTGTGTAGACAGAGGGGATCAGTGTGTCCGACGCCCACATGAACGTGTGGGGAATGGAGGGATATGGACATTGTGTAGACAGAGGGGATCAGTGTGTCCGACGCCCACATGAACGGGTGGGGAATGGAGGGATATGGACATTGTGTAGACAGAGGGGATCAGTGTGTCCGACGCCCACATGAACGTGTGGGGAATGGAGGGATATGGACATTATGTAGACAGAGGGGATCAGTGTGTCCGACGCCCACATGAACGGGTGGGGAATGGAGGGATATGGACATTGTGCAGACAGAGGGGATCAGTGTGTCCGACGCCCACATGAACGGGTGGGGAATGGAGGGATATGGACATTGTGCAGAGGGGATCAGTGTGTCCGACGCCCACATGAACGTGTGGGGAATGGAGGGATATGGACATTGTGTAGCCAGAGGGGATCAGTGTGTCCGACGCCCACATGAACGGGTGGGGAATGGAGGGATATGGACATTGTGCAGACAGAGGGGATCAGTGTGTCCGACACACACACATGAACGTGTGGGGAATGGAGGGATATGGACTTTGTGCAGACAGAGGGGATCAGTGTGTCCGACACACACACATGAACGTGTGGGGAATGGAGGGATATGGACTTTGTGCAGACAGAGGGGATCAGTGTGTCCGACACACACACATGAACGTGTGGGGAATGGAGGGATATGGACTTTGTGTAGACAGAGGGGATCAGTGTGTCCGACACACACACATGAACGTGTGGGGAATGGAGGGATATGGACTTTGTGCAGACAGAGGGGATCAGTGTGTCCGACACCCACATGAAAGTGTGGGGAATGGAGGGATATGGACATTGTGTAGACAGAGGGGATCAGTGTGTCCGACACACACACATGAATGTATGGGGAATGGAGGGATATGGACTTTTGTGTAGACAGAGGGGATCAGTGTGTCAGACACATGAATGTGTGGGGAATGGAGGGACATGGACTTTGTGCAGACAGAGGGGATCAGTGTGTCCGACACACACATGAACGTGTGGGGAATGGAGGGATATGGACTTTGTGTAGACAGAGGGGATCAGTGTGTCCGACACACACATGAACGTGTGGGGAATGGAGGGATATGGACTTTGTGCAGACAGAGGGGATCAGTGTGTCCGACGCCCACATGAACGTGTGGGGAATGGAGGGACATGGACATTGTGTAGACAGAGGGGATCAGTGTGTCCGACACACACATGAACGTGTGGGGAATGGAGGGATATGGACATTGTGTAGACAGAGGGGATTAGTGTGTCCGACGCACACATGAACGTGTGGGGAATGGAGGGATATGGACATTGTGTAGACAGAGGGCATCAGTGTGTCCGACGCCCACATGAACGTGTGGGGAATGGAGGGATATGGACTTTGTGCAGACAGAGGGGATCAGTGTGTCCGACGCACACATGAACGTGTGGGGAATGGAGGGATATGGACTTTGTGCAGACAGAGGGGATCAGTGTGTCCGACACACACACATGAACGTGTGTGGAATGGAGGGATATGGACATTGTGTAGACAGAGGGGATCAGTGTGTCCGACGCCCACATGAACGTGTGGGGAATGGAGGGATATGGACATTGTGTAGACAGAGGGGATCAGTGTGTCCGACACACACACATGAACGTGTGGGGAATGGAGGGATATGGACTTTGTGCAGACAGAGGGGATCAGTGTGTCCGACACACACACATGAACGTGTGGGGAATGGAGGGATATGGACATTGTGTAGACAGAGGGGATCAGTGTGTCCGACACACACACATGAACGTGTGTGGAATGGAGGGATATGGACATTGTGCAGACAGAGGGGATCAGTGTGTCCGACGCCCACATGAACGTGTGGGGAATGGAGGGATATGGACATTGTGTAGACAGAGGGGATTAGTGTGTCCGACACACACACATGAACGTGTGGGGAATGGAGGGATATGGACATTGTGTAGACAGAGGGGATCAGTATGTCCGACGCCCACATGAACGTGTGGGGAATGGAGGGATATGGACATTGTGTAGACAGAGGGGATCAGTGTGTCCGACACACACACATGAACGTGTGGGGAATGGAGGGATATGGACATTGTGTAGACAGAGGGGATCAGTGTGTCCGATGCCCACATGAACGTGTGGGGAATGGAGGGATATGGACTTTGTGTAGACAGAGGGGATCAGTGTGTCCGACACACACACATGAACGTGTGGGGAATGGAGGGATATGGACATTGTGCAGAGGGGATCAGTGTGTCCGACGCCCACATGAACGTGTGGGGAATGGAGGGATATGGACATTGTGTAGACAGAGGGTATTAGTGTGTCCGACGCCCACATGAACGTGTGGGGAATGGAGGGATATGGACATTGTGTAGACAGAGGGGATCAGTGTGTCTGACGCCCACATGAACGTGTGGGGAATGGAGGGATATGGACATTGTGTAGACAGAGGGGATTAGTGTGTCCGATGCCCACATGAACGTGTGGGGAATGGAGGGATATGGACTTTGTGTAGACAGAGGGGATCAGTGTGTCCGACACACACACATGAACGTGTGGGGAATGGAGGGATATGGACATTGTGCAGAGGGGATCAGTGTGTCCGACGCCCACATGAACGTGTGGGGAATGGAGGGATATGGACATTGTGTAGACAGAGGGGATTAGTGTGTCCGACGCCCACATGAACGTGTGGGGAATGGAGGGATATGGACATTGTGTAGACAGAGGGGATCAGTGTGTCTGACGCCCACATGAACGTATGGGGAATGGAGGGATATGGACATTGTGTAGACAGAGGGGATTAGTGTGTCCGACGCCCACATGAACGTGTGGGGAATGGAGGGATATGGACTTTGTGTAGACAGAGGGGATCAGTGTGTCCGATGCCCACATGAACGTGTGGGGAATGGAGGGATATGGACTTTGTGTAGACAGAGGGGATCAGTGTGTCCGATGCCCACATGAACGTGTGGGGAATGGACGGATATGGACATTGTGTAGACAGAGGGGATCAGTGTGTCCGACGCCCACATGAACGTGTGGGGAATGGAGGGATATGGACATTGTGTAGACAGAGGGGATTAGTGTGTCAGACACATGGATGTGTGGGGAATGGAGGGATATGGACATTGTGTAGACAGAGGGGATCAGTGTGTCAGACACACACATGAATGTGTGGGGAATGGAGGGATATGGACATTGTGCAGACAGAGGGGATCAGTGTGTCCGACGCCCACATGAACGTGTGGGGAATGGAGGGATATGGACATTGTGCAGACAGAGGGGATCAGTGTGTCCGACGCCCACATGAACGTGTGGGGAATGGAGGGATATGGACATTGTGTAGACAGAGGGGATCAGTGTGTCCGACACACACACATGAACGTGTGGGGAATGGTGGGATATGGACATTGTGTAGACAGAGGGGATCAGTGTGTCCGACGCCCACATGAACGTGTGGGGAATGGAGGGATATGGACATTGTGTAGACAGAGAGGATCAGTGTGTCCGACACACACACATGAACGTGTGGGGAATGGTGGGATATGGACATTGTGTAGACAGAGGGGATCAGTGTGTCCGACGCCCACATGAACGTGTGGGGAATGGAGGGATATGGACATTGTGTAGACAGAGGGGATCAGTGTGTCCGACGCCCACATGAACGGGTGGGGAATGGAGGGATATGGACATTGTGTAGACAGAGGGGATCAGTGTGTCCGACGCCCACATGAACGTGTGGGGAATGGAGGGATATGGACATTATGTAGACAGAGGGGATCAGTGTGTCCGACGCCCACATGAACGGGTGGGGAATGGAGGGATATGGACATTGTGCAGACAGAGGGGATCAGTGTGTCCGACGCCCACATGAACGGGTGGGGAATGGAGGGATATGGACATTGTGCAGAGGGGATCAGTGTGTCCGACGCCCACATGAACGTGTGGGGAATGGAGGGATATGGACATTGTGTAGCCAGAGGGGATCAGTGTGTCCGACGCCCACATGAACGGGTGGGGAATGGAGGGATATGGACATTGTGCAGACAGAGGGGATCAGTGTGTCCGACACACACACATGAACGTGTGGGGAATGGAGGGATATGGACTTTGTGCAGACAGAGGGGATCAGTGTGTCCGACACACACACATGAACGTGTGGGGAATGGAGGGATATGGACTTTGTGCAGACAGAGGGGATCAGTGTGTCCGACACACACACATGAACGTGTGGGGAATGGAGGGATATGGACTTTGTGTAGACAGAGGGGATCAGTGTGTCCGACACACACACATGAACGTGTGGGGAATGGAGGGATATGGACTTTGTGCAGACAGAGGGGATCAGTGTGTCCGACACCCACATGAAAGTGTGGGGAATGGAGGGATATGGACATTGTGTAGACAGAGGGGATCAGTGTGTCCGACACACACACATGAATGTATGGGGAATGGAGGGATATGGACTTTTGTGTAGACAGAGGGGATCAGTGTGTCAGACACATGAATGTGTGGGGAATGGAGGGACATGGACTTTGTGCAGACAGAGGGGATCAGTGTGTCCGACACACACATGAACGTGTGGGGAATGGAGGGATATGGACTTTGTGTAGACAGAGGGGATCAGTGTGTCCGACACACACATGAACGTGTGGGGAATGGAGGGATATGGACTTTGTGCAGACAGAGGGGATCAGTGTGTCCGACGCCCACATGAACGTGTGGGGAATGGAGGGACATGGACATTGTGTAGACAGAGGGGATCAGTGTGTCCGACACACACATGAACGTGTGGGGAATGGAGGGATATGGACATTGTGTAGACAGAGGGGATTAGTGTGTCCGACGCACACATGAACGTGTGGGGAATGGAGGGATATGGACATTGTGTAGACAGAGGGCATCAGTGTGTCCGACGCCCACATGAACGTGTGGGGAATGGAGGGATATGGACTTTGTGCAGACAGAGGGGATCAGTGTGTCCGACGCACACATGAACGTGTGGGGAATGGAGGGATATGGACTTTGTGCAGACAGAGGGGATCAGTGTGTCCGACACACACACATGAACGTGTGTGGAATGGAGGGATATGGACATTGTGTAGACAGAGGGGATCAGTGTGTCCGACGCCCACATGAACGTGTGGGGAATGGAGGGATATGGACATTGTGTAGACAGAGGGGATCAGTGTGTCCGACACACACACATGAACGTGTGGGGAATGGAGGGATATGGACTTTGTGCAGACAGAGGGGATCAGTGTGTCCGACACACACACATGAACGTGTGGGGAATGGAGGGATATGGACATTGTGTAGACAGAGGGGATCAGTGTGTCCGACACACACACATGAACGTGTGTGGAATGGAGGGATATGGACATTGTGCAGACAGAGGGGATCAGTGTGTCCGACGCCCACATGAACGTGTGGGGAATGGAGGGATATGGACATTGTGTAGACAGAGGGGATTAGTGTGTCCGACACACACACATGAACGTGTGGGGAATGGAGGGATATGGACATTGTGTAGACAGAGGGGATCAGTGTGTCCGACGCCCACATGAACGTGTGGGGAATGGAGGGATATGGACATTGTGTAGACAGAGGGGATCAGTGTGTCCGACACACACACATGAACGTGTGGGGAATGGAGGGATATGGACATTGTGTAGACAGAGGGGATCAGTGTGTCCGATGCCCACATGAACGTGTGGGGAATGGAGGGATATGGACTTTGTGTAGACAGAGGGGATCAGTGTGTCCGACACACACACATGAACGTGTGGGGAATGGAGGGATATGGACATTGTGCAGAGGGGATCAGTGTGTCCGACGCCCACATGAACGTGTGGGGAATGGAGGGATATGGACATTGTGTAGACAGAGGGTATTAGTGTGTCCGACGCCCACATGAACGTGTGGGGAATGGAGGGATATGGACATTGTGTAGACAGAGGGGATCAGTGTGTCTGACGCCCACATGAACGTGTGGGGAATGGAGGGATATGGACATTGTGTAGACAGAGGGGATTAGTGTGTCCGATGCCCACATGAACGTGTGGGGAATGGAGGGATATGGACTTTGTGTAGACAGAGGGGATCAGTGTGTCCGACACACACACATGAACGTGTGGGGAATGGAGGGATATGGACATTGTGCAGAGGGGATCAGTGTGTCCGACGCCCACATGAACGTGTGGGGAATGGAGGGATATGGACATTGTGTAGACAGAGGGGATTAGTGTGTCCGACGCCCACATGAACGTGTGGGGAATGGAGGGATATGGACATTGTGTAGACAGAGGGGATCAGTGTGTCTGACGCCCACATGAACGTATGGGGAATGGAGGGATATGGACATTGTGTAGACAGAGGGGATTAGTGTGTCCGACGCCCACATGAACGTGTGGGGAATGGAGGGATATGGACTTTGTGTAGACAGAGGGGATCAGTGTGTCCGATGCCCACATGAACGTGTGGGGAATGGAGGGATATGGACTTTGTGTAGACAGAGGGGATCAGTGTGTCCGATGCCCACATGAACGTGTGGGGAATGGACGGATATGGACATTGTGTAGACAGAGGGGATCAGTGTGTCCGACGCCCACATGAACGTGTGGGGAATGGAGGGATATGGACATTGTGTAGACAGAGGGGATTAGTGTGTCAGACACATGGATGTGTGGGGAATGGAGGGATATGGACATTGTGTAGACAGAGGGGATCAGTGTGTCAGACACACACATGAATGTGTGGGGAATGGAGGGATATGGACATTGTGTAGACAGAGGGGATCAGTGTGTCCGACGCCCACATGAACGTGTGGGGAATGGAGGGATATGGACATTGTGTAGACAGAGGGGATTAGTGTGTCAGACACATGGATGTGTGGGGAATGGAGGGATATGGACATTGTGTAGACAGAGGGGATCAGTGTGTCCGACGCCCACATGAACGTGTGGGGAATGGAGGGATATGGACATTGTGTAGACAGAGGGGATTAGTGTGTTAGACACATGAAAGTGTGGGGAATGGAGGGATATGGACATTTTGTAGACAGAGGGGATCAGTGTGTCAGACACATGAACGTGTGGGGAATGGAGGGATATGGACATTGTGTAGACAGAGGGGATCAGTGTGTCCGACACCAACATGAACGTGTGGGGAATGTAGGGATATGGACATTGTGCAGACAGAGGGGATTAGTGTGTCCGACACCCACATGAACGTGTGGGGAATGGAGGGATATGGACATTGTGCAGACAGAGGGGATTAGTGTGTCCGACACCCACATGAACGAGTGGGGAATGGAGGGATATGGACATTGTGCAGACAGAGGGGATCAGTGTGTCCGACACACACACATGAACGTGTGGGGAATGGAGGGATATGGACTTTGTGCAGACAGAGGGGATCAGTGTGTCCGACACACACACATGAACGTGTGGGGAATGGAGGGATATGGACTTTGTGTAGACAGAGGGGATCAGTGTGTCCGACACACACACATGAACGTGTGGGGAATGGAGGGATATGGACTTTGTGTAGACAGAGGGGATCAGTGTGTCCGACGCCCACATGAACGTGTGGGGAATGCAGGGATATGGACATTGTGTAGACAGAGGGGATTAGTGTGTCAGACACATGAATGTGTGGGGAATGGAGGGATATGGACATTGTGTAGACAGAGGGGATTAGTGTGTCAGACACCCACTTGAACGAGTGGGGAATGGAGGGATATGGACATTGTGTAGACAGAGGGGATCAGTGTGTTAGACACATGAATGTGTGGGGAATGCAGGGATATGGACATTGTGTAGACAGAGGGGATTAGTGTGTCCGACACCCACATGAACGTGTGGGGAATGGAGGGATATGGATATTGTGCAGACAGAGGGGATTAGTGTGTTAGACACATGAATGTGTGGGGAATGGAGGGATATGGACATTGTGTAGACAGGGGATTTCGTTTAGTTCACTGTTGAACAACTAACTGAATAAGCTCTCTTCCTGTGCTGTTCTATGTAAATGGCCTTTCATTAGAAGGAAATGTCATTCACCTCAAAGACCCCTAAAGGCCTCCCTGCCTGTGACCCTCTATGCCCTTCTGACCTCAGTGACCCCCTACACCCCCTCTGCAATCTCTCCAACTCCCATCTGCGCTGTGCTTGCAATTCCTCAGACCAAATTTATCTACTGTCCTGGTTTTGTCGATGGTGAAGGGGAAGCAGGGGAGAGGTCAGACAATCACGAGCAGATGGAGTGGGGGAGGCAGATCGGACTCGGGTTTCTGCAGAGTCAGGTCATGTGTGGTGAGGTGGGCGGGAGGCTGGCCTGCAGCTGAAGCACTAAATAATCACAGCGGCTGTCACGTCACTGCCCTCTCCAAATTCCTGTGCCCCAGTCTGTCCATCCCGCTCATCCTCACCTTACCCCCAGCCTCTATTTTTATATCTTCTGTGGGCATCGCACTGCAGGAGAGATGGGAGTGGGGGGCTACGGGAGGGGCTGTTGGAGTAGTCCGGACAAGTAACTGAGGTAGGTTCTTTAGACACTGCAGCCACCGTTTATGGGGGTGGATAGGGAACCAGTTGAGATCCTTGAGAGTTGTTAGATCTCCATGTACTCAAGGAAGTAGGGAGTGTCCCATCACACTCCTGACCTGTAGGTGGGGGACAGGTAATGTGGCGGATGTGGAATGCATGGACTAACCCCACAGGTAATTGTGAAGTGTCCCATCACACTCCTGACCTGTAGGTGGGGGACAGGTAATGTGGCGGATGTGGAATGCATGGACTAACCCCACAGGTAATTGTGAAGTGTCCCATCACACTCCTGACCTGTAGATGCTGTAACACTGCAGGACTAGGGTGCCTAGAAAGGGATTGGGGTGATTCTGATTAGCAAGCTGCTCTGTCATGGATAGTGGTGAGGGTGTGTGACATTTGGAGGAATACAGAGTTTGTGCTGTGTCAGTGGGTCAGAAACCAGGGGGAGGCAGGGAAGCTGGAGGTTAATAAAGAGCAAAACAACAGGCCTGTTGTTGTGTGGAGAGGCCAGGCAGGCTGCCAGCGAGGGGATGTTGTGTAATCGTGGCGGCATACCACACAGATGGGCAGCTCGCCAATTCACAGCCCAGGCTGCTGCTGCTCAAACCAGCTGCTTACACAATCGCTGGCTCTGGCCTCCAAAACTGGATGCAGCCCAGCAGCCCCAGCTACCATGACAACCCTGTAGCATAGTCCTCCACACCGGCCAGGAATGGGAAACTGCAACCGGGGGGACACACAGAGTCCCTACACCCAGAACAGTGATCACTTGCAGGAGGGAGTGCCACATGGGAGGGGCATTGGGGACGACGATGAACAGACAGACAGAGACACGAGTGTGTATGGCAGACACACAGTCCTGGGGGCTGTGGCTCCATTTGGTTTATTAACAGAGTAAATGCACAATCTCGTTTGCAAAAAAAACGAAAGAGGAACATGTCTGGTGTGGGTTACGTTATGAAACATGATTTCCATGCACACGTCCCTGCAGTGACAGGGCCACACTCTGTACATTGGCCGCTGTGGGCAGAGGTCAGAGAGAAGGCCCAGGAGAGCAGAGGCCACCACCTCTTGGGACCTGGTAAGACTGAGGAACCGTTTGTTAAAAGCAAGAGGAGGGAGAGGGGAAGGGATTGAACGAGAACAAGTGAATTCAAACCAAGAGACGACCCCAGGATTTAACGCACCCCACAGATGAGTGGGGTGGAGGGGTGGAGCAGTCTCTCCCACCTCCCTCTGCCTCCCCCCACAGCCTAATGTACTGAGAAACCAACGTCAGTTGCATCTCTAGGGGATGACAGGAGAGACCTTACATCCCTGGCCCCCCACTCCTCTGTCCCCCGCCCTGGACCACTGAAGACGGGACCCTTGGAAAACAAGGTCTCTGTACATTCCAGTAAAATATAAAAACGTCCATTGTTTCCCTCCTCGTCTGTGTGCAGCAGGTGGGGGCCCCAGGACTAGCCAATCGTCAGACCGAAGCCACACTGGAACTTGTTCTTCCTGTGGTTGAGGAAGGCTCCCAGAGCCAGTGTCAGGGGCAGGGGCACCAATTTCTTCTCCAAGGTGGCGCCTACCACCCAGTTACTGTCCAAGGAACCTGCAGACACACAGTTTGGTGGGGAGGATAGAAGAGAAAAGAATTAAGTGTGCCTCATTTCATTGACTCTACCTCCTATCAGGTCACTGCCTGACCCACCCCACAGGCCTCTGCTCTCCACACACTGCACTGTGCTCTTAGAAATGAGTCCGCGCCTGTCGATCTCTTTACTTATTTAGTGATACAGCACACAGTAGGTCCTTCTGGCTCTTCAGAGTTATGCTGCACCAGCAACCCCACAACCCTGATTTAACCCCAGCTTAATCTTAGTACAATTAATCTACCCAGTATGTCTTTAGGCTGTGGGAGGTACTTCCACCTTTCAGGGGCAAATCCTGGCCTCCACTGTAGAAACTCCCTCTGGATCCACAGTACAGTGCTGATGTAACTGCTTGGGAATGGGTACAGGGGGAGTTTGAGGGGGATGGAAATTGTCTTAACGAAGGCCAGGATCAGTCTCGAACAGTCCCTCTGGAATAGGGGGAAGGAAGTCAGAAATCGAAGCAAGAGGCGGAGAGGGAAGGACTAAAGGCATCTCGGAGAGAAGCCATTTTTTAAAAAACTGATCGAGGAAAAGAGGCTAGACTGCGCAGGCACGTGATGTAGCATGCCAAAGGTTTAAATAAAAGATCACCATATACAGCAGCCATTGTAGGAGTGGACTGAGTTAGAGTGGGACGGCTTTGGCGTGAACAGGCAGAGGCGAGGGTAGGTTCGGTAAGTTTTGTTTTGTTCATTTAGAGTAGACAGAATGCCAGGCAGGATGTTGGAATGTTCCTCTTGCAGGATGTGGGAAGTCAGGGAGACCTCCAGTGTCCCTGACAACGACACCGGCAAGAAGTGCATCCAGCTGCAGCTCCTAACAAACTGCATTAGGGAACAGGAGCTGGAGCTGGATGACTCCGGATCATTCAGGAGAATGAGGAGTCTATAGATAGTAGCTACAGGGAGGTAGTTATGTCAAAGGAGCAGCGCACAGGTAATTGGGTTACTGTCAGGTGAGGGAAGGGGAAAGGGCAGGCAGAGCAGGGCTCCCCTGTGGCCATTCCCCTCAACAACAGGTATACAGATTTGGATACTGTTGAGGGAGATAACTTACCTGGGACAAGCTGTGGCAGCCGGATCTCTGGCACTGAGTCTGGTTCTGCAGTGCAGAAGGGAGGGGGGAAGAAGAGGAGAGCGGTAGTGATAGGGGACTCGATAGTTAGAGGTACTGACAGGAGGTTCTGTGGTCGTAACAGAGGCTCCCGGATGGTTTGTTGCCTCACGGGTGCCAGGGTCAGGGATGTCTATGATCACGTGCGCAGCATTCTGAAGTGGGAGGGTGATCAGCCAGATGTCGTGGTACACATCGGTACCAATGATGTAGGAAGAAAGAGTGAGGAGGTCCTGAAGAGTGAGTATAGAGAGCTTGGTAGGAAGTTAAAAAGCAGAACCTCGAGGGTGGTAATCTCAGGACTGCTACCTGTGCCACATGCCAGTGAGGGTAAGAATAGGATGCTCTGGAGGATGAACACGTGGTTGAGGAACTGTTGTAGGGGGCAGGGTTTCAGATTTCAGGATCATTGGGACCTCTTCTGGGGCAGGTGGGACCTGTACAAGAGAGACGAGTTACACTTGAACTACAGGGGGACCAATATCCTTGCAGGGAGGTTTGTTAGTGCTGTTGGGGGGGTTTAAATGAGATTTGCAGGGGAATGGGAACCAGAGTGCCAGAGTAGATAGTGGAGTGGGTCTGAAAATAAATGATGTTAAAGTTTCATGCAAAGTCACAAATAGAAGGGTTGTGTGTGGTGGTAATAATCTTCTGAGGTGTGTCTATTTCAATGCGAGGAGTACTGTGGGGAAGGCTGATGAGCTGAGGGCATGGATTGACACGTGGAATTATGACATTGTAGCCATTAGTGAAACTTGGCTACAGGAGGGGCAGGACTGGCAGCTTAATGTTCCAGGGTTTCGATGTTTCAGACGTGATAGAGGCAGAGGGATGAAGGGTGGGGGTGGGTGGCATTGCTAGTCAGGGAAAATGTTACAGCAGTGCTCAGGCAGGACAGATTAGAGGGCTTGTCTACCGAGGCCATTCGGGTGGAGCTGAGAAATAGGAAAGGTATGACCACATTAATGGGGTTGTATTATAGACCACCCAATAGTCAGCGAGAATTGGAGGAGCAAATCTGCAGAGAGATAACAGACAACTGCAGGAAACAGAAAGTTGTGATCGTAGGGGATTTTAATTTTCCACATATTGATTGGGACTCCCATACTGTTAAAGGTCTAGAATGGTTAGAGTTGTAAAATGTGTTCAGGAAAGTTTTCTAAATCAATATATAGAGGTCCGACTAGAGAGGATGCAATATTAGATCTTCTATTACTAAACGAGTTAGGACAGGTGAAGGAAGTGTGTGTAGGGGAACACTTTGGTTCCAGTGATCATAACACCATTAGTTTCAACTTGATCAGGGATAAAGATAGATCTGGTCCTCGGGTTGAGGGTTTAAACTGGAAAAAGGCCAAATTTGAAGAAATGAGAAAGGATCTAAAAACCATGGATTGGGACAGGTTGTTCTCTGGCAAGGATGTCATTGGTAAGTGGGAAGCCTTCAAAGGAGAAATTTTGAGATTACGGAGATTATATGTTCCTGTCAGGGTTAAAGGCAAAGTGAATAAGAATAAGGAACCTTGGTTCTCAAGGGATACTGGAACTCTGATAAAGAAGAAGAGAGAGATGTATGACATGTATAGGCAACAGGGAGCAAATAAGGTGCATGAGGAGTATAAAAAGAGTAAGAAAATACTTAAGAAATCAGGAGGGCTAAAAGAAGACATGAGGTTGCTTTGGCAGTCAAGGTGAAGGATAATCCAAAGAGCTTCTACAGGTATATTAAGAGCAAAAGGATAGTAAAGGATAAAATTGGTCCTCTTGAAGATCAGAATGGTCGGCTATGTATGGAACCAAAAGAAATGGGAGAGATCTTAAATGGTTTTTTTGCGTCTGTATTTACTAAGGAAACTGGCATGGAGTCAATGGAAATAAGGCAAACAAGTAGTGAGGTCATGGAGCCTATACAGATTGAAGAGGAGGAGGTGCTTCCTATCTTGAGGCAAATCAGAGTAGATAAATCCCCAGGACCTGACAGAGTACTCCCTCGGACCTTGAAGGAAACTAGTGTTGAAATTGCAGGGGCCCTGGCAGATATATTTAAAATGTTGGTATCTACGGGTGAGGTGCCGGAGGATTGGAGGATAGCTCATGCTGTTCCGTTGTTTAAAAAAGGCTCTAAAAGTAATCCGGGAAATTACAGGCCGGTAAGTTTGATGTTGGTAGTAGGTAAATTATTGGAAGGAGTACTAAGAGATAGGATCTACAAGTATTTAGATAGACAGGGACTTATTAGGGAGAGTCAACATAGCTTTGTGCGTGGTAGGTCATGTTTAACAAATCTATTAGAGCTTTTCAAGGAGGTTACCAGGAAAGTGGATGAAGGGAAGTGGATGTTGTATACATGGACTTCAGTAAGGCCTTTGACAAGGTTCTGCATGGGAGGTGTGTTAGGAAGATTCAGTCCCTAGGTATACATGGTGAGGTAGTAAATTGGATTAGACATTGGCTCAGTGGGAGAAGCCAGAGAGTGGTAGTGGAGGATTGCTTCTCTGAGTGAAGGCCTGTGATTAGTGGTGTGTCACAAGGATCAGAGTTGGCTCCATTGTTATTTGTCATCTATATCAATGATCTGGATGATAATGTGGTAAATTGGATCAGCAAATTTGCTGATGATACAAAGATTGGAGGTGTAGTGGACAGTAAGGAAGGTTTTCAAAGCTTGCAGAGGGATCTGGACCAGCTGGAAAAATGGGCTGAAAAATGGCAGATGGAGTTTAATACAGACAAGTGTGAGGTATTGCACTTTGGAAGGACAAACCAAGGTAGAACATACAAGGTAAATGGTAGGGCACTGAGGAGTGCAGTAGAACAGAGGGATCTGGGAATACAGATACAAAATTCCCAAAAGTGGCGTCACAGGTAGGTAGGGTAGTAAAGGGAGCTTTTGGTACATTGGCCTTTATAAATCAAAGTATTGAGTATAAGAGTTGGAATGTAATGGTGAGGTTGTATAAGACATTGGTGAGGCCGAATTTGGAGTATTGTGTGCAGTTTTGGTCACCGAATTACAGGAAGGATATTAATAAGGTTGAAAGAATGCAGAGAAGGTTTACAAGGATGTTGCTGGGACATGAGAAACTGAGTTACAGAGAAAGGTTGAATAGGTTAGGACTTTTTTCCCTGGAGTGTAGAAGAATGAGGGGAGACTTGATAGAGGTATATAAAATTATGATAGGTATAGATAGAGTGAATGCAAGCAGGCATTTTCCACTGAGGCCAGGGGAGGAAAAAACCAGAGGACATTGGTTAAGGGTGAAGGGGGTAAAGTTTAAAGGGAACATGGGGGGGGGGGGGGTTCTTCACACAGAGAGTGGTGGGAGTGTGAAATGAGCTGCCAGATGAAGTGGTAAATGTGGGCTGACTTTTAACATTTAAGAAAAACTTGGACAGGTAAATGGATGAGAAGTATGGAGGGATATGGGCTGGGTGCAGGTCAGTGGGAGCAGGCAGCGAAATGGTTCAGCACAGTCAAAAAGGGCTAAAAGGCCTGTTTCTGTGCTGTAATGTTCTATGATTCTATGTTCTATGATTGAAGAACCAGAAAGGGATAAGGCTTAGAGGAGTCAGGACCACTTTGGAACACTGAAAGGAGGTTGAACTGAGGAGCAGAAAACAATGGAAAACCAGGATAAATGGGAAGGTCTCTTTCCTGATCAAGAAGAAGCAAAGTCCAGCGTAGGTGCCAAATGTGTGGGTGTGTGCATGTGGGGGGTGGGGTGGTGCGGGGAGAGAGGAGAGTGTGCACCTTGGGGGTGGGGTGGTGCGGGGAGAGAGGAGAGTGTGCACCTTGGGGGTGGGGTGGTGCGGGGAGAGAGGAGAGTGTGCATGTGGGGGGTGGGGTGGTGCGGGGAGAGAGGAGAGTGTGCACCTTGGGGGTGGGTGGACAGTTGGAATGGAGGGGGGGGGAAGAGGGAGAGAGGGAGAGAGGGAGAGTGGGAGAGTGAGAGATCGAGATCAAACAGAGACTGTGCTGGGAAGTCGAGAATGGATGGGATAGAACAGCCATAGCATTCACAGAGACTGGCTGTCAGCTCGTCAAAGCACCTGGAGGGTGGGAGGAGAGTGTCTCGGAATTGGCCTCTCACTCAAACTCATTAGGTACTTAGCCATTCCTGTTTGTCACCAAACCAATCATGTTTTGTCATCTGACCCACCACGCCCCCAGACTTCCTCAATCCACAAACTGTTTACCGCTCTCCCCGCCATTTCAGATCCCAGTGCCACGGTGTTCCTGTACAGTGCTTCTCTCTGTCACGTACGTCGAAACAGTTTCATTTGCATCAACGATCATCACACCCACGGATGTGCTGAGGAAAACCTCCAAGCGCCACCACACATCCCAACACCAACTCCGTACACCGCCCTCAGACATGGGAGATCAGAATTCAGCAAATCACCACCCTCCCTCAAATACACTAAAAAGAAACCGGGACCTGAGACAATGCTGTTTCCTACCATGATAAATTTACTCCTCCCCTCTCCACACCCTCTGTCCATCAGGATGTTGCACACCCACCTTTAAACAGTAGGTTGGCCTTTGGTAAGTCCAGCTGGTAGCCAAAGGTGACATTGGTTTCCTGCATGCGGAGACTGGCCTCTAGCTCCACACCCACCTGTAACTGGGAGCGGAAAGAGGACAGTGATTTAGAGTCAGCCTCGGTTGTCCCGAATCCCCTAAAGTTACAGGCCGAGGGGACCGGACTCCCAGAGTAGCTCCTCCCTGACACTGGAGAGGCACAGTCGTTGCAGGGGCAAAGTGATGTCCAGTGCGTAGCCTTATTAGGAACAGCGAGATCCCACACAGCGTCACTGACCCAGGAAGCCTCTGGAGGTCACCATGGGGTGAGGGGCTCACTACCACCAACACCGCTCCCCGTTTGGCACCAAGCACGGCGCACCCTGCTCATGCCCCAACCGCGGCATACCCCGTTTACCTGCTCATTAGCTTTGTGGTAGTACGTAGCATGTCCTCCTGCTGGGTTCAGGGTCAGTGTCCCAATCCAGTTACTGCCTGTGGGAGAGGCCAAGGGTCACTGGTCAGACAGGGTCACAGAATACACCCATCCCCATCTGTCACCCTCTGCCCACTACATCCCTCCCCATCTATGTGACCCCTATACCCTTCCACATCAGTCAGCCCCCACTCACCCCACCAGTTTAACCCCCTTCAGACCCTACACCCCCTCCTTGTCTCAGTGATCCCCTACATCCATCCTTTCTCAGAGGGCAGCCTGCATTGGCTTCAGTAAAACGACACCGCCACCTACTGGCCGCTGGTGGAATTGCTGCCAGCCAGAGAGCCTCACCACCAATGAATGACCTTTCCCTCACCCCACTCTAACAAGGGAGGGAGGCAAAAGTCTGAAAATTATAGGCCAATAAACCCGACCAGCGCTTGGCAAGAGTCCATTATTCTGGATGAGATTTTGGGGGTACTTGGAAGCAAGTAGACATGGCTTTCTTTAAGGGAAAATCTTGCCTGATAAATTAGGCAGGGTCAGTGTTGGTACTGCTTTTTCATGTTATTTGTCAATAACAGAACTGATGGCTTTGGTGGCAGAGAACACACGCAAAATGCTGGAGGAACTCGGCAGGCTTGGCAGCATCTATGGAAAAGTGTAAACAATCAATGTTTCAGGCCGAGACCGTCCCATCCTGATAGAATCATAGAACACTACAACACAGTACAGGCCCTTCAGCCCTCCATGTTGTGCCGACCCATATAATCCTTAAAAAAAAGTACTAAACCCACACTACCCCATAACCCTCCATTTTTCTTTCATCCATGTGCCTGTCTAAGAGGCTCTTAAATACCCCTAATGTTTTGGCCCCCACCACCATCCCTGGCAAGTCATTCCAGGCACTCACAACCCTCTGTGTAAAAAACTTACCCCTGATGTCTCCCCTAAACTTCCCTCCCTTAATTTTGTACATATGCCCTCTGGTGTTTGCTATTGGTGCCCTGGGAAACAGGTACTGACTATCCACCCTATCTATGCCTTTCATAATCTTGTAGACCTCTATCAAGTCCATTCTTCTACGCTCCAAAGAGAAAAGTCCCAGCTCTGCTAACCTTGCTTCATATGACTTGTTCTCCAAACCAGGCAACATCCTGGTAAATCTCCTCTGCACCCTCTCCATAGCTTCCACATCTTTCCTATAATCAGGTGACCAGAATTGAACACAATACTCTTTAAGTGCGGTCTCACCAGAGATTTGTAGAGTTGCAACATGACCTCTCTACTCTTGAACTCAATCCCCCTGCTAATGAAGCCTAGCATCCCATAGGCCTTCTTAACTACCCTATCAACCTGTGCAGCGACCTTGAGGGATGTATGGATTTGAACCCCAAGGTCCTTTTGTTCATCCACTTTCTTAAGTAACTGACCATTAATCCTGTACTCAGTCTTCTGGTTTGTCCTTCCAAAATGCATCACCTCACACTTGTCCGGATTGAACTCCATCTGCCATTTTTCTGCCCAACTCTGCAGCCTATCTATATCCTCTTGTAACCTTCGACAACCTACAGCTCCATCCACAACTCCTCCAATCTTCGTGTCATCCGCAAACTTTCTCACCCATCCTTCCACCTCTACATCCAGGTCATTTATAAAAATCACAAATAGCAGGGGTCCCAGGACAGATCCCTGCGGCACTCCACTAGTCACTGACCTCCAGGCAGAATATTTTCCTTCCACAGCTACCCTCTGCTTTCTTCCTTTAAGCCAATTTTTTATCCAAACAGTCAAGGTTCCACTTATACTATGCTTCATGACTTTCTGGATGAGTCTCTTGTGAGAGACCTTGTCAAATGCTTTGCTAAAGTCCATGTAGACCACATCCACTGCCCTACCCTCATCAATTTCTTTTGTTACCTCTTCAAAAAACTCAATCGGGATCGTGAGGCACGATCTTCCCTTCACAAAGCCATGTTGACTATCCATGAGTACACTGTACTTCTAGTACTTGAAGGGTCTTGGCCCGAAACATCGACTGAACATTTTTCCATAGATGCTGCCTGGCCTGCTGAGTTCTTCCAGCTTTTTGTGTGTGTTGCTCGGATTTCCAGCACCTGCAGATCTTCTTTGTTTGTGGGTGGAGGGGCAGCTGGTGTTAAGAAATCAGGGAGTGTGCAGGAGGATTAGGAGGAAGTGTCAGATGGCATACAGTATAAGGAAGTGTACGGTCATGCACTTTGATAGAAGAAATAAAGGTGTAGGCTAGTGGTCGCCAACCCATCAATCGCGATCGACTGGTCGATCTTTGAGACTTTCCCAGTAGATCTCGAAAAAAAAAGAAAAATAAATGCACAAATACTGTTGAGAGATTGTTTCCGGGTTGCGGGGTTTTAGTTCCGTTCTTTCTGCCCAGTGCGAATGCGTGTAGCTCTCCACCCCCCCCCCCCCCCCCCACCTAAACCACACTACACAGTGTAATTCAGTGGTGCCCAACCACCGGGCCTCGAGGAAACAATATGAGTCAGCTGCACCTTTCCTCATTCCCTGTCTCGCCGTCTGTTGAACCTGGACGCACGCAAGTCGCCTAAACGCAGTGACACCCTCGCGCGGCCGGTGGGAAGCGCCGTTGCTTCTGGCCTGGAGCGCGGACGGACGGGCGCTGCCTCTGAACCTGTTTAGCACACCGAATGTTCGTGGGGAACCCGGTGCTAAAATATTCGCAGTTGACCTAATCCATTTTGTAAGTAGCTACCTCGTTGCGATCAGCTGAAACAAACTTTTGTCGGCTGATAGATCCTGCAGAGGGCGGGCGCGGGCCTCCCGCTCTCCTCGCTCGGTCGGTCGCTCTCTCTGGACTGCACCCACTATGGCCCCGGTACGGGGATCTCCGGCCCTGATCTTGACCTCTCACCCCACCCACGACCAGCTGCACCTGTCCAGGGCGTCTGGCGGGCAGAGAGCAATGAAGCCCTCAAAACTGTTTTGGTACCCTGAGTCCAAACACCCTGCTCTTAAAGACAAACCCACTGAGTTTTCTCAGCGGAAAAAACGTGAGCAGTGCGGGACAGAAGCTAAGTGCCGAGAGCAGTGAAAACAAAATTGTGGAATAGACTGGATAAAAGGAACCTGCTTCGAGTATCGCTGTATTCCCGTCATGTTTAACACCCCCTCTTCCCTTTGGCTGGTCCACAAGAATATTATCAATACTAAACCGGTTCGCGGTGCAAAAAAGGGTGGTGACCCCTGGTGCTTATGCATTATGCATTATTTCTACTTCTGGGTTGCGGGGTTTTACTTCCGGTCTTTTCTGCCCCAGTGCACATGCGTGTGACTAATCGATCTGGGGTCAATCTTGCCTTTTACTAAGGCCGAGGTAGGGGATCTTGGGCTTAAAAAGGTTGGTGATCACTAGTGTAGGCTATCTTCTAATAGAGGATAAAATAGAGAGGTGCAATGGGACTTGGGGAGTTCTCATGCAAGGCTCCTTAAAGGTTAACTTGCAGGTTTAGTCGGTGTTAAGGAAGGCAAATACAATGTTAGCATGCATTCTGAGAGCTCTAGAATATAAAAGCAAGGATCTAATGCTGAGGATTTACAAGTCATTGTCCAGATCACATTTTGGGCTCCAAATCGAAGGAAAGATGTGCAAGTGTTGGAGAGGGTCCAGAGGAAGTTCACGAGAATGATTCCAAGAATGAAAGGGTTAAAACATGAGGAGCTTATGCTCGGAGTTTAGATGAATTGGGGGGGGGGGGGGGGAGAATCTCACTGATACCTATTCAATTTCAAAAGGCCTAATAGAGTGGATGGACAGGGGATGTTTCCTACAGTGGGAGACTCTGGGACTGGGAGTACAGCCTCAAAATGGAGGGACATCCCTTTAAAACACAGATGACGAATTCCTTTTGCGATTGGGTTGCGAATCACACACTGCTGTGGAGCCCAAGTCATTGTGTACTTTTAAACTGGAGGTTGATAGGTTCTTGATTAGCTGGAGTGTCAGAGGTAACGGGAGAAGGCAGGAGAATGGGATTGAGAGGGTTAGTAAGTCAACAACGATGGAGTAGAGGAACAAACTCGATGGGCCAAATGGCCTCATTCTGCTCTGATTTCTTACTGTCTGAGAGGATTCAAGGTTGGAAGGAAACCCCTTCCTTACCTCTCGCTGAAACAGTTAACCCAGGACACGCTGACCCTTCTGTCCAAACATACCTGTGTACCGGCCGGCAACTGACATCACCGCCCCTTCCTCACCAGGTCGACGATGATAAACTAACTCGGCCCCGAGTGCCAGGCGAGGAGTAATACTCTGCAGAAAGTGCGCCACCATGATCCCTGCAGAGACACCATTGCTCAGTGAAGCTATACAGCACGCACAGGGCCTCACACGTGGATGGGATGGGTCAGTCGATGCAGAACACGCAGGTCCAGTACCGGTGGGGACGGGTCTGTCACTGTATAACACCGGGGTACGGTACCGGCGGGGACGGGTCTGTCAATGTATAACACCGAGGTACGGTACCGGCGGGGACGGGTCTGTCACGGTGTAACACTGGGGTACGGTACCGGTGGGGACGGGTCTGTCACTGTATAAGACCGGGGTACGGTACCGGTGGGGACGGGTCTGTCACTGTGTAACACAGGGGTACGGTACCGGCGGGGACGGGTCTGTCACTGTGTAACACCGGGGTACGGTACCGGTGGGGATGGGTCTGTCACTGTACAACACCGGGGTACGGTACCGGTGGGGACGGGTCTGTCACTGTGTAACACTGGGGTACGGTACCGGCGGGGACGGGTCTGTCACTGTATAACACCGGGGTACGGTACCGGTGGGGACGGGTCTGTCACTGTGTAACACTGGGGTACGGTACCGGTGGGGACGGGTCTGTCACTGTGTAACACTGGGGTACGGTACCGGTGGGGACGGGTCTGTCACTGTATAACACAGGGGTACGGTACCGGTGGGGACGGGTCTGTCACTGTATAACACAGGGGTACGGTACCGGTGGGGACGGGTCTGTCACTGTATAACACAGGGGTACGGTACCGGTGGGGACGGGTCTGTCACTGTATAACACAGGGGTACGGTACCGGTGGGGACGGGTCTGTCACTGTATAACACAGGGGTACGGTACCGGTGGGGACGGGTCTGTCACCGTATAACACAGGGGTACGGTACCGGTGGGGATGGGTCTGTCACACCGAGGTACGGTACCGGTGGGGATGGGTCTGTCACTGTGTAACACAGGAGTACGGTACCGGTGGGGACGGGTCTGTCACTGTATAACACAGGGGTACGGTACCGGTGGGGACGGGTCTGTCACCGTATAACACCAGGGTACGGTACCGGTGGGGACGGGTCTGTCACTGTATAACACTGGGGTACGGTACCGGTGGGGACGGGTCTGTCTCTGTGTAACACCGGGGTACGGTACCGGTGGGGATGGGTCTGACACTGTATAACACCGGGGTACGGTACCGGTGGGGATGGGTCTGTCACTGTATAACACAGGGGTACGGTACCGGTGGGGATGGGTCTGTCTCTGTGTAACACCGGGGTACGGTACCGGTGGGGACGGGTCTGTCACTGTATAACACCGGGGTACGGTACCGGTGGGGACGGGTCTGTCACCGTATAACACCAGGGTACGGTACCGGTGGGGACGGGTCTGTCACTGTATAACACTGGGGTACGGTACCGGTGGGGACGGGTCTGTCTCTGTGTAACACCGGGGTACGGTACCGGTGGGGATGGGTCTGACACTGTATAACACCGGGGTACGGTACCGGTGGGGATGGGTCTGTCACTGTATAACACAGGGGTACGGTACCGGTGGGGACGGGTCTGTCTCTGTGTAACACCGGGGTACGGTACCGGTGGGGATGGGTCTGACACTGTATAACACAGGGGTACGGTACCGGTGGGGACGGGTCTGTCACCGTATAACACAGGGGTACGGTACCGGTGGGGACGGGTCTGTCTCTGTGTAACACAGGGATACGGTACCGGTGGGGACGGGTCTGTCACCGTATAACACAGGGGTACGGTACCAGTGGGGACGGGTCTGTCACTGAGTAACACAGGGGTACGGTACCGGTGGGGACGGGTCTGTCACCGTATAACACCGGGGTACGGTACCGGTGGGGACTGGTCTATCACTGTATAACACCGGGGTACGGTACCGGTGGGGATGGGTCTGTCACTGTATAAGACCGGGGTACGGTACGGGTGGGGACGGGTCTGTCACCGTATAACACAGGGGTACGGTACCGGTGGGGACGGGTCTGTCTCTGTGTAACACAGGGATACGGTACCGGTGGGGACGGGTCTGTCACCGTATAACACAGGGGTACGGTACCAGTGGGGACGGGTCTGTCACTGAGTAACACAGGGGTACGGTACCGGTGGGGACGGGTCTGTCACCGTATAACACCGGGGTACGGTACCGGTGGGGACTGGTCTATCACTGTATAACACCGGGGTACGGTAGCAGTGGGGACGGGTCTGTCACTGTATAACACAGGGGTACGGTACCGGTGGGGACGGGTCTGTCACCGTATAACACCAGGGTACGGTACCGGTGGGGACGGGTCTGTCACTGTATAACACTGGGGTACGGTACCGGTGGGGACGGGTCTGTCTCTGTGTAACACCGGGGTACGGTACCGGTGGGGATGGGTCTGACACTGTATAACACCGGGGTACGGTACCGGTGGGGATGGGTCTGTCACTGTATAACACAGGGGTACGGTACCGGTGGGGATGGGTCTGTCTCTGTGTAACACCGGGGTACGGTACCGGTGCGGATGAGTCTGTCACTGTATAACACAGGGGTACAGTACCGGTGGGGACGGGTCTGACACTGTATAACACCGGGGTACGGTACCGGTGGGGACGGGTCTGTCACTGTGTAACACCGGGGTACGGTACCGGTGGGGATGGGTCTGTCACTGTGTAACACAGGGATACGGTACCGGTGGGGACAGGTCTGTCACTGTGTAACACCGGGGTACGGTACCGGCGGGGACGGGTCTGTCACTGTATAACACCGGGGTACGGTACCGGTGGGGACGGGTCTGTCACCGTATAACACAGGGGTACGGTACCGGTGGGGACGGGTCTGTCACTGTATAAGACCGGGGTACGGTACCGGTGGGGACGGGTCTGACGTGTTTAACACCGGGGTACGGTACCGGTGGGGACGGGTCTGTCGCTGTTTAACACAGGAGTACGGTACCGGTGGGGACGGGTCTGTCACTGTGTAACACCGGGATACGGTACCGGTGGGGACGGGTCTGTCACTGTATAACACCGGGGTACGGTACCGGTGGGGACGGGTCCGTCACTGTGTAACACCGGGGTACGGTACCGGTGGGGACGGGTCTGTCACTGTGTAACACCAGGGTACGGTACCGGTGGGGACGGGTCTGTCTCTGTATAACACAGGGGTACGGTACCGGTGGGGACGGGTCTGTCACTGTGTAACACCGGGGTATGGTACCGGTGGGGACGGGTCTGTCACTGTGTAACACCGGGGTACGGTACCGGTGGGGACGGGTCTGTCACCGTATAACACAGGGGTACGGTACCGGTGGGGACGGGTCTGTCACCGTATAACACCGGGGTACGGTACCGGTGGGGACGGGTCCGTCACTGTGTAACACCGGGGTACGGTACCGGTGGGGACGGGTCTGTCACTGTGTAACACCAGGGTACGGTACCGGTGGGGACGGGTCTGTCACTGTGTAACACCGGGGTACGGTACCGGTGGGGACGGGTCTGTCACTGTGTAACACCGGGATACGGTACCGGTGGGGACGGGTCTGTCAATGTATAACACAGGGGTACGGTACCGGTGGGGACGGGTCTGTCACCGTATAACACAGGGGTACGGTACCGGTGGGGATGGGTCTGTCACACCGAGGTACGGTACCGGTGGGGATGGGTCTGTCACTGTGTTACACAGGAGTACGGTACCGGTGGGGACGGGTCTGTCACTGTATAACACAGGGGTACTGTACCGGCGGGGACGGGTCTGTCACTGTGTAACACTGGGGTACGGTACCGGTGGGGACGGGTCTGTCACTGTGTAACACAGGGGTACGGTACTGGTGGGGACGGGTCTGTCACTGTATAAGACCGGGGTACGGTACCGGTGGGGACGGGTCTGTCACTGTGTAACACAGGGGTACGGTACCGGCGGGGACGGGTCTGTCACTGTGTAACACCGGGGTACGGTACCGGCGGGGACGGGTCTGTCACTGTATAACACCGGGGTACGGTACCGGCGGGGACGGGTCTGTCACTGTGTAACACTGGGGTACGGTACCGGTGGGGACGGGTCTGTCACTGTATAACACAGGGGTACGGTACCGGTGGGGACGGGTCTGTCACTGTATAACACAGGGGTACGGTACCGGTGGGGACGGGTCTGTCACCGTATAACACAGGGGTACTGTACCGGTGGGGATGGGTCTGTCACACCGAGGTACGGTACCGGTGGGGATGGGTCTGTCACTGTGTAACACAGGAGTACGGTACCGGTGGGGAAGGGTCTGTCACTGTATAACACAGGGGTACGGTACCGGTGGGGACGGGTCTGTCACCGTATAACACCAGGGTACGGTACCGGTGGGGACGGGTCTGTCACTGTATAACACTGGGGTACTGTACCGGTGGGGACGGGTCTGTCTCTGTGTAACACCGGGGTACGGTACCGGTGGGGATGGGTCTGACACTGTATAACACCGGGGTACGGTACCGGTGGGGATGGGTCTGTCACTGTATAACACAGGGGTACGGTACCGGTGGGGACGGGTCTGTCTCTGTGTAACACCGGGGTACGGTACCGGTGGGGATGGGTCTGACACTGTATAACACAGGGGTACGGTACCGGTGGGGACGGGTCTGTCACCGTATAACACAGGGGTACGGTACCGGTGGGGACGGGTCTGTCTCTGTGTAACACAGGGATACGGTACCGGTGGGGACGGGTCTGTCACCGTATAACACAGGGGTACGGTACCGGTGGGGACGGGTCTGTCACTGTATAAGACCGGGGTACGGTACCGGTGGGGACGGGTCTGTCACTGTATAACACCAGGGTACGGTACCGGCGGGGACGGGTCTGTCACTGTATAACACAGGGGTACAGTACCGGTGGGGACGGGTCTGTCACTGTGTAACACCGGGGTACGGTACCGGTGGGGACGGGTCTATCACTGTATAACAATGGGGTACAGTACCGGTGGGGATGGGTCTGTCACTGTATAACACAGGGGTACAGTACCGGTGGGGACAGGTCTGACACTGTATAACACCGGGGTACAGTACCGGTGGGGACAGGTCTGACACTGTATAACACCGGGGTACAGTACCGGTGGGGACAGGTCTGACACTGTATAACACAGGGGTACAGTACCGGTGGGGACAGGTCTGACACTGTATAACACCGGGGTACAGTACCGGTGGGGACAGGTCTGACACTGTATAACACCGGGGTACGGTACCGGTGGGGATGGGTCTGTCACTGTATAACACAGGGGTACAGTACCGGTGGGGACGGGTCTGTCACTGTGTAACACCGGGGTACGGTACCGGTGGGGATGGGTCTGACACTGTGTAACACCGGGGTACGGTACCGGTGGGGATGGGTCTGTCACTGTATAACACCGGGGTACGGTACCGGCGGGGACGGGTCTGTCACTGTATAACACCGGGGTACGGTACCGGTGGGGACGGGTCTGTCACCGTATAACACAGGGGTACGGTACCGGTGGGGACGGGTCTGTCACTGTATAAGACCGGGGTACGGTACCGGTGGGGACGGGTCTGTCGCTGTTTAACACCGGGGTACGGTACCGGTGGGGACGGGTCTGTCGCTGTTTAACACAGGAGTACGGTACCGGTGGGGACGGGTCTGTCACTGTGTAACACCGGGATACGGTACCGGTGGGGACGGGTCTGTCACTGTATAACACCGGGGTACGGTACCGGTGGGGACGGGTCTGTCACTGTGTAACACTGGGGTACGGTACCGGTGGGGACGGGTCTGTCACTGTGTAACACAGGGGTACGGTACTGGTGGGGACGGGTCTGTCACTGTATAAGACCGGGGTACGGTACCGGTGGGGACGGGTCTGTCACTGTGTAACACAGGGGTACGGTACCGGCGGGGACGGGTCTGTCACTGTGTAACACCGGGGTACGGTACCGGCGGGGACGGGTCTGTCACTGTATAACACCGGGGTACGGTACCGGCGGGGACGGGTCTGTCACTGTGTAACACTGGGGTACGGTACCGGTGGGGACGGGTCTGTCACTGTATAACACAGGGGTACGGTACCGGTGGGGACGGGTCTGTCACTGTATAACACAGGGGTACGGTACCGGTGGGGACGGGTCTGTCACCGTATAACACAGGGGTACTGTACCGGTGGGGATGGGTCTGTCACACCGAGGTACGGTACCGGTGGGGATGGGTCTGTCACTGTGTAACACAGGAGTACGGTACCGGTGGGGAAGGGTCTGTCACTGTATAACACAGGGGTACGGTACCGGTGGGGACGGGTCTGTCACCGTATAACACCAGGGTACGGTACCGGTGGGGACGGGTCTGTCACTGTATAACACTGGGGTACTGTACCGGTGGGGACGGGTCTGTCTCTGTGTAACACCGGGGTACGGTACCGGTGGGGATGGGTCTGACACTGTATAACACCGGGGTACGGTACCGGTGGGGATGGGTCTGTCACTGTATAACACAGGGGTACGGTACCGGTGGGGACGGGTCTGTCTCTGTGTAACACCGGGGTACGGTACCGGTGGGGATGGGTCTGACACTGTATAACACAGGGGTACGGTACCGGTGGGGACGGGTCTGTCACCGTATAACACAGGGGTACGGTACCGGTGGGGACGGGTCTGTCTCTGTGTAACACAGGGATACGGTACCGGTGGGGACGGGTCTGTCACCGTATAACACAGGGGTACGGTACCGGTGGGGACGGGTCTGTCACTGTATAAGACCGGGGTACGGTACCGGTGGGGACGGGTCTGTCACTGTATAACACCAGGGTACGGTACCGGCGGGGACGGGTCTGTCACTGTATAACACAGGGGTACAGTACCGGTGGGGACGGGTCTGTCACTGTGTAACACCGGGGTACGGTACCGGTGGGGACGGGTCTATCACTGTATAACAATGGGGTACAGTAACGGTGGGGATGGGTCTGTCACTGTATAACACAGGGGTACAGTACCGGTGGGGACAGGTCTGACACTGTATAACACCGGGGTACAGTACCGGTGGGGACAGGTCTGACACTGTATAACACCGGGGTACAGTACCGGTGGGGACAGGTCTGACACTGTATAACACAGGGGTACAGTACCGGTGGGGACAGGTCTGACACTGTATAACACCGGGGTACAGTACCGGTGGGGACAGGTCTGACACTGTATAACACCGGGGTACGGTACCGGTGGGGACGGGTCTGTCACTGTATAACACCGGGGTACGGTACCGGCGGGGGACGGGTCCGTCACTGTATAACACCGGGGTACGGTACCGGCGGGGACGGGTCCGTCACTGTGTAACACCGGGGTACGGTACCGGTGGGGACGGGTCTGTCTCTGTATAACACAGGGGTACGGTACCGGTGGGGACGGGTCTGTCACTGTGTAACACCGGGGTACGGTACCGGTGGGGACGGGTCTGTCACTGTGTAACACCGGGGTACGGTACCGGTGGGGACGGGTCTGTCACTGTGTAACACCGGGATACGGTACCGGTGGGGACGGGTCTGTCACCGTATAACACAGGGGTACGGTACCGGTGGGGACGGGTCTGACACTGTGTAACACCGGGGTACGGTACCGGTGGGGACGGGTCTGTCTCTGTGTAACACCGGGGAACGGTACCGGTGGGAATGGGTCTGACACTGTATAACACAGGGGTACGGTACCGGTGGGGACGGGTCTGTCACTGTGTAACACCGGGGTACGGTACCGGTGGGGACGGGTCTTTCTCTGTGTAACACCGGGGTACGGTACCGGTGGGGATGGGTCTGACACTGTATAACACAGGGGTACGGTACCGGTGGGGACGGGTCTGTCACTGTGTAACACCGGGGTACGGTACCGGTGGGGACGGGTCTGTCTCTGTGTAACACCGGGGTACGGTACCGGTGGGGACGGGTCTGTCACTGTATAAGACCGGGGTACGGTACCGGTGGGGACGGGTCTGTCGCTGTGTAACACCGGGGTACGGCACCGGTGGGGACGGGTCTGTCGCTGTTTAACACCGGGGTACGGTACCGGTGGGGACGGGTCTGTCGCTGTTTAACACCGGGGTACGGTACCGGTGGGGATGGTTCTGTCGCTGTTTAACACCGGGGTACGGTACCGGTGGGGACGGGTCTGTCACTGTATAACACCAGGGTATGGTACCGGTGGGGACGGGTCTATCACTGTATAACAATGGGGTACAGTACCGGTGGGGATGGGTCTGTCACTGTATAACACAGGGGTACGGTACCGGTGGGGACGGGTCTGACACTGTATAACACCGGGGTACGGTACCGGTGGGGACGGGTCTGTCACTGTGTAACACCGGGGTACGGTACCGGTGGGGATGGGTCTGTCACTGTGTAACACAGGGATACGGTACCGGTGGGGACGGGTCTGTCACTGTGTAACACTGGGGTACAGTACCGGCGAGGACGGGTCTGTCACTTTATAACACCGGGGTACAGTACCGGTGGGGACGGGTCTGTCACTGTGTAACACCGGGGTACAGTACCGGTGGGGACGGGTCTGTCACTGTATAACACCGGGGTACGGTACCGGTGGGGACGGGTCTGTCACCGTATAACACAGGGGTACGGTACCGGTGGGGACGGGTCTGTCACTGTATAAGACCGGGGTACGGTACCGGTGGGGACGGGTCTGTCGCTGTTTAACACCGGGGTACGGTACCGGTGGGGACGGGTCTGTCGCTGTTTAACACAGGAGTACGGTACCGGTGGGGACGGGTCTGTCACTGTGTAACACCGGGATACGGTACCGGTGGGGACGGGTCTGTCACTGTATAACACCGGGGTACGGTACCGGTGGGGACGGGTCCGTCACTGTGTAACACCGGGGTACGGTACCGGTGGGGACGGGTCCGTCACTGTGTAACACCGGGGTACGGTACCGGTGGGGACGGGTCTGTCTCTGTATAACACAGGGGTACGGTACCGGTGGGGACGGGTCTGTCACTGTGTAACACCGGGGTACGGTACCGGTGGGGACGGGTCTGTCACTGTGTAACACCGGGGTACGGTACCGGTGGGGACGGGTCTGTCTCTGTGTAACACCGGGGAACGGTACCGGTGGGAATGGGTCTGACACTGTATAACACAGGGGTACGGTACCGGTGGGGACGGGTCTGTCACTGTGTAACACCGGGGTACGGTACCGGTGGGGACGGGTCTGTCACTGTGTAACACCGGGATACGGTACCGGTGGGGACGGGTCTGTCAATGTATAACACAGGGGTACGGTACCGGTGGGGACGGGTCTGTCACCGTATAACACAGGGGTACGGTACCGGTGGGGATGGGTCTGTCACACCGAGGTACGGTACCGGTGGGGATGGGTCTGTCACTGTGTTACACAGGAGTACGGTACCGGTGGGGACGGGTCTGTCACTGTATAACACAGGGGTACGGTACCGGCGGGGACGGGTCTGTCACTGTGTAACACTGGGGTACGGTACCGGTGGGGACGGGTCTGTCACTGTGTAACACAGGGGTACGGTACTGGTGGGGACGGGTCTGTCACTGTATAAGACCGGGGTACGGTACCGGTGGGGACGGGTCTGTCACTGTGTAACACAGGGGTACGGTACCGGCGGGGACGGGTCTGTCACTGTGTAACACCGGGGTACGGTACCGGCGGGGACGGGTCTGTCACTGTATAACACCGGGGTACGGTACCGGCGGGGACGGGTCTGTCACTGTGTAACACTGGGGTACGGTACCGGTGGGGACGGGTCTGTCACTGTATAACACAGGGGTACGGTACCGGTGGGGACGGGTCTGTCACTGTATAACACAGGGGTACGGTACCGGTGGGGACGGGTCTGTCACCGTATAACACAGGGGTACTGTACCGGTGGGGATGGGTCTGTCACACCGAGGTACGGTACCGGTGGGGATGGGTCTGTCACTGTGTAACACAGGAGTACGGTACCGGTGGGGAAGGGTCTGTCACTGTATAACACAGGGGTACGGTACCGTTGGGGACGGGTCTGTCACCGTATAACACCAGGGTACGGTACCGGTGGGGACGGGTCTGTCACTGTATAACACTGGGGTACTGTACCGGTGGGGACGGGTCTGTGTCTGTGTAACACCGGGGTACGGTACCGGTGGGGATGGGTCTGACACTGTATAACACCGGGGTACGGTACCGGTGGGGATGGGTCTGTCACTGTATAACACAGGGGTACGGTACCGGTGGGGACGGGTCTGTCTCTGTGTAACACCGGGGTACGGTACCGGTGGGGATGGGTCTGACACTGTATAACACAGGGGTACGGTACCGGTGGGGACGGGTCTGTCACCGTATAACACAGGGGTACGGTACCGGTGGGGACGGGTCTGTCTCTGTGTAACACAGGGATACGGTACCGGTGGGGACGGGTCTGTCACCGTATAACACAGGGGTACGGTACCGGTGGGGACGGGTCTGTCACTGTATAACACCGGGGTACGGTACCGGCGGGGACGGGTCTGTCACTGTATAACACAGGGGTACAGTACCGGTGGGGACGGGTCTGTCACTGTGTAACACCGGGGTACGGTACCGGTGGGGACGGGTCTATCACTGTATAACAATGGGGTACAGTACCGGTGGGGATGGGTCTGTCACTGTATAACACAGGGGTACAGTACCGGTGGGGACAGGTCTGACACTGTATAACACCGGGGTACAGTACCGGTGGGGACAGGTCTGACACTGTATAACACAGGGGTACAGTACCGGTGGGGACAGGTCTGACACTGTATAACACCGGGGTACAGTACCGGTGGGGACAGGTCTGACACTGTATAACACCGGGGTACGGTACCGGTGGGGATGGGTCTGTCACTGTATAACACCGGGGTACAGTACCGGCGGGGACGGGTCCGTCACTGTATAACACCGGGGTACGGTACCGGTGGGGACGGGTCCGTCACTGTGTAACACCGGGGTACGGTACCGGTGGGGACGGGTCTGTCTCTGTATAACACAGGGGTACGGTACCGGTGGGGACGGGTCTGTCACTGTGTAACACCGGGGTACGGTACCGGTGGGGACGGGTCTGTCACTGTGTAACACCGGGGTACGGTACCGGTGGGGACGGGTCTGTCACTGTGTAACACCGGGATACGGTACCGGTGGGGACGGGTCTGTCACCGTATAACACAGGGGTACGGTACCGGTGGGGACGGGTCTGTCACTGTGTAACACCGGGGTACGGTACCGGTGGGGACGGGTCTGTCTCTGTGTAACACCGGGGAACGGTACCGGTGGGAATGGGTCTGACACTGTATAACACAGGGGTACGGTACCGGTGGGGACGGGTCTGTCACTGTGTAACACCGGGGTACGGTACCGGTGGGGACGGGTCTTTCTCTGTGTAACACCGGGGTACGGTACCGGTGGGGATGGGTCTGACACTGTATAACACAGGGGTACGGTACCGGTGGGGACGGGTCTGTCACTGTGTAACACCGGGGTACGGTACCGGTGGGGACGGGTCTGTCTCTGTGTAACACCGGGGTACGGTACCGGTGGGGACGGGTTTGTCACTGTATAAGACCGGGGTACGGTACCGGTGGGGACGGGTCTGTCGCTGTGTAACACCGGGGTACGGCACCGGTGGGGACGGGTCTGTCGCTGTTTAACACCGGGGTACGGTACCGGTGGGGACGGGTCTGTCGCCGTTTAACACCGGGGTACGGTACCGGTGGGGATGGTTCTGTCGCTGTTTAACACCGGGGTACGGTACCGGTGGGGACGGGTCTGTCACTGTATAACACCAGGGTATGGTACCGGTGGGGACGGGTCTATCACTGTATAACAATGGGGTACAGTACCGGTGGGGATGGGTCTGTCACTGTATAACACAGGGGTACGGTACCGGTGGGGACGGGTCTGACACTGTATAACACCGGGGTACGGTACCGGTGGGGACGGGTCTGTCACTGTGTAACACCGGGGTACGGTACCGGTGGGGATGGGTCTGTCACTGTGTAACACAGGGATACGGTACCGGTGGGGACGGGTCTGTCACTGTGTAACACTGGGGTACAGTACCGGCGAGGACGGGTCTGTCACTTTATAACACCGGGGTACAGTACCGGTGGGGACGGGTCTGTCACTGTGTAACACCGGGGTACAGTACCGGTGGGGACGGGTCTGTCACTGTATAACACCGGGGTACGGTACCGGTGGGGACGGGTCTGTCACCGTATAACACAGGGGTACGGTACCGGTGGGGACGGGTCTGTCACTGTATAAGACCGGGGTACGGTACCGGTGGGGACGGGTCTGTCGCTGTTTAACACCGGGGTACGGTACCGGTGGGGACGGGTCTGTCGCTGTTTAACAGAGGAGTACGGTACCGGTGGGGACGGGTCTGTCACTGTGTAACACCGGGATACGGTACCGGTGGGGACGGGTCTGTCACTGTATAACACCGGGGTACGGTACCGGTGGGGACGGGTCCGTCACTGTGTAACACCGGGGTACGGTACCGGTGGGGACGGGTCCGTCACTGTGTAACACCGGGGTACGGTACCGGTGGGGACGGGTCTGTCACTGTGTAACACCGGGGTATGGTACCGGTGGGGACGGGTCTGTCACTGTGTAACACCGGGATACGGTACCGGTGGGGACGGGTCTGTCACCGTATAACACAGGGGTACGGTACCGGTGGGGACGGGTCTGTCTCTGTATAACACAGGGGTACGGTACCGGTGGGGACGGGTCTGTCACTGTATAACAATGGGGTACGGTACCGGTGGGGACGGGTCTGTCACCGTATAACACAGGGATACGGTACCGGTGGGGATGGGTCTGACACTGTATAACACAGGGGTACGGTACCGGTGGGGACGGGTCTGTCACTGTATAACACCAGGGTACGGTACCGGTGGGGACGGGTCTGTCACCGTATAACACAGGGGTACGGTACCGGTGGGGATGGGTCTGTCACTGTGTAACACAGGGGTACGGTACCGGTGGGGACGGGTCTGTCACCGTATAACACCGGGGTACGGTACCAGTGGGGACGGGTCTGTCACCGTATAACACCGGGGTACGGTACCGGTGGGGACGGGTCTGTCACCGTATAACACCGGGGTATGGTACCGGTGGGGACGGGTCTGTCACCGTATAACACCGGGGTACGGTACCGGTAGGGACGGGTCTGTCACTGTGTAACACCGGGGTACGGTACCGGTGGGGACGGGTCTGTCACTGTATAACACAGGGGTACAGTACCGGTGGGGACTGGTCTGTCACTGAGTAACACCGGGGTACGGTACCGGTGGGGACGGGTCTGTCACTGTGTAACACCGGGGTACGGTACCGGTGGGGACGGGTCTGTCACTGTATAACACAGGGGTACGGTACCGGTGGGGACGGGTCTGTCACTGTGTAACACAGGGGTACGGTACCGGCGGGGACGGGTCTGTCACTGTGTAACAGCGGGGTACGGTACCGGTGGGGACGGGTCTGACACTGAGTAACACTGTGGTACGGTGCCGGTGGGGACGGGTCTGACACTGTATAACACAGGGGTACGGTGCCGGTGGGGACGGGTCTGTCACTGTGTAACACAGGGGTATGGTACCGTTGGGACGGGTCTGTCACTGTGTAACACCGGGATACGGTACCGGTGGGGATGGGTCTGTCACCGTATAACACAGGGGTACGGTACCGGTGGGGACGGGTCTGTCACTGTGTAACACCGGGATACGGTACCGGTGGGGACGGGTCTGTCACCGTATAACACCGGGGTACGGTCCGGTGGGGACGGGTCTGTCACTGTGTAACACCGGGGTATGGTACCGGTGGGGACGGGTCTGTCACTGTATAACACCAGGGAACAGGTCCGTCATTGTATAACACCGGGTATCGTACTAGCAGGGATGGGATAAATTCTGCATCCTGTGCAGAAGGTTCGAGGGCAGACAAACAGCAGATTGCGACTCACCTGAGCCAAGGAGAATGTCAGGGTTCCCAAGGGTTAATGTCGCTGTGTAATCCTCACCCCGATACTCCGAGTCCACCTGCCAGTTAATGAACTTCGACTGTTGCGTCTGTAGATGAGAAAATGTGGGATCAGATCCAATGTAAATCTTTCACACCATCCAATCAGACATTCCCAGGATCAAACAGAGCAAAACACCCATCACGCTGACCCTCACACACCCCCTGGGTCAGACACAGAGTGAATCTCCCTCCACACTGTCCCATCACACTCTCCCAGGGTCAGACACAGAGTAAATCTCCCTCCACACCGGCCCATCACACACTCCCGGGGTCAGACACAGAGTGTATCTCCCTCCACACAGTCCCATCACACACTCCCGGGGTCAGACACAGAGTGAATCTCCCTCCACACCGTCCCATCACACACTCCCGGGGTCAGACACAGAGTGAATCTCCCTCCACACTGTCCCATCACACACTCCTGGGGTTACACACTGAGTGAAACTCTCTCCATACCATCCCATCACACACTCCCAGGGTCAGACAGAGTGAATCTCCCTCCACACTGTCCCATCACACACTCCTGGGGTCAGACACAGAGTGAATCTCCCTCCACACCATCCCATCACACACTCCCAGGGTCAGACACAGAGTGAATCTCCCTCCACACTGTCACATCACACACTCCCAGGGTCAGACACAGAGTGAAGCTCCCTCCACACCGGCCCATCACACACTCCCGGGGTCAGACACAGAGTGAATCTCCCTCCACACTGTCCCATCACACACTCCCGGGGTCAGACACAGAGTGAAACTCCCTCCACACCGGCCCATCACACACTCCCGGGGTCAGACACAGAGTGAAACTCCCTCCACACCGTCCCATCACACACTCCCGGGGTCAGACACAGAGTGAAACTCCCTCCACACCGTCCCATCACACACTCCCTGGGTCAGACACAGAGTGAAACTCCCTCCACACCGTCCCATCACACACTCCCGGGGTCAGACACAGAGTGGAGCTCCCTCCACACCGTCCCATCACACACTCCCAGGGTCAGACACAGAGTGAAGCTTCCTCCACACCGGCCCATCACACACTCCCAGGGTCAGACACAGTGTGAATCTCCCTCCACACTGTCACATCAAACACTCCCAGGGTCAGACACAGAGTGAAACCCCCTTCACACTGTCCCATCATACACTCCCAGGGTCAGACACAGAGAAGTTCCCTCCACACACTCCCAAGGTCAGACACAGAGTGAATCTCTCTCCACACCATCTCATCTCACACTCCCAGGGTTACACACAGAGTGAAGCTCCCTCCACACCGTCCCATCACACACTCCCGGGGTCAGACACAGAGTGAATCTCCCTCCACACCGTCCCATCACACACTCCCGGGGTCAGACACAGAGTGAATCTCCCTCCACACCGGCCCATCACACACTCCCAGGGTCAGACACAGAGTGAATCTCCCTCCACACCGTCCCATCACACACTCCCGGGGTCAGACACAGAGTGAATCTCCCTCCACACCGTCCCATCACACACTCCCAGGGTCAGACACAGAGTGAATCTCCCTCCACACCGTCCCATCACACACTCCCGGGGTCAGACACAGAGTGAATCTCCCTCCACACCGTCCCATCACACACTCCCAGGGTCAGACACAGAGTGAATCTCCCTCCACACCGTCCCATCACACACTCCCGGGGTCAGATTGAGAGCGGAGCTCCGTCCACAGCCTGTGGTCAATTGCTGTGAGACGTTGGGGCCCTTATTAGTGTCTCTGAAATTAAATTCTGGACATCCTTCAAAGCCACACTGCTGATCTTAGTCATGTGATATGCAGGGCAGAAGGTCGGCCAGACTATTTCTTAGTCGTTGCGTTCCGAGGCCTCGTCAAGGTGACCATTCACAGGTCTGGGCGACAGGCAGGCAAGGCTTCTGAAGAATCCACCTGCCTGTCCGTCCTCTGGGGGCTGGGCAGCAACACAGACACAGGAGAAGCCTTCCCACACAGGTGCAGAGCGGAGCATGGAAAAGCCAGCCTCTATGAAAGAGAGGCACCGTCTAGCGGAACAACCAGAATCAGAGTGATAAGGCTTTGTTGAGGTAAGTAGGTGAGTCTATTTCTTATTTAACTCTTGAAAGAAAAGGCATTATGCCTTCAGAACAAGTGTTCCAATGTGAAATTACCGAGGGTTACTCGGAGACCTCTATTTTTCTAAGCTCCATGTACCTGTCCAGGAGTCTCTTAAAAGACCCTATCGTATCCGCCTCCACCACCATCGCTGGCAGCCCATTCCACGCACTCACCACTCTCTGAATGAGAAACTTACCCCTGACATCTCCTCTGTACCCACTTCCAAGCACCTTAAAACTGTGACCTCTCGTGCTTGCCATTTCAGCCCCGGGAAGCCACACGATCAACGCCTCTCATCATCTTATACACCTCTACCAGGTCACCTCTCATTCTCCAAGGAGAAAAGGAGAAAATCTATTCTTGTAAAGCATGCTCCCTAATCCAGGCAACATACTTGTAAACCCCCTCTGCACCCTTTCTATAGTTCCCACATCCTTTAAGTAGTGAGGTGACCAGAACTGAGCACAGTACTCCAAGTGAGGTCTGACCAGGGTCCCATATAGCTGTAACATTACCTCTCGGTTCTTGAACTCAATCCCATGGTTGATGAAGGCCACTGTAACAAATGCCTTCTTAACCACACAGTCAACCTGTGCAGCAGCTTTGAGTTTCCTATGGACTTGGACCCCAAGATCCCCGATACTCCACACAGCCAGGAGTCTTACCATCCATACTATATTCTGCCATCATATTTGACCTACCAAAATGAACCACCTGATATTTATCTGGGTTGAACTCCATTTGCCACTTCTCAGCCCAGTTTTGCATCCTATCAATGTCCCGCTGTACCCTCTGACACTATCCACAACACCCCCAATCTTTGTGTCACCAGCAAATTCACTGACCCATCCTCATCCAAGTCATTTATAAAAATCACCAAGAGTAGGGGTCCCAGAACAGATCCCTGAGGCACTCCACTGGTGACCGACCTCCATGCAGAATATGACCCGTCTACAACCACTCTTTGCCTTCTGTGGGCAAGCCAATTCTGGATCCACAAAGCAATGTCCCCTTGGATCCCAGGCCTCCTTACTTTCTCAATAAGCCTTGCAAGGGGTGCTCTCCATCTAATGTTTTCCCTTCTCTCAGTCACCCATTTAACTGTCTCCTCTAGCCTTGGGGTGTCTACCTCCCTGTAGCTTCAGTATATCATCCCCTCACTTTCCCTAACAACTCATCGAGCTGCAGCTTCAGTTCCCTAACACTGTCTCGAAAGAGCTAGGTATTTTATCAAATGCCTTGTTGAAATCCAAATACACTACATCTACTACTGTACCTTCATCAATGTGTGTAGTCACATCCTCAAAAAAAATTCAATCAGGCTCGTAAGGCACGACCTGCCTTTGACAAAGCCATACTGAATATTCCTAATCATATTATACCTCTCCAAATGTTCATAAATCCTGCCTCTCAGGATCTTCTCCATCAACTTACCAACCACTGAAGTAAGACTCACCGGTCTATAATTTCCAGGGCTATCTCTACTCCCTTTCTAGGTAATGATAGAGATCTAGAAGATTATAAGGCTAGCAGGAAGGAGCTTAAGAAGGAAATCAGGAGAGCCAGAAGGGGCCATGAGAAGGCCTTGGCGAGCAGGGTTAATGAAAACCCCGAGGCATTCTACAAGTATGTGAAGAGCAAGAGGATAAGACGTGAGAGAATAGGACCAATCAAGTGTGACAGTGGGAAAGTGTCCTTACTCCCTCTCCCATCCCTATTGATGATGCAAAGATCATCACCAGAGGCTCAGCAATCTCCTCCCTCACCTCCCACAGTTGCCTGGGGTACACCTTATCTGGTACTGGTGACCTATCCAACGATGCTTTCCAAGAACTCCAGCACATCCTCTTCCTTAATATCTACGTGCTCAATTGCTGTCTGCTACAAGTCATCCCTACAATCGCCAAGATCCTTTTCCGTAGTGAATACTGAAGCAAAGTATTCATTAAGTACCTCTGCTATCTCCTCCGGTTCCATACACACTTTCCCACTGTCACACTTGATTGGTCCTATTCTCTCACGTCTTATCCTCTTGCTCTTCACATACTTGTAGAATGCCTCGGGGTTTTCATTAACCCTGCTCGCCAAGGCCTTCTCATGGCCCCTTCTGGCTCTCCTAATTTCCTTCTTAAGCTCCTTCCTGCTAGCCTTATAATCTTCTAGATCTCTATCATTACCTAAATCCTTAGAGACTGTGTTAGGGAACTGAAGCTGCAGCTCGATGACTTGTTAGGGAAAGTGAGGGGACGACAGAAAGGAGTGACACGGAGGTAGTCACCCCAAGGCTATAGGAGACAGATAAATGGGCGACCGAGAGAATGGAAAACATTAGATAGTGCAGAGCATCTCTGTGGCCGTGCTCCTCAACAATAAGTTCTCCATTTTGAGTACAGTTTGTGGGGGGGGTCATGGTGACCTAAGGGGAAAGCACAGCAGCTGTACCTCTGGACCGAGTCTCACCCTGTAGCTCAGAAGGGTAGGGAATGGAAGAGGGTGCAGCAGTAATAAGGGACTCTACAGTTAGGGGTACAGACAGGTGATTCTGTGGACGTGAGAAAGAAACAGTGGTGTGTTTTCCTCCCAGGTGCCAAGGTCCGCGATGCCTCTGAATGCATCCACAATATCCCGAAAAGGGAGGGTGAGCAGCTAGATGTCGTGGGTCATACTGATACCAAAAACATAGGTAGAGAAAGGGAGGACGTCCTGAAGACAGAATCCAGGGAGTTACAAAGGAAGTTGAGAAGCAGGACCCCAAGGGTAGTAATCTCGGGATTGCTGCCTGTGCCACTGGATAGTGAGGGTAGGAATAAAATGAGGTGGCAAATAAATGCATGGCTGAAGAATTGAGGCAGGGGCAGGTGTGACCTGTATTAAATTGCAGTTGAACCTGAGGGAGACTAATACTCTGGTGGGCAGATTTGTTAAAGCTGTTTGGAGTAGCTTAAATCAATATGGCAGGGGGATGGGAACCAGGGTGATGGAGCTGAGGATGAGCCAGCAGGTTTGCAAGTAGATGATGAATGTAAGGAAGGACAAGCCAATGATCGGGTACAAATGCAGACAGAGCAAAGAGTCAAATTGCACCACAGAGGCAAAATTCAAAAGGGCGAAGAATGCTGCATTTAAATACACATAGCGTTTGGAATAAGGTGAACAAACTTGTGGCAGAATTAGAGATTGGTCAGTATGACGTTGTGGGCATCACTGAGTCGTGGCTGAAAGGAGGTCATATTAGGGAGCTTATTATCAAAGGATATTCTTTGTATCGGAAGGACAGACAAGAAGGCATAGACAGTGATGTGGTTCTATTGTTAAGAGATGGAATTACATCTTTCCAAAGAGGTGACATAGGGTCAGAGAATGTTGAAGTTTTGTGGGTGGAGTTAAGAAAATGCAAGGGTTAAAAAAAACCATTACAGGAATTATAAATATGCCTCTTAATAGTAGCCGAGATGTGGGGTTGAGATTGCAATGACAGCTGGAAAGGACATGTAATAATGGTAAGGACACAATTGCAGTGGGGGACTTCAAAGTGCAAGGGGATTGGGAAAATCAAGTTGGTGTCAGATCACAGGAGAGGGGATTTGTTGAATGCCTATGAGATGGCTTTTTAGAGCAGCTCGTACTTCAGCCTAATCAGGGAAAGGCCAACTTAGATTGGGTGTTATGTAATAACCCAGATCTTAATGTAAGGAACCCTTAGGAGGCAGTGATGATAACATGATTGAATTCATACTGCAATTTGAGGAGGAGATGTTGTGGCCATTACAGAGACTTGGATGGTTCAGGGGTAGGAATGGTTACTTCGAGTGCCAGGCTTTAGGAAAAAGGACAGGGAGGGAGGCAAAAGAGGTGGGGGCGTGGTACTGCTGATCAGAGAGAGTGTCATGGCTGCAGAGAAGAAGGAAGTCATGGAGGGATTGTCTACAGAGTCTCTGTGGGTAGAAGTTAGGAACAGGAAAGGGTCAATAACTCTACTGGGTGTTTTTTTTTTAAATAGACCACCCAATAGCAACAGGGACATCGAGGAGCAGATAGGGAGACAGATTCTGGAATGGTGCAATAATAACAGAGGAGTTGTGGTGGGAAATTTTAATTCCCCAAATATTGATTGGCTCGTGTCCCTAGAGCGAGGGGTTTAGATGGGGTGGAGTTTGTTAGGTGTGTTCAGGAAGGCTTCTTGACAAAATATGTAAGTAAGCCTACAAGATGTTCTTGATATGGTATTGGGAAGTGAACAGATCTCCTTTACCATAGCTTTGGAGAGGGACAGGAACAGACAAGTTAGGAAAGCGTTTAATGGGAGTAAGGGGAAATATGAGGCTATCAGGCAGGAGCTTGGAAGCGTATATTGGAAATATATGTTCTCAGAGAAACGTACGGAATAAATGTGGCAATGTTCAGGGGATATTTGCGTGGAGTTCTGCATAGGTACGTTCCAATGAGACAGGGAAAGGATGGTAGGGTACAGGAACTGTGGTGTACAAAGGTTGTTGTAATCTAGTCAAGATGAAAAGAAGAGCTTACGGAAGATTCAAAAAACTAGTTAATGATAGAGATCTAGAAGTTATAAGGCTAACAGGAAGGAGCTTATGAAGGAAATTAGGAGAGCCAGAAGGGGCCATGAGAAGGCCTTGGCGGACAGGATTAATGAAAACCCCAAGGCTTTCTACAAGTATGTGAAGGGCAAGAGGATAAGACGAGAGAGAATAGGACCAATCAAGTGAGACAGTGGAAAAGTGTGCATGGAACCGGAGGAGATAGCAGAGGTACTTAATGAATACTTTGCTTCAGTATTCACTATGGAAAAGGATCTTGGCGATTGTAGGGATGACTTGCAGTGGACTAAAAAGATAGAGCATGTAGATACGAAGGAAGAGGAAGTGCTGGGACTTTTGGAAAGCATCAAGTTGGATAAGTCACCGGGACCGGGTGAGATATATCCCAGGCTACCGTGAAGGGTGAAGATTGCTGAGCCTCTGGTGACGATCTTTGCATCATCAATGGGGACGGAAGAGGTTCCGGAGGATTGGAGGGTTGTAGATGTGGTTCCCTTATTCAAGAAAGGGAGTAAAGATAATCCTGGAAATATCCCCTGAACATTGCCACATTTATTCCGTACGTTTCTCTGAGAACATATATTTCCAATATATGGATTTTAGCAAAGGCATTTGACAAGGTACCCAAAGCAAGACTTATCGAGAAAGTAAGGAAGCATGGGATCCAAGGGGGAACTTGCTTTCTGGATCCAGAACTGGCTTGCCCACAGAAGGCAAAGAGTGGTTGTAGACGGGTCATATTCTGCATGGCGGTCGATGACCAGTGGAGTGCCTCAGGGATCTGTACTGGGAACCCTTCTCTTTGTGATGTTTCAGGAAAAATTATCAGCTTTGCTGGAAAGCGAAGGGAGGGATTTAAACCTAATTTATACATTTCACTCATAACTTCTCGATATTTCTTTCTTTTGGAAAAGATTTTGGGGGGATAGTCTTCAACTATACGAATGTGTGTTGAATTAAAGAGTAATTTCTGTTTCTTTCTGGCTTCTCGAAGAATAGCTTCTTTAGTCGTGTAATAATGCAAAGAAAGTACAACTGCTCGGGGACGTAATTCGGCTGAATGGCGAGAGAATAGAATTCTGAGGGCTCTGTCGATTAAGGGGCTACTTAATTCAAAAATGATTAATAGCTATCATTTATAAACAGTTAATGAATGCTCGCACATCGCCTAATGATAGGGTTCAACGCTCCTGGGAAGTAGAACTTCAACATTCACTCTCAGATAACCAATGGAGTAAAATTTATTATTTAGTTAATAATTCATCTATCTGCGCCCACCATATTTTAATTCAGTTTAAGATAGTACACAGGGCCCATATGTCCAAAGATAAATTGGTGCATATTTTTCCTAATATATGCCCTATTTGTGATAGATGTAATGCAGAAGTGGCTACTCTAACCCATATGTTTTGGTCATGTGTAAGTTTAAATAATTTTTGGAGGGATGTGTTTGGAATATTATCTAAAGTTATAGATATGGATGTTCAACCTAATCCACTTACAGCAATTTTTGGGATTTTCCCAGAGGAAGCAAGCAAAGTGTCTGCTTCCGCCCAACATGTGATAGCTTTTTCAACTTTACTGGCTAGGAGAGCTATTTTGCTACACTTTAAAGAATCTAACTCGCCCACTGTTTTCTATTGGCTCTCCTTCATCATGTCATGTTTAAGCTTGGAGAAAATTAGAAGTCGGACATTTGATACATCTTTTGATTTTGAACAAGTCTGGCTACCCTTTATTCAAATTTTCACATGATTTAATTTATCTTTATTCTCTTTGGAGAATATCCTTGTCCATGAAGGTTCGGAGATGACTGGAAGGATGTGTTTTTTTTCCCTCTCTCTTTCTTTTTAAAGTTTATCCTCATTTGGACTGCCCAATCTTTCTTTTTTTTTTCTCTCTTTTTTGTTTTAGTTTAGTTAGTGGGGTTTTTCTTTCTCTATCAATAAAATTTCCAATCTTTTTTTTTACGATTGCTATGAGGAGTTGTAATTTCTCTGACCATTGTATATATAACAGCATAATATATTACCTATTTGAGTTTGATATTATATGTTTTTGTCTTTAATATTGCTGTTTATATGTCTTTTATATTATCTACTTGTTAAACTCCTCTTTCGATTTGTATTTGTATATTCTTTATTTGAAAATCAATAAAAAAGATTGAAAAATGTGAATGTAACTTTTATAAATGACCTGGATAAGGAAGTGGATGAACGGGTTAGTGAATTTGCTGATGACAGAAAGGTTGGGGGTGTTGTGGATAGTGTGGAGGGCTGTCAGAGGTTACAGCGGGACATTGATAGGATGCAAAACTGGGCTGAGAAGTGGCAGATGGAGTTCAACCCAGGTAAGTGTAAAGTGGTTCATTTTGGTAGGTCAAATATGATGACAGAATATAGTATTAATGGTAAGACTCTTGGCAGTGTGGAGGATCAGAGGGATCTTGGGGTCCGAGTCCATAGGACGCTCAAAGCTGCTACGCAGGTTGACTCTATGGTTAAGGCGGCAAACGGTGCATTGAGTCATGGAATTGAGTTTAATTGCCGAGAGGTAATGTTGCGGCTATATAGGACCCTGGTCAGACCCCACTTGGAGTACTGAGCTCAGTTCTAGTCGCCTCACTACAGGAAGGATGTAGAAGGATGTGCAGAGGAGATTTACAAGGATGTTGCCCGGATTGGGGAGCATGCCTTATGAGAACTGGTTGAGTGAACTTGGCCTTTCTCCTTGGAGCGACGGAGGATAAGAGGTGACCTGATAAAGGTGTATAAGATGATGAGAGGCATTGATCATGTGGATAGTCAGAGGCTTTTTCCCAGGGCTGAAAAAGCTAGCACAAGAGTTTTAAGGTGCTTGGAAGTAAATACAGAGATGTCAGGGGTGTTGTTTCTTTGTCAAAAACGCAGAGTGGTGAGTGCATGGAATGGGCTGGTGGTGAGGCAGATATGATAGGGTCCTGGACAGGTACATGGAGCTTAGAAAAATAGAGGACTATGGGTAACCCTAGGTAGTTTCTAAGGTAAGGGCATGTTCGGCACAACTTTGTGGGCCAAAGGGCCTGTGTTGTGCTGTAGGTTTTCTATGAGAAGCATAAGTCACATGTATCAGTATCGCAATGGAATAAAGGGAATTACAGAGGCCTGAGTGAGGAGCTTGCCCAGATGGATTGGAGGGGACACTGTTGGGAATGACGGCAGAGCAGAGGGGGCTGAAGTTTCCAAGAACAGTTGACAGGGCGCAGGATAGATATGTCCCACAGAAGAAGCTCTCAAATGGCAGGGTAGGCAACCATGGCTGACAAGGGAAATTAACACTGCATAAAAGCAAAAGTCAGGGCACATAAAGTAATAAAAGTGAGTGGGAAGTTGGATGATTGGGAAGCTTTTAAAATCCAAAAAAAGGCAACTAAAAAAAGTTATAAGAAGGGAAAAGATAAACTATGAAGGCAAAATAGCCAATAATATAAAGCAGGATACCAGAAGTTTTTTTTCCAGTTATATAGAGTAAAAGGAAGGTGAGAGTTGATATTGAACCACTGGAAACTGATGCTGGTGAGATAGCAATGGGGGACAAAAAAAATGGCAGATGAACTTAATAAGTACTCAGCATCAGTCGACACTGGAAGACAGCATCAGTGTGCCAACGGTCCGTGACTGTCAGGGAGCAGGAGTGAGTGCCATTGCTATTACAAAGGAAAGGTGCTAGGCAACTTGAAAGGCCTAAGGGTGATGAGTCACCTGAGCCAGGTGGACTACATCCCAGAGCCCTGAGAGAGGTTGCTGAAGAGATAGCGGGTGCATTGGTCTTGACCTTTCGATAATCCACTTGATCCTGGCATGGTCCCGGAGGACTGGAAAATTGCAAATGTCACTCCACTCTTTAAGAAGGGAGGAAGGCAAAAGAAAGGAAATTATAGGCCAGTTAGCCAAACTTCAGTAGTTGGGAAAGTGTTGGGAGTCCATAATTAATTATGAGGTTTCGGGGTACTAGGAGACTAATGATAAAACACGTCAAAGTCAGCATAGTTTCTGTGAAGGGGAATCTGTTAGAATTCATCGAGGAAGTAACAAGCAGGGTGGACAAAGGAGAGGCAGTAGATGTCATTTACTTGGATTTTCAGAAGTCATTTGATAAGGTGCCACACACAAGGCTGCTTAACAAGATAAAATCCCACGTCATTACAGGAAAGATAATGGCATGGATAGAGGAATGGCTGACAGGCAAGAGGCAGTGAGTGGGAATAAAAGGGGCCTTTTCCGGTTTGCTGGTGGTGTCCCTCAGGGGTCAGTATTGGGACCACTACTTCTCACATTGTTTGTCAATGGTTTAGATAATGGCATTGATGGCTTTGTGGCAAAGTTTGCAGATGATAAGAAGATAGGTGAAGGGGTAGGTAGTGCTGAGGAAAATTGGAATGGGCAGAAAATTGTATAGTGATGCATTTTGGTAAAATGAACAATAGTGTGGCGCGTGGCCAAGTGGTTAAGGCGTTGGACTAGCGATCTGAAGGTTGTGAGTTCGAGCCCCAGCCGAGGCAGCGTGTTGTGTTCTTGAGCGAGGCACTGAACCACACATTGCCCCAGTCCACCCAGCTGAAAATGGGTACCAGCAAGATGCTGGGGGTCAACCTCGCTATAGACTGGCATTCTATCCGGGGAGTCTCGTACTCTCAGTCACTTCATGCCACAGAAACCGGCATAAGCACCAACCAGATGAGTCTATAAGGCTCGGGACAGACTTTAACTTTTAACTATCCAAATAGGGAAAAGGTTCAATCGTCAGAGTGCAGAGGGACTTCGGAGCCCTCATGCAAAACTCCAAGGAGGTTAATTTACAGGTTGAATCTGTGGTAAAGAAGGGAAATGCAATGTTATCATTTATTTTAAGGGGAATTTCCGGTCAGGGAGAGTGAGGAGGTGATAGATAGGAGCCATAGGCAAGTAGTCACACTGGATCCTGGGGACACAGATAAGTGGGTCACAGTCAGGAGAGGGAAGGGCAAGAGGCAGATACTAGAGAGTACCCCTGGGGCTGTCCCCCTGAACAATAACTACTCCTGTTTGAGTACCGTTGGGGGAAATGGCCTACCTGGGGGAATCAACAGTGGCTACGCCTCAGGCACAGAGTCTGGCCCTGTGGCTCAGAAGGGTAGGGAGAGGAAGAGGATGGCAGCAGTGATAGGGGACTCTATAGTCAGGGGGTCAGACAGGTGATTCTGTGGATGCAAGAAAGAAACTCGGATGGTAGTTTGCCTCCCAGGTGCCAGGGTCCGGGATGTTTCTGATCAGATCCTCTACATCCTGAAGTGGGAAGGAGAACAGCCAGAGGTTGTGGTACATATTGGTACCAATGACATAGGCAGGAAAAGGGAGGAGGTTCTGAAAATGGCCTACAGGGAGTTAGGATGGAAGTTGAGAAGTAGAACCACAAAGGTAGCAATCTCTGGATTACTGCCTGTGTCACATGACAGTGAGAGTAGGAATAGAAGGTTTAAAAGGAGAGGAATGGTTGAGAGTGAAGGAGTAAAGGCATCTCAGGGAGAAGTCATTTTTTTTTACTACTCGGGGGAAAAGAGGCCAGACTGCGCAGGTGCGTGACGTAGAGCGACAAAGGCTTAAAAAAAAAGACCGCCATATCCAGCGGGCAGCGGAGTGAGAGGGAACAGAGTGGGATGGCTTTGGTTCAACAGGCTTCGGTGTGAACAGGCAGAGCCGAGGGTAGGTTCCGGTAAGTTTTGTTCTGTTTAGAGTAGACAGAATGCAAGGCAGGATGTTGGAATGTTCCTCTTGCAGGATGTGGGAAGTTAGGGAGACCTCTGGTCTCCCTGACAACGACACCTGCAAAAAGTGCATCCAGCTGCAGCTCCTAACAGACCGCGTTAGGGAACAGGAGCTGGAGCTGGATGACTCCGGATCATTCGGGAGAATGAGGAGTCTATAGATAGTAGCTGCAGGGAGGTAGTTACGCCAAAGGAGCAGCGCACAGGTAATTGGGTTACTGTCAGGCGAGGGAAGGGGAAAGGGCAGGCAGAGCAGGGCTCCCCTGTGGCCATTCCCCTCAACAACAACAAGTATACCGATTTGGATACTGTTGGCGGGGGGGTGACTTACCTGGGACAAGCTGTGGCAGCCGGATCTCTGGCACTGAGTCTGGTTCTGCAGTGCAGAAGGGAGGGAGGAAGAAGAGGAGAGCGGTAGTGATAGGGGACTCGATAGTTAGAGGTACTGACAGGAGGTTCTGTGGTCGTGACAGAGACTCCTGGATGGTTAGTTGCCTCCCGGGTGCCAGGGTCAGGGATGTCTCTGATCGGGTGCACAGCATTCTGAGGTGGGAAGTTAAAAAGCAAGACCTCAAGGGTGGTAATCTCCGGATTGCTGCCTGTGCCACGTGCCAGTGAGGGTAAGAATAGGATGCTTTGGAGGATTAACACGTGGCTGAGCAACTGGTGTAGGGGGCAGGGTTTCAGATTTCAGGATCATTGGGACCTCTTCTGGGGCAGATGGGACCTGTACAAGAGAGACGGGTTACACCTGAACTACAAGGGGATCAATATCCTTGCAGGGAAGTTTGTTAGAGCTATTGGGGAGGGTTTAAACTAGATTTGCAGGGGAATGGGAACCAGAGTGCCAGAGTAGATAGTGGAGTGGGTCTGAAAATAAATGATGTTAAAGTTTCATGCAAAGTCACAAATAGAAGGGTTGTGTGTGGTGGTAATAATCTTCTGAGGTGTGTCTATTTCAATGCGAGGAGTACTGTGGGGAAGGCTGATGAGATGAGGGCGTGGATTGACACGTGGAATTATGACATCATAGCCATTACTGAAACTTGGCTACAGGAGGGGCAGGACTGGCAGCTTAATGTTCCAGGGTTCCGATGTTTCAGACGTGATAGAGGCAGAGGGATGAAGGGTGGGGGTGGGTGGCTTTGCTGGTCAGGGAAAATGTTACAGCAGTGCTCAGGCAGGACAGATTAGAGGGCTTGTCTACTGCAGCCATTCGGGTGGAGCTGAGAAACAGGAAAGGTATGACCACATTAATGGGGTTGTATTATAGACAACCCAATAGTCAGCAAGAATTGGAGGAGCAAATCTGCAGAGAGATAGCAGACAACTGCAGGAAACAAAGTTTTGGTACTAGGGAATTTTAATTTTCCGCATATTGATTGGGACTCCCATACTGTTAAAGGTCCAGACAAGTTAGAGTTTGTAAAATATGTTCAGGAAAGTTTTCTAAATCAATATATAGAGGTCCGACTAGAGAGGATGCAATATTAGATCTCCTATTAGGAAATGAGTTAGGGCAGGTGACAGAAGTGTGTGTAGGGGAACACTTTGGTTCCAGTGATCATAACACCATTAGTTTCAACTTGATCATGGATAAAGATAGATCTGGTCCTCGGGTTGAGGGTTTAAACTGGAAAAAGGCCAAATTTGAAGAAATGAGAAAGGATCTAAAAAGCGTGGATTGGGACAGGTTGTTCTCTGGCAAGGATGTCATTGGTAAGTGGGAGGCCTTCAAAGGAGAAATTTTGAGATTACAGAGATTGTATGTTCTTGTCAGGGTTAAAGGCAAAATGAATAAGAATAAGGAACCTTGGTTCTCAAGGGATACTGGAACTCTGATAAAGAAGAAGAGAGAGATGTATGACATGTATAGGAAACAGGGAGCAAATAAGGTACATGAGGAGTATAAAAAGTGCAAAAAGATACTTAAGAAAGAAATCAGGAGGGCTAAAAGAAGACATGAGGTTGCTTTGGTAGTCAAGGTGAAGGATAATCCAAAGAGCTTCTACAGGTATATTAAGAGCAAGAGGATAGTATGGGATAAAATTGGTCCTCTTGAAGATCAGAGTGGTCAGCTATGTATGGAACCAAAAGAAATGGGGGAGATCTTAAATGTTTTTTTTGCGTCTGTATTTACTAAGGAAACTGGCATGGAGTCAATGGAAATAAGGCAAACAGGTAGTGAGGTCATGGAGCCTATACAGATCGAAGAGGAGGAGGTGCTTGCTATCTTGAGGCAAATCAGAGTAGACAAATCCCCAGGACCTGACAGGGACCCTCGGACCCTGAAGGAGCCTAGTGCTGAAATTGCAGGGCCCCTGGCAGATATATTTAAAATGTCGGTATCTATGGGTGAGGTGCCGTTGGATTGGAGGATAGCTCATGTTGTTCCATTGTTTAAAAAAGGCTCCAAAAGTAATCCGGGAAATTATAGGCCGGTAAATTTGACGTGGGTAGTAGGTAAATTATTGGAAGGAATACCAAGAGATAGGATCTACGAGTATTTGGATAGACAGGGACTTATTAGGGAGAGTCAACATAGTGGTAGGTCATGTTTAACAAATCTATTAGAGTTTTTTGAGGATACCAGGAAAATGGATGAAGGGAAGGCAGTGGATATTGTCTACATGGACATCAGTAAGGAGGTTATTTAGGAAGATTCAGACGCTAGGTATACATGGTGAGGTAGTAAATTGGATTAGACCGGCTCAATGGGAGAAGTCAGAGAGTGGTAGTGGAGGATTGCTTCTCTGAGTGGAGGCCTGTGACTAGTGGTGTGCCTTAGGGATCTGTGCTGGGTCCATTGTTATTTGTCATCTATATCAATGATCTGGATGATAATGTGGTAAATTGGATCAGCAAATTTGCTAATGATACAAAGATTGGAGGTATAGTGGACAGTGAGGAAGGTTTTCAAAGCTTGCAGAGGGATTTGGACCAGCTGGAAAAATGGGCTGAAAAATGGCAGTTGGAGTTTAATACAGACAAGTGTGAGGTATTGCACTTTGGAAGGACAAACCAAGGTAGAAAATACAAGGTAAATGGTAGGACATTGAGGAGTGCAGTAGAACAGAGGGATCTGGGAGTACAGATACAAGATTCCCTAAAAGTGGCATCACAAGTAGGTAGGGTCGTAAAGAGAGCTTTTGGTACATTGGCCTTTATAAATTAAAAGTATTGAGTATAAGAGTTGGAATGTAATGGTGAGGTTGTATAAGACATTGGTGAGGCCAAATTTAGAGTACTGTGTGCAGTTTTGGTCACCGAATTACAGGAAGAATATTAATAAGGTTGAAAGAGTGCAGAGAAGGTTTACAAGGATATTGACGGGACTTGAAAAACTGAGTTACAGAGAAAGGTTGAATAGGTTAGGACTTCATTCCCTGGAGTGTAGAAGAATGAGGGGTGATTTGATAGAGGTATTTAAAATTATGATGGGTATAGATAGAGTGAATGCCAACAGGCGTTTTCCACTGAGGCAAGGGGAGAAAAAAACCAGAGGACATGGGTTAAGGGTGATGGGGGAAAACTTTAAAGGGAACATTAGGGTGGGCTTTTTCACACAGAGAGTGGTAGGAGTGTGGAATGAGCTCCCAGATGAAGTGATAAATGCGGGTTCACTTTTAATATTTAAGAAAAACTTGGACAGGTATATGGATGAGAGGTGTATGGAGGGATATGGTCCAGGTGCAGGTCAGTGGGAGCAGGCAGAAAAATGGTTCGGCACAGCCAAGAAGGGCCAAAAGGCCTGTTTCTGTGCTGTAATGTTCTATGGTTCTAATGAGGTGGAGGGTAAATGCGTGGCTGAGGGATTGGAGCAGGGGGCAGGGATTCAGATTTCTGGATGATTGGGACCTCTTTTGGGGCAGGTGTGACCTGTACAGAAAGGACGGGTTGCACTTGAATCCGAGGGGACTAATATCCTGGCTGGGAGGTTTCCAAAGGCTATTGGAGAGAGTTTAAACTAGAATAGCTGGGGGTGGGAACCGAACTGAAGAGATGGAGGAAGGGGTAGTTGGCTCACAGATACAGAAAGCTTGGACACAGTGTGAGAGGGAGGATAAGCAGGTGATAGAGAAGGGACACGTTCAGACTGATGGTTTGAGATGTGTCTATTTTAATGCACGGAGTATTATAAACAAAGTGGATGAGCTTAGAGCGTGGATCAGCACTTGGAGCTATGATATTGTGACCATTTCATAGACTTGGATGGCTCAGGGAGAGGAACGGCTACTTCAACTGCCGGGCTTTAGATGTTTCGGAAAGGACAGGGAAGGAGGCAAAAGAGGTGGGGCATGGCACTGTTGATCAGAGATAGTGTCATGGCTACAGAAAAGGAGGAAGACATGGAGGGATTGTCTACGGAGTCTCTATTGGCGGAAGTTAAGAACAGGAAGGGGTCAATAACTACTGGGTATTTTTTTTTATATAGACCACCCCAATAGTAACAGGGACATTGAGGAGCAGATAGGGAGACAGATTCTGGAAAGGTGTAATAATAACAGGGTTGTTGTGGATGGAGATTTTAATTTCCCAAATATCGATGGCATCTCCCTAGAGCAAGGGGTTTAGATGGGGTGGAGTTTGTTAGGTGTGTTCAGGAAAGTTTCTTGACACAATATGTAGATAAACCTATAAGAGAGGCTGTACTTGATCTGGTATTGGGAAATGAACCTGGTCAGATGTCAGGTATCTCAGTGGGAGAGCATTTTGGAGATAGTGATCACAATTCTATCTCCTTTATCATAGCATTGGAGAGGGATAGGAACAGACAAGTTAGGGAAGCGTTGAATTGGAGTAAGGGGAAATATGAGGCTATAAGGCAGGAGCTTGGAAGCATAAATTGGAAACACATGTTCTCAGGGAAACGTACCAAAGAAATGTGGCAAATGTTCAGGGGATATTTGCATGTGGTTCTGTGTAGGTATGTTCCAATGAGACAGGGAAAGGATGGTAGGGTACAGGAACCGTGGTGTACAAAGGCTGTTGTAAATCTAGTCAAGAAGAAAAGAGCTAATGAAAGGTTCAAAAACCTAGGTATGATAGACATCTGGAAGATTATAAAGCTAGGAGGAAAGAGCTTAAGAATGAAATTCGGAGAGCAATAAAGGGCTATCAGAAGGCCTTGGCGGGTGGACAGGATTAAGGAACCCTCAAGGCATTCTACAAGTATGACAAGTGCAAGAAGACAAGATATGAGAGAACAGGACCAATCAAGTGTGACAGTGGAAAAGTGTGTATGGAACCAGAGGAGATAGCAGAGGTACTTAATGAATACTTTGCTTCAGTATTCACTACGGAAAAGGATCTTGACTTACAGTGGACTGAAAAGCTTGAGCATGTAGATATTAAGGATGAGGATGTGCTGGAGCTTTTGGAAAGCATCAAGTTGGATAAGTCACTGGGACTGGACGAGATGTACCCCAGGCTACTGTGAGAGGCAAGGGAGGAAATTTCTGAGCCTCTGGCAATGATCTTTGCTTCATCAGTGGGGACAGGAGAGGTTCTGGAGGATTGGAGGGTTGCAGATGTTGTTCCCTTATTCAAGAAAGGGCATAGAGATAGGCCAAAATTATAGACCAGTGAGTCTTTCTTCAGTGGTTGGTAAGCTGATGGAGATCCTGACAGGCAGGATTTATGAACATTTGGAGAAGCATAATATGATTAAGAATAGTCAGCATAGCTTTGTAAAAGGTTTACGAGCCTGATTGAATTTTTTGAGGATGTAACTAAACACATTGATAAAGGTAGAGCAGTAGATGTAGTGTATATGGATTTCAGCAAGGCATTTGATAAGGTACGCCATGCAAGGCTTATTGAGAAAGTAAGGAAGCATGGGATCCAAGGGGAGCTTGCTTTGTAAATCCAGAACTGGCTTGCCCACAGAAGGCAAAGAGTGGTTGTAGACGGGTCATATTCTGCATGGAGGTTGGTGACTAGTGGTGTGCCTCAGGGTCCTGGGACCCCTACTCTTCGTGATGTCTATAAATGACCTGGATGGGAAAGTGGAGGGATGGGCTAGTAAATTTGCTGATGACACAAAGGTTGGGTGTGTTGTGGATAGTGTGAAGGGCTGTCAGAGGTTACAGCGGGACATTGATAGGATGGAAAACTGGGCTGAGAAGTGGAAGATGGAGTTCTACCCAGATAAGTGTAAGGTGGTTCATTTTGGTAGGTCAAATATGTTGGAAGAATATCGTAGACCCTTGGGAGCGTGGAGGATCAGAGGGATCTTGGGGTCAGAGTCCATAGGACACACAAAGCTACTGCGCAGGTTGACTCTATGGTTAAGAAGGAATACGGTGCATTGGCCTTCATGAATCGTGGGATTGAGTTTAGGAGCTGAGAGGTAATGCTGCAGCTACGTAGGGCCTCGGTCAGACCCCACTTGGAGTACTGTGCTCAATTCTGGTCGCTTCACTACAGGAAGGATGTGGAAACCATAGAAAGGGTGCAGAGGAGATTTACAAGGATGTTGCCTGGATTGGGGAGCATGCCTTTTGAGAATAGGTTGAGTGAACTTGGTCTTTTCTCCTTGGAGTGATGGACGATGAGAAGTGACCTGATAGAGGTGTACAAAATGATGATAGGCATTGATTGTGTGAACAGTCAGAGGCTTTTTCCCAGGGCTCAAATGGCTAGCACTCGAGGGCACAGTTTTAAGGTGCCTGGAACTAGGTACAGAGATGTCAGGGTTAAGTTGTTTAGTTTTACGCAAAGAGTGGTGAGTGCGTGGAATGGGCTTCCGGCGACGGTGGTGGAGGTGGAAACGATTGGGTCTTTCAAGAGACTCCTGGATAGGTACATGGAGCTTAGTAAAATAGAGGGTTATGGGTAACCCTAGCTAATTTTTAAGGTAAGGACATGTTCGGTACAGCTTTGTGGGCCGAAGGGCGTCTGTTATGCTGTAGGTTTTCTAATAGGAAAGCAAGGCTATAATGCTAAGGCTTTATAAGACACTCATCAAGCCGCACTTGGAGAATTGTCAACGGTTTTGGGCTTCATTATTTCAGAAGGGAGGTGCTGTCATTGGAGAGCGTCCAGAAGTGCTTCACGAGGATGATTCCAGGAATGAAGAGGTTAACATACGAGGAGAATTTGGCAGCTTTGGGCCTGTACTCACTGGAAACTAGAAAAACGTGGGGGGGGATATCATTGAAGCCTACCAAATCTTGAAAGGAGAAGATAGGGTGGATGTGGAGAGGGTATTTCCAATGGTGGGAGCAGATAGGGTGGATGTGGAGAGGATATTTCCTATGGTGGGAGTAGATAGTGTGGATGTGTAGAGGGTGTTTCCTATGGTGGGGGTAGATAGGGTGGATGCGGAGAGGATGTTTCCTGTGGTGGGGGTAGATAAGGTGGATGTATAGAGGGTATTTCCTATGGTGGGAGCAGAAAGGGTGGATGTGGAGAGGATATTTCCAATGGTGGGAGCAGATAGGGTGGATGTGGAGAGGATATTTCCTATGGTGGGAGTAGATGGGTGGATGTGGAGAGGATATTTCCTATGGTGGGAGCAGAAAGGGTGGATGTATAGAGGGTGTTACCTATGGTGGGAGTAGATAGGGTGGACGTGGAGAGGATATTTCCTATGGTGGGAGTAGATAGGGTGGATGTGGAGAGGATATTTCCTATGGTGGGAGTAGATGGGTGGATGTGGAGAGGATATTTCCTATGGTGGGAGCAGATAGGGTGGATGTATAGAGGGTGTTACCTATGGTGGGAGTAGATAGGGTGGACGTGGAGAGGATATTTCCTATGGTGGGAGCAGATAGGGTGGATGTATAGAGGGTGTTACCTATGGTGGGAGTAGATAGGGTGGACGTGGAGAGGATATTTCCTATGGTGGGAGTAGATAGGGTGGATGTGGAGAGGATATTTCCTATGGTGGGAGTAGATGGGTGGATGTGGAGAGGAAATTTCCTATGGTGGGAGCAGATAGGGTGGATGTATAGAGGGTGTTACCTATGGTGGGAGTAGATAGGGTGGACGTGGAGAGGATATTTCCTATGGTGGGAGTAGATAGGGTGGATGTGGAGAGGATATTTCCTATGGTGGGAGTAGATGGGTGGATGTGGAGAGGATATTTCCTATGGTGGATGTATAGAGGGTGTTATCTATGGTGGGAGTAGATAGGGTGGACGTGGAGAGGATATTTCCCATGGTGGGAGCCGATAGGGTGGATGTGGAGATGGTGTTACCTATGGTGGGAGCCGATAGGGTGGATGTGGAGAGGATATTTCCTATGGTGGGAGTCGATAGGGTGGATGTGGAGAGGATATTTCCTATGGTGGGAGTCGATAGTGTATGTGAAGAGGATGTTTCCTATGGTGGGAGCTGATAGGGTGGATGTATAGAAGGTGTTACCTATGGTGGGAGCCGATAGGGTGGATGTGGAGATGGTGTTACCTATGGTGGGAGCCGATAGGGTGGATGTGGAGAGGGTGTTACCTATGGTGGGAGCCGATAGGGTGGATGTGGAGAGGGTGTTACCTATGGTGGGAGTAGATAGGGTGGATGCGGAGAGGATGTTTCCTGTGGTGGGAGTAGATAGGGTGAATGTGGAGAGGATATTTCCTATGGTGGGAGTAGATGGGTGGATGTGAAGAGGATATTTCCTAGGGTGGGAATTGATAGGGTGGATGTGAAGAGGATATTTCCTATGGTGGGAGCAGATAGGGTGGAAGTGGAGTGGATGTTTCCTATGGTGGGAGTAGGGAGGATGTTTCCTATGGTGGGAGTAGATAGGGTGGATGTGGAGAGGATATTTCCTATGGTGGGAGTAGATAGTGTGGATGTGGAGAGGGTGTTACCTATGGGGGGAGCAGATAGGTTGGATGTGGAGAGGATATTTCCTATGGTGGGAGTAGACAGGGTGGATGTGGAGAGGGTATTTCCTATGGTGGGAGCAGATAGGGTGGATGTGGAGAGGATATTTCCTATGGTGGGAGTAGACAGGGTGGATGTGGAGATGGTGTTTCCTATGGTGGGAGTAGATAGGGTGGATGTGGAGAGGGTATTTCCTATGGTGGGAGCAGATAGGGTGGATGTGGAGAGGATATTTCCAATGGTGGGAGCAGATAGGGTGGATGTGGAGAGGATATTTCCTATGGTGGGAGTAGATAGGGTGGATGTCGAGAGGGAGTTACCTATGGTGGGAGTAGATAGGGTGGATGCGGTGAGGATGTTTCCTGTGGTGGGAGTAGATAGGGTGGATGTGGAGAGGGTGTTACCTATGGTGGGAGTAGATAGGGTGGAAGTGGAGAGGATATTTCCTATGGTGGGAGTAGATAGGGCGGATGTGGAGAGGATATTTCCTATGGTGGGAGTAGATAGGGTGGATGTGGAGAGGATATTTCCTATGGTGGGAGTAGATAGGGAGGATGTGGAGAGGATATTTCCTATGGTGGGAGTAGATAGGGTGGATGTGGAGAGGATATTTCCTATGGTGGGAGTAGATAGGGAGGATGTGGAGAGGATATTTCCTCTGGTGGGAGTAGATAGGGTGGATGTGGAGATGGTGTTACCTATGGTGGGAGTAGATAGGGTGGATGTGGAGAGGGTAATTCCTATGGTGGAAGTAGATAGGGTGGATGTGGAGAGGGTGTTACCTATGGTGGGAGTAGATAGGGTGGATGCGGTGAGGATGTTTCCTGTGGTGGGAGTCGATAGGGTGGATGTGGAGAGGGTGTAACCTCTGCTGGCAGTAGATAGGGTGGATGTGGAGAGGGTGTTACCTATGGTGGGAGTAGATAGGGTGGATGCGGTGAGGATGTTTCCTGTGGTGGGAGAAGATAGGGTGGATGTGGAGAGGTTGTTACCTATGGTGGGAGTAGATAGGGTGGATGTGGAGAGGGTGTTACTTATGGTGGGAGTAGATGGGTGGATGTGAAGAGGATATTTCCTATGGTGGGAGTAGGTAGGGTGGATGTGGAGAGGATATTTCCTATGGTGGGAGCAGATGGGTGGATGTGAAGAGGATATTTCCTATGGTGGGAGTAGGTAGGGTGGATGTGGAGAGGAAATTTCCTATGGTGGGAGTAGATAGGGTGGATGTGGAGAGGGTATTTCCTATGGTGGGAGTAGATAGGGTGGATGTATAGAGGGTGTTACCTATGGTGGGAGTAGATAGGGTGGATGTGGAGAGGATTTCTCCTATGGTGGGAGTAGATAGGGTGGATGTGGAGAGGGTGTTACCTATGGGGGGAGTAGATAGGGTGGATGTGGAGAGGGTATTTCCTATGGTGGGAGCAGATAGGGTGGATGTGGAGAGGATATTTCCTATGGTGGGAGTAGACAAGGTGGATGTGGAGATGGTGTTACCTATGGTGAGAGTAGATAGGGTGGATGTGGAGAGGGTATTTCCTATGGTGGGAGCAGATAGGGTGGATGTGGAGAGGATATTTCCAATGGTGGGAGCAGATAGGGTGGATGTGGAGAGGATATTTCCTATGGTGGGAGTAGATGGGGTGGATGTGGAGATGGTGTTACCTATGGAGGGAGTAGATAGGGTGGATGTGGAGAGGGTGTTACCTATGGTGGGAGTAGATAGGGTGGATGTGGAGAGGGTGTTACCTATGGTGGGAGTAGATAGGGTGGATGCGGTGAGGATGTTTCCTGTGGTGGGAGAAGATAGTGTGGATGTGGAGAGGGTGTTACCTATGGTGGGAGTAGATAGGGTGGATGTGGAGAGGGTGTTACTTATGGTGGGAGTAGATAGGGTGGATGTGGAGAGGGTGTTGCCTATGGTGGGAGTAGATAGGGTGGATGTGGAGAGGATATTTCCTATGGTGGGAGTAGATGGGTGGATGTGAAGAGGATATTTCCTATGGTGGGAGTAGGTAGGGTGGATGTGGAGAGGATATTTCCTATGGTGGGAGCAGATAGGGTGGATGTGGAGAGGGTATTTCCTATGGTGGGAGTAGATAGGGTGGATGTATAGAGGGTGTTACCTATGGTGGGAGTAGATAGGGTGGATGTGGAGAGGATTTCTCCTATGGTGGGAGTAGATAGGGTGGATGTGGAGAGGGTGTTACCTATGGGGGGAGTAGATAGGGTGGATGTGGAGAGGGTGTTACCTATGGGGGGAGTAGATAGGGTGGATGTGGAGAGGGTATTTCCTATGGTGGGAGCAGATAGGGTGGATGTGGAGAGGATATTTCCTATGGTGGGAGTAGACAGGGTGGATGTGGAGATGGTGTTACCTATGGTGGGAGTAGATCGGGTGGATGTGGAGAGGGTATTTCCTATGGTGGGAGCAGATAGGGTGGATGTGGAGAGGATATTTCCAATGGTGGGAGCAGATAGGGTGGATGTGGAGAGGATATTTCCAATGGTGGGAGCAGATAGGGTGGATGTGGAGAGGATATTTCCTATGGTGGGAGTAGATAGGGTGGATGTCGAGAGGGAGTTACCTATGGTGGGAGCAGATAGGGTGGATGTCGAGAGGGAGTTACCTATGGTGGGAGTAGATAGGGTGGAAGTGGAGAGGATATTTCCTATGGTGGGAGTAGATAGGGTGGATGTGGAGAGGATATTTCCTATGGTGGGAGTAGATAGGGAGGATGTGGAGAGGATATTTCCTATGGTGGGAGTAGATAGGGTGGATGTGGAGAGGATATTTCCTATGGTGGGAGTAGATAGGGAGGATGTGGAGAGGATATTTCCTCTGGTGGGAGTAGATAGGGTGGATGTGGAGATGGTGTTACCTATGGTGGGAGTAGATAGGGTGGATGTGGAGAGGGTAATTCCTATGGTGGAAGTAGATAGGGTGGATGTGGAGAGGGTGTTACCTATGGTGGGAGTAGATAGGGTGGATGCGGTGAGGATGTTTCCTGTGGTGGGAGTCGATAGGGTGGATGTGGAGAGGATATTTCCTATGGTGAGAGTCGATAGTGTATGTGAAGAGGATATTTCCTATGGTGGGAGCTGATAGGGTGGATGTATAGAAGGTGTTACCTATGGTGGGAGCCGATAGGGTGGATGTGGAGATGGTGTTACCTATGGTGGGAGCCGATAGGGTGGATGTGGAGAGGGTGTTACCTATGGTGGGAGAAGATAGGGTGGATGTGGAGATGGTGTTACCTATGGTGGGAGCCGATAGGGTGGATGTGGAGAGGGTGTTACCTATGGTGGGAGTAGATAGGGTGGATGCGGAGAGGATGTTTCCTGTGGTGGGAGTAGATAGGGTGGATGTGGAGAGGATATTTCCTATGGTGGGAGTAGATGGGTGGATGTGAAGAGGATATTTCCTAGGGTGGGAATTGATAGGGTGGATGTGAAGAGGATATTTCCTATGGTGGGAGTAGATAGGGTGGACGTGGAGAGGATATTTCCTATGGTGGGAGTAGATGGGTGGATGTGGAGAGGATATTTCCTATGGTGGGAGTAGATGGGTGGATGTGAAGAGGATATTTCCTATGGTGGGAGCAGATAGGGTGGATGTATAGAGGGTGTTACCTATGGTGGGAGTAGATAGGGTGGAAGTGGAGTGGATGTTTCCTATGGTGGGAGTAGGGAGGATGTTTCCTATGGTGGGAGTAGATAGGGTGGATGTGGAGAGGATATTTCCTATGGTGGGAGTAGATAGTGTGGATGTGGAGAGGGTGTTACCTATGGGGGGAGCAGATAGGGTGGATGTGGAGAGGGTATTTCCTATGGTGGGAGCAGATAGGGTGGATGTGGAGAGGATATTTCCTATGGTGGGAGTAGACAGGGTGGATGTGGAGATGGTGTTTCCTATGGTGGGAGTAGATAGGGTGGATGTGGAGAGGGTATTTCCTATGGTGGGAGCAGATAGGGTGGATGTGGAGAGGATATTTCCAATGGTGGGAGTAGATAGGGTGGATGTGGAGAGGGTGTTACCTATGGGGGGAGTAGATAGGGTGGATGTGGAGAGGGTATTTCCTATGGTGGGAGCAGATAGGGTGGATGTGGAGAGGATATTTCCTATGGTGGGAGTAGACAGGGTGGATGTGGAGATGGTGTTACCTATGGTGGGAGTAGATCGGGTGGATGTGGAGAGGGTATTTCCTATGGTGGGAGCAGATAGGGTGGATGTGGAGAGGATATTTCCAATGGTGGGAGCAGATAGGGTGGATGTGGAGAGGATATTTCCAATGGTGGGAGCAGATAGGGTGGATGTGGAGAGGATATTTCCTATGGTGGGAGTAGATAGGGTGGATGTCGAGAGGGAGTTACCTATGGTGGGAGCAGATAGGGTGGATGTCGAGAGGGAGTTACCTATGGTGGGAGTAGATAGGGTGGAAGTGGAGAGGATATTTCCTATGGTGGGAGTAGATAGGGTGGATGTGGAGAGGATATTTCCTATGGTGGGAGTAGATAGGGAGGATGTGGAGAGGATATTTCCTATGGTGGGAGTAGATAGGGTGGATGTGGAGAGGATATTTCCTATGGTGGGAGTAGATAGGGAGGATGTGGAGAGGATATTTCCTCTGGTGGGAGTAGATAGGGTGGATGTGGAGATGGTGTTACCTATGGTGGGAGTAGATAGGGTGGATGTGGAGAGGGTAATTCCTATGGTGGAAGTAGATAGGGTGGATGTGGAGAGGGTGTTACCTATGGTGGGAGTAGATAGGGTGGATGCGGTGAGGATGTTTCCTGTGGTGGGAGTCGATAGGGTGGATGTGGAGAGGATATTTCCTATGGTGAGAGTCGATAGTGTATGTGAAGAGGATATTTCCTATGGTGGGAGCTGATAGGGTGGATGTATAGAAGGTGTTACCTATGGTGGGAGCCGATAGGGTGGATGTGGAGATGGTGTTACCTATGGTGGGAGCCGATAGGGTGGATGTGGAGAGGGTGTTACCTATGGTGGGAGAAGATAGGGTGGATGTGGAGATGGTGTTACCTATGGTGGGAGCCGATAGGGTGGATGTGGAGAGGGTGTTACCTATGGTGGGAGTAGATAGGGTGGATGCGGAGAGGATGTTTCCTGTGGTGGGAGTAGATAGGGTGGATGTGGAGAGGATATTTCCTATGGTGGGAGTAGATGGGTGGATGTGAAGAGGATATTTCCTAGGGTGGGAATTGATAGGGTGGATGTGAAGAGGATATTTCCTATGGTGGGAGTAGATAGGGTGGACGTGGAGAGGATATTTCCTATGGTGGGAGTAGATGGGTGGATGTGGAGAGGATATTTCCTATGGTGGGAGTAGATGGGTGGATGTGAAGAGGATATTTCCTATGGTGGGAGCAGATAGGGTGGATGTATAGAGGGTGTTACCTATGGTGGGAGTAGATAGGGTGGAAGTGGAGTGGATGTTTCCTATGGTGGGAGTAGGGAGGATGTTTCCTATGGTGGGAGTAGATAGGGTGGATGTGGAGAGGATATTTCCTATGGTGGGAGTAGATAGTGTGGATGTGGAGAGGGTGTTACCTATGGGGGGAGCAGATAGGGTGGATGTGGAGAGGGTATTTCCTATGGTGGGAGCAGATAGGGTGGATGTGGAGAGGATATTTCCTATGGTGGGAGTAGACAGGGTGGATGTGGAGATGGTGTTTCCTATGGTGGGAGTAGATAGGGTGGATGTGGAGAGGGTATTTCCTATGGTGGGAGCAGATAGGGTGGATGTGGAGAGGATATTTCCAATGGTGGGAGCAGATAGGGTGGATGTGGAGAGGATATTTCCTATGGTGGGAGTAGATAGGGTGGATGTCGAGAGGGAGTTACCTATGGTGGGAGTAGATAGGGTGGATGTCGAGAGGGTGTTACCTATGGTGGGAGTAGATAGGGTGGAAGTGGAGAGGATATTTCCTATGGTGGGAGTAGATAGGGTGGATGTGGAGAGGATATTTCCTATGGTGGGAGCAGATAGGGTGGATGTGGAGAGGGTATTTCCTATGGTGGGAGTAGATAGGGTGGATGTATAGAGGGTGTTACCTATGGTGGGAGTAGATAGGGTGGATGTGGAGAGGATTTCTCCTATGGTGGGAGTAGATAGGGTGGATGTGGAGAGGGTGTTACCTATGGGGGGAGTAGATAGGGAGGATGTGGAGAGGGTGTTACCTATGGGGGGAGTAGATAGGGTGGATGTGGAGAGGGTATTTCCTATGGTGGGAGCAGATAGGGTGGATGTGGAGAGGATATTTCCTATGGTGGGAGTAGACAGGGTGGATGTGGAGATGGTGTTACCTATGGTGGGAGTAGATCGGGTGGATGTGGAGAGGGTATTTCCTATGGTGGGAGCAGATAGGGTGGATGTGGAGAGGATATTTCCAATGGTGGGAGCAGATAGGGTGGATGTGGAGAGGATATTTCCAATGGTGGGAGCAGATAGGGTGGATGTGGAGAGGATATTTCCTATGGTGGGAGTAGATAGGGTGGATGTCGAGAGGGAGTTACCTATGGTGGGAGTAGATAGGGTGGATGTCGAGAGGGTGTTACCTATGGTGGGAGTAGATAGGGTGGAAGTGGAGAGGATATTTCCTATGGTGGGAGTAGATAGGGCGGATGTGGAGAGGATATTTCCTATGGTGGGAGAAGATAGGGTGGATGTGGAGAGGATATTTCCTATGGTGGGAGTAGATAGGGAGGATGTGGAGAGGATATTTCCTATGGTGGGAGTAGATAGGGTGGATGTGGAGAGGATATTTCCTATGGTGGGAGTAGATAGGGTGGATGTGGAGATGGTGTTACCTATGGTGGGAGTAGATAGGGTGGATGTGGAGAGGGTAATTCCTATGGTGGAAGTAGATAGGGTGGATGTGGAGAGGGTGTTACCTATGGTGGGAGTAGATAGGGTGGATGCGGTGAGGATGTTTCCTGTGGTGGGAGTCGATAGGGTGGATGTGGAGAGGATATTTCCTATGGTGAGAGTCGATAGTGTATGTGAAGAGGATATTTCCTATGGTGGGAGCTGATAGGGTGGATGTATAGAAGGTGTTACCTATGGTGGGAGCCGATAGGGTGGATGTGGAGATGGTGTTACCTATGGTGGGAGCCGATAGGGTGGATGTGGAGAGGGTGTTACCTATGGTGGGAGAAGATAGGGTGGATGTGGAGATGGTGTTACCTATGGTGGGAGCCGATAGGGTGGATGTGGAGAGGGTGTTACCTATGGTGGGAGTAGATAGGGTGGATGCGGAGAGGATGTTTCCTGTGGTGGGAGTAGATAGGGTGGATGTGGAGAGGATATTTCCTATGGTGGGAGTAGATGGGTGGATGTGAAGAGGATATTTCCTAGGGTGGGAATTGATAGGGTGGATGTGAAGAGGATATTTCCTATGGTGGGAGCAGATAGGGTGGATGTATAGAGGGTGTTACCTATGGTGGGAGTAGATAGGGTGGACGTGGAGAGGGTATTTCCTATGGTGGGAGTAGATAGGGTGGATGTGGAGAGGATATTTCCTATGGTGGGAGTAGATGGGTGGATGTGGAGAGGATATTTCCTATGGTGGGAGCAGATAGGGTGGATGTATAGAGGGTGTTACCTATGGTGGGAGTAGATAGGGTGGACGTGGAGAGGATATTTCCTATGGTGGGAGTAGATAGGGTGGATGTGGAGAGGATATTTCCTATGATGGGAGTAGATGGGTGGATGTGGAGAGGATATTTCCTATGGTGGGAGTAGATGGGTGGATGTGAAGAGGATATTTCCTATGGTGGGAGCAGATAGGGTGGATGTATAGAGGGTGTTACCTATGGTGGGAGTAGATAGGGTGGAAGTGGAGTGGATGTTTCCTATGGTGGGAGTAGGGAGGATGTTTCCTATGGTGGGAGTAGATAGGGTGGATGTGGAGAGGATATTTCCTATGGTGGGAGTAGATAGTGTGGATGTGGAGAGGGTGTTACCTATGGGGGGAGCAGATAGGGTGGATGTGGAGAGGATATTTCCTATGGTGGGAGTAGACAGGGTGGATGTGGAGAGGGTATTTCCTATGGTGGGAGCAGATAGGGTGGATGTGGAGAGGATATTTCCTATGGTGGGAGTAGACAGGGTGGATGTGGAGAGGGTATTTCCTATGGTGGGAGTAGATAGGGTGGATGTGGAGAGGGTATTTCCTATGGTGGGAGCAGATAGGGTGGATGTGGAGAGGATATTTCCAATGGTGGGAGCAGATAGGGTGGATGTGGAGAGGATATTTCCTATGGTGGGAGTAGATAGGGTGGATGTCGAGAGGGAGTTACCTATGGTGGGAGTAGATAGGGTGGATGTCGAGAGGGTGTTACCTATGGTGGGAGTAGATAGGGTGGAAGTGGAGAGGATATTTCCTATGGTGGGAGTAGATAGGGCGGATGTGGAGAGGATATTTCCTATGGTGGGAGTAGATAGGGTGGATGTGGAGAGGATATTTCCTATGGTGGGAGTAGATAGGGTGGATGTGGAGAGGATATTTCCTATGGTGGGAGTAGATAGGGAGGATGTGGAGAGGATATTTCCTATGGTGGGAGTAGATAGGGTGGATGTGGAGAGGATATTTCCTATGGTGGGAGTAGATAGGGAGGATGTGGAGAGGATATTTCCTCTGGTGGGAGTAGATAGGGTGGATGTGGAGATGGTGTTACCTATGGTGGGAGTAGATAGGGTGGATGTGGAGAGGGTAATTCCTATGGTGGAAGTAGATAGGGTGGATGTGGAGAGGGTGTTACCTATGGTGGGAGTAGATAGGGTGGATGCGGTGAGGATGTTTCCTGTGGTGGGAGTCGATAGGGTGGATGTGGAGAGGGTGTAACCTCTGCTGGCAGTAGATAGGGTGGATGTGGAGAGGGTGTTACCTATGGTGGGAGTAGATAGGGTGGATGCGGTGAGGATGTTTCCTGTGGTGGGAGAAGATAGGGTGGATGTGGAGAGGTTGTTACCTATGGTGGGAGTAGATAGGGTGGATGTGGAGAGGGTGTTACTTATGGTGGGAGTAGATGGGTGGATGTGAAGAGGATATTTCCTATGGTGGGAGTAGGTAGGGTGGATGTGGAGAGGATATTTCCTATGGTGGGAGCAGATGGGTGGATGTGAAGAGGATATTTCCTATGGTGGGAGTAGGTAGGGTGGATGTGGAGAGGATATTTCCTATGGTGGGAGTAGATAGGGTGGATGTGGAGAGGGTATTTCCTATGTTGGGAGTAGATAGGGTGGATGTATAGAGGGTGTTACCTATGGTGGGAGTAGATAGGGTGGATGTGGAGAGGATTTCTCCTATGGTGGGAGTAGATAGGGTGGATGTGGAGAGGGTGTTACCTATGGGGGGAGTAGATAGGGTGGATGTGGAGAGGGTATTTCCTATGGTGGGAGCAGATAGGGTGGATGTGGAGAGGATATTTCCTATGGTGGGAGTAGATAGGGTGGATGTGGAGAGGATATTTCCTATGGTGGGAGTAGATGGGGTGGATGTGGAGATGGTGTTACCTATGGAGGGAGTAGATAGGGTGGATGTGGAGAGGGTGTTACCTATGGTGGGAGTAGATAGGGTGGATGTGGAGAGGGTGTAACCTCTGGTGGCAGTAGATAGGGTGGATGTGGAGAGGATATTTCCTATGGTGGGAGTAGACAGGGTGGATGTGGAGATGGTGTTTCCTATGGTGGGAGTAGATAGGGTGGATGTGGAGAGGGTATTTCCTATGGTGGGAGCAGATAGGGTGGATGTGGAGAGGATATTTCCAATGGTGGGAGCAGATAGGGTGGATGTGGAGAGGATATTTCCTATGTTGGGAGTAGATAGGGTGGATGTCGAGAGGGAGTTACCTATGGTGGGAGTAGATAGGGTGGATGTCGAGAGGGTGTTACCTATGGTGGGAGTAGATAGGGTGGAAGTGGAGAGGATATTTCCTATGGTGGGAGTAGATAGGGTGGATGTGGAGAGGATATTTCCTATGGTGGGAGCAGATAGGGTGGATGTGGAGAGGGTATTTCCTATGGTGGGAGTAGATAGGGTGGATGTATAGAGGGTGTTACCTATGGTGGGAGTAGATAGGGTGGATGTGGAGAGGATTTCTCCTATGGTGGGAGTAGATAGGGTGGATGTGGAGAGGGTGTTACCTATGGGGGGAGTAGATAGGGAGGATGTGGAGAGGGTGTTACCTATGGGGGGAGTAGATAGGGTGGATGTGGAGAGGGTATTTCCTATGGTGGGAGCAGATAGGGTGGATGTGGAGAGGATATTTCCTATGGTGGGAGTAGACAGGGTGGATGTGGAGATGGTGTTACCTATGGTGGGAGTAGATCGGGTGGATGTGGAGAGGGTATTTCCTATGGTGGGAGCAGATAGGGTGGATGTGGAGAGGATATTTCCAATGGTGGGAGCAGATAGGGTGGATGTGGAGAGGATATTTCCAATGGTGGGAGCAGATAGGGTGGATGTGGAGAGGATATTTCCTATGGTGGGAGTAGATAGGGTGGATGTCGAGAGGGAGTTACCTATGGTGGGAGTAGATAGGGTGGATGTCGAGAGGGTGTTACCTATGGTGGGAGTAGATAGGGTGGAAGTGGAGAGGATATTTCCTATGGTGGGAGTAGATAGGGCGGATGTGGAGAGGATATTTCCTATGGTGGGAGAAGATAGGGTGGATGTGGAGAGGATATTTCCTATGGTGGGAGTAGATAGGGAGGATGTGGAGAGGATATTTCCTATGGTGGGAGTAGATAGGGTGGATGTGGAGAGGATATTTCCTATGGTGGGAGTAGATAGGGAGGATGTGGAGAGGATATTTCCTCTGGTGGGAGTAGATAGGGTGGATGTGGAGATGGTGTTACCTATGGTGGGAGTAGATAGGGTGGATGTGGAGAGGGTAATTCCTATGGTGGAAGTAGATAGGGTGGATGTGGAGAGGGTGTTACCTATGGTGGGAGTAGATAGGGTGGATGCGGTGAGGATGTTTCCTGTGGTGGGAGTCGATAGGGTGGATGTGGAGAGGATATTTCCTATGGTGAGAGTCGATAGTGTATGTGAAGAGGATATTTCCTATGGTGGGAGCTGATAGGGTGGATGTATAGAAGGTGTTACCTATGGTGGGAGCCGATAGGGTGGATGTGGAGATGGTGTTACCTATGGTGGGAGCCGATAGGGTGGATCTGGAGAGGGTGTTACCTATGGTGGGAGAAGATAGGGTGGATGTGGAGATGGTGTTACCTATGGTGGGAGCCGATAGGGTGGATGTGGAGAGGGTGTTACCTATGGTGGGAGTAGATAGGGTGGATGCGGAGAGGATGTTTCCTGTGGTGGGAGTAGATAGGGTGGATGTGGAGAGGATATTTCCTATGGTGGGAGTAGATGGGTGGATGTGAAGAGGATATTTCCTAGGGTGGGAATTGATAGGGTGGATGTGAAGAGGATATTTCCTATGGTGGGAGCAGATAGGGTGGATGTATAGAGGGTGTTACCTATGGTGGGAGTAGATAGGGTGGACGTGGAGAGGGTATTTCCTATGGTGGGAGTAGATAGGGTGGATGTGGAGAGGATATTTCCTATGGTGGGAGTAGATGGGTGGATGTGGAGAGGATATTTCCTATGGTGGGAGCAGATAGGGTGGATGTATAGAGGGTGTTACCTATGGTGGGAGTAGATAGGGTGGACGTGGAGAGGATATTTCCTATGGTGGGAGTAGATAGGGTGGATGTGGAGAGGATATTTCCTATGATGGGAGTAGATGGGTGGATGTGGAGAGGATATTTCCTATGGTGGGAGTAGATGGGTGGATGTGAAGAGGATATTTCCTATGGTGGGAGCAGATAGGGTGGATGTATAGAGGGTGTTACCTATGGTGGGAGTAGATAGGGTGGAAGTGGAGTGGATGTTTCCTATGGTGGGAGTAGGGAGGATGTTTCCTATGGTGGGAGTAGATAGGGTGGATGTGGAGAGGATATTTCCTATGGTGGGAGTAGATAGTGTGGATGTGGAGAGGGTGTTACCTATGGGGGGAGCAGATAGGGTGGATGTGGAGAGGGTATTTCCTATGGTGGGAGCAGATAGGGTGGATGTGGAGAGGATATTTCCTATGGTGGGAGTAGACAGGGTGGATGTGGAGAGGGTATTTCCTATGGTGGGAGTAGATAGGGTGGATGTGGAGAGGGTATTTCCTATGGTGGGAGCAGATAGGGTGGATGTGGAGAGGATATTTCCAATGGTGGGAGCAGATAGGGTGGATGTGGAGAGGATATTTCCTATGGTGGGAGTAGATAGGGTGGATGTCGAGAGGGAGTTACCTATGGTGGGAGTAGATAGGGTGGATGTCGAGAGGGTGTTACCTATGGTGGGAGTAGATAGGGTGGAAGTGGAGAGGATATTTCCTATGGTGGGAGTAGATAGGGCGGATGTGGAGAGGATATTTCCTATGGTGGGAGTAGATAGGGTGGATGTGGAGAGGATATTTCCTATGGTGGGAGTAGATAGGGTGGATGTGGAGAGGATATTTCCTATGGTGGGAGTAGATAGGGAGGATGTGGAGAGGATATTTCCTATGGTGGGAGTAGATAGGGTGGATGTGGAGAGGATATTTCCTATGGTGGGAGTAGATAGGGAGGATGTGGAGAGGATATTTCCTCTGGTGGGAGTAGATAGGGTGGATGTGGAGATGGTGTTACCTATGGTGGGAGTAGATAGGGTGGATGTGGAGAGGGTAATTCCTATGGTGGAAGTAGATAGGGTGGATGTGGAGAGGGTGTTACCTATGGTGGGAGTAGATAGGGTGGATGTGGAGAGGGTAATTCCTATGGTGGAAGTAGATAGGGTGGATGTGGAGAGGGTGTTACCTATGGTGGGAGTAGATAGGGTGGATGCGGTGAGGATGTTTCCTGTGGTGGGAGTCGATAGGGTGGATGTGGAGAGGATATTTCCTATGGTGGGAGTAGATAGGGTGGATGTGGAGAGGATATTTCCTATGGTGGGAGTAGATAGGGAGGATGTGGAGAGGATATTTCCTATGGTGGGAGTAGATAGGGTGGATGTGGAGAGGATATTTCCTATGGTGGGAGTAGATAGGGAGGATGTGGAGAGGATATTTCCTCTGGTGGGAGTAGATAGGGTGGATGTGGAGATGGTGTTACCTATGGTGGGAGTAGATAGGGTGGATGTGGAGAGGGTAATTCCTATGGTGGAAGTAGATAGGGTGGATGTGGAGATGGTGTTACCTATGGTGGGAGTAGATAGGGTGGATGTGGAGAGGGTAATTCCTATGGTGGAAGTAGATAGGGTGGATGTGGAGAGGGTGTTACCTATGGTGGGAGTAGATAGGGTGGATGCGGTGAGGATGTTTCCTGTGGTGGGAGTCGATAGGGTGGATGTGGAGAGGGTGTAACCTCTGCTGGCAGTAGATAGGGTGGATGTGGAGAGGGTGTTACCTATGGTGGGAGTAGATAGGGTGGATGCGGTGAGGATGTTTCCTGTGGTGGGAGAAGATAGGGTGGATGTGGAGAGGTTGTTACCTATGGTGGGAGTAGATAGGGTGGATGTGGAGAGGGTGTTACTTATGGTGGGAGTAGATGGGTGGATGTGAAGAGGATATTTCCTATGGTGGGAGTAGGTAGGGTGGATGTGGAGAGGATATTTCCTATGGTGGGAGCAGATGGGTGGATGTGAAGAGGATATTTCCTATGGTGGGAGTAGGTAGGGTGGATGTGGAGAGGATATTTCCTATGGTGGGAGTAGATAGGGTGGATGTGGAGAGGGTATTTCCTATGTTGGGAGTAGATAGGGTGGATGTATAGAGGGTGTTACCTATGGTGGGAGTAGATAGGGTGGATGTGGAGAGGATTTCTCCTATGGTGGGAGTAGATAGGGTGGATGTGGAGAGGGTGTTACCTATGGGGGGAGTAGATAGGGTGGATGTGGAGAGGGTATTTCCTATGGTGGGAGCAGATAGGGTGGATGTGGAGAGGATATTTCCTATGGTGGGAGTAGATAGGGTGGATGTGGAGAGGATATTTCCTATGGTGGGAGTAGATGGGGTGGATGTGGAGATGGTGTTACCTATGGAGGGAGTAGATAGGGTGGATGTGGAGAGGGTGTTACCTATGGTGGGAGTAGATAGGGTGGATGTGGAGAGGGTGTAACCTCTGGTGGCAGTAGATAGGGTGGATGTGGAGAGGGTGTTACCTATGGTGGGAGTAGATAGGGTGAATGTGGAGAGGGTGTTACTTATGGTGGGAGTAGATAGGGTGGATGTGGAGAGGGTGTTGCCTATGGTGGGAGTAGATAGGGTGGATGTGGAGAGGATATTTCCTATGGTGGGAGTAGATGGGTGGATGTGAAGAGGATATTTCCTATGGTGGGAGTAGGTAGGGTGGATGTGGAGAGGATATTTCCTATGGTGGGAGCAGATAGGGTGGATGTGGAGAGGGTATTTCCTATGGTGGGAGTAGATAGGGTGGATGTATAGAGGGTGTTACCTATGGTGGGAGTAGATAGGGTGGATGTGGAGAGGATTTCTCCTATGGTGGGAGTAGATAGGGTGGATGTGGAGAGGGTGTTACCTATGGGGGGAGTAGATAGGGTGGATGTGGAGAGGGTGTTACCTATGGGGGGAGTAGATAGGGTGGATGTGGAGAGGGTATTTCCTATGGTGGGAGCAGATAGGGTGGATGTGGAGAGGATATTTCCTATGGTGGGAGTAGACAGGGTGGATGTGGAGATGGTGTTACCTATGGTGGGAGTAGATCGGGTGGATGTGGAGAGGGTATTTCCTATGGTGGGAGCAGATAGGGTGGATGTGGAGAGGATATTTCCAATGGTGGGAGCAGATAGGGTGGATGTGGAGAGGATATTTCCAATGGTGGGAGCAGATATGGTGGATGTGGAGAGGATATTTCCTATGGTGGGAGTAGATAGGGTGGATGTCGAGAGGGAGTTACCTATGGGGGGAGTAGATAGGGTGGATGTGGAGAGGGTGTTACCTATGGTGGGAGTAGATAGGGTGGATGTGGAGAGGATATTACCTATGGTGGGAGTAGATAGGGTGGATGTGGAGAGGATATTTCCTATGGTGGGAGTAGATAGGGTGGATGTGGAGAGGATATTTCCTATGGTGGGAGTAGATAGGGTGGATGTGGAGAGGATATTTCCTATGGTGGGAGTAGATAGGGTGGATGTGGAGAGGATATTTCCTATGGTGGGAGTAGATAGGGTGGATGTGGAGAGGATATTACCTATGGTGGGAGTAGATAGGGTGGATGTGGAGAGGATATTTCCTATGGTGGGAGTAGATAGGGTGGATGTGGAGAGGATATTTCCTATGGTGGGAGTAGATAGGGTGGATGTGGAGAGAATATTACCTATGGTGGGAGTAGATAGGGTGGATGTGGAGAGGATATTTCCTATGGTGGGAGTAGATAGGGTGGATGTGGAGAGGATATTTCCTATGGTGGGAGTAGATAGGGAGGATGTGGAGAGGATATTTCCTATGGTGGGAGTAGATAGGGTGGATGTGGAGATGGTGTTACCTATGGTGGGAGTAGATAGGGTGGATGTGGAGAGGGTAATTCCTATGGTGGAAGTAGATAGGGTGGATGTGGAGAGGGTGTTACCTATGGTGGGAGTAGATAGGGTGGATGCGGTGAGGATGTTTCCTGTGGTGGGAGTCGATAGGGTGGATGTGGAGAGGGTGTAACCTCTGCTGGCAGTAGATAGGGTGGATGTGGAGAGGGTGTTACCTATGGTGGGAGTAGATATGGTGGATGCGGTGAGGATGTTTCCTGTGGTAGGAGAAGATAGGGTGGATGTGGAGAGGGTGTTACCTATGGGGGGAGTAGATAGGGTGGATGTGGAGAGGGTGTTACCTATGGGGGGAGTAGATAGGGTGGATGTGGAGAGGGTATTTCCTATGGTGGGAGCAGATAGGGTGGATGTGGAGAGGATATTTCCTATGGTGGGAGTAGACAGGGTGGATGTGGAGATGGTGTTACCTATGGTGGGAGTAGATCGGGTGGATGTGGAGAGGGTATTTCCTATGGTGGGAGCAGATAGGGTGGATGTGGAGAGGATATTTCCAATGGTGGGAGCAGATAGGGTGGATGTGGAGAGGATATTTCCTATGGTGGGAGTAGATAGGGTGGATGTCGAGAGGGAGTTACCTATGGTGGGAGCCGATAGGGTGGATGTCGAGAGGGTGTTACCTATGGTGGGAGTAGATAGGGTGGAAGTGGAGAGGATATTTCCTATGGTGGGAGTAGATAGGGCGGATGTGGAGAGGATATTTCCTATGGTGGGAGTAGATAGGGTGGATGTGGAGAGGATATTTCCTATGGTGGGAGTAGATAGGGAGGATGTGGAGAGGATATTTCCTATGGTGGGAGTAGATAGGGTGGATGTGGAGAGGATATTTCCTATGGTGGGAGTAGATAGGGAGGATGTGGAGAGGATATTTCCTCTGGTGGGAGTAGATAGGGTGGATGTGGAGATGGTGTTACCTATGGTGGGAGTAGATAGGGTGGATGTGGAGAGGGTAATTCCTATGGTGGAAGTAGATAGGGTGGATGTGGAGAGGGTGTTACCTATGGTGGGAGTAGATAGGGTGGATGCGGTGAGGATGTTTCCTGTGGTGGGAGTCGATAGGGTGGATGTGGAGAGGGTGTAACCTCTGCTGGCAGTAGATAGGGTGGATGTGGAGAGGGTGTTACCTATGGTGGGAGTAGATAGGGTGGATGCGGTGAGGATGTTTCCTGTGGTGGGAGAAGATAGGGTGGATGTGGAGAGGTTGTTACCTATGGTGGGAGTAGATAGGGTGGATGTGGAGAGGGTGTTACTTATGGTGGGAGTAGATGGGTGGATGTGAAGAGGATATTTCCTATGGTGGGAGTAGGTAGGGTGGATGTGGAGAGGATATTTCCTATGGTGGGAGCAGATGGTTGGATGTGAAGAGGATATTTCCTATGGTGGGAGTAGGTAGGGTGGATGTGGAGAGGACATTTCCTATGGTGGGAGTAGATAGGGTGGATGTGGAGAGGGTATTTCCTATGGTGGGAGCAGATAGGGTGGATGTGGAGAGGATATTTCCTATGGTGGGAGTAGACAAGCTGGATGTGGAGATGGTGTTACCTATGGTGAGAGTAGATAGGGTGGATGTGGAGAGGGTATTTCCTATGGTGGGAGCAGATAGGGTGGATGTGGAGAGGATATTTCCAATGGTGGGAGCAGATAGGGTGGATGTGGAGAGGATATTTCCTATGGTGGGAGTAGATGGGGTGGATGTGGAGATGGTGTTACCTATGGAGGGAGTAGATAGGGTGGATGTGGAGAGGGTGTTACCTATGGTGGGAGTAGATAGGGTGGATGTGGAGAGGGTGTAACCTCTGGTGGCAGTAGATAGGGTGGATGTGGAGAGGGTGTTACCTATGGTGGGAGTAGATAGGGTGGATGCGGTGAGGATGTTTCCTGTGGTGGGAGAAGATAGGGTGGATGTGGAGAGGGTGTTACCTATGGTGGGAGTAGATAGGGTGGATGTGGAGAGGGTGTTACTTATGGTGGGAGTAGATAGGGTGGATGTGGAGAGGGTGTTGCCTATGGTGGGAATAGATAGGGTGGATGTGGAGAGGATATTTCCTATGGTGGGAGTAGATGGGTGGATGTGAAGAGGATATTTCCTATGGTGGGAGTAGGTAGGGTGGATGTGGAGAGGATATTTCCTATGGTGGGAGCAGATAGGGTGGATGTGGAGAGCGTATTTCCTATGGTGGGAGTAGATAGGGTGGATGTATAGAGGGTGTTACCTATGGTGGGAGTAGATAGGGTGGATGTGGAGAGGATTTCTCCTATGGTGGGAGTAGATAGGGTGGATGTGGAGAGGGTGTTACCTATGGGGGGAGTAGATAGGGTGGATGTGGAGAGGGTGTTACCTATGGGGGGAGTAGATAGTGTGGATGTGGAGAGGGTATTTCCTATGGTGGGAGCAGATAGGGTGGATGTGGAGAGGATATTTCCTATGGTGGGAGTAGACAGGGTGGATGTGGAGATGGTGTTACCTATGGTGGGAGTAGATCGGGTGGATGTGGAGAGGGTGTAACCTCTGCTGGCAGTAGATAGGGTGGATGTGGAGAGGGTGTTACCTATGGTGGGAGTAGATAGGGTGGATGCGGTGAGGATGTTTCCTGTGGTGGGAGAAGATAGGGTGGATGTGGAGAGGTTGTTACCTATGGTGGGAGTAGATAGGGTGGATGTGGAGAGGGTGTTACTTATGGTGGGAGTAGATGGGTGGATGTGAAGAGGATATTTCCTATGGTGGGAGTAGGTAGGGTGGATGTGGAGAGGATATTTCCTATGGTGGGAGCAGATGGGTGGATGTGAAGAGGATATTTCCTATGGTGGGAGTAGGTAGGGTGGATGTGGAGAGGACATTTCCTATGGTGGGAGTAGATAGGATGGATGTGGAGAGGGTATTTCCTATGGTGGGAGTAGATAGGGTGGATGTATAGAGGGTGTTACCTATGGTGGGAGTAGATAGGGTGGATGTGGAGAGGATTTCTCCTATGGTGGGAGTAGATAGGGTGGATGTGGAGAGGGTGTTACCTATGGGGGGAGTAGATAGGGTGGATGTGGAGAGGGTATTTCCTATGGTGGGAGCAGATAGGGTGGATGTGGAGAGGATATTTCCTATGGTGGGAGTAGACAAGCTGGATGTGGAGATGGTGTTACCTATGGTGAGAGTAGATAGGGTGGATGTGGAGAGGGTATTTCCTATGGTGGGAGCAGATAGGGTGGATGTGGAGAGGATATTTCCAATGGTGGGAGCAGATAGGGTGGATGTGGAGAGGATATTTCCAATGGTGGGAGCAGATATGGTGGATGTGGAGAGGATATTTCCTATGGTGGGAGTAGATAGGGTGGATGTCGAGAGGGAGTTACCTATGGGGGGAGTAGATAGGGTGGATGTGGAGAGGGTGTTACCTATGGTGGGAGTAGATAGGGTGGATGTGGAGAGGATATTACCTATGGTGGGAGTAGATAGGGTGGATGTGGAGAGGATATTTCCTATGGTGGGAGTAGATAGGGTGGATGTGGAGAGGATATTTCCTATGGTGGGAGTAGATAGGGTGGATGTGGAGAGGATATTTCCTATGGTGGGAGTAGATAGGGTGGATGTGGAGAGGATATTTCCTATGGTGGGAGTAGATAGGGTGGATGTGGAGAGGATATTACCTATGGTGGGAGTAGATAGGGTGGATGTGGAGAGGATATTTCCTATGGTGGGAGTAGATAGGGTGGATGTGGAGAGGATATTTCCTATGGTGGGAGTAGATAGGGTGGATGTGGAGAGAATATTACCTATGGTGGGAGTAGATAGGGTGGATGTGGAGAGGATATTTCCTATGGTGGGAGTAGATAGGGTGGATGTGGAGAGGATATTTCCTATGGTGGGAGTAGATAGGGAGGATGTGGAGAGGATATTTCCTATGGTGGGAGTAGATAGGGTGGATGTGGAGAGGATATTTCCTATGGTGGGAGTAGATAGGGAGGATGTGGAGAGGATATTTCCTCTGGTGGGAGTAGATAGGGTGGATGTGGAGATGGTGTTACCTATGGTGGGAGTAGATAGGGTGGATGTGGAGAGGGTAATTCCTATGGTGGAAGTAGATAGGGTGGATGTGGAGAGGGTGTTACCTATGGTGGGAGTAGATAGGGTGGATGCGGTGAGGATGTTTCCTGTGGTGGGAGTCGATAGGGTGGATGTGGAGAGGGTGTAACCTCTGCTTGCAGTAGATAGGGTGGATGTGGAGAGGGTGTTACCTATGGTGGGAGTAGATATGGTGGATGCGGTGAGGATGTTTCCTGTGGTGGGAGAAGATAGGGTGGATGTGGAGAGGGTGTTACCTATGGGGGGAGTAGATAGGGTGGATGTGGAGAGGGTGTTACCTATGGGGGGAGTAGATAGGGTGGATGTGGAGAGGGTATTTCCTATGGTGGGAGCAGATAGGGTGGATGTGGAGAGGATATTTCCTATGGTGGGAGTAGACAGGGTGGATGTGGAGATGGTGTTACCTATGGTGGGAGTAGATCGGGTGGATGTGGAGAGGGTGTAACCTCTGCTGGCAGTAGATAGGGTGGATGTGGAGAGGGTGTTACCTATGGTGGGAGTAGATAGGGTGGATGCGGTGAGGATGTTTCCTGTGGTGGGAGAAGATAGGGTGGATGTGGAGAGGTTGTTACCTATGGTGGGAGTAGATAGGGTGGATGTGGAGAGGGTGTTACTTATGGTGGGAGTAGATGGGTGGATGTGAAGAGGATATTTCCTATGGTGGGAGTAGGTAGGGTGGATGTGGAGAGGATATTTCCTATGGTGGGAGCAGATGGGTGGATGTGAAGAGGATATTTCCTATGGTGGGAGTAGGTAGGGTGGATGTGGAGAGGACATTTCCTATGGTGGGAGTAGATAGGGTGGATGTGGAGAGGATTTCTCCTATGGTGGGAGTAGATAGGGTGGATGTGGAGAGGGTGTTACCTATGGGGGGAGTAGATAGGGTGGATGTGGAGAGGGTATTTCCTATGGTGGGAGCAGATAGGGTGGATGTGGAGAGGATATTTCCTATGGTGGGAGTAGACAAGCTGGATGTGGAGATGGTGTTACCTATGGTGAGAGTAGATAGGGTGGATGTGGAGAGGGTATTTCCTATGGTGGGAGCAGATAGGGTGGATGTGGAGAGGATATTTCCAATGGTGGGAGCAGATAGGGTGGATGTGGAGAGGATATTTCCTATGGTGGGAGTAGATGGGGTGGATGTGGAGATGGTGTTACCTATGGAGGGAGTAGATAGGGTGGATGTGGAGAGGGTGTTACCTATGGTGGGAGTAGATAGGGTGGATGTGGAGAGGGTGTAACCTCTGGTGGCAGTAGATAGGGTGGATGTGGAGAGGGTGTTACCTATGGTGGGAGTAGATAGGGTGGATGCGGTGAGGATGTTTCCTGTGGTGGGAGAAGATAGGGTGGATGTGGAGAGGGTGTTACCTATGGTGGGAGTAGATAGGGTGGATGTGGAGAGGGTGTTACTTATGGTGGGAGTAGATAGGGTGGATGTGGAGAGGGTGTTGCCTATGGTGGGAGTAGATAGGGTGGATGTGGAGAGGATATTTCCTATGGTGGGAGTAGATGGGTGGATGTGAAGAGGATATTTCCTATGGTGGGAGTAGGTAGGGTGGATGTGGAGAGCGTATTTCCTATGGTGGGAGTAGATAGGGTGGATGTGGAGAGGGTGTTACTTATGGTGGGAGTAGATAGGGTGGATGTGGAGAGGGTGTTGCCTATGGTGGGAGTAGATAGGGTGGATGTGGAGAGGATATTTCCTATGGTGGGAGTAGATGGGTGGATGTGAAGAGGATATTTCCTATGGTGGGAGCAGATAGGGTGGATGTGGAGAGCGTATTTCCTATGGTGGGAGTAGATAGGGTGGATGTATAGAGGGTGTTACCTATGGTGGGAGTAGATAGGGTGGATGTGGAGAGGATTTCTCCTATGGTGGGAGTAGATAGGGTGGATGTGGAGAGGGTGTTACCTATGGGGGGAGTAGATAGGGTGGATGTGGAGAGGGTGTTACCTATGGGGGGAGTAGATAGTGTGGATGTGGAGAGGGTATTTCCTATGGTGGGAGCAGATAGGGTGGATGTGGAGAGGATATTTCCTATGGTGGGAGTAGACAGGGTGGATGTGGAGATGGTGTTACCTATGGTGGGAGTAGATCGGGTGGATGTGGAGAGGGTATTTCCTATGGTGGGAGCAGATAGGGTGGATGTGGAGAGGATATTTCCAATGGTGGGAGCAGATAGGGTGGATGTGGAGAGGGTGTTACCTATGGTGGGAGTAGATAGGGTGGATGTGGAGAGGGTGTAACCTATGGGGGGAGTAGATAGGGTGGATGTGGAGAGGGTGTTACCTATGGGGGGAGTAGATAGTGTGGATGTGGAGAGGGTATTTCCTATGGTGGGAGCAGATAGGGTGGATGTGGAGAGGATATTTCCTATGGTGGGAGTAGACAGGGTGGATGTGGAGATGGTGTTACCTATGGTGGGAGTAGATCGGGTGGATGTGGAGAGGGTATTTCCTATGGTGGGAGCAGATAGGGTGGATGTGGAGAGGATATTTCCAATGGTGGGAGCAGATAGGGTGGATGTGGAGAGGGTGTTACCTATGGTGGGAGTAGACAGGGTGGATGTGGAGATGGTGTTACCTATGGTGGGAGTAGATCGGGTGGATGTGGAGAGGGTATTTCCTATGGTGGGAGCAGATAGGGTGGATGTGGAGAGGATATTTCCAATGGTGGGAGCAGATAGGGTGGATGTGGAGAGGGTGTTACCTATGGTGGGAGAAGATAGGGTGGATGTGGAGAGGGTGTTACCTATGGTGGGAGTAGATAGGGTGGATGTGGAGAGGGTGTTACTTATGGTGGGAGTAGATAGGGTGGATGTAGAGAGGGTGTTGCCTATGGTGGGAGTAGATAGGGTGGATGTGGAGAGGATATTTCCTATGGTGGGAGTAGATGGGTGGATGTGAAGAGGATATTTCCTATGGTGGGAGTAGGTAGGGTGGATGTGGAGAGGATATTTCCTATGGTGGGAGTAGACAAGCTGGATGTGGAGATGGTGTTACCTATGGTGAGAGTAGATAGGGTGGATGTGGAGAGGGTATTTCCTATGGTGGGAGCAGATAGGGTGGATGTGGAGAGGATATTTCCAATGGTGGGAGCAGATAGGGTGGATGTGGAGAGGATATTTCCTATGGTGGGAGTAGATGGGGTGGATGTGGAGATGGTGTTACCTATGGAGGGAGTAGATAGGGTGGATGTGGAGAGGGTGTTACCTATGGTGGGAGTAGATAGGGTGGATGTGGAGAGGGTGTAACCTCTGGTGGCAGTAGATAGGGTGGATGTGGAGAGGGTGTTACCTATGGTGGGAGTAGATAGGGTGGATGCGGTGAGGATGTTTCCTGTGGTGGGAGAAGATAGGGTGGATGTGGAGAGGGTGTTACCTATGGTGGGAGTAGATAGGGTGGATGTGGAGAGGGTGTTACTTATGGTGGGAGTAGATAGGGTGGATGTGGAGAGGGTGTTGCCTATGGTGGGAGTAGATAGGGTGGATGTGGAGAGGATATTTCCTATGGTGGGAGTAGATGGGTGGATGTGAAGAGGATATTTCCTATGGTGGGAGTAGGTAGGGTGGATGTGGAGAGGATATTTCCTATGGTGGGAGCAGATAGGGTGGATGTGGAGAGCGTATTTCCTATGGTGGGAGTAGATAGGGTGGATGTATAGAGGGTGTTACCTATGGTGGGAGTAGATAGGGTGGATGTGGAGAGGATTTCTCCTATGGTGGGAGTAGATAGGGTGGATGTGGAGAGGGTGTTACCTATGGGGGGAGTAGATAGGGTGGATGTGGAGAGGGTGTTACCTATGGGGGGAGTAGATAGTGTGGATGTGGAGAGGGTATTTCCTATGGTGGGAGCAGATAGGGTGGATGTGGAGAGGATATTTCCTATGGTGGGAGTAGACAGGGTGGATGTGGAGATGGTGTTACCTATGGTGGGAGTAGATCGGGTGGATGTGGAGAGGGTATTTCCTATGGTGGGAGCAGATAGGGTGGATGTGGAGAGGATATTTCCAATGGTGGGAGCAGATAGGGTGGATGTGGAGAGGATATTTCCAATGGTGGGAGCAGATATGGTGGATGTGGAGAGGATATTTCCTATGGTGGGAGTAGATAGGGTGGATGTCGAGAGGGAGTTACCTATGGGGGGAGTAGATAGGGTGGATGTGGAGAGGGTGTTACCTATGGTGGGAGTAGATAGGGTGGATGTGGAGAGGATATTACCTATGGTGGGAGTAGATAGGGTGGATGTGGAGAGGATATTTCCTATGGTGGGAGTAGATAGGGTGGATGTGGAGAGGATATTTCCTATGGTGGGAGTAGATAGGGTGGATGTGGAGAGGATATTTCCTATGGTGGGAGTAGATAGGGTGGATGTGGAGAGGATATTTCCTATGGTGGGAGTAGATAGGGTGGATGTGGAGAGGATATTACCTATGGTGGGAGTAGATAGGGTGGATGTGGAGAGGATATTTCCTATGGTGGGAGTAGATAGGGTGGATGTGGAGAGGATATTTCCTATGGTGGGAGTAGATAGGGTGGATGTGGAGAGAATATTACCTATGGTGGGAGTAGATAGGGTGGATGTGGAGAGGATATTTCCTATGGTGGGAGTAGATAGGGTGGATGTGGAGAGGATATTTCCTATGGTGGGAGTAGATAGGGAGGATGTGGAGAGGATATTTCCTATGGTGGGAGTAGATAGGGTGGATGTGGAGAGGATATTTCCTATGGTGGGAGTAGATAGGGAGGATGTGGAGAGGATATTTCCTCTGGTGGGAGTAGATAGGGTGGATGTGGAGATGGTGTTACCTATGGTGGGAGTAGATAGGGTGGATGTGGAGAGGGTAATTCCTATGGTGGAAGTAGATAGGGTGGATGTGGAGAGGGTGTTACCTATGGTGGGAGTAGATAGGGTGGATGCGGTGAGGATGTTTCCTGTGGTGGGAGTCGATAGGGTGGATGTGGAGAGGGTGTAACCTCTGCTGGCAGTAGATAGGGTGGATGTGGAGAGGGTGTTACCTATGGTGGGAGTAGATATGGTGGATGCGGTGAGGATGTTTCCTGTGGTGGGAGAAGATAGGGTGGATGTGGAGAGGGTGTTACCTATGGGGGGAGTAGATAGGGTGGATGTGGAGAGGGTGTTACCTATGGGGGGAGTAGATAGGGTGGATGTGGAGAGGGTATTTCCTATGGTGGGAGCAGATAGGGTGGATGTGGAGAGGATATTTCCTATGGTGGGAGTAGACAGGGTGGATGTGGAGATGGTGTTACCTATGGTGGGAGTAGATCGGGTGGATGTGGAGAGGGTATTTCCTATGGTGGGAGCAGATAGGGTGGATGTGGAGAGGATATTTCCAATGGTGGGAGCAGATAGGGTGGATGTGGAGAGGATATTTCCTATGGTGGGAGTAGATAGGGTGGATGTCGAGAGGGAGTTACCTATGGTGGGAGCCGATAGGGTGGATGTCGAGAGGGTGTTACCTATGGTGGGAGTAGATAGGGTGGAAGTGGAGAGGATATTTCCTATGGTGGGAGTAGATAGGGCGGATGTGGAGAGGATATTTCCTATGGTGGGAGTAGATAGGGTGGATGTGGAGAGGATATTTCCTATGGTGGGAGTAGATAGGGAGGATGTGGAGAGGATATTTCCTATGGTGGGAGTAGATAGGGTGGATGTGGAGAGGATATTTCCTATGGTGGGAGTAGATAGGGAGGATGTGGAGAGGATATTTCCTCTGGTGGGAGTAGATAGGGTGGATGTGGAGATGGTGTTACCTATGGTGGGAGTAGATAGGGTGGATGTGGAGAGGGTAATTCCTATGGTGGAAGTAGATAGGGTGGATGTGGAGAGGGTGTTACCTATGGTGGGAGTAGATAGGGTGGATGCGGTGAGGATGTTTCCTGTGGTGGGAGTCGATAGGGTGGATGTGGAGAGGGTGTAACCTCTGCTGGCAGTAGATAGGGTGGATGTGGAGAGGGTGTTACCTATGGTGGGAGTAGATAGGGTGGATGCGGTGAGGATGTTTCCTGTGGTGGGAGAAGATAGGGTGGATGTGGAGAGGTTGTTACCTATGGTGGGAGTAGATAGGGTGGATGTGGAGAGGGTGTTACTTATGGTGGGAGTAGATGGGTGGATGTGAAGAGGATATTTCCTATGGTGGGAGTAGGTAGGGTGGATGTGGAGAGGATATTTCCTATGGTGGGAGCAGATGGGTGGATGTGAAGAGGATATTTCCTATGGTGGGAGTAGGTAGGGTGGATGTGAAGAGGACATTTCCTATGGTGGGAGTAGATAGGGTGGATGTGGAGAGGGTATTTCCTATGGTGGGAGTAGATAGGGTGGATGTATAGAGGGTGTTACCTATGGTGGGAGTAGATAGGGTGGATGTGGAGAGGATTTCTCCTATGGTGGGAGTAGATAGGGTGGATGTGGAGAGGGTGTTACCTATGGGGGGAGTAGATAGGGTGGATGTGGAGAGGGTATTTCCTATGGTGGGAGCAGATAGGGTGGATGTGGAGAGGATATTTCCTATGGTGGGAGTAGACAAGCTGGATGTGGAGATGGTGTTACCTATGGTGAGAGTAGATAGGGTGGATGTGGAGAGGGTATTTCCTATGGTGGGAGCAGATAGGGTGGATGTGGAGAGGATATTTCCAATGGTGGGAGCAGATAGGGTGGATGTGGAGAGGATATTTCCTATGGTGGGAGTAGATGGGGTGGATGTGGAGATGGTGTTACCTATGGAGGGAGTAGATAGGGTGGATGTGGAGAGGGTGTTACCTATGGTGGGAGTAGATAGGGTGGATGTGGAGAGGGTGTAACCTCTGGTGGGAGTAGATAGAGTGGATGCGGTGAGGATGTTTCCTGTGGTGGGAGAAGATAGGGTGGATGTGGAGAGGGTGTTACCTATGGTGGGAGTAGATAGGGTGGATGTGGAGAGGGTGTTACTTATGGTGGGAGTAGATAGGGTGGATGTGGAGAGGGTGTTGCCTATGGTGGGAGTAGATAGGGTGGATGTGGAGAGGATATTTCCTATGGTGGGAGTAGATGGGTGGATGTGAAGAGGATATTTCCTATGGTGGGAGTAGGTAGGGTGGATGTGGAGAGGATATTTCCTATGGTGGGAGCAGATAGGGTGGATGTGGAGAGCGTATTTCCTATGGTGGGAGTAGATAGGGTGGATGTATAGAGGGTGTTACCTATGGTGGGAGTAGATAGGGTGGATGTGGAGAGGATTTCTCCTATGGTGGGAGTAGATAGGGTGGATGTGGAGAGGGTGTTACCTATGGGGGGAGTAGATAGGGTGGATGTGGAGAGGGTGTTACCTATGGGGGGAGTAGATAGTGTGGATGTGGAGAGGGTATTTCCTATGGTGGGAGCAGATAGGGTGGATGTGGAGAGGATATTTCCTATGGTGGGAGTAGACAGGGTGGATGTGGAGATGGTGTTACCTATGGTGGGAGTAGATCGGGTGGATGTGGAGAGGGTATTTCCTATGGTGGGAGCAGATAGGGTGGATGTGGAGAGGATATTTCCAATGGTGGGAGCAGATAGGGTGGATGTGGAGAGGGTGTTACCTATGGTGGGAGTAGATAGGGTGGATGTGGAGAGGGTGTAACCTCTGGTGACAGTAGATAGGGTGGATGTGGAGAGGGTGTTACCTATGGTGGGAGTAGATAGGGTGGATGCGGTGAGGATGTTTCCTGTGGTGGGAGAAGATGGGGTGGATGTGGAGAGGGTGTTACCTATGGTGGGAGTAGATAGGGTGGATGTGGAGAGGGTGTTACTTATGGTGGGAGTAGATAGGGTGGATGTGGAGAGGGTGTTGCCTATGGTGGGAGTAGATAGGGTGGATGTGGAGAGGATATTTCCTATGGTGGGAGTAGATGGGTGGATGTGAAGAGGATATTTCCTATGGTGGGAGTAGGTAGGGTGGATGTGGAGAGGATATTTCCTATGGTGGGAGCAGATAGGGTGGATGTGGAGAGGGTATTTCCTATGGTGGGAGTAGATAGGGTGGATGTGGAGATGGTGTTACCTATGGTGGGAGTAGATAGGGTGGATGTGGAGAGGGTGTTACCTATGGTGGGAGTAGATAGGGTGGATGTGGAGAGGGTGTAACCTCTGGTGGCAGTAGATAGGGTGGATGTGGAGAGGATATTTCCTATGGTGGGAGTAGATGGGTGGATGTGGAGAGGATATTTCCTATGGTGGGAGCAGATAGGGTGGATGTATAGAGGGTGTTACCTATGGTGGGAGTAGATAGGGTGGACGTGGTGAGGATATTTCCTATGGTGGGAGCAGATAGGGTGGATGTATAGAGGGTGTTACCTATGGTGGGAGTAGATAGGGTGGACGTGGAGAGGATATTTCCTATGGTGGGAGTAGATAGGGTGGATGTGGAGAGGATATTTCCTATGGTGGGAGTAGATGGGTGGATGTGGAGAGGATATTTCCTATGGTGGGAGCAGATTGGGTGGATGTATAGAGGGTGTTACCTATGGTGGGAGTAGATAGGGTGGACGTGGAGAGGATATTTCCTATGGTGGGAGTAGATAGGGTAGATGCGGAGAGGATATTTCCTATGGTGGAAGTAGATAGGGTAGGTGTGGAGAGGATATTTCCTATGGTGGGAGTAGATAGGGTGGATGTATAGAGGGTGTTACCTATGGTGGGAGTAGATAGGGTGGATGTGGAGAGGGTATTTCCTATGGTGGGAGTAGATAGGGTGGATGTGGAGAGGGTATTTCCTATGGTGGGAGTAGATAGGGTGCATGTGGAGAGGGTGTTACCTATGGTGGGAGCAGATAGGGTGGATGCGGTGAGGATGTTTCCTGTGGTGGGAGTCGATAGGGTGGATGTGGAGTGGATATTTCCTATGGTGGGAGTAGATAGGGTGGATGTGCAGAGGGTGTTACCTATGGTGGGAGTAGATAGGGTGGATGTGGAGAGGATGTTTCCTATGGTGGGAGTAGATTGGGTGGATGTGGTGAGGATGTTTCCCATGCTGGGAGTAGATAGGGTGGATGTGGAGAGGGTGTTACCTATGGTGGGAGTAGATAGGATGGATGTGGAGAGGGTGTTACCTATGGTGGGAGTAGATAGGGTGGATGTGGAGAGGATGTTTCCTGTGGTGGGAGCCGATAGGGTGGATGTGGAGAGGGCGTTACCTATGGTGGGAGTAGATAGGGTGGATGTGGAGAGGATGTTTCCTATGGTGGGACTAGATAGGGTGGATGTGGAGAGGGTATTTCCTATGGTGGGAGTAGATAGGGTGGATGTGGAGAGGGTATTTCCCATGGTGGGATTAGATAGGATGGATGTGGAGAGGGTGTTACCTATGGTGGGAGTAGATAGGGTGGATGTGGATAGGGTATTTCCTATGGTGGGAGTAGATAGGGTGGATGTGGAGAGGGTGTTACCTATGGTGGGAGTATATAGGGTGGATGTGGACAGGATATTTCCTATGGTGGGAGTATATAGGGTGGATGTGGAGAGGATATTACCTATGGTGGTGGTAGATGTGGAGAGGATGTTTCCTATGGTGGGGGTACCTGGAACTAGGGGGCACTGCTTTAAAATTGAGGGGCGACCCTTTAGAACAGGAGGTGAGGAGGAATTTTTTAAAAATCGTAGTACTGAATGTGCAGAATGCTCTGCCACAGATTGCGGTGGAGGCCAAGTCCATTGGTGTATTTAATGCAGAAGTAGATATTTAACATGAGGAAATCTGCAGATGCTGTTCATTCAAGCACCAAACACAAAATGCTGGTGGAACGCAGCAGGCCAGGCAGCCTCTATAGGGAGAAACACTGTCGATGTTTCGGGCCAAGACCCTTCATCCGGACTCCTTCGTCAGTTCTGACGAAGTGTATCGGCCTGAAAGGTCGACACTGTTTCTCCCTATAGATGCTGCCTGGCCTGCTGTGTTCCACCAGCATTTTGTGTGTGTTGTTTGAATTTCCAGCATCTGCAGATTTCCTTGTGTTTGCGAGATAATGCTTAAGGTTTTTTAGGCACTAGTCAGGCCACACAGAGTACCGTCAGCAGTTTTGGGCCCCGTATCTCTGAAAGGTTGTGTTGTCATTGGAGACAGTCCAGAGGAAGTTCACGAGGATGATTCTGGGAATGAAACGGTTAACATATGAGCAAAGTTTGGCAGCTTTGGGCCTGTACTCAATGGAATTTAGAAGAAAGCCGGGAGATCTCATTGAAATCTACTAAATATTGAAAGGACTGGATAAGGTGGATGTGGAGACAATGTTTCCCATGGTGGGGCGTGTCCAGATGTAGAGGGCACAACTTCCAAACTGAGGGGGAACTCTTTAGAACAGAGGTAAAGAGGAAATTTACAGCCGGAGGGTAGTGGATCTGCGGAATGCTCTGCAGCTGTGGAGGCCAAGTACGTAGGTATATTGAAAGCGAAAATGGATAGTTTCCTGATCAGTCAGGGCATCAGAGATTGTGGTGAGAAGGCAGGTGCTTGTTGTTGAGTGGGATCCGTGATCAGTCATGATGGAATGGCGGAGCACACTTGATTGGCTGAATGGCCTAATTCTGCATCTATATCTTATGGTCTACGGGTCAGGCCCATTTGCATCACTCCGACCCACCCACACAGCCTCTGACGGACTCGTAAACATTGCGTCTCGGAATTCCCCAGTGGATTTGCAGACTCTCCCACTGCTCCTCGACTCCTGGACAGTGATTATGAATAAGATACCAGCCAGCACAAACCGGGGCCTGTGCTCGAAGGGCTGGACGCAGAATGCCAGACCGTCGGTCACTCACCTGCAGCACCATTTTGGAGCGGACTCTGTTGGTGACCTGATGAATCACCTGTGCGTTGAGGCTGCCCGTGTTGTCCATGTCGCCAACCAACACTGGAAACGCCTGTAACACGGCACAACACAGTTACACCTTCAGAGCACAGGTACAATGAATCAGGAGATCCCCGCTCCCAGGGATCTGTTATATCAAGTCCCCAAAGCCCTGGATTAGATCCCCAGCTGCAACCCCCTCTCAGGATTCTGTTATTCTTTATATAACCCCCCCCCCACCTGCCCCCTGGAGCAGATCCTTAACCACATTGTGTACACCACTTGCCAGCCCCTCTCCAAACACCCGACGCATCCCACACGCGTTGAGCTTCCTGCTCTGTCCTGGCCTTCGCACCATGAAGTGTGTGAGAACCGTACCTCAGCTGGACTAATCTGCTTGCTGCCGACGTACGTGGCTCCGAAATGATAGCTGGACTCCGCCATTGTGCTGAGAGAGACGGTGTGATTGACCTGCGGAAGGAAGGAAGAGTAACATTAGGCAACAACACACAGGACAAGCCTGATTTACTAATGAGCCGTACCACCCAGATTCCACCAACCTAATCGCAGGACTATTTTGAAAGATCCAACAGCAGGCTCATCGGCCCACAGAGTCTGTGCTGGCCACCACCCACTCTTGCTCACGTCCCTCATCTGCCCCTCACCCGCCGATCCCATATGTAACTGGGACACGGGAAGGAACTGGAGCCCCCAGAGGAAAACCTACGGGATCACAGAGAGAACATGCGAACACCAAAGAGTGGCAAAGGTGGGGATCGAACCTGGGTCTCTGGGATCTGGGAGAGCCTCTTCCCACTGCGCAGTCGCCACCTACACCAAAGGCGTCACAGTGCAGGGGTGGTGAGGACGGAGTGTAACACATCAGAATGGGGGAGGTGGTCAGTGCTACACACAGGGATATATCACCTAAATCTGTCGGACAGCTGCCAGCCCCTTGAGTTGCCATAACCCACCTGGAAATGATTACTCAGTCCCTTGTTGACGATGAGCTTCACTCCCTCCATCTGGATCGGGAAGAGCTCTGCAAGGAGGAGGAGAGATCAGAACATGCTCGATCCGCACCAGTACCGTACCCCGGTGTTACACAGTGACAGACACATCCCCACCGGTACCGTACCCCTGTGTTATACAATGACAGACCCATCCCCACCGGTACTGTACCCCGGTGTTATACAGTGACAGACCCGTCCCCGCCGGTACTGTACCCCGGTGTTATACAGTGACAGACCCGTCCCCACCGGTACTGTACCCCGGTGTTATACAGTGACAGACCCGTCCCCACCGGTACTGTACCCCGGTGTTATACAGTGACAGACCCGTCCCCGCCGGTACCGTACCCCGGTGTTATACAGTGACAGACCCGTCCCCACCGGTACCGTACCCCGGTGTTATACAGTGACAGACCCATCCCCACTGGTACCGTACCCCTGTGTCAGACAGTGACAGACCCATCCCCACCGGCACCGCACCCTGGTGTTATACAGTGACAGACCCGTCCCCACCGGTACCGTACCCCGGTGTTATACAGTGACAGACCCATCCCCACCGGTACCGTACCCCGGTGTTACACAGTGACAGACCCATCCCCACCGGTACTGTACCCAGGTGTTACACAGAGACAGACCCGTCCCCACCGGTACTGTACCCCATTGTTATACAGTGACAGACCCATCCCCACTGGTACCGTACCCCTGTGTCAGACAGTGACAGACCCGTCCCCACCGGCACCGTACCCCGGTGTTACACAGTGACAGACCCGTCCCCACCGGTACCGTACCCCTGTGTTACACAGTGACAGACCCATCCCCACCGGTACCGTACCCCGGTGTTACACAGTGACAGACCCATCCCCACTGGTACCGTACCCCTGTGTTATACAGTGACAGACCCATCCCCACCGGCACCGTACCCCAGTGTTACTCAGTGACAGACCCGTCCCCACCGGTACCGTACCCCGGTGTTACACAGTGACTGACCCGTCCCCACCGGTACCGTACCCCGGTGTTACACAGAGACAGACCCGTCCCCACCGGTACTGTACCCCATTGTTATACAGTGACAGACCCATCCCCACCAGTACCATACCCCGGTGTTATACGGTGACAGACTCGTCCCCAGCAGTACCGTATCCCTGTGTTATACAGTGTCAGACCCATCCCCACCGGTACCGTATCCCTGTGTTATACAGTGACAGACCCATCCCCACCGGTACCGTATCCCTGTGTTATACAGTGTCAGACCCATCCCCACCGGTACCGTATCCCTGTGTTATACAGTGACAGACCCGTCCCCACCGGTACCGTACCCCGGTGTTACACAGTGACAGACCCATCCCCACTGGTACCGTACTCCTGTGTTATACAGTGTCAGACCCATCCCCACCGGCACCGTACCCCGGTGTTATACAGTGTCAGACCCATCCCCACCGGCACCGTACCCCGGTGTTATACAGTGACAGACCCGTCCCCACCGGTACCGTACCCCGGTGTTATACAGTGTCAGACCCGTCCCCACTGGTACTGTACTCCATTGTTATACAGTGACAGACCCATCCCCACCGGTACCGTACCCCTGTGTTATACGGTTACAGACTCGTCCCCACCGGTACCGTACCCCATTGTTATACAGTGACAGACCCGTCCCCACCGGTACCGTACCCCTGTGTTATACAGTGTCAGACCCATCCCCACCGGCACCGTACCCCTGTGTTATACAGTGACAGACCCATCCCCACCGGTACTGTACCCCATTGTTATACAGTGACAGACCCATCCCCACCGGTACCGTACCCCTGTGTTATACGGTGACAGACTCGTCCCCACCGGTACTGTACCCCATTGTTATACAGTGACAGACCCATCCCCACCGGTACCGTACCCCTGTGTTATACGGTGACAGACTCGCCCCCACCGGTACTGTACCCCGGTGTTACACAGTGACCGACCCGTCCCCACTGGTACTGTACCCTGGTGTTATACAGTTACCGACCCGTCCCCACTGGTACTGTACCCAGGTGTTATACAGTTACCGACCCGTCCCCACCGGTACTGTACCCCGGTGTTACACAGTGACCGACCCGTCCCCACTGGTACTGTACCCTGGTGTTATACAGTTACCGACCCGTCCCCACTGGTACTGTACCCAGGTGTTATACAGTGACAGGCCCGTCCCCACTGGTACTGTGCCCTGGTGTTATACAATGAAAGACCAGCTGGAGGCTCTTACTGCACCTTGGTGTTACACAGCGACAGTATAACAGAAGTGTTATCCACGTACATTTATCCACATTTAATCCTCTACGAGGCCATTCGACTTTTCTTCCATGCTCTCCCTTTCCCCATCACAACAGCTGATCTCCTCCCCCAGAGCCCTCTACCCTCTCAATATTGGGAAGACCCTCTTGGACACAGGGAGACTGGCGTGGGGGTGGGTATGGGTAGAGAATCTCCGGGATCCCCGACTCTCTAGCTGAAGGAACATCTCTTCAACTATGTCCCGAATAACCAACCCGTCATTCCGAGACAGGGACCCTGGTCTAAGACTCCATACGTGAGGAAAAGCCCCTACCTGCATCACCACCTCATTGAGGCAACGGGAAGAGGACCGTGTAGGAGAAAGTAAGAGGGAAGGGCAGGAAACGATGGTGGTTAAGAGGAGAGGGAGCACTGGGGTAATATAGGGGAGAGGTCACTAGGCTGAAGGGGGTCAGAATGGGATGACCCTGTGCAGAGCGACCGGAGGGGCACATTTCTACCTTTGCACTTGCGGTGACACTCCTCGAAGGTGCCGGGGTTCGGGAGCCCGCCGACACCGCCGGCTCCGCTCCCGTTACCGGTCGCAGGCCCGATCCCCGCCGCCGCCGCCCGCTGCTGCTCCGGGCCCGATACCGGCGGCACTGCGAACCCTGGCGGCACTGAGAAGCCGGCGCCGGGCACGGGTGAGCCAGCCGCAAATACGTTGCCCATGCTCGGGGAGGTGGTTAACCGCCCAGTGCCTAGAGATTGAACTGGCGACTAACTAGGTCTCGCTAATCCCACACCGCCGCTCCCGGCGGCCAACCGGCAGAGATCCACGGTAAGGCACGCAGCGCGGCCAAGCCCGGGGCGCCCTCCTCCCGCCCCACGCCTGGGCCTTCTCCTCCTCCCATTGGCCACTAGCCTCCGCCGACGTCAGCACGCCGCCCTTCCACTGGTCTAATTCCGGTGTCAATCCTAGGCAGAGGTTTGCTTGGCTGACGCTTACCCCCCTCCTTCCTCCCGGCGCCCTAACTTGTGCGTTGCCGCTCGCCCCGCCCCGTTCTAGCCATTGGCTAGTTGCTCGCCACCCGTGACGCCCATTGGCTGTCCGCTCTGCCCGTCAGAAGGGCCTCGTTCCAAGGTAGGTTGAGCGGTGGACCCATGTGCTTGTGAAGGTCAGGAGCCAAGTCGCAGCCATTGCGAATGAATGGGGGAAAGATCGGCGTCGTTCCCGGCCTCCGAGGGTGTGCCAGCGGCGCGGCTGCACGCACGCTGCGGCATGTAATGCTGCAGAGAAGCTGCCGGTCCTGCTGAGGATCGCTTTACTCACTGTCGGTGGCTGGGGTCTGCACATCGTGAGCCGGGGGATGATTGCAGGCCTAAAGCGACTGTAGCAACCTCGGAAAATTGCATTAATCTTTTGAGGAAATAAAACTTCTGGGAAGTTAGCAGAGGGCGGGGCATTGCACTTGGCAATACTGTGAGAGGGCTAGTGTATACTCATAGGGGCAAGTGGCCTCCTTCCCTGTTGTGATCACACGCATCCAAGTGGATTCAGCCCATTAAAGCCCTCCCAACCACTGCTGCCGTAGGGAAGCAGCATCTATCATCAGAGATCCCCAACATCCAGGCCATGCTCTCCCTGCTGCCTTCAGGTATAAAGTACCAGAGCCTCAGGACTCGCAGCACCAGGTTCAAGAACAGTTACTACCTCCAACCATCAGGCTCTTGAACAAAAGGGGATAACTGTACTCACTAGCCCGTCCATTGAGATATTTCCACAGCCAATGATCTCGCGTTAAGGACCCTTGTTACTTTATGTTCTCATTATTTATTACCAGTTGGTTATATTTGCATCTGCACAGCTTGTTGTCTTCTGCACTCGAGTTGATCTTTCATTTGATCCTGTTATAGTTAATACTCTATAGATTTGCAGAGTATACCCACAAAAAACTGAATCCTATTGTATATGGTGACATATATATGTACATTGATTTAAAAAAATTACTGACCTTTGAACTTCTGAAGAGGGAGCGTGGTGTGGAGGGGGGCACAGCAGGAGGGTTGACATGGAGGGAGTGCTGCACTCTCCTTGGTTATATTTACTAATTGACTCTCAGCATCTACTGACCTGTCCTCTAGGGATCTGAGATGATTCAGTAAAGCTGCCACATTCTTGTAAACCCTCATCGACTTCTCTGCCTGCTGCCTCAGGAAAACAGCCAATATGATCAAACACCCCTCAAAACTCAGTCATTCTACCTTCTTCCCGTTCTGTTGGGTAGAAGATTCAAAAGCTCGAGGTCATGCACCACCAGGCTGAAGGGCAGCGTCTATCCCGCTATTATCAGACTCTTGAATGGACACTAAAGATGATCCCACACTCTCCCATCATCAACTGAGTGATAAAGTTACCCCTCCTGTTCTCCCTGAATATTTCATCTTTCACCCTCAACTTTAGTTCCAGTCTCACCCAAACTTGGTGGGAAAAGACTCTAAGCAAACCACACATAATGCTGGAGGAACTCAGCAGGCCGGGCAGCATCCGTGGTAAAGAGTACGGTCAATGTTTCAGGCTGAGACCTGTCATCAGTGCTGATGCTGCCGGACCTGCCGAGTTCCTCCAGCAGGTTGTGTGTGTTGCTCAGGTCTCCAGCGTCTGCACATTCTCTCTTGTTTGTGATCGCAGTAACTCCGTCTATTCCACAGAACTGCACACGTGGCACTGTCTCAGTGTGCTATGTATGGCATGATCACACACCAACCAACCAAGCTTTGCAGATGCCAGGCATCCAAGGCGAAACATAAAATATTGGAGGAAATGAGCAACATCTATGAAAATGAATAAACAGTCAACATTTTGGACCTCTATAGCTTGTTAACATGTGACAATAATAAGCCAATTACCCTTGTCTGCCGGAATAAAGTTCAGTGTAAGACCAGAGGACAGAGCCTCAGAAGGCAGCGACATGTCTTTAGAACAGATGAGGTAGAAAATCAATGTTAGAGGGTGGTGAGTGGAATTTGTTGTCACATCGTTGCATGTATTGAAAATGGAGGTTGATGGGTACTTGATAAGTAAGTGTCAAAGGTTATGGGGGAAAGGCAGGAGAATGGGTTTGAGAAGGATTATAAATCTGCTATAGGGCAGACTCAATGGGCTGAATGGCCTTATTCTGCTCCTATGTCTTATGGCTTTGTAGTTGTGGACTCACTTTTGTGAACTTCAGTTCTGAATGTTGTTGGCTTCCTGTTATTTGCATGAATTGTTTTTTCCCCATACATTTGGTGTTTGACGGTCTTTTTTTAAAGTGGGTTCTACTGGGTTTCGCATTTCCCCCTCCCCCCTCTACTTTCAAATCTCTTACTACCTTTCCTTTCGGTTAGTCCTGACGAAGGGTCTCGGCCCGAAACGTCGACAGTGCTTCTCCCTATAGATGCTGCCTGGCCTGCTGTGTTCCATCAGCATTTTGTGTGTGTTGTTGCTTGAATTTCCAGCATCTGCAGATTTCCTCGTGTTCTGCTGGGTTTGTTTGTTCTATAGCTGCCTGTAAGGACAGAATCTCAAGGTTGAATATAGTGTACGGTCTTTGATAATAAATGTCCTTAGAACTTTGGTCTCATGATTCCTCTAAACTCCAGAGAATATAGACCCATAAGCTCTGGTTAGTGTAGATCCTCCAGTAATGAGCATGGTGACCCTCCCCTGGACTACCCCCAAAGCTCTTCTATCATGTAAGTAAAGGTACCACATCTGTGGAGCTCCCCAGGTAACAGCAGGATACCCAGCCTCGGAATGGCCAAGTTACCTACAGGAGCTGGACTGGCCCTTCACAGACCCACGGAGAACAGGCTTGGTAAAGACTGAAGGTGAGGGTGAACTGTTTTAATCCGGTTCTGAGGGTTCTGATTTAAAGTGTTTAAAGGGGGTGTGTTTGGGGCAAGTCCTGGCAATTTCCAAGTATCCGCATTGTTCTGGGTGGTGCCTGTGTGTTTTCCATCACTGCAGCATTACATCACCATCACAGAACACAGAACAGTACAGCACAGGAACAAGTCCTTTCGCCTTGCCCGTCATGTTGTGCCGAACTAATTAAACTAGTAATTAAATTCCTAACTAAATTAATCCCCTCTGTCTGCACAATCTCCATATCCCTCCAGTCCCCACACATTCATGTGTGTGTCTGACACACAAATCCCCTCTGTCTGCACAATCTCCATATCCCTCCAGTCCCCACACATTCATGTGTGTGTCTGACACACTAATCCCCTCTCTCTACACAATGTCCATATCCCTCCATTCCCCACACATTCAAGTGTGTGTCTGACACACAAATCCCCTCTGTCTACACAATGTCCATATCCCTCCATTCCCCACACATTCATGTGTGTGTCTGACACACAAATCCCCTCTGTCTACACAATGTCCATATCCCTCCATTCCCCACACATTCATGTGTGTGTCTGACACACAAATCCCCTCTGTCTACACAATGTCCATATCCCTCCATTCCCCACACATTCATGTGTGTGTCTGACACACTAATCTCCTCTGTCTACACAATGTCCATATCCCTCCATTCCCCACACATTCATGTGTCTGACACACTTATCCCCTCTGTCTACACAATGTCCATATCCCTCCATTCCCCACACATTCATGTGTCTGACACACTAATCCCCTCTGTCTACACAATGTCCATATCCCTCCATTCCCCACACATTCATGTGTCTAACACACTAATCCCCTTTGTCTACATAAAGTCCATATCCCTCCATTCCCCACACATTCATGTGTCTAACACACTAATCCCCTCTGTCTACACAATCTCCATATCCCTCCAGTCCCCACACATTCATGTGTCTAACACACTAATCCCCTCTGTCTACACAATGTCCATATCCCTCCATTCCCCACACATTCATGTGTCTGACACACAAATCCCCTCTGTCTACACAATGTCCATATCCCTCCATTCCCCACACATTCATGTGTGTGTCTGACACACAAATCCCCTCTGTCTACACAATGTCCATATCCCTCCATTCCCCACACATTCATGTGTGTGTCTGACACACAAATCCCCTCTGTCTACACAATGTCCATATCCCTCCATTCCCCACACATTCATGTGTGTGTCTGACACACTAATCTCCTCTGTCTACACAATGTCCATATCCCTCCATTCCCCACACATTCATGTGTCTGACACACTTATCCCCTCTGTCTACACAATGTCCATATCCCTCCATTCCCCACACATTCATGTGTCTGACACACTAATCCCCTCTGTCTACACAATGTCCATATCCCTCCATTCCCCACACATTCATGTGTCTAACACACTAATCCCCTTTGTCTACATAAAGTCCATATCCCTCCATTCCCCACACATTCATGTGTCTAACACACTAATCCCCTCTGTCTACACAGTCCATATCCCTCCATTCCCCACACATTCATGTGTCTAACACACTAATCCCCTCTGTCTACACAATGTCCATATCCCTCCATTCCCCACACATTCATGTGTCTGACACACTAATCCCCTCTGTCTAGACAATGTCCATATCCCTCCATTCCCCACACATTCATGTGTGTGTCTGACACACAAATCCCCTCTGTCTACACAATGTCCATATCCCTCCATTCCCCACACATTCATGTGTCTAACACACTAATCCCCTCTGTCTACACAGTCCATATCCCTCCATTCCCCACACATTCATGTGTCTAACACACTAATCCCCTCTGTCTACACAATGTCCATATCCCTCCATTCCCCACACATTCATGTGTCTGACACACTAATCCCCTCTGTCTAGACAATGTCCATATCCCTCCATTCCCCACACATTCATGTGTGTGTCTGACACACAAATCCCCTCTGTCTACACAATGTCCATATCCCTCCATTCCGCACACATTCATGTGTGTGTCTGACACACAAATCCCCTCTGTCTACACAATGTCCATATCCCTCCATTCCCCACACATTCATGTGTCTAACACACTAATCCCCTCTGTCTACAAAATGTCCATATCCCTCCATTCCCCACACATTCTGTTCCTCCTGTAATGCGCAATCAGCTCTTGTGATTTTTGGACATTGAGGGAGAGGTTGTTATTTTGGCACCACTGTGTCAGGGTGTCAACCTCTCCTCTAGGCTGTTTCATTACGTCTAGGAATAAGGCCAATCAGTCGTGTCATCTGCGAATTTGGTCAGCAGATTGGAGCTGTGTGTGGCAGCACGGCCATGGGTGTAAAGGGAGTTGAGAAGGGGACTCAGGACACACCCTTGGGGGCATCTGTGTTGAGGATCAGAGGAGCAGAGGTGAGGGAGCCCATCCTTACCACGTGCCGGTGATCCCATCGGAAGTCTGGGATGCAGCTGCACAAGGCGGGGTGCAGACCGAGCACTTAGAGCTTCCTGTCAAGTCTGGAGGGGATTATGGTGTTGAATGCTGAACTGTAGTCCAGGAACGGCATTCTCACGTATGCATCCCTCTTCCCCAGGTGAGTGCGGACGGTGTGGCTATGGGGTCAGCAGTTGACCGGTTCCTTTGGTAGGCGAATTGTAGGGGGTCTACTGCGCGTTGTTGTACCCAGCAGATGCAGCGTTTAACCAACCTCTCAAACCACTTGCTTATAATTGAGGTGAGTGCGACAGGGCGCCAATCGTTCAGGCATGCTACCTCGGTTTTCTTAGGTACAGGGACAATGATGGTCAATTGCATTACATTAGGGAGCTTAATAAGATCTGGGTTATTACACAACACCCAATCGAAGACAGCCTTTCCCTGAAAGCTCAAACACAAGCTGCTCTAAACAGCCATCTTGTAGGTGTTCAAAAACTTCCCTCTCTTGCGATCTGACACCAACCCGATTTTCCCAATCCCCTTGCGTATTGAGTTCCCCCATTACAATGGTGTAACTACCCTTGTTGCTCGCCTCTTCCAGCTCCCTCAGTGACACATCTGGCCACTACTTGGAGGCCGATATATGATTCCCATCATGCTTTGTTTTACCCTTGCAGTTTTTTAGCTCCACCCACAAAGATTCAACATTCTCTGACCCTATGTCATCTCTTTCTAAAGAAGTAATTCTCTTTAACAACAGAGCCACACCACTGCCTATGCCTTCCTGCCTGTCCTTTTGATATAAAGTTTATCCTTTGATGTTAAGCTCCTAACTGTGGCCTTCTTTCAGCCACAACTCAGTGATGCCCACATCATACCGACCAATCTCTAATTACACCAGCAGTTCATCCACCTTATTCTGAATGTTACATGCATTTAAGTACAGCATCTTTAGTCCTGTACTCTTCACCCTTTTGAATTTTGTCTCTGTGGTACAGTTTAACTCTTTGCTCGGTCTGCATTTGTACCCAATCACTGGCTTGTCCTTCCTTACATTCATGTTACATCCATCATCTACTTGCAAACCTGCTGGCTCATCCTCAGCTCTATCATACTGGTTCCCATCCCCCTGACATATTAGTTTAAACCACCCCCAACAGTAAAGATTAGATTAGATTCAACTTTATTGTCATTGTGCTGAGTACAGATACAAAGCCAATGAAATGCAGTTAGCATCTAACCAGAAACGCGAAGAATAGTGTTATTTACAAAATAACTGCAAATAAAAAGTAAGTGCTACAGCACACAAATATAAAAGTACTGAGACAGTACAATATGGGTGCAATACTGCTTAGTGCTGTGACGCGAGGTTCAGCAGGGTCACAGCCTCAGGGAAGTAGCTCTTCCTGTGCCTGGTGGTGTGGGAGCGGAGGCTCCTGTAGCGCCTACCGGATGGGAGGAGAGTAGAAAGTCCATGGTTAGGGTGAGATGCATCCTTCATAATGCTTTTCACCCTGCCCAGGTAGCGTTTATGGTAGATGTTCTCAATGGCGGGCAGTTGGGTGGTGGGCAAACACTAGAATCAATGAGAAACCACCCCCAACAGGACCGAGAACAGCCAATGTGCAAAACACAACAAACAGCAAATACACAGATAAAGGGAACAAAGAAATAATAATAAAATTAATATAGAAATAAATAATAAATATTGAAAACACGAGATGAAGTGTCCTTGAAAGTGAGTCCATAAGTTGTAGGAACAGGTAGTTCAGTGGTTACCTCCTCTGATTCAAGAGGCTGATGGTTGAGGTTGGTGGTAACTGTTTCTGAACTCGGTGGTGTGGATCTGAGGCTCCTGTACCTTCTTTCTGATGGCAGCAGTGAGAGGACGGCATGTCCTGGGTGGTGGGGGGGTGAGTCCTTGATGATAGATGCTGCTTTCTGCAATGTAGATGTGCTCAGTAATGATAATCTGCTAAATTGGAGATCATGTCCAAGTCAGATGTCAATTGTGGGATAAGGATGAAGAATCAATACAGGTTTATAAGGATAATATCTGTTCATGATCCGATATAACCTGGAGCTGCCTGATTCAGGGGACAATGACCCAGGAATACCATCAGAGACTATCAAACATGGAAGCAGAATTAGGCCATTTGGCCCATCGAGTCTGCTTTGCCACTCCATCATGGCTGATTTTTTTGATCTCTCAACCCCATTCTCCTGCCTTCACCCTGTTAGCTTTGATGCCCTTACTAATCAAGAACCTGTCAATCTCTGCTTTAAATACCCCCAATGACTTAGTCTCCACAGCTGTCTGTGACAATGAATTCCACAGGCTCTGGCTGAAGAAATTCCTCCTCATCTCTGTTCTAAATGGCTGCCTTTCTTTTCTGAGCCTGTTACCTCTAGTCCTAGATTCCTCCCACCAAAGGAAACATCCTCTCTACATCCACTCTATCTAGTCCATTCAGTATTCGATAGATGTCAATGAGACCACCCTCCCCCTTTCTTCCGAACTCCAGCAAGTACAGGCCCAGGACCATCAGTGCAACCCATATGTTAACCCTTTCATTCCCAGGATCATCCTACTCTGGATCCTCTCCAATGCCAGTGCATCCTCTCTTAGATATAGGGCCCAAAACTGCTCGCAATACTCCGAGTTTGATCCTTACAAAGCCAGGGCATCTCCTTATCCGGGAGACAAGCAATAACATTTGGAGTGGCATAATATGATTAGGAGTAGTCAGCATGGCTTTGTAAAGGGCAGGTCGTGCCTTACAAGGCTGATAGATTTCTTTGAGGATGTGACTAAAAATATTGATGAAGGTTGAGCAGTAGATGTAGTGTATATGGATTTCAGCAAGGCATTTGTTAAGGTACCCCATGCAAGGTTTATTGAGAAAGTACGGAGGCATGGGATCCAAGGGGACATTGCTTTGTGGATCCAGAACTGGCTTGCCCACAGAAGGCAAAGAGTGGTTGTAGACGGGTCATATTCTGCATGGAGGTCGGTGACCAGTGGGGTGCCTCAGGGATCTGTTCTGGGACCCTTACTCTTCGTAATTTTTATAAATGACCTGGATGAGGAAGTGGAGGGATGGGTTAGTAAATTTGCTGATGACACAAAGGTTGGGGGTGTTGTGGATAGTGTGGAGGGCTGTCAGAGGTTACAGCGGGACATCAATAAGATGCAAATCTGTGCTGAGAAGTGGCAGATGGAGTTCAACCCAGATAAGTGTGAGATGGTTTATTTCGGTCGGTCAAATATGATGGCAGAATATAGTATTAATGGTAAGACTCTTGGCAGTGTGGAGGATCAGAGGGATCTTGGAGTTCAAGTCCAAAGGACACTCAAAGCTGCTGCACAGGTTGACTCTATGGTTGAGAAGGCACTGGCCTTCATTAACTGTGGGATTGTGTTTAGGAGCACAATGTTACAGCATAGTGGTAATGTTACAGCTATATTATGGACTGTGGTCGGTACCTACTTTGGAGTACTGTGCTCAGTTCTGGTCGTCTCACTACAGGAAGGATGTGCAAACTATAGAAAGGGTGCAGAGGAGATTTACAAGCATGTTGCCTGGATTGGGGAGCATGCCTTCTGAGAATAGGTTGCGTGAACTTGGCCTTTACTCCTTGGAGTGGCGGAGGATGAGAGGTGACCTGATAAAGGTGTATAAGATGATGAGAGGCATTGATCATGTGGATAGTCAGAGGCTTTTTCCCAGGGCTGAAAAGGCTAACACAAGAGGGCACAGTTTTAAGGTGCTTGGAAGTAGGTACAGAGGAGATGACCGGGATAAGTTTTTTTATGCAGAGTGGAATGGGCCGATGGTGACGGTGGTGGAGGTGGATACGATGGGATCTTTTAAGAGACCTGTGGATGGACAGGTACATGGAGCTTAGAAAAATGGAGGACTCTGAGTAACCTTAGGTAATTTCTAAAGTAAGTATATGTTCAGCACAGCATTGTGGGCCGAAGGGCCTGTATTGTGCCGTAGGTTTTCTATGTTTCCATGTCACATCAGGTGTTAGTGAGCTATCAGAAGCTCTAGGTATCGAACAGATGCAGTGAATTAGAAACCACACACGTCTGGAGGTAAGTTTTGTTTATAAAAATAGCAATGTATACAAAATGTTCATCTGAGTAAGAACAACTCAAAATTCCAACATTGTGGCTTAGGTTCCAAACCTCTGATATCAATGAAAACCAAATTCCTTTTCAGTTAGAATCAGTGAGATTCATTAGAATTTCTCTAAGTGATTGGATCTAGTGTTATTCCTCACTTAAAGTTTTACAGACGAACATTTGAAACTAATTGAATTCCTATTTTTGAGTAAGCTTCAGTTTCAGATCAATATGTGTATAAATTCAAAACCAACCCCCCAGATTCCTCTCATGACAAGTTCTCCAACATCGCAACTTCTGAGCAAACTAAATCTCATTCAGCAACTTATCAGAGTGCTTTCCAAATAATCAGAACTTCCCGAAAATCAAATTCAGACCCTTCAAATGAGAAATGAAATTATATGAAATCCTCTACGTTCTGAAGCGTTGAGTTCCGGCGCTGGTTGGCTTACCACCTTGCTGCTTGGTTCGTGGGTTGAAATGGTGGGTCATCCTCAGACGGTCAGTTCACAACGCTTTCACACAAAAACACAACCTGATTAGTATACAACAGGATTACAATCTGTAAACGCTTATATGCGTTCTGTTTTCAATTTCACAATAACTCAGTATTACATTGCCATCTCAGTTACAACACACAAGTTATACACTGGGAACAATAAAACTTTTAACTCACCAAATCCCTTGGTATGTAACAGAACTAATTTCCGATGACAGGGTAGAAACGTTGGACTCCAGTCTCCGCCGCTATCGTCTCCTGCAGCTGGCGCTCCTCATAGTCCGAGCTTAAATAAATCGATATCGTCTCTCCGCTAGGGTTCACCCTGAGAATTTCCGGTTAATAGGGCAGAGATACTAATTCCACTTTTAACAGTTTATATCTTTTGTTAGTTTCTATATTTTGCTGCGTGTCTGTCGCTTGTCCACGCCTCGTTCTTGCATAGCTATTCCCCCCCCCCCGAGTTCTTTCTGTTAATTTGATGGAACTCTAAAATTACAGCTTTGAGTTTAATAAACTTGGGTTACACTAACCTCAAGTTTAAGTTCAGTTTCTTGTCATTCAACCGTACACAAGTAGGTCGACAAATGAAACAACCTTCCACCGGACCAAGGTGCAAAAACAAGAGTACAGTATTACAACCCACACACGTAACGCATAAAGTAACATCACCACAAATAAGTTAACCAATAACGAGGCGCATATACGATTCAAGTTGAAAAGTAAACAGTATTACGCTTCTGGCGCTTCATACCATATAACCTTTATACGTGGGTGGCAGGGAGTTCAGCAGTCTCACAGCCTGGCGTAAGAAGCGGTTTCCCATCCTAACAGCTCTTGTTTTTAATACTACAGTACCTCCTGTCTGATGGTGGGGGTCAGAGAGAGTTCTGGTGGTGGGATCATTGACAATGCTAAGGGCCCCGTGTGCACAGCGCTCCTGATGAAAATATCTGTGATTGTTGGAAGAGAGACCCCGATAGTACTCTCAGCACTCCTCGCAATCGATTAATTGACCAGAATCAGGTTCACTTCCCTCTCTTAAATAGCGTGGGATTTGTTGTTTTGCGGTAGGAGTAGAGTGCAAAGATTTAAAATCACTCTGAATTGCAAAATAAGTAAACAGTGCTAGAAAGGAATGGTGAAGTATAATTCACGGGTTCGTGGGTGTTCAGAAGTCCAGAGGGAGTGGCTGAGGCTGAGGCGGGTAACACTTGGATAGGTACATGAAGGGGTGGGTCTTGAGGGACGTATGCCAAGCGCGGGAAATTGGGATTATTTGGGTGGGCTCCGTGGTAATCGGGGTCTGGCTGGCCCGAAGGGCTAATTTCCTTGCTGTATTTTCCATAAATCGCGAATGTGCGAGGTATCGAGTATAAATTTGAAAGGATTTCGCATTTCCAGAATGCTTCGATTAAACCTAACTGACTCGCTCCCGCCGGCCATTGTGTGGGCTTGGACGCCATCTACTGGCGTATCGCCATACTGCAGCCCATTGAGCCGGTGAGTGGGATCAGAATCACCGACTATCGATGTAACAGTTGTTTTGCGCAGCAGTACAGTGCAAAGACAAACAATCAGAAAAATGTAAAATAGTGCAGAAAAGAGAGTTGGTGTTCATGTACCATTCAGTAATCCGATGGCAGAGGGAAAGAAACTGCTCCTGAAACGTTGAGTGTGTGTCCTGTACCCCTCCTTGATGGTAGCAATGAGAAAAGGGTGGAGGAGGAGTACCGGGTGAGTGTTAAGTGTCCTTTGTGAGGGATGCGGCCTTCTTGAGTCACTGCCTTTTGAAGATGTCCATGATGGTGGGAAGAGGTTGTGCCTGTGGTGGAACTGGCTGAATGCAGAAACCACAGCAGCCTCTTCCAATCCCGTGCAGTGTTTTCTCCATGGCAGACGGCGATGCGACCAGTCAGGTTACTCTCCACTGTACTTCTGTAGGAATTTGCTAGAGCCTTTGGTGACATATTCAATCTTCTCGCACTGGTAATGAAATGTAGCCATTGGTGTGCCTTCTTCATGATTGCATCAGTATGGTAGGCCAGGATAGACCCTCTGGAGATGTTGACAACAGGAACTTGAATCTGCTCACCCTTTCTACCTTCGACCCCTCAGTGTGGACTGGTGTGTGTTCCCTTCCTGAATCTATGCCTTGGTCTTACTGACACTGAACTCAACCAGCTGATCTATCTCACTTCTGTGCGCCTCCTCGTCACCATCTGATAGTCTGACAACAGCAGTGGTGTCATCAGGTGTCATTATAGATGGTGTTTGTCTGTGCCTAGCCACACAATCGTGGGTAAATTACTATAAATCACAAAATAATTAAATAGTGCAACATAAAATATAATGAAGACATATTCATGGGTTCATGACTGTTCAGAGATCTGATAGTGTGGGGAAGAAGCTGTTCCTGAATCAATCTTCTCCCTGACAGCAGTGACGAGAAGAGGGCATGTCCTGGATGGTTAGTGTCCTCAATGATGGAATCATCTTCCCCTTCCCAGTGATTAGTGGGCTGAAGAAAGAATCTGGTAGGCGAGGGCAGTGGACATTGGAAGAAAGGGAAGGAGAAGGGCACCAGAGGGAGTTGATGGGCAGGTGAGGAGAAGAGAAAAGGTGAGAGAGGAACCAGAATGAAGAATGGAAAAGGAGGAGGGAGGTTATCTCAAGCCTATCTCTTCCCAATTTCTCACATCATTCCCTCTCCCTCCCCTGGTCTCACCTATCAACTGCCAGTTTGTACTCCTCCCTCATCCCAACTTCTTATTCTGGCTTCTTCCTCTACCTGGTATGGAGACACAGGATAGCAAAAGTATGCGAGTGTTGCAGGCTCACCCAGCTCCATCGCAGGGGCAGGCTTTCCCACCATTGAGGGCATCTTCAGATAGTGGTGCCTCAGGAAGGCAGCATCCAACGCCAAGAAGCACGATTCTGATTCTTAAACTGTAGCAGTCCTTGAGGAGTGGGTATTTCTGTAGTGCTGTTAGGGAGGGTGTTCCCAGGAATTTTACCCAGAGGCAGTGAAGGAATTTCCAAATGTGTGGTTTGTAGTTTGCACCTTCCAGGGGGTGGTTTTGCCCCCTGATTTTGCTGCCCTCATCCTTCCAGCTGGGAGAGGAGCTGAGTTTGGAAGGTGCTATCTAAGGAGTCTTAGTGAGTTGCTGCCGCTAATGTGTGTGATTGCAGAGACCGAAGGGATTAGGACTTTGAAGAGATTTGGCATGTCACCTGTAAGGGCATATTCTGGAGTCCAACAGCAATCATTCTTCAGACATGAATGTGGATTACATTTAAAATGCAGCTCTGAACAGTAGTTATCCCGGAGCTGTGGACAGCAGTTGATTTCAAACCAGACAATGCCGATTAACATCAATTTTGGGTGGTAGGAGTGCAAAGAAGGAGGTGTGTGAAAATTACATGTAATTCAAAGGAAGTGTTGTAGATATAACTATAGAATTGTCCTGCTGTTACCTTTGACCTTTAGCATATAAAATGCCAGTAATATTGGGTCGAACATGCCTCTTCATCCAAGAGTGTCCAATATGATGCCTGCTGCTCGTTTCGTTATCCATGAGCTCCAGTGACTTTGTTCACTTTACAACATTTTGGGGCTCGCCCGGGAAACCTTCATGACCCATTGCAATCCCAGCAATCTTACTCAGTACTTTTAAAATTAACACTCACACTTGGATCGGTGACTATGGGATTTTGAGGTATCACAAACACGGCAGAGAGCTGAAGTAGCGGATATAAAGGTAGTCTGGTGTATGTGCGTGCATGTGCGTTTACGGAAGAGACTAAACTTTTGGGTGTTAATTTGGTGAGACGGGGCCTCCAATTGCAAAGGGTGGTTACTGACCGTTTGGGATGCCAGTGAAGTGTGTGTACACTCATTTGGGGAACTGCGTGGAAACAGATGCATTTGTGTCTGTAAGCAGACACCCAATTTCCCTCGGAATCAATAGAGTATGTCTGTGAGCAGTTTTAAGGATGAGACTGTAACCTTGGTGTAACAGTTTTAAATGCAAGGGGATACAGCATTATGAGTTCAACAGGCGTTATGAGTACACCTAAGTGGAAGATTGCAGAATACATACTCTGCAGTTTAAGTGTATACTGTTTTGTAATTTATTTTTTTATTGAAGTTCATCATCAAACATTTCCATAAGATGTATTTCAGACATTGTACATATATATCATATATTCATATTTGTCAGAAATCTCCACATAGTATTTATCTGAGGTATACACTTATAGAGAAGAGTGGAAAGAAAAAAAAAACAAGCAAAAGGAAAGAACTATGTACAAGTAGGGAGTGATCTTTTTTACAACAGATTCATTGATTTGTGAGAATAAAATCAGGCCTATGAGGCATTATGTAGTTAAACCATTTTTCCCAGTATGAATCAAATTGTTCCAGCTTATGATTAACAGATGCTGTTATCTTCTCCATTTTGTAAATGTCCATTGTAATTTCCATCCATGCATTTAAAGTTGGGCTCTCCTGTGTTAACCATTTCCTGGTAAGAGTCTTTTTACCAGCCACCAACAGTATATTCATTAAATATTTATCTCTTTTCAACCACCCTTGAGGTATATATCCAAAATATATGGTCTTACTCTCTAAGGGTATGTCACATTTAAAGATGTCTTGTAGGGCACTGTGTATCCCTCTCCAATAGTTTTTGATAACAGGGCAATCCCTGAAAATATGATAATAGTTTGTATTTCGATTTCCACAATTTCTCCAGCAAACAGGGAGGTTACTATCATAATGGGATTTCTGAGAGGGTGTAATAAAATATCTCATCAAGTTTTTCCACCTGAACTCTCTCCATTTCTGTGAACTGTTATACTTCCATTGATACCTCCATATTATTGTCCATTCTTCCTCAGATATAATTATCCCTCCTTCCTTCTCCCATTTTGTTTCAATGTATGAAGTCGAATGTGTTTTAAGATTTGACAAACCCTTACACACGCTTGAAATGATTTTACTACCGTTATCTGAATTATATGCTTTTCTAAATAGTTCTATCAAACATGTACTTGCCTTGGTTACATTTTTAACCCTCCAACGAACACACTGTCGCATCTGCAAATACCGATAAAAATCTTGTTTTTCTAATAGGTGTTTCTCTTTAAACTTTTTAAAACAGAACAGTTTTATATTGCAAAGAACTGTTATTCCTTTAGCTGTCCAGTCCTTAAATCTAGCATCCAATTTATTTGGTGTAAAATCCAAGTCATATACACACCATTTAAGAATTGCAATATCTCCCGCAAGTTTGTATTGTTTTGTAATAGTTTTCCATTTTCACCCATGGGTTATCAATAGTATCTATGTAACTTTGTAGGTTGTCATCAGCCAAAATTTACTGTTTTTTAAAAAATCTATCATTTATATTTTGCATAACGTGGGAATTAGTGGGAGATATTTGAGGGGCAGGTTATCACAAGATATATTTATCAGGATGGCACTGAGTACTCAAAATGGAGCTGATGTGGCGACCCACTTCCTAGCACACTTGAACCGGCTCACAATTAGCCAGCATGCAGGCACAAAGGCCAGGTCCGTAACAAAGGGAGAAAAGCCTGCGGGGGTTTGTGAGTACGTGTCTCTTGGACCATCCGCGCCCGGGGAGGGCGGGATGAGAGAGGCTTTAAAGCAAGGCTGTGAAGTTCAAATAAAATTAACTTTGATTGCAGTTTACTGACTCCGTGTCGTTATTTTAGCGTTGCGTGTAGCACACCGCTACACTGACTAGATTCACATTCCTCTGCAGCTTCTTTTAGTCCTGTGCAGTAGCAACACTCCTCCCCCCCCATACCAGACAGTGATGCAGCTTGTCAGAATGCTCTCCACGGTACATCTATAGAAGTTTTCGAGTGTATTTGTTGACATGCCAAATTTCTTCAAACTCCTAATGAAGTATAGCCGCTGTCTTGTCTTCTTTATAGCTGCATCGATCTGTTGGGACCAGGTTAGATCCTCAGAGATCTTGACACCCAGGAACTTGAAACTGCTCACTCTCTCCACTTCTGATCCCTCTGTGAGGATTGGTATGTGTTTCTTTGACTTACCCTTCCTGAAGTCCACACTCAGCTCTTTTGTCTTACTGATGTTGAATGCCAGGTTGTTGCTGTGACACCACTCCACTAGTTGGCGTATCTCACTGCTGTACGCCCTCTCTTCACCACCTGAGATTCTACCAACAATGGTTGTACCATCAGCAAATTTATAGATGGTATTTGAGCTATGCCTAGCCACACAGTCATGTGTACATAGAGAGTAATGCAGTGGGCTAAACACACACCCCTGAGGTGCACCAATGTTGATTGTCAATGAGGAGGAGATGTTATCACCAATCCACACAGATTGTGGTCTTCCAGTTAGGAAGTCGAGGATCCAATTGCAGAGGGAGGTACAGAGGCCCAGGTTCTGTAGCTACTCAATCAGGATTGTGGGAATGATGGTATTAAATGCTGAGCTATAGTCGATGAACAGCATCCTGACACAGGTGTTTGTATTGTCCAGGTGGTCTAAGGCCGTATAGACAGCAATTGAGATTGCATCTGCCGTTGCCCTACTGTGGTGATTGGCAAATTGCAATGGGTCCAGGTCCTTGCTGAGGCAGGAGTTCAGTCTAGTCATGACCAATTTCTCAAAGCATTTCATCACTGTCAATGTGAGTGCACGGAATGGGCTGCCGACGACAGAGGTGGAGGCGGAAACGATTGGGTCTTTTAAGAGACTCCTGGATAGGTACATGGAGCTTAGAAAAGTAGAGGGCTATGGGTAGCCCTAGGTAATTTCTAAGGTAGGGACATGTTCAGCACAGCTTTGTGGGCCAAAGGGCCGGTATTGAGCTCTAGGTTTTCTATGTGTCTATGAACAACTTTTGCCTTAAATGTAACCAGGGACATGAACTCCACTGCAGTCTGTGGCAGAGCATTCCGCAGATTCACCACTCCGTCTCCCATCCTCTGTTCTAAAAGGTCGCCCCTCAATTTTGAGGCTGTGCCCTCATGTTCTAGATGCCCCCACCATAGGAAACATCCTCTCCACATCCACCCTACCCAGTCCTTTCACCATAGGAAACATCCTCTCCACATCCACCCTACCCAGTCCTTTCACCATAGGAAACATCCTCTCCACATCCACCCTACCCAGTCCTTTCACCATAGGAAACATCCTCTCCACATCTACCCTACCCAGTCCTTTCACCATAGGAAACATCCTCTCCACATCCACCCTACCCAGTCCTTTCACCATAGGAAACATCCTCTCCACATCCACCCTACCCAGTCCTTTCACCATAGGAAACATCCTCTCCACATCCACCCTACCCAGTCCTTTCACCATAGGAAACATCCTCTCCACATCTACCCTACCCAGTCCTTTCACCATAGGAAACATCCTCTCCACATCCACCCTACCCAGTCCTTTCACCATAGGAAACATCCTCTCCACATCTACCCTACCCAGTCCTTTCACCATAGGAAACATCCTCTCCACATCCACCCTACCCAGTCCTTTCACCATAGGAAACATCCTCTCCACATCTACCCTATCCAGTCCTTTCACCATAGGAAACATCCTCTCCACATCTACCCTATCCAGTCCTTTCACCATAGGAAACATCCTCTCCACATCCACCCTACCCAGTCCTTTCACCATAGGAAACATCCTCTCCACATCTACCCTATCCAGTCCTTTCACCATAGGAAACATCCTCTCCACATCTACCCTATCCAATCCTTTCACCATAGGAAACATCCTCTCCACATCTACCCTATCCAGTCCTTTCACCATAGGAAACATCCTCTCCACATCCACCCTATCCAGTCCTTTCACCATAGGAAACATCGTCTCCACATCCACCCTACCCAGTCCTTTCACCATAGGAAACATCCTCTCCACTTCCACCCTACCCAGTCCTTTCACCACAGGAAACATCCTCTCCACTTCCACCCTACCCAGTCCTTTCACCACAGGAAACATCCTCTCCACATCCACCCTATCCAGTCCTTTCACCATAGGAAACATCCTCTCCACGTCCACCCTACCCAGTCCTTTCACCATAGGAAACATCCTCTCCACATCTACCCTACCCAGTCCTTTCACCATAGGAAACATCCTCTCCACATCTACCCTATCCAGTCCTTTCACCATAGGAAACATCCTCTCCACATCCACCCTATCCAGTCCTTTCACCATAGGAAACATCCTCTCCACATCTACCCTATCCAGTCCTTTCACCATAGGAAACATCCTCTCCACATCCACCCTATCCAGTCCTTTCACCATAGGAAACATCCTCTCCACATCCACCCTATCCAGTCCTTTCACCATAGGAAACATCCTCTCCACGTCCACCCTACCCAGTCCTTTCACCATAGGAAACATCCTCTCCACATCTACCCTACCCAGTCCTTTCACCATAGGAAACATCCTCTCCACATCCACCCTACCCAGTCCTTTCACCATAGGAAACATCCTCTCCACATCTACCCTACCCAGTCCTTTCACCATAGGAAACATCCTCTCCACATCCACCCTATCCAGTCCTTTCACCATAGGAAACATCCTCTCCACATCCACCCTACCCAGTCCTTTCACCATAGGAAACATCCTCTCCACATCCACCCTACCCAGTCCTTTCACCATAGGAAACATCCTCTCCACATCCACCCTATCCAGTCCTTTCACCATAGGAAACATCCTCTCCACATCTACCCTATCCAGTCCTTTCACCATAGGAAACATCCTCTCCACATCTACCCTATCCAGTCCTTTCACCATAGGAAACATCCTCTCCACATCCACCCTACCCAGTCCTTTCACCATAGGAAACATCCTCTCCACATCCACCCTATCCAGTCCTTTCACCATAAGAAACATCCTCTCCACATCCACCCTACCCAGTCCTTTCACCATAGGAAACATCCTCTCCACATCTACCCTATCCAGTCCTTTCACCATAGGAAACATCCTCTCCACATCCACCCTACCCAGTCTTTCACCATAGGAAACATCCTCTCCACATCTACCCTACCCAGTCCTTTCACCATAGGAAACATCCTCTCCACATCCACCCTACCCAGTCCTTTCACCATAGGAAACATCCTCTCCACATCTACCCTACCCAGTCCTTTCACCATAGGAAACATCCTCTCCACATCCACCCTACCCAGTCCTTTCACCATAGGAAACATCCTCTCCACATCTACCCTATCCAGTCCTTTCACCATAGGAAACATCCTCTCCACATCTACCCTATCCAGTCCTTTCACCATAGGAAACATCCTCTCCACATCCACCCTACCCAGTCCTTTCACCATAGGAAACATCCTCTCCACATCTACCCTATCCAGTCATTTCACCATAGGAAACATCCTCTCCACATCTACCCTATCCAATCCTTTCACCATAGGAAACATCCTCTCCACATCTACCCTATCCAGTCCTTTCACCATAGGAAACATCCTCTCCACATCCACCCTATCCAGTCCTTTCACCATAGGAAACATCGTCTCCACATCCACCCTACCCAGTCCTTTCACCATAGGAAACATCCTCTCCACTTCCACCCTACCCAGTCCTTTCACCACAGGAAACATCCTCTCCACATCCACCCTATCCAGTCCTTTCACCATAGGAAACATCCTCTCCACGTCCACCCTACCCAGTCCTTTCACCATAGGAAACATCCTCTCCACATCTACCCTACCCAGTCCTTTCACCATAGGAAACATCCTCTCCACATCTACCCTATCCAGTCCTTTCACCATAGGAAACATCCTCTCCACATCCACCCTATCCAGTCCTTTCACCATAGGAAACATCCTCTCCACATCTACCCTATCCAGTCCTTTCACCATAGGAAACATCCTCTCCACATCCACCCTATCCAGTCCTTTCACCATAGGAAACATCCTCTCCACATCCACCCTATCCAGTCCTTTCACCATAGGAAACATCCTCTCCACGTCCACCCTACCCAGTCCTTTCACCATAGGAAACATCCTCTCCACATCTACCCTACCCAGTCCTTTCACCATAGGAAACATCCTCTCCACATCCACCCTACCCAGTCCTTTCACCATAGGAAACATCCTCTCCACATCTACCCTACCCAGTCCTTTCACCATAGGAAACATCCTCTCCACATCCACCCTATCCAGTCCTTTCACCATAGGAAACATCCTCTCCACATCCACCCTACCCAGTCCTTTCACCATAGGAAACATCCTCTCCACATCCACCCTACCCAGTCCTTTCACCATAGGAAACATCCTCTCCACATCCACCCTATCCAGTCCTTTCACCATAGGAAACATCCTCTCCACATCTACCCTATCCAGTCCTTTCACCATAGGAAACATCCTCTCCACATCTACCCTATCCAGTCCTTTCACCATAGGAAACATCCTCTCCACATCCACCCTACCCAGTCCTTTCACCATAGGAAACATCCTCTCCACATCCACCCTATCCAGTCCTTTCACCATAAGAAACATCCTCTCCACATCCACCCTACCCAGTCCTTTCACCATAGGAAACATCCTCTCCACATCTACCCTATCCAGTCCTTTCACCATAGGAAACATCCTCTCCACATCCACCCTACCCAGTCTTTCACCATAGGAAACATCCTCTCCACATCCACCCTATCCAGTCCGTTCACCATAGGAAACATCCTCTTCACATCTACCCTACCCAGTCCTTTCACCATAGGAATCATCCTCTCCACATCCACCCTACCCAGTCCTTTCACCATAGGAAACATCCTCTCCACATCCACCCTATCCAGTCCTTTCACCATAGGAAACATCCTCTCCACATCTACCCTATCCAGTCCTTTCACCATAGGAAACATCCTCTCCACATCTACCCTATCCAGTCCTTTCACCATAGGAAACATCCTCTCCACATCTACCCTATCCAGTCCTTTCACCATAGGAAACATCCTCTCCACATCTACCCTATCCAGTCCTTTCACCATAGGAAACATCCTCTCCACATCTACCCTATCCAGTCCTTTCACCATAGGAAACATCCTCTCCACATCCACCCTATCCAGTCCTTTCACCATAGGAAACATCGTCTCCACATCCACCCTACCCAGTCCTTTCACCATAGGAAACATCCTCTCCACATCTACCCTATCCAGTCCTTTCACCATAGGAAACATCCTCTCCACATCCACCCTATCCAGTCCTTTCACCATAGGAAACATCGTCTCCACATCCACCCTACCCAGTCCTTTCACCATAGGAAACATCCTCTCCACATCTACCCTATCCAGTCCTTTCAACATTCGGTAAGTTTTTAATGAGATCTCCACACATTCTAGTGATTCCAGGCCAAAGCTGTCAAACCGTCCTCATACGTTCACGCAGGGGTGGCCAACCTTTTACATTCCATGCCTCAATTTTTTTTTTACACACGAGTTCAGATGCGCCATACTATTGTACCCCCATTCAATTCTTGTAAAGATATGTTCATATAGACATATTTAGCATTTTTACATGATATATTGATTTAATATAAAAATAAACATTACTTACCTGAATGTGACTTTTATCAAATACATTTTGTCTTTTGATTTCTTCCTTTTTCTTAATCACATATTCTTTCCGTAACTCAGACCCAAGCACTAGCTTCAGTTTTCCTTCTATTTTAGTCTGATGTTGTGTTTTATAGTGTCTATTAAGATCATGTTTTCCATTATGTGAGAAAGTATTTTCACAAACAATGCACAACGGTTTTCCAGATGGACCCGCTATAAATAAGGACTCATTTTCCCACTGTTCACTGAATTCACACTTACTATCACTTTCTGCTTTTCCTTTGCACTGTGATGGGTAACTGAATGTAAAAACAAGGCTTAATTTTCAAAAAAGTACAAAACTGCAAACGTTCACAAAGGATGAACAAAGCACAACTCCGTAGTGCATGAGTGTCGATTGTAAACTGACTGGCAAAAACCTGCGACGCACCGCTGGTGCAGACGCCTGGTGCCTCAGGATCAAACAAGTATCAAACGTGTATTGAACAGTTACGGAATGACTTCAGAACAAACGTCCTTCTTTCCTAGTTTGACTCATTGAACATTTAAAAAAAAATTAAACATAGATTAATGTGAAAGAAGATAACATTCACCAAAATATGTGAACGAAATAATAAAACTGCTAAAATTAATCTCGAAGTTTTAGATTTATTCTGAAGTAAAACTCATTTTGAGCTCTAAGCTACTTGAATTCCTGTTATAGATTTGTTTTCTACAAATCGGTTTTTGGTTATTACTTTTTGCATGAGTAGGCTTACTGTTTTATTATTATCACTGGGGTGCAATGTCCCACTTCTAATCATCCAATGTGCCACAGGTTGGCCACCCGTGTTAACGCCTTCATTCTGGGAATCATCCTCGTAAACCTCCGCTGGACTCTCTCCAATGATAACACATCCTTTCTGAGATAAGGGGCTAAAACTGTTGACAATACTCCATGTGTGGCCTGACTAGTGTGTTATAAAGTCTGAGCATTATCTCCTTGACTTTATATTCCATTCCCCTTGAAATCATTCCCAACATTGCATTTGCCTTCTTCACCACAGATGGTCCTCCTGCACCCTGAGAGTGGCCTCATCGTGGTACAGGAGTAGGCTATCGACTGACATGACAGAACAAGAATGGTATTTAAAATTAAAACGTTTGACCACTGGGAACTTCTGCATTTGGTGGATGCAGCAGAGGTGCTGGATGAAACGGTCCCCCCAGTTTATGACGGGACTCATCGATGTAGAGGCGGCTGCATGAGAAATTTGGAGAGACCAGAAAAGTATGGACGACCTCGGCAGATTCGCAGGTGATGTGTTGCCTCACCTGAACTGACTATTCGGGGCCCTGACTGGAGGTGTGCCACGCAGGCTGCTTGCTGGGATGTGACGGACGATGAGTGGGGAGGGTCGAATGGACAACGGAATCACGGCGACAGCATTCTCTGCAGAAAGTGGAGAGCAGGGAGAAGTCGAGGTATGTTTAATGGTAGGTTCCCTCTAGATGACGTGTTGGATGAGGAGGCGCATGTGGAGGTGGGTAAGGACAGAGGAAATCTATCAATGGAAGGTGGCCGGACGGTGGGGTGAGTGAAGATGTTTGGGAATTGGAGATGTGGGTGAGGGCAGGAAGGGAAACCCTGTTCTTTGAAGGAGGACAGCTCTGATGTACATCATGAATCACTCTTCACTGTTGACCAAATTTATTCTGGATAATAAATACCACGATATTTATTGGTTACCTCGATACCACTCTTGGATTGTATTTGTGGTTCAGATAGTTTCTGTTGACCTTTTTACCCAGAAGAGAGTATTTCTGGTGTCACATTGTCCCAAGGAGGCCACAGTCGTCCTGCTGTGGCCTGATTGAGGTGTAACGTGGAGAGAGCAGAGAGATCAAAGCTGCAAGAGCAGGGGGTGGGGTAAATAGAGAAGTTTTAAAATAGTGAAGGGTGGTGAATGTCCAGACTTCTCGACCCCAGTGTGGACGATGACTGGGAGAGTTTAGAGGGCATTGTGGAAGGGTCTGAGAAGCTGTGACGCCAGGTCAGACCAATGGCAGGGAGAGGCTGAAGCGGCCCGGCGGCCTGATGCTACTGTGTTCTTGGACGCAACAGTCACACGCTGACTGCCGTGCTACAGGTGCCACGAGGGACAAATCTAAGTCCTGGAGAGCATCGCGCGTCCCGTTGTGGTGTGCGTGGTGTAGCAGTTCTGGCAGTGGAAGATCAGAAGAGAGAAGTGTTCAAGCAATGGGGTGATCTCAGAGCCGACACTGAGTACTGCCCCTCACGTTAATGGTCTCCCCCGGTGATGTAGGATGCGTCAGGCGAGCAGAGGAAGGGTATGATCCCGGCGCACTCCACTGCCTCTCCAAGGCACCACATACCGATCATCTTCATGGCTGCCTGCTGGCGGTCCTCATCCTCCATCTGGTACGCACTGAAGTGGGTCTCGATGATGCCGGGAGCCGGGTAGTTGACCCTGGTGTTGAGAGGGGCATTTTGATGGCTAGTCCCTTGGTCAGGGCCAGCAGCGCTGGTCAGGGACATCATCAGGAGGGCCATGGGGCTGACCAAGATGATGGAGCCATCCCCTCGCCTCTGCATTTGGGACATCACCAGCTGTGCCAGTGGGGCGGCTGACTTGTTGCTCGGATTTCCAGCATCTCTCGTTTGTGGTTTGATTGACTTTGATGTCCAGGACCTTGTTCCAGACAATCGGGCAAAGAACGGTCAACGGGTCAGCGATGAACTCCAGGATGTCAATGCCCCCGAAACGGCGACCCCTGCTCCGCGCCCTTATCCGTGTGGCAGATGACGGGCAGGCCATCCGCCCGCAGCGCGAGCTCCTCCGCGTTCTTGCCCTTGCGGCTGCTGATCATCGCGTATGTTCTGTTCTGGGCTCGGGGCCGCGCCACTGCTGGCCTGCTTCTCTGGCTGGACGCCATCTCCAGAACCACCTGCCCCAGCCGCATAGCCCGAGTTCAAAAAGCCGACTGGAAGTCACGCAGTTGCCCCGCGGCAATAGATAGGCAGCATGTCCCACCCCGGACACGCTGAGGCCAAACTTTTCTGCCATTTGCCCGAACATCCTTTGCTTCTTCTTCTGACTTTTAATGACTGTTGTCAGTCCAACTTAAAGGTGCATTACCGCCACCAAGTGGACTGGAGTGTGGTGTAGAGAGTAGAAAGCAGAATTACCCCCAGAAGCCCTAAAGATTGTAAATAATGAAACACAATAGTGTGAATTAAAGTCACTTACATAACTTAATATTTAAGTTTTTAAATGAAAACTATCAACCCCCAAAGACAGTAGTGCAGCCTGCATTGGCTTTCCTTCAACCTTCCATGATTCACATTGTAATAGAATGTGTTCAACTGTTTCGGAATGATGGCAAAACCTACACACCTCAGAGTGATGTTTTCCAACAAGACATGAGGAATAACTAAGCATAGTATGCCCAATTATAAATTGAGTTGATATAATTTCTTCCTTTCTTGATTTACCCTCTTCTCCCATCAACCCAACAGTTTTACGTATTCTATAAAAGTTTCTTGCCTTGTGCTTACTATCCCACAATGGCTTGGCATAATCCCTCAAACTTTAATCCTCACCAGCCCCTCAGCTTCTGATTTGGCAAGTGGAAGCTCGTCATCCACAGTTGAACTTTTAATGGCTTTTTTAGCCAAATAATCAGCCCGCTCATTCCCCTCAACACCCACAAATAGAGGACCAGTATTTTGAATATGAAATAAAGTTTGAAGAGCTTCCGGCAGTAAACCTGACCTACTGCTAGAATGATCTGTTTTAAAACTAATCAAAACCAAAAAAGAATCTGAAGAAATCACAACTGAAGAAGTATTTCCTGCACCCAATGTAAGCCCAAAATGATGCCAACCAATCATGCTGTATATACTTATAAAATGGTAAGTTTCTTTATTGTTATCTGTAATTCAGGCACAAACATAGCCACACCAACATTCCTAGTTAATTATCTTTTCATCCGTCTGTAAAAATGGCTAACATATCATAATTATTTTCTTTAACATACTAATGAACCAACAGACTCTCAGACACATCAGAATCCTGAGACCTCATTAAATCACGCAACCTAAAATCAACTAAATTTATTGGACTGAACCAAGGCGGGGTTACTGAGAAACCATATTGCATTATCCAGCAAACCCATATTCCCAGCCACCCAAAACAAAAAACACTCTCCTCGTGGTGTTGCCAACAGTCCTCCAACGTACTTCTAACAGGATGTTTACTTCTTTGCCCCTCAAATTAACCCAGTATGTTAACAACTTAACTCTCTGCAACTGTAAGGGTAATTGTCCCATTTCAACCAGTAACGTTGAAACAGGAGATGTTTTTATTGCACCACAACACAGTTTCAAAGCCTGAGCTTGTATCACGTCCAAATGTTTTAAATTTGAAGATGAAGCTGATCCATAAGCCACACAGCCATCAAGTACAGATCTAATTAACCCAATACAAATGGTCAATGAAGATTTTCGTGCAGCACCCCAAGAATACCCACAAAGAAACCCGAGTATATTTAATAATTTATCAATTATTTTACTGATATGGGGCTTCCATGTCAGACTACCCAGCCACACGGTAAGAAATCTTACCACTGACCCTTCTTCCTGAGTTTGACTGTATAATTTCATATTAAATGCAGGGCTATGATCCTCTTTGTATAACACAAAATTTGCATTTTACCCTCTGGAAGCTTAAATTCTGATCTATTTGCCCATAGTTTCGACCTCATTAATCACTAATTGCATCCTATATATAGTTAAATTGAAATTTCTACCTCTAATCCAGAAAGCTCCTTGATTTGCAAAAAGTGACTTACCCACCTTAGTACCTATCTCAGAGAAAGTATCATTAATCATAATATTAAACAACAAAGGGCTACAAATACTGTCTTGTGGGATCCCATTCTCTGTCTCATAGCAGCCCGAATATACCTTACCGGCACTCACCTGCATAGACTGTCCAAATAAAAAACTCAAACAAAATTATATTGCCTTCCTCTCGCCCCTGCTTTCTATAATTTAATCGCAGGCCTTCCTAATCCCGAACTGTAACAGCATCCGACCGACATTGGCACCGATGGTAAAGCAGGAATTAGGACAACTCCGCCCCCAGCAAACCGGTTTCTGGCCTTGTTACGTAACCCCGCCAAATGCCAATACAGAGGCAGCGAGGACAAAGCGTCCCGCTCTGTTCCTAAGTCAGACTGTTGCAGCTGTTGACCACATCGTATGACCAGACGACCACTGGTGACACATCAGATCCCCAGCCCAGACTTGCACCATTTCACATAAAGCACGGACAAAATGTCGGAGCTGGTGGACCTCAGCAAGTCAGACGGCATCCGTGGAGCTGTAAACAGTCGACATTTTGGGTTGGGACCCTTCATCTACATGGATGCCGGCCGACTTGCTGAGTTCCTCCAGCATTTTGTGTGTGTTCTCTGGATTTCCAGTATCTGCAGAGTACTCTGTCAACGAATCAGCCCTTCACATGGCCTCATCTCCACCCGTGCTGCAACATGATAAACACGCTCGCTGATGTCATATCAGGTGACAGCTTCACTTGCCCGGGTGGGCAGAATCAAAAGCTGAGAGCCAACGCATCCATCATCAAGGACCACCACCATCCAGGCCATGTTCTCTTTTTCGCATCAGGAACGGGTACAGGAGGCTTAAGGCCCACACCAGCAAATTCAGGAACAGTGATCCCTCAACCATCAGGCATAACTTCACTCACCCCGACACTGAACTGCTCCCATGACCTATGGACTCACCTTCAAGGACTCTACAACTCACATATCTACTGCTTATTTCTTATTATTGTTGTTTTTTTTTTCCATTTGTATTTGCAAATTGTTGACTTTTGTTTCCCAGTCTTGTGTGTTGCTTTTCATTGATTTTATCTTCAAATTCATAGAAACTTCATTATCTGTCATCATGTACGAGATTCGTTTGCTGGGCATAGTCAGGAAATACGATAAATATAATAGGATCGATGAAAGACTGCATCCAATAAAGCAGACAACCACAGCGCGGAAGACAAAAAGCTGCGTAAATATCGGACAATATAATAAATAAATAAGCAATAGGTATTGAGAGCATCAAATGAAGAGTTCCTGAAAGTGAGTCCACAGGTTGTGGGAATAGTTCAGTGATGGGGCAAGTGAAATGTAGTGAAGTTATTCCCTCTGGTTCAAGACCCTGATGGCTGAGGGGTAATAACTGTTTCTGAACCTGTTGGTGCCAGTCCTGAGGTTCCTGTTGGCAGCAGAAAGAAGAGAGCCTGTCCTGTGAGGTGAGGGTACCTGATGATGGAAGTTGCTTTCCTGCGACCACACTCCATGTAGATGTGCTCAGTTGTGGAGAGGGGTTTACCTGTGATGGACTAGGCCGCATCCAATAGTTTTGTAAGACTTTCCATTCAAGTGCGTAAATGTTTCCATACCAGGCTGTGATGCAGCCAGTCAATATTCTCTCTCCATCACACATCAATAGAAGTTTGTCAAAGTTTTAGATGTCATGCCGAATCTTTCCAAACTTCTCAGGAAACAGAGGTGTTGCCGTGCTTTCTTCGTCATTGTACTTGTGTGTGGGCCAAAGGGCAAATGATAGGCGGGGAGAAGAGGTAAAAGGCCAGCGTGGGAAATAAAAGAAGGGGGAGGGGGAGGGAGTTTTTTTAAAACCGGAAGGAGGTATCGATATTCATGCCAACCGGTCGGAGGCTATCCAGACAGAATGTAAGCTGTTGCACCTCCACCCTGAGAGTGGCCTCATCTTGGCACACGAGGCGGCCGTGGACTGAAATAACGGGATGTGAGTGGGAATTGAAATTAAAATTCCTGGCCACTGGGAGGTTCCACTTTTGGGCAATGGAATGAAGCTCTCAATGAAAGCAGCCCCCAATTTACATGATCTCATGAATGAAGAGGAGGCCACATTGGGAGCACCGGACACAGTAAATGACCCCAGCACAGTCGCAGGTGATGTGTTGCCTCACCTGGAAGGACTGTTTGGGGCTGTGAACGGAGGTGAAGGAGAAGGTGAATCGGCTGGTGTAGCATGTAGGCCGCTTGCAGAGGTAGATGACAGGAGGGGGATTAGTGGGGAGGGACAATCGGACAGGAGAATCACAGATAGAGCGATCCCTGTGGCAAGCAGTGGGGGGGGGAAGGTAAGGGTATATTTACCTTCCTTTGGAGGTTGTGGGGATGAAATATTCAACACAGAGGCAACGTTGTGGTGGGTAAGGACAAGAGAAACTCTTACAGTGTTAAGGTGGCGGGAAGATGGATTGTCTGTGGGTGTTGGTGAAACGGAGGAGATGTGGGCGAGGGCAGAATAATTAATGGAGGAAGGGAAACACTGTTCTTTGAAGGAGGAGGACACCACCGATGTGTACATATCTCATGAATCACTTTTCACATTGTCCGAATTCATTCTGGAACTTCACTTGATATTTTTTCGGTGCTTGGAATCTGGAATGTATTCATCATCCAGATAGTCTCGGTCGATCCTTTCCCTCAGAAGAGAGCATCGCTGGTGTCACGTTGCCCCAAGGAGGGGATACCTCGTCGTTCTGCCTTGTTCTGATTGGGTTGTAATGTGGAGAGGGCAGAAGGGTCAGGGATGCAAGACTAGGCGATTGGGGGTTAATACAGGAATGTGTTGAAAAACCATCCAGTGAAGGAAGGGTGGTGAGTCAGCAGATTTCTTGACCCCAGACTGTGTTAATCTCTGGAAGTGTTTATAGAGCAGGGTGATAAATTTGAGGGCATTGGGGTATGTTTTGAGAGGAGAGAGGCCTGTGTAAATACTGCATAACAGGGCGAGGTTCAAGAGGCCTGGCTTCCTGCCAATCCTGGTCTTCCTGAGGCACAACAAACATTGACTGTGTGGGAAATGGTACCAAATCCTGAAGAGCACCTCGGGGCTCGCTGTGGTGTGGGTGGCGCAGGGGGCCCGGTGTTGGCCACCTCAGAGCCGGCACTGGATGCCGCCGCTCACGTTAATGGTCTCCCCCGTGATGTAGGAGGCGTCAGGCGAGCAGAGGAAAGAGACAGCCCCGGCGCAGTCCTCGGCCTCTCCCAGCCGCCGCATGTCGATCATCTCCGTGGCCGCCTGCCGCGGGCCCTCGCTCTCCCACATGCTCGCGCTGAAGCGGGTCTTGATGATGCCGGGAGCCAGGCAGTTGACCCTGATGTTGAGCGGGGCCAGCTCGGTGGCCAGCACCTTGGTCAGGGCCAGCAGAGCCGTCTTGCTGACCGAGTAGGGGCCCAGCATGGGTAAGGGCCGGTAGCCGGCCACGGAGCTGACCAGCACGATGGAGCCGCCTCCTCGCCTCTCCATGTGGGGCACCACCAGCTGCGCCAGCAGGGCGGCCGATTTCACGTTGATGTCCAGGATCTTGTCCCAGGCGCTCTCCGGGCAGTCCAAGGTGCGGCCGGCGAAGGGGTTGACGGCAGCGTTGGACACCAGGATGTCGACGCCCCCGAACCGGCCGACCGTCTCGGCCACCAGCGACTCCCGCTCCGCGCCCTTCCCGACGTGGCAGACGGTACCCGAGACGGACAGGCCCTCGGCCCGCAGCCGCGACACCGCCTCCTCCACTTTCTTGCCCTTGCGGCTGCTGATCATCACATGGGCGCCGTCCTGCGCCAGGCGCCGGGCCACCGCCAGCCCGATCCCCTGGCTTGAGGCCGTCACCAGAGCCACTTTGCCCAGCAGCATGGTTCGAGTCCGAGAGGGCGGCTGGAAGCTGCGGCAATGACTGTCGGCGCGACCCGCCCCGCCCCTCCCCGGATGCGCCGAGTCCGGCTCCGCCTGCAGCCCGAACATCCATCCGGTCCTAATGCACTCACTGCCCCCGCAGTCACAGCGCTAACTACCCCAGTTCATAGCGGACTGCTTTACCCCACCAATGCCCCGTGCTGTGGCCGGACTGTCCACCGCGTCCAGACCCGCAGCGCTTCACAACACGCCGCGGGTCAGGCAGAATCCACGCAGGAGTGAGTGTAATGGACACTGAGCTCTGCCAGCGTTTTGTGTGTTCTCTGGATTTCCAGCACACGCAGAATCTCTCGCGTCCATGATTTCCTGGCTCACGTGACCTCCTCTCCACCCGTGACAAAGGGACAAAAGCTGAGAGCCGATGAAACCGGCCATGCTCTCTGTTCACATCAGGAACGGGTACGGGAGCCCCAAGACCCACACCAGCAGGGTCAGGAACATCAGGCTCCTGAACCAGTCGGGATAACCCCAACACTGACCTGTTCCCTCAACCTGTGGACTCGATTCCAAGGGCCCTCCAGCTCAGGTATCTACTGCCTATTTGTTGTTACCTTTGTATATTTTTTCTTCTTTGCATTTGCAGAGTTTGTTGACTTTTGGCTCTTTGTTCATTTTTGTGTGTGGCTTTTCACTGATTCTACTTCAAAGCAAGTTTATTATCAAAGGCATGAGATTCGATTTCTTGTGGACATAGTCAAAAAGTCCAATAACCACAACACAATCAGTGTAGGACTGCACCCAATAGAGTAGACAATCAGAGTGTCAGGGACAAGAACTGTTCATATACTGAAGAAAAAAGGGAATAATAATAAATATTGAGAACATGTGGAGTGCTTGAAGGGAAATCCATAGGTTGTGGGAACAGTTCAGTCTTGGAGTAATTGAGGTTGAGTGAAGTTAGCCCCTTTGGTTCAAGAGCCTGCTGGTTGAGGGGTGTTAACTGTTCCTGAACCTGGTGGTGTGAGTCCCGAGACTCCTGTACCTTCTGCCTGATGGCAGGAGCCAGAAGCGAGCAGGACCTGGGTGGTGGGGGTCCCAGTTGATGGATGCCTCTTCCCTGCGTAGATTTGCTCAGTGGTGGGGGGGGGGGGTGTTTTATCTGTGATGGACTGGCTTGTATCAGCTACTTTTTGTAGGATTTCGCATTCAAGGGCATTGGAGGTCATACCAGGCTTTGAGAAAGCCAGTCAATATACTCTCTACCATTTATCTATTGAAGACTGTCAAAGTTCTCGATGCTATGTCAAATTGTCATAAACTTCTAAGCAGAGGGGCTGCCATGCTTTCCTCGTAACTGCACTGATGTGCTGGGGTCCAGGACAGGTCGTCTACACTGAGGAATTTAATGTTGGTGGCCTTCTTCACCTCTGAGCCCCCAATGAGGAGTGGCTCGTGACCTCCAATTTCCTCCTCCTGAACTCAATAACCATCTCCTTGGTCTTGCTGACCTTCGGGAAGAGGTTGTTGATGTGGCTCCACTCAGCCAGATTTTCAATCTCCTTTGATACGGCCTACAACAGTGGTGTTGTCTGCAAACCTGAATGTGGCGTTAGGACTGCGCCTAGCTACGCAGTCTTAAACGCAAAGTGAGTAGAGCAGGGGCTGAGCACACAGCCTTGTGGTGCACCCGTGCTGATGGTGAATGTGGAGGAGATGGTTTTGCCAATCCGAACTGGCTGGGATCTACAAATGAGCCAATCGAGGATGCAATTGTATAAGGAGGTATTGAGGCCAAGGTCTAGAAGCTTATTGATTAGAGGGGATGGTGGTTTGAATGCTGAGCTGTAGTCGATTAAGGGCATCCTGATATATGTACCTTTGCTGTCCGGATGTTTCCGGATTGAGTGAAGAGCTGCTGTGGACCTGTTGTGCTGGTGGGCAAATTGAAGTGAGTAAGAATCGCTTCTCCGGTGGGAGTTGATATGTTTCATCTTCAACCTCTCAAAACACTCCATCAGTGTCGATGGAAGTGCTGCTGGCAGGTTTCCACCTTCCTCTTGGGCCCCGGTGTATTTGAGGCCTGCTAGAAGCAGGTGGGTACCTCAGACTGCTGAAGCAAGAGGTTAAAGATCTCAGTGAACACCCCAGCCAGCTGATCAGCGCAGGTCTTTCCCATCTGGGCCCGATGCTTTCTGTGGGTTGACCTTCCCACGGAAGATGCTCTCACGTCGGCCTCAGAGCCTGAAGTGACTGGGTCATCGGGGGCTGCAGGAGTTTGTGATGATTGCTCCAGGTTTTGACCATCACAAGATGTAGGAGACTTGTTTGTTTGTACTTACTGTGAACGCCTGTAAGAAAATTGATTTCAGGGTGATGTATATGTGTACTTTGATAATCAACTAACTTTGAACATGGGGTGGAATTACATTCTGATGTCTGTGCGTACAGTTTGTCTTTGCTGACGGTGTGCTCTCTGGCACTGCTCAATGCACACAGACAGCCTTTCCTGGTTGCTTGTCTTTAGACTTAATATAAATAATGTGTTTCAGTACTGGGAAAACCTGCTGGCAAACTCAATATGTAAAGATGAGTGATTGCCTCGGCCCTCCTGTTTCCAACAACAGCAGGACAGTAAAAGTGACAGGTATTACAAGTGGAGTCAGACTAAAGGCCAGACCGATCCAAAGCAGGTGGTGGTGAGGGAGGTTGAGATGGTTTCAAGGAGACAGCGAGGTAAGGGAGAGGCATGCGGCGGTTCTGGGGTTGAGTCTCTTGCAGAATCTTAAGGTGGATAATTCCCAGACCATGGCGGTTCTTCCCCGAGTTATTAGAAGAGATTGTTGACAGATATCTTTCTATCCTCTTTAACCGCAGGCGAAGTCCAAAAGGATTGGGGAATAACCAGTATTTTCCACTGTTTAAGAATCGCACAAAGAACAAAGCAGGAAATAGTGGGCCTTCCGTCAGTGGTGGGAGTACTGAAGTATAGAGACCGACCTTCTGCCTAGTCTCACCCAGATCACATCCCCCCGACCCTCTGTCATCCACGTACCTATCTAAACTTACCTTAAATTGATTCTGCATCTACCACTCTCACCCTGAGTGAACGCGTCCCACGTCCGATTCCCCGGAAATATTTCCCCTTTCACCCCTGCGCTCTGGCTCTAGTCTTACCCAACCTCGGGGGAAGAAACCTTTATGCATTCACTCTGTCTACACCGCTCATAAATTTGTATACATCTGGTGGTCAGCACAATGCTTTACAGTACCATCCACCCAGTTTCAATTCCTTCTGCTGTCTGTAAGGAGTTTGCATGTTCTCCCTGTGACCATGTGGGCTTCCTTTGGGAGCTCCGGTTTCCTCCCACTGTCCACAGACGGAGCAGTTGGAAAGTTAATTGTTTGTTGTAAATTGTCATGTGATTCGGCTAGCATTGAACTGGGGAGATTTCAGGGAGGTGCAGCTCAAAGAGCTGAAAGGGCCAATTCCACACTGTATCGCAATAAATAATAAATAAATAATGGGATAAATAAATAAATAAGATCTCCCCTTATTCTCCTGCACTCCAGTGAATACAGTACTAACTTATGTAATTTTCCTGAATAACCCAGGTCCCAAAGTCCTGCTAAGTTTTCCCTGAACTCTTTGAATTTTACTGATAACCTTTCTGTAGCCATGGGACCAGAATTGCACACAATACCCCAAACTCAGCTTTGCCAATGCCATTTACAGCCACTGTGGCGTTGTGGTTGGCACAACACTATTGCAGCTTGGGCCGTTAAGTTTGGAGTTGAATCCTGGCATTCTCTGGAAGGAGTTTCCACTTCCTCCCTGTGAAATGTGTGGATTTCCTCCCACATTAGTAGGTTAATTGCTCCTTGTGAATTGTCCCTTGATTAGGTTAGGGTTAATTGGGGTTGTTGGGGTTGCAGTGCTGTGCAACTCGAAGGGCCAGAAGGGTCTGTTTTGTGCCATATCTCTAAATAAGTAAACAAACTTCAGCATAATATTCCAAACTCTGTACTTGGGTCCAGGTTTATGAATGCGTGGTGCTATTCTGGATGTCCAGCGTCTGCAGAATCTTTTGTGTTCACGACCCTATCTACATGTAATTCCACTGTCAAGGAATAGGCATCTGTTTCCCACGTCCCTTTGTTCTATGGCACAACTCATGGCCCTCCAAGATGACCAAAACCTTGTGGTTTGGAGGTTTGCACGTTTCAATAAGCTGGAGAGCTATGGTGGCTGGAGTCAAGGCTTTATGTTTTGTCTCTTTGTAGGGTCACCCATGCCAAATGGGTCAAAGGGTAGAGGTCAGACTAAGTGGTCCGTCGGTTCTCCAGATTTGGGGGCTCAGCTCAGGGCTAACAACCCTATCTGGTCAAACAAAACTGTTACGGAAACAGCAATGAAAAATCCTTCTACATCTATATGAGCCGATATTCCTGAGAGTCCACCTGGGACTTGCAGAAGTGAAAACTGAGAGGAGGCTACTGGCATGATCATGGAAGCCCTGAACACTGCCGAGACTAAGGCCAATTCCGAAATTGGCCAAAGGCAGAAAGAGATGAAGAACCTTCATTGTCGCCCTTCATACAAGTGGCGTAACGGGCAGTAGTTCAGCTCATAGGCATACCATTCATTGTCTATGTCTTCCAAAGTTCAACATCTCACAAGTCTTATTGGACAGATTCTTAGGGACAGGATCTGCTCACACCTGCAATAGTGTAGACATTACTGTAGAAGTGAAGACCTTGACTTTGTGGATGATCTTGCATTACTATCAGATACAGACCAGCACCTGTCTACCTTTGGAGGACAGGTTGGATAGAGTCAGCTAGAGAAAGACTGAGATCATAACCCTCAATGTAGTTTCCTCCTCCCATCAAGGCAGACTCGCCTACCTGGGCAGCGTCATTCGACAGGATGGTGGGACCAAGGTCGACATCTAGTACAGACTCAGCAGAGTTAGAAATGAGCAAGATATGGGGATCAACCAAGTCCAGCGTCCACACCAAGGTGAAGCTACCAGAGCTGTGTTCTGTCCTCACTCTTGTATGGGTCAGAATGCTGCTGCATGACAGAGAGCAAACTTGCCAAACTGTCATCATTTCACACCAACAGCTGCACTAGATGTCCACCATCTTGCCAAATGATGCTGCCCAGGTAGGGAGGAGAAAGAAGGCTGAGGTGGAGGAGTGTTATTCTAACTGGAGGCCTGTGACCAGTGGTGTTTGGCAAAGATTAGTGCTAGGTCCATTGTGAATTGCAATATATTTTGGGTGCCACAGTAGCATAGCATTTAGCTTGATGCTAATACAGCTTGGGGGTTCAAAGGTTGGAGTTCCTTCCCAGTATCCTGTGTAAGAAAGTTTGTATGTCCTCCCTGTGAGCGCATGGGTTTCCTCTGGATGCCCTGGTTTGCTCCCAAAGACCAATTAGTAAGGCAATTGTCCGATGATTTGGCTAGGGTTCACTAGGATGCTGCCTGGATGAGAGGCTATGAGTAGAAGTTGGACAAACTGGGATTGATTTCTCTGCAGCATTGATAAGTGAGAGGCATACGAAGGTTATAAATTCAGTGTCTTCATGAAATAGAAGAGTATATAGGTTGAAGGTGAGAGTTGGAAAGTTTAAAGGAGTTTTACACGGTGAGTGATAAGTGCCGAGAGGCTCTCTGGAATACTGAAATTACCACTGCTGCAACACAGTGTTAACAACCCCGTTGGGCAGAAGCCAATTAAAGTGACAGAATGGCAATACACAACATTTCCTCTCTATTTTTAACCATTTTGCAAGGACAATGTAAGAAGAGGATTAAATTTTACAGAAATCATTTTTGAGTCAACCTTGATACGTACAAAAATGTGTAACAGGAAGTGGTGTTAGCTTGGAATATGGTAATGCTTTGAGAATGTACAGGAGCGTGCAGCCATGAGATTAAATAATGCTGATAAAAAATGTCCTTCTGCAAAACATGTTGTTTCCGTCTTTAAATTATGTGCCTGGGACAATAATACATTATGGTGCTCAGGTGTCCATGGAAGCCCAACGAGTATCCACGGGTACAATGGGGGGGAGTTTTGGGAAACTCATGTTTCCCAAGTTTTGGGAGTTTTGGGTACACATATTCGAGTGAGTCATGGATCATAGAACAGGAACAGGCTGTTCGGCCCTCTATGTTGTGCCGAACCAACTACATTAGTAATCAAACGGACAACTAAACTGCCTGCAGAATATCCGTACCCTGTTTTCCTCACACTCATGGGCCCATCTAAACGTCTTTTAAAAGCCCCTCATGTTTCTGCCTCTTCCACCACCCCAGGCAGCGCATTCCAGGCACCCTGCACCCTCCGTGTAAAAAAAACTTGCCCCTCACATCTCCTTTATAATTACCCCCTCACGCCTTAAATGCATGTGCTCTGGTGTTTGACATTTCAAACCTAAGGAAATGTTTGTCTACTCTTCCTCTCATAATCTTTTTACAACAAATGCATGTAATATTTGATCATTTTTCTCAATAAATAAATGAACAAGTATAAAGTTTTTTGTGTTATTTAATTGGGTGCTTGTTGGGACTTGTGTGAAGATCAGGGTTCACAAACTTTCTAGCAGTATACAGCTCTGAGGTTCATCTTCCCACAGACAGCCACAAAACAGAGAAAACCATCAAACCACAGAGTCATGGAAACAGTTTAGGAATGTTCAGATTAGTTCAGTTCAGTACTATTTAATCCAGTGTCATTCGTTGACTGCAGGCTGCAGAGCCAGTCTGACATAATCAAAATCACATGAAATCGCAGTGCGAAAGTAATGAGAAACACAGAATAACTGAACTAGAGTCCAATGCACAAACTACGCTGATTAAACCTTGCCCAAGGCCCAGGTTCTCGGCACCATCCTCTGGTAACATCGAGCAAACACCAATCACATACATACACCTTCCTCTGCAGCAGCAAGCGAGAGGCAGAGAAAGAGAGATGGGTCAAAGCAGGCAGATGGCGCTGAACCCTGCTCACCTTCTGCTTTTGTCTTCGTTGATTTCAATCTTTCTCAACGCTTTCTGCAGTGAGATCAGTGTGAAATGAAATCGATCACAGTCTCCAGGCTGCAAACCTCACTGAACTCCCTCGGAGATAGCAGAAAGGGCCAAATTGCTCAAACAGCCTGAAAGCACAGCAGCAGGATGTAAATCAGTTCCAGTAGCACCAGAATCCCATGTAGGGCCCTGGCTCACATCTTTACTGTTATGTTGTAGGTATTTCATTTAGCAGCTCTGTAAGAACTGTTTGTTCTGCTTTCAGCCTGATGTTGCAGATAAGGGACGATGTGGAATGTGTACCATCCAATTAGCGGGAGGTGTTTCTTGGTGAGGGACAATAACGTTGGTCTTGGGCTTTTGTTCAGGAGGAGATGAAGAGGGAAGACGCTGGGGAGAACCGGCTGTAGCATACGATCAGGTGGGAGACCCGTTTGTCCAAGATGGATTGTGAGTGACGTTCGGTAGGTGGTTTCACGTTGATCGAGGGCTCAGTGCATGAGTGACAGAGAAGTTCATGATGAGCTCCAAATTGTTCACATTTAACTGTTTAATTAGAATGGGCCCTTTTCTTTTTGTTATTCTTCACTAACCCTTCAACTAAGATTCATAAATATAATTCCTTTAGTCGTATGCAGTGCACTGACTGCTATTTCAGGGTAGCTAATTACACTGCGTCCACACAAACCGGGGGTTTGAGTGGGGGTGGGCTCGCGACTCAATCTCACGTTTGGCGGCGAGGCTGAAGGATTGTCTTCCCTAGTCCTACACAGACAAGGAAACCAGAGTGTTTCACATATTTGGAAGAAGAAGGAATGATTAGCTTTGTGAACTGCCTGAAGGACATTGGATTTGGTTGTGCTGTTCACTGGTACCAGCTTCCTCATCGGTTTATTTGACTTCTCTGGGGTGACTCCTTTGTGAAAAAGTGGGAATCTCGCCTTTGGCCAGGACTGTGACTGGTGGTAAGGGACAAACTGAAACAAGGCACAGACAGGGCTGCAGGAGCTGGGGTTGCAGCTGGTGTTCTGTCAGACTGGTTCAGAGTGAATTTGTTATCAAAGTAATGTATGTCACCAAATACAACCCTGAGATTCATTTCCTACTGAGCAAACTCAATAACTTCAATAACCATGATAGAAGCAATGGAAGACCGTACCATCAGGGTGTGCAAAATAAATAAACTGTGCAAATACAAAAAGAAAGAAAGAAAAATAGTGATTGTAATTAAGCAATAAATTTCCTTTTTTGATATCTCTTTTTTTGCCTTTCAGGGTTCTTCTGAAGACCCTGACCTGGAGTTACACGCTGACTTTGGATCTTGGTGGGAATGGGACCCGCTCTCGGGGTTTCACGACTGGCCGTTATTTGGCACGCCAAGGAGGGCTGAGATCCCATGGCTCTGGAGGTGAGCGGATCGAAGGTCGGTGTCCCAGCAGGAGATCGGTGTGTCGTGGGAGTCGGAAGATCTACGGTTGTGTGCCCAGAAACCCAAGATCTTTGGGCACAGAGCTTGAAAAAAAAGCAACGTAATGGATTTGTAACATTGTAAACCAGCGAGTTGTTTTTATGTCTCCCCCCTCGCTGTGAAGTGGAGACACATCTTTCTCCCTTATTAGGGAGAGAGAGAGCGTGTGGTATGTCGAATACCGGGTGAACGAGTCGTCTTTGGGGTACTGCAAGTCTGTGTCTTTACTGTTGCTTTGCTGCACGCTGGAGTGCTCGATGGGGGGTGCAGATGCTTTTTTTTGTCGGTGGGGAGAGGGGGGCATTGCTGCTCGCTGCCACTTACGCACAGAAGGGAGGGGAGCTGGTGGAGGGGGGACTCTTCATTCTTTGGGGCACTCCTCTGTTTTTGTGGATGGTTGCGAAGAAAAAGCATTTCAGGATGTATATTGTACAGGCAGTCCGCGAGTTACAAACGTCCAACTTACTGACAACTCGTACTTACGAATGGAAGGAGTGTGTTGAGTGTGTAACTTTGTATTTGGCTTAAATATTTCTTGGCAAGATTCACCCTGGCACCCCCCACCACTCTTCCAGTTAGCACCGCCCCTACTTGTCCCATTTAACCTGTCTCAGTGTGGGTGGTCTTTAGGACCCGGAGCAGCACAAGACCTGCCGCCCGCGGCTGCTGCTGTAGTTTTTTATTAAGTGCGATCGTGAACAATAGCCAGATCAGAAATGCAGAGCAAGTCAACTAGTTCCCAAAGAGAATTCTGATAGGCCAATCAGACAGTTCACTGCTGCTCAGAAATAGAACATAAAATCCACAGTTTTGTTCCGTTGACGGAAAACAATCGCGATTGAAAATAAAGTGGAAATAATAAAGCGATTAGAAAAAGGTGAAACACCATCCGTCATTGGAAAAGCTTAAGGCTACAGTCGGTCAACAGTCGGAACAACTTTAAAGGATACAGGTAAAGGATAAAGCGAGAATAATGGAACATGTGAAAGGCGCTGCCCCGATGAAAGCTACACTTATTACTAAGCAACGCAGTGGTTTAATTATTGAAATACATACTTTTCTTAAGTGTTTTATATGCATAGAAAGGTAAAATATATACTATATACTAAGACAAACATTTGACTAAATAATATCGGATGTCCCTGTTCCGACTTGTGTACAAATCCGACTTAAAGACAGACTCAGGAATGGAACTCGTTCGTAACCTGGGGACTGCCTGTATACATTTCTATGACATTAAATGTATCTTTGAAATCTTTGAATAAATATTGAGAACATAGATTAAAAGTCAGAGTACACTGTGAATTTTCAAGGTTGATAATTATATTCTTTTGTCCTCTGTATTTGATTGAAGTGGTTGATGATTATTGATACGTATAGAATTACAATAAAGTAGTGTTCATGACCTTTAACGTTTCTATGGTGCCTCCTTTGTTTGTGAATACGACTTGCTGCTGCATCAAGGACGAACAGGAAACTAATTTTAAGATATTTCATTACAGAGAAACCGGGTGGGAATGAGTAAATGAGAGGAACAACAACTGATATTCTGCCAGGGTGGTGTTCTGGCATGAACACTGACATTTCCATTGGGTAAACCTCAACCCTGGTGTATTGCACTACCCCCAAATACTCGTTCTCTCCTCCACTTCTTCCGTAACTCCCTGAGCCTTGTACTGAGGAAGGAGGCTGTGGGTATTGACGTTCAACGATGCCAGCCCAGGATATCACTGCAGGAGTCCCTCGAGGCAGTGCCCCAGGACCAGCTATCTTCTGATGTTCCCTGTGACATCACATATGAGGATGTTTGCCAATATCAACTTGCACGTTATTGCCTGCCTGCCTGCACGTTCCCTGTAACACTGACATTTTATTCTGCATTCTGTTATATTTTATTGAGAGATCCAGTGTAAAACAGGCACTTACAGATACAGTGAGTCAGCTTTGACACTATTAACCGCATTGAGATGAAGCAAGACAAGGCCTCTTGTCCCCTCTAACCTGTTGTACTCAGAGATACACTGCAGGGAAAGAGGCCTTGTCAATCAAAACATCTGCCTGAGTTTGTCCCGTTTGACAGGACTGGCTCTTAGTTATTCCAATCCATGTAGTTGTCTAAGAGCCTTTTCTACGTTGTATTTGTATTCACTTCCTCTGGCAGTTCATTCTGTAGATCCACCACACTCTGCGGGGAAGACTAACACTTCAGATCTTCTTAAATCTCACCCCCCTCACCGTGAACCTGAGTCCTCTGGTTTTAGAATTCCCTACCCTGTGAAACGCTGAGCGTCAACCCTATCTGTACCCTGTGAAACCCTGACCACTGACCCTATCTGTACCCTGTGAAACCCTGACCACTGACCCTATCAGTACCCTGTGAAACCCTGACCACTGACCCTGCCTGTACCCTGTGAAATGCTGAGCGTCAACCCTGTCTGTACCCTGTGAAACCCTGACCACTGACCCTGTCTGTACCCTGTGAAACCCTGACCACTGACCCTATCTGTACCCTGTGAAACCCTGACCTCTGACCCTATCTGTACCCTGTGAAACGCTGACCTCTGACCCTATCTGTACCCTGTGAAACCCTGACCACTGACCCTATCTGTACCCTGTGAAACGCTGAGCATCAACCCTGTCAGTACCCTGTGAAACCCTGACCTCTGACCCTATCTGTACCCTGTGAAACCCAGACCACTGACCCTATCTGTACCCTGTGAAACGCTGAGCATCAACCCTGTCAGTACCCTGTGAAACCCTGACCTCTGACCCTATCTGTACCCTGTGATACCCTGACCTCTGACCCTATCTGTACCCTGTGAAACCCTGACCACTGACCCTATCTGTACCCTGTGAAACCCCGACCGTCGACCCTATCTGTACACTGTGAAACCCTGACCGTCGACCCTCTGTACCCTGTGAAACCCTGACCACTGACCCTATCTGTACCCTGTGAAACCCTGACCACTGACCCTATCTGTACCCTGTGAAATGCTGACCTCTGACCCTATCTGTACCCTGTGAAACCCTGACCACTGACCCTATCTGTACGCTGTGAAACCCTGACCGTCGACCCTCTGTACCCTGTGAAACCCTGACCACTGACCCTATCTGTACCCTGTGCAACCCTGACCTCTGACCCTATCTGTACCCTGTGAAACCCTGACTTTACCGTATCTGTACCCTGTGAAACGCTGACCTCTGACCCTATCTGTACCCTGTGAAACCCTGACCGTCGACCCTATCTGTACCCTGTGAAACGCTGAGCGTCGACCCTATCTGTACCCTGTGAAACCCTGACCACTGACCCTATCTGTTCCCTGTGAAACCCTGACCACTGACCCTATCTGTACCCTGTGAAACCCTGACCTCTGACCCTATCTGTACACTGTGAAACCCTGACCGTCGACCCTCTGTACCCTGTGAAACCCTGACCTCTGACCCTATCTGTACCCTGTGAAACCCTGACCTCTGACCCTATCTGTACCCTGTGAAACCCTGACCGTCGAACCTATCTGTACCCTGTGAAACCCTGACCTCTGACCCTATCTGTTCCCTGGGAAACCCTGACCTCTGACCCTATCTGTACCCTGGGAAACCCTGACCACTGACCCTATCTGTACCCTGTGAAACCCTGACCTCTGACCCTATCTGTACCCTGTGAAACCCTGACCACTGACCCTATCTGTACCCTGTGAAACCCTGACCTCTGACCCTATCTGTACCCTGTGAAACCCTGACCTCTGACCCTATCTGTACCCTGTGAAGCCCTGACCACTGACCCTATCTGTACCCTGTGAAACGCTGAGCGTCAACACTATCTGTACCCTGTGAAACCCTGACCACTGACCCTATCTGTACCCTGTGAAACCCTGACCACTGACCCTATCTGTTCCCTGTGAAACCCTGACCACTGACCGTATCTGTTCCCTGTGAAACCCTGACCACTGACCCTATCTGTACCCTGTGAAACCCTGACCTCTGACCCTATCTGTACCCTGTGAAACCCTGACCTCTGACCCTATCTGTACCCTGTGAAACCCTGACCACTGACCCTATCTGTACCCTGTGAAACCCTGACCGTCGACCCTGTCTGTACCCTGTGAAACCCTGACCTCTGACCCTATCTGTACCCTGTGAAACCCTGACCGTCGACCCTGTCTGTACCCTGTGAAACCCTGACCTCTGACCCTATCTGTACCCTGTGAAACCCTGACCGTCGACCCTGTCTGTACCCTGTGAAACCCTGACCTCTGACCCTATCTGTACCCTGTGAAACCCTGACCACTGACCCTCTGTTCCCTGTGAAACCCTGACCACTGACCCTATCTGTACCCTGTGAAACCCTGACCTCTGACCCTATCTGTACCCTGTGAAACCCTGACCGTCGACCCTATCTGTTCCCTGTGAAACCCTGACCACTGACCCTATCTGTACCCTGTGAAACCCTGACCTCTGACCCTATCTGTACCCTGTGAAACCCTGACCTCTGACCCTATCTGTACCCTGTGAAACCCTGACCGTCGACCCTATCTGTACCCTGTGAAACCCTGACCGTCGACCCTGTCTGTATCCTGTGAAACCCTGACCTCTGACCCTATCTGTACCCTGTGAAACCCTGACCACTGACCCTATCTGTACCCTGTGAAACCCTGACCACTGTCCCTATCTGTACCCTGTGAAACCCTGACCTCTGACCCTATCTGTACCCTGTGAAACCCTGACCGTCGACCCTATCTGTACCCTGTGAAACCCTGACCTCTGACCCTATCTGTACCCTGTGAAACCCTGACCTCTGACCCTATCTGTTCCCTGTGAAACCCTGACCTCTGACCCTATCTGTACCCTGTGAAACCCTGACCACTGACCCTATCTGTACCCTGTGAAACACTGACCTCTGACCCTATCTGTACCCTGTGAAACACTGACCTCTGACCCTATCTGTACCCTGTGAAACCCTGACCACTGACCCTATCTGTACCCTGTGAAACGCTGAGCGTCAACCCTATCTGTACCCTGTGAAACGCTGAGCGTCAACCCTATCTGTACCCTGTGAAACCCTGACCATCGACCCCATCTGTTCCCTGTGAAACCCTGACCATCGACCCTATCTGTACACTGTGAAACTCTGACCTCTGACCCTATCTGTTCCCTGTGAAACCCTGACCACTGACCCTATCTGTTCCCTGTGAAACACTGACCTCTGACCCTATCTGTACCCTGTGAAACACTGACCTCTGACCCTATCTGTACCCTGTGAAACCCTGACCTCTGACCCTATCTGTACCCTGTGAAACCCTGACCACTGACCCTATCTGTACCCTGTGAAAAGCTGACCGTCAACCCTATCTGTACCCTGTGAAACCCTGACCACTGACCCTATCTGTACCCTGTGAAACCCTGACCACTGACCCTATCAGTACCCTGTGAAACCCTGACCACTGACCCTGCCTGTACCCTGTGAAATGCTGAGCGTCAACCCTGTCTGTACCCTGTGAAACCCTGACCACTGACCCTGTCTGTACCCTGTGAAACCCTGACCACTGACCCTATCTGTACCCTGTGAAACCCTGACCACTGACCCTATCTGTACCCTGTGAAACGCTGAGCATCAACCCTGTCAGTACCCTGTGAAACCCTGACCTCTGACCCTATCTGTACCCTGTGAAACCCAGACCACTGACCCTATCTGTACCCTGTGAAACGCTGAGCATCAACCCTGTCAGTACCCTGTGAAACCCTGACCTCTGACCCTATCTGTACCCTGTGATACCCTGACCTCTGACCCTATCTGTACCCTGTGAAACCCTGACCACTGACCCTATCTGTACCCTGTGAAACCCCGACCGTCGACCCTATCTGTACACTGTGAAACCCTGACCGTCGACCCTCTGTACCCTGTGAAACCCTGACCACTGACCCTATCTGTACCCTGTGAAACCCTGACCACTGACCCTATCTGTACCCTGTGAAATGCTGACCTCTGACCCTATCTGTACCCTGTGAAACCCTGACCACTGACCCTATCTGTACGCTGTGAAACCCTGACCGTCGACCCTCTGTACCCTGTGAAACCCTGACCACTGACCCTATCTGTACCCTGTGCAACCCTGACCTCTGACCCTATCTGTACCCTGTGAAACCCTGACTTTACCGTATCTGTACCCTGTGAAACGCTGACCTCTGACCCTATCTGTACCCTGTGAAACCCTGACCGTTGACCATCTGTACCCTGTGAAACCCTGACCACTGACCCTATCTGTACCCTGTGAAACCCTGACCACTGACCGTATCTGTTCCCTGTGAAACCCTGACCACTGACCCTATCTGTACCCTGTGAAACCCTGACCTCTGACCCTATCTGTACCCTATGAAACCCTGACCACTGACCCAATCTGTACCCTGTGAAACCCTGACCTTACCGTATCTGTACCCTGTGAAACGCTGACCTCTGACCCTATCTGTACCCTGTGAAACCCTGATCGTTGACCCTCTGTACCCTGTGAAACCCTGACCACTGACCCTATCTGTACCCTGTGAAACCCTGACCACTGACCGTATCTGTTCCCTGTGAAACCCTGACCACTGACCCTATCTGTACCCTGTGAAACGCTGAGCGTCAACCCTATCTGTACCCTGTGAAACCCTGATTTCTGAGCCTATCTGTACCCTGTGAAACCCTGACCACTGACCATATCTGTACCCTGTGAAACCCTGACCGTCGACCCTGTCTGTACCCTGTGAAACCATGACCTCTGACCCTATCTGTACCCTGTGAAACCCTGACGGTCGACCCTGTCTGTACCCTGTGAAACCCTGACCGTCGACCCTGTCTGTACCCTGTGAAACCCTGACCTCTGACCCAATCTGTACCCTGTGAAACCCTGACCACTGACCCTATCTGTTCCCTGTGAAACCCTGACCACTGACCCTATCTGTACCCTGTGAAACCCTGACCTCTGACCCTATCTGTACCCTGTGAAACCCTGAAAACTGACCCTATCTGTTCCCTGTGAAACCCTGACCACTGACCCTATCTGTACCCTGTGAAACCCTGACCTCTGACCCTATCTGTACCCTGTGAAACCCTGACCTCTGACCCTATCTGTACCCTGTGAAACCCTGACCGTCGAACCTATCTGTACCCTGTGAAACCCTGACCTCTGACCCTATCTGTTCCCTGGGAAACCCTGACCTCTGACCCTATCTGTACCCTGGGAAACCCTGACCACTGACCCTATCTGTACCCTGTGAAACCCTGAGCATCAACCCTGTCAGTACCCTGTGAAACCCTGACCTCTGACCCTATCTGTACCCTGTGATACCCTGACCTCTGACCCTATCTGTACCCTGTGAAACCCTGACCACTGACCCTATCTGTACCCTGTGAAACCCCGACCGTCGACCCTATCTGTACACTGTGAAACCCTGACCGTCGACCCTCTGTACCCTGTGAAACCCTGACCACTGACCCTATCTGTACCCTGTGAAACCCTGACCACTGACCCTATCTGTACCCTGTGAAATGCTGACCTCTGACCCTATCTGTACCCTGTGAAACCCTGACCACTGACCCTATCTGTACGCTGTGAAACCCTGACCGTCGACCCTCTGTACCCTGTGAAACCCTGACCACTGACCCTATCTGTACCCTGTGCAACCCTGACCTCTGACCCTATCTGTACCCTGTGAAACCCTGACTTTACCGTATCTGTACCCTGTGAAACGCTGACCGCTGACCCTATCTGTACCCTGTGAAACCCTGACCGTTGACCATCTGTACCCTGTGAAACCCTGACCACTGACCCTATCTGTACCCTGTGAAACCCTGACCACTGACCGTATCTGTTCCCTGTGAAACCCTGACCACTGACCCTATCTGTACCCTGTGAAACCCTGACCTCTGACCCTATCTGTACCCTATGAAACCCTGACCACTGACCCAATCTGTACCCTGTGAAACCCTGACCTTACCGTATCTGTACCCTGTGAAACGCTGACCTCTGACCCTATCTGTACCCTGTGAAACCCTGATCGTTGACCCTCTGTACCCTGTGAAACCCTGACCACTGACCCTATCTGTAACCCTGTGAAACCCTGACCACTGACCGTATCTGTTCCCTGTGAAACCCTGACCACTGACCCTATCTGTACCCTGTGAAACGCTGAGCGTCAACCCTATCTGTACCCTGTGAAACCCTGACTTCTGACCCTATCTGTACCCTGTGAAACCCTGACCCACTGACCATATCTGTACCCTGTGAAACCCTGACCGTCGACCCTGTCTGTACCCTGTGAAACCATGACCTCTGACCCTATCTGTACCCTGTGAAACCCTGACGGTCGACCCTGTCTGTACCCTGTGAAACCCTGACCGTCGACCCTGTCTGTACCCTGTGAAACCCTGACCTCTGACCCAATCTGTACCCTGTGAAACCCTGACCACTGACCCTATCTGTTCCCTGTGAAACCCTGACCACTGACCCTATCTGTACCCTGTGAAACCCTGACCTCTGACCCTATCTGTACCCTGTGAAACCCAGAAAACTGACCCTATCTGTTCCCTGTGAAACCCTGACCACTGACCCTATCTGTACCCTGTGAAAACCCTGACCTCTGACCCTATCTGTACCCTGTGAAACCCTGACCTCTGACCCTATCTGTACCCTGTGAAACCCTGACCGTCGAACCTATCTGTACCCTGTGAAACCCTGACCTCTGACCCTATCTGTTCCCTGGGAAACCCTGACCTCTGACCCTATCTGTACCCTGGGAAACCCTGACCACTGACCCTATCTGTACCCTGTGAAACCCTGACCTCTGACCCTATCTGTACCCTGTGAAACCCTGACCACTGACCCTATCTGTACCCTGTGAAACCCTGACCTCTGACCCTATCTGTACCCTGTGAAACCCTGACCTCTGACCCTATCTGTACCCTGTGAAACCCTGACCACTGACCCTATCTGTACCCTGTGAAACGCTGAGCGTCAACACTATCTGTACCCTGTGAAACCCTGACCACTGACCCTATCTGTACCCTGTGAAACCCTGACCACTGACCCTATCTGTTCCCTGTGAAACCCTGACCACTGACCGTATCTGTTCCCTGTGAAACCCTGACCACTGACCCTATCTGTACCCTGTGAACCCTGACCTCTGACCCTATCTGTACCCTGTGAAACCCTGACCTCTGACCCTATCTGTACCCTGTGAAACCCTGACCACTGACCCTATCTGTACCCTGTGAAACCCTGACCTCTGACCCTACCTGTTCCCTGTGAAACCCTGACCTCTGACCCTATCTGTACCCTGTGAAACCCTGACCGTCGACCCTGTCTGTACCCTGTGAAACCCTGACCTCTGACCCTATCTGTACCCTGTGAAACCCTGACCGTCGACCCTGTCTGTACCCTGTGAAACCCTGACCTCTGACCCTATCTGTACCCTGTTGAAACCCTGACCACTGACCCTCTGTTCCCTGTGAAACCCTGACCACTGACCCTATCTGTACCCTGTGAAACCCTGACCTCTGACCCTATCTGTACCCTGTGAAACCCTGACCGTCGACCCTATCTGTTCCCTGTGAAACCCTTGACCACTGACCCCTATCTGTACCCTGTGAAACCCTGACCTCTGACCCTATCTGTACCCTGTGAAACCCCTGACCTCTGACCCTATCTGTACCCTGTGAACCCTGACCGTCGACCCTATCTGTACCCTGTGAAACCCTGACCGTCGACCCTGTCTGTATCCTGTGAAACCCTGACCTCTGACCCTATCTGTACCCTGTGAAACCCTGACCCACTGACCCTATCTGTACCCTGTGAAACCCTGACCACTGTCCCTATCTGTACCCAGTGAAACCCTGACCTCTGACCCTATCTGTACCCTGTGAAACCCTGACCGTCGACCCTATCTGTACCCTGTGAAACCCTGACCTCTGACCCTATCTGTACCCTGTGAAAACCCTGACCTCTGAACCTATCTGTTCCCTGTGAAACCCTGACCTCTTGACCCTATCTGTACCCTGTGAAACCCTGACCACTGACCCTATCTGTACCCTGTGAAACACTGACCTCTGACCCTATCTGTACCCTGTGAAACACTGACCTCTGACCCTATCAGTACCCTGTGAAACCCTGACCACTGACCCTATCTGTACCCTGTGAAACGCTGAGCGTCAACCCTATCTGTACCCTGTGAAACGCTGAGCGTCAACCCTATCTGTACCCTTGTGAAACCCTGACCCATCGACCCCATCTGTTCCCTGTGAAACCCTGACCATCGACCCTATCTGTACACTGTGAAACTCTGACCTCTGACCCTTCTTGTTCCCTGTGAAACCCTGACCACTGACCCTATCTGTTCCCTGTGAAACACTGACCTCTGACCCTATCTGTACCCTGTGAAACACTGACCTCTGACCCTATCTGTACCCTGTGAAACCCTGACCTCTGACCCTATCTGTACCCTGTGAAACCCTGACCCACTGACCCTATCTGTACCCTGTGAAAAGCTGACCGTCAACCCTATCTGTACCCTGTGAAACCCTGACCTCTGACCCTATCTGTACCCTGTGAAACCCCTGACCTCTGACCCCTATCTGTACACTGTGAAACCCTGACCACTGACCCTATCTGTATCCTGTGAAACCCTGACCGTCGACCCTATCTGTACCCTGTGAAACCCAGACCACTGACCCTATCTGTACCCTGTGAAACCCTGACCATCGACCCTATCTGTACCCTGTGAAACCCTGACCATCGACCCTAATCTGTACACTGTGAAACGCTGAGCGTCAACCCGATCGTACCCTGTGAAACCCTGACCACTGACCCTATCTGTACCCTGTGAAACCCTGACCACTGACCCTATCTGTTCCCTGTGAAACCCTGACCACTGACCCTATCTGTACCCTGTGAAACCTGACCCTCTGACCTATCTGTGCCCTGTGAAACCCTGACCGTCGACCCTATCTGTACCCCTGTGAAACGCTGAGCGTCGACCCTATCTGTACCCTGTGAAACCCTGACCACTGACCCTATCTGTTCCCTGTGAAACCCTGACCACTGACCCTATCTGTACCCTGTGAAACCCTGACCTCTGACCCTATCTGTACCCTGTGAAACCCTGACCGTCGACCCTGTCTGTATTCTGTGAAACCCTGACCTCTGACCCTATCTGTACCCTGTGAAACCCTGACCGTCGACCCCTATCTGTACCCTGTGAAACCCTGACCACTGACCCTATCTGTACCCTGTGAAACCCTGACCGTCGACCCTACTGCTCCCTGTGAAACCCTGACCGTCGACCCTATCTGTTCCCTGTGAAACCCCGACCGTCGACCCTATCTGTTCCCTGTGAAACCCTGACCACTGACCCTATCTGTACCCTGTGAAACCCTGACCGTCAACCCTGTCTGTATTCTGTGAAACCCTGACCTCTGACCGTATCTGTACCCTGTGAAACCCTGACCGTCAACCCTGTCTGTATTCTGTGAAACCCTGACCACTGACCCTATCTGTACCCTGTGAAACCCTGACCGTCGACCCTATCTGCACCCTGTGAACCCTGACAGTCGACCCTATCTGTACCCTGTGAAACCCTGACCTCTGACCCTACCTGTTCCCTGTGAAACCCTGACCACTGACCCTATCTGTACCCTGTTAAACCCTGACCACTGACCCTATCTGTACCCTGTGAAACCCTGACGTCTGACCCTATCTGTACCCCCTGTGAAACCCTGACCACTGACCCTATCTGTACCCTGTGAAACCCTGACCACTGACCCTATCTGTACCCTGTGAAACCCTGACCACTGACCCTGTCTGTACCCTGTGAAACCCTGACCACTGACCCTATCTGTACCCTGTGAAACCCTGACCACTGACCCTATCTGTACCTGTGAAACGCTGAGCATCAACCCTATCTGTACCCTGTGAAAACCCTGACCGTCGACCCTGTCTGTATACTGTGAAACCCTGACCACTGACCCTATCTGTTTCCCTGTGAAACCCTGGACCTCTGACCCTATCTGTTCCCTGTGAAACCCTGACCTCTGTCCCTATCTGTACCCTGTGAAACCCTGACCTCTGACCCTATCTGTACCCTGTGAAACCCTGACGTCGACCCTGTCTGTATCCTGTGAAACCCCTGACCTCTGACCCTATCTGTACCCTGTGAAACCCTGACCACTGACCCTATCTGTTCCTGTGAACCCTGACCACTGACCCTATCTGTACCCTGTGAAACCCTGACCTCTGACCCTATCTGAACCATGTGAAACCCTGACCTCTGACCCTATCTGTACCCTGTGAACCCTGACCGTCGACCCTATCTGTACCCTGTGAAACGCTGACCTCTGACCCTATCTGTACCCCCTGTGAAACCCTGACCTCTGACCCTATCTGTTCCCTGTGAAACCCCTGACCTCTGACCCTATCTGTACCCTGTGAAACCCTGACCACTGACCCTATCTGTACTCTGTGAAACCCTGACCTCTGACCCTATCTGTTCCCTGTGAAACCCTGACCACTGACCCTATCTGTACCCTGTGAAACGCTGAGCGTCAACCCTATCTGAACCCTGTGAAAGCCTGACCACTGACCCTATCTGTACCCCTGTGAAACCCTGACCACTGACCCTATCTGTACCCTGTGAAACCCTGACCATCGACCCTATCTGTTCCCTGTGAAACCCTGACCACTGACCCTATCTGTTCCCTGTGAAACCCTGACCACTGACCCTATCTGTTCCCTGTGAAACCCTGACCACTGACCCAATCTGTACCCTGTGAAACCCTGACCTCTGACCCTATCTGTACCCTGTGAACCCTGACCTCTGGATCCCTATCTGTACCCTGTGAAACCCTGACCACTGACCCTATCTGTACCCTGTGAAACCCTGACCACTGACCCTATCTGTACCCTGTGAAACCCTGACCACTGTCCCTATCTGTTCCCTGTGAAACCCTGACCACTGACCCTATCTGTTCCCTGTGAAACCCTGACCACTGACCCTATCTGTTCCCTGTGAAACCCTGACCACTGACCCTATCTGTTCCCTGTGAAACCCTGACCACTGACCCTCTATCTGTGAACCCTGACCCTCTGACCCTATCTGTACCCTGTGAAACCCTGAACTCTGACCCCTATCTGTACCCTGTGAAACCCTGACCGTCGACCCTATCTGTACCCTGTGAAACCCTGACCTCTGACCCTATCTGTACCCTGTGAAACGCTGACCTCTGACCCTATCTGTACCCTGTGAAACCCTGACCTCTGACCCTATCTGTACCCTGTGAAACCCTGACCACTGACCCTATCTGTTCCCTGTGAAACCCTGACCGTCGACCCTATCTGTACACTGTGAAACGCTGAGCGTCAACCCTATCTGTACCCTGTGAAACCCTGACCACTGACCCTATCTCTTCCCTGTGAAACCCTGACCACTGACCCTCTGTACCCTGTGAAACCCTGACCACTGACCCTCTGTACCCTGTGAAACCCTGACCACTGACCCTATCTGTTCCCTGTGAAACCCTGACCGTCGACCCTATCTGTACACTGTGAAACGCTGAGCGTCAACCCTATCTGTACCCTGTGAAACCCTGACCACTGACCCTATCTGTACCCTGTGAAACCCTGACCACTGACCCTATCTGTTCCCTGATGAAACCCTGACCGTCGACCCTATCTGTACACTGTGAAACGCTGAGCGTCAACCCTATCTGTACCCTGTGAAACCCTGACCACCTGACCCTATCTGTACCCTGTGAAACCCTGACCACTGACCCTATCTGTTCCCTGTGAAACCCTGACCGTCGACCCTATCTGTACACTGTGAAACGCTGAGCGTCAACCCTATCTGTACCCTGTGAAACCCATGACCACTGACCCTATCTGTACCCTGTGAAACCCTGACCACTGACCCTCTGTACCCTGTGAAACCCTGACCACTGACGCTATCTGTACCCTGTGAAACCCTGACCTCAGACCCTATCTGTACACTGTGAAACCCTGACCGTCGACCCCTATCTGTACCCTGTGAAACCCTGACCGTCGACCCTATCTGTACACTGTGAAACGCTGAGCGTCAACCCTATCTGTACCCTGTGAAACCCTGACCACTGACCCTATCTGTACCCTGTGAAACCCTGACCACTGACCCTATCTGTTCCCTGTGAAACCCTGACCGTCGACCCTATCTGTACACTGTGAAACGCTGAGCGTCAACCCTATCTGTACCCTGTGAAACCCTGACCTCAGACCCTATCTGTACACTGTGAAACCCTGACCGTCGACCCATATCTGTACCCTGTGAAACCCTGACCGTCGACCCTATCTGTACCCTGTGAAACGCTGACCACTGACCCTATCTGTTCCCTGTGAAACCCTGACCACTGACCCTATCTGTTCCCTGTGAAACCCTGACCGTCGACCCTATCTGTACACTGTGAAACGCTGAGCGTCAACCCTATCTGTACCCCTGTGAAACCCTGACCTCAGACCCTATCTGTACACTGTGAAACCCTGACCGTCCGACCCTATCTGTACCCTGTGAAACCCTGACCGTCGACCCTATCTGTACCCTGTGAAACGCTGACCACTGACACTCTGTACCCTGTGAAACCCTGACCACTGACCCTATCTGTTCCCTGTGAAACCCTGACCGTCGACCCTATCTGTACACTGTGAAACGCTGAGCGTCAACCCTATCTGTACCCTGTGAAACCCTGACCACTGACCCTATCTGTACCCTGTGAAACCCTGACCACTGACCCTATCTGTTCCCTGTGAAACCCTGACCGTCGACCCTATCTGTACACTGTGAAACGCTGAGCGTCAACCCTATCTGTACCCTGTGAAACCCTGACCACTGACCCTATCTGTACCCTGTGAAACCCTGACCACTGACGCTATCTGTACCCTGTGAAACCCTGACCTCAGACCCTATCTGTACACTGTGAAACCCTGACCGTCGACCCTATCTGTACCCTGTGAAACCCTGACCGTCGACCCTATCTGTACCCTGTGAAACCCTGACCACTGACCCTATCTGTACCCTGTGAAACCCTGACCTCTGACCCTATCTGTACCCTGTGAAACCCTGACCGTCAACCCTGTCTGTATTCTGTGAAACCCTGACCTCTGACCGTATCTGTACCCTGTGAAACCCTGACCGTCAACCCTGTCTGTATTCTGTGAAACCCTGACCACTGACCCTATCTGTACCCTGTGAAACCCTGACCCGTCGACCCTATCTGCACCCTGTGAAACCCTGACCGTCGACCCTATCTGTACCCTGTGAAACCCTGACCTCTGACCCTATCTGTTCCCTGTGAAACCCTGACCACTGACCCTATCTGTACCCTGTTAAACCCTGACCACTGACCCTATCTGTACCCTGTGAAACCCTGACGTCTGACCCTATCTGTACCCTGTGAAACCCTGACCACTGACCCTATCTGTACCCTGTGAAACCCTGACCACTGACCCTATCTGTACCCTGTGAAACCCTGACCACTGACCCTGTCTGTACCCTGTGAAACCCTGACCACTGACCCTATCTGTACCCTGTGAAACCCTGACCACTGACCCTATCTGTACCCTGTGAAACGCTGAGCATCAACCCTATCTGTACCCTGTGAAACCCTGACCGTCGACCCTGTCCTGTATTCTGTGAAACCCTGACCGTCGATCCTGTCTGTATCCTGTGAAACCCTGACCACTGACCCTATCTGTTCCCTGTGAAACCCTGACCTCTGACCCTATCTGTTCCCTGTGAAACCCTGACCTCTGTCCCTATCTGTACCCTGTGAAACCCTGACCTCTGACCCTATCTGTACCCTGTGAAACCCTGACCGTCGACACTGTCTGTATCCTGTGAAACCCTGACCTCTGACCCTATCTGTACCCTGTGAAACCCTGACCACTGACCCTATCTGTTCCCTGTGAAACCCTGACCACTGACCCTATCTGTACCCTGTGAAACCCTGACCTCTGACCCTATCTGAACCATGTGAAACCCTGACCTCTGACCCTATCTGTACCCTGTGAAACCCTGACCGTCGACCCTATCTGTACCCTGTGAAACGCTGACCTCTGACCCTATCTGTACCCTGTGAAACCCTGACCTCTGACCCTATCTGTTCCCTGTGAAACCCTGACCTCTGACCCTATCTGTACCCTGTGAAACCCTGACCACTGACCCTATCTGTACCCTGTGAAACCCTGACCTCTGACCCTATCTGTTCCCTGTGAAACCCTGACCACTGACCCTATCTGTACCCTGTGAAACGCTGAGCGTCAACCCTATCTGAACCCTGTGAAAGCCTGACCACTGACCCTATCTGTTCCCTGTGAAACCCTGACCACTGACCCTATCTGTACCCTGTGAAACCCTGACCATCGACCCTATCTGTACACTGTGAAACACTGACCATCGACCCTATCTGTTCCTCTGTGAAACCCTGACCACTGACCCTATCTGTACCCTGTGAAACCCTGACCATCGACCCTATCTGTACACTGTGAAACCCTGACCACTGACCCTATCTGTTCCCTGTGAAACCCTGACCACTGACCCTATCTGTACCCTGTGAAACCCTGACCATCGACCCTATCTGTACACTGTGAAACCCCTGACCACTGACCCTATCTGTTCCCTGTGAAACCCTGACCACTGACCCTATCTGTTCCCTGTGAAACCCTGACCACTGACCCTATCTGTACCCTGTGAAACCCTGACCTCTGACCCTATCTGTACCCTGTGAAACCCTGACCTCTGACCCTATCTGTACCCTGTGAAACCCTGACCACTGACCCTATCTGTACCCTGTGAAACCCTGACCACTGACCCTATCTGTACCCTGTGAAACCCTGACCACTGACCCTATCTGTTCCCTGTGAAACCCTGACCACTGACCCTATCTGTTCCCTGTGAAACCCTGACCACTGACCCTATCTGTACCCTGTGAAACCCTGACCACTGACCCTATCTGTTCCCTGTGAAACCCTGACCACTGACCCTATCTGTTCCCTGTGAAACCCTGACCTCTGACCCTATCTGTACCCTGTGAAACCCTGAACTCTGACCCTATCTGTACCCTGTGAAACCCTGACCGTCGACCCTATCTGTACCCTGTGAAACCCTGACCTCTGACCCTATCTGTACCCTGTGAAACGCTGACCTCTGACCCTATCTGTACCCTGTGAAACCCTGACCTCTGACCCTATCTGTACCCTGTGAAACCCTGACCACTGACCCTATCTGTTCCCTGTGAAACCCTGACCGTCGACCCTATCTGTACACTGTGAAACGTTGAGCGTCAACCCTATCTGTACCCTGTGAAACCCTGACCACTGACCCTATCTCTTCCCTGTGAAACCCTGACCACTGACCCTCTGTACCCTGTGAAACCCTGACCACTGACCCTCTGTACCCTGTGAAACCCTGACCACTGACCCTATCTGTTCCCTGTGAAACCCTGACCGTCGACCCTATCTGTACACTGTGAAACGCTGAGCGTCAACCCTATCTGTACCCTGTGAAACCCTGACCACTGACCCTATCTGTACCCTGTGAAACCCTGACCACTGACCCTCTGTACCCTGTGAAACCCTGACCACTGACGCTATCTGTACCCTGTGAAACCCTGACCTCAGACCCTATCTGTACACTGTGAAACCCTGACCGTCGACCCTATCTGTACCCTGTGAAACCCTGACCGTCGACCCTATCTGTACCCTGTGAAACCCTGACCACTGACCCTATCTGTACCCTGTGAAACCCTGACCTCTGACCCTATCTGTACCCTGTGAAACCCTGACCGTCGACCCTGTCTGTACCCTGTGAAACCCTGACCGTCGACCCTGTCTGTACCCTGTGAAACCCTGACCACTGACCCTATCTGTACCCTGTGAAACCCTGACCACTGACCCTATCTGTACACTGTGAAACGCTGACCTCTGACCCTATCTGTACCCTGTGATACCCTGACCACTGACCCTATCTGTACCCTGTGAAACCCTGACCTCTGACCCTATCTGTACCCTGTGAAACCCCGACCGTCGACCCTATCTGTTCCCTGTGAAACCCTGAGCATCGACCCTATCTGTACCCTGTGAAACCCTGACCACCGACCCTGTCTGTACCCTGTGAAACCCTGACCACTGACCCTGTCTGTACCTTGTGAAACCCTGACCACTGACCCTATCTGTACCCTGTGAAACCCTGACCACTGACCCTATCTGTACCCTGTGAAACCCTGACCTTACCGTATCTGTACCCTGTGAAACGCTGACCTCTGACCCTATCTGTACCCTGTGAAACCCTGACCGTTGACCCTCTGTACCCTGTTAAACCCTGACCTCTGACCCTATCTGTACCCTGTGAAACCCTGACCACTGACCCTGTCTGTACCCTGTGAATCCCTGACCACTGACCCTGTCTGTACCCTGTGAAACCCTGACCACTGACCCTATCTGTACCCTGTGAGACCCTGACCGTCGACCCTATCTGTACCCTGTGAAACGCTGAGCATCAACCCTGTCAGTACCCTGTGAAACCCTGACCTCTGACCCTATCTGTACCCTGTTATACACTGACCACTGACCCTATCTGTACGCTGTGAAACCCTGACCACTGACCCTATCTGTACCCTGTGAAACCCTGACCACTGACCCTATCTGTACCCTGTGAAACCCTGACCTTACCGTATCTGTACCCTGTGAAACGCTGACCTCTGACCCTATCTGTACCCTGTGAAACCCTGACCGTTGACCCTCTGTACCCTGTTAAACCCTGACCTCTGACCCTATCTGTACCCTGTGAAACCCTGACCACTGACCCTGTCTGTACCCTGTGAATCCCTGACCACTGACCCTGTCTGTACCCTGTGAAACCCTGACCACTGACCCTATCTGTACCCTGTGAGACCCTGACCGTCGACCCTATCTGTACCCTGTGAAACGCTGAGCATCAACCCTGTCAGTACCCTGTGAAACCCTGACCTCTGACCCTATCTGTACCCTGTTATACACTGACCTCTGACCCTATCTGTACCCTGTGAAACCCTGACCACTGACCCTATCTGTACCCTGTGAAACCCTGACCACTGACCCTATCTGTACCCTGTGAAATGCTGACCTCTGACCCTATCTGTACGCTGTGAAACCCTGACCGTCGACCCTATCTGTACCCTGTGAAACCCTGACCTTACCGTATCTGTACCCTGTGAAACGCTGACCTCTGACCCTATCTGTACCCTGTGAAACCCTGACCGTTGACCCTCTGTACCCTGTGAAACCCTGACCACTGACCCTATCTGTACCCTGTGAAACCCTGACCACTGACCGTATCTGTTCCCTGTGAAACCCTGACCACTGACCCTATCTGTACCCTGTGAAACCCTGACCTCTGACCCTATCTGTACCCTGTGAAACCCTGACCTCTGACCCTATCTGTTCCCTGTGAAACCCTGACCACTGACCCTATCTGTACCCTGTGAAACCCTGACCTCTGACCCTATCTGTACCCTGTGAAACCCTGACCTCTGACCCTATCTGTACCCTGAGAAACCCTGACCGTCGACCCTATCTGTACCCTGTGAAACCCTGACCTCTGACCCTATCTGTACCCTGTGAAACCCTGACCTCTGACCCTATCTGTTCCCTGTGAAACCCTGACCTCTGACCCTATCTGTACCCTGTGAAACCCTGACCACTGACCCTCTCTGTACCCTGTGAAACCCTGACCTCTGACCCTATCTGTACCCTGTGAAACCCTGACCACTGACCCTATCTGTACCCTGTGAAATGCTGAGCGTCAACCCTATCTGTACCCTGTGAAACCCTGACCGTCGACCCTATCTGTACCCTGTGAAACCCTGACCACTGACCCTATCTGTACCCTGTGAAACCCTGACCACTGACCCTATCTGTACCCTGTGAAACCCTGACCTCTGACCCTAACTGCACCCTGTGAAACCCTGACCGTCGACCCTATCTGTTCCCTGTGAAACCCTGAACACTGACCCTATCTGTACCCTGTGAAACCCTGACCTCTGACCCTATCTGTTCCCTGTGAAACCCTGACCTCTGACCCTATCTGTACCCTGTGAAACCCTGACCACTGACCCTATCTGTACCCTGTGAAACCCTGACCACTGACCCTATCTGTTCCCTGTGAAACCCTGACCACTGACCCTATCTGTACCCTGTGAAACGCTGACTACTGACCCTATCTGTACCCTGTGAAACCCTGACCGTCGACCCTATCTGTACCCTGTGAAACCCTGACCACAGACCCTGTCTGTACCCTGTGAAACCCTGACCATTGACCCTATCAGTACCCTGTGAAACCCTGACCGTCGACCCTATCTGTACACTGTGAAACGCTGACCGTCGACCCTATCTGTACCCTGTGAAACCCTGACCTCTGACCCTATCTGTACCCTGTGAAACTCTGACCTCTGACCCTATCTGTACCCTGTGAGACCCTGACCTCTGACCCTATCTGTACCCTGTGAGACCCTGACCTCTGACCCTATCTGTACCCTGTGAAACCCTGACCACTGACCCTATCTGTACCCTGTGAGACCCTGACCGTCGACCCTATCTGTACCCTGTGAAACGCTGAGCATCGACCCTGTCAGTACCCTGTGAAACCCTGACCTCTGACCCTATCTGTACATTGTGAAACCCTGACCGTCGACCCTATCTGTACCCTGTGAAACCCTGACCGTCGACCCTATCTGTATCCTGTGAAACCCTGACCACTGACCCTATCTGTACCCTGTGAAACCCTGACCACTGACCCTATCTGTACCCTGTGAAACCCTGACCTCTGACCCTATCTGTACCCTGTGAAACCCTGACCGTCGACCCTATCTGTACACTGTGAAACGCTGAGCGTCAACCCTATCTGTACCCTGTGAAACCCTGACCACTGACCCTATCTCTTCCCTGTGAAACCCTGACCACTGACCCTCTGTACCCTGTGAAACCCTGACCACTGACCCTCTGTACCCTGTGAAACCCTGACCACTGACCCTATCTGTTCCCTGTGAAACCCTGACCGTCGACCCTATCTGTACACTGTGAAACGCTGAGCGTCAACCCTATCTGTACCCTGTGAAACCCTGACCTCTGACCCTATCTGTACCCTGTGAAACCCTGACCATCGACCCTATCTGTACCCTGTGAAACCCTGACCACTGACCCTCTGTACCCTGTGAAACCCTGACCACTGACGCTATCTGTACCCTGTGAAACCCTGACCTCAGACCCTATCTGTACACTGTGAAACCCTGACCGTCGACCCTATCTGTACCCTGTGAAACCCTGACCGTCGACCCTATCTGTACCCTGTGAAACCCTGACCACTGACCCTATCTGTACCCTGTGAAACCCTGACCGTTGACCCTATCTGTACCCTGTGAAACCCTGACCGTCGACCCTGTCTGTACCCTGTGAAACCCTGACCGTCGACCCTGTCTGTACCCTGTGAAACCCTGACCACTGACCCTATCTGTACCCTGTGAAACCCTGACCACTGACCCTATCTGTACACTGTGAAACGCTGACCTCTGACCCTATCTGTACCCTGTGATACCCTGACCACTGACCCTATCTGTACCCTGTGAAACCCTGACCTCTGACCCTATGTGTACCATGTGAAACCCTGACCACTGACCCTATCTGTACCCTGTGAAACCCCGACCGTCGACCCTATCTGTTCCCTGTGAAACCCTGAGCATCGACCCTATCTGTACCCTGTGAAACCCTGACCACCGACCCTGTCTGTACCCTGTGAAACCCTGACCACTGACCCTGTCTGTACCTTGTGAAACCCTGACCACTGACCCTATCTGTACCCTGTGAAACCCTGACCACTGACCCTATCTGTACCCTGTGAAACCCTGACCATCGACCCTATCTGTACCCTGTGAAACCCTGACCTCTGACCCTATCTGTACACTGTGAAACCCTGACCTCTGACCCTATCTGTACCCTGTGAAACGCTGAGCATCAACCCTGTCAGAACCCTGTGAAACCCTGACCTCTGACCCTATCTGTACCCTGTGATACCCTGACCTCTGACCCTATCTGTACCCTGTGAAACCCTGACCATCGACCCTATCTGTACCCTGTGAAACCCTGACCACTGACCCTCTGTACCCTGTGAAACCCTGACCACTGACGCTATCTGTACCCTGTGAAACCCTGACCTCAGACCCTATCTGTACACTGTGAAACCCTGACCGTCGACCCTATCTGTACCCTGTGAAACCCTGACCGTCGACCCTATCTGTACCCTGTGAAACCCTGACCACTGACCCTATCTGTACCCTGTGAAACCCTGACCGTTGACCCTATCTGTACCCTGTGAAACCCTGACCGTCGACCCTGTCTGTACCCTGTGAAACCGTGACCGTCGACCCTGTCTGTACCCTGTGAAACCCTGACCGTCGACCCTATCTGTACCCTGTGAAACCCTGACCTTACCGTATCTGTACCCTGTGAAACGCTGACCTCTGACCCTATCTGTACCCTGTGAAACCCTGACCGTTGACCCTCTGTACCCTGTGAAACCCTGACCACTGACCCTATCTGTACCCTGTGAAACCCTGACCACTGACCGTATCTGTTCCCTGTGAAACCCTGACCACTGACCCTATCTGTACCCTGTGAAACCCTGACCTCTGACCCTATCTGTACCCTGTGAAACCCTGACCTCTGACCCTATCTGTTCCCTGTGAAACCCTGACCACTGACCCTATCTGTACCCTGTGAAACCCTGACCTCTGACCCTATCTGTACCCTGTGAAACCCTGACCTCTGACCCTATCTGTACCCTGAGAAACCCTGACCGTCGACCCTATCTGTACCCTGTGAAACCCTGACCTCTGACCCTATCTGTACCCTGTGAAACCCTGACCTCTGACCCTATCTGTTCCCTGTGAAACCCTGACCTCTGACCCTATCTGTACCCTGTGAAACCCTGACCACTGACCCTCTCTGTACCCTGTGAAACCCTGACCTCTGACCCTATCTGTACCCTGTGAAACCCTGACCACTGACCCTATCTGTACCCTGTGAAATGCTGAGCGTCAACCCTATCTGTACCCTGTGAAACCCTGACCGTCGACCCTATCTGTACCCTGTGAAACCCTGACCACTGACCCTATCTGTACCCTGTGAAACCCTGACCACTGACCCTATCTGTACCCTGTGAAACCCTGACCTCTGACCCTAACTGCACCCTGTGAAACCCTGACCGTCGACCCTATCTGTTCCCTGTGAAACCCTGAACACTGACCCTATCTGTACCCTGTGAAACCCTGACCTCTGACCCTATCTGTTCCCTGTGAAACCCTGACCTCTGACCCTATCTGTACCCTGTGAAACCCTGACCACTGACCCTATCTGTACCCTGTGAAACCCTGACCACTGACCCTATCTGTTCCCTGTGAAACCCTGACCACTGACCCTATCTGTACCCTGTGAAACGCTGACTACTGACCCTATCTGTACCCTGTGAAACCCTGACCGTCGACCCTATCTGTACCCTGTGAAACCCTGACCACAGACCCTGTCTGTACCCTGTGAAACCCTGACCATTGACCCTATCAGTACCCTGTGAAACCCTGACCGTCGACCCTATCTGTACACTGTGAAACGCTGACCGTCGACCCTATCTGTACCCTGTGAAACCCTGACCTCTGACCCTATCTGTACCCTGTGAAACTCTGACCTCTGACCCTATCTGTACCCTGTGAGACCCTGACCTCTGACCCTATCTGTACCCTGTGAGACCCTGACCTCTGACCCTATCTGTACCCTGTGAAACCCTGACCACTGACCCTATCTGTACCCTGTGAGACCCTGACCGTCGACCCTATCTGTACCCTGTGAAACGCTGAGCATCGACCCTGTCAGTACCCTGTGAAACCCTGACCTCTGACCCTATCTGTACATTGTGAAACCCTGACCGTCGACCCTATCTGTACCCTGTGAAACCCTGACCGTCGACCCTATCTGTATCCTGTGAAACCCTGACCACTGACCCTATCTGTACCCTGTGAAACCCTGACCACTGACCCTATCTGTACCCTGTGAAACCCTGACCTCTGACCCTATCTGTACCCTGTGAAACCCTGACCGTCGACCCTATCTGTACACTGTGAAACGCTGAGCGTCAACCCTATCTGTACCCTGTGAAACCCTGACCACTGACCCTATCTCTTCCCTGTGAAACCCTGACCACTGACCCTCTGTACCCTGTGAAACCCTGACCACTGACCCTCTGTACCCTGTGAAACCCTGACCACTGACCCTATCTGTTCCCTGTGAAACCCTGACCGTCGACCCTATCTGTACACTGTGAAACGCTGAGCGTCAACCCTATCTGTACCCTGTGAAACCCTGACCTCTGACCCTATCTGTACCCTGTGAAACCCTGACCATCGACCCTATCTGTACCCTGTGAAACCCTGACCACTGACCCTCTGTACCCTGTGAAACCCTGACCACTGACGCTATCTGTACCCTGTGAAACCCTGACCTCAGACCCTATCTGTACACTGTGAAACCCTGACCGTCGACCCTATCTGTACCCTGTGAAACCCTGACCGTCGACCCTATCTGTACCCTGTGAAACCCTGACCACTGACCCTATCTGTACCCTGTGAAACCCTGACCGTTGACCCTATCTGTACCCTGTGAAACCCTGACCGTCGACCCTGTCTGTACCCTGTGAAACCCTGACCGTCGACCCTGTCTGTACCCTGTGAAACCCTGACCACTGACCCTATCTGTACCCTGTGAAACCCTGACCACTGACCCTATCTGTACACTGTGAAACGCTGACCTCTGACCCTATCTGTACCCTGTGATACCCTGACCACTGACCCTATCTGTACCCTGTGAAACCCTGACCTCTGACCCTATGTGTACCATGTGAAACCCTGACCACTGACCCTATCTGTACCCTGTGAAACCCCGACCGTCGACCCTATCTGTTCCCTGTGAAACCCTGAGCATCGACCCTATCTGTACCCTGTGAAACCCTGACCACCGACCCTGTCTGTACCCTGTGAAACCCTGACCACTGACCCTGTCTGTACCTTGTGAAACCCTGACCACTGACCCTATCTGTACCCTGTGAAACCCTGACCACTGACCCTATCTGTACCCTGTGAAACCCTGACCATCGACCCTATCTGTACCCTGTGAAACCCTGACCTCTGACCCTATCTGTACACTGTGAAACCCTGACCTCTGACCCTATCTGTACCCTGTGAAACGCTGAGCATCAACCCTGTCAGAACCCTGTGAAACCCTGACCTCTGACCCTATCTGTACCCTGTGATACCCTGACCTCTGACCCTATCTGTACCCTGTGAAACCCTGACCATCGACCCTATCTGTACCCTGTGAAACCCTGACCACTGACCCTCTGTACCCTGTGAAACCCTGACCACTGACGCTATCTGTACCCTGTGAAACCCTGACCTCAGACCCTATCTGTACACTGTGAAACCCTGACCGTCGACCCTATCTGTACCCTGTGAAACCCTGACCGTCGACCCTATCTGTACCCTGTGAAACCCTGACCACTGACCCTATCTGTACCCTGTGAAACCCTGACCGTTGACCCTATCTGTACCCTGTGAAACCCTGACCGTCGACCCTGTCTGTACCCTGTGAAACCGTGACCGTCGACCCTGTCTGTACCCTGTGAAACCCTGACCACTGACCCTATCTGTACCCTGTGAAACCCTGACCACTGACCGTATCTGTACACTGTGAAACGCTGACCTCTGACCCTATCTGTACCCTGTGATACCCTGACCACTGACCCTATCTGTACCCTGTGAAACCCTGACCTCTGACCCTATGTGTACCCTGTGAAACCCTGACCACTGACCCTATCTGTACCCTGTGAAACCCCGACCGTCGACCCTATCTGTTCCCTGTGAAACCCTGAGCATCGACCCTATCTGTACCCTGTGAAACCCTGACCACCGACCCTGTCTGTACCCTGTGAAACCCTGACCACTGACCCTGTCTGTACCTTGTGAAACCCTGACCACTGACCCTATCTGTACCCTGTGAAACCCTGACCACTGACCCTATCTGTACCCTGTGAAACCCTGACCATCGACCCTATCTGTACCCTGTGAAACCCTGACCTCTGACCCTATCTGTACACTGTGAAACCCTGACCTCTGACCCTATCTGTACCCTGTGAAACGCTGAGCATCAACCCTGTCAGTACCCTGTGAAACCCTGACCTCTGACCCTATCTGTACCCTGTGATACCCTGATCTCTGACCCTATCTGTACCCTGTGAAACCCTGACCACTGACCCTATCTGTACCCTGTGAAACCCTGACCACTGACCCTATCTGTACCCTGTGAAACCCTGACCTCTGACCCTATCTGTACCCTGTGAAACCCTGACCACTGACCCTATCTGTACGCTGTGAAACCCTGACCACTGACCCTATCTGTACCCTGTGAAACCCTGACCACTGACCCTATCTGTACCCTGTGAAACCCTGACCTTACCGTATCTGTACCCTGTGAAACGCTGACCTCTGACCCTATCTGTACCCTGTGAAACCCTGACCGTTGACCCTCTGTACCCTGTTAAACCCTGACCTCTGACCCTATCTGTACCCTGTGAAACCCTGACCACTGACCCTGTCTGTACCCTGTGAATCCCTGACCACTGACCCTGTCTGTACCCTGTGAAACCCTGACCACTGACCCTATCTGTACCCTGTGAGACCCTGACCGTCGACCCTATCTGTACCCTGTGAAACGCTGAGCATCAACCCTGTCAGTACCCTGTGAAACCCTGACCTCTGACCCTATCTGTACCCTGTAATACCCTGACCTCTGACCCTATCTGTACCCTGTGAAACCCTGACCACTGACCCTATCTGTACCCTGTGAAACCCTGACCACTGACCCTATCTGTACCCTGTGAAATGCTGACCTCTGACCCTATCTGTACGCTGTGAAACCCTGACCTTACCGTATCTGTACCCTGTGAAACGCTGACCTCTGACCCTATCTGTACCCTGTGAAACCCTGACCGTTGACCCTCTGTACCCTGTGAAACCCTGACCACTGACCCTATCTGTACCCTGTATCTGTTCCCTGTGAAACCCTGACCACTGACCCTATCTGTACCCTGTGAAACGCTGAGCGTCAACCCTATCTGTACCCTGTGAAACCCTGACCTCTGACCCTATCTGTACCCTGTGAAACCCTGACCTCTGACCCTATCTGTTCCCTGTGAAACCCTGACCACTGACCCTATCTGTACCCTGTGAAACCCTGACCTCTGACCCTATCTGTACCCTGAGAAACCCTGACCGTCGACCCTATCTGTACCCTGTGAAACCCTGACCTCTGACCCTATCTGTACCCTGTGAAACCCTGACCTCTGACCCTATCTGTTCCCTGTGAAACCCTGACCTCTGACCCTATCTGTACCCTGTGAAACCCTGACCACTGACCCTCTCTGTACCCTGTGAAACCCTGACCTCTGACCCTATCTGTACCCTGTGAAACCCTGACCACTGACCCTATCTGTTCCCTGTGAAACCCTGACCACTGACCCTATCTGTTCCCTGTGAAACCCTGACCGTCGACCCTATCTGTACCCTGTGAAACCCTGACCATCGACCCTATCTGTACCCTGTGAAACCCTGACCACTGACCCTATCTGTACCCTGTGAAACCCTGACCACTGACCCTATCTGTACCCTGTGAAACCCTGACCTCTGACCCTAACTGCACCCTGTGAAACCCTGACCGTCGACCCTATCTGTTCCCTGTGAAACCCTGACCACTGACCCTATCTGTACCCTGTGAAACCCTGACCTCTGACCCTATCTGTTCCCTGTGAAACCCTGAACTCTGACCCTATCTGTACCCTGTGAAACCCTGACCACTGACCCTATCTGTACCCTGTGAAACCCTGACCACTGACCCTATCTGTTCCCTGTGAAACCCTGACCACTGACCCTATCTGTACCCTGTGAAACGCTGACTACTGACCCTATCTGTACCCTGTGAAACCCTGACCTCTGACCCTATCTGTACCCTGTGAAACCCTGACCACTGTCCCTATCTGTACCCTGTGAAACCCTGACCTCTGACCCTATCTGTACCCTGTGAAACCCTGACCTCTGACCCTATCTGTACCCTGTGAAACCCCGACCGTCGACCCTATCTGTACCCTGTGAAACCCTGACCTCTGACCCTATCTGTACCCTGTGAAACCCTGACCGTCGACCCTGTCTGTACCCTGTGAAACCCTGACCGTCGACCCTGTCTGTACCCTGTGAAACCCTGACCACTGACCCTATCTGTACCCTGTGAAACCCTGACCACTGACCCTATCTGTACCCTGTGATACCCTGACCTCTGACCCTATCTGTACCCTGTGAAACCCTGACCACTGACCCTATCTGTACCCTGTGAAACCCTGACCACTGACCCTATCTGTCCCCTGTGAAACCCTGACCTCTGACCCTATCTGTACCCTGTGAAACCCTGACCACTGACCCTATCTGTACCCTGTTAAACCCTGACCTCTGACCCTATCTGTACCCTGTGAAACCCTGACCACTGACCCTGTCTGTACCCTGTGAATCCCTGACCACTGACCCTGTCTGTACCCTGTGAAACCCTGACCACTGACCCTATCTGTACCCTGTGAGACCCTGACCGTCGACCCTATCTGTACCCTGTGAAACGCTGAGCATCAACCCTGTCAGTACCCTGTGAAACCCTGACCTCTGACCCTATCTGTACCCTGTGATACCCTGACCTCTGACCCTATCTGTACCCTGTGAAACCCTGACCACTGACCCTATCTGTACCCTGTGAAACCCTGACCACTGACCCTATCTGTACCCTGTGAAATGCTGACCTCTGACCCTATCTGTACGCTGTGAAACCCTGACCGTCGACCCTATCTGTACCCTGTGAAACGCTGACCTTACCGTATCTGTACCCTGTGAAACGCTGACCTCTGACCCTATCTGTACCCTGTGAAACCCTGACCGTTGACCCTCTGTACCCTGTTAAACCCTGACCTCTGACCCTATCTGTACCCTGTGAAACCCTGACCACTGACCCTGTCTGTACCCTGTGAATCCCTGACCACTGACCCTGTCTGTACCCTGTGAAACCCTGACCACTGACCCTATCTGTACCCTGTGAGACCCTGACCGTCGATCCTATCTGTACCCTGTGAAACGCTGAGCATCAACCCTGTCAGTACCCTGTGAAACCCTGACCTATGACCCTATCTGTACCCTGTGATACCCTGACCTCTGACCCTATCTGTACCCTGTGAAACCCTGACCACTGACCCTATCTGTACCCTGTGAAACCCTGACCACTGACCCTATCTGTACCCTGTGAAATGCTGACCTCTGACCCTATCTGTACGCTGTGAAACCCTGACCGTCGACCCTATCTGTACCCTGTGAAACCCTGACCTTACCGTATCTGTACCCTGTGAAACGCTGACCTCTGACCCTATCTGTACCCTGTGAAACCCTGACCGTTGACCCTCTGTACCCTGTGAAACCCTGACCACTGACCCTATCTGTACCCTGTGAAACCCTGACCACTGACCGTATCTGTTCCCTGTGAAACCCTGACCACTGACCCTATCTGTACCCTGTGAAACGCTGAGCGTCAACCCTATCTGTACCCTGTGAAACCCTGACCTCTGACCCTATCTGTACCCTGTGAAACCCTGACCTCTGACCCTATCTGTTCCCTGTGAAACCCTGACCACTGACCCTATCTGTACCCTGTGAAACCCTGACCTCTGACCCTATCTGTACCCTGAGAAACCCTGACCGTCGACCCTATCTGTACCCTGTGAAACCCTGACCTCTGACCCTATCTGTACCCTGTGAAACCCTGACCTCTGACCCTATCTGTTCCCTGTGAAACCCTGACCTCTGACCCTATCTGTACCCTGTGAAACCCTGACCACTGACCCTCTCTGTACCCTGTGAAACCCTGACCTCTGACCCTATCTGTACCCTGTGAAACCCTGACCACTGACCCTATCTGTTCCCTGTGAAACCCTGACCACTGACCCTATCTGTTCCCTGTGAAACCCTGACCGTCGACCCTATCTGTACCCTGTGAAACCCTGACCATCGACCCTATCTGTACCCTGTGAAACCCTGACCACTGACCCTATCTGTACCCTGTGAAACCCTGACCACTGACCCTATCTGTACCCTGTGAAACCCTGACCTCTGACCCTAACTGCACCCTGTGAAACCCTGACCGTCGACCCTATCTGTTCCCTGTGAAACCCTGACCACTGACCCTATCTGTACCCTGTGAAACCCTGACCTCTGACCCTATCTGTTCCCTGTGAAACCCTGAACTCTGACCCGATCTGTACCCTGTGAAACCCTGACCACTGACCCTATCTGTACCCTGTGAAACCCTGACCACTGACCCTATCTGTTCCCTGTGAAACCCTGACCACTGACCCTATCTGTACCCTGTGAAACGCTGACTACTGACCCTATCTGTACCCTGTGAAACCCTGACCTCTGACCCTATCTGTACCCTGTGAAACCCTGACCACTGACCCTATCTGTACCCTGTGAAACCCTGACCTCTGACCCTATCTGTACCCTGTGAAACCCTGACCTCTGACCCTATCTGTACCCTGTGAAACCCCGACCGTCGACCCTATCTGTACCCTGTGAAACCCTGACCTCTGACCCTATCTGTACCCTGTGAAACCCTGACCGTCGACCCTGTCTGTACCCTGTGAAACCCTGACCGTCGACCCTATCTGTACCCTGTGAAACCCTGACCACTGACCCTATCTGTACCCTGTGAAACCCTGACCACTGACCCTATCTGTACCCTGTGATACCCTGACCTCTGACCCTATCTGTACCCTGTGAAACCCTGACCACTGACCCTATCTGTACCCTGTGAAACCCTGACCACTGACCCTATCTGTCCCCTGTGAAACCCTGACCTCTGACCCTATCTGTACCCTGTGAAACCCTGACCACTGACCCTATCTGTACGCTGTGAAACCCTGACCACTGACCCTATCTGTACCCTGTGAAACCCTGACCACTGACCCTATCTGTACACTGTGAAACCCTGACCTTACCGTATCTGTACCCTGTGAAACGCTGACCTCTGACCCTATCTGTACCCTGTGAAACCCTGACCGTTGACCCTCTGTACCCTGTTAAACCCTGACCTCTGACCCTATCTGTACCCTGTGAAACCCTGACCACTGACCCTGTCTGTACCCTGTGAATCCCTGACCACTGACCCTGTCTGTACCCTGTGAAACCCTGACCACTGACCCTATCTGTACCCTGTGAGACCCTGACCGTCGACCCTATCTGTACCCTGTGAAACGCTGAGCATCAACCCTGTCAGTACCCTGTGAAACCCTGACCTCTGACCATATCTGTACCCTGTGATACCCTGACCTCTGACCCTATCTGTACCCTGTGAAACCCTGACCACTTACCCTATCTGTACCCTGTGAAACCCTGACCACTGACCCTATCTGTACCCTGTGAAATGCTGACCTCTGACCCTATCTGTACGCTGTGAAACCCTGACCGTCGACCCTATCTGTACCCTGTGAAACCCTGACCTTACCGTATCTGTACCCTGTGAAACGCTGACCTCTGACCCTATCTGTACCCTGTGAAACCCTGACCGTTGACCATCTGTACCCTGTGAAACCCTGACCACTGACCCTATCTGTACCCTGTGAAACCCTGACCACTGACCGTATCTGTTCCCTGTGAAACCCTGACCACTGACCCTATCTGTACCCTGTGAAACGCTGAGCGTCAACCCTATCTGTACCCTGTGAAACCCTGACCTCTGACCCTATCTGTACCCTGTGAAACCCTGACCTCTGACCCTATCTGTTCCCTGTGAAACCCTGACCACTGACCCTATCTGTACCCTGTGAAACCCTGACCTCTGACCCTATCTGTACCCTGTGAAACCCTGACCTCTGACCCTATCTGTACCCTGAGAAACCCTGACCGTCGACCCTATCTGTACCCTGTGAAACCCTGACCTCTGACCCTATCTGTACCCTGTGAAACCCTGACCTCTGACCCTATCTGTTCCCTGTGAAACCCTGACCTCTGACCCTATCTGTACCCTTTGAAACCCTGACCACTGACCCTCTCTGTACCCTGTGAAACCCTGACCTCTGACCCTATCTGTACCCTGTGAAACCCTGACCACTGACCCTATCTGTACCCTGTGAAATGCTGAGCGTCAACCCTATCTGTACCCTGTGAAACCCTGACCACTGACCCTATCTGTTCCCTGTGAAACCCTGACCACTGACCCTATCTGTTCCCTGTGAAACCCTGACCGTCGACCCTATCTGTACCCTGTGAAACCCTGACCATCGACCCTATCTGTACCCTGTGAAACCCTGACCACTGACCCTATCTGTACCCTGTGAAACCCTGACCACTGACCCTATCTGTACCCTGTGAAACCCTGACCTCTGACCCTAACTGCACCCTGTGAAACCCTGACCGTCGACCCTATCTGTTCCCTGTGAAACCCTGACCACTGACCCTATCTGTACCCTGTGAAACCCTGACCTCTGACCCTATCTGTTCCCTGTGAAACACTGACCTCTGACCCTATCTGTACCCTGTGAAACCCTGCCCACTGACCCTATCTGTACCCTGTGAAACCCTGACCACTGACCCTATCTGTTCCCTGTGAAACCCTGACCACTGACCCTATCTGTACCCTGTGAAACGCTGACTACTGACCCTATCTGTACCCTGTGAAACCCTGACCTCTGACCGTATCTGTACCCTGTGAAACCCTGACCACTGACCCTATCTGTACCCTGTGAAACCCTGACCTCTGACCCTATCTGTACCCTGTGAAACCCTGACCTCTGACCCTATCTGTACCCTGTGAAACCCCGACCGTCGACCCTATCTGTACGCTGTGAAACCCTGACCACTGACCCTATCTGTTCCCTGTGAAACCCTGACCACTGTCCCTATCTGTACCCTGTGAAACCCTGACCTCTGACCCTATCTGTTTCCTGTGAAACCCTGACCACTGACCCTATCTGTACCCTGTGAAACCCTGACCACTGACCCTATCTGTACCCTGTGAAACCCTGACCATCGACCCTGTCTGTACCCTGTGAAACCCTGACCACTGACCCTATCTGTACCCTGTGAAACCATGACCACTGACCCTATCTGTACCCTGTGAAACCCCGACCGTCGACCCTATCTGTACCCTTTGAAACCCCGACCGTCGACCCTATCTGTACCCTTTGAAACCCCGACCGTCGACCCTATCTGTACCCTTTGAAACCCTGACCACTGACCCTATCTGTACCCTGTGAAACCCTGACCGTTGACCCTATCTGTTCCCTGTGAAACCCTGACCGTCGACCCTATCTGTACCCTGTGAAACCCTGACCGTCGACCCTATCTGTACCTTGTGAAACCCTGACCACTGACCCTATCTGTACACTGTGAAACCCTGACCATCGACCCTATCTGTACCCTGTGAAACGCTGAGCGGCAACCCTATCTGTATCCTGTGAAACCCTGACCACTGACCCTATCTGTACCCTGTGAAACCCTGACCGTCGACCCTATCTGTACCCTGTGAAACCCTGACCACCGACCCTGACTGTACCCTGTGAAACCCTGACCACTGACCCTGTCTGTACCCTGTGAAACCCTGACCATTGACCCTATCAGTACCCTGTGAAACCCTGACCGTCGACCCTATCTGTACACTGTGAAACGCTGACCGTCGACCCTATCTGTACCCTGTGAAACCCTGACCTCTGACCCTATCTGTACCCTGTGAAACTCTGACCTCTGACCCTATCTGTACCCTGTGAGACCCTGAACTCTGACCCTATCTGTACCCTGTGAGACCCTGACCTCTGACCCTATCTGTACCCTGTGAAACCCTGACCACTGACCCTATCTGTACCCTGTGAGACCCTGACCGTCGACCCTATCTGTACCCTGTGAAACGCTGAGCATCGACCCTGTCAGTACCCTGTGAAACCCTGACCTCTGACCCTATCTGTACACTGTGAAACCCTGACCGTCGACCCTATCTGTACCCTGTGAAACCCTGACCGTCGACCCTATCTGTACCCTGTGAAACCCTGACCACTGACCCTATCTGTACCCTGTGAAACCCTGACCACTGACCCTATCTGTACCCTGTGAAACCCTGACCTCTGACCCTATCTGTACCCTTTGAAACCCTGACCGTCGACCCTGTCTGTACCCTGTGAAACCCTGACCACTGACCCTATCTGTACCCTGTGAAACCCTGACCACTGACCCTATCTGTACCCTGTGAAACCCTGACCACTGACCCTATCTGTACACTGTGAAACGCTGACCTCTGACCCTATCTGTACCCTGTGAAACCCTGACCACTGACCCTATCTGTACCCTGTGAAACCCTGACCTCTGACCCTATGTGTACCCTGTGAAACCCTGACCACTGACCCTATCTGTACCCTGTGAAACCCTGACCACTGACCCTATCTGTACCCTGTGAAACCCCGACCGTCGACCCTATCTGTTCCCTGTGAAACCCCGACCGTCGACCCTATCTGTTCCCTGTGAAACCCCGACCGTCGACCCTGTCTGTTCCCTGTGAAACCCTGACCGTCGACCCTATCTGTTCCCTGTGAAACCCTGACCGTCGACCCTATCTGTTCCCTGTGAAACCCTGACCGTCGACCCTATCTGTACCCTGTGAAACCCCGACCATCGACCCTATCTGTTCCCTGTGAAACCCCGACCATCGACCCTATCTGTTCCCTATGAAACCCTGACCGTCGACCCTATCTGTACCCTATGAAACCCCGACCGTCGACCCTATCTGTACCCTGTGAAACCCCGACCGTCGACCCTATCTGTACCCTGTGAAACCCCGACCGTCGACCCTATCTGTACGTGAAACCCTGACCTCTGACCCTATCTGTACCCTGTGAAACCCTGACCACTGACCCTATCTGTACCCTGTGAAATGCTGACCTCTGACCCTATCTGTACCCTGTGAAACCCTGACCACTGACCCTATCTGTACGCTGTGAAACCCTGACCACTGACCCTATCTGTACGCTGTGAAACCCTGACCATCGAGCCTATCTGTACGCTGTGAAACCCTGACCATCGAGCCTATCTGTACCCTGTGAAACCCTGACCACTGACCCTATCTGTACCCTGTGAAACCCTGACCTTACCGTATCTGTACCCTGTGAAACGCTGACCTCTGACCCTATCTGTACCCTGTGAAACCCTGACCGTTGACCCTCTGTACCCTGTGAAACCGTGACCACTGACCCTATCTGTACCCTGTGAAACCCTGACCACTGACCGTATCTGTTCCCTGTGAAACCCTGACCACTGACCCTATCTGTACCCTGTGAAACGCTGACCTCTGACCCTATCTGTACCCTGTGAAACCCTGACCTCTGACCCTATCTGTACCCTGTGAAACCCTGACCTCTGACCCTATCTGTTCACTGTGAATCCCTGACCACTGACCCTATCTGTACCCTGTGAAACCCTGACCTCTGACCCTATCTGTACCCTGTGAAACCCTGACCTCTGACCCTATCTGTACCCTGTGAAACCCTGACCTCTGACCCTATCTGTTCACTGTGAATCCCTGACCACTGACCCTATCTGTACCCTGTGAAACCCTGACCTCTGACCCTATCTGTACCCTGTGAAACCCTGACCGTCGACCCTATCTGTACCCTGTGAAACCCTGACCTCTGACCCTATCTGTACCCTGTGAAACGCTGACCTCTGACCCTATCTGTTCCCTGTGAAACCCTGACCTCTGACCCTATCTGTTCCCTGTGAAACCCTGACCTCTGACCCTATCTGTACCCTGTGAAACCCTGACCACTGACCCTATCTGTACCCTGTGAAACCCTGACCTCTGACCCTATCTGTACCCTGTGAAACCCTGACCACTGACCCTATCTGTACCCTGTGAAATGCTGAGCGTCAACCCTATCTGTACCCTGTGAAACCCTGACCACTGACCCTATCTGTACCCTGTGAAACCCTGACCACTGACCGTATCTGTTCCCTGTGAAACCCTGACCACTGACCCTATCTGTACCCTGTGAAACCCTGACCTCTGACCCTATCTGTAGCCTGTGAAACCCTGACCTCTGACCCTATCTGTTCCCTGTGAAACCCTGACCACTGACCCTATCTGTACCCTGTGAAACCCTGACCTCTGACCCTATCTGTACCCTGTGAAACCCTGACCGTCGACCCTATCTGTACGCTGTGAAACCCTGACCTCTGACCCTATCTGTACCCTGTGAAACGCTGACCGCTGACACTATCTGTTCCCTGTGAAACCCTGACCTCTGACCCTATCTGTTCCCTGTGAAACCCTGACCTCTGACCCTATCTGTACCCTGTGAAACCCTGACCACTGACCCTATCTGTACCCTGTGAAACCCTGATCTCTGACCCTATCTGTACCCTGTGAAACCCTGACCACTGACCCTATCTGTACCCTGTGAAATGCTGAGCGTCAACCCTATCTGTACCCTGTGAAACCCTGACCACTGACCCTATCTGTTCCCTGTGAAACCCTGACCACTGACCCTATCTGTACCCTGTGAAACCCTGACCATCGACCCTATCTGTACCCTGTGAAACCCTGACCACTGACCCTATCTGTTCCCTGTGAAACCCTGACCACTGACCCTATCTTTACCCTGTGAAACCCTGACCGTCGACCCTCTGTACCCTGTGAAACCCTGACCACTGACCCTATCTGTTCCCTGTGAAACCCTGACCACTGACCCTATCTGTTCCCTGTGAAACCCTGACCACTGACCCTATCTGTTCCCTGTGAAACCCTAACCACTGACCCTATCTGTTCCCTGTGAAACCCTGACCACTGACCCTATCTGTACCCTGTGAAACCCTGACCATCGACCCTATCTGTACCCTGTGAAACCCTGATCACTGACCCTATCTGTTCCCTGTGATACCCTGACCACTGACCCTATGTGTACCCTGTGAAACCCTGACCACTGACCCTATCTGTACCCTGTGAAACCCTGACCTCTGACCCTATCTGTACCCTGTGAAACCCTGACCTCTGACCCTATCTGTTCCCTGTGAAACCCTGACCTCTGACCCTATCTGTACCCTGTGAAACCCTGACCACTGACCCTCTCTGTACCCTGTGAAACCCTGACCTCTGACCCTATCTGTACCCTGTGAAACCCTGACCACTGACCCTATCTGTACCCTGTGAAATGCTGAGCGTCAACCCTATCTGTACCCTGTGAAACCCTGACCGTCGACCCTATCTGTACCCTGTGAAACCCTGACCACTGACCCTATCTGTACCCTGTGAAACCCTGACCACTGACCCTATCTGTACCCTGTGAAACCCTGACCTCTGACCCTAACTGCACCCTGTGAAACCCTGACCGTCGACCCTATCTGTTCCCTGTGAAACCCTGAACACTGACCCTATCTGTACCCTGTGAAACCCTGACCTCTGACCCTATCTGTTCCCTGTGAAACCCTGACCTCTGACCCTATCTGTACCCTGTGAAACCCTGACCATTGACCCTATCTGTACCCTGTGAAACCCTGACCACTGACCCCTATCTGTTCCCTGTGAAACCCTGACCACTGACCCTATCTGTACCCTGTGAAACGCTGACTACTGACCCTATCTGTACCCTGTGAAACCCTGACCGTCGACCCTATCTGTACCCTGTGAAACCCTGACCACTGACCCTGTCTGTACCCTGTGAAACCCTGACCACTGACCCTGTCTGTACCCTGTGAAACCCTGACCATTGACCCTATCAGTACCCTGTGAAACCCTGACCGTCGACCCTATCTGTACACTGTGAAACGCTGACCGTCGACCCTATCTGTACCCTGTGAAACCCTGACCTCTGACCCTATCTGTACCCTGTGAAACTCTGACCTCTGACCCTATCTGTACCCTGTGAGACCCTGACCTCTGACCCTATCTGTACCCTGTGAGACCCTGACCTCTGACCCTATCTGTACCCTGTGAAACCCTGACCACTGACCCTATCTGTACCCTGTGAGACCCTGACCGTCGACCCTATCTGTACCCTGTGAAACGCTGAGCATCGACCCTGTCAGTACCCTGTGAAACCCTGACCTCTGACCCTATCTGTACACTGTGAAACCCTGACCGTCGACCCTATCTGTACCCTGTGAAACCCTGACCGTCGACCCTATCTGTATCCTGTGAAACCCTGACCACTGACCCTATCTTTACCCTGTGAAACCCTGACCACTGACCCTATCTGTACCCTGTGAAACCCTGACCTCTGACCCTATCTGTACCCTGTGAAACCCTGACCTTCGACCCTATCTGTACACTGTGAAACGCTGAGCGTCAACCCTATCTGTACCCTGTGAAACCCTGACCACTGACCCTATCTCTTCCCTGTGAAACCCTGACCACTGACCCTCTGTACCCTGTGAAACCCTGACCACTGACCCTCTGTACCCTGTGAAACCCTGACCACTGACCCTATCTGTTCCCTGTGAAACCCTGACCGTCGACCCTATCTGTACACTGTGAAACGCTGAGCGTCAACCCTATCTGTACCCTGTGAAACCCTGACCTCTGACCCTATCTGTACCCTGTGAAACCCTGACCATCGACCCTATCTGTACCCTGTGAAACCCTGACCACTGACCCTCTGTACCCTGTGAAACCCTGACCACTGACGCTATCTGTACCCTGTGAAACCCTGACCTCAGACCCTATCTGTACACTGTGAAACCCTGACCGTCGACCCTATCTGTACCCTGTGAAACCCTGACCGTCGACCCTATCTGTACCCTGTGAAACCCTGACCACTGACCCTATCTGTACCCTGTGAAACCCTGACCGTTGACCCTATCTGTACCCTGTGAAACCCTGACCGTCGACCCTGTCTGTACCCTGTGAAACCCTGACCGTCGACCCTGTCTGTACCCTGTGAAACCCTGACCACTGACCCTATCTGTACCCTGTGAAACCCTGACCACTGACCCTATCTGTACACTGTGAAACGCTGACCTCTGACCCTATCTGTACCCTGTGATACCCTGACCACTGACCCTATCTGTACCCTGTGAAACCCTGACCTCTGACCCTATGTGTACCCTGTGAAACCCTGACCACTGACCCTATCTGTACCCTGTGAAACCCCGACCGTCGACCCTATCTGTTCCCTGTGAAACCCTGAGCATCGACCCTATCTGTACCCTGTGAAACCCTGACCACCGACCCTGTCTGTACCCTGTGAAACCCTGACCACTGACCCTGCTGGACCTTGTGAAACCCTGACCACTGACCCTATCTGTACCCTGTGAAACCCTGACCACTGACCCTATCTGTACCCTGTGAAACCCTGACCATCGACCCTATCTGTACCCTGTGAAACCCTGACCTCTGACCCTATCTGTACACTGTGAAACCCTGACCTCTGACCCTATCTGTACCCTGTGAAACGCTGAGCATCAACCCTGTCAGAACCCTGTGAAACCCTGACCTCTGACCCTATCTGTACCCTGTGATACCCTGACCTCTGACCCTATCTGTACCCTGTGAAACCCTGACCATCGACCCTATCTGTACCCTGTGAAACCCTGACCACTGACCCTCTGTACCCTGTGAAACCCTGACCACTGACGCTATCTGTACCCTGTGAAACCCTGACCTCAGACCCTATCTGTACACTGTGAAACCCTGACCGTCGACCCTATCTGTACCCTGTGAAACCCTGACCGTCGACCCTATCTGTACCCTGTGAAACCCTGACCACTGACCCTATCTGTACCCTGTGAAACCCTGACCGTTGACCCTATCTGTACCCTGTGAAACCCTGACCGTCGACCCTGTCTGTACCCTGTGAAACCGTGACCGTCGACCCTGTCTGTACCCTGTGAAACCCTGACCACTGACCCTATCTGTACCCTGTGAAACCCTGACCACTGACCGTATCTGTACACTGTGAAACGCTGACCTCTGACCCTATCTGTACCCTGTGATACCCTGACCACTGACCCTATCTGTACCCTGTGAAACCCTGACCTCTGACCCTATGTGTACCCTGTGAAACCCTGACCACTGACCCTATCTGTACCCTGTGAAACCCCGACCGTCGACCCTATCTGTTCCCTGTGAAACCCTGAGCATCGACCCTATCTGTACCCTGTGAAACCCTGACCACCGACCCTGTCTGTACCCTGTGAAACCCTGACCACTGACCCTGTCTGTACCTTGTGAAACCCTGACCACTGACCCTATCTGTACCCTGTGAAACCCTGACCACTGACCCTATCTGTACCCTGTGAAACCCTGACCATCGACCCTATCTGTACCCTGTGAAACCCTGACCTCTGACCCTATCTGTACACTGTGAAACCCTGACCTCTGACCCTATCTGTACCCTGTGAAACGCTGAGCATCAACCCTGTCAGTACCCTGTGAAACCCTGACCTCTGACCCTATCTGTACCCTGTGATACCCTGATCTCTGACCCTATCTGTACCCTGTGAAACCCTGACCACTGACCCTATCTGTACCCTGTGAAACCCTGACCACTGACCCTATCTGTACCCTGTGAAACCCTGACCTCTGACCCTATCTGTACCCTGTGAAACCCTGACCACTGACCCTATCTGTACGCTGTGAAACCCTGACCACTGACCCTATCTGTACCCTGTGAAACCCTGACCACTGACCCTATCTGTACCCTGTGAAACCCTGACCTTACCGTATCTGTACCCTGTGAAACGCTGACCTCTGACCCTATCTGTACCCTGTGAAACCCTGACCGTTGACCCTCTGTACCCTGTTAAACCCTGACCTCTGACCCTATCTGTACCCTGTGAAACCCTGACCACTGACCCTGTCTGTACCCTGTGAATCCCTGACCACTGACCCTGTCTGTACCCTGTGAAACCCTGACCACTGACCCTATCTGTACCCTGTGAGACCCTGACCGTCGACCCTATCTGTACCCTGTGAAACGCTGAGCATCAACCCTGTCAGTACCCTGTGAAACCCTGACCTCTGACCCTATCTGTACCCTGTAATACCCTGACCTCTGACCCTATCTGTACCCTGTGAAACCCTGACCACTGACCCTATCTGTACCCTGTGAAACCCTGACCACTGACCCTATCTGTACCCTGTGAAATGCTGACCTCTGACCCTATCTGTACGCTGTGAAACCCTGACCGTCGACCCTATCTGTACCCTGTGAAACCCTGACCTTACCGTATCTGTACCCTGTGAAACGCTGACCTCTGACCCTATCTGTACCCTGTGAAACCCTGACCGTTGACCCTCTGTACCCTGTGAAACCCTGACCACTGACCCTATCTGTACCCTGTGAAACCCTGACCACTGACCGTATCTGTTCCCTGTGAAACCCTGACCACTGACCCTATCTGTACCCTGTGAAACGCTGAGCGTCAACCCTATCTGTACCCTGTGAAACCCTGACCTCTGACCCTATCTGTACCCTGTGAAACCCTGACCTCTGACCCTATCTGTTCCCTGTGAAACCCTGACCACTGACCCTATCTGTACCCTGTGAAACCCTGACCTCTGACCCTATCTGTACCCTGAGAAACCCTGACCGTCGACCCTATCTGTACCCTGTGAAACCCTGACCTCTGACCCTATCTGTTCCCTGTGAAACCCTGACCACTGACCCTATCTGTACCCTGTGAAACCCTGACCTCTGACCCTATCTGTACCCTGTGAAACCCTGACCGTCGACCCTATCTGTACCCTGTGAAACCCTGACCTCTGACCCTATCTGTACCCTGTGAAACGCTGACCGCTGACACTATCTGTTCCCTGTGAAACCCTGACCTCTGACCCTATCTGTTCCCTGTGAAACCCTGACCTCTGACCCTATCTGTACCCTGTGAAACCCTGACCACTGACCCTATCTGTACCCTGTGAAACCCTGATCTCTGACCCTATCTGTACCCTGTGAAACCCTGACCACTGACCCTATCTGTACCCTGTGAAATGCTGAGCGTCAACCCTATCTGTACCCTGTGAAACCCTGACCACTGACCCTATCTGTTCCCTGTGAAACCCTGACCACTGACCCTATCTGTACCCTGTGAAACCCTGACCATCGACCCTATCTGTACCCTGTGAAACCCTGACCACTGACCCTATCTGTTCCCTGTGAAACCCTGACCACTGACCCTATCTTTACCCTGTGAAACCCTGACCGTCGACCCTCTGTACCCTGTGAAACCCTGACCACTGACCCTATCTGTTCCCTGTGAAACCCTGACCACTGACCCTATCTGTTCCCTGTGAAACCCTGACCACTGACCCTATCTGTTCCCTGTGAAACCCTAACCACTGACCCTATCTGTTCCCTGTGAAACCCTGACCACTGACCCTATCTGTACCCTGTGAAACCCTGACCATTGACCCTATCTGTACCCTGTGAAACCCTGATCACTGACCCTATCTGTTCCCTGTGAAACCCTGACCACTGACCCTATGTGTACCCTGTGAAACCCTGACCACTGACCCTATCTGTACCCTGTGAAACCCTGACCTCTGACCCTATCTGTACCCTGTGAAACCCTGACCTCTGACCCTATCTGTTCCCTGTGAAACCCTGACCTCTGACCCTATCTGTACCCTGTGAAACCCTGACCACTGACCCTCTCTGTACCCTGTGAAACCCTGACCTCTGACCCTATCTGTACCCTGTGAAACCCTGACCACTGACCCTATCTGTACCCTGTGAAATGCTGAGCGTCAACCCTATCTGTACCCTGTGAAACCCTGACCGTCGACCCTATCTGTACCCTGTGAAACCCTGACCACTGACCCTATCTGTACCCTGTGAAACCCTGACCACTGACCCTATCTGTACCCTGTGAAACCCTGACCTCTGACCCTAACTGCACCCTGTGAAACCCTGACCGTCGACCCTATCTGTTCCCTGTGAAACCCTGAACACTGACCCTATCTGTACCCTGTGAAACCCTGACCTCTGACCCTATCTGTTCCCTGTGAAACCCTGACCTCTGACCCTATCTGTACCCTGTGAAACCCTGACCATTGACCCTATCTGTACCCTGTGAAACCCTGACCACTGACCCTATCTGTTCCCTGTGAAACCCTGACCACTGACCCTATCTGTACCCTGTGAAACGCTGACTACTGACCCTATCTGTACCCTGTGAAACCCTGACCGTCGACCCTATCTGTACCCTGTGAAACCCTGACCACTGACCCTGTCTGTACCCTGTGAAACCCTGACCACTGACCCTGTCTGTACCCTGTGAAACCCTGACCATTGACCCTATCAGTACCCTGTGAAACCCTGACCGTCGACCCTATCTGTACACTGTGAAACGCTGACCGTCGACCCTATCTGTACCCTGTGAAACCCTGACCTCTGACCCTATCTGTACCCTGTGAAACTCTGACCTCTGACCCTATCTGTACCCTGTGAGACCCTGACCTCTGACCCTATCTGTACCCTGTGAGACCCTGACCTCTGACCCTATCTGTACCCTGTGAAACCCTGACCACTGACCCTATCTGTACCCTGTGAGACCCTGACCGTCGACCCTATCTGTACCCTGTGAAACGCTGAGCATCGACCCTGTCAGTACCCTGTGAAACCCTGACCTCTGACCCTATCTGTACACTGTGAAACCCTGACCGTCGACCCTATCTGTACCCTGTGAAACCCTGACCGTCGACCCTATCTGTATCCTGTGAAACCCTGACCACTGACCCTATCTTTACCCTGTGAAACCCTGACCACTGACCCTATCTGTACCCTGTGAAACCCTGACCTCTGACCCTATCTGTACCCTGTGAAACCCTGACCGTCGACCCTATCTGTACACTGTGAAACGCTGAGCGTCAACCCTATCTGTACCCTGTGAAACCCTGACCACTGACCCTATCTCTTCCCTGTGAAACCCTGACCACTGACCCTCTGTACCCTGTGAAACCCTGACCACTGACCCTCTGTACCCTGTGAAACCCTGACCACTGACCCTATCTGTTCCCTGTGAAACCCTGACCGTCGACCCTATCTGTACACTGTGAAACGCTGAGCGTCAACCCTATCTGTACCCTGTGAAACCCTGACCTCTGACCCTATCTGTACCCTGTGAAACCCTGACCATCGACCCTATCTGTACCCTGTGAAACCCTGACCACTGACCCTCTGTACCCTGTGAAACCCTGACCACTGACGCTATCTGTACCCTGTGAAACCCTGACCTCAGACCCTATCTGTACACTGTGAAACCCTGACCGTCGACCCTATCTGTACCCTGTGAAACCCTGACCGTCGACCCTATCTGTACCCTGTGAAACCCTGACCACTGACCCTATCTGTACCCTGTGAAACCCTGACCGTTGACCCTATCTGTACCCTGTGAAACCCTGACCGTCGACCCTGTCTGTACCCTGTGAAACCCTGACCGTCGACCCTGTCTGTACCCTGTGAAACCCTGACCACTGACCCTATCTGTACCCTGTGAAACCCTGACCACTGACCCTATCTGTACACTGTGAAACGCTGACCTCTGACCCTATCTGTACCCTGTGATACCCTGACCACTGACCCTATCTGTACCCTGTGAAACCCTGACCTCTGACCCTATGTGTACCCTGTGAAACCCTGACCACTGACCCTATCTGTACCCTGTGAAACCCCGACCGTCGACCCTATCTGTTCCCTGTGAAACCCTGAGCATCGACCCTATCTGTACCCTGTGAAACCCTGACCACCGACCCTGTCTGTACCCTGTGAAACCCTGACCACTGACCCTGCTGGACCTTGTGAAACCCTGACCACTGACCCTATCTGTACCCTGTGAAACCCTGACCACTGACCCTATCTGTACCCTGTGAAACCCTGACCATCGACCCTATCTGTACCCTGTGAAACCCTGACCTCTGACCCTATCTGTACACTGTGAAACCCTGACCTCTGACCCTATCTGTACCCTGTGAAACGCTGAGCATCAACCCTGTCAGAACCCTGTGAAACCCTGACCTCTGACCCTATCTGTACCCTGTGATACCCTGACCTCTGACCCTATCTGTACCCTGTGAAACCCTGACCATCGACCCTATCTGTACCCTGTGAAACCCTGACCACTGACCCTCTGTACCCTGTGAAACCCTGACCACTGACGCTATCTGTACCCTGTGAAACCCTGACCTCAGACCCTATCTGTACACTGTGAAACCCTGACCGTCGACCCTATCTGTACCCTGTGAAACCCTGACCGTCGACCCTATCTGTACCCTGTGAAACCCTGACCACTGACCCTATCTGTACCCTGTGAAACCCTGACCGTTGACCCTATCTGTACCCTGTGAAACCCTGACCGTCGACCCTGTCTGTACCCTGTGAAACCGTGACCGTCGACCCTGTCTGTACCCTGTGAAACCCTGACCACTGACCCTATCTGTACCCTGTGAAACCCTGACCACTGACCGTATCTGTACACTGTGAAACGCTGACCTCTGACCCTATCTGTACCCTGTGATACCCTGACCACTGACCCTATCTGTACCCTGTGAAACCCTGACCTCTGACCCTATGTGTACCCTGTGAAACCCTGACCACTGACCCTATCTGTACCCTGTGAAACCCCGACCGTCGACCCTATCTGTTCCCTGTGAAACCCTGAGCATCGACCCTATCTGTACCCTGTGAAACCCTGACCACTGACCCTGTCTGTACCTTGTGAAACCCTGACCACTGACCCTATCTGTACCCTGTGAAACCCTGACCACTGACCCTATCTGTACCCTGTGAAACCCTGACCATCGACCCTATCTGTACCCTGTGAAACCCTGACCTCTGACCCTATCTGTACACTGTGAAACCCTGACCTCTGACCCTATCTGTACCCTGTGAAACGCTGAGCATCAACCCTGTCAGTACCCTGTGAAACCCTGACCTCTGACCCTATCTGTACCCTGTGATACCCTGATCTCTGACCCTATCTGTACCCTGTGAAACCCTGACCACTGACCCTATCTGTACCCTGTGAAACCCTGACCACTGACCCTATCTGTACCCTGTGAAACCCTGACCTCTGACCCTATCTGTACCCTGTGAAACCCTGACCACTGACCCTATCTGTACGCTGTGAAACCCTGACCACTGACCCTATCTGTACCCTGTGAAACCCTGACCACTGACCCTATCTGTACCCTGTGAAACCCTGACCTTACCGTATCTGTACCCTGTGAAACGCTGACCTCTGACCCTATCTGTACCCTGTGAAACCCTGACCGTTGACCCTCTGTACCCTGTTAAACCCTGACCTCTGACCCTATCTGTACCCTGTGAAACCCTGACCACTGACCCTGTCTGTACCCTGTGAATCCCTGACCACTGACCCTGTCTGTACCCTGTGAAACCCTGACCACTGACCCTATCTGTACCCTGTGAGACCCTGACCGTCGACCCTATCTGTACCCTGTGAAACGCTGAGCATCAACCCTGTCAGTACCCTGTGAAACCCTGACCTCTGACCCTATCTGTACCCTGTAATACCCTGACCTCTGACCCTATCTGTACCCTGTGAAACCCTGACCACTGACCCTATCTGTACCCTGTGAAACCCTGACCACTGACCCTATCTGTACCCTGTGAAATGCTGACCTCTGACCCTATCTGTACGCTGTGAAACCCTGACCGTCGACCCTATCTGTACCCTGTGAAACCCTGACCTTACCGTATCTGTACCCTGTGAAACGCTGACCTCTGACCCTATCTGTACCCTGTGAAACCCTGACCGTTGACCCTCTGTACCCTGTGAAACCCTGACCACTGACCCTATCTGTACCCTGTGAAACCCTGACCACTGACCGTATCTGTTCCCTGTGAAACCCTGACCACTGACCCTATCTGTACCCTGTGAAACGCTGAGCGTCAACCCTATCTGTACCCTGTGAAACCCTGACCTCTGACCCTATCTGTACCCTGTGAAACCCTGACCTCTGACCCTATCTGTTCCCTGTGAAACCCTGACCACTGACCCTATCTGTACCCTGTGAAACCCTGACCTCTGACCCTATCTGTACCCTGAGAAACCCTGACCGTCGACCCTATCTGTACCCTGTGAAACCCTGACCTCTGACCCTATCTGTACCCTGTGAAACCCTGACCTCTGACCCTATCTGTTCCCTGTGAAACCCTGACCTCTGACCCTATCTGTACCCTGTGAAACCCTGACCACTGACCCTCTCTGTACCCTGTGAAACCCTGACCTCTGACCCTATCTGTACCCTGTGAAACCCTGACCACTGACCCTATCTGTTCCCTGTGAAACCCTGACCACTGACCCTATCTGTTCCCTGTGAAACCCTGACCGTCGACCCTATCTGTACCCTGTGAAACCCTGACCATCGACCCTATCTGTACCCTGTGAAACCCTGACCACTGACCCTATCTGTACCCTGTGAAACCCTGACCACTGACCCTATCTGTACCCTGTGAAACCCTGACCTCTGACCCTAACTGCACCCTGTGAAACCCTGACCGTCGACCCTATCTGTTCCCTGTGAAACCCTGACCACTGACCCTATCTGTACCCTGTGAAACCCTGACCTCTGACCCTATCTGTTCCCTGTGAAACCCTGAACTCTGACCCTATCTGTACCCTGTGAAACCCTGACCACTGACCCTATCTGTACCCTGTGAAACCCTGACCACTGACCCTATCTGTTCCCTGTGAAACCCTGACCACTGACCCTATCTGTACCCTGTGAAACGCTGACTACTGACCCTATCTGTACCCTGTGAAACCCTGACCTCTGACCCTATCTGTACCCTGTGAAACCCTGACCACTGTCCCTATCTGTACCCTGTGAAACCCTGACCTCTGACCCTATCTGTACCCTGTGAAACCCTGACCTCTGACCCTATCTGTTCCCTGTGAAACCCTGACCTCTGACCCTATCTGTACCCTGTGAAACCCTGACCACTGACCCTATCTGTACCCTGTGAAACCCTGATCTCTGACCCTATCTGTACCCTGTGAAACCCTGACCACTGACCCTATCTGTACCCTGTGAAATGCTGAGCGTCAACCCTATCTGTACCCTGTGAAACCCTGACCACTGACCCTATCTGTTCCCTGTGAAACCCTGACCACTGACCCTATCTGTACCCTGTGAAACCCTGACCATCGACCCTATCTGTACCCTGTGAAACCCTGACCACTGACCCTATCTGTTCCCTGTGAAACCCTGACCACTGACCCTATCTTTACCCTGTGAAACCCTGACCGTCGACCCTCTGTACCCTGTGAAACCCTGACCACTGACCCTATCTGTTCCCTGTGAAACCCTGACCACTGACCCTATCTGTTCCCTGTGAAACCCTGACCACTGACCCTATCTGTTCCCTGTGAAACCCTAACCACTGACCCTATCTGTTCCCTGTGAAACCCTGACCACTGACCCTATCTGTACCCTGTGAAACCCTGACCATTGACCCTATCTGTACCCTGTGAAACCCTGATCACTGACCCTATCTGTTCCCTGTGAAACCCTGACCACTGACCCTATGTGTACCCTGTGAAACCCTGACCACTGACCCTATCTGTACCCTGTGAAACCCTGACCTCTGACCCTATCTGTACCCTGTGAAACCCTGACCTCTGACCCTATCTGTTCCCTGTGAAACCCTGACCTCTGACCCTATCTGTACCCTGTGAAACCCTGACCACTGACCCTCTCTGTACCCTGTGAAACCCTGACCTCTGACCCTATCTGTACCCTGTGAAACCCTGACCACTGACCCTATCTGTACCCTGTGAAATGCTGAGCGTCAACCCTATCTGTACCCTGTGAAACCCTGACCGTCGACCCTATCTGTACCCTGTGAAACCCTGACCACTGACCCTATCTGTACCCTGTGAAACCCTGACCACTGACCCTATCTGTACCCTGTGAAACCCTGACCTCTGACCCTAACTGCACCCTGTGAAACCCTGACCGTCGACCCTATCTGTTCCCTGTGAAACCCTGAACACTGACCCTATCTGTACCCTGTGAAACCCTGACCTCTGACCCTATCTGTTCCCTGTGAAACCCTGACCTCTGACCCTATCTGTACCCTGTGAAACCCTGACCATTGACCCTATCTGTACCCTGTGAAACCCTGACCACTGACCCTATCTGTTCCCTGTGAAACCCTGACCACTGACCCTATCTGTACCCTGTGAAACGCTGACTACTGACCCTATCTGTACCCTGTGAAACCCTGACCGTCGACCCTATCTGTACCCTGTGAAACCCTGACCACTGACCCTGTCTGTACCCTGTGAAACCCTGACCACTGACCCTGTCTGTACCCTGTGAAACCCTGACCATTGACCCTATCAGTACCCTGTGAAACCCTGACCGTCGACCCTATCTGTACACTGTGAAACGCTGACCGTCGACCCTATCTGTACCCTGTGAAACCCTGACCTCTGACCCTATCTGTACCCTGTGAAACTCTGACCTCTGACCCTATCTGTACCCTGTGAGACCCTGACCTCTGACCCTATCTGTACCCTGTGAGACCCTGACCTCTGACCCTATCTGTACCCTGTGAAACCCTGACCACTGACCCTATCTGTACCCTGTGAGACCCTGACCGTCGACCCTATCTGTACCCTGTGAAACGCTGAGCATCGACCCTGTCAGTACCCTGTGAAACCCTGACCTCTGACCCTATCTGTACACTGTGAAACCCTGACCGTCGACCCTATCTGTACCCTGTGAAACCCTGACCGTCGACCCTATCTGTATCCTGTGAAACCCTGACCACTGACCCTATCTTTACCCTGTGAAACCCTGACCACTGACCCTATCTGTACCCTGTGAAACCCTGACCTCTGACCCTATCTGTACCCTGTGAAACCCTGACCGTCGACCCTATCTGTACACTGTGAAACGCTGAGCGTCAACCCTATCTGTACCCTGTGAAACCCTGACCACTGACCCTATCTCTTCCCTGTGAAACCCTGACCACTGACCCTCTGTACCCTGTGAAACCCTGACCACTGACCCTCTGTACCCTGTGAAACCCTGACCACTGACCCTATCTGTTCCCTGTGAAACCCTGACCGTCGACCCTATCTGTACACTGTGAAACGCTGAGCGTCAACCCTATCTGTACCCTGTGAAACCCTGACCTCTGACCCTATCTGTACCCTGTGAAACCCTGACCATCGACCCTATCTGTACCCTGTGAAACCCTGACCACTGACCCTCTGTACCCTGTGAAACCCTGACCACTGACGCTATCTGTACCCTGTGAAACCCTGACCTCAGACCCTATCTGTACACTGTGAAACCCTGACCGTCGACCCTATCTGTACCCTGTGAAACCCTGACCGTCGACCCTATCTGTACCCTGTGAAACCCTGACCACTGACCCTATCTGTACCCTGTGAAACCCTGACCGTTGACCCTATCTGTACCCTGTGAAACCCTGACCGTCGACCCTGTCTGTACCCTGTGAAACCCTGACCGTCGACCCTGTCTGTACCCTGTGAAACCCTGACCACTGACCCTATCTGTACCCTGTGAAACCCTGACCACTGACCCTATCTGTACACTGTGAAACGCTGACCTCTGACCCTATCTGTACCCTGTGATACCCTGACCACTGACCCTATCTGTACCCTGTGAAACCCTGACCTCTGACCCTATGTGTACCCTGTGAAACCCTGACCACTGACCCTATCTGTACCCTGTGAAACCCCGACCGTCGACCCTATCTGTTCCCTGTGAAACCCTGAGCATCGACCCTATCTGTACCCTGTGAAACCCTGACCACCGACCCTGTCTGTACCCTGTGAAACCCTGACCACTGACCCTGCTGGACCTTGTGAAACCCTGACCACTGACCCTATCTGTACCCTGTGAAACCCTGACCACTGACCCTATCTGTACCCTGTGAAACCCTGACCATCGACCCTATCTGTACCCTGTGAAACCCTGACCTCTGACCCTATCTGTACACTGTGAAACCCTGACCTCTGACCCTATCTGTACCCTGTGAAACGCTGAGCATCAACCCTGTCAGAACCCTGTGAAACCCTGACCTCTGACCCTATCTGTACCCTGTGATACCCTGACCTCTGACCCTATCTGTACCCTGTGAAACCCTGACCATCGACCCTATCTGTACCCTGTGAAACCCTGACCACTGACCCTCTGTACCCTGTGAAACCCTGACCTCAGACCCTATCTGTACACTGTGAAACCCTGACCGTCGACCCTATCTGTACCCTGTGAAACCCTGACCGTCGACCCTATCTGTACCCTGTGAAACCCTGACCACTGACCCTATCTGTACCCTGTGAAACCCTGACCACTGACGCTATCTGTACCCTGTGAAACCCTGACCTCAGACCCTATCTGTACACTGTGAAACCCTGACCGTCGACCCTATCTGTACCCTGTGAAACCCTGACCGTCGACCCTATCTGTACCCTGTGAAACCCTGACCACTGACCCTATCTGTACCCTGTGAAACCCTGACCGTTGACCCTATCTGTACCCTGTGAAACCCTGACCGTCGACCCTGTCTGTACCCTGTGAAACCGTGACCGTCGACCCTGTCTGTACCCTGTGAAACCCTGACCACTGACCCTATCTGTACCCTGTGAAACCCTGACCACTGACCGTATCTGTACACTGTGAAACGCTGACCTCTGACCCTATCTGTACCCTGTGATACCCTGACCACTGACCCTATCTGTACCCTGTGAAACCCTGACCTCTGACCCTATGTGTACCCTGTGAAACCCTGACCACTGACCCTATCTGTACCCTGTGAAACCCCGACCGTCGACCCTATCTGTTCCCTGTGAAACCCTGAGCATCGACCCTATCTGTACCCTGTGAAACCCTGACCACTGACCCTGTCTGTACCTTGTGAAACCCTGACCACTGACCCTATCTGTACCCTGTGAAACCCTGACCACTGACCCTATCTGTACCCTGTGAAACCCTGACCATCGACCCTATCTGTACCCTGTGAAACCCTGACCTCTGACCCTATCTGTACACTGTGAAACCCTGACCTCTGACCCTATCTGTACCCTGTGAAACGCTGAGCATCAACCCTGTCAGTACCCTGTGAAACCCTGACCTCTGACCCTATCTGTACCCTGTGATACCCTGATCTCTGACCCTATCTGTACCCTGTGAAACCCTGACCACTGACCCTATCTGTACCCTGTGAAACCCTGACCACTGACCCTATCTGTACCCTGTGAAACCCTGACCTCTGACCCTATCTGTACCCTGTGAAACCCTGACCACTGACCCTATCTGTACGCTGTGAAACCCTGACCACTGACCCTATCTGTACCCTGTGAAACCCTGACCACTGACCCTATCTGTACCCTGTGAAACCCTGACCTTACCGTATCTGTACCCTGTGAAACGCTGACCTCTGACCCTATCTGTACCCTGTGAAACCCTGACCGTTGACCCTCTGTACCCTGTTAAACCCTGACCTCTGACCCTATCTGTACCCTGTGAAACCCTGACCACTGACCCTGTCTGTACCCTGTGAATCCCTGACCACTGACCCTGTCTGTACCCTGTGAAACCCTGACCACTGACCCTATCTGTACCCTGTGAGACCCTGACCGTCGACCCTATCTGTACCCTGTGAAACGCTGAGCATCAACCCTGTCAGTACCCTGTGAAACCCTGACCTCTGACCCTATCTGTACCCTGTAATACCCTGACCTCTGACCCTATCTGTACCCTGTGAAACCCTGACCACTGACCCTATCTGTACCCTGTGAAACCCTGACCACTGACCCTATCTGTACCCTGTGAAATGCTGACCTCTGACCCTATCTGTACGCTGTGAAACCCTGACCGTCGACCCTATCTGTACCCTGTGAAACCCTGACCTTACCGTATCTGTACCCTGTGAAACGCTGACCTCTGACCCTATCTGTACCCTGTGAAACCCTGACCGTTGACCCTCTGTACCCTGTGAAACCCTGACCACTGACCCTATCTGTACCCTGTGAAACCCTGACCACTGACCGTATCTGTTCCCTGTGAAACCCTGACCACTGACCCTATCTGTACCCTGTGAAACGCTGAGCGTCAACCCTATCTGTACCCTGTGAAACCCTGACCTCTGACCCTATCTGTACCCTGTGAAACCCTGACCTCTGACCCTATCTGTTCCCTGTGAAACCCTGACCACTGACCCTATCTGTACCCTGTGAAACCCTGACCTCTGACCCTATCTGTACCCTGAGAAACCCTGACCGTCGACCCTATCTGTACCCTGTGAAACCCTGACCTCTGACCCTATCTGTACCCTGTGAAACCCTGACCTCTGACCCTATCTGTTCCCTGTGAAACCCTGACCTCTGACCCTATCTGTACCCTGTGAAACCCTGACCACTGACCCTCTCTGTACCCTGTGAAACCCTGACCTCTGACCCTATCTGTACCCTGTGAAACCCTGACCACTGACCCTATCTGTTCCCTGTGAAACCCTGACCACTGACCCTATCTGTTCCCTGTGAAACCCTGACCGTCGACCCTATCTGTACCCTGTGAAACCCTGACCATCGACCCTATCTGTACCCTGTGAAACCCTGACCACTGACCCTATCTGTACCCTGTGAAACCCTGACCACTGACCCTATCTGTACCCTGTGAAACCCTGACCTCTGACCCTAACTGCACCCTGTGAAACCCTGACCGTCGACCCTATCTGTTCCCTGTGAAACCCTGACCACTGACCCTATCTGTACCCTGTGAAACCCTGACCTCTGACCCTATCTGTTCCCTGTGAAACCCTGAACTCTGACCCTATCTGTACCCTGTGAAACCCTGACCACTGACCCTATCTGTACCCTGTGAAACCCTGACCACTGACCCTATCTGTTCCCTGTGAAACCCTGACCACTGACCCTATCTGTACCCTGTGAAACGCTGACTACTGACCCTATCTGTACCCTGTGAAACCCTGACCTCTGACCCTATCTGTACCCTGTGAAACCCTGACCACTGTCCCTATCTGTACCCTGTGAAACCCTGACCTCTGACCCTATCTGTACCCTGTGAAACCCTGACCTCTGACCCTATCTGTACCCTGTGAAACCCCGACCGTCGACCCTATCTGTACCCTGTGAAACCCTGACCTCTGACCCTATCTGTACCCTGTGAAACCCTGACCGTCGACCCTGTCTGTACCCTGTGAAACCCTGACCGTCGACCCTGTCTGTACCCTGTGAAACCCTGACCACTGACCCTATCTGTACCCTGTGAAACCCTGACCACTGACCCTATCTGTACCCTGTGATACCCTGACCTCTGACCCTATCTGTACCCTGTGAAACCCTGACCACTGACCCTATCTGTACCCTGTGAAACCCTGACCACTGACCCTATCTGTCCCCTGTGAAACCCTGACCTCTGACCCTATCTGTACCCTGTGAAACCCTGACCACTGACCCTATCTGTACCCTGTTAAACCCTGACCTCTGACCCTATCTGTACCCTGTGAAACCCTGACCACTGACCCTGTCTGTACCCTGTGAATCCCTGACCACTGACCCTGTCTGTACCCTGTGAAACCCTGACCACTGACCCTATCTGTACCCTGTGAGACCCTGACCGTCGACCCTATCTGTACCCTGTGAAACGCTGAGCATCAACCCTGTCAGTACCCTGTGAAACCCTGACCTCTGACCCTATCTGTACCCTGTGATACCCTGACCTCTGACCCTATCTGTACCCTGTGAAACCCTGACCACTTACCCTATCTGTACCCTGTGAAACCCTGACCACTGACCCTATCTGTACCCTGTGAAATGCTGACCTCTGACCCTATCTGTACGCTGTGAAACCCTGACCGTCGACCCTATCTGTACCCTGTGAAACGCTGACCTTACCGTATCTGTACCCTGTGAAACGCTGACCTCTGACCCTATCTGTACCCTGTGAAACCCTGACCGTTGACCCTCTGTACCCTGTTAAACCCTGACCTCTGACCCTATCTGTACCCTGTGAAACCCTGACCACTGACCCTGTCTGTACCCTGTGAATCCCTGACCACTGACCCTGTCTGTACCCTGTGAAACCCTGACCACTGACCCTATCTGTACCCTGTGAGACCCTGACCGTCGATCCTATCTGTACCCTGTGAAACGCTGAGCATCAACCCTGTCAGTACCCTGTGAAACCCTGACCTATGACCCTATCTGTACCCTGTGATACCCTGACCTCTGACCCTATCTGTACCCTGTGAAACCCTGACCACTGACCCTATCTGTACCCTGTGAAACCCTGACCACTGACCCTATCTGTACCCTGTGAAATGCTGACCTCTGACCCTATCTGTACGCTGTGAAACCCTGACCGTCGACCCTATCTGTACCCTGTGAAACCCTGACCTTACCGTATCTGTACCCTGTGAAACGCTGACCTCTGACCCTATCTGTACCCTGTGAAACCCTGACCGTTGACCCTCTGTACCCTGTGAAACCCTGACCACTGACCCTATCTGTACCCTGTGAAACCCTGACCACTGACCGTATCTGTTCCCTGTGAAACCCTGACCACTGACCCTATCTGTACCCTGTGAAACGCTGAGCGTCAACCCTATCTGTACCCTGTGAAACCCTGACCTCTGACCCTATTTGTACCCTGTGAAACCCTGACCTCTGACCCTATCTGTTCCCTGTGAAACCCTGACCACTGACCCTATCTGTACCCTGTGAAACCCTGACCTCTGACCCTATCTGTACCCTGAGAAACCCTGACCGTCGACCCTATCTGTACCCTGTGAAACCCTGACCTCTGACCCTATCTGTACCCTGTGAAACCCTGACCTCTGACCCTATCTGTTCCCTGTGAAACCCTGACCTCTGACCCTATCTGTACCCTGTGAAACCCTGACCACTGACCCTCTCTGTACCCTGTGAAACCCTGACCTCTGACCCTATCTGTACCCTGTGAAACCCTGACCACTGACCCTATCTGTTCCCTGTGAAACCCTGACCACTGACCCTATCTGTTCCCTGTGAAACCCTGACCGTCGACCCTATCTGTACCCTGTGAAACCCTGACCATCGACCCTATCTGTACCCTGTGAAACCCTGACCACTGACCCTATCTGTACCCTGTGAAACCCTGACCACTGACCCTATCTGTACCCTGTGAAACCCTGACCTCTGACCCTAACTGCACCCTGTGAAACCCTGACCGTCGACCCTATCTGTACGCTGTGAAACCCTGACCTTACCGTATCTGTACCCTGTGAAACGCTGACCTCTGACCCTATCTGTACCCTGTGAAACCCTGACCGTTGACCCTCTGTACCCTGTTAAACCCTGACCTCTGACCCTATCTGTACCCTGTGAAACCCTGACCACTGACCCTGTCTGTACCCTGTGAATCCCTGACCACTGACCCTGTCTGTACCCTGTGAAACCCTGACCACTGACCCTATCTGTACCCTGTGAGACCCTGACCGTCGACCCTATCTGTACCCTGTGAAACGCTGAGCATCAACCCTGTCAGTACCCTGTGAAACCCTGACCTCTGACCCTATCTGTACCCTGTAATACCCTGACCTCTGACCCTATCTGTATCCTGTGAAACCCTGACCACTGACCCTATCTGTACCCTGTGAAACCCTGACCACTGACCCTATCTGTACCCTGTGAAATGCTGACCTCTGACCCTATCTGTACGCTGTGAAACCCTGACCGTCGACCCTATCTGTACCCTGTGAAACCCTGACCTTACCGTATCTGTACCCTGTGAAACGCTGACCTCTGACCCTATCTGTACCCTGTGAAACCCTGACCGTTGACCCTCTGTACCCTGTGAAACCCTGACCACTGACCCTATCTGTACCCTGTGAAACCCTGACCACTGACCGTATCTGTTCCCTGTGAAACCCTGACCACTGACCCTATCTGTACCCTGTGAAACGCTGAGCGTCAACCCTATCTGTACCCTGTGAAACCCTGACCTCTGACCCTATCTGTACCCTGTGAAACCCTGACCTCTGACCCTATCTGTTCCCTGTGAAACCCTGACCACTGACCCTATCTGTACCCTGTGAAACCCTGACCTCTGACCCTATCTGTACCCTGAGAAACCCTGACCGTCGACCCTATCTGTACCCTGTGAAACCCTGACCTCTGACCCTATCTGTACCCTGTGAAACCCTGACCTCTGACCCTATCTGTTCCCTGTGAAACCCTGACCTCTGACCCTATCTGTACCCTGTGAAACCCTGACCACTGACCCTCTCTGTACCCTGTGAAACCCTGACCTCTGACCCTATCTGTACCCTGTGAAACCCTGACCACTGACCCTATCTGTTCCCTGTGAAACCCTGACCACTGACCCTATCTGTTCCCTGTGAAACCCTGACCGTCGACCCTATCTGTACCCTGTGAAACCCTGACCATCGACCCTATCTGTACCCTGTGAAACCCTGACCACTGACCCTATCTGTACCCTGTGAAACCCTGACCACTGACCCTATCTGTACCCTGTGAAACCCTGACCTCTGACCCTAACTGCACCCTGTGAAACCCTGACCGTCGACCCTATCTGTTCCCTGTGAAACCCTGACCACTGACCCTATCTGTACCCTGTGAAACCCTGACCTCTGACCCTATCTGTTCCCTGTGAAACCCTGAACTCTGACCCTATCTGTACCCTGTGAAACCCTGACCACTGACCCTATCTGTACCCTGTGAAACCCTGACCACTGACCCTATCTGTTCCCTGTGAAACCCTGACCACTGACCCTATCTGTACCCTGTGAAACGCTGACTACTGACCCTATCTGTACCCTGTGAAACCCTGACCTCTGACCCTATCTGTACCCTGTGAAACCCTGACCACTGTCCCTATCTGTACCCTGTGAAACCCTGACCTCTGACCCTATCTGTACCCTGTGAAACCCTGACCTCTGACCCTATCTGTACCCTGTGAAACCCCGACCGTCGACCCTATCTGTACCCTGTGAAACCCTGACCTCTGACCCTATCTGTACCCTGTGAAACCCTGACCATCGACCCTGTCTGTACCCTGTGAAACCCTGACCGTCGACCCTGTCTGTACCCTGTGAAACCCTGACCACTGACCCTATCTGTACCCTGTGAAACCCTGACCACTGACCCTATCTGTACCCTGTGATACCCTGACCTCTGACCCTATCTGTACCCTGTGAAACCCTGACCACTGACCCTATCTGTACCCTGTGAAACCCTGACCACTGACCCTATCTGTCCCCTGTGAAACCCTGACCTCTGACCCTATCTGTACCCTGTGAAACCCTGACCACTGACCCTATCTGTACCCTGTTAAACCCTGACCTCTGACCCTATCTGTACCCTGTGAAACCCTGACCACTGACCCTGTCTGTACCCTGTGAATCCCTGACCACTGACCCTGTCTGTACCCTGTGAAACCCTGACCACTGACCCTATCTGTACCCTGTGAGACCCTGACCGTCGACCCTATCTGTACCCTGTGAAACGCTGAGCATCAACCCTGTCAGTACCCTGTGAAACCCTGACCTCTGACCCTATCTGTACCCTGTGATACCCTGACCTCTGACCCTATCTGTACCCTGTGAAACCCTGACCACTGACCCTATCTGTACCCTGTGAAACCCTGACCACTGACCCTATCTGTACCCTGTGAAATGCTGACCTCTGACCCTATCTGTACGCTGTGAAACCCTGACCGTCGACCCTATCTGTACCCTGTGAAACGCTGACCTTACCGTATCTGTACCCTGTGAAACGCTGACCTCTGACCCTATCTGTACCCTGTGAAACCCTGACCGTTGACCCTCTGTACCCTGTTAAACCCTTACCTCTGACCCTATCTGTACCCTGTGAAACCCTGACCACTGACCCTGTCTGTACCCTGTGAATCCCTGACCACTGACCCTGTCTGTACCCTGTGAAACCCTGACCACTGACCCTATCTGTACCCTGTGAGACCCTGACCGTCGATCCTATCTGTACCCTGTGAAACGCTGAGCATCAACCCTGTCAGTACCCTGTGAAACCCTGACCTATGACCCTATCTGTACCCTGTGATACCCTGACCTCTGACCCTATCTGTACCCTGTGAAACCCTGACCACTGACCCTATCTGTACCCTGTGAAACCCTGACCACTGACCCTATCTGTACCCTGTGAAATGCTGACCTCTGACCCTATCTGTACGCTGTGAAACCCTGACCGTCGACCCTATCTGTACCCTGTGAAACCCTGACCTTACCGTATCTGTACCCTGTGAAACGCTGACCTCTGACCCTATCTGTACCCTGTGAAACCCTGACCGTTGACCCTCTGTACCCTGTGAAACCCTGACCACTGACCCTATCTGTACCCTGTGAAACCCTGACCACTGACCGTATCTGTTCCCTGTGAAACCCTGACCACTGACCCTATCTGTACCCTGTGAAACGCTTAGCGTCAACCCTATCTGTACCCTGTGAAACCCTGACCTCTGACCCTATCTGTACCCTGTGAAACCCTGACCTCTGACCCTATCTGTTCCCTGTGAAACCCTGACCACTGACCCTATCTGTACCCTGTGAAACCCTGACCTCTGACCCTATCTGTACCCTGAGAAACCCTGACCGTCGACCCTATCTGTACCCTGTGAAACCCTGACCTCTGACCCTATCTGTACCCTGTGAAACCCTGACCTCTGACCCTATGTGTTCCCTGTGAAACCCTGACCTCTGACCCTATCTGTACCCTGTGAAACCCTGACCACTGACCCTCTCTGTACCCTGTGAAACCCTGACCTCTGACCCTATCTGTACCCTGTGAAACCCTGACCACTGACCCTATCTGTTCCCTGTGAAACCCTGACCACTGACCCTATCTGTTCCCTGTGAAACCCTGACCGTCGACCCTATCTGTACCCTGTGAAACCCTGACCATCGACCCTATCTGTACCCTGTGAAACCCTGACCACTGACCCTATCTGTACCCTGTGAAACCCTGACCACTGACCCTATCTGTACCCTGTGAAACCCTGACCTCTGACCCTAACTGCACCCTGTGAAACCCTGACCGTCGACCCTATCTGTTCCCTGTGAAACCCTGACCACTGACCCTATCTGTACCCTGTGAAACCCTGACCTCTGACCCTATCTGTTCCCTGTGAAACCCTGAACTCTGACCCTATCTGTACCCTGTGAAACCCTGACCACTGACCCTATCTGTACCCTGTGAAACCCTGACCACTGACCCTATCTGTTCCCTGTGAAACCCTGACCACTGACCCTATCTGTACCCTGTGAAACGCTGACTACTGACCCTATCTGTACCCTGTGAAACCCTGACCTCTGACCCTATCTGTACCCTGTGAAACCCTGACCACTGACCCTATCTGTACCCTGTGAAACCCTGACCTCTGACCCTATCTGTACCCTGTGAAACCCTGACCTCTGACCCTATCTGTACCCTGTGAAACCCCGACCGTCGACCCTATCTGTACCCTGTGAAACCCTGACCTCTGACCCTATCTGTACCCTGTGAAACCCTGACCGTCGACCCTGTCTGTACCCTGTGAAACTCTGACCGTCGACCCTGTCTGTACCCTGTGAAACCCTGACCACTGACCCTATCTGTACCCTGTGAAACCCTGACCACTGACCCTATCTGTACCCTGTGATACCCTGACCTCTGACCCTATCTGTACCCTGTGAAACCCTGACCACTGACCCTATCTGTACCCTGTGAAACCCTGACCACTGACCCTATCTGTCCCCTGTGAAACCCTGACCTCTGACCCTATCTGTACCCTGTGAAACCCTGACCACTGACCCTATCTGTACGCTGTGAAACCCTGACCACTGACCCTATCTGTACCCTGTGAAACCCTGACCACTGACCCTATCTGTACACTGTGAAACCCTGACCTTACCGTATCTGTACCCTGTGAAACGCTGACCTCTGACCCTATCTGTACCCTGTGAAACCCTGACCTTTGACCCTCTGTACCCTGTTAAACCCTGACCTCTGACCCTATCTGTACCCTGTGAAACCCTGACCACTGACCCTGTCTGTACCCTGTGAATCCCTGACCACTGACCCTGTCTGTACCCTGTGAAACCCTGACCACTGACCCTATCTGTACCCTGTGAGACCCTGACCGTCGACCCTAATCTGTACCCTGTGAAACGCTGAGCATCAACCCTGTCAGTACCCTGTGAAACCCTGACCTCTGACCCTATCTGTACCCTGTGATACCCTGACCTCTGACCCTATCTGTACCCTGTGAAACCCTGACCACTTACCCTATCTGTACCCTGTGAAACCCTGACCACTGACCCTATCTGTACCCTGTGAAATGCTGACCTCTGACCCTATCTGTACGCTGTGAAACCCTGACCGTCGACCCTATCTGTACCCTGTGAAACCCTGACCTTACCGTATCTGTACCCTGTGAAACGCTGACCTCTGACCCTATCTGTACCCTGTGAAACCCTGACCGTTGACCATCTGTACCCTGTGAAACCCTGACCACTGACCCTATCTGTACCCTGTGAAACCCTGACCACTGACCGTATCTGTTCCCTGTGAAACCCTGACCACTGACCCTATCTGTACCCTGTGAAACGCTGAGCGTCAACCCTATCTGTACCCTGTGAAACCCTGACCTCTGACCCTATCTGTACCCTGTGAAACCCTGACCTCTGACCCTATCTGTTCCCTGTGAAACCCTGACCACTGACCCTATCTGTACCCTGTGAAACCCTGACCTCTGACCCTATCTGTACCCTGTGAAACCCTGACCTCTGACCCTATCTGTACCCTGAGAAACCCTGACCGTCGACCCTATCTGTACCCTGTGAAACCCTGACCTCTGACCCTATCTGTACCCTGTGAAACCCTGACCTCTGACCCTATCTGTTCCCTGTGAAACCCTGACCTCTGACCCTATCTGTACCCTGTGAAACCCTGACCACTGACCCTCTCTGTACCCTGTGAAACCCTGACCTCTGACCCTATCTGTACCCTGTGAAACCCTGACCACTGACCCTATCTGTACCCTGTGAAATGCTGAGCGTCAACCCTATCTGTACCCTGTGAAACCCTGACCACTGACCCTATCTGTTCCCTGTGAAACCCTGACCACTGACCCTATCTGTTCCCTGTGAAACCCTGACCGTCGACCCTATCTGTACCCTGTGAAACCCTGACCATCGACCCTATCTGTACCCTGTGAAACCCTGACCACTGACCCTATCTGTACCCTGTGAAACCCTGACCACTGACCCTATCTGTACCCTGTGAAACCCTGACCTCTGACCCTAACTGCACCCTGTGAAACCCTGACCGTCGACCCTATCTGTTCCCTGTGAAAACCCTGACCACTGACCCTATCTGTACCCTGTGAAACCCTGACCTCTGACCCTATCTGTTCCCTGTGAAACCCTGACCTCTGACCCTATCTGTACCCTGTGAAACCCTGCCCACTGACCCTATCTGTACCCTGTGAAACCCTGACCACTGACCCTATCTGTTCCCTGTGAAACCCTGACCACTGACCCTATCTGTACCCTGTGAAACGCTGACTACTGACCCTATCTGTACCCTGTGAAACCCTGACCTCTGACCGTATCTGTACCCTGTGAAACCCTGACCACTGACCCTATCTGTACCCTGTGAAACCCTGACCTCTGACCCTATCTGTACCCTGTGAAACCCTGACCTCTGACCCTATCTGTACCCTGTGAAACCCCGACCGTCGACCCTATCTGTACGCTGTGAAACCCTGACCACTGACCCTATCTGTTCCCTGTGAAACCCTGACCACTGTCCCTATCTGTACCCTGTGAAACCCTGACCTCTGACCCTATCTGTTTCCTGTGAAACCCTGACCACTGACCCCTATCTGTACCCTGTGAAACCCTGACCACTGACCCTATCTGTACCCTGTGAAACCCTGACCATCGACCCTGTCTGTACCCTGTGAAACCCTGACCACTGACCCTATCTGTACCCTGTGAAACCATGACCACTGACCCTATCTGTACCCTGTGAAACCCCGACCGTCGACCCTATCTGTACCCTTTGAAACCCCGACCGTCGACCCTATCTGTACCCTTTGAAACCCCGACCGTCGACCCTATCTGTACCCTTTGAAACCCTGACCACTGACCCTATCTGTACCCTGTGAAACCCTGACCGTGGACCCTATCTGTTCCCTGTGAAACCCTGACCGTCGACCCTATCTGTACCCTGTGAAACCCTGACCGTCGACCCTATCTGTACCTTGTGAAACCCTGACCACTGACCCTATCTGTACACTGTGAAACCCTGACCATCGACCCTATCTGTACCCTGTGAAACGCTGAGCGGCAACCCTATCTGTATCCTGTGAAACCCTGACCACTGACCCTATCTGTACCCTGTGAAACCCTGACCGTCGACCCTATCTGTACCCTGTGAAACCCTGACCACCGACCCTGACTGTACCCTGTGAAACCCTGACCACTGACCCTGTCTGTACCCTGTGAAACCCTGACCATTGACCCTATCAGTACCCTGTGAAACCCTGACCGTCGACCCTATCTGTACACTGTGAAACGCTGACCGTCGACCCTATCTGTACCCTGTGAAACCCTGACCTCTGACCCTATCTGTACCCTGTGAAACTCTGACCTCTGACCCTATCTGTACCCTGTGAGACCCTGAACTCTGACCCTATCTGTACCCTGTGAGACCCTGACCTCTGACCCTATCTGTACCCTGTGAAACCCTGACCACTGACCCTATCTGTACCCTGTGAGACCCTGACCGTCGACCCTATCTGTACCCTGTGAAACGCTGAGCATCGACCCCTGTCAGTACCCTGTGAAACCCTGACATCTGACCCTATCTGTACACTGTGAAACCCTGACCGTCGACCCTATCTGTACCCTGTGAAACCCTGACCGTCGACCCTATCTGTACCCTGTGAAACCCTGACCACTGACCCTATCTGTACCCTGTGAAACCCTGACCACTGACCCTATCTGTACCCTGTGAAACCCTGACCTCTGACCCTATCTGTACCCTTTGAAACCTGACCGTCGACCCTGTCTGTACCCTGTGAAACCCTGACCACTGACCCTATCTGTACCCTGTGAAACCCTGACCACTGACCCTATCTGTACCCTGTGAAACCCTGACCACTGACCCTATCTGTACACTGTGAAACGCTGACCTCTGACCCTATCTGTACCCTGTGAAACCCTGACCACTGACCCTATCTGTACCCTGTGAAACCCTGACCTCTGACCCTATGTGTACCCTGTGAAACCCTGACCACTGACCCTATCTGTACCCTGTGAAACCCTGACCACTGACCCTATCTGTACCCTGTGAAACCCCGACCGTCGACCCTATCTGATCCCTGTGAAACCCCGACCGTCGACCCCTATCTGTTCCCTGTGAAACCCCGACCGTCGACCCTGTCTGTTCCCTGTGAAACCCTGACCGTCGACCCTATCTGTTCCCTGTGAAACCCTGACCGTCGACCCTATCTGTTCCCTGTGAAACCCTGACCGTCGACCCTATCTGTACCCTGTGAAACCCCGACCATCGACCCTATCTGTTCCCTGTGAAACCCCGACCATCGACCCTATCTGTTCCCTATGAAACCCTGACCGTCGACCCTATCTGTACCCTATGAAACCCCGACCGTCGACCCTATCTGTACCCTGTGAAACCCCGACCGTCGACCCTATCTGTACCCTGTGAAACCCCGACCGTCGACCCTATCTGTACGTGAAACCCTGACCTCTGACCCTATCTGTACGTGATACCCTGACCTCTGACCCTATCTGTACCCTGTGAAACCCTGACCACTGACCCTATCTGTACCCTGTGAAATGCTGACCTCTGACCCTATCTGTACCCTGTGAACCCTGACCACTGACCCTATCTGTACGCTGTGAAACCCTGACCACTGACCCTATCTGTACGCTGTGAAACCCTGACCATCGAGCCTATCTGTACCCTGTGAAACCCTGACCTCTGACCCTATCTGTACCCTGTGAAACCCTGACCTCTGACCCTATCTGTTCCCTGTGAAACCCTGACCTCTGACCCTATCTGTACCCTGTGAAACCCTGACCACTGACCCTCTCTGTACCCTGTGAAACCCTGACCTCTGACCCTATCTGTACCCTGTGAAACCCTGACCACTGACCCTATCTGTACCCTGTGAAATGCTGAGCGTCAACCCTATCTGTACCCTGTGAAACCCTGACCACTGACCCTATCTGTTCCCTGTGAAACCCTGACCACTGACCCTATCTGTTCCCTGTGAAACCCTGACCGTCGACCCTATCTGTACCCTGTGAAACCCTGACCATCGACCCTATCTGTACCCTGTGAAACCCTGACCACTGACCCTATCTGTACCCTGTGAAACCCTGACCACTGACCCTATCTGTACCCTGTGAAACCCTGACCTCTGACCCTAACTGCACCCTGTGAAACCCTGACCGTCGACCCTATCTGTTCCCTGTGAAACCCTGACCACTGACCCTATCTGTACCCTGTGAAACCCTGACCTCTGACCCTATCTGTTCCCTGTGAAACCCTGACCTCTGACCCTATCTGTACCCTGTGAAACCCTGCCCACTGACCCTATCTGTACCCTGTGAAACCCTGACCACTGACCCTATCTGTTCCCTGTGAAACCCTGACCACTGACCCTATCTGTACCCTGTGAAACGCTGACTACTGACCCTATCTGTACCCTGTGAAACCCTGACCTCTGACCGTATCTGTACCCTGTGAAACCCTGACCACTGACCCTATCTGTACCCTGTGAAACCCTGACCTCTGACCCTATCTGTACCCTGTGAAACCCTGACCTCTGACCCTATCTGTACCCTGTGAAACCCGACCGTCGACCCTATCTGTACGCTGTGAAACCCTGACCACTGACCCTATCTGTTCCCTGTGAAACCCTGACCACTGTCCCTATCTGTACCCTGTGAAACCCTGACCTCTGACCCTATCTGTTTCCTGTGAAACCCTGATCACTGACCCTATCTGTACCCTGTGAAACCCTGACCACTGACCCTATCTGTACCCTGTGAAACCCTGACCATCGACCCTGTCTGTACCCTGTGAAACCCTGACCACTGACCCTATCTGTACCCTGTGAAACCATGACCACTGACCCTATCTGTACCCTGTGAAACCCCGACCGTCGACCCTATCTGTACCCTTTGAAACCCCGACCGTCGACCCTATCTGTACCCTTTGAAACCCCGACCGTCGACCCTATCTGTACCCTTTGAAACCCTGACCACTGACCCTATCTGTACCCTGTGAAACCCTGACCGTTGACCCTATCTGTTCCCTGTGAAACCCTGACCGTCGACCCTATCTGTACCCTGTGAAACCCTGACCGTCGACCCTATCTGTACCTTGTGAAACCCTGACCACTGACCCTATCTGTACACTGTGAAACCCTGACCATCGACCCTATCTGTACCCTGTGAAACGCTGAGCGGCAACCCTATCTGTATCCTGTGAAACCCTGACCACTGACCCTATCTGTACCCTGTGAAACCCTGACCGTCGACCCTATCTGTACCCTGTGAAACCCTGACCACCGACCCTGACTGTACCCTGTGAAACCCTGACCACTGACCCTGTCTGTACCCTGTGAAACCCTGACCATTGACCCTATCAGTACCCTGTGAAACCCTGACCGTCGACCCTATCTGTACACTGTGAAACGCTGACCGTCGACCCTATCTGTACCCTGTGAAACCCTGACCTCTGACCCTATCTGTACCCTGTGAAACTCTGACCTCTGACCCTATCTGTACCCTGTGAGACCCTGAACTCTGACCCTATCTGTACCCTGTGAGACCCTGACCTCTGACCCTATCTGTACCGTGTGAAACCCTGACCACTGACCCTATCTGTACCCTGTGAGACCCTGACCGTCGACCCTATCTGTACCCTGTGAAACGCTGAGCATCGACCCTGTCAGTACCCTGTGAAACCCTGACATCTGACCCTATCTGTACACTGTGAAACCCTGACCGTCGACCCTATCTGTACCCTGTGAAACCCTGACCGTCGACCCTATCTGTACCCTGTGAAACCCTGACCACTGACCCTATCTGTACCCTGTGAAACCCTGACCACTGACCCTATCTGTACCCTGTGAAACCCTGACCTCTGACCCTATCTGTACCCTTTGAAACCCTGACCGTCGACCCTGTCTGTACCCTGTGAAACCCTGACCACTGACCCTATCTGTACCCTGTGAAACCCTGACCACTGACCCTATCTGTACCCTGTGAAACCCTGACCACTGACCCTATCTGTACACTGTGAAACGCTGACCTCTGACCCTATCTGTACCCTGTGAAACCCTGACCACTGACCCTATCTGTACCCTGTGAAACCCTGACCTCTGACCCTATGTGTACCCTGTGAAACCCTGACCACTGACCCTATCTGTACCCTGTGAAACCCTGACCACTGACCCTATCTGTACCCTGTGAAACCCCGACCGTCGACCCTATCTGATCCCTGTGAAACCCCGACCGTCGACCCTATCTGTTCCCTGTGAAACCCCGACCGTCGACCCTGTCTGTTCCCTGTGAAACCCTGACCGTCGACCCTATCTGTTCCCTGTGAAACCCTGACCGTCGACCCTATCTGTTCCCTGTGAAACCCTGACCGTCGACCCTATCTGTACCCTGTGAAACCCCGACCATCGACCCTATCTGTTCCCTGTGAAACCCCGACCATCGACCCTATCTGTTCCCTATGAAACCCTGACCGTCGACCCTATCTGTACCCTATGAAACCCCGACCGTCGACCCTATCTGTACCCTGTGAAACCCCGACCGTCGACCCTATCTGTACCCTGTGAAACCCCGACCGTCGACCCTATCTGTACGTGAAACCCTGACCTCTGACCCTATCTGTACGTGATACCCTGACCTCTGACCCTATCTGTACCCTGTGAAACCCTGACCACTGACCCTATCTGTACCCTGTGAAATGCTGACCTCTGACCCTATCTGTACCCTGTGAAACCCTGACCACTGACCCTATCTGTACGCTGTGAAACCCTGACCACTGACCCTATCTGTACGCTGTGAAACCCTGACCATCGAGCCTATCTGTACCCTGTGAAACCCTGACCTCTGACCCTATCTGTACCCTGTGAAACCCTGACCTTACCGTATCTGTACCCTGTGAAACGCTGACCTCTGACCCTATCTGTACCCTGTGAAACCCTGACCGTTGACCCTCTGTACCCTGTGAAACCGTGACCACTGACCCTATCTGTACCCTGTGAAACCCTGACCACTGACCGTATCTGTTCCCTGTGAAACCCTGACCACTGACCCTATCTGTACCCTGTGAAACGCTGAGCGTCAACCCTATCTGTACCCTGTGAAACCCTGACCTCTGACCCTATCTGTACCCTGTGAAACCCTGACCTCTGACCCTATCTGTTCACTGTGAATCCCTGACCACTGACCCTATCTGTACCCTGTGAAACCCTGACCTCTGACCCTATCTGTACCCTGTGAAACCCTGACCGTCGACCCTATCTGTACCCTGTGAAACCCTGACCTCTGACCCTATCTGTACCCTGTGAAACGCTGACCTCTGACCCTATCTGTTCCCTGTGAAACCCTGACCTCTGACCCTATCTGTTCCCTGTGAAACCCTGACCTCTGACCCTATCTGTACCCTGTGAAACCCTGACCACTGACCCTATCTGTACCCTGTGAAACCCTGACCTCTGACCCTATCTGTACCCTGTGAAACCTGACCACTGACCCTATCTGTACCCTGTGAAATGCTGAGCGTCAACCCTATCTGTACCCTGTGAAACCCTGACCACTGACCCTATCTGTACCCTGTGAAACCCTGACCACTGACCGTATCTGTTCCCTGTGAAACCCTGACCACTGACCCTATCTGTACCCTGTGAAACCCTGACCTCTGACCCTATCTGTAGCCTGTGAAACCCTGACCTCTGACCCTATCTGTTCCCTGTGAAACCCTGACCACTGACCCTATCTGTACCCTGTGAAACCCTGACCTCTGACCCTATCTGTACCCTGTGAAACCCTGACCGTCGACCCTATCTGTACCCTGTGAAACCCTGACCTCTGACCCTATCTGTACCCTGTGAAACGCTGACCGCTGACACTATCTGTTCCCTGTGAAACCCTGACCTCTGACCCTATCTGTTCCCTGTGAAACCCTGACCTCTGACCCTATCTGTACCCTGTGAAACCCTGACCACTGACCCTATCTGTACCCTGTGAAACCCTGACCTCTGACCCTATCTGTACCCTGTGAAACCCTGACCACTGACCCTATCTGTACCCTGTGAAATGCTGAGCGTCAACCCTATCTGTACCCTGTGAAACCCTGACCACTGACCCTATCTGTTCCCTGTGAAACCCTGACCACTGACCCTATCTGTACCCTGTGAAACCCTGACCATCGACCCTATCTGTACCCTGTGAAACCCTGACCACTGACCCTATCTGTTCCCTGTGAAACCCTGACCACTGACCCTATCTTTACCCTGTGAAACCCTGACCGTCGACCCTCTGTACCCTGTGAAACCCTGACCACTGACCCTATCTGTTCCCTGTGAAACCCTGACCACTGACCCTATCTGTTCCCTGTGAAACCCTGACCACTGACCCTATCTGTTCCCTGTGAAACCCTAACCACTGACCCTATCTGTTCCCTGTGAAACCCTGACCACCGACCCTATCTGTACCCTGTGAAACCCTGACCATCGACCCTATCTGTACCCTGTGAAACCCTGATCACTGACCCTATCTGTTCCCTGTGAAACCCTGACCACTGACCCTATCTGTACCCTGTGAAACCCTGACCTCTGACCCTATCTGTACACTGTGAAACGCTGAGCGTCGACCCTATCTGTACACTGTGAAACGCTGAGCGTCAAACCTATCTGTATCCTGTGAAACCCTGACCACTGACCCTATCTCTTCCCTGTGAAACCCTGACCACTGACCCTATCTGTACCCTGTGAAACCCTGACCTCTGACCCTATCTGTACCCTGTGAAACCCTGACCGTCGACCCTATCTGTACCCTGTGAAACCCTGACCACTGACCCTATCTGTACCCTGTGAAACCCTGACCACTGACCCTATCTGTACCCTGTGAAACCCTGACCACTGACCCTATCTGTACCCTGTGAAACCCTGACCTCTGACCCTATATGTTCCCTGTGAAACCCTGACCTCTGACCCTATCTGTACCCTGTGAAACCCTGACCACTGACCCTATCTGTACCCTGTGAAACCCTGACCACTGACCCTATCTGTTCCCTGTGAAACCCTGACCACTGACCCTATCTGTACCCTGTGAAACCCTGACCACTGACCCTATCTGTACCCTGTGAAACCCTGACCACTGACCCTATCTGTACACTGTGAAACGCTGACCTCAGACCCTATCTGTACCCTGTGAAACCCTGACCACTGACCCTATCTGTACCCTGTGAAACCCTGACCACTGACCCTATCTGTACCCTGTGAAACCCTGACCTCTGACCCTATCTGTACCCTGTGAAACCCCGACCGTCGACCCTATGTGTACCCTGTGAAACCCTGACCACTGACCCTATCTGTTCCCTGTGAAACCCTGACCACTGTCCCTATCTGTACCCCTGTGAAACCCTGACCTCTGACCCTATCTGTTCCCTGTGAAACCCTGACCACTGACCCTATCTGTACCCTGTGAAACCCTGACCACTGACCCTATCTGTACCCTGTGAAACACTGACCTCTGACCCTATCTGTACCCTGTGAAACCCTGACCACTGACCCTATCTGTACCCTGTGAAAACACTGACCTCTGACCCTATCTGTACCCTGTGAAACCCCGACCGTCGACCCTATATGTACCCTTTGAAACCCTGACCGTCGACCCTATCTGTACCCTGTGAAACCCTGACCACTGACCCTATCTGTACCCTGTGAAACCCTGACCACTGACCCTATCTGTACCCTGTGAAACCCTGACCTCTGACCCTATCTGTACCCTGTGAAACCCTGACCGTCGACCCTGTCTGTACCCTGTGAAACCCTGACCGTCGACCATGTCTGTACCCTGTGAAACCCTGACCACTGACCCTATCTGTACCCTGTGAAACCCTGACCACTGACCCTATCTGTACACTGTGAAACCCTGACCTCTGACCCTATCTGTACACTGTGAAACCCTGACCTCTGACCCTATCTGTACCCTGTGAAACCCTGACCACTGACCCTATGTGTACCCTGTGAAACCCTGACCACTGACCCTATCTGTACCCTGTGAAACCCCGACCGTCGACCCTATCTGTTCCCTGTGAAACCCCGACCGTCGACCCTATCTGTTCCCTGTGAAACCCCGACCGTCGACCCTGTCTGTTCCCTGTGAAACCCTGACCGTCGACCCTCTCTGTTCCCTGTGAAACCCTGACCGTCGACCCTATCTGTTCCATATGAAACCCTGACCGTCGACCCTATCTGTACCCTGTGAAACCCCGACCGTCGACCCTATCTGTTCCCTGTGAAACCCCGACCGTCGACCCTATCTGTACCCTGTGAAACCCCGACCGTCGACCTATCTGTACCCTGTGAAACCCTGACCTCTGACCCTATCTGTACCCTGTGATACCCTGACCTCTGACCCTATCTGTACCCTGTGAAACCCTGACCACTGACCCTATCTGTACCCTGTGAAATGCTGAACTCTGACCCTATCTGTACCCTGTGAAACCCTGACCACTGACCCTATCTGTACGCTGTGAAACCCTGACCACTGACCCTATCTGTACGCTGTGAAACCCTGACCATCGAGCCTATCTGTACCCTGTGAAACCCTGACCACTGACCCTATCTGTACCCTGTGAAACCCTGACCTTACCGTATCTGTACCCTGTGAAACGCTGACCTCTGACCCTATCTGTACCCTGTGAAACCCTGACCGTTGACCCCTCTGTACCCTGTGAAACGCTGAGCGTCAACCCTATCTGTACCCTGTGAAACCCTGACCTCTGACCCTATCTGTACCCTGTGAAACCCTGACCTCTGACCCTATCTGTTCCCTGTGAAACCCTGACCACTGACCCTATCTGTACCCTGTGAAACCCTGACCTCTGACCCTATCTGTACCCTGTGAAACCCTGACCTCTGACCCTATCTGTACCCTGTGAAACCCTGACCGTCGACCCTATCTGTACCCTGTGAAACCCTGACCTCTGACCCTATCTGTACCCTGTGAAAACGCTGACCTCTGACCCTATCTGTTCCCTGTGAAACCCTGACCTCTGACCCTATCTGTACCCTGTGAAACCCTGACCACTGACCCTATCTGTACCCTGTGAAACCCTGACCTCTGACCCTATCTGTACCCTGTGAAATGCTGAGCGTCAACCCTATCTGTACCCTGTGAAACCCTGACCACTGACCCTATCTGTTCCCTGTGAAACCCTGACCACTGAACCTATCTGTACCCTGTGAAACCCTGACCATCGACCCTATCTGTACCCTGTGAAACCCTGACCACTGACCCTATCTGTTCCCTGTGAAACCCTGACCACTGACCCTATCTGTACCCTGTGAAACCCTGACCGTCGACCCTCTGTACCCTGTGAAACCCTGACCACTGACCCTATCTGTTCCCTGTGAAACCCTGACCACTGACCCTATCTGTTCCCTGTGAAACCCTGACCACTGACCCTATCTGTTCCCTGTGAAACCCTGACCACTGACCCTATCTGTTCCCTGTGAAACCCTGATCACTGACCCTATCTGTACCCTGTGAAACCCTGACCATCGACCCTATCTGTACCCTGTGAAACCCTGATCACTGACCCTATCTGTTCCCTGTGAAACCCTGACCACTGACCCTATCTGTACCCTGTGAAACCCTGACCTCTGACCCTATCTGTACACAGTGAAACGCTGAGCGTCGACCCTATCTGTACACTGTGAAACGCTGAGCGTCAAACCTATCTGTATCCTGTGAAACCCTGACCACTGACCCTATCTCTTCCCTGTGAAACCCTGACCACTGACCCTATCTGTACCCTGTGAAACCCTGACCTCTGACCCTATCTGTACCCTGTGAAACCCTGACCGTCGACCCTATCTGTACCCTGTGAAACCCTGACCACTGACCCTATCTGTACCCTGTGAAACCCTGACCACTGACCCTATCTGTACCCTGTGAAACCCTGATCTCTGACCCTAACAGCACCCTGTGAAACCCTGACCGTCGACCCTATCTGTTCCCTGTGAAACCCTGACCACTGACCCTATCTGTACCCTGTGAAACCCTGACCTCTGACCCTATATGTTCCCTGTGAAACCCTGACCTCTGACCCTATCTGTACCCTGTGAAACCCTGACCACTGACCCTATCTGTACCCTGTGAACCCTGACCACTGACCCTATCTGTTCCCTGTGAAACCCTGACCACTGACCCTATCTGTACCCTGTGAAACCCTGACCACTGAACCTATCTGTACACTGTGAAACCCTGACCACTGACCCTATCTGTACCCTGTGAAACCCTGACCTCTGACCCTAACTGCACCCTGTGAAACCCTGACCGTCGACCCTATCTGTTCCCTGTGAAACCCTGACCACTGACCCTATCTGTACCCTGTGAAACCCTGACCTCTGACCCTAACTGCACCCTGTGAAACCCTGACCGTCGACCCTATCTGTACCCTGTGAAACCCTGACCACTGACCCTATCTGTACACTGTGAAACGCTGAACTCTGACCCTATCTGTACCCTGTGAAACCCTGACCACTGACCCTATCTGTACCCTGTGAAACCCTGACCACTGACCCTATCTGTACCTGTGAAACCCTGACCTCTGACCCTATCTGTACCCTGTGAAACCCCGACCGTCGACCCTATCTGTACGCTGTGAAACCCTGACCACTGACCCTATCTGTTCCCTGTGAAACCCTGACCACTGTCCCTATCTGTACCCTGTGAAACCCTGACCTCTGACCCTATCTGTTCCCTGTGAAACCCTGACCACTGACCCTATCTGTACCCTGTGAAACCCTGACCACTGACCCTATCTGTACCCTGTGAAACCCTGACCACTGACCCTATCTGTACCCTGTGAAACACTGACCTCTGACCCTATCTGTACCCTGTGAAACCCTGACCACTGACCCTATCTGTACCCTGTGAAACCCCGACCGTCGACCCCTATCTGTACCCTTTGAAACCCTGACCACTGACCCTATCTGTACCCTGTGAAACCCTGACCACTCACCCTATCTGTACCCTGTGAAACCCTGACCACTGACCCTATGTACCCTGTGAAACCCTGACCACTGACCCTGTCTGTACCCTGTGAAACCCTGACCATCGACCCTATCTGTACCCTGTGAAACCCTGACCTCTGACCCTATCTGTACCTTGTGAAACCCTGACCACTGACCCTATCTGTACCCTGTGAAACGCTGAGCGTCGACCCTATCTGTTCCCTGTGAAACCCTGACCACTGACCCTATCTGTACACTGTGAAACCCAGACCATCGACCCTATCTGTACACTGTGAAACGCTGAGCGTCAACCCTATCTGTATCCTGTGAAACCCTGACCACTGACCCTATCTGTACCCTGTGAAACCCTGACCGTCGACCCTATCTGTACACTGTGAAACGCTGAGCGTCAACCCTATCTGTATCCTGTGAAACCCTGACCTCTGACCCTATCTGTACCGTGAAACCCTGACCTCTGACCCTATCTGTACACTGTGAAACGCTGACCGTCAACCCTATCTGTATCCTGTGAAACCCTGACCTCTGACCCTATCTGTACCGTGAAACCCTGACCTCTGACCATATCTGTACCCTGTGAAACCCTGACACACTGACCCTATCTGTACCCTGTGAAACCCTGACCATCGACCCTATCTGTACCCTGTGAAACCCCTGACCTCTGACCCTATCTGTACCTTGTGAAACCCTGACCACTGACCCTATCTGTACCCTGTGAAACGCTGAGCGTCGACCCTATCTGTTCCCTGTGAAACCCTGACCACTGACCCTATCTGTACACTGTGAAACCCTGAACATCGAGCCTATCTGTACACTGTGAAACGCTGAGCGTCCACCCTATCTGTATCCTGTGAAACCCCTGACCACTGACCCTATCTGTACCCTGTGAAACCCTGACCATCGACCCTATCTGTACACTGTGAAACGCTGAGCGTCAACCTATCTGTATCCTGTGAAACCCTGACCTCTGACCCTATCTGTACCGTGAAACCCTGACCTCTGACCCTATCTGTACACTGTGAAACCCTGACCACTGACCCTATCTGTACCCTGTGAAACCCTGACCATCGACCCTATCTGTACCCTGTGAAACCCTGACCTCTGACCCTATCTGTACCCTGTGAAACCCTGACCGTCGACCCTGTCTGTATCCTGTGAAACCCTGATCTCTGACCCTATCTGTACCCTGTGAAACCCTGACCACTTACCCTATCTGTATCCTGTGAAACCCTGACCTCTGACCCTATCTGTACCCTGTGAAACCCTGACCTCTGACCCTATCTGTACCCTGTGAAACCCTGACCATCGACCCTGTCTGTTTCCCTGTGAAAGCCCGACCTGACCCTATCTGTACCCTGTGAAACCCTGACCTCTGACCCTATCTGTACCCTGTGAAACGCTGAGCGTCAACCCTATCTGTACCTTGTGAAACCCTGACCACTGACCCTATCTGTACCCTGTGAAACGCTGAGCGTCGACCCTATCTGTTCCCTGTGAAACCCTGACCACTGACCCTATCTGTACACTGTGAAACCCTGACCATCGACCCTATCTGTACACTGTGAAACGCTGAGCGTCAACCCTATCTGTATCCTGTGAAACCCTGACCACTGACCCTATCTGTACCCTGTGAAACCCTGACCACTGACCCTATCTGTACCCTGTGAAACCCTGACCATCGACCCTATCTGTACACTGTGAAACGCTGAGCGTCAACCCTATCTGTATCCTGTGAAACCCTGACCTCTGACCCTATCTGTACCGTGAAACCCTGACCTCTGACCCTATCTGTACCCTGTGAAACCCTGACCACTGACACTATCTGTACCTGTGAAACCCTGACCATCGACCCTATCTGTACCCTGTGAAACCCTGACCTCTGACCCTATCTGTACCTTGTGAAACCCTGACCACTGACCCTATCTGTACCCTGTGAAACGCTGAGCGTCGACCCTATCTGTTCCCTGTGAAACCCTGACCACTGACCCTATCTGTACACTGTGAACCCTGACCATCGACCCTATCTGTACACTGTGAAACGCTGAGCGTCAACCCTACCTGTATCCTGTGAAACCCTGACCACTGACCCTGTCTGTACCCTGTGAAACCCTGACCACTGACCCTATCTGTACCCTGTGAAACCCTGACCATCGACCCTATCTGTACACTGTGAAACGCTGAGCGTCAACCCCTATCTGTATCCAGTGAAACCCTGACCTCTGACCCTATCTGTACCGTGAAACCCTGACCTCTGACCCTATCTGTACCCTGTGAAACCCTGACCACTGACCCTATCTGTACCCTGTGAAACCCTGACCATCGACCCTATCTGTACCCTGTGAAACCCTGACCTCTGACCCTATCTGTACCCTGTGAAACCCTGACCGTCGACCCTGTCTGTATCCTGTGAAACCCGGACCTCTGACCCTATCTGTACCCTGTGAAACCCTGTCCACTGACCCTATCTGTACCCTGTGAAACCCTGACCACTGTCCCTATCTGTACCCTGTGAAACCCTGACCTCTGACCCTATCTGTACCCTGTGAAACCCTGACCGTCGACCCTATCTGTTCCCTGTGAAACCCTGACCACTGACCCTATCTGTACCCTGTGAAACCCTGACCTCTGACCCTATCTGTACCCTGTGAAACCCTGATCACTGACCCTATCTGTTCCCTGTGAAACCCTGACCACTGACCCTATCTGTACCCTGTGAAACCCTGACCTCTGACCCTATCTGTACACTGTGAAACGCTGAGCGTCGACCCTATCTGTACACTGTGAAACGCTGAGCGTCAAACCTATCTGTATCCTGTGAAACCCTGACCACTGACCCTATCTCTTCCCTGTGAAACCCTGACCACTGACCCTATCTGTACCCTGTGAAACCCTGACCTCTGACCCTATCTGTACCCTGTGAAACCCTGACCGTCGACCCTATCTGTACCCTGTGAAACCCTGACCACTGACCCTATCTGTACCCTGTGAAACCCTGACCACTGACCCTATCTGTACCCTGTGAAACCCTGACCTCTGACCCTAACTGCACCCTGTGAAACCCTGACCGTCGACCCTATCTGTTCCCTGTGAAACCCTGACCACTGACCCTATCTGTACCCTGTGAAACCCTAACCTCTGACCCTATATGTTCCATGTGAAACCCTGACCTCTGACCCTATCTGTACACTGTGAAACCCTGACCACTGACCCTATCTGTACCCTGTGAACCCTGACCACTGACCCTATCTGTTCCCTGTGAAACCCTGACCACTGACCCTATCTGTACCCTGTGAAACCCTGACCACTGACCCTATCTGTACCCTGTGAAACCCTGACCACTGACCCTATCTGTACACTGTGAAACGCTGAACTCTGACCCTATCTGTACCCTGTGAAACCCTGACCACTGACCCTATCTGTACCCTGTGAAACCCTGACCACTGACCCTATCTGTACCCTGTGAAACCCTGACCTCTGACCCTATCTGTACCCTGTGAAACCCCGACCGTCGACCCTATCTGTACGCTGTGAAACCCTGACCACTGACCCTATCTGTTCCCTGTGAAACCCTGACCACTGTCCCTATCTGTACCCTGTGAAACCCTGACCTCTGACCCCTATCTGTTCCTGTGAAACCCTGACCACTGACCCTATCTGTACCCTGTGAAACCCTGACCACTGACCCTATCTGTACCCTGTGAAACACTGACCTCTGACCCTATCTGTACCCTGTGAAACCCTGACCACTGACCCTATCTGTACCCTGTGAAACCCTGACCACTGACCCTATCTGTACCCTGTGAAACACTGACCTCTGACCCTATCTGTACCCTGTGAAACCCTGACCTCTGACCCTATCTGTTCCCTGTGAAACCCGACCGTCGACCCTATCTGTACCCTTTGAAACCCTGACCACTGAACCTATCTGTACCCTGTGAAACCCCTGACCACTCACCCTATCTGTACCCTGTGAAACCCTGACCACTGACCCTATCTGTACCCTGTGAAACCCTGACCATCGACCCTGTCTGTACCCTGTGAAACCCTGACCACTGACCCTATCTGTACCCTGTGAAACCCTGACCACTGACCCTATCTGTACCCTGTGAAACCCCGACCGTCGACCCTATCTGTACCCTTTGAAACCCCGACCGTCGACCCTATCTGTACCCTTTGAAACCCTGACCACTGACCCTATCTGTACCCTGTGAAACCCTGACCGTCGACCCTATCTGTACCCTGTGAAACCCTGACCTCTGACCCTATCTGTACCCTGTGAAACCCTGACCATCGACCCTATCTGTACCCTGTGAAACGCTGAGCGGCAACCCTATCTGTATCCTGTGAAACCCTGACCACTGACCCTATCTGTACCCTGTGAAACCCTGACCGTCGACCCTATCTGTACCCTGTGAAACCCTGACCACCGACCCTGTCTGTACCCTGTGAAACCCTGACCACTGACCCTGTCTGTACCCTGTGAAACCCTGAACACTGACCCTATCAGTACCCTGTGAAACCCTGACCACTTACCCTATCAGTACCCTGTGAAACCCTGACCACTGACCCTATCAGTACCTGTGAAACCCTGACCGTCGACCCTATCTGTACCCTGTGAAACGCTGACCGTCGACCCTATCTGTACCCTGTGAAACCCTGACCTCTGACCCTATCTGTACCCTGTGAAACCCTGACCTCTGACCCTATCTGTACCCTGTGAGACCCTGACCTCTGACCCTATCTGTACCCTGTGAGACCCTGACCTCTGACCCTATCTGTACCCTGTGAAACCCTGACCACTGACCCTATCTGTACCCTGTGAGACCCTGACCGTCGACCCTATCTGTACCCTGTGAAACGCTGAGCATCGACCCTGTCAGTACCCTGTGAAACCCTGACCTCTGACCCTATCTGTACCCTGTGATACCCGGACCTCTGACCCTATATGTACCCTGTGAAACCCTGACCACAGACCCTATCTGTACCCTGTGAAACCCTGACCACTGACCCTATCTGTACCCTGTGAAACCCTGACCGTCGACCCTATCTGTACCCTGTGAAACCCTGACCACTGACCCTATCTGTACCCTGTGAAACCCTGACCACTGACCTTATCTGTACACTGTGAAACCCTGACCGTCGACCCTATCTGTACCCTCTGAAACCCTGACCTCTGACCCTATCTGTACCTTGTGAAACCCTGACCACTGACCCTATCTGTACCCTGTGAAACGCTGAGCGTCGACCCTATCTGTTCCCTGTGAAACCCTGACCACTGACCCTATCTGTACACTGTGAAACCCTGACCATCGACCCTATCTGTACACTGTGAAAAGCTGAGCGTCAACCCTATCTGTACCCTGTGAAACCCTGACCATCGACCCTATCTGTACACTGTGAAACGCTGAGCGTCAACCCTATCTGTATCCTGTGAAACCCAGACCTCTGACCCTATCTGTACCGTGAAACCCTGACCTCTGACCCTATCTGTACCCTGTGAAACCCTGACCACTGACCCTATCTGTACCCTGTGAAACCCTGACCATCGACCCTATCTGTACCCTGTGAAACCCTGACCTCTGACCCTATCTGTACCCTGTGAAACCCTGACCGTCGACCCTGTCTGTATCCTGTGAAACCCTGACCTCTGACCCTATCTGTACCCTGTGAAACCCTGACCACTGACCCTATCTGTATCCTGCGATACCCTGACCTCTGACCCTATCTGTACCCTGTGAAACCCTGACCTCTGACCCTATCTGTACCCTGTGAAACCCTGACCATCGACCCTGTCTGTTCCCTGTGAAACCCCGACCTGACCCTATCTGTACCCTGTGAAACCCTGACCTCTGACCCTATCTGTACCCTGTGAAACGCTGAGCGTCAACCCTATCTGTACCTTGTGAAACCCTGACCACTGACCCTATCTGTACCCTGTGAAACGTTGAGCGTCGACCCTATCTGTTCCCTGTGAAACCCTGACCACTGACCCTATCTGTACACTGTGAAACCCTGACCATCGACCCTATCTGTACACTGTGAAACGCTGAGCGTCAACCCTATCTTTATCCTGTGAAACCCTGACCACTGACCCTATCTGTACCCTGTGAAACCCTGACCACTGACCCTATCTGTACCCTGTGAAACCCTGACCATCGACCCTATCTGTACACTGTGAAACGCTGAGCGTCAACCCTATCTGTATCCTGTGAAACCCTGACCTCTGACCCTATCTGTACCGTGAAACCCTGACCTCTGACCCTATCTGTACACTGTGAAACGCTGACCGTCAACCCTATCTGTATCCTGTGAAACCCTGACCTCTGACCCTATCTGTACCGTGAAACCCTGACCTCTGACCATATCTGTACCCTGTGAAACCCTGACCACTGACCCTATCTGTACCCTGTGAAACCCTGACCATCGACCCTATCTGTACCCTGTGAAACCCTGACCTCTGACCCTATCTGTACCTTGTGAAACCCTGACCACTGACCCTATCTGTACCCTGTGAAACGCTGAGCGTCGACCCTATCTGTTCCCTGTGAAACCCTGAGCGTCAACCCTATCTGTATCCTGTGAAACCCTGACCTCTGACCCTATCTGTACCGTGAAACCCTGACCTCTGACCCTATCTGTACACTGTGAAACCCTGACCACTGAACCTATCTGTACCCTGTGAAACCCTGACCGTCGACCCTGTCTGTATCCTGTGAAACCCTGATCTCTGACCCTATCTGTACCCTGTGAAACCCTGACCACTGACCCTATCTGTATCCTGTGAAACCCTGACCTCTGACCCTATCTGTACCCTGTGAAACCCTGACCTCTGACCCTATCTGTACACTGTGAAACCCTGACCATCGACCCTGTCTGTTCCCTGTGAAACCCCGACCTGACCCTATCTGTACCCTGTGAAACCCTGACCTCTGACCCTATCTGTACCCTGTGAAACGCTGAGCGTCAACCCTATCTGTACCTTGTGAACCCTGACCACTGACCCTATCTGTACCCTGTGAAACGCTGAGCGTCGACCCTATCTGTTCCCTGTGAAACCCTGACCACTGACCCTATCTGTACACTGTGAAACCCTGACCATCGACCCTATCTGTACACTGTGAAACGCTGAGCGTCAACCCTATCTGTATCCTGTGAAACCCTGACCACTGACCCTATCTGTACCCTGTGAAACCCTGACCACTGACCCTATCTGTACCCTGTGAAACCCTGACCATCGACCCTATCTGTACACTGTGAAACGCTGAGCGTCAACCCTATCTGTATCCTGTGAAACCCTGACCTCTGACCCTATCTGTACCGTGAAACCCTGACCTCTGACCCTATCTGTACCCTGTGAAACCCTGACCGTCGACCCTATCTGTACCCTGTGAAACCCTGACCTCTGACCCTATCTGTACCCTGTGAAACCCTGACCATCGACCCTATCTGTACCCTGTGAAACGCTGAGCGGCAACCCTATCTGTATCCTGTGAAACCCTGACCACTGACCCTATCTGTACCCTGTGAAACCCTGACCGTCGACCCTATCTGTACCCTGTGAAACCCTGACCACCGACCCTGTCTGTACCCTGTGAAACCCTGACCACTGACCCTGTCTGTACCCTGTGAAACCCTGACCACTGACCCTATCAGTACCCTGTGAAACCCTGACCACTGACCCTATCAGTACCCAGTGAAACCCTGACCACTGACCCTATCAGTACCCTGTGAAACCCTGACCGTCGACCCTATCTGTACCCTGTGAAACGCTGACTGTCGACCCTATCTGTACCCTGTGAAACCCTGACCTCTGTCCCTATCTGTACCCTGTGAAACCCTGACCGTCGACCCTATCTGTACCCTGTGAAACGCTGAGCATCGACCCTGTCAGTACCCTGTGAAACCCTGACCTCTGACCCTATCTGTACCCTGTGATACCCGGACCTCTGACCCTATATGTACGCTGTGAAACCCTGACCACAGACCCTATCTGTACCCTGTGAAACCCTGACCACTGACCCTATCTGTACCCTGTGAAACCCTGACCGTCGACCCTATCTGTACCCTGTGAAACCCTGACCACTGACCCTATCTGTACCCTGTGAAACCCTGACCACTGACCTTATCTGTACACTGTGAAACCCTGACCACTGACCCTATCTGTACCCTGTGAAACCGTGACCACTGACCCTATCTGTACCCTGCGAAACCCTGACCACTGGCCCTATCTGTAACCTGTGAAACCCTGACCACTGACCCTATCTGTACACTGTGAAACCCTGACCACTGACCCTATCTGTACCCTGTGAAACCCTGACCACTGACCCTATCTGTACCCTGTGAAACCCTGACCACTGACCCTATCTGTACCCTGTGAAACCCTGACCTCTGACCCTATCTGTACCCTGTGAAACCCTGACCGTCGACCCTATCTGTTCCCTGTGAAACCCTGACCACTGACCCAATCTGTACCCTGTGAAACCCTGACCTCTGACCCTATCTGTACCCTGTGAAACCCTGACCACTGACCCTATCTGTACCCTGTGAAACGCTGAGCGTCAACCCTATCTGTACCCTGTGAAACCCTGACCACTGATCCTATCTGCATCCTGTGAAACCCTGACCTCTGACCCTATCTGTACCCTGTGAAACCCTGACCTCTGACCCTATCTGTACCCTGTGAAACCCTGAGCATCGACCCTGTCTGTTCCCTGTGAAACCCCGACCTGACCCTATCTGTACCCTGTGAAACCCTGACCTCTGACCCTATCTGTACCCTGTGAAACGCTGAGCGTCGACCCTATCTGTACCTTGTGAAACCCTGACCACTGACCCTATCTGTACCCTGTGAAACGCTGAGCGTCGACCCTATCTGTTCCCTGTGAAATCCTGACCACTGACCCTATCTGTACACTGTGAAACCCTGACCATCGACCCTATCTGTACACTGTGAAACGCTGAGCGTCAACCCTATCTGTATCCTGTGAAACCCTGACCACTGACCCTATCTGTACCCTGTGAAACCCTGACCACTGACCCTATCTGTACCCTGTGAAACCCTGACCATCGACCCTATCTGTACCCTGTGAAACGCTGAGCGTCAACCCTATCTGTATCCTGTGAAACCCTGACCTCTGACCCTATCTGTACCGTGAAACCCTGACCTCTGACCCTATGTACCCTGTGATACCCTGACCACTGACCCTATCTGTACCCTGTGAGACCCTGACCATCGACCCTATCTGTACCCTCTGAAACCCTGACCTCTGACCCTATCTGTACCTTGTGAAACCCTGACCACTGACCCTATCTGTACCCTGTGAAACGCTGAGCGTCGACCCTATCTGTTCCCTGTGAAACCCAGACCACTGACCCTATCTGTACACTGTGAAACCCTGACCATCGACCCTATCTGTACACTGTGAAACGCTGAGCGTCAACCCTATCTGTACCCTGTGAAACCCTGACCATCGACCCTATCTGTACACTGTGAAACGCTGAGCGTCAACCCTATCTGTATCCTGTGAAACCCTGACCTCTGACCCTATCTGTACCGTGAAACCCTGACCTCTGACCCTATCTGTACCCTGTGAAACCCTGACCACTGACCCTATCTGTACCCTGTGAAACCCTGACCATCGACCCTATCTGTACCCTGTGAAACCCTGACCTCTGACCCTATCTGTACCCTGTGAAACCCTGACCGTCGACCCTGTCTGTATCCTGTGAAACCCTGACCTCTGACCCTATCTGTACCCTGTGAAACCCTGACCACTGACCCTATCTGTATCCTGTGAAACCCTGACCTCTGACCCTATCTGTACCCTGTGAAACCCTGACCTCTGACCCTATCTGTACCCTGTGAAACCCTGACCATCGACCCTGTCTGTTCCCTGTGAAACCCCGACCTGACCCTATCTGTACCCTGTGAAACCCTGACCTCTGACCCTATCTGTACCCTGTGAAACGCTGAGCGTCAACCCTATCTGTACCTTGTGAAACCCTGACCACTGACCCTATCTGTACCCTGTGAAACGTTGAGCGTCGACCCTATCTGTTCCCTGTGAAACCCTGACCACTGACCCTATCTGTACACTGTGAAACCCTGACCATCGACCCTATCTGTACACTGTGAAACGCTGAGCGTCAACCCTATCTTTATCCTGTGAAACCCTGACCACTGACCCTATCTGTACCCTGTGAAACCCTGACAACTGACCCTATCTGTACCCTGTGAAACCCTGACCATCAACCCTATCTGTACACTGTGAAACGCTGAGCGTCAACCCTATCTGTATCCTGTGAAACCCTGACCTCTGACCCTATCTGTACCGTGAAACCCTGACCTCTGACCCTATCTGTACACTGTGAAACGCTGACCGTCAACCCTATCTGTATCCTGTGAAACCCTGACCTCTGACCCTATCTGTACCGTGAAACCCTGACCTCTGACCATATCTGTACCCTGTGAAACCCTGACCACTGACCCTATCTGTACCCTGTGAAACCCTGACCATCGACCCTATCTGTACCCTGTGAAACCCTGACCTCTGACCCTATCTGTACCTTGTGAAACCCTGACCACTGACCCTATCTGTACCCTGTGAAACGCTGAGCGTCGACCCTATCTGTTCCCTGTGAAACCCTGAGCGTCAACCCTATCTGTATCCTGTGAAACCCTGACCTCTGACCCTATCTGTACCGTGAAACCCTGACCTCTGACCCTATCTGTACACTGTGAAACCCTGACCACTGAACCTATCTGTACCCTGTGAAACCCTGACCGTCGACCCTGTCTGTATCCTGTGAAACCCTGATCTCTGACCCTATCTGTACCCTGTGAAACCCTGACCACTGACCCTATCTGTATCATGTGAAACCCTGACCTCTGACCCTATCTGTACCCTGTGAAACCCTGACCTCTGACCCTATCTGTACACTGTGAAACCCTGACCATCGACCCTGTCTGTTCCCTGTGAAACCCCGACCTGACCCTATCTGTACCCTGTGAAACCCTGACCTCTGACCCTATCTGTACCCTGTGAAACGCTGAGCGTCAACCCTATCTGTACCTTGTGAACCCTGACCACTGACCCTATCTGTACCCTGTGAAACGCTGAGCGTCGACCCTATCTGTTCCCTGTGAAACCCTGACCACTGACCCTATCTGTACACTGTGAAACCCTGACCATCGACCCTATCTGTACACTGTGAAACGCTGAGCGTCAACCCTATCTGTATCCTGTGAAACCCTGACCACTGACCCTATCTGTACCCTGTGAAACCCTGACCACTGACCCTATCTGTACCCTGTGAAACCCTGACCATCGACCCTATCTGTACACTGTGAAACGCTGAGCGTCAACCCTATCTGTATCCTGTGAAACCCTGACCTCTGACCCTATCTGTACCGTGAAACCCTGACCTCTGACCCTATCTGTACCCTGTGAAACCCTGACCACTGACCCTATCTGTACCCTGTGAAACCCTGACCATCGACCCAATCTGTACCCTGTGAAACCCTGACCTCTGACCCTATCTGTACCTTGTGAAACCCTGACCACTGACCCTATCTGTACCCTGTGAAACGCTGAGCGTCGACCCTATCTGTTCCCTGTGAAACCCTGACCACTGACCCTATCAGTACACTGTGAAACCCTGACCATCGACCCTATCTGTACACTGTGAAACGCTGAGCGTCAACCCTATCTGTATCCTGTGAAACCCTGACCACTGACCCTATCTGTACCCTGTGAAACCCTGACCACTGACCCTATCTGTACCCTGTGAAACCCTGACCATCGACCCTATCTGTACACTGTGAAACGCTGAGCGTCAACCCTATCTGTATCCAGTGAAACCCTGACATCTGACCCTATCTGTACCGTGAAACCCTGACCTCTGACCCTATCTGTACCCTGTGAAACCCTGACCACTGACCCTATCTGTACCCTGTGAAACCCTGACCATCGACCCTATCTGTACCCTGTGAAACCCTGACCTCTGACCCTATCTGTACCCTGTGAAACCCTGACCGTCGACCCTGTCTGTATCCTGTGAAACCCTGACCTCTGACCCTATCTGTACCCTGTGAAACCCTGACCACTGACCCTATCTGTACCCTGTGAAACCCTGACCACTGTCCCTATCTGTACCCTGTGAAACCCTGACCTCTGACCCTATCTGTACCCTGTGAAACCCTGACCGTCGACCCTATCTGTTCCCTGTGAAACCCTGACCACTGACCCTATCTGTACCCTGTGAAACCCTGACCTCTGACCCTATCTGTACCCTGTGAAACCCTGACCACTGACCCTATCTGTACCCTGTGAAACCCCGACCGTCGACCCTATCTGTACCCTGTGAAACCCTGACCTCTGACCCTATCTGTACCCTGTGAAACCCTGAGCGTCGACCCTATCTGTTCCCTGTGAAACCCTGACCTCTGACCCTATCTGTACCCTGTGAAACCCTGAGCGTCGACCCTATCTGTACCTTGTGAAACCCTGACCACTGACCCTATCTGTACCCTGTGAAACGCTGAGCGCAACCCTATCTGTACCCTGTGAAACCCTGACCACTGACCATATCTGTACCCTGTGAAACCCTGACCACTGACCCTATCTGTACCCTGTGAAACCCTGACCACTGACCCTATCTGTACCCTATGAAACCCTGACCTCTGACCCTATCTGTACCATGTGAAACCCTGACCTGACCCTATCTGTACCCTGTGAAACCCTGACCACTGACCCTATTTGTACCCTGTGAAACCCTGACCACTGACCCTATCTGTACCCTGTGAAACCCTGACCACTGAACCTATCTGTACCCTGTGAAACCCTGACCACTGACCCTATCTGTACCCTGTGAAACCCTGACCATCGACCCTATCTGTACGCAGTGAAACCCTGACCTCTGACCCTATTTGTACCCTGTGAAACCCTGACCACTGACCCTATCTGTACCCTGTGAAACGCTGAGCGTCAACCCTATCTGTACCCTGTGAAACCCTGACCACTGACCCTATCTGTTCCCTGTGAAACCCTGACCATCGACCCTATCTGTACCCTGTGAAACCCTGACCACGGACCCTATCTGTACCCTGTGAAACCCTGACCTCTGACCCTATCTGTTCCCTGTGAAACCCTGACCACTGATCCTATCTGTACCCTGTGAAACCCTGACCTCTGACCCTATCTGTACCCTGACCACTGACCCTATCTGTACCCTGTGAAACCCTGACCACTGACCCTATCTGTACCCTGTGAAACCCCGACCGTCGACCCTATCTGTACCCTGTGAGACCCCGACCGTCGACCCTATCTGTACCCTGTGAGACCCTGACCACTGACCCTATCTGTACCCTGTGAGACCCTGACCACTGACCCTATCTGTACCCTGTGAAACCCTGACCACTGACCCTATCTGTACCCTTTGAAACCCTGACCACTGACCCTATCTGTACCCTGTGAAACCCTGACCACTGACCCTATCTGTACCCTGTGAAACCCCGACCTTCGACCCTATCTGTATCCTGTGAAATCCTGACCACTGACCCTATCTGTACCCTGTGAAACCCTGACCGTCGACCCTATCTGTACCCTGTGAAACCCTGACCACCGACCCTGTCTGTACCCTGTGAAACCCTGACCACTGACCCTGTCTGTACCCTGTGAAACCCTGACCACTGACCCTATCAGTACCCTGTGAAACCCTGACCACTGACCCTATCAGTACCCAGTGAAACCCTGACCACTGACCCTATCAGTACCCTGTGAAACCCTGACCGTCGACCCTATCTGTACCCTGTGAAACGCTGACCGTCGACCCTATCTGTACCCTGTGAAACCCTGACCTCTGACCCTATCTGTACCCTGTGAAACCCTGACCGTCGACCCTATCTGTACCCTGTGAAACGCTGAGCATCGACCCTGTCAGTACCCTGTGAAACCCTGACCTCTGACCCTATCTGTACCCTGTGATACCCGGACCTCTGACCCTATATGTACGCTGTGAAACCCTGACCACAGACCCTATCTGTACCCTGTGAAACCCTGACCACTGACCCTATCTGTACCCTGTGAAACCCTGACCGTCGACCCTATCTGTACCCTGTGAAACCCTGACCACTGACCCTATCTGTACCCTGTGAAACCCTGACCACTGACCTTATCTGTACACTGTGAAACCCTGACCACTGACCCTATCTGTACCCTGTGAAACCGTGACCACTGACCCTATCTGTACCCTGCGAAACCCTGACCACTGGCCCTATCTGTAACCTGTGAAACCCTGACCACTGACCCTATCTGTACACTGTGAAACCCTGACCACTGACCCTATCTGTACCCTGTGAAACCCTGACCACTGACCCTATCTGTACCCTGTGAAACCCTGACCACTGACCCTATCTGTACCCTGTGAAACCCTGACCTCTGACCCTATCTGTACCCTGTGAAACCCTGACCGTCGACCCTATCTGTACCTTGTGAAACCCTGACCACTGACCCTATCTGTACCCTGTGAAACGCTGAGCGTCGACCCTATCTGTTCCCTGTGAAATCCTGACCACTGACCCTATCTGTACACTGTGAAACCCTGACCATCGACCCTATCTGTACACTGTGAAACGCTGAGCGTCAACCCTATCTGTATCCTGTGAAACCCTGACCACTGACCCTATCTGTACCCTGTGAAACCCTGACCACTGACCCTATCTGTACCCTGTGAAACCCTGACCATCGACCCTATCTGTACCCTGTGAAACGCTGAGCGTCAACCCTATCTGTATCCTGTGAAACCCTGACCTCTGACCCTATCTGTACCGTGAAACCCTGACCTCTGACCCTATGTACCCTGTGATACCCTGACCACTGACCCTATCTGTACCCTGTGAGACCCTGACCATCGACCCTATCTGTACCCTCTGAAACCCTGACCTCTGACCCTATCTGTACCTTGCGAAACCCTGACCACTGACCCTATCTGTACCCTGTGAAACGCTGAGCGTCGACCCTATCTGTTCCCTGTGAAACCCAGACCACTGACCCTATCTGTACACTGTGAAACCCTGACCATCGACCCTATCTGTACACTGTGAAACGCTGAGCGTCAACCCTATCTGTACCCTGTGAAACCCTGACCATCGACCCTATCTGTACACTGTGAAACGCTGAGCGTCAACCCTATCTGTATCCTGTGAAACCCTGACCTCTGACCCTATCTGTACCGTGAAACCCTGACCTCTGACCCTATCTGTACCCTGTGAAACCCTGACCACTGACCCTATCTGTACCCTGTGAAACCCTGACCATCGACCCTATCTGTACCCTGTGAAACCCTGACCTCTGACCCTATCTGTACCCTGTGAAACCCTGACCGTCGACCCTGTCTGTATCCTGTGAAACCCTGACCTCTGACCCTATCTGTACCCTGTGAAACCCTGACCACTGACCCTATCTGTATCCTGTGAAACCCTGACCTCTGACCCTATCTGTACCCTGTGAAACCCTGACCTCTGACCCTATCTGTACCCTGTGAAACCCTGACCATCGACCCTGTCTGTTCCCTGTGAAACCCCGATCTGACCCTATCTGTACCCTGTGAAACCCTGACCTCTGACCCTATCTGTACCCTGTGAAACGCTGAGCGTCAACCCTATCTGTACCTTGTGAAACCCTGACCACTGACCCTATCTGTACCCTGTGAAACGTTGAGCGTCGACCCTATCTGTTCCCTGTGAAACCCTGACCACTGACCCTATCTGTACACTGTGAAACCCTGACCATCGACCCTATCTGTACACTGTGAAACGCTGAGCGTCAACCCTATCTTTATCCTGTGAAACCCTGACCACTGACCCTATCTGTACCCTGTGAAACCCTGACAACTGACCCTATCTGTACCCTGTGAAACCCTGACCATCGACCCTATCTGTACACTGTGAAACGCTGAGCGTCAACCCTATCTGTATCCTGTGAAACCCTGACCTCTGACCCTATCTGTACCGTGAAACCCTGACCTCTGACCCTATCTGTACACTGTGAAACGCTGACCGTCAACCCTATCTGTATCCTGTGAAACCCTGACCTCTGACCCTATCTGTACCGTGAAACCCTGACCTCTGACCATATCTGTACCCTGTGAAACCCTGACCACTGACCCTATCTGTACCCTGTGAAACCCTGACCATCGACCCTATCTGTACCCTGTGAAACCCTGACCTCTGACCCTATCTGTACCTTGTGAAACCCTGACCACTGACCCTATCTGTACCCTGTGAAACGCTGAGCGTCGACCCTATCTGTTCCCTATGAAACCCTGAGCGTCAACCCTATCTGTATCCTGTGAAACCCTGACCTCTGACCCTATCTGTACCGTGAAACCCTGACCTCTGACCCTATCTGTACACTGTGAAACCCTGACCACTGAACCTATCTGTACCCTGTGAAACCCTGACCGTCGACCCTGTCTGTATCCTGTGAAACCCTGATCTCTGACCCTATCTGTACCCTGTGAAACCCTGACCACTGACCCTATCTGTATCATGTGAAACCCTGACCTCTGACCCTATCTGTACCCTGTGAAACCCTGACCTCTGACCCTATCTGTACACTGTGAAACCCTGACCATCGACCCTGTCTGTTCCCTGTGAAACCCCGACCTGACCCTATCTGTACCCTGTGAAACCCTGACCTCTGACCCTATCTGTACCCTGTGAAACGCTGAGCGTCAACCCTATCTGTACCTTGTGAACCCTGACCACTGACCCTATCTGTACCCTGTGAAACGCTGAGCGTCGACCCTATCTGTTCCCTGTGAAACCCTGACCACTGACCCTATCTGTACACTGTGAAACCCTGACCATCGACCCTATCTGTACACTGTGAAACGCTGAGCGTCAACCCTATCTGTATCCTGTGAAACCCTGACCACTGACCCTATCTGTACCCTGTGAAACCCTGACCACTGACCCTATCTGTACCCTGTGAAACCCTGACCATCGACCCTATCTGTACACTGTGAAATGCTGAGCGTCAACCCTATCTGTATCCTGTGAAACCCTGACCTCTGACCCTATCTGTACCGTGAAACCCTGACCTCTGACCCTATCTGTACCCTGTGAAACCCTGACCACTGACCCTATCTGTACCCTGTGAAACCCTGACCATCGACCCAATCTGTACCCTGTGAAACCCTGACCTCTGACCCTATCTGTACCTTGTGAAACCCTGACCACTGACCCTATCTGTACCCTGTGAAACGCTGAGCGTCGACCCTATCTGTTCCCTGTGAAACCCTGACCACTGACCCTATCAGTACACTGTGAAACCCTGACCATCGACCCTATCTGTACACTGTGAAACGCTGAGCGTCAACCCTATCTGTATCCTGTGAAACCCTGACCACTGACCCTATCTGTACCCTGTGAAACCCTGACCACTGACCCTATCTGTACCCTGTGAAACCCTGACCATCGACCCTATCTGTACACTGTGAAACGCTGAGCGTCAACCCTATCTGTATCCAGTGAAACCCTGACATCTGACCCTATCTGTACCGTGAAACCCTGACCTCTGACCCTATCTGTACCCTGTGAAACCCTGACCACTGACCCTATCTGTACCCTGTGAAACCCTGACCATCGACCCTATCTGTACCCTGTGAAACCCTGACCTCTGACCCTATCTGTACCCTGTGAAACCCTGACCGTCGACCCTGTCTGTATCCTGTGAAACCCTGACCTCTGACCCTATCTGTACCCTGTGAAACCCTGACCACTGACCCTATCTGTACCCTGTGAAACCCTGACCACTGTCCCTATCTGTACCCTGTGAAACCCTGACCTCTGACCCTATCTGTACCCTGTGAAACCCTGACCGTCGACCCTATCTGTTCCCTGTGAAACCCTGACCACTGACCCTATCTGTACCCTGTGAAACCCTGACCTCTGACCCTATCTGTACCCTGTGAAACCCTGACCACTGACCCTATCTGTACCCTGTGAAACCCCGACCGTCGACCCTATCTGTTCCCTGTGAAACCCTGACCTCTGACCCTATCTGTACCCTGTGAAACCCTGAGCGTCGACCCTATCTGTTCCCTGTGAAACCCTGACCTCTGACCCTATCTGTACCCTGTGAAACCCTGAGCGTCAACTCTATCTGTACCTTGTGAAACGCTGACCACTGACCCTATCTGTACCCTGTGAAACGCTGAGCGCAACCCTATCTGTACCCTGTGAAACCCTGACCACTGACCCTATCTGTACCCTGTGAAACCCTGACCACTGACCCTATCTGTTCCCTGTGAAACCCTGACCACTGACCCTATCTGTACCCTATGAAACCCTGACCTCTGACCCTATCTGTACCATGTGAAACCCTGACCTGACCCTATCTGTACCCTGTGAAACCCTGACCACTGACCCTATTTGTACCCTGTGAAACCCTGACCATCGACACTATCTGTACCCTGTGAAATGCTGACCTCTGCCCTATCTGTACCCTGTGAAACCCTGACCACTGACCCTATCTGTACCCTGTGAAACCCTGACCACTGAACCTATCTGTACCCTGTGAAACCCTGACCACTGACCCTATCTGTACCCTGTGAAACCCTGACCATCGACCCTATCTGTACGCAGTGAAACCCTGACCTCTGACCCTATCTGTACCCTGTGAAACGCTGAGCGTCAACCCTATCTGTACCCTGTGAAACCCTGACCACTGACCCTATCTGTTCCCTGTGAAACCCTGACCATCGACCCTATCTGTACCCTGTGAAACCCTGACCACGGACCCTATCTGTACCCTGTGAAACCCTGACCTCTGACCCTATCTGATCCCTGTGAAACCCTGACCACTGATCCTATCTGTACCCTGTGAAACCCTGACCTCTGACCCTATCTGTACCCTGACCACTGACCCTATCTGTACCCTGTGAAACCCTGACCACTGACCCTATCTGTACCCTGTGAAACCCCGACCGTCGACCCTATCTGTACCCTGTGAGACCCCGACCGTCGACCCTATCTGTACCGTGTGAGACCCTGACCACTGACCCTATCTGTACCCTGTGAGACCCTGACCACTGACCCTATCTGTACCCTGTGAAATCCTGACCACTGACCCTATCTGTACCCTGTGAAACCCTGACCACTGACCCTATCTGTACCCTGTGAAACCCTGACCACTGACCCTATCTGTACCCTGTGAAACCCCGACCTTCGACCCTATCTGTATCCTGTGAAACCCTGACCACTGACCCTATCTGTACCCTGTGAAACCCTGACCTCTGACCCTATCTGTACCCTGTGAAACCCTGACCACTGACCCTATCTGTATCCTGTGAAACCCTGTCCTCTGACCCTATCTGTACCCTGTGAAACCCTGACCACTGACCCTATCTGTACCCTGTGAAACCCTGACCACTGACCCTATCTGTACCCTGTGAAACCCTGACCACTGACCCTATCTGTACCCTGTGAAACCCTGACCACTGACCCTATCTGTACCCTGTGAAACCCCGACCGTCGACCCTATCTGTACCCTGTGAAACCCTGACCACTGACCCTATCTGTACCCTGTGAAACCCTGACCTCTGACCCTATCTGTACCGTGAAACCCTGACCTCTGACCCTATCTGTACCCTGTGAAACCCTGACCACTGACCCTATCTGCACCCTGTGAAACCCTGACCATCGACCCTATCTGTACCCTGTGAAACCCTGACCTCTGACCCTATCTGTACCCTGTGAAACCCTGAACGTCGACCCTGTCTGTATCCTGTGAAACCCTGATCTCTGACCCTATCTGTACCCTGTGAAACCCTGACCACTGACCCTATCTGTATCCTGTGAAACCCTGACCTCTGACCCTATCTGTACCCTGTGAAACCCTGACCTCTGACCCTATCTGTACCCTGTGAAAACCTGACCATCAACCCTGTCTGTTCCCTGTGAAACCCTGACCTCTGACCCTATCTGTACCCTGTGAAACGCTGAGCGTCAACCCTATCTGTACCTTGTGAAACCCTGACCACTGACCCTATCTGTACCCTGTGAAACGCTGAGCGTTGACCCTATCTGTTCCCTGTGAAACCCTGACCACTGACCCTATCTGTACACTGTGAAACCCTGACCATCGACCCTATCTGTACACTGTGAAACGCTGAGCGTCAACCCTATCTGTATCATGTGAAACCCTGACCACTGACCCTATCTGTACCCTGTGAAACCCTGACCACTGACCCTATCTGTACCCTGTGAAACCCTGACCATCGACCCTATCTGTACACTGTGAAACGCTGAGCGTCAACCCTATCTGTATCCTGTGAAACCCTGACCTCTGACCCTATCTGTACCGTGAAACCCTGACCACTGACCCTATCTGTACCCTGTGAAACCCTGACCACTGACCCTATCTGTACCCTGTGAAATGCTGACCATCGACCCTATCTGTACCCTGTGAAACCCTGACCTCTGACCCTATCTGTACCTTGTGAAACCCTGACCACTGACCCTATCTGTACCCTGTGAAACGCTGAGCGTCGACCCTATCTGTTCCCTGTGAATCCCTGACCACTGACCCTATCTGTACACTGTGAAACCCTGACCATCGACCCTATCTGTACACTGTGAAACGCTGAGCGTCAACCCTATCTGTATCCTGTGAAACCCTGACCTCTGACCCTATCTGTACCCTGTGAAACCCTGACCACTGACCCTATCTGTACCCTGTGAAACCCTGACCACTGACCCTATCTGTACCCTGTGAAACCCTGACCACTGACCCTATCTGTACACTGTGAAACGCTGAGCGTCAACCCTATCTGTATCCAGTGAAACCCTGACCACTGACCCTATCTGTACCCTGTGAAACCCTGACCATCGACCCTATCTGTACACTGTGAAACGCTGAGCGTCAACCCTATCTGTATCCAGTGAAACCCTGACCTCTGACCCTATCTGTACCGTGAAACCCTGACCTCTGACCCTATCTGTACCCTGTGAAACCCTGACCACTGACCCTATCTGTACCCTGTGAAACCCTGACCATCGACCCTATCTGTACCCTGTGAAACCCTGACCTCTGACCCTATCTGTACCCTGTGAAACCCTGACCGTCGACCCTGTCTGTATCCTGTGAAACCCTGACCTCTGACCCTATCTGTACCCTGTGAAACCCTGACCACTGACCCTATCTGTACCCTGTGAAACCCTGACCACTGTCCCTATCTGTACCCTGTGAAACCCTGACCTCTGACCCTATCTGTACCCTGTGAAACCCTGACCGTCGACCCTATCTGTTCCCTGTGAAACCCTGACCACTGACCCTATCTGTACCCTGTGAAACCCTGACCTCTGACCCTATCTGTACCCTGTGAAACCCTGACCACTGACCCTATCTGTACCCTGTGAAACCCCGACCGTCGACCCTATCTGTTCCCTGTGAAACCCTGACCTCTGACCCTATCTGTACCCTGTGAAACCCTGAGCGTCAACTCTATCTGTACCTTGTGAAACCCTGACCACTGACCCTATCTGTACCCTGTGAAACGCTGAGCGTCAACCCTATCTGTACCCTGTGAAACCCTGACCACTGACCCTATCTGTACCCTGTGAAACCCTGACCACTGACCCTATCTGTACCCTGTGAAACCCTGACCACTGACCCTATCTGTACCCTATGAAACCCTGACCTCTGACCCTATCTGTACCATGTGAAACCCTGACCTGACCCTATCTGTACCCTGTGAAACCCTGACCGTCGACCCTGTCTGTATCCTGTGAAACCCTGATCTCTGACCCTATCTGTACCCTGTGAAACCCTGACCACTGACCCTATCTGTACCCTGTGAAACCCTGACCACTGACCCTATCTGTACCCTGTGAAACCCTGACCACTGACCCTATCTGTACCCTGTGAAACCCTGACCACTGACCCTATCTGTACCCTGTGAAACCCCGACCGTCGACCCTATCTGTACCCTGTGAAACCCTGACCACTGACCCTATCTGTACCCTGTGAAACCCTGACCTCTGACCCTATCTGTACCGTGAAACCCTGACCTCTGACCCTATCTGTACCCTGTGAAACCCTGACCACTGACCCTATCTGTACCCTGTGAAACCCTGACCATCGACCATATCTGTACCCTGTGAAACCCTGACCTCTGACCCTATCTGTACCCTGTGAAACCCTGAACGTCGACCCTGTCTGTATCCTGTGAAACCCTGATCTCTGACCCTATCTGTACCCTGTGAAACCCTGACCACTGACCCTATCTGTATCCTGTGAAACCCTGACCTCTGACCCTATCTGTACCCTGTGAAACCCTGACCTCTGACCCTATCTGTACCCTGTGAAAACCTGACCATCAACCCTGTCTGTTCCCTGTGAAACCCTGACCTCTGACCCTATCTGTACCCTGTGAAACGCTGAGCGTCAACCCTATCTGTACCTTGTGAAACCCTGACCACTGACCCTATCTGTACCCTGTGAAACGCTGAGCGTTGACCCTATCTGTTCCCTGTGAAACCCTGACCACTGACCCTATCTGTACACTGTGAAACCCTGACCATCGACCCTATCTGTACACTGTGAAACGCTGAGCGTCAACCCTATCTGTATCCTGTGAAACCCTGACCATCGACCCTATCTGTACACTGTGAAACGCTGAGCGTCAACCCTATCTGTATCCTGTGAAACCCTGACCTCTGACCCTATCTGTACCGTGAAACCCTGACCACTGACCCTATCTGTACCCTGTGAAACCCTGACCACTGACCCTATCTGTACCCTGTGAAACCCTGACCATCGACCCTATCTGTACCCTGTGAAACCCTGACCTCTGACCCTATCTGTACCCTGTGAAACCCTGACCGTCGACCCTGTCTGTATCCTGTGAAACCCTGACCTCTGACCCTATCTGTACCCTGTGAAACCCTGACCACTGACCCTATCTGTACCCTGTGAAACCCTGACCACTGTCCCTATCTGTACCCTGTGAAACCCTGACCTCTGACCCTATCTGTACCCTGTGAAACCCTGACCGTCGACCCTATCTGTTCCCTGTGAAACCCTGACCACTGACCCTATCTGTACCCTGTGAAACCCTGACCTCTGACCCTATCTGTACCCTGTGAAACCCTGACCACTGACACTATCTGTACCCTGTGAAACCCCGACCGTCGACCCTATCTGTTCCCTGTGAAACCCTGACCTCTGACCCTATCTGTACCCTGTGAAACCCTGAGCGTCAACTCTATCTGTACCTTGTGAAACCCTGACCACTGACCCTATCTGTACCCTGTGAAACGCTGAGCGTCAACCCTATCTGTACCCTGTGAAACCCTGACCACTGACCCTATCTGTACCCTGTGAAACCCTGACCACTGACCCTATCTGTACCCTGTGAAACCCTGACCACTGACCCTATCTGTACCCTATGAAACCCTGACCTCTGACCCTATCTGTACCATGTGAAACCCTGACCTGACCCTATCTGTACCCTGTGAAACCCTGACCGTCGACCCTGTCTGTATCCTGTGAAACCCTGATCTCTGACCCTATCTGTACCCTGTGAAACCCTGACCACTGACCCTATCTGTATCCTGTGAAACCCTGACCTCTGACCCTATCTGTACCCTGTGAAACCCTGACCTCTGACCCTATCTGTACACTGTGAAACCCTGACCATCGACCCTGTCTGTTCCCTGTGAAACCCCGACCTGACCCTATCTGTACCCTGTGAAACCCTGACCTCTGACCCTATCTGTACCCTGTGAAACGCTGAGCGTCAACCCTATCTGTACCTTGTGAAACCCTGACCACTGACCCTATCTGTACCCTGTGAAACGCTGACCACTGACCCTATCTGTACACTGTGAAACGCTGACCACTGACCCTATCTGTATACTGTGAAACCCTGACCATCGACCCTATCTGTACACTGTGAAACGCTGAGCGTCAACCCTATCTGTATCCTGTGAAACCCTGACCACTGACCCTATCTGTACCCTGTGAAACCCTGACCACTGACCCTATCTGTACCCTGTGAAACCCTGACCATCGACCCTATCTGTACACTGTGAAACTCTGAGCGTCAACCCTATCTGTATCCTGTGAAACCCTGACCTCTGACCCTATCTGTACCGTGAAACCCTGACCTCTGACCCTATCTGTACCCTGTGAAACCCTGACCACTGACCCTTTCTGTACCCAGTGAAACCCTGACCATCGACCCAATCTGTACCCTGTGAAACCCTGACCTCTGACCCTATCTGTACCTTGTGAAACCCTGACCACTGACCCTATCTGTACCCTGTGAAACGCTGAGCGTCGACCCTATCTGTTCCCTGTGAAACCCTGACCACTGACCCTATCTGTACACTGTGAAACCCTGACCATCGACCCTATCTGTACACTGTGAAACGCTGAGCGTCAACCCTATCTGTATCCTGTGAAACCCTGACCATCGACCCTATCTGTTCCCTGTGAAACCCTGACCACTGACCCTATCTGTACCCTGTGAAACCCCGACCGTCGACCCTATCTGTTCCCTGTGAAACCCCGACCGTCGACCCTATCTGTACACTGTGAAACGCTGAGCGTCAACCCTATCTGTACCCTGTGAAACCCTGACCACTGACCCTATCTGTACCCTGTGAAACCCTGACCATCGACCCTATCTGTTCCCTGTGAAACCCTGACCTCTGACCCTATCTGTACCCTGTGAAACCCTGAGCGTCAACTCTATCTGTACCTTGTGAAACCCTGACCACTGACCCTATCTGTACCCTGTGAAACGCTGAGCGTCAACCCTATCTGTACCCTGTGAAACCCTGACCACTGACCCTATCTGTACACTGTGAAACGCTGAGCGTCAACCCTATCTGTATCCAGTGAAACCCTGACCTCTGACCCTATCTGTACCGTGAAACCCTGACCTCTGACCCTATCTGTACCCTGTGAAACCCTGACCACTGACCCTATCTGTACCCTGTGAAACCCTGACCATCGACCCTATCTGTACCCTGTGAAACCCTGACCTCTGACCCTATCTGTACCCTGTGAAACCCTGACCGTCGACCCTGTCTGTATCCTGTGAAACCCTGACCTCTGACCCTATCTGTACCCTGTGAAACCCTGACCACTGACCCTATCTGTACCCTGTGAATTCCTGACCACTGTCCCTATCTGTACCCTGTGAAACCCTGACCTCTGACCCTATCTGTACCCTGTGAAACCCTGACCGTCGACCCTATCTGTTCCCTGTGAAACCCTGACCACTGACCCTATCTGTACCCTGTGAAACCCTGACCTCTGACCCTATCTGTACCCTGTGAAACCCTGACCACTGACCCTATCTGTACCCTGTGAAACCCCGACCGTCGACCCTATCTGTTCCCTGTGAAACCCTGACCTCTGACCCTATCTGTACCCTGTGAAACCCTGAGCGTCGACCCTATCTGTTCCCTGTGAAACCCTGACCTCTGACCCTATCTGTACCCTGTGAAACCCTGAGCGTCAACTCTATCTGTACCTTGTGAAACCCTGACCACTGACCCTATCTGTACCCTGTGAAACCCTGACCACTGACCCTATCTGTACACTGTGAAACGCTGAGCGTCAACCCTATCTGTATCCAGTGAAACCCTGACCTCTGACCCTATCTGTACCGTGAAACCCTGACCACTGACCCTATCTGTACCCTGTGAAACCCTGACCACTGACCCTATCTGTACCCTGTGAAACCCTGACCATCGACCCTATCTGTACCCTGTGAAACCCTGACCTCTGACCCTATCTGTACCCTGTGAAACCCTGACCGTCGACCCTGTCTGTATCCTGTGAAACCCTGACCTCTGACCCTATCTGTACCCTGTGAAACCCTGACCACTGACCCTATCTGTACCCTGTGAAACCCTGACCACTGTCCCTATCTGTACCCTGTGAAACCCTGACCTCTGACCCTATCTGTACCCTGTGAAACCCTGACCGTCGACCCTATCTGTTCCCTGTGAAACCCTGACCACTGACCCTATCTGTATCCTGTGAAACCCTGACCTCTGACCCTATCTGTACCCTGTGAAACCCTGACCTCTGACCCTATCTGTACACTGTGAAACCCTGACCATCGACCCTGTCTGTTCCCTGTGAAACCCCGACCTGACCCTATCTGTACCCTGTGAAACCCTGACCTCTGACCCTATCTGTACCCTGTGAAACGCTGAGCGTCAACCCTATCTGTACCTTGTGAACCCTGACCACTGACCCTATCTGTACCCTGTGAAACGCTGAGCGTCGACCCTATCTGTTCCCTGTGAAACCCTGACCACTGACCCTGTCTGTACACTGTGAAACGCTGAGCGTCAACCCTATCTGTATCCTGTGAAACCCTGACCACTGACCCTATCTGTACCCTGTGAAACCCTGACCACTGACCCTATCTGTACCCTGTGAAACCCTGACCATCGACCCTATCTGTACACTGTGAAACGCTGAGCGTCAACCCTATCTGTATCCTGTGAAACCCTGACCTCTGACCCTATCTGTACCGTGAAACCCTGACCTCTGACCCTATCTGTACCCTGTGAAACCCTGACCACTGACCCTATCTGTACCCTGTGAAACCCTGACCATCGACCCAATCTGTACCCTGTGAAACCCTGACCTCTGACCCTATCTGTACATTGTGAAACCCTGACCACTGACCCTATCTGTACCCTGTGAAACGCTGAGCGTCGACCCTATCTGTTCCCTGTGAAACCCTGACCACTGACCCTATCTGTACACTGTGAAACCCTGACCATCGACCCTATCTGTACACTGTGAAACGCTGAGCGTCAACCCTATCTGTATCCTGTGAAACCCTGACCACTGACCCTATCTGTACCCTGTGAAACCCTGACCACTGACCCTATCTGTACCCTGTGAAACCCTGACCATCGACCCTATCTGTACACTGTGAAACGCTGAGCGTCAACCCTATCTGTATCCTGTGAAACCCTGACCACTGACCCTATCTGTACCCTGTGAAACCCTGACCACTGACCCTATCTGTACCCTGTGAAACCCTGACCATCGACCCTATCTGTACACTGTGAAACGCTGAGCGTCAACCCTATCTGTATCCAGTGAAACCCTGACCTCTGACCCTATCTGTACCGTGAAACCCTGACCTCTGACCCTATCTGTACCCTGTGAAACCCTGACCACTGACCCTATCTGTACCCTGTGAAACCCTGACCATCGACCCTATCTGTACCCTGTGAAACCCTGACCTCTGACCCTATCTGTACCCTGTGAAACCCTGACCGTCGACCCTGTCTGTATCCTGTGAAACCCTGACCTCTGACCCTATCTGTACCCTGTGAAACCCTGACCACTGACCCTATCTGTACCCTGTGAAACCCTGACCACTGTCCCTATCTGTACCCTGTGAAACCCTGACCTCTGACCCTATCTGTTCCCTGTGAAACCCTGACCGTCGACCCTATCTGTACCCTGTGAAACCCTGACCTCTGACCCTATCTGTACCCTGTGAAACCCTGACCACTGACCCTATCTGTACCCTGTGAAACCCCGACCGTCGACCCTATCTGTTCCCTGTGAAACCCTGACCTCTGACCCTATCTGTACCCTGTGAAACCCTGAGCGTCGACCCTATCTGTTCCCTGTGAAACCCTGACCTCTGACCCTATCTGTACCCTGTGAAACCCTGACCGTCGACCCTGTCTGTATCCTGTGAAACCCTGACCTCTGACCCTATCTGTACCCTGTGAAACCCTGACCACTGACCCTATCTGTACCCTGTGAAACCCTGACCACTGTCCCTATCTGTACCCTGTGAAACCCTGACCTCTGACCCTATCTGTTCCCTGTGAAACCCTGACCGTCGACCCTATCTGTACCCTGTGAAACCCTGACCTCTGACCCTATCTGTACCCTGTGAAACCCTGACCACTGACCCTATCTGTACCCTGTGAAACCCCGACCGTCGACCCTATCTGTTCCCTGTGAAACCCTGACCTCTGACCCTATCTGTACCCTGTGAAACCCTGAGCGTCGACCCTATCTGTTCCCTGTGAAACCCTGACCTCTGACCCTATCTGTACCCTGTGAAACCCTGAGCGTCAACTCTATCTGTACCTTGTGAAACCCTGACCACTGACCCTATCTGTACCCTGTGAAACGCTGAGCGTCAACCCTATCTGTACCCTGTGAAACCCTGACCACTGACCCTATCTGTACCCTGTGAAACCCTGACCACTGACCCTATCTGTACCCTGTGAGACCCTGACCACTGACCCTATCTGTACCCTGTGAAACCCTGACCTCTGACCCTATCTGTACCGTGAAACCCTGACCTCTGACCCTATCTGTACCCTGTGAAACCCTGACCACTGACCCTATCTGTACCCTGTGAAACCCTGACCATCGACCCTATCTGTACCCTGTGAAACCCTGACCTCTGACCCTATCTGTAACCTGTGAAACCCTGAACGTCGACCCTGTCTGTATCCTGTGAAACCCTGATCTCTGACCCTATCTGTACCCTGTGAAACCCTGACCACTGACCCTATCTGTATCCTGTGAAACCCTGACCTCTGACCCTATCTGTACCCTGTGAAACCCTGACCTCTGACCCTATCTGTACCCTGTGAAAACCTGACCATCAACCCTGTCTGTACCCTGTGAAACGCTGAGCGTCGACCCTATCTGTTCCCTGTGAAACCCTGACCACTGACCCTATCTGTACACTGTGAAACCCTGACCACTGACCCTATCTGTACCCTGTGAAACCCTGACCACTGACCCTATCTGTATCCTGTGAAACCCTGTCCTCTGACCCTATCTGTACCCTGTGAAACCCTGACCACTGACCCTATCTGTACCCTGTGAAACCCTGACCACTGACCCTATCTGTACCCTGTGAAAACCTGACCATCAACCCTGTCTGTACCCTGTGAAACGCTGAGCGTCGACCCTATCTGTTCCCTGTGAAACCCTGACCACTGACCCTATCTGTACACTGTGAAACCCTGACCTCTGACCCTATCTGTACCCTGTGAAACCCTGAACGTCGACCCTGTCTGTATCCTGTGAAACCCTGATCTCTGACCCTATCTGTACCCTGTGAAACCCTGACCACTGACCCTATCTGTATCCTGTGAAACCCTGACCTCTGACCCTATCTGTACCCTGTGAAACCCTGACCTCTGACCCTATCTGTACCCTGTGAAAACCTGACCATCAACCCTGTCTGTACCCTGTGAAACGCTGAGCGTCGACCCTATCTGTTCCCTGTGAAACCCTGACCACTGACCCTATCTGTACACTGTGAAACCCTGACCACTGACCCTATCTGTACCCTGTGAAAACCTGACCATCAACCCTGTCTGTACCCTGTGAAACGCTGAGCGTCGACCCTATCTGTTCCCTGTGAAACCCTGACCACTGACCCTATCTGTACACTGTGAAACCCTGACCACTGACCCTATCTGTACCCTGTGAAACCCTGACCACTGACCCTATCTGTATCCTGTGAAACCCTGTCCTCTGACCCTATCTGTACCCTGTGAAACCCTGACCACTGACCCTATCTGTACCCTGTGAAACCCTGACCACTGACCCTATCTGTACCCTGTGAAACCCTGACCACTGACCCTATCTGTACCCTGTGAAACCCTGACCACTGACCCTATCTCTACCCTGTGAAACCCCGACCGTCGACCCTATCTGTACCCTGTGAAACCCTGACCACTGACCCTATCTGTACCCTGTGAAACCCTGACCTCTGACCCTATCTGTACCGTGAAACCCTGACCACTGACCCTATCTGTACCCTGTGAAACCCTGACCACTGACCCTATCTCTACCCTGTGAAACCCCGACCGTCGACCCTATCTGTACCCTGTGAAACCCTGACCACTGACCCTATCTGTACCCTGTGAAACCCTGACCTCTGACCCTATCTGTACCGTGAAACCCTGACCTCTGACCCTATCTGTACCCTGTGAAACCCTGACCACTGACCCTATCTGTACCCTGTGAAACCCTGACCATCGACCCTATCTGTACCCTGTGAAACCCTGACCTCTGACCCTATCTGTACCCTGTGAAACCCTGAACGTCGACCCTGTCTGTATCCTGTGAAACCCTGATCTCTGACCCTATCTGTACCCTGTGAAACCCTGACCACTGACCCTATCTGTATCCTGTGAAACCCTGACCTCTGACCCTATCTGTACCCTGTGAAACCCTGACCTCTGACCCTATCTGTACCCTGTGAAAACCTGACCATCAACCCTGTCTGTACCCTGTGAAACGCTGAGCGTCGACCCTATCTGTTCCCTGTGAAACCCTGACCACTGACCCTATCTGTACACTGTGAAACCCTGACCATCGACCCTATCTGTACACTGTGAAACGCTGAGCGTCAACCCTATCTGTATCCTGTGAAACCCTGACCACTGACCCTATCTGTACCCTGTGAAACCCTGACCACTGACCCTATCTGTACCCTGTGAAACCCTGACCATCGACACTATCTGTACACTGTGAAACGCTGAGCGTCAACCCTATCTGTATCCTGTGAAACCCTGACCTCTGACCCTATCTGTACCGTGAAACCCTGACCACTGACCCTATCTGTACCCTGTGAAATGCTGACCACTGACCCTATCTGTACCCTGTGAAACCCTGACCACTGACCCTATCTGTACCCTGTGAAACCCTGACCACTGACCCTATCTCTACCCTGTGAAACCCCGACCGTCGACCCTATCTGTACCCTGTGAAACCCTGACCACTGACCCTATCTGTACCCTGTGAAACCCTGACCTCTGACCCTATCTGTACCGTGAAACCCTGACCTCTGACCCTATCTGTACCCTGTGAAACCCTGACCACTGACCCTATCTGTACCCTGTGAAACCCTGACCATCGACCCTATCTGTACCCTGTGAAACCCTGACCTCTGACCCTATCTGTACCCTGTGAAACCCTGAACGTCGACCCTGTCTGTATCCTGTGAAACCCTGATCTCTGACCCTATCTGTACCCTGTGAAACCCTGACCACTGACCCTATCTGTATCCTGTGAAACCCTGACCTCTGACCCTATCTGTACCCTGTGAAACCCTGACCTCTGACCCTATCTGTACCCTGTGAAAACCTGACCATCAACCCTGTCTGTACCCTGTGAAACGCTGAGCGTCGACCCTATCTGTTCCCTGTGAAACCCTGACCACTGACCCTATCTGTACACTGTGAAACCCTGACCACTGACCCTATCTGTACCCTGTGAAACCCTGACCACTGACCCTATCTGTATCCTGTGAAACCCTGTCCTCTGACCCTATCTGTACCCTGTGAAACCCTGACCACTGACCCTATCTGTACCCTGTGAAACCCTGACCACTGACCCTATCTGTACCCTGTGAAACCCTGACCACTGACCCTATCTGTACCCTGTGAAACCCTGACCACTGACCCTATCTCTACCCTGTGAAACCCCGACCGTCGACCCTATCTGTACCCTGTGAAACCCTGACCACTGACCCTATCTGTACCCTGTGAAACCCTGACCTCTGACCCTATCTGTACCGTGAAACCCTGACCTCTGACCCTATCTGTACCCTGTGAAACCCTGACCACTGACCCTATCTGTACCCTGTGAAACCCTGACCATCGACCCTATCTGTACCCTGTGAAACCCTGACCTCTGACCCTATCTGTACCCTGTGAAACCCTGAACGTCGACCCTGTCTGTATCCTGTGAAACCCTGATCTCTGACCCTATCTGTACCCTGTGAAACCCTGACCACTGACCCTATCTGTATCCTGTGAAACCCTGACCTCTGACCCTATCTGTACCCTGTGAAACCCTGACCTCTGACCCTATCTGTACCCTGTGAAAACCTGACCATCAACCCTGTCTGTACCCTGTGAAACGCTGAGCGTCGACCCTATCTGTTCCCTGTGAAACCCTGACCACTGACCCTATCTGTACACTGTGAAACCCTGACCATCGACCCTATCTGTACACTGTGAAACGCTGAGCGTCAACCCTATCTGTATCCTGTGAAACCCTGACCACTGACCCTATCTGTACCCTGTGAAACCCTGACCACTGACCCTATCTGTACCCTGTGAAACCCTGACCATCGACACTATCTGTACACTGTGAAACGCTGAGCGTCAACCCTATCTGTATCCTGTGAAACCCTGACCTCTGACCCTATCTGTACCGTGAAATCCTGACCACTGACCCTATCTGTACCCTGTGAAATGCTGACCATCGACCCTATCTGTACCCTGTGAAACCCTGACCTCTGACCCTATCTGTACCTTGTGAAACCCTGACCACTGACCCTATCTGTACCCTGTGAAACCCTGACCACTGACCCTATCTGTACCCTGTGAAATGCTGACCATCGACCCTATCTGTACCCTGTGAAACCCTGACCTCTGACCCTATCTGTACCTTGTGAAACCCTGACCACTGACCCTATCTGTACCCTGTGAAACGCTGAGCGTCGACCCTATCTGTTCCCTGTGAAACCCTGACCACTGACCCTATCTGTACACTGTGAAACCCTGACCATCGACCCTATCTGTACACTGTGAAACGCTGAGCATCAACCCTATCTGTATCCTGTGAAACCCTGACCTCTGACCCTATCTGTACCCTGTGAAACCCTGACCACTGACCCTATCTGTACCCTGTGAAACCCTGACCACTGACCCTATCTGTACACTGTGAAACGCTGAGCGTCAACCCTATCTGTATCCAGTGAAACCCTGACCACTGACCCTATCTGTACCCTGTGAAACCCTGACCATCGACCCTATCTGTACACTGTGAAACGCTGAGCGTCAACCCTATCTGTATCCTGTGAAACCCTGACCACTGACCCTATCTGTACCCTGTGAAACCCTGACCATCGACCCTATCTGTACCCTGTGAAACCCTGACCTCTGACCCTATCTGTACCCTGTGAAACCCTGACCGTCGACCCTGTCTGTATCCTGTGAAACCCTGACCTCTGACCCTATCTGTACCCTGTGAAACCCTGACCACTGACCCTACTGTACCCTGTGAAACCCTGACCACTGTCCCTATCTGTACCCTGTGAAACCCTGACCTCTGACCCTATCTGTACCCTGTGAAACCCTGACCGTCGACCCTATCTGTTCCCTGTGAAACCCTGACCACTGACCCTATCTGTACCCTGTGAAACCCTGACCTCTGACCCTATCTGTACCCTGTGAAACCCTGACCACTGACCCTATCTGTACCCTGTGAAACCCCGACCGTCGACCCTATCTGTTCCCTGTAGAACCCTGACCTCTGACCCTATCTGTACCCTGTGAAACCCTGAGCGTCAACTCTATCTGTACCTTGTGAAACCCTGACCACTGACCCTATCTGTACCCTGTGAAACGCTGAGCGTCAACCCTATCTGTACCCTGTGAAACCCTGAACACTGACCCTATCTGTACCCTGTGAAACCCTGACCACTGACTCTATCTGTACCCTATGAAACCCTGACCTCTGACCCTATCTGTACCATGTGAAACCCTGACCTGACCCTATCTGTACCCTGTGAAACCCTGACCGTCGACCCTGTCTGTATCCTGTGAAACCCTGATCTCTGACCCTATCTGTACCCTGTGAAACCCTGACCACTGACCCTATCTGTATCCTGTGAAACCCTGACCTCTGACCCTATCTGTACCCTGTGAAACCCTGACCTCTGACCCTATCTGTACACTGTGAAACCCTGACCATCGACCCTGTCTGTTCCCTGTGAAACCCCGACCTGACCCTATCTGTACCCTGTGAAACCCTGACCTCTGACCCTATCTGTACCCTGTGAAACGCTGAGCGTCAACCCTATCTGTACCTTGTGAAACCCTGACCACTGACCCTATCTGTACCCTGTGAAACGCTGACCACTGACCCTATCTGTACACTGTGAAACGCTGACCACTGACCCTATCTGTACACTGTGAAACCCTGACCATCGACCCTATCTGTACACTGTGAAACGCTGAGCGTCAACCCTATCTGTATCCTGTGAAACCCTGACCACTGACCCTATCTGTACCCTGTGAAACCCTGACCACTGACCCTATCTGTACCGTGAAACCCTGACCATCGACCCTATCTGTACACTGTGAAACGCTGAGCGTCAACCCTATCTGTATCCTGTGAAACCCTGACCTCTGACCCTATCTGTACCGTGAAACCCTGACCTCTGACCCTATCTGTACCCTGTGAAACCCTGACCACTGACCCTATCTGTACCCTGTGAAACCCTGACCATCGACCCAATCTGTACCCTGTGAAACCCTGACCTCTGACCCTATCTGTACCTTGTGTAACCCTGACCACTGACCCTATCTGTACCCTGTGAAACGCTGAGCGTCGACCCTATCTGTTCCCTGTGAAACCCTGACCACTGACCCTATCTGTACACTGTGAAACCCTGACCATCGACCCTATCTGTACACTGTGAAACGCTGAGCGTCAACCCTATCTGTATCCTGTGAAACCCTGACCACTGACCCTATCTGTACCCTGTGAAACCCTGACCACTGACCCTATCTGTACCCTGTGAATCCCTGACCATCGACCCTATCTGTTCCCTGTGAAACCCTGACCTCTGACCCTATCTGTACCCTGTGAAACCCTGAGCGTCAACTCTATCTGTACCTTGTGAAACCCTGACCACTGACCCTATCTGTACCCTGTGAAACGCTGAGCGTCAACCCTATCTGTACCCTGTGAAACCCTGACCACTGACCCTATCTGTACACTGTGAAACGCTGAGCGTCAACCCTATCTGTATCCAGTGAAACCCTGACCTCTGACCCTATCTGTACCGTGAAACCCTGACCTCTGACCCTATCTGTACCCTGTGAAACCCTGACCACTGACCCTATCTGTACCCTGTGAAACCCTGACCATCGACCCTATCTGTACCCTGTGAAACCCTGACCTCTGACCCTATCTGTACCCTGTGAAACCCTGACCGTCGACCCTGTCTGTATCCTGTGAAACCCTGACCTCTGACCCTATCTGTACCCTGTGAAACCCTGACCACTGACCCTATCTGTACCCTGTGAAACCCTGACCACTGTCCCTATCTGTACCCTGTGAAACCCTGACCTCTGACCCTATCTGTACCCTGTGAAACCCTGACCGTCGACCCTATCTGTTCCCTGTGAAACCCTGACCACTGACCCTATCTGTACCCTGTGAAACCCTGACCTCTGACCCTATCTGTACCCTGTGAAACCCTGACCACTGACCCTATCTGTACCCTGTGAAACCCCGACCGTCGACCCTATCTGTTCCCTGTGAAACCCTGACCTCTGACCCTATCTGTACCCTGTGAAATCCTGAGCGTCGACCCTATCTGTTCCCTGTGAAACCCTGACCTCTGACCCTATCTGTACCCTGTGAAACCCTGAGCGTCAACTCTATCTGTACCTTGTGAAACCCTGACCACTGACCCTATCTGTACCCTGTGAAACCCTGACCATCGACCCTATCTGTTCCCTGTGAAACCCTGACCTCTGACCCTATCTGTACCCTGTGAAACCCTGAGCGTCAACTCTATCTGTACCTTGTGAAACCCTGACCACTGACCCTATCTGTACCCTGTGAAACGCTGAGCGTCAACCCTATCTGTACCCTGTGAAACCCTGACCACTGACCCTATCTGTACACTGTGAAACCCTGACCATCGACCCTATCTGTACCCTGTGAAACCCTGACCTCTGACCCTATCTGTACCCTGTGAAACCCTGACCGTCGACCCTGTCTGTATCCTGTGAAACCCTGACCTCTGACCCTATCTGTACCCTGTGAAACCCTGACCACTGACCCTATCTGTACCCTGTGAAACCCTGACCACTGTCCCTATCTGTACCCTGTGAAACCCTGACCTCTGACCCTATCTGTACCCTGTGAAACCCTGACCGTCGACCCTATCTGTTCCCTGTGAAACCCTGACCACTGACCCTATCTGTACCCTGTGAAACCCTGACCTCTGACCCTATCTGTACCCTGTGAAACCCTGACCACTGACCCTATCTGTACCCTGTGAAACCCCGACCGTCGACCCTATCTGTTCCCTGTGAAACCCTGACCTCTGACCCTATCTGTACCCTGTGAAACCCTGAGCGTCGACCCTATCTGTTCCCTGTGAAACCCTGACCTCTGACCCTATCTGTACCCTGTGAAACCCTGAGCGTCAACTCTATCTGTACCTTGTGAAACCCTGACCACTGACCCTATCTGTACCCTGTGAAACGCTGAGCGTCAACCCTATCTGTACCCTGTGAAACCCTGACCACTGACCCTATCTGTACCCTATGAAACCCTGACCTCTGACCCTATCTGTACCATGTGAAACCCTGACCTGACCCTATCTGTACCCTGTGAAACCCTGACCACTGACCCTATTTGTACCCTGTGAAACCCTGACCATCGACACTATCTGTACCCTGTGAAATGCTGACCTCTGCCCTATCTGTACCCTGTGAAACCCTGACCACTGACCCTATCTGTACCCTGTGAAACCCTGACCACTGAACCTATCTGTACCCTGTGAAACCCTGACCACTGACCCTATCTGTACCCTGTGAAACCCTGACCATCGACCCTATCTGTACGCAGTGAAACCCTGACCTCTGACCCTATCTGTACCCTGTGAAACCCTGACCACTGACCCTATCTGTACCCTGTGAAACGCTGAGCGTCAACCCTATCTGTACCCTGTGAAACCCTGACCACTGACCCTATCTGTTCCCTGTGAAACCCTGACCATCGACCCTATCTGTACCCTGTGAAACCCTGACCACGGACCCTATCTGTACCCTGTGAAACCCTGACCTCTGACCCTATCTGTTCCCTGTGAAACCCTGACCACTGACCCTATCTGTACCCTGTGAAACCCTGACCTCTGACCCTATCTGTACCCTGACCACTGACCCTATCTGTACCCTGTGAAACCCTGAACACTGACCCTATCTGTACCCTGTGAAACCCCGACCGTCGACCCTATCTGTACCCTGTGAGACCCCGACCGTCGACCCTATCTGTACCCTGTGAGACCCTGACCACTGACCCTATCTGTACCCTGTGAGACCCTGACCACTGACCCTATCTGTACCCTGTGAGACCCTGACCACTGACCCTATCTGTACCCTGTGAAACCCTGACCACTGACCCTATCTGTACCCTGTGAAACCCTGACCACTGACCCTATCTGTACCCTGTGAAACCCCGACCGTCGACCCTATCTGTACCCTGTGAAACCCTGACCACTGACCCTATCTGTACCCTGTGAAACCCTGACCTCTGACCCTATCTGTACCCTGTGAAACCCTGACCACTGACCCTATCTGTATCCTGTGAACCCCTGTCCTCTGACCCTATCTGTACCCTGTGAAACCCTGACCACTGACCCTATCTGTACCCTGTGAAACCCTGACCACTGACCCTATCTGTACCCTGTGAAACCCTGACCACTGACCCTATCTGTACCCTGTGAAACCCTGACCACTGACCCTATCTGTACCCTGTGAAACCCCGACCGTCGACCCTATCTGTACCCTGTGAAACCCTGACCACTGACCCTATCTGTACCCTGTGAAACCCTGACCTCTGACCCTATCTGTACCGTGAAACCCTGACCTCTGACCCTATCTGTACCCTGTGAAACCCTGACCACTGACCCTATCTGTACCCTGTGAAACCCTGACAATCGACCCTATCTGTACCCTGTGAAACCCTGACCTCTGACCCTATCTGTACCCTGTGAAACCCTGAACGTCGACCCTGTCTGTATCCTGTGAAACCCTGATCTCTGACCCTATCTGTACCCTGTGAAACCCTGACCACTGACCCTATCTGTATTCTGTGAAACCCTGACCTCTGACCCTATCTGTACCCTGTGAAACCCTGACCTCTGACCCTATCTGTACCCTGTGAAACCCTGACCATCGACCCTGTCTGTTCCCTGTGAAACCCCGACCTGACCCTATCTGTACCCTGTGAAACCCTGACCTCTGACCCTATCTGTACCCTGTGAAACGCTGAGCGTCAACCCTATCTGTACCTTGTGAAACCCTGACCACTGACCCTATCTGTACCCTGTGAAACGCTGAGCGTCGACCCTATCTGTTCCCTGTGAAACCCTGACCACTGACCCTATCTGTACACTGTGAAACCCTGACCATCGACCCTATCTGTACACTGTGAAACGCTGAGCGTCAACCCTATCTGTATCCTGTGAAACCCTGACCACTGACCCTATCTGTACCCTGTGAAACCCTGACCACTGACCCTATCTGTACCCTGTGAAACCCTGACCATCGACCCTATCTGTACACTGTGAAACGCTGACCGTCAACCCTATCTGTATCCTGTGAATCCCTGACCTCTGACCCTATCTGTACCGTGAAACCCTGACCTCTGACCCTATCTGTACCCTGTGAAACCCTGACCATCGACCCTATCTGTACCCTGTGAAACCCTGACCTCTGACCCTATCTGTACCCTGTGAAACCCTGACCGTCGACCCTGTCTGTATCCTGTGAAACCCTGACCTCTGACCCTATCTGTACCCTGTGAAACCCTGACCACTGACCCTATCTGTACCCTGTGAAACCCTGACCACTGTCCCTATCTGTACCCTGTGAAACCCTGACCTCTGACCCTATCTGTACCCTGTGAAACCCTGACCGTCGACCCTATCTGTTCCCTGTGAAACCCTGACCACTGACCCTATCTGTACCCTGTGAAACCCTGACCTCTGACCCTATCTGTACCCTGTGAAACCCTGACCACTGACCCTATCTGTACCCTGTGAAACCCCGACCGTCGACCCTATCTGTTCCCTGTGAAACCCTGACCTCTGACCCTATCTGTACCCTGTGAAACCCTGAGCGTCAACTCTATCTGTACCTTGTGAAACCCTGACCACTGACCCTATCTGTACCCTGTGAAACGCTGAGCGTCAACCCTATCTGTACCCTGTGAAACCCTGACCACTGACCCTATCTGTACCCTGTGAAACCCTGACCACTGACCCTATCTGTACCTTGTGAAACCCTGACCACTGACCCTATCTGTACCCTATGAAACCCTGACCTCTGACCCTATCTGTACCATGTGAAACCCTGACCTGACCCTATCTGTACCCTGTGAAACCCTGACCACTGACCCTATTTGTACCCTGTGAAACACTGACCATCGACACTATCTGTACCCTGTGAAATGCTGACCTCTGCCCTATCTGTACCCTGTGAAACCCTGACCACTGACCCTATCTGTACCCTGTGAAACCCTGACCACTGACCCTATCTGTACCCTGTGAAACCCTGACCACTGACCCTATCTGTACCCTGTGAAACCCTGACCATCGACCCTATCTGTACGCTGTGAAACCCTGACCTCTGACCCTATCTATACCCTGTGAAACCCTGACCACTGACCCTATCTGTACCCTGTGAAACGCTGAGCGTCAACCCTATCTGTACCCTGTGAAACCCTGACCACTGACCCTATCTGTTCCCTGTGAAACCCTGACCATCGACCCTATCTGTACCCTGTGAAACCCTGACCACGGACCCTATCTGTACCCTGTGAAACCCTGACCTCTGACCCTATCTGTTCCCTGTGAAACCCTGACCACTGACCCTATCTGTACCCTGTGAAACCCTGACCTCTGACCCTATCTGTACCCTGTGAAACCCTGACCACTGACCCTATCTGTACCCTGTGAAACCCTGACCTCTGACCCTATCTGTACCCTGTGAAACCCCGACCGTCGACCCTATCTGTACCCTGTGAGACCCCGACCGTCGACCCTATCTGTACCCTGTGAGACCCTGACCACTGACCCTATCTGTACCCTGTGAAACCCTGACCTCTGACCCTATCTGTACCGTGAAACCCTGACCTCTGACCCTATCTGTACCCTGTGAAACCCTGACCACTGACCCTATCTGTACCCTGTGAAACCCTGACCATCGACCCTATCTGTACCCTGTGAAACCCTGACCTCTGACCCTATCTGTACCCTGTGAAACCCTGACCGTCGACCCTGTCTGTATCCTGTGAAACCCTGACCTCTGACCCTATCTGTACCCTGTGAAACCCTGACCACTGACCCTATCTGTACCCTGTGAAACCCTGACCACTGTCCCTATCTGTACCCTGTGAAACCCTGACCTCTGACCCTATCTGTACCCTGTGAAACCCTGACCGTCGACCCTATCTGTTCCCTGTGAAACCCTGACCACTGACCCTATCTGTACCCTGTGAAACCCTGACCTCTGACCCTATCTGTACCCTGTGAAACCCTGACCACTGACCCTATCTGTACCCTGTGAAACCCCGACCGTCGACCCTATCTGTTCCCTGTGAAACCCTGACCTCTGACCCTATCTGTACCCTGTGAAACCCTGAGCGTCGACCCTATCTGTTCCCTGTGAAACCCTGACCTCTGACCCTATCTGTACCCTGTGAAACCCTGAGCGTCAACTCTATCTGTACCTTGTGAAACCCTGACCACTGACCCTATCTGTACCCTGTGAAACGCTGAGCGTCAACCCTATCTGTACCCTGTGAAACCCTGACCACTGACCCTATCTGTACCCTGTGAAACCCTGACCACTGACCCTATCTGTACCCTGTGAAACCCTGACCACTGACCCTATCTGTACCCTATGAAACCCTGACCTCTGACCCTATCTGTACCATGTGAAACCCTGACCTGACCCTATCTGTACCCTGTGAAACCCTGACCACTGACCCTATCTGTACCCTGTGAAATGCTGACCTCTGCCCTATCTGTACCCTGTGAAACCCTGACCACTGAACCTATCTGTACCCTGTGAAACCCTGACCACTGACCCTATCTGTACCCTGTGAAACCCTGACCATCGACCCTATCTGTACGCAGTGAAACCCTGACCTCTGACCCTATCTGTACCCTGTGAATCCCTGACCACTGACCCTATCTGTACCCTGTGAAACGCTGAGCGTCAACCCTATCTGTACCCTGTGAAACCCTGACCACTGACCCTATCTGTTCCCTGTGAAACCCTGACCATCGACCCTATCTGTACCCTGTGAAACCCTGACCACGGACCCTATCTGTACCCTGTGAAACCCTGACCTCTGACCCTATCTGTTCCCAGTGAAACCCTGACCACTGACCCTATCTGTACCCTGTGAAACCCTGACCTCTGACCCTATCTGTACCCTGACCACTGACCCTATCTGTACCCTTTGAAACCCTGAGCACTGACCCTATCTGTACCCTGTGAAACCCCGACCGTCGACCCTATCTGTAACCTGTGAGACCCCGACCGTCGACCCTATCTGTACCCTGTCAGACCCTGACCACTGACCCTATCTGTACCCTGTGAGACCCTGACCACTGACCCTATCTGTACCCTGTGAAACCCTGACCACTGACCCTATCTGTACCCTGTGAAACCCTGACCACTGACCCTATCTGTACCCTGTGAAACCCTGACCACTGACCCTATCTGTACCCTGTGAAACCCCGACCGTCGACCCTATCTGTACCCTGTGAAACCCTGACCACTGACCCTATCTGTACCCTGTGAAACCCTGACCTCTGACCCTATCTGTACCCTGTGAAACCCTGACCACTGACCCTATCTGTATCCTGTGAAACCCTGTCCTCTGACCCTATCTGTACCCTGTGAAACCCTGACCACTGACCCTATCTGTACCCTGTGAAACCCTGACCACTGACCCTATCTGTACCCTGTGAAACCCTGACCACTGACCCTATCTGAACCCTGTGAAACCCTGACCACTGACCCTATCTGTACCCTGTGAAACCCCGACCGTCGACCCTATCTGTACCCTGTGAAACCCTGACCACTGACCCTATCTGTACCCTGTGAAACCCTGACCTCTGACCCTATCTGTACCCTGTGAAACCCTGACCTCTGACCCTATCTGTACCCTGTGAAACCCTGACCATCGACCCTATCTGTACCCTGTGAAACCCTGACCTCTGACCCTATCTGTACCCTGTGAAACCCTGACCGTCGACCCTGTCTGTATCCTGTGAAACCCTGACCTCTGACCCTATCTGTACCCTGTGAAACCCTGACCTCTGACCCTATCTGTACCCTGTGAAACCCTGACCATCGACCCTGTCTGTTCCCTGTGAAACCCCGACCTGACCCTATCTGTACCCTGTGAAACTCTGACCTCTGACCCTATCTGTACCCTGTGAAACGCTGAGCGTCAGCCCTATCTGTACCTTGTGAAACCCTGACCACTGACCCTATCTGTACCCTGTGAAACGCTGAGCGTCGACCCTATCTGTTCCCTGTGAAACCCTGACCACTGACCCTATCTGTACACTGTGAAACCCTGACCATCGACCCTATCTGTACACTGTGAAACGCTGAGCGTCAACCCTATCTGTATCCTGTGAAACCCTGACCACTGACCCTATCTGTACCCTGTGAAACCCTGACCACTGACCCTATCTGTACCCTGTGAAACCCTGACCATCGACCCTATCTGTACACTGTGAAACGCTGAGCGTCAACCCTATCTGTATCCTGTGAAACCCTGACCTCTGACCCTATCTGTACCGTGAAACCCTGACCTCTGACCCTATCTGTACCCTGTGAAACCCTGACCACTGACCCTATCTGTACCCTGTGAAACCCTGACCATTGACCCTATCTGTACCCTGTGAAACCCTGACCTCTGACCCTATCTGTACCTTGTGAAACCCTGACCACTGACCCTATCTGTACCCTGTGAAACGCTGACCACTGACCCTATCTGTACACTGTGAAACGCTGAGCGTCAACCCTATCTGTATCCAGTGAAACCCTGACCTCTGACCCTATCTGTACCGTGAAACCCTGACCATCGACCCTATCTGTACACTGTGAAACCCTGACCATCGACCCTATCTGTACCCTGTGAAACGCTGAGCGTCAACCCTATCTGTATCCTGTGAAACCCTGACCACAGACCCTATCTGTACCCTGTGAAACCCTGACCTCTGACCCTATCTGTACCCTGTGAAACGCTGAGCGTCAACCCTATCTGTATCCAGTGAAACCCTGACCTCTGACCCTATCTGTACCGTGAAACCCTGACCTCTGACCCTATCTGTACCATGTGAAACCCTGACCACTGACCCTATCTGTACCCTGTGAAACCCTGACCATCGACCCTATCTGTACCCTGTGAAACCCTGACCTCTGACCCTATCTGTACCCTGTGAAACCCTGACCGTCGACCCTGTCTGTATCCTGTGAAACCCTGACCTCTGACCCTATCTGTACCCTGTGAAACCCTGACCACTGACCCTATCTGTACCCTGTGAAACCCTGACCACTGTCCCTATCTGTACCCTGTGAAACCCTGACCTCTGACCCTATCTGTACCCTGTGAAACCCTGACCGTCGACCCTATCTGTTCCCTGTGAAACCCTGACCACTGACCCTATCTGTACCCTGTGAAACCCTGACCTCTGACCCTATCTGTACCCTGTGAGACCCTGACCACTGACCCTATCTGTACCCTGTGAAACCCTGACCACTGACCCTATCTGTACCCTGTGAAACCCTGACCACTGACCCTATCTGTACCCTGTGAAACCCCGACCGTCGACCCTATCTGTACCCTGTGAAACCCTGACCACTGACCCTATCTGTACCCTGTGAAACCCTGACCTCTGACCCTATCTGTACCCTGTGAAACCCTGACCACTGACCCTATCTGTATCCTGTGAAACCCTGTCCTCTGACCCTATCTGTACCCTGTGAAACCCTGACCACTGACCCTATCTGTACCCTGTGAAACCCTGACCACTGACCCTATCTGTACCCTGTGAAACCCTGACCACTGACCCTATCTGTACCCTGTGAAACCCTGACCACTGACCCTATCTGTACCCTGTGAAACCCCGACCGTCGACCCTATCTGTACCCTGTGAAACCCTGACCACTGACCCTATCTGTACCCTGTGAAACCCTGACCTCTGACCCTATCTGTACCGTGAAACCCTGACCTCTGACCCTATCTGTACCCTGTGAAACCCTGACCTCTGACCCTATCTGTACCCTGTGAAACCCTGACCATCGACCCTATCTGTACCCTGTGAAACCCTGACCTCTGACCCTATCTGTACCCTGTGAAACCCTGACCGTCGACCCTGTCTGTATCCTGTGAAACCCTGACCTCTGACCCTATCTGTACCCTGTGAAACCCTGACCTCTGACCCTATCTGTACCCTGTGAAACCCTGACCATCGACCCTGTCTGTTCCCTGTGAAACCCCGACCTGACCCTATCTGTACCCTGTGAAACGCTGAGCGTCGACCCTATCTGTTCCCTGTGAAACCCTGACCACTGACCCTATCTGTACACTGTGAAACCCTGACCATCGACCCTATCTGTACACTGTGAAACGCTGAGCGTCAACCCTATCTGTATCCTGTGAAACCCTGACCACTGACCCTATCTGTACCCTGTGAAACCCTGACCACTGACCCTATCTGTACCCTGTGAAACCCTGACCATCGACCCTATCTGTACACTGTGAAACGCTGAGCGTCAACCCTATCTGTATCCTGTGAAACCCTGACCTCTGACCCTATCTGTACCATGAAACCCTGACCTCTGACCCTATCTGTACCCTGTGAAACCCTGACCACTGACCCTATCTGTACCCTGTGAAACCCTGACCATCGACCCTATCTGTACCCTGTGAAACCCTGACCTCTGACCCTATCTGTACCTTGTGAAACCCTGACCACTGACCCTATCTGTACCCTGTGAAACGCTGACCACTGACCCTATCTGTACACTGTGAAACCCTGACCATCGACCCTATCTGTACACTGTGAAACCCTGACCATCGACCCTATCTGTACCCTGTGAAACGCTGAGCGTCAACCCTATCTGTATCCTGTGAAACCCTGACCACTGACCCTATCTGTACCCTGTGAAACCCTGACCACTGACCCTATCTGTACCCTGTGAAACGCTGAGCGTCAACCCTATCTGTATCCAGTGAAACCCTGACCTCTGACCCTATCTGTACCGTGAAACCCTGACCTCTGACCCTATCTGTACCATGTGAAACCCTGACCACTGACCCTATCTGTACCCTGTGAAACCCTGACCATCGACCCTATCTGTACCCTGTGAAACCCTGACCTCTGACCCTATCTGTACCCTGTGAAACCCTGACCGTCGACCCTGTCTGTATCCTGTGAAACCCTGACCTCTGACCCTATCTGTACCCTGTGAAACCCTGACCACTGACCCTATCTGTACCCTGTGAAACACTGACCACTGTCTCTATCTGTACCCTGTGAAACCCTGACCTCTGACCCTATCTGTACCCTGTGAAACCCTGACCGTCGACCCTATCTGTTCCCTTTGAAACCCTGACCACTGACCCTATCTGTACCCTGTGAAACCCTGACCTCTGACCCTATCTGTACCCTGTGAAACCCTGACCACTGACCCTATCTGTACCCTGTGAAACCCCGACCGTCGACCCTATCTGTTCCCTGTGAAACCCTGACCTCTGACCCTATCTGTACCCTGTGAAACCCTGAGCGTCAACTCTATCTGTACCTTGTGAAACCCTGACAACTGACCCAATCTGTACCCTGTGAAACGCTGAGCGTCAACCCTATCTGTACCCTGTGAAACCCTGACCACTGACCCTATCTGTACCCTGTGAAACCCTGACCACTGACCCTATCTGTACCCTGTGAAACCCTGACCACTGACCCTATCTGTACCCTATGAAACCCTGACCTCTGACCCTATCTGTACCATGTGAAACCCTGACCTGACCCTATCTGTACCCTGTGAAACCCTGACCACTGACCCTATTTGTACCCTGTGAAACCCTGACCACTGACCCTATCTGTACCCTATGAAACCCTGACCACTGACCCTATCTGTACCCTGTGAAACCCTGACCACTGACCCTATCTGTACCCTATGAAACCCTGACCTCTGACCCTATCTGTACCATGTGAAACCCTGACCTGACCCTATCTTTACCCTGTGAAACCCTGACCACTGACCCTATTTGTCCCCTGTGAAACCCTGACCATCGACACTATCTGTACCCTGTGAAATGCTGACCTCTGCCCTATCTGTACCCTGTGAAACCCTGACCACTGACCCTATCTGTACCCTGTGAAACCCTGACCACTGACCCTATCTGTACCCTGTGAAACCCTGACCACTGACCCTACCTGTACCCTGTGAAACCCTGACCATCGACCCTATCTGTACGCTGTGAAACCCTGACCTCTGACCCTATCTGTACCCTGTGAAACCCTGACCACTGACCCTATCTGTACCCTGTGAAACGCTGAGCGTCAACCCTATCTGTACCCTGTGAAACCCTGACCACTGACCCTATCTGTTCCCTGTGAAACCCTGACCATCGACCCTATCTGTACCCTGTGAAACCCTGACCACGGACCCTATCTGTACCCTGTGAAACCCTGACCTCTGACCCTATCTGTTCCCTGTGAAACCCTGACCACTGACCCTATCTGTACCCTGTGAAACCCTGACCTCTGACCCTATCTGTACCCTGTGAAACCCTGACCACTGACCCTATCTGTACCCTGTGAAACCCTGACCTCTGACCCTATCTGTACCCTGTGAAACCCCGACCGTCGACCCTATCTGTACCCTGTGAGACCCCGACCGTCGACCCTATCTGTACCCTGTGAGACCCTGACCACTGACCCTATCTGTACCCTGTGAGACCCTGACCACTGACCCTATCTGTACCCTGTGAAACCCTGACCACTGACCCTATCTGTACCCTGTGAAACCCTGACCACTGACCCTATCTGTACCCTGTGAAACCCTGACCACTGACCCTATCTGTACCCTGTGAAACCCCGACCGTCGACCCTATCTGTACCCTGTGAAACCCTGACCACTGACCCTATCTGTACCCTGTGAAACCCTGACCTCTGACCCTATCTGTACCCTGTGAAACCCTGACCACTGACCCTATCTGTATCCTGTGAAACCCTGACCTCTGACCCTATCTGTACCCTGTGAAACCCTGACCACTGACCCTATCTGTACCCTGTGAAACCCTGACCACTGACCCTATCTGTACCCTGTGAAACCCCGACCGTCGACCCTATCTGTACCCTGTGAAACCCTGACCACTGACCCTATCTGTACCCTGTGAAACCCTGACCTCTGACCCTATCTGTTCCCTGTGAAACCCTGACCACTGACCCTATCTGTACCCTGTGAAACCCTGACCTCTGACCCTATCTGTACCCTGTGAAACCCTGACCACTGACCCTATCTGTACCCTGTGAAACCCTGACCTCTGACCCTATCTGTACCCTGTGAAACCCCGACCGTCGACCCTATCTGTACCCTGTGAGACCCCGACCGTCGACCCTATCTGTACCCTGTGAGACCCTGACCACTGACCCTATCTGTACCCTGTGAGACCCTGACCACTGACCCTATCTGTACCCTGTGAAACCCTGACCACTGACCCTATCTGTACCCTGTGAAACCCTGACCACTGACCCTATCTGTACCCTGTGAAACCCTGACCACTGACCCTATCTGTACCCTGTGAAACCCCGACCGTCGACCCTATCTGTACCCTGTGAAACCCTGACCACTGACCCTATCTGTACCCTGTGAAACCCTGACCTCTGACCCTATCTGTACCCTGTGAAACCCTGACCACTGACCCTATCTGTATCCTGTGAAACCCTGACCTCTGACCCTATCTGTACCCTGTGAAACCCTGACCACTGACCCTATCTGTACCCTGTGAAACCCTGACCACTGACCCTATCTGTACCCTGTGAAACCCCGACCGTCGACCCTATCTGTACCCTGTGAAACCCTGACCACTGACCCTATCTGTACCCAGTGAAACTCTGACCTCTGACCCTATCTGTACCCTGTGAAACCCTGACCACTGACCCTATCTGTATCCTGTGAAACCCTGACCTCTGACCCTATCTGTACCCTGTGAAACCCTGACCTCTGACCCTATCTGTACCCAGTGAAACCCTGACCATCGACCCTGTCTGTTACCTGTGAAACCCCGACCTGACCCTATCTGTACCCTGTGAAACCCTGACCTCTGACCCTATCTGTACCCTGTGAAACGCTGAGCATCAACCCTATCTGTACCTTGTGAAACCCTGACCACTGACCCTATCTGTACCCTGTGAAACGCTGAGCGTCGACCCTATCTGTTCCCTGTGAAACCCTGACCGTCGACCCTATCTGTTCCCTGTGAAACCCTGACCACTGACCCTATCTGTACACTGTGAAACCCTGACCATCGACCCTATCTGTACACTGTGAAACGCTGAGCGTCAACACTATCTGTATCCTGTGAAACCCTGACCACTGACCCTATCTGTACCCTGTGAAACCCTGACCACTGACCCTATCTGTACCCTGTGAAACCCTGACCATCGACCCTATCTGTACACTGTGAAACGCTGAGCGTCAACCCTATCTGTATCCTGTGAAACCCTGACCTCTGACCCTATCTGTACCGTGAAACCCTGACCTCTGACCCTATCTGTACCCTGTGAAACCCTGACCACTGACCCTATCTGTACCCTGTGAAACCCTGACCATCGACCCTATCTGTACCCTGTGAAACCCTGACCTCTGACCCTATCTGTACCTTGTGAAACCCTGACCACTGACCCTATCTGTACCCTGTGAAACGCTGAGCGTCGACCCTATCTGTTCCCTGTGAAACTCTGACCACTGACCCTATCTGTACACTGTGAAACCCTGACCATCGACTCTATCTGTACACTGTGAAACGCTGAGCGTCAACCCTATCTGTATCCTGTGAAACCCTGACCACTGACCCTATCTGTACCCTGTGAAACCCTGACCACTGACCCTATCTGTACCCTGTGAAACCCTGACCATCGACCCTATCTGTACACTGTGAAACGCTGAGCGTCAACCCTATCTGTATCCTGTGAAACCCTGACCTCTGACCCTATCTGTACCGTGAAACCCTGACCTCTGACCCTATCTGTACCCTGTGAAACCCTGACCACTGACCCTATCTGTACCCTGTGAAACCCTGACCATCGACCCTATCTGTACCCTGTGAAACCCTGACCTCTGACCCTATCTGTACCTGTGAAACCCTGACCGTCAACCCTGTCTGTATCCTGTGAAACCCTGACCTCTGACCCTATCTGTACCCTGTGAAACCCTGACCACTGACCCTATCTGTACCCTGTGAAACTCTGACCACTGTCCCTATCTGTACCCTGTGAAACCCTGACCTCTGACCCCATCTGTACCCTGTGAAACCCTGACCGTCGACCCTATCTGTTCCCTGTAAAACCCTGACCACTGACCCTATCTGTACCCTGTGAAACCCTGACCTCTGACTCTATCTGTACCCTGTGAAACCCTGACCACTGACCCTATCTGTACCCTGTGAAACCCCGACCGTCGACCCTATCTGTTCCCTGTGAAACGCTGAGCGTCAACCCTATCTGTATCCTGTGAAACCCTGACCACTGACCCTATCTGTACCCTGTGAAACCCTGACCACTGACCCTATCTGTACCCTGTGAAACGCTGAGCGTCAACCCTATCTGTATCCAGTGAAACCCTGACCTCTGACCCTATCTGTACCGTGAAACCCTGACCTCTGACCTATCTGTACCATGTGAAACCCTGACCACTGACCCTATCTGTACCCTGTGAAACCCTGACCATCGACCCTATCTGTACCCTGTGAAACCCTGACCTCTGACCCTATCTGTACCCTGTGAAACCCTGACCGTCGACCCTGTCTGTATCCTGTGAAACCCTGACCTCTGACCCTATCTGTACCCTGTGAAACCCTGACCACTGACCCTATCTGTACCCTGTGAAACCCTGACCACTGTCCCTATCTGTACCCTGTGAAACCCTGACCTCTGACCCTATCTGTACCCTGTGAAACCCTGACCGTCGACCCTATCTGTTCCCTGTGAAACCCTGACCACTGACCCTATCTGTACCCTGTGAAACCCTGACCTCTGACCCTATCTGTACCCTGTGAAACCCTGACCACTGACCCTATCTGTACCCTGTGAAACCCCGACCGTCGACCCTATCTGTTCCCTGTGAAACCCTGACCTCTGACCCTATCTGTACCCTGTGAAACCCTGAGCGTCAACTCTATCTGTACCTTGTGAAACCCTGACCACTGACCCAATCTGTACCCTGTGAAACGCTGAGCGTCAACCCTATCTGTACCCTGTGAAACCCTGACCACTGACCCTATCTGTACCCTGTGAAAACCCTGACCACTGACTCTATCTGTACCCTATGAAACCCTGACCTCTGACCCTATCTGTACCATGTGAAACCCTGACCTGACCCTATCTGTACCCTGTGAAACCCTGACCACTGACCCTATTTGTACCCTGTGAAACCCTGACCACTGACCCTATCTGTACCCTATGAAAACCCTGACCACTGACCCTATCTGTACCCTGTGAAACCCTGACCACTGACCCTATCTGTACCCTATGAAACCCTGACCTCTGACCCTATCTGTACCATGTGAAACCCTGACCTGACCCTATCTGTACCCTGTGAAACCCTGACCCACTGACCCTATTTGTCCCCTGTGAAACCCTGACCATCGACACTATCTGTACCCTGTGAAATGCTGACCTCTGCCCTATCTGTACCCTGTGAAACCCTGACCACTGACCCTATCTGTACCCTGTGAAACCCTGACCACTGACCCTATCTGTACCCTGTGAAACGCTGAGCGTCAACCCTATCTGTACCCTGTGAAACCCTGACCACTGACCCTATCTGTTCCCTGTGAAACCCTGACCATCGACCCTATCTGTACCCTGTGAAACCCTGACCACGGACCCTATCTGTACCCTGTGAAACCCTGACCTCTGACCCTATCTGTTCCCTGTGAAACCCTGACCACTGACCCTATCTGTACCCTGTGAAACCCTGACCTCTGACCCTATCTGTACCCTGTGAAACCCTGACCACTGACCCTATCTGTACCCTGTGAAACCCTGACCTCTGACCCTATCTGTACCCTGTGAAACCCCGACCGTCGACCCTATCTGTACCCTGTGAGACCCCGACCGTCGACCCTATCTGTACCCTGTGAGACCCTGACCACTGACCCTATCTGTACCCTGTGAGACCCTGACCACTGACCCTATCTGTGCCCTGTGAAACCCTGACCACTGACCCTATCTGTACCCTGTGAAACCCTGACCACTGACCCTATCTGTACCCTGTGAAACCCTGACCACTGACCCTATCTGTACCCTGTGAAACCCCGACCGTCGACCCCCATCTGTACCCTGTGAAACCCTGACCACTGACCCTATCTGTACCCTGTGAAACCCTGACCTCTGACCCTATCTGTACCCTGTGAAACCCTGACCACTGACCCTATCTGTATCCTGTGAAACCCTGACCTCTGACCCTATCTGTACCCTGTGAAACCCTGACCACTGACCCTATCTGTACCCTGTGAAACCCTGACCACTGACCCTATCTGTACCCTGTGAAACCCCGACCGTCGACCCTATCTGTACCCTGTGAAACCCTGACCACTGACCCTATCTGTACCCTGTGAAACCCTGACCTCTGACCCTATCTGTACCTTGTGAACCCTGACCACTGACCCTATCTGTACCCTGTGAAACGCTGAGCGTCGACCCTATCTGTTCCCTGTGAAACCCTGACCGTCGACCCTATCTGTTCCCTGTGAAACCCTGACCACTGACCCTATCTGTACACTGTGAAACCCTGACCATCGACCCTATCTGTACACTGTGAAACGCTGAGCGTCAACACTATCTGTATCCTGTGAAACCCTGACCACTGACCCTATCTGTACCCTGTGAAACCCTGACCACTGACCCTATCTGTACCCTGTGAAACCCTGACCATCGACCCTATCTGTACACTGTGAAACGCTGAGCGTCAACCCTATCTGTATCCTGTGAAACCCTGACCTCTGACCCTATCTGTACCGTGAAACCCTGACCTCTGACCCTATCTGTACCCTGTGAAACCCTGACCACTGACCCTATCTGTACCCTGTGAAACCCTGACCACTGACCCTATTTGTCCCCTGTGAAACCCTGACCATCGACACTATCTGTACCCTGTGAAATGCTGACCTCTGCCCTATCTGTACCCTGTGAAACCCTGACCACTGACCCTATCTGTACCCTGTGAAACCCTGACCACTGACCCTATCTGTACCCTGTGAAACGCTGAGCGTCAACCCTATCTGTACCCTGTGAAACCCTGACCACTGACCCTATCTGTTCCCTGTGAAACCTGACCATCGACCCTATCTGTACCCTGTGAAACCCTGACCACGGACCCTATCTGTACCCTGTGAAACCCTGACCTCTGACCCTATCTGTTCCCTGTGAAACCCTGACCACTGACCCTATCTGTACCCTGTGAAACCCTGACCTCTGACCCTATCTGTACCCTGTGAAACCCTGACCACTGACCCTATCTGTACCCTGTGAAACCCTGACCTCTGACCCTATCTGTACCCTGTGAAACCCCGACCGTCGACCCTATCTGTACCCTGTGAGACCCCGACCGTCGACCCTATCTGTACCCTGTGAGACCCTGACCACTGACCCTATCTGTACCCTGTGAGACCCTGACCACTGACCCTATCTGTGCCCTGTGAAACCCTGACCACTGACCCTATCTGTACCCTGTGAAACCCTGACCACTGACCCTATCTGTACCCTGTGAAACCCTGACCACTGACCCTATCTGTACCCTGTGAAACCCCGACCGTCGACCCCATCTGTACCCTGTGAAACCCTGACCACTGACCCTATCTGTACCCTGTGAAACCCTGACCTCTGACCCTATCTGTACCCTGTGAAACCCTGACCACTGACCCTATCTGTATCCTGTGAAACCCTGACCTCTGACCCTATCTGTACCCTGTGAAACCCTGACCACTGACCCTATCTGTACCCTGTGAAACCCTGACCACTGACCCTATCTGTACCCTGTGAAACCCCGACCCGTCGACCCTATCTGTACCCTGTGAAACCCTGACCACTGACCCTATCTGTACCCTGTGAAACCCTGACCTCTGACCCTATCTGTACCCTGTGAAACCCTGACCACTGACCCTATCTGTATCCTGTGAAACCCTGACTCTGACCCTATCTGTACCCTGTGAAACCCTGACCTCTGACCCTATCTGTACCCAGTGAAACCCTGACCATCGACCCTGTCTGTTACCTGTGAAACCCCGACCTGACCCTATCTGTACCCTGTGAAACCCTGACATCTGACCCTATCTGTACCCTGTGAAACGCTGAGCATCAACCCTATCTGTACCTTGTGAAACCCTGACCACTGACCCTATCTGTACCCTGTGAAACGCTGAGCGTCGACCCTATCTGTTCCCTGTGAAACCCTGACCGTCGACCCTATCTGTTCCCTGTTCCCTGTGAAACCCTGACCACTGACCCTATCTGTACACTGTGAAACCCTGACCATCGACCCTATCTGTACACTGTGAAACGCTGAGCGTCAACACTATCTGTATCCTGTGAAACCCTGACCACTGACCCTATCTGTACCCTGTGAAACCCTGACCACTGACCCTATCTGTACCCTGTGAAACCCTGACCATCGACCCCTATCTGTACACTGTGAAACGCTGAGCGTCAACCCTATCTGTATCCTGTGAAACCCTGACCTCTGACCCTATCTGTACCGTGAAACCCTGACCTCTGACCCTATCTGTACCCTGTGAAACCCTGACCACTGACCCTATCTGTACCCTGTGAAACCCTGACCATCGACCCTATATGTACCCTGTGAAACCCTGACCTCTGACCCTATCTGTACCTTGTGAAACCCTGACCACTGACCCTATCTGTACCCTATGAAACGCTGAGCGTCGACCCTATCTGTTCCCTGTGAAACTCTGACCACTGACCCTATCTGTACACTGTGAAACCCTGACCATCGACTCTATCTGTACACTGTGAAACGCTGAGCGTCAACCCTATCTGTATCCTGTGAAACCCTGACCACTGACCCTATCTGTACCTGTGAAACCCTGACCACTGACCCCTATCTGTACCCTGTGAAACCCCGACCGTCGACCCCATCTGTACCCTGTGAAACCCTGACCACTGACCCTATCTGTACCCTGTGAAACCCTGACCTCTGACCCTATCTGTACCCTGTGAAACCCTGACCACTGACCCTATCTGTATCCTGTGAAACCCTGACCTCTGACCCTATCTGTACCCTGTGAAACCCTGACCACTGACCCTATCTGTACCCTGTGAAACCCTGACCACTGACCCTATCTGTACCCTGTGAAACCCCGACCGGTCGACCCTATCTGTTACCCTGTGAAACCCTGACCACTGACCCTATCTGTACCCTGTGAAACCCTGACCTCTGACCCCTATCTGTACCCTGTGAAACCCTGACCACTGACCCTATCTGTATCCTGTGAAACCCTGACCTCTGACCCTATCTGTACCCTGTGAAACCCTGACCTCTGACCCTATCTGTACCCAGTGAAACCCTGACCATCGACCCTGTCTGTTACCTGTGAAACCCCGACCTGACCCTATCTGTACCCTGTGAAACCCTGACATCTGACCCTATGTGTACCCTGTGAAACGCTGAGCATCCAACCCTATCTGTACCTTGTGAAACCCTGACCACTGACCCTATCTGTACCCTGTGAAACGCTGAGCGTCGACCCTATCTGTTCCCTGTGAAACCCTGACCGTCGACCCTATCTGTTCCCTGTGAAACCCTGACCACTGACCCTATCTGTACACTGTGAAACCCTGACCATCGACCCTATCTGTACACTGTGAAACGCTGAGCGTCAACACTATCTGTATCCTGTGAAACCCTGACCACTGACCCTATCTGTACCCTGTGAAACCCTGACCACTGACCCTATCTGTACCTGTGAAACCCTGACCATCGACCCTATCTGTACACTGTGAAACGCTGAGCGTCAACCCTATCTGTATCCTGTGAAACCCTGACCTCTGACCCTATCTGTACCGTGAAACCCTGACCTCTGACCCTATCTGTACCCTGTGAAACCCTGACCACTGACCCTATCTGTACCCTGTGAAACCCTGACCATCGACCCTATATGTACCCTGTGAAACCCTGACCTCTGACCCTATCTGTACCTTGTGAAACCCTGACCACTGACCCTATCTGTACCCTGTGAAACGCTGAGCGTCGACCCTATCTGTTCCCTGTGAAACTCTGACCACTGACCCTATCTGTACACTGTGAAACCCTGACCATCGACTCTATCTGTACACTGTGAAACGCTGAGCGTCAACCCTATCTGTATCCTGTGAAACCCTGACCACTGACCCTATCTGTACCCTGTGAAACCCTGACCACTGACCCTATCTGTACCCTGTGAAACCCTGACCATCGACCCTATCTGTACACTGTGAAACGCTGAGCGTCAACCCTATCTGTATCCTGTGAAACCCTGACCTCTGACCCTATCTGTACCGTGGAAACCCTGACCTCTGACCCTATCTGTACCCTGTGAAACCCTGACCCACTGACCCTATCTGTACCCTGTGAAACCCTGACCACTGACCCTATCTGTACCCTGTGAAACTCTGACCACTGTCCCTATCTGTACCCTGTGAAACCCTGACCTCTGACCCCATCTGTACCCTGTGAAACCCTGACCGTCGACCCTATCTGTTCCCTGTGAAACCCTGACCACTGACCCTATCTGTACCCTGTGAAACCCTGACCTCTGACTCTATCTGTACCCTGTGAAACCCTGACCACTGACCCTATCTGTACCCTGTGAAACCCCGACCGTCGACCCTATCTGTTCCCTGTGAAACGCTGAGCGTCAACCCTATCTGTATCCTGTGAAACCCTGACCACTGACCCTATCTGTACCCCTGTGAAACCCTGACCACTGACCCTATCTGTACCCTGTGAAACGCTGAGCGTCAACCCTATCTGTATCCAGTGAAACCCTGACCTCTGACCCTATCCTGTACCGTGAAACCCTGACCTCTGACCCTATCTGTACCATGTGAAACCCTGACCACTGACCCTATCTGTACCCTGTGAAACCCTGACCATCGACCCTATCTGTACCCTGTGAAACCCTGACCTCTGACCCTATCTGTACCCTGTGAAACCCTGACCGTCGACCCTGTCTGTATCCTGTGAAACCCTGACCTCTGACCCTATCTGTACCCTGTGAAAACCCTGACCACTGACCCTATCTGTACCCTGTGAAACCCCTGACCACTGTCCCTATCTGTACCCTGTGAAACCCTGACCTCTGACCCCTATCTGTACCCTGTGAAACCCTGACCGTCGACCCTATCTGTTCCCTGTGAAACCCTGACCACTGACCCTATCTGTACCCTGTGAAACCCTGACCTCTGACCCTATCTGTACCCTGTGAAACCCTGACCACTGACCCTATCTGTACCCTGTGAAACCCCGACCGTCGACCCTATCAGTTCCCTGTGAAACCCTGACCTCTGACCCTATCTGTACCCTGTGAAACCCTGAGCGTCAACTCTATCTGTACCTGTGAAACCCTGACCACTGACCCAATCTGTACCCTGTGAAACGCTGAGCGTCAACCCTATCTGTACCCTGTGAAACCCTGACCACTGACCCTATCTGTACCCTGTGAAAACCCTGACCACTGACCCTATCTGTACCCCTGTGAAACCCTGACCACTTGACCCTATCTGTACCCTATGAAACCCTGACCTCTGACCCTATCTGTACCATGTGAAACCCTGACCTGACCCTATCTGTACCCTGTGAAACCCTGACCACTGACACTATTTGTACCCTGTGAAACCCTGACCACTGACCCTATCTGTACCCTATGAAACCCTGACCACTGACCCTATCTGTACCCTGTGAAACCCTGACCACTGACCCTATCTGTACCCTATGAATCCCTGACCTCTGACCCTATCTGTACCATGTGAAACCCTGACCTGACCCCTATCTGTACCCTGTGAAACCCTGACCACTGACCCTATTTGTCCCCTGTGAAACCCTGACCATCGACACTATCTGTACCCTGTGAAATGCTGACCTCTGCCCTATCTGAACCCTGTGAAACCCTGACCACTGACCCTATCTGTACCCTGTGAAACCCTGACCACTGACCCTATCTGTACCCTGTGAAACCCTGACCACTGACCCTATCTGTACCCTGTGAAACGCTGAGCGTCAACCCTATCTGTACCCTGTGAAACCCTGACCACTGACCCTATCTGTTCCCTGTGAAACCCTGACCCATCGACCCTATCTGTACCCAGTGAAACCCTGACCACGGACCCTATCTGTACCCTGTGAAACCCTGACCTCTGACCCTATCTGTTCCCTGTGAAACCCTGACCACTGACCCCTATCTGTACCCTGTGAAACCCTGACCTCTGACCCTATCTGTACCCTGTGAAACCCTGACCACTGACCCTATCTGTACCCCTGTGAAACCCTGACCTCTGACCCTATCTGTACCCTGTGAAACCCCGACCGTCGACCCTATCTGTACCCTGTGAGACCCCGACCGTCGACCCTATCTGTACCCTGTGAGACCCTGACCACTGACCCTATCTGTACCCTGTGAGACCCTGACCCACTGACCCTATCTGTGCCCTGTGAAACCCTGACCACTGACCCTATCTGTACCCTGTGAAACCCTGACCACTGACCCTATCTGTACCCTGTGAAACCCCGACCGTCGACCCTATCTGTACCCTGTGAAACCCTGACCACTGACCCTATCTGTACCTGTGAACCCTGACCTCTGACCCTATCTGTACCCTGTGAAACCCTGACCACTGACCCTATCTGTATCCTGTGAAACCCTGACCTCTGACCCTATCTGTACCCTGTGAAACCCTGACCACTGACCCTATCTGTACCCTGTGAAACCCTGACCACTGACCCTATCTGTACCCTGTGAAACCCCGACCGTCGACCCTATCTGTACCCTGTGAAACCCTGACCACTGACCCTATCTGTACCCTGTGAAACCCTGACCTCTGACCCTATCTGTACCCTGTGAAACCCTGACCACTGACCCTATCTGTATCCTGTGAAACCCTGACCTCTGACCCTATCTGTACCCTGTGAAACCCTGACCTCTGACCCTATCTGTACCCAGTGAAACCCTGACCATCGACCCTGTCTGTTACCTGTGAAACCCCGACCTGACCCTATCTGTACCCTGTGAAACCCTGACCTCTGACCCTATCTGTACCCTGTGAAACGCTGAGCATCAACCCTATCTGTACCTTGTGAAACCCTGACCACTGACCCTATCTGTACCCTGTGAAACGCTGAGCGTCGACCCTATCTGTTCCCTGTGAAACCCTGACCGTCGACCCTATCTGTTCCCTGTGAAACCCTGACCACTGACCCTATCTGTACACTGTGAAACCCTGACCATCGACCCCTATCTGTACACTGTGAAACGCTGAGCGTCAACACTATCTGTATCCTGTGAAACCCTGACCACTGACCCTATCTGTACCCTGTGAAACCCTGACCACTGACCCTATCTGTACCCTGTGAAACCCTGACCATCGACCCTATCTGTACACTGTGAAACGCTGAGCGTCAACCCTATCTGTATCCTGTGAAACCCTGACCTCTGACCCTATCTGTACCGTGAAACCCTGACCTCTGACCCTATCTGTACCCTGTGAAACCCTGACCACTGACCCTATCTGTACCCTGTGAAACCCTGACCATCGACCCTATATGTACCCTGTGAAACCCTGACCTCTGACCCTATCTGTACCTTGTGAAACCCTGACCACTGACCCTATCTGTACCCTGTGAAACGCTGAGCGTCGACCCTATCTGTTCCCTGTGAAACTCTGACCACTGACCCTATCTGTACACTGTGAAACCCTGACCATCGACTCTATCTGTACACTGTGAAACGCTGAGCGTCAACCCTATCTGTATCCTGTGAAACCCTGACCTCTGACCCTATCTGTACCGTGAAACCCTGACCTCTGACCCTATCTGTACCCTGTGAAACCCTGACCACTGACCCTATCTGTACCCTGTGAAACCCTGACCATCGACCCTATCTGTACCCTGTGAAACCCTGACCTCTGACCCTATCTGTACCCTGTGAAACCCTGACCGTCAACCCTGTCTGTATCCTGTGAAACCCTGACCTCTGACCCTATCTGTACCCTGTGAAACCCTGACCACTGACCCTATCTGTACCCTGTGAAACTCTGACCACTGTCCCTATCTGTACCCTGTGAAACCCTGACCTCTGACCCCATCTGTACCCTGTGAAACCCTGACCGTCGACCCTATCTGTTCCCTGTGAAACCCTGACCACTGAACCTATCTGTACCCTGTGAAACCCTGACCTCTGACCCTATCTGTACCCTGTGAAACCCCGACCGTCGACCCTATCTGTTCCCTGTGAAACCCTGACCTCTGACCCTATCTGTACCCTGTGAAACCCTGAGCGTCAACCCTATCTGTACCTTGTGAAACCCTGACCACTGACCCTATCTGTACCCTGTGAAACGCTGAGCGTCAACCCTATCTGTACCCTGTGAAACCCTGACCACTGACCCTATCTGTGCCCTGTGAAACCCTGACCACTGACCCTATCTGTACCCTCTGAAACCCTGACCACTGACCCTATCTGTACCATGTGAAACCCTGACCTGACCCTATCTGTACCCTGTGAAACCCTGACCACTGACCCTATCTGTACCCTGTGAAACCCTGACCATCGTCCCTATCTGTACCCTGTGAAACCCTGACCACTGAACCTATCTGTACCCTGTGTAACCCTGACCATCGACCCTATCTGTACCCTGTGACACCCTGACCATCGACCCTATCTGTACCCTGTGAGACCCTGACATCTGACCCTATCTGTACACTGTGAAACCCTGACCTCTGACCCTATCTGTACCCTGTGAAACCCTGACCGTCGACCCTATCTGTTCCCTGTGAAACCCTGACCACTGACCCTATCTGTACACTGTGAAACCCTGACCATCGACCCTATCTGTACACTGTGAAACGCTGAGCGTCGACCCTATCTGTATCCTGTGAAACCCTGACCACTGACCCTATCCGTACCCTGTGAAACCCTGACCACTGACCCTATCTGTACCCTGTGAAACCCTGACCATCGACCCTATCTGTACACTGTGAAACGCTGAGCGTCAACCCTATCTGTATCCTGTGAAACCCTGACCTCTGACCCTATCTGTACCGTGCAACCCTGACCTCTGACCCTATCTGTACCCTGTGAAACCCTGACCACTGACCCTATCTGTACCCTGTGAAACCCTGACCATCGACCCTATCTGTACCCTGTGAAACCCTGAACTCTGACCCTATCTGTACCCTGTGAAACCCTGACCGTCAACCCTGTCTGTATCCTGTGAAACCCTGACCTCTGACCCTATCTGTACCCTGTGAAACCCTGACCACTGACCCTATCTGTACCCTGTGAAACCCTGACCACTGTCCCTATCTGTACCCTGTGAAACCCTGACCTCTGACCCTATCTGTACCCTGTGAAACCCTGACCGTCGACCCTATCTGTTCCCTGTGAAACCCTGACCACTGACCCTATCTGTACCCTGTGAAACCCTGACCTCTGACCCTATCTGTACCCTGTGAAACCCTGACCACTGACCCTATCTGTACCCTGTGAAACCCTGACCACTGACCCTATCTGTACCCTGTGAAACCCCGACCGTCGACCCTATCTGTTCCCTGTGAAACCCTGACCTCTGACCCTATCTGTACCCTGTGAAACCCTGAGCGTCAACCCTATCTGTACCTTGTGAAACCCTGACCACTGACCCTATCTGTACCCTGTGAAACGCTGAGCGTCAACCCTATCTGTACCCTGTGAAACCCTGACCACTGACCCTATTTGTACCCTGTGAAACCCTGACCATCGACCCTATCTGTACCCTGTGAAATGCTGACCTCTGCCCTATCTGTACCCTGTGAAACCCTGACCACTGACCCTATCTGTACCCTGTGAAACCCTGACCACTGACCCTATCTGTACCCTGTGAAACCCTGACCATCGACCCTATCTGTACGCTGTGAAACCCTGACCGTCGACCCTATCTGTACCCTGTGAAACCCTGACCTCTGACCCTATCTGTACCCTGTGAAACCCTGACCACTGACCCTATCTGTACCCTGTGAAAAGCTGAGCGTCAACCCTATCTGTACCCTGTGAAACCCTGACCACTGACCCTATCTGTACCGTGATACCCTGACCATCGACCCTATCTGTACCCTCTGAAACCCTGACCTCTGACCCTATCTGTACCCTGTGAAACCCTGAGCATCGACCCTATCTGTACACTGTGAAACGCTGAGCGTCAACCCTATCTGTACCCTGTGAAACCCTGACCATCGACCCTATCTGTACCCTGTGAAACCCTGACCATCGACCCTATCTGTACCCTGTGAAACCCTGACCATCGACCCTATCTGTACCCTGTGACACCCTGACGATCGACCCTATCTGTACCCTGTGAGACCCTGACCTCTGACCCTATCTGTACCCTGTGAAACCCTGACCTCTGACCCTATCTGTACCGTGAAACCCTGACCTCTGACCCTATCTGTACCCTGTGAAACCCTGACCACTGACCCTATCTGTACCCTGTGAAACACTGACCATCGACCCTATCTGTACCCTGTGAAACCCTGACCTCTGACCCTATCTGTACCCTGTGAAACCCTGACCGTCAACCCTGTCTGTATCCTGTGAAACCCTGACCTCTGACCCTATCTGTACCCTGTGAAACCCTGACCACTGACCCTATCTGTACCCTGTGAAACCCTGACCACTGTCCCTATCTGTACCCTGTGAAACCCTGACCTCTGACCCCATCTGTACCCTGTGAAACCCTGACCGTCGACCCTATCTGTTCCCTGTGAAACCCTGACCACTGACCCTATCTGTACCCTGTGAAACCCTGACCTCTGACTCTATCTGTACCCTGTGAAACCCTGACCACTGACCCTATCTGTACCCTGTGAAACCCCGACCGTCGACCCTATCTGTTCCCTGTGAAACCCTGACCTCTGACCCTATCTGTACCCTGTGAAACCCTGAGCGTCAACCCTATCTGTACCTTGTGAAACCCTGACCACTGACCCTATCTGTACCCTGTGAAACGCTGAGCGTCAACCCTATCTGTACCCTGTGAAACCCTGACCACTGACCCTATCTGTGCCCTGTGAAACCCTGACCACTGACCCTATCTGTACCCTATGAAACCCTGACCTCTGACCCTATCTGTACCATGTGAAACCCTGACCTGACCCTATCTGTACCCTGTGAAACCCTGACCACTGACCCTATCTGTACCCTGTGAAAACCTGACCATCGACCCTATCTGTACGCTGTGAAACCCTGACCGTCGACCCTATCTGTACCCTGTGAAACCCTGACCTCTGACCCTATCTGTACCCTGTGAAACCCTGACCACTGACCCTATCTGTACCCTGTGAAACGCTGAACGTCAACCCTATCTGTACCCTGTGAAACCCTGACCACTGACCCTATCTGTACCGTGATACCCTGACCATCGACCCTATCTGTACCCTGTGAAACCCTGACCTCTGACCCTATCTGTACCCTGTGACACCTGACCATCGACCCTATCTGTACCCTGTGAGACCCTGACCTCTGACCCTATCTGTACCCTGTGAAACCCTGACCTCTGACCCTATCTGTACCCTGTGAAACCCTGACCGTCGACCCTATCTGTACCCTGTGAAACCCTGACCACTGACCCTATCTGTACCCTGTGAAACCCTGACCTCTGACCCTATCTGTACCCTGTGACACCCTGACCATCGACCCTATCTGTACCCTGTGAGACCCTGACCTCTGACCCTATCTGTACCCTGTGAAACCCTGACCTCTGACCCTATCTGTTCCCTGTGAAACCCTGACCACTGACCCTATCTGTAACACTGTGAAACCCTGACCATCGACCCTATCTGTACACTGTGAAACGCTGAGCGTCGACCCTATCTGTATCCTGTGAAACCCTGACCACTGACCCTATCTGTACCCTGTGAAACCCTGACCACTGACCCTATCTGTACCCTGTGAAACCCTGACCATCGACCCTATCTGTACAGTGTGAAACGCTGAGCGTCCACCCTATCTGTATCCTGTGAAACCCTGACCTCTGACCCTATCTGTACCGTGAAACCCTGACCTCTGACCCTATCTGTACCCTGTGAAACCCTGACCACTGTCCCTATCTGTACCCTGTGAAACCCCTGACCTCTTACCCTAGCTGTACCCTGTGAAACCCTGACCGTCAACCCTGTCTGTATCCTGTGAAACCCTGACCTCTGACCCTATCTGTACCCTGTGAAACCTGACCACTGACCCTATCTGTACCCTGTGAAACCCTGACCACTGTCCCTATCTGTACCCTGTGAAACCCTGACCTCTGACCCCATCTGTACCCTGTGAAACCCTGACCGTCGACCCTATCTGTTCCCTGTGAAACCCTGACCACTGACCCTATCTGTACCCTGTGAAACCCTGACCTCTGACTCTATCTGTACCCTGTGAAACCCTGACCACTGACCCTATCTGTACCCTGTGAAACCCCGACCGTCGACCCTATCTGTTCCCTGTGAAACCCTGACCTCTGACCCTATCTGTACCCTGTGAAACCCTGAGCGTCAACCCTATCTGTACATTGTGAAACCCTGACCACTGACCCTATCTGTACCCTGTGAAACGCTGAGCGTCAACCCTATCTGTACCCTGTGAAACCCTGACCACTGACCCTATCTGTGCCCTGTGAAACCCTGACCACTGACCCTATCTGTACCCTGTGAAACCTGACCACTGACCCTATCTGTACCCTATGAAACCCTGACCACTGACCCTATCTGTACCATGTGAAACCCTGACCTGACCCTATCTGTACCCTGTGAAACCCTGACCACTGACCCTATCTGTACCTGTGAAACCCTGACCTTCGACCCTATCTGTACCCTGTGAAACCCTGACCATCGACCCTATCTGTACCCTGTGAAACCCTGACCACTGACCCTATCTGTACCCTGTGAAACCCTGAGCGTCAACCCTATCTGTACCTTGTGAAACCCTGACCACTGACCCTATCTGTACCCTGTGAAACGCTGAGCGTCAACCCTATCTGTACCCTGTGAAACCCTGACCACTGACCCTATCTGTGCCCTGTGAAACCCTGACCACTGACCCTATCTGTACCCTATGAAACCCTGACCTCTGACCCTATCTGTACCCTGTGAAACCCTGAGCGTCAACCCTATCTGTACATTGTGAAAACCTGACCACTGACCCTATCTGTACCCTGTGAAACGCTGAGCGTCAACCCTATCTGTACCCTGTGAAACCCTGACCACTGACTTTATCTGTGCCCTGTGAAACCCTGACCACTGACCCTATCTGTACCCTATGAAACCCTGACCTCTGACCCTATCTGTACCATGTGAAACCCTGACCTGACCCTATCTGTACCCTGTGAAACCCTGACCACTGACCCTATCTGTACCCTGTGAAAACCTGACCATCGACCCTATCTGTACGCTGTGAAACCCTGACCGTCGACCCTATCTGTACCCTGTGAAACCCTGACCTCTGACCCTATCTGTACCCTGTGAAACCCTGACCACTGACCCTATCTGTACCCTGTGAAACCCTGACCTCTGACCCTATCTGTACCATGTGAAACCCTGACCTCTGACCCTATCTGTTCCCTGTGAAACCCTGACCACTGACCCTATCTTTACCGTGATACCCTGACCATCGACCCTATCTGTACCCTGTGAAACCCTGACCATCGACCCTATCTGTACCCTGTGAGACCCTGACCTCTGACCCTATCTGTACCCTGTGAAACCCTGACCTCTGACCCTATCTGTACCCTGTGAAACCCTGACCGTCGACCCTATCTGTACCCTGTGAAACCCTGACCACTGACCCTATCTGTACCCTGTGAAACCCTGACCTCTGACCCTATCTGTACCCTGTGACACCCTGACCATCGACCCTATCTGTACCCTGTGAGACCCTGACCTCTGACCCTATCTGTACCCTGTGAAACCCTGACCTCTGACCCTATCTGTTCCCTGTGAAACCCTGACCACTGACCCTATCTGTACACTGTGAAACCCTGACCATCGACCCTATCTGTACACTGTGAAACGCTGAGCGTCGACCCTATCTGTATCCTGTGAAACCCTGACCACTGACCCTATCTGTACCCTGTGAAACCCTGACCACTGACCCTATCTGTACCCTGTGAAACCCTGACCATCGACCCTATCTGTACAGTGTGAAACGCTGAGCGTCCACCCTATCTGTATCCTGTGAAACCCTGACCTCTGACCCTATCTGTACCGTGAAAACCCTGACCTCTGACCCTATCTGTACACTGTGAAACCCTGACCACTGTCCCTATCTGTACCCTGTGAAACCCTGACCTCTTACCCTATCTGTACCCTGTGAAACCCTGACCGTCAACCCTGTCTGTATCCTGTGAAACCCTGACCTCTGACCCTATCTGTACCCTGTGAAACCCTGACCACTGACCCTATCTGTACCCTGTGAAACCCTGACCACTGTCCCTATCTGTACCCTGTGAAACCCTGACCTCTGACCCCATCTGTACCCTGTGAAACCCTGACCGTCGACCCTATCTGTTCCCTGTGAAACCCTGACCACTGACCCTATCTGTACCCTGTGAAACCCTGACCTCTGACTCTATCTGTACCCTGTGAAACCCTGACCACTGACCCTATCTGTACCCTGTGAAACCCCGACCGTCGACCCTATCTGTTCCCTGTGAAACCCTGACCTCTGACCCTATCTGTACCCTGTGAAACCCTGAGCGTCAACCCTATCTGTACATTGTGAAACCCTGACCACTGACCCTATCTGTACCCTGTGAAACGCTGAGCGTCAACCCTATCTGTACCCTGTGAATCCCTGACCACTGACCCTATCTGTGCCCTGTGAAACCCTGACCACTGACCCTATCTGTACCCTGTGAAACCCTGACCACTGACCCTATCTGTACCCTATGAAACCCTGACCACTGACCCTATCTGTACCATGTGAAACCCTGACCTGACCCTATCTGTACCCTGTGAAACCCTGACCACTGACCCTATCTGTACCCTGTGAAACCCTGACCATCGACCCTATCTGTACCCTGTGAAACCCTGACCATCGACCCTATCTGTACCCTGTGAAACCCTGACCACTGACCCTATCTGTACCCTGTGAAACCCTGACCATCGACCCTATCTGTACCCTGTGACACCCTGACCATCGACCCTATCTGTACCCTGTGAGACCCTGACCTCTGACCCTATCTGTACCCTGTGAAACCCTGACCTCTGACCCTATCTGTACCCTGTGAAACCCTGACCGTCGACCCTATCTGTTCCCTGTGAAACCCTGACCACTGACCCTATCTGTACACTGTGAAACCCTGACCATCGACCCTATGTGTACACTGTGAAACGCTGAGCGTCGACCCTATCTGTATCCTGTGAAACCCTGACCACTGACCCTATCTGTACCCTGTGAAACCCTGACCACTGACCCTATCTGTACCCTGTGAAACCCTGACCATCGACCCTATCTGTACACTGTGAAACGCTGAGCGTCAACCCTATCTGTATCCTGTGAAACCCTGACCTCTGACCCTATCTGTACCGTGCAACCCTGACCACTGACCCTATCTGTACACTGTGAAACCCTGACCATCGACCCTATCTGTACCCTGTGAAACCCTGACCATCGACCCTATCTGTACAGTGTGAAACGCTGAGCGTCCACCCTATCTGTATCCTGTGAAACCCTGACCTCTGACCCTATCTGTACCGTGAAACCCTGACCTCTGACCCTATCTGTACCCTGTGAAACCCTGACCACTGACCCTATCTGTACCCTGTGAAACCCTGACCATCGACCCTATCTGTACCCTGTGAAACCCTGACCGTCAACCCTGTCTGTATCCTGTGAAACCCTGACCTCTGACCCTATCTGTACCCTGTGAAACCCTGACCACTGACCCTATCTGTACCCTGTGAAACCCTGACTACTGTCCCTATCTGTACCCTGTGAAACCCTGAACTCTGACCCCATCTGTACCCTGTGAAACCCTGACCGTCGACCCTATCTGTTCCCTGTGAAACTCTGACCACTGACCCTATCTGTACCCTGTGAAACCCTGACCTCTGACTCTATCTGTACCCTGTGAAACCCTGACCACTGACCCTATCTGTACCCTGTGAAACCCCGACCGTCGACCCTATCTGTTCCCTGTGAAACCCTGACCTCTGACCCTATTTGTACCCTGTGAAACCCTGAGCGTCAACCCTATCTGTACCCTGTGAAACCCTGACCACTGACCCTATCTGTGCCCTGTGAAACCCTGACCACTGACCCTATCTGTACCCTGTGAAACCCTGACCACTGACCCTATCTGTACCCTATGAAACCCTGACCACTGACCCTATCTGTACCATGTGAAACCCTGACCTGACCCTATCTGTACCCTGTGAAACCCTGACCACCGACCCTATCTGTACCCTGTGAAACCCTGACCATCGACCCTATCTGTACCCTGTGAAACCCTGACCATCGACCCTATCTGTACCCTGTGAAACCCTGACCACTGACCCTATCTGTACCCTGTGAAACCCTGACCATCGACCCTATCTGTACCCTGTGACACCCTGACCATCGACCCTATCTGTACCCTGTGAGACCCTGACCTCTGACCCTATCTGTACCCTGTGAAACCCTGACCTCTGACCCTATCTGTACCCTGTGAAACCCTGACCGTCGACCCTATCTGTTCCCTGTGAAACCCTGACCACTGACCCTATCTGTACACTGTGAAACCCTGACCATCGACCCTATGTGTACACTGTGAAACGCTGAGCGTCAACCCTATCTGTATCCTGTGAAACCCCTGACCACTGACCCTATCTGTACCCTGTGAAACCCTGACCACTGACCCTATCTGTACCCTGTGAAACCCTGACCATCGACCCTATCTGTACACTGTGAAACGCTGAGCATCAACCCTATCTGTATCCTGTGAAACCCTGACCTCTGACCCTATCTGTACCGTGCAACCCTGACCTCTGACCCTATCTGTACCCTGTGAAACCCTGACCACTGACCCTATCTGTACCCTGTGAAACCCTGACCAGCGACACTATCTGTACCCTGTGAAACCCTGAACTCTGACCCTATCTGTACCCTGTGAAACCCTGACCACTGACCCTATCTGTACCCTGTGAAACCCTGACCATCGACCCTATCTGTACCCTGTGAAACCCTGACCTCTTACCCTATCTGTACCCTGTGAAACCCTGACCGTCAACCCTGTCTGTATCCTGTGAAACCCTGACCTCTGACCCTATCTGTACCCTGTGAAACCCTGACCACTGACCCTATCTGTACCCTGTGAAACCCTGACCACTGTCCCTATCTGTACCCTGTGAAACCCTGACCTCTGACCCCATCTGTACCCTGTGAAACCCTGACCGTCGACCCTATCTGTTCCCTGTGAAACCCTGACCTCTGACCGTATCTGTACCCTGTGAAACCCTGACCACTGACTCTATCTGTACCCTGTGAAACCCTGACCACTGACCCTATCTGTACCCTGTGAAACCCCGACCGTCGACCCTATCTGTTCCCTGTGAAACCCTGACCTCTGACCCTATCTGTACCCTGTGAAACCCTGAGCGTCAACCCTATCTGTACATTGTGAAACCCTGACCACTGACCCTATCTGTACCCTGTGAAACGCTGAGCGTCAACCCTATCTGTACCCTGTGAAACCCTGACCACTGACCCTATCTGTGCCCTGTGAAACCCTGACCACTGACCCTATCTGTACCCTGTGAAACCCTGACCACTGACCCTATCTGTACCCTATGAAACCCTGACCACTGACCCTATCTGTACCATGTGAAACCCTGACCTGACCCTATCTGTACCCTGTGAAACCCTGACCACTGACCCTATCTGTACCCTGTGAAACCCTGACCATCGACCCTATCTGTACCCTGTGAAACCCTGACCATCGACCCTATCTGTACCCTGTGAAACCCTGACCACTGACCCTATCTGTACCCTGTGAAACCCTGACCATCGACCCTATCTGTACCCTGTGACACCCTGACCATCGACCCTATCTGTACCCTGTGAGACCCTGACCTCTGACCCTATCTGTACCCTGTGAAACCCTGACCTCTAACCCTATCTGTACCCTGTGAAACCCTGACCGTCGACCCTATCTGTTCCCTGTGAAACCCTGACCACTGACCCTATCTGTACACTGTGAAACCCTGACCATGGACCCTATCTGTACACTGTGAAACGCTGACCTCTGACCCTATCTGTACCGTGCAACCCTGACCTCTGACCCTATCTGTTCCCTGTGAAACCCTGACCACTGACCCTATCTGTACACTGTGAAACCCTGACCATCGACCCTATCTGTACACTGTGAAACGCTGAGCGTCGACCCTATCTGTATCCTGTGAAACCCTGACCACTGACCCTATCTGTACCCTGTGAAACCCTGACCATCGACCCTATCTGTACAGTGTGAAACGCTGAGCGTCCACCCTATCTGTATCCTGTGAAACCCTGACCTCTGACCCTATCTGTACCGTGAAACCCTCACCTCTGACCCTATCTGTACCCTGTGAAACCCTGACCACTGACCCTATCTGTACCCTGTGAAACCCTGACCATCGACCCTATCTGTACCCTGTGAAACCCTGACCTCTTACCCTATCTGTACCCTGTGAAACCCTGACCGTCAACCCTGTCTGTATCCTGTGAAACCCTGACCTCTGACCCTATCTGTACCCTGTGAAACCCTGACCACTGACCCTATCTGTACCCTGTGAAACCCTGACCACTGTCCCTATCTGTACCCTGTGAAACCCTGACCTCTGACCCCATCTGTACCCTGTGAAACCCTGACCGTCGACCCTATCTGTTCCCTGTGAAACCCTGACCACTGACCCTATCTGTACCCTGTGAAACCCTGACCTCTGACTCTATCTGTACCCTGTGAAACCCTGACCACTGACCCTATCTGTACCCTGTGAAACCCCGACCGTCGACCCTATCTGTTCCCTGTGAAACACTGACCTCTGACCCTATCTGTACCCTGTGAAACCCTGAGCGTCAACCCTATCTGTACCTTGTGAAACCCTGACCACTGACCCTATCTGTACCCTGTGAAACGCTGAGCGTCAACCCTATCTGTACCCTGTGAAACCCTGACCACTGACCCTATCTGTGCCCTGTGAAACCCTGACCACTGACCCTATCTGTACCCTGTGAAACCCTGACCACTGACCCTATCTGTACCCTATGAAACCCTGACCACTGACCCTATCTGTACCATGTGAAACCCTGACCTGACCCTATCTGTACCCTGTGAAACCCTGACCACTGACCCTATCTGTACCCTGTGAAACCCTGACCATCGACCCTATCTGTACCCTGTGAAACCCTGACCATCGACCCTATCTGTACCCTGTGAAACCCTGACCACTGACCCTATCTGTACCCTGTGAAACCCTGAGCGTCAACCCTATCTGTACCTTGTGAAACCCTGACCACTGACCCTATCTGTACCCTGTGAAACGCTGAGCGTCAACCCTATCTGTACCCTGTGAAACCCTGACCACTGACCCTATCTGTGCCCTGTGAAACCCTGACCACTGACCCTATCTGTACCCTATGAAACCCTGACCTCTGACCCTATCTGTACCCTGTGAAACCCTGAGCGTCAACCCTATCTGTACATTGTGAAACCCTGACCACTGACCCTATCTGTACCCTGTGAAACGCTGAGCGTCAACCCTATCTGTACCCTGTGAAACCCTGACCACTGACCCTATCTGTGCCCTGTGAAACCCTGACCACTGACCCTATCTGTACCCTATGAAACCCTGAACTCTGACCCTATCTGTACCATGTGAAACCCTGACCTGACCCTATCTGTACCCTGTGAAACCCTGACCACTGACCCTATCTGTACCCTGTGAAAACCTGACCATCGACCCTATCTGTACGCTGTGAAACCCTGACCGTCGACCCTATCTGTACCCTGTGAAACCCTGACCTCTGACCCTATCTGTACCCTGTGAAACCCTGACCACTGACCCTATCTGTACCCTGTGAAACCCTGACCTCTGACCCTATCTGTACCATGTGAAACCCTGACCTCTGACCCTATCTGTTCCCTGTGAAACCCTGACCACTGACCCTATCTTTACCGTGATACCCTGACCATCGACCCTATCTGTACCCTGTGAAACCCTGACCTCTGACCCTATCTGTACCCTGTGACACCCTGACCATCGACCATATCTGTACCCTGTGAGACCCTGACCTCTGACCCTATCTGTACCCTGTGAAACCCTGACCTCTGACCCTATCTGTACCCTGTGAAACCCTGACCGTCGACCCTATCTGTACCCTGTGAAACCCTGACCACTGACCCTATCTGTACCATGTGAAACCCTGACCTCTGACCCTATCTGTACCCTGTGACACCCTGACCATCGACCCTATCTGTACCCTGTGAGACCCTGACCTCTGACCCTATCTGTACCCTGTGAAACCCTGACCTCTGACCCTATCTGTTCCCTGTGAAACCCTGACCACTGACCCTATCTGTACACTGTGAAACCCTGACCATCGACCCTATCTGTACACTGTGAAACGCTGAGCGTCGACCCTATCTGTATCCTGTGAAACCCTGACCACTGACCCTATCTGTACCCTGTGAAACCCTGACCACTGACCCTATCTGTACCCTGTGAAACCCTGACCATCGACCCTATCTGTACAGTGTGAAACGCTGAGCGTCCACCCTATCTGTATCCTGTGAAACCCTGACCTCTGACCCTATCTGTACCGTGAAACCCTGACCTCTGACCCTATCTGTACCCTGTGAAACCCTGACCACTGTCCCTATCTGTACCCTGTGAAACCCTGACCTCTTACCCTATCTGTACCCTGTGAAACCCTGACCGTCAACCCTGTCTGTATCCTGTGAAACCCTGACCTCTGACCCTATCTGTACCCTGTGAAACCCTGACCACTGACCCTATCTGTACCCTGTGAAACCCTGACCACTGTCCCTATCTGTACCCTGTGAAACCCTGACCTCTGACCCCATCTGTACCCTGTGAAACCCTGACCGTCGACCCTATCTGTTCCCTGTGAAACCCTGACCACTGACCCTATCTGTACCCTGTGAAACCCTGACCTCTGACTCTATCTGTACCCTGTGAAACCCTGACCACTGACCCTATCTGTACCCTGTGAAACCCCGACCGTCGACCCTATCTGTTCCCTGTGAAACCCTGACCTCTGACCCTATCTGTACCCTGTGAAACCCTGAGCGTCAACCCTATCTGTACATTGTGAAACCCTGACCACTGACCCTATCTGTACCCTGTGAAACGCTGAGCGTCAACCCTATCTGTACCCTGTGAATCCCTGACCACTGACCCTATCTGTGCCCTGTGAAACCCTGACCACTGACCCTATCTGTACCCTGTGAAACCCTGACCACTGACCCTATCTGTACCCTATGAAACCCTGACCACTGACCCTATCTGTACCATGTGAAACCCTGACCTGACCCTATCTGTACCCTGTGAAACCCTGACCACTGACCCTATCTGTACCCTGTGAAACCCTGACCATCGACCCTATCTGTACCCTGTGAAACCCTGACCATCGACCCTATCTGTACCCTGTGAAACCCTGACCACTGACCCTATCTGTACCCTGTGAAACCCTGACCATCGACCCTATCTGTACCCTGTGACACCCTGACCATCGACCCTATCTGTACCCTGTGAGACCCTGACCTCTGACCCTATCTGTACCCTGTGAAACCCTGACCTCTGACCCTATCTGTACCCTGTGAAACCCTGACCGTCGACCCTATCTGTTCCCTGTGAAACCCTGACCACTGACCCTATCTGTACACTGTGAAACCCTGACCATCGACCCTATGTGTACACTGTGAAACGCTGAGCGTCGACCCTATCTGTATCCTGTGAAACCCTGACCACTGACCCTATCTGTACCCTGTGAAACCCTGACCACTGACCCTATCTGTACCCTGTGAAACCCTGACCATCGACCCTATCTGTACACTGTGAAACGCTGAGCGTCAACCCTATCTGTATCCTGTGAAACCCTGACCTCTGACCCTATCTGTACCGTGCAACCCTGACCACTGACCCTATCTGTACACTGTGAAACCCTGACCATCGACCCTATCTGTACAGTGTGAAACGCTGAGCGTCCACCCTATCTGTATCCTGTGAAACCCTGACCTCTGACCCTATCTGTACCGTGAAACCCTGACCTCTGACCCTATCTGTACCCTGTGAAACCCTGACCACTGACCCTATCTGTACCCTGTGAAACCCTGACCATCGACCCTATCTGTACCCTGTGAAACCCTGACCGTCAACCCTGTCTGTATCCTGTGAAACCCTGACCTCTGACCCTATCTGTACCCTGTGAAACCCTGACCACTGACCCTATCTGTACCCTGTGAAACCCTGACCACTGTCCCTATCTGTACCCTGTGAAACCCTGAACTCTGACCCCATCTGTACCCTGTGAAACCCTGACCGTCGACCCTATCTGTTCCCTGTGAAACCCTGACCACTGACCCTATCTGTACCCTGTGAAACCCTGACCTCTGACTCTATCTGTACCCTGTGAAACCCTGACCACTGACCCTATCTGTACCCTGTGAAACCCCGACCGTCGACCCTATCTGTTCCCTGTGAAACCCTGACCTCTGACCCTATTTGTACCCTGTGAAACCCTGAGGGTCAACCCTATCTGTACCCTGTGAAACCCTGACCACTGACCCTATCTGTGCCCTGTGAAACCCTGACCACTGACCCTATCTGTACCCTGTGAAACCCTGACCACTGACCCTATCTGTACCCTATGAAACCCTGACCACTGACCCTATCTGTACCATGTGAAACCCTGACCTGACCCTATCTGTACCCTGTGAAACCCTGACCACTGACCCTATCTGTACCCTGTGAAACCCTGACCATCGACCCTATCTGTACCCTGTGAAACCCTGACCATCGACCCTATCTGTACCCTGTGAAACCCTGACCACTGACCCTATCTGAACCCTGTGAAACCCTGACCATCGACCCTATCTGTACCCTGTGACACCCTGACCATCGACCCTATCTGTACCCTGTGAGACCCTGACCTCTGACCCTATCTGTACCCTGTGAAACCCTGACCTCTGACCCTATCTGTACCCTGTGAAACCCTGACCGTCGACCCTATCTGTTCCCTGTGAAACCCTGACCACTGACCCTATCTGTACACTGTGAAACCCTGACCATCGACCCTATGTGTACACTGTGAAACGCTGAGCGTCGACCCTATCTGTATCCTGTGAAACCCTGACCACTGACCCTATCTGTACCCTGTGAAACCCTGACCACTGACCCTATCTGTACCCTGTGAAACCCTGACCATCGACCCTATCTGTACACTGTGAAACGCTGAGCATCAACCCTATCTGTATCCTGTGAAACCCTGACCTCTGACCCTATCTGTACCGTGCAACCCTGACCTCTGACCCTATCTGTACCCTGTGAAACCCTGACCACTGACCCTATCTGTACCCTGTGAAACCCTGACCATCGACACTATCTGTACCCTGTGAAACCCTGAACTCTGACCCTATCTGTACCCTGTGAAACCCTGACCACTGACCCTATCTGTACCCTGTGAAACCCTGACCATCGACCCTATCTGTACCCTGAGAAACCCTGACCTCTTACCCTATCTGTACCCTGTGAAACCCTGACCGTCAACCCTGTCTGTATCCTGTGAAACCCTGACCTCTGACCCTATCTGTACCCTGTGAAACCCTGACCACTGACCCTATCTGTACCCTGTGAAACCCTGACCACTGTCCCTATCTGTACCCTGTGAAACCCTGACCTCTGACCCCATCTGTACCCTGTGAAACCCTGACCGTCGACCCTATCTGTTCCCTGTGAAACCCTGACCTCTGACCGTATCTGTACCCTGTGAAACCCTGACCACTGACTCTATCTGTACCCTGTGAAACCCTGACCACTGACCCTATCTGTACCCTGTGAAACCACGACCGTCGACCCTATCTGTTCCCTGTGAAACCCTGACCTCTGACCCTATCTGTACCCTGTGAAACCCTGAGCGTCAACCCTATCTGTACATTGTGAAACCCTGAACACTGACCCTATCTGTACCCTGTGAAACGCTGAGCGTCAACCCTATCTGTACCCTGTGAAACCCTGACCACTGACCCTATCTGTGCCCTGTGAAACCCTGACCACTGACCCTATCTGTACCCTGTGAAACCCTGACCACTGACCCTATCTGTACCCTATGAAACCCTGACCACTGACCCTATCTGTACCATGTGAAACCCTGACCTGACCCTATCTGTACCCTGTGAAACCCTGACCACTGACCCTATCTGTACCCTGTGAAACCCTGACCATCGACCCTATCTGTACCCTGTGAAACCCTGACCATCGACCCTATCTGTACCCTGTGAAACCCTGACCACTGACCCTATCTGTACCCTGTGAAACCCTGACCATCGACCCTATCTGTACCCTGTGACACCCTGACCATCGACCCTATCTGTACCCTGTGAGACCCTGACCTCTGACCCTATCTGTACCCTGTGAAACCCTGACCTCTAACCCTATCTGTACCCTGTGAAACCCTGACCGTCGACTCTATCTGTTCCCTGTGAAACCCTGACCACTGACCCTATCTGTACACTGTGAAACCCTGACCATCGACCCTATGTGAACACTGTGAAACGCTGAGCGTCGACCCTATCTGTATCCTGTGAAACCCTGACCTCTGACCCTATCTGTACCGTGCAACCCTGACCTCTGACCCTATCTGTTCCCTGTGAAACCCTGACCACTGACCCTATCTGTACACTGTGAAACCCTGACCATCGACCCTATCTGTACACTGTGAAACGCTGAGCGTCGACCCTATCTGTATCCTGTGAAACCCTGACCACTGACCCTATCTGTACCCTGTGAAACCCTGACCACTGACCCTATCTGTACCCTGTGAAACCCTGACCATCGACCCTATCTGTACAGTGTGAAACGCTGAGCGTCCACCCTATCTGTATCCTGTGAAACCCTGACCTCTGACCCTATCTGTACCGTGAAACCCTGACCTCTGACCCTATCTGTACCCTGTGAAACCCTGACCACTGACCCTATCTGTACCCTGTGAAACCCTGACCATCGACCCTATCTGTACCCTGTGAAACCCTGACCTCTTACCCTATCTGTACCCTGTGAAACCCTGACCGTCAACCCTGTCTGTATCCTGTGAAACCCTGACCTCTGACCCTATCTGTACCCTGTGAAACCCTGACCACTGACCCTATCTGTACCCTGTGAAACCCTGACCACTGTCCCTATCTGTACCCTGTGAAACCCTGACCTCTGACCCCATCTGTACCCTGTGAAACCCTGACCGTCGACCCTATCTGTTCCCTGTGAAACCCTGACCACTGACCCTATCTGTACCCTGTGAAACCCTGACCTCTGACTCTATCTGTACCCTGTGAAACCCTGACCACTGACCCTATCTGTACCCTGTGAAACCCCGACCGTCGACCCTATCTGTTCCCTGTGAAACCCTGACCTCTGACCCTATCTGTACCCTGTGAAACCCTGAGCGTCAACCCTATCTGTACCTTGTGAAACCCTGACCACTGACCCTATCTGTACCCTGTGAAACGCTGAGCGTCAACCCTATCTGTACCCTGTGAAACCCTGACCACTGACCCTATCTGTGCCCTTTGAACCCCTGACCACTGACCCTATCTGTACCCTGTGAAACCCTGACCACTGACCCTATCTGTACCCTATGAAACCCTGACCACTGACCCTATCTGTACCATGTGAAACCCTGACCTGACCCTATCTGTACCCTGTGAAACCCTGACCACTGACCCTATCTGTACCCTGTGAAACCCTGACCATCGACCCTATCTGTACCCTGTGAAACCCTGACCATCGACCCTATCTGTACCCTGTGAAACCCTGACCACTGACCCTATCTGTACCCTGTGAAACCCTGACCATCGACCCTATCTGTTCCCTGTGACACCCTGACCATCGACCCTATCTGTACCCTGTGAGACCCTGACCTCTGACCCTATCTGTACCCTGTGAAACCCTGACCTCTGACCCTATCTGTACCCTGTGAAACCCTGACCGTCGACCCTATCTGTTCCCTGTGAAACCCTGACCACTGACCCTATCTGTACCCTGTGAAACCCTGACCACTGACCCTATCTGTACCCTGTGAAACCCTGACCATCGACCCTATCTGTACACTGTGAAACGCTGAGCGTCAACCCTATCTGTATCCTGTGAAACCCTGACCACTGACCCTATCTGTACCCTGTGAAACCCTGACCATCGACCCTATCTGTACCCTGTGACACCCTGACCATCGACCCTATCTGTACCCTGTGAGACCCTGACCTCTGACCCTATCTGTACCCTGTGAAACCCTGACCTCTGACCCTATCTGTACCCTGTGAAACCCTGACCGTCGACCCTATCTGTTCCCTGTGAAACCCTGACCACTGACCCTATCTGTACACTGTGAAACCCTGACCATCGACCCTATGTGTACACTGTGAAACGCTGAGCGTCGACCCTATCTGTATCCTGTGAAACCCTGACCACTGACCCTATCTGTACCCTGTGAAACCCTGACCACTGACCCTATCTGTACCCTGTGAAACCCTGACCATCGACCCTATCTGTACACTGTGAAACGCTGAGCATCAACCCTATCTGTATCCTGTGAAACCCTGACCTCTGACCCTATCTGTACCGTGCAACCCTGACCTCTGACCCTATCTGTACCCTGTGAAACCCTGACCACTGACCCTATCTGTACCCTGTGAAACCCTGACCATCGACACTATCTGTACCCTGTGAAACCCTGAACTCTGACCCTATCTGTACCCTGTGAAACCCTGACCACTGACCCTATCTGTACCCTGTGAAACCCTGACCATCGACCCTATCTGTACCCTGAGAAACCCTGACCTCTTACCCTATCTGTACCCTGTGAAACCCTGACCGTCAACCCTGTCTGTATCCTGTGAAACCCTGACCTCTGACCCTATCTGTACCCTGTGAAACCCTGACCACTGACCCTATCTGTACCCTGTGAAACCCTGACCACTGTCCCTATCTGTACCCTGTGAAACCCTGACCTCTGACCCCATCTGTACCCTGTGAAACCCTGACCGTCGACCCTATCTGTTCCCTGTGAAACCCTGACCTCTGACCGTATCTGTACCCTGTGAAACCCTGACCACTGACTCTATCTGTACCCTGTGAAACCCTGACCACTGACCCTATCTGTACCCTGTGAAACCACGACCGTCGACCCTATCTGTTCCCTGTGAAACCCTGACCTCTGACCCTATCTGTACCCTGTGAAACCCTGAGCGTCAACCCTATCTGTACATTGTGAAACCCTGAACACTGACCCTATCTGTACCCTGTGAAACGCTGAGCGTCAACCCTATCTGTACCCTGTGAAACCCTGACCACTGACCCTATCTGTGCCCTGTGAAACCCTGACCACTGACCCTATCTGTACCCTGTGAAACCCTGACCACTGACCCTATCTGTACCCTATGAAACCCTGACCACTGACCCTATCTGTACCATGTGAAACCCTGACCTGACCCTATCTGTACCCTGTGAAACCCTGACCACTGACCCTATCTGTACCCTGTGAAACCCTGACCATCGACCCTATCTGTACCCTGTGAAACCCTGACCATCGACCCTATCTGTACCCTGTGAAACCCTGACCACTGACCCTATCTGTACCCTGTGAAACCCTGACCATCGACCCTATCTGTACCCTGTGACACCCTGACCATCGACCCTATCTGTACCCTGTGAGACCCTGACCTCTGACCCTATCTGTACCCTGTGAAACCCTGACCTCTAACCCTATCTGTACCCTGTGAAACCCTGACCGTCGACTCTATCTGTTCCCTGTGAAACCCTGACCACTGACCCTATCTGTACACTGTGAAACCCTGACCATCGACCCTATGTGAACACTGTGAAACGCTGAGCGTCGACCCTATCTGTATCCTGTGAAACCCTGACCTCTGACCCTATCTGTACCGTGCAACCCTGACCTCTGACCCTATCTGTTCCCTGTGAAACCCTGACCACTGACCCTATCTGTACACTGTGAAACCCTGACCATCGACCCTATCTGTACACTGTGAAACGCTGAGCGTCGACCCTATCTGTATCCTGTGAAACCCTGACCACTGACCCTATCTGTACCCTGTGAAACCCTGACCACTGACCCTATCTGTACCCTGTGAAACCCTGACCATCGACCCTATCTGTACAGTGTGAAACGCTGAGCGTCCACCCTATCTGTATCCTGTGAAACCCTGACCTCTGACCCTATCTGTACCGTGAAACCCTGACCTCTGACCCTATCTGTACCCTGTGAAACCCTGACCACTGACCCTATCTGTACCCTGTGAAACCCTGACCATCGACCCTATCTGTACCCTGTGAAACCCTGACCTCTTACCCTATCTGTACCCTGTGAAACCCTGACCGTCAACCCTGTCTGTATCCTGTGAAACCCTGACCTCTGACCCTATCTGTACCCTGTGAAACCCTGACCACTGACCCTATCTGTACCCTGTGAAACCCTGACCACTGTCCCTATCTGTACCCTGTGAAACCCTGACCTCTGACCCCATCTGTACCCTGTGAAACCCTGACCGTCGACCCTATCTGTTCCCTGTGAAACCCTGACCACTGACCCTATCTGTACCCTGTGAAACCCTGACCTCTGACTCTATCTGTACCCTGTGAAACCCTGACCACTGACCCTATCTGTACCCTGTGAAACCCCGACCGTCGACCCTATCTGTTCCCTGTGAAACCCTGACCTCTGACCCTATCTGTACCCTGTGAAACCCTGAGCGTCAACCCTATCTGTACCTTGTGAAACCCTGACCACTGACCCTATCTGTACCCTGTGAAACGCTGAGCGTCAACCCTATCTGTACCCTGTGAAACCCTGACCACTGACCCTATCTGTGCCCTTTGAACCCCTGACCACTGACCCTATCTGTACCCTGTGAAACCCTGACCACTGACCCTATCTGTACCCTATGAAACCCTGACCACTGACCCTATCTGTACCATGTGAAACCCTGACCTGACCCTATCTGTACCCTGTGAAACCCTGACCACTGACCCTATCTGTACCCTGTGAAACCCTGACCATCGACCCTATCTGTACCCTGTGAAACCCTGACCATCGACCCTATCTGTACCCTGTGAAACCCTGACCACTGACCCTATCTGTACCCTGTGAAACCCTGACCATCGACCCTATCTGTTCCCTGTGACACCCTGACCATCGACCCTATCTGTACCCTGTGAGACCCTGACCTCTGACCCTATCTGTACCCTGTGAAACCCTGACCTCTGACCCTATCTGTACCCTGTGAAACCCTGACCGTCGACCCTATCTGTTCCCTGTGAAACCCTGACCACTGACCCTATCTGTACCCTGTGAAACCCTGACCACTGACCCTATCTGTACCCTGTGAAACCCTGACCATCGACCCTATCTGTACACTGTGAAACGCTGAGCGTCAACCCTATCTGTATCCTGTGAAACCCTGACCTCTGACCCTATCTGTACCGTGCAACCCTGACCTCTGACCCTATCTGTACCCTGTGAAACCCTGACCACTGACCCTATCTGTACCCTGTGAAACCCTGACCATCGACCCTATCTGTACCCTGTGAAACCCTGAACTCTGACCCTATCTGTACCCTGTGAAACCCTGACCGTCAACCCTGTCTGTATCCTGTGAAACCCTGACCTCTGACCCTATCTGTACCCTGTGAAACCCTGACCACTGACCCTATCTGTACCCTGTGAAACCCTGACCACTGTCCCTATCTGTACCCTGTGAAACCCTGACCTCTGACCCTATCTGTACCCTGTGAAACCCTGACCGTCGACCCTATCTGTTCCCTGTGAAACCCTGACCACTGACCCTATCTGTACCCTGTGAAACCCTGACCTCTGACTCTATCTGTACCCTGTGAAACCCTGACCACTGACCCTATCTGTACCCTGTGAAACCCCGACCGTCGACCCTATCTGTTCCCTGTGAAACCCTGACCTCTGACCCTATCTGTACCCTGTGAAACCCTGAGCGTCAACCCTATCTGTACCTTGTGAAACCCTGACCACTGACCCTATCTGTACCCTGTGAAACGCTGAGCGTCAACCCTATCTGTACCCTGTGAAACCCTGACCACTGACCCTATCTGTACCCTGTGAAACCCTGACCACTGACCCTATCTGTACCCTATGTAACCCTGACCTCTGACCCTATCTGTACCATGTGAAACCCTGACCTGACCCTATCTGTACCCTGTGAAACCCTGACCACTGACCCTATTTGTACCCTGTGAAACCCTGACCACTGACCCTATCTGTACCCTGTGAAATGCTGACCTCTGCCCTATCTGTACCCTGTGAAATGCTGAACTCTGCCCTATCTGTACCCTGTGAAACCCTGACCTGACCCTATCTGTACCCTGTGAAACCCTGACCACTGACCCTATTTGTACCCTGTGAAACCCTGACCATCGACCCTATCTGTACGCTGTGAAACCCTGACCGTCGACCCTATCTGTACCCTCTGAAACCCAGACCTCTGACCCTATCTGTACCCTGTGAAATGCTGACCTCTGCCCTATCTGTACCCTGTGAAATGCTGAACTCTGCCCTATCTGTACCCTGTGAAACCCTGACCTGACCCTATCTGTACCCTGTGAAACCCTGACCACTGACCCTATTTGTACCCTGTGAAACCCTGACCATCGACCCTATCTGTACGCTGTGAAACCCTGACCGTCGACCCTATCTGTACCCTGTGAAACCCTGACCTCTGACCCTATCTGTACCCTGTGAAACCCTGACCTCTGACCCTATCTGTACCCTGTGAAATGCTGACCTCTGCCCTATCTGTACCCTGTGAAATGCTGACCTCTGCCCTATCTGTACCCTGTGAAACCCTGACCACTGACCCTATCTGTACCCTGTGAAACCCTGACCACTGACCCTATCTGTACCCTGTGAAACCCTGACCATCGACCCTATCTGTACCCTGTGAAACCCTGACCTCTGACCCTATCTGTACCCTGTGAAACCCTGACCACTGACCCTATCTGTACCCTGTGAAACGCTGAGCGTCAACCCTATCTGTACCCTGTGAAACCCTGACCACTGACCCTATCTGTACCGTGATACCCTGACCATCGACCCTATCTGTACCCTGTGAAACCCTGACCTCTGACCCTATCTGTACCCTGTGAAACCCTGACGATCGACCCTATCTGTACCCTGTGAGACCCTGACCTCTGACCCTATCTGTACCCTGTGAAACCCTGACCTCTGACCCTATCTGTACCGTGAAACCCTGACCTCTGACCCTATCTGTACCCTGTGAAACCCTGACCACTGACCCTATCTGTACCCTGTGAAACCCTGACCATCGACCCTATCTGTACCCTGTGAAACCCTGACCTCTGACCCTATCTGTACCCTGTGAAACCCTGAACGTCAACCCTGTCTGTATCCTGTGAAACCCTGACCTCTGACCCTATCTGTACCCTGTGAAACACTGACCACTGACCCTATCTGTACCCTGTGAAACCCTGACCACTGTCCCTATCTGTACCCTGTGAAACCCTGACGTCTGACCCCATCTGTACCCTGTGAAACCCTGACCGTCGACCCTATCTGTTCCCTGTGAAACCCTGACCACTGACCCTATCTGTACCCTGTGAAACCCTGACCTCTGACTCTATCTGTACCGTGTGAAACCCTGACCACTGACCCTATCTGTACACTGTGAAACCCCGACCGTCGACCCTATCTGTTCCCTGTGAAACCCTGACCTCTGACCCTATCTGTACCCTGTGAAACCCTGAGCGTCAACCCTATCTGTACCTTGTGAAACCCTGACCACTGACCCTATCTGTACCCTGTGAAACGCTGAGCGTCAACCCTATCTGTACCCTGTGAAACCCTGACCACTGACCCTATCTGTGCCCTGTGAAACCCTGACCACTGACCCTATCTGTACCCTATGAAACCCTGACCTCTGACCCTATCTGTACCATGTGAAACCCTGCCCTGACCCTATCTGTACCCTGTGAAACCCTGACCACTGACCCTATCTGTACCCTGTGAAACCCTGACCATTGACCCTATCTGTTCCCTGTGAAACCCTGACCACTGACCCTATCTGTACCCTGTGAAACCCTGACCATCGACCCTATCTGTACAGTGTGAAACGCTGAGCGTCCACCCTATCTGTATCCTGTGAAACCCTGACCTCTGACCCTATCTGTACCGTGAAACCCTGACCTCTGACCCTATCTGTACCCTGTGAAACCCTGACCACTGACCCTATCTGTACCCTGTGAAACCCTGACCATCGACCCTATCTGTACCCTGTGAAACCCTGACCTCTTACCCTATCTGTACCCTGTGAAACCCTGACCGTCAACCCTGTCTGTATCCTGTGAAACCCTGACCTCTGACCCTATCTGTACCCTGTGAAACCCTGACCACTGACCCTATCTGTACCCTGTGAAACCCTGACCACTGTCCCTATCTGTACCCTGTGAAACCCTGACCTCTGACCCCATCTGTACCCTGTGAAACCCTGACCGTCGACCCTATCTGTTCCCTGTGAAACCCTGACCACTGACCCTATCTGTACCCTGTGAAACCCTGACCTCTGACTCTATCTGTACCCTGTGAAACCCTGACCACTGACCCTATCTGTACCCTGTGAAACCCCGACCGTCGACCCTATCTGTTCCCTGTGAAACCCTGACCTCTGACCCTATCTGTACCCTGTGAAACCCTGAGCGTCAACCCTATCTGTACCTTGTGAAACCCTGACCACTGACCCTATCTGTACCCTGTGAAACGCTGAGCGTCAACCCTATCTGTACCCTGTGAAACCCTGACCACTGACCCTATCTGTACCCTGTGAAACCCTGACCTCTGACCCTATCTGTACCCTGTGAAACCCTGACCACTGACCCTATCTGTACCCTGTGAAACCCTGACCACTGACCCTATCTGTGCCCTGTGAAACCCTGACCACTGACCCTATCTGTACCCTGTGAAACCCTGACCACTGACCCTATCTGTACCCTATGAAACCCTGACCACTGACCCTATCTGTACCATGTGAAACCCTGACCTGACCCTATCTGTACCCTGTGAAACCCTGACCACTGACCCTATCTGTACCCTGTGAAACCCTGACCATCGACCCTATCTGTACCCTGTGAAACCCTGACCATCGACCCTATCTGTACCCTGTGAAACCCTGACCACTGACCCTATCTGTACCCTGTGAAACCCTGACCATCGACCCTATCTGTTCCCTGTGACACCCTGACCATCGACCCTATCTGTACCCTGTGAGTCCCTGACCTCTGACCCTATCTGTACCCTGTGAAACCCTGACCTCTGACCCTATCTGTACCCTGTGAAACCCTGACCGTCGACCCTATCTGTTCCCTGTGAAACCCTGACCACTGACCCTATCTGTTCAGTGTGAAACCCTGACCATCGACCCTATCTGTACCCTGTGAAACTCTGACCACTGACCCTATCTGTACCCTGTGAAACCCTGACCATCGACCCTATCTGTACACTGTGAAACGCTGAGCGTCGACCCTATCTGTATCCTGTGAAACCCTGACCACTGACCCTATCTGTACCCTGTGAAACCCTGACCACTGACCCTATCTGTACCCTGTGAAACCCTGACCATCGACCCTATCTGTACACTGTGAAACGCTGAGCGTCAACCCTATCTGTATCCTGTGAAACCCTGACCTCTGACCCTATCTGTACCGTGCAACCCTGACCTCTGACCCTATCTGTACCCTGTGAAACCCTGACCACTGACCCTATCTGTACCCTGTGAAACCCTGACCATCGACCCTATCTGTACCCTGTGAAACCCTGACCTCTGACCCTATCTGTACCCTGTGAAACCCTGAGCGTCAACCCTATCTGTACCTTGTGAAACCCTGACCACTGACCCTATCTGTACCCTGTGAAACGCTGAGCGTCAACCCTATCTGTACCCTGTGAAACCCTGACCACTGACCCTATCTGTACCCTGTGAAACCCTGACCACTGAACCTATCTGTACCCTGTGAAACCCTGACCACTGACCCTATCTGTACCCTGTGAAACCCTGACCATCGACCCTATCTGTACCCTGAGAAACCCTGACCTCTTACCCTATCTGTACCCTGTGAAACCCTGACCGTCAACCCTGTCTGTATCCTGTGAAACCCTGACCTCTGACCCTATCTGTACCCTGTGAAACCCTGACCACTGACCCTATCTGTACCCTGTGAAACCCTGACCACTGTCCCTATCTGTACCCTGTGAAACCCTGACCTCTGACCCCATCTGTACCCTGTGAAACCCTGACCGTCGACCCTATCTGTTCCCTGTGAAACCCTGACCTCTGACCGTATCTGTACCCTGTGAAACCCTGACCACTGACTCTATCTGTACCCTGTGAAACCCTGACCACTGACCCTATCTGTACCCTGTGAAACCACGACCGTCGACCCTATCTGTTCCCTGTGAAACCCTGACCTCTGACCCTATCTGTACCCTGTGAAACCCTGAGCGTCAACCCTATCTGTACCCTGTGAAACCCTGACCACTGACCCTATCTGTGCCCTGTGAAACCCTGACCACTGACCCTATCTGTACCCTGTGAAACCCTGACCACTGACCCTATCTGTACCCTATGAAACCCTGACCACTGACCCTATCTGTACCATGTGAAACCCTGACCTGACCCTATCTGTACCCTGTGAAACCCTGACCACTGACCCTATCTGTACCCTGTGAAACCCTGACCATCGACCCTATCTGTACCCTGTGAAACCCTGACCATCGACCCTATCTGTACCCTGTGACACCCTGACCATCGACCCTATCTGTACCCTGTGAGACCCTGACCTCTGACCCTATCTGTACCCTGTGAAACCCTGACCTCTAACCCTATCTGTACCCTGTGAAACCCTGACCGTCGACTCTATCTGTTCCCTGTGAAACCCTGACCACTGACCCTATCTGTACACTGTGAAACCCTGACCATCGACCCTATGTGAACACTGTGAAACGCTGAGCGTCGACCCTATCTGTATCCTGTGAAACCCTGACCTCTGACCCTATCTGTACCGTGCAACCCTGACCTCTGACCCTATCTGATCCCTGTGAAACCCTGACCACTGACCCTATCTGTACACTGTGAAACCCTGACCATCGACCCTATCTGTACACTGTGAAACGCTGAGCGTCGACCCTATCTGTATCCTGTGAAACCCTGACCACTGACCCTATCTGTACCCTGTGAAACCCTGACCACTGACCCTATCTGTACCCTGTGAAACCCTGACCATCGACCCTATCTGTACAGTGTGAAACGCTGAGCGTCCACCCTATCTGTATCCTGTGAAACCCTGACCTCTGACCCTATCTGTACCGTGAAACCCTGACCTCTGACCCTATCTGTACCCTGTGAAACCCTGACCACTGACCCTATCTGTACCCTGTGAAACCCTGACCATCGACCCTATCTGTACCCTGTGAAACCCTGACCTCTTACCCTATCTGTACCCTGTGAAACCCTGACCGTCAACCCTGTCTGTATCCTGTGAAACCCTGACCTCTGACCCTATCTGTACCCTGTGAAACCCTGACCACTGACCCTATCTGTACCCTGTGAAACCCTGACCACTGTCCCTATCTGTACCCTGTGAAACCCTGACCTCTGACCCCATCTGTACCCTGTGAAACCCTGACCGTCGACCCTATCTGTTCCCTGTGAAACCCTGACCACTGACCCTATCTGTACCCTGTGAAACCCTGACCTCTGACTCTATCTGTACCCTGTGAAACCCTGACCACTGACCCTATCTGTACCCTGTGAAACCCCGACCGTCGACCCTATCTGTTCCCTGTGAAACCCTGACCTCTGACCCTATCTGTACCCTGTGAAACCCTGAGCGTCAACCCTATCTGTACCTTGTGAAACCCTGACCACTGACCCTATCTGTACCCTGTGAAACGCTGAGCGTCAACCCTATCTGTACCCTGTGAAACCCTGACCACTGACCCTATCTGTGCCCTTTGAAACCCTGACCACTGACCCTATCTGTACCCTGTGAAACCCTGACCACTGACCCTATCTGTACCCTATGAAACCCTGACCACTGACCCTATCTGTACCATGTGAAACCCTGACCTGACCCTATCTGTACCCTGTGAAACCCTGACCACTGACCCTATCTGTACCCTGTGAAACCCTGACCATCGACCCTATCTGTACCCTGTGAAACCCTGACCATCGACCCTATCTGTACCCTGTGAAACCCTGACCACTGACCCTATCTGTACCCTGTGAAACCCTGACCATCGACCCTATCTGTTCCCTGTGACACCCTGACCATCGACCCTATCTGTACCCTGTGAGACCCTGACCTCTGACCCTATCTGTACCCTGTGAAACCCTGACCTCTGACCCTATCTGTACCCTGTGAAACCCTGACCGTCGACCCTATCTGTTCCCTGTGAAACCCTGACCACTGACCCTATCTGTACCCTGTGAAACCCTGACCACTGACCCTATCTGTACCCTGTGAAACCCTGACCATCGACCCTATCTGTACACTGTGAAACGCTGAGCGTCAACCCTATCTGTATCCTGTGAAACCCTGACCTCTGACCCTATCTGTACCGTGCAACCCTGACCTCTGACCCTATCTGTACCCTGTGAAACCCTGACCACTGACCCTATCTGTACCCTGTGAAACCCTGACCATCGACCCTATCTGTACCCTGTGAAACCCTGAACTCTGACCCTATCTGTACCCTGTGAAACCCTGACCGTCAACCCTGTCTGTATCCTGTGAAACCCTGACCTCTGACCCTATCTGTACCCTGTGAAACCCTGACCACTGACCCTATCTGTACCCTGTGAAACCCTGACCACTGTCCCTATCTGTACCCTGTGAAACCCTGACCTCTGACCCTATCTGTACCCTGTGAAACCCTGACCGTCGACCCTATCTGTTCCCTGTGAAACCCTGACCACTGACCCTATCTGTACCCTGTGAAACCCTGACCTCTGACTCTATCTGTACCCTGTGAAACCCTGACCACTGACCCTATCTGTACCCTGTGAAACCCCGACCGTCGACCCTATCTGTTCCCTGTGAAACCCTGACCTCTGACCCTATCTGTACCCTGTGAAACCCTGAGCGTCAACCCTATCTGTACCTTGTGAAACCCTGACCACTGACCCTATCTGTACCCTGTGAAACGCTGAGCGTCAACCCTATCTGTACCCTGTGAAACCCTGACCACTGACCCTATCTGTACCCTGTGAAACCCTGACCACTGACCCTATCTGTACCCTGTGAAACCCTGACCACTGACCCTATCTGTACCCTATGTAACCCTGACCTCTGACCCTATCTGTACCATGTGAAACCCTGACCTGACCCTATCTGTACCCTGTGAAACCCTGACCACTGACCCTATTTGTACCCTGTGAAACCCTGACCATCGACCCTATCTGTACGCTGTGAAACCCTGACCGTCGACCCTATCTGTACCCTCTGAAACCCAGACCTCTGACCCTATCTGTACCCTGTGAAATGCTGACCTCTGCCCTATCTGTACCCTGTGAAATGCTGAACTCTGCCCTATCTGTACCCTGTGAAACCCTGACCTGACCCTATCTGTACCCTGTGAAACCCTGACCACTGACCCTATTTGTACCCTGTGAAACCCTGACCATCGACCCTATCTGTACGCTGTGAAACCCTGACCGTCGACCCTATCTGTACCCTGTGAAACCCTGACCTCTGACCCTATCTGTACCCTGTGAAACCCTGACCTCTGACCCTATCTGTACCCTGTGAAATGCTGACCTCTGCCCTATCTGTACCCTGTGAAATGCTGACCTCTGCCCTATCTGTACCCTGTGAAACCCTGACCACTGACCCTATCTGTACCCTGTGAAACCCTGACCACTGACCCTATCTGTACCCTGTGAAACCCTGACCATCGACCCTATCTGTACGCTGTGAAACCCTGACCGTCGACCCTATCTGTACCCTGTGAAACCCTGACCTCTGACCCTATCTGTACCCTGTGAAACCCTGACCACTGACCCTATCTGTACCCTGTGAAACGCTGAGCGTCAACCCTATCTGTACCCTGTGAAACCCTGACCACTGACCCTATCTGTACCGTGATACCCTGACCATCGACCCTATCTGTACCCTGTGAAACCCTGACCTCTGACCCTATCTGTACCCTGTGAAACCCTGACCATCGACCCTATCTGTACCCTGTGACACCCTGACGATCGACCCTATCTGTACCCTGTGAGACCCTGACCTCTGACCCTATCTGTACCCTGTGAAACCCTGACCTCTGACCCTATCTGTACCGTGAAACCCTGACCTCTGACCCTATCTGTACCCTGTGAAACCCTGACCACTGACCCTATCTGTACCCTGTGAAACCCTGACCATCGACCCTATCTGTACCCTGTGAAACCCTGACCTCTGACCCTATCTGTACCCTGTGAAACCCTGAACGTCAACCCTGTCTGTATCCTGTGAAACCCTGACCTCTGACCCTATCTGTACCCTGTGAAACACTGACCACTGACCCTATCTGTACCCTGTGAAACCCTGACCACTGTCCCTATCTGTACCCTGTGAAACCCTGACGTCTGACCCCATCTGTACCCTGTGAAACCCTGACCGTCGACCCTATCTGTTCCCTGTGAAACCCTGACCACTGACCCTATCTGTACCCTGTGAAACCCTGACCTCTGACTATATCTGTACCGTGTGAAACCCTGACCACTGACCCTATCTGTACACTGTGAAACCCCGACCGTCGACCCTATCTGTTCCCTGTGAAACCCTGACCTCTGACCCTATCTGTACCCTGTGAAACCCTGAGCGTCAACCCTATCTGTACCTTGTGAAACCCTGACCACTGACCCTATCTGTACCCTGTGAAACGCTGAGCGTCAACCCTATCTGTACCCTGTGAAACCCTGACCACTGACCCTATCTGTGCCCTGTGAAACCCTGACCACTGACCCTATCTGTACCCTATGAAACCCTGACCTCTGACCCTATCTGTACCATGTGAAACCCTGCCCTGACCCTATCTGTACCCTGTGAAACCCTGACCACTGACCCTATCTGTACCCTGTGAAACCCTGACCATTGACCCTATCTGTTCCCTGTGAAACCCTGACCACTGACCCTATCTGTACCCTGTGAAACCCTGACCATCGACCCTATCTGTACAGTGTGAAACGCTGAGCGTCCACCCTATCTGTATCCTGTGAAACCCTGACCTCTGACCCTATCTGTACCGTGAAACCCTGACCTCTGACCCTATCTGTACCCTGTGAAACCCTGACCACTGACCCTATCTGTACCCTGTGAAACCCTGACCATCGACCCTATCTGTACCCTGTGAAACCCTGACCTCTTACCCTATCTGTACCCTGTGAAACCCTGACCGTCAACCCTGTCTGTATCCTGTGAAACCCTGACCTCTGACCCTATCTGTACCCTGTGAAACCCTGACCACTGACCCTATCTGTACCCTGTGAAACCCTGACCACTGTCCCTATCTGTACCCTGTGAAACCCTGACCTCTGACCCCATCTGTACCCTGTGAAACCCTGACCGTCGACCCTATCTGTTCCCTGTGAAACCCTGACCACTGACCCTATCTGTACCCTGTGAAACCCTGACCTCTGACTCTATCTGTACCCTGTGAAACCCTGACCACTGACCCTATCTGTACCCTGTGAAACCCCGACCGTCGACCCTATCTGTTCCCTGTGAAACCCTGACCTCTGACCCTATCTGTACCCTGTGAAACCCTGAGCGTCAACCCTATCTGTACCTTGTGAAACCCTGACCACTGACCCTATCTGTACCCTGTGAAACGCTGAGCGTCAACCCTATCTGTACCCTGTGAAACCCTGACCACTGACCCTATCTGTACCCTGTGAAACCCTGACCTCTGACCCTATCTGTACCCTGTGAAACCCTGACCACTGACCCTATCTGTACCCTGTGAAACCCTGACCACTGACCCTATCTGTGCCCTGTGAAACCCTGACCACTGACCCTATCTGTACCCTGTGAAACCCTGACCACTGACCCTATCTGTACCCTATGAAACCCTGACCACTGACCCTATCTGTACCATGTGAAACCCTGACCTGACCCTATCTGTACCCTGTGAAACCCTGACCACTGACCCTATCTGTACCCTGTGAAACCCTGACCATCGACCCTATCTGTACCCTGTGAAACCCTGACCATCGACCCTATCTGTACCCTGTGAAACCCTGACCACTGACCCTATCTGTACCCTGTGAAACCCTGACCATCGACCCTATCTGTTCCCTGTGACACCCTGACCATCGACCCTATCTGTACCCTGTGAGTCCCTGACCTCTGACCCTATCTGTACCCTGTGAAACCCTGACCTCTGACCCTATCTGTACCCTGTGAAACCCTGACCGTCGACCCTATCTGTTCCCTGTGAAACCCTGACCACTGACCCTATCTGTTCAGTGTGAAACCCTGACCATCGACCCTATCTGTACCCTGTGAAACTCTGACCACTGACCCTATCTGTACCCTGTGAAACCCTGACCATCGACCCTATCTGTACACTGTGAAACGCTGAGCGTCGACCCTATCTGTATCCTGTGAAACCCTGACCACTGACCCTATCTGTACCCTGTGAAACCCTGACCACTGACCCTATCTGTACCCTGTGAAACCCTGACCATCGACCCTATCTGTACACTGTGAAACGCTGAGCGTCAACCCTATCTGTATCCTGTGAAACCCTGACCTCTGACCCTATCTGTACCGTGCAACCCTGACCTCTGACCCTATCTGTACCCTGTGAAACCCTGACCACTGACCCTATCTGTACCCTGTGAAACCCTGACCATCGACCCTATCTGTACCCTGTGAAACCCTGAACTCTGACCCTATCTGTACCCTGTGAAACCCTGACCGTCAACCCTGTCTGTATCCTGTGAAACCCTGACCTCTGACCCTATCTGTACCCTGTGAAACCCTGACCACTGACCCTATCTGTACCCTGTGAAACCCTGACCACTGTCCCTATCTGTACCCTGTGAAACCCTGACCTCTGACCCTATCTGTACCCTGTGAAACCCTGACCGTCGACCCTATCTGTTCCCTGTGAAACCCTGACCACCGACCCTATCTGTACCCTGTGAAACCCTGACCTCTGACTCTATCTGTACCCTGTGAAACCCTGACCACTGACCCTATCTGTACCCTGTGAAACCCCGACCGTCGACCCTATCTGTTCCCTGTGAAACCCTGACCTCTGACCCTATCTGTACCCTGTGAAACCCTGAGCGTCAACCCTATCTGTACCTTGTGAAACCCTGACCACTGACCCTATCTGTACCCTGTGAAACGCTGAGCGTCAACCCTATCTGTACCCTGTGAAACCCTGACCACTGACCCTATCTGTACCCTGTGAAACCCTGACCACTGAACCTATCTGTACCCTGTGAAACCCTGACCACTGACCCTATCTGTACCCTATGTAACCCTGACCTCTGACCCTATCTGTACCATGTGAAACCCTGACCTGACCCTATCTGTACCCTGTGAAACCCTGACCACTGACCCTATTTGTACCCTGTGAAACCCTGACCATCGACCCTATCTGTACGCTGTGAAACCCTGACCGTCGACCCTATCTGTACCCTGTGAAACCCTGACCTCTGACCCTATCTGTACCCTGTGAAATGCTGACCTCTGCCCTATCTGTACCCTGTGAAATGCTGACCTCTGCCCTATCTGTACCCTGTGAAACCCTGACCTGACCCTATCTGTACCCTGTGAAACCCTGACAACTGACCCTATTTGTACCCTGTGAAACCCTGACCATCGACCCTATCTGTACGCTGTGAAACCCTGACCGTCGACCCTATCTGTACCCTGTGAAACCCTGACCTCTGACCCTATCTGTACCCTGTGAAACCCTGACCTCTGACCCTATCTGTACCCTGTGAAATGCTGACCTCTGCCCTATCTGTACCCTGTGAAACCCTGACCTCTGACCCTATCTGTACCCTGTGAAACCCTGACCACTGACCCTATCTGTACCCTGTGAAACCCTGACCATCGACCCTATCTGTACGCTGTGAAACCCTGACCGTCGACCCTATCTGTACCCTGTGAAACCCTGACCTCTGACCCTATCTGTACCCTGTGAAACCCTGACCACTGACCCTATCTGTACCCTGTGAAACGCTGAGCGTCAACCCTATCTGTACCCTGTGAAACCCTGACCACTGACCCTATCTGTACCGTGATACCCTGACCATCGACCCTATCTGTACCCTGTGAAACCCTGACCTCTGACCCTATCTGTACCCTGTGAAACCCTGACCACTGTCCCTATCTGTACCCTGTGAAACCCTGACCATCGACCCTATCTGTACCCTGTGAAACCCTGACCATCGACCCTATCTGTACCCTGTGAAACCCTGACCACTGACCCTATCTGTACCCTGTGACACCCTGACGATCGACCCTATCTGTACCCTGTGAGACCCTGACCTCTGACCCTATCTGTACCCTGTGAAACCCTGACCTCTGACCCTATCTGTACCGTGAAACCCTGACCTCTGACTCTATCTGTACCCTGTGAAACCCTGACCACTGACCCTATCTGTACACTGTGAAACCCCGACCGTCGACCCTATCTGTTCCCTGTGAAACCCTGACCTCTGACCCTATCTGTACCCTGTGAAACCCTGAGCGTCAACCCTATCTGTACCTTGTGAAACCCTGACCACTGACCCTATCTGTACCCTGTGAAACGCTGAGCGTCAACCCTATCTGTACCCTGTGAAACCCTGACCACTGACCCTATCTGTGCCCTGTGAAACCCTGACCACTGACCCTATCTGTACCCTATGAAACCCTGACCTCTGACCCTATCTGTACCATGTGAAACCCTGACCTGACCCTATCTGTACCCTGTGAAACCCTGACCACTGACCCTATCTGTACCCTGTGAAAACCTGACCATCGACCCTATCTGTACGCTGTGAAACCCTGACCGTCGACCCTATCTGTACCCTGTGAAACCCTGACCTCTGACCCTATCTGTACCCTGTGAAACCCTGACCACTGACCCTATCTGTACCCTGTGAAACGCTGAGCGTCAACCCTATCTGTACCCTGTGAAACCCTGACCACTGACCCTATCTGTACCGTGATACCCTGACCATCGACCCTATCTGTACCCTGTGAAACCCTGACCTCTGACCCTATCTGTACCCTGTGACACCCTGACCATCGACCCTATCTGTACCCTGTGAGACCCTGACCTCTGACCCTATCTGTACCCTGTGAAACCCTGACCTCTGACCCTATCTGTACCCTGTGAAACCCTGACCGTCGACCCTATCTGTTCCCTGTGAAACCCTGACCACTGACCCTATCTGTACACTGTGAAACCCTGACCGTCGACCCTATCTGTTCCCTGTGAAACCCTGACCACTGACCCTATCTGTATCCTGTGAAACCCTGACCACTGACCCTATCTGTACCCTGTGAAACCCTGACCACTGACCCTATCTGTACCCTGTGAAACCCTGACCATCGACCCTATCTGTACACTGTGAAACGCTGAGCGTCCACCCTATCTGTATCCTGTGAAACCCTGACCTCTGACCCTATCTGTACCGTGAAACCCTGACCTCTGACCCTATCTGTACCCTGTGAAACCCTGACCACTGACCCTATCTGTACCCTGTGAAACCCTGACCATCGACCCTATCTGTACCCTGTGAAACCCTGACCTCTTACCCTATCTGTACCCTGTGAAACCCTGACCGTCAACCCTGTCTGTATCCTGTGAAACCCTGACCTCTGACCCTATCTGTACCCTGTGAAACCCTGACCACTGACCCTATCTGTACCCTGTGAAACCCTGACCACTGTCCCTATCTGTACCCTGTGAAACCCTGACCTCTGACCCCATCTGTACCCTGTGAAACCCTGACCGTCGACCCTATCTGTTCCCTGTGAAACCCTGACCACTGACCCTATCTGTACCCTGTGAAACCCTGACCTCTGACTCTATCTGTACCCTGTGAAACCCTGAACACTGACCCTATCTGTACCCTGTGAAACCCTGAGCGTCAACCCTATCTGTACCTTGTGAAACCCTGACCACTGACCCTATCTGTACCCTGTGAAACGCTGAGCGTCAACCCTATCTGTACCCTGTGAAACCCTGACCACTGACCCTATCTGTGCCCTGTGAAACCCTGACCACTGACCCTATCTGTACCCTGTGAAACCCTGACCACTGACCCTATCTGTACCCTATGAAACCCTGACCTCTGACCCTATCTGTACCATGTGAAACCCTGACCTGACCCTATCTGTACCCTGTGAAACCCTGACCACTGACCCTATCTGTACCCTGTGAAACCCTGACCATCGACCCTATCTGTACGCTGTGAAACCCTGACCGTCGACCCTATCTGTACCCTGTGAAACCCTGACCACTGACCCTATCTGTACCCTGTGAAACGCTGAGCGTCAACCCTATCTGTACCCTGTGAAACCCTGACCACTGACCCTATCTGTACCGTGATACCCTGACCATCGACCCTATCTGTACCCTGTGAAACCCTGACCTCTGACCCTATCTGTACCCTGTGAAACCCTGACCATCGACCCTATCTGTACCCTGTGAAACCCTGACCATCGACCCTATCTGTACCCTGTGAAACCCTGACCACTGACCCTATCTGTACCCTGTGAAACCCTGACCATCGACCCTATCTGTACCCTGTGACACCCTGATCACTGACCCTATGAAACCCTGACCACTGACCCTATCTGTTCCCTGTGAAACCCTGACCATCGACCCTATCTGTACCCTGTGAAACCCTGACCACTGACCCTATCTGTACCCTGTGAAACCCTGACCATCGACCCTATCTGTACCCTGTGAAACCCTGACCACTGACCCTATCTGTACCCTGTGAAACCCTGACCATCGACCCTATCTGTACCCTGTGAAACCCTGACCACTGACCCTATCTGTACCCTGTGAAACCCTGACCATCGACCCTATCTGTACCCTGTGAGACCCTGACCTCTGACCCTATCTGTACCCTGTGAAACCCTGACCTCTGACCCTATCTGTACCCTGTGAAACCCTGACCGTCGACCCTATCTGTTCCCTGTGAAACCCTGACCTCTGACCCTATCTGTACCCTGTGAAACCCTGACCATCGACCCTATCTGTACACTGTGAAACGCTGAGCGTCGACCCTATCTGTATCCTGTGAAACCCTGACCACTGACCCTATCTGTACCCTGTGAAACCCTGACCATCGACCCTATCTGTACACTGTGAAACGCTGAGCGTCAACCCTATCTGTATCCTGTGAAACCCTGACCTCTGACCCTATCTGTACCGTGAAACCCTGACCTCTGACCCTATCTGTACCCTGTGAAACCCTGACCACTGACCCTATCTGTACCCTGTGAAACCCTGACCATCGACCCTATCTGTACCCTGTGAAACCCTGAACTCTGACCCTATCTGTACCCTGTGAAACCCTGACCGTCAACCCTATCTGTATCCTGTGAAACCCTGACCACTGACCCTATCTGTACCCTGTGAAACCCCGACCGTCGACCCTATCTGTTCCCTGTGAAACCCTGACCTCTGACCCTATTTGTACCCTGTGAAACCCTGAGCGTCAACCCTATCTGTACCTTGTGAAACCCTGACCACTGACCCTATCTGTACCCTGTGAAACGCTGAGCGTCAACCCTATCTGTACCCTGTGAAACCCTGACCACTGACCCTATCTGTACCCTGTGAAACCCTGACCACTGACCCTATCTGTACCCTGTGAAACCCTGACCACTGACCCTATCTGTACCCTATGAAACCCTGACCTCTGACCCTATCTGTACCATGTGAAACCCTGACCTGACCCTATCTGTACCCTGTGAAACCCTGACCACTGACCCTATTTGTACCCTGTGAAACCCTGACCATCGACCCTATCTGTACGCTGTGAAACCCTGACCGTCGACCCTATCTGTACCCTGTGAAACCCTGACCTCTGACCCTATCTGTACCCTGTGAAACCCTGACCACTGACCCTATCTGTACCCTGTGAAACGCTGAGCGTCAACCCTATCTGTACCCTGTGAAACCCTGACCATTGACCCTATCTGTACCTTGATACCCTGACCATCGACCCTATCTGTACCCTGTGAAACCCTGACCTCTGACCCTATCTGTACCCTGTGAAACCCTGACCATCGACCCTATCTGTACACTGTGAAACGCTGAGCGTCAACCCTATCTGTACCCTGTGAAACCCTGACCATCGACCCTATCTGTACCCTGTTAAACCCTGACCACTGACCCTATCTGTACCCTGTGAAACCCTGACCATCGACCCTATCTGTACCCTGTGACACCCTGACCATCGACCCTATCTGTACCCTGTGACACCCTGACCTCTGACCCTATCTGTACCCTGTGAAACCCTGACCTCTGACCCTATCTGTACCCTGTGAAACCCTGACCGTCGACCCTGTCTGTATCCTGTGAAACCCTGACGTCTGACCCTATCTGTACCCTGTGAAACCCTGACCACTGACCCTATCTGTACCCTGTGAAACCCTGACCTCTGACCCTATCTGTACCCTGTGAAACCCTGACCTCTGACCCTATCTGTTCCCTGTGAAACCCTGACCACTGACCCTATCTGTTCCCTGTGAAACCCTGACCATCGACCCTACCTGTTCCCTGTGAAACCCTGACCACTGACCCTAACTGTACCCTGTGAAACCCTGACCTCTGACCCTATCTGTTCCCTGTGAAACCCTGACCACTGACCCTATCTGCACCCTGTGAAACCCTGACCGTCGACCCTATCTGTTCCCTGTGAAACCCTGACCACTGACCCTATCTGTACCCTGTGAAACCCTGACCTCTGACCCTATCTGTTCCCTGTGAAACCCTGACCACTGACCCTATCTGTACCCTGTGAAACCCTGACCTCTGACCCTATCTGTACCCTGTGAAACCCTGACCACTGACCGTATCTGTACCCTGTGAAACCCTGACCTCTGACCCTATCTGTACCCTGTGAAACCCCGACCGTCGACCCTATCTGTACCCTGTGAAACCCCGACCGTCGACCCTATCTGTACCCTGTGAGACCCTGACCACTGACCCTATCTGTACCCTGTGAAACCCTGACCACTGACCCTATCTGTACCCTGTGAAACCCCGACCGTCGACCCTATCTGTACCCTGTGAAACCCTGACCACTGACCCTATCTGTACCCTGTGAAACCCTGACCTCTGACCCTATCTGTACCCTGTGAGACCCTGACCACTGACCCTATCTGTACCCTGTGAAACCCCGACCGTCGACCCTATCTGTACCCTGTGAAACCCTGACCACTGACCCTATCTGTACCCTGTGAAACCCTGACCACTGACCCTATCTGTACCCTGTGAAACCCTGACCTCTGACCCTATCTGTACCCTGTGAGACCCTGACCACTGACCCTATCTGTACCCTGTGAAACCCCGACCGTCGACCCTATCTGTACCCTGTGAGACCCTGACCACTGACCCTATCTGTACCCTGTGAGACCCTGACCACTGACCCTATCTGTACCCTGTGAAACCCTGACCACTGACCCTATCTGTACCCTGTGAAACCCTGACCACTGACCCTATCTGTTCCCTATGAAACCCCGACCGTCGACCCTGTGAAACCCTGACCGTCGACCCTATCTGTACCCTGTGAGACCCTGACCACTGACCCTATCTGTTCCCTGTGAAACCCTGACCACTGACCCTATCTGTACCCTGTGAAACGCTGACCGTCGACCCTGTGAAACCCTGACCGTCGACCCTGTCTGTTCCTCTCATAATTTAATGTACCTCTCTAATCAGAATCAGGTTTAATATCACTGGCATATGCTGCAATATTTTTGACTGTTTCATTTATTATTATTTCTTTCTTTTTGCATTTGCAGAGTTGGTTGTCTTGCTGATCGTTGAATGCCCAGGTGGGTCATTAATTCTGTTATTCTATTATCGATTTATTTAGCAAGTCTGAAAGAAAAATGAATCGCAGGGTTGTATGTGGTGACGTAGACGTCTGTTCAGTTCTGCCGTGTTTTTAGATTAGATTAGATTATGAAGACACTCAGTCCTCGTTGATTGTCATTTAGAAATGCATGCATTAAGAAATGATACAATGTTCCTCCGGAGTGATATCACAAAATAAAAAACAGGACAAACCAAAGACTCACACTGACAAAACACATAATTATAGCATATAGTTACAGCAGTGCAAAGCAATACCATAATTTGATGAAGCAGTCCATGGGCATGGTTTAAAAAAAAAGTCTCAAGTCCCGATCGACTCCGATAGTCTCGATATCAGGCAGCAAAAGGAGAAACTCTCCCTGCCATAAACCTCCAGGCACTGACAGCTAATGCCTCAGAAGCACCCAACCACAGCAGACTCCAAGTCCGTCTGAAAACTTTGAGCCTCCAACTAGCCCCTCCGATACAGCCTCCCGAGTGCCATCCTCTGCCGAGCGCCTTCGACCTCGTCCCGACCGCTGAAACAAGCAAAGCCGAGGTCTCAGAGGCCTTCTCTCCGGAGATTCCAGACCGCACAGTAGCAGCGGCAGCAAAGCGGGCATTTCAGAAGTTTCTCCAGATGTTCATCCACGCTTTCACATCTGCCTCCATCAAATCAGGATTGTGCACGGATCCCTACTTAACAATTTGCAGATATCCATCTCCAGAGAGGCCGCGCGCGCTGCGTCGCGCCGCCATCTCCTCCTCCTCCAGGTTGCATGACCTGGGCGATCACGGTCCTTCAATGACCTGCATTGTTCCTGGCCGATTTTTTCTACAGAAGTGGTTTACCACTTGCCGCCTTCTGTGCAGTGTCTTTACAAGATGGGGGCACCCAGCCGTTATCAGAAGCTGTCTGCGTGGCGTAGTGGTTAGAAATCCAGGATTTGTGATCTGATAATGACCACCCACCCTCTGCTCCGATGGCCTCACATGACTCTGAGCAGGAGTGGAGGGGTGCTAACTTCGTGATTTACCTTGTGCAAGGGTGACCTGCAGGCTAGCAGAGGGAAGAGGCACCTTACACCTCCTTTGGTAGAAACATATCTCCACTCTGCCACCCTGACATAGATGTTCTTTGTTAATAAATTTAGTTTGAACTTAAGACGGGATGGGAACAGCAAAGTGGTGATGAGAGACAGATGATCTTGGTTCACAACTCAGGCCTAACGAGCAGCTTCAAGTTCACTGAGTAAAGACGTTGTTCGTCTGTCTTTACTGTCTCAGGCTTGGAATAATGGGGGTCAGGAAAATGAAAACACTGGAATCTGTTGTGACAATATCATCACAGGAAAACGTCAATACAAAGTTCCAGAATGAGGATACTGTTCTGTAAACACATAGTCCGAGCATTTCAAACCCAGGACAGAAAATGGGGAGCTAGAATAGAATTTGATCTTTGATCCACTGACAGATGTGGCAGTCACTGATAGTCTCCATGGAGGGTTTCCCTGGTCAATCCAGAGCACAGTGAAGAATCGACCCCTGGCGGTGTGGAGTAACCTACCCACCAGACCAGGTCAGCAGGGGGAAGGGTATTGTCACTGTCGGCAAAACGCAGAAAAGGTCTGTGTTGAAACCTTTACTCACCCTGACACTTCTTGGTGAACTGTTTGATTTTTTCCATCGCATCCGAGTTGCTCACCTTCTGAATCTTAACAGCTGAGTTCTGCTTCTGTTTCCAGAGAATTCGGACAACCACAGTTTTATCACCAAACATTCCCTGGTGAGCAACATCCACCGGCTTATTCCGCTTATCCAAAGACTTTTCCAGCAGGACCACAGCACCGATGTCTTCTCTTCTCACCCCTTGTTTCTCTGTGGTGGAATTACACAGATCTCATTCACCAGGTTATACCCATCTCTGTTATTTCATTTATTCCCATGCTTTTACAAAGAATAAAGGCATAGACTAATGCGAAACAGGGAGGAAAATCAGAAATCAGAGGTGCAAAGGGACTTGGGAGTCCTCATGGAGGATTCTCTGAAGGTTAGCTTGCAGGTTGAGTTGGTGGTGAGGAAGGCAAATGCAATGTTAGCATTTATTTTGAGAGGACTTGTACACAAAAGCAAGGATGTAACGCTGAGGCTTCATAGGGCATCAGTCAGACCCCAGCTGGAGAATTGTGGGCCCCTTATCTAAGAAAAGATATGCTGATATTGGAGAAGGTCCAGAGGAGGTTCACAGGAGTAACTCCAGGAACTAAAGGGTTAATGTAAGAAGAACTTTTGATGAATCTGGGTCTGTACTTGTCGAAGTTTAGAAGAATGAAGAGGAGTGGGACCTCACTGAAGTCTATCGAATACTGCAAAGCCTAGATAGAGTGGATGTGGAGAGGACGTTTCCAATAGTGGGGGATTCTAAGACCAGAGCACACACTCAGTAAAGGGACATTCCTTTAGAACAGAAACAAGAAGGAATTTCTTTAGCCAGAGGGCAGTGACCCAGTGGAATTCATTGCCACAGACAGCTGTGGCTAAGTTTGTGTATATTTAAAGTGGAGGTTTATAGGTTCTGTGAAGGGAAGACAGGAGAATGGGGTTGAGATGGTTTAATTAATCAACCGTATAGTGGAATTGATAGGTCAAATGGCCAAATCTGCTCCTGTTTTTTGTAGTCCAATGTCTTAACATAGCCAATGGAGGAAATGACCCGGTAGGAGACAGTCTTGTGATCGAAGCCCCCAGGAGAGAGTCAGAACTGGAGGGGTCACAGTGAGAGTCTGGGGACTTGATCTGCCAGTACTCCTGGCACAGTCACTGACTGACTAGGCACATTTCCGTTAGTCTCCCAAAACTCCCATCCCAGGCACACATCGGACACGTCCCATGGGGATATTCCATGGGGGCAGTTTACCGTGAGGTATGAGGTACCCCAGCAGCTTCTGTTCCTCCCATGTGAATAAACCCAGTTCAGTCCCCATCCTCTACATCGACACATCTCTGAAGCTGACCAGAGTCCTGTGGGATAAACGTCTTCCTTCCACACTGTCCCATCTCCTGATCACAGGATACCATGAATAGTGGAGTGCAAAATAGGTCCTTCAGCCTACCCAGGCCATGCTGAACTGCCTACTCCCATAGTAACTACCTAGACTATAGCCCTCCGCCTCCCCATGTACCTATCCAAATATCTTCTAAATGTAGCAACTGAATCCACATCCAACACTGGCAGCTCATCTCACACTCTCACCACCTCTTAGTGAAGAAACTCCCCCTCATGTTCCCCTTAAATATTTCACCCTTAACCCATGATCTCTAGTTCCAGACTCACCCAACCTCAGCTCACAGTTACCCTACCTATACCCCTGATAATTTTATATACCTTTATCAAATCTCCCTTCAGTCTTCCTATGCCCCAGGGAATAAGGTCCTAACCTACTCAACCTTTCCCTATAACTTAGGTCCTCACGTCTCGATAACATCCTTTCCTTTGCACACTTTCAATCTTATTGATATCTTTCCCGTACGTGGCTGACCAGAATGCTGCAAATTAGGTTAGAGTAACAGAGTGACCTGGGTGCTGCTGTGTGTCCGACCCACCACGTACATCATCCTGGGCTCAGCACTTTCCACCCGGGCTGTGCCCACCTTCCGGCCCCCACGTGTGTCTGGATAGTGCCGGGGCAATGCTGTGTGTGAAGAGAGTCCTCCCATGCCCACTACATCCCAACAGGAGCTACAGCACGGACAGAGGCAGTGAGCACTGAGGCCTTCAGAAAGGCCCTGGGACTTTCACCCCAAGCATCCTCACAGAACGATCCACACACATTTCCAGTGAAGCAAGGGAGCTCCCACCTCTACACTGGTCACAGGTATTAATACAAGCACCTGTGTCAGGGTGCACCATCATTCCCACAATCCTGAGTGAGAAGTTACAGAACCTGGGCCTCTGTACCTCCTTCTGCAATTGCATCCCCGACTTCCTAACTGGAAGACCACAATCTGTGTGGATTGGTGATAACATCTCCTCCTCGCTGACTATCAACACTGGTGCACCTCAGGGGTGTGTGCTTAGCCCACTGCTCTGCTCTCTCTATACCCATGACTGTGTAGCTAGGCATAGCTCAAATACCATCTATATATGAGCTGATGATAGAACCATTGTTGGTAGAATCTCAGGTGGTGACAAGAGGGCGTAAAGGAGTGAGATATGCCAACTAGTGGAGTGATGTCACAGAAACAACCTGGCACTCAACGTCAGTAAGACAAAAGAGCTGATCGCGGACTTCAGGAAGGGTAAGACGATGGAACACATACCAATCCTCACAGAGGGATCAGAAGTGGAGAAAGTGAGCAGTTTCAAGTTCCTGGGTGTCAAGATCTCTGAGGACCTAACCGGGTCACAACATACCGATGCAGTTATAAAGAAGGCAAGACAGTGACTATACTTCATAAGGAGTTTGAAGAGATTTGGCATATCAACAGATACACTCAAAAACTTCTATAGATGTACCGTGGAGAGCATTCTGACAGGCTGCATCACTGTCTGGTATGGGGGGGGGGGGGGGGGTGGGGGGGAGGTGGCTATTGCACTGGACTGAAAGAAGCTGCAGAGGGTTGTAAGTTTGGTGGGCTCCATCTTGGGTACCAGCCTACTAAGTACCCAGAACATCTTCAGGGAGCTGTGTCTCAGAAAGGTAGCGTCCATTATTAAGGACCCCCAGCATCCAGGGCATACCCTTTTCTCACTGTTACCATCAGGGAGGAGATACAGAAGCCTGAAGGCACACACTCAGCGATTCAGGAACAGCTTCTTCCCCTCTGCCATCCAATTCCTAAATGGACATTGAACCCGTGAACATTACCTCACTTTTTAAAATATATATTATTTCTGTGTTTGCACGATGTTTAATCTATTCAATATATATATATACTGTAATTGATTTACTTATTTATTATCTTTTCTTCTATATTGTGCATTGAACTGCTGCTGCTGTGAACAGGACACATGCCGGTGATTCTGATTCTGATTCTGAATATTTCACAATTCTGATACAGCGTTTCAACACAAAATGCGATCAGTCGCTCTGCCTCCACAGATGCTGCCTGACCCTGAGTTCCTCCAGGAGGTTGTTTTATGCTGCACAATCATTTAATGTCACGAGAGAAGAGGCAGCAGAAACACACAAAGACAAAACCTCACCGGTCACTGAGAGACAGGGAATGAGGGTATTTACCTGTGACCCACTGGAGGGCATTTCGAAGATCCTCAGTTTCACGAGACACATTGTAGACAAACAAAATACATGGAAAATCTGGTCCTTCACAATGGGTGATCTCCAGCTCCTTCACAATCTTCTCATGGGCATCTCCTCGACCGTAACACTGCACTGTGAAACACAGAATCTGTGCTCACTCATCCTGACTCACACCAGCACATTTCACTCAGGGTGATTTCAGTAACGGAAAGGAAGTGGGGGGTGATTCGATGTCCACCTGGAAACAGAAGGGGTCACAGAGACTTGGAGGGGTGTAGGGGCTGGAAGGATTCACAAAGATGAGTGGATGTGCAGGGGAAGGAGAGGCACGGAGACGGAGGGGTCAGAGATTTGGAGGGGTGTAGGGGCTGGAGGGATTCACAAACATGAGTGGATGTGCTGGGGAAGGAGGGGGCTCCGTGCCAGGGAGGGGTGTAGGGACTGGAGGGATTCACAAAAATGAGTGGATGTGCTGGGGAAGGAGGAGTCACAGAGACTTGGAGGGGTGTAGGGACTGGAGGGATTCACAAACATGAGTGGATGTGCTGAGGAAGGAGGAGTCACAGAGACTTGGAGGGGGGTAGGGACTGGAGGGATTCACAAACATGAGTGGATGTGCCGGGGAAGGAGGGGGCTCAGTGGCAGGGAGGGCATAGATGCCAGTTGGATCCACAGAGACAGGAAGGGATATAGGGACCGTAAGTGGGGGGAGGGGGGCATAGAGATAGGGAGGGGCGTTGGGCCACCAGATGAGGTATAGATCTGAGGGAGATTCCACAAACAGAAGAGACACTGCTGAGAAGACAGCGTGAGTTGAGGAGGCCTGTCATTGGGAGACATCCGGACGTACGTTGTAGAGGTTGTTCAGCCCACCGAGTTCCCCCTACAACCCCCAATCATTCACCGTTGCACTGCGCGTTCTTCAAGCTCCTGACGTCGTTCGATGGCGAAACTTTGCTCGTCCTTGATGAGGCTCCGCCACTCTCTGGATCCGCACACGACCCTACAGGACAACACATACAGCAGTCAGAAGCCTGTTGCCCAGAATCGCGAGGGATATCTTGGCATGACCCCGCTCCTGGTCTGTCCGCTAACAGACCGGGGTACAGTTCTGACAGCCTCTCATCACAGTCAGACAATGGCGGGGTGGGGTGCGTTACAGAGGAATAGAAAGCTTTAGAGGCCAAAGGGGGTTACAGAGATGAGGAAAGGCAAAGGGGTTCGAAATTATAGTTTCATCCCTCCTCTCGTAACTACGTCCTCCAACTACGTCCTCTCCTCCAACAACCCCTTTCCTCCACCAACCCCTCTGCTCCGAAACGTTTCAAATCCTTCTCCCATCATTCCCAGTCTTCCACCTCTACCTCTCGGAATCACTACATCTTCTCCTTTATTTCCATTCCTATTCCACCTCTTGCCCCGAGACCCACCGTTGCACAGATTCCCCATTTTCCTCCGTCACCAGCCCGATCTCGGCAAAGTTATTGTCTTTCCAGACTCCTCCATTGAGCGAACCGGGAGCCACTCATCGTGCCGCCGGTTTGTGAGTGGACAGGAAGGAAGGTGGGGCAAGATGGTGCGGTACCTCAAACTGTGATTGGCTAAAGTGGAGAGAGGCGGGATGTGGGGGTTCGGCTCAAACACACGGAACGGGAGGGGCGATGACTCTGCGCTCAAATCTGGCCAACCAGGCAGTTTGGTCCGGGTTGTTCCGTGATGATCTCCGCTCTTCTCATCTTACTCCAGGCTCCTCTGCTGCTCCATCAAATGTTTATTCCGCCTACCCCCAGAGATCCAATCTGCATACACTCACCGATTCAGGAATAACTTCTTCCCCTCTGCCATCAATTAGGAGCTCTTCCGACTATCTGCAATTCTGAAAAAATGAAATCAATTGAAACCTCGTTCTGTTTATCTTACAGTATAAGGCTCTGGAATGAAGACAAGATCTTGGCGTTGATCAACATGGATGAGTGTCACCGTCACACCATTTAAAATGAAATGGCAAAGAATTCAAAGTCAATCCTGTAAAAAAAACATGCCCTTTAATAAATAAATTCGTGTTTAGGTATATTCAGGAAATATTTTGGGGACACATTTTCTTAAGTGTGTCAATAATTTCCATTTCCATTAGTTTACTAAGTAGACTTTTGAAATTTTAACCCCTTTTGACCAAATGCTGTCAAAGTATTTGACTCCAGCAAACGAGTTCAGACCAATATTACCAAACAAAACTTTATTTCTCATCAAAATCTGCATTGTGATGGTAATGACAATACTTGTGGCACCGACAAACAATGGTTTTAGTTTAACATTAACTCTGACAAAACATCCAGCCAACTAGAAGCAACACTTAAAATTAAAAACACATTCTTAGAGACTGCACTGTTTATCAAAATTGCATAAGAGTTCACAGTTTTTCAGGCAGTCGGCTAGAGAACTTTGTTAAAACTATCCACATGAAACATTAACATAGACGGCCCACATAATGTAGGCATTGTCTCGTCTTGCTAAAATATACAAAGATGCTTACAAAACATCTGCTTTATCCTCCCCAACTCTTGAACAAGCAGCAAATCAAATTTCAAACAGATTATAGAGATTATTTTTCAACTGTACATTAGACAGAACACTTTTTTAAACACTGGAAAAACATTTACTCAACCCTCTACACATTTTTATCAGCAAGACTTATGAAACATTCATAGAATTCTCAGCAATTCTGAAAAAGTAATACTTGAAGCTTAAAGCACTTTCTTATAGTTCATTATTCAAATCTCCTTTTCCCACACATTCACAGGATGCACCATGTGTTTTTCGTGACTGGTTGGGACTCTGGGACAAGGCCCAGTAGATCGTCTGGTAAATACCACAGAAGATCCTCTCTTATAGGCCAAAAGAAGTGATTTCTCTCAGTTCGGCTCACAGTTTTGACAATGCAACAACTTTCTGCACCTGCATCCTGAATGATGCCAGGATACAAATCCTGGTCATATTGGACGACGCGCCGTTGTCCTATGAGTTGATCTGTGATCTCTGGAATGGGCACAAAGGCTGTTGGCCGTGGGTCCATTTCTGGTATCTGCAGATCCACAGGTAATCCTCCTTGGAGTGTATTTGGCTCATCTCCATGAATAACCACTGCCCGTGGGTTATAACACTAACATGTTGGAGCATGGCCAAGTGGTTAAGGCGTTGGTCTAGGGATCTGAAGGTTGCTAGTTCGAGCCTCAGCTGAGGCAATGTGTTGTGTCCTTGAGCAAGGCACTTAACCACACATTGCTCTGTGACAACATCGGTGCCAAGCTGTATGGGTTCTAGTGCCCTTCCCTTGGACAACATTGGTGGCGTGGAGAGGGAAGACTTGCAGCATGGGCAGCTGCTGGTCTTCCATACAACCCAGGCCTCAGTCAACATCGAAATCAATGGACAGCCGAAGAAGATAACACTTACACTCATCTAGAACAGCCAGTTGTGTGATGGTAGTGACATTTCTCACTTTTTACAGAATAAGTTGGCTGTTTTGCACTTACTAACTTGACTGGGTAGCTAGCTTGTAAATGTAATTTACTTTTACAAGTTGTTTGAAAAACTTGATTGGTCTCTAAAACATATTGTGAAAAACAGAAGTATTGGGGACAGCTGTTCTGTCATAAAAATGTACAAATAACCCATACGAATTTGACATGCATTTTAAAAGTTCTTGTGAGAAAGTACAAACTAAAAATGTCATGAATTTAATACTTATTACTTTATTTTGAAGACAGAGTATGGATAGGGGATGAACTCAAGGTACTGAAATTCTGGCACATTCAAGTTATTAACTCACATAAAAATTAAGAAAATATTTTTTATGGAGCATGTTGAAAAAAAAGTTTAGTTATTATTGCCTAACTTTTAAAAATATAGTACTTGTTTTTGTAAAAAAAACCTTTTTCTTGAAAATCTACCCCAGGGTCAGAAAAATTACTCTAATTAAAGAGTCATCTATATATACTTAAATACTTACTGTATTTTATAGTTTTTATTATGATGTATTGCGATGTGCTGTTGTTGCATAACAACAAATTTCACAACAGATGCTGGTGATATTAAACTTGCTTCTAATTCTGATTCTGACCCTCATCTGGAAAAAGTCTGACACATCAGTTTTAAACCAACAGCCCATTATCTGTAAGACCACGTCCATGCTTCCAGACCCTGATGAAATCATCCAACATCTCCCCTGTCAAAACAGAGTCTTAGACCTTTGAATAAGGTCACCCCTCATTCTTATCAAGCCGAAGCAATGCGGACACAAACTACATTACTGTCTGTTGGTGGGACAGCGTCTGATCCCAGTAATTAGCCTGGTTAACCTTCATTGTACTGTCTCCATGTTTCTGCAAGTAAGGGTGCCAGAACTGGAGGCAATATGCTAGAGGCAATTGCAACAAGACCTCTATATTAAGCTCTTAAGGCCAACATGCTGCTTACATTCCTAACTACAGTGTCTGCCAACCTTCTGTGAGTCATTCACTTTGAACATCTTGTAGTCCTGCTATTGATGTAGCTGATCTGGATAAGGATCACAGCCCCTGACTGATTCCAACATTACAGGGAAAGCAGGTTGGGACCTGGCAAGGTACAATATCAATGCAGGTCCTCGTGTCTTCAATCACATCGGTTCAGGTCCCTGCATCTTTACTCACAACTGGCTTGATGGCAGGAAGCAGCCAGTGATGTTGGGACATTGTTTCTTGGACGGGAGGCCTGCAAACTAATGGTATTTACCAGGAATTAACACTATTTTTTACGTATGCGAATGATTTGGCTGAGAATGTACAAGGCATAGTCAGTAAGTTGTGTCTTGATCAGCTGGGTAACCAGGCTAAGGAGTGGAGTTTAATTTGGATGTGTGAGGTGCTCTATTTTGGGAAGAGAGATGAGGATAGGATTTTACCATATACCGTATGGTCATGTGGGTTGTTACAGGACAAAGGAATAGAGGAAAACAAATTCATTGTTCATGGAAAGTGGCATTGCAGGTAGACAAGGTAGTGAAGAAGGCGTTTGGCATGCTGGCTTTTGTTAGTCTGAGCACTGAGTGCAGAGTTGGGATGTTCAGCCTCCCAGAACTACCAGAATGTGTCCCGAGCACCCAAGGTCAAAACGAAGATCACTGAACACAAAATGCTGGAGGAACTCAGCAGGTCACCCCCGCCGCTCTCCCACTCTTCCTCTGGTGGTGCTCCTCCCCCTTTTTTCCTTCTTCCATGGCCTCTGTCTCTTTCACCAATCAACTTCCCAGCTCTTTACTTCATCCCTCCCCTCCCGGTTTCACCTATCATCTGTAGGAAGAAGTACAGTCGACGTTTCGGGCTGAGACCCTTCATCAGGACTAACTGAAAGAAAAGATAGTAAGAGATTTGAAAGTGGGAGGGGGAGGGGGAGATCCAAAATGATAGGAGAAGACCGGAGGGGGAGGGATGAAGCTAAGAGCTGGAAAGGACTCACCTGGAAGGACTGTCTGGGACCATGAATGGTGGTGAGGGAGGAAGTGTAAGGGCAGGTGTAGTACTTGTTCGATTTACAAGGATAAGTGCCGGGAGGGAGATCGGTGGGACGAATGGACAAGGGAGTCACGTAGGGAGCAATCCCTGCGGAAAGCAGAAAGTGGGACCCGCCGCAGACTGGGAGACCATTTTGCTGAACAACTATGCTCTGTCCACCAGAGAAAGCAAGATCTCCCAGTGGCCACACATTTTAATTCCACATCCCATTCCCATTCTGATATGTCTATCCATGGCCTCCTCTACTGTCAAGATGAAGCCACACTCAGGTTGGAGGAACAACACCTTATATTCTGTCTGGGTAGCCTCTAACCTGATGGCCTGAACATTGATTTCTCTAACTTCCGTTAATACCCCTCCTCTCCTTCTTACCCCATCCCTTATTTATTTACTTATGAACGTATTATTTTTCCCCCTTTTTTCTTTTTTCTCTCTGTGCCCCTCTCACAGTTACTCCTTGCCTGTTCTCCATCTCCCTCTGGTGCTCCGCTCCCCCTTTCTTTCTCCGCAGGCCTCCCGTCCCATGATCCTTTGCCTTCTCCAGTTCTGTATCCCTTTTGCCAATCAACTTTCCAGCTCTTAGCTTCATCCCTCCCCCCTCCTGTCTTCTCCTATCATTTCGGATCTCCTCCTTCCCCTCCCACTTTCAAATCTCTTACTATCATTCCTTTCAGTTAGTCCTGACGAAGGGTCTCGGCCCGAAACGTCGACAGTGCTTCTCCTTATAGATGCTGCCTGGCCTGCTGTGTTCCTCCAGCATTTGTATGTGTTGCTTGAATTTCCAGCATCTGCAGATTTCCTCGTGTTTAGTGTTTCTGGTGTTTCTCTCCTCTCCTCCCACCTTTTAACTCTACTCAGTTTTTTTTACAATCCTGCGGAAGAGTTTGGGCCCCAAACGTCGATCTTTTCTTCGATGCTGCCCAGCCTGCTGAATTCCTCCAGCAATGTGTGTGTGTTACTCTGTCCATAGACACTGTCTGACCTGCTGAGTTCCTCCAGCAATTTGTGTGTGTAACTCTGTCCATAGACACTGTCTGACCTGCTGAGTTCCTCCAGCAATGTGTGTGTGTAACTCTGTCCATAGACACTGTCTGACCTGCTGAGTTCCTCCAGCAATGTGTGTGTGTAACTCTGTCCATAGACACTGTCTGACCTGCTGAGTTCCTCCAGCAATGTGTATGTGTTACTCTGTCCATAGACACTGTCTGACCTACTGAGTTCCTCCAGCAATGTGTGTGTGTAACTCTGTCCATAGACACTGTCTGACCTGCTGAGTTCCTCCAGCAATGTGTGTGTGTTGCTGGGGTTTCCAGCATTTGCAGATTTTCCATTGTTTGTGATGCATGATCCTTTGTCCGACCATGCTGAGTTAATGAGGTTGAGGGAGTCCCTTCTGAAGACTCAGATCTCATAGCAGTTTTTAGCAAGAAAAGGCTGCCCCATCGTAATTACGATTGCGCCATTGAGTTATTACCAGGTTCCTGCCCTTCTCGAAGGAACACGCACAAAACGCTGGAGGAGCTCAGCAGGCCAGGCAGCATCTGCGGAAAAAAGCACGGTCGACGTTTCGGGCTGAAACCCTTCGGCAGGATCGGCCCTCTCGAAGGAGGCTGTTCTCCCTATCCGGTCCTGAGAGAGGGGCTATGGGGTAATACCTCAAAGAGGCATTGACACCGGGAATTTTCAGACCCTCGCCTTCCCCTGCAGGGGTGGGGTTTTGCTTTGTCATAAGGGAGGATGGCAGCCCGAGATGCTGTATCGATTATCGGGATCTGAACAAGATTGCCATTAAAAATTGTTCCCTCTTATCCTTAATGAACTCAGCCTTTGACTTACTGCAAGGGGCCAAATGTTTCACTAAATTGGATCTGAGGAATATCTTCAATTTAATTCGGATTCGTCAGATGATGAATGGAAGATGGCACCTAATACTCCCACCGAGCATGATATCGTTATGCTTTCTGGGCTTGTTAACACCCCTGCCGTTTTTCAGGTGTTTATTAATGATATCTTGAGGAAGATGTTAAACAAGGTTGTCTTTGTGTACCAAGGCGATATTTTGATTTTTTCTCAAGTTCTTATCAGGAACATGTATCCCATGCCAATCACATTCTTCAGTGTTTATTAGATAATAAAATTAGATTTGCCAAGTTAGAGAAGTGTGACTTTCACGATCCTGAAGACTCCTTTTGTTATTTCCCAGGGAGATCCGGATAAAATTCATGCTGTTCGGGACTGGCCCGCTCTCACTTCTGTCAAGCAGATTCCGAGATCCTTGGGGTTTGCTAACTGCTATAGGAGATTGATTAAGAATTTTAGCTCTGTGGTTGCTCCGCTGATGAATCTTACCAAGATAAGGTCGGGTTGTTTCTGTTCGACGGCAAAGGCGACACAACCTTTAATGACCTTGAGGATCGTTTTGTCGGGCTCCCATATCAGACAATAGACAGTAGGTGCAGGAGTAGGCCCTTCGGCCCTTCGAGCCAGCACCGCCATTCAACGTGATCATGGCTGATCATCCACAATCAGTACCCCGTTCCTGCCCTCTCCCCATATCCCTTAACTCCGCTATCTTTAAGAGCTCAATCTAACTCTTTCTTGAAAGCATCCAGAGAACTGGCCTCCACTGCCTTCTGAGGCAGAGCTTTCCAAAGATCCACAACTCTCTGGGTGAAAAAGTTTTTCCTTAACTCAGTTCTAAATGGCCTACCCCTTATTCTTAAACTGTGGCCTCTGGTTCTGGACTCCCCCAACATCGGGAACATGTTTCCTGTCTCTAGCGTGTCCAATCCCTTAATAATCTTATATGTTTCAATCAGATCCCCTCTCATCCTCCTAAATTCCAGTGTATACGAGACCAGTCGCTCCAATCTTTCAGCATATGACAGTCCCGCCATCCCGGGAATTACCTGTGCGGCTCTGGTAGGAAGGGGCGGGGCACCCGTTTATAGTTTGGACGGATCAAAAGAATTTAGTTTATATTCAGAATGCCAAAAGATTTAACTCACGACAGGCCCGTTGGGATTGTTTTTTTAACCGGGTTAATTTTGTCATGAATTATTGGCCGGATTCCAGGAACCTAAAACTTGACGCCCTGTCTAAGCAATTTGATCCCCCGATTCGAGGCCGGAGTCGATACTTTTGGAGAATAAACTTTTGGCTCCTGTCACTTCGATATTGAATCTCAAGTCAGACAAGCACTCGAGGGGAACTATCTTCTTCTCAGATGGCATCAAAGATAATTGCCTATCCTGGGATTTCAGCAACCTAGAATTCATAAAAGGACGTTATTGGAAACCTGGTACTAACAGGGTCGTCAAGTCATTTGTCCAAGCCTGACACGTTTGTGCCCGTTCCAGAGATTCCAGTTCTGCTCCCCAGGGTCCTCTCTGCCTCCTCCCCATCCCCTCCCACCGCTAGTTCCACCTCTCTCTCGACTTTTAACACGGGGTTGCCCCTTCACTCTCATTTACTGTTATTTCAGTCGTTGTTGATCGATTTTCCAAGGCTTGTAAATTCCCCGCCCCTGCTCACTGTGGATCTTTTATTGCAGCAGGCGTTCAGGGCACACGGATTTCGTTTTGACATTGCCTCTGACAGCGGCCCACAATTTACCTCCTGTTTGTGGCAAGCATTTTGTAAACTTACTTCTGGGTTTCACCCACAGACGAATGATCAGACTGAGATAACTAACCAAGGTTTGCATGTTCCTGGTAACCACTCCTGTAGGAGTAACAGACACAAAATGCTGGAGGAACCTAGCAGGGCAGGCGGTTTCTATGGAGACGAGTAAACAGTCAACGTTTTGAACTTGTTGCTTTGGATTTCCAGAACCTGCAGATTTTCTCGTGATTGGAATGCTCTTGGAATGGCCATTTAAATTTGGACAGGGACAGCTCAGAACACCCTTCTGCTTAACATGTCTCCTTTGGAACGTCAATGTGGGTTTAATCCTCCTCTCTTTCCTGAGCAAGAGGTGAAGACTGCCAGCAGTTTGTCCACTGTAAGCAGCGATGGCTTAAATCCAAGAGGACTTTGAACTTACTTTGGCAAGACAGCAATTCAATGGAAGATGCATCTGGGCCCTTCCTTTAGTGTGGGTCAGTGTGTTTGGCTGTCTACCAAGGCCCCCCCCCCCCCCCCCGCTTAAAATAGAAACCCGAAAGCTTCATTGGGCCCTTTAGGATTAGAAGGGTTAATCCTGTAATTTATCTATTACAGCATCCCAGGTATCTTCGAATCCATCCCTCCGTTCCTGTCTCTAAACTGAAACCCCTGCGCTGAAGTCCTTTAGCTCCTACTCTGAAGCCCCCCGCCCCAGAATCATAAGTGGAACACCTGTTTACATTGTCCGCAGATTGTTTGAATCCCTACAAGTAAGGGGCAGTTCCAGAATTTCGTCGATTGGGAGGGGTATGGCCCGAAGGAGAGGAGTAGGGTTCCGGTCCGGGATATTTTTGACCCTGACCTGATTACTGATTTTCATCAGCTTAACCCCGATAACCCTAAGCCGCCAGGTGTCAGTTTTAGAAAGAGTGGGGCTGGGGCCATCACAACTAGGGGCTATATTTTAAAGTTAGTATGTTGATCCTTGTGTGGTGAAACTATCTACTTTTTTTTGTAATTTTTTTTATTGAAGTTCATCATCAAACAAACATTTCCATAAGATGTATTTCAGACATTGTACATATATATCATGTAATCATATATATATCACAAATCTCCACAAAGTATTTATCTGAGGTATACACTTATAAAAAAGACTGGAAAGAAAAATACAAGCAAAAGGAAAGAACTATGTACAAGTAGGGAGTGATCTTTTTTTTACAACAGATTCATTGATTTGTGAGAATAAAATCAGGCCTATGAGGCATTATGTAGTTAAACCATTTTCCCCAGTATGAATCAAATTGTTCCAGCTTATGATTAACAGATGCTGTTATCTTCTCCATTTTGTAATGTCCATTGTAATTTCCATCCATGTATTTAAAGTTGGGCTCTCCTGTGATAACCATTTCCTAGTAAGAGTCTTTTTACCAGGCTGCCCATTATCACCTGCTTTATTTGTATTGGCAATAGAACCATTAGCTGAATTAATTAGAACAGATCCAGACATTGGGGGCTTTAGAGTTAATCAAGAAGAATATAAGATTAATTTATTTGCTGATGATGTTTTGATTTATTTAACAAACCCATTGCAATCTTTGCAAAGACTATCTTTTAGATTGGAAGAATATGGGAAAGTATCAGGGTATAAAATAAATTGGGATAAAAGTGAAATTTTACCCCTTACCAAAGGAAATTATAATCAATGTCGATTAGTAACTCAATTTCGATAGTCAATAAATGGGATAAAATATTTAGGTATTAGAGTTGATAATGATGTAAAAAATTTATATAAACAAAATTATTTGCCATTATTTAAAAAAAATAAAAGAGGATCTTGATAAATGGATGATGTTACCAATAACATTAATAGGTAGAGTTAATGCTGTAAAAATGAATATATTTCCTAGATTGCAATATTTATTCCAAACTTTACCAATACAATTGCCTCAGAAGTTTTTTCAAGAACTGAATAAATATGTAAGGAAATTTCTTTGGAAAGGAAAGATGTCAAGAATATCATTGGAAAAATTGACATGTAAATTTGATTTAGGAGGGTTACAACTTCCAAATTTTAAGAATTATTATAAAGCAAATCAACTTAGATTTATTGCATCTTTTTTTGATGAAGAAAAACCGGCATGGATTAGAATAGAATTAGATAAAATAGGAGAAAATACACCAGAAGATTTTATATATAAATGGGAATCCAAATGGATACGGGAAAAAAAGAATCTCCTATATTAAGACACTTGATTGATTTATGGAATAAGGTAAATATGGACGATGAGATAAAGAAATGTTTATTAGCAAAAAGAACTTTAATTCAAAATAGGCTTATTCCTTTTACAATGAATAATAAATTTTTACATAATTGGTTCCAAAAGGGGATTAAATATATAGGTGATTGTTTTGAAGGAGGTATATTGATGTTGTTTGATCAATTAAAAAATAAATATAAAATATCAAACAACACTCTTTTCTGTTATTTTCAATTAAAGGCTTATTTACGAGAAAAGCTGGGTCAAACAATGTTGATGCCAAAACCTAGTGAAATAGAAATATTAGTTCAAAAAGGAAAAATTAAAAAATTTACATCCTGTATGTACAATTTGATTCAAAAACAGACAATTAAATCAGGAATTCATAAATCAAGACAAAAATGGGAATCTGATTTGAACATTAAAATTGATGGAAAAAGCTAGTCAAGATTATGTTCTGATAGTATGATAAATACAATAAATGTTCGACTTAGATTAGTACAATATAATTTTTTACATCAATTATATATAACAACACAGAAAATAAATAGATTAAATTCAAATATCTCTGACCAATGTTTTCGATGTAATCAAGGAATTGGTACTTTTTTACATTCTACTTGGTCTTGTTTTAAAATTCAATCATTTTGGATAAATCTAAGACTTTTATTGGAACAAATTACTGGAGTACAACTCCCACATAGTCCAATATTATTTTTATTAGGAGACATTGAAGGGACAATACTGAAACTTAAGTTGAATAAGTATCAGAAAAAATTTATAAAAATTGCATTGGCAGTAGCCAAAAAAGTTATCGCAGTTACTTGGAAATCTGATTTATATTTAACTATGGATCATTGGAATAATGAAATATATAGTTGTATTCCACTTGAAAAAATTACATACAATCTAAGAAATGAATATGATATATTTTTGAAAATTTGGCTCCCATACCTACAAAAGATAGGATTACATACATAGGTCCTTTGAAGATAAAATTACAAAGTAAGTGGGGAAAGTAAAAATAAAAATAAAAATTATTTTGAACTCCATGGAGCATGTGGGGATCCTCCAATATCCAGGCAATCTTTCTCTTCTTTCTTTCTTTTTTTTTCTTTCTTTAGACAAGGGTTAAGGGGGGGAGGGTTAAGGGGAGGGGGGAGGGGTAATATTATTTTTTCTCTCTCTTACTATTTTATCATTACATTTATTCTTTGTAATTTTCTAAAAATTTAATAAATTAAAACAAGTCTTTTTACCAGCCACCAACAGTATATTCATTAAATATTTATCTCTTTTCAACCATTCTTGAGGTATATATCCAAAATATATCATCTTACTCTCTAAGGGTATTTCACATTTAAAGATGTATTGTAGGGCATTGTGTATCCCCCTCCAATAGTTTTTGATATCAGGGCAGTTCCAAAAAAATGATAATGATTTGCATTTTGATTTCCACAATTTCTCCAGCAAACAGGGAGGTTAGGATCATAATGAGATTTCTGAGCGGGTGGAATAAAATATCTTATCAAGTTTTTCCATCCAAACTCCCTCCATTTTGATGAACTGGTACACTTCCATTGATACCTCCATATTATTGTCCATTCTTCCTCAGATATAATTATCCCTCCTTCCTTCTCCCATTTTGTTTTAATGTATGAAGTCGAAAGTGTTTTAAGTTTTGACAACCCCTTATACATGCTTGAAATGATTCTACTACCATTATCTGAATTATATGCTTTTCTAAATAGCTCTATCAAACATGTACTTGCCTTGGTTACATTCTTAAGCGTCTTATTAACATATTGTCGCATCTGTAAATACCGATGAAAATCTTGTTTTTCTGATGTGTTTCTCTTTAAGTATTTTAAAACTAAACAGTGTTCTTTTTTTCATTATATTGCGAAGATCTGTTATTCCTTTAGCCATCCAGTCCTTAAATCTAGCATCCAATTTGTTTGGTGTAAAATCCGAGTCATATGCACACCATTTAAGAATTGCAATATCTCCCTCTAGATTATATTCTTTTATAGTTGTTCTCCATATTTTAAGAGTCAATTTCACCCATGGGTTATCAATAGTATTTATGTACCTTTGCAGGTTGTTATCAGCCAAAGTTGCTTGTATGGGGATGGGAAGTACCCGCTCCTCAATGTTTTTCCATTGAGCGTCATATGATGGGTTGCACCAACATATCACAGCTCTCAACTGTGCTGCAAAATAATAATCTCTAAGAGAAGGCAGGCCCCATCCCCCCTTTTCCTTTGCTAATTGCAAAGTTTTGAGATGAACTCGAGGCCTTTTACCCTGCCAAATATACCTTGATAACATCTTGTTCCACTCATTGAATTGATTTTGATTAATCTCTATTGGTAGGGTCTGAAAGAGATAGAACAGTCTGGGCAGTATATTCATTTTAATAGACTCAATCCTTGAACTGAGACTGAAAAAAGGAATCAGGCTCCACCTTGCCATATCTTCCTTAATTTTTTTATATGGAGGCTGATAATTACATTTTGATAATTTTGCCAAATCTTTTGGTATAATGATGCCCAAATATTTGAAAGACTCTGTGTGCCATGCCCAGGGATATCTGCATTTAATTTCTCTTGGTGGGCTATAGTAATATGAAAGTAATTGGGTTTTATCTATGTTGATATTGTATCCTGATAATTGACCATATTGTTCAAAGGATTGCATCAATTTAGGTAAAGAGTATGTTCGTTGCCCTAGATTGATCAAAATGTCATCCGCATAACAAGCCAATTTATGGACTTCCGGTAAGATGGCGATTGTTTAGCTGCTCCGAACTTTTGTTCCGTTACTGTCGCTACCTTTGCACTAAATGTCTCCATTTTTTAAACCTTAGTTAGGAATTATTTCGGTATCTCTTACTTGCCTGTGAATATATCTAACTTACAATGTCTAGCAAGAGCTCTAAATCCGGGAGAAAAGAAGCCATGACCGCGTCGGACGAGACGATGGTTGCGCTGGGAAAGCTCCGAGATGAAATCTTAAAGGAATTTAAAACCGCTTTCAAACAGTTAGAAGACAAACTGGATCGGATCAACGATAAAGTGGACAAACATGCTGAACACTTATCTCGCATCGATTCGACTTCTGAAGATTTAGAAAGTCGTGTTCGATACTTGGAGACTCTCTGTTCCAGCTTAGAGGAAAAATCTAACAAACTTCTTTCCAAAATGGTGGATCTCGAAAACCGTAGCAAATGCTGCAACATCAGAATTCTGGGATTACCAGAGGTGACTGAAAAGGGACCAACCGTGAAGTTTTTCGCCGAGTTTCTCTGTGAGTTATTCGGGAAAGATTTGCTTCCGAAGTCGCCCGAGCTCGAACAGGCACACAGAGTTTACGTTCCCCCCGGAATTCTGGGCTCCCGCCCGCGACCAGTAATCTTGTGTTTCCATCAATACCAGGTAAAACACAGTCTGATTGTGGAGGCACGTCGCAGAGGCTCTTTTTCTTTCCAGGATACAACCATTCGCTTTGTGGAAGATTTTGCACCCCAGACCTTAAAGATGCGCGCTGAGTTTAAAGGCGCAATGAAAGTGCTTTTTGATCGTGGTTTTAAACCCTCTCTTCGCAATCCTGCCAATCTACGAATCAAGCTTAATACCGGAAAATACAAGTGGTTCAAATCAGCAAAGGAAGCTGAAGCGTTTGTGGCAAGTCTTCCGGCTATCCAGTCATCTTCGGAATCTGATCGGACCTCCTAAAATGGTGGATAAGTACTCCTCGTAGTAAAATTACTTTCTCCGGACTCGGAATTCACTTGAATCACTCAGACATTATTCATTGAAACTTTAAGGGCTGTTGACAATCTCTCCCGGGATTTGGTGTGTGTGTAACCTATCTTTATTCTTGTATAACTTTACCTACAGAGTTCTACAACTAGTTCTAACTTGTTTTGGAGGTTCGAAGTCTTTAGTGAAGGCCTCCCTGTTTGTCGGTTCACAGTTCAACTGCTGATTTATTTTTCCTTTGCTTTAAATATTTATTTATTTTATCTTTTTCTTTTCTTCACCCCTTTTTTCTAATCTCTGAATTTTTCTCTCCCTTCTCTGTAAATGGTTGATAAATACTCGTCTTGAATTTATAATTTTCCCCTTCCCTTCTTTTTTCTTTTTCCTTCTTACCTTTTTTTCCCCCTTTCTCTTACTTTATTCCTCTATAATTTTTCGCGGGTAGGTTAGTTTTGGTTTTCTTCCGATTTTCTCTGTATTAAGTTGTATATTTCTGCAGAAGGTGTTCTAATCTGTAGTTATGTTTTCTAGTGCATAAACTAGTTATTATTTGCTATAGTATTTATACGGAACTGTTGTTAATGACACAGATCTGGAAGTTGTATTTGGGTTAATTTTTTTGGTAGAACTAGCTACTTGTTTTGGTAGCCGTCTAGTTTTGGGTTGTGCGGGTGGGGTGAATTTTCCAGTTCCAACATCTCTTTATTGCTTAGGACATGTTTATATTTTGACCTTACGAATCTATGTTTACATCTCTGCTTCCAGACTGCTATTGTACTGCTTGATTTTTTATATGCCTGCTGCCTTTTATGCATTAGTAATTGATAATGGCTAGTGCACTTAAATTCGTGAGCTGGAATGTAAAGGGACTGAACCACCCTGTTAAAAGGAGGAAGGTATTCTCACATATTAAACAACTCAAAGCTGACATTGCTTTCCTTCAAGAAACTCATATTTGTTGTTTTGATAACTCCCGGCTTCTGTCAAAGTGGGTGGGTCAGCATTTTCATTCATCCTTTGCCGCTAAAGCCAGGGGAGTTTCCATTCTTATTAACTCAAATATTCCTTTTGAACTCCATAATAAAGTATCTGATACAAATGGCCATTTTATTATTGTTTCTGGTAAACTATATAACACTAAAGTTGCACTAGCAAACCTGTATGCCCCCAACTTTGACGATGTTAACTTTTTTGAACGGTTTTTTTCCTCACTACCAGACTTAAACTCATACTCTCTTATATTGGGTGGTGACTTCAACTGTTGGTTGGATCCTAAACTGGACCGATCGTCCTCTGTTACCAGATCACCTACTAAATCTGCCTTAGCTATTCAATCGTTTCTCTCTAACTTCGGTATCTCTGATATATGGCGTTTCCTCCATCCTACGGAGAGAGATTATTCTTTTTTCTCACATGTTCACCATACCTTCACTAGAATTGACTATTTCTTACTCGATAACCAACTTATCCCATTTGCCCACACTTGTGACTATCAGAGTATACTGATTTCTGACCATGCCCCAATTACCCTCTCTCTGAACTTTCCTGGTCTCCCTCAGAGGAACAAACACTGGCGGTTCGATTCAACTTTACTATCGGATGATGATTTTGTAAAATTTATTAAGGACCAGATAACCTTTTATTTTAACACTAATACATCACCTGAAGTGCCATCCCAGATTGTCTGGGATGCCATGAAAGCATATCTGAGGGGTCAAATAATCTCTTACACAGCACATCTCAATAGAAGATCCCGTGCAGATCGAGCAGACCTCATTAACCAGATTAAAGATTTGGATCAAATATATGCCCAAACTAAGAACCCTGAATTATACAAGAAGCGCATTGAACTCCAAACTAAATTTAACCTTCTGTCCACCCAACCAATCGAACGCCAACTTCTCGAAAGCAAGAGCCACTTTTACATTCATGGGGATAAGTCTGGTAAATTCCTAGCCAATCAGCTGAGGTGTTCCAAAGCCAAACAACATATTACAAAGATCCGGAAGGAGAACGGAGACTTTACATCGGATCATTTAGAAATTAATGACGCATTTAAATTTTTTTATTCTCGGCTTTATTCCTCTGAATCCCTGAATGACAATATCTCTGTGGATCAATTTTTACAGAATCTGAATATCCCCTCACTTTCATCTGATTTCAAAGCCAAACTCAATGCGCCTATATCACCAGAAGAAATATCTTTTGCAATTTCTGCACTGTCCTCAGGGAAATCTCCTGGACCTGATGGGTTCCCTGTGGAATTTTATAAATCATTCTCCTCACTTCTTTCTCCTCAGTTACTTTCAGTATTATCTGACTCATTTAATTACGGCAAATTGCCACCCTCTTTCAATGAGGCGTCTATTATTCTTCTTTTAAAAAAGGGCAAAGACCCAACAGAGTGTTCCTCGTACAGGCCGATCTCTCTGCTCAATGTTGATGTAAAGATCTTAGCTAAAGTGTTGGCTCATAGATTAGAAACCGTTATTCCCTCCATTATCTCTGATGACCAAACAGGCTTTATTAAAAACCGTCTCCATTTTTTTAACATTCGGCGTCTATTTAATATTTTATACTCAGTTCCAACTGGGACTCCTGAATGTGTTATCTCCCTTGATGCGGAGAAAGAATTTGACTGTATAGAGTGGAACTACCTTTTTGCAGTCTTAGAAAAATTTGACCTCGGCCAAGGTTTCATCTCTTGGATCCAATTGCTGTACCTGTGTCCGACTGCTTCTGTTCTAACGAATTTTCAGAAATCCCAAGTATTTAATCTCAAACGTGGCACCCGTCAGGGATGCCCCTTAAGTCCCTTTCTCTTTGATTTGGCTATAGAACCTCTGGCGATAGCATTTCAAAATTGTCCTGAATTGACCGGGATTTGGAGAGGGGGTGTTGAGCTTAAAGTTTCTCTCTATGCTGATGACTTATTACTCTTTCTCTCAAATCCATCTACATTCTTACCTCTAATGTTTTCACTTCTTGACCAGTTTAGCCAGATCTCTGGCTATAAACTCAACTTACATAAGAGTGAACTTTTCCCAATTAATAAAGAAGCACAAGAACTAATATTTCGTGATCTCCCTTTTAAAGTAGTCCATAATCAATTTACTTATCTTGGAATTACAGTCACAAGGAAGTTTAAAGATCTCTTTCGTGAAAACTTTGTCAATCTTTCATATGCTATAAAACAGAGTCTGGTACAATGGTCACCTCTATCTATGTCCTTGGTAGGTCGTATTAATGTTGTTAAAATGTATGTTCTTCCCAAATTTTTATACTTATTTCAATCTATCCCAATTTTTATTCCTAAATCTTTTTTGATTCCTTAGACTCTATTATTTTGTCATATCTGTGGCAGAATAAGCGCTCCAGAATTAATAAAATCCACCTCCAAAAATCTAAAAAAGAGGGTGGCATGGCTTTACCTAACTTTCGCTTATATTACTGGGCAGCTAATATACGTTGTGCTGCCTTCTGGTCTTTCTTCCACTGTCAACCCGAGTGCCCTAACTGGGTGGCAATGGAGTTGAGCTCCACTAAAGAATTATCTATATCTGCACTTCTTGGCTCTGCACTCCCTAGCAGTCTGCCCAGATCAATAGTTAATCCTCTGGTAGGACACACTTTGCGTATATGGGCTCAGTTCAGGAAATGCTATGGGTTCCAGGGGTTTTCCATTTCTAGCCCTGTCGCACATAATCACCTTTTTTTACCTACTATGTACGATTCAGCATTCCATGTTTGGTACAGGAAGGGCATTAGACATTTTGAAGATCTCTTCATTAATAATCGCTTTGCTTCTTTTCAGCAGCTCTCCGTTAAGTTCAACCTGCCTAACGCTCACTTTTTCAGATATCTCCAAATCCGACACTTTACTGCTCCTTTAATTCCTAACTTTCCTGAAATGCCTGCGAAAAATGTTATGGACCTATTTCTTTCCATTAATCCACTAGGTAAAGGTTTAATTTCAATTATCCGAGATCAACTAGCAGCCTTACGACAGGCCCCTGTGGATAAAATTAAAATGGCCTGGGAGCAGGATTTAAATATCTCCTTATCCGAGGAGAGCTGGGACTCAGTTCTCAAATCGGTCAACTCAACCTCCCTTTGTGCTTGCCATTGCCTCTTACAGTTTAAGATTGTTCATAGAGCCCATATGTCTAAATCTAAACTATCTCGATTCTACCCTGGCATTAGTCCGCTCTGTGATAAATGCAAGAGGGGCGTGGCCTCTCTCATCCATATGTACTGGTTCTGTCCTAGCTTGGAGAAATTCTGGAAAGATGTCTTCACTACATTATTGGGTATTCTGAATCAGCACCTAGAACCAAACCCCTTAATTGCTCTGTTCGGTTTTTGGGGCGAGACAGATTTATGTCTGGGTCCGACCAAATGCTGAATACTATCCTTTGCCTCTCTCCTGGCGAGACGCTTGATCCTCCTTAGATGGAGAGATGTTGCCCCGCCCACTCATGCGGAATGGTTTAACGACATTATGGCCTGCTTGGACCTCAAAAAAATTCATTATTCAGTTCTTAATTCGGATCTAAAGTTCCATAAGGTCTGGGGACCTTTTATCAAGTACTTTCATAACCTTCCTCTTGACTAGGGTTTTTTTTTCCTTTTCTTTTCTTCTTTTCGGTCCCTTGCTTTCAGCTCCCTTTTTCTTTTTTTTCTGGTAGTAGGCATTATTATCCTCTGTTACTAAGTGTATTCACAGTCTGGGAGTTTGACTGTCCTGACTTATACTCTTTATATTGTGTGGTGGTTGGTCTGGAGTTGTTTTTTTCTTGTGTTGTGGGGTTTGGGGAGGACACTAAGCTCACTTGTCTTTAATTTAGGTGCTTTTTTGTTAAATTCTCTTCGTTTGTAGCATATTGTTATTGTATGCTTAATCTTGCTCTGTATTAATGCTCCCCACTGGGATTTGGGGTTTTTAATTTTGTAAAATGTTTTGAAAAACTAATAAAAAATTTAAAAAAACAAAAAAAAAGCCAATTTATGCTCTGTCCCTTTAATAGTAATTCCCCTGATATCTTCATTTTGTCTGATGTATTGAGCTAATGGTTCCAGATATAATGCGAAGAGTAGTGGTGACCATGCACAACCCTATCTCATGCCCCTTTCTAGGGTAAGACTATTTGATAAATATCCATTGATTTTAATCCTAGCATTAGGATTGTCATATAGCGTCTGTATAGTTTTAATAATTGTGTCTTGGAAACCAAATCTATGTAAAACTCTGTAAAGAAAATTCCAATTAACCAAATCAAATGCTTTTCCAGCATCCATGCTTATCACTATTGCTTCGATTTTATTTTTTTGTATATGATCCATAATGTGAAGTGAAGTATATTGTCTTGTGTCTGGCATTGTCGTATAAAACCTGTCTGATCGTTACGTATCAGTATGGGTAGAAACTCCTCTAATCGTTTGGCCATGATGGAGGTAAATAATCTATAATCTACATTAAGAACGGATATTGGTCTAAATGACCCACATGCCATTTTATCCTTGCCTTCTTTCGGTATAGCTGAGATTACCGCTTCCTTCCAATTGGGTGGCATTTGTGCCTTTTTTAGAGCCCAGTTCAGTGTGGGGAGTAAAACAGGAATTAACTCATTTTTAACTTCTTTGTACCACTCTGCTGTATACCCATCTGATCTTGGTGACTTGCTTAATTTAAGCCTACTAATTGCAGCTTTTAATTCAACTTCAGTTATGTCAGCAGTCATCGTTCTATTTTGTTCTTTGCTTAAATTGGGTAAGTCTAGAGAATTCAAGAAGGTGTCAATTTGGGTTATGCTTCCCTCTGGAACTTTGGAATATAGAGTTTTGTAAAACACTTCAAAAGTTTCTTGAATTTCACTTAGCTTATTTTTTTTATCATTTTCGTTCTTGGGTCCCTAATTCTATGAATTGTATTTTCTTCTATTTTTTTTCAGTTTCCATGCCAGTATTTTCATAGATTTTGATCAATGATTTAGATGAAGGCATTGAGAATAACATCAGCAAATTTGCTGATGATACTAAGCTGGGTGGCAGTGTGACATGTGATGAGGATGTTAGGAGAATTCAGGGTGACTTGGATAGACTGGGTGAGTGGGCAGATACTTGGCAGATGACATTTAATGTGAATAAGTGTGAGGTTATCCACTTTGGGAGTAAGAACAGGAAGGCAGATTATTATCTGAACGGTGTAGAGTTAGGTGAGGGAGAAATACAAAGCGATCTAGGAGTCCTTGTTCATCAGTCACTGAAGGTGAATGAGCAAGTGCAGCAGGCAGTGAAGAAGGCTAATGGAATGTTGGCCTTTATTACAAAGGGAATTGAGTACAAGAGCAAGGAAATCCTCTTGCATTTGTACAGAGCCCTGGTGAGACCACACCTGGAGTATTGTGTACAGTTTTGGTCTCCAGGGTTAAGGAAAGACATCCTGGCTGTAGAGGAAATGCAGCGTAGATTCATGAGGTTAATTCCTGGGATGTCTGGACTGTCTTACGCAGAGAGGTTAGAGAGACTGGGCTTGTACACGCTGGAATTCAGGAGATTGAGAGGGGATCTGATTGAAACATATAAGATTATTAAGGGATTGGACAAGATAGAGGCAGGAAATTTGTTCCAGATGCTGGGAGAGTCCAGTACCAGAGGGCATGGTTTGAGAATAAGGGGTAGGTCATTTAGGACAGAGTTAAGGAAAAACCTCTTCTCTCATCTCAAAATGGTGGAGCAGGCTCGAAGGGCCGAATGGTCTACTTCAGCACCTATTGTCTATAATGCCTCTGTTTCAGAAACATTAAATTTTTCCTGATTTCTTGCATAGCCAAACTATTAATTTCATTGCTAATCCTTTTAATTTCCCCTAATGTATCCTGTGCCAACTTCAATTTGTGTTTTTTCTCTAGTTCCTTCAGCCTATTTTGTAATTCCTCTAATGTTTTATTGCTTTTTTTTCTTATATGAAGATATTGCTATAATTTCGCTCTTAGACAGCCTTCAGAGTATACCATAACATGGGAGGTGAAACCTCTCCATTATCATTAAATTCTAAGTAGAGACCAATTTCTTTTTCAATTTGTTCCTTAAAGTACGGATCATTGAGTAGACTTGAATTTAGTTTCCAAATAGTATTCTTTGGTTGTAGGTCAATATCAACAGATAAATATATAGGTGCATGGTCACTTACATCTATTTATCCCAATTCCACAGGTGTTTATTTTGTCTTTGTATTTTCCAAATGTTATGAAATAGTCTATTCTTGTATATACAGAACGGGGAGCAGAATAATGAGTGTAATCCCTTCTGTCGGGGAAAAGGTCCCTCTATATATCAATTAAACCAACATCCTCAAAAAGTGTATTAACTTTCTCATGTAAAGATTTTGTTTCATAGGTTTTTCTATTGGAAGAATCTAAATTTTGTTGTAATTGTCAATTTAAGTCTCCCCACATATCAGGAGACCTTCTGTTTCTGCTACCATAATATCAGTAATTTTCTGAAAGAAACCAATATCACTTCCCGGGGGTGTGTATATATTCAATAGAGTAACTGAATTTCCGTCTTTATTCCCCCTTACCAGAATATATCTGCCCTCTTTATCTCCTATTCTGAATACTTTTTCAAAATTTAGCTTACTTGAAATAATAGCAACTCCTCTCCCATGTCTTGATTTATATGAGGAGAAAAACAAATTAGTGAAGCCCATTCTCTTTAGTTTTCTATGCTCATTATCACTTAAATGAGTTTCCTGTAAATATATGACATGGGCTTGTTCTTTTTTCATTTTGGATAAAATTCTCCTAAGCTTGATTGGATTTAATAACCCATTTACATTAAAAGAAATGAATTTTACCTTGTCCTTAGCCATCTGTATTTATCTGTCAATGTATCATTGAAATTATCAGAATAAAACTTAATTGATCTACTCCTTGAACAAATAAGAACCAAGAAATGCAAATAATAACAAAAATGGCAATGGACGTGTGATTCCAAGGCTGAGGTCTCTAGTAGATGACCCTGCGTTGAGCTAGAGGAAATGCCTAGCTGTGGGGGATAACCCCTCCTACTTGTGAGTTGAGGGCCCCCATTGCAGTATCCATAAAAGTCAGTGAACAAATCCATTACACAGAAAAGATTTTCCTGTGTACTCCTATATATATACATATATATATATTCTCATTTTGCTGGGGAAAAAGGAGTAAGTGAGCGAATAAAGAATAATGACTAAGTAATATAAAATCCACATTATAATAAGTATTTCTGGAGATAGGTATATCACCTTCTACTTTTGCTTCCGTTTAGCTTCTCAACATTTTTAAAGTTAGCCAAACCTTATGGCTCTTCTGGAGGGGGTGAGGGCTGTCTTTGGAAAACTCCCAGTCTCTTCCTGATATATTTCTCTCGCCCTCCTCCTGTCTCCTGCCTTCTCGATTCTCGCACTATTTTCCAAGTGGAGCTGGATAATTCCTCTGCCAGGTTTTCCCTTGGTTTGATCATGCTGACGGGCATCCCTCTGGCCTTCATGTCTGTAGTCACCTCTTCCACTGTCTGATATAGTTGGATCCCATCTTGATAAAACACTCGAAGTTTAGCAGGGAACAGAGTTTGAAATCTAATCCCTTCTTGCTTTAGTATTCGATTTACTTCAGAGTATTCTTTACGCTTCTGCAGGTCCGCGGGGGGCGGTGGGTAATCTTGGTCGAAATATATTAGTTTATCGTCCAAAAACACCCTCTTCTTACCCGAGAGCCTTCCTAGAATCTCCACCTTGATACTGTATCGAAGGAATTTAATTATTAATTGAGCGTGGCTTATCTGTTCTATCTCGGGTAGGCTTTGGGAGGAACACACGATGGGCTCTCTCGATTTCCAGCTCCATAGTCGAGGGAAGCTCCAGTGCGTCCGGCAGTAACTTTTCGACAAACTCCATCATAGACAAGCCCTCCATTCCTTTGGGATCGTTGTATATTCTGATAGTTTTCCGCCGTGATTTTCCCTCCAGGTCAAGCAGTTTATCTTCTTGTTGATTTAATATTTTTATCATCTTACTCAGTATCCGTTCTACGTTTTGGACACGATCTTCCACCTTCTCAATTCGAGTCTCTGCCACCGCTATTTTTTGATTGATGTTGGCGAGCTCTGACTTAATATCATGTAGCTGCTGTTTTATATCTTTCTGGAACTCCCTTATCTCTTTCAAAATTTCGATCATATTCGTCGCTTCGCCTGAACAAGGCCCAGCGTCCGCCTCGCTAGCACGCGGTCAGGTCGGAGAGCCGCTCGCTGCACTCCTCTCGGCCGCAGGCTCCACAGTGTCGCTTTTTTTATTTCCATTCTTTTTCCCCATTCTTGCCCCCTTATCAGTTCAAATACTTTCGAAAAATACTATATTTGATGGGTTAACAGGGCTCAATACGTGTTTTTCCGGAGGAGCTAGTGACGTAAGCTGCCATTCTCGATGATGACATCACTGGAACCACCCCAGTTAGAAAATTTGAACTAGAAGCAGGCGAAACACAGTTTTTGTCACTTTTACTGTTATCAGTCTCTTGCACGTTATTCTGTTGCACTCCTCAGCTTGTTTACGAAAGAAAGAAGTTAACATTGTTTGCTTAGAAGTCATAGGGTTGTTAGTGAGAAAAATTTACTTTGGTATTAGCAAGTAATCCACAAACCATCACAGATGTAGCCTTACTAAGTGCTTTTTCATGCTTAATTTTGTCATTGACAGGGATATGCTTCTGCAACATGTCCTCTAGCCGCACACTTAATGCTTGCTCAGTCTTTGCAAGCACTTTATCACGAACCAGAGAGACCATTTTTGCTGTAGTAGGGGTATGTTACGTATTCAGGCAACAATAAATATATGAGTTAGGCAAGGGTTTTAATAACAAATAACATGTTTATTAAACACTGAAAACAAACCCCCCAAAAGTAAACAAACACTAACGTAACCGGAAATCAGCTGCTGTGTGGCAGCTTAAACAGTTCTTAAAGCGATGCAGCTCAAACAGTTCTTAAAGCGATGTTGCAAAAACAGTTCTTTAAAGTGGTATTGCCAAAAGTTCAAAATGCTCACAGTCCATTTAAAAGGAGAGACTTTTTAAGATGATTTAAATTCTCTTTCACGTCGTTTTTCTTCAGTCCCCGAAGTCGAACTCTTCCCACGAAGAATTTTATGAAACATAATGGCTTAAAGGCACTGACCTTTCCTTTATCACCATTCTCAATCCTTTCTGGTCATCCCAGGGATTAACACGAGAATATCTTTCATCTTTCAACTAAACTGTGTCATCACATTAAATCACGCAGTGGCATGAAGTCAACATGGCAAATCCAGCCACGAACTGCCCCACCTCACAGGGAGGGGTCCTCCTCTAATACCCTGTAAAAAAAAACCTGTCACATGATCTCTACTGGCGGGAAAATGATGTCACTCCACCATCACAAGACCATTACCTCAAGTCCAGTATAGCTTCAACCCCAGTCACGTGACAAGGGTACCACTGTCACGTGTCACGAGTACGTAACACCTCCCTCCAAAAAAAACATTTTTGGTCTGACAAGAACAAAAATTTTAACAATTACTTACAAGAAAAACAAATGTATAAATTTTATAACATACACAATATACAATACCATCATATAACATCTTACAACTCACAATACAGTAGGAGTGTTACAATTGAAAAAAAAACCACTCCATAAAAAAATTACATTGTACATTCAACATCGAGATAGACAATCAGCAACCACATTATCTTTACCTTTAACATGAGTTATCACAATATTGTACTCTTGTAACATCAAACTCCAATTTAATAATCTTCTGTTTTTGTTTTTCATCTTACTCAGAAAAACTAACGGATTATGATCAGTGTAAACAATAAGTGGTTTTTGAGTTGTACCAACATATACCTCAAAATATTCTAAAGCTAAAACAAGAGATAACAATTCCTTCTCTATTGTCGAATAGTTTCTTTGATGCTTATTAAATTTCTTAGAAAAGTAAGCTACTGGATGATCAACTTCATCACCCTCATTCCTTTGCATTAATACTGCTCCTGCAGCCTCATCAACTAGCATCTACAGCTAATGACAAAGGTTTTTCAAAGTCAGGTGCTTTAAGCACAGGTTGTTGACATAACATTGTTTTCAATTTTTCAAATGCTTCTTGACAAGGCACTGTCCACACAAACTTCACATTCTTCTGCAAAAGGTTAGTTAATGGAAGGGCAACATTAGCAAAATTCTTACAAAATTTTCGATAATATCCTACCATTCCCAAGAATCTTCTGAGAGTTTTTTTCCCCGTTGGAGTGGGAATCTCTAAAATTGCCCGAACTTTTGCCTGAACAGGAGCTACCTTACCTTGACCCACAACATAACCAAGGTAAGTCACAGTGGCATGTCCAAATTCACTCTTAGCTAAATTAATAGTTAAGTTAGCTTTTGAAAGCCTTTCAAACAATTTCTCCACCGCAATCATGTGTGCTTCCCAAGTATCATTTCCTGTCACTAAATCATCAATATAAGCATCAGTATCTTTCAATCCCTGAATTACAGAGTTAATCATCCTCTGGAAAGTACCCGGGGCATTCTTCATCCCAAATGGAAGAACATTATATTCATATAGCCTAGATGGAGTTACAAATGCAGAAATCTCTCTACCTCTGTCCGTTAATGGAACACACCAATACCCTTTCAATAAATCAATCTTTGTAAGGAACTTTGCTTTTCCAACTTTATCTACACAATCATCTACTCTAGGAATTGGATATGCATCTGTTTTCGTTACAGCATTCACCTTCCTATAGTCCGTACAAAACCTAATACTACCATCTGGTTTTGGCACCATAACACATGGCGAACTCCAATTTGAGTTAGAATGTCTAATAATATTATTCTCTAACATATATTCAATTTCTTTCTCAGCAAGTTCACATTTTTCTATGTTCATCCTATATGGATGTTGTTTAATAGGTTTGGCATCTCCAACATCTACATCATGTGAAGCTATAGTAGTCCTTCTCGGAACATCTGGAAACAAATCCTTATATTTAAAAATTAATTCCTTCATCTGTTGTTTCTGCTCTAGCTGTAAATGTGCTAATTTCTCATCAATATTGTCCAGAATGGTTGAATTTGATAACCTAACAGAAACAATGTTAGATTTAGAATGAAAGTCAGATGAATCATCTATCATGTTCCTAGTTAAATCAAACTCATTCTCACTAACCACAACAGTCACAGTATCAGATTGTTTCCCAAAATATGGTTTTATCATATTTATATGGCAAAGTTGTGTTGACCTTCTACGATCTGGAGTTTTTATTACGTAATCCATATCATTGATTCTAGACACAATTTCATAAGGACCATGAAATCAAGCTTGTAAAGGATTTGTCTGCACTGGGAAAAGAACCAACACCTTATCTCCAGGCTTAAACATCCTCATTCTAGCTTCTTTATCATACCAAGTTTTCATTTTCTCCTGAGCCAACTTTAAATTTTCCTTGGCTAAGCTACAAGCTTTATGTAACCTGTCCTTAAATTTCTAAACATAGTCCAACAAATTAGTGTGTACTTCCTTACTAATCCACTGTTCTTCCAATAAAGCTGAAGGTCCTCTAACTCTATGCCCAAACACAAGTTCAAATGGACTGAAACCTAAAGATTCTTGTACCGATTCCCTTACTGCAAATAAAAGTAAGTTTATACCCTCATCCCAGTCACTTTCATTTTCCACACAATATGTCCTAATCATATTCTTGAGGGTAGAATGAAACCTCTCCAAGGCACCTTGCGATTCTGGATGGTATGCAGACGAAGTGATTTGCTTAGCTCCCAATTTATAAACTATCTGTTGAAACAATCCAGACATAAAATTACTGCCTTGATCAGTTTGTATTTCCTTAGGTAATCCAAAATAAGTAAAGAATTTTATAAGAGCCTTTGTCACAGTTTTAGCTTTTATATTCCTAAGTGGTACTGCCTCTGGAAACTTAGACGAAGTACACATGATAGTCAACAAATACTGATAACCAGTTTTTGTCTTTGGTAAGGGACCAACACAATCTACAATAATTTTAGAAAACGGTTCACCAAATGCTGGAATAGGTTGTAATGGAGCCACTGGTGTAACTTGATTTGGTTTACCCACAATTTGACAAGTATGGCACGTTTTACAAAACATCGCCACATCTTTTCTTAGACCAGGCCAGTAAAAATGTTTTAAAATCTTGTCCACAGTTTTCCTTACCCCTTGATGTCCACCTAAAGGCACACTATGAGCTAAAGTCAAAATCTCATTTCAATAAACTTTAGGGACAACTACCTGGTAAACAACATTCCATTCCTCACCTGCAGGAATTGTAGGTGACCTCCACTTCCTCATCAACACTCCTTTTTCCAAGTAATATCCTACTGGCACTTTCTCAATTTCACTATCTAGTAAAGCTTGTTCCCTTAATTTTATAATCTCAGGGTCTCTATTCTGCTCTGCTATCATCTCCTTCCGAGACAGAGATAAATCTTCATCGTCAGACTTACTCCCAGAATCTTGTTCAAACAACGAAGGTAAGAAAGTCTCTGACACATCCTCAAAACTCGAATCCTGAGTTAAACAGTCATGAGTAACAACCTCATTCTGCACATCAATCTTTTTAGCCATAGCTCTAGTCACAACACAGGAAGAATCTGTGTTAGAATTCATCTCTGGCTCCTCTGACTCCATTGTCAAATGCACTTCAGGAAAAACTTGTCCACCTGCCAAGTCATTACCTAATAATAAAGAAATACCCTTCACAGGTAAGCTATGCTGTAATCCTACTTTAACAAATCCTGTAACTAACCCTGACTTTAAATTTACTTTATGTAAATATACAGGCATAAAATCACTCCCAACACCTCTTATGTAATTTACCTCACCAGTATCAGACTCCTCATTAAACTTCAATACACTGTCTAACATCAGTGATTGAGAAGCTCCAGTATCCCTAAGGATTTTTATTGGCACCAGAGTAGATCCTTCTTTCAAGGATACAAACCCTTCAGTTATAAAATGATCATATCCCTTTCTAACTTGGTCAGACTCTAACAAAGCCTCATTTGTGTTTATCAAACCCTGTAATTTTACAGGTGCTTCAGTGTGTTGCACACAAGCATCTGGAACTGCTTCCTTCTCTTTCTTTTTCAATCTGAAACAGTTAGCTATTACATGGCCAGATTTCTTACAATAGTTACAAATAAGACCAAACTGTCTTTCCTTCTCAGGTTTTCCTTCCTCCTTACCTTTCTCACTAACCTCTGATTTACCTTGAGTCTCCATATTATTTTTCTTCTTAAAAATTCTGCCCTGAGGAAATTTATTCTTATGGATTAAAACATACTCATCAGCTAATCTAGCACAGTCCTGCAATTTATCAGTATCCCTCTCATTTAAGTAGGTCCTTACTTCAACAGGAATGCTTCTTTTAAATTCCTCCATTAAAATCAGCTCTCTCAATGTATCATAGTCCCCATTTACATTTTTAGAAGAAACCCATCTCTCAAAACACATAGCTTTATCATAGGCAAATTCCACATAAGTCTTTTCCACAGACTTCTTCAAACTTCTGAATCTTTCTCTATATGCTTCTGGGACTAATTCGTATGCTTTGAGAATATGCATTTTCACAATATCATAATCTAATGCTTGCGCAGCAGTTAAAGCTGTGTAAACTTGTTGTACTTTACCTTTAATTACACTCTGTAACAACACTGACCATTTATCTCTCGGCCACTCTGGCATCCGAGCAATAGTTTCAAAATGTTGAAAATTTCTTTCCACTTCTGTTTCACTAAATGGAGGGACCAATTTAATTTCTTGACTAGCAACAAACAGCTTTCTAGAACCAGCAGACTGATTCCCAGACTTTAATTCCTCCATTGCGTAATCAAACTCCCTCTTCTTTTGATCAGCTTCCAATTTACAACGCTCCAATTCTGCTTTACTTTGTTCCAACTTCATTTGTTCGATTTGCAACTGCATCTCCATATTACTTATTGGAAACGACTCTAAAATCGATTCATCAAAAACACCCGAATCCACATAGTGTGACACGATTTTTCTCTGTATTACAGCCTTTGATGTAGTCTGCAAAATACCTTTAAGTTGCAATTTACTAGCTATCTCAGTCACCTCAGTTTTTTTCGCCTTCGCTAACAACTCCGTGCCTCGCGAAGCCAGAAACTCATCAATATTCATCGTTGCCGAATACCACTCACAAGCCAATCAAACAAAAGAATCGAGTATTCCCCGTTTCCAAAACACCGACTCAAAATTCAACAAGCATTTAAACTCAAATGATCCAATCCGGACGCAGCCCCCATATTTATGTTACGTATTCAGGCAACAATAAATATATATGAGTTAGGCAAGGGTTTTTATAACAAATAACACGTTTATTAGACACTGAAAACAAACCCCCCAAAAGTAAACAAACACTAACGTAACCAGAAATCAGCTGCTGTGCGGCAGCTTAAACAGTTCTTAAAGCGATGCAGCTCAAACAGTTCTTAAAGCAATGTTGCAAAAACAGTTCTTTAAAGTGGTATTGCCAAAAGTTCAAAATGCTCACAGTCCATTTAAAAGGAGAGACTTTTTAAGATGATTTAAATTCTCTTTCACGTCGTTTTTCTTCAGTCCCCGAAGTCGAACTCTTCCCACGAAGAATTTTATGAAACGTAATGGCTTAAAGGCACTGACCTTTCCTTTATCACCATTCTCAATCCTTTCTGGTCATCCCAGGGATTAACACGAGAATAGTCAACGAAATCCTTCTGAATAAAGATCAAACCAGGTCGAACCCGTTTCACCGTCGAAAATGATTCTCCTCAATCTTTAACTCCCGAACTCCGATCTTCACTCTCCACTGATTCTCAACTAGCAGTATTGTAAAGAAACTGCTGGCAATGACCTTTTAAACTTTAGGCATTAAATAAAACTCCATCTTTCAACTAAACTGCGTCATCACATTAAATCATGCAGTGGCATGAAGTCAACATGGCAAATCCAGCCACGAACTGCCCCACCTCACAGGGAGGGGTCCTCCTCTTATACCCTGTAAAAAAAACCTGTCACATGACCTCTACTGGCGGGAAAATGACATCACTCCACCATCACAAGACCATTAGCTCAAGTCCAGTATAGCTTCAACCCCAGTCACGTGACAAGGGTACCACTGTCACGTGTCACGAGTACGTAACAGGTAGCACTAACACTTCCATGAATTTCAGCTTCTTTCTGCTTTATTGTGTGAATGCTCGATTCGTTCTTACCAACCTTATGGCCCACTTCGGCAAGCAACATGCCACTTTTCAAAAGATCTTAAGATTTTTATTTCCTCGGCGAACAATGCTCAGACAGCGAGTACTGGAGAGAGACTGAGGATCTGTGAAATGGCGGGAGGCTACAGCAGGGTACGCTGGGACAACGGGTCGAGTGAGGAGGAATTTCACAAATGCCTAAATAAAAAACAGTCACAGCTCCAGGATTTCAGCAAAAATGATCAAATATCCTAATGTTATTAATGGTATTTTCCCCACCAGCCACCGCCCCCTCTCCCCAAATCCCGCTTCTGTAAAATTCCCTCTATTTAATATGCGGAGGCAGTTAAATTCCCCACTTGTTTCCTTTGACTTTTTTTTACAGAGGAGCTGGAATGACGCTCCGGTGAGTTCTAGCAACACTGCACCCCTGACCACCACGTGATATGTGCGCACCTCACTAAACATGTAAACATGAAGTTAGATATTTTCAGATTCCTGTGTCTTGCTTTGACATAGTTTGTTTTGAAGTATCTTGTCCTCATATCATCCTGCCCTCTATCAACATTAAGCTGCTAAAACATACAGTTAATCAGCTCATAACTCAAACCTGCTTTCCTAATAACATCACTCCCCATAATATGCTCTTGAGCAGTTGTCAAGTTGATGAGCAGAACTGATGGGGCACACTCAGTTGTCCGGACTGTATGTTCAGTGGTGTAGTCAGCTCCCCTGCTGTGAATGTCCAGTATATCCAGTCAAAATAATAGTATCTTGCATTTCCCAACCTGGGACATTCATTTGTGGATGTGTTTAGAGTGGTCAAGAGCCTCCTGTATCGGAAAGAAATTCCCCAAGTAGGGCTGAGTTGGACATTGAAGTTAAGCACAGAAGAGTAACCATCCTCTCCTTTGCTTTATCTCAACTGTGAATGACCTTGTGCTGCTGGGTGAGCTGGAAAAATTCTCGAGGATCACCTCTGTCATTTACCTTTCGATAGGTCTTATAACTGTTATGCCTGTGGCCCCCTCCTTTTTGAGAATCGCAGGATCGCTATTGATTTGGGTCAGGAGACCCAGGAAATGAGAGAGAGATGATTGGAATGTCTTGACCCCCCCCCCCCCCCGGCGATATAAAGCTACGGGAAACGGCCATTGTCTCTTGGGGACGGAATTGTGTATTGAGTACTGTGCTTCGTGGAAGCCCTCGGGCAAATGTAGGCTGGTTGGGGGATGGCATCATTCCACCCTGATTGACATCTGAGACCCCGTGAGTGGGGATAAAAGAGGGCCTGTGGGAACAGCCCCTCAGACACACGCACCAGGAGAAACGCTAGGAGTTCCGTGACAGCGTTTAATAGCAATAGCCGGTGGAGGGCCCATGTGTGTCCTTTCCCGTTGTCCCGGGATTGAGGTCCTACCACGGAAGGCGGCTTAGCTAAGGAAGAGATCACCACTGACGCCATTTCGAAGGATTGACATCATAAAAGGAATGGGCAAGTTAAACCTCCGTCTCTCTCTCTCCAACCAACAAGCTGCAGCCTGCATGAACTTGAGTGCCTTTTATATTTCCATCGGACAATACATTATCCCCTAGACAACGATAGAGCTATTTCTTATTGATTATTATTATACCCGCGCCTTTAGAGTTAGTATTGACGACGTATATTATCTGTATGTTTGCATTGATATTATTTTTGTGTATTTTTATCGATAAATACCGTTAAAAATAGTACCATCAGACTTCAACGGACCTCTCTATCTTTACTGGTAAGTGACCCAGTTATGGGGTACGTAACATAACAAAGAACCAAAAACAACAAGGGATGTGTTCAAAGGCATGTTTATTACTTGGAATAATGTTTATTACTTGTGAGGAGTAATATCCTCAATGGACAGCAGGCTGCTTCTGATTTACAGTTTATAAAGTACAACTTTTTATACAAGTTTTCAGGCTATTCTGTGTCTGCTGTGTGTTCTGGGAGTCAGCTGCCCACTTACCAGCTGCAGTACTCAAGGCCACAATCTCCCCTTACTTACACATGAACAATGATTAAGACATTACATGCCTCCAGTTGTGTATACGCTTAGCTTATAGTAAAACACTCTGGGATTAAACAGGTTCCATTTTGCAAGACTGAATACATAAACATAGCAAAGTTTCAAATAAATGTTCATATTTCCCTTTTTGTCGTTACATGATAACATCATAATTTCATAAGCTTCTGCTGTAGAATACAGTAATCAAAGTGATTTCAGACATTCATATAATGATACAGTCTCAGAGCTTTAGTAAAGCAAAATTCCCTTTTTCTCATCTGCAGCAACAGGGACCCATTTTCTAATACTCTCTTCCAACGGGTCCAAACACCTTGCACAGAAATCGCAAGAGGATGACTGTCAATATTATAACACCAATACTCACTCCACAATGCAGGACAGCAGCCCATCATCATCCCCAATGGACACAAGCTTCCTGTGGGATTATAATTGTGGATCTGGTCTCCTACTTCCTTCATCTTCCTGGTGGCCTCTCGGATGTGATCTGTCAAGTGAGTTATATTCTTCTGATACATCTCATGTGTCAGTGCAACATTCTTGTCCAATCAGGGCACACATGCCTCCTTTCTCAGATAAAACAAAGTCCAAAGTCATTGAGATTTGCAATGCCACTGTATGGACTCCCATCAATTCTGCTGATAATTTAGATATTGTTTATTGGGTTTGATCAAGAGTATATGCAGTTTCATTTGCTAACTTTTCCAATGCTGATGCCATGTTAATCAGTTCCCATGCTGCTTTCCAGTTCCCTGGGCAAGTGATAACTTCCATAAGGACAGCACCAAGTCCTTTCACCCTGGATTTTTTACCTTCCTCGGAAACACTCATCTTCCCCCTGTGTCATTCTGGCTGAACAGACAAGGGGAGGAAGGGGGTCTATGTTTCTGAGTTCAATCGTCGTTATACCAGAAACCAAACATATCCAATGTTGGACTCACTAAATTAACGGTTAATCTCTGTGTCACTGAATGGGTATGGGTAAAGGAGATACATCCATTTTTATGTGTGCTTTGAGAGCCAAGCAAAATCAGCAGCTTCAGTGTTCCTGGCAGTCACATCCATCAGGGAAAGTACAAGAGTTAATCCCACCACTGTCGTTAGGACTCACAGTAGTTTCATTTTTTTCCTACATTATTAAGCAGCTTTTTACAGTGAGAGGTGTCAATCCACGATGGATTTTCTCTTACCATGATGGCTGCATTGGTGACCAGTGTACTGAAATGGTACTTCAAGTTGAAGTTCCAAAGTGTTCTTTCTTTTAAATGTCCACACCACCACATAGTCTCTGGGTTCAATGTTGCAGTATTTCAGCTCTACTACTGGTAGTTGGGCTTCTTTTCCCTGTTGATGATATTTAGTGAGGTTTTTTGTCAATAATTCAACATGTTCTCATCCAGGTCGTGTACCTGCATTTGTTTAATGGAGTGGTGCATCAGGCGACAGACACAGGTGCCGTTCCTTTATCATTTCATGTGGGGACTGGCCAATGGCTCGAATATTCATCAGAACCAAAGGCAGCTCCCGTTTCCATTTTAATCCAGTTTCTTCACACATTTGCTAAGTTTATTCTTAATTGCTGTTTATCCTTTCCACTAGTCCTGCTGACTATGGCTGCGTCCACACTAGACCAGATAAATCGATAACCGAAGCTTTTTCTCTTCATTTTGACCCTCCATCCACACTGAAATAACGTTTTCCTCCCCCGAAAACGGAGCTTTGCAAAAACACTCTCCAGAATGAATAAATCTGAAAACGCCTAATGGCTGGTGTGGTGTGTACGGGGTAACCGGCTCTTTTTAAAAACGCTGTCATGATGTGCCGGAACAGGTGATGGCGGCATCGTGGCATTTCATTGTTTTCTTGAACGCAACCTCCAACACCACAACAACAATGGCAGACGGCTTCATGCATGTGTTGTTTATTGTCTACGTTAATTTCAACCCCCCCCCCCCCACACAACCTAACAATTTTAGGACAGACTGAAGCCAGAAGAGGTAGAAATGTTCTCACCAAATACTTTGACCCATAACTTACTGAATAAATAAGTATACTCACTTTGCCCTGTTTTCTGTCCTTGCTCATATGAAGGTGGTTTACCTATTTATACAAGTACTTCTCTGACAATAGATGTGTTACAGCCTAATGTAACATTGTATGGAAATACAAGATTACACTGATGCAGACATGTTTTATACATTTAACAAGGTGCTTTATTAATGTATTGTTTGTGCAAACATTCAATAGATGCAATTGTCACTACTTCCAAAATGTCATTTTTAAGTAGTAGCTTATGTTTGGCATAGATGTGAAAATGTTAAGGCCAACAAAGGAAAATTGTAAGTTTCACTTTTACTCGGGTAAAAACAAAACTATTTTTGCCCAGTAACTCCTTTTATTGCACATGTTAAATACAGCAAAATAATACAGACAGACATGGCAAAAGTAAAGGCAAACAAATGAGGTAACAGCTAGTTGTAGCTGTCGTCCCTTTTATCGGTGAAGAGACTATGGCTGTAGGAAACGTTTCCAGGGTGACCCCTCTGTGGGAGTGGGGAAGATGATGGTGGGGCCACCCGGGGGTCTGTGTGTCCGTATGTGTAGCTATTGTAGTGGCTGTGAGGCTGGTATTGTGGCGGTGAAAAGTAATGGGGGGGGGGGAGCCATCATATTCCTCATCATTGCAAATCCCTCTGCAACAAAGTTAGTCAGTTTTTCAATGTTCGTCGTCAGCCAGGTCATACTGTCCGTGAACTTCATGTCGGTTGCCTCCGTAAGCTCCAATATTTGTTTTTTTAGTTTTAAGTGCTCCTGCGCGAGAACCAACAGCTGTCCGTTGTTTGGCAATTTCCTTTTAAGTTTTTCTGGTCTGTAACTGGACAAACTGTAACTGTCTTTCACGGCGAGATTCGACACCAAACATGTCACAGCCATCACCTGTTGCTTGGTCCAAACTGTCGAAGTTAGGCGTACTCGTCGAAGCGGGTGAATTCTTGTAGATGTATCCTGCGCATGGCCAGTAGGAGTAGATTTGCCCAAGTACCCATTCTGGTGTGGACGGAGGTACTTTCAAAAATGCCTGGTGTGGATGCCTATCGTTTTTACATGAAACCGGTGTTTTCAAAATTATCCGGTCTAGTGTGGACGTAGCCTGAGGATGGTAGTGTAACCTCTCACTGTAGGATTGCAATGAGTTAGCGATTATTGTGTGTGCAAACTATCAGCAGCATAAATCTACAATGCACGGGAATAAGAATGAAAAGAACATTTCCAATAAATAAACAGGTCTAGGGTAGATATGCTTCAGATAAACACAGAATCATAAAAGTTTAAATGTTTCTTCGGAAGGAAAATAAGGCTTGGCATACTGACACCCCCATGCAAATTTACTGTTCACCATGAAACATTAATTTAACTTACATCAGTGTAAATTGCATTGTATTTCTATTAACAATATATTTTAAACTATAACAAACAAAAAGGGCCCATCATATATATATTAGTCTTTGATGTACACATAATCGTTGGAACTCTGTTGCATAATCAATCCTGTTTGCTTCTCTTTGTTTGCTCATGGAACTGAAACATCCAAGGAAAAGGATGCCGAACTTTCTCCAACGTTGTTTGCTAACTGACTAACTGAAAGTTATTTGTACATTCTCTGTGAAACTGTCGTCTGCATGAGGATTTTCTGACATTGATATCTGTCCATTCAAATTGAATTCTGTGAGCATTTCACTATGCTCTTTGGTTTTGTTTGTTGTCTGTTTCATTTCTCTTTTTTCCACTTCTTCAATCCTGTGGTCCCTCTAGAAAATGGTTCCTGTCTTTTCCCAAGCTCTGTCTTGAAAGAATATTAACAGGTCAAATCCTATTGACTAATTATGACAAGCCTAACTTGTTAAACATAGAAACATAGAAAACCTACAGCATAATACAGGCCCTTTGGCCCATAAAGTTGTGCCAAACATCACCCTACCTTAGAAATTATTAGGCTTACCCATAGGCCTCTATTTCACTACCTATCCAAAAGTCTCTTAAAAGACCCTATTGTATCTGCCTCCACCATCGTTGCCGGCAGCCCATTCCACACACTCACCACTCTCCGTGTAAAAACTTACCCCTGACATCTCCTCTGTACCTACTCCCCAGCACCTTAAACCTGTGTCCTCTTGTGGCAACCATTTCAGCCCTGGGAAAAAGTCTCTAATTATCCACACGATCAATGCCTCTCATCATCTTATACACCTCTATCAGGTCACCTCTCATCCTCCATCGCTCCAGTTAATCAACTGATTTTTAAAATTTAAACAATAAAAATTAAATAATAGTCATATATAAGTAAAAGAGCATTTTCTTGGGAGAAAACTTGTAGAAAATAAAATGCCCAACAGCAGAACTGTATTAATAAAATAAAGCATGATCTTAAACAAGAGTTTTTCATTTACACCCTTCCCCCCCCCCCCCCACCAATATAGGCATATCCTCATGACTTTGTAAACCTTTGGAACTTATCAAACTCGTTAATAATACACAACACTTATACTCAGTAACAATGACAGTTATGTTCACACACGTTCTGACAGTAGTCAGGCATACGCTTACAGCATTCAAATGAATTAAGTGATTACAGGACCTACAATCCATTTGTAAATGGAAGTAACACATCTCACCGTTGTGATCGACACAACACTCCAGAAGCATTCTTATGCTAGCCTCTATTGAGGTTTCCTGACTCTCTGAGATCTTCTTATCTCAGTTTCAGTTCCTTCAATTTCATCGGTCCTCCATAATTGATTCTCAGGCATTATTTCAAGAGTTTGAGTCTTTTCTCGTGACTTGTCACTTTTACTCTGAGTGTCTCATCCTGTCTATTTTTTGTTCCTTCCTGTAACTCAGTTTCTCCTGCCCTCTGACTAGACTTGGCTTCATTTTCTGTTTCCCCTTCACTGTCAAATATCACCTCTGGGACTCCAGTGGTTGTATTCCTCACTATACCCTGGTCTAGACTGAAAGGTTCTGACATCTCTTCAATCAACTCCTCTTCAATGTTTGCATAAGGTAAGTCATACTACAAGTCAGCTTGTTCCTTTCCTTTTTTACTTCTCCTTTGTAGAGTTTCTTTTACAAGGTGTAGGTTCTGTGTCAGACTCTGGGTCAATATGTACTTCCTGCCCTAGAGACAAAGTTGGTTCCAATGGAGAATTTTTACAGGACCTTTCCCATCTTCCAGTTTCAACCGGAAAATGATCAATTTTGCCATCTGACTCTCCACTACAAGGTGCAGAACCCCAGCAGTCAGCCAACCTATCCTTCCCTTGTAGTCCTCACTTTCTTATTAAAGCTCTATTTCCAGGCATTAGTTGAGAAAAGTTCATCTTTGGATCCTATCTCTTATTGTTTTCTTGCTTTTGTTTCTAGCTGAAACTGTTGCTAAATCATAAGCTTTTTGCAGTTCTTTTTCATATTGGATACATACTTGAGATAAGTTTCTGTGGCACTTTCTCACTAGAAGTTCCAAAACAAAGATCCACAGTTAAACTGGCTTTGCGTCCAAACATTAAATGGTATGTCGTGTAGCCGGTGGCATCGCTCTGAGTACAGTTATACAGTGTACCAAATGGCCATTTGCTCCTTTTCCTAGCATCCTAGCATGTCTAACTCCCTCAGGGTGAGGATCGCATTGAGGATGATATGCATTTGTCCCTGACTTCTCAACTCCAAGCATGCTCGGTAACTCATGAATGAGACGGCACTCAAAATGCCTTCCCTGATCACTGTACGTCCTTCTTGAGAGGCCATAATGAATAAAACATTTCTCCCACAATCACTTTTGCAACTGTGGATGCTTTCGGATCTCTTGTTGGAAAAGTTTGTGTGTCCGTGGTGTAGTTATGAAACATTTGCAGTGTTACTTGAATCTGGCTCTAAGGAAAGAAAATCCATGCACGCTTGATCAAGTGGTCTAGCACTTTGCATGGGAGACAAAGGAGCAAGTCTTTCTTGGAATACAACAAATGCTTGACACAGTAATCTTCAAATTCAGCCTTTATTCATGGCTAATAGAACCAAGCTCTCACAAATCCAAGTCTTGTCAAATTCCCAATAACCTGAGTCATCATGAAGTGACCTCAGTACAATTTTCCTGTATTTCTCAGGCACAATCAATTGGGAATGTCAAGTAACACACGCAAAATGCTGGTGGAACACAGCAGGTCAGGCAGTATCTATAGGAAGAAGTACAGTCGACATTTCGGGCTGAGACCCTTCGTCAGATTTCCTCAGGAATGTCAAGTTCTGTTTGGAGGAGATTTTGCTCCTCAACTCCAGCTTTTCACATTCTCTCGTCAGTAAGAGTTTAGTAGGATGTTTTGTCTTTTCCGCTTTTGAAATGTCTTCCTTGAAGAAGACTGACCAGATTTCACCTCAACAAGTTTCACCTTCCTGGGCCACTGACAATTCAGCCGAAGTTCAAGGCAGGCAACTGTTTCCTATTCGGCATAGTCAATTTGCAATAGCTTGGAGCATTGGACAGCTAGAAGCACCCAAATAATCGACAGCTCTATCAGATCACAGAACTACACTTGAATTTGCCATCTGTGGAAAACTGGCCTATTGCTTTAACACTTAAGGCAGGAATGTTTTCCCACTCTTGATCACTTACCAGCATCTCATAAGATCGCTATGATAATGCATCCACTTCAATGTTCTGACTTACCAGCCTGTATCCAAGGCTGAGATCAAAGACAGACAATGTTACCAACCAGCAATGACCCGTGGCATCCAATTTTGATTTTTGACAAAGTTAAAATATAAGTTGGTAAATTGGTGTCAGTTCTCACCTTAAACTTAGCACCATATAGACAGTCATTGAGTTTGTCTACTACTGCCTATTTCAATACCGGAAACTCCAATTTGTGAGCAGGGTAGTTTCGTTTGGATGGCAACAAACTCCAGCTAATGAGAGCAACAGGTCTCAGGCCATCACCTTGGTCTTGATATAAAACACCACCTGACCCTCCATGGTTAGCATCGGTGTGCAATACATACAGCAACTGAGGGTTTGCAAAGGCAAGCACGGGTACTTTAGTCAGTAACTCTTGAAACATCGGAAATATCTCTTTACACGTTACATCACATCTTTCCCTGAAAGACGCTGAATGTTTGAGATAAGCCTTGGCTTCTTTTCCCTTTGGCTTACTCCTTGTCATGGTCCGTTCTGTGAAGTCCGCGTTCCGGCTCACGGTCCGGTCCGTGGACTCCAGACTCCAGGTTCTGCCTAATGTCTCCAACCTCCACTGCAGCTGACCAGCGAGACTTCTCTCAGAAAGGTGTGTCCTCTGTCACTTTGATAGTGTGCTGAGTACACTTGGAGCAACTAACAGCAAACTTGTCAGTAGAAAAGACGTCTTTGCATTCCAACGTCTTATCAGTTAGTCACTTTTTCCGTTCCTCTGTTAGTGGTGAGTCATGAAAGAAGAATGACTTTGATGTCAACTTTTCTGATACAGGAGACTATTTCTCTTTCTTTTTCTCAGCCAGAAAACTTGAAACTACCACCAGAGGAAAGAGATGTGCAATCTGCATGCCACATTTGAGGGTGAAAACTCTTCCTATCACTATGAATGCAAACTAACAGGACCATGACTCTACAATCCATGGGAAATAATGATGAAAAGTCAATTTCTAATAAATAAACAGGTCTAGGGTAGATATGATACGGATAACCACAAAAGGAAGGGATGGCTGGCTCACAAATAGAGAAAGCTTGGAGACAGTGTGAAAGGGAGGATAGGCAGGTGACAGAGAAGGGACGCACTCAGACCAGCGGTTTGAGATGTGTCCGTTTTAATGCAAGGAGTATTGTGAACAAAGCAGAAGAGCTGAGAGTGTAGATCAGTACTTGGAGCTATGATGTAGTGGCCATTACAGAGGCTTGGATGGCTCAGGGGCAGGAATGGTTACTTAGAGTGCCAGGCTTTAGATGTGTCAGAAAGGACAGGGAGGGAGGCAAAAGAGGTGGGGGCATGGCACTGCTGATCAGAGATAGTGTCACGGCTGCAGAAAAGGAGGAAGTAATGGAGGGATTGCCTACTGAGTCAATAACTCTACTGGGTGTTTTTTTATAGACCACCCAATAGTAACAGGGACATTGAGGAGCAGATAGGGAGACAGATTCTGGAATGGTGCAATATTAACAGGGTTGTTATGATGGGAGATTTTATTTTCCTCAATATTGATTGGCATCTCCCTAGAGCGAGGGGTTTAGATGGGGTGGAGTTTGTTAGATGTGTTCAGGAAGGTTTCTTGACACAATATGTAGATAAGCCTACAAGAGGAGAGGTTGTACTTGATCTGGAATTGGGAAATAAACCTGGTCAGGTGTCAGATCTCTCAGTTGGAGAGCATTTTGGAGATAGTGATCACAATTCTATCTCCTTTACCATAGCATTGGAGAGGGATAGGAACAGACAAGTTAGGGAAGCGTTGAATTAGAATAAGGAGAAATATGAGGCTATCAGGCAGGAACTTGGAAGCATAAATTGCAAGCAGATGTTGTTGGAGAAATGTACAGCAGAAATGTGGCAAATGTTCAAGGGATTCTTGTGTGGCATTCTACACAGGTACGTTCCAATGAGACAGGGAAAGGATGGTAGAGTACAGGAAGCATGCTGTAAAAAGTCTGTTGAAAATCTAGTCAAGAAGAAAAGAAAAGCTTATTAAAGGTTCAAAAAACTAGGTAATGATCTAGAAAATTATAAGGCTAGCAGGAAGGAGCTTAAGAATAAAATTAAGGGTGCCAGAGGGGCCATGAGAAGGCCTTGGAAGACAGGATTAAGGAGAACCCCAAGGCATTCTACAAGTATGTGTAGAGCAAGAGGATAAGACATGAGAGAATAGGACCAATCAAGTGTGACAGTGGAGAAGTGTGTATGGAACCGGAAGAGGTAGTAAAGGTACTTGATGAATACTTCGTTTCAGTATTCACTACGGAAAAGGATCTTGGCGATTATAGGGATGACTTACAGTGGACTGAAAAGCTTGAGCATACAGACATTAAGAAAGAGGATGTGCTGGGCTTTTGAAAATCATCAAGTTGGATAAGTCACTGGAACTGGATGAAATGTACGTACCCCAGGCTACTGTGGGAGGCAAGGGAGGAAATTTCTGAGCCTCTGGCAATCCTCATCATCAGTGGGGACAGGAGAGATTCTGGAGGATTGGAGGGTTTCAGATATTGTTCCCTTATTCAAGAAAGGGAGTAGAGATAGCCCAGGAAATTATAAACCAGTAAGTCTTATTCAGTACTTGGTAAGTTGATGGAGAAGATCCTGAGAGGCAGGATTTATGAACATTTGGAGAGGCATAATATGATTAGAAGTAGTCAGCATGGCTTTGTCAAAGGCATTTGATAGAGATACCTTACGAGCCTGATTGGATTTTTTGAGGATGTGACAAAACACATTGATGAAGGTAGAACAGTGGATGCAGTGTATATGGATTTCAGCAAGGCATTTGACAAGGTACCCCATGCAAGGCTTATTGAGAAAGTAAAGAGGCATGTGATCCAAGGGGACATTGCTTTGTGAATCCAGAACTGGCTTGTCCACAGAAGGCAGAATGTTTGTAGGTGGGTCATATTCTGCATTGTGTTCAGTGACCAGTGCCTCACGGATCTGTTCTTTGACCCCTTCTCTTCGTGATTTTTATAAACAACCTGAATGAGGAAGTGGAGGGAAATTTGTTGATGACACAAAGGTTGGGGGTGTTGTGGATAGTGTGGAGGGCTGTCAAAGGTTACAGCGGGACATTGATAGGATGCAAAACTGTACTGAGAAATGGCAGATGGAGTTCAACCCAGATAAGTGTGAGTTTGTACATTTTGGTAGGTCAAATATGATGGCAGAATATAGTATTAATGGTAAGACTCTTGGCAGTGTGGAGGATCAGAGGGATCTTGGGATCCCAGTCCATAGGACACTCAAAGATGCTACGCAGGTTGACTCTGTAGTTAAGAAGGCATACAGTGCATTTGCCTTCATTAACCGTGGGATTGAGTTTAGGAGCTGAGAGATAATGTTGCAGCTATATAGGACCCTGGTCAGACCCCACTTGGAATACTGCGCTCAGTTCTGGTTGCCTCACTACAGGAAGGATGTGGCAACCATGGAAAGGGTGCAGAGGAGATTTACAAGGATGTTGCCTGGATTGGGGAGCATGCCTTATGAGAATAGGTTGAGTGAACTCAGCCTTTTCTCTTTGGTGAGACAGAGGATGAGAGGTGACTTGATACAGGTGTATAAGATAATGAGAGACAGTGATCGTATGGATAGTCAGAGGCTTTTTCCCAGGACTGAAATGGCTAACATGAGGGGGCTCAGTTTTAAGGTGCTTGGAAGGAGATACAGAGGAGATGTTAGGGGTAAGTTTTTTATGCAGAGAGTGGTGAGTGCATGGAATGGGCTGCCAGCGATGGTGGTGGAGGCGGATACAATAGGGTCTTTTAAGAGACTCCTGGATAGGTACATGGAGCTTCGAAAAATAGAGGGCTATGGGTAACTCTAGGTAATTTTTAAAGCAAGTACATTCTTGGCACAGCATTGTGTGCCGAAGGGCCTGTATTGTGTTGTAGGTTTTCTATGTTCCTATGTTTCTAAAATCATAAAGGGAGATAGTCACCCCTAGGAGCCAGGAGACAGGTAGTTGGGTGACTGTCAGGAGAGGGAAGGGGAATAGACAGGAAGAGCAGAGCACCCCTGTGGCCGTTCCCATCAACAATAAGTATATCGTTTTGGATACTGTTGGTGGGGTCGACCTATCAGGGACAAGTTGCAGTGGTTGCGTCTCTGGCACCGAGACTGGACCCTCAGCTCAGAAGGGAAGGAGGGAAAAGAGGAGAGCAGTAGTGATAGGGGATTCGACAGTTAGGGGGACAGATAGGAGGTTCTGTGGAAGAGATCGAGAATTCCGGATGGTTTGTTGCTTCCTGGGTGCCAGGGTCCATGATATCTCGGATTGAGTTCTCAGTATTCTCAAGAGGGAGGGTGAGCAACCGGATGTCGGGGTCCATGTAGGGACCAATGACATGGGTAGGAAGAGTGAGCAGGTCCTGAAAGGTGAGTTTAGGGAGCTAGGTGCCAAGTTAAAGGACAGGACCTCCAGGATAGGAATCTCAAGATTGCTACCAGTGCCATGTGCAAGTGGGTTTAGAAATAGTAAGATAGTGCAGATCAACACGTGGCTGAAGACATGGTGCAGGAGGGATGGCTTCCGATTTATAGATAATTGGGTAGTTTTCCATGGAAGGTGGGACCTGTTCCGGTGGGATGGTTTACATCTGAACTGGAGGGGGACAAGTATTCTTGCAGGTAGGTTTGCTAGAGAGGCTCCAGTGGATTTAAACTAGATACGAGGGGGGAGGGGAACCAGAGTGTAGGAACAGATGTTTGGGAGAAGGAAGAAAAAGAAGACAGTAAAGTTCTTTGTACTGTTAGAGATAAACAGAGAGGAAGAGGTGGAAAATTTATTAAATGCTTTTATTTTAATGCTAGGAGCATTGTAAGAAAGGTGGATGAGCTTAGAGCATGGATTGATACCTGGAAATATGATGTTGTAGCTATTAGTGAAACATGGTTGCAGGAGGGGTGTGATTGGCAACAAAATATTCCTGGACTTCGTTGCTTCAGGTGTGATAGAATTGGAGGGACAAGAGGGGGAGGTGTTGCATTGCTTGTCAGAGAAAATATTACAGCGGTGCTCTGGCAGGATAGATTACAGGGCTCATCTAGGGAGACTATTTGGGTGGAATTGAGGAATGGGAAAGCTATAGTAACACTTATAGGGGTGTATTATAGACCACTTAATGGGGAGCGAGAATTGGAGGAGAAAATTTGCAAGGAGATAGCAGATATTTGTAGTAAGTACAAGGTTGTGGTTGTGGGAGATTTTAATTTTCCACACATAGATTGGGAAGCCCATACTGTAAAAGTGCTGGATGGTTTGGAGTTTGTAAAATGTGTGCAGGATAGTTTTTTGCAGCAATACATAGAGGTGCCAACTAGAGAAGGGGCAGTGTTGGATCTTCTGTTATGGAATGAAATAGGTCAGGTGTCGGACGTATGTGTTGGGGAGCACTTCAGGTCCAGTGATCACAATGCCATTAGTTTCAATTTAATCATGGAGAAGGATAGGACTGGACCCAGGGTGAGATTTTTGATTGGAGAAAGACTAACTTTGAGGAGATATGAAAGGATTTAGAAGGAGTGGTTTGGGACAATTTGTTTTATGGGAAGGATGTAATAGAAGAATGGAGGTAATTTAAAGGTGAAATTTTGAGGGTACAGAATCTTTATGTTCCTGTTAGGTTGAAAGGAAAGGTTAAAAGTTTGAGAGAGCCATGGTTTTCAAGGGATATTGGAAACTTGGCTCAGAAAAAGAGAGAGATCTACAATAAATATAGGCAGCATGGATTAAATGAGGTCTCGAGGAATATAAAGAATGTAAAAAGAATCTTAAGAAAGAAATTAGAAAGGCTAAAAGAAGATATGAGGTTGCTTTGGCAAGTAAGGTGAAAATAAATCCAAAGGGTTTCTACAGTTATAATAATAGCAGAAGGATAGTGAGGGATAAAATTGGTCTCTTAGAGAATCAGAGTGGACAGCTATCTGTGGAGCCAAAAGAGATGGAGGAGATTTTGAACAATTTCTTTTCTTCGGTATTCACTAAGGAGAAGGATATTGAATTGTGTAAAGTAAGGGAAACAAGTAGGGAAATTATGGAAACTATGACGATTAAAGAGGAGGAAGTACTGGCGCTTTTAAGAAATATAAAAGTGGATAAATCTCCAGATCCTGATAGGATATTCCCTAGGACCTTGAGGGAGGTTGGTGTAGAAATAGCTGGGGCTCTGACAGAAATATTTCAAATGTCGTTAGAAACTGGGATGGTGCCAGAGGATTGGTGTATTGCTCATGTGGTTCCATTGTTTAAAAAGGGTTCTAAGAGTAAACCTAGCAATATATAGGCCCGTCAGTTTGACGTCAGTGGTGGATAAATTAATGGAAAGTATTCTTAGAGATGGTATATATAATTATCTGGATAGACAGGGTCTGATTAGGAACAGTCAACATGGATTTGTGCATGGAAGGTCATGTTAGACAAATCTTATTGAATTCTTTGAAGAGGTTATGAGGAATGTTGACGAGGTTAAAGCAGTGGATGTTGTCTATATAGGCTTCAGTAAGGCATTTGACAAGGTTCCACACGGAAGTTTAGTTAGGAAGGTTCAATCGTTAGGTATTAATATTGAAGTAGTAAAATGGATTCAACAGTGGGTGGATGTGAGATGCCAGAGAGTAGTGGTGGATAACTGTTTGTCAGGTTGGAGGCCGGGGACTAGTGGTATGCCTCAGGGATCTGTACTGGGTCCAATGTTGTTTGTCATATACATTAATGATCTGGATGATGGGGTGGTAAATTGGATTAGTAAATATGCAGATGATACTAAGATAGGTGGTGTTGCAGATAATGAAGTAGGTTTTCAAAGCTTGCAGAGAGATTTAGGCCAGTTAGAAGAGTGGGCTGAGCGATGGCAGATGGAGTTTAATGCTGATAAGTGTGAGGTGCTACTTTTTGGTAGGACTAATCAAAATAGGACATCATGGTAAATGGTAGGGCATTGAAGAATGCAGTAGAACAGAGTGATCTAGGAATAATGGTGCATAGTTCCCTGAAGGTGGAATCTCATGTGGATAGGGTGGTGAAGAAAGCTTTTGGTATGCTGGCCTTTATAAATCAGAGCATTAAGTATATGAGTTGGGATGTAATGTTAAAATTGTACAAGGCACTGGTGAGGCCAAATTTGGAGTACTGTGTACAGTTCTGGTCAGCAAATTATAGGAAAGATGTCAACAAAATAGAGAGAGTACAGAGAAGATTTACTAGAATATTACCTGGGTTTCAGCACCTAAGTTACAGGGAAAGGTTGAACAAGTTAGGTCTTTATTCTTTGGAGCATAGAAGGTTGAGGGGGAACTTGATAGAGGTATTTAAAATTATGAGGGGGATAGATAGAGTTGACACGGATAGGTTTTTTGCATTGAGAGTAGGGGAGATTCAAACAAAAGGACATGAGTTGAGAGTTTGGGGGCAAAAGTTTAGGGGTAACATGAGGGGGAACTTCTTTACTCAGAGAGTGGTAGCTGTGTGGAACAAGCTTCCAGTAGAAGTGGTAGAGGCAGGTTCGGTATTGTCATTTAAAGTAAAATTGGATAGGTATACGGACAGGAAAGGAATGGAGGGTTATGGGCTGAGTGCAGGTCGATGGGACTAGGTGAGAGTAAGCATTCAGCATGGACTAGAAGGGCCGAGATGGCCTGTTTCCGTGCTGTAATCGTTATATGGTTATATGGTTATAAAGGTTTGAGTGTTTCCTCTGAGGAAAAATAAGGAAATATGGAAACAGTTTCTTCTCACATTCTTTGAGTGGCCATTCTGGAGAGTATGCCAGTCCTTACAGTGACTTTGGCTCATCAGGCTCGGGTCAGGTAGATTATCTTCCACGTTACACTCTCTCCCTATCTTTATTTGTTCATCCCTCATCTATTACTGCATAGTACAGTGAGAGTGGTTCCAGGGACAGTGTTTTGTACTGTGTGTGGGATGTGGGAAGTCTGGGAGATGTCCGGTCTCCCAGATAAACATCTCTGTACCAGGTGTACTGAGCTGCAATGCCTGAGAGAACATATTACAGAACTGGAGATGCAGCTCGATGACCTTTGGCTCATATGGGAGAATGAGATGATGGTCAGGAGCTATTGGGAAGTAGTAACCCCTCTAGCTTGCAGGAGACAGGAAATTGGGTGACTGTCAGGAGAAAGAGTGGAAATCCACAGCCAGTGCAGAGTACACCTGTGGCCATTCCCCTCAATAATAATTATACAATTTTAAGTACTATTGATAGGGATGACCTACTGGGGGGGAGGGGGTAGCCACAGTGACTGGGTCTCTGGCACTGAGTCTGGGGCTGAGGAAAAGAGATGAGGTTCGGTGAGCCCGATAGAGACACTCAGATGTTATGTTGTCTCCCTGGTACCAGGATCAGGAATGTCTCAGATCGTACCCATGGCATTCTCAAGGGTGAGGGTGTGTAGTCTTGGCACAAATTGGCACCAATGACATAGGTAGACAAGGTGAGGAGGTCCTGAAAAGAGATTTTAGGGAGATAAGTAGAAAGCTGAGAAACAGGACCTCCGGGGTAATAATCTCTGGATTGCTGCCTATGCCATATGCCAGTGAGGGGAAGAATAGGATGATCTGGCAGGTGAAAGCATGGCAGAGGAACAGGTGCAGGGGGCAGGGGTTCAAATTCATGGATTATTGTGATCCTTTCTGTGGAAGGTATGATTGTACAAAAGGGACGGGTTACATCTGAACCCGAAGGGGTCCAACATCCTGAGGGCAGGTTGGTTAGAGTTGTTTGGGTGGGTTTAAATGAATTGGGCAGGGGGATGGGAGTCGGAGTGATAGTGCTGAAGGTGAGATTGTCGGTTTACAAACAGAGGCAATGTGTAGTGAGACTCCCAGCAAGGAGAGGCTGGTGACAGGGCAAAACTGCAGACAACAGGATGAGTTCAAATGCAAAAGGCGTACACAATCGAAAAGGTGAATACAGGATTAAAGGTGTTATACTTGAATGTGTGCAATGTACAGAATAAGGTCGATGAACTTGTAGTACAGTTACAGATTGATTTTGTAGGCATCACTAAATCATGGCTGAAAGAAGATTATAGCTGGGAGCTTAATGTTGTATTGAAAGGACAGACAGGAAGGCAGAGTGAGAGTTACAGTAGTCACGGGGGATTTCAATATGCAGGTAGATTAGGAAAATTAGGTTGGTGTGGGATTCCAAGAGGGAGAATATCTGGAATGCCGGCAAGATGGCTTTTTAGAGCAGCTTGTGGTTGAGTCTATCAGGGGATGAGCTATTCTGGATTGGGTATTGTGCAATGAACAGGAATTGATTACCGAGCTTAAAGTAAAAGAACCCTTAGAAGTAAGTGATCAAAAAGTAATATGATCAAATTTATCCTGAAATTTGAGAATCTAAAACCAGATGTATCAGTATTAACACAACACACACAAAATGCTGGTGGAACGCAGCAGGCCAGGCAGCATCTATAGGAAGAAGCAATGTCGATGTTTCGGGCCTAACTTCGTCAGGACTAACTGAAATAAAAGATAGTAAGAGATTTGAAAGTAGGAGGGGGAGGGGGAAATCCAAAATGATAGGAGAAGACCAGAGGGGGTGGGGTGAAGCCAAGAGATCAAAAGGTGATTGGCAAAAGTGATGCAGAGCTGGAGAAGGGAAAGGATCATGGGACGGGAGGCCTAGGGAGAAAGAAAGGGGTAGGGGACCACCAGACGGAGATGGAGAACTGGCAAAGAGTGATGGGTAGAGAAAGAGAGAGAAAAAGAGGGGGGAAATAAATAAATCAGGGATGGGATAAGAAGGGGAGGAGGGGCATTAACGGAATTTAGAGAAGCCAATGTTCATGCCATCAGGTTGGAGGCTACCCAAACGGTATATAAGGTGTTAGAACATAGAACATAGAATAGTACAGCACATTACAGGCCCTTCGACCTACAATGTTGTGCCGACCCTCAAACCCTGCCTCCCATATAATCCCCCCACCTTAAATTCCTCCATATACCTGTCTAGTGGTCTCTTAAACTTCATTAGTGTATCTGCCTCCACCACTGACTCAGGCAGTGCATTCCATGCACCAACCACTCTCTGAGTGAAAAACCTTCCTCTAAAATCCCCCTTGAACTTCCCTCCCCTTACCTTAAAGCCATGTCCTCTTGTACTGAGCAGTGGTGCCCTGGGGAAGAGGCGCTGGCTGTCCACTCTGTCTATTCCTCTTAATATCTTGTACACCTCTATCATGTGTCCTCTCATCCTCCTCTCCAAAGAGTAAAGCCCTAGCTCCCTTAATCTCTGATCATAATGCATACTCTCTGAACCAGGCAGCATCCTGGTAAATCTCCATATCCTTCCTATACTGAGGCGACCAGAACTGGACACAGTACTCCAAATGTGGCCTAACTAGAGTTTTATAGAGCTGCATCATTACATCATGACTCTTAAACTCTATCACTCGATTTATGAAAGCTAACACCCCATAAGCTTTCTTAACTACCCTATCTACCTGTAAGACAACTTTCAGGGATCTGTGGACATGTACCCCCCGATCCCTCTGCTCCTCCACACTACCAAGTATCCTGCCATTTACTTTGTACTCTGCCTTGGAGTTTGTCCTTCCAAAGTGTACCACCTCACACTTCTCCAGGTTGAACTCCATCTGCCACTTCTCAGCCCACTTGTTGTTCCTCCAACCTGAGTGTGGCTTCATCTTGGCAGTTGAGGAGGCCATGGATAGACATATCAGAATGGGAATGGGACGTGGAATTAAAATGTGTGGCCTCTGGGAGATCCTGCTTTCTCTGACAGACAGAGAATCAGTGTTAAATCAGTATGAAAGTGGAGTAAAAGGAATTACAGAGGCATGAGAGAGGAGTTGACCAGAATTGACGGGAAAAGATCTCTGCCAGGGATGATTGCAGAGCATCAATGGCTGGAATTTCTGAAAGCAATAAAGAAGGCACAGGATATACTGTATACATCCCAAAGAGGAAGAATCATACTAAAGGCAAGATGACACAACCACAGACAAGGGAAGTCAAAGCCAACATAAAAGCCAGAGAGTGCATACATAATAGAGCAAAAAGTAGCTGGAAGTCCGGAGATTGCAAAGCCTTTAAATACCAACAGAAGGCAACTAAAAAGGCATTAAGAAAGTAAAGATGGAATACAAAAGTTATCTAGCCTATAATATTAAAGAGGATACTAAAAGTTTCTTCAGATAAATAAAGTGCAAAGGAGAGGCAAGAGTGGACATTGGACTGCTGGAAGACAATGCTGGAGTGGTAGTAAAAGAGGACATAGAATTGGTGAGCAAACTGAAAGAGTATTTTGCATCAGTCTTCACTGTGGGAGACACAAGCAGTATGGTGGAAGTTCTAGGTGTTTAGGGTCATGAAGTGTGTGAAGTTACCATTAATAGAGAGAAGGTTCTTGAGAAACTGAAAGGTCTGAAGGTAGATGTCATCTGGAACAGATAGTGGGTGTACAGCCCAGGGTTCTGAAAGAGGTGGCTGAAGAGATTATGGAAGCATTTGTAATGATCCTTCAGGAATCACTAGATTCTGGAATGGTTCTGGAAGAATGAAAACTTGTAAATGTCACTCCACTCTTCCAGAATGGAGAGCGGCAGAAGAAAGGAAATTATAGGCCAGTGAGTCTGACCTCAGTCGATTGTTATGGTTGTGGTTTCAGGGCACTTTGAGGCACAGGACAAAATAGACCACAGTCAGTATGGTCTCCTCAAGGGAAAATCTTGCCTGACAAATCGGTTGGAATTCTTTGAAAAAATACCAAGCAGGATAAACAAAGGAGAATTGGTTGATGTTGTGTGCTTGGAATTTCAGAAGGCCTTTGATGAGGTGCCACATGTGAGGCTGCTTAACAAGCTATGATGCCATGGTATTACAGGACAGATTCCAGCATGGATAAAGCAATGGCTGACTGGCAGGAGGCAAAGAGTGGGAATAAAGGGAGACTTTTCTGTATGGCTGCTGGTGATCAGTGATGTTCCACAGGAGTCTGTGTTGGAACCAATTATTTATGCTATATGTCAATGATTTGGATGATGGAATTGAAGGCTTTGTTGCAATGTTTGCAGACAATATGAAGATAGGTGGAGGGGCAGGTAGTTTTGAGCAAATAGGGAAGCTACAGAGGGACTTGGACAGATTAGGAGAATGGGCAAAGAAGTAGCAGAAGTGTCAGGAAACGTATGATATTGCACTTCAATGGAAAAAATAAAAGGGTTGACTATTTTCTAAATGGAGAGAATATTCAAAAATCTAAGGCACAAAGGGATTTGGGAGTCATTGTGCAGGATTCCTGGTTAATTTGCAGGTTGAGCCTGTGATGAGGAATTGAAATGTGAAGTTAACATTCATTCATTAGGAGTAGAATATAAAAGCAAGGATGTTATGTTGAGGCTTTTTAATGCACTGATGAGGCCTGACTTGGAGTATTGAGTGCAGTCTTGAGTCCTTTATCTTAGAAAGGATGTGTTGAAACTGGAGCGGTTTCAAAGGAGGTTCATAAAAATTATTCCAGGATTAAACAGCTTGTCATACAAAGAGCGTTTAATGGCTTGAGGCCTGTATTCACTGGAATTTAGGGGGGACCTACTTGAAACCTATCAAATGGTGAAAGGCCTTGATAGAATGGATGTGGAAAGGATATTTTCTATAGTGGGAGTGTCGAGGACCAGACAACATTGCCTCAAAAATAGAGGGGCATACTTTTAGAACAGAGATGAGGGGGAATTTCTTTAGCCAGAGAGTGGGTGAATCTGTGGAATTTGTTGACCCAGACAGTTGTGGAGGCCGGGTCCTGTTGTGTATTGAAGGCAGAGGTTGATAGATTCTTAATTGGTCAGGGCATGAAGGGATACTGGGGGTGGGGGGGTGGAAGGCAGGGGATTGGGTCAGTCATGATGAAATGGCAGAGCACGGTTGATGGGCCAAATGGCCTAATTCAGCTCTATATCTTATGGTCTGAAAGCAAACAAAAAAAAAGGAAAAGGCCCCATCATATATATTAGTCTAAAACATGCACATAATTGTTGGAGCTCATCGCTGTGTAATCAATCCAGTTTGCTTCATTTCATTTATCAAGGTACCAAAGTTGAAGAACAGTCCTAGAAAAAAATTTACAGACAACGTCCAAGGAGGAAGACGTTAGGTTTTCTCCAACGTTGTGTTCTGACTGACTGACTGAAAGTTATTTGCACATTCGTTGTGGAAACATCGTCTGCATGAGGATTTTCTGACATTGATACCTGTCCTTTCGAATTGAGTTCTGTGAGCATTTCACTATGTTCTTTCACTATGTCCATTGTCTGTTTCCATTTCTCCTCATTCCCATCACTGATCCAGCTGTCCCTCTCAAAACTGTCTCCCAATGTTTCCTGTGCCCTCCCTCGAAAAAAAATGATGGCAGAACAAACTCCTTTGGCTAATTGCAAGCCCAACTTGTTAATAAACTGAATTTTTATTTTGAACAGCAAAAATGAAACACTAGGTTGTATGGAATTAAAGGAACACTTTCTTGCATTTTGAGAAAATCTGCAAAAAATAAAATGCCCATCAGCATAACTGTATTAATAAAATAAAGCATTGTCTGAAACCAGGGTATTACAGCAGATATAGGGGAAATGTTGATCCACCTGTAAGTGTTTGCTACTTCTGTAATTACTTTGCCAGTGTACCAAACGGGTACTGTTGCTGCTACATATTCTGCAAGGGTTCTCAAATTGTGGGATTATTTCCTTTAACAAACATTTTGTGACTGTAATGCATTATACTTTCACCCAGGAAATGCTTCAACTGATCATGAGCACACATCAGTAATGACTAGTACATATTTATATCCTTCACATGGAGGTAATTCAATAAAGTCTATCTGTAAGTGTACAAAGGGCTATGTAAAAGCGAGGTCTGAGCCTTTGTTACTTGCACCAGTTCTCCTGGATTCTGTAAGAGAATTGCCTGGAGATTTGTTCTGCCAAGTGACTCACTCAAGGGGCATAGCAAATTTGATTTATTTGATCAGTCATTCCCCTCTTGTCTGCATGTGTGTAAAGCTTTCACACATTTAACAGACAAACAAGGAGGGGCAGAACTGCTGCAAGGAGGTCCCGGCAGATTAATACATTTTAAAACTCAAAAGCGAATACCTCCAGAGTAAAGTATTTCCCTTATCACCTTTTCACCTTCTGAACACGAGAACAATTCTCTCAATGTCAGCAAAGTAAACACAACCTTTGCTCTCTTTCTCAAAGACACACACATATTCTCTCTCTCTGTCTCTCTCACTCACTCACATGTGGCCACACTTCACACAATTAAAACATACAAACCATTCACACTTTACTGCAGCCTTCCTATCTGGTTTAAAAACTCGATATGATCTCCAGTGTTGCTTTTCTTTTCATGTGCTGATGTCGGTATCACTTTCACAGCCATCTTTAAATTACTGCACTGTCTTCAATCAGCTTTTCACAATGAAACTGGAGCAGCCACATTCATACCACTGTGTCAATAATCAGTACATTTCTCTCTCTGGATAAGGGAAAGACAAACACTATCTGATCTAACACGAGGAAATCTGCAGATGCTGGAAATTCAAACAACACACACAAAATGCTGGTAGAACACAGCAGGCTAGGCAGCATCTGTAGGGAGAAGCGATGTCGATGTTTCGGGCCGAGACCCTTCGTCAGGACTAACCGAAAGGAAAGATAGTAAGAGATTTGAAAGTATTGGGGGAGGGGGAAATGCAAAATGACAGGAGAAGACCGGAGGGTGTGGGATGAAGCTAAGAGCTGGAAAGGTGATTGGCAAAAGTGATACAGAGCTGGAGAAGGGAAAGGATCATGGGACGGGAGGCCTCAGGAGAAAGAAAGGGGGTGGGGGAGTACCAGAGGGAGATGGAGAACAGGCAAACGACTAAATATCTCAGGGATGGGGTAAGAAGGGGAGGAGGGGCATTAACGGAAGTTAGAGAAGTCAATGTTCATGCCATCAGGTTGGAGGAGGCTACCCAGCCGGTATATAAGGTGTTGTTCCTCCAACCTGAGTTTGAATACCCACTCACTTTCCCCTCTTATCCTCTTTGATTTCAATCTCCCTCGACACTTTAATCAGTGAGATTGGTGAGAAGTGGGGTCAATCATGAGCTCACATCCCATCTCCAGGTTTCTTGGCCTCCAGGCTTCACACTTTTCTCAAAACATCCCTGAACTCCCCTGAAGACAGCAAAGCACCAGATTACTCAATTGGCCTGAAAACACATGACCAAAATGTAGATCATGGGTTCAAACAATAGCAGAACCCTATTTAGGGCCATAAGACACAGGATTAGAATACGACAACTCAGCCCATCGAGTCTGCTGTGCCATTTTTATCATGGCTGATCCATGTTTTATCTCAATCCCATTTTCCTGTCTTCTCCCAAGAATCTTTCCTGCCCTGACTAATCAAGAACCTATCAATCTCCACTTTAAATGCACCTAATGACTTTGCCTCCACAGCCACCTGTGGTAGTCAGTTCTACTGATTCACCACACTCAAGTCAAAGAAATTCCTCCTCATCTCCATACTAAATGGATGTCCCTCTATTCTGAGGCTGTGCCCTCTGGTCCTCCACTATATTCAATCCATATCCACTCTCTCTTGGCCTTTTAGCATTTGATAGGTTTTAATGAGAGATGGCTAGGATCTTTATGTCCTCGTTGTCCATGGGAATGGTACCGGAGGATTGGAGAGAGGCGAATGTTGTCCCCTCGTTCAAAAAAGGTAGTAGGGATAGTCCAGGTAATTATAGACCAGTGAGCCTTACGACTGTGGTGGGAAAACTGTTGGAAAAGATTCTTAGAGATAGGATCTATGGGCATTTAGAGAATCATGGTCTGATCAGGGACAGTCAGCATGGCTTTGTGATGGGCAGATCGTGCCTAACAAGCTTGATAGAGTTCTTTGAGGAGGTGACCAGGCATATAGATGAAGGTAGATAGATAGATAGATAGATAGATAGATAGATAGATAGATAGATACTTTATTCATCCCCATGGGGAAATTCAACTTTTTTTTCCAATGTCCCATACACTTGTTGTAGCAAAACTAATTACATACAATACTTAACTCAGTAAAAAATATGATATGCATCTAAATCACTATCTCAAAAAGCATTAATAATAGCTTTTAAAAAGTTCTTAAGTCCTGGCGGTAGAATTGTAAAGCCTAATGGCATTGGGGAGTATTGACCTCTTCATCCTGTCTGAGGAGCATTGCATCGATAGTAACCTGTCGCTGAAACTGCTTCTCTGTCTCTGGATGGTGCTATGTAGAGGATGTTCAGAGTTATCCATAATTGACCGTAGCCTATTCAGCGCCCTTCGCTCAGCTACCGATGTTAAACTCTCCAGTACTTTGCCCACGACAGAGCCCGCCTTCCTTACCAGCTTATTAAGACGTGAGGCGTCCCTCTTCTTAATGCTTCCTCCCCAACACGCCACCACAAAGAAGAGGGCGCTCTCCACAACTGACCTATAGAACATCTTCAGCATCTCACTACAGACATTGAATGACGCCAACCTTCTTAGGAAGTACAGTCGACTCTGTGCCTTCCTGCACAAGGCATCTGTGTTGGCAGTCCAGTCTAGCTTTTCGTCTAATTGTATTCCCAGATACTTGTAGGTCTTAACCTGCTCCACACATTCTCCATTAATGATCACTGGCTCCATATGAGGCCTAGATCTCCTAAAGTCCACCACCATCTCCTTGGTCTTGGTGATATTGGTGGTAGTGCAGTGGATGTGATCTACATGGATTTTAGTAAGGCATTTGACAAGGTTCCACATGGTAGGCTTATTCAAAAAGTCAGAAGGCATGGGATCCAGGGAAGTTTGGCCAGGTGGATTCAGAATTGGCTTGCCTGCAGAAGGCAGAGGGTCATGGTGGAGGGAGTACATTCAGATTGGAGGGTTGTGACTAGCGGTGTCTCCCAGGATCGGTTCTGGGACCTCTACTTTTCGTGATTTTTATTAACGACCTGGATGTGAGGGTAGAAAGGTGGGTTGGCAAGTTTGCAGATGACACAAAGGTTGGTGGTGTTGTAGATAGTGTAGAGGATTGTTGAAGATTGCAGAGAGACATTGATAGGATGCAGAAGTGGGCTGAGAAGTGGCAGATGGAATTCAACCCGGAGAAGTGTGAGGTGGTACACTTTGGAAGGACAAACTCCAAGGCAGAGTACAAAGTAAATGGCAGGATACTTGGTAGTGTGGAGGAGCAGAGGGATCAGGGGGTACATGTCCACAGATCCCTGTAAGTTGCCTCACAGGTAGATAGGGTAGTTAAGAAATCTTATGGGGTGTTAGCTTTCATAAGTCGAGTGATAGAGTTTAAGAGTCGTGATGTAATGATGCAGCTCTATAAAACTCTAGTTAGGCCACACTTGGAGCACTGTGTCCAGTTCTGGTCACCTCAGTATAGGAAGGATATGGAGGCATTGGAAAGGGTACAGAGGAGATTTACCAGGATGCTGCCTGGTTTAGAGAGTATGGATTATGATCAGAGATTAAGGGAGCTAGGGCTTTACTCTTTGGAGAGGAAGATGAGAGGAGACATGATAGAGGTATACAAGATATTAAGAGGAATAGACAGAGTGGACAGCCAACGCTTCCTCTCCAGGGCGCCACTGCTCAATACAAGAGGACATTGGCTTTAAGGTAAGGGGTGGGAAGTTCAAGGGGGATATTAGAGGAAGGTTTTTCACTCAGAGCGTGGTTGGTGCGTGGAATGCATTGCCTGGGTCAGTGGTGGAGGCAGATACACTAGTGAAGTTTAAGCGACTACTAGACAGGTGTGTGGAGGAATTTAAGGTGGGGGGTTATATGGGAGGCAGGGTTTAAGGGTTGGCACAACATTGTGGGCTGAAGGGCCTGTAATGTGCTGTACTCTTCTATGTTCTATGTTCTATATCCCTTGGTTCTTCTAAATTTCAGTGAGTACATACGCAGAGCTATCAAACTCTCCTCATACAATAACTCTTTCACTCCTGGAATCACTCTTGGGAACCTCTTCTGAACCCTCTCTAACATCAGCACATCCTTTCCTAGATAAAAGGACCAAAACTCTCAAAATGAATCCTATCATCACATTTGCCATTCTCACCACCAGCTCAACCTGCAAGATAACCTTTACAGAAGCCTGCACCTGGACTCCCAGTCCCTTTGCACCTCAGATGTTTGAATTTGTTCCCTGGTTAGAAAATAATCTATGCTTTTATTTTTCTGCCAAAGTGCATGATCACAGACTTCCCAACACTGTATTCCACCTGCCAGTTCTTTGCCTATTCTCCTAATCTGTCTGTCCATCTGCGGCCTCTCTAATTCCTCAGCACTACCTGTCCCCACTGCACCCATCTTTGCAAGCCCTGCAAACTCGGCCACAAACACAGGAATTCCAACATCCAAATCAATGACGTACAGTAAAACGAAGCGGTTCTAACACTAACCACTAGTCACCAGAACAGGCTCCCTTTATTCTCACCCTTTGCCTCCTGACAATGAGCCAATCCTGCATCTTTCCTGTATTACCATGGGCTCTGAGCTTGCTAAGCAGTCTCACGTGTGGCAACTTGCCAAAATCCTTCCGAAAATCCATGGGCACAACATTCACCGACATTGTCTCTCCTGCTTGTCATTTCTTCAAAGCATTCCAACAGATTTGTCTGGCACAATTTTCCCTTAAGGAGACCATGCTTATTTGGCTTATTTTAACCTGTGCCTCCAAGTACCCTGAGATCTCATCCTTAACAAGGGACTGTAATATCTTCCCAACCCCTTAGGTTGAGCTAACTGGCACACATTTTCCTTTCTTCTGCCTCCCTCCCTTCTTGAAGAGTGGATTAGCATTTAACAACCTTCGACCTTTCAGCTTCTGAAGCACCTTCTCCTGAGTAATAGAAACTGCACTCACTTCTGCCCCTGACACTCTCAAACTTCCACCATACTGTTAGTGAGTGTGTTCCACAGTGAAGACTGATGCAGTTCTGACCAGCCAACTCTCAGAAGGATTTTGAGTCTTTGGAGAGGGTCCAGAAGAGGTTTACCAGGATGCTTCCTGGTTTACAGTCCATGTGCTACCACGAGAGGCTGGATAAACCTGCATTCTTCTCTCTGGAGCACCAGAGGCCGAGGGGACATCTGATAGAGGTTTACAAGATTATGAGAAGGACAGATAGAATGGACAGAGAGTATCTGTTTGTCAGGGTAAAATGTCTAATTCTAAAGGCATTCATTGAAGGTGAGAGGGGGTAGGTTCAAAGGGGACATGAAGGGTAAGTTTAAAACTCAGGGAGTCATGGATGTCTGGAATGCACTGCCTGGTTTGGTGGCAGAGGCAGATACGCTGAAGGATTTTAAGAGATGCTTGGATAGGTACACGGATATGAGGAAGATGGAGAGTCATAGATACAGTGTTGGTTGTAGTGATTAGTGTTTGGGTGTTCTTGATTTGCTTTTAAGCTGGTTTGCCACAACACTGTGGGCTGAATGGCCCATTCCTGTGCTTTACTGTTCTATGTTCTAAAAGATTTCTTCGGTTTGTCTGTCATTTCTTTGTCCGCAATTACTATATCTCCAGCATAATTTTACAGAGGTCCGGTATCTACTCTCACCTTCCTTTTAGTCTTTATATATCTGAAAAATATTTTGCTATTCTCTTTGATATTAATGGCTAGTTTACCTTCATATTTCATCTTTTTCCTCATGGCTTTTTTAGTTGCCTTCTTTTGGTTTTTAAAAACATCCTAATCCTCTATCTTCCCACTAATAATTCTACATTATATGTCCTCTTTATGCTTTTATGTTGTCTTTGACTTCCTTTGTCAGCTACGGTTGTGTCATCCTGTCTTTAGAAATCTTCATCTTTGGGATGTGTCTATCCTGTGCCTCCCGAAATGCTCTGAGAAACTCCAGCCATCACGGTTCAACCACAATACCTGGAAGTGTCCCATTCCAATCAGCTTTGACCAGCCACTCTCTCATGCCTCTATAATTCCCTTTACTCCCCTGTGATACTGACATATCAGACTTTAGTTTCACCCTTGTATATTGCAGGATGAATTCTACCACCCTATGATCACTGCCTCCTAAGGGTTCCTTTACCTTGTGCTCCCCAATTAAATCTGGTTCATTACACAACACCCAATCCAGAGTAACCTTTCCTCTAGAGGGTTCAAACACAAGATGCTTTGCAAAGCCATCTCGTAGGCATTCCACAAATTCTCCCTATTGGGATCCAGCACCAATTTGACTTTCCTGATCCACTTACATATTGAAAACCCCCATGACTATATCATAACATTACCCTTTTGACGCCCTTTCTACCGTCCATTGTAAGTTGTATCACACATCTTGGCTATGTTCAGAGGCCTTTATATAACCCCCATCAGGGTATTTTTATCCTTGCAGTTTCATAACTCCACCTAGAAAAATCCTACATCATAGAAACACAGAAAACCTACAGCACAATACAGGCCCTTCAGCCCACATCCTCTGGTCCCATGTTACCTCTCTTTAAGGATTTGATTTCATTTTTTACCAACAGTACCACACTTCTCCCTCTGTCTCTCCTTTCAGTACCAGTGTTTCATTGAGTTATAAGCTCTCAACTATGAACTTTTATCAGTAACAAAATGCCCACAGTCATACCTGCCGATCACTACCTGCACTGCAGGATCATCTCCCTTAAGTTCGATGATCTGGTCTTGATCATCAATTTAACACATTAACAGAAGGGGCCTCACTGTGTCCACTTTTCAGTGCTTTGATCCATGGATTCCTGTTCACAAGATGCTTCACAAAATGTAGATTGGAGAACAATCTCACTAATTAGCCATCTCCATTCCTTCCACTACAAGACAAGAACAAATCAATTTGAGTTAGTTATTTCCACAATCCTCTCCTACTTCTCATCTGAAGTGACTCCTACATCTCCTGATGCCTTTCCCAGGCTGAGTACACGACCCTGGAAAACCACTGCTCCCATGGGAAGGCCACTTCTCCATCTGGGATTGAGTGATATGGGGAACTATGACAACGTTGGTTGACCAAGTATCAAAGATGAAGCTGATGTGTTGGGCAGGGGAGTGGATGCAAAGAGACTGATCACAGTGTCCCCAGACTCACAGGGAAGGTGAAGGAATGGGAATTCACTCGGTGGTATGTGGGGTCTGGAGGGCAGCAACATTCCCCAGTGGAACAACGGGACAGAATTTTCCCGGTGGAGAGTCCCATCAGGTTTCCTGGCCGAGGGTGGCGAGGACATAGTGTTATCTTCTTCTTCTGACTTTAATGGTAGTTTGCAGTCCGACGGAAAGGTACGATCATAGTCTTATAAACGTAAAGGTCTGTTCACAGGTAAGGTGTACGCCCTGGGAGGAGTCCCTGGATCCAGACGAACAGGAAGAGCGGAATGAACATCACGTGATGTCACTGTAAAATTATTTACTAGTTCCTGCCTTACATTGAGCATCCTGCCCAAGTTCGCACATTGACCAGTCGCAAAATGAAACTGCAAGGTAGAAAAATACTTGGACTTGCGCAGTCTAAATCGCAATCAACTCTCCGCAGATTACTGTGTACACACGGCGCCAAACATGGGAAGCGGTAAGTTTCTATCTTCAGTCTGTTACTGAGACCACCCTTGCGTGAGTAAAACAAAGAAATTAATGCTTTCATATTGCATTTCAGATTTTTCAAAGGAGGACAGTTTTCACTTCCCAACCATGGACAGGCGGTAGGTTCCCTTAATCACGCTGTGTCATCCCAACCGACACAGGTAACTGTGATGTTTTCGTTAACCCGTTTCACCCAGACAGCTGATGCTTGTCTCTGTCTTTGTCAGGAATCTGGTCACTCTGAGGGACAACTTGCGTAACTACCGCCCTCCTGAGGGCAGTGGAGGCTGCATAAACATCCTACTCTTCGGCATGGTTGGGGCTGGGAAATCATCGACCATCAACACATTCCTCTCCGCTCTGGATCCACGAGGAGAGACCACAACCTGTGTCCCGACGGGAGACAATCCCCAGTCTCTCACACCAGAGGTACACACACTGCCGTCACTTTAATATAAACACACGGACTGTATAAGACGATGTATTCACCATGAATTCATTGCCCATTTTCTGTCTCCCTGCTGTACCCCAGTGTCCACATCAGAGGCGGTGAATGGTCCAACAAGCCTCACTCCAAACGATTGGGTGGAGAGCACCCTGGGAGGTCCTGAGGCTGTGAAAGGTGCCATTTAAGTACAGGTCCGGATAACCAGTGAACAATTTGCTGGGAAATTAAGAAGGGAGGGTGGGGACGAAAGACAAGAAATTATAGGCCAGTTAGCCCGAGTTCAGTGGTTGGGAAAATGCTAGACTCCATTGTTATGGAAAAGGTTTTGATATACTTGAAGGCGCAGGACAAAATAGGCCAAAGTCAGGGGATACTTTACCTGACAATTCTGATGGAATTCTTTGAGGAAATAACAGGTAGGATACACAAAGGAGAGTCAGTGGATGCTGTTTAATTAGATTTTCAGAAGGCCTTTGACAAGGAATCACAGATGAAACTGCTAAACAAGTTAATAGCCCATGGTATTACAGGAGTGGTACTAGCATGGACAGAAGATGGGCTGATTGGCAGGAGGCAAAGTATTGGAATAGATGGGGCTTTTCCCAGGTGGCTGCCAGTGACTAGTTGTGTTCCAAAAGGGTCAATATTGGGATTGCTTCTTCTCGTGTAGTTTGCCAATGATTTGGATGATGGAATTAATGACTTAGTGGCCAGATTTGTGGACAATATGAACATAGTTGGGGGGCAGGCCATTTTGGGGAAACAGGGATTCTGCAGAGGAAATTTGACAGATTGATACGGTGGTGTCCAGGTCCCAGACTGTATTGAGGCAAATTGAACCTGATGCCTAGATGGAGATTTAAGTGGGGGGTGGAATTGTGAAGTTCGGGTACAGGCCAAATCATGACACTGGGGCCCTGCCCCAAGAGCATTTCTAGATGATTGAACTTGCTGTTTGGACGTTGATTTAGGCACCAGATCAGATTGAAAATGTTTGGGTGTCGGGGCCTGAGGTGAGGGATGGGCCAGTTCAGATCACTGTTCCACGACTCGGCTCTGTGCTGAACTATGGATCTCTCTTTGCAGACTTTGGTTCGGAGTGCAATTTGCTTGTGGTTATCGTTTGCATGATGTGTTTTTTCTCTGCACATTGGGTGTCAATGGTCTTCTTTATATATGGGTTCTTTTGGGTGTCTTTGTTTTGTGGCTGCCTGTTAGAACACAAATCTCAAGGTTGTATAAAGTATGTATACTTTGATAATAAATGTACTTTGAACTTTGAAGTTTAAGATTTGAAGAGTGGGTGTATGGAGTGACATTTGCAAATTTTCAGTCCTCCAGAATCATACTAGAATCGAGTGTTTCTTCAAATCATTACCAATGACTGCCTCCACAATCTCTTCAGGTCCCCATTTCAGAACTCTGGGCTGCAATTCCTCTGGTCTACATTACGTCTACCTTCAGACCTTTCCACCCCCTAAGCACCTTCTTACAATCACTCCTGTCCCTGACACTTTAGCATTTCTGGCATATTGCTGGTGTCTTCCACATGTCACGTACCCCGTGACCGGGTTACTGAACCAGCAGAAATGGAATACACGTTGGAGACTGGTATTACTGTAACTAATAGTGTTTATTAGTAAACTAAGTAATACAGTACTATAAAATGCAAATATATGAAACAGGTTAGCAATGATATATACAGAAGTGTAGAAATAAGAATCAAAACCAAGCTCTTTCACAGTCTAGGGGTAAATGAATAGTCTTAAGATGATGCAGAGTTACCCTTTTGCTTATATACATTTATAATACTAATTTTATATTTTAACTTTTGTTATACCAACCCTCTCTTATAATGTGGGTTGTTTGTATTTTTTTTAACTTTGTTGTGTCTGAGTTGCCGTCTTGAGACACGGGGGGTAATTTTAGTATTAGATTGCTTGCTTGCCTCTTTTTGGCTTTTTTCCTGGGGTTTTGAGGGTGGAGGGAGGGGGATTTTTCTTTTTTCTTTTCTTTTTGCCTGCTTTCTGCTTAGTTTTATTTCATGGGCTTATATGAAACTACAAAAATGGTCGCAGTGCCGTGACTTCCGGTTTCTCCTTGAACTTACTTCCTTCTTCCGGGTTCATGAGTTCACTTTTTTTTCAAACTTCTGTGTTAATTGTAATAAATATTGTCAATATGGATAGGACTATTAACTTTGTTTCTTGGAATACTAATGGTTTAAATCATCCGATCAAACGGAAAAAAACATTCAAAGTATTCCATAGAATGAATGCTAATGTTATTTTTGTACAAGAGACTCATGTAAGGAAGGTGGATAGTCAACGGTTGTTTAGGTTTTGGAGGCAACAGTATCACTCAAATTCGCAAGCTAAAGTAAGAGGTGTTTCTATTTTTATAGATTCATCAACTTCTTTTATACATCATGAAACAATTTCAGATCCGCAAGGTAGATTTTTGCTTATTACTGGTCTACTTTTTAATCAAAAAGTTGTTTTAGTTAATGTTTATGCTCCAAATACTGATTGTCCTGAATTTTTTAAATGTTTATTTACATCCTTTCCTAATTTGAATCAATACAGATTGATAATGGGTGGGGATTTTAACTGTTGTTTAAACCCTTTGATGGATAGATCCAAGCCCACCCAAACTCTTCCGAATAAATCGGCTTCTCTCATTAACTCTTTTATGATTGATTCAGCTATTTGTGAAATTTGGCATTTTTTACACCCTAACGACAAAGAATTTTCATACTTTTCCCATGTTTACCATAATTACTCAAGTATTGATTACTTTTTCATTGATCACCATTTACTTACAGATGTTATGGATTGTAAATATGACTCTATTACCATATCTGATCATGCACCTTTGAAGTTATCTGTTAAGATGACGGATTCATATATTAATACTAAAGGTTGGAGGTTTAATCCTGTTTTATTGCAGGATCCTGACTTTGTCAACTTTATTAAACAGCAAATTGATTTGTTTTTCTCAACAAATTTTACAGCAGAGATCTCTAGTGGAACTTTGTGGGATACTTTTAAGGCATATATTCGTGGACAGATTATTTCATATTCTGCTGGAGTTAGGAAACGAACTAATTCTAAAATATTAATACTAGTTGATAAAATCAAAGCAATTGACAAGATTTATTCAATGACCCCTAGCAAAGAACTTTTTAAAGAAAGAGTGGAACTTCAAATGGAGCATAGCTTACTATTATCCTCCTTGATTGAAAGTCAGTTAATTAAATCAAAAGCCCAATTCTATATATATGGAGATAAGTCTGGTAAATTACTAGCTAATCAATTGAAAATTGTTTTGGATAAACGACAGATTACTAGGATTCGTAAACAAGATGGTACTTTGACGATCGATCACAAAGAGATAAATAAAGCCTTTCAAGATTTTTATAATTCCTTATATCAATCAGAATGTATTAAGGACTCTTCTATAATAAATGAATTTTTAAGGAAATTGAATATTCCAAAAGTAACTGTTGAGGATAGTGTATTTTTGGATACACCTATTACGGAGTCTGAAATAGAAAAGGCTATTTTTTCAATGAATTCGGGTAAAGCTTCTGGTCCAGATGGTTTTTCTACAGAATTTTTCAAATCTTTTTCTTCCATACTTTCTCCTTGGCTTTGTAAAATTTTTAAAGATGCATTAAGTATAGGTAAACTACCACAATCTTTTTATGAAGCTTCTATTTCTTTAATTCTTAAAAAAGATAAAGACCCTACTGAATGCGCATCCTATCGGCCTATATCCTTGTTGAATACGGATTTTAAGATTTTTAGTAAAATTTTGGCTATCAGATTAGAAAATATATTACCTCGAATTATTTCTGAAGATCAGACTGGTTTTATTAAAAATCGCTATTCATCTTTTAATAGAAAATTAATTAATATTATTTATACCTCTTCATCTAAAATACCAGAATGTGTCATTTCTTTAGATGCCGAAAAAGCATTTGATAGAGTCGAATGGCCATATTTATTTAATACAATGCAACATTTTAATTTTAGTTCAAAATTTATTTCATGGATTAAATTAATATACCATAAACCCTTAGCTTCGGTTTTTACCAATAATCAAAGATCCCCTTTTTTTCAGCTATTTCGTGGTACAAGGCAAGGTTGTCCTTTAAGTCCTTTATTATTTGACATTGCTTTAGAACCCTTGGCTATAGCTATTCGTGAATCACCCAATATTTTTGGTATTACCCGTGGGGAGACAACGTATAAGGTATCATTATATGCGAATGACTTGTTATTATATATATCTGACCCTGAAAGATCTATTCCTGCTATTTCTTCTTTGCTCGCTCAATTTAGTAACTTTTCTGGTTATAAATTGAATTTTAATAAGAGTGAACTATTTCCATTAAATATGCATGTTCCAATTTATAATCATGTACCATATAGAATTGTTACAGATTATTTTACTTATTTAGGTATTAAAATTACTAAAAAACAAAGATTTATTTAAAATTAATTTTCTACCTTTAATCAATCAAATTAAGCAACTGGTTAATAGGTGGTCTCCATTATCTTTGTCTTTGGTAGGCAGAGTTAATGCCATTAAGATGATGATACTACCCAAATTTTTATATTTATTTCAAGCATTACCAATTTTTATTCCTAAATCTTTTTTTGATATGGTTGACTCTAAAATATCTTCTTATTTGTGGCAGAACAAAAATCCTAGACTAGGCAAAAAATAGTTACAGAACCCTAAGAAGGAGGGCGGCTTGGCTCTACCAAACTTAAGATTTTACTATTGGGCAGTTAATATACGGTATTTAATATTCTGGACACAAGAATTGACTACAGCTGCTTGCCCACAATGGGTAAATTTGGAATGTAAATCTGTGCAAGATTTTTCACTGATCTCAATCTTAGGATCTTCACTTCCTTTTTCATTATTCAAAATGAATAAACAGATAACTAATCCCATAGTCAAGTATACATTACGAATTTGGTTTCAATTTCGTAAATTTTTTGGCTTGAATAAGTTTATGCTGTCATGTCCTATAATATCTAACTACTTTTTTCGGCCTTCATCTATAGATCAAGCTTTTCTTTTATGGAAAACAAAAGGTATAACATGTTTTCGTGATCTGTTTTTGGATGATAACATTATGTCCTTTGAACAGCTATCTAATAAACATAATTTACCTAAAACCCATTTTTTTAGATATTTGCAAGTCAGAAAATTTCTGTATAATGAATTAAAGTCTTTTTCGAAAGAATGCCCATTGGACATTACAGAAAGAATTTTAGCCCTCAATCCTTGTCAAAAGGGTTTAGTAGCTATCATTTATAATATGATTATGAGTGTACAGCCAGATGTATCAGGAAAAATTAAGAAGGAATGGCAAGAAGAATTGCATTGTCCTATATCTACTGAGCAATGGGAAAACATTTTATCATTGGTAAATTTGTCCTCTATTTGTGCTAAACATGCCCTAATACAATTTAAGGTTGTACATAGAGCTCACATGTCTAAAGATAAACTTGCTCGATTTTATTCTCATGTTAATTCAACCTGTGACAGATGTCATTCTGATGTTGCTTCATTGACTCATATGTTTTGGTCTTGTGCTTGTTTACAAAATTATTGGAAAGATATTTTTAATATTATTTCAAGAGTTTTAAATATCAATCTCCAACCGCATCCTTTTACTGCAATTTTTGGTTTACCAATGATAGATAATAATCGTCTATCCGCTTCATCTCAACGAATGATTGCATTTGGTACATTAATGGCTAGAAGATCTATTTTACTGAATTCGAAAGAAATTAACCCTCCAACTGTATTTCAGTGATTTTCTCAAACTATTTCTTGTCTGAGTTTAGAAAAAATTAGAACTGTGGTTTTTGATTCTTCAGTTAAATTTGAGGAAACTTGGAGACCATTTATTCAACATTTTCATATGAGTTAAATGGTCTGATCCTAAACCTTACTGTTATTATCCTTAATTATTTGGATGGAGGTTCGGAGTTATCGGCACTACTGTATGTATTTAACATTATGCAATTGCCCATGTTGGTTAGTTTTTTTTAAAGTTTTCTTTTAGTTTTTGTTGGGGTTTTTTTTTCTCTTTTTCGATTCTTTTACATTAATACTATGCGTTTGGGAGGCCTTCTATATTGATTATTATGTATCTGATTGTCTATTTAAACTATTAATTATGTACTCTTAAACGTTTTGTATTCATATTTCACTAATGTTTTTCTTAAAATTAATAAAAAGATTTAAAAAGAAAAAGATGATGCAGAGTTCAGTTCAGTTTAGTTTAGTTTAGGTCGAGGTAGTTGCTGGTGTACCATTGGTGGGGTGTGGAGAGAGAGATGATGCAGTTGCAGCCAAACTTTCCGTTGTCTTCTTGTCCTGTTGTGGTCACTGACTGTGACCCCTCTGTACCAGTCATGACTGTTCTTCAATGGTAGGCCTGTCACCCAGGTGAGAGTGGACACTCACACAAGCCCCCACCAGTCTGCCTTCACACACTGTGAGCCTCTGATCAATTCCCCCGGATCGAATCTCCAAACCCCCACCTTCCTGTGGGTGCACAACACTTTCAGTGTCCCGTGGTGTGTCTGCTTGTGTCTCAGCAGACTTGCTTTTTATCTCCCCTGACGGAGTACCGGCCATCCATCAGCTGTGCATCACCTGGTACCGCCTTGCTGTCTCAGCAGGAATCCACATGAGCAGGCAAAGTGAGTGTCCTTGGAGCAAAGTAAACAATTAGTGAAGAAGCCATAATACTAAATCATCCCTCTCTCTGTCTCCCCGTTACACCAGAACTACCTCGATCTAAACTAAACTAAACTGAACTCTTCACCATCATAAGACTATCCATTTACCCCTAGACTTCAATAGAGCTTGGTTTTGATTCCTATTTCCACACTTCTGTATATATCATTGCTAACCTGTTTCATATATTTGCATTTTATAGTACTGTATTACTTAGTTTACTAATAAACACTATTAGTTAAAGTGATACCAGACTCCAACGTGTATTCCATTTCTGCTGGTTCGGTAACCCGGTCACGGGGTACGTGACACACAGTCAATACTGATACAAAATACTTATTGAGTTCATCTGCCATTCCTATGTTCCCCATTACTACCTCTCCAGCATTATTTTCCAGCCATTTGATATCTACTCTTGCATCTCTTTGACTATATATCTGAAAAATTCTTTCATATCCTTTTTATATTACTGGATAGCTTATCTTCTTATGCAATCTTTTCTATCCTAAAGGCTTTTTCAGTTAAAGTCAGAGTCATAACACAGAAACAAGGTTTTTGGCCCATCCAGTCTAGGCTGAACCATTTAAACTGCCTACCCCCATTGACCTGCACCGGGACCGTACCCCTCCATATCCCTACAATCCATGTACCGATCCAAACTTCTCCTAAACATTGAAACTGAGCTTGCCTGCAGCACTTGTGCTGGCAGCTTGTTACATACTCTCATGACACTCTGAGTGAAGAAGTTTCCCTCATGTCCTGCTTAAACTTTTCACATTTCACACTTAACCCATGGCCTCTAGTTGAAGTTTCCCCCACCCTCAGTGGAAAAAGCCTGCTTGCATTTACTCTGTCTATCCCCTCATAATTTTGTATACTTTTCTCAAATCTCCTCTCAATCTTCTATGTTCCAAAGAATAAAGTCTAACCTATCAAATCTTTACATAACTCGGATCCTCCAAATGCAGCAACATCCATGTAAATTTTGTCTGTACTCTTCCAAATTAGGCCTCACTAAAATGTTATAAAATGTCAACACAACGTCCCATTTTCCATACTCAATACATTGATTTATGAAGGCCAATATGCCAAGAGCTTCTTTACAACCTTAACTACCTGTGACACCACTTTCAATGAATTATGGACCTGTATTTCCAGATCCCTTTATTCTACCACACTCCTTTCTGTCCGACCGTTCCCTGTGTAAGAGTTAATCTGGTTGGTCATACCAAAGTGTAATACCTCACTCTTGGCTGCATTAAATTCCATCTGCCATTTTCCAACATATTTTTCCGGCTAGTACAGATCACTGTGTAAGCCACATTGGCCTTCCTCACTATCCACTATTCCCCTACTTTGGTGTCATCTGCAAATTTGCTGATCCAGTTAACCATGTTATCATACAGATCATTGATACAGATGACAAACAGCAATGGACCAGGCACTGGACCCTGCAGCATACCACTAGTCACAGGGCTCCAGTGAGACAACCATCGACTACCATTCTCTGGCTTCTCCCACAAATCCAATGTCTAATCCAATTTACTATCTCATCTTGATCTCCAAGCAACTGGATCTTCTTGACCAACCTCCCATGCAGGACCTTGTCAAATGTTATGTGAACAACATCCACTGCTTTGCCTCCATCACATTCCTGGTAACTTCCTTGAGGTTACTTCTCAGTTTCCTTTTGTTGATTTTGAAAATCTTCCCAAACCTCTAACTTCCTGTGAATATTTTGCTATAATATGTGCTCTCTCTTTTGCTTTTCTGTTGTCTTTGACAGTCCCTGTAAGTTACAGTTATCCAGTTACCTCCCCAAGTGAGTGTATGTCTTCTTTGGGATGAGTCTATCCTGCATCTGTCAGGAACACGGCCGGATGGACCCAAACGCAGGACGCAGACACTGAAGTACTAGGGGGAGGACAGGGTGGGGATGCCATGGCATTTAAGGGTAGCTGGGGTTCAGGCAGATAGAGTTCCGGCAGGCAGGCCGGTCCCCGGGGCTCAGGCAGGCAGGCAGGCCGGTCCCCGGGGCTCAGGCAGGCAGGCAGGCAGGCCGGTCCCCGGGGCTCAGGCAGGCAGGCAGGCAGGCCGGTCCCCGGGGCTCAGGCAGGCAGGCAGGCAGGCCGGTCCCCGGGGCTCAGGCAGGCAGGCAGGCAGGCCGGTCCCCGGGGCTCAGGCAGGCAGGCAGGCCGGGCCCTGGGGTTCAGGCAGGCAGGCAGGCCGGGCCCTGGGGTTCAGGCAGGCAGGCAGAGCAGAGCAGCTCCCGAAGTTCAAGTTCAGGTAGGCAGGCTCCCGGGGTTCAGGCATGCAGGCAGACAGACAGGTCTAGGAGGCGACAGGCTAGCGGAGAGCCTTCCCTGGGCTGGCCGAATGTATCCCGGGTCGGGGTGCCTCCCAGGGGGAAACACTGGAGGCCTGGGCACGACGCGGACCCCTAGGCGGGTGCGGGGCACTATCCCAGGGTTTGGGCGGAAGAGAAAGAGGGGGCAGAAGCCCAGTCGGGCCACGGCGTGTCGGCCGGATCCGCCCGACAGAGGCAAGGGATAGGAACAAGCAGAACCACTGCCGGGCCGAGGCAGGTTGGCCAGACGTGCCCGACAGGGGCGAGGGGTAGGAACGGGCATAGGTCCAGGTCGACAAACACAACAGTCATGACAACGGGAAATTCGGAAACGGCTGGCAGACAGCGCGACCGCGCGAAAAACAAAACCGAGCGGAGAAGCGGGACCAGCGCATGGGAGGAAAGGTGGGGGAGCGGACCAACCTGGCAGTACTGGCACGGGGCAGAGAAGCGGGACCAGCTCATGGGAGGAAAGGTGGGGGAGCGGACCAACCTGGCAGTACTGGCACGGGGCAGAGAAGCGGGACCAGCACATGGGAGGAAAGGTGGGGGAGCGGACCAACCTGGCAGTACTGGCACGGGCAGAGAAGCGGGACCAGCGCATGGGAGGAAAGGTGGGGGAGCGGACCAACCTGGCAGTACTGGTACGGGGCAGAGAAGCGGGACCAGCGCATGGGAGGAAAGGTGGGGGAGCGGACCAACCTGGCAGTACTGGTACGGGGCAGAGAAGCGGGACCAGCACATGGGAGGAAAGGTGGGGGAGCGGACCAACCTGGCAGTACTGGTACGGGGCAGAGAAGCGGGACCAGCGCATGGGAGGAAAGGTGGGGGAGCGGACCAACCTGGCAGTACTGGTACGGGGCAGAGAAGCGGGACCAGCGCATGGGAGGAAAGGTGGGGGAGCGGACCAACCTGGCAGTACTGGTACGGGGCAGAGAAGCGGGACCAGCGCATGGGAGGAAAGGTGGGGGAGCGGACCAACCTGGCAGTACTGGTACGGGGCAGAGAAGCGGGACCAGCGCATGGGAGGAAAGGTGGGGGAGCGGACCAACCTGGCAGTACTGGCACGGGCAGAGAAGCGGGACCAGCGCATGGGAGGAAAGGTGGGGGAGCGGACCAACCTGGCAGTACTGGTACGGGGCAGAGAAGCGGGACCAGCGCATGGGAGGAAAGGTGGGGGAGCGGACCAACCTGGCAGTACTGGCACGGGCAGAGAAGCGGGACCAGCGCATGGGAGGAAAGGTGGGGGAGCGGACCAACCTGGCAGTACTGGTACGGGGCAGAGAAGCGGGACCAGCACATGGGAGGAAAGGTGGGGGAGCGGACCAACCTGGCAGTACTGGTACGGGGCAGAGAAGCGGGACCAGCACATGGGAGGAAAGGTGGGGGAGCGGACCAACCTGGCAGTACTGGTACGGGGCAGAGAAGCGGGACCAGCGCATGGGAGGAAAGGTGGGGGAGCGGACCAACCTGGCAGTACTGGCACGGGCAGAGAAGCGGGACCAGCGCATGGGAGGAAAGGTGGGGGAGCGGACCAACCTGGCAGTACTGGTACGGGGCAGAGAAGCGGGACCAGCACATGGGAGGAAAGGTGGGGGAGCGGACCAACCTGGCAGTACTGGCACGGGGCAGAGAAGCGGGACCAGCGCATGAGAGGAAAGGTGGGGGAGCGGACCAACCTGGCAGTACTGGTACGGGGCAGAGAAGCGGGACCAGCGCATGGGAGGAAAGGTGGGGGAGCGGACCAACCTGGCAGTACTGGTACGGGGCAGAGAAGCGGGACCAGCGCATGAGAGGAAAGGTGGGGGAGCGGACCAACCTGGCAGTACTGGTACGGGCAGAGAAGCGGGACCAGCGCATGGGAGGAAAGGTGGGGGGAGCGGACCAACCTGGCAGTACTGGTACGGGCAGAGAAGCGGGACCAGCGCATGGGAGGAAAGGTGGGGGAGCGGACCAACCTGGCAGTACTGGTACGGGCAGAGAAGCGGGACCAGCGCATGGGAGGAAAGGTGGGGGAGCGGACCAACCTGGCGGTACTGGTACGGGCAGAGAAGCGGGACCAGCGCATGGGAGGAAAGGTGGGGGAGCGGACCAACCTGGCAGTACTGGTACGGGGCAGAGAAGCATGATGAAGAGAAGATCTGAGCCCGGGCAGGATAACAGAATGCAGAGACGAGTTCGGAGCTGGCAGGGAAACAGAACGACCACCCGCCTGGTCCCAGTCCCAAGGCCCCTTATAAATACCTGCAGCTCCATGAGTTACAGGTGTGCCTTCTTGAACCAGGAGGATCCTAACTAGATCACGGGCGACGGGAGGGACAACTGCAGGACCCGGAGTCCGGAGCCCTCGGACTGGATCAAAACCCGGAACGCGGTTCCGGACCGGACCCTGACAGCATATTTTGAATTACTTTCAGAAACTCCAGCCATGGCTGATGTGCCATTATCCCTGCTCATGGCCCCCTTCCAATAACTTTGGCTAGCTCCTCTCTCATGCCTCTGTACAGCCGGCCCTCCTTATCCGCGAATTCCGCATGCACGAATTCAACCAACCGCGAATCACAAAAACCCAGAAGTGCTCTTCCAGCACTTGTTCGAGCATGTACAGACTTTTTTTCTTGTCATTATTCCCTAAACAATGCAGTATAACAACTATTTTACATAGCATTTACATTGTATTAGGTATTATAAGTAATCTAGAGATGATTTAAAGTATACGGGAGGATGTGCATGGGTTATCGTGGATCGGGATCGAAAAAAATCGGAAGTTCTTACTAAGAAAGTCAGAACAGGTACATCCAGTATTATTTATTGTCAGTTCGTCAAACGCTTGTCTGAGTGTATAGTATATATTTTACCTTTCGATGCATATAAAACACTTGGGAACGTATGTTTCAGTGCTCGGCTCAGGAACGGAAATTCCCGAGTTTGATCTAGTGACAGATCGCTCCCGAGTGCGCTCTGCACCATGCCGGATTGATGTGGAGGATCAAAAACCCAAAACCCAATAATTAAACCACTGTGTGCTTAGTAATAATTGTAGCTTTCATCGGGGTAGAGCCTTTCTCACTTTATCCTTTAAAATTGTTCCGATCGTTGACCGATGTAGCCTAACACTTTTCCAATGACCGATGGCATTTCACCTCTTTCCGATCGCTTTATTATTTCCGCTTTACTTTCTTTTTTTTGTAATTTATTTTTTTTATTGAAGTTCATCATCAAACATTTCCATAAGATGTATTTCAGACATTGTACATATATATCATATAATCATATATATCACAAATCTCCACAAAGTATTTATCTGGGGTATACACTTATAGAAAAGAGTGGAAAGAAAAAACAAGCAAAAGGAAAGAACTATGTACAAGTAGGGAGTGCTCTTTTTTTTTTACAACAGATTCATTGATTTGTGAGAATAAAATCAGGCCTTTGAGGCATTATGTAGTTAAACCATTTTCCCAGTATGAATCAAATTGTTCCAGCTTATGATTAACAGATGCTGTTATCTTCTCCATTTTGTAAATGTCCATTGTAATTTTCATCCATGTATTTAAGGTTGGGCTCTCCTGTGATAACCATTTCCTAGAAAGAGTCTTTTTACCAGCCACCAACAGTATATTCATTAAATATTTATCTCTTTTCAACCATTCTTGAGGTATATATCCAAAATATATCATCTTACTCTCTAAGGGTATTTCATATTTAAAGATGTCTTGTAGAAAATTGTGTATCCCTCTCCAATAGTTTTTGATAACAGGGATGTCCCAAAAATATGATAATGATTTGCATTTTGATTTCCACAATTTCTCCAGCAAACAGGAAGGTTATTGTCATAATGGGATTTCTGAGAGGGTGTAATAAAATATCTTCTCTAGTTTTTCCACCCAAACTCCCTCCATTTCTGTGAACTGGTTCACTTCCATTGATACCTCCATATTGTTGTCCATTCTTCCTCAGATATAATTATCCCTCCTTCCTTCTCCCATTTTGTTTTAATGTATGAAGTTGAATGTGTTTTAAGTTTTGACAACCCCTTATACATGCTTGAAATGACTCTACTACCATGACCTGAATTATATGCTTTTCTAAAGAGCTCTATCAAACATGTACTTGCCATGGTTACATTTTAAAGCATCTTATTAACATATTGTTGCATCTGTAAATACCAGTAAAGATCTTGTTTCTCTAATAAGTGTTTCTCTTTAAACATTTCAAAACTGAACAGTGTTCCTTCTTTCATTATGTGGCAAAGAACTGTTATTCCTTTAGCTGTCCAGTCCTTAAATCTAGCATCCAATTTATTTGGTTTAAAATCCGAGTCATATAAACACCATTTAAGAATTGCAATATCTCCCTCTAGATTATATTCTTTTATAGTAGTTTTCCATATTTTAAGAGTCAATTTCACTCATGGGTTATAATAGTATTTATGTACCTTTGCAGGTTGTTATCAGCCAAAATTGCTTGTATGGGGATGGGAAATACCCGCTCCTCAATGTTTTTCCATTGAGCGTCATATGATGGGTTGCACGAACATATCAAGCTCTCCACTGTGCTGCAGGATAATAATCTCTGAGAGAAGGTAGGCCCCATACCCACTTTTCCTTTGCTAATTGCAAAGTTTTGAGACGAACTCTAGGCCTTTTACCCTGCCAAATATACCTTGATAACATCTTGTTCCATTCATTGAATTGATTTTGATTAATCTCTATTGGTAGGGTCTGAAAGAGATATAACAGTCTGGGCAGTATATTCATTTTAAAAGACTCAGTCCTTGAACTGAGACTGAAAAAAGGAATCAGGTTCCATCTTGCCACATCTTCCTTAATTTTTTTACATAAAGGCTGATAATTACATTCTGATAATTTTGCCAAATCTTTTGGCATAATGATGCCCAAATATTTGAAAGACTTTGTGTGCCATGCCCAGGGGTATCGATTTTCAATTTCTCTTGGTGGGCTATAGTAATATGAAAGTAATTGGGTTTGATCTATGTTGATCTTGTATCCTGATAATTGACCATATTGTTCAAAGGATTGCATCAATTTAGGTAAAGAGTATGTTGGTTGTCCTAGATACATCAAAATGTCATCCGCATAACAAGCCAATTTCTGCTCTGTCCCTTTAATAGTAATTCCCCTGATATCTTCATTTTGTCTGATGTATTGAGCTAATGATGCCAGATATAACGTGAAGAGTAGTGGTGACCATGCACAACCCTGTCTTGTGCCCCTTTCTAGGGTAAGACTTTTTGATAAATATCCATTGATTTTAATCCTAGCAGTAGGGTTGTCATATAGTGTCGGTATAATTTTAATAATTGTGTCTTGGAAACCAAATCTATGTAAAACTCTGTAAAGAAAATTCCAATTAACTGAATCAAATGCTTTTTCAGCATCCACGCTTATCACTATTGCTCCAATTTTATTTTTTTGTATATGATCCATAATGTGAAGTGAAGTATATTGTCTTGTGTCTGGCATTGTCGTATAAAACCTGTCTGATCGTTACGTATCAGTATGGGTAGAAACTCCCCTAATCGTTTGACCATGATGGAGGTAAATAATCTATAATCTACATTAAGAACGGATATTGGTCTAAATGACCTGCATTCCATTTTATCCTTGCCTTCTTTCAGTATAGCTGAGATTATCGCTTCCTTCCAACTGGGTGGCATTTGTACCTTTTTTAGAGCCCAGTTCAGTGTGGGGAATAAAACAGGAATTAACTCATTTTTAAATTCTTTGTACCACTCTGCCATATACCCATCTGATCCTGGTGACTTGCTTAATTTAAGCCTACTAATTGCAGCTTTTAATTCAACTACAGTTATGTCAGCAGTCATCATTCTATTTTGTTCTTCGCTTAAAGTGGGTAACTCTAGAGAATTCAAGAAGGTGCCAATTTGGGTTATGCTTCCCCCTGGAACTTTGGAATATAGAGTTTTGTAAAGCACTTCAAAAGCTTCTTGAATTTCACTGAGCTTATTTTTTTTTATCATTTTCGTTCTTGGGTCCCTAATTCTATGAATTGTATTTTCTGCTATCTTTTTTTTTCAGTTTCCCCACCAGTATTTTTATAGATTTCGATCCACTATCATAATGTCTCTATTTCAGAAACATTAAGTTTTTCCTAATTTCTTGCGTAGCCAAAATATTTATTTCATTCTTAATTCTTTTAATTTCCCCCAATGTATCCTGTGCCAAATTCAATTTGTGTTTTTTCTCTAGTTCCTTCAGCCTATCTTGTAATTCTTCTAATGTTTTATTCCTTACTTTTTTCTTATATGAAGATATCGCTATAATTTTCCCTCATAAGACCACATTCAGAGTATCCCATAAAATGGGAGGTGAAACCTCTCCATTATCATTAAATTCTAAGTAGAGACCAATTTCTTTTTAAATTTGTTCCTTAAAGTACGGATCATTGAGTAGACTTGAATTTAGTTTCCAAATAGTATTCTTTGCTTGTAGGTCAAAATCAACAGATAAATATATAGGTGCATTGTCACTTACATCTATTGTCCCAATTCCACAGGTGTTTATTTTGTCTTTTCCAAATGTGATGAAATAGTCTATTCTTGTATATACAGAATGGGGAGCAGAATAGTGAGTGTAATCCATTCTGTCAGGGAAAAGGTCCCTCCATATTATCAATTAAACCAACATCCTCAAAAGTTGTATTAACTTTCTCATGTAAAGATTTTGTTTCATAGGTTTTTCTATTGGAAGAATCTAAATTTGGTTGTAATTGTAAATTTAAGTCTCCCCCACATATCAGGAGACCTTCTGTTTCTGCTACCATAATATCAGTAATTTTCTGAAAGAAACCAATATCACTTCCCGGGGGTGCGTATATATTCAATAGAGTAACTGAATTTCCGTCTATATTCCCCCTTACCAGAATATATCTGCCCTCTTTATCTCCCATTTCAAATACTTTTTCAAAATTTAATTTACTTGAGTTAAGAATAGCAACTCCTCTCCTATGTCCTGATTCATATGAGGAGAAAAACAAATTAGTGAAGCCCATTCTCTTTCGTTTTCTATGCTCATTATCATTTAAATGAGTTTCCTGTAAATATACTACACGTGCTTGTTCTATATTCATTTTGGATAAAATTCTATTACATTTGATTGGATTTAATAATTTAAAAGAAATGAAATTTACCTTGTCCTTAGCCATCTGTATTTATCTGTCAATGTATCATTGAAATTAGAATAAAACTTAATCAATCTACTCCATGAACAAATAAGAACCAAGAAACGCAAATAATAACAAAAATGGCAACGAACGTGTGATTCCAAGGCTGAGGGCTCTAGTAGATGACCCTGCGTTGAGCTAGAGGAAATGTCTAGCTGTGGGGGATAACCCCTCCTACTTGTGAGTTGAGGACCCCCATTGCAGTATTCATAAAAGTCAGTGAACAAATCCATTACACAGAAAAGATTTCCCTGTGTACTCCTCCTATATTTATATATATATATATATATATATATATTCTCATTTTGGTGGGGAAAAAGGAATAAGTGAGCGAATAAAGAATAACAATTAAGTAATATAAAATCCACATTATAATAAGTATTTCTTGAGATAGGTATATCACCGTGTACATTTGCTTCAGTTTAGCTTCTCAACATTTTTAAAGTTAGCCAAACCTTATGGCTCTTCTGAAGGGGGTGAGGACTGTCTTTGGGAAACTCCCAGTCTCTTCCTGATATATTTCTCTCGGCCTCCTCCTGTCTCCTGCCTTCTCGATTCTCGCACTATTTCCCAAGCGGAGCGGGATAATTCTTCAGCCAGGCTGTCCCTTGTTTTGGTCACGCTGACGGGCATCCCTCTGGCCTTCATGTCTGTAGTTGCCTCTTCCACTGTCTGGTACAACCGCGTCCCGTTGTCATAAAACACTCGAAGTTTAGCAGGGCATGGAGTTTGAAATCTAATCTTTTTTTGCTTTAGTACTCGCTTTACTTCAGAGTATTCTTTGCATTTCTGCAGGTAATCTTGGTCAAAATATATTAATTTATCGTCTAAAAACACTCTCTTCTTACCCCAGGCCCTTCGTAGAATCTCTGCCTTGGTGCTGTAACGAAGGAATTTAATTATTATTGAGCGTGGCTTTCTATCCCAGGTAGTTTTTGGGATGAGCGCACGATGGGCTCTTTCGACTTCCAGCTCCATAGCCCAGGGAAGATCCAACGCATCCTGCAGTAACTTTCCGACAAACTCCATCATAGATGAGCCCTCCGCTCCTTCGGGAACATTGTAGATTCAGATATTTTTCCGCCATGATCTTCCCTCCAGGTCAAGTAGTTTACCTTCTTGGTGATGTAATATTTTTATTGTCTTACTCAGTATCCGTTCCACATTTTGAACGTGATCTTCCACATTCTCAATTCAAGTCCCTGCCACCGCTATTTTTTGATTGACGCTGGCGAGCTCTGACCTAATATCATGGACCTGCTGCTTTATTTCTTTCTGAAACTCTGTTATCTCTTTCAGGATTTTGATCATATTTGTCGCTTCGCCTGAACGAGGCCCAGCGTCCACCTCGCTAGCACGCGGTCGGGTAGGAGAGCCACTCGCTGCACTCCTCTCAGACGCAGGCTCCGCAGTGTCGCTTTTTAAATTTCCATTCTTTTTCCCCATTCTTGCCCCTCTTTTCCGTTCAAATATTTTTTTGAAAAATACTATATTTGATGGGTTAATGGGGCTTAATACACGTTTTTCCGTAGGAGCTAGTGACTTAAACTGCCATTCTCGACAATGACGTCACTGGAAACCTTGCGCTTTATTTTCAATCGTTATCGTGATTATTTTCATGAACAGAAACACTGTGGATTCAGATCTCTGCTGCTGGGTCCTAAGATCCACTGCATTGAGACAGGTTGAATAAGGGACGAGCATCCGTGAATTTTGGTATCCGCGAGGAGTCCCGGAACCAATCCCTCTCAGATAAGGAGGGCCGACTGTAATTCCCTTTACTCCACTGTAATACTAATACATCTTATTTTAATTTCTCTCTCTCAAACATCAGGGTGAATTCAATCATCTTATGAACACTGCCTCTTAAGGGTTCTTTTACCATAAGGTTCTTAATAAAATCTGATTAATTTCAGAAAACCTAATCCAGAACCACTTTTCTCAAGTGGTGTCAACCACATTTCTCTAAAAAGCCGTTTTGCAGGCATTCTCCAGTTTCATTCTCTTGAGAACTTTCCCGGTTCCTTTCTCCGGGGATTTTGCCTGATATGTCAAGTATCCTCCACATTCTCTGTTTCTCTCACCCCAGACTATCTGTATTAATCTGGTTTCCTCAGTGAACTGGAAGTTTGCAGATTGAAAGAGGAATCCAGAGATTTAAACACAGTAATCCCGGATATATTTACTGCAGTCAGAGTGTCTCAGGGTCCATACACCAACAATTCATCTGCCCTCTGATGGGGATGTACACAGTCCATGGCAGTGAGGGAAATGGAATTCCTGTGTCCTGGGAGATCCCATCACTGAGGGAAAAGAAGTCCGTGCTCCGTGTCCCGATCTGTATTTTGTGCTGTCATCCAACAAAACAAAAGCAGATACTCTGTTTCTCACCATTCTGCTGTTTATGGGATCTTGCTGTGTGAACGTTCGCTGTCGTGTGTCCTACAACACACAGAACTTCACTGACCATCAAAGAATCTATAAAAATGTCCATCTTTTTGAAAATTCACAGCTCAGGTCCTACAGAGCAGAGAAGATAAAATTATGGGATACTGCTGGATGGAATGCAATGGAGACAACAGATCAGGCAAAGAGAGTGTTATGCATGGTCCTGGAAGGAAGAGTTCCCAATGGAACATACGTGAGTATCCTCAGTTACTTCATATTTCTGAAACACACGACTGGAGTTTCATAAAACACTGAGCAAACTCGGAAAGGGAAAGGAGAAATGGGACCAAAAAAGTTTTCCACAAAACTGAAGGACAGAAAACTGTGCCCTGATTCCAATGGGATGCAGCGATAACCTGGGCTCAGAAAGTGTTGCACTCTGTAAATGAAGTTACACAGAAATACGTGGAGAAAAGCAATCAAAGAGTAATACACGGGGACACAGTGACAGATTAGTCCTGGAGTAACACACAGGGACAGTGACAGAGATTAGTCCTGGAGTAACACACGGGGACACAGTGACAGAGATTAGTCCTGGAGTAACACACAGGGACAGTGACAGAGATTAGTCCTGGAGTAACACACAGGGACAGTGACAGAGATTAGTCCTGGAGTAACACACAGGGACAGTGACAGAGATTAGTCCTGGAGTAACACACAGGGACAGTGACAGAGATTAGTCCCGGAGTAATACACGGGGACACAGTGACAGAGATTAGTCCTGGAGTAACACACAGGGACAGTAACGGAGATTAGTCCCAGAGTAACACACGGGGACACAGTGACAGAGATTAGTCCTGGAGTAACACACGGGGACACAGTGACTGAGATTAGTCCTGGAGTAACACACGGGGACACAGTGACAGAGATTAGTCCAGGAGTATCACACGGGGACACAGTGACAAAGATTAGTCCTGGTGTAACACACAGGGACACAGTGACAGAGATTAGTCCTGGAGTAACACACAGGGACAGTGACAGAGATTAGTCCTGGAGTAACACACGGGGACACAGTGACAGAGATTAGTCCTGGAGTAACACACAGGGACACAGTGACAGAGATTTGTCCTGGAGTAACACACAGGGACAGTGACAGAGATTAGTCCTGGAGTAACACACAGGGACAGTGACAGAGATTAGTCCTGGAGTAACACACAGGGACACAGTGACAGAGATTAGTCCTGGAGTAACACACGGGGACAAAGTGACAGAGATTAGTCCTGGAGTAACACACAGGGACAGTGACAGAGATTAGTCCTGGAGTAACACACAGGGACACAGTGACAGAGATTAGTCCTGGAGTAACACACGGGGACACAGTGACAGAGATTAGTCCTGGAGTAACACACAGGGACAGTGACAGAGATTAGTCCTGGAGTAACACACGGGGACACAGTGACAGAGATTAGTCCTGGAGTAACACACGGGGACACAGTGACAGAGATTAGTCCTGGAGTAACACACGGGGACACGGTGACAGAGATTAGTCCTGGAGTAACACACAGGGACACAGTGACAGAGATTAGTCCTGGAGTTACACACAGGGGGACGGAGTGACAGAGATTAGTCCTGGAGTAACACACGGGGACACAGTGACAGAGATTAGTCCTGGAGTAACACACGGGGACACAGTGACAGAGATTAGTCCTGGAGTAACACACAGGGACACAGTGACAGAGATTAGTCCTGGAGTTACACACAGGGGGACGGAGTGACAGAGATTAATCCTGGAGTAACACACAGGGACACAGTGACAGAGATTAGTCCTGGAGTTACACACAGGGGGACGGAGTGACAGAGATTAATCCTGGAGTAACACACAGGGACACAGTGACGGAGATTAGTCCTGGAGTAACACACGGGGACACAGTGACAGAGATTAGTCCTGGAGTAACACACGGGGACACAGTGACAGAGATTAGTCCTGGAGTAACACACAGGGACAGTGACAGAGATTAGTCCTGGAGTAACACACGGGGACACAGTGACAGAGATTAGTCCTGGAGTTACACACAGGGGGACGGAGTGACAGAGATTAATCCTGGAGTAACACACAGGGACACAGTGACAGAGATTAGTCCTGGAGTTACACACAGGGGGACGGAGTGACAGAGATTAATCCTGGAGTAACACACAGGGACACAGTGACGGAGATTAGTCCTGGAGTAACACACGGGGACACAGTGACAGAGATTAGTCCTGGAGTAACACACGGGGACACAGTGACAGAGATTAGTCCTGGAGTAACACACAGGGACAGTGACAGAGATTAGTCCTGGAGTAACACACGGGGACACAGTGACAGAGATTAGTCCTGGAGTTACACACAGGGGGACGGAGTGACAGAGATTAATCCTGGAGTAACACACAGGGACACAGTGACGGAGATTAGTCCTGGAGTAACACACAGGGACACAGTGACAGAGATTAGTCCTGGAGTAACACACGGGGACACAGTGACAGAGATTAGTCCTGGAGTAACACACGGGGACACGGTGACAGATATTAGTCCTGGAGTAACACACGGGGACGCAGTGACAGAGATTAGTCCTGGAGTAACACACGGGGACACAGTGACAGAGATTAGTCCTGGAGTAACACACGGGGACACGGTGACAGATATTAGTCCTGGAGTAACACACGGGGACGCAGTGACAGAGATTAGTCCTGGAGTAACACACGGGGACACAGTGACGGAGATTAGTCCTGGAGTAACACACGGGGACACAGTGACAGATATTAGTCCTGGAGTAACACACAGGGACAGTGACAGAGATTAGTCCTGGAGTAACACACGGGGACACAGTGACAGAGATTAGTCCTGGAGTAACACACAGGGACACAGTGATAGAGATTAGTCCTGGAGTAACACACGGGGATATAGTGACAGAGATTAGTCCTGGAGTATCACACGGGGACACAGTGACAGAGATTAGTCCTGGAGGAACACACAGGGACACAGTGACAGAGATTAGTCCTGGAGTAACACACAGGGACACAGTGACAGAGATTAGTCCTGGAGTAACACACGGGGACACAGTGACAGAGATTAGTCCTGGAGTAACACACGGGGACACAGTGACAGAGATTAGTCCTGGAGTAACACACGGGGACACGGTGACAGATATTAGTCCTGGAGTAACACACGGGGACGCAGTGACAGAGATTAGTCCTGGAGTAACACACGGGGACACAGTGACAGAGATTAGTCCTGGAGTAACACACGGGGACACAGTGACAGATATTAGTCCTGGAGTAACACACGGGGACGCAGTGACAGAGATTAGTCCTGGAGTTACACACAGGGGGACGGAGTGACAGAGATTAGTCCTGGAGTAACACACGGGGACGCAGTGACAGAGATTAGTCCTGGAGTAACACACAGGGACACAGTGACAGAGATTAGTCCTGGAGTAACACACAGGGACACAGTGACAGAGATTAGTCCTGGAGTAACACACGGGGACACAGTGACAGAGATTAGTCCTGGAGTAACACACAGGGACGCAGTGACAGAGATTAGTTCTGGAGTAACACACAGGGACACAGTGACAGAGATTAGTCCTGGAGTAACACACAGGGACAGTGACAGAGATTAGTCCTGGAGTTACACACAGGGGGACGGAGTGACAGAGATTAGTCCTGGAGTAACACACAGGGACACAGTGACAGAGATTAGTCCTGGAGTAACACACAGGGACACAGTGACAGAGATTAGTCCTGGAGTAACACACGGGGACACAGTGACAGAGATTAGTCCTGGAGTAACACACAGGGACGCAGTGACAGAGATTAGTCCTGGAGTAACACACAGGGACACCATGACAGAGATTAGTCGTGGAGTAACACACAGGGACACAGTGACAGAGATTAGTCCTGGAGTAACACACAGGGACGCAGTGACAGAGATTAGTCCTGGAGTTACACACAGGGGGACGGAGTGACAGAGATTAGTCCTGGAGTAACACACAGGGACACTGTGACAGAGGTTAGTCCTGGAGTAACACACGGGGACACAGTGACAGAGATTAGTCCTGGAGTAACACACGGGGACACGGTGACAGAGATTAGTCCTGGAGTAACACACGGGGACACAGTGACAGAGATTAGACCTGGAGTAACACACAGGGACACAGTGACAGAGATTAGTCCTGGAGTAACACACAGGGACACGGTGACAGAGGTTAGTCCTGGAGTAACACACGGGGACACAGTGACAGAGATTAGACCTGGAGTAACACACAGGGACACAGTGACAGAAATTAGTCCTGGAGTAACACACGGGGACACAGTGACAGAGATTAGTCCTGGAGTTACACACGGGGACAGTGACAGAGATTAGTCCTGGAGTAACACACGGGGACACGGTGACAGAGATTAGTCCTGGAGTAACACACAGGGACACAGTGACAGAGATTAGTCCTGGAGTTACACACAGGGGGACGGAGTGACAGAGATTAGTCCTGGAGTAACACACGGGGACACGGTGACAGAGATTAGTCCTGGAGTTACACACAGGGGGACGGAGTGACAGAGATTAGTCCTGGAGTAACACACGGGGACACGGTGACAGAGATTAGTCCTGGAGTAACACACGGGGACACAGTGACAGAGATTAGTCCTGGAGTAACACACCGGGGACACAGTGACAGAGATTAGTCCTGGAGTAACACACGGGGACACAGTGACAGAGATTAGTCCTGGAGTAACACACGGGGACACAGTGTCAGAGATTAGTCCTGGAGTAACACACAGGGACACAGTGACAGAGATTAGTCCTGGAGTAACACACAGGGACAGTGACAGAGATTAGTCCTGGAGTAACACACGGGGACATGGTGACAGAGATTAGTCCTGGAGTAACACACAGGGACATGGTGAAAGAGATTAGTCCTGGAGTGACACACAGCGGGACACAGTGACAGAGATTAGTCCTGGAGTAACACACGGGGACACAGTGACAGAGATTAGTCCTGGAGTAACACACAGGGACACAGTGACAGAGATTAGTCCTGGAGTAACACACAGGGACACAGTGACAGTGATTAGTCCTGGAGTAATACACGGGGACACAGTGACAGAGATTAGTCCTGGAGTAACACACAGTGACACAATGACAGTGATCAATCCTGAAGTAACACACAGGGAGGGACATGGTGACGGAGATTAGTCCTGGAGTAACACACAGGGACATGGTGACGGAGATTAGTCCTGGAGTAACACACAGGGACATGGTGACGGAGATTATTCTTGGAGTAACACACCGGGACATGGTGGAAGTGAGCAGTAAGAAAGGCATGACCATGTGAAAGGGGTTATATTACAGATCATCCAACAGGCCGAGGGATTTGGAGGAACAAATTAGTGAAGGAATCACAGGCTGTTGTATGAAACATTAGCTTGTTACAGTAGGTGATTTTAACTTTCCACATACTGACTGGGAATATCATACTGTAAGAACGCTCGATGCGATTTGGTTTGTCCAATGTGTTCAGGGAAGTTTCCCTAATCAGTACATAGCAGTGCCAGTGAGACAGTGTGTGAAACTGTATCTGCCATTAGGGAATGAAACAGGGCAGGTGACAGAAGTTTGTGTAGGGGAACACATTGCATCATGACCAAATTGCCATTGTGTTGTGTATCTGTCATTTCCGACGATGTCTTAGAACTGTGTGGAAGAAGTTTTGTAGTGAAAAAGCTGTTGCACTGGGGCAGTTCCACTCTCTCAGTCTCAAAAACCTTGGACAATGGTATGAAAAATCACCACAAATGGAGACTTCCTCAGCTGTAGTGGATATCCGTGTGTCTTCTGTGTCTTGTCGTGCCCTTTGCTCTCCAGGAAGCATTGCAGCACCGCCTTCTTGGCTGATGGATCTCGTAGTGAATCTTATCCACCCAGTCCACAGGAACTGGCTTTGCATGCGAGGGTAGGCATATCCCTACCTCCCCAGGATTGGAGATTCCCGGTTACCTCAGCTGGTTGAGCCCACCTGTCAAACGGTGTACCGGGGTGTGGCCACTGTCGCATGCAAACAGTTACTTGGAGACACCTGTGTGGCGGGTGGGGAATTAAGGTTGACGAGCAGGCTCTGGGCAGAGCTTGACAAGTCCACCACCAGAGGTGCTACCCACCCTGCATACCCCATATACCCCTACACAATACCATTAGATTTAGGGTAAATATGCAAAAAGCTAGGTCTGGTCTGCAGGTTGAGATTTTAAATTGGGGAAAGGCCAATTTTGAACAGAAATTATAAGGAAAATGTCAATTGGAACAGTTTGTTTTCTGGGAAAGGTGTACTTAGTAATTGGCAGGCCTTTAGAAGAGATATTTTGAGAGAACTAAGCTTTTATATGCCTGTGAGAAAAAGAGCAGAGATAATTCATGTGGGGAACCTTGGTTTTCAAGAGATATCGAGAACTTAGTTAAGAGAAAAAAGGAGGTGGATGGTAAATATAGGCAGGGATGAAGAAATGGGGTGCTTATGGAGTATAAGAAATGCAAGAGAACATTTAGTAAATAAATGAGGAGAGCTAAAAGAAGGCATGAATTTGCTCTTGCAGACAAGGTGAGGGGTAATCCGAAGGGATTCTACAGATATATTAAGAACAAAAGGATTGCAAGGGGCAAAATTAGTCCTCTGGAAGATCAGAATGGTGATCCATGTGTGGATCCAAAACAAACGGAGGAATCTTAAACATTTTTTGCATCTGTATTCACTCAAGAGACAGACACAGAGTCTATAGAATTGAGGCAAAGCAGCATCAACTTCATAGACCTTGTACAGATTACAGAGGAGGGGATGTTTGCTATCTTTAGGCAAATCAGGGTGAATAAATTCCCAGCACCTAACAAGGTGTTCCCTTGGACACTCGGGAGACCAGTGCAGAAACTGCCAGGACCATAGCAGAGATATTTAAATCATCCTTAGCGACAGGAGAGGTACCAGAGGATGAGAGGGTATCCAATGCTGTTCTGCTGCTTAGCAAAAGCTCCAAACATAAACCTGGAAATTGTAGGCGAGTCAGTTTGATGTCAGTTGTGGGAAAGTTATTGGAAGATATTCTAAGGACTGGATATATAAGTATTTTTATAGATATGGACATATTAAGGATAGTCAGCATGACTTCCTGTTTGTTAGATCAGGACTAACCAATCATATACAGTTTTTCGAGGAATTTCTCAGGAAAGTTGATAAAGGAAAGGCAATGGAAGTTGTCTACATGGACTTTAGCAAGGCATTTGACAAGATTTGTCATGGGAGGTTGGTCAAGAAGATTCAGTCGCTCGGCGTTCAATATGAGGTAGTAAATTGGATGAGACATTGGCTTTTTGCACTTCAGTAGGGCCAGCCAGAGTAGTTCTTTCACAGTATGTGATAGGGCACTGAGGAGTGTAGTAGAACAAAGGGATCTTGGGATACAGGTCCATAATTTGTTGAATGTGGCATCATAGGTAGATTGGGTTGTAAAGAAAGCTTTTGACACATTGGCCTTCAGAAATCAATGTATTGAGTTCAGGATTTGGGATGTCATATTGAAGTTGTATAAGACATTGGTGAGGCCTAATTTGGAGTATAGTGTGCAGTTTTGGTCAGCAACCTACAGGAAATATGTACCGTAAATGAGATCAGAGAAAATTTACAAGGATGTTGTCCAGTCTGGAGGACCTGAGTTATAAGGAAAGATTGAAAAGGTTAGGACTTTATTCCGTAGGACCTAGAATATTGAGAGGATATTTCATTGAGTTGTACAAATTATGAGGGGTATAGATAGGGTAAATACAAGCAGGCTTAGTCCACTGAGGTTGGGTGAGACTACAACCAGAGGTCATGAGTTATGAGTGAAAGGTGAAAAGTGAAGTGGAACATCAGGGGAAACTTCTTCACTCAGAGGGTCATGAGTGTGAGGAACAAGCTGCCAGCACAAGTGGTGCATGTGAGCTCAATGTCAATGTTTCAGAGAGGTTTGTATAGGCACATGGATGGTAGGGATATAAAGGTCTTCCAGTTTGTAGTATTTTAAAGTAAGTGCTAACATCACATTTGTCCTCCTCACCACTGACTCAATCTGCAAGTTATTTTTCAGGGAATCCTGCACCAACACTCCTAGTACTTCATCACCTCAGATCTTTAAATTTTGTCCACCATTAGAAAATAGTCTGCTCTTTTATTCCTTCTACCTGTGTGCATGATCATACACCTCACAACACTACATTCCATCTGCCACTTCTTTGTCCATTATCTTAATCTATCTAAACCTTCATCAGCCTTTCTAATCTCTCCACACTACCTGCCCCTCCAACGAGTGTTGCATCACCGGCAGACTTGTCCACAAAGCCATGACTTCCATCATCCAAATCATTCCCATCCAATATAAAATGAAGTGATCTTAACCAGTAGTCACCCGCAGGCAACTACAAAAGGCTCCCTTTATTCTCACTCTTTGCCTCCTGACAATCAGCCAATCCAATATCCATGTTAGTATCTTTCCTGTAAGAGCATGGACTCCTATCTTACTAAGCAGTGTCATGTGAGCCACCTTCCCAATATACATCAGAAAATCCAAGTACACAGCATTCACTGATGTGTCTATCCTGCTTGTTATTTCTTCAAAGAATTCCAACAGTTTTGTCAGGAAAGATTTTCCTCAAGGAAACCATGCTGACTTCAGCTTATTTTAATATGTGCCTCTTGAGATCTGAGATCTCATCCTTAATAATGGATTCTTCCCAACCACTGAGATTGGGCTAACTGGCTTATAGTTCCCTTCTGGGAAGAGTGGGGTGACAGGTGTAGTTTACAGTCCTCCAGTTCCATGCTAGAATCTAGTGATTCTTGAAAGATCATTACGAATGCCTCCACAATCTCTTCAGCTACCTCTTTCCGAACCCTGGGGTGTCGTCCATCTGGACCAGATGACTTATCTACCTTCAGAGCTTTCAGCATCCAAAGCACCTTCTCGCTAGTAAAAACAACTGTACTCACTTCTGTCCCCTGGCACTGTTGAACTTCCAGCAGACTGCTAGTGTCTTCCATAGTGAAGACTGATGTGAAATACTTTATCAGTTCATCTTCCACGTCCTTGTCCCCCATTACTCACTTCAGCATCATTTTTCCAAGGGTCCAATATCTACACTCATTTACTCTATATATACCAAAAAAATCATATGGTATCCTCTTTGATATTATTGGGAAACTTACCTACATATTTCATCTTTTCCCTGACCCACCTGGACTAAAGAGACATGTACGTTCGAATGCTGTTCATAGACTTCAGTTCAGCATTCAACACAATCATTCCTCAGAAACAGATTGGAAAGCTGATCCTACTGGGCCTGAACACCTCCCTCTGCAACTGGATCCTAGACTTCCTGACTGGGAGACCTCAGTCAGTCCAGATCAGAGGCAACATCTCCAACACCATCACACTGAGCACGGGGGCCCCTCAGGGCTGTGTGCTCAGTCCATTGCTGTTCACTCTGCTGACCCACCACTGTGCTACAACACACAGCTCGAACCACATCATCAAGTTTGATGATGACACGACCGTGGTGGGTCTCATCAGCAAGAACGATGAGTCAGCTTACAGAGAGGAGGTGCAGCGGCTAACGGACTGGTGCAGAGCCAACAACTTGTCTCTTAATGTGAACAAAACAAAAGAGATGGTTGTTGACTTCAGGAGGGCATGAAGCGACCACTCTCCACTGAACATCGACGGCTCCTCAGTAGAGATCGTTAAGAGCACCAAATTTCTTGGTGTTCACCTGGCAGAGAATCTCACCTGGTCCCTCAACACCAGCTTCATAGCTAAGAAAGCCCAGCAGCATCTCTACTTTCTGCGAAGGCTGAGGAAAGTCCATCTCCCACCCCCCATCCTCATCACATTCTACAGGGGTTGTATTGAGAGCATCCTGAGCAGCTGTATCACTGCCTGGTTTGGAAATTGCACCATCTTGGATCTCAAGACCCTGCAGCAGATAGTGAGGTCAGCTGAGAAGATCATCGGGGTCTCTCTTCCCACCATTACAAACATTTACACCACACGCTGTATCCGCAAAGCAAACAGTATTATGAAGGACTCCACGCACCCCTCATATAAACTCTTCTCCCTCCTGCCATCTGGGAAATGGCACCAAAGCATTTGGGCTGTCACAACCAGACTACGTAACAGTTTCTTCCCTCAAGCCATCAGACTCCTCAATACCCAGAGTCTGGACTGACATCAATTTACTGCCCTCTACTGTGCCTATTGTCTTGTTTATTATTTAATGTAATGCCTGCAACTGCTTTGTGCACTTTATGCAGTCCTGGTAGGTCTGTAGTCTAGTGTAGTTTTTTACTGTGTTGTTTTTACGTAGTTCAGTGTAGTTTTTTGTAGTGTTTCATGTAGCACCATGGTCCTGAAAGACATTGTCTCATTTTTACTGTGTACTGTACCAGCAGTTATGGTCGAAATGACAATAAAAGTGACTTGACTTTACTTATGGCTTTTTTAGTTGCATTCAGGTGTTTTTCAAAAGTCTCCCAATCTGCCTTTTGCTTTTATGTTGTCTTTGATTTCCTTTGTCAGCTACAGTTGTGTCATCCTGTCTTTAGAATAATTCTTTGCTCTGTATCTATCCTATGCCTTCTGAAACACTCCTATATAAAAAAAATTCCGGGCATTGCAGTTCTGCTGTCATCCCTGGTAGTGCCCCCCCCCCCCTCCAACCAGCTCCTCTCATCCCTCCAGAATTCCTTTACCCCACTGTACAACTGGCTTTAGCTGTTCCCTTACAAATTTCAGGGTGAATTCAATCATTTTATGATCACTGCCTCTATGTCTGACTATCATGTTTCAAACTGACTAAATATCTGTATTGTACTGCATTCTGAAACTTTCATCCACACAGAAGCTTCTGATTCACCTGTACACCTTGCTGTCATGTCCTGACGTTAAGAACTACATTATTGACACATTAGACAGAACCAGCGTCTGAGTACTGAGAAACTGAGAGCAAATTCTGAAACAGCTCCTGGGGACGGAGTGGACCCACAGTGAAAAGAACTGCAGAGTAAGAGTGAACTGGAGAGAGCAACATTCCCAGCTGACAGGGACAAAGCGACCCCACCAATCCCTGAGCAGGAGTGAGCTTGGGGCCCAATGGATCTCAGTGGATCAACGGTGCTGATCACTGGGCTTTGTCTGATGAGCCTGGTCTCTCCAGTCAGAGTTCAACTCAGTGCTGAGTGAGTGTGAACATCAGTGTTCTTGCTGCTTCTCTGTAACCAGTTCTTCATTGTCTCATGCAGTTGCGCAGTTTCAACCCTGACTCAGGTGTTTCCAAATATCCCGTTATTCTGGAAAATGTAATTCATGGAGTCGCGTTCGTATTTGACATCAACACCATAGAGAACATCAGTGACGATAAAATGAATGAGTTTCAGGAGTTGGAGACAATAGTGGCACAGAAGTGTAAGTGTTTTCTTTTGGTCTGAGTAACCATTGTCACAATATTGCAGATTCATTTTGATATCTCGATCATCTCTCTTTTCCAGATATTCACAGGTTTGTGATTGGGACCAAGTTTGAAAAGTTAGGAATACCAGAGAAATACAATGCATGGATTTATGAATACAAACCACTGCAGCAGAAGGTAATAATCTGTAGAATCAGGAGCAGTGATATCAGAACAATGATTTTACAGTGTACCGGTCCCCCTGTGTGGGGTTGCACACACATCCACTGTTTATTGTCCATCCTTGATCAACCTCGGGCAGGTAACAGTGAACCACCATTTCCATGTCATTATAATTATGGCCTCAGGCGGTCATCGGACACTCAGTCAGTGATGTGCATTCATGTTCAACCTTTGAAGTCAATTTATTATCAAAGAATATTTTTGTCACCACGTAAACCCCAAGATTCATTTTCTTGCAGGCATACTCAATAAGTCCACAATAGAATAATAACTAAGAGAGGACGGTGACCTGCCCAGTTGCCCTGACACTCACAGTGATGAAGAGTTTTGAGAAACGTAGAAAACCTGCAGCACAGTACAGGCCCTTCGGCCCACAAAGTTGTGCCGAACATGTCCCTACCTTAGAAATTACTAAGCTTACCAATAGTCCTCTATTTTACTAAGCTCCATGTACCTATCTGAAAGTCTCTTAAAAGACCCTATCGTATCCGCCTCCACCACCGTTTCCGGCAGCCCATTCCATGCACTCACCACTCTGAGTAAAAATCTTACTCATGACATCTCCTATGTACCTACTTCCAAGTACCTTAACACTATGCCCTCTCGTGCTAACCATTTCAGCCCTGGGGAAAAGCCTTTGACTATCCACACGATCAATGCCTCTCATTATCTTGTACACCTCTATCAGGTCACCTCTCATCCTCCGTCACTCCAAGGAGAAAAGGCCCAGTTCACTCAACCGTTTCTCATAAGCCATGCTGTCCAATCGAGGCAACATCCTTGTAAATCTCCTCTTCACCCTTTCTATGGCTTCCACATCCTTCCAGTAGTGAGGTGACCAGAACTGAGCACGGTACACCAAGTGGGGTCTGACCAGGGTCCTATATAGCTGCAACATTACCTCTTGGCTCCTAAATCCAACTCCATGATTGATGAAGGACAATACACCGTATGCCTTCTTAACCACAGCGTCAAACTGCGCAGCAGCTTTGAGTGTCCTATGGACTCGGACCCCAAGATCCCTCTGATTCTCCACACTGCCAGTAGTCTTACCATCAATACTATATTCTGCCATCATATTTGACCTACCAAAATGAATTACTTTACACTTACCTAGGTTGAACTCCATCTGCCACTTCTTAGCTCAGTTTTCCATCCTATCAATGTCCCGCTGTAACCTCTGACAGCCCTCCACACTATCCACAACACCCCCCAACCTTTGTGTCATCAGCAAACTTTCTAACCCATCCCTCCAGTTCCTCATCCAGGTCATTTACAAAAATCATGAAGAGTCAGGGTCCCAGAACAGATCCCTGAGGCACACCACTGGTCACCAACCTCCATGCAGAATATGACCCGTCTACAACCACTCTTTGCCTTCTGTGGGCAAGCCAGTTCTGGATTCACAAAGCAATGTCCCCTTGGATCCCATGCCTCCTTATTTTCTCAATAAGCCTTGCATGGGGTACCTTATCAAATGCCTTGCTGAAATCCATATACACTACATCTACTGCTCTTCCTTCATCAATGTGTTTAGTCACATCCTCAAAAAATTCAATGAGGCTCGTAAGGCACGACCTGCCCTTGACAAAGCAACGCTGACTGGCTCGTGGACCTCTGGTTTCCCTCTCCTGAGTCTACAGTCAGCTCCTTGGCCTTGTTGACATTGTGTGAGAGGTTGCTGTTATGACACCACTCAGCCAAATTTTCAATCTCCCTCCTGTACACCATCATTGATACAGCCCACAACGGTGGTGTCAGAGTCTGGTGATAAAACATATCAGCTCCTGCCTGGGAGCTGACTTGGATCCACTCCAATTTGCTGACTGGAGCAACAGGTCTGCAGCCAATGACACCTCACTGGCTCTTCACACAAACCTGGAACATCCGAACAGGAAAGATACATACAAAAAGATCCTCTTTATTGGCTACAGCTCAGCATTCAATACCATCATCCCCTCAAAACTAATCAATAACCTCCAAGACCTTGGCCTCAAAACTTCCTTGTGCCATTGGATCCTGGATTTCCTCACTTGTATACTTGTCACTTCAGATTGGCAACAACATCTCCACGATCTCCATCAGCACTGGTACACCACAAGGCTGTATGCTTAGCCCCCTACTTTACACCTATGACTGTGTGGGTAACACAGTTCCAACACCATATACAGGTTTGCTGATGACACCACTGTAGTGGACCATATCAAAGTTGGTGATGAATCAGCACACAGGAGGGAGATTGAAAATTTGGCCGACTGGTATCACAACAACAACCTCTCACACAATGTCAGCAAGGCCAAGGAACTGACTGTAGACTCAGGAGAGGGAAACCAGAGGTCCGTGAGCCAGTCCTTATCAGAGGATCAGACATAGAGATGGTTAGCAACTTTAAATTCCTTGTGTTACCATTGCAGAGGACCCAGCAGGTAAATGCAATTGTGTAAAAAGTATGGCAGTGCCTCTACTTCCATAGGATCCTGTGGAGATTTGTCATGATGTCAAAGACTTTCAGAAACATCTATAGATGTGCAATGGAGAGTGTATTGACTGGCTACATCACAGCCTAGTATGGAAACACAAATTCCTCTTAATGGAATATCCCACAAAGGATGGATTCAGTCAAGTACATCACAGGTAAAGCCCTCCTAACCACTGAGCACATCGACAAGAAACACTGCTGTAGGAAAGCAGCATCCCTCATCAGCGGTCCTCACCAATCTACATCCTAAAATGCTTTTTCTTCACAGCCACGCACAAAAACAGAGGAGTGTCCCAAAGAATGAACGACAGATGATAGAACCCTAAAGTCCCCCCAGCTCCCCCCTCCCACGCGTAAGCAGCAGTGGACAACAATCTCCACTCCCCCCATCGGCAAAAAAAAACATCAGAACCGTCACCGAGCACTCAAGCGTGAGCAAAACAACAGTAACGACGCAGATTGCAGTTACCCCAGAGACTACATTGTTCACCCAGCATTCAACATACCACAGGCTCTCTCCCTAATAAGGGAGAAAGTGATGTCTCCGTTTCACAGCGAGCAGGGAGACATGACAAACAACTCTCTGGATTACGATGTTAAAAGTCTGCCATATTGTTCTTTTTCGAACTCTGTGCTCAAAGATCACGAGTCTATGGGCACACAACCACAGATATTCTGACCCCTCTGATGACACCGACCCTCAATCCGCCCGTCTTCAGAGGCTCGAGATCCTAGGCTTCCAAAGCCGAGCCGAATCCTTAGGCCGAGCCCTTGGCATGCTGAACAACAGCCAACCCTGAAACCCCGAGAGCAGGTCCCATTCCCGCAAAGAACCATAGTCAGCGTGTAACCCCAGGTCAGGGTCTTCAAAAGAACCCTGAAAGGGAAACTAAAGATATTAAAAATGGAAATAGTGCTGTTTCTGAAGATGAAAGCAAAGGAGTCGTCGTTTAGCACCATCATCACTCTGCTCTGCCTTCTATAAGCCTTTCATACCAGACTGTGAGACAGACAGTCAATATACTCTCCACTACACATCCAGAGAAGTTTGTCAAAGTTTTAGACGTCATCCCAAATCTTTGTAAACTTCTAAGGAAGTGGAGGCACTTCTGCTTTGCTCATAATTGCACTTAATTTTTGGCCCAGAACGGGTCCTCTGAAATAGTAACAGCAAGGAATTTAAAGCTGCTGACTTCCTCCACCTCTGAATCCCCACTGAGGACTGGCTCGTGGACCTCTGGGTTCCTCCTCTTGAAGTTACTAATCAGTTCCCTGTTATTGCTGACATTGGGGTGGGAAACACAGCATCCAATCCGTGCATAGCATGATCCCACTGACAGAGAGGTAGGAGAATGTCACTCAGCTCCTCTATCATGTTGCCCCTATCATTACAATTCAGCTGATCTGTCCTGGACCTCATCTACTTCTGTCCCAGTTCCCGGCACCATTGAACCCCAACCTTTCAAACACTTATCCAGTAGACAGGTGACCAAAATTGCACACAATACACCAAATTAGGCTTCACCAACATCTTATACAACTTCAAAATGGCATCCCAAATCTAGTACTCAGTACATTGATTTATGAAGGACAATGGGACAATGTGCCTAAAGCTCTCTTTACAACCCTATTTACCTTTGATGCCACTTTCAAGGAACAATGTGTTTTTATTCCTAGATCCCTCTGTTCTACTGCTCAATGCCTTACCACGCACCATGTAAGTCCTATCCTGGTTTGTCTTCCCAAAGTGCAAGACCTCACACTTGTCAGCATTAAATTCCATCTGCTAAGTTTTTGCCCATTTTTCCTGCTGATCCAGATCCTGCTGCAAGCTTTGATAGTCGTCTTCACTCTCCATTACACCACAATCCTGTTGTCATCTGCATATTTGCTGATCCAGTTAACCACATTATTATCCAGATCATTGATATAAATGTCAAGCAACAACAGACCCAGCCCTGATTCCCATGGTGCACCGCTAGTCACGGGCCTCCAGTCAGAGAGGCAAACATCTACTACCACTCTCTAGCTTTTATTACCTTATCTTGAATGCCAAGCTCACACATGGGACCTTGTCAAATGCCTCGCTAAAGGCCATGAGACAACATCCACTGCCAAGCCTTCATCCACTTTCCTGTTAACTACCTTGTAAAATTGGTTAGATATGACATATCATGTACAAAGTCATGTTGACTATCACTAATCAGTCACTGTCAATCCAAATATTTACTATATATCTGGCCCCTTAGAATACCTTCCAATAACTTACCGATTACTGACGTCAGGCTCACCTGACTGTAATTTCCCAGCTTATTCTCTGAGGTTTTCTTAAACAACCAAACAGCGTTAGCAATCCTCCAATACTCTAGCACTTCACCCGTGAAGGATGTTTTAAATATCTTGGCTAGGGCATCTGCAATTTTTGCACAGGCATCCCACAAGGTCACAGGGAACATGTGTCAGGTCCCGGGGATTTATCCACTATAATTTGTCACAAGGCAGCAAACACCTCGTCCTGTGTAACCTGTATAGGTGTTTGGAGTTGGTGCTGAGGAGGTTCACCAGGTTGATTCTAGAGATGAGGTGATTCAACATGAGGAGAGATTGAGTCCCCTGGGACTGTACCCTTTGGAATTCGGAAGAATGAGAGGAGATCTCATAAAAACATATAACATTATAGAGGGTTGGATAAGATAGAGGCAGGAAAGTTGTTTCCACTGGTAGGTGAGACTAGAACTAGGGGACATAGCCTTAAGATTCAGGGGGTAGATTTAGAACGGAGATGCGGACGTACTGCTTTTCCCAGAGATCTGTTCAATTCTCTGCCTAATGAAGCAGTGGATGATACTTCAGTAAATATATTTAAGGCAAGGTTGGATAGATTTTGTGCACAGTCGGGGAATTAAGGGTTATGGGGAAAAGGCAGGTAGGTGGAGATGAGTCCGTGGTCAGATCAGCCATGATGTTATTGAATGGCAGAGCAGGCTCGACGGGCCAGATGACCGACTCCTGCTGCTATGTCTTATGTTCTTATCATTTGCAGGTTGAGTTTGTGGAAAGGAAGACAACTGCGATGCCAGTGTTCATTTCAAGAAGATGAGAACATAAAAGCAAAGATGTAATGTTGAGGCTTTATAAACCACTGGTGAGGCCTCACTTGGAGCACTGTGAGCCGTTGTGGGTCACGTATCTTAGAAAGGATGTCCTGATACTGGAGAGGATTCAAAGCACGTTCACAACAGTGATTCCAGGATTGAATGGTGTGTCATATGAAGTGTGTTTGATGGCTCTGGGCCTGTATTCACCAGAGTTCAGAACAACAAGGGGTGACCTCACTGAAACCTATCGAATGGTGACAGGATGTGGATGTGGAGAGTATGTTTGCTATGGGGTGAGTCTAGGACCAGAGGACACGGCCTCAGAATAGAGGGGCGACCCTTTTAGAATGGAGATCAGGAGGAATCTCCTTAGCCAGAGAGAGCTGAATCTGTGGAATTCATTGCCACAGGTGGCTGTGGAGGGCATGTCATCATGTATATTTAAGGCACAGTTGATAGATTTTTGGTTGCTCCAGGCATGAAAGGACATGGGGAGAAGGCAGGAGTTTGGGGCTGAGGTGAAAAATGGATAAGCCATGATGAAATGGTGGATGGGCCAAGTGGCCTAATTCTGCTCCGATACCTTACGGTCTACGTAAATACAGATACAAAAAAATCCATTAAGATCTCCTCCATATCTTTCAGCTCTGATCTTCAAAGGAGCAATTTTGTTCCTTGGTGTCTTTGTGTTTATAAAATATCTTCAAAAGCCCTAATGCCTTCTTTTAGACCTGATTTCTTTCTTAAGTGTTCTCTTGAATTTCTGATACTCCTCAAACACCTAATTTGTTTAGTTAGGTGCTCCCGGTGTGGCCTCCTCTACATCGGTGAGACCCAATGCAGCTTGGGGGACCACTTCGTCGAGCACCTCCGCTCTGTCCGCCACAACAGACAGGATCTGCCGGTTGCCACCCACTTCAACTCTGCTTCACATTCCCATTTGGATATGTCCATACATGGCCTCCTCTACTGCCATGATGAGGCCAAACTCAGGTTGGAGGAGCAACACCTAATATATACCATCTGGGTAGTCTCCAGCCCCTTGGCATGAACATTGAATTCTCCAACTTCTGGTAATTCCCTCCCCCTCCCTTCCCCATCCCAGTTTCACTCTGCCTGCTCCTCCAGCTGCCTATCACCTCCCTCATGGTTCCACCTCCTTCTACTACCCTTTCCCCTCACATTCCTTCTTCACCTCTCCTGCCTATCCCCTCCCTGCTTCCCCTCCCCCACCCCTTGATCTTTCCTCTGATTGGTTTTTCACCTGGCACCTTCCACCCTCCCCCCACCTTCTTTATAGGGCCCCTGCCCCCTCCCTCTTCAGTCCTGATGAAGGGTCTCGGCCCGAAACTTTGACTGTTTCCACGGATGCTGCCCGACCAGCTGAGTTCCTCCAGCTGTTGTGCGTGTTAATTTGTTTTTACCTGCCTATACCTGCTATGCACCCCCTCCTTCTTAACCAACGCCTCAATAGCTCTAAAAACACAAGGAACTGTGCCAATCTACACTTGCCAGGTTCTTCCAAAATTGGCCTTTCACCTATTTAGAATCTCAACCCAAGGAACAGACCTACCCTTCACCGCAATTAACTTGAAACAAATGGCATTATAATCACTATATAGAAAGTGTTCACCTACACATACTTCTGTCACTTCCCCGTCTCATTCCCTGATAGGAGATCTAGTATCTCACACTCTCTACCTGGGATCTCTATGCACTGATTCAGGAAACTTTCCTGAACACACTCGAGGTATTCTATCCCATCCAGCCCATTAACAGCATGGGAATCCCAGTCAATATGTGGAAAGTTAAAAGCACCTCATGTCCATGGGTGCAGGACTAGCCGGAGCGCACCCGGCACATCGTTAAGAAAAAAGACAAACTAAACAAGCTAATTAATTACTAAAGCCACCCAGGGTGGTTTCAGCATCTCAGAAACTGTTGATCCCCTGGGATTTTTACACACAGCAGACTCTGGAGTTTACAAAGAATGGTACCAAAAACAAAAAGACATCCAGTGAGTGGCTGTTCTGTGAGTGAAAACATCTCGTTAAACCCACTCGCTGGATGTTTTCTTTGTTTTTGGTACCATTCTTTGTAAACTCCAGAGTCTGTTGTGCGTAAAAATCCCAGGAGATCAGCAGTTTCTGAGAAACTCAAATCACCCTGGGTGGCACCTAATTAATTAGCTTGTTTACTTCAGTTTCTTTTTTAAAGATGTGCCGGGTGCCTCTGGCCAGACCTGCACCCCTGGACATATCACAACCTTATGTTTCTTATAACAGTCTGTGATCTCTCTAATTTGATCATCTAAATCCTGCTGCCTATTATGTGATCTATGATGTAATCCCATTAACATGGTCATACATACCTGTCTTATTCCTCAGTTCTATCTATAAAGCCTCAGGAGCCGAACTGTTCATTTATCCTGTATAAGCCCTGCTGTGATATTTTCCCTGACTAGAATTGCCACACTATCCCTTTTACTTCCTCCCGCTCTATCATGTCTGAAGCCAAAGAATTCCAGAACAGTGAGCTACCAGTCCTGCTCCTCCTGCAACCCAGTCTCACTAATGTCTACAATGTCATAATTCCATGTCCTGATCCATGCCTTAAGCTCATCTGCCCCTCCTACAACACTCCCTACATTGAAATATACAAACTCAGAACATTAGACCCACCATGGTCAAACTTTTGATTCCTGACCTTGTGTGTAGGCTCAGCAACATCTTTCCCCACAACCACTCCACTATCTGTTCAGGCGCTCTGGTTCCCATCCTGTGCAGTTCTAGTTTAAACACCACCCCCACCAGAACAGAACATTAGTCCCACCATGGTCAAACTTTTGATTCCTGACTCCACTATCTGTTCAGACAGTCTGGCTTCCTTCCCCTGCAGCTCTAGTTTACACCTCCAACATCCTCACTACCCCACCCTCAGAGCATTAGAACCTTCCTGCTGGGATATTCACTTCCACTCCAGTTCAGGTGCAAATCATCCTGTCTGTACAGGTCCCACCTTCCCTGGAAGAGAGCCCAATGATCCAATAATCTGAAGCCCTCCTCCTCCTGCACCATCTCCTTAGCCACGTGTTAAACTCTATTACTCAGGCTTTACTTTGTGCTGCCTCATTTTACTGATATTTTCTGCCCCCTCCTGCCACACTTTGTTTGTCAAATCCCCCCTCACTCCTCTGTGCCACCGCTCTCTCACTTCCTCTTCAGTTATTAATCATTCTGCCCTTGGAACCTTCCCCTTTCTGTCCAGTCTGAAGCCTGGTCTACACAGTATCCACGTCATTCCCCAGGACACTGGCCACAACACAGTTCAGCTGAAGCCCATCCCAATGGAACAGCTCTCTCCATCTCTGTTACTGATACCATTGCCCGTGAATCTGAAGCCTGTGGAGTTTATAATTCCATTAATACCCTCTCTCTCCTTCCTTTCCCTCAGTTTGAGAATTTGGCAGAACGTACTCAGATGAAGAGGCGTTCCATGTTTGTGGTTTCGAATCATTGGAGAGGTGAACAGATCGAGATGATAAGATGCATCCTGGCCCTGTATGTTCTGGATAATATGGTCAGAAACATTGACCGATTTCTCAAAGCAGTGTAATGATCACAGCTGACCTTGTCCAGTGTTGTGAATCTGATCCAGTTTCAGGAGCACAGACACTGCTGTGGGATTGATGTTTTTATTGTTTTCCCTGTAGTTTTAGCATTCTTTATGCTTGCTTATATATTTGTACAGTCACCTGTTTTTCTGTAGACTTTTAGTAACTTTGTATGATTGGTTCCATTCTTCTGTCGTTTCTTTCCCTGCAAAGCTGAAGGGGGAATCAGTTTGTATCTGCTGAAAGGGTTTCTCAAATAAACTGGCCCAGAGCACTTGGCAGAATAAAAGCAAACCATGTGCTCATGGTCCTTTGTTACAGTCAGTCACAGTTACAGATGGTCACTGTTAAAGTAGGTCACAGTTACAGCCATTCCCTGTTACAACAGGTCACACTTACAGTCAATCACAGTTACAGCTGGTCACTATGACAACCAGTCACAGTCAATGTTCCCTGTAATTAGTGATGACCGGTGTGCACAAAATTCTTGTGCTGTGCAGTTTTTTGCCCAGTGACAATAGCATTTGCTCATTGAATTTTTAATTCTGTGCACTCACACTAAACATACGTAGCAGGATTAAATCATTGCAAACTCCACATTGTCAATACTGTCCGCCTCAGAATCCGGAAAAGGAAGTGTGATTGTGCACGAGTGTGAAATATACTTAACATACGAACAAGGTAGAGGGTAACAACCATTTGTGCACAGTTCAAATTCATTTACACACTAGTAGCAAAAGATGTATGTGTGCTTGCACATGTGCGCACACACATTACAGGGAACATTGGTCACAGTTACAGCCAGTCACTGTTACAGCTGGCCACAGTTACAGATTTGTCATTATTACAGCTTGTCACAGGTAGAGATGGTCAGTATTACAGCCAGTCACAGTTACAACCAGTCAATGTTACAGATGGTCACAGTTACAGATATTCACAGTTACAACCAGTCACAGGTTGTTACATTTATTGATCCTCTGTTCCTTCCCTGCCTTGCCTGCTGATGTAGACTGACTCTGTCTGACCTGCACCATGATGAACATCTAATGAAACTGTGGTAAACATAAGATTTGTGCCTCATTCTTGATTTCTGAAGAAGCTGCTGGACATCACCCCCAGATCTAACAGAATGGACAGGAGCACAGTAAGGGAGCGAGTGGCCACAGCTTTAAGCTGCAGTTATTTCAGTGCAATCAGCTTCACGGGCAAGTCGGATGGACTGAGGAATCGACCGGTACACAGGGTCAACTGTGGAACTGATCCAGCTTCAGACCACACTCTATACCTTAACCTGCTTCAGTAACACCAGCCTGTAAACCAACTACCTTCTGAGCTGCAATGTGTAGGGGATTGGAAGCTGAGGATTCATCCCTTATATAGAAATATTCAACAAATCTCATCAAGCTGATTTAGACAAAAAGAGGACAGTTCAAAAAGCTGGCAATCTTGGGAAATTACTTCAGCATGTAAACTTCACAATGTTGACTCAGGGGAAGAAATGAAGGCGGAGGGATTAAAGATGTTGAAATGTGGAACTATTCCTGAGGGTCTCAACCTTAAATGTTGAGCCATTTGGCCATTTAAGTCTGTTGCACCATTTTATCATGACTGATCCATTTTGCCCTCAGCCCCAATCTCCTGCCTTCTCCCTGTATCCCTTCATGCCCCGACTAATCAGGGATCTATCAACCTCTGCTTTAAATATACCCGATGCCTTGGTCTCCACAGCTGCCTGTGGCAATGAATTCCACAGATTCACCACTTCCTAGCTAAAGAATTTCCTCCTTATTTTTGCTTTAAATGGACATCCCTCTGTTCTCAGAATGTGCCCTCCAGTTTAGACTCCCCCACCACAGGAAATATCCCCTCCACTGCCATGTTATTGAGGCCTTTCAACAGTTGATAGGTTTTAATGAGGTCACCCCTGCTTCTTCTGAATTCCAGTAAGGATAGGCCCAAAGATATCAAAGGCTCCCTGTATGATAAACCTATCAAACTCGGAATCGATTTTATAAACATCGTTTGAACCATCTCCAATGTTGGCACATCCCTTCTTAGACAAGGTGCTCCAAGTGAGGCTTCACCAGTGCTTTATAAAATATCAACATCCCATGCTTGCTTTTATATTCCACTCCTCTTTAAATGAATGCTAACCTCACATTTACCTTCCTCAACACCAACTCAATCGGCAAATTAACTTTTAGAGAAACTTGCATGATAACTCCTATGTCCCTTTGCACTTCAGATTTTCGAATGTTCTCTCTATTTAGAAAATGGTCGACGTTTTTATTTCTTTTACCAAAGTTCATGTTCATACAATTCCCAACACTGTATTAACTGTTTCTTCTTTGACCATCGTCATCATCTGCCTATGACCATCTATAGCCACTTTGCTTCCTCAAGCACGGGGAAATCTGCAGATGCTGGAAATTCAAGCAACACACACAAAATGCTGGTGGAACACAACAAGCCAGGCAGCATCTGTAGGAAGTACAGTCGGTGTTTCGGGCCGAGACCCTTAGTCATGACTAACTGAAAGAAAAGACAACAAAAGATTTGAAAGTAAGAGGTGGAAATCCAAAATGATAGGAGAAGACAGGAGGGGGAGGGTTGAAGCTAAGAGCTGGAAAGGTGATTGGCAAAAGGGACACACAGCTGGAGAAGGGAAAGGATCATGGGACGGGAGGCCTAGGGAGAAAGACTTGGGGGGGAGCACCAGAGGGAGATGGAGAACAGGCAAGGAGTGATTGTGAGAGGGGCAGACAGAGAAAAAAAAGAGAAAAAAGGGGGGGAATAATAACTAAATAAGGGATGGGGTAAGAAGGGGAGGAGGGGCATTAACGGAAGTTAGAGAAATCAATGTTCATGCCATCAGGTTGGAGGCTACCCAGACAGAATATAAGGGGTTGTTCCTCCAACCTGAGTGTGGCTTCATCTTGACAGTAGAGGAGGCCATGGATAGACATAGAATGGGAATGGGACGTGGAATTGAAATGTGTGGCCAGTGGGAGATCCTGCTTTCTCTGGCGGACAGAGCGTAGGTGTTCAGTAAAATGGTCTCCCAGTCTGTGTCAGGTCTCACCAATATATAAAAGGCCACACCGGGAGCACCGGACGCAGTATACCACACCAGCCGACTCACAGGTGAAGTGTTGCCTCACCTGGAAGGACTGTCTGGGGCCCTGAATGGTGGTGAGGGAGGAAGTGTAAGGGCAGGTGTAGCTCTTGTTCCGTTTACAAGGATAAGTACTGGGAGGGAGATTGGTGGGAAGGGATGGGGGGGACGAATGGACAAGGGAGTCACGTAGGGAGCGATCCCTGCGGAAAGGAGAGAGAGAAGGGGTGGGAAAGATGTGCTTGGTAGTGGGATCCCGTTAGAGGTGGTGGAAGATACGGAGAATTATACGTTGGACCCAGAGGCTGGTGAGTTGGTAGGTGAGGACAAGGGGAACCCTATCCCGAGGGCGGTGGCGGGAGGATGGGGTGAGAGCAGATGTGCGTGAAATGGGAGAGATGCGTTTGAGAGCAGAGTTGATGGTGGAGGAAAGGAAGCTTCTTTCTTTAAAAAAAGGAAGAGATCTCCTTCATTCTGGAATGAAAAGCCTCATCCTGAGAGCAGATACGGCAGAGACGGAGGAATTGTGAGAAGGGGATAGCATTTTTGCAAGAGACAGGGTGGGAAGAGGAATAGTCCAGGTAGGACAAGGGGGGATAATACAGTGTTGAGGTATGCAGAAATGAGTTCAGTGGGGCAGGAGCAAGCTGAGACAATGGGTCTACCTGGACAGGCAGGTTTGTGGATCTTGGGTAGGAGATTACTCACATTTAATTGACTCCGCCTCCGGTTGTTTCTCCTGACGAGCTCTGAGGGTGACACTCTCCGCCATGAGGAGGTACCTGCCATCCCTATCACAGTCCTTTCCACACCTCCGGGACACTTACCTTCTCCATTTGTCATGGACCTGTCCGTTATTTCATCCTCCGTCCGATCCATGCGTGCAATCACAGTTTCTTTGACTTTGTCACGTCCTGCAAGGATCGCAAGATCTTCCATCTGCAGACCCCAGAGCCCGCTGGCTCCACCACTAGCAGGAATGAACTTCGGATCGCTGCCCCGGCCATCGGTCTCGGCAGCTCTACCAATCCAGGGCGTATTCAAAACCCGGACTGCAGCACCATCAATGCAGGTTCCAATGACCATGGACACCTTCAAAGTGATTGGGCAGCCTCCAACTGCGACTCCAGCCTTGAACTCCAGGCCAGGTCTTCACGTGCTGCGATTGTGTCGCCCGTCTCCCCTTCCTCCACTACCACTCTGCAACCCTGTCTCCCTCAGATCCCACCGTCAACTCCTGAATCCTCAGAGGCTCCATCTTCCTCTCACCCCAATCCTTCCCTCTCCACTGACACTACCAGCCTCCTCCGCCCCCCCCCCCCCCCCATTCTCATCTCTCATCCGTGCCGGATCTTTACCTGTGGTAAACTATGTGTATACCTGTCTGGACACGCCCCTCTGCTGACTGCTCCTGTGGCTCCTCCCACAGACCCCTGTATAAAGGTGATTGGAGGCACGGCTCCGCCCTCAGTCTCCAAGATGTTGTGGTCACTTTTGCAGCTAATAAAAGCCTATCGTTCGCCTCCCATCTCCAAGAGTTATTGATGGTGCATCATTACCATTCCCTCCGACCTTCAACTCTCTGAGGCAGAGCGCTCTGTCCTCAGTAAGGACCTCAGCTTTGTCCCCCTTCGCCCACACCTCAGCAAGCTCCGCGTACGGAATGACACTGAACTCTTCTTCCGCCGGCTCCGTCTCCGAGCTTACTTCTTTGACAAGGACTCTCCCACCCCCACCGATTACCCCTTCTCCCATCTTCAACCCTCCTCCTCTTCATAGACACCCCGCTCTGGTCTTCTGCCTGCTCTGGGTCTCTTTATTGCTAATTGCCGACGGGACATCAACCGTCTCGATTTCACCACCCCCTGTTCCAATTCCAACCTCACTCCTTCCAAATGCTCTGCTCTCCGCTCCCTCCGCACCAATCCCAACCTCACTATAAAACCCGCTGATAAGGGGGGAGCTGTTGTTGTCTGGCGGACTGACCTATACCTGGCCGAGGCACAACAATAACTCGGTGATACCTCCTCTTATTTACCCCTCCATCATGACCCCACTAAGGAGCACCAGGCTCCTACACCATCACCAATCTTATCAGCTCTGGGGATCTCCCATCCACTGCTACCAACCTAATATATCCTACCCAAAATCCACAAACCAGCCTGTCCAGGTAGACCCATTGTCTCAGCTTGCTCCTGCCCCACCGAACTCATTTCTGCATACCTCACTGTTTTATTCCCCCTTTTCAATCCCTTCCCACCTATGTTCATGACACTTCTCACGCTTTGAATTTTTTCAATGATTTTACGTTCCCTGGCCCACACCGCCTTATTTTCACCTTGGACGTCCAGTCCCTATATACCTCCATCCCCCACCAGGAAGGTCTCAAAACTCTCCACTTATTTTTGGATTCCAGACCTAACCAGTTCCCCTCTACCACCACTCTCCTCCATCAAGCAGAATTAGTCCTTACTCTCAATAATTTCTCCTTTGGCTCCTCCCACTTCCTCCAAACCAAGGGTGTAACCATGGGCACCCGTATGGGTTCCAGTAATGCCTGCCTTTTTGTTGGCTTTGTGGAACAGTCCATGTTCCAAGCCTATATGGGTATCCGTCCCCCACTTTTCCTTTGCTGCATCGACGACTGCATTGGTGCTGCCTCCTGCACGCATGCTGAGCTCATTGACTTCATTAACTTTGCCTCCAACTTTCACCCTGCCCTCAAATTTACCTGGTCCATTTCCAACACCTCTTTCCCCTTTCTTGATCTTTCTGTCTCCATCTCTGGAGATGGCTTATCTACTGATATCTACTATAAGCCTACAGACTCTCACAGCTACCTGGACTATTCCTCTTCCCACCCTGTCTCTTGCAAAAATGCCATCCCGTTCTTGCAATTCCTCCGTCTCTGCCGCATCTGCTCTCAGGATGAGGCTTTTCATTCCAGGACGAAGGAGATGTCTTCCTTTTTTAAACAAAGGGGCTTCCCTTCCTCCACCATCAACTCTGCTCTCAAACACATCTCTCCCATTTCCCGCACATCTGCTCTCACCCCATCTGCCCGCCACCCCACTCGGGATAGGGTTCCCCTTGTCCTCACCTACCACCCCACCAGCCTCCAGGTCCAACATATAATTCTCCGTAACCTCCGCCACCTCCAACAGGATCCCACTACCAAACACATCTTTCCCTCCCCCCTCTTTCTGCTTTCCACAGGGATCGCTCCCTATGCAATTCCCTTGCCCATTTGTCCCCCCCATCCCTTCCCACCGATCATTAACTTTGATCGTTTGATCGTAGCGAAACAAGTGCTACACCTGCCCTTACACTTCCTCCCTCACCACCATTCAGGGCCCCAGACAGTCCTTCCAGGTGAGGCAACACTTCACCTGTGAGTCGGCTGGTGTGGTATACTGCGTCCGGTGCTCCCGGTGTGGCCTTTTATATATTGGTGAGACCCGACGCAGACTGGGAGACCGTTTCGCTGAACACCTACGCTCTGTCCGCCAGAGAAAGCAGGATCTCCCAGTAGCCACACATTTTAATTCCACATCCCATTCCCATTCTGTTATGTCTATTCATGGCCTCCTCTACCGTCAAGATGAAGCCACACTCAGGTTGGAGGAACAACACCTTTTATACCAGCTGGGTGGCCTCCAACGTGATGGCATGAACACTGATTTCTCTAACTTCCGTTAATGCCCCTCCTCCCCTTCTTACCCCATCCGTCATTTATTTATTCTTTCCCCCTCCCCTTTTGTTCCTCTTTTTTTTCTCTCTCTGCCCCTCTCACAATCACTCCCTGATATATTTAGTTTTTTTGTTCTCTCTCTCTGCCCATCACTCTGCCTGTTCTCCATCTCCCTCTGGTGCTCCCCTCCCCCTTTCTTTCTCCCTAGGCCTCCTGTCCCATGATCCTTTCCCTTCTCCAGCTCTGTATCCCTTTTGCCAATCACCTTTCCAGCTCTTAGCTTCACCCCACCCCCTCCTGTCTTCTCATATCATTTCGAATTTTCCCCTCCCACTTTCAAATCTCTTACTATCTTTCCTTTCAGTTAGTCCTGATGAAGAGTCTTGGCCTGAAACGTCAACTGTACTTCTCCCTACAGATGCTGCCTGGCCTGCTGTGTTCCATCAACATTTTGTGTGTGTTGCTGCTCCACTACTTAACCTTCCACCTACCTTTGTATCATAAACAAACCTGCCCACTAATCCATCAATTCTGTCATTTCAAGCACTGAAACCTGAAAAGAGGTGGTCCCAATGCAGACCACTGTGGAACACCACTAGTCACCAGCAGCCAACCAGAAAAGGCTCCCATTATTCCCACTCATTACCTCCTGCCAATCAAAGCAATGCTCTATCTATGCTAGAATCTTTACTGTAATATCATAGGTTCTTAATTTGTGTGGCAACTTGACAAAGATCTTCTGAAAATCCAAGAACACAACATCTATTAATTCTTCTTTATGTATCCTGTTTGATATTTCAAATAATTCCAACAGATTTGCCAGGAGAGATTTTCCCTTGAGGAAACCATGCTGACTATAGATTATTTTTATCATATGCCTCCCTGTATCTGGAAACTACATCCATAACAATCAAATCCGATATCTTTCCAACCACTAAGTTCAGACGAACTGGCCTATATTATCCTTTCTTCTGTCTCTCTCCTTTCTTGAAATGTGGAATGGTATTTGTAATTTTCCAATACTCTGTTACCATGCCAGAATCCACTGATTCTTCAAAAGATCATTACGAATGTCTCCACAATCTCTTCAGCCACCTCTTTCAGATCCCTGGGATGTGGACCATCTGGTCTATGTGACATCTACCTTCAGACCTTTCAGTTTCCCAAGCACATCTCCCAATTAATGGGAACTTCACACACTTCTGCCCCCTGACCTCTTAAACTTCTGGCATGCTGCTAGTCTCTTCCATTGTGAAGATTGATGCAACATAGTTGTTCAGTTTGTGTTCCATTCCCTTGTCTCCCATTACTACCACTTCAGCATCAACTTTCAGCAACCCAATATCTACACTTGCCTCTCTTTTCACTTTATATGCTGTATATTTGAAGAAAGTTTTGCTATCTTCTTTTATATTATTGGTCTGCTTGCCTTTGTATTCTATCCTTTCCTTCTTTATGACTCTTCTAGCTTCCTTCTATTGGTTTTTAAAAACACCCTAATCATCTAACTTCACACTAATTTTTGATCTTTTCTGTGCTCTCTCTTTGGCTCTCTCTTTTATGTTCGCTTTGTCTTCCCTTGTCAGCCATGGTTGTGTTGTCCTGCCTTTAGAATACTTCTTCTTTGGGACGTATCATTCCTGCGCCTTCCAAATTGCTCTCAGAGGTTCCAGCCATTGCTGTTTTGCAATCATCCATGCCAGTGTTTCCTTCCAGTTAATTCTGGCCAGCTCCTCACTCGTACCTCTGTAATTCCATTTACTCACCGTGACACTGATACATCTGGTCTTAGCTTCCCGTTTTCAGATTGCAGAGTGAATTCTATAATATTATGATTACTGTTTCCAAAGGGTTTCTTTACCTTAAGCTCTCTAATCAATTCTGTTTCATTGTACACCGTCTAATCCAGAATAGCAGATGCACTAGAGGGCCCAATCATGAGCTGCTCTACAGAGCCATCTTGTAGGCATTCTACAAATTCCACCTCCTGGCAACAACACCAACCTGATTTTCCTAATCTACCTGCAAATGGAAATCTCCCTTTTGGCACACATTTTCTGTCTTCGTTGTGACTTGTAGAGCACACATTTACCACTGTTTTGGGGTCTGTATACTACTCTCACCAGGGCTTTTCACCCTTGCAGTTTCTTAGCTTTACCCCCACTGGTGCTGCTCCTTCAGATCCTCTGTCCCCTTATTCTAATGATTTGATTCCACTTTTTACCAACAGAGCCACCCCACACCCAAGGCCTACTTGCCTGTTATTTTGATACACTGTGTATCCTTGGACATTAAGCTCCCTGCTAGAATCTTCTTCAGCCATGGATCATCGATGCCCACAACGTTATACATGCCAATCTGTAACTGCGTTACAAGTTCATCGACCTTATTCCAACCAGTGCATGCATTCAAATATAACACCTTCAGTCTGTATTCATCACTCTTTTCGATTCTGTCTCCCTTTTACATTGCAACTCATCCCACTGACTGCAATTTTGCCCAACATCAACCTCTCCTTGGTAACAGTCTCACTACACACCACCTCTGTTTGTGAACAATCCTCAGCCCAATCACTCTGGTTCCCATCTCTGTGCCAAATTAGTTTAAATTCTCCTAAACACCACTATCAGACCTCCCACAAAGATATTAGTCCTCCTCCAGTTCAGGTGTCACCCATTCCTTTTGTACAGGTCGTACCTTCCCCAGAAAAGATCCCAATGATACAGATATCTGAAGTACTTCCCCTTGCATTCAACGGCCAAATCATCCTATTCTCATCCTCACTGGTGCACGGCATCAGCAATAATCCAGAGAGGGGTCCTGCTTTTCAGCTTTCGACCTAGCTCACTAAAATCCCCTCAGGACCTCCTCATCTTGCCTACCAATGTCACTGGCGCCAGTATGTACTCTTTGCTGCTTACCCTCCGTTTGGAATGCTGTGTACCCGATCCGAGACCAGCCTGCCCCTGACCCAAGCACCTGTGACGCAATATACCATCTGGATGTCTCTATTGTGTCCAGAGAATATCACGTCTAACCCTCTGATGACGGAATCTCCCATCACCACTGCAGTCCTCCTCCCTCGGTTCTCTTCTGAGTCACAGTGTCAATTCTTTTCTGTTCAAATGCTGCCTGAGCCAGATCTACCAGCACTAATCAAATCATTGAATGTGTTCAGCTGACTGAAGTTCCATGAGCCAGTGGAATTCACTCAAATGTCACAAGAACATCACTAACCAATGGAGATGCATTGGGTCAAGGGTCACTGATTTGAACCCCAGTGCTGTCCCACTGTTGTTTAACATGATGTGTGACCACTCTCTGGGCTGGAAGGGCAGCCCCTCATAGTCCATCTAGGTACCCACCAACCTGACAGCATGAACATTGATTTCTTCTTCCAGTATTTTTCTTTTCCTCTTCTTCTATTCTCCACTCTGGCCTCTTAGCTCTTCTCCTTACCTGCTCTGACCTCCCACTGGTGCCTTTCATCTTTCCCTTTCTCTCATGGCCTACTCCCATCTCCTATCAGATTCCTTCTTCCCCAGTTCTTTCCTTTCCTACTCACATAGCTTCATCTTTCACCTTCTAGCTATCCTCCTTCCCCTCCCTCCACCTTTATATTCTTGCATTCCTTTATATTCCGTTCCAGTCTTGAAGGAAGGTGTTAGCCTGGAACATTGACTGTTTATTCATTTCCAAAGACCTGTTGAGTTCCTCCTGCAATTTGTGGGTGTTGCTCTAGATTTCCTGTATCTGCAAAATCTTGTGTATATTAAAGTTAAGTAAGTTTCCATGCAAAGTATTAACATTCAGTCCTTGCACAACAGATGAAATGTTGCCTAAAACAGTCATTTCCAGGGGCTGGATGGTCAGATGGTTTCTCAGCACTGAGAGTAACTCCACGTTTCCCCAGTCATTCCCATTAAAGTGAAATGCAGGAAGCTGGTCAATAGCATCTGTGGAGGCAATAGGTGTAATAGGAAGTGGGTTGTAGAGCAATCTATCATAATGAGAGACATCATCCACCATCAACGCTGCCCTCAACTGCATCTCTTCCATTTCACACACTTCTGCCATCTCCATCCACCACCACAGCAGGGATAGAGTACCTCTTGTCCTCACCTACCACCCACAAGCCTCCACATCCAGCACATAATTCTCCATAACTTCCACCAGCTCCAACATAATTCCACCACCAAGCACGTCTTTCCCTCCACTCCACTTTCTGCTTTCTGCTGGAATCACTCCCTACATGACTTCCTTGTCTATTTGACCCTCCCCACTGATCTCCATCCCGGTACTTATCCTTGCAAATGGAACAAGTGTCACACCTACCCCTATGCCTCCTCCCTCACTACCAGTCAGGGTCTTTCCAGGTGAAGTGACGCTTCACCTGCAAGGCTGTTGGGATTACCTACTGTATCCGGTGCTCCTCGTGTGCCCTCCTGTACATCAGTGAGAACTGATGTAGATTGGGAGACCGCTTCATCGAGCATCTTTGCTACATCTGTCATAAAAAGCGGGATATCCCGGTGGCCACCCATTTCAGTTCTACTTCCCATTCCCTTGCCGACATGTCAGTCCATGGCCTCCTTGACTGCCCAGATGAGACCCCACTCAGGTTGGAGGAGTAACTCTTTATGTTCTCTCTGGGTAAACTCCAACCTGATGGCATGAACATTGATTTCCTGAAATTCTGGTAAACACTCCACATCCCCTCCCCTTCACCTTTCCCCATTCTTGTTTCTTTCTCAAAGCCACGTGTCCATCACCCCCCTCTAGTTCTCCTCCCCCTTCCCTTTCTCCCATGGTCTTCTGTCCTCTCCTATCAGAATCCCCAGCCCTGATCACTTCCACCAATCATTTCCCAGCTCTTTACTTCACCACTCCCCCTCTCCATTTTCACCTATCACCTGCCAGCTTGTACTTCTTCCTCCCCTCCCCCACCTGATTCTGACTTGATCCTTTCCTTTCCAGTCCTGATGAAGGGTCTCTGCCTGAAGCATCAACTGTTTATTCCCATGTCAGATGCTGCCTGACATGCTAAGCTCCTTCAGCATGTTGTATGTATTCCTCCAGTGCTCCTGATGACTCTACCAGCAAGACGTGAATGCAAACCGTGTTAAAGCTGTAAATGGATGAACTCTGGATCATCTGGGAGGTTGAGTGGTTGGTAGACAGGACATACAGGAGGCAGTTACACCCAAAGAGCAGGACACAGGTAACTGGGTGACCATCCGGACGGGGAAATGACCCTGTGGCCATTCCACTTAACGAGATATTGCTGGGGAGGGAGACCTAACAGAGGAAAGCCACAGCTGTCTCTGGCACTGAGTCCAGCTCTGTAGCTCTGATGGGGTGAGAAGATGTGAGCTGTATTGATAGGGGATACATTGGTTAGGGAAACAGAAAATTTTGCTGCATGATGGAGTTTAAACTAGAGTTGCAGGTGGGGTGGGGGTGTATGGGAACCAGAGTGTCCGAACACTCAGGGAGGAAATCAGGAGGGCTAATGGAAGGCTTGAAGTTGCTCTTGCAGACAAGGTGAAGGAGAATCTGAAGGGATTCTACAGATATGCTAAGAGCAAAAGGATTGCAAAGGACAAATCTGGTCCAGAATAGTAATCCATGTGTGGAGTGAAAGCAGATGGGGGAGATTTTATATATTTTTTGTGTCTGTATATACCCAGGAGACAGACACAGTCTATAGAACTGAAGCAAAGTGGCATCAACTTCATGACCCTGTACAGATTACAGAGGAGGGTGTTTGTTATGCTGAGACAAATCAAGGTGGATAAACCCCACGGTCTGACAACATATTCCTCAGACCCTATGGCAGGCAAATGCAGAAATTGGCAGGGTACTAGCAGAGATACTTAAATTTAAAGGGAGCAGTTAGACGGAGTGGGCGATGTTGTAGAGGGAGACAGAGCAGGAAGGCTTTGTCTCGAGAGGCTTTGGCGAGCAGAGGCTGAGGACGAGCTTCACTCCAAGTGAAGTAAGGTCGGGTAAGTTCCTTTAAAAGGAGAAAGTTTCAAAAGTTGAGGCAAGTATTGGGTAGGTCATGGCAGCTGGGATCGGCCCCGTGGTTTGTTCATCCTGCAGCATGTGGGAAATCAGGGATACTTCCAGTGTCCCTGACGACGATATGTGCAGGAAGTGTGTCCAGCTGCAGCTTCTGGCAGACCGCATTGAGCGTCTGGAGCTGCGATTGGATTCATACTGGAGCATCCACGATGCTGAGAAAGTCGTAAATAGCACATTCAGTGAGTTGGCCACACCGCAGGTAAAGGCTAAACAGGCAGAAAGGGAAGGGGTGGCCACTAGACAGCGTAGCAGTAGGCAGGTAGTGCAGGAGTCCCCTGGGGTCATCTCCCTCCTAAACAGATATACTGTTTTGGATACTGTTGGGGCAGATGTCTCATCAGGGGAAGGCAGCAGCAGCCGAGTTCATTGCACCATGGGTGGCTCTGCGGCACAGGAGGGAAGGAAAAGGAGTGGGAGAGCTATAGTGATAGGGGATTCGATTGTAAGGGGAATAGATAGGCGTTTCTGCGGCCGCAAACGAGACTCCAGGATGGTATGTTGCCTCCCTGGTGCAAGGGTCAAGGATGTCTCTGAGCGTCTGCAGGACATTCTGGAATGGGAGGGTGAACAGCCAGTGGTCATGGTGCACATAGGTACCAGCGATATAGGTTAAAAACAGGATGAGGTCCTACAAGGTGAATTTAGGGAGTTAGGAAATAAACTAAAAAGTAGGACCACAAAGGTAATAATCTCTGGATTACTACCAGTGCCACGTGCTAGTCAGAGTAGAAATAGGAGGATATTTCAGATGAAAAATGGTGCAAGGGGGAGGGATTCAAATTTCTGGGACATTGGAACCAGTTCTGGGGAAGGTGGGACTGGTACGAACAGGACAGTCTGCACCTGGGCTGGACTGGAACCAGTGTCCTAGGGGGAGCATTTGCTACTGCTGTTCAGGAGGATTTAAACTAATGTGGCAGGGGGATGGGAACAAGTGCAGAGAGACAGAGGGGTGTAAAATGAGGGTAGAAGCAAAAAGTAGTAAGGTGAAAAGTAAAAGTGGCAGGCAGGCAAATCCAGGGCAAAAATCAAAAAGGACCACTTTTCAACATAATTGTATAAGGGCTAAGAGTGTTGTAAAAACAAGCCTGAAGGCTTTGTGTGTCAATGCGAGGAGCATTCGTAACAAGGTGGATGAATTGAATGTGCAGATAGTTATTACTGAATATAATATAGTTGGGATCACAGAGACATGGCTCCAGGGTGACCAAGGATGGGAGCTCAACATCCAGGGATATTCAATATTTAGGAGGGATAGACAGGAAAGAAAAGGAGGTGGGGTAGCGTTGCTGGTTAGAGAGGAGATTAATGCAATAGAAAGGAAGGACATTAGCCTGGAGGATGTGGAATCGATATGGGTAGAGCTGCATAACACTAAGGGGCAGAAAACGCTGGTGGGAGTGGTGTACAGGCCACCTAACAGTAGTAGTGAGGTTGGGGATGGCATTAAACAGGAAATTAGAAATGCGTGCAATAAAGGAACAGTAGTTATAATGGGTGACTTCAATCTACATATAGATTGGGTGAACCAAATTGCTAAGGGTGCTGAGGAAGAGGATTTCTTGGAATGTATACGGGATGGTTTTCTGAACCAACATGTCGAGGAACCAACTAGAGAGCAGGCCATTCTAGATTGGGTTTTGAGCAATGAGGAAGGGTTAGTTAGCAATCTTGTCGTGTGAGGCCCCTTGGGTAAGAGTGACCATAATATGGTGGAATTCTTCATTAAGATGGAGAGTGACATAGTTAATTCAGAAACAAAGGTTCTGAACTTAAAGAAGGGTAACTTTGAAGGTATGAGACGTGAATTAGCTAAGATAGACTGGCAAATTATACTTAAAGGGTTGACGGTGGATATGCAATGGCAAGCATTTAAAGATCGCATGGATGAACTACAAGTGTTCATCCCAGTTTGGCAAAAGAATAAACCAGGGAAGGTAGTGCTCCCGTGGCTGACAAGGGAAATTAGGGATAGTATCAATTCCAAGGAAGAAACATACAAATTAGCCAGAAAAAGCGGCACACCTGAGGACTGGGAGAAATTCAGAGTCCAGCAGAGGACAAAGGGCTTAATTAGGAAAGGGAAAAAAGATTATGAGAGAAAGCCGGCAGGGAACATAAAAACTGACTGTAAGAGCTCTTATAGATATGTGAAAAGAAAAAGATTGGTTAAGACAAATGTAGGTCCCTTACAGTCAGAAAAAGGTGAATTGATCATGGGCAACAAGGACATGGCAGACCAATTGAATAACTACTTTGGTTCTGTCTTCACTAAGGAAGACATAAATAATCTTCCGGAAATAGTAGGGGACCGAGGGTCTAGTGAGATGGAGGAACTGAGGGAAATACATGTTAGTAGGGAAGTGGTGTTAGGTAAATTGAAGGGATTAAAGGCAGATAAATCCCCAGGGCCAGATGGTCTGCATCCCAGAGTGCTTAAGCAAGTAGCCCAAGAAATAGTGGATGCATTAGTGATAATTTTTCAAAACTCCTTAGATTCTGGATTAGTTCCTGAGGATTGGAGGGTGGCTAATGTAACCCCACTTTTTAAAAAAGGAGGGAGAGAGAAACCGAGAAATTATAGACTGGTTAGCCTGACATCGGTGGTGGGGAAAATGCTAGAGTCGGTTATCAAAGATGAGATAACAGCACATTTGGAAAGAGGTGAAATCATCGGACAAAGTCAGCATGGATTTGTGAAAGGAAAATCATGTCTGACGAATCTTATAGAATTTTTTGAAGATGTAACTAGTAGAGTGGATAGGGGAGAGCCAGTGGATGTGGTATAGATTTTCAAAAGGCTTTTGACAAGGTCCCACACAGGAGATTAGTGTGCAAACTTAAAGCACACGGTATTGGGGGTATGGTATTGATGTAGATAGAGAATTGGTTGGCAGACAGGAAGCAAAGAGTGGGAATAAACGGGGACCTTTTCAGATTGGCAGGCGGTGACTAGAGGGGTACCACAAGGCTCAGTGCTGGGACCCCAGTTGTTTACAATATATTTTACTGATTTAGACGAGGGAATTAAATGCAGCATCTCTAAGTTTGAGGATGACACGAAGCTGGGCGGCAGTGTTAGCTGTGAGGAGGATGCTAAGAGGATGCAGGGTGACTTGGATAGGTTAGGTGAGAGGGCAAATTCATGGCAGATGCAATTTAATGTAGATAAATGTGAGGTTATCCACTTTGGTTGCAAGAACAGGAAAAAAGATTATTATCTGAATGGTGGCCGATTAGGAAAAGGGGAGGTGCAACGAGACCTGGGTGTCATTGTACATCAGTCATTGAAGGTGGGCATGCAGGTACAGCAGGCGGTGAAAAAGGCAAATGGTATGTTGGCATTCATAGCAAGAGGCTTCGAGTACAGGAGCAGGGAGGTTCTACTGCAGTTGTACAAGGCCTTGGTGAGACCACAGCTGGAGTATTGTGTGCAGTTTTGGTCCCCTAATCTGAGGAAGGACATTCTTGCCATAGAGGGAGTACAGAGAAGGTTCACCAGATTGATTCCTGGGATGGCAGGACTTTCATATGAAGAAAGACTGGATCGACTAGGCTTATACTCACTGGAATTTAGAAGATTGAGGGGGGATCTTATTGAAACGTATAAAATTCTAAAGGAATTGCACAGGCTAGATGCAGGAAGAATTTTTCTGATGTTGGGGGAGTCCAGAATGAGGGGTCACAGTTTAAGGATAAAGGAGAAGCCTTTTAGGACTGAGATGAGGAAAAACTTCTTCACACAGAGAGTGGTGAATCTGTGGAATTCTCTGCCACAGGAAACAGTTGAGGCCGGTTCATTGGCTATATTTAAGAGGAAGTTAGATATGGCCCTTGTGGCTAAAGGGATCAGGGGGTATGGAGAGAAAGCAGGTACAGGGTTCTGAGTTTGATGATCAGCCATGATCATACTGAATGGTAGTGCAGGCTCGAAGGGCCGAATGGCCTACTCCTGCACCTATTTTCTATGTTTGTATGTTTCTATCATCCTTAGTGACAGTAGAGATACCAGAGGATTGGAGGATAGCTAATGTTTTTCCACCATTTAAAAAGGGCTTTAAACAAAAAAACCCCAGGATATTATAGGTCAGTGAGTCTGACGTCAGTAGTGGAGAAGTTATTGGAAGATATTCCAAGGAACTGGATATATAAATATTTGGATAGACATGGACTGATTAAAGATAGTCAGCAAGGTTTTGTGTGTGGTAGATCATATCTAACCAATCCTAGAGGAAGTTACCAGGAAAGTGAATGAAGGCAAGGCAGGGAATGGTGTCTACACAGAATTTAGCAATCTGTTTGACAAGGTCCGCATGGGAGTCTGACAAAAGGTTCAGTTGCTCGGCATTCAAGATGAGGTAGTAAATAGGATTAGACATTCGCTTTGTGGGAGAAGTCAGGGAGTTCTGGTAGATGGTTGCCTCTCTGACTGGAGGTCTGTGACTAGTGGTGTACTGCAAGGATCGGTGCTGAGTCCTTTGTAGTTTGTCATCTGTACCAATGGTCTGGATGATAATATCATCAACTGGATCAGCAAATTTGCAGATGACACCAGGATTGGGGGAGTGGTGAACAGTGAGGATGGCTATCATGGCTTACAGAGGGATCTGCATCAGCTGGAAAAATAGGATGAAAAATGGCAGATGAAATTTAATGCATATAATTGTTGTAAGGCATTAAGGATTGTGGTAAAACAAATGGACCTGAGAATACCGGACCATAATTCATTGAAGGTAGTGTCACAGGTAGATAGGTTGTAAAGAAAGCTTTTGGCACTTTGGCCTCCATAAGATGGGTTGTTATGTTGTATAAGATGTCAATAATGCCTCATTTGGAATATTGTGTGGAGTTCTGTTCACATACCTCCAGGAAAGATGTAAACAAAGTTGAAAGAGTACAGAGAAAATTTACAAGGATGTTGCCAGGTCTGGAGGATCTGAGTTATAAGGAAACATTGAATAGGTTTGGACTGTTCCTTTGAATGCAGAGGATTGAGAGGAGATTTGATAGAGGCATACAAAATTATGAGGAGTATAAACAGGTTAATGCAAGTAGGCTGTTTCCACTGGGTGGGACAACAACCAGAGGTCATGGGTTAAGGGTGTAAGATGAAATGTTTAGGGGAACATGAAGGGAAACTTCTTAATTCAGAGGTTCATGAGAGTGTGGAATGAGCTGCCAGTGCAAGTGGTGCACGCGAGCTCGATGTCAATGTTTAAGTGGAGTTTGGGTAGGTACATGGATAGCAGGGATATGGAGGGCTATGGTCCTGGTGCAGTTTGGTGGAGTAGGCAGTTTAAATGGTTTTGGCATGGGCCAAATAGCCTTTTTCTGTGCAGTACTTCTCTGTGAGACTCTAAAGGATGTTCTGTGGAGGACAGTGAGTTTCCTCAATGGGATGTTGCCTCCTGGGTTCCAGGGCGAGGGAAATCTCTGATCTAATCAATCACATAGATAAGTGGGAGGCTGAGCAGCCACAGGTCATGATCCATGGCTACGTGAGGTGATGAGGTTGTGCAAAATGAGTTCAGGGAATTATGTGCTAACTTAAAAGGCAGGAGCTCCAGGGTTATGATCTCAGGATTGCTATCTGTGCCTCGTGCTGGAGAGGTCAGAAGAAGGAAGGTTATACAGTTTAACACATAGCTATGGAGATGGTGCAGGAGGGAGGGCTTCAGAATTTTAGATCATTGGGCTCTATTCTAGGTAAGTGGGTTCTGTACAAGAGGTATGGTTTGCACCTGAACTAGAGTGGCAATAATCCTAGTGGGAAGGTTTGTCAGGGCTACACGGTTGTTGGGGGGGGGGGGGGGGCAGATTGTGTTTAAACTAGAGTCAGAAGGGATTGGAACCAGTGGTAGTGAGGTTGTGGAGAAAGATGTTGTTAAGCCAATACAAAGTCAGGAATCAAAAGGAGAGCCTGTGAGACTAATGTTCTGAGCTGCATATATTTCAATACGAGTATTGTAGGAAAGGTGATGAGCTTAGGGCATAGATCAGCACATGAAATTGACAACGTAGCCATTTGCAAGGCTTGGCTGCAGGCAGGGCAGTACTGGCAGTTCAATGTTCTGGGATTCTGTTGTTTCAGATGTGATGGACCTGAGCTGTAAATTTTGAAAAAGATGTACATTTGTATGGCATTTGTACCCCAAGTATAGGGTTCATGGAGAGTGAAGATCTATGTAATGTAGAGCACACAGCAGAGAATGTTTACACAACAAAATTGATTGTGTAGTCAGAGGCGTTTTCCCAGGGCTGAAGTAGTCGCCACAAGAGGACACAGGTTTAAGGTGCTGGGGAGTAGGTACAGAGGAGATGTCAGGGGTAAGTTTTTTACTCAGAGAGTGGTGAGTGCGTGGAATGGGCTGCCGGTAACAGTGGTGGAGGCGGATACGATAGGGTCTTTTAAGAGCCTCTTAGATAGAGCTTAGAAAAATAGAGGGCTATATTCTAGGGAAATTCTAGGCAGTTTCTAGAGTCGGTTACATGGTCGGCCCAACATTGTGGGTTGAAGGGCCTGTAATGTGCTGTAAATTTCTATATTCTGTGTTAATTAGAATCAGATTTACTATTATTGACCTCTGATGTGAAAATTGCTGTTTTGTGGCAGTAGTGCGGTGCAAAGAAATAAAAATGCATTAATTACAAAAATAAATACTGCGCAAGTGGCATTAGAACAGGAAAATGGCATTGAGATAAAAGATCAATCATAAATTCTGTTGTATGTTGAATGGCCATCCTACATAATTTTCTTATGGTGTGTTTTTCCTCAGGGTAGAAAATAAAAATTATGAAATGATCCTCAACAATGGATCAAAAATGCAACTCTTGTAACATTTATTTTGGTCTTGGAAAAGCTTCAAATTTCAATGTGTATTCTCCATCAATGTAACAAGGATCAAAGAAAAGTGCAGAGAGTTGTAAAATTAGTCAGCTCCATCATGTCACAAGCCTTCGTAGTATCCAGGACATCTTCAAGGAGCGATACCTCAAAAAGGCGGCATCCATCATTAAAGACCACCTTTACCCAGGACACGCCCTCTTCTCTTTGCTACCATCAGGATGGACGTAAAGAAGCCTGAAGACATGCACTCAATGATTCAGGGTCAGCTTCTTCCCCTCTGAATGGATTTTGAACCCATGAACACTACCTCATTACTTTTTTATTTCTGTTTTTTTGTACTATTTACAGAACTTAATTTAATTATTTTATATATATATATATATATATATATATATATAGATATATGTGTGTGTATACTTACAGTAATTCACAGAATTTTTTACTCTCTCCGTTATTCTGTATGGCATCGTACTGCTGCCACAAAGTTAACAAATTTCACAACATATGTCAGTGATATTACACCTGATTCAAACTCTGATTCTGAATAACATTCCCTACTAACGGAAATCATTAAAAGGAAGGGACTAACAAAACTTAATTCCTCTCAAAGAATATTCACTGTTATTGCTGCATCAGTAAAGGATTGAATGGAATTTATAGAATGCCATTTGGAAAAATAGAACAAATCAAACTTGGTCAAATTCTGATCTCATTACAATCATGGATCAAATGCGTATCCAGGAGCTGAACAGCTCAGGGAGGGTACAAGAAATTCTGTAACTCATGGTATTAATGTAAGACTCAGTTTTATACACGTGAAAAAAGTAAAACAGTAAACAAGGTCAGACAGGCTCCAGGGGAAAAAAAATACTTCAGTTGTTGGTGTCAAGATACAGAAATGCTCCAGAAAATTACAAAAAATTGCATAGATGCATAGATGGTAAATGAATAGATGGTGATGGCACCATCATTGCTAAGGGTGCTCACTCGATCAGATCCTCAGGGTAGGTTCTACGGCTCGATATTTTCAGCTAATTATTTATCCACCACCATTATGTTTGTAATATGAATCATCACTGATAATTTCATTTTACTCTATCTCATTAAACATTCCTCTAAAAATAAAGCAGCCGCACTACAGTGGAACTTGAAAACATCTAGCCTTAGGTTAGTTAACCTCCTACAACACTAGTGCTATATGCCAGACTGTTGATAACTTTTCCAGAGAAGAGGAAGTCAGTCCTGTTTCTGGTCTTTACACTACCACTATTGCTGTGACTGATTAAAACTGGACCACGCAGAAGCTGTACCTGGGAAATATGGAAGTTTTTTTTATTCACACTGCAGATCTCCAAGAGAGAGAGACTAAAAGAATCCAAGAAGAGAATTTCTGTCACTTGACTTAATGTTTTATACCTCTTCAATACAAAGGTAACAATCACCTACTAAACCTTAACATTTTAATATATTCAGGTAAATTTACAAAAATTAAGTATTTACAACTAGAAGAACCTCTTTGAATATTCAATGTCGGTGTTTGTTTCAAAAGGCTTTAAGTACAAACTACAAAAATATGTCCTTATTGTTACAGGGCTTCATTAATATACAACTAGCCAGGAGGTTAAGTGACAGAACAGATCTGTGCTGAACTGTGCATTAAATGGTAGGAATATGCCTTTAACAATGTGCAAAGAGCTGGAACATTTGTCTGTTGTCTTCCTTTATGTAGTTTCAATGGGAAAAAAATCAGAATGTGTCCCCAATTATTGGTTTCACTAGCCAAAAAGTATTAGTTGGAGATTAAAATGTGTACAAGTTAAAATGAGAACCAGACTTTCTTGAAATTAATCACATAATTTCCTGAAGTTAATCACATAATTATGTTATCCATAATGCCATAACTCTAGGGTAACCTTAGATAATTTCTAAGGTAAGGACATGTTTGGCACAGCTTTATGGGCCAAAGGGCCTGTATTATGCTGTAGATCTTGTGCTGTATTGTGCTGAATGGAGGGTTATGGGCTGAGTGCAGGTAGGTGGGACTAGGTGAGAGTAAGCGTTCGGCATGGACTAGAAGGGCCAAGATGGCCTGTTTCCGTGCTGTAATTGTTATATGGTTATATGTTATATGGTTTTCTATGTTTCTAACTTCAGAATGAACCCTAACAACTAACACTGAGGTCAACTGTTGCCAAACCAGTGCATGATCCATTTACTGACTTGAGGTTCATTTCCTTGCAATCACTTACAGGAAAAAAGAGAAATAGAATTTCACAAAATCAGACAAGGTTTGACCAACAATTAATGTGCAAAACAGATAAACTGTGCAAATAAAAATAATATTGGCAACATGAGTTGTAAAGAGTCCTTGAAAGCGAGTCTGCAGGTCGTAGAATCAGTTCAGAGTAGTGGTGAATGAAGTTAACCAAATGGTTTGGGAGCCTGATGGTTGGAGGGTAGTAACGGTTGCTGAACCTGTTGGTGTGGAACCTAAGGCTTCTGTATCTCCTACCTGATAGTAGCAGTGAGAAGAGTGTAAGAATCAAAAACAGTTTTATTTTCACTGAAGCAACACACACAAAATGCTGGTGGAACACAGCAGGCCAGGCAGCCTCTATAGGGAGAAGCACTGTCGACGTTTGGGGCTGAGACCCTTCGTTGACCCCGAAACGTTGAGCGCTTTTCCCTATAGATGCTGCCTGACCTGCTGCGTACCACCAGCATTTTGTGTGTGTTGCTTGTATTTCCAGCATCTGCAGATTTCCTCGTGGTTGCTGTTTATTATCACTGATATATGTTGAGCAGATTCCACTCCCTCTTCTTCAGTGTTTACTCCTCTCTCCACAGCACTGAGGCTGTGAGAGCGCTCCGGCTGCTACATGTTTCATGTCCATGAGCTTGGCGGTGATTTGTCCCACTGTGTGACCAACTGAGACCATGGCTATTGGCCTATTCAGGCTGCTCTGGGCTCCAGGACTATGGACTCAATTTGGTTTAGAAAGCTGTTGTTTGCTTTTATTGTTTGCATGATTTGTGGGTTTTTTTTTCTTTTTCTTTGTGCATTGTGTGTTGGTCTTTTTTTTAAATTGGGTTCTTTCAGGTTTCTTGCTCTGTGACTGGTTCTAAACAGAAGAATCTCAAGGGTGTATAATTTATACATTCTTTGATAATCAATGTCTTGAATCCTTTGAAATTTGTTGTTTTGTGGAAGCAGTATAGTGCAATACATAAAAGAATTATATGTTGCAATAATAAACAAATAAACGAATAAATAAATCAATCAATCAATAAATAGCACTAAAAGAAAGCAAAATAGTGAGGCAGTACTCATGGGTTCATGGACTGTTTAAAAATCTAATGGAGGGGAAGAATCTGTTTATAAAATGCCAAGTATGCATTTTTAAGCTTGTGTACCTCCTCCCTGATGGTAGCAATGAGAAGATGCATGTTTCCGATGATGAACGTGCTTAATGATAGGTGCTACCTTGTGATGATGTCCTGGTTGGAGTAGAGCATAGTGCCCATGATAATGCTGGCTGAGTCTACAACCTTCTAAAGCTTTTCTCGATCCTATGTGTTGCAGCCTCCATACCAGGCTGCAATGCAAGCAGGTAAATGCTCTCCATGGTACATCTGTAGAAATTTGTGAGACTCTTTGGTGACATACCACAACTCCTCAAGCTCCTAACAAAGTCAAACCACTGGCATGCCTTCTTCATGATTGCATCAATATGTTGGGCTCTGGATGGATCCTCTAAGAAGACTAGAATAAAAAAGCAAGAATGTAATGCTGAAGCTTTATAAGGTAAGTTTTTTACTCAGAGAGCGGTGAGTGCGTGGAATGGGCTGCCGGCAACAGTGGTGGAGACGGATACGATAGGGTCTTTTGAGAGACTTTTGGATAGGTACTTGGAGCTTAGAAAAATAGAGGGCTATGGGTAAGCCTAGTAATTTCTAAGGTAGGGACATGTTCGGCACAACTTTGTGGGCCGAAGGGCCTGTATTGTGCTGTAGGTTTTCTATGTTTCTATGTTTCTACCCCATAGACAGCAGAATGGTGAACAGCAGAATATCTGCTTTTGTGTGTTAGGATGACAGCTCAAACTGTGCATCGGGACACAGGAGAACTACCTGCTCTTCCTCTCCTCGCCTCACCTCTGCCCAGAGTCTTGCCTCGTCTTGCCTCACCTCTGCCCAGAGACTTACCTCGCCTCGCCTCTGCCCAGAGACTTACCTCGCCTCGCCTCTGCCCAGAGACTTACCTCGCCTCGCCTCATGCCCAGAGACTTACCTCGCCTCGCCTCTGCCCGGAGCCTTGCCTTGCCTCGCCTCTGCCCAGAGTCTTGCCTCGTCTTGCCTCACCTCTGCCCAGAGACTTACCTCGCCTCGCCTCTGCCCGGAGACTTACCTCGCCTCGCCTCTGCCCAGAGACTTGCCTCGCCTCACCTCTGCACGGAGCATGGCCTCACCTCGCCTCTTCCCGGAGCCTCACCTCGACTCGCCTCTGCCTGGAGCCTTGCCTCACTTCATCTCACCTCGCCTCTGCCCGGAGCCTTGCCTCGTCTCACCTCACCTCGCCTCGCCTCACCTCTGCCCAGAGACTTGCCTCGCCTCACCTCACATCTGCCCAGAGACTTGCCTCGTCTCGCCTCACCTCTGCCCAGAGACTAGCCTCGCCTCGCCTCATGCCCAGAGACTTACCTCGCTTCGCCTCTGCCTGGAACGTTGCATCACCTCGCGTCTGCCCGGAGCCTTGCCTTGACTCGTGTCTACCTGGATCCTCGCCTCGCCTCGCCTCTACTCTGCCTGGATCCTCGCCTCACCTTGCTTCTTCCTGGAGCCTTGCCTCACCCTGCCTCTGCTCGGAGCCTTGCCTCACCTCTCCCTGGCTCTGCCCGGAGCCTTGCCTCACCTCACCTCACGTCGCCTCTGCCTGGATCCTTGAGGCACCTCTGCCCGGAGCATTGCCAGGCTTGCCTCTACCCAGAGCCTCGCCTCGCCTCGCCTCACCTCGCCTCTGCCCGGATCCTTGCCTCGCCTCGCCTCGCCTCTGCCCAGAGCATTGCCTCGCCTCACCTCTGCCCAGAGACTTGCCTCGCCTCGCCTCTGCCCAGAGCCTCGCCTCGTCTCACCTCTGCACGGAGCATGGCCTCACCTCGCCTCTTCCCGGAGCCTCACCTCGACTCGCCTCTGCCTGGAGCCTTGCCTCACCTCATCTCACCTCGCCTCTGCCCGGAGCCTTGCCTCGTCTCACCTCACCTCGCCTCGCCTCACATCTGCCCAGAGACTTGCCTCGCCTCGCCTCGCCTCTACCCAGAGCCTTGCCTCGCCTCACATCTGCCCAGAGACTTGCCTCGCCTCACATCTGCACGGAGCATGGCCTCACCTCGCCTCTTCCCGGAGCCTCGCCTCGCCTCTGCACGGAGACTTGCCTTGACTCATGTCTACCTGGATCCTCGCCTCACCTCGCCTCTACTCTGCCTGGATCCTCGCCTCACCTTGCTTCTTCCTGGATCCTTGCCTCACCTTGCTTCTTCCTGGAGCCTTGCCTCACCCTGCCTCTGTCTGGAGCCTTGCCTCACCTCGCCTCGCCTTGCTTCTCCGCTGCCTGGAGCATCGCCTCGCCTTGCTGCTGCTCAGAGTCTTGCCTCGCTTCGCCCTGCCTCTGCCTGGAGCCTTGCCTCACCTCTCCCTGGCTCTGCTCGGAGCCTTGCCTCACCTCTCCCTGGCTCTGCCCGGAGCCTTGCCTCACCTCACCTCACGTCGCCTCTGCCTGGATCCTTGAGGCACCTCTGCCCAGAGCATTGCCAGGCTTGCCTCTACCCAGAGCCTCGCCTCGCCTCGCCTCTGCCCAGAGCCTTGCCTCGCCTCACCTCTGCCCAGAGACTTGCCTCACCTCGCCTCTGCCCAGAGCCTCGCCTCGCCTCACCTCTGCCCAGAGACTTGCCTCACCTCGCCTCTGCCCAGAGCCTTGCCTCGCCTCACCTCTGCCCGGATCCTTGCCTCGCCTCGCCTCGCCTCTGCCCAGAGCATTGCCTCGCCTCACCTCTGCCCAGAGACTTGCCTCGCCTCGCCTCTGCCCAGAGCCTCGCCTCGTCTCACCTCTGCACGGAGCATGGCCTCACCTCGCCTCTTCCCGGAGCCTCACCTCGACTCGCCTCTGCCTGGAGCCTTGCCTCACCTCATCTCACCTCGCCTCTGCCCGGAGCCTTGCCTCGTCTCACCTCACCTCGCCTCGCCTCACATCTGCCCAGAGACTTGCCTCGCCTCGCCTCGCCTCTACCCAGAGCCTTGCCTCGCCTCACATCTGCCCAGAGACTTGCCTCGCCTCACATCTGCACGGAGCATGGCCTCACCTCGCCTCTTCCCGGAGCCTCGCCTCGCCTCTGCACGGAGACTTGCCTTGACTCATGTCTACCTGGATCCTCGCCTCACCTCGCCTCTACTCTGCCTGGATCCTCGCCTCACCTTGCTTCTTCCTGGATCCTTGCCTCACCTTGCTTCTTCCTGGAGCCTTGCCTCACCCTGCCTCTGTCTGGAGCCTTGCCTCACCTCGCCTCGCCTTGCTTCTCCGCTGCCTGGAGCATCGCCTCGCCTTGCTGCTGCTCAGAGTCTTGCCTCGCTTCGCCCTGCCTCTGCCTGGAGCCTTGCCTCACCTCTCCCTGGCTCTGCTCGGAGCCTTGCCTCACCTCTCCCTGGCTCTGCCCGGAGCCTTGCCTCACCTCACCTCACGTCGCCTCTGCCTGGATCCTTGAGGCACCTCTGCCCAGAGCATTGCCAGGCTTGCCTCTACCCAGAGCCTCGCCTCGCCTCGCCTCTGCCCAGAGCCTTGCCTCGCCTCACCTCTGCCCAGAGACTTGCCTCACCTCGCCTCTGCCCAGAGCCTCGCCTCGCCTCACCTCTGCCCAGAGACTTGCCTCACCTCGCCTCTGCCCAGAGCCTTGCCTCGCCTCACCTCTGCCCAGAGACTTGCCTCGCCTCGCCTCTGCCCAGAGCCTCGCCTCGTCTCACCTCACCTCGCCTCGCCTCCCCTCTGCCCAGAGCCTCACCTCGCCTCGCCTCTACCCAGAGCCTCGCCTCGCCTCCCCTCTGCCCAGAGCCTCACCTCGCCTCGCCTCTACCCAGAGCCTTGCCTCGCCTCACCTCTGCCCAGAGACTTGCCTCACCTCGCCTCTGCCTAGAGCCTTGCCTTGCCTCTGCCCAGAGCCTCGCTTCACCTCACATCTGCACGGAGCATGGCCTCACCTCGCCTCTGCCCAGAGCCTCGCCTCGCCTCTGCCCAGAGCCTCACCTCGCCTCACCTCACCTCGCCTCTGCCCGGAGCCTTGCCTCGTCTCACCTCACCTCGCCTCGCCTCGCCTCGCCTCTGCCCAGAGCCTCGCCTCGCCTCATCTCACCTCGCCTCTGCCCGGAGCCTTGCCTCACCTCTGTCCAGAGCCTCACCTCGCCTCGCCTCTACCCAGAGCCTTGCCTCGCCTCACATCTGCCCAGAGCCTTGCCTCGCCTCTACCCAGAGCCTTGCCTCACCTCGCCTCTACCCAGAGCCTTGACTCGCCTCACATCTGCCCAGAGACTTGCCTCACCTCACCTCACCTCGCCTCGCCTCACCTCTGCCCAGAGACTTGCCTCGCCTCACCTCACATCTGCCCAGAGACTTGCCTCACCTCGCCTCACATCTGCCCAGAGACTTGCCTCACCTCGCCTCACATCTGCCCAGAGACTTGCCTCGCCTCGCCTCACCTCTGCCCAGAGACTTGCCTCACCTCACCTCTGCACGGAGCATGGCCTCACCTCGCCTCTTCCCGGAGCCTCGCCTCGACTCGCCTCTGCCTGGAGCCTTGCCTCACCTCATCTCACCTCGCCTCTGCCCGGAGCCTTGCCTCGTCTCACCTCACCTCGCCTCGCCTCACCTCTGCCCAGAGCCTCACCTCGCCTCGCCTCTACCCAGAGCCTTGCCTCGCCTCGCCTCTGCCCAGAGCCTTGCCTCACCTCGCCTCTGCCCGGAGCATGGCCTCACCTCGCCTCTGCCCGGAGTCTTGCCTCGTCTCACCTCGCCTCGCCTCTGCCTGGAGCCTCGCCTCACATCTGCCCAGAGACTTGCCTCACCTCACCTCTGCCCGGAGTCTTGCCTCGCTTCACCCTGGCTCTGCCCAGAGCCTCGCCTCGCCTCGCCTCTGACAGGAGCCTTGCCTCGCATTGCCTCACCTCTGCCCAGAGCTTCACCTCACCTCGCCTCGATTCGCCTCTGCCTGGAGCATTGACTCTCCTCACCTCGCCTCTGCCTGAAGCCTTGCCTCGCCTCGCCTTGCCTCACCTCTGCCCGGAGCCTCGCCTCACCTCGCCTTTTCCCGGAGCCTCGCCTCGACTCGCCTCTTCCCGGAGCATTGACTCGCCTCACCTCGCCTCTGCCCGGAGCCTCGCCTCGCCTCACCTCGCCTCCTCCCGGAGCCTTGACTCACCTCGCCTCTGCCTAGAGCCTTGCCTTGTCCTGGCTCTGCCCGGAGCCTCGCCTCGCCTCTGCCCAGAGCCTCGCCTCGCCTCACCTCGCCTCTGACTAGAGACTTGCCTCACCTCGCCCTGCCTCTGCCCGGAGCCTTGACTCGCCTCGCCTCACCTCTGCCCAGAGCCTCGCCTCGCCTCACCTCACCTCTGCCCAGAGCCTCGCCTCGCCTCTGCCCGAAGCCTCGCCTCGCCTCACCTCGCCTCTGCCCGAAGCCTCGCCTCGCCTCACCTCGCCTCTGCCCGGAGTCTTGCCTCGCCTCACCTCGCCTCTGACTAGAGACTTGCATCGCCTCACCCTTGCTCTGCCTGGAGCCTCGCCTCGCCTCTGCCCGGAGCCTTGACTTGCCTTGCCTCGCCTCTGCCCGGAGCCTCGCCTCGCCTCACCTCGCCTCTGCCCAGAGCCTTGCCTCGCCTCACCTCACCTCCTCCCGGAGCCTTGACTCACCTCGCCTCTGCCTAGAGCCTTGCCTTGTCCTGGCTCTGCCCGGAGCCTCGCCTCGCCTCTGCCCAGAGCCTCGCCTCGCCTCACCTCGCCTCTGACTAGAGACTTGCCTCACCTCGCCCTGCCTCTGCCCGGAGCCTTGACTCGCCTCGCCTCACCTCTGCCCAGAGCCTCGCCTCGCCTCACCTCGCCTCTGCCCAGAGCCTTGCCTCGCCTCTGCCCGAAGCCTCGCCTCGCCTCACCTCGCCTCTGCCCGAAGCCTCGCCTCGCCTCACCTCGCCTCTGCCCGGAGTCTTGCCTCACCTCACCTCGCCTCTGACTAGAGACTTGCATCGCCTCACCCTTGCTCTGCCTGGAGCCTCGCCTCGCCTCTGCCCGGAGCCTTGACTTGCCTTGCCTCGCCTCTGCCCGGAGCCTCGCCTCACCTCTGCCCAGAGATTTGCCTCACCTCTGCTCGGAGATTCACCTTGCCTCGCCTCACCCTGGCTCTGCCCAGAGCCTCGCCTCGCCTCGCCTCTGACAGGAGCCTTGCCTCGCATCGCCTCACCTCTGCCCGGAGCCTTACCATACCTCGCCTCTGCCTGGAGCCTTGACTTGCCTCACCTCGCCTCTGCCCGGAGGCTTGCCTCGTCTCACCTCGCCTCTGACTAGAGATTTGCATCGCCTCACCCTGGCTCTGCCCGGAGTCTTGCCTCACCTCACCTCGCCTCTACACGGAGCCTCGCCTCTGCTCGGAGATTCGCCTTGCCTCGCCTCACCCTGGCTCTGCCCAGAGCCTTGCCTTGCCTCGTCTCTGACAGGAGTCTTGCCCCGCATCGCCTCGCCTCTTCCCAGAGCCTTACCGTACCTCGCCTCTACCCAGAGACTCACCTCGCCTCTGCCCGGAGCCTTGACTTGCCTTGCCTCGCCTCTGCCCGGAGCCTCGCCTCACCTCTGCCCGGAGATTTGCCTCACCTCTGCCCGGAGATTTGCCTTGCCTCGCCTCACCCTGGCTCTGCCCAGAGCGTCGCCTCACCTCGCCTCTTCCCGGAGCCTCGCCTCGACTCGCCTCTGTCCAGAGCCTTGCCTCGCCTTGTCCTGGCTCTGCCTGGAGCCTTAACTCGCCTCACCTCACCTCTGCACGGAGCCTTGCCTCTGCCCGGAGATTCGCCTTGCCTCGCCTCACCCTGGCTCTCCCCAGAGCCTCGCCCTGGCTTTGCCAGGAGCCTTTCCTCGCCTTGCCCTGCCTCCGCGTATAGCCTTCCCTCGCCTCGCTCTGGCTCTGCTCTGAGCCTTTCCTCGCCTCTCCGTGGCTCTGCCTGGAACGATGCATCGCCTCGCATCTGCCCGGAGCCTTGCCTTGACTCGTGTCTACCTGGATCCTTGCCTCGCCTTGCTTCTTCCTGGAGCCTTGCCTCACCCTGCCTCTGTCTGGAGCCTTGCCTCACTTCGCCTCGCCTTGCTTCTCCGCTGCCTGGAGCATCGCCTCGCCTTGCTGCTGCTCGGAGTCTTGCCTCGCCTCACCTCGCTTCGCCTCTGTTTGGAGCTTCATCTCACCTCGCTGCTGCCTGGAGCCTTGCCTCGCTTCGCCCTGCCTCTGCCCAGAGCCTTGCCTCACCTCTGTTCAGACACTCGCCTTGCCTCGCTTCACCCTGCCTCTGCCCGGAGCCTTGCCTCGCCTCTGCACGGAGACTTGCCTTTCCTTGCCCTGCCTCTGTCTGGAGCCTTGCCTCGCCTCACCTCACCTCACCTCACCTCACCTCTGCCCGGAGCCTTGCCTCGCCTCTGTCTGGAGCCTCGCCTCGCCTCACCTCGCCTCTGCCCGGAGCCTTGCCCTGTTTGGAACGGTCAGTCTCTGTCCATGTCTTCGCTAGGTAGGTCCGGCCTTTTTGCCACTAACTGGCGTTGGAAACTGTTTGTATCTTGCATTTGGGTCCACTTGCAATGCCCCACATTATCACAAAATTTTGTCAAACACCGTACTAAAATCATGTAGATAACACCCACTGCCTTACTTTCATCAGTCTCTCTCAATATGTCTGTGATCTGTGACCCTGACACTGACCCTGACTGTGATCTGTGACCCTGTCACTGACCCTGACTGTGATCTGTGACCCTGACACCAACCCTGACTGTGATCTGTGTCACTGACACTGACCCTGACTGTGATCTGTGTCTGTGACACTGACCCTGACTGTGATCTGGTCCCTGACACCGACCCTGACTGTGAACTGTGAGACTGACACTGACCCTGACTGTGATCTGTGACCCTGACACCGACCCTGACTGTGATCTGTGACCCTGACAGTGACCCTGACTGTGATCTGTGACCCTGACGCTGACCCTGACTGTGATCTGTGTCACTGACACTGACCCGGACTGTGATCTGTGTCCCTGACACTGGAGAAGAAGGAATCTGATAGGAGATGGGAGTAGGCCATGAGAGAAAGGGAAGGATGAAGGGCACCAGTGGGAGGTCAGAGCAGGTAAAGAGAAGAGATAAGAGGCCAGAGTAGAGAATAGAAGAAGGGGGAAAGGTAAATACTGGAAGAAGAAGTCAATGTTCATGCTGTCAGGTTGGTGGCTACCTAGATGGAGTATGAAGGGTTGCTCCTCCATCCCAGAGAGTGGTCACACATCATGTTAAACAACAGTGGAACAACACTGGGGTTCAAATCAGTGACCCCTGACCCAATGCATCTCCATTGGTTAGTGATGTTCTTGTGACATTTGAGTGAAGTCCACTGGCTAATGGAGCTTCAGTCAGCTGAACACATTCAATGACTTGGTTAGTGCTGGCAGATCTGGCTCAGGCAGCATTTGAACAGAAAGGAATTGACACTGTGGCTCAGAAGAGAATCAAGGGAGGAGGACTGCAGTGATGATGGGAGATTCCATCATCAGAGGGTTAGACGGGATATTCTCTGGACACAATAGAGACATCCAGATGGTATATTGCCTCACAGGTACTTGGGTCAGGGGCAGGGATGTCTTGGATCGGGTACACAGCATTCCAAACGGAGGGTAAGCAGCAAAGACTATATATTGGTGCCAATGACATAGGTAGGCAAGATGAGGAGGTCCTGAGGGAATTTTAGTGAGCTAGGTAGAAAGCTGAAAAGCAGGACCCCTCTCTGGATTATTGCTGATGCCGTGCGCCAGTGAGGATGAGAATAGGATGATTTGGCCGTTGAATGCAAGGGGAAGTACTTCAGATATCTGTATCATTGGGATCTTTTCTGGGGAAGGTACGACCTGTACAAAAGGAATGGGTGACACCTGAACTGGAGGAGGACCAATATCTTTGTGGGCAGATCTGATAGAGGTGTTTAGGAGAATTTAAACTAATTTGGCATGGAGATGGGAGCCAGAGTGATAGGGCTGAGGATTGTTCACAAACAGAGGTGGTGAGTAGTGAGACTGTTACCAAGGAGAGGCTGATGTTGGGCAAAATTGCAGTCAGTGGGATGAGTTGCAATGTAAAAGGGAGACAGAATCGAAAAGAGTGATGAATACAGACTGAAGGTGTTATATTTGAATTCATGCACTGGATGGAATAAGGTTGGTGAACTTGTAACGCAGTTACAGATTGGCATGTATAACATTGTGGGCGTCAATGATCCATGGCTGAAAGAAGATTCCAGCAGGGAGCTTAATGTCCAAGGATACATGGTGCATCAAAATAACAGGCAAGTAGGCCTTGGGCGTGGGGTGGCTCTGTTGGTAAAAAGTGGAATCAAATCGTTAGAATAAGGGGAACGAGGATCTGAAGGAGCAGCACCAGTGGGGGTAAAGCTAAGAAACAGCAAGGGTGAAAAGCCCTGGTGAGAGTAGTATACAGACCCCAAAACAATGGTGAATGTGTGCTCTACAAGTCACAACGAAGACAGAAAATGCAGTCTTTCCTTTTGCGTGTTTTTTCTTTGCACTCTTTTCCATAAGTGTATACCTCAGATAAATACTTTGTGGAGATTTGTGATATATATGATTATGTTATATATGTACAATGTCTGAAATACATCTTATGGAAATGTGTGTTTGATGATGAACTTCAATAAATAAATAAATTACAAAAAAAAAGAAGAGGGAGATTTCCATTTTCAGGTAGATTAGGAAAATCAGGTTGGTGTTGTTGCCAGGAGGTGGAATTTGTAGAATGCCTACAAGATGGCTCTGTAGAGCAGCTCATGATTGGGCCCTCTAGTGGATCAGCAATTCTGGATTACGCGGTGTACAATGAACCAGAATTGATTAGAGAGCTTAAGGTAAAGGAAACCTTTGGAAACAGTAATCATAATATTATAGAATTCACCCTGCAATCTGAAAACGGGAAGCTAAGACCAGATGTATCAGTGTTACGGTGAGTAAATGGAAGTACAGAGGTACGAGTGAGGAGCTGGCCAGAATTGACTGGAAGGAAACACTGGCATGGATGATTGCAAAACAGCAATGGCTGGAACCCCTGAGAGCAATTTGGAAGGCGCAGGAATGATACGTCCCAAAGAAGAAGTATTCTAAAGGCAGGACAACACAACCATGGCTGACAAGGGAAGACAAAGCAAACATAAAAGCCAAAGAGAGAGCACAGAAAAGATCACAAATTAGTGGAAAGTTAGATGATTAGGGTGTTTTTAAAAACCAATAGAATGAAGCTAGAAGAGTTATAAAGAAGGAAAGGATAGAATACGAAGGCAAGCAGACCAATAATATAAAAGAAGATAGCAAAACTTTCTTCAAATATACAGCATATAAAGTGAAAAGAGAGGCAAGTGTAGATATTGGGTTGCTGAAAGTTGATGCTGAAGTGGTAGTAATGGGAGACAAGGGAATGGAGCACAAACTGAACAACTATGTTGCATCAATCTTCACAATGGAAGAGACTAGCAGCATGCCAGAAGTTTAAGAGGTCAGGGGGCAGAAGTGTGTGAAGTTGCCATTAACTGGGAAATGTGCTTGGGAAACTAAAAGGTCTGAAGGTAGATGTCACATAGACCAGATGGTCCACACCCCAGGGATCTGAAAGAGGTGGCTGAAGAGATTGTGGAGACATTCGTAATGATCTTTTGAAGAATCAGTGGATTCTGGCATGGTAACAGAGTATTGGAAAATTACAAATGCCATTCCACACTTCAAGAAAGGAGAGAGACAGAAGAAAGGATATTATAGGCCAGTTCGTCTGAACTTAGTGGTTGGAAAGATATCGGATTTGATTGTTATGGATGCAGTTTCCAGATACAGGGAGGCATATGATAAAAATAATCTATAGTCAAGGGAAAATCTCTCCTGGCAAATTTGTTGGAATTATTTGAAATATCAAACAGGATACACAAAGGAGAATTAATGGATGTCTTTCTACTTGTCCTCCCTCTTACTTCCCTCACAGGAAAATAGCCACTCACAGGAGACCTTGCCCACGCCCGGGATTACGGCTGCACAGGTGGAAGGTCAACTGAGGAAGATCTGTACCAGCAAGGCGGCTGGACCGGATGGAGTATCCCCACGACTACTGAGGGCCTGTGCGACTGAGCTGGGAGAACCCCTACAGCGCATCTTCAACATGAGCCTGGAGCAGAGAAGAGTACCCAGACAGTGGAAAACATCCTGTATTGTCCCGGTACCGAAGAAACCACAACCAAAGGAGTTGAATGACTTCAGACCTGTTGCCTTGACGTCGCACGTGATGAAGACCATGGAGAGGCTGATAATACAGAATCTGAGGCCACAAACCAGGCACGCCCGGGATCCTCTTCAGTTTGCGTATAAGGAGAAGGTGGGAGTGGAGGATGCTATCACGTATTTGCTGCACAAATCCCTCTCTCACCTGGATGGGGTCAGTGGTGCTGTGAGGATTACATTCCTGGACTTCTCTAGTGCCTTTAACACCATCCAGCCCAGGATCTTAAGGCACAAACTAACGGAGATGGGAGTAGACTCTCACATGGTGGATTGGATAGTGGACTACTTGACAGATAGACCTCAGTATGTGCGGTTGGGAGACTGTAGGTCTGACACGGTGGTCAGCAGCACAGGAGCGCCGCAGGGGACAGTGCTCTCTCTGGTCCTGTTCACCCTGTACACATCAGACTTCCAATATAACTCGGAGTCCTGCCATGTGCAGAAGTTCGCTGATGACACGGTCATAGTAGGGTGTGTCAGGAATGGACAGGAGGAAGAGTATAGGAAACTGATACAGGACTTTGTGATATGGTGCAACTCAAACTACCTGCGTCTCAATATCACCAAGACCAAGGAGATGGTGGTGGACTTTAGGAGATCTAGGCCTCATATGGAGCCAGTGATCATTAATGGAGAATGTGTGGAGCAGGTTAAGACCTACAAGTATCTGGGAGTGCAGTTAGACGAGAAGCTAGACTGGACTGCCAACACAGATGCCTTGTGCAGGAAGGCACAGAGTCGACTGTACTTCCTTAGAAGGTTGGCGTCATTCAATGTTTGTAGTGAGATGCTGAAGATGTTCTATAGGTCAGTTGTGGAGAGCGCCCTCTTCTTTGTGGTGACTTGTTGGGGAGGCAGCATTAAGAAGAGGTACGCCTCACGTCTTAATAAGCTGGTAAGGAAGGCGGGCTCTGTCGTGGGCAAAGATCTGGAGAGTATAACATTGGTAGCAGAGCGAAGGGCGCTGAGTAGGCTACGGTCAATCATGGAAAACCCTGAACATCCTCTACATAGCACCATCCAGAGACAGAGAAGCAGTTTCAGCGACAGGTTGCTATCGATGCAATACTCCTCAGACAGGATGAAGAGATCAATACTACCCAATGCCATTCGGCTTTACAATTCAACTGCCAGGAGTAAGATACGTTAAAGTGCCGGGGTTAGGACTGAGCTTAAGTTACCATTCAATGTATTTAAGAACTTTTTAAAAGCTTTTTATTAATGCTTTTTGAGAGGGTGACTTTAGATGCATATCATATTTTTACTGAGTTAAGTATTGTATGTAATTAGTTTTGCTACAATAAGTGTATGGGACATTGGAAAAAATGTTGAATTTCCCCATGGGGATGAATAAAGTATCTATCTATCTATCTACTTGGATTTTCAGAAGGTCTTTGTCAAGTTGCCACACAAATTAAGAACCTATGATATTACAGTAAAGATTCTAGCATAGATAGAGCATTGCTTTGATTGGCAGGAGGTAATGAGTGGGAATAAAGGGAACCTTTTCTGGTTGGCTGCTGGTGACTAGTGGTGTTCCACAGTGGTCTGCGTTGGGACCACCTCTTTTCAGGTTTCAGTGCTTGAAAGGAAAGAAATGATGGATAGTGGCCAGGTTTGTTTATGATACAAAGGTAGGTGGAGGGTCAAGTAGTCTTGAGGAAGCAGCAACACACACAAAATGCTGGTGGAGCACAGCAGACCAGGCAGCATCTGTAGGGAGAAGTACAGTAGATGTTTCGGGCCGAGACCCTTCGTCAGGACTAACTGAAAGGAGAGATATTAAGAGATTTGAAAGTGGGTGGGGGGGGGAATCCAAAATGATATGAGAAGACAGGAAGGGGTGGTGTGAAGCTAAGAGCTGGAAAGGTGATTGGCAAAAGGGATACAGAGCTGGAGAAGGGAAAGGATCATGGGACGGGAGGCCTAGGGAGAAAGAAAGGGAGAGGGGAGCACTGGAGGGAGATGGAGAACCGGCAGAGTGATGGGCAGAGAGAGAGAACAAAAAAAACTAGATATATCAAGGAGTGATTGTGAGAGGGGCAGAGAGAGAAAAAAAGAGAGGGAAAAAAGGGGAGGGGGAAAGAATAAATAAATGAGGGATGGGGTAAGAAGGGGAGGAGGTACATTAACGGAAGTTAGAGAAGTCAATGTTCATGCCATCAGGTTGGAGGCTACCCAGCCGGTATATAAGGTGTTGTTCCTCCAACCTGAGTGTGGCTTCATCTTGGCAGTAGAGGAGGCCATGGATAGACATATCAGAATGGGAATGGGATGTGGAATTAAAATGTGTGGCCACTGGAAGATCCTGCTTTCTCTGGCTGACAGAGCGTAGGTGTTCAGCGAAATGGTCTCCCAGTCTGCGTCGGGTCTCACCAATATATAAAATGCCACACCGGGAGCACCGGACGCAGTATACCACAGCAGCGGACTCACAGGTGAAGTGTCGGCTCACCTGGAAGGACTGTCTGGGGCCCTGAATGGTGGTGAAGGAGGAAGTGTAAGGGCAGGTGTAGCACTTGTTCCGTTTACAAGGATAAGTGCCAGGAGGGAGATTGATAGGAAGGGATGGGGGGGACGAGTGGACAAGGGAGTCGCGTAGGGAGCGATCCCTGTGGAAAGTAGAAAGAGAAGGGGTGGGAAGATGTGTTTGGTGGTGGGATCCTGTTGGAGGTGGCGGAGGTTACGGAGAATTATAAGTTGGACCTGGAGGCTGCTGGGGTGGTAGGTGAGGACAAGGGAAACCCTTTCTCGAGTGGCGTGGTGGGAGGATGGTGTGAGAGTAGATGTGTGTGAAATGGGAGAGATGTGTTTGAGAGCAGAGTTAATGGTGGAGGAAGGGAAGCCCCTTTCTTTAAAAAAGGAAGACATCTCCTTTGTTCTGGAATGAAAAACCTAATCCTGAGAGCGGATGTGGTGGAGATGGAGGAATTGTGAGAAGGGGATGGGATTTTTGCAAGAGGCAGGGTGGGAAGAGGAATAGTCCAGGTAGCTGTGAGAGTCTGTAGGCTAAAAGTAGATATCAGTAGATAAGCTGTCTCCAGAGATGGAGACAGATAGATCAAGAAAGGGGAGGGAGGTGTCGGAAATGGGCCAGGTAAATTTGAGGGCAGGGTGAAAGTTGGAGGCAAAGTTAATGAAGTCGACGAGCTCAGCATGTGTGCAGGAGGCAGCGCCAAAGCAGTCGTCGATGTAGCGAAGGAAAAGAGGGGGACGGATACCCGTATAGACTTGGAACATGGACTGTTCCACAAAGCCAACAAAAAGGCAGGCATAACTGGGACCCATGCAGGTGCCCATGGCTACACCCTTGGTTTGGAGGAAGTGGAAGGAGCCAAAGGAGAAATTATTGAGAGTAAGGACTAACTCCGCCAGACGGAGGAGTGAGGTGGTAGAGGGGAACTGGTTAGGTCTGGAATCCAAAAAGAAGCGGAGAGCTTTGAGACCTTCCTGGTGGGGGATGGAGGTATATAGGGACTGGATGTCCATGGTGAAAATAAGGCGGTGGAGGCCAGGGAATGTAAAATCATTGAAAAAATTCAAAGCGTGAGAAGTGTCACGAACATAGGTGGGAAGGGATTGAAAAGGGGGGATAAAACAGTGTTAAGGTATGCAGAAGTGAGTTTGGTGGGGCAGGAGCAAGCTGAGACAATGGGTCTACCTGGACAGGCAGGTTTGTGGATTTTGGGTAGGATATATTAGGTTGGTGGCAGTGGATGGGAGATTCCCAGAGCTGGTAAGATTGGTGATGGTGTGGGAGCCTGGTGCTCCTTAGTGGGGTCATGATGGAGGGGTAAATAAGAGTAGGTATCAGAGAGTTATCGCTGTGCTTCGGCCAGGTAGAGGTCAGTACGCCAGACAACAACAGCTCCCCCCTTATCGGCGGGTTTTATAGTGAGGTTAGGATTGGTGTGGAGGGAGCGGAGAGCAGAGCGTTTGGAAGGAGTAAGGTTGGAATTGGAACAAGGTGTGGTGAAGTTGAGACAGTTGATGTCCTGGCGGCAGTTAGCAATAACGAGATCCAGAGCAGGCATGAAGACCCGGCCTGGAATTCAAGGCTGGAGTCGCAGTTGGAGGCTGTGCAATCGCTTTGAAGGTGTCCATGGTCATTGGAGCCTGACGGATGATGCTGGAGTCCGGGTTTTGAATATGCCCTGGGTTGGTAGAGCCGCCGAGACCGATGGCCGGGGTAGTGATCTGAAGTTCATGCCTGCTAGTGGTGGAGCTAGCGGGCTCTGGGGTCTGCAGATGGAAGATCTTGCGATCCTTGCAGGATGTGACAAAGTCAAAGAAACGGTGACTGCACGCATGGATCTGACGGAGGATGAAATAACGGACAGGTCCATGACAAACGGAGAAGGTAAGTGTCCCGTAGGCGTGGAAGGGATTGTGATAGGGACGCCAGGTACCTCCTCATGGCGGAGAGTGTCACCCTCAGAGCTCGTCAGGAGAAACAATGGGAGGCAGAGTCAATTAAATGTGAGTGATCACCTACCCAAGATCCACAAACCTGCCTGTCCAGGTAGACCCATTGTCTCAGCTTGCTCCTGCCCCACTGAACTCATTTCTGCATACCTTGAGACTTTTTTATCCCCTCTTGTTCAACCCCTTCCCACCAATGTTGCTGACACTGCTGACGCTTTGAACTTTTTCAATGATATTAAGTTCCCTGGCCCCCACCACCTAACTTTCACCATGGATGTCCAGTCCCTATATACCTCCATCCCCCACCAGGAAGGTCTCAAAGCTCCGCTTCTTTTTGGATTCCAGACCTAACCAGTTCCCCTCTACCACCACTCTCCTCCGTCTAGCAGAATTAGTCCTTACTCTCAATAATTTCTCCTTTGGCTCCTCCCACTTCCTCCAAACCAAAGGTGTAGCCATGGGCACCCGTATGGGTCCCAGTAATGCCTGCCTTTTTGTTGGCTTTGTGGAACAGTACATGTTCCAAGCCAATATGGGTATCCGTCCCCCTCTCTTCCTTCGCTACATCGATGACTGCATTGGTGCTGCCTCCTGCACAAATGCTGAGCTCGTCAACTTCATTAACTTTGCCTCCAACTTTCACCCTGTCCTCAAATTTACCTGGTCCATTTCCAACACCTCTTTCCCCTTTCTTGATCTTTCTGTCTCCATCTCTGGAGACGGCTTATCCACTGATGTCTACTATAAGCCTAGGGACTCTCACAGCTACCTGGACTATTCCTCTTCCCACCCTGTCTCTTGCAAAAATGCCATCCCGTTCTCGCAATTCCTCCATCTCTGCCGCATCTGCTCTCAGGATGAGGCTTTTCATTCCAGAATGAAGGAGATGTCTTTCTTTTTTAAAGAAAGAGGCTTCCCTTCGTCCACCATCAACTCTGCTCTCAAACGCATCTCTCCTATTTCACACACATCTGCCCTCACCCCATACTCCCGCCACCCCACTCGGGATAGGGTTACCCTTGTCCTCACCTACCACCCCACCAGCCTCTGGGTCCAACGTATAATTCTCCGTAACCTCCGCCACCTCCAACAGGATCCCACTACCAAGCACATCTTTCCCACCCCTTCTCTTTCTGCTTTCCGCAGGGATCGCTCCCTACGCGACTCCCTTGTCCACTTGTCCCCCCCATCCCTTCCTACCAATCTCCCTCCTGGCACTTATCCTTGCAAGCAGAACAAGTGCTACACCTGCCCTTACACTTCTTCCCTCACCACCATTCAGGGCCCCAGACAGTCCTTCCAGGTGAGGCGACACTTCACCTGTGAGTCCGCTGGTGTGGTATACTGCGTCCGGTGCTCCCGGTGTGGCCTTTTATATATTGGTGAGACCCGACGCAGACTGGGAGACAATTTCGCTGAACACCTATGCTCTGTTGGCCAGAGAAAGCAGGATCTCCCAGTGGCCACACATTTTAATTCCACGTCCCATTCCCATTCTGATATGTCTATCCATGGCCTCCTCTACTGTCAAGGTGAAGCCACACTCAAGTTGGAGGAACAACACCTTATATTCTGTCTGGGTAGCCTCCAACGTGATGGCATGAACATTGATTTCTCTAACTTCTGTTAATGCCCCTCCTCCCCTTCTTACACCATCCCTTATTTAGTTATTATTCCCTCCTTTTTCTCTTTTTTTTCTCTCTGTCCCTCTCACAATCACTCCTTGCCAGTTCTCCATCTCCCTCTGGTGCTCCCCTTCCCCTTTCTGTCGCCCTAGGCCCCCCGTCACATGATCCTTTCCCTTCTCCAGCTCTGTACCCCTTTTGCCAATCACCTTTCTAGCTCTTAGCTTCACCCCACCCCCTCCTGTCTTCTCCTATCATTTTGGATTTCCACCTCTTACTTTCAAATCTCTTGTTGTCTTTTCTTTCAGTTAGTCCTGACGAAGGGTCTCGGCCCGAAACACCGACTGTACTTCTTCCTACAGATGCTGCCTGGCCTGTTGTGTTCCACCAGCATTTTGTGTGTGTTGCTTGAATTTCCAGCATCTGCAGATTTCCCCGTGCTTGAGGAAGCGGAGTGGCTAAATGGGTCAGTCATGATAAAATGGTGCAACAGAATTGGCCAAATGGCCTAATTCTGATCCTATATTTTATGGTCTTTTGAACATTTAAGGTTGAGACCCTGAGTCAGGAATAGTTCCATATTCCAACATCTTTAATCCCTCCGCCTTCATTTCTTCCCTTGAGTCAACATTGTGAAGTTTACATGCTGAAGTAATTTCCCAAGATTGCCAGCTTTCTGAACTGTCCTCCTTTTGTCTAAACCAGCTTGATGAGATTTGTTGAATGTTTCTATATAACTGGTAAATCCTCAGCTTCCAATCCCCTACACATTGCAGCTCAGAAGGTAGTTGGTTTACAGGCTGGTGTTTCTGAAGCAGGCTAAGCTATAGAGTGTGGTCTGAAGCTGGATCAGTTCCACAGTTGAACCTGTGTACTGGTCGATTCCTTCTCCATAATTATTTTAAAACTGACACAGTTATGGTTGCTGGGTCCAAAGTGTTCGCCCACTTCTGGCACTTGCCCTCCCTCATTCACCAGGAGGAGATCCAGCGCTGTACTCTCTCTGGTAGCTCCAGTATATAATAATGGAAGGTTTATTGGACATAATTCACAAATTCCACTCTGCTCAGGCCTTTTATACTCTGGTTGCCCAGGTGATATTTGGAAAGTTAAAATCTCCCATTAACACAACCCTTTTATGTTTACATCTATGTCGACGTATCTGCTCATCCAATTCCCACTGACTATTGATGGGGGCTACAACCCATCCCGTTCTGTTTCCAACAGTTTCACTGGATGAGCTTCCAAGCAAAGAGCATTCCTATGTCCTCTTTCCCCAAATATCAACTCCCCCTCCTCCTCTCTTACCTGTACCTCAGTCACACCTGTAGCATCTGTACCCAGAGCATTGAGCTGCCCACCCTACCCTTCCCTCAGTCATGTTTCTGTTGTTGGTTGTGATATCCCAGTTCCCAGTTCCAGTCCATATCCTCAGTCCATCCGACTTGCCTGTGAAGCCCAATGGACTGAAATAACTGCAGCTTAAAGCTGTGGCCACTCGCTCCCTTACTGTGCTCCTGTCCATTCTGTTAGATCTGGGGGTGATGTCCAGCAGCTTCTTTAGAACTCAAGAATGAGTCACAAATCTTATGTTTACCACAGTTTCATTAGATGTTCATCATGGTGCAGGTCAGACAGAGTCAGTCTACATCAGCAGGTAAGGCAGAGAAGGTACAGATAATAACTGTAACAACCTGTGACTGGTTGTAACTGTGAATATCTGTAACTGTGACTGGTTGTAACTGTGGACAACTGTAAATGTGAGGGGCTGTAATTGTGACAAGCTGTAATTATGAATGGCTGTAACAGTGACTGGCTGTAACTGTGATGATCTTTAACAGTGACTGAATGTAAATGTGACTGGCTGTAACTGTGACCAATGTTCCCTGTAAGGTGTGTGCGTGTGTAAGCACACACACATCTTTTGCTACTAGTGTGCAAATGAATTTGAACTGTGCACAAATCGTTGTTAGCCTCTACCTTGTTCGTATGTTAAGTACATTTCACAATCGTGCACAATCACGTCCTTTTCCGGTTTCTGATGCGGACAGTATTGAAAATGTGGAGTTTGCAATGATGTAGTCCTGCTACGAATGTTTTGTGTGAGTGCACAAAATTAAAAATTCAATGAGCAAATGCTATTGTCACTGGGCAAAAAACTGCACAGCACAAGAATTTTGTGCACACTGGTCATCACTAATTACAGGGAACATTGACTGTGACTGGTTGTCATAGTGACCAGCTGTAACTGAGACTGCCTGTAACAGTGACTGCCTGTAAACTGTGATAATCTTTATCTGTTACTGTTTGTAATTGTCACTGGTTGTAACTGTTACCAGCTGTAATTGTCACCTGTTGTAACAATAAATGTGTGCACCTGTGACCAGTTATAACTGTGATGATCTGTACCTGTTAGTGGTTGTAACAGTGACCGGCTGTGACTGACTGGTTATAATAGCAACCAATTGTAAATGTGATTGGCTGTAACTGTGACCAGTTGTCTCTGTGACCATCTGTAACTGTGACCGACTGTAATAGTGACAATCTGTAACACTGACCAGCTGTAACAATGAATAACCGCACCGGTGACCATCTCTGTCTGTCACTGGCTACAACTGTCACCAGTTGTAACAATGAATGGCTGTAGCTGTGACTGGCTGTTACTGTCACTGGCTCTAAAAGTGACCATCTGTAACTGAGATTGGCTGCATCTATGAACAGATGTAATAGTGATCATCTGTAACAGTGACCAGGTGTAACTGTGACAGGCTGTAATACTGACCAGCTGTAACTGTGATTGACTGTAAGTGTGACCTGTTGTAACAGGGAATGGCTGTAACTGTGACCTACTTTAACAGTGACCAACTGTACCAGTGCCCTGCTGTAACAATGAGTGACTGTAACTCTGACCACTGTAACTGTGACCATCTGTGTGAGTGTCTGGTTGTAACGGTGACTGGCTGTAAATCTGACCATCTGTAACTCTGACCACTGTAACAAAGGACCATGAGCACATGGTTTGCTTTTATTCTGCCAAGTGCTCTGGGCCAGTTTATTTGAGAAACCCTTTCAGCAGATACAAACTGATTCCCCCTTCAGCTTTGCAGGGAAAGAAACGACAGAAGAATGGAACCAATTGTACAAAGTTACTAAAAGTTTACAGACAAACAGGTGACTGTACAAATATATAAACAAGCATAAAGAATGCTAAAACTACAGGGAAAACAATAAAAATATCAATCCCACAGCAGTGTCTGTGCTCCTGGAACTGGATCGGATTCTCAGCACTGGACAAGGTCAGCTGTGACCATTACACCACTCTGAGAAATCGATCAATGTTTCTGACCATATTATCCAGAACATACAGGGCCAGGATGCATTTTATCATCTCGATCTGATCACCTCTCCACCGATTCGAAACCACAAACATGGAACGCCTTTCCATCCCAGTACGTACCGCCAAATTCTCAAACTGAGGGAAAGGAAGGCGAGAGAGGGTATTAATGGAATTATAAACTCCACAGGCTTCAGATTCACGGGCAATGGTAGCAGTAACAGAGATGGAGAGAGCTGTTCCATTGGGATGAGCTTCAGCTGAACTGTGTTGTGGCCAGTGTCCTGGGGAATCACGTGAATACTGTGTAGACCAGGCTTCAGACTGGACAGAAAGGGGAGGGTTCCAGGGGCAGAATGATTAATAACTGAAGAGGAAGTGAGAGAGCGGTGGCACAGAGGAGTGAGGGGGATTTGACAAACAAAGTGTGGCAGGAGGGGGCAGAAAATATCAGTAAAATGAGGCAGCACAAAGTAAAGCCGAGTAATAGAGTTTAACATGTGGCTAAGGAGATGGTGCAGGAGGAGGAGGGCTTCAGATTATTGGATCATTGGGCTCTCTTCCAGGGAAGGTGGGACCTGTACAGACGGGATGGTTTGCACCTGAACTGGAGGGGAAGTGAATATCCCAGCAGGAAGGTTCTAGTGCTCTGAGGGTGGGGGTGTGAGGATGTTGGAGGTGTAAACTAGAGCTGCAGGGGAAGGAAGCCAGTCTGTCTGAACAGATAGTGGAGTCAGGAATCAAAAGTTTGACCATGGTGGGACTAATGTTCTGAGTTTTGTATATTTCAGTGCAGGGAGTATTGTAGGAAAGGCAGATGAGCTTAAGGCATGGATCAGGACATGGAATTATGACATTGTAGACATTAGTGAGACTGGGTTGCAGGAGGAGCAGGACTGGTAGCTCACTGTTCTGGAACTCTGTTGCTTCAGATGTGATAGAGCGGGAGGAAGTAAAAGGGATAGTGTGGCAATTCTAGTCAGGGAAAATATCACAGCAGGGCTTTTACAGGGTAAATGAACAGTTCGGCTCCTGAGGCTTTATAGATAGAACTGAGGAATAAGACAGGTATGTATGACCATGTTAATGGGATTACATCATAGATCACATAATAGGCAGCAGGATTTAGATGATCAAATTAGAGAGATCACAGACTGTTATAAGAAACATAAGGTTGTGATATGTCCAGGGGTTCAGGTCTAGCCAGAGGCACCCGGCACATCCTTAAGAAAGAAGCTGAACTGAACAGCGACCCTGGGGCCACAGGTGGCAATGGTGCCAAAAACAAAGAAAACATCCAGCGAGTGGGTTTAACGAGATGTTTTCACTCACAGAACAGCCACTCGCTGGATGTTTTTTCATTTTTGGGACCATTCTTTGTAAATTCCGGAGTCTGCTGTGTGTAAAAATTCCAGGAGATCAGCAGTTTCGGAGATACTGAAACCACCCTGGGTGACTTTAGTAATTAATTAGCTTGTTTAGTTTGTCTTTTTTCTTAACGATGTGCCGGGTGCACTCCGGCTAGTCCTGCACCCCTGGACATGAGGTGCTTTTAACTTTCCACATATTGACTGGGACTCCCATGCTGTTAATGGGCTGGATGGGATAGAATATCTCAAGTGTGTTCAGGAAAGTTTCCTGAATCAGTGCATAGAGATCCCAGGTAGAGAGTGTGAGATACTAGATCTCCTATAAGGGAATGAGACAGGGAAGTGACAGAAGTATGTGTAGGTGAACACTTCCTATTTAGTGATTACAATGCCATTTGTTTCAAGTTCATTGCGGTGAAGAGCAGGTCTGTTCCTTGGGTTGAGATTCTAAATAGGTGAAAGGCCAATTTTGGAAGAACCTGGCAAGTGTAGATTGGCACAGTTCCTTGTGTTTTTAGAGCTATTGAGGCGTTGGTTAAGAAGGAGGGGGTGCATAGCAGGTATAGGCAGGTAAAAACAAATTAACACGCACAACAGCTGGAGGAACTCAGCTGGTCGGGTAGCATCCGTGGAAACAAACAGTCAACATTTCGGGCCGAGACCCTTCATCAGGACTGAAGAAGGAGGGGGCAGGGGCCCTATAAAGAAGGTGGGGGGAGGGTGGAAGGTGCCAGGTGAAAAACCAATCAGAGGAAAGATCAACGGTTGGGGGAGGGGAAGCAGGGAGGGGATAGGCAGGGGAGGTGAAGAAGGAATGTGAGGGGAAAGGGTAGTAGAAGGAGGTGGAACCATGAGGGAGGTGATAGGCAGCTGGAGGAGGAGGCAGAGTGAAACTGGGATGGGGGAAGGGAGGGGGAGGGAATTACCAGAAGTTGGAGAATTCAATGTTCATGCCAAGGGGCTGGAGACTACCCAGATGGTATATGAGGTGTTGCTCCTCCAACCTGAGTTTGGTCTCATCATGGCAGTAGAGGAGGCCATGTATGGACATACCCGAATGGGAATGTGAAGCAGAGTTGAAGTGAGTGGCAACCGGAAGATCCTGTCTGTTGTGGCGGACAGAGCGGAGGTGCTCGACGAAGTGGTCCCCCAAGCTGCATTGGGTCTCACCGATGTAGAGGAGGCCGCACCGGGAGCACCTAACTAAACAAATTAGGTATTTGAGGAGTATCAGAAATTCAAGAGAACACTTAAGAAAGAAATCAGGGCTAAAAGAAGGCATTAGGGCTTTTGAAGATATTTTACAAACACAAAGACAGCAAGGAACAAAATTGCTCCTTTGAAGATCAGAGCTGAAAGATATGGAGGAGATCTTAATGGATTTTTTGTATCTGTATTTACTTAGACCATAAGGTATCAGAGCAGAATTAGGCCACTTGGCCCATCCACCAATTCATCATGGCTTATCCATTTTTCATCTCAGCCCCAAACTCCTGTCTTCTCCCCATGTCCCTTCATGTCCAGAGCAACCAAAAATCTATCAACTGTGCCTTAAATATAGATACAGAAGTGGCCTCCACAGCCACCTGTGGCAATGAATTCCACAGATTCAGCTCTCTTTGGCTAAGGAGATTCCTCCTGATCTCCATTCTAAAAGGGTCGCCCCTCTATTCTGAGGCCGTGTCCTCTGGTCCTAGACTCACCCCATAGGAAACATACTCTCCACATCCACATCCTGTCACCATTTGATAGGTGTCAGGGGACTCAATCTCTCCTCATGTTGAATCCCCTCATCTCTAGAATCAACCTGTTGAACCTCCTCAGCACCAACTCCAAACACCTATACAGGTTACACAGGACGAGGTGTTTGCTGCCTTGTGACAAATTATAGTGGATAAATCCCCAGGGCCTGACACATGTTCCCTGTGACCTTGTGGGATGCCTGTGCAGAAATTGCAGATGCCCTAGCCAAGATATTTAAAACATCCTTCACGGGTGAAGTGCTGGAGTATTGGAGGATTGGTAACGCTGTTTGGTTGTTTAAGAAAACCTCAGAGAATAAGCTGGGAAATTACAGTCAGGTGAGCCTGACGTCAGTAGTCGGTAAGTTATTGGAAGGTATTCTAAGGGGCCAGATATATAGTAAATATTTGGATTGACAGTGACTGGTTAGCGATAGTCAACATGACTTTGTACATGATATGTCATATCTAACCAACTTTACAAGGTAGTTAACAGGAAAGTGGATGAAGGCTTGGCAGTGGATGTCGTCTCATGGCCTTTAGCGAGGCATTTGACAAGGTCCCATGTGTGAGCTTGGCATTCAAGATAAGGTAATAAAAGCTAGAGAGTGGTAGTAGATGTTTGCCTCTCTGACTGGAGGCTCGTGACTAGCGGTGAACCACAGGAATCAGGGCTGGGTCTGTTGTTGCTTCCCATTTATATCAATGATCTGGATAATAATGTGGTTAACTGGATCAGCAAATTTGCAGATGACAACAGGATTGTGGTGTAATGGAGAGTGAAGACGACTATCAAACCTTGCAGCAGGATCTGGATCAGCAGGAAAAATGGGCAAAAGATTAGCAGATGGAATTTAATGCTGACAAGTGTGAGGTCTTGCACTTTGGGAGGACAAACCAGGATAGGATTTACATGGTGAGTGGTATGGCATTGAGCAGTAGAACAGAGGGATCTAGGAATAAAAACACATTGTTCCTTGAAAGTGGCATCAAAGGTAAATAGGGTTGTAAAGAGAGCTTTAGGCACATTGTCCCATTGTCCTTCATAAATCAATGTACTGAGTATTAGATTTGGGATGCTGTGTTGAAGTTGTATAAGATGTTGGTGAAGCCTAACTTGGAGTAATGTGTGCAGTTTTGGTCACCTATCTACTGGATAAGTGTTTGAAAGGTTGGGGATCAATGGTGCCGGGAACTGGGACAGAAGTAGATGAGGTCCAGGGCAGATCAGCTGAATTGTAATGATAGGGGCAGCATGATAGAGGAGCTGAGTGACATCCTCCTACCTCTCTGTCAGTGGGATCATGCTATGCACAGATTGGATGCTGTGTTTCCCACCCCAATGTCAGCAATAACAGGGAACTGATTAGTAACTTCAGGAGGAGGAACCCAGAGGTCCACGAGCCAGTCCTCAGTGGGGATTCAGAGGTGGAGGAAGTCAGCAGCTTTAAATTCCTTGGTGTTACTATTTCAGAGGACCTGTTCTGGGCCAAAAATTAAGTGCAATTATGAGCAAAGCAGAAGTGCCTCCACTTCCTTAGAAGTTTACAAAGATTTGGGATGACATCTAAAACTTTGACAAACTTCTCTAGATGTGTAGTGGAGAGTATATTGACTGTCTGTCTCACAGCCTGGTATGAAAGGCTTATAGAAGGCAGAGCAGAGTGATGATGGTGTTAAACGATGACTCCTTTGCTTTCATCTTCAGAAACAACACTATTTCCATTTTTAATATCTTTAGTTTCCCTTTCAGGGTTCTTTTGAAGACCCTGACCTGGGGTTACACGCTGACTACGGTTCTTTGCGGGAATGGGACCTGCTCTTGGGGTTTCAGGGTTGGCCGTTGTTCGGCATGCCAAGGGCTCGGCCTAAGGATTCGGCTCGGCTTTGGAAGCCTAGGATCTCGAGCCTCTGAAGACGGGCAGATCGAGGGTCGGTGTCATCAGAGGGGTCAGAATATCTGTGGCTGTGTGCCCAGAGACTCGTTATCTTTGGGCACAGAGTTCGATAAAGAACAATGTGGTGGACTTTTAACATCATAATCCAGAGAGTTGTTTGTTATGTCTCCCTGCTCGCTGTGAAATGGAGACATCACTTTCTCCCTTATTAGGGAGAGAGCCTGTGGTATGTCGAATGCCGGGTGAACAATGTAGTCTCTGGGGTAACTGCAATCTGCGTCGTTACTGTTGTTTTGCTCACGCTTGAGTGCTCGGTGATGGTGCTGATATTTTTTTTTGCCGGTGGGGGGAGGGGGGATTGTTGTCCACTGCTGCTTACGTGTGGGAGGGGGGAGCTGGGGGGACTTTCGGGTTCTAACATCTGTCATTCCTTCTTTGGGACATTCCTCTGTTTTTGTGCGTGGCTGTGAAGAAAAAGCATTTTAGGATGTATATTGGTGAGGACCGCTGATGAGGGATGCTGCTTTCCTACAGCAGTGTTTCTTGTCGATGTGCTCAGTGGTTAGGAGGGCTTTACCTGTGAGGTACTTGGCTGAATCCATCTTTTGTGGGATATTCCATTAAGAGGAATGTGTGTTTCCATACTAGGCTGTGATGGAGCCAGTCAATACACTCTCCATTGCACATCTATAGATGTTTCTGAAAGTCTTTGACATCATGACAAATCTCCACAGGATCCTATGGAAGTAGAGGCACTGTCGTACTTTTTACACAATTGCATTTACCTGGTGGGTCCTCTGAAATGGTAACACAAGGAATTTAAAGTTGCTAACCATCTCTATGTCTGATTCTCCAATAAGGACTGACTCACAGACCTCTGGTTTCCCTCTCCTGAGTCTACAGTCAGCTCCTTGGCCTTGCTGACACTGTTTGAGAGGTTGTTGTTATGACACCACTCAGCCAAATTTTCAATCTCCCTTCTGTATGCTAATTCATCACCATCATTGATCACCATCATACGGACAACAACAGTGGTGTCATCAGCAAACTTGAATATGGTTTTGGAGATGTGTTTAGCCAATGAGGTGTAAAGTAGGGGCCTAAGCATACAGCCTTGTGGTGTACCAGTGCTGATGGAAATCGTGGAGATGTTGTTGCCAATCTGAAATGACAAGTATACAAGTGAGGAAATCCAGGATCCAATTGCACAAGGAGGTTTTGAGGCCAAGGTCTTGGAGGTTATTGATTAGTTTTGAGGGGATGCTGGTACTGAATGCTGAGCTGTAGCCAATAAAGAGGATCCTGATGTATGTATCTTTCCTGTTCGGATGTTCCAGGGTTGTGTGAAGAACCAGTGAGGTGTCATTGGCTGCAGACCTGTTGCTCCAGTCAGCAAATTGGAGTGGATCCAAGTCAGCTCCCAGGCAGGAGCTGATATGTTTTATCACCAGACTCTGACACCACTGTTGTGGGCCGTATCAAGGTTGGTGATGAATTAGCATACTGGAGAGAGATTGAAAATTTGGCTGAGTGGTGTCACAACAACAACCTCTCACACAATGTCAGCAAGGCCAAGGAGCTGACTGTAGGCTCAGGAGAGGGAAACCAGAGGTCCGTGAGCCAGTCCTTATTGGAGGATCAGATGTAGAGATGGTTAGCAACTTTAAATTCCTTGTGTTACCATTTCAGAGGACGCAGCAGGTAAAATGGGGACAGGAGTGGCTCCCGAGGATTGGAGGGTTGTAGATGTTGTCTGTTTATTCAAGAAAGGGAGTAGAGATAGCCCAGGAAATTATAGACCAGTGAGTCTTACTTCAGTGGTTGGTAAGTTGATGGAGAAGATCCTGAGAGGCAGGATTTATGAACATTTGGAGAGTTATAACATGATTAGGAGTAGTCAGCATGGCTTTGTAAAGGGCAGGCCATGCCTTACAAGCCTCATTGAATTTTTTGAGGACATGACTAAACACATTGATGAAGGAAGAGCAGTAGATGTAGTGTATATGGATTTCAGCAAGGCATTTGATAAGGTACCCCATGCAAGGCTTATTGAGAAAGTAAGGAGGCATGGGATCCAAGGGGACATTGCTTTGTGGATCCAGAAGTGGCTTGCCCACAGAAGGCAAAGAGTGGTTGTAGATGGGTCATATTCTGCTTGGAGGTCAGTCACCAGTGGAGTGCCTCAGGGATCTGTTCTGGGACCCTTACTCTTGGTGATTTTTATAAATGACCTGGATGAGGAAGTGGAGGGATGGGTTAGTAAGTTTGCTGATGACACAAAGGTTGGAGGTGTTGTGGATAGTGTGGAGGGCTGTCAGAGGTTACAGCGGGACATTGATAGGATGGAAAACTGGGCTGAGAAGTGGCAGATGGAGTTTAATCCAGATAAGTGTGAAGTGGTTCATTCTGGTAGGTGGAATATGACGACAGAATACATTATTAATGGTAAGACTCTTGGCAGTGTGGAGGATCAGAGGGGATCTTGGGGTCTGAGTCCAAAGGATGCTCAAAGCAACTGTGCAGATTGACTTTGTGGTTAAGAAGGTGTATGGTGTATTGTCCTTCATCAATCGTGGAGTTGAATTTAGGAGCCGAGAGGTAATGTTACTGCTATATAGGACCCGGTCAGACCCCACTTGGAGTACTGTGCTCAGTTGTGGTCGCCTCACTACAGGAAAGATATGGAAGCCATAGAAAGGGTGAAGAGGAGATTTACTAGGATGTTGCCTGGATTGGGGAGCATGACTTATGAGAATAGGTTGAGTGAACACCTTTACACCTTGGAGTGATGGAGGATGAGAGGTGACCTGATGGAGATGTATAAGATGATGAGAGGCATTGATCGTGTGGATAGTCAGAGGCTTTTCCCCAGGGCTGAAATGGCTAGCATGACAGGGCATAGTGTTAAGGTACTTGGTATAGGTACAGAGGAGATGTCATGGGTAAGATTTTTACTCAGAGTGGTGAGTGCATGGATGGGCTGCCGGAAACGGTGGTGGAGGCTGATACGATAGGGTCTTTTAAGAGGCTTTTAGATAGGTACATGGAGCTTAGTAAAATAGAGGGCTATAGGTAAGCCTAGTAATTTCTAAGATAGCGAGGTGTTCGGCACAACTTTGTGGGCCAAAGGGCCGTATTGTGCTGTAGGTTTTCTATGTTTCTATGTTTCTCTAAACTCTTCATCACTGTGGGTGTCAGTGCAACTGGGCAGTTCACCATGCTCTCTTAGTTATCATTCTATTATGGACTTATCGTATGCCTGCAAGAAAATGAATCTTGGGGTTGTACGTGGTGACAAAAATATTCTTTGATAATAAAATAACTTCAAAGGTTGAGCATGAATGCACATCACTGACTGAGTGTCCGATGACCGCCTGAGATCATAATTACAATGACATGGAAATGGTGGTTCACTGTTACCAGCCTGAGGTTGATCAAGGATGGACAATAAACAGTGGATGTGTGTGCAACCCCACACAGGGGGACCGGTACACTGTAAAATCATTGTACTGATATCACTGCTCCTGATTCTACAGATTATTACCTTCTGCTGCAGTGGCTTGAATTCATAAATCCATGCATTGTGTTTCTCTGGCATCCCTAATAAATCAAACTGGGTCCCAATCACAACCCTGTGAATATCTGGAAAAGAGAGATGATCCAGATATCAATGTGAATCTGCAACATTGTGACAATGGTTACTCAGACCAAAAGAAAACACTTACACTTCTGAACCACTGTTGTCTCCAACTCCTGAAACACATTCATTTTATCGTCACTGATGTTCTCTATGGTGTTGATGTCAAATACGAATGCGACTCCATGAATTACATTTTCCGGAATAACGGGATAGCTGGAAATATCTGAGTCAGGGTCGAAACTGCGCAACTGCATGAGACAATGAAGAACTGGTTACAGAGAAGCAGCAAGAACACTGATGTTCACACTCACTCAGCACCGAGTTGAACTCTGACTGGAGAGACCAGGCTCATCAGACAAAGCCCAGTGATCAGAGCCACTGATCCACTGAGATCCACTGGGCCCCAACCTCACTCCTGCTCATGGATTGGTGGGGTCTCTCTGTCCCTGTCAGCTGGGAATGTTGTTCTCTCCAGTTCACTCTTACTCTGCAGATCTTTTCACTGTGGGTCCACTCCGTCCCCAGGAGCTGTTTCAGAATTTGCTCTCAGTTTCTCAGTACTCAGACGCTGGTTCTGTCTAATGTGTTAATAATGTAGTTGTTAATGTAATGGCATGATAGCAAGGCTTACAGATCAGTCAAAAGCTTCTGTGTGGACAAAAGTTTCAGAATGCAGTACAATACAGATATTTAGTCAGTTTGAAACATGATAGTCATACATAGAGGCAGTGATCATAAAATGATTGAATTCACCCTGAAATTTGTAAGGGAACAGCTAAAGCCAGTTGTATAGTGGAGTAAAGGAATTCTGGAGGTATGAGAGGAGCTGGCCAGAGTAGGTTGGAGAGGGGCACTACCAGGGATGACAGCAGAACTGCAATGGCTGGAGTTTTTTGGGAGTATTTCCGAAGGCACAGGATAGATACAGAGCAAAGAAGTATTCTAAAGGCAGGATGACACAACTGTAGCTGTCAAAGGAAATCAAAGACAACATAAAAGCAAAAGTTAGGGCATATTAGTCGGAAGACGGAAGATTGGGACACTTTTGAAAAACACCTCAATGCAACTAAAAAAGCCATATGTCAAGTCACTTTTTGTCATTTTGACCATAACTGCTGGTACAGGACACAGTAAAAACAAGACAACACTTTTCAGGACCATGGTGCTACATGAACAATACAAAAAACTACACTGAACTACGTAAAAACAACACAGTAAAAAATTACACTAGACTACAGACCTACCCAGGACTGCATAAAGTGCACAAAGCAGTTGCAGGCATTACAATAAATAATAAACAAGACAATAGGCACAGTAGAGGACAGTAAATTGGTGTCAGTCCAGACTCTGGGTATTGAGAAGTCTGATGGCTTGAGGGAAGAAACTGTTACATAGTCTGGTTGTGAGAGCCCGAATGCTTTGGTGCCATTTCCCAGACGGCAGGAGGGAGAAGAGTTTATAGGAGGGGTGCGTGGAGTCCTTCATAATACTGTTTGCTTTGCAGATGCAGCGTGTGGTGTAAATGTTTGTAATGGTGGAAAGAGAGACCCCGATGATCTTCTCAGCTGACCTCATTATCTGCTGCAGGGTCTTGTGATCCAAGACGGTGCAATTTCCAAACCAAGCAGTGATACAGCTGCTCAAGATGCTCTCAATACAACCTCTGTAGAATGTGATGAGAATCGGGGGTGGGAGATGGACTTTCCTCAGCCTTCGCAGAAAGTAGAGATGCTGCTGGGCTTTCTTAGCTATGAAGCTGGTGTTGAGGAACCAGGTGTACACCAAGAAATTTGGTGCTCTTAACGATCTCTACCAAGGAGCTGTCGATGTTCAGCGGGGAGTGGTCGCTCCGTGCTCTCCTGAAGTCAACAGCCATCTCTTTTGTTTTGCTCACGTTCAGAGACAGGTTGTTGGCCGCTGCACCTCCTCTCTGTAAGCTGACTCGTCGTTCTTGCTGATGAGACCCACCACGATGATGATGTGGTTCGAGCTGTGTGTTGTAGCACAGTGAACAGCAGTGGACTGAGCACACAACCCTGGGGAGCCCCCGTGCTTAGTGAGTTGGTGTTGGAGATGCTGCTCCCGATCCGGACTGACTGAGGTCTCCCAGTCGGGGAGTCTAGTATCCAGTTGCAGAGGGAGGTGTTCAGGCCCAATAGGTGGGTCAGGGAAAAGATGAAATATGTAGGTAAGCTTTCCAATAATATGAAAGAGGATACAAAAGAATAAAGTCCTAACCTTTTCAATCTTTCCTTATAACTCAGATCCTCCAGACTGGACAATATCCTTGTAAATTTTCTCTGATCTCATTTACGGTACATATTTCCTGTAGGTTGCTGACCAAAACTGCACACTATACTCCAAATTTGGCCTCACCAATGTCTTATACAACTTCAACATAACATCCCAAATCCTGAACTCAATACATTGATTTCTGAAGGCCAAGGTGCCAAAAGCTTTCTTTACAACCCAATCTACCTGTGATGCCATATTCAACAAATTATGGACCTGTATCCTAAGATTCCCTTTGTTCTACTACACTCCTCAGTGCCCTACCACATACTGTGAAAGAACTACTCTGGTTGGCCCTACTGAAGTGCAAAAAGCCAATGTCGCATCCAATTTACTACTTCATATTGAACTCTGAGCGACTGAATCTTCTTGACCAACCTCCCATGCCGAATCTTGTCAAATGCCTTGCTAAAGTCCATGTAGACAACTTCCATTGCCTTTCCTTTATCAACTTTCCTGAGAACTTCCTCAAAAAACTGTATATGATTGGTTAGACATGAACTAACAAACAGGAAGTCATGCTGACTATCCTTAATATGTCCATATCTATACAAATACTTATGTATCCAGTTCCTTAGAATATCTTCCAATAACTTTCCCACAACTGACATCAAACTGACTTGCCTACAATTTCCAGGTTTATGTTTGGAGCTTTTGCTAAGCAGCAGAACAGCATTGGATACCCTCTCATCCTTCGGTACCTCTCCTGTCGCTAAAGATGATTTAAATATCTGTTATGGTCCTGGCAATTTCTGCACTGGTCTCCCGAGTGTCCACAGGAACACCTTGTTAGGTGCTGGGAATTTATTCACCCTGATTTGCCTAAAGATAGTAAACATCTCCTCCTCTGTAATCTGTACAAGGTCTATGAAGTCGATGCTGCTTTGCCTCAATTCTATCGACTCTGTGTCTGTCTCCTGAGTGAATACAGATGCAAAAACTGTTGAAGATTCCTCCGTTTGTTTTGGATCCACACATGGATCACCATTCTGATCTTCCAGAGGACCAATTTTGCCCCTTGCAATCCTTTTGTTCTTAATATATCTGTAGAATCCCTTCGGATTACCCCTCACCTTGTCTGCAAGAGCAAATTCATGCCTTCTTTTAGCTCTCCTCATTTATTTACTAAATGTTCTCTTGCATTTCTTACTCCATAAGCACCCCATTTCTTCATCCCTGCCTATATTTACCATCCACCTCCTTTTTTCCCTTAACTAAGTTCTCGATATCTCTTGAAAACCAAGGTTCCCCACATGAATTATCTCTGCCCTTTTTCTCACAGGCATATAAAAGCTTAGTTCTCTCAAAATGTCTCTTCTAAAGGCCTGCCAGTTACTAAGTACACCTTTCCCAGAAAACAAACTGTTCCAATTGACATTTTCCTTATAATTTCTGTTCAAAATTATCCTTTCCCCAATTTAAAATCTCAACCCGCAGACCAGACCTAGCTTTTCTGCATATTTACCTTCAATCTAATGGTATTGTGTAGGGGTATATGGGGTGTGCAGGGTGGGTAGCACCTCTGATGGTGGACTTGTCAAGCTCCACCCAGAGCCTGCTCATCAACCTTTATTCCCCACCCGCCACCCAGGTGGCTCCAAGTAACTGTTTACATGTGACAGTGGCCACACCCCAGTACACTGTTTGACAGGTGGGCTCAACCAGTTGAGGTAACCGGGAATCTCCAATCCCGGTGAGGTAGGGATATGCCTACCCTCGCATGCAAAGCCAGTTCCTGCGGACTGGGTGGATAAGATCAGCTACGAGATCCATCAGCCAAGAAGGCGGTGCTGCAATGCTTCCTGGAGAGCAAAGGGCACGACAAGACACAGAAGACACACGGATATCCACTACAGCTGAGGAAGTCTCCATTCGTGGCAATTTTTCATAACATTGGACCAAGATTTTTGAGGCTGAGAGAGTGGAACTGCCCCAGTGCAACAGTTTTCACTACAAAACTTCTTCCACACAGTTCTACAACATCGTCAGAAATGACAGAAACCCAACACAAAGGCATTGTAGTCACAATGTTCCCCTACACAAACTTCTGTCACCTGCCCTGGTTCATTCCCTAATAGCAGATACAGTTTCACACACTCTCTCACTGGGACAGCTATGTACTGATTAAGGAAACTTCCCTGAACACATTGGACAAGCTTAATCCCATCGAGCCTTCTTACAGTATGGCATTCCCAGTTAATATGTGGAAATTAAAATCACCTAATGTAATAAGCTAATGTTTCATACAACAGCCTGTGAATCCTTCACAAATTTGTCCCTCCAAATCCCTCGGCCTGTTGGGTGGTCTGTAATATAACCCCTTTCACATGGTCATGCCTTTCTTAGTGCTCACTTCCACCATGTCCCTGTGTGTTATTCCAGGGCTAATCTCTGTCACCATGTCCCTGTGTATTACTCCAGGACTAATCTCCGTCACCATGTCCCTGTGTGTTACTCCAGGACTAATCACTGTCCCTGTGTCCCTGTGTGTTACTCCAGGACTAATCTCTGTCACTGTGTCCCCGTGTGTTACTCCAGGACTAATCTCTGTCACTGTGTCCCTGTGTGTTACTCCAGGACTAATCTCTGTCACTGTGTCCCTGTGTGTTACTCCAGGACTAATCTCTGTCACTGTGTCCCCGTGTGTTACTCCAGGACTAATCTCTGTCACTGTGTCCCTGTGTGTTACTCCAGGACTAATCTCTGTCACTGTGTCCCTGTGTGTTAATCCAGGACTAATCTCTGTCACTGTGTCCCCATGTGTTAATCCAGGACTAATCTCTGTCAGTGTGTCCCTGTGTGTTACTCCAGGACTAATCTCTGTCACTGTTTCCCTGTGTGTTACTCCAGGACTAATCTCTGTCACTGTATCCCCGTGTGTTAATCCAGGACTAATCTCTGTCACTGTGTCCCCGTGTGTTAATCCAGGACTAATCTCTGTCACTGTGTCCCCGTGTGTTACTCCAGGACTAATCTCGGTCACTGTGTCCCCGTGTGTTATTCCAGGACTAATCTCTGCCACTGTGTCCCTGTGTGTTACTGAAGGACTAATCTCTGTCACTGTGTCCCTGTGTGTTACTCCAGGACTAATCTCTGTCACTGTGTCCCTGTGTGTTACTCCAGGACTAATCTCTGTCAGTGTGTCCCTGTGTGTTACTCCAGGACTAATCTCTGTCACTGTGTCCCTGTATGTTACTCCAGGACTAATCTCTGTCAGTGTGTCCCTGTATGTTACTCCAGGACTAATCTCTGTCACTGTGTCCCTGTGTGTTATTCCAGGACTAATCTCTGTCACTGTGTCCCTGTGTGTTATTCCAGGACTAATCTTTGTCAGTGTGTCCCTGTATGTTACTCCAGGACTAATCTCTGTCACTGTGTCCCTGTGTGTTACTCCAGGACTATTCTCTGTCAATGTCCCTGTGTGTTACTCCAGGACTAATCTCAGTCACTGTCCCTGTGTGTTACTACAGGACTAAACTCTGTCACTGTGTCCCTGTGTGTTACTCCAGGACTAATCTCTGTCACTGTCCCTGTGTGTTACTCCAGGACTAAACTCTGTCACTGTGTCCCTGTGTGTTACTCCAGGACTAATCTCTGTCACTGTGTCCCTGTGTGTTACTCCAGGACTAATCTCTGTCACTGTGTCCCCGTGTGTTACTCCAGGACTAAGCTCTGTCACTGTGTCCCTGTATGTTACACCAGGACTAATCTCTGTCACTGTGTCCCCGTGTGTTACTCCAGGACTAATCTCTGTCACTGTGTCCCCGTGTGTTACTCCAGGACTAATCTCTGTCACTGTGTCCCTGTGTGTTACTCCAGGACTAATCTCTGTCACTGTCCCTGTGTGTTACTCCAGGACTAATCTCTTTCACTGTGTCCCTGTGTGTTATTCCAGGACTAATCTTTGTCAGTGTGTCCCTGTATGTTACTCCAGGACTAATCTCAGTCACTGTCCCTGTGTGTTACTACAGGACTAAACTCTGTCACTGTGTCTCTGTGTGTTACTCCAGGACTAATCTCTGTCACTGTCCCTGTGTGTTACTCCAGGACTAAACTCTGTCACTGTGTCCCTGTGTGTTACTCCAGGACTAATCTCTGTCACTGTGTCCCTGTGTGTTACTCCAGGACTAATCTCTGTCACTGTGTCCCCGTGTGTTACTCCAGGACTAAGCTCTGTCACTGTGTCCCTGTATGTTCCTCCAGGACTAATCTCTGTCACTGTGTCCCCGTGTGTTACTCCAGGACTAATCTCTGTCACTGTGTCCCCGTGTGTTACTCCAGGACTAATCTCTGTCACTGTGTCCCTGTGTGTTACTCCAGGACTAATCTCTGTCACTGTCCCTGTGTGTTACTCCAGGACTAATCTCTGTCACTGTGTCCCTGTGTGTTATTCCAGGACTAATCTCTGTCACTGTGTCCCTGTGTGTTACTCCAGGACTAATCTCTGTCAGTGTGTCCCTGTATGTTACTACAGGACTAATCTCTGTCAGTGTGTCCCTGTATGTTACTCCAGGACTAATCTCTGTCACTGTGTCCCTGTGTGTTATTCCAGGACTAATCTCTGTCACTGTCTCCCTGTGTGTTATTCCAGGACTAATCTCTGTCACTGTGTCCCTGTGTGTTACTCCAGGACTAATCTCTGTCAATGTCCCTGTGTGTTACTCCAGGACTAATCTCTGTCAATGTCCCTGTGTGTTACTCCAGGACTAATCTCTGTCACTGTGTCCCTGTGTGTTACTGAAGGACTAATCTCTGTCACTGTGTCCCTGTGTGTTACTCCAGGACTAATCTCTGTCAGTGTGTCCCTGTGTGTTACTCCAGGACTAATCTCTGTCACTGTGTCCCTGTATGTTACTCCAGGACTAATCTCTGTCAGTGTGTCCCTGTATGTTACTACAGGACTAATCTCTGTCACTGTGTCCCTATGTGTTACTCCAGGACTAATCTCTGTCAGTGTGTCCCTGTATGTTACTCCAGGACTAATCTCTGTCACTGTGTCCCTGTGTGTTATTCCAGGACTAATCTCTGTCACTGTCTCCCTGTGTGTTATTCCAGGACTAATCTCTGTCAGTGTGTCCCTGTATGTTACTCCAGGACTAATCTCTGTCACTGTGTCCCTGTGTGTTACTCCAGGACTAATCTCTGTCAATGTCCCTGTGTGTTACTCCAGGACTAATCTCTTTCAATGTCCCTGTGTGTTACTCCAGGACTAAACTCTGTCACTGTGTCCCTGTGTGTTACTCCAGGACTAATCTCTGTCACTGTGTCCCTGTGTGTTACTCCAGGACTAATCTCTGTCACTGTGTCCCCGTGTGTTACTCCAGGACTAAGCTCTGTCACTGTGTCCCTGTATGTTACTCCAGGACTAATCTCTGTCACTGTGTCCCCGTGTGTAACTCCAGGACTAATCTCTGTCACTGTGTCCCCGTGTTTTACTCCAGGACTAATCTCTGTCACTGTGTCCCTGTGTGTTACTCCAGGACTAATCTCTGTCAATGTCCCTGTGTGTTACTCCAGGACTAATCTCTGTCACTGTCCCTGTGTGTTACTCCAGGACAAATCTCTGTCACTGTGTCCCTGTGTATTACTCCAGGACTAATCTCTGTCACTGTGTCCCTGTGTGTTACTCCAGGACTAATCTCTGTCACTGTGTCCCCGTGTGTTACTCCAGGACTAAGCTCTGTCACTGTGTCCCTGTGTGTTACTCCAGGACTAATCTCTGTCACTGTGTCCCCGTGTGTTACTCCAGGACTAATCTCTGTCACTGTGTCCCTGTGTGTTACTGAAGGACTAATCTCTGTCACTGTATCCCTGTGTGTTACTCCAGAACTAATCTCTGTCACTGTCCCTGCGTGTTACTCCAGGACTAATCTCTGTCACTGTGTCCCTATGTGTTACTCCAGGACTAATCTCTGTCAGTGTGTCCCAGTGTGTTACTCCAGGACTAATCTCTGTCAGTGTGTCCCAGTGTGTTACTCCAGGACTAATCTCTGTCACTGTGTCCCTATGTGTTACTCCAGGACTAATCTCTGTCACTGTCCCTGTGTGTTACTCCAGGACTAATCTCTTTCACTGTGTCCCTGTGTGTTATTCCAGGACTAATCTCTGTCACTGTGTCCCTGTGTGTTACTCCAGGACTAATCTCTCTCAGTGTGTCCCTGTATGTTACTCCAGGACTAATCTCTGTCACTGTGTCCCTATGTGTTTCTCCAGGACTAATCTCTGTCAGTGTGTCCCTGTATGTTACTCCAGGACTAATCTCTGTCACTGTGTCCCTGTGTGTTATTCCAGGACTAATCTCTGTCACTGTGTCCCTGTGTGTTACTCCAGGACTAATCTCTGTCAATGTCCCTGTGTGTTACTCCAGGACTAATCTCTGTCACTGTCCCTGTGTGTTATTCCAGGACTAAACTCTGTCACTGTGTCCCTGTGTGTTACTCCAGGACTAATCTCTGTCACTGTGTCCCTGTGTGTTACTCCAGGACTAATCTCTGTCACTGTGTCCCCGTGTGTTACTCCAGGACTAAGCTCTGTCACTGTGTCCCTGTATGTTACTCCAGGACTAAGCTCTGTCACTGTGTCCCTGTGTGTTACTCCAGGACTAAGCTCTGTCACTGTGTCCCTGTGTGTTACTCCAGGACTAATCTCTGTCAGTGTGTCCCTGTGTGTTACTCCAGGACTAATCTCTGTCACTGTGTCCCTGTATGTTACTCCAGGACTAATCTCTGTCAGTGTGTCCCTGTATGTTACTACAGGACTAATCTCTGTCACTGTGTCCCTATGTGTTACTCCAGGACTAATCTCTGTCAGTGTGTCCCTGTATGTTACTCCAGGACTAATCTCTGTCACTGTGTCCCTGTGTGTTATTCCAGGACTAATCTCTGTCACTGTCTCCCTGTGTGTTATTCCAGGACTAATCTCTGTCAGTGTGTCCCTGTATGTTACTCCAGGACTAATCTCTGTCACTGTGTCCCTGTGTGTTACTCCAGGACTAATCTCTGTCAATGTCCCTGTGTGTTACTCCAGGACTAATCTCTGTCAATGTCCCTGTGTGTAACTCCAGGACTAAACTCTGTCACTGTGTCCCTGTGTGTTACTCCAGGACTAATCTCTGTCACTGTGTCCCCGTGTGTTACTCCAGGACTAATCTCTGTCACTGTGTCCCCGTGTGTTACTCCAGGACTAAGCTCTGTCACTGTGTCCCTGTATGTTACTCCAGGACTAATCTCTGTCACTGTGTCCCCGTGTGTTACTCCAGGACTAATCTCTGTCACTGTGTCCCCGTGTTTTACTCCAGGACTAATCTCTGTCACTGTGTCCCTGTGTGTTACTCCAGGACTAATCTCTGTCAATGTCCCTGTGTGTTACTCCAGGACTAATCTCTGTCACTGTCCCTGTGTGTTACTCCAGGACAAATCTCTGTCACTGTGTCCCTGTGTATTACTCCAGGACTAATCTCTGTCACTGTGTCCCCGTGTGTTACTCCAGGACTAATCTCTATCACTGTGTCCCCGTGTGTTACTCCAGGACTAAGCTCTGTCACTGTGTCCCTGTGTGTTACTCCAGGACTAATCTCTGTCACTGTGTCCCCGTGTGTTACTCCAGGACTAATCTCTGTCACTGTGTCCCCGTGTTTTACTCCAGGACTAATCTCTGTCACTGTGTCCCTGTATGTTACTCCAGGACTAATCTCTGTCAATGTCCCTGTGTGTTACTCCAGGACTAATCTCTGTCACTGTCCCTGTGTGTTACTCCAGGACAAATCTCTGTCACTGTGTCCCTGTTTATTACTCCAGGACTAATCTCTGTCACTGTGTCCCTGTGTGTTACTCCAGGACTAATCTCTGTCACTGTGTCCCCGTGTGTTACTCCAGGACTAAGCTCTGTCACTGTGTCCCTGTGTGTTACTCCAGAACTAATCTCTGTCACTGTCCCTGCGTGTTACTCCAGGACTAATCTCTGTCACTGTGTCCCTATGTGTTACTCCAGGACTAATCTCTGTCAGTGTGTCCCAGTGTGTTACTCCAGGACTAATCTCTGTCACTGTGTCCCTATGTGTTACTCCAGGACTAATCTCTGTCACTGTCCCTGTGTGTTACTCCAGGACTAATCTCTTTCACTGTGTCCCTGTGTGTTATTCCAGGACTAATCTCTGTCACTGTGTCCCTGTGTGTTACTCCAGGACTAATCTCTCTCAGTGTGTCCCTGTATGTTACTCCAGGACTAATCTCTGTCACTGTGTCCCTATGTGTTTCTCCAGGACTAATCTCTGTCAGTGTGTCCCTGTATGTTACTCCAGGACTAATCTCTGTCACTGTGTCCCTGTGTGTTATTCCAGGACTAATCTCTGTCACTGTCTCCCTGTGTGTTATTCCAGGACTAATCTCTGTCAGTGTGTCCCTGTATGTTACTCCAGGACTAATCTCTGTCACTGTGTCCCTGTGTGTTACTCCAGGACTAATCTCTGTCAATGTCCCTGTGTGTTACTCCAGGACTAATCTCTGTCAATGTCCCTGTGTGTTACTCCAGGACTAATCTCTGTCACTGTCCCTGTGTGTTATTCCAGGACTAAACTCTGTCACTGTGTCCCTGTGTGTTACTCCAGGACTAATCTCTGTCACTGTGTCCCCGTGTGTTACTCCAGGACTAAGCTCTGTCACTGTGTCCCTGTATGTTACTCCAGGACTAATCTCTGTCACTGTGTCCCCGTGTGTTACTCCAGGACTAATCTCTGTCACTGTGTCCCCGTGTGTTACTCCAGGACTAATCTCTGTCACTGTGTCCCTGTGTGTTACTCCAGGACTAATCTCTGTCACTGTCCCTGTGTGTTACTCCAGGACTAATCTCTTTCACTGTGTCCCTGTGTGTTATTCCAGGACTAATCTCTGTCACTGTGTCCCTGTGTGTTACTCCAGGACTAATCTCTGTCAGTGTGTCCCTGTATGTTACTACAGGACTAATCTCTGTCACTGTGTCCCTATGTGTTACTCCAGGACTAATCTCTGTCAGTGTGTCCCTGTATGTTACTCCAGGACTAATCTCTGTCAATGTCCCTGTGTGTTACTCCAGGACTAATCTCTGTCACTGTGTCCCCGTGTGTTACTCCAGGACTAATCTCGGTCACTGTGTCCCCGTGTGTTATTCCAGGACTAATCTCTGCCACTGTGTCCCTTGTGTGTTACTGAAGGACTAATCTCTGTCACTGTGTCCCTGTGTGTTACTCCAGGACTAATCTCTGTCACTGTGTCCCTGTGTGTTACTCCAGGACTAATCTCTGTCAGTGTGTCCCTGTGTGTTACTCCAGGACTAAACTCTGTCACTGTGTCCCTGTATGTTACTCCAGGACTAATCTCTGTCAGTGTGTCCCTGTATGTTACTCCAGGACTAATCTCTGTCACTGTGTCCCTGTGTGTTATTCCAGGACTAATCTCTGTCACTGTGTCCCTGTGTGTTATTCCAGGACTAATCTTTGTCAGTGTGTCCCTGTATGTTACTCCAGGACTAATCTCTGTCACTGTGTCCCTGTGTGTTACTCCAGGACTATTCTCTGTCAATGTCCCTGTGTGTTACTCCAGGACTAATCTCAGTCACTGTCCCTGTGTGTTACTACAGGACTAAACTCTGTCACTGTGTCTCTGTGTGTTACTCCAGGACTAATCTCTGTCACTGTCCCTGTGTGTTACTCCAGGACTAAACTCTGTCACTGTGTCCCTGTGTGTTACTCCAGGACTAATCTCTGTCACTGTGTCCCTGTGTGTTACTCCAGGACTAATCTCTGTCACTGTGTCCCCGTGTGTTACTCCAGGACTAAGCTCTGTCACTGTGTCCCTGTATGTTACTCCAGGACTAATCTCTGTCACTGTGTCCCCGTGTGTTACTCCAGGACTAATCTCTGTCACTGAGTCCCCGTGTGTTACTCCAGGACTAATCTCTGTCACTGTGTCCCTGTGTGTTACTCCAGGACTAATCTCTGTCACTGTCCCTGTGTGTTACTCCAGGACTAATCTCTGTCACTGTGTCCCTGTGTGTTATTCCAGGACTAATCTCTGTCACTGTGTCCCTGTGTGTTACTCCAGGACTAATCTCTGTCAGTGTGTCCCTGTATGTTACTACAGGACTAATCTCTGTCAGTGTGTCCCTGTATGTTACTCCAGGACTAATCTCTGTCACTGTGTCCCTGTGTGTTATTCCAGGACTAATCTCTGTCACTGTCTCCCTGTGTGTTATTCCAGGACTAATCTCTGTCACTGTGTCCCTGTGTGTTACTCCAGGACTAATCTCTGTCAATGTCCCTGTGTGTTACTCCAGGACTAATCTCTGTCAATGTCCCTGTGTGTTACTCCAGGACTAATCTCTGGCACTGTGTCCCTGTGTGTTACTGAAGGACTAATCTCTGTCACTGTGTCCCTGTGTGTTACTCCAGGACTAATCTCTGTCACTGTGTCCCTGTGTGTTACTCCAGGACTAATCTCTGTCAGTGTGTCCCTGTGTGTTACTCCAGGACTAATCTCTGTCACTGTGTCCCTGTATGTTACTCCAGGACTAATCTCTGTCAGTGTGTCCCTGTATGTTACTACAGGACTAATCTCTGTCACTGTGTCCCTATGTGTTACTCCAGGACTAATCTCTGTCAGTGTGTCCCTGTATGTTACTCCAGGACTAATCTCTGTCACTGTGTCCCTGTGTGTTATTCCAGGACTAATCTCTGTCACTGTCTCCCTGTGTGTTATTCCAGGACTAATCTCTGTCAGTGTGTCCCTGTATGTTACTCCAGGACTAATCTCTGTCACTGTGTCCCTGTGTGTTACTCCAGGACAAATCTCTGTCAATGTCCCTGTGTGTTACTCCAGGACTAATCTCTGTCAATGTCCCTGTGTGTTACTCCAGGACTAAACTCTGTCACTGTGTCCCTGTGTGTTACTCCAGGACTAATCTCTGTCACTGTGTCCCTGTGTGTTACTCCAGGACTAATCTCTGTCACTGTGTCCCCGTGTGTTACTCCAGGACTAAGCTCTGTCACTGTGTCCCTGTATGTTACTCCAGGACTAATCTCTGTCACTGTGTCCCCGTGTGTTACTCCAGGACTAATCTCTGTCACTGTGTCCCCGTGTTTTACTCCAGGACTAATCTCTGTCACTGTGTCCCTGTGTGTTACTCCAGGACTAATCTCTGTCAATGTCCCTGTGTGTTACTCCAGGACTAATCTCTGTCACTGTCCCTGTGTGTTACTCCAGGACAAATCTCTGTCACTGTGTCCCTGTGTATTACTCCAGGACTAATCTCTGTCACTGTGTCCCTGTGTGTTACTCCAGGACTAATCTCTGTCACTGTGTCCCCGTGTGTTACTCCAGGACAAAGCTCTGTCACTGTGTCCCTGTGTGTTACTCCAGGACTAATCTCTGTCACTGTGTCCCCGTGTGTTACTCCAGGACTAATCTCTGTCACTGTGTCCCTGTGTGTTACTGAAGGACTAATCTCTGTCACTGTATCCCTGTGTGTTACTCCAGAACTAATCTCTGTCACTGTCCCTGCGTGTTACTCCAGGACTAATCTCTGTCACTGTGTCCCTATGTGTTACTCCAGGACTAATCTCTGTCAGTGTGTCCCAGTGTGTTACTCCAGGACTAATCTCTGTCACTGTGTCCCTATGTGTTACTCCAGGACTAATCTCTGTCACTGTCCCTGTGTGTTACTCCAGGACTAATCTCTTTCACTGTGTCCCTGTGTGTTATTCCAGGACTAATCTCTGTCACTGTGTCCCTGTGTGTTACTCCAGGACTAATCTCTCTCAGTGTGTCCCTGTATGTTACTCCAGGACTAATCTCTGTCACTGTGTCCCTATGTGTTTCTCCAGGACTAATCTCTGTCAGTGTGTCCCTGTGTGTTACTCCAGGACTAATCTCTGTCACTGTGTCCCCGTGTGTTATTCCAGGACTAATCTCTGTCACTGTCTCCCTGTGTGTTATTCCAGGACTAATCTCTGTCAGTGTGTCCCTGTATGTTACTCCAGGACTAAGCTCTGTCACTGTGTCCCTGTGTGTTACTCCAGGACTAATCTCTGTCAATGTGTCCCTGTATGTTACTACAGGACTAATCTCTGTCACTGTGTCCCTATGTGTTACTCCAGGACTAATCTCTGTCAGTGTGTCCCTGTATGTTACTCCAGGACTAATCTCTGTCACTGTGTCCCTGTGTGTTATTCCAGGACTAATCTCTGTCACTGTCTCCCTGTGTGTTATTCCAGGACTAATCTCTGTCAGTGTGTCCCTGTATGTTACTCCAGGACTAATCTCTGTCACTGTGTCCCTGTGTGTTACTCCAGGACTAATCTCTGTCAATGTCCCTGTGTGTTACTCCAGGACTAATCTCTGTCAATGTCCCTGTGTGTTACTCCAGGACTAAACTCTGTCACTGTGTCCCTGTGTGTTACTCCAGGACTAATCTCTGTCACTGTGTCCCTGTGTGTTACTCCAGGACTAATCAATGTCACTGTGTCCCCGTGTGTTACTCCAGGACTAAGCTCTGTCACTGTGTCCCTGTATGTTACTCCAGGACTAATCTCTGTCACTGTGTCCCCGTGAGTTACTCCAGGACTAATCTCTGTCACTGTGTCCCCGTGTTTTACTCCAGGACTAATCTCTGTCACTGTGTCCCTGTGTGTTACTCCAGGACTAATCTCTGTCAATGTCCCTGTGTGTTACTCCAGGACTAATCTCTGTCACTGTCCCTGTGTGTTACTCCAGGACAAATCTCTGTCACTGTGTCCCTGTGTATTACTCCAGGACTAATCTCTGTCACTGTGTCCCTGTGTGTTACTCCAGGACTAATCTCTGTCACTGTGTCCCCGTGTGTTACTCCAGGACTAAGCTCTGTCACTGTGTCCCTGTGTGTTACTCCAGGACTAATCTCTGTCACTGTGTCCCCGTGTGTTACTCCAGGACTAATCTCTGTCACTGTGTCCCTGTGTGTTACTGAAGGACTAATCTCTGTCACTGTGTCCCTGTGTGTTACTCCAGAACTAATCTCTGTCACTGTCCCTGCGTGTTACTCCAGGACTAATCTCTGTCACTGTGTCCCTATGTGTTACTCCAGGACTAATCTCTGTCAGTGTGTCCCAGTGTGTTACTCCAGGACTAATCTCTGTCACTGTGTCCCAATGTGTTACTCCAGGACTAATCTCTGTCACTGTCCCTGTGTGTTACTCCAGGACTAATCTCTTTCACTGTGTCCCTGTGTGTTATTCCAGGACTAATCTCTGTCACTGTGTCCCTGTGTGTTACTCCAGGACTAATCTCTCTCAGTGTGTCCCTGTATGTTACTCCAGGACTAATCTCTGTCACTGTGTCCCTATGTGTTTCTCCAGGACTAATCTCTGTCAGTGTGTCCCTGTATGTTACTCCAGGACTAATCTCTGTCACTGTGTCCCTGTGTGTTATTCCAGGACTAATCTCTGTCACTGTCTCCCTGTGTGTTATTCCAGGACTAATCTCTGTCAGTGTGTCCCTGTATGTTACTCCAGGACTAATCTCTGTCACTGTGTCCCTGTGTGTTACTCCAGGACTAATCTCTGTCAATGTCCCTGTGTGTTACTCCAGGACTAATCTCTGTCAATGTCCCTGTGTGTTACTCCAGGACTAATCTCTGTCACTGTCCCTGTGTGTTATTCCAGGACTAAACTCTGTCACTGTGTCCCTGTGTGTTACTCCAGGACTAATCTCTGTCCCTGTGTCCCTGTGTGTTACTCCAGGACTAATCTCTGTCACTGTGTCCCCGTGTGTTACTCCAGGACTAAGCTCTGTCACTGTGTCCCTGTATGTTACTCCAGGACTAATCTCTGTCACTGTGTCCCCGTGTGTTACTCCAGGACTAATCTCTGTCACTGTGTCCCCGTGTGTTACTCCAGGACTAATCTCTGTCACTGTGTCCCTGTGTGTTACTCCAGGACTAATCTCTGTCAATGTCCCTGTGTGTTACTCCAGGACTAATCTCTGTCACTGTCCCTGTGTGTTACTCCAGGACTAATCTCTGTCACTGTGTCCCTGTGTGTTACTCCAGGACTAATCTCTGTCACTGTGTCCCTGTGTGTTACTCCAGGACTAATCTCTGTCACTGTGTCCCCGTGTGTTACTCCAGGACTAAGCTCTGTCACTGTGTCCCTGTGTGTTACTCCAGGACTAATCTCTGTCACTGTGTCCCTGCGTGTTACTCCAGGACTAATCTCTGTCACTGTGTCCCTATGTGTTACTCCAGGACTAATCTATGTCACTGTGTCCCTATGTGTTGCTCCAGGACTAATCTCTGTCACTGTGTCCCTATGTGTTACTCCAGGACCAATCTCTGTCACTGTGTCCCTATGTGTTACTCCAGGACTAATCTCTGTCACTGTGTCCCAGTGTGTTACTCCAGGACTAATCTCTGTCACTGTGTCCCTGTGTGTTATTCCAGGACTAATCTCTGTCACTGTCTCCCTGTGTGTTATTCCAGGACTAATCTCTGTCATTGTGTCCCTGTATGTTACTCCAGGACTAATCTCTGTCACTGTGTCCCTGTGTGTTACTCCAGGACTAATCTCTGTCAATGTCCCTGTGTGTTACTCCAGGACTAATCTCTGTCAATGTCCCTGTGTGTTACTCCAGGACTAATCTCTGTCACTGTCCCTGTGTGTTATTCCAGGACTAAACTCTGTCACTGTGTCCCTGTGTGTTACTCCAGGACTAATCTCTGTCACTGTGTCCCCGTGTGTTACTCCAGGACTAAGCTCTGTCACTGTGTCCCTGTATGTTACTCCAGGACTAATCTCTGTCACTGTGTCCCCGTGTGTTACTCCAGGACTAATCTCTGTCACTGTGTCCCCGTGTGTTACTCCAGGACTAATCTCTGTCACTGTGTCCCTGTGTGTTACTCCAGGACTAATCTCTGTCACTGTCCCTGTGTGTTACTCCAGGACTAATCTCTTTCACTGTGTCCCTGTGTGTTATTCCAGGACTAATCTCTGTCACTGTGTCCCTGTGTGTTACTCCAGGACTAATCTCTGTCACTGTGTCCCCGTGTGTTACTCCAGGACTAAGCTCTGTCACTGTGTCCCTGTATGTTACTCCAGGACTAATCTCTGTCACTGTGTCCCCGTGTGTTACTCCAGGACTAATCTCTGTCACTGTGTCCCCGTGTGTTACTCCAGGACTAATCTCTGTCACTGTGTCCCTGTGTGTTACTCCAGGACTAATCTCTGTCACTGTCCCTGTGTGTTACTCCAGGACTAATCTCTTTCACTGTGTCCCTGTGTGTTATTCCAGGACTAATCTCTGTCACTGTGTCCCTGTGTGTTACTCCAGGACTAATCTCTGTCACTGTGTCCCTGTGTGTTACTCCAGGACTAATCTCTGTCAGTGTGTCCCTGTGTGTTACTCCAGGACTAAACTCTGTCACTGTGTCCCTGTATGTTACTCCAGGACTAATCTCTGTCAGTGTGTCCCTGTATGTTACTCCAGGACTAATCTCTGTCACTGTGTCCCTGTGTGTTATTCCAGGACTAATCTCTGTCACTGTGTCCCTGTGTGTTATTCCAGGACTAATCTTTGTCAGTGTGTCCCTGTATGTTACTCCAGGACTAATCTCTGTCACTGTGTCCCTGTGTGTTACTCCAGGACTATTCTCTGTCAATGTCCCTGTGTGTTACTCCAGGACTAATCTCAGTCACTGTCCCTGTGTGTTACTACAGGACTAAACTCTGTCACTGTGTCTCTGTGTGTTACTCCAGGACTAATCTCTGTCACTGTCCCTGTGTGTTACTCCAGGACTAAACTCTGTCACTGTGTCCCTGTGTGTTACTCCAGGACTAATCTCTGTCACTGTGTCCCTGTGTGTTACTCCAGGACTAATCTCTGTCACTGTGTCCCCGTGTGTTACTCCAGGACTAAGCTCTGTCACTGTGTCCCTGTATGTTACTCCAGGACTAATCTCTGTCAATGTCCCTGTGTGTTACTCCAGGACTAATCTCTGTCAATGTCCCTGTGTGTTACTCCAGGACTAATCTCTGTCACTGTGTCCCTGTGTGTTACTGAAGGACTAATCTCTGTCACTGTGTCCCTGTGTGTTACTCCAGGACTAATCTCTGTCACTGTGTCCCTGTGTGTTACTCCAGGACTAATCTCTGTCAGTGTGTCCCTGTGTGTTACTCCAGGACTAATCTCTGTCACTGTGTCCCTGTATGTTACTCCAGGACTAATCTCTGTCAGTGTGTCCCTGTATGTTACTACAGGACTAATCTCTGTCACTGTGTCCCTATGTGTTACTCCAGGACTAATCTCTGTCAGTGTGTCCCTGTATGTTACTCCAGGACTAATCTCTGTCACTGTGTCCCTGTGTGTTATTCCAGGACTAATCTCTGTCACTGTCTCCCTGTGTGTTATTCCAGGACTAATCTCTGTCAGTGTGTCCCTGTATGTTACTCCAGGACTAATCTCTGTCACTGTGTCCCTGTGTGTTACTCCAGGACTAATCTCTGTCAATGTCCCTGTGTGTTACTCCAGGACTAATCTCTGTCAATGTCCCTGTGTGTTACTCCAGGACTAAACTCTGTCACTGTGTCCCTGTGTGTTACTCCAGGACTAATCTCTGTCACTGTGTCCCTGTGTGTTACTCCAGGACTAATCTCTGTCACTGTGTCCCCGTGTGTTACTCCAGGACTAAGCTCTGTCACTGTGTCCCTGTATGTTACTCCAGGACTAATCTCTGTCACTGTGTCCCCGTGTGTTACTCCAGGACTAATCTCTGTCACTGTGTCCCCGTGTTTTACTCCAGGACTAATCTCTGTCACTGTGTCCCTGTGTGTTACTCCAGGACTAATCTCTGTCAATGTCCCTGTGTGTTACTCCAGGACTAATCTCTGTCACTGTCCCTGTGTGTTACTCCAGGACAAATCTCTGTCACTGTGTCCCTGTGTATTACTCCAGGACTAATCTCTGTCACTGTGTCCCTGTGTGTTACTCCAGGACTAATCTCTGTCACTGTGTCCCCGTGTGTTACTCCAGGACTAAGCTCTGTCACTGTGTCCCTGTGTGTTACTCCAGGACTAATCTCTGTCACTGTGTCCCCGTGTGTTACTCCAGGACTAATCTCTGTCACTGTGTCCCTGTGTGTTACTGAAGGACTAATCTCTGTCACTGTATCCCTGTGTGTTACTCCAGAACTAATCTCTGTCACTGTCCCTGCGTGTTACTCCAGGACTAATCTCTGTCACTGTGTCCCTATGTGTTACTCCAGGACTAATCTCTGTCAGTGTGTCCCAGTGTGTTACTCCAGGACTAATCTCTGTCACTGTGTCCCTATGTGTTACTCCAGGACTAATCTCTGTCACTGTCCATGTGTGTTACTCCAGGACTAATCTCTTTCACTGTGTCCCTGTGTGTTATTCCAGGACTAATCTCTGTCACTGTGTCCCTGTGTGTTACTCCAGGACTAATCTCTCTCAGTGTGTCCCTGTATGTTACACCAGGACTAATCTCTGTCACTGTGTCCCTATGTGTTTCTCCAGGACTAATCTCTGTCAGTGTGTCCCTGTATGTTACTCCAGGACTAATCTCTGTCACTGTGTCCCTGTGTGTTATTCCAGGACTAATCTCTGTCACTGTCTCCCTGTGTGTTATTCCAGGACTAATCTCTGTCAGTGTGTCCCTGTATGTTACTCCAGGACTAATCTCTGTCACTGTGTCCCTGTGTGTTACTCCAGGACTAATCTCTGTCAATGTCCCTGTGTGTTACTCCAGGACTAATCTCTGTCAATGTCCCTGTGTGTTACTCCAGGACTAATCTCTGTCACTGTCCCTGTGTGTTATTCCAGGACTAAACTCTGTCACTGTGTCCCTGTGTGTTACTCCAGGACTAATCTCTGTCACTGTGTCCCTGTGTGTTACTCCAGGACTAATCTCTGTCACTGTGTCCCCGTGTGTTACTCCAGGACTAAGCTCTGTCACTGTGTCCCTGTATGTTACTCCAGGACTAAGCTCTGTCACTGTGTCCCTGTGTGTTACTCCAGGACTAATCTCTGTCACTGTGTCCCTGTGTGTTACTCCAGGACTAATCTCTGTCAGTGTGTCCCTGTGTGTTACTCCAGGACTAATCTCTGTCACTGTGTCCCTGTATGTTACTCCAGGACTAATTTCTGTCAGTGTGTCCCTGTATGTTACTACAGGACTAATCTCTGTCACTGTGTCCCTATGTGTTACTCCAGGACTAATCTCTGTCAGTGTGTCCCTGTATGTTACTCCAGGACTAATCTCTGTCACTGTGTCCCTGTGTGTTATTCCAGGACTAATCTCTGTCACTGTCTCCCTGTGTGTTATTCCAGGACTAATCTCTGTCAGTGTGTCCCTGTATGTTACTCCAGGACTAATCTCTGTCACTGTGTCCCTGTGTGTTACTCCAGGACTAATCTCTGTCAATGTCCCTGTGTGTTACTCCAGGACTAATCTCTGTCAATGTCCCTGTGTGTTACTCCAGGACTAAACTCTGTCACTGTGTCCCTGTGTGTTACTCCAGGACTAATCACTGTCACTGTGTCCCTGTGTGTTACTCCAGGACTAATCTCTGTCACTGTGTCCCCGTGTGTTACTCCAGGACTAAGCTCTGTCACTGTGTCCCTGTATGTTACTCCAGGACTAATCTCTGTCACTGTGTCCCCGTGTGTTACTCCAGGACTAATCTCTGTCACTGTGTCCCCGTGTTTTACTCCAGGACTAATCTCTGTCACTGTGTCCCTGTGTGTTACTCCAGGACTAATCTCTGTCAATGTCCCTGTGTGTTACTCCAGGACTAATCTCTGTCACTGTCCCTGTGTGTTACTCCAGGACAAATCTCTGTCACTGTGTCCCTGTGTATTACTCCAGGACTAATCTCTGTCACTGTGTCCCTGTGTGTTACTCCAGGACTAATCTCTGTCACTGTGTCCCCGTGTGTTACTCCAGGACTAAGCTCTGTCACTGTGTCCCGGTGTGTTACTCCAGGACTAATCTCTGTCACTGTGTCCCTGTGTGTTACTGAAGGACTAATCTCTGTCACTGTGTCCCTGTGTGTTACTCCAGAACTAATCTCTGTCACTGTCCCTGCGTGTTACTCCAGGACTAATCTCTGTCACTGTGTCCCTATGTGTTACTCCAGGACTAATCTCTGTCAGTGTGTCCCAGTGTGTTACTCCAGGACTAATCTCTGTCACTGTGTCCCTATGTGTTACTCCAGGACTAATCTCTGTCACTGTCCCTGTGTGTTACTCCAGGACTAATCTCTTTCACTGTGTCCCTGTGTGTTATTCCAGGACTAATCTCTGTCACTGTGTCCCTGTGTGTTACTCCAGGACTAATCTCTCTCAGTGTGTCCCTGTATGTTACTCCAGGACTAATCTCTGTCACTGTGTCCCTATGTGTTTCTCCAGGACTAATCTCTGTCAGTGTGTCCCTGTATGTTACTCCAGGACTAATCTCTGTCACTGTGTCCCTGTGTGTTATTCCAGGACTAATCTCTGTCACTGTCTCCCTGTGTGTTATTCCAGGACTAATCTCTGTCAGTGTGTCCCTGTATGTTACTCCAGGACTAATCTCTGTCACTGTGTCCCTGTGTGTTACTCCAGGACTAATCTCTGTCAATGTCCCTGTGTGTTACTCCAGGACTAATCTCTGTCAATGTCCCTGTGTGTTATTCCAGGACTAAACTCTGTCACTGTGTCCCTGTGTGTTACTCCAGGACTAATCTCTGTCCCTGTGTCCCTGTGTGTTACTCCAGGACTAATCTCTGTCACTGTGTCCCCGTGTGTTACTCCAGGACTAAGCTCTGTCACTGTGTCCCTGTATGTTACTCCAGGACTAATCTCTGTCACTGTGTCCCCGTGTGTTACTCCAGGACTAATCTCTGTCACTGTGTCCCCGTGTGTTACTCCAGGACTAATCTCTGTCACTGTGTCCCTGTGTGTTACTCCAGGACTAATCTCTGTCAATGTCCCTGTGTGTTACTCCAGGACTAATCTCTGTCACTGTCCCTGTGTGTTACTCCAGGACTAATCTCTGTCACTGTGTCCCTGTGTGTTACTCCAGGACTAATCTCTGTCACTGTGTCCCTGTGTGTTACTCCAGGACTAATCTCTGTCACTGTGTCCCCGTGTGTTACTCCAGGACTAAGCTCTGTCACTGTGTCCCTGTGTGTTACTCCAGGACTAATCTCTGTCACTGTGTCCCCGTGTGTTACTCCAGGACTAATCTCTGTCACTGTGTCCCTGTGTGTTACTCCAGAACTAATCTCTGTCACTGTCCCTGCGTGTTACTCCAGGACTAATCTCTGTCACTGTGTCCCTATGTGTTACTCCAGGACTAATCTATCTCACTGTGTCCCAGTGTGTTACTCCAGGACTAATCTCTGTCACTGTGTCCCTATGTGTTGCTCCAGGACTAATCTCTGTCACTGTGTCCCTATGTGTTACTCCAGGACTAATCTCTGTCACTGTGTCCCTATGTGTTACTCCAGGACTAATCTCTGTCACTGTGTCCCAGTGTGTTACTCCAGGACTAATCTCTGTCACTGTGTCCGTATGTGTTACTCCAGGACTAATCTCTGTCACTGTGTCCCCATGTGTTCCTCTTTGATTGCTTTTCTCCACGTATTTATGTGTAACTTCATTTACAGAGTGCAACACTTTCTGAGCCCAAGTTATCGCTGCATCCCTTTGGAATCAGGCCACAGTCTTCTGTCCTTCAGTTTTGTTGGTAACTTTTTTGGTCCCATTTCTCCTTTCCCTTTCCCAGTTTGCTCAGTGTTTTATGAAACTCCAGTCGTGTGTATCAGAAATATGAAGTAACTGAGGAAACTCACGTCTGTTTGAATGGGAACTCTTCCTTCCAGGATCATCTGTAACTCTCTCTTTTTCTTTTTCCAATTCACTCTCTTTGTCTGATCAGGGTTCATCACATTCCATCCAGCAGAATCCCAAAATTTTATCTTCCCTGCTCTGTAGGACCTCAGCTGTGAATTTTCAAAAATATGTACATTTTTATGGCTTCTTTGATGATGAGAGATGTCCTGTGTAATTTAGGACACACGACAGCCAACGTTCACACAGCAAGATCCCATAAACAGCAGAATGGTGAGAAACAGAGTATTTGCTTTTGCTTTGTTGGATGACAGCACAAAATACAGATCGGGACACGGAGCACGGCCTTCCTTTCCCTCAGTGATGGGATATCCCAGGACCCAGGGGAATTCCATTTCCCTCACTGCCATGGGACTGTTTACATCCCCGTCAGAGGGCAGATGAATCATTGGTGTATGGACCCTGAGACACTCTGACTGCAGTAAATATATCCAGGATTACTGTGTTTAAATCTCTGGATTCCTCTTTCAATCTGCAGACTTCCAGTTCACTGAGGAAATCAGATTAATACAGACAGTCTGGGGTGAGAGAAACAGAATGTGGAGGATACTCGACAGATCAGGCAGCATCCATGGAGAAAGGAACCGGGAATGTTCTCAAGAGAATGAAACTGGAGAATGCCTGCAAGATGGCTTTTTAGAGTAATGTGGTTGACATCACTTGAGATTAGGTGTTCTGAAATTAATCGGACTTTATTAAGAACTTTATGGTAAAAGACCCTTAAGAGGCAGTGTTCATAAGATGATTGAATTCACCCTGATGTTTGAGAGAGAGAAATTAAAATAAGATGTATTAGTATTACAGTGGAGCAAAGGGAATTACAGTCAGCCCTCCTTATCTGAGAGGGATTGGTTCTGGGACTCCTCGCGGATACCAAAATTCGCGGATGCTCGTCCCTTATTCAACCTGTCTCAATGACGTGGATCTTAGGACCCAGCGGAACCCCAGACTATATTTAACCTGTCTCAGTGCGATGGACATTAGGACCCAGCAGCAGAGATCTGAATCCACAGTGTTTCTGTTCATGAAAATAATCACGATAATGATAGAAAATAAAGCGCAAGGTTTCCGGTGACGTCATTGTCGAGAATGGCAGCTTAAGTCACTAGCTCCTCCGGAAAAACGTGTATTAAGCCCTGTTAACTCATCAAATATAGTATTTTTCAAAAAATATTTGAACTGAAAAGAGGGGCAAGAATGGGGAAAAAGAATGGAAATAAAAAACAGCGACACTGTGGAGACTGCGGCCGAGAGGAGTGCAGCGAGCGGCTCTCCTACCCGACCGCGTGCTAGCGAGGTGGACGCTGGACCTCGTTCAGGCGAAGCGACGAATATGATCGAAATCCTGAAAGAGATAAGGGAGTTTCAGAAAGAAATAAAGCAGCAGGTCCATGATATTAGGTCAGAGCTCGCCGGCGTCAATCAAAAAATAGCGGTGGCAGGGACTTGAATTGAGAACGTGGAAGATCACTTTCAAAATGTGGAACGGATTCTGAGTAAGACAATAAAAATATTACATCACCAAGAAGGTAAACTGCTTGACCTGGAGGGAAGATCATGGCGGAATAATATCAGAATCTACAACGTTCCCGAAGGAGCGGAGGGCTTGTCTATGACGGAGTTTGTCGGAAAGTTACTGCTGGACGCGTTGGATCTTCCCTCAGCTATGGAGCTGGAAGTCGAAAGAGCCCATCGTGCGCTCATCCTGAAAACTACCCGGGATAGAAAGCTACGCTCAATAATAATAAAATTCCTTCGGTACAGCACCAAGGCAGAGATTCTATGAAGGGCCTGGGGTAAGAAGAGAGTGTTTTTAGATGATAAATTAACATATTTCGACCAAGATTACCCCCCGCGGTCCTCCAGAAATGCAAAGAATACTCTGAAGTAAAGTGAGTACTAAAGCAAAATAAGATTAGATTTCAAACTCTGTACCTGGCTAAACTTCGACTGTTTTATGACAACGGGACGCGGTTGTACCAGACGTTGGAAGAGCGACTACAGACATGAAGGCCAGAGGGTTGCCCGTCAGCATGACCAAAAAGAGGGAAAGCCTGGCTGAGGAATTATCCCGCTCCGCTTGGGAAATAGTGCGAGAATTGAGAAGGCAGGAGATGGGAGGAGGCCGAGAGAAATATATCAGGAAGAGACCGGGAGTTTCCCAAAGACAGTCCTCACCCCCTTCAGAAGAGCCATAAGGTTTGGCTAACTTTAAAAATGTTGAGAAGCTAAACAGAAGCAAAAGTAGACGGTGATATACCCATCTCAAGAAATACTTATTATAATGTGGATTTTATATTACTTAGTTGTTATTCTTTATTTGTTCACTTACTCCTTTTTCCCCACCAAAATGAGTATATATGTGTGCATATATGTGTATGTAATATATATGTATGTGTGTATATATATATATATATATATATATATGTGTGTGTGTGTGTGTGTGTGTGTGTGTGTGTGTGTGTCTGTGTGTGTGTATATTTGTGTGTGTGCATATATATATATGTATTTATAGCAGTACACAGGGAAACCTTTTCTGTGTAATGGATTTGTTCACTGACTTTTATGAATACTGCAATTGGGGCCCTCAACTCACAAGTAGGAGGGGTTATCCCCCACAGCTAGACATTTCCTCTAGCTCAACGCAGGGTCATCTACAAGAGACCTCAGCCTTGGAATCACACATTCGTTGCTATTTTTGTTATTATTTGCGCTTCTTGGTTCTTATTTGTTCAGGGAGTAGATTCATTAAGTTTTACTCTAATTTCAATGATACATTGACAGATAAATACAGATGGCTAAGGACAAGGTAAAATTCATTTCTTTTAATGTCAATGGGCTATTAAACCCAATCAAACGTGACAGAATTTTATCCAAAATGAAAATAGAACAAGCACGTGTAGTATATTTACAGGAAACTCATTTAAGTGATAATGAGCATAAAAAACTAAAGAGAATGGGCTTCACTAACCTGTTTCTCTCCTCATATAAATTAGGACATAGGAGAGGAGTTGCTATTCTTAACTTAAGTAAGCTAAATTTTGAAAAAGTATTTGAAATGGGAGATAAAGAGGGCAGATATATTCTGGTAAGGGGGAATATAGATGGAAATTCAGTTACTCTATTGAATATATATGCACCCCAGGAAGTGATATTGGTTTCTTTCAGAAAATTACTGATATTATTGTAGCAGAAACAGAAGGTCTCCTGATATGATATGTGGGGGAGACTTAAATTTACAATTACAACCAAATTTAGATTCTTCCAATAGAAAAACCTATGAAACAAAATCTTTACATGAGAAAGTTAATACACTTTTTGAGGATGTTGGTTTAATTGATATATGGAGGGGCCTTTTCCCTGACAGAAGGGATTACACTCATTATTCTGCTCTCCATTCTGTATATACAAGAATAGATTATTTAATAACATTTGGAAAAGACAAAATAAACACCTGTGGAATTGGGATAATAGTTGTAAGTGACCATGCACCTATATATTTATCTGTTGATTTTGACCTACAACCAAAGAATACTATTTGGAAACTAAATTCAAGTCTACTCAATGATCTGTACTTTAAGGAACAAATTAAAAAAGAAATTGGTCTCTACTTAGAATTTAATGATAATGGAGAGGTTTCACCTCCCATTTTATGGGATACTCTGAAGGCTGCCAAAGAGCGAAAATTATAGCCTTATCTTCATATAAAAAATAAGGAATAAAACATTTGAGGAATGACAAAATAGGCTGAAGGAACTAGAGAAAAAACACAAATTGAATTTGGTACAGGATACATTAGAGGAAATTAAAAGAATTAGGAATGAAATAAATAATTTGGCTATGCAAGAAATCAGGAAAAACAATGTTTCTGAAACAGAGGCAGTATGAAAGTGGATCAAAATCTATGAAAATACTGGCGTGGAAACTGGAAAAAAAATTAGTAGAAAATACAATTCATAGAATTGGGGACCCAAGAACAAAAATGATAAAAAATAAGCTCAGTGAAATTCAAGAAGCTTTTGAAGTGTTTTATAAAACTCTCTATTCCAAAGCTCCAGGGGGAAGCATAACCCAAATTGGCACCTTCTTGAATTCTCTAGAGTTACCCACTTTAAGCGAAGAACAAAATAGAATGATGACTGCTGACATAACTGAAGTTGAATTAAAAGCTGCAATTAGTAGGCTTAAATTAAGCAAGTCACCAGGATCAGATGGGTATACGGCAGAGTGGCACAAAGAATTTAAAAATGAGTTAATTCCTGTTTTATTCCCCACACTGAACTGGGCTCTAAAAAAGGCACAAATGCCACCCAGTTGGAAGGAAGCGATAATCTCAGCTATACCGAAAGAAGGCAAGGATAAAATGGAATGTGGGTCATTTAGACCAATATCCGTTCTTAATGTAGATTATAGGTTATTTACCTCCATCATGGCCAAACGATTAGAGGAGTTTCTACCCATACTGATACATAACGATCAGACAGGTTTTATACAACAGTGCCAGAGACAAGACAATATACGAAGGACACTTCACATTATGGATCATATACAAAAAAATAAAATCGAAGCAATAGTGATAAGTGTGGATGCTGAAAAAGCATTTGATTCAGTTAATTGGAATTTTCTTTACAGAGTTTTACATAGTTTTGGTTTCCAAGACACAATTATTAAAATTATACAGACACTATATGACAACCCTACTGCTAGGATTAAAATCAATGGACATTTATCAAAAAGTCTTATGCTAGAAAGGGGCACAAGACAGGGTTGTGCATGGTCACCACTACTCTTCATGTTATATCTGGAACCATTAGCTCAATACATCAGACAAAATGAAGATATCAGGGGAATTGCTATTAAAGGAACAGAGCATAAATTGGCTTGTTACGCAGATGATATTTTGATCTATCTAGGACAACCAACATACTCTTTACCTAAATTGATGCAATCCTTTGAACAATATGTTCAATTGTCGGGATACAAGATCAACATAGATAAAACCCAATTACTTTCATATTACTATAGCCAACCAAGAGAAATTGAAAGTCGATACTCCTGGGCATGGCACACAGAGTCTTTCAAATATTTGGGCATAATTATGCCAAAAGATTTGGCAAAATTATCAGAATGTAATTATCAGCCTTTATATAAAAAATTACGGAAGATGTGGCAAGATGGAACCTGATTCCTTTTTTCAGTCTCAGGTCAAGGACTGAGTCTTTTAAAATGAATATACTGCCCAGACTGTTATATCTCTTTCAGACCCTACCAATAGAGATTAATCAAAATCAATTCAATGAATGGAACAAGATGTTATCAAGGTATATTTGGCAGGGTAAAAGACCTAGAGTTTGACTCAAAACTTTGCAATTATCAAAGGAAAAGGAGGGATGGGGTCTACCTTCACTTAGAGATTATTATCCTGCAGCACAGTTGAGAGCTGTGATATGTTGGTGCAACCCATCATATGACGCTCAATGGGAAAACATTGAGGAGTGGGTACTTCCCATCCCCATACAAGCAATTTTGGCTGATAACAACCTGCAAAGGTACATAAACACTATTGATAACCCATGGGTGAAATTGACTCTTAAAATATGGAAAACTACTATAAAAGAATATAATCTAGAGGGAGATATTGCAATTCTTAAATGGTGTGCATATGACTCAGATTTTACTCCAAATAAATTGGATGCTAGATTTAAGGACTGGACAGCTAAAGAAATAACAGTTCTTTGCAACATAATGAAAGAAGGAACACTGTTCAGTTTTGAAATGCTTAAAGAGAAACACTTATTAGAGAAACAAGATTTTTACTGGTATTTACAGATGCGACAATATGTTAATAAGATGCTTAAAAATGTAACCAATGCAAGTACATGCTTGATAGAGCTCTTTAGAAAAGCATATAATTCGGATAATGGTAGTAGCATCATTTCAAGCATGTGTAAGGGGTTGTCAAATCTTTTAAGACATTCGACTTCATACATTAAAACAAAATGGGAGAAGGAAGGAGGGATAATTATATCTGAGGAAGAATGGACAATAATATGGAGATATCAATGGAAGTGAACCAGTTCACAGAAATGGAGGGAGTTTGGATGGAAAAACGTGATAAGATATTTTATTACACCCTCTCAGAAATCCCATTATGACAATAACCTTCCTGTTTGCTGGAGAAATTGTGGAAATCAAAATGTAAATCATTATCATATTTTTTGGGAAATCCCTGTTATCAAAAACTATTGGAGGGGGATACACAATGCCCTACAAGACATCTTTAAATATGAAATACCCTTAGAGAGTAAGATGATAAATTTTGGATATATACCTCAAGAAAGGTTGAAAAGAGATAAATATTTAATGAATATACTGTTGGTGGCTGGTAAAAAGACTCTTTCTAGGAAATGGTTATCGGAGGAGAGCCCAACTTTAAATACATGGATGGAAATTACAATGGACATTTACAAAATGCAGAAGATAACAGCATCTGTTAATCATAAGCTGGAACAATTTGATTCATACTGGGAAAAATGGTTTAACTATAGACCTCATAGGCCTGATTTTATTCTCACAAATCAATATGTTGTAAAAAAAAGATCACTCCCTATTTGGACATAGTTCTTTCCTTTTGCTTGTTTTTTCTTTCTACTCTTTTCTATAAGTGTGTATCTCAGATAAATACTTTGTGGAGATTTGTGATATATATGTACAATGTCTGAAATACATCTTATGGAAATGTTTGTTTGATGATGAACTTCAATAAAAAAATAAATTACAAACAAAAGAAAGTAAAGCGGAAATAATGAAGCGATCGGAAAGAGGTGAAACGCCATCAGTCACTGGAAAAGTGTTAGGCTACATCGGTCAACGATCGGAACAATTTTAAAGGATAAAGTGAGAAAGGCTCTACCCCGATGAAAGCTACAATTATTACTAAGCAACGCAGTGGTTTAATTATTGGGTTTTGGGGTTTGGGGTTTTTGATCCTCACATCAACCCAGCATGGTGCAGAGCGCACTTGGGAGCGATCTATCACTAGATCGAACTCGGGAATTTCCATTCCTGAGCCGAGCGCTAAAACATACGTTCTCAAGTGTTTTATATGCATAGAAAGGTAAAATATGTACTATACACTCAGACAAACGTTTGACTGACGCTAAATAATACCGGATGTACCTGTTCTGACTTACTTCATAAGAACTTCCGATTTTTTTCGATCCCGATCCACGATAACCCACACACATCCTCCTGTATACTTTAAATCATCTCTGGATTACTTATAATACCTAATACAATGTAAATGCTATGTAAAATAGTTGTTATACTGCATTGTTTAGGGAATAATGACAAGAAAAAAAGTCTGTACATGCTCGAACAAGTGCTGGAAGAGCACTTCCGGGTTTTTGTGATTCGCGGCTGGTTGAATTCGTGCTTGCGGAATTCGCGGATAAGGAGGGCCGACTGTACAGAGGCATGAGAGAGGAGCTAGCCAAAGTTATTGGAAGGGGGACATGAGCAGGGATAATGGCACGTCAGCCATGGCTGGAGTTTCTGAGAGTAATTCAAAATATGCAGGATAGACTCATCCCAAAGAAGACGTACATCAAGTGGGGAGGTAACGGGATAACTGTAACTTACAGGGACTGTCAAAGACAACAGAAAAGCAAAAGAGAGAGCACATATTATAGCAAAAAACTCACAGGAAGTTAGAGGTTTGGGAAGATTTTCAAAATCAACAAAAGGAAACTGAGAAGTTGTAACTTCAAGCAAGTTACCAGGAATGTGATGGAGGCAAAGCAGTGGATTTGTTTACATAACAATTGAAAAGGTCCTTCATGGGAGGTTGGTCAAGAAGGTCCAGTTGCTTGGAGATCAAGATGAGATAGTAAATTGGATTAGACATTGGATTTGTGGGAGAAGCCAGAGAACGGTAGTAGCTGGTTGCCTCGCTGGAGCCCTGTGACTAGTGGTATGCTGCAGGAACCAGTGCTTGGTCCATTGTTGTTTGTCATCTGTATCAATGATCTGTATGATAATGTGGTTAACTGGATCAGCAAATTTGCAGATGACACCAAAATAGGGGAATAGTGGACAGTGAGAAAGGCCAATGTGGCTTTCACACTGATCTGTATCAGCCGGAAAAATATGTTGAAAAATGGCAGATGGAATTTAATGCAGACAAGAGTGAGGTATTACACTTTGGTAGGACCAACCAGTGTAACTCTTACACAGGGAACGGTCAGACAGGGAGGAGTGTGGTGGAATAAAGGGATCTGGAAATACAGGTCCATAATTCATTGAAAGTGGTGTCACAGGTAGTTAAGGTTGTAAAGAAGGCTCTTGGCATATTGGCCTTCATAAAGCAATGGATTGAGTATGGAAGATGGGATGTTGTGTTGACATTGTACATCATGTTAGTGAGGTCTAATTTGGAAGAGTACAGACAAAATTTACATGGATGTTGCCGGGTTTGCAGGATCTGAGTTATGTAGAGATTTAATAGGTTAGACTTTAGTCTTTGGAATGTAGAAGATTGAGAGGAGATTTGAGAAAGGTATACAAAATTATGAGGGGTATAGACAAATGCAAGCAGGCTTTTTCCACTGAGGGTCGGGGGAAACTTCAACTAGAGGCCATGGGTTAAGTGTGAAATGTGAAAAGTTTAAGCAGGACATGAGGGAAACTTCTTCACTCAGAGTGTCACGAGAGTATTCAAAAAGCTGCCAGCACAAGTGGTGCATGCAAGCTCAGTTTCAATGTTTAGGAGAAGTTTGGATTGGCACATGGATCATAGGGATATGGAGGACTATGGTCCTGGTGCAGGTCGATGGGGGTAGGCAGTTTAAATGGGTCAGCCTAGACTGGATGGGCCAAAAACCTCGTTTCTGTGTTATGGCTCTGACTTTAACTGAAAAAGCCTTTAGGATAGAAAAGATTAAATAAGAAGATAAGCTATCCAGTAATATAAAAAGGATATGAAAGAATTTTTCAGATATATAGAGTCAAAGAGATGCAAGAGTAGATATTAAATAGCTGGAAAATAATGCTAGAAAGGTAGAAATGGGGAACACAGGAATGGCTTCACTGTGTGTCACGTACCCCATGACCAGGTTACTGAACCAGCAGAAATGGAACACTACGTTGGAGTCTGGTATCACTTTAATAGTGTTTATTAGTAAACTAAGTAATACAGTACTATAAAATGCAAATATATGAAACAGGATAGCATGATATATACAGACGTGTGGAAATAGGAATCAAAACCAGGCTCTATCGAAGTCTAGGGGTAAATGGATAGTCTTAAGATGGTGCAGAGTTCAGTTCAGTTTAGTTTAGATCGAGGTAGTTCTAGTGTAACATTGGAGAGAGAGAGAGAGGGATGATGTAGTATTATGGCTTCTTCACTAATTGTTTACTTTGCTCCAAGGACACTCACTTTGCCTGCTCGTGTGGATTCCTGCTGAGACAGCAAGGCGGGACCAGGTGATGGACAGCTGATGGATGGCCGGTACCCCGTCAGGGGAGATAAAAAGCAAGTCTGCTGAGACACAAGCAGACGCACCATGGGACACTGAAAGAGTGTTGTGCACCCACAGGAAGGTGGGGGGTTTGGAGATTCGATCCGGGGGAATCGATCAGAGGCTCAGTGTGTGAAGGCAGTCCGGTGGGGGCTTGTGTGTGTGTCCATCCTCGCCTGGGTGACAGGCCTACCATTGAAGATCGGTTATGACTGGTACAGAGGGGTCACAGTCGGTGACCACAACAGGACAAGAAGACAACGGAAAGTTTGACTGCAACTGCATCATCTCTCTCTCCACACCCCACCAATGGTACACCAGCAACTACCTCGACCTAAACTAAACTGAACTGAACTGAACTCTGCATCATCTTAAGACTATTCATTTACCCCTAGACTGTGAAAGAGCTTGGTTTTGGTTCCTATTTCCACACGTCTGTATATATCATTGCTAACCTGTTTCATATATTTGCATTTTATAGTACTGTATTACTTAGTTTACTAATAAACACTATTAGTTACAGTAATACCAGACTCCAACGTGTATTCCATTTCTGCTGGTTCGGTAACCCAGTCACGGGGTACATGACATGTGGAAGACACCAGCAATATGCCAGAAATGCTAAAGTGTCAGGGACAGGAGTGAGAGTAAGAAGGTGCTCGGGAGGTGGAGAGGTCTGAAGGTAGACGTAATGTAGACCAGAGGAATTGCAGCCCAGAGTTCTGAAATGGGGACCTGAAGAGATTGTGGAGGCAGTCACTGGTAGTGATTTGAAGAAACACTCAATTCTAGCATGATTCTGGAGGAGTGAAAATTTGCAAATGTCACTCCATACACCCACTCTTCAAATCTTAAACTTCAAAGTTCAAAGTACATTTATTATCAAAGTATGTGTGGCGACCCACTTCCCAGCGCACTCGAACCGGCTCACAAACTGGCGCGGGCCGGCATTGAGGCCGGTCCCAAAGAGGGCGCCAAGTCTGCTTCACCAGCAAGGGGAAAAGCCCACGCGTGGGACGGGACTGTGAATACGAGCCCCCTACAGTATTCCCGTCCGGGGAGGGCGGGAACAGGAAGGCTTTAAAGCGAGGCCGGGAAGTTTGAATAAACCTCTTTTGCAACTGCAGCTCACCGACTGCGTGTCGTTAATTCAGCGCTGTGTGTAGCACACCACTACAATTGGTGACCCCGACGGCCCAAACGATATTTGGGCTGAAGTTGAACGACGCCGCATCTGTTCATGCAGTTTCGTTAAAACTGCCAAGCTTCTGGACGCTGCGACCTCACCTGTGGTTCCAGCAAGCAGAAGCCCAATTCCACGTTCGGCAGCTGACCTCGGATGACACACATTACTACTACGTGGTGAGCTCCCTCGACCAGGACACAGCGACCCAGGTTGAGGAGTTCATACAGTCGCCCCCGGAGGACGGCAAATACACAGAATTCAAAGCCCTGCTCATAAGGACTTTCGGACTCTCATGGCGCGAGCGAGCTGCCGGCTTACTGCACCTGGATGGTTTGAGGGACAGAACTCCATCGGCTTTAATGAATGAGATGTTGTCTCTGGCCAGAGGACACAAGCCCTGCCTCATGTTTGAGCAGGCATTCCTGGAAATGCTTAAACATGCCCGAGGACATAAGCCTGCTGCTGTCCGACGCGGATTTCAGCGACCCCCGGAAGGTGGCAGCCCGGGCGGACTTGCTGTGGAACGCCAAGAAGGAGAGTGGGGTGTCCGTCACACAGATCACCCGGCCACCCTCCCAGCAGCAAACCAGACCAGGCCCGGCTGCAGAACCCACTAACCCCAGAGGCAGGGGTGAGGAGACCAATGAACAATGGTGCTTCTACCACCAGCGGTGGGGCGTAGAAGCTCGCCGCTGTAGCCCGCCCTGTAAGTTCCCGGGAAACGCCAGGGCCAGCCACTGCTGATGGCTACGGCGGCTGGCCATCGGGATAGCCTCCTGTATGTCTGGGACAAGCAGTCGGGACGCCGCTTTTTGGTTGACACCGGAGCCGAGATCAGTGTCTTACCTCCGACGAGTTACGACACCCGCAGCAGGGCACCGGGTCCCCCCCTGAGGGCCGTGAATGGCCTACGGCACCCGTACGGTGCGACTACAGTTCGGCTCCAGCCGGTTCACGTGGGACTTCACACTGGCCGCTGTAGCCCAACCGCTCCTGGGTGCGGATTTTTTGCGGTCTCACAGCCTGCTGGTCGACCTGCCGAGGCAGAGACTGGTTCACGCCGAGACCTTTCAGATGTTCTCCCTGGGTGAAGCCCAGTTGCCAGCCTCACACCTCGACTCCATCACGCTGTCCGACAACGACTTCACCAGAGTCCTGGCGGATTTCCCATCGGTTCTGGCACCGCAGTTCATGGCAGCCATGCCCAGACACGGCATACAGCACCACATCCCGACACAAGGACCACCCCTCCACGCCCGTGGTCGAAGACTTCCCCCGGACAAGCTCCGACTGGCGAAGGAGGAGTTCAAGAGGATGGAGGAATTGGGGATCATACGGCGGTCCGACAGCCCATGGGCCTCCCCCCTGCATATGGTGCCCAAAGCGACAGGGGGCTGGAGACCAAGCGGCGACTACCGCAGGCTAAACGAGACTACAACACCGGACCGCTACCCTGTGCCGCACATTCAGGACTTTGCAGCAAACCTGCACGGCGCACAGATCTTCTCCAAGGTAGACCTCATCCAGGGATACCATCAAATCCTGATGCATCTGGATGATGTCCCCAAAACGGCACTCAGCACCCCGTTCGGCCTAAAGAATGCCGCACAGACGTTTCAGCGGTTAATGGACGTGGTGGGACGTGACCTGGACTTCGCTTTCATCTATTTGGACGACATCCTCATTGCCAGCAGCAGTCGTCAGGAGCATCTGTCCCACCTCCGTCAACTCTACGCCTGACTGAGTGAATACGGCCTGACAATCAACCCGGCCAAATGCCAGTTCGGGCTCGACACCATCGTCTTCCTGGGCTACAGGATTACTAAAGATGGGGCAATCCCTCTGCCCGCCAAGGTAGACGCAGTCTGCCATTTCCCCCGACCCAACACAATCCAAGGCCTTCAGGAATTCGTGGGTATGGTGAATTTCTAACACCGCTTCCTCCCTTCAGCTGCCCGAATCATGCGCCCCCTGTTCGCCCTGATGTCGGGTCCGGGCAAGGACATTATCTGGGACGAGGAGTCCGCCGCCGCTTTCATTAAAACCAAAGAAGCCTTGACAAATGCCGCGATGCTAGTGCACCCCAGAACGGACGTCCCTACCGCCCTCACAGTGGACGCATCTAACACGGCAGTCGGTGGAGTACTGGAACAACTCATCGAGGGTTGCTGGCAACCCCTGGCGTTTTTCAGCAAACACCTGCGACCACCCAAGCTCAAATACAGTGCTTTCGACCGGGAACTGTTGGCGCTATACCTGGCAATCCGGCATTTCAGGTACTTCTTAGAAGGTAGGCCCTGCACCGCGTTCACGGACAACAAACCGCTTACCTTTGCGTTCACGAAAGCATCTGACCCCTGGTCGTCCCGCCAGCAGCGACATCTGTCCTACATCTCCGAATACACGATGGATGTCCGGCACGTCTCGGGAAAGGACAATGTCGTGGCGGACGCGCTCTCTCGCCCTAACATTCATGCCCTTTCCCAAGGGGTAGACTATGAAGCACTGGCAGAGGCACAGCAGGCAGATGAGGAGATCCCTAGTTACAGAACTGCAGTCTCCGGTTTGCAGCTCCAGGACCTCCCCGTCGGCCCAGGTGAGAGGACCCTACTCTGTGACGTCACCACCGGCCAACCCCGCCCCGTCATCCCGGCAGCCTGGCGGCGGCGCGTTTTCAACTCCATTCATAACTTAGCACACCCCTCCATCAGGACAACCATCCGGATGGTAGCCAACAGGTTCGTTTGGCACGGACTCCGCAAGCAGGTCAGTGAATGGGCCAAAACGTGCATGCACTGCCAAACAGCCAAGGTGCAGCGGCACATCAAAGCCCTGCCGCAGCAGTTCCACCCCACCCACCGGCGTTTCGACCACATTCCTGTGGATATCGTGGGCCCCCGCCAGTGTCGCGCGGAGCGTGGCACCTCCTGACTATCGTGGGCTGGTTCACAAGATACCCGCTCACCGACACCACCTCCGAATCTTGCGCCCAGGCACTGATCGCCACCTGGGTATCTCGCTTTGATGTACCGGCCCACATTACCTCCGACAGAGGCGCCCAGTTCACCTCCAGCCTCTGGTCAGCTATGGCCAGCCTTTTGAGGACACAGCTGCACCACACCACTGCCTACCACCCACAATTGAACGGCCTGGTGGAGCGTTTCCACCGTCACCTGAAGTCGGCTCTCATGGCCCACCTGAGAGGACCTAACTGGGTGGACGAGCTCCCCTGGGTCCTGCTCGGAATCTGCACGGCGCCCAAAGACGATCTGCTCACCTCGTTGGCCGAGTTGGTGTATGGCGCACCCCTGGTCGTCCCAGGAGAGTTCATACCAGCCCCAAGAGGGCAAGAGAAGAACCCGCAGCAGTCCTGGACAGACTACGCGAGAGGCTCGGCAACCTGGCCCCCGTACCCACTTCACAGCATGGGCAGAACCCGACCTGTGTACGCAAAGACCTGCTAAACTGTAAGTTCGTTTTTGTACGACGGGGCGGACATCGGGCACCGCTACAGCGGTCTTACGAGGGGCCGTTTACAGTGATCAGAAACAACGGGTCCACATTGGTGCTGGACATTGGGGGGGGAGAGGAGGTTTTCACGGTGGACCGACTCAAACCGGCCCATGTGGACGTGGCGCAGCCGGTCGAGATTCAGGCACCGCGGTGCAGAGGCAGACATCCCAAACAGAGGCTGATCCAGACTGAGGACATTGGGGGGTGTATCACCAGTACTGGGGGGGAGGGGGGGTTATGTGGCGACCTACTTCCCAGCGCGCGCCACATTGAGGCCAGTCCCAAAGAGGGCGCCAAGTCTGCTTCACCAGCAAGGGGAAAAGCCCGCGCGTGGAATGGGACTGTGAATACGCGCCCCCTACAGCATTCCCGCCCGGGGAGGGCGGGATCAGGAAGGCTTTAAAGCGAGGCCGCGAAGTTTGAATAAATCTCTTTTGCAACTGCAGCTCACTGACTTCGTGTCGTTATTGCAGCGCTGCGTGTAGCACACCGCTACATATGCATACTTTATACAACCTTGAGATTTGTTTTCTAACAGGCAGCCATGACACAAAGACACCCAAAAGAACCCATATTTAAAGAAGACCATTGACACCCAATGTGCAGAGAAAAACCACATCACGCAAACGATAACCACAAGCAAATTGCACTCTGAACCAAAGTCTGCAAAGAGAGATCCATAGTTCAGCACAGAGCCGAGTGGTGAAACAGTGATCTGAACTGGCCCTTCCCTCACCTCAGGCCCTGACACCCAAACATTTTCAATCTGATCTGGTGCTTAAATCAACGTCCAAACATCGAGTTCAATCATCTCAAAATGCTCGGGGCAGGGCCCCAGTGTCTTGATTTGGTCTGCACCTGAACTTCGCAATTCCACCCCCCCACTTAAATCTCCATCCAGGCATCAGGTTCAATTTGCCTCAGTACGGCCTGGGACCTGGACACCACTGTATCAATCTGTCTAATTTCTTCTGCAGGACCCCTGTTTCCCCAAAATGGCCTACCCCTCCAACTAAGTTCATATTGTCCACAGATCTGGCCACTAAGCCATTAATTCCGTCATCCAAATCATTGGCAAACTACATGAGAAGAAGCAATCCCAATATCGACCCTTTTGGAACACGACTAGTCACCGGCAGCCAACCGGGAAAAGCCCCATCTATTCCAATACTTTGCCTCCTGCCAGTCAGCCCATCTTCTGTCCATGCCAGTAACTCTCCTGTAATACCATAGGCTATTAACTTGTTTAACAGTTTCATGTGGGACTCCTTGTCAAAGACCTTCTGAAAATTTAAGTAAACAGCATCCACTGACTCTGCTTGTGTATCCTACCTGTTATTTCCTCAAAGAATTCCATCAGAATTGCCAGGTAAAATATCCCCTGACTTTGGCCTATTTTGTCCTGTGCCTGCAAGTGTATCAAAACCTTTTCCATAACAATGGAGTCTAGCATTTTCCCAACCACTGAACTCGGGCTAACTGGCCTATAATTTCTTGTCTTTTGCCCCCACCCTCCCTTCTTAATTCCCCAGCAAATTGTTCACTGGTTATCGGGACATGTATTTAAATGGCACCTCTCCCAGCCTCAGGATCTCCCAGGGTGCTCTCCACCCAATCGTTTGGAGTGAGGCTTGTTGGACCATTCACTGCCTCTGATGTGGACACTGGGGTACATCAGGGAGACAGAAAATGGGCAATGAATTCATGGTGAATACATCATCTTATACAGTCCGTGTGTTTATATTAAAGTGACGGCAGTGTGTGTACCTCTGGTGTGAGACACACGGGATTGTTTCCTGTCGGGACACAGGTTATGGTCGCTCCTCGTGGATCCAGAGCCGAGAGGAATGTGTTGATGATCGATGATTTCCCAGCCCCAACCAGGCCGAAGAGCAGGATGTTTATACAGCCTCCACAGCCCTCAGGAGGGTTGTAGTTACGCAAGTAGTCCCTCAGAGTGTTCAGATTCCTGACAAAGTCAGAGACAAGCATCAGCTGTCTGGGTGAAACGGGTTAACGAAAACATCACAGTTACCTGTGTCGGTTGGGATGACACACCGTGATTAAGGGAACCTACCGCTTGTCCATGGTTGGGAAGTGAAAACTGTCCTCCTTTGAAAAATCTGAAATGCAATATGAAAGCATTAATTTCTTTGTTTTACTCACGCAAGTGTGGTCTCAGTAACAGACTGAAGATAGAAACTTACCGCTTCCCATGTTTGGCGCCGTGTGTACACAGTAATCTGCGGAGAGTTGATTGCGATTTAGACTGCGCAAATCCAAGTATTTTTCTACCTTGCAGTTTCACTTTGCGACTGGTCAATGTGCGAACTTGGGCAGGATGCTCAATGTAAGGCAGGAACTAGTAAATAATTTTACAGTGACATCACGTGATGTTCATTCCGCTCTTCCTGTTCGTCCGGATCCAGAGACTCCTCCCAGGGCGAACACCTTACCTGTGAACAGCCCTTTACGTTTATAAGACTATGACCTTACCTTTACGTTAAATTGCAAACTACCATTAAAGTCAGAAGAAGAAGATAACACTATGTCCTCGCCACCCTCGGCCAGGAAACATGATGGGACTCTCCACCGGGAAAATTCTGTCCCGTTGTTCCACCGGGGAATGTTGCTGCCCTCCAGACCCCACATACCACCGAGTGAATTCCCATTCCTTCACCTTCCCTGTGAGTCTGGGGACACTGTGATCAGTCTCTTTGCCTCCTCCCCTGCCCAACACATCAGCTTCATCTTTGCTCCTTGATCAACCAACGTTGTCATAGTTCCCCATATCACTCAATCCCAGATGGAGAAGTGGCCTTCCCATGGGAGCAGTGGTTTTCCAGGGCCGTGTACTCAGCCTGGGAAAGGCATCAGGAGATGTAGGAGTCACTTCAGATGAGAAGTAGGAGAGGATTCTGGAAATAAATAACTCAAATTGATTTGTTCTTGTCTTGTAGTGGAAGGAATGGAGGCGGCTAATTAGTGAGATTGTTCTCCAATCTACATTTTGTGAAACATCTTGTGAACAGGAATCCATGGATCAAAGCACTGAAAAGTGGACACAGTGAGGCCCCTTCTGTTAATGTGCTGAATTGATGATCAAGATCAGATCATCGAACTTAAGACAGATGATCCTGCAGCGCAGGTAGAGATCGGCAGGTATGACTGTGGGCATTTTGTTACTGATAAAAGTTCATAGTTGAGAGCTGATTGCTCAATGATACACTGGTATTGAAAGGACAGACAGAGGGAGAAGTGTGGTACTGTTGGTAAAAAATGAAATCAAATCCTTAGAGAGAGGTAACATGGGATCAGAGGATGTGGGCTGAAGGGCTTGTATTGTGCTGTAGGTTTTCTATGTTTCTGTGATGTAGAATTTTTCTAGGTGGAGTTATGAAACTGAAAGGGTAAAAATACCCTGATGGGGGTTACATAAAGGCCTCTGAACATAGCCAAGATGTGTGATACAACTTACAATGGACAGTAGAAAGGGCAAGTCAACAGGGCAATGTTATGATATAGTCATGGGGGTTTTCAATATGTAAGTGGATCAGGAAAGTCAAATTGGTGCTGGATCCCAATAGAGAGAATGTGTAGAATGCCTACGAGATGGCTTTGCAAAGCAGCTTGTGTTGGACCCTCTAGAGGAAAGGTTATTCTGGATTGGGTGTTGTGTAATGAACCAGATTTGATTGGGGAGCACAAGGTAAAGGAACCCTTAGGAGGCAGTGATCATAGGGTGGTAGAATTCATCCTGCAATATGCAAGGGTGAAACTAAAGTCTGATGTGTCAGTATCACAGGGGAGTAAAGGGAATTATAGAGGCATGAGAGAGTGGCTGGTCAAAGTTGATTGGAATGGGACACTTCCAGGTATTGTGGCAGAACCGTGATGGCTGGAGTTTCTCAGAGCATTTCGGGAGGCACAGGATAGACACATCCCAAAGATGAAGATTTCTAAAGACAGGATGACACAACCGTAGCTGACAAAGGAAGTTAAAGACAACAAAAAAGCATAAAGAGGACATATAACACAGAATTATGCTGGGGATGTAGTAATTGGGGACAAAGAAATGACAGACAAACTGAAGAATCCTTTAGAACATAGAACAGTAAAGCACAGGAATGGGCCATTCAGCCCACAATGTTGTGGCAAACCAGCTTAAAAGCAAATCAAGAACACCCAAACACTGATCACTACAACCAACACTGTATCCATGACTCTCCATCTTCCTCATATCCATGTACCTATCCAAGCATCTCTTAAAATCCTCCAGCGTATCTGCCTCTGCCACCAAACCAGGCAGTGCATTCCAGACATCCATGACTCCTTGAGTTTTAAACTTACCCTGCATGTCCCCTTTGAACCTACCCCCTCTCACCTTCAATGACTGCCTCTGGAATTAGAAATTTTACCCTGGCAAACAGATACTCTCTGTCCACTCTATCTGTCCTTCTCATAATCTTGTAAACGTCCATCAGATGTCCCCTCGGCCTCTGGTGCTCCAGAGAGAAGAATGCAGGTTTATCCAGCCTCTCGTGGTAGCACATGGACTGTAAACCAGGAAGCATCCTGGTAAACCTCTTCTGGACCCTCTCCAAAGACTCAACATCCTTCTGAGAGTTGGCTGGTCAGAACTGCATCAGTCTTCACTGTGGAACACACTCACTAACAGTATGGTGGAAGTTTGAGAGTGTCAGGGGCAGAAGTGAGTGCAGTTGCTATTACTCGGGAGAAGGTGCTTCAGAAACTGAAAGGTCGAAGGTTGATAAATGCCAATCCACTCTTCAAGAAGGAAGGGAGGCAGAAGAAAGGAAAATGTGTGCCAGTTAGCTCAACCTAAGGGGTTGGGAAGGTATTACAGTCCCTTGTTAAGGATGAGATCTCAGGGTACTTGGAGGCACAGGTTAAAATAAGCCAAATAAGCATGGTCTCCTTAAGGGAAAATTGTGCCTGACTAATCTGTTGGAATTCTTTGAAGAAATAACAATCAGGAGAGACAATGTCGGTGGATGTTGTGCCCATGGATTTTCGGAAGGATTGTGACAAGTTGCCACACATGAGACTGCTTAGCAAACTCAGAGCCCATGGTAATAAAGGAAAGATGCAGGATTGGCTCATTGTCAGGAGACAAAGGGTGAGAATAAAGGGAGCCTGTTCTGGTGACTAGTGGTTAGTGTTAAAACCGCTTTGTTTTACTGTACGTCATTGATTTGGATGATGGAATTCCTGTGTTTGTGGCCGAGTTTGCAGGGCTTGCAAAGATGGGTGCGGTGGGGGCAGGTAGTGTTGAGGAATTAGTGAAGCCGCAGGTGGACTTAGACAGATTAGGAGAATGGGCAAAGAACTGGCAGATGGACTACAGTGTTGGGAAGTCTGTGATCATGCACTTTGGCAGAAAAATAAAAGCATAGACTGTTTTCTAACCAGGGAACAAATTCAAACATCTGAGGTGCAAAGGGACTGGGAGTCCTGGTGCAGGATTCTGTAAAGGTTATCTTGCGGGTTGAGCTGGTGGTGAGGATGGCAAATGCGATGTTAGGATTCATTTTGAGAGTTTTGGTCCTTTTATCTAGGAAAGGATGTGCTGATGTTAGAGAAGGTTCAGAAGAGGTTCACAAGAGTGATTCCAGGAGTGAAAGAGTTATTGTATGAGGAGAGTTTGATAGCTCTGCGTTTGTACTCACTGAAATTTAGAAGAATCAAGGGATATAGAACATAGAGCATAGAATAGCACAGCACAGTACAGGCCCTTCGGCCCACAATGTTGTGCCAACCCTTAAACTCTGCCTCCCATATAACCCCCCCCCCCCCCCCGCACCTTGAATTCCTCCACACACCTGTCTAGTAGTCTCTTAAACTTCACTAGTGTATCTGCCTCCACCACTGACTCAGGCAGTGCATTCCACGCACCAACCACTCTCTGAGTAAAAAACCTTCCTCTGATATCCCCCTTGAACTTCCCTCCCCTTGCCTTAAAGCCATGTCCTTTTGTATTCAGCAGTGGTGCCCTGGGGAAGAGGCATTGGCTGCCCACTCTATCTATTCCTCTTAATATCTTGTATACCTCTATCATGTCTCCTCTTATCCTCCTCTCCAAAGAGTAAAGCCCTAGCTCCCTTAATCTCTGGTCATAATCCATACTCTCTAAACCAGGCAACATCCTGGTAAATCTCCTCTGTACCCTTTCCAGTGCTTCCATATCCTTCCTATAGTGAGGCAACCAGAATTGGACACAGTACTCCAAGTGTGGCCTAACCAGAGTTTTATAGAGCTGCATCATTACATCGCGACTCTTAAACTCTATACCTCGACTTATGAAAGCTAACACCCCATAAGCTTTCTTAACTACCCTATCTACCTGTGAGGCAACTTTCAGGGATCTGTGGACATGTACCCCCAGATCCCTCTGCTCCTCCACACTACCAAGTATCCTGCTATTTACTTTGTACTCTGCCTTGGAGTTTGTCCTTCCAAAGTGTACCACCTCACACTTCTCCGGGTTGAACTCCATCCGCCACTTCTCAGCCCACTTCTGCATCCTATCAATGTCTCTCTGCAATCTTCGACAATCCTCTACACTTTCCACAACACCACCAACCTTTGTGTCATCTGCAAACTTGCCAACCCACCTTTCTACCCCCACATCCAGGTCGTTAATAAAAATCACGAAAAGTAGAGGTCCCAGAACCAATCCTGTGGGACACCACTAGTCACAACCCTCCAATCTGAAGGTACTCCCTCCACCACAACCCTCTGCCTTCTGCAGGCAAACCAATTCTGAATCCACCTGGCCAAACTTCCCTGATCCCATGCCTTCTGACTTTCTGAATAAGCCTACCATGTGGAACCTTGTCAAATGCCTTACTAAAATCCATGTAGATCACATCCACTGCACTACCCTCATCTATATGCCTGGTCACCTCCTAAAAGAACTGTATCAGGCTTGTTAGACACGATCTGCCCTTCACAAAGCCATGCTGACTGTCCCTGATCAGACCATGATTCTCTAAATGCCCATAGATCCTTTCTCTAAGAATCTTTTCCAACAGCTTTCCCACCACAGACGTAAGGCTCACTGGTCTATAATTACCCGGACTATCCCTACTACCTTTTTTGTACGAGGGGACAACATTCGCCTCTCTCCAATCCTCCGGTACCATTCCCATGGACAACGAGGACATAAAGATCCTAGCCATCTCTCATTGAAACCTATCAAATGCTAAAAGGCCAAGAGAGAGTGGATATGGATTGAATATAGTGGAGGACCAGAGGGCACAGCCTCAGAATAGAGGGACATCCATTTAGTACGGGGATGAGGAGGAATTTCTTTGGCTGGAGTGTGGTGAATCAGTAGAACTGACTACCACAGGTGGCTGTGGAGACAAAGTCATTAGCTGCATTTAAGGTGGAGATTGATAGGTTCTTGATTAGTCAGGGCAGGAAAGATTATTGGGAGAAGACAGGAAAATGGGATTGAGATAAAACATGGATCAGCCATGATAAAAATGGCACAGCAGACTCGATGGGCTGAATTGTTTTATTCTAATCCTGTGTCTAATGGCCCTAAATAGGGTTCTGCTGCTGTTGGACCCATGATGTGTTTTCAGGCCAATTGAGCAATCTGGTGCTTTGCTGTCTTCAGGGGAGTTCAGAGATGTTTTGAGCAAAGAGTGAAGCCTGGAGGCCAAGAAACCTGGAGATGGGATGTGAGCCCATCATTGACTCCACTTCTCACCGATCTCACTGATTAAAGTGTCGAGGAAGACTGAAATCAAAGAGGGTAAGAGGGGAAAGTGAGTGGGTATTCAGCACTGTCTGCCTGCATTTGGCCATTCTCTTTAACTGCTGCCAGAGGAGGGTACCTGCATTCGATCGTCTCTATCTCACTCTTGATTGCTGCTCTTGAAGGAACAGTGCTAGATTACTGATATGAGCTGAAAGTGAACATTCCTAGACTGCTTCGATGAATGTGGTTTCATGTGTTACATTCTCTGTTTATCACACATTTTCTCTTTGCCATTTGTGTGATTTATTCTGGTTTCTGTGCATTGGAGGTTTGATGTTTTTCTTTGAATGGATTCATGTTTTTCTGTGTTTCATGGCCGTCTGGAGAGGGTGAATCTCAGAGTTGTATACATACACACTTCAATAATAATTGTTCTTTCAGTCTTTCAATCTTATGGTCTTATTTCTAAACAAGAAGCTGTTTGTGAGATGTTCTCTGGTAAGATAGAACATTTATGAAGAGGGCAGTCTGTGTCTGTGATCTGAAGTTATTGAAAATAAATTACAATGGATTAAAAGATGTTACATTAGGATGTATGCTGGAAGATATAGTTGAAATGAAAATAGAAAACCAGAAACTGGCTGAGGAATTGTGCAAGAGAGAGTAAAAAGAGCTGGAGAGAGAGGATAGAGAATGGAATGCTGAGCGATCAGGGTCGGGTGAATTTGATACACGTGGATCAGATTCAGACTGAGTGAATGTGTGACAGGAGAAAAGGAAAGAAGAGTGTAAAAGGAAATATGGAAGCAGAGGAATGGAAAAGTCAGTGTCAGGATTTACGATTGCTATGAATGTCATTCAGAAATTGGCAGCGGAAAAGAAAGGCAGCGCCGATCACAACAAAACAGATCGAAAAGCCACAGAGTCACTCTCAGCTCAGAGAGAAGTGATACGAGCATTTGAGGGGAGGACTGCTGATGATAGTGATATCGACTGGGGTGACAGTGTATGAGACAACGCACTACAATAGTGAGAATGATTGGGGAAACGGCCTGTCTCCCTCTGGATCTGCTCAGGAGGAAGAGGAACCTTCAGCACCCACCGCCCCTATGTGACCTGCACTCACAGAGAAAGTTCAGGAGACACCAGTGCTAGAGGGACCAGATGTGTCATGGTATCTCACCTCTTTTGATGTGGCCAAATTGATAACTATCGCTGCAAATATACCAAACTGTTGCCTGTGAGATGTGGAAATAGATTCATAATTTTGAGGTTTTTTAGGTAGTTGATCTTGTAATGTGATAGTAGCTGTCTGGGAGAATCCCGGTGACTGAGTTGCCTGAGTGAAATTCCCTGAGAGTAGTCACCTCCAAAGAGTAAGTTGCTTTTTGCTTACGGTGATTTTCCCTCCCGGAGTCAGGCCTCTGGTTTCTATTTCACGACTGCCCTATACGATGCAGTCTATGCGATGGTTTGGAGGATCGGTTTCTTACCCTGTCATCTCAATGGATTCGGCACGGTGACCGAAATGCTAAAACAAGAGTCGAAAGGTTCATGTGAAAGAGGTGAGTGAACGAATTGGATGGTTCAGTGTGTCAGGGACATTTAGGGGGATCTGGGATGCACAGCTCAAGTCAGTAAAAGTTTAAGGACAGTGTCAGGGGCACATGGATCCAGTGTCTGGGATGCACTAAGTCATTGTTAGTCTAAGAAAGGTGGCAGCAATTGTTCACTCGTAAATTAACAGAAGTGCAAAGTTACAATAATGGCTGAGAAATATTACATGAGGCTTGAAACCTATAGAACGCTATAGCGCAGAAGCAATAGACTGCAAATTAGAGGACTCAATGTAAGTGAATTAAAGGATAAGTGAGAGATCAGACAGTGTTTGTCTTTCCCTTATCCAGAGAGAGAAATAGAAACATAGAAAATAGGTGCAGGAGTAGGCCATTCGGCCCTTCAAGCCTGTACCGCCATTCAGTATGATCATGGCTGATCATCCAACTCAGAACCCTGTACCTGCCTTCTCTCCGTACCCCCTGATCACTTTAGCCACAAGGGCCATATCTAACTTCCTCTTAAATATAGCCAATGAACCGGCCTCAGCTGTTTCCCGTGGCAGAGAATTCCACAGATTCACCTCTCTCTGTGTGAAGAAGTTTTTCCTCATCTCGGTCCTAAAAGGTTTCCCCTTTTTCCTTAAACTGTGACCCCTTGTTCTGGACTTCCCCAACATTGGGAACAATCTTCCTGCATTTAGCCTGTCCAATCCCATTAGAATTTTATACGTTTCAATAAGATCCCCCCTCAATCTTCTAAATTCCAGTGAGTATAAGCCTGGTCGATCCAGTATTTCTTCATATGAAAGTCCTGCCATCCCAGAAATCAATCTGGTGAACCTTCTCTGTACTCCCTCTATGGCAAGAATGTCTTTCCTCAGATTAGGGGACCAAAACTGCACACAATATTCTAGGTGCGGTCTCACCAAGGCCTTGTACAACTGCAGTAAAACCTCCCTGCTCCTGTACTCAAATCCTTTTGCTATGAATGCCAACATACCATTTGCCTTTTTCACCACCTGCTGTTCCTGCATGCCCACCTTCAATGACCGGTGTACAATGACACCCAGGTCTCGTTGCATCTCCCCTTTTCCTAATCGGCCACTGTTCAGATAATAATCTGTTTTCCTGTTCTTACAACCAAAGTGGATAACTTCACATTTATCCACATTAAATTGCATCTGCCATGAATTTGCCCACTCACCTAACCTATCCAAATCACCCTGCATCCTCTTAGCATCCTCCTCACAGCTAACACTGCCGCCGAGCTTCATGTCATCCGCAAACTTGGAGATGCTGCATTTAATTCCCTCGTCTAAATCATTAATATATATTGTAAACAACTGGGGTCCCAGCAGTGAGCCTTGCGGTACCCCACTAGTCACTGCCTGCCATTCTGAAAAGGTCCCGTTTACTCTCACTCTTTGCTTCCTGTCTGCCAACCAATTCTCTATCCACATCAATACCATACCCCCCAAAACTGTGTGTTTTAAGATTGCACACTAATCTCCTGTGTGGGATCTTGTCAAAAGCCTTTTGAAAATCTAAATATACCACATCCACTGGCCCTCCCCTATCCACTCTACTAGTTACATCTTCAAAAATTCTATAAGATTCATCAGACATGATTTTCCTTTCACAAATCCATGCTGACTTTGTCCGATGATTTCACCTCTTTCCAAATGTGCTGTTATCTCATCTTTGATAACCGACTCTAGCATTTTCCCCACCACCAATGTCAGACTAACTGGTCTATAATTCCCCGGTTTTCCTCTCCCTCATTTTTTAAAAAGTGGGGTTACACTAGCCACCCTCCAATCCTCAGGAACTAATCCAGAATCTAAGGAGTTTTGAAAAATAATCACTAATGCATCCACTATTTCTTGGGCTACTTCCTTAAGCACTCTGGGATGCAGACCATCTGGCCCTGGGGATTTATCTGCCTTTAATCCCTTCAATTTACCTAACACCACTTCCCTACTAACATGTATTTCTCTCAGTTCCTCCATCTCACTGGACCCTCGGTCCCTTACTATTTCTGGAAGATTATTTATGTCCTCCTTAGTGAAGACAGAACCAAAGTAGTTATTCAATTGGTCTGCCATGTCTTTGTTCCCTATGATCAATTCACCTTTTTCTGACTGTAAGGGACCTACATTTGTCTTAACCAATCTTTTTCTTTTCACATATCTATAAAAGCTTTTACAGTCAGTTTTTATGTTCCCTGCCAGCTTTCTCTCATAATCTTTTTTCCCTTTCCTAATTAAGCCCTTTGTCCCCTCTGCTGGTCTCTGAATTTCTCCCAGTCCTCAGGTGTGCCACTTTTTTTTGCTAATTTATATGTTTCTTCTTTGGACTTGATACTATCCCTAATTTCCCTTGTCAGCCACGGGTGCACTACCTTCCCTGGTTTATTCTTTTGCCAAACTGGGAAGAACAATTGTTGTAGTTCATCCATGCGATCTTTAAATGCTTGCCATTGCATATCCACCGTCAACCTTTAAATATCATTTGCCAGTCTATCTTAGATAATTCATGTCTCATACCTTCAATGTTACCCTTCTTTAAGTTCAGAACCTTTGTTTCTGAACTAACTATGTCACTCTCTATCTTAATGAAGAATTCCACTATATTATGGTCACTCTTACCCAAGACAAGATTGCTAACTAACCCTTCCTCATTGCTCAATACCCAATCTAGAATGGCCTGCTCTCTAGTTGATTCCTCGTCATGTTGGTTCAGAAAACCATCCCGTATACATTCCAAGAAATCCTCTTCCTCAGCACCCTTACCAATTTGGTTCACCCAATCTATATGTAGATTCAAGTCACCCATTATAACTACTGTTCCTTTATTGCACACATTTCTAATTTCCTGTTTAATGCCATCCCCAACCTCACTACTACTGCTAGGTGGCCTGTACACACCAGCATTTTCTACCCCTTAGTGTTATGTAGCTCTACCCATATCGATTCCACATCCTCCAGGCTAATGTCCTTCCTTTCTATTGCGTTAATCTCCTCTCTAACCAGCAATGCTACCCCACCTCCTTTTCTTTCCTGTCTATCCCTCCTGAATATTGAATATCCCTGGATGTTGAGCTCCCATCCTTGGTCACCCTGGAGTCATGTCTCTGTGATCCCAACTATATCATTTTCATTAATAACTATCTGCACATTCAATTCATTCACCTTGTTATGAATGCTCCTCGCATTGACACACAAAGCCTTCAGGCTTGTTTTTACAACACTCTTAGCCCTTATACAATTATGTTGAAAAGTGGCCCTTTTTGATTTTTGCCCTGGATTTGCCTGCCTGCCACTTTTACTTTTCACCTTACTACTTTTTGCTTCTACCCTCATTTTACACCCCTCTATCTCTCTGCACTTGTTCCCATCCCCCTGCCACATTAGTATAAAGCCTCCTGAACAGCAGTAGCAAACGCTCCGCCTAGGACATTGGTTCCAGTCCAGCCCAGGTGCAGACCGTCCTGTTTATACCGTACTGATTATAGACTGTACTGTATAATGTACTGATTATAGACACAGTGAATGCAGCTGTTCCAGTTTCATTGTGAAAAGCTGATTGAAGACACAATGCAGTAATTTAAAGATGGCTATGAAAGTGATACCGACATCAGCGCATGAAAAGAAAAGCAACACTGGACATCACACCAAGTTTTTAAACCAGATAGGAAGGCTGCAGTAAAGTGTGAATGGTTTGCATGTTTTAATTCTGTGGTGTGGCCACATATGAATTCACTTGAGAAAGAGAGAAAGAGAGAGAGAGAGAGAGAGAAAGAGAGCAAAGGTTGTGTTTACTTTGCTGATATTGAGAGAATTGTTCTTGTGTTCAGAACATGAAAAGGTGATAAGGGAAATACTTTACTCCGGAGGTATTCACTTTTGTGTTTTAAAATGTGTTAATCAGCCGGGGCCTCCTTGCAGCAGTTCTGATGCACCATCAATAACTCACTCTGAGACGTAAGAAGTGAGATATCGGCTTTTATTGACTGGAAGAATGAAGAACTCCAGTCAACCTGGAGAATGAGGGCCGGCCTCAGGCCTCATTCGCCTTTATACAGGGGTTTGTGGGAGGAGCCACAGGAGCAGTCAGCAGGGGTCTGTTGGGAGCAAACCACACTGGTATATGTAGTTCACCACAAGTTCTGCCCCTCCTTGTTTGTTTGTTAAATGTGTGAAAGCTTTACACACATGCAGACAAGAGGGCAATGACTGATCAAACAAACCAAATTTGCTATGCCCCTTGAGTGAGTCAAGTGGCAGAACAAATCTCCAGGCAATTCTCTTACAGAACTCAGGAGAGCTGGTACAAGTAACAGAGGCTCAGACCTCGCTTTTACATACAGATAGACAGATATCCATGTGGATATAAATATGTACTTGTAGCGGTGTGCTACACGCAGCGCTAAAATAACAACACGGAGTCGGTAAACTGCAGTTAAAGAAGATTTTATTCGAACTTCACAGCCTTGCTTTAAAGCCTCCCTGATCCCGCCCTCCCCGGGCGCGGATGCTGTATGGGAACGTACTCACAACCCCCCGCAGGCTTTTCCCTTTGTTGGTGAAGCAGACCTGGCACCCTTTTGGGACTGGCCTTTGTGAGTCTGGCGCGCTGGCTATTTGTGAGCCGGTTCGAGTGCGCTAGGAAGTGGGTCGCCACATACTAGTCATCACCAATGTGTGGTCATGATCAATTGAAGCATTTGCTGGGTGAAAGTATAATACATGTACAGTCACAAAATTTTGTTAAAGGAAATAATCCCACAATTTGAGATCCCTTGTAAATTGTGTAGCAGCAACAGTACCCGTTTGGTACACTGGCAAAGTAATTACAGAAGTAGCAAACACTTACAGGTGGATCAACATTTTCTGCAGCTACTGTAATACCCTGGTTTAAGACAATGCTTTATTTTATTAATACAGTTATGCTATTGGGCATTTTATTTTTTGCAGATTTTCTCAAAATGACCCAATCTCCTGCCTTCCATTCCCCAACCCTGTATCCCTTCAGGCCCTGACCAATCAAGAATCTATCAAACTCTGCCTTCAATACACAACAGGACCCGGCCTCCACAACTGTCTGGGTCAACAAATTCCACAGATTCACCACTCTCTGACTAAAGAAATTCCCCCTCATCTGTGTTCTAAAAGGATGCCCCTCTATTTTGAGGTGATGTCATCTGGTCGTCGACACTCCCACTATAGAAAACATCCTTTCCACATTCACTCCATCAAGGCCTTTCACCATTTGATAGGTTTCAAGTAGGTCCCCCCTCATTCTTTTAAATTCCAGTGAATACAGGCCCCAAGCCATTAAACACTCTTCGTATGACAAGCTATTTAATCCTGGAATAATTTTTGTGAACCTCCTTTGAAACCTCTCCAGTTTCAACATACCCTTTCTAAGATAAGGGACTCAAGACTGCAGTCAATACTCCAAGTCAGGCCTCATCAGTGCATTAAAAAGCCTCAACAAAACATCCTTGCTTTTATATTCTACTCCTGATGAAATGAATGTTAACTTCACATTTCAATTCCTCATCACAGACTCAACCTGCAAATTAACCAAGAATCCTGCACAATGACTCCCAAATCCCTTTGTGCCTTGGATTTTTGAATATTCTCTCCATTTAGAGAATAGTCAACCCTTTTATTTTTTCCATTGAAGTGCAATATCATACGTTTCCTGACACTTCTGCTACTTCTTTGCCCATTCTCCTAATCTGTCCAAGTCCCTCTGTAGCTTCCCTATTTCCTCAAAACTACCTGCCCCTCCACCTATCTTCATATTGTCTGCAAACATTGCAACAAAGCCTTCAATTCCATCATCCAAATCATTGGTATTTCTCCATTCTTTTTCCTCAACCTTAGGAACTCCTTGACTCAGTGATAATTCCAGCTTCCTTAAGTTTCAGCAGGTGCTGCCTAACGTCTCCAACCTCCACTGCTACTGACCAGCGAGACCTCTCTCAGAAAGGTGTGTCCTCTGTCACTTTGATAGTGTGCTGAGTACACTTGGAGCAACTAACAGCAAACTTGTCAGTAGAAAAGACATCTTTGCATTCCAACGTCTTATCAGTTAGTGACTTTATCCATTCCTCTGGTAGTGGTGAGTCATGAAAGAAGAACGACTTCGATATCAAATTTTTCAATACAGGAGACTATTTCTCTTTCTTTTTCTCAACCAGAAAACTTGAAACTACCACCAGAGGAAAGAGGTGTGCAATCTGCATGCCACATTTGAGGATGAAAATTCTTCCTATTACTATGAATGCAAACTAACAGGACCATGACTCTACAATCCATGGGGAATAACAATGAAAAGTCCATTTCTAATAAATAAACAGGTCTAGGGTAGATATGATACAGATAACCACAAAAGGAAGGGGTGGCTGGCTCACAAATAGAGAAAGCTTGGAGACAGTGTGAAAGGGAGGATAGGCAGGTGATAGAGAAGGGACGCACTCAGACCAGCGGTTTGAGATGTGTCCGTTTTAATGCAAGGAGTATTGTGAACAAAGCAGAAGAGCTGAGAGTGTGGATCAATACTTGGAGCTATGTTGTAGTGGCCATTACAGAGACTTGGATGGCTCAGGGGCAGGAATGGTTACTTAGATTGCCAGGCTTTAGATGTTTCAGAAAGGACAGGGAGGGAGGCAAAAGTGGTGGTGGTGTGGCACTATTGACCAGAGATAGTGTCACGGCTGCAGAAAAGGAGAAAGTCATGGAGGGATTGCCTACTGAGTCAATAACTCTACTGGGTGTTTTTTATAGATCACCCAATAGTAACAGGGACATCGAGGAGCAGATAGGGAGACAGATTCTGGAATGGTGCAATAATAACGGGGTTGTCGTAGTGGAAGATTTTAATTTCCTCAATATTGATTGGCATCTCCCCAGAGCGAGGGGTTTAGATGGGGTGGAGTTTGTTAGATGTGTTTAGGAAGGTTTCTTGACACAGTATGTAGATAAGCCTACAAGAGGAGAGGCTGCACTTGATCTGGTATTGGGAAATAAAACTGGTCAGGAGTCAGATCTCTCAGTGGGAAAGCATTTTGGAGATAGAGATCACAATTCTATCTCCTTTACCATAGCATTGGAGAGGGACAGGAACAGACAAGTCAGCAAAACGTTTAATTAGAACAAGGAGAAATATGAGGCTATCAGGCAGGAACTTGGAAACATAAATTGCAAGCAGATGTTCTCAGAGAAATGTATGGCAAAAATGTGGCATATGTTCAGGAGATTCTTGTGTGGCATTCTACACAGGTACGTTCCAATGAGACAGGGAAAGGATGGTAGAGTACAAGAAGCATGCTGTAAAAAGTCTGTTGAAAATCTAGTCAAGAAGAAAAGAAAAGCTTACTAAAGGTTCACAAAACTAGGTAATGATCTAGAAAATTATAAGGCTAGCAGGAAGGAGCTTAATAAAATTAGGAGAGCCAGAGGGGCCATGAGAAAGCCTTGGCAGACAGGATTAAGGATAACCCCAAGGCATTCTACAATTATGTGAAGAGCAAGAGGATAAGACATGAGAGAATAGGACCAATCAAGTGTGACAGTGCAGAAGTGTGTATGGAACAGGAAGAGGTAGTAAAGGTACTTGATGAATACTTTGCTTCAGTATTCACTATGGAAAAGGACGTTGGCGATTATAGGGATGACTTACAGTGGACTGAAAAGCTTGAGCATACAGACATTAAGAAAGAGGATGTGCTGGAATTTTGAAAATTATCAAGTTGGATAAGTCACCGGGACTGGACGAGATATACCCCAGACTACTGTGGGAGGTGAGGGAGGAGATTACTGAGCCTCTGGCAATCCTCATCATCAGTGGGGACAGGAGAGATTCTGGAGGATTGGAGGGTTGCAGATGTTGTTCCCTTATTCAAGAAAGGGAGTAGAGATAGTCCAGGAAATTATAAACCAGTAAGTCTTATTCAGTACTTGGTAAGTTGATGAAGAAGATCCTGAGAGGCAGGATTTATGAACATTTGGAGAGGCATAATATGATTAGAAATAGTCAGCGTGGCTTTGTCAAAGGCATTTGATAGAGGTGCCTTATGAGCCTGATTGGATTTTTTGAGGATGTGACAAAACACATTGATGAAGGTAGAGCAGTGGATGCAGTGTATATGGATTTCAGCAAGGCATCTGATAAGATACCTCATGCAAGGCTCATTGAGAAAGTAAGGAGGCATGTGATCCAAGGGGACATTGCTTTGTGGATCCAGAACTGGCTTGCCCACAGAAGGCAAAGAGTGGTTGTAGACGGGTCATATTCTGCATGGAGGTCGGTCACCAGTTCTTCACGTATCTGTTCTTTGACCCTTTCTCTTCGTGATTTTTATAAACGACCTGAATGAGGATGTGGAGGGAAATTGGCTGATGACACGAAGTTTGGGGGGTGATGTGGATAGTGTGGAGGGCTGTCAGAAGTTACAGCGGGACATTGCTAGGATGCAAAACTGGGCTGAGAAGTGGCAGATGGAGTTCAACCCAGATAATTGTGAGTTTGTACATTTTGGTAGGTCAAATATGATGGCAGAATATAGTATTAATGGTAAGACTCTTGGCAGTGTGGAGGATCAGAGGGATTTGGGGGTCCGAGTCCACAGGACACTCAAAGCTGCTACACAGATTGACTCTGTAGTTAAGAAGGCATATGGTGAATTAGCCATCATTAACCGTGAGATTGAGTTTAGGAGCCGAGAGATAATGTTGCAGCTATATAGGACCCTGGTCAGACCCCACTTGGAGTATTGTGCTCAGTTCTGGTCGCCTCACTACAGGAAGGATGTGGCAACCATGGAAACGGCGCAGAGGAGTTTTACAAGGATGTTGCCTGGATTGGGGAGCATGCCATATGAGAATAGGTTGAGTGAACTTGGCCTTTTCTCTTTGGAGAGACAGAGGATGAGAGGTGACTTGATAGAGGTGTATAAGATAATGAGAGGCAGTGATCGTGTGGATAGTCAGAGGCTTTTCCCCAGGGCTGAAATGGTTAACATGAGGGGGTTCCATTTTAAGGTGCTTGGAAGTAGGTACAGAGGAGATGTCAGGGGTAAGTTTTTTATGCAGAGAGTGGTGAGTGCGTGGAATGGGCTGCCAGCGATGGTGGTTAAGGCGGATACAATAGGGTCTTTTAAGAGACTCCCGGATAGGTACATGGAGCTTAGAAAAATAGAGGGCTATGAGTAACTCTAGGTAATTTTTAAAGCAAGTACATTCTTGGCACAGCATTGTGTTCCGAAGTGCCTGTATTGTGTTGTAGGTTTTCTATGTTCCTATGTTCCTAAGATCATAAAGGTTTGAGGAAAAATAAGACTATCTCCTTTATGCTCTTAACACACCCATGCAAATTTATTGTGTGCCAATTTAATTTAATTTAATTTAATTCACGCCCATATAAACTTAGATTGAAATCGTACGAACAAATGTTTTCATCTATAAATTGGACATTCCACACCAGGGGTGTGTGAAAAGAAATACTTTTTAAATCAGGGTGGCGATCGAGATTTTGAAGACAGAATTTCACGGCAGTTTTCCTGAGTTGAGGAGTGACCGGTCAGCAAGAGGGATTCATTAGAAAGGGCAAATAAGAAGAATACAAGGGCAAGCTGAGCGGCCATTCTTTGAGTGGCCATTCTGGAGAGTATGCTAGTCCTTACAGTGGCTCTGGCTGATCAGGCTCGGATCAGGTAGATTATCTTCCACGTTACACTCTTTCCCTATCTTTATTTGTTCATTCCTCATCTATTACTGCATAGTACAGTGAGAGTGGCTCCAGGGACAGTGTTTTGTACTGTGTGTGGGACGTGGGAAGTCTGGGAGATGTCCGGTCTCCCAGATAAACATTTCTGTACCAGGTGTACCGAGCTGCAACGCCTGAGAGAACATATTACAGAACTGAAGATGCAGCTCGATGACCTTTGGCTCATATGGGAGAATGAGATGATGGTCAGGAGCTACCGGGAGGTACTAACCCCTAGCTTGCAGGAGACAGGAAATTGGGTGACTGTCAGGAGAAAGAGTGGAAATCCACAGCCAGTGCAGAGTACACCTGTGGCCATTCCCCTCAATAATAAGTATACTATTGACAGGGATGATAGAGACACTCATATGTTATGTTGTCTCCCTGGTACCAGGATCAGGAATGTCTCAGAACGTACCCATGGCATTCTCAAGGGTGAGGGTGTGCAGTCTTGGTACAAATTGGCAGCAGTGACATAGGTAGACAAGGTGAGGAGGTCCTGAAAAGAGATTTTAGGGAGATAAGTAGAAAGCTGAGAAACAGGACCTCCGGGGTAATAATCTCTGGATTGCTGCCTATGCCATATGCCAGTGAGGGTAAGAATAGGATGATCTGGCAGGTGAAAGCGTGGCAGAGGAACAGGTGCAGAGGGCAGGGGTTCAAATTCATGGATTATTGTGATCCTTTCTGTGGAAGGTATGATTGTACAAAAGGGACGGGTTACACCTGAACCCGAAGGGATCCAGCATCCTGTGGGCAGGTTGGTTAGAGTTGTTTGGGTGGGTTTAAATGAATTATGCAGGGGGATGGGAGTCGGAGTGATAGTGCTGAAGGTGAGATTGTTGGTTTACAAACAGAGGCAATGTGCAGTGAGACTCCCAGCAAGGAGAGGCTGGTGACAGGGCAAAACTGCAGTCAACAGGATGTTGAAATGTAAAAGGTGTACAAGATCGAAAAGGTGAATACAGGATTAAAAGTGTTATATTTGAATGTATGTAATGTACAGAATAAGGTCGATGAACTTGTAGCACAGTTACAGATTGATTTTGTAGGCATCACTAAATCATGGCTGAAAGAAGATTATAGCTGGGAGCTTAATGTTGTATTGAAAGGACAGACAGGAAGGCAGAGAGAGAGAGTTACAGTAGTCACGGGGGATTTCAATATGCAGGTAGATTAGGAAAATTAGGTTGGGGTGGGATTCCAGAGGGAGAATATCTGGAATGCCGGCAAGATGGCTTTTTAGAGCAGCTTGTGTCTGAGTCTATCAGGGGATCAGCTATTCTGGATTGGGTATTGTGCAATGAACAGGAATTGATTACCGAGCTTAAAGTAAAAGAATCTTTAGAGTTAAGTGATCATTATGTGATCAAATTTATCCTGAAATTTGAGAATCTAAAACCAGATGTATCAGTATTAACTCAACACACACAAAATGCTGGTGGAACGCAGCAGGCCAGGCAGCATCTATAGGAAGAAGCAATGTCGATGTTTCGGGCCTAACTTCATCAGGACTAACTGAAATAAAAGATAGTAAGAGATTTGAAAGTAGGAGAGGGAGGGGGATATCCAAAATGATAGAAGACCAGAGGGGGTGGGGTGAAGCCAAGAGCTGGAAAGGTGATTGGCAAAAGGGATACAGAGCTGGAGAAGGGAAAGGATCATGGGACAGGAGGCCCAGGGAGAAAGAACGGGGGAGGGGACCACCAGAGGGAGATGGAGAACTGGCAAAGAGTGATGGGCAGAGAGAGAGAGAGAAAAAAAGAGGGGGGAAATAAATAAATCAGGGATAGGGTAAGAAGGGGAGGAGGGGCATTAATGGAAGTTAGAGAAGTCAATGTTCATGCCATCAGGTTGGAGGCTACCCAGCTGGTATATAAGGTTTTGTTCCTCCAACCTGAGTGTGGCTTCATCTTGACAGTAGAGGAGGCCATGGATAGACATATCAGAATGGGAATGGGATGTGGAATTAAAATGTGTGGCCACTGGGAGATCCTACTTTCTCTGGCAGACAGAGAATCAGTATTAAATCAGTATGAAAGTGGAGTAAAAGGAATTACAGAGGCATGAGAGAGGAGTTGGCCAGAGTTCATGGGAAAAGAGCACTGCCAGGGATGATTGCAGAGCATCAATGGCTGGAATTTCTGAAAGCAATAATGAAGGCACAGGTTACATCCCAAAGAGGAAGAATTACTCTAAAGGCAAGATGACACAACCACAAACAAGGGAAGTCAAAGCCAACATAAAAGCCAGAGAATGCATACATAATAGAGCAAAAATTAGTGGGAAGTTCAGGGAGTGCGAAGCTTTTAAATACCACAGAAGGCAACTAAAAAGGCATTAAGAAAGTAAAGATGGAATACAAAAGTTATCTAGCCAATAATATTAAAGAGGATACTAAAAGTTTCTTCAGATAAATAAAGTGCAAAGGAGAGGCAAGAGTGGACATTGGACTGCTGGAAGACAATGCTGGTGTAGTTAGTAATAGTGGACAAGGAATTGGTGAGCAAACTGAAAGAGTATTTTGCATCAGTCTTCACTGTGGAAAACACAAGCAGTATGGTGGAAATTCCAGGTGTTTAGGGTCATGAAGTGTGTGAAGTTACCATTATTAGAGAGAAGGTTCTTGAAAAACTGAAAGTTCTGAAGGTAGATGTCACCTGGAACAGATAGTGGGTGTACAGCCCAGGGTTCTGAAAGAGGTGGCTGAAGAGATTGTGGAAGCATTTGTAATGATCCTTCAAGAATCAATAGATTCTGGAATGGTTCTGGAAGAATGAAAACTTGTAAATGTCACTCCACTCTTCCAGAATGGAGAGAGGCAGAAGAAAGGAAATTTTAGGCCAGTGAGTCTGACCTCAGTTGATTGTTATGGTTGTGGTTTCAGGGCACTTTGAGGCACATGATAAAATAGACCACAGTCAGTATGGTCTCCTCAAGGGAAAATCTTGTCTGACGAATCAGTTGGAATTCTTTGAAAAAAATAACAAGCAGGATAAACAAAGGAGAATTAGTTCATGTTGTGTACTTGGAATTTCAGAAGGCCTTTGACAAGGTGCCACATGTGAGGCTACTTAACAAGCTATGATGTCATGGTATTACAGGACAGATTCCAGCATGGATAAAGCAATGGCTGATTGGCAGGAGGCAAAGAGTGGGAATAAAGGGATCCTTTTCTGTATGGCTGCTGGTGATCAGTGATGTTCCACAGGGGTCTGTGTTGGAACCAATTATTTGTGCTATATGTCAATGATTTGGATGATAGAATTGAAGGCTTTGTTGCAAAGTTTGCAGACAATATGAAGATAGGTGGAGGGGCAGGTAGTTTTGAGGAAATAGGGAAGCTACAGAGGGACTTGGACAGATTAGGAGAATGGGCAAAGAAGTAGCAGAAGTGTCAGGAAAAGTATGATATTGCACTTCAATGGAAAAAATAAAAGGGTTGACTATTTTCTAAATGGAGAGAATATTCAAAAATCCAAGGCACAAAGGGATTTGGGAGTCATTGTGCAGGATTCCTGGTTAATTTGCAGGTTGAGCCTGTGATGAGGAATTGAAATGTGAAGTTAACATTCATTCATCAGGAGTAGAATATAAAAGCAAGGATGTTATGTTGAGGCTTTATAATGCACTGATGAGGCCTGACTTGGAGTATTGAGTGCAGTCTTGAGTCCCTTATCTTAGAAAGGGTATGTTGAAATTGGAGAGGTTTCAAAGGAGGTTCATAAAAATTATTCCAGGATTAAATAGCTTGTCATACGAAGAGCGTTTAATGGCTTGGGGCCTGTATTCACTGGAATTTAAAAGAATGAGGGGGGACCTACTTAAAACCTATCAAATGGTGAAAGGCCTTGATGGAGTGAATGTGGAAAGGATGTTTTCTATAGTGGGAGTGTCGACGACCAGATGACATCACCTCAAAATAGAGGGGCATCCTTTTAGAACACAGATGAGGGGGAATTTCTTTAACCAGAGAGTGGTGAATCTGCGGAATTTGTTGACCCAGACAGTTGTGGAGGCCGGGTCCTGTTGTGTATTGAAGGCAGAGGTTGATAGATTCTTGGTTGGTCAGGGCATGAAGGGTTACGGGGGGTGGGGGGGGTGGAAGGCAGGAGATTGGGTCAGTCATGATGAAATGGCAGAGCACACTCGATGGGCCAAATGGCCTAATTCGGATCTGTATCTTATTGTCTGAAAGCAAACAAAAAAAGAAAAGGCCCCAACATATTTACTAGTCTAAAGCAAGCACATAATTGTTGGAGCTCATTGCTGTGTAATCAATCCAGTTTGCTTCATTTCATTTATCAAGGTACCAAAACCGTTCTGCATTGAAGAACAGTCCTAGAAAAAAATATGCAGGCAACGTCCAAGGAGGAAGACTTTAAATTTTCTCCAATGTTGTGTTCTGACTGACTGACAAAGTTATTTGCACATTCGTTGTGGAAACATCGTCTGCATGAGGATTTTCTGACATTGATACCTGTCCTTTTGAATTGAGTTCTGGGAGCATTTCACTATGTTTGTTGTCTGTTTCCATTTCTCCTCATTCCCATCACTGATCCAGCTGTCCCTCTCAAAACTGGCTCCCAATGTTTCCCGTGCCCTCCCTCGAAAAAAAAGATGGCAAACAAACTGCTGCAAGGAGGCCCCGGCAGATTAACACATTTTAAAACACAAAAGCGAATACCTCCGGAGTAAAGTATTTCCCTTATCACCTTTTCACCTTCTGAACACAAGAACAATTCTCTCAATATCAGCAAAGTAAACACAACCTTTGCTCTCTTTCTCAAAGACACACACATATTCTCTCTCTCTCTCTCTCTCTCTCTCACACACACACACACACACACACACACACACACACACACACACACACACACACACACACACACACACACACACACACACACACACACACACACACACACACACACACACACACACACACACACACACACACACACACACACACACACACAGCCACACTTCACAAAATTAAAACATGCAAACCATTCACACTTTACTGCAGCCTTCCTATCTGGTTTAAAAACTCGATATGATCTCCAGTGTTGCTTTTCTTTTCATGTGCTGATGTCGGTATCACTTTCATAGCCACCTTTAAATTACTGCACAGTCTTCAATCAGCTTTTCACAATGAAACTGGAGCAGCCACATTCATACCACTGTGTCAATAATCAGTACATTTCTCTCTCTGGATAAGGGAAAGACAAACACTGTCTGATCTCTCACTTATCCTTTAATTCACTTGCATTGAGTCCTCTAATTTGCAGTCTATTGCTTCTCCACTACAGCGTTCTGTAGGTTTCAAGCCTCATGTAATATTTCTCAGCCATTATTGTAACTTTGCACTTCTGTTAATTTACGAGTGATCAATTGCTGCCACTTTTCTTTGACTAACAATGACTTAGTGCATCCCAGACACTGGATCCATGCGTCCCTGACACTGTCCTTAAACTTTTACTGACTTGAGCTGTGCATCCCAGATCCCTCTAAATGTCCCTGACACACTGAACCATCCAATTCGTTCACTCACCTCTTTCACATGAACCTTTCGGCTCTTGTTTTAGCATTTCGGTCACCGTGCCGAATCCATTGAAATGACAGGGAAAGAAACCGATCCTCCAAACCATCGCATAGACTGCATCATATAGGGCAGTCGTGAAATAGAAACCCGAGGCCTGACTCCGGGAGGGAAAATCACCGGAAGCAAAAAGCAACTTACCCTTTGGTGATCACTACTCTCAGGGAATTTCATTCAGGCAACTCAGTCACTGGGATTCTCCCAGACAGCTACTATCACATTACAAGATCAACTACCTAAAAAACCTCAAAATTACAAATATATTTCCACATCTCACAGGCAACAGTTTGGTATATTTGCAGTGATAGTTATCAATTTGGCCACATCAAAAGAGCTGAGATACCATGACACATCTGGTCCCTCTAGCACTGGTGTCTCCTGAACTTTCTCTGTGAGTGCGGTCACATAGGGGCAGTGGGTGCTGAAGGCTCCTCTTCCTCCTGAACGGATCCACTGAGATTCACCCTCTCAGAGACAGCCATGAAACATAGAAAAACATGTATCCATTCAAAGAAAAACATCAACCCTCGAATGAACAGAAACCAGAGCAAATCACGCAAATGGCAAAGAGAAAATGTGTGAAAAACAGAGAATGTAACACATGAAACCACATTCATCGAAGCAATCTAGGAATGTTCACTTTCAGCTCATATCAGTAATCTAGCACTGTTCCTTCAAGAGCAGCAATCAAGAGTGAGATAGAGACCGATCGAATGCAGGTACCCTCCTCTGGCAGCAGTTAAAGAGACTGGCCAAATGCAGGCAGACAGTACTGAATACCCACTCACTTTCCCCTCTTGTCCTCTTTGATTCCAATCTTCCTCAACACTTTAATCAGTGAGATCGGTGAGAAGTGGAGTCAATGATGGGCTCACATCCCATCTCCAGGTTTCTTGGCCTCCAGGCTTCACTCTTTGCTCAAAACATCCCCGAACTCCCCTGAAGACAGCAAAGCACGAGATTACTCAATTGGCCTGAAAACACATCATGGGTCCAACAGCAGCAGAACCCTATTTAGGACCATAAGACACAGGATTAGAATACAACAACTCAGCCCATCGAGTCTGCTGTGCCATTTTTATCATGGCTGATCCATGTTTTATCTCAATCCCATTTTCCTGTCTTCTCCCGATAATCTTTCCTGCCCTGGCTAATCAAGAACCAATCAATCTCCACCTTAAATGCAGCTAATGACTTTGCCTCCACAGCTACCTGTGGTAGTCAATTCTACTGATTCACCACACTCTAGCCAAAGAAATTCCTCCTCATCCCCGTACTAAATGGATGTCCCTCTATTCTGAGGCTGTGCCCTCTGGTCCTCCACTATATTCAATCCATATCCACTCTCTCTTGGCCTTTTAGCATATGATAGGTTTTAATGAGAGATGGCTAGGATCTTTATGTCCTCGTTGTCCATGGGAATGGTACCGGAGGATTGGAGGGAGGCGAATGTTGTCCCCTTGTTCAAAAAAGGTAGTAGGGATAGTCCAGGTAATTATAGACCAGTGAGCCTTACGTCTGTGGTGGGAAAGCTGTTGGAAAAGATTCTTAGAGATAGGATCTACGGGCATTTGGAGAATCAAGGTCTGATGAGGGACAGTCAGCATGGCTTTGTGAAGGGCAGATCATGCCTAACAAGTCTGATAGAGTTCTTTGGGGAGGTGACCAGGCATATAGATGAGGGTAGTTCAGTGAATGTGATCTACATGGATTTTAGTAAGGCATTTGACAAGGTTCCATCTGGTAGGCTTATTCAGAAAGTCAGAAGGCATGGGATCAGGGAAGTTTGGCCAGGTGGATTCAGAATTGGCTTGCCTGCAGAAGGCAGAGGGTCATGGTGGAGGGAGTACATTTGGAGTGGAGGGTTGTGACTAGTGGTGCCCCACACGGATCTGTTATGGGACCTCTACATTTTGTGATTTTTATTAACGACCTGGATGTGGGGGTAGAAGGGTGGGTTGGCAAGTTTGCAGATTACACAAAGGTTGGTGGTGTTGTAGATAGTGTAGAGGATTGTCTAAGATTGCAGAGAGACATTGATAGTTTGCAGAAGTGGGCTGAGAAGTGGCAGATGGAGTTCAACCCGAAGAAGTGTGAGGTGGTACACTTTGGAAGGACAAACTCCAAAGCAGAATACAAAGTAAATGGCAGGATACTTGGTAGTGTGGAGGAGCAGAGGGATCTGGGGGTCCATGTCCACAGATCCCTGAAAGTTGCCTCACAGGTAGATAGGGTAGTTAAGAAAGCTTATGGGGTGTTAGCTTTCACAAGTCAAGGGATAGAGTTTAAGAGACGCAATGTAATGATGCAGCTCTATAAAACTCTGGTTAGGCCACACTTGGAGTACTGTGTCCAGTTCTGGTCACCTCAGTATAGGAAGGATGTGGAAGCACTGGAAAGGGTACAGAAGAGATTTACCAGGATGCTGCCTGGTTTAGAGAGTATGGATTATGATCAGAGATTAAGGGAGCTAGGGCTTTACTCTTTGGAGAGAAGGAGGATGAGAGGAGACATGATAGAGGTGTACAAGATATTAAGAGGAATAGATAGAGTGGGCAGCCAATGCCTCTTTCCCAGGGCACCACTGCTCAGTACAAAAGGACATGGCTTTAAGGCAAGGGGAGGGAAGTTCAAGGGGGATATCAGAGGAAGGTTTTTTACTCAGAGAGTGGTTGGTGCGTGGAATGCACTGCCTGAGTCAATGGTGGAGGCAGATACACTAGTGAAGTTTAAGAGGCTACTAGAACAGGTATATGGAAGAATTTAAGGTGGGGGGGGGTTATATGGGAGGCAGGGTTTAAGGGTTGGCACAACATTGTGGGCCGAAGGGCCTGTAATGTGCTGTACTCTTCTATGTTCTATATCCCTCGATTCTTCTAAATTTCAGTGAGTACAAACGCAGAGCTATCAAACTCTCCTCATACAATAACTCTTTCACTCCTGGAGTCACTCTTGTGAACCTCTTCTGAACCCTCTCTAACATCAGCACATCCTTTCTTAGATAAAAGACCCAAAACTCTCAAAATGAATCCTATCATTGCATTTGCCATCCTCACCACCAGCTCAACCTGCAAGATAACCTTTACAGAATCCTGTCCCAGGACTCCCAGTCCCTTTGCACCTCAGATGTCTGAATTTGTTCACTGGTTAGAAAATAGTCTATGCTTTTATTTTTCTGCCAAAGTGCATGATCACAGACTTCCCAACACTGTATTCCATCTGCCAAATCTTTGCCCATTCTCCTAATCTGTCTAAGTCCACCTGCGGCCTCTCTAATTCCTCAGCACTACCTGTCCCCACTGCACCCATCTTTGCAAGGCCTGCAAACTCGGCCACAAACACAGGAATTCCATCATCCAAATCAATGACGTACAGTAAAACGAAGCGGTTCTAACACTAACCACTAGTCACCAGAACAGGCTCCCTTTATTCTCACCCTTTGCCTCCTGACAATGAGCCAATCCTGCATCTTTCCTGTATTACCATGGGCTCTGAGTTTGCTAAGCAGTCTCACGTGGGGCAACTTGCCAAAATCCCTCAGAAAATCCATGGGCACAACATCCACCGACATTGTCTCTCCTGATTGTTATTTCTTCAAAGAATTCCAACAGATTTGTCAGGCACAATTTTCCCTTAAGGAGACCATGCTTATTTGGCTTATTTTAACCTGTGCCTCCAAGTACCCTGAGATCTCATCCTTAACAAGGGACTGTAATACCTTCCCAACCCCTTAGGTTGAGCTAACTGGCACACACTTTCCTTTCTTCTGCCTCCCTCCCTTCCTGAAGAGCGGATTGGCATTTATCAACCTTCGACCTTTCAGCTTCTGAAGCACCTTCTCCTGAGTAATAGAAACTGCACTTAGTTCTGTCCCCTGACACTCTCAAACTTCCACCATACTGTTAGTGAGTGTGTTCCACAGTGAAGACTGATGCAGTTCTGACCACCCAACTCTCAGAAGGATGCTGAGTCTTCGGAGAGGGTCCAGAAGAGGTTTACCAGGATGCTTCCTGGTTTACAGTCCATGTGCTACCACGAGAGGCTGGATAAACCTGCATTCTTCTCTCTGGAGCACCAGAGGCCAAGGGGACATCTGATAGAGGTTTACAAGATTGAGAAGGACAGATAGAGTGGACAGAGAGTATCTGTTTGCCAGGGTAAAATGTCTAATTCCAGAGGGTAGTCATTGAAGGTGACAGGGGGTAGGTTCAAAGGGGACATGAAGGGTAAGTTTAGAACTCAGGGAGTCATGGATGTCTGGAATGCACTGCCTGGTTTGGTGGCAGAGGCAGATACGCTGGAGGATTTTAAGAGATGCTTGGATAGGTACATGGATATGAGGAAGATGGAGAGTCATGGATACAGTGTTGGTTGTAGTGATTAGTGTTTGGGTGTTCTTGATTTGCTTTTAAGCTGGTTTGCCACAACATTGTGGGCTGAATGGCCCATTCCTGTGCTTTACTGTTCTATGTTCTAAAAGATTCTTCAGTTTGTCTGTCATTTCTTTGTCCCCAATTACTACATCCCCAGCATAATTTTACAGAGGTCCGGTATCTACTCTCACCTTCCTTTTAGTCTTTATATATCTGAAAAATATTTTGGTATCCTCTTTGATATTAATGGCTAGTTTACCTTCATATTTCATCTTTTTCCTCATGGCTTTTTAGTTGCCTTCTTTTGGTTTTTAAAAGCATCCCAATCCTCTATCTTCCCACTAATAATTCTACATTATATGTCCTCTTTTTGCTTTTATGTTGTCTTTGACTTCCTTTGTCAGCTACGGTTGTGTCATCCTGACTTTAGAAATCTTCATCTTTGGGATGTGTCTATCCTGTGCCTCCCGAAATGCTCTGAGAAACTCCAGCCATCACGGTTCTGCCACAATACCTGGGAGTGTCCCATTCCAATCAGCTTTGACCAGCCACTCTCTCATGCCTCTATAATTCCCTTTACTCCCCTGTGATACTGACACATCAGACTTTAGTTTCACCCTTGCATATTGCAGGATGAATTCTACCACCCTATGATCACTGCCTCCTAAGGGTTCCTTTACCTTGTGCTCCCCAATCAAATCTGGTTCATTACACAACACCCAATCCAGAATAACCTTTCCTCTAGAGGGTCCAACTCAAGCTGCTTTGCAAAGCCATCCCGTAGGCATTCCACAAATTCTCTCTATTGCGATCCAGCACCAATTTGACTTTCCTAATCCACTTACAGATTGAAACCCCCCATGACTATATCATAACATTGCCCTTTTGACTTGCCCTTTCTACCATCCATTGTAAGTTGTATCACACATCTTGGCTATGTTCAGAGGCCTTTATATAACCCCCATCAGGGTATTTTTACCCTTTCAGTTTCATAACTCTACCTAGAAAAATCCTACATCATAGAAACATAGAAAACCTACATCAAAATACAGGCCCTTCAGCCCACATCCTCTGATCCCATGTTACCTCTCTCTAAGGATTTGATTTCATTTTTTACCAACAGTACCACACTTCTCCCTCTGTCTATCCTTTCAATATCAGTGTATCATTGAGTTATAAGCTCTCAACTATGAACTTTTATCAGTAACAAAATGCCCACAGTCATACCTGCTGATCTCTACCTGCGCTGCAGGATCATCTGTCTTAAGTTCGATGATCTGATCTTGATCATCAATTTAACACATTAACAGAAGGGGCTTCACTGTGTCCACTTTTCAGTGCTTTGATCCATGGATTCCTGTTCACAAGATGCTTCACAATAGGTAGATTGGAGAATAATCTCACTAATTAGCCGCCTCCATTCCTTCCACTACAAGACAAGAACAAATCAATTTGAGTTATTTATTTCCACAATCCTCTCCTACTTCTCATCTGAAGTGACTCCTACATCTCCTGATGCCTTTCCCAGGCTGAGTACACGACCCTGGAAAACCACTGCTCCCATCGGAAGGCCACTTCTCCATCTGGGATTGAGTGATATGGGAAACTATGACAACGTTGGTTGATCAAGGAGCAAAGATGAAACTGATGTATTGGGCAGGGGAGTGGATGCAAAGAGACTGATCACAGTGTCCCCAGACTCACAGGGAAGGTGAAGGAATGGGAATTCACCCGGTGGTATGTAGGGTCTGGAGGGCAGCAACATTCACTGGTGGAACAACGGGACAGAATTTTCCCGGTGGAGAGTCCCATCAGGTTTCCTGACCGAGGGTGGCGAGGACATAGTGTTATCTTCTTCTTCTGACTTTAATGGTAGTTTTCAATTTAACGTAAAGGTAAGGTCATAGTCTTATAAACGCAAAGGGCTGTTCACAGGTAAGGTGTTCGCCCTGGGAGGAGTCTCTGGATCCGGACGAACAGGAAGAGCGGAATGAACATCACGTGATGTCACTGTAAAATTATTTACTAGTTCCTGCCTTACATTGAGCATCCTGCCCAAGTTCGCACATTGACCAGTCGCAAAATGAAACTGCAAGATAGAAACTTACCTGGATTTGCGCAGTCTAAATCGCAATCAACTCTCCGCAGATTACTGTGTACACACGGCGCCAAACATGGGAAGCGGTAAGTTTATATCTTCGGTCTGTTACTGAGACCCCCCCCCCCCGCGTGAATAAAACAAAGAAATTAATGCTTTCATATTGCATTTCAGATTTTTCAAAGGAGGGCTGTTTTCACTTCCCAACCATGGACGAGCGGTAGGTTCCCTTAATCATGGTGTGTCATCCCAACCGACACAGGTAACTGTGATGTTTTCGTTAACCCGTTTCATCCGGACAGCTGATGCTTGTCTCTGTCTTTGTCAGGAATCTGGACACTCTGAAGGACTACCTGCGTAACTACAGCCCACCTGAGAGCTGTGGAGGCTGTATAAACATCCTACTCTTCGGCATGGTTGGGGCTGGGAAATCATCGACCATCAACACATTCCTCTCGGCTCTGGATCGACGAGGAGAGACCATAAGCTGTGTCCCGACAGGAAACAATCCCGAGTCTCTCACACCAGAGGTACACACACTGCCGTCACTTTAATATAAACACACGAACTGTATAAGATGATGTATTCACCATAAATCATTGCCCATTTTCTATCTCCCTGATGTACCCCGGTGTCCACATCAGAGGCAGTGAATGGTCCAACAAGCCTCACTCCAAACTATTGGGTGGAGAGCACCCTGGGAGATCCTGAGGCTGGGAAAGGTGCCATTTAAATACATGTCCCGATAACCAGTGAAAAATTTGCTGGGAATTTAAGGGAGGTCGGGGGCAAAAGACAAGAAATTATAGGCTAATTAGCATGAGTTTAGTGGCTGGGAAAATGCTAGACTCCATTATTATGGAAAAGGTTTTGATACACTTGCAGGCACAGGACAAAATAGCCCAATGTCAGGGGATATTTTACCTGACAATTCTGATGTAATTCTTTGAGGAAATAACAGGTAGGATACACAAAGGAGAGTCAGTGGATGCTGATTAGTTAGATTTTCAGAAGGCCTTTGACAAGGAATCACACATGAAACTGCTAAACAAGTTAATAGCCCATGATATTACAGGAGAGGTACTAGCATGGACAGAAGATAGGCTGACTGGCAGGAGGCAAAGTATTGGAATAGATGGGGCTTTTCCCAGTTGGCTGCCGGTGACTAGTCATGTTCCAGAAGGGTCGATATTGGGATTGCTTCTTCTCATGTAGTTTGCCAATGATTTGGATGACGGAATTAATGACTTAGTGGCCAGATTTGTGGACAATATGAACATAGTTGGAAGGTAGGCCATTTTGGGGAAACAGGGATTCTGCAGAGGAAATTAGACAGATTGATACGGTGGTGTCCAGGTCCCAGACCGTACTGAGGCAAATTGAACCTGATGCCTGGATGGAGATTTAAGTGGGGGGGTGGAATTGCGAAGTTCAGGTGCAGGCCAAATCAAGACACTGGGGCCCTGCCCCAAGAGCATTTCCCGATGATTAAACTTGATGTTTGGACGTTGATTTAGGCACCAGGTCAGATTGAACAGGTTTGGGTGTCAGGGCCTGAGGTGAGGAATGGGCAGTTCAGATCACTGTTCCACGACTCGACTCTGTGCTGAACTATGGATCTCTCTTTGCAGACTTTGGTTCGGAGTGCAATTTGCTTGTGGTTATCGTTTGCATGATGTGTTTTTTCTCTGCACATTGGGTGTCAATGGTCTTCTTTATATATGGGTTCTTTTGGGTGTCTTTGTGTTGTGGCTGCCTGTTAGAAGGCAAATCTCAAGGTTGTATAAAGTATGTATACTTTGATATAAATGTACTTTGAACTTTGAAGTTTAAGATTTGAAGAATGGGTGTATGGAGTGACATTTGCAAATTTTCAGTCCTCCAGAATCATACTAGAATTGAGTGTTTCTTCAAATCACTACCAGTGACTGCCTCCACAATCTCTTCAGGTCCCCATTTCAGAACTCTGGGCTGCAATTCCTCTGGTCTACATTACGTCTACCTTCAGACCTTTCCACCTCCCGAGCACCTTCTTACTCTCACTCCTGTCCCTGACACTTTAGCATTTCTGGCATATTGCTGGTGTCTTCCACATGTCATGTACCCCGTGACCGGGTTACCGAACCAGCAGAAATGGAATACACGTTGGAGACTGGTATTACTGTAACTAATAGTGTTTATTAGTAATCTAAGTAATACAGTACTATAAAATGCAAATGTATGAAACAGGTTAGCAATGATATATACAGACGTGTGGAAATAGGAATCAAAATCAAGCTCTTTCACAGTCTAGGGGTAAATGAATAGTCTTATGATGGTTCAGTTCAGTTCAGTTTAGTTTAGATTAGGTCGAGGTAGTTGCTGGTGTACCATTGGGGGGGTATGTGGGGGAGAGAGAGAGAGAGAGGTGATGCAGCTGCAGTCAAACTTTCTGTTGTCTTCTTTCCTGTTGTGGTCACTGACTGTGACCGCTCCGTACCTGGCACGACGATTCTTCAGTGGTAGGCTTGTCACCCAGGCGAGGATGGACACTCACACAAGCCCCCACCAGTCTGCCTTCACACACTGTGAGCCTCTGATCGATTCCCCCGAATCAATCCTGCAAACCCCCCACCTTCTTGTGGGTGCACAACGCTCTTTCAGTGTCCCGTGGTGTGTCTGCTTGTGTCTTCGCAGACCTTCTTTTTATCTCCCCTGACGGGGTACCGGCCATCCATCAGCTGTCCATCACCTGGTCCCGCCTTGCTGTCTCAGCAGGAATCCACACAAGCAGGCAAAGTGAGTGTCCTTGGAGCAAAGTAAACAATTAGCGAAGAAGCCATAATACTACATCATCCCTCTCTCTCTCTCTCTCTCCAATGTTACACTAGAACTACCTCGATCTAAACTAAACTGAACTGAACTGAACCATCATAAGACTATTCATTTACCCCTAGACTTCGATAGAGCTTGGTTTTGATTCCTATTTCCACACTTCTGTATATATCATTGCTAACCTGTTTCATATATTTGCTGGAGCAATATTTGGCAAGCAAATTTGCTGGAGCCCCCAGCTGGAACAATCATAATCATAATCATAATCTGGCACATCCTTGTAAACGGAACAAGTGCTACACCTGCCCTTACACTTCCTCCCTCACCACCATTCAGGGCCCCAGACAGTCCTTCCAGGTGAGGCGACACTTCACCTGTGAGTCGGCTGGTGTGGTATACTGCGTCCGGTGTTCCCGGTGTGGCCTTTTATATATTGGTGAGACCCGACACAGACTGGGAGACCGTTTCACTGAACACCTACGCTCTGTCTGCCAGAAAAAGCAGGATCTCCCAGTGGCCACACATTTTAATTCCACGTCCCATTCCCATTCTGATATGTCTATCCATGGCCTCCTCTACTGTCAAAATGAATCCAAACTCAGGTTGGAGGAACAAGACCTTGAACATTGACTTCTCTCACTTCCGTTAATGCCCCTCCTCCCCCTCTTACCCCATCCCTGACATATTTAGTTATTTGCCTGTTCTCCATCTCCCTCTGGTGCTCCCCCCCCCACCTTTCTTTCTCCTGAGGCCTCCCGTCCCATGATCCTTTCCCTTCTCCAGCTCTGTATCACTTTCACCAATCACCTTTCCAGCTCTTAGCTTCATCCCACTCCCTCCGGTCTTCTCCTATCATTTCGCATTTCTCCCGCTCCCCACTACTTTTAAATCTCTTACTATCTTTCCTTTCAGTTAGTCCTGATGAAGGGTCTCAGCCCGAAACGTCGACAGCGCTTCTCCCTATAGATGCTGCCTGGCCTGATGTGTTCCACCAGCATTTTCTGTGTGTTGTTGTTTGAATTTCCAGTATCTGCAGATTTCCTCGTGATTAACAGACGTTGTTATCTTCTCCATTTTGTAAATGTCCATTGTAATTTCCATCCATGTATTTAAAGTTAGGCTCTCCTGTGATAACCATTTCCTAGTAAGAGTCTTTTTACCTGCCACCAACAGTATATTCATTAAATATTTATCTCTTTTCAACCATTCTTGAGGTATATATCCAAAATATATGGTCTTACTCTCTAAGGGTATTTCACATTTAAAAATGTCTTGTAGGGCATTGTGTATCCCCCTCCAATAGTCTTTGATAACAGGGCAGTCCCAAAAAATATGATAATGATTTGCATTTTGATTTCCACAATTTCTCCAGCAAACAGGGAGGTTACTATCATAATGGGATTTCTGAGAGGGTGTAATAAAATATCTTATCAAGTTTTTCCATCCAAACTCCCTCCATTTCTGTGAACTGGTACACTTCCATTGATTCCTCCATTTATTGTCCATTCTTCCTCAGATATAATTATCCCTCCTTCCTTCTCCCATTTTGTTTTAATGTATGAAGTCGAAAGTGTTTTAAGTTTTGACAACCCCTAATACATGCTTGAAATGATGCTACTACCATTATCTGAATTATATGCTTTTCTAAATAGCTCTATTGAGCATGTACTTGCATTGGTTACATTTTTAAGCATCTTATTAACATATTGTCGCATCTGTAAATACTGATAAAAATCTTGTTTTTCTAATTAGTCTTTCTCTTTAAGCATTTCAAAACTGAACAGTGTTCCTTCTTTCATTATGTTGCAAAGAACTGTTATTCCTTTAGCTGTCCAGTCCTTAAATCTAGCATCCAATTTATTTGGTGTAAAATCCGAGTCATATGCACACCATTTAAGAATTGCAATATCTCCCTCTAGATTATATTCTTTTATAGTAGTTTTCCATATTTTAAGAGTCAATTTCACCCATGGGTTATCAATAGTATTTATGTACCTTTGCAGGTTGTTATCAGCCAAAATTGCTTGTATGGGGATGGGAAGTACCCGCTCCTCAATGTTTTTCCATTGAACGTCATATGTTGGGTTGCACCAACATATCACAGCTCTCCACTGTGCTGCAGGATAATAATCTCTAAGAGAAGGTAGGCCCCATCCCCTCTTTTCCTTTGCTAATTGCAAAGTTTTGAGATGAACTCGAGGCCTTTTACCCTGCCAAATATACCTTGATAACATCTTGTTCCATTCATTGAATTGATTTTGATTAATCTCTATTGGTAGGGTCTGAAAGAGATATAACATTCTGGGCAGTATATTCATTTTAATAGACTCAATCCTTGAACTGAGACTGAAAAAAGGAATCAGGCTCCACCTTGCCATATCTTCCTTAATTTTTTTATATGGAGGCTGATAATTACATTTTGATAATTTTGCCAAATCTTTTGGCATAATAATGCCCAAATAATTGAAAGACTCTGTGTGCCATGCCCAGGGGTATCGACTTTCAAGTTCTCTTGGTGGGCTATAGTAATATGAAAGTAATTGGGTTTTATCTATGCTGATCTTGTATCCTGATAATTGACCATATTGTTCAAAGGATTGCATCAATTTAGGTAAAGAGTATGTTCGTTGCCCTAGATAGATCAAAATGTCATCTGCATAACAAGCCAATTTATGCTCTGTCCCTTTAATAGTAATTCCCCTGATATCTTCATTTTGTCTCATGTATTGAGCTAATGGTTCCAGATATAGTGCAGAGTAGTGGTGACCATGCACAACCCTGTCTTGTGCCCCTTTCTAGGGTAAGACTATTTGATAAATATCCATTGATTTTAATCCTAGCAATAGGATTGTCATATAGTGCCTGTACAGTTTTAATAATTGTGTCTTGGAAAGCAAATCTATGTAAAACTCTGTAAAGAAAATTCCAATGAACTGAATCAAATGCTTTTTCAGTGTCCATGCTTATCACTATTGCTTCGATTTTATTTTTTTGTATATGATCCATAATGTGAAGTGTCCTTCATATATTGTCTTGTGTTTGGGGTTGTTGTATAAAACCTGTCTTATCATTACATATCAGTATGGGTAGAAACTCCTCTAATCGTTTGGCCATGATGGAGGTAAATAACCTATAATCTACATTAAGAATGGATATTGTTCTAAATAACCCGCATTCCATTTTATCCTTGCCTTCTTTCGGTATAGCTGAGATTATCGCTTCCTTCCAACTGGGTGGCATTTGTGCTTTTTTTTAGAGCCCAGTTCAGTGTGGGGAGTAAAACAGTAATTAACTCATTTTTAAATTATTTGTACCACTCTGCCGTATACCCATCTGATCCTGGTGACTTGCTTAATTTAAGCCTACTAATTGCAGTTTTTAATTCAACTTCAGTTATGTCAGCAGTCATCGTTCTGTTTTGTTCTTCGCTTAAAGTGGGTAACTCTAGAAAATTCAATAAGGTGTCAATTTGGGTTATGCTTCCCCCTGGAACTTTGGAATATAAGTTTTGTAAAACACTTCAAAAGCTTCTTGAATTTAACTTTGCTTATTTTTTTTTATCATTTTCATTCTTGGGCCCTTAATTCTAAGAAATGTATTTTCTGCTATCTTTTTTTTCAGTTTCTCCGCCTGTATTTTCATAAATTTTGACCCACTTTCATAATGGCTCTGTTTCAGAAACATTAAGTTTCTCCTGATTTCTTGCATAGTCAAACTATTTATTTCATTCCTAATTCCTTTAATTTCCCCTAATGTATCCTGTACCAAATTCAATTTGTGTTTTTTCTCTATTTCCTTCAGCCTATTTTGTAATTTCTCTAATGTTTTATTCCTTTTTTTTTTCTTATATGAAGATAATAATTGCTATAATTTTCCCTCTTAAGACCACATTCAGAGTATCCCATAAAATGGGAGGTGAAACCTCTCCATTATCATTAAGTTCTAAGTAGAGACAAATTTCTTTTTTAATTTGTTCCTTAAAGTACAGATCATTGAGTAGACTTGAATTTAGTTTCCAAATAGTATTCTTTGGTTGTAGGTCAATATCAACAGATAAATATATAGGTGCATGGTCACTTACATCTAATGTCCCAATTCCACAGGTGTTTATTTTGTCTTTGTCTTTTCCAAATGTTATGAAATAGTCTATTCTTGTATATACAGAATGGGGAGCAGAATAATGAGTGTAATCCCTTCTGTCGGGGAAAAGGTCCCTCCATATATCAATTAAACCAACATCCTCAAAAAGTATATTAACTTTCTTATGTAAAGATTTTGTTTCATAGGTTTTTCTATTGGAAGAAGCTAAATTTGGTTGTAATTGTAAATTTAAGTCTCCCCCACATATCAGGAGACCTTCTATTTCCACTACCATAATATCAGTAATTTTCTGAAAGAAACCAATATCACTTCCCGGGGTGTGTATATATTCGATAGATAGATAGATAGATAGATAGATAGATAGATACTTTATTCATCCCCATGGGGAAATTCAACATTTTTTCCAATGTCCCATACACTTGTTGTAGCAAAACTAATTACATACAATACTTAACTCAGTAAAAATATGATATGCATCTAAATCACTATCTCAAAAAGCATTAACTGAATTTGTCTTTATTCCCCCTTACCAGAATATATCTGCCCTCTTTATCTCCCATTTCAAATACTTTTTCAAAATTTAGCTTACTTGAGATAAGAATAGCAACTCCTCTCCTATGTCCTGATTTATATGAGGAGAAAAACAGATTAGTGAAGCCCATTCTCTTTAGTTTTTTTATGCTCATTATCACTTAAATGAGTTTCCTGTAAATATACGACATGGGCTTGTTCTTTTTTCATTTTGGATAAAATTCTCTTAAGTTTGATTGGATTTAATAGCCCATTGACATTAAATAAATGAATTTTACCTGGTCCTTAGCCATCTGTATCTATCTGTCAATGTATCATTGAAATTAGAATAAAACTTAATCGATCTACTCTCTGAACAAATAAGAACCAAGAAATGAAAATAACAACAAAAATGGCAACGAACGTGTGATTCCAAGGCTGAGGTCTCTGGTAGATGATCCTGCGTTGAGCTAGAGGAAATGTCTAGCTGTGGGGGATAACCCCTCCTACTTGTGAGTTGAGGGCCCCAATTGCAGTATTCATAAAAGTCAGTGAATAAATCCATTACACAGAAAAGATTTCCGTGTATATATATATATACACACACACACAAATATATTACATACATACACATATATGCACACATATATACTCATTGTGGTGGGGAAAAAAGGAGTAAGTGAGCGAATAAAGAATAACTAAGTAATATAAAATCCACATTATAATAAGTATTTCTCGAGATAGGGATATCACCGTCTACTTTTGCTTCCGTTTAGCTTCTCAACATTTTTAAAGTTAGCCAAACCTTCTGGCTCTTCTGAAGGGGCTGAGGACTGTCTTTGGGAAACTCCTGGTCTCTTCCTGATATATTTCTCTTGGCCTCCTCCCGTCTCCTGCCTTCTCGATTCTCACACTATTTCCCAAGTGGAGTGGGATAATTCCTCAGCCAGGCTTTCTCTCGTTTTGGTCACGCTGACGGGCAACACTCTGGCCTTCATGTCTGTAATCGCCTCTTCCACTGTCTGGTACAACCGCGTCCCGTTGTCATAAAACACTCGAAGTTTAGCAGGGTATGGAGTTTGAAATCTAATATTTTTTTGCTTTAGTTCTTGCCTTACTTCAGAGTATTCTTTGCGTTTCTGCAGTACCACGGGGGGTAATCTTGGTCGAAATATATTAATGTATCATCTAAAAACTGTCTTCTTACCCCAGGCCCTTCGTAGAATCTCCGCCTTGGTGCTGTAATGAAGGAATTTAATTATTATTAAGCGTGGCTTTCTATCCCAGGTAGTTTTCGGGATGAGCGCACGATGGGCTCTTTCGACTTCCAGCTCCATAGCTGAGGGAAGATCCAACGCGTCCTGCAGTAACTTTCCGACAAACTCTGTCATAGACAAGCCCTCCGCTCCTTCGGGAGCGTTGTAGATTCTGATATTATTCCGCCATGATCTTCCCTCCAGGTCAAGTAGTTTACCTTCTTGGTGATGTAATATTTTTATTGTCTTACTCAGTATCCGTTCCACATTTTGAACGCGATCTTCCACGTTCTCAATTCAAGTCCCTGCCACCGCTATTTTTTGATTGACGCTGGCGAGCTCTGACCTAATATCATGGACCTGCTGCTTTATTTCTTTCTGAAACTCCCTTATCTCTTTCAGGATTTCGATCATATTCGTCGCTTCGCCTGAACGAGGCCCGGCGTCTGCCTCGCTAGCACACGGTCGGGTAGGAGAGCCGCTCGCTGCACTCCTCTCGGCCGCAGTCTCCCCAGTGTCGCTTTTTTAATTTCCATTCTTTTTCCCCATTCTTGCCCCTCTTTTCAGTTCAAATATTTTTTGAAAAATATTATATTTGATGGGTTAACAGGGCTTAATACACGTTTTTCCAGAGGAGCTAGTAACTTAAGCTGCCATTCTCGACGATAACGTCACCGGAAACCTGCTTTATTTTCAATCATTATCGTGATTATTTTCATGAACAGAAACACTGCAGATTCAGATCTCTGCTGCTGGGTCCTAATTTCCACCGCACTGAGACAGGTTAAATATAGTCTGGGATTCCGCTGGGTCCTAAGATCCACATCATTGAGACAGGTTGAATAAGGGATGAGCATCCGCGAATTTTGGTATCCGCGAGGAGTCCCGGAACCAATCCCTCTCAGATAAGGAGGGCTGACTGTAATTCCCTTTGCTCCACTGTAATACTAATACATCTTATTTTAATTTCTCTCTCTCAAACATCAGGGTGAATTCAATCATCTTATGAACACTGCCTCTTAAGGGTTCTTTTACCATAAAGTTCTTAATAAAATCTGATTAATTTCAGAATACCTAATCCAGAACCACTTTTCTCAAGTGATGTCAACCACATTTCTCTAAAAAGCCGTCTTGCAGGCATTCTCCAATTTCATTCTCTTGAGAACATTCTCGGTTCCTTTCTCCGGGGATGCTACTGATCTGTTGAGTATCCTCCACATTCTCGGTTTCTTTCACCCCAGACTGTCCATATTAATCTGGTTTCCTCAGTGAACTGGAAGTTTGCAGATTGAAAGAGGAATCCAGAGATTTAAACACAGTAATCCTGGATATATTTGCAGCAGTCAGAGTGTCTCAGGGTCCATACACAAACGATTCATCTGACAGGGATGTACACAGTCCATGGCAGTGAGGGAAATGGAATTCCTGTGTCCTGGGATATCCCATCATTGAGTGAAAAGAAGGCCGTGCTCCCTGGCTCGATGTGTATTTTGTGCTGTCAACCAGCAAAGCAAAAGCAGATACTCTGTTGCTCACTATTCTGCTGTCTATGGGATCTTGCTGTGTGAATGTTGGCTGTCGTGTGTCCTACATTACACAGAACTTCACTCACCATCAAAGAAGCCATAAACATGTACATCTTTTTGAAAATTCACAGCTGAGGTCCTACAGAGCAGGGAAGATAAAATTTTGGGATTCTGCTGGATGGAATGCGATCAACCCTGATCAGACAAAGAGAGTGAATTGGAAAAAGAAAAAGAGAGTGTTCCAGATGATCCTGGAAGGAAGAGTACCTAATGGAACAAATGTGAGTTTCCTCAGTTACTTCATATTTCTGATACACACGACTGGAGTTTCATAAAACACTGAGCAAACACGGAAAGGGAAAGGAGAAATGGGACCAAAAAAGATTCCCACAAAACTGAAGGACAGAAGACTGTGGCCTGATTCCAATGGGATGCAGCGATAACCTGGGCTCAGAAAGTGTTGCACTCTGTAAATGAAGTTACACAGAAATACGTGGAGAAAAGCAATCAAAGAGTAACACACAGGGACACGATGACAGAGATTAGTCCTGGAGTAACACACAGGGACACAGTGACAGTGATTAGTCCTGGAGTAACATACAGGGACACACTGACAGAGATTAGTCCTGGAGTCACACACGGGGACAGTGACAGAGATTAGTCCTGGAGTAACACACGGGGACACAGTGACAGAGATTAGTCCTGAAGTAACACACGGGGACACAGTGACAGAGATTAGTCCTGCAGTAACACACGGGGACACAGTGACAGAGATTAGTCCTGGAGTAACACACGGGGACACAGTGACAGAGATTAGTCCTGGAGTAACACACGGGGACACAGTGACAGAGATTAGTCCTGGAGTAACACACGGGGACACAGTGACAGAGATTAGTCCTGGAGTAACACACGGGGACACAGTGACAGAGATTAGTCCTGGAGTAACACACGGGTACACAGTGACGGAGATTAGTCCTGGAGTAACACACGGGGACACAGAGACAGCGATTAGTCCTGGAGTAACACACGGGGACACAGTGACAGAGATTAGTCCTGGAGTAACACACGGGGACACAGTGACAGAGACTAGTCCTGGAGTAACACACGGGGACACAGTGACTGAGATTAGTCCTGGAGTAACACACGGGGACACAGTGACAGTGATTAGTCCTGGAGTAACACACGGGGACATACTGACAGAGATTAGTCCTGGAGTAACACACGGGGACACGGTGACAGAGATTAGTCCTGGAGTAACACACAGGGACACGGTGACAGAGATTAGTCCTGGAGTAACACACAGGGACAGTGACAGAGATTAGTCCTGGAGTAATACACAGGGACACAGTGACAGAGATTAGTCCTGGAGTAACACACAGGGACACAGTGACAGAGATTAGTCCTGGAGTAACACACAGGGACACACTGACAGAGATTAGTCCTGGAGTAACACACAGGGACACACTGACAGAGATTAGTCCTGGAGTAACACACGGGGACACGGTGACAGAGATTAGTCCTGGAGTAACACACGGGGACACGGTGACAGAGATTAGTCCTGGAGTAATACACGGGGACACGGTGACAGAGATTAGTCCTGGAGTAATACACGGGGACACAGTGACAGAGATTAGTCCTGGAGTAACACACGGGGACACAGTGACAGAGATTAGTCCTGGAGTAACACACGGGGACACAGTGACAGAGATTAGTCCTGGAGTAACACACGGGGACACAGTGACAGAGATTAGTCCTGGAGTAACACACGGGGACACAGTGACAGAGATTAGTCCTGGAGTAACACATGGTGACACAGTGACAGAGATTAGTCCTGGAGTAACACACAGGGACACAGTGACAGAGATTAGTCCTGGAGTAACACACGGGGACACAGTGACAGAGATTAGTCCTGGAGTAACACACGGGGACACGGTGACAGAGATTAGTCCTGGAGTAACACACGGGGACACGGTGACAGAGATTAGTCCTGGAGTAACACACGGGGACACGGTGACAGAGATTAGTCCTGGAGTAACACACAGGGACACGATGACAGAGATTAGTCCTGGAGTAACACACAGGGACACACTGACAGAGATTAGTCCTGGAGTAACACACAGGGACACGGTGACAGAGATTAGTCCTGGAGTAACACACAGGGACACACTGACAGAGATTAGTCCTGGAGTAACACACAGGGACACAGAGACAGAGATTAGTCCTGGAGTAACACACGGGGACACAGTGACAAAGATTAGTCCTGGAGTAACACACGGGGACACAGTGACAGAGATTAGTCCTGGAGTAACACACAGGGACACAGTGACAGAGATTAGTCCTGGGGTAACACACAGGGACAGTGACAGAGATTAGTCCTGGAGTAACACACAGGGACAGTGACAGAGATTAGTCCTGGAGTAATACACAGGGACACAGTGACAGAGATTAGTCCTGGAGTAACACACAGGGACACAGTGACAGAGATTAGTCCTGGAGTAACACACAGGGACACACTGACAGAGATTAGTCCTGGAGTAACACACAGGGACACACTGACAGAGATTAGTCCTGGAGTAACACACGGGGACACGGTGACAGAGATTAGTCCTGGAGTAACACACGGGGACACGGTGACAGAGATTAGTCCTGGAGTAATACACGGGGACACGGTGACAGAGATTAGTCCTGGAGTAATACACAGGGACACAGTGACAGAGATTAGTCCTGGAGTAACACACGGGGACACAGTGACAGAGATTAGTCCTGGAGTAACACACGGGGACACAGTGACAGAGATTAGTCCTGGAGTAACACACGGGGACACAGTGACAGAGATTAGTCCTGGAGTAACACACGGGGACACAGTGACAGAGATTAGTCCTGGAGTAACACACGGTGACACAGTGACAGAGATTAGTCCTGGAGTAACACACAGGGACACAGTGACAGAGATTAGTCCTGGAGTAACACACGGGGACACAGTGACAGAGATTAGTCCTGGAGTAACACACGGGGACACAGTGACAGAGATTAGTCCTGGAGTAACACACAGGGACACAGTGATAGAGATTAGTCCTGGAGTAACACACAGGGACAGTGACAGAGATTAGTCCTTCAGTAACACACGGGGACATGGTGACAGAGATTAGTCCTGGAGTAACACACATGGTGTTACAGGGACGTGGCAGGAATAACGAACCCAAGTGCAGGACTCTGACACGGAGGCAAGATCAGGAGGCAGAATCTCCTTAGCGAGCGCAGAATTGAGACCAGGCTGAGTCAGGACTAGGGAGTCTTGATTCACTAAGAGATATGGGGTGGAAGACTTGGAGCAAAGTTCCTCTCTCTCTGAGTGTCGACCAACAGTCTGGCAAGGGCTGACCGGAGCTGTCTGGGTCTTATCCTCCGGTGGCTAATGGAAACCAGGTGCTTGTGATTGAGAGGAATTGGGAATCAAGTGTGGGGATTAAGGACCAATTAGGGAGGAAAGGGGAAAGGTGGGAAGTGCCAGCCAGGGCCATGACACAGGGACATGGTGACAGAGATTAGTCCTGGAGTAACACACAGGGACACAGTGACAGAGATTAGTCCTGGAGTAACACACGGGGACACAGCGACAGAGATTAGTCCTGGAGTAACACACAGGGACATGGTGGAAGTGAGCAGTAAGAAAGGCATGACCATGTGAAAGGGGTTATATTACAGACCATCCAACAGGTCGAGGGATTTGGAGGGACAAATTAGTGAAGGAATCACAGGCTGTTGTATGAAACATTAGTTTGTTAATATAGGTGATATTAATTTCCACGTATTGACTGGGAATGCCATACTGTATGAAGGCTTGATGGGATTAAACTTGTCCAATGTGTTCAGGGAAGTTTCCTTAATCAGTACATAGCAGTCCCAGTGAGACAGTGTGTGAAACTGTATCTGCTATTAGGGAATGAAACAGGGCAGATGACAGAAGTTTGTGTTGGGGAACACTTTGCATTGTGACTACAATGCCTTTGTGTTGTGTATCTGTCATTTCCGACAATGTTTTAGAACTGTGTGGAAGAAGTTTTGTAGTGAAAACTTTTGCACTGGGGCAGTTCCACTCTCTCAGCCTCAAAAATCTTGGTCCAATGGTATGAAAAATCGCCACGAATGGAGACTTCCTCGGCTGTAGTGGATAACCGTGTGTCTTCTGTGTCTTGTCGTGCCCTTTGCTCTCCAGGAAGCATTGCAGCACCGCCTTCTTGGCTGTTGCATCTTGTAGCTGATCTTATCCACCCAGTCCCCAGTCCCTGTGTGTTACTCCAGGACTAATCTCTGTCGCTGTGTCCCCGTGTGTTACTCCAGGACTAATCTCTGTCACTGTGTCCCTGTGTGTTACTCCAGGACTAATCTCCGTCACCATATCCCTACCTCCCCGGGATTGGAGATTCCCGGTTACCTCAACTGGTTGAGCCCACCTGTCAAACGGTGTACCGAGGTGTGGCCACTGTCACATGCAAACAGTTACTTGGAGACACCTGGGTGGTGGGTGGGGAATAAAGGTTGACGAGCAGGCTCTGGGCAGAGCTTGACAAGTCCACCATCAGAGGTGCTACCCACCCTACATACCCCATATACCCCTACACAATACCATTAGAATTAAGGTAAATATGCAGAAAAGCTAGGTCTGGTCTGCAGGTTGAGATTTTAAATTGGGGAGAGGCTAATTTTGAACAGAAATTATCGGGCAAATGTCAATTGGAACAGTTTGTTTTCTGGGAAAGGTGTACTTAGTAATTGGCAGGCCTTTAGAAGAGATATTTTGAGAGAACTAAGCTTTTATATGCCTGTGAGAAAAAGGGCAGAGATAATTCATGTGGGGAACCTTGGTTTTCAAGAGATATCGAGAACTTAGTTAAGGGAAAAAAGGAGGTGGATGGTAAATATAGGCAGGGATGAAGAAATGGGGTGCTTATGGAGTAAGAAATGCAAGAGAACATTTAGTAAATAAATGAGGAGAGCTAAAAGAAGGCATGAATTTGCTCTTGCAGACAAGGTGAGGGGGAATCGGAAGGGATTCTACAGATATATTAAGAACAAAAGGATTGTAAGGGACTAAATTGGTCCTCTGGAAGATCAGAATGGTGATCCATGTGTGGATCCAAAACAAACGGAGGAATCTTAAACAGTTTTTGCATCTGTATTCACTCAGGAGACAGACACAGAGTCTATAGAATTGAGGCAAAGCAGCATCAACTTCATAGACCTTGTACAGATTACAGAGGAGGAGATGTTTGCTATCTTTAGGCAAATCAGGGTGAATAAATTCCCAGCACCTAACAAGGTGTTCCCTTGGACACTCGGGAGACCAGTGCAGAAACTGCCAGGACCATAACAGAGATATTTAAATCATCCTTAGCGACAGGAGAGGTACTGGAGGATGAGAGGGTATCCAATGCTGTTCTGCTGCTTAGCAAAAGCTCCAAACATAAACCTGGAAATTGTAGGCGAGTCACTTTGATGCCAGTTGTGGAAAGTTATTGGAAGATGTTCTAAGGACTGGATATATAAGTATTTTTATAGATATGGACATATTAAGGATAGTCAGCATGACTTCCTGTTTGTTAGATCAGGAATAACCAATCATATACAGTTTTTCGAGGAAGTTCTCAGGAAAGTTGATAAAGGAAAGGCAATGGAAGTTGTCTACATGGACTTTAGCAAGGCATTTGACAAGATTCAGCATGGGAGGTTGCAAGAAGAGTCAGTCGCTCGGCGTTCAATATGAGGTAGTAAATTGGATGAGACATTGGCTCTTTGCACTTCAGTAGGGCCAGCCAGAGTAGTTCTTACACAGTATGTGGTAGGGCACTGAGGAGTGTAGTAGAACAAAGGGATCTTGGGATACAGGTCCGTAATTTATTGAATATGGCATCACAGGTAGATAGGGTTGTAAAGAAAGCTTTTGACACATTGGTCTTCAGAAATCAATGTATTGAGTTCAGGATTTGGGATGTCATGTTGAAGTTGTATAAGACATTGGTGAGGCTTAATTTGGAGTATAGTGTGCAGTTTTGGTCAGCAACCTACAGGAAATATGTACCGTAAATGAGATCAGAGAAAATTTACAAGGATGTTGTCCAGTCTGGAGGATCTGAGTGATAAGGAAAGATTGAATAGGTTAGGACTTTATTCCGTCGGACCTAGACTATTGAGAGGATATTTCATTGGGTTTTACAAATTATGAGGGGTACAGATAGGGTAAATACAAGCAGGCTTTGTCCACTGAGGTCGGGTGGGACTACAATGAGAGGTCATGGGTTAAGAGTGAAAGGTGAGAAGTGAAGGGGAACATCAGGGGAAACTTCTTCACTCAGAGGGTCATGAGTGTGAGGAACAAGCTGCCAACACAAGTGGTGCATGTGAGCTCAATTTCAACATTTCAGAAAGGTTTGGATAGGCACATGGGTCGCAGGAATATAGAGGGATTCCAGATTTTAGTATTTCAAAATGAGTGCCAACAGCACATTTGTCCTCCTCACCACTGACTCAATCTGCAAGTTATCTTTCAGGGAATCCTGCACCAACACTCCTAGTACTTCATCACCTCAGATCTTTAAATTTTGTCCTCCGTTAGAAAATAGTCTGCTCTTTTATTCCTTCTACCTGTGTGCATGATCATACACCTCACAACACTACATTCCATCTGCCACTTCTTTGTCCATTATCTTAATCTGTCTAATCCTTCATCAGCCTTTCTAATCTCTCCACACTACCTGCCCCTCCAACTAGTGTTGTATCACCAGCAGACTTGGCCACAAAGCCATGACTTCCATCATCCAAATCATTCCCATCCAATATAAAATGAAGTGATCTTAACCAGTAGTCACCCGCAGGCAACTACAAAAAGCTCCCTTTATTCTCACTCTTTGCCTCCTGACATTCAGCCAATCCGATATCCATGTTAGTATCTTTCCTGTAAGAGCATGGACTCTTATCTTACTAAGCAGTGTCATGTGAGCCACCTTCCCAATATACATCAGAAAATCCAAGTACACAGCATCCACTGATGTTGTCTATCCTGCTTGTTATTTCTTCAAAGAATTCCAACAGTTTTGTCAGGAAAGATTTTCCTCAAGGAAACTGAGCTGACTTCAGCCTATTTTAATATGTGCCTCTTGAGATCTGAGATCTCATCCTTAATAATGGATTCTTCCCAACCACTGAGATTGGGCTAACTGGCTTATAGTTCCCTTCTGGGAAGAGTGGGGTGACAGGTGTAGTTTACAGTCCTCCAGTTCCATGCTAGAATCTAGTGATTCTTGAGAGATAATTACTAATGCCTCCACAATCTCGTCACTGCCTCTTTCCAAACTCTGGGGTGTCGTCCGTCTGGACCAGATGACTTATCTACCTTCAGAGCTTTCAGCATCCAAAGCACCTTCTCGCTAGTAAAAGCAACTGTACTCACTTCTATCCCCGGCACTGTTGAACTTCCAGCAGACTGCTAGTGTCTTCCATAGTGAAGACTGATGTGAAATACTTTATCAGTTCATCTTCCACGTCCTTGTCCCCCATTACTCACTTCAGCATCATTTTTCCAAGGGTCCAATATCTACTCTCATTTACTCTATATATACCAAAAAAAATCACGTGTGTTCGAATGCTGTTCACAGACTTCAGTTCAGCATTCAACACAATCATCCCTCAGAAACTGATTGGAAAGCTGAACCTACTGGGCCTGAACACCTCCCTCTGCAACTGGATCCTAGACTTCCTGACTGGGAGACCTGAGTCAGTCCGGATCGAAAGCAGCATCTCCAACACCATCACACTGAGCACGGGGGCTCCCCAGGGTTGCGTGCTCAGTCCACAGCTGTTCACTCTGCTGACCGACGACTGTGCTGCAACACACAGCTCGAACCACATCATCAAGTTCGCCGATGACACGACCGTGGTGGGTCTTATCAGCAAGAACGACGAGTCAGCTTACAGAGAGGAGGTGCAGCGGCTAACAGACTGGTGCAGAGCCAACAACCTGTCTCTTAATGTGAGCAAAACAAAAGAGATGGTTGTTGACTTCAGGAGGGCACGAAGCGACCACTCCCCCGCTGAACATCGACGGCTCCTTGGTAGAGATCGTTAAGAGCACCAAATTTCTTGGTGTTCACCTGGCGGAGAATCTCACCTGGTCCCTCAACACCAGCTCCATAGCAAAGAAAGCCCAGCAGAGTCTCTACTTTATGTGAAGGCTGAGGAAAGTCCATCTCCCACCCCCATCCTCATCCCATTCTACAAGGGTTGTATTGAGAGCATCCTGAGCAGCTGCATCACTGCCTGGTTTGGAAATTGCACCATCTCGGATCGCAAGACCCTGCAGCGAATAGTGAGGTCAGCTGAGAAGATCATCTGGGTCTCTCTTCCCGCCGTTATGGACATTTACATTACACGCTGTATCGCAAAGCAAACAGCATTATGAAGGACCCCACACACCCCTCGTACAAACTCCTCTCCCTCCTGCTGTCTGGGAAAAGGCACCAAAGCATTCGGGCTGTCACGACCAGACTATGTAACAGTTTCTGCCCCCAAGCCATCAGACTCCTCAATACCCAGAGTCTGGACTGACACCAACTTACTGCCCTCTACTGCGCCTATTGTATTGTTTATTATTTATTGTAATGCCTGCACTGTTTTGTGAACTTTATGCAGTCCTGGGTAGGTCTGTAGTCTAGTGTAGTTTTTTACTGTGTTGTTTTTACGTTGTTCAGTGTAGTTTTTTGTATTGTTCATGTAGCACCATGGTCCTGAAAAGTGTTGTCTTGTTTTTACTGTGTCCTGTACCAGCAGTTATGGTCAAAATGACAAAAAGTGACTTGACATATGGCTTTTTTAGTTGCATTGAGGTGTTTTTCAAAAGTGTCCCAATCTTCCGTCTTCCGACTAATATGCCCTAACTTTTGCTTTTATGTTATCTTTGATTTCCTTTGTCAGCTACAGTTGTGTCATCCTGCCTTTAGAATACTTCTTTGCTCTGTATCTATCCTGTGCCTTCAGAAATACTCCCAAAAAACTCCAGCCATTGCAGTTCTGCTGTCATCCCTGGTAGTGCCCCCCCCCACCCCCCTCCAACCAGCTCCGCTCATCCCTCCAGAATTCCTTTACTCCACTGGACAACTGAATTTAGCTGTTCCCTTACAAATTTCAGGGTGAATTCAATCATTTTATGATCACTGCCTCTATGTATGACTATCATGTTTCAAACTGACTAACGATCTGCATCGTACTGCATTCTGAAACTTTTGTCCACACAGAAGCTTCTGATTCACCTGTACACCTTGCTGTCATGTCTTGACGTTAAGAACTACATTATTGACACATTAGACAGAACCAGCGTCTGAGTACTGAGAAACTGAGAGCAAATTCCGAAACAGCTCCTGGGGACAGAGTGGACTCACAGTGAAAAGATCTGCAGAGTAAGAGTGAACTGGAGAGAGCAACATTCCCAGCTGACAGGGACAAAGCAACCCCACCAATCCCTGAGCAGGAGTGAGGTTGGGGCCCAGTGGATCTCAGTGGATCAGTGGCCCTGATCACTGGGCTTTGTCTGATAAGCCTGGTCCTTCCAGTCAGAGTTCAACTCAGTGCTGAGTGAGTGTGAACATCAGTGTTCTTGCTGCTTCTCTGTAACCAGTTCTTCATTGTCTCACACAGTTGCGCAGTTTCAACCCTGACTCAGGTGTTTCCAAATATCCCGTTATTCCGGAAAATGTAATTCATGGAGTCGCATTCGTATTTGACATCAACACCATAGTCTACATCAGTGACGATCAAATGAATGAGTTTCAGGAGTTGGAAACAATAGTGGTTCAGAAGTGTAAGTGTTTTCTTTTGGTCTGAGTAACTATTGTCACAATGTTGCAGCTTCATATTGATATCTGGATCATCTCTCTTTTCCAGATGTTCACAGGGATGTGATTGGGACCAAGATTGATTTATTTGGGATACGAGAGAAACACAATGCATGGATTTATGAATACAAACCACTACAGCAGAAGGTAATAATCTGTAGAATCAGGAGCAGTGATATCAGTACAATGATTTTACAGTGTACCGGTCCCCCTGTGTGGGGTTGCACACACATCCACTGTTTATTGTCCATCCTTGATCAACCTCAGGCAGGTAACAGTGAACCACCATTTCCATGTCATTGTAATTATGACTTCAGGCGGTCATCGGACACTCAGTCAGTGATGTGCATTCGTGTTCAACCTTTGAAGTCAATTTATTATCAAAGAATATTTTTGTCACCACGTACAACCCCAAGATTCATTTTCTTGCAGGCATACTCAATAAGTCCATAATAGAATGATAACTAAGAGAACACGGTGACCTGCCCAGTTGCACTGACACCCACAGTGATGAAGAGTTTTGAGAAACATAGAAAACCTACAACACAATACGGCCCTTCAGCCCACAAAATTGTGCCGAACACATCCTTACGTTAGAAATTATTAGGCTTACCTATAGCCCTCTATTTTACTAAGCTTCATGTACCTACCTAAAAGCCTCTTAAAAGACCCTATCATATTCGACTCCACCACCGTTGCCGGCAGCCCATTCCACACACTCACCACTCTCTGAACAAAAATCTTACCCCTGACATCTCCTCTGTACCTGCTTCCAAGCACCTTAAAACTGTGCCCTCTCATGCTAGCCATTTCAGCCCTGGGAAAAGCCTCTGACTATCCACATGCCTGTCATTATCTTGTACACCTCTATCAAGTCACCTCTCATCCTCCATCGTTCCAAGAAGAAAAGGCCGAGATCACTTAATCTATTCTCACAAGGCATACTCCCCAATCCAGTCAACATCCCAGTAAGTCTCCTCTATACCCTTTCTATGGCTTCAACATCCTTCCTGTAGTGAGGTGACCAGACCAGAGCACAGCACTGCAAGTGGGGTCTGACCAGAGTCCTCTATAACTGCAACATTACCTCTCGGCTCCTAAATTCAATTCCATGGTTGATGAATGACAATACACCATACGCCTTCTTAACCACAGAGTCAACCTGCACAGCTGCTTTGAGCATCCTTTGGACTTGGACCCCAAGATCCCTCTGATCCTCCACACTGCCAAGAGTCTTACCATATTCTGCCATCATATTTGACCTACCAAAACTTCACACTTATCTGGGTTTAGCTCCATCTGCCACTTCTCAGCCCAGTTTTGCATCCTATCAATGTCCTGCTGTAACCTGACAGCCCTCCACAACACCTCCAACCTTTGTGTCATCAGCAAACTTACCAACCCATCCCTCCACTTCCTCATCCAGGTCATTTATAAAAATCACCAAGAGTAAGGGTCCCAGAACAGATCCCTGAGGCACACCACTGGTCACCAACTTCCATGCAGAATATTACCTGTCTACAACCACTCTTTGCCTTCTGTGGACAAGCCAGTTCTGGATCCACAAAGCAATGTCCCCTTGGATCCCATGCCTCCTTACTTTCTCAATAAGCCTTGCATGGGGTACCTTATCAAATGCCTTGCTGAAATCCATATACACTACATCTACTGCTCTTCCTTCATCAATGTGTTTAGTCACAACCTCAAAAAATTCAATGAGGCTCGTAAGGCACGACCTGCCCTTTACAAAGCCATGCTGACTACTCCTAATCATGTTATAACTCTCCAAATGTTCATAAATCCTGCCTCTCAGGATTTTCTCCATCAACTTACCAACGACTGAGGTAAGACTCACTGGTCTATAATTTCCTGGGCTATCTCTACTCCATTTTTGAATAAACAAGCAACATCCACAACCCTCCAATCCTTGGGAACCTCTCCTGTCCCCATTTTACCTGCTGCGTCCTCTGAAATGATAACACCAAGGAATTTAAAGTTGCTAACCATCTCTATGTCTGATCCTCTGATAAGGACTGACTCACAGACCTCTGGTTTCCCTCTCCTGAGTCTACAATCAGTTCCTTGGCCTTGCTGACATTATGTGAGAGGTTGTTGTTATGACACCACGCAGCCAAATTTTCAATCTCTCTCCAGTATGCTAATTCATCACCATCATTGATACAGCCCACAACAGTGGTGTCAGAGTCTGGTGATAAAACATATCAGCTCCTGCCTGGGAGCTGACTTGGATCCACTCCAATTTGCTGACTGGAGCAACAGGTCTGCAGCCAATGACACCTCACTGGTTCTTCACACAACCCTGGAACATCCGAACAGGAAAGGAACATACATCAGGATCCTCTTTATTGGCTACAGCTCAGCATTGAGTACCATCATCCCCTCAAAACTAATCAATAACTTTCAAGACCTTGGCCTCAAAACCTCCCTGTGCAATTGGATCCTGGATATCCTCACTTGTATACTTGTCATTTCAGATTGGCAACAACATCTATCAGTGCCTCTACTTCCATAGGAGCCTATGGAGATTTGTCATGATGTCAAAGACTTTCAGAAACATCTATAGATGTGCAATGGAGAGTGTATTGACTGGCTACATCACAGCCTAGTATGGAAACTCAAATTCCTCTTAATAGAATATCCCACAAAAGATGGCTTCAGTCAAGTACATCACAGGTAAAGCCCTCCTAACCACTGAGCACATCTACAAGAAACACTGCTGTAGGAAAGCAGCATCCATCATCAGCGGTCCTCACCAATATACATCCTAAAATGCTTTTTCTTCACAGCCACGCACAAAAACATAGGAATGTCCCAAAGAATGAACAACAGATGATAGAACCCAAAAGTCCCCCCAGCTCCCCCCTCCCACACGTAAGCAGCAGTGGACAACAAAATCCCCCCTCCCCCCCACCGGCAAAAAATAATATCAGCACCGTCACCGAGCACTCAAGCGTGAGCAAAACAACAGTAACGACGCAGATTGCAGTTACCCCAGAGACTACATTGTTCACCCGACATTAGACATACCACAGGCTCTCTCCCTAATAAGGGAGAAAGTGATGTCTCCGTTTCACAGCGAGCAGGGAGACATAACAAACAACTCTCTGGAATACGATGTTAAAAGTCTGCCACATTGTTCTTTTTCGAACTCTGTGCCCAAAGATCACGAGTCTATGGGCACACAGCCACAGATATTCCGACTCCTCTGATGATACCGACCCTCGATCTGCCCGTCTTCAGAGGCCCGAGATCCTAGGCTTCCAAAGCCGAGCCGAATCCTTAGGCCGAGCCCTTGGCATGTCGAACAACGGCCGATCCTGAAACCCCGAGAGCAGGTCCCATTCCCGCAAAGAACTGTAATCAGTGTGTAACTCCAGGTCAGGGTCTTCAAAAGAACCCTGAAAGGGAAACTAAAGATATTAAAAATGGAAATAGTGTTGTTTCTGAAGATGAAAGCAAAGGAGTCGTCGTTTAGCACCATCATCACTCCACTCTGCCTTCTATAAGCCTTTCATACCAGGCTGTGAGTCAGACAGTCAATATACTCTCCACTACACATCCAGAGAAGTTTGTCAGAGTTTTAGATGTCATCCCAAATCTTTGTAAACTTCTAAGGAAGTGGAGGCACTTCTGCTTTGCTCATAATTGCATTTAATTTTTGGGCCCAGAACAGGTCCTCTGAAATAGTAACAGCAAGGAATTTAAAGCTGCTGACTTCCTCCACCTCTGAATCCCCACTGAGGACTGGCTCATGGACCTCTGGGTTCCTCCTCTTGAAGTTACTAATCAGTTCCCTGTTATTGCTGACATTGGGGTGGGAAACACAGCATCCAATCTGTGCATAGCATGATCCCACTGACAGAGAGGTAGGAGGATGTCACTCAGCTCCTCTGTCATGCTGCCCCTCTCATTACAATTCAGCTGATCTGTCCTGGACCTCATCTACTTCTGTCCCAGTTCCCGGCACCATTGATCCCCAACCTTTCAAACACTTATCCAGTAGATAGGTGACCAAAACTGCACACAATACTCCAAATTAGGCTTCACCAACATCTTATACAACTTCAACACAGCATCCCAAATCTAGTACTCAGTACATTGATTTATGAAGGACAATGGGACAATGTGCTAAAACCTCTCTTTACAATCCTATTTACCTTTGATGCCACTTTCAAGGAACAATGTGTTTTTATTCCTAGATCCCTCTGTTCTACTGCTCAATGCCTTACCACGCACCATGTAAGTCCTATCCTGGTTTGTCCTCCCAAAGTGCAAGACCTCACACTTGTCAGCATTAAATTCCATCTGCTAAGTTTTTGCCCATTTTTCCTGCTGATCCAGATCCTGCTGCAAGCTTTGATAGTTGTCTTCACTGTCCATTACACCACAATCCTGTTGTCATCTGTAAATTTGCTGATCTAGTTAACCACATTATTATCCAGATCATTGATATAAATCAGAATCAGAATCAGACTTTAATCGCCAAGTACCTATGCACATACAAGGAATTTACTTCCGGCAGATGTTGTCTCTCTGCTCATAACAATAATAATGATAAATATAAATGAAAATATAGATTATACATACAGGTAGTGCAATCCAAGTAATAGTTAGCTGACAGTTAACCGGCAGTTAACTGTTCAGCAAAGTGACCGCAGTAGGGAAAAAACTTCTCCAGTGCCTATTAGATAGATAGATAGATACTTTATTCATCCCCATGGGGAAATTCAACCTTTTTTCCAATGTCCCATACACTTGTTGTAGCAAAACTAATTACATACAATACTTAATTCAGTAAAAATATGATATGCATCTAAATCACTATCTCAAAAAGCATTAATAATAGCTTTAAAAAAGTTCTTAAGTCCTGGCGGTTGAATTGTAAAGCCTAATGGCATTGGGGAGTATTGACCTCTTCATCCTGTCTGAGGAGCATTGCATCGATAGTAACCTGTCGCTGAAACTGCTTCTCTGTCTCTGGATGGTGCTATGTAGAGGATGTTCAGGGTTTTCCATAATTGACCGTAGCCTACTCAGCGCCCTTCGCTCAGCTACCGATGTTAAACTCTCCATTACTTTACGACAGAGTCTTAGTCTGGAGGGATCTGAAGCGCCTACCAGACGGAAGGAGATCAAATAGTCCATGCGCAGGATGGGAGGAGTCCTTTATGATGTTCCCCGCCCTCTTCTTCAACCTGGAAGAGTACAGGTCCACAATAGAGGGCAGGGAGGCTCCAATAATGCGCTCGGCAGTCCTCACTGTGCGCTGTAGTCTGGTTCTGTCCTGCTTGGTGGCGGCTCCAAACCACACAATGATGGAGTTGCACAGGACAGACTCAATGACTGCAGTGTAGAACTGCAGCAGCAATTCCTGAGGCAGACCGTATTTCCTCAAGAGCAAGCAACAATAGACCCAGCACTGATTCCTGTGGTGCACCGCTAGTCACGGGCCTCCAGTCAGAGAGACAAACATCTACTACCACTCTCTAGCTTTTATTACCTTATCTTGAATTCCAAGCTCACACATGGGACCTTGTCAAATGCCTCGCTAAAGGCCATGAGACGACATCCACTGCCAAGCCTTCATCCACTTTCCTGTTAACTACCTTGTAAAGTTGGTTAGATATGACATATCATGTACAAAGTCATGTTGACTATCACTAATCAGTCACTGTCTGTTCAAATATTTACTATATATCTGGCCCCTTAGAATACCTTCCAATAACTTACCGACTACTGACGTCAGGCTCACCTGACTGTAATTTCCCAGCTCATTTTCAGAGGCTTTCTTAAACAACCAAACAGCGTTAGCAATCCTCCAATACTCTAGCACTTCACCCGTGAAGGATGTTTTAAATATCTTGGCTAGGGCATCTGCAATTTCTGCACAGGCATCCCACAAGGTCACAGGGAACACGTGTCAGGCCCCGGGGATTTATCCACCATAATTTGTCACAAGGCAGCAAACACCTCGTCCTGTGTAACCTGTATAGGTTTTTGGAGTTGGTGCTGAGGAGGTTCACCAGGTTGATTCTAGAGATGAGGGGATTCAACATGAGGAGAGATTGAGTCCCCTGGGACTGTACCCTTTGGAATTCGGAAGAATGAGAGGAGATCTCATAAAAACATATATCATTATAGAGGGTTGGATAAGATAGAGGCAGAAAAGTTGTTTCCACTGTTAGGTGAGACTAAAACTAGGGGACATAGCGTGAGATTCAGGGGGTAGATTTACAATGGGGATGAGGAGGTACTGCTTTTCCCAGAGATCTGTGCAATTCTCTGCCCAATGAAGCAGTGGATGATACTTCAGTAAATATATTTAAAGCAAGGTTGGATAGATTTTGTGCACAGTCGGGGAAATAAGGGTTATGGGGAAAAGGCAGGTAGGTGGAGATGAGTCCGTGGTCAGATCAGCCATGATCTGATTGAATGGCGGAGCAGGCTCGACGGGACAGATGTCCGACTCCGGCTCCTATTTCTTATGTTCTTATCATTTGCAGGTTGAGTTTGTGGTAAAGAAGACAACTGCGATGCCAGTGTTCATTTCAAGGGGATGAGAACATAAAAGCAAAGATGTAATGTTGAGGCTTTATAAACCACTGGTGAAGCCTCACTTGGAGCACTGTGAGCAGTTGTGGGTCACTTATCTTAGAAAGGATGTCCTGATACTGGAGAGGATTCAAAGCACATTCACAAAAGTGATTCCAGGATTGAATGGCGTGTCATATGAAGTGTGTTTGATGGCTCTGGGCCTGTATTCACCAGAGTTCAGAACAATGAGGGGTGACCTCATTGACACCTATCAACCTGTGACAGGCCTTGATAGAGTGGATGTGGAGAGTATGTTTGCGATGGTGAGTCCAGGACCAGAGGACACGGCCTCAGGATAGAGGGGCGACCCTTTTAGAATGGAGATCAGGAGGAATCTCCTTAGCCAGAGAGAGCTGAATCTGTGGAATTCATTGCCACAGGTGGCTGTGGAGGGCATGTCATCATGTATATTTAAGGCACAGTTGATAGATTTTTGGTTGCTCTAGACATGAAGGGACATGGGGAGAAGACAGGAGTTTGGGGCTGAGATGAAAAATGGATAAGCCATGATGAATTGGTGGATGGGCCTAGTGGCCTAATTCTGCTCTGATACCTTATGGTCTAAGTAAATACAGATACAAAAAATCCATTAAGATCTCCTCCATATCTTTCAGCTCTGATCTTCAAAGGAGCAATTTTGTTCCTTGTTGTCTTTGCGTTTGTAAAATATCTTCAAAAGCCCTAATGCCTTCTTTTAGACCTGATTTCTTTCTTAAGTGTTCTCTTGAATTTCTGATACTCCTCAAATACCTAATTTGTTTAGTTAGGTGCTCCCGGTGCGGCCTCCTCTACATCGGTGAGACCCAATGCAGCTTGGGGGACCACTTTGTCGAGCACCTCCGCTCTGTCCGCCACAACAGACAGGATCTTCCGGTTGCCACCCACTTCAACTCTGCTTCACATTCCCATTCGGATATGTCCATACATGGCCTCCTCTACTGCCATGATGAGGCCAAACTCAGGTTGGAGGAGCAACAACTCATATACCATCTGGGTAGCCTCCAGCCCCTTGGCATGAACATTGAATTCTCCAACTTCTGGTAATTCCCTCCCCCTCCCTTCCCCATCCCAGTTTCACTCTGCCTCCTCCTCCAGCTGCCTATCACCTCCCTCATGGCTCCACCTCCTTCTACTACCCTTTCCCCTCACATTCCTTCTTCACCTCCCCTGCCTATCCCCTCCCTGCTTCCCCTCCCCCAACCCTTGATCTTTCCTCTGATTGGTTTTTCACCTGGCATCTTCCACCCTCCCCCCACCTTCTTTATAGGGCCCCTGCCCCCTCCCTCTTCAGTCCTGGTGAAGGGTCTCGGCCCAAAATGTTGACTGTTTGTTTCCACGGATGCTGCCCGACCAGCTGAGTTCCTCCAGCTGTTGTGCGTGTTAATTTGTTTTTACCTGCCTATACCTGCTATGCACCCCCTTCTTAACCAACGCCTCAATAGCTCTAAAAACACAAGGAACTGAGCCAATCTACACTTGCCAGGTTCTTCCAAAATTGGCCTTTCACCCAAGGAACAGACCTGCTCTTCACTGCAATTATCTTGAAACAAATGGCATTATAATCACTATATAGAAAGTGTTCACCTACACATACTTCTGTCACTTCCCTGTCTCATTCCCTGGTAGGAGATCTAGTATCTCACACTCTCTACCTGGGATCTCTATGCACTGATTCAGGAAACTTTCCTGAACACACTCGAGTTATTCTATCCCATCCAGCCCGTTAACAGCATGGGAGTCCCAGTCAATATGTGGAAAGTTCAAAGCACCTCATGTCCATGGGTGCAGGTCTAGCCGGAGTGCACCCAGCACATCTTTAAGAAAAAAGCTGAACTAAACAAGCTAATTAATTACTAAAGCCACCCAGGGTGATTTGAGTATCTCAGAAACTGCTGATCTCCTGGGATTTTTACACATAGCAGACTCTGGAGTTTACAAAGAATGGTACCAAAAACAAAAAAACATCCAGCGAGTGGCTGTTCTGTCAGTGAAAACATCTCGTTAAACCCACTCGCTGGATGTTTTCTTTGTTTTTGGCACCATTGCCACCTGTGGCCCCAGGGTCGCTGTTCAGTTCAGCTTCTTTCTTAAGGATGTGCCAGGTGCCTCTGGCTAGACCTGAACCCCTGGACATATCACAACCTTATGTTTCTTATAACAGTCTGTGATCTCTCTAATTTGATCATCTAAATCCTGCTGCCTATTATGTGATCTATGATGTAATCCCATTAACATGGTCATACATACCTGTCTTATTCCTCAGTTCTATCTATAAAGCCTCAGGAGCCGAACTGTTCATTTACCCTGTAAAAGCCCTGCTGTGATATTTTCCCTGACTAGAATTGCCACACTATCCCTTTTACTTCCTCCCGCTCTATCACATCTGAAGCAACAGAGTTCCAGAACAGTGAGCTACCAGTCCTGCTCCTCCTGCAACCCAGTCTCACTAATGTCTACAATGTCATAATTCCATGTCCTGATCCATGCCTTAAGCTCATCTGCCTTTCCTACAATACTCCCTGCACTGAAATATACAAAACTCAGAACATTAGTCCCACCATGGTCAAACTTTTGATTCCTGACTCCACTATCTGTTCAGACAGACTGGCTTCCTTCCCCTGCAGCTCTAGTTTACACCTCCAACATCCTCACACCCCCACCCTCACAGCACTAGAACCTTCCTGCTGGGATATTCACTTCCCCTCCAGTTCAGGTGCAAACCATCCCGTCTGTACAGGTCCCACCTTCCCTGGAAGAGAGCTCAATGATCCAATAATCTGAAGCCCTCCTCCTCCTGCACCACCTCCTTAGCCACGTGTTAAACTCTATTACTCAGGCTTTACTTTGTGTTGCCTCATTTTACTGATATTTTCTGCCCCCTCCTGCCACACTTTGTTTGTCAAATCCCCCTCACTCCTCTGTGCCACCGCTCTCTCACTTCCTCTTCAGTTATTAATCATTCTGCCCCTGGAACCCTCCCCTTTCTGTCCAGTCTGAAGCCTGGTCTACACAGTATTCACGTGATTCCCCAGGACACTGGCCACAACACAGTTCAGCTGAAGCTCATCCCAATGGAACAGCTCTCTCCATCTCTGTTACTGCTACCATTGCCCGTGAATCTGAAGCCTGTGGAGTTTATAATTCCATTAATACCCTCTCTCGCCTTCCTTTCCCTCAGTTTGAGAAGTTGGCAGAACGTACCGGGATGGAAAGGCGTTCCATGTTTGTGGTTTCGAATCGGTGGAGAGGTGATCAGATCGAGATGATAAAATGCATCCTGGCCCTGTATGTTCTGGATAATATGGTCAGAAACATTGATCGATTTCTCAGAGTGGTGTAATGGTCACAGCTGACCTTGTCCAGTGCTGAGAATCCGATCCAGTTCCAGGAGCACAGACACTGCTGTGGGATTGATATTTTTATTGTTTTCCCTGTAGTTTTAGCATTCTTTATGCTTGTTTATATATTTGTACAGTCACCTGTTTGTCTGTAAACTTTTAGTAACTTTGTACAATTGGTTCCATTCTTCTGTCGTTTCTTTCCCTGCAAAGCTGAAGGGGGAATCAGTTTGTATCTGCTGAAAGGGTTTCTCAAATAAACTGGCCCAGAGCACTTGGCAGAATAAACGCACACAATGTGCTCATGGCCCTTTGTTACAGTGGTCAGAGTTACAGATGGTCAGATTTACAGCCAGTCACCGTTACAACCAGACACTCACACAGTTGGTCACTGTTAAAGTAGGTCACAGTTACAGCCATTCCCTGTTACAACAGGTCACACTTACAGTCAATCACAGTTACAGCTGGTCAGTATTACAGCCTGTCACAGTTACACCTGGTCACTGTTACAGATGATCACTATTACATCTGTTCATAGATACAGCCAATCTCAGTTACAGATGGTCACTTTTAGAGCCGGTGACAGTAACAGCCAGTCACAGCTACAGCCATTCATTGTTACAACTGGTGACAGTTGTAGCCAGTGACAGAGAGAGATGGTCACCGGTGCGGTTATTCATTGTTACAGCTGGTCAGTGTTACAGATTGTCACTATTACAGTCGGTCACAGTTACAGATGGTCACAGAGACAACTGGTCACAGTTACAGCCAATCACATTTACAATTGGTTGCTATTATAACCAGTCAGTCACAACCAGTCACTGTTACAACCACTAACAGGTACAGATCATCACAGTTATAACTGGTCACAGGTGCACACATTTATTGTTACATCAGGTGACAATTACAGCTGGTAACAGTTACAACCAGTGACAATTACAAACAGTAACAGATAAAGATTATCACAGTTTACAGGCAGTCACTGTTACAGGCAGTCACAGTTACAGCTGGTCACTATGACAGCCAATCACAGTCAATGTTCCCTGTAATTAGTGATGACCAGTGTGCACAAAATTCTTGTGCTGTGCAGTTTTTTGCCCAGTGACAATAGCATTTGCTCATTGAATTTTTAATTTTGTGCACTCACACAAAACATTCGTAGCAGGACTACATCATTGCAAACTCCACATTTTCAATACTGTCCGCATCAGAAACCGGAAAAGGACGTGATTGTGCACGATTGTGAAATGTACTTAACATGCAAACAAGGTAGAGGGTGACAACCATTTGTGCACAGTTCAAATTCATTTGCACACTAGTAGCAAAAGATGTGTGTGTGCTTACACATGCACACACCTTACAAGGAACATTGGTCACAGTTACAGCCAGTCATATTTACATTCAGTCACTGTTAAAGATCATCACAGTTACAGCCATTCATAATTACAGCTTGTCACAATTACAGCCCCTCACATTTACAGTTGGCCACAGTTACAGAGTTGTCACTGTTACAGCTGGTCACAGGTAGAGATGGTCAGTATTACCGCCGGTCACTGTTACAGCCGGTCACAGTTAAATTCATTCACAGTTACAACCAGTCACTGTTACAGCTGATCACTGTTACAGCCAGTCGCAGTTACAACCAGTCACAGTTACAGATATTCACAGTTACAACCAGTCACAGGTTGTTACAGTTATTGATTCTCTGTACCTTCCCTGCCTTACCTGCTGATGTAGACTGACTCTGTCTGACCTGCACCATGATGAACATCTAATGAAACTGTGGTAAACAAAAGATTTGTGACTCATTCTTGATTTCTGAAGAAGCTGCTGGACATCACCCCCAGATCTAACAGAAGGGACAGGAGCACAGTAAGGGAGCGAGTGGCCACAGCTTTAAGCTGCGGTTATTTCAGTCCATTGGGCTTCACGGGCAAGTCAGATGGACTCAGGATATGGACTGGAACTGGGAACTGGGATATCACAACCAACAACAGAAACATGGCTGAGGGAAGGGTAGGGTGGGCAGCTCAATGGTCCAGGTACAGATGCTACAGGTGTGACTGAGGTACAGGTAAGAGAGGAGGAGGGGGAGTTGACATTTTGGGAAAGAGGACATAGGAATGCTCTTTGCTTGGGAGATCATCCAGTGAGACTGTTAGAAACAGAACGGGATGGATTATAGCCCCCATCAATAGTCAGTTGGAATTGGATGAACAGGTACGTCGACATAGATGTAAACATAAAAGGGTTGTGTTAATGGGAGATTTTAACTTTCCAAATATCACCTGGGCAACCAGAGTATAAAAGGCCTGAGCAGAGTGGAATTTCTGAATTCCGTCCAATAAACCTTCCATTATTATATACTGGAGCTACCAGAGAGAGTACAGCGCTGGATCTCCTCCTGGTGAATGAGGGAGGGCAAGTGCCAGAAGTAGGCAAACACTTTGGACCCAGCAACCATAACTGTGTCAGTTTTAAAATAATTATGGAGAAGGAATCAACCATTTCACAGGTTCAACTGTGGAACTGATCCAGCTTCAGACCACACTCTATACCTTAGCCTGCTTCAGTAGCCCCAGCCTGTAAACCAACTACCTTCTGAGCTGCAATGTGTAGGGGATTGGAAGCTGAGGATTTACCAGTTATATAGAAATATTCAACAAATCTCATCAAGCTGATTTAGACAAAAGGAGGACAGTTCAGAAAGCTGGCAATCTTGGGAAATTACATCAGCATGTAAACTTCACAATGTTGACTCAAGGGAAGAAATGAAGGTGGAGGGATTAAAGATGTTGGAATATGGAACTATTCCTGACTCAGGGTCTCAACCTTAAATGTTCAAAAGACCATAAAATATAGGATCAGAATTAGGCCATTTGGCCAATTCTGTTGCACCATTTTATCATGACTGATCCATTTTGCCCTCAGCCCCAATCTCCTGCCTTCTCCCAGTATCCCTTCATGCCCCGACTAATCAGGGATCTATCAACCTCTGCCTTAAATATACCCGATGCTTTGGTCTCCACAGCTGCCTGTGGCAATGAATTCCACAGATTCACCACTTCCTAGCTAAAGAATTTCCTCCTTATTTTTGCTTTAAATGGACATCCCTCTGTTCTCAGAAGGTGCCCTCCAGTTTAGACTCCCCCACTATTGGAAATATCCCCTCCACAGCCACGCTATTGAGGCCTTTCAACAGTTGATAGGTTTTAATGAGGTCACCCCTGCTTCTTCTAAATTCCAGTAAGGATAGGCCCAAAGATATCAAAGGTTCCCTGTATGATAAACCTATCAAACTCGGAATCGATTTTATAAACATCGTTTGAACCATCTCCAATGTTGGCTCATCCCTTCTTAGACAAGGTGCTCCAAGTGAGGCCTCACCAGTGCTTTATAAAATATCAACATCCCATGCTTGCTTTTATATTCCACTCCTCTTTAAATGAATGCTAACCTCACATTTACCTTCCTCAACACCAACTCAACCGGCAAATTAACTTTTAGAGAAACTTGCATGATAACTCCTATGTCCCTTTACACTTCAGATTTTCGAATGTTCTTGCCATTTAGAAAATGGATAACATTTTTATTTCTTCTACCAAAGTGCATGTTCATACAATTCCCAGCACTGTATTAACTGTTTCTTCTTTGACCATCGTCATCATCTGCCAATAACCATCTATAGCCACTTTGCTTCCTCAAGCACAAGGAAATCTGCAGATGCTGGAAATTCAAGCAACACACACAAAATGCTGGTGGAACACAGCAGGCCAGGCAGCATCTGTAGGAAGAAGTACAGTCGGTGTTTCGGGCCGAGACCCTTCGTCAGGACTAACTGGAAGAAAAGACAACAAAAGATTTGAAAGTAAGAGGTGGAAATCCAAAATGATAGGAGAAGACAGGAGGGGGTGGAGTGAAGCTAAGAGCTAGAAAGGTGATTGGCAAAAGGGATACAGAGCTGGAGAAGGGAAAGGATCATGTGACGGGGGGCCTAGGGTGACAGAAAGGGGAAGGGGAGCACCAGAGGGAGATGGAGAACTGGCAAGGAGTGATTGTGAGAGGGACAGAGAGAAAAAGGAGGGAATAATAACTAAATAAGGGATGGTGTAAGAAGGGGAGGAGGGGCATTAACAGAAGTTAGAGAAATCAATGTTCATGCCATCAGGTTGGAGGCTAACCAGACAGAATATAAGGTGTTGTTCCTCCAACCTGAGTGTGGCTTCACCTTGACAGTAGAGGAGGCCATGGATAGACATATCAGAATGGGAATGGGACGTGGAATTAAAATGTGTGGCCACTGGGAGATCCTGCTTTCTCTGGCCAACAGAGCATAGGTGTTCAGCGAAATTGTCTCCCAGTCTGCGTCGGGTCTCACCAATATATAAAAGGCCACACCGGGAGCACCGGACGCAGTATACCACACCAGCGGACTCACAGGTGAAGTGTCGCCTCACCTGGAAGGACTGTCTGGGGCCCTGAATGGTGGTGAGGGAAGAAGTGTAAGGGCAGGTGTAGCACTTGTTCTGCTTGCAAGGATAAGTGCCAGGAGGGAGATTGGTAGGAAGGGATGGGGGGGACAAGTGGACAAGGGAGTCGCGTAGGGAGCGATCCCTGCGGAAAGCAGAAAGAGAAGGGGTGGGAAAGATGTGCTTGGTAGTGGGATCCTGTTGGAGGTGGCGGAGGTTACGGAGAATTATACGTTGGACCCAGAGGCTGGTGGGGTGGTAGGTGAGGACAAGGGTAACCCTATCCCGAGTGGGGTGGCAGGAGTATGGGGTGAGGGCAGATGTGTGTGAAATAGGAGAGATGCGTTTGAGAGCAGAGTTAATGGTGGACGAAGGGAAGCCTCTTTCTTTAAAAAAGGAAGACATCTCCTTCATTCTGGAATGAAAAGCCTCATCCTGAGAGCAGATGCGGCAGAGATGGAGGAATTGCGAGAACGGGATGGCATTTTTGCAAGAGACAGGGTGGGAAGAGGAATAGTCCAGGTAGCTGTGAGAGTCCCTAGGCTTATAGTAGACATCAGTGGATAAGCCGTCTCCAGAGATGGAGACAGAAAGATCAAGAAAGGGGAAAGAGGTGTTGGAAATGGACCAGGTAAATTTGAGGACAGGGTGAAAGTTGGAGACAAAGTTAATGAAGTTGACGAGCTCAGCATGTGTGCAGGAGGCAGCACCAATGCAGTCATCGATGTAGCGAAGGAAGAGAGGGGGACGGATACCCATATAGGCTTGGAACATGTACTGTTCCACAAAGCCAACAAAAAGGCAGGCATTACTGGGACCCATACGGGTGCCCATGGCTACACCTTTGGTTTGGAGGAAGTGGGAGGAGCCAAAGGAGAAATTATTGAGAGTAAGGACTAATTCCGCTAGACGGAGGAGAGTGGTGGTAGAGGGGAACTGGTTAGGTCTGGAATCCAAAAAGAAGCGGAGAGCTTTGAGACCTTCCTGGTGGGGGATGGAGGTATATAGGGACTGGACATCCATGGTGAAAGTTAGGTGGTGGGGGCCAGGGAACTTAATATCATTGAAAAAGTTCAAAGCGTCAGCAGTGTCACCAACATTGGTGGGAAGGGGTTGAACAAGAGGGGATAAAAAAGTCTCAAGGTATGCAGAAATGAGTTCAGTGGGGCAGGAGCAAGCTGAGACAATGGGTCTACCTGGACAGGCAGGTTTGTGAATCTTGGGTAGGAGATTACTCACATTTAATTGACTCTGCCTCCCGTTGTTTCTCCTGACGAGCTCTGAGGGCGACACTCTCCGCCATGAGGAGGTACCTGCCGTCCCTATCACAGTCCTTTCCACACCTCCGGGACACTTACCTTCTCCGTTTGTCATGGACTTGTCCGTTATTTCATCCTCCGTCGGATCCATGCGTGCAGTCACCATTTCTTTGACTTTGTCACGTCCTGCAAGGATCGCAAGATCTTCCATCTGCAGACTCCAGAGCCCGCTGGCTCCACCACTAGCAGGCATGAACTTCGGATCACTACCCCGGCCATCGGTCTCGGCGGCTCTACCAACCCAGGGCATATTCAAAACCCGGACTCCAGCATCATCCGTCAGGCTCCAATGACCATGGACACCTTCAAAGCGATTGCCCAGCCTCCAACTGCAACTCCAGCCTTGCACTCCAGGCCGGGTCTTCATGCCTGCTCTGGATCTCGTTATTGCTAACTGCCGCCAGGACATCAACTGTCTCAACTTCACCACACCTTGTTCCAATTCCAACCTTACTCCTTCCAAACGCTCTGCTCTCCGCTCCCTCCACACCAATCCTAACCTCACTATAAAACCCGCCGATAAGGGGGGAGCTGTTGTTGTCTGGCATACTGACCTCTACCTGGCCGAAGCACAGCGATAACTCTCTGATACCTACTCTTATTTACCCCTCCATCATGACCCCACTAAGGAGCACCAGGCTCCCACACCATCACCAATCTTACCAGCTCTGGGGATCTCCCATCCACTGCCACCAACCTAATATATCCTACCCAAAATCCACATACCTGCCTGTCCAGGTAGACCCATTGTCTCAGCTTGCTCCTGCCCCACAAAACTCACTTCTGCATACCTCAACACTGTTTTATCCCCCCTTTTCAATCCCTTCCCACCTATGTTCGTGACACTTCTCACGCTTTGAATTTTTTCAATGATTTTACATTCCCTGGCCCCCACCGCCTTATTTTCACCATGGATATCCAGTCCCTATATACCTCCATCCCCCACCAGGAAGGTCTCAAAGCTCTCCGCTTCTTTTTGGATTCCAGACCTAACCAGTTCCCCTCTACCACCTCTCTCCTCCGTCTGGCGGAGTTAGTCCTTACTCTCAATAATTTCTCCTTTGGCTCCTTCCACTTCCTCCAAACCAAGGGTGTAGCCATGGGCACCTGCATGGGTTCCAGTTATGCCTGCCTTTTTGTTGGCTTTGTGGAACAGTCCATGTTCCAAGTCTATACGGGTATCCGTCCCCCTCTTTTCCTTCGCTACATCGACGACTGCATTGGCGCTGCCTCCTGCACACATGCTGAGCTCGTCGACTTCATTAACTTTGCCTCCAACTTTCACCCTGCCCTCAAATTTACCTGGCCCATTTCCGACACCTCCCTCCCCTTTCTTGATCTATCTGTCTCCATCTCTGGAGACAGCTTATCTACTGATATCTACTTTTAGCCTACAGACTCTCACAGCTACCTGGACTATTCCTCTTCCCACCCTGCCTCTTGCAAAAATCCCATCCCCTTCTCACAATTCCTCCATCTCCACCACATCCGCTCTCAGGATTAGGTTTTTCATTCCAGAACAAAGGAGATGTCTTCCTTTTTTAAAGAAAGGGGCTTCCCTTCCTCCACCATTAACTCTGCTCTCAAACACATCTCTCCCATTTCACACACATCTACTCTCACACCATCCTCCCACCACGCCACTCGAGAAAGGGTTACCCTTGTCCTCACCTACCACCCCAGCAGCCTCCAGGTCCAACTTATAATTCTCCGTAACCTCCGCCACCTCCAACAGGATCCCACCACCAAACACATCTTCCCACCCCTTCTCTTTCTACTTTCCACAGGGATCGCTCCCTACGCGACTCCCTTGTCCACTCGTCCCCCCCATCCCTTCCTACCAATCTCCCTCCTGGCACTTATCCTTGTAAGCAGAACAAGTGCTACACCTGCCCTTACACTTCCTCCCTCACCACCATTCAGGGCCCCAGACAGTCCTTCCAGGTGAGCCGACACTTCACCTGTGAGTCAGCTGGTGTGGTATACTGCGTCCGGTGCTCCTGGTGTGGCCTTTTATATATTGGTGAGACCCGACGCAGACTGGGAAACTGTTTCGCTGAACACCTACGCTCTGTCAGCCAGAGAAAGCAGGATCTTCCAGTGGCCACACATTTTAATTCCACATCCCATTCCCATTCTGATATGTCTATCCATGGCCTCCTCTACTGTCAAGATGAAGCCACACTCAGGTTGGAAGAACAACACCTTATATACCGGCTGGGTAGCCTCCAACCTGATGGCATGAACATTGACTTATCTAACTTGTGTTAATGCCCCTCCCCCTCTTACCTCATCCCTTATTTATTTATTTGTTTGTTTGTTTGTTTATTTATTCTTTCCCCCTCCCCTTTTTTCCCTCTCTTTTTTTCTCTCTCTGCCCCTCTCACAATCACTCCTTGATATATCTATTTTTTTGTTCTCTCTCTCTGCCCATCACTCTGCCGGTTCTCCATCTCCCTCCAGTGCTCCCCTCCCCCTTTCTTTCTCCCTAGGCCTCCCATCCCATGATCCTTTCCCTTCTCCAGCTCTGTATCCCTTTTGCCAATCACCTTTCCAGCTCTTAGCTTCACACCACCCCTTCCTGTCTTCTCATATCATTTTGGATTCCTCCCCCACCCACTTTCAAATCTCTTAATATCTCTCCTTTCAGTTAGTCCTGACGAAGGGTCTCGGCCCGAAACGTCTACTGTACTTCTCCCTACAGATGCTGCCTGGTCTGCTGTGCTCCACCAGCATTTTGTGTGTGTTGTTGCTCCCACAAGACTGCTTAACCCTCCACCTACCTTTGTATCATAAACAAACCTGGCCACTATCCATCATTTCTTTCCTTTCAAGCACTGAAACCTGAAAAGAGGTGGTCCCAACGCAGACCACTGTGGAACACCACTAGTCACCAGCAGCCAACCAGAAAAGGTTCCCTTTATTCCCACTCATTACCTCCTGCCAATCAAAGCAATGCTCTATCTATGCTAGAATCTTTACTGTAATATCATAGGTTCTTAATTTGTGTGGCAACTTGACAAAGACCTTCTGAAAATCCAAGTAGATAGATAGATAGATACTTTATTCATCCCCATGGGGAAATTCAACATTTTTTCCAATGTCCCATACACTTATTGTAGCAAAACTAATTACATACAATACTTAACTCAGTAAAAATATGATATGCATCTAAAGTCACCCTCTCAAAAAGCATTAATAAATAGCTTTTTAAAAGTTCTTAAATACATTGAATGGTAACTTAAGCTCAGTCCTAACCCCGGCACTTTAACATATCTTACTCCTGGCGGTTGAATTGTAAAGCCGAATGGCATTGGGGAGTATTGATCTCTTCATCCTGTCTGAGGAGTATTGCATCGATAGCAACCTGTCGCTGAAACTGCTTCTCTGTCTCTGGATGGTGCTATGTAGAGGATGTTCAGGGTTTTCCATGATTGACCGTAGCCTACTCAGCGCCCTTCGCTCTGCTACCAATGTTATACTCTCCAGATCTTTGCCCACGACAGAGCCCGCCTTCCTTACCAGCTTATTAAGACGTGAGGCGTCCCTCTTCTTAATGCTGCCTCCCCAACACGTCACCACAAAGAAGAGGGCGCTCTCCACAACTGACCTATAGAACATCTTCAGCATCTCACTACAAACATTGAATGACGCCAACCTTCTAAGGAAGTACAGTCAACTCTGTGCCTTCCTGCACAAGGCATCTGTGTTGGCAGTCCAGTCTAGCTTCTCGTCTAACTGCACTCCCAGATACTTGTAGGTCTTAACCTGCTCCACACATTCTCCATTAATGATCACTGGCTCCATATGAGGCCTAGATCTCCTAAAGTCCACCACCATCTCCTTGGTCTTGGTGATATTGAGACGCAGGTAGTTTGAGTTGCACCATATCACAAAGTCCTGTATCAGTTTCCTATACTCTTCCTCCTGTCCATTCCTGACACACCCTACTATGGCCGTGTCATCAGCGAACTTCTGCACATGGCAGGACTCCGAGTTATATTGGAAGTCTGATGTGTACAGGGTGAACAGGACCAGAGAGAGCACTGTCCCCTGCGGTGCTCCTGTGCTGCTGACCACCGTGTCAGACCTACAGTCTCCCAACCGCACATACTGAGGTCTATCTGTCAAGTAGTCCACTATCCAATCCACCATGTGAGAGTCTACTCCCATCTCCGTTAGTTTGTGCCTTAAGATCCTGGGCTGGATGGTGTTAAAGCACTAGAGAAGTCCAGGAATGTAATCCTCACAGCACCACTGACCCCATCCAGGTGAGAGAGGGATTTGTGCAGCAAATACGTGATAGCATCCTCCACTCCCACCTTCTCCTTATACGCAAACTGAAGAGGATCCCGGGCGTGCCTGGTTTGTGGCCTCAGATTCTGTATTATCAGCCGCTCCATGGTCTTCATCACGTGCGACGTCAAGGCAACAGGTCTGAAGTCATTCAACTCCTTTGGTTGTGGTTTCTTCGGTACCGGGACAATACAGGATGTTTTCCACTGTCTGGGTACTCTTCTCTGCTCCAGGCTCATGTTGAAGATGCGCTGTAGGGGTTCTCCCAGCTCAGTCGCACAGGCCCTCAGTAGTCGTGGGGATACTCCATCCGGTCCAGCCGCCTTGCTGGTACAGATCTTCCTCAGTTGACCTTCCACCTGTGCAGCCGTAATCCCGGGCGTGGGCAAGGTCTCCTGTGAGTGGCTATTTTCCTGTGAGGGAAGTAAGAGGGAGGACAAGTAGAAAGACATCCATTAATTCTCCTTTGTGTATCCTGTTTGATATTTCAAATAATTCCAACAAATTTGCCAGGAGAGATTTTCCCTTGACTATAGATTATTTTTATCATATGCCTCCCTGTATCTGGAAACTGCATCCATAACAATCAAATCCGATATCTTTCCAACCACTAAGTTCAGACGAACTGGCCTATAATATCCTTTCTTCTGTCTCTCTCCTTTCTTGAAGTGTGGAATGGCATTTGTAATTTTCCAATACTCTGTTACCATGCCAGAATCCACTGATTCTTCAAAAGATCATTACGAATGTCTCCACAATCTCTTCAGCCACCTCTTTCAGATCCCTGGGGTGTGGACCATCTGGTCTATGTGACATCTACCTTCAGACCTTTTAGTTTCCCAAGCACATCTCCCAATTAATGGCAACTTCACACACTTCTGCCCCCTGACCTCTTAAACTTCTGGCATTCTGCTAGTCTCTTCCATTGTGAAGATTGATGCAACAAGGTTGTTCAGTTTGTGCTCCATTCCCTTGTCTCCCATTACTACCACTTCAGCATCAACTTTCAGCAACCCAATATCTACACTTGCTTTGCTTTTCACTTTATATATATCTGAAGAAAGTTTTGCTATATTCTTTTAAATTATTGGTTTGCTTACCTTCGTTTTCTATCCTTTCCTTCTTTATAACTCTTCTAGCTTCCTTCTATTGGTTTTTAAAAACACCCTAATCATCTAACTTTCCACTAATTTTTAATCTTTTCTGTGCTCTCTCTTTGGCTTTTATGTTTGCTTTGTCTTCCCTTGTCAGCCATGGTTGTGTTGTCCTGCCTTTAGAATACTTCTTCTTTGGGACGTATCATTCCTGCGCCTTCCAAATTGCTCTCAGAGGTTCCAGCCATTACTGCCTTGAATCATCCATGCCAGTGTTTCCTTCCAGTTAATTCTGGCCAGCTCCTCACTCGTACCTCTGTAATTCCATTTACTCACCGTAACACTGATACATCTGGTCTTAGCTTCCCGTTTTCAGATTGCAGGGTGAATTCTATAATATTATGATTACTGTTTCCAAAGGGTTCCTTTACCTTAAGCTCTCTAATCAATTCTGGTTCATTGCATGCCACGTAATCCAGAATAGCTGATCCACTAGAGGGCCCAATCATGAGCTGCTCTACAGAGCCATCTTGTAGGCATTCTACAAATTCCACCTCCTGGCAACAACACCAACCTGATCTTCCTAATCCACCTGCAAATGGAAATCTCCCTTTTGGCACGCATTTTCTGTCTTTGTTGTGACTTGTAGAGCACACATTTGCCACTGTTTTGGGGTCTGTATACTACTCTCACCAGGGCTTTTCACCCTTGCAGTTTCTTAGCTTTACCCCCACTGGTGCTGCTCCTTCAGATCCTCGTTCCCCTTATTCTAATGATTTGATTCCACTTTTTACCAACAGAGCCACCCCACACCCAAGGCCTACTTGCCTGTTATTTTGATGCACTGTCTATCCTTGGACATTAAGCTCCCCGCTGGAATCTTCTTTCAGCCTTGGATCGTTGATGCCCACAATGTTATACATGCCAATCTGTAACCGCGTTACAAGTTCATCGACCTTATTCCATCCAGTGCATGCATTCAAATATAACACCTTCAGTCTGTATTCATCACTCTTTTCAATTTTGTCTCCCTTTTACATTGCAACTCATCCCACTGACTGCAATTTTGCCCAACATCAGCCTCTCCTTGGTAACAGTCTCATTACACACCACCTCTGTTTGTGAACAATCCTCAGCCCAATCACTCTGGTTCCCATCTCCGTGCCAAATTAGTTTAAATTCTCCTATACACCTCTATCAGATCTGCCCACAAAGATATTAGTCCTCCTCCAGTTCAGGTGTCACCCATTCCTTTTGTACAGGTCGTACCTTCCCCAGAAAAGATCCCAATGATACAGATATCTGAAGTACTTTCCCTTGCATTTAACTGCTAAATCATCCTATTGTCATCCTCACTGGTGCACGGCACCAACAATAATCCAGAGAGGGGTCCTGTTTTTCAGTGTTCTACCTCGCTCACTAAAATTCCCTCAGGACCTCCTCATCTTGCCTACCTATGTCATTGGCACCAATATGTACTCTTTGCTGCTTACCCTCCGTTTGGAATGCTGTGTACCCGATCCGAGACATCCCTGATCCTGACCCAAGTGCCTGTGAGGCAATATACCATCTGGGTTGGATATTGTGTCCAGAGAATATCCCGTCTAACCCTCTGATGATGGAATCTCCTGTCACCACTGCAGTCCTCCTCCCTCGGTTCTCTTCTGAGTCACAGTGTCAATTCCTTTCTGTTCAAATGCTGCCTGAGCCAGATCTACCAGCACTAATCAAATCATTGAATGTGTTCAGCTGACTGAAGCTCCATTAGCCAGTGGACTTCACTCAAATGTCACAAGAACATCACTAGCCAATGGAGATGCATTGGGTCAGGGGTCACTGATTTGAACCCCAGTGTTGTTCCACTGTTGTTTAACATGATGTGTGACCACTCTCTGGGATGGAGGAGCAACCCTTCATACTCCATCTAGTTAGCCACCAACCTGACACCATGAACATTGACTTCTTCTTCCAGTATTTACCTTTCCCCCTTCTTCTATTCTCTACTCTGGCCTCTTATCTCTTCTCTTTACCTGATCTGACCTCCCACTGGTGCCCTTCATCCTTCCCTTTCTCTCATGGCCTACTCCCATCTCCTATCAGATTCCTTCTCCTCCAGTCAGGGTAAGTGTCAGGGACACAGATCACAGTCCGGGTCCGTGTCAGGGACACAGATCACTGTCAGGGTCAGTGTCAGGGACACAGATCACAGTCAGGGTCACTGTCAGGGACACAGATCACAGTCCGGTCAGTGTCAGGGACACAGATCACTGTCAGGGTCACTGTCAGGGACACAGATCACAGTCCGGGTCCATGTCAGGGACACAGATCACAGTCCGGGTCAGTGCCCGGAACACAGCTCACAGTCAGGGACACAGATCACTGTCAGGGTCAGTCACAGGGACACAGTTCACAGTCAGGGTAAGTGTCAGGGACACACATCACAGTCAGGGTCAGTGTCAGGGACACAGATCACAGTCCGGGTCCGTGTCAGTGACACAGATCACAGTCTGGGTCCATGTCAGGGACACAGATCACAGTCAGGGTCAGTGTCAGGGACACAGGTCACAGTCAGGGTCAGTGTCAGGGTCAAAGATCACAGTCAGGGTCAGTGTCAGGGACACAGATCACAGTCAGGGTCAGTGTCAGTCTCACAGTTCACAGTCAGGGTCGGTGTCAGGGACACAGATCATAGTCAGGGTCCGTGTCGGGGACACAGATCACAGTCAGGCTCAGTGTCAGGGTCAAAGATCACAGTCAGGGTCAGTGTCAAGGTCACAGATCACAGTCAGGGTCAGTTTCAGGGTCACAGATCACAGTCAGGGTCACAGATCACAGTCAGGGTCAGTGTCAGGGACACAGATCACAGTCAGGGTCAGTGTCAGGGACACCGATCACAGTCAGGGTCAGTGTCAGGGACACAGATCACAGTCAGGGTCAGTGTCAGGGACACTGATCACAGTCAGGGTGAGTGTCACGGTCACAGATCACAGTCAGGGTCAGTTTCAGGGTCACAGATCACAGTCAGGGTGAGTGTCAAGGTCACAGATCACAGTCAGGGTCAGTGTCAGGGTCACGGATCACAGTCAGGGTCAGTGTCATTGACACGGATCACAGTCAGGGTCAGTGTCAGGGACACTGATCACAGTCAGGGTCAGTGTCAGTCTCACAGTTCACAGTCAGGGTCAGTGTCAAGGACACCGATCACAGTCAGGGTCGGTGTCAGTCTCACAGTTCACAGTCAGGGTCGGTGTCAGGGTCACAGATCACAGTCAAGGTCAGTGTCAGGGACTCAGATCACAGTCAGGGTCAGTGTCAAGGACACCGATCACAGTCAGGGTCAGTTTCAGGGTCACAGATCACAGTCAGGGTCGGTGTCAGGGTCACAGATCACAGTCAGGGTCAGTGTCAGGGTCACAGATCACAGTCAGGGTCGGTGTCAGGGTCACAGATCACAGTCAGGGTCAGTGTCAGGGACACAGATCACAGTCAGGGTCGGTGTCAGGGACACAGATCACAGTCAGGGTCAGTTTCAGGGACACAGATCACAGTCAGGGTCAGTGTCAGGGACACAGATCACAGTCAGGGTCGGTGTCAGGGTCACAGATCACAGTCAGGGTCGGTGTCAGGGACACAGATCACAGTCAGGGTCGGTGTCAGGGTCACAGATCACAGTCAGGGTCGGTGTCAGGGACACAGATCACAGTCAGGGTCGGTGTCAGAGTCACAGATCACAGTCAGGGTCAGTTTCAGGGTCACAGAACAAAGTCAGGGTCAGTGTCATGGTCACAGATCACAGTCAGGGTCAGTTTCAGGGTCACAGAACAAAGTCAGGGTGAGTGTCAAGGTCACAGATCACAGTCAGGGTCAGTGTCAGGGTCACGGATCACAGTCAGGGTCAGTGTCAGGGACACAGATCACTGTCAGGGTCAGTGTCAGGGTCACAGATCACAGTCAGGGTCAGTGTCAGCGACACAGATCAAAGTCAGGGTCAGTGTCAGGGACACAGATCACAGTCAGGCTCAGTGTCAGGGTCAAAGATCACAGTCAGGGTCAGTGTCAAGGTCACAGATCACAGTCAGGGTCAGTTTCAGGGTCACAGATCACAGTCAGGGTCACAGATCACAGTCAGGGTCAGTGTCAGGGACACAATTCACAGTCAGTGTCAGTGTCAAGGACACCGATCACAGTCAGGGTCAGTGTCAGTCTCACAGTTCACAGTCAGGGTCGGTGTCAGGGTCACAGATCACAGTCAGGGTCAGTGTCAGGGACACAGATCACAGTCAGGGTTGGTGTCAGGGTCACAGATCACAGTCAGGATCGCTGTCAGGGACACAGATCACAGTCAGGGTCAGTGTCAGGGTCACAGATCACAGTCAGGGTCAGTGTCAGTGACACAGATCACAGTCAGAGTCAGTTTCAGGGTCACAGATCACAGTCAGGGTCAGTGTCATTGACACGGATCACAGTCAGGGTCAGTGTCAGGGACACTGATCACAGTCAGGGTCAGTGTCAAGGTCACAGATCACAGTCAGGGTCAGTGTCAGGGACACTGATCACAGTCAGGGTGAGTGTCAAGGTCACAGATCACAGTCAGGGTCAGTGTCATTGACACGGATCACAGTCAGGGTCAGTGTCAGGGACACTGATCACAGTCAGGGTGAGTGTCACGGTCACAGATCACAGTCAGGGTCAGTTTCAGGGTCACAGATCACAGTCAGGGTGAGTGTCAAGGTCACAGATCACAGTCAGGGTCAGTGTCAGGGTCACGGATCACAGTCAGGGTCAGTGTCAGTGACACAGATCACAGTCCATGTCACAGATCACAGTCAGGGTCAGTGTCAGGGACACCGATCACAGTCAGGGTCAGTGTCAGGGAAACAGGTCACAGTCAGGGTCCGTGTCAGGGACACAGATCACGGTCAGGGTCAGTGTCAGGGACACTGATCACAGTCAGGGTCAGTGTCAGTCTCACAGTTCACAGTCCCGGTCAGTGTCAAGGACACCGATCACAGTCAGGGTCGGTGTCAGTCTCACAGTTCACAGTCAGGGTCGGTGTCAGGGTCACAGATCACAGTCAGGGTCAGTGTCAGGGACACAGATCACAGTCAGGGTCGGTGTCAGGGTCACAGATCACAGTCAGGGTCGGTGTCAGGGTCACAGATCACAGTCAGGGTCAGTTTCAGGGTCACAGAACAAAGTCAGGGTCAGTGTCATGGTCACAGATCACAGTCAGGGTCAGTTTCAGGGTCACAGAACAAAGTCAGGGTGAGTGTCAAGGTCACAGATCACAGTCAGGGTCAGTGTCAGGGTCACGGATCACAGTCAGGGTCAGTGTCAGGGACACAGATCACTGTCAGGGTCAGTGTCAGGGTCACAGATCACAGTCAGGGTCAGTGTCAGCGACACAGATCAAAGTCAGGGTCAGTGTCAGGGACACAGATCACAGTCAGGCTCAGTGTCAGGGTCAAAGATCACAGTCAGGGTCAGTGTCAAGGTCACAGATCACAGTCAGGGTCAGTTTCAGGGTCACAGATCACAGTCAGGGTCACAGATCACAGTCAGGGTCAGTGTCAGGGACACAATTCACAGTCAGTGTCAGTGTCAAGGACACCGATCACAGTCAGGGTCAGTGTCAGTCTCACAGTTCACAGTCAGGGTCGGTGTCAGGGTCACAGATCACAGTCAGGGTCAGTGTCAGGGACACAGATCACAGTCAGGGTTGGTGTCAGGGTCACAGATCACAGTCAGGATCGCTGTCAGGGACACAGATCACAGTCAGGGTCGGTGTCAGGGTCACAGATCACAGTCAGGGTCAGTGTCAGTGACACAGATCACAGTCAGAGTCAGTTTCAGGGTCACAGATCACAGTCAGGGTCAGTGTCATTGACACAGATCACAGTCCGGGTCCGTGTCAGGGTCACAGATCATGGTCAGGGTCAGTTTGAGTGTCACAGATCACAGTCAGGGTCGGTGTCAGGGACACAGATCACAGTCAGGGTCGGTGTCAGTGACACAGATCATAGTCAGGGTCAGTTTCAGGGTCACAGATCACAGTCAGTGTCAGTGTCAGGTACACCGATCACAGTCAGGGTCAGTTTCAGGGTCACAGATCACATTCAGGGTGAGTGTCAAGGTCACAGATCACAGTCAGGGTCAGTGTCAGGGACACTGATCACAGTCAGGGTCAGTGTCAGTCTCACAGTTCACAGTCAGGGTCAGTGTCAGTGAAACAGATCACAGTCAGGGTCACAGATCACGGTCAGGGTCAGTGTCAGGACACAGATCACTGTCAGGGTCAGTGTCAGGTCACAGATCACAGTCAGGGTCAGTGTCAGTGACACAGATCAGTCAGGGTCAGTGTCAGGGTCACAGAACAAAGTCAGGGTCAGTGTCAAGGTCACGGATCACTGTCAGGGTCAGTGTCAGGGACACAGATCACTGTCAGGGTCGGTGTCAGGGTCACAGATCACAGTCAGGGTCAGTGTCAGGGACACAGATCACAGTCAGGGTCGGTGTCAGGGACACAGATCACAGTCAGGGTCAGTTTCAGGGACACAGATCACAGTCAGGGTCAGTGTCAGGGACACAGATCACAGTCAGGGTCGGTGTCAGGGTCACAGATCACAGTCAGGGTCGGTGTCAGGGACACAGATCACAGTCAGGGTCGGTGTCAGGGTCACAGATCACAGTCAGGGTCGGTGTCAGGGACACAGATCACAGTCAGGGTCGGTGTCAGAGTCACAGATCACAGTCAGGGTCAGTTTCAGGGTCACAGAACAAAGTCAGGGTCAGTGTCATGGTCACAGATCACAGTCAGGGTCAGTTTCAGGGTCACAGAACAAAGTCAGGGTGAGTGTCAAGGTCACAGATCACAGTCAGGGTCAGTGTCAGGGTCACGGATCACAGTCAGGGTCAGTGTCAGGGACACAGATCACTGTCAGGGTCAGTGTCAGGGTCACAGATCACAGTCAGGGTCAGTGTCAGCGACACAGATCAAAGTCAGGGTCAGTGTCAGGGACACAGATCACAGTCAGGCTCAGTGTCAGGGTCAAAGATCACAGTCAGGGTCAGTGTCAAGGTCACAGATCACAGTCAGGGTCAGTTTCAGGGTCACAGATCACAGTCAGGGTCACAGATCACAGTCAGGGTCAGTGTCAGGGACACAATTCACAGTCAGTGTCAGTGTCAAGGACACCGATCACAGTCAGGGTCAGTGTCAGTCTCACAGTTCACAGTCAGGGTCGGTGTCAGGGTCACAGATCACAGTCAGGGTCAGTGTCAGGGACACAGATCACAGTCAGGGTTGGTGTCAGGGTCACAGATCACAGTCAGGATCGCTGTCAGGGACACAGATCACAGTCAGGGTCAGTGTCAGGGTCACAGATCACAGTCAGGGTCAGTGTCAGTGACACAGATCACAGTCAGAGTCAGTTTCAGGGTCACAGATCACAGTCAGGGTCAGTGTCATTGACACGGATCACAGTCAGGGTCAGTGTCAGGGACACTGATCACAGTCAGGGTCAGTGTCAAGGTCACAGATCACAGTCAGGGTCAGTGTCAGGGACACTGATCACAGTCAGGGTGAGTGTCAAGGTCACAGATCACAGTCAGGGTCAGTGTCATTGACACGGATCACAGTCAGGGTCAGTGTCAGGGACACTGATCACAGTCAGGGTGAGTGTCACGGTCACAGATCACAGTCAGGGTCAGTTTCAGGGTCACAGATCACAGTCAGGGTGAGTGTCAAGGTCACAGATCACAGTCAGGGTCAGTGTCAGGGTCACGGATCACAGTCAGGGTCAGTGTCAGTGACACAGATCACAGTCCATGTCACAGATCACAGTCAGGGTCAGTGTCAGGGACACCGATCACAGTCAGGGTCAGTGTCAGGGAAACAGGTCACAGTCAGGGTCCGTGTCAGGGACACAGATCACGGTCAGGGTCAGTGTCAGGGACACTGATCACAGTCAGGGTCAGTGTCAGTCTCACAGTTCACAGTCCCGGTCAGTGTCAAGGACACCGATCACAGTCAGGGTCGGTGTCAGTCTCACAGTTCACAGTCAGGGTCGGTGTCAGGGTCACAGATCACAGTCAGGGTCAGTGTCAGGGACACAGATCACAGTCAGGGTCGGTGTCAGGGTCACAGATCACAGTCAGGGTCGGTGTCAGGGTCACAGATCACAGTCAGGGTCAGTTTCAGGGTCACAGAACAAAGTCAGGGTCAGTGTCATGGTCACAGATCACAGTCAGGGTCAGTTTCAGGGTCACAGAACAAAGTCAGGGTGAGTGTCAAGGTCACAGATCACAGTCAGGGTCAGTGTCAGGGTCACGGATCACAGTCAGGGTCAGTGTCAGGGACACAGATCACTGTCAGGGTCAGTGTCAGGGTCACAGATCACAGTCAGGGTCAGTGTCAGCGACACAGATCAAAGTCAGGGTCAGTGTCAGGGACACAGATCACAGTCAGGCTCAGTGTCAGGGTCAAAGATCACAGTCAGGGTCAGTGTCAAGGTCACAGATCACAGTCAGGGTCAGTTTCAGGGTCACAGATCACAGTCAGGGTCACAGATCACAGTCAGGGTCAGTGTCAGGGACACAATTCACAGTCAGTGTCAGTGTCAAGGACACCGATCACAGTCAGGGTCAGTGTCAGTCTCACAGTTCACAGTCAGGGTCGGTGTCAGGGTCACAGATCACAGTCAGGGTCAGTGTCAGGGACACAGATCACAGTCAGGGTTGGTGTCAGGGTCACAGATCACAGTCAGGATCGCTGTCAGGGACACAGATCACAGTCAGGGTCGGTGTCAGGGTCACAGATCACAGTCAGGGTCAGTGTCAGTGACACAGATCACAGTCAGAGTCAGTTTCAGGGTCACAGATCACAGTCAGGGTCAGTGTCATTGACACAGATCACAGTCCGGGTCCGTGTCAGGGTCACAGATCATGGTCAGGGTCAGTTTGAGTGTCACAGATCACAGTCAGGGTCGGTGTCAGGGACACAGATCACAGTCAGGGTCGGTGTCAGTGACACAGATCATAGTCAGGGTCAGTTTCAGGGTCACAGATCACAGTCAGTGTCAGTGTCAGGTACACCGATCACAGTCAGGGTCAGTTTCAGGGTCACAGATCACATTCAGGGTGAGTGTCAAGGTCACAGATCACAGTCAGGGTCAGTGTCAGGGACACTGATCACAGTCAGGGTCAGTGTCAGTCTCACAGTTCACAGTCAGGGTCAGTGTCAGTGAAACAGATCACAGTCAGGGTCACAGATCACGGTCAGGGTCAGTGTCAGGACACAGATCACTGTCAGGGTCAGTGTCAGGTCACAGATCACAGTCAGGGTCAGTGTCAGTGACACAGATCAGTCAGGGTCAGTGTCAGGGTCACAGAACAAAGTCAGGGTCAGTGTCAAGGTCACGGATCACTGTCAGGGTCAGTGTCAGGGACACAGATCACTGTCAGGGTCGGTGTCAGGGTCACAGATCACAGTCAGGGTCGGTGTCAGGGACACAGATCACAGTCAGGGTCGGTGTCAGGGTCACAGATCACAGTCAGGGTCAGTTTCAGGGTCACAGAACAAAGTCAGGGTCAGTGTCAGGGTCACAGATCACAGTCAGGGACTGTTTCAGGGTCACAGAACAAAGTCAGGGTGAGTGTCAAGGTCACAGATCACAGTCAGGGTCAGTATCAGGGTCACGGATCACAGTCAGGGTCAGTGTCAGGGACACAGATCACTGTCAGGGTCAGTGTCACGGACACAGATCACAGTCAGGGTCAGTGTCAGGGTCACAGATCACAGGCAGGGTCAGTGTCAGGGTCACAGATCACAGTCATGCTCAGTGTCAGGGTCAAAGATCACAGTCAGGGTCAATGTCAAGGTCACAGATCACAGTCAGGGTCAGTTTCAGGGTCACAGATCACAGTCAGGGTCACAGATCACAGTCAGGGTCAGTGTCAGGGACACAATTCACAGTCAGTGTCAGTGTCAAGGACACCGATCACATTCAGGGTCAGTGTCAGTCTCACAGTTCACAGTCCGGGTCGGTGTCAGGGTCACAGATCACAGTCAGGGTCAGTGTCAGGGACACAGATCACAGTCAGGGTTTGTGTCAGGGTCACAGATCACAGTCAGGATCGCTGTCAGGGACACAGATCTCAGTCAGGGTCGGTGTCAGGGTCACAGATCACAGTCAGGGTCGGTGTCAGTGACACAGATCACAGTCAAGGTCAGTGTCAGGGTCACAGATCACAGTCAGGGTCAGTGTCAGTGACACCGATCACAGTCAGGGTCAGTGTCAGGGTCACAGAACAAAGTCAGGGTCAGTGTCAAAGTCACGGATCACTGACAGGGTCCGTGTCAGGGACACAGATCACTGTCAGGGTCGGTGTCAGGGTCACAGATCACAGTCAGGGTCAGTTTCAGGGTCACAGAACAAAGTCAGGGTCAGTGTCAGGGTCACAGATCACAGTCAGGGTCTGTTTCAGGGTCACAGATCACAGTCAGGGTCAGTGTCAGGGTCACAGATCACAGTCAGGGTCTGTTTCAGGGTCACAGATCACAGTCAGGGTCAGTGTCAGGGACACTGATCACTGTCAGGGTCAGGGACACAGATCACAGTCAGGGTCAGTGTCAAGGTCACAGATCACAGTCAGGGTCAGTTTCAGGGTCACAGATCACAGTCAGGGTCAGTGTCAGGGACACTGATCACTGTCAGGGTCAGGGACACAGATCACAGTCAGGGTCAGTGTCAAGGTCACAGTTCACAGTCAGGGTCAGTGTCAGTGACACAGATCACAGTCAGGGTCAGGGACACAGATCACAGTCAGGGTCAGTGTCAAGGTCACAGATCACAGTCAGGGTCAGTTTCAGGGTCACAGATCACAGTCAGGGTCACAGATCACAGTCAGGGTCAGTGTCAGGGACACAGATCACAGTCAGGGTCGGTGTCAGTCTCACAGTTCACAGTCAGGGTCGGTGTCAGGGTCACAGATCACAGTCAGGGTCAGTGTCAGGGACACAGATCACAGTCAGGGTCGGTGTCAGGGTCACAGATCACAGTCAGGGTCGGTGTCAGGGACACAGATCACAGTCAGGGTCGGTGTCAGGGTCACAGATCACAGTCAGGGTCAGTTTCAGGGTCACAGAACAAAGTCAGGGTCAGTGTCAGGGTCACAGATCACAGTCAGGGTCAGTTTCAGGGTCACAAAACAAAGTCAGGGTGAGTGTCAAGGTCACAGATCACCGTCAGGGTCAGTGTCAGGGTCACGGATCACAGTCAGGGTCAGTGTCTGGGACACAGATCACTGTCGGGGTCAGTGTCAGGGTCACAGATCACAGTCAGGGTCAGTGTCAGCGACACAGATCAAAGTCAGGGTCAGTGTCAGGGACACAGATCACAGTCAGGCTCAGTGTCAGGGTCAAAGATCACAGTCAGGGTCAGTGTCAAGGTCACAGATCATAGTCAGGGTCAGTTTCAGGGTCGCAGATCACAGTCAGGGTCACAGATCACAGTCAGGGTCAGTGTCAGGGACACAATTCACAGTCAGTGTCAGTGTCAAGGACACCGATCTCAGTCAGGGTCAGTGTCAGTCTCACAGTTCACAGTCAGGGTCGGTGTCAGGGTCACAGATCACAGTCAGGGTCAGAGTCAGGGACACAGATCACAGTCAGGGTTGGTGTCAGGGTCACAGATCACAGTCAGGATCGCTGTCAGGGACACAGATCACAGTCAGGGTCGGTGTCAGGGTCACAGATCACAGTCAGGGTCAGTGTCAGTGACACAGATCACAGTCAGAGTCAGTTTCAGGGTCACAGATCACAGTCAGGGTCGGTGTCAGTGACACAGATCATAGTCAGGGTCAGTTTCAGGGTCACAGATCACAGTCAGTGTCAGTGTCATGGCCACCGATCACAGTCAGGGTCAGTTTCAGGGTCACAGAGCAAAGTCAGGGTCAGTGTCAGGGTCACAGATCACAGTCAGGGTCAGTTTCAGGGTCACAGATCACAGTCAGGGTGAGTGTCAAGGTCACAGATCACAGTCAGGGTCAGTGTCAGGGACACTGATCACAGTCAGGGTCGGTGTCAGGGACACTGATCACAGTCAGGGTCAGTGTCAGGGTCACAGTTCACAGTCAGGGTCAGTGTCAGTGACACAGATCACAGTCAGGGTCAGTGTCAGGGACACAGATCACTGTCAGGGTCAGTGTCAGGTCACAGATCACAGTCAGGGTCAGTGTCAGTGACACAGATCACAGTGAGGGTCAGTGTCAGGGACACCGATCACAGTCAGGGTCGGTGTCAGGGACACAGATCACAGTCCATGTCACAGATCACAGTCAGGGTCAGTGTCAAGGTCACGGATCACTGTCAGGGTCAGTGTCAGGGACACAGATCACTGTCAGGGTCGGTGTCAGGGTCACAGATCACAGTCAGGGTCGGTGTCAGGGACACAGATCACAGTCAGGGTCGGTGTCAGGGTCACAGATCACAGTCAGGGTCGGTGTCAGGGACACAGATCACAGTCAGGGTCGGTGTCAGGGTCACAGATCACAGTCAGGGTCAGTTTCAGGGTCACAGAACAAAGTCAGGGTCAGTGTCAGGGTCACAGATCACAGTCAGGGTCAGTTTCAGGGTCACAAAACAAAGTCAGGGTGAGTGTCAAGGTCACAGATCACAGTCAGGGTCAGTGTCAGGGTCACGGATCACAGTCAGGGTCAGTGTCTGGGACACAGATCACTGTCGGGGTCAGTGTCAGGGTCACAGATCACAGTCAGGGTCAGTGTCAGCGACACAGATCAAAGTCAGGGTCAGTGTCAGGGACACAGATCACAGTCAGGCTCAGTGTCAGGGTCAAAGATCACAGTCAGGGTCAGTGTCAAGGTCACAGATCACAGTCAGGGTCAGTTTCAAGGTCACAGATCACAGTCAGGGTCACAGATCACAGTCAGGGTCAGTGTCAGGGACACAATTCACAGTCAGTGTCAGTGTCAAGGACACCGATCACAGTCAGGGTCAGTGTCAGGGACACTGATCACAGTCAGGGTCAGTGTCAGTCTCACAGTTCACAGTCAGGGTCGGTGTCAGGGTCACAGATCACAGTCAGGGTCAGTGTCAGGGACACAGATCACAGTCAGGGTTGGTGTCAGGGTCACAGATCACAGTCAGGATCGCTGTCAGGGACACAGATCACAGTCAGGGTCGGTGTCAGGGTCACAGATCACAGTCAGGGTCAGTGTCAGTGACACAGATCACAGTCAGAGTCAGTTTCAGGGTCACAGATCACAGTCAGGGTCGGTGTCAGTGACACAGATCATAGTCAGGGTCAGTTTCAGGGTCACAGATCACAGTCAGTGTCAGTGTCATGGACACCGATCACAGTCAGGGTCAGTTTCAGGGTCACAGAACAAAGTCAGGGTCAGTGTCAGGGTCACAGATCACAGTCAGGGTCAGTTTCAGGGTCACAGATCACAGTCAGGGTGAGTGTCAAGGTCACAGATCACAGTCAGGGTCAGTGTCAGGGACACTGATCACAGTCAGGGTCAGTGTCAGGGACACTGATCACAGTCAGGGTCAGTGTCAGTCTCACAGTTCACAGTCAGGGTCAGTGTCAAGATCACAGATCACAGTCAGGGTCAGTGTCAGTGACACAGATCACAGTCAGGGTCACAGATCACGGTCAGGGTCAGTGTCAGGGACACTGATCACAGTCAGGGTCAGTGTCAGGGACACTGATCACAGTCAGGGTCAGTGTCAGTCTCACAGATCACAGTCAGGGTGAGTGTCAAGGTCACAGATCACAGTCAGGGTCAGTGTCAGGGACACTGATCACAGTCAGGGTCAGTGTCAGTCTCACAGTTCACAGTCAGGGTCAGTGTCAAGATCACAGATCAGAGTCAGGGTCAGTGTCAGTGACACAGATCACAGTCAGGGTCACAGATCACGGTCAGGGTCAGTGTCAGGGACACAGATCACTGTCAGGGTCAGTGTCAGGTCACAGATCACAGTCAGGGTCAGTGTCAGGGACACAGATCACAGTCAGGGTCGGTGTCAGGGACACAGATCACAGTCCATGTCACAGATCACAGTCAGGGTCAGTGTCAAGGTCACGGATCACTGTCAGGGTCAGTGTCAGGGACACAGATCACTGTCAGGGTCGGTGTCAGGGTCACAGATCACAGTCAGGGTCGGTGTCAGGGACACAGATCACAGTCAGGGTCGGTGTCAGGGTCACAGATCACAGTCAGGGTCAGTTTCAGGGTCACAGAACAAAGTCAGGGTCAGTGTCAGGGTCACAGATCACAGTCAGGGACTGTTTCAGGGTCACAGAACAAAGTCAGGGTGAGTGTCAAGGTCACAGATCACAGTCAGGGTCAGTGTCAGGGTCACGGATCACAGTCAGGGTCAGTGTCAGGGACACAGATCACTGTCAGGGTCAGTGTCAGGTCACAGATCACAGGCAGGGTCAGTGTCAGGGACACAGATCACAGTCAGGGACTGTTTCAGGGTCACAGAACAAAGTCAGGGTGAGTGTCAAGGTCACAGATCACAGTCAGGGTCAGTGTCAGGGTCACGGATCACAGTCAGGGTCAGTGTCAGGGACACAGATCACTGTCAGGGTCAGTGTCAGGTCACAGATCACAGGCAGGGTCAGTGTCAGGTCACAGATCACAGGCAGGGTCAGTGTCAGGGTCACAGATCACGGTCAGGGTCAGTGTCAGGTCACAGATCACAGTCAGGGTCAGTGTCAGCGACACAGATCAAAGTCAGGGTCAGTGTCAGGGACACAGATCACAGTCATGCTCAGTGTCAGGGTCAAAGATCACAGTCAGGGTCAATGTCAAGGTCACAGATCACAGTCAGGGTCAGTTTTAGGGTCACAGATCACAGTCAGGGTCACAGATCACAGTCAGGGTCAGTGTCAGGGACACAATTCACAGTCAGTGTCAGTGTCAAGGACACCGATCACAGTCAGGGTCAGTGTCAGTCTCACAGTTCACAGTCCGGGTCGGTGTCAGGGTCACAGATCACAGTCAGGGTCAGTGTCAGGGACACAGATCACAGTCAGGGTTTGTGTCAGGGTCACAGATCACAGTCAGGATCGCTGTCAGGGACACAGATCTCAGTCAGGGTCGGTGTCAGGGTCACAGATCACAGTCAGGGTCGGTGTCAGTGACACAGATCACAGTCAGGGTCAGTGTCAGGGTCACAGATCAAAGTCAGGGTCAGTGTCAAGGTCACGGATCACTGTCAGGGTCAGTGTCAGGGACACAGATCACTGTCAGGGTCGGTGTCAGGGTCACAGATCACAGTCAGGGTCGGTGTCAGGGTCACAGATCACAGTCAGGGTCAGTTTCAGGGTCTCAGAACAAAGTCAGGGTCAGTGTCAGGGTCACAGATCACAGTCAGGGTCTGTTTCAGGGTCACAGAACAAAGTCAGGGTGAGTGTCAAGGTCACAGATCACAGTCAGGGTCAGTGTCAGGGTCAGTGTCAGGGACACAGATCACTGTCAGGGTCAGTGTCAGGGTCACAGATCACAGTCAGGGTCAGTGTCAGCGACACAGATCAAAGTCAGGGTCAGTGTCAGGGACACAGATCACAGTCAGGCTCAGTGTCAGGGTCAAAGATCACAGTCAGGGTCAGTGTCAAGGTCACAGATCACAGTCAGGGTCAGTTTCAGGGTCACAGATCACAGTCAGGGTCACAGATCACAGTCAGGGTCAGTGTCAAGGACACCGATCACAGTCAGGGTCAGTGTCAGTCTCACAGTTCCCAGTCAGGGTCGGTGTCAGGGTCACAGATCACAGTCAGGGTCAGTGTCAGGGACACAGATCACAGTCAGGGTTGGTGTCAGGGTCACAGATCACAGTCAGGATCGCTGTCAGGGACACAGATCACAGTCAGGGTCGGTGTCAGGGTCACAGATCACAGTCAGGGTCAGTGTCAGTGACACAGATCACAGTCAGAGTCAGTTTCAGGGTCACAGATCACAGTCAGGGTCAGTGTCATTGACACAGATCACAGTCCGGGTCCGTGTCAGGGTCACAGATCATGGTCAGGGTCAGTTTGAGTGTCACAGATCACAGTCAGGGTCGGTGTCAGGGACACAGATCACAGTCAGGGTCGGTGTCAGTGACACAGATCATAGTCAGGGTCAGTTTCAGGGTCACAGATCACAGTCAGTGTCAGTGTCAGGGACACCGATCACAGTCAGGGTCAGTTTCAGGGTCACAGAACAAAGTCAGGGTCAGTGTCAGGGTCACAGATCACAGTCAGGGTCAGTTTCAGGGTCACAGATCACAGTCAGGGTGAGTGTCAAGGTCACAGATCACAGTCAGGGTCAGTGTCAGGGACACTGATCACAGTCAGGGTCAGTGTCAGGGACACTGATCACAGTCAGGGTCAGTGTCAGGGACACTGATCACAGTCAGGGTGAGTGTCAAGGTCACAGATCACAGTCAGGGTCAGTGTCAGGGACACTGATCACAGTCAGGGTCAGTGTCAGTGACACAGATCACAGTCAGGGTCAGTGTCAGGGTCACAGAACAAAGTCAGGGTCAGTGTGAAGGTCACGGATCACTGTCAGGGTCAGTGTCAGGGACACAGATCACTGTCAGGGTCGGTGTCAGGGTCACAGATCACAGTCCGGGTCAGTTTCAGGGTCACAGATCACAGTCATGGTCAGTGTCAGGGTCACAGATCACAGTCAGGGTGAGTTTCAAGGTCACGGATCACAGTCAGGGTCAGTGTCAGGGTCACAAAGCACAGTCAGTGTCAGTGTCAGGGTCGCAGATCACAGTCAGGGTCAGTGTCATTGACACAGATCACAGTCCGGGTCCGTGTCAGGGTCACAGATCATGGTCAGGGTCACAGATCACTGTCAGGGTCAGTGTGAGTGTCACAGATCACAGTCAGGGTCGGTGTCAGGGACACAGATCACAGTCAGGGTCGGTGTCAGTGACACAGATCATAGTCAGGGTCAGTTTCAGGGTCACAGATCACAGTCAGTGTCAGTGTCAGGGTCACAGATCACAGTCAGAGTCAGTTTCAGGGTCACAGATCACAGTCAGGGTGAGTGTCAGGGACACTGATCACAGTCAGGGTCAGTTTCAGGGTCACAGAACAAAGTCAGGGTCAGTGTCAGGGTCACAGATCACAGTCAGGGTCAGTTTCAGGGTCACAGATCACAGTCAGGGTGAGTGTCAAGGTCACAGATCACAGTCAGGGTCAGTGTCAGGGACACTGATCACAGTCAGGGTCAGTGTCAGGGACACTGATCACAGTCAGGGTCAGTGTCAGTCTCACAGTTCACAGTCAGGGTCAGTGTCAGTGACACAAATCACAGTCAGGGTCACAGATCACGGTCAGGGTCAGTGTCAGGGACACAGATCACTGTCAGGGTCAGTGTCAGGTCACAGATCACAGTCAGGGTCAGTGTCAGTGACACAGATCACAGTCAGGGTCAGTGTCAGGGTCACAGAACAAAGTCAGGGTCAGTGTCAAGGTCACGGATCACTGTCAGGGTCGATGTCAGGGACACAGATCACTGTCAGGGTCGGTGTCAGGGTCACAGATCACAGTCCGGGTCAGTTTCAGGGTCACAGATCACAGTCAGGGTCAGTGTCAGGGTCACAGATCACAGTCAGAGTCAGTTTCAGGGTCACAGATCACAGTCAGGGTGAGTGTCAAGGTCACGGATCACAGTCAGTGTCAGTGTCAGGGTCACAGATCACAGTCAGGGTCAGTGTCATTGACACAGATCACAGTCCGGGTCCGTGTCAGGGTCACAGATCATGGTCAGGTTCAGTGTGAGTGTCACAGATCACAGTCAGGGTCAGTATCAGGGTCACAGATCACAGTCAGGGTCAGTGACAGGGTCACAGATCATGGTCAGGGTCATTGTCAGGGTCACAGATCACAGTCAGGGTCAGTGACAGGGTCACAGATCACAGTCAGGGTCAGTGTCAGGGTCACAGATCACAGATATATTGAGAGAGACTGATGAAAGTAAGGCAGTGGGTGTTATCTACATGATTTTAGTACGGTGTTTGACAAAATTTTGTGATAATGTGGGGCATTGCGAGTGGACCCAAATGCAAGACACAAACAGTTTCCAACACAAGGTAGCAGCAAACAGCCGGACCTACCTAGCAAAGACATGGACACAGCCTGACCATTCCAAACAGGGCAAGGCTCCGGGCAGATCCAGGGAGAGGCGAGGCAAGGCTCCGGGCAGAGGCAGGGCAAGGAAAGGCAAGGCTCCGTGCAGAGGCAAGGAAAGGCTCCGGGCAGATGCAGGGAGAGGCGAGGCAAGGCTCCGGGCAGAGGGGAGGCAAGGCACCAGGCAGAGGCAAGGTGAGGCAAAGGGAGGGGAAGGCGCGAGGAAGAGGCAGGGCGAAGCGAGCCAAGGCTACAGGCGGAGGCAGGGCAAGACGAGGAAAGGCTCCTGGCAAAGCCAGGGCGAGGCTCTGGGCAGAGCCAGGGTGAGGCGATGCGAGGCAAGGCTCCTGTCAGAGGCGAGGCGAGGCAAGGCGAGGCTCTGGGCAGAGCTAGGGTGAGGCGAGGCAAGACTCCGGGCAGAGGCAGGGCGAGGCGAGGCTCCAGGCAGAGGCGAGGTGAGGCGAGGCTTCGGGCAGAGGCAAGGTGAGGCGAGGCAAGACTCCAGGCAGAACAGGGCGAGGCGAGGCTCCAGGCAGAGGCGAGGTGAGGCGAGGCTCCAGGCAGAGGCGAGGTGAGGCGAGGCTTCGGGCAGAGGTGAGGTGAGGCAAGTCTCTGGGCAGAGGCGAGGCTCCGTGTAGAGGCGAGGTGAGGCGAGGCAAGACTCCGGGCAGACGCAGGGCGAGGCGAGGCTCCAGGCAGAGGCGAGGTGAGGCGAGGCTTCGGGCAGAGGCGAGGTGAGGCGAGGCTCCGGGCAGAGGCGAGGTGAGGCGAGGCAAGGCTCCAGGCAGAGGCAGGGCGAGGCGAGGCTTCGGGCAGAGGCGAGGTGAGGCGAGGCAAGACTCCGGGCAGAAGCAGGGCGAGGCGAGGCTTCGGGCAGAGGCGAGGTGAGGCGAGGCAAGACTCCGGGCAGAGGCGAGGTGAGGCGAGGCAAGGCTCCAGGCAGAGGCAGGGCGAGGCGAGGCTTCGGGCAGAGGTGAGGTGAGGTGAGGCAAGACTCCGGGCAGAGGCAGGGCGAGGCGAGGCTTCGGGCAGAGGCGAGGTGAGGCGAGGCTTCGGGCAGAGGCGAGGTGAGGCGAGGCTTCGGGCAGAGGCGAGGTGAGGCGAGGCAAGACTCCGGGCAGAGGCAGGGCGAGCCGAGGCTTCGGGCCGAGGCGAGGTGAGGCGAGGCTTCGGGCAGAGGCGAGGTGAGGCGAGGCAAGGCTCCAGGCAGAGGCGAGGCTTCGGGCAGAGGCGAGGTGAGGCGAGGCAAGACTCCGGGCAGAGGCAGGGCGAGGCGAGGCTTTGGGCAGAGGCGAGGTGAGGTGAGGCAAGACTCCGGGCAGGGGCAGGGCGAGGCGAGGCTTCGGGCAGAGGCGAGGTGAGGCGAGTTAAGGCTCCAGGCAGAGCCAGGACAAGGCGAGGCAAGGCTCTGGACAGAGGCGAGTCGAGGCGAGGCTCCGGGAAGAGGCGAGGTGAGGCAAGGCTCCGGGCAGAGGTGAGGCGATGCGAGGCAAGGCTCCTGTCAGAGGCGAGGCGAGGCGAGGCGAGGCTCTGGGCAGAGCCAGGGTGAGGTGAGGAAAAGCAAATCTCCGGGCAGAGGCGAGGCGAGGCGAGGCTCTGGGCAGAGCCAGGGTGAGGCGAGGCAAGGCGAATCTCCGAGCAGAGGTGAGGCTCCGTGTAGAGGCGAGGTGAGGTGAGGAAAGACTCCGCGCAGAGGCAGGGCGAGGCGAGGCGAGGCTCTGGGCAGAGGCGAGGTGAGGCGAGGCGAGGCAAGTCAAGGCTCCAGGCAGAGGTGAGGCAAGTCTCCGGGTAGAGGCGAGGTATGGTAAGGCTCTGGGAAGAGGCGAGGCGATGCGAGGCAAGGCTCCTGTCAGAGGTGAGGTGAGGCGAGGCTCTGGGCAGAGGTGAGGCGAGGCAAGGCGAATCTCCGGGCAGAGGCAAGGCTCCGTGTAGAGGCGAGGTGAGGTGAGGCAAGACTCCGGGCAGAGGCAGGGCGAGGCGAGGCTTCGGGCAGAGGCGAGGTGAGGCTCCAGGCAGAGCCAGGACAAGGTGAGGCAAGGCTCCGGGCAGAGGTGAGGAGAGGCTTCGGGCAAAATTGAGGCAAGGTTCCAGGCAGAGCCAGGGTGAGGCGATTCAAGTCTCTAGTCAGAGGCGAGGTGAGGCGAGGCGAGGCTCTGGGCAGAGGTGAGGCGAGGCGAGGCAAGGCTCCAGGCAGAGGCAAGGCGAGGTGAGTGAAGTCTCCGGGCAGAGGCGAGGTGAGGCGAGGCGAGTCAAGGCTCTGGGCAGAGATGAGGTGAGGCGAGTCTGGGCTCTGGGCAGAGATGAGGTGAGGCGAGTCTGGGCTCTGGGCAGAGATGAGGTGAGGCGAATCTGGGCTCTGGGCAGAGATGAGGTGAGGCGAGACTGGGCTCTAGGCAGAGGCGAGGTGAGGCGAGGCGAGGCAAGGCTCCGGGCAGAGGCGAGGCGAGGCTCCAGGCAGAGGCGAGGTGAGATGAGGTCAGGCAAGGCTCCAGGCAGAGGCAAGGCGAGGCGAGTGAAGTCTCCGGGCAGAGGCGAGGTGAGGCGAGTCAAGGCTCCGGGCAGAGGCGAGTCGAGGCGAGGCTCCGGGAAGAGGCGAGGTGAGGCGAGGCTCCGGGCAGAGGTGAGGCAAGGCAAGTCTCTGGGCAGAGGTGAGTCGAGGCGAGGCTCCGGGAAAAGGCGAGGTGAGGCGAGGCTCCAGGCAGAGGTGAGGCAAGGCTTCGGACAGAGGCGAGGCGAGGCGAGTCAATGCTCCGGGCAGAGGCAAATCGAGGCGAGGTGAGGTGAAGCTCTGGGCAGAGGTGAGGCAATCCGAGGCAAGGCTCCTGTCAGAGGCGAGGCGAGACGAGGCTCTGGGCAGAGCCAGGAAGAAGCGAGGCAAGGCGAATCTCCGGGCAGAGGCAAGGCTCTGCAGAGGCGAGGTGAGGTGAGGCAAGACTCTGGGCAGAGGCAGGGTGAGGCGAGGCTTCGGGCAGAGGTGAGGTGAGGCGAGGCAAGTCTCTGGGCAGAGCCAGGACAAGGCGAGGTGAGGCTCTGGGCAGAGGCGAATCGAAGTGAGGTGAGGCGAGGCTCCGGGCAGAGGTGAGGCAAGGGAAGTCTCTGGGCAGAGGTGAGGCGAGGTGAGTCAAGTCTCCGGGCAGAGGCGAGGTGAGGCGAGGTGAGGCTCTGGGCAGAGGTGAAGCGAGTTGATGCAATGCTCTGGGCAGAGCCAGGACAAGGTGAGGTGAGGCTCTGCGCAGATGTGAGGTGAGGCGAGGTGAGACGAGGCAAGCCTCCGGGCAGAGGCGAGGCGAGGCAAGTCAAGGCTCCAGGCAGAGGCGAGGCAAGTCTCCGGGTAGAGGCGAGGTATGGTAAGGCTCTGGGAAGAGGCGAGGCGATGCGAGGCAAGGCTCCTGTCAGAGGCGAGGCGAGGCGAGGCTCTGGGCAGAGGTGAGGCGAGGCAAGGCGAATCTCCGGGTAGAGGCGAGGCTCCGTGTAGAGGCAGGGCGAGGCGAGGCTTCGGGCAGAGGCGAGGCGAGGCTCCATGCAGAGCCAGGACAAGGTGAGGCAAGGCTCCGGGCAGAGGTGAGGAGAGGCTTCGGGCAAAGTTGAGGCAAGGTTCCAGGCAGAGCCAGGGTGAGGCGATGCAAGTCTCTAGTCAGAGGCGAGGTGAGGCGAGGCGAGGCTCTGGGCAGAGGTGAGGCGAGGCGAGGCAAGGCTCCAGGCAGAGGCAAGGCGAGGTGAGTGAAGTCTCCGGGCAGAGGCGAGGTGAGGTGAGGCGAGTCTGGGCTCTGGGCAGAGATGAGGTGAGGCGAGTCTGGGCTCTGGGCAGAGATGAGGTGAGGTGAGTCTGGGCTCCGGGCAGAGATGAGGTGAGGCGAGTCTGGGCTCTGGGCAGAGATGAGGTGAGGCAAGACTGGGCTCTAGGCAGAGGCGAGGTGAGGCGAGTCTGGGCTCCGGGCAGAGATGAGGTGAGGCGAGTCTGGACTCCGGGCAGAGATGAGGCGAGGCGAGTCAAGGCTCTGGGCAGAGATGAGGTGAGGTGAGTCTGGGCTCCGGGCAGAGATGAGGTGAGGCGAGTCTGGGCTCTGGGCAGAGATGAGGTGAGGCGAGTCTGGGCTCTGGGCAGAGATGAGGTGAGGTGAGTCTGGGCTCCGGGCAGAGCCAGGACAAGGCGAGGCAAGGCTCTAGGCAGAGGCGAGGTGAGGCAAGGCTCCAGGCAGAGGCGAGGTGAGGCAAGTCAAGGCTCCGGGCAGAGGCGAGTCGAGGCGAGGCTCCGGGAAGAGGCGAGGTGAGGCGAGGCTCCGGGCAGAGGTGAGGCAAGGCGGGGCGAGGCAAGGCTTCGAGCAGAGGCGAGGCGAGGCGAGTCAATGCTCCGGGCAGAGGCGAATCGAGGCGAGGTGAGGTGAAGCTCTGGGCAGAGGTGAGGCAATGCGAGGCAAGGCTCCTGTCAGAGGCGAGGCGAGGCAAGGCTCTGGGCAGAGCCAGGGTGAAGCGAGGCAAGGCGAATCTCCGGGCAGAGGCGAGGCTCCGTGCAGAGGTGAGGTGAGGCGAGGCAAGACTCTGGGCAGAGGCAGGGTGAGGCGAGGCTTTGGGCAGAGGCGAGGTGAGGCGAGGCAAGTCTCTGGGCAGATGTGAGGCGAGGTGAGGCAAGTCTCTGGGCAGAGGTGAGGCGAGGTGAGGCAAGTCTCTGGGCAGAGGTGAGGCGAGGTGAGGCAAGGCTCCAGGCAGAGGCGAGGCGAAGTGAGGCAAGTCTCTGGGCAGAGGTGAGGTGAGGCAAGTCTCTGGGCAGAGGTGAGGTGAGGCGAGACGAGGCATGGCTCTGGGCAGAGGCGAGGTGAGGCAAGTCTCTGGGCAGAGGCAAGGCGAGGTGAGGCTCTGGGCAGAGGTGAGGCGAGGTGAGGCAAGTCTCTGGGCAGAGGTGAGGTGAGGCGAGACAAGGCATGGCTCTGGGCAGAGGTGAGGCGAGGCGAGGTGAGGTGAGACGAGGCAAGGCTCCGGGCAGAGGTGAGGTGAGATGAGGTGAGGCAAGGCTCCAGGAAGAGGCGAGTCGAAGTGAGGCTCCGGGAAGAGGCGAGGCGAGGCCTTGCTCCGGGCAGAGGTGAGGCGAGGCAAGTCTCCGGGCAGAGGCAGGACAAGGCGAGGTGAGGCTCTGGGCAGAGGCGAGGTGAGGCGAGTCTCTGGGCAGAGGTGAGGCGAGACGAGGCAAGACTCTGGGCAGAGGCGAGGCGAGGTAAGTCTCTGGGCAGAGGCGAGGCGAGGCTAGTCTCTGGGCAGAGGTGAGGCGAGATGAGGTAAGTCTCTGGGCATGAGGCGAGGCTAGTCTCTGGGCAGAGGTGAGGCGAGATGAGGTAAGTCTCTGGGCATGAGGCGAGGCTAGTCTCTGGGCAGAGGTGAGGCGAGATGAGGTAAGTCTCTGGGCAGAGGCGAGGCGAGGAGAGGAAGAGCAGGTACTTCTCCTGTGTCCCGATGCACAGTTTGAGCTGTCATCCAAACACACAAAAGCAGATATTCTGCTGTTCACCATTCTGCTGTCTATGGGGTAGAAACATAGAAACATAGAAAACCTAAGCACAATACAGGCCCTTCGGCCCACAAAGTGTGCTGAACATCTCCCTACCTTAGAAATTACTAGGCTTACCTATAGCCCTCTATTTTTCTAAGCTCCATGTACCAATCCAAAAGTCTCTCAAAAGACCCCATCATTTCTGTCTCCACCACTGTTGCTGGCAGACCATTCCACGCACTCACCACTCTCTAAGTAAAAAACTTACCCCTGACATCTCCTCTGTACCTACTCCCCAGCACCTTAAACCTGTGCCTTCTTGTGGCAACCATTTCAGCCCTGGGAAAAAGCCTCAGACTACACAATCAATTTTGTTGTGTAAACATTCTCTGTGGTGTGCTCTACATTACATAGATCTTCACTCTCCACGAACCCTATACTTGGGGTACAAATGCCATACAAATGTACCTCTTTTTCAAAATTTACAGCTCAGGTCCATCACATCTGAAACAACAGAACCCCAGAACATTGAAGTGCCAGTACTGTCCTGCCTGCAGCCAAGCCTTGCAAATGGCTACGTTGTCAATTTCATGTGCTGATCCATGCCCTAAGCTCGTCACCTTTCCTACAATACTTGTATTGAAATATATGCAGCTCAGAACATTAGTCTCACAGGCTCCCCTTTTGATTCCTGATTTTGTGTTGGCTTATTTACATCTTTCTCCACAACCTCACTACCACTGGTTCCAATCCCTTCCGACTCTAGTTTAAACACAATCTGCCCCCCCCCCCCCCCCACAACTGTGTAACCCCTGACAAACCTTCCCACTAGGATTAGTGCCACTCTAGTTCAGGTGCAAACCATACCTCTTGTACAGATCCCACTTATCTAGAATAGAGCCCAATGATCCAAAATTCTGAAGCCCTCCCTCCTGCACCATCTCCATAGCTATGTGTTAAACTGTATAACCTTCCTTCTTCTGACCTCTCCAGCACGAGGCACAGATAGCAATTCTGAGATCAGAACCCTGGAGCTCCTGCCTTTTAAGTTAGCACATAATTCCCTGAACTCATTTTGCACAACCTCATCACCTCACCAAGCCATGGATCATGACCTGTGGCTGCTCAACCTCCCACTTATCTATGTGATTGATTAGATCAGAGATTTCCCTCACCCTGGTACCTAGGAGGCAACATCCCATTGAGGAAACTCACTGTCCTCCACAGAACATCCTTTAGAGTCTCACAGAGAAGTACTGCACAGAAAAAGGCTATTTGGCCCATCTAGTCCATGCCAAAACCATTTAAACTGCCTGCTCCATCAACCTGCACCAGGACCATAGCCCTCCATATCCCTGCTATCCATGTACCTACCCAAACTCCACTTAAACATTGAAATCGAGCTCTCATGCACCACTTGCACTGGCAGCTCATTCCCCACTCTCATGAACCTCTGAATTAAGAAGTTTCCCCTCATGTTCCCCTAAACATTTCATCTTACACCCTTAACCCATGACCTCTGGTTGTTGTCCCACCCAGTGGAAACAGCCTACTTGCATTAACCTGTTTATACTCCTCATAATTTTGTATGCCTCTATCAAATCTCCTCTCAATCCTCTGCATTCAAAGAAACTGTCCAAACCTATTCAATGTTTCCTTATAACTCAGATCCTCCAGACCTGGCAACATCCTTGTAAATTTTCTCTGTACTCTTTCAACTTTGTTTACATCTTTCCTGGAGGTATGTGAACAAAACTCCACACAATATTCCAAATGAGGCATTATTGACATCTTATACAACATAACAACCCATCTTATGGATGCCAATGTGCCAAAAGCTTTCCTTACAACCTATCCACCTGTGACACTACCTTCAATGAATTATGGTCCGGTATTCTCAGATCCATTTGTTTTACCACAATCCTTAATGCCTTACGACAATTATATGCATTAAATTTCATCTGCCATTTTTCATCCTATTTTTCCAGCTGATGCAGATCCCTCTGTAAGCCATGATCGCCATCCTCACTGTTCACTACACCCCAATCCTGGTGTCATCTGCAAATTTACTGATCCAGTTGATGGTATTATCATCCAGACCATTGACATAGATGGCAAACTACAAAGGACTCAACATCGATCCCTGCAGCACACCACTAGTCACAGACCTCCAGTCAGAGAGGCAACCATCTACCAGAACTCCCTGACTTCTCCCACAAAGCGAATGTCTAATCCTATTTACTACCTCATCTTGAATGCCTAGCAACTGAACCTTTTGTCAGACTCCCATGCGGGACCTTGTCAAACAGATTGCTAAATTCTATGTAGACACCATTCACTGCCTTGCCTTCATTCACTTTCCTGGTAACTTCCTCTAGGATTGGTTAGATATGACCTACCACACTCAAAACCATGCTGACTATCTTTAATCAGTCTATGTCTATCCAAATACTTATATATCCAGTTCTTTGGAATACCTTCCAATAACTTCTCCACTACTGACGTCAGACTCACTGACCTATAATATCCTGTTTCTTTTTGTTTAAAGCCCTTTTTAAATGGTGGAAAAACATTAGCTATCCTCCAATCCTCTGGTACCTCTCCTGTCACTAAGGATGATAGAAACATAGAAACATAGAAAATAGGTGCAGGAGTAGGCCATTCGGCCCTTTGAGCCTGCACTACCATTCAGTATGATCATGGCTGATCATCCAACTCAGAACCCTGTACCTGTTTTCTCTCCATACCCACTGATCTCTTTAGCCACAAAGACCATATCTAACTTCCACTTAAATATAGCCAATGAACTGGCCTTGACTGTTTCCTGTGGCAGAGAATTCCATAGATTCACCACTCTGTGTGAAGAAGTTTTTCCTCATCTCAGTCCTAAAAGGCTTCCCCTTTATCCTTAAACTGTGACCCCTCATTCTGGACTCCCCCAACATCAGAAAAAATCTTCCTGCATCTAGCCTGTACAATTCCTTTAGAATTTTATACCATTCAATAATATCCCCCCTCAATCTTCTAAATTCCAGCGAGTATAAGCCTAGTCGATCCAGTCTTTCTTCATTTGAAAGTCCTGCCATCCCAGGAATCAATCTGGTGAACCTTCTTTGTACTCCCTCTATGGCAAGACTGTCTTTCCTCAGATTAGGGGACCAAAACTGTACACAAATGTAACACTTACCCAAAAGGCTGGTATATGTCTAGGGGAAAAGGAGATCCAGCCACACACCAACCCATCTCCCGTACACGCAGGTGCTGTGAGAATCGAGTTTATGCCTCGCGCTGCTCACCGTATCAACTTCACACCAAATACCGTTATGAAATACACTTTATAGAATTCACTAACATTAACTAAAGAAGTATTAGGCAATACAATATATATATACAAGGAAAGAAAAAAACAAAAGGCGCCAACTTATCAAAGTTCAGTCAGTGTAGTGCACATCGTAGGAGCTCAATCAACGAATCATCCGACAGCCACGTCGTCACCCCTGGGACCACCCCGGTGGTCTTACAAGCCGTCCAGCGCCCGTCGCGGTGGTCCTATGAGCCGTCCAGCGCCCATCCACCTTCCTCGTCCGTCTCTCCTCCCGACTCTCCTCACACCCCAAGCCCGTGCAACCCCTCCCCCAAGTTCCCAGTCTCACAAAACACAATAACATTCCCCATTGATTAACAAATGAATACAATTACCATATCAGCCATTCTAAAGCGAAACAACGGCGAGAGAAACTTTTAACAGAAAAAGAAGCATTCCTACTCGTAACAAACCAAAGAAGCCCTTTTTAGTAACATACACAGGACATTGTACATTCTCTCCCCACCAGCAAATGTCATGCCCTCATGGCATTACTAGAGTTCCCCAAAGCTTCTTGCAACACACAAAACCCAACCCAGGTGCAGAAAGCAGTGACATAACTACCCAGAGCAGTAGAAATCACACTCGGTTCTCCTGGTACCACATATGTCAACCGCTCTGGGGGGCGCCTACTTCTCTGAGATCTCCATACCCCTTCTGCCCCACTGGGCTCTCTCTTCACCTGCGAACCCACTGTCTCGGACACCCCAGGTCTACCTGACAGACCCTCACCCCCTTCTTCACGGGGGTCCTCCCTCACCTGAGATCTCTCCGGCTCACGCTCGGGCTCCACCCTCTCTCCCACCAATGTTGGCTGCCTCTCCATCTGACCCTCAAGACCTTCCTTCCTCTCACCCAATTCAGTATGGGAAGGGCCAGGAGCCTCCTCTCCGGGTACTGGAGCACCAGCGAATGGGAACAGGGGCCACTCATCTGAGTCGTCCTCTTCCGAATCAGTAGCCATTTCCGGGCGAGGGACACGTCCCCGCTCTTCAGCAGCGGGCTCTTCCCTTTCTCTGCGCCCTCGCAGAGTCCTTGTACTGGGCGTAACCTCCCACTCTGGCTCCGTATCCACCTGCACCGCTTGACCCAGCGGCAGCAGGTGATTCCGATGGAGTACCTTGATAGGCCCTTTCCCATCCTCAGGTTTCACCCGGTAAACTGGCAGGTTCGGCATCTGGCTCTCTATTACATAGGGGCTGGCCGCCCATCGGTCTGCCAACTTGTGCTTACCAGGGTGTCCAAAATTCCGTAAAAGGACCCGGTCGCCTGGCAATAATTGAACAAACTTCACCTTTCGATCATACCGCATCTTATTCCTCTGATTTTGTTTGCAGCCGCCGCCTCGGCCAACTCGTACGCCCACTGTAACTCCCTCTTCATGTTGGACACATACTTTAGATGGGACTTCCCGGGTAATTCACCCACTTCACCCCCAAAACACAAGTCAATGGGCAACCTCGCTTCCCGCCCGAACATCAGATAATAGGGCAAATATCCTGTAGCATCATTGCGAGTACAATTGTAACAGTGAACCAATTGTCCAATATGACGACTCCACCTGCTTTTCTGCCCAATCTCCAGCGTCCCGAGCATATCCAACAGGGTCCGATTGAACCTCTCTGGCTGCGGATCTCCCTGTGGGTGATACGGGGTAGTCCTGGATTTCTCAACCCCAAGCATAGTCAGTAATTCATGGATAAGGCGGCTCTCAAAGTCCCGCCCCTGATCGCTATGGATTCGCCTGGGAAGGCCGTAATGAACAAAATACTTCTCCCATAACACCTTCGCCACTGTCGTCGCCTTCTGATCCTTAGTGGGAAATGCCTGAGCATAGCGGGTGTAATGATCGGTAATGACTAAGACATTCGCGGTGTTGCTGGTGTCAGGTTCAATTGACAGAAAATCCATACATACCAGGTCCACAGGTCCCGCACTCTGCAAGTGCGACAGTGGAGCCGCCAACGTGGGCAGGGTCTTCCTCCGGATGCAACGACTGCAGCCCCTACAGTATTCTTCGACTTCCCCCCTCATCCGGGGCCAGTAGAACCGGTCTTTGAGTAATCCATAGGTCTTTTCCACCCCCAAGTGTCCAGAATCATCATGTAGGGCCTGGAGTACAGCCTGCCGATACTCCTCCGGCAGGACCAGTTGCCAACAGTGGGGTTGGTCCGGAGGCGCCGTTACCCGGTACAAGATTTGGTTCTTTAACTTCAACCGAGACCACTCCTTCAACAACAGGGGCACGAATGGGTGTTTTGCCTTCTCAGCCAACGCCCCATCCCCCTTCTTGACCGCTCTCCACACTGTGCCAATGCCCGGGTCATTTTGCTGAGCAGCTGCCACTTCCCCCGGACTCAGTTCCGGCAACTGTTCAGTCCTCAGTGCGGTCAGATCACAGTAAGCTAGGGGTATGGCGTCGTCAAAAACCCCGAAATGGTCCACAGCTCGTTCCAGCCTCCCTCTTCCCTCGACCTTCACGGTGATAGCAAACTGACACATCGCCTTCACTCCAGGGGCAGGGACACTCTCCCACTCCTCGTCCCTCTCCTGTTCCCCCGGCTCCCAACGAGACAAAGCATCCGCATCGACATTCTTGCTTCCGGGCCGGTACCTCAGGCTGAAATCATAGACCGACAAGGCCGCCAGCCACCGATGTCCTGTGGCATCCAGCTTCGCCGAAGTCAAAATATAAGTGAGCGGATTGTTATCCGTTCGCACCTCAAACTTGGCTCCGTACAGGTAATCGCCCAGCTTGTCCACCACCGCCCACTTCAGCGCCAGGAACTCCAACTTGTGAGTGGGATAGTTTCTCTCCGATGGCGACAAGCTTCGGCTGACAAAGGCTACCGGCCTCAATGCTTTGCCATGCTCCTGGTACAGAACAGCCCCGAGACCCTTTCGACTGGCATCCGTGTGCAGCACATATGGCTTCTGGGGATCGGCAAAAGCCAACACCAGGGCCTGGGTCAGTGCCCTTTTCAAAGATCGGAACGCCTCTTCACATTGATCATCCCATCTCGAGCCAAAAGGTTCCGCCGGGTTCCAGTATCCTCCAGCGTCCTGCCTCTGGTCCCCCGTCCTTTTCTTTCCCACCGGCGGATAGCCACACAACAGCTGAGTCAACGGGTGACACACTTTGGTGTATCCTTTCACAAATCGCTGGTAATACCCACAGAACCCCAAAAATGAGCGCAGAGCACCCACTTTCTGGGGTCTCGGCCAGGTGGTCACGGCCTCTATCTTGGTTGGATCAGTAGCTACTCCCTCTCGCGAAATGATATGGCCAACGTAGCTAACCGACGACTTGCAGAACTGGCATTTGTCCAGGGAAAGCTTCAAACCTTCTTCATTAAGCCGGCCCAACACCTTCAACAGCCTCTCCTCATGTTCCTCCAAAGTCGATCCAAACACTATCAAATCGTCCAGGTACACCAGCACCTCTAACAGATTCATATCCCCCACAGTTCTCTCCATGAGCCTCTGGAAGGTGGCTGGGGCTCCCGATATGCCTTGGGGCATTCGTTCGAACTGAAAGAACCCCAGCGGGCAGATAAAAGCGGTCTTCTCTTTATCGCCCGCACCCATCGGGATCTGGTAATACCCACTTCTTAAATCCAGCACACTGAACCACTTCGCACCGCTCAGGCAGGCCAACGCATCCTCGACTCTTGGAACAGTATACTGATCAGGGACAGTTCGCCGATTCAACGTCCTGTAGTCAACACACATGCGCACTCGCCCATTCTTCTTCCGTGCCACCACTATTGGGGACGCATAAGGACTTCGGGACTCAGCTATGATTCCGGCCTCCTTCAACTTGCACAAGTGCTGCCGCACATCCTCAACATCTGCCGGAGCCAGCCGCCGGGATCTCTCTCGGAACGGGGTGTCCTCCGTCACCCGGATGGTGTGGCGAGTGCTTTTGGAGCAGCCAACATCAAACTCGCCCTGAGAAAAAACAGCTTCCATCTTCAGCATCTTCTCCACTAGCCTGTGTTTCCACTCCGGCGACACAGGGGAAGCCCCGAAGTTAAAGACTTCAGCGGTCAGCTCCCTTCGATGCTCCGATCCCTCCCCATTAGGGGTCCTCACTGGTGCGCTAGACATTACCGTCACCGGGAACAGATGTGCCAGCGGCATTCCCCTCTTAAAGGTGATTTCTCTTGCCGTGGTGTTCCTGACACTTACGGCTATACGCCTCGCATGTACCACCCCTGGTCTCTGCACTTCGGGCCTCACCAGCGCCCCCGCCGGAAATCGTGTCTCCCCTTCAAGATTGTCCGGGGCGTCTACTAACAGGGCTTCGCCCGTCGGCACTCCTGGAAATCTGGGGGTCCCCATCACTAGTGCTACCTCCCCGGGTCGGATCACCTTGGGCCTCGCCTGCGTACACCACACCGTCCCACGTTTACACTCCGGGTCCAGTCCTAGTGAGGCAACCCCTTCTTCGAACACTGCTCGAAACACTGGATGCACCGAGAGGGTCTCCAGAAAGTCTTCCCCCGCTTTCTCCTTACAAGCTCCCAGGAGCCGTCACACAACAGGGGAATTAGTCCCCACCAGGAGGGCAGCACCACCGTTTTCCACCGGGTCAGGACACACCAACACCAACGTCTCAATAGCTTCGGACACTCCCACATCGCCCTCCGAGAACTCCAATCTCACCGATAGGTACCCATCGTACGGGTAGTCACCCTCGCTCACACCCCAAATCTGCAGGGCGTCAAATGGGGTTACGGGCAAATGCTTTAGATATTGGTTGTAGAAAGACCGGTACAATAAGGTCACCTGCGATCCTGTATCCAGAATGGCTTTTGCGTAAACTCCCTCTATCCGTAGATCCACACTGGCACGGGGTCCTACCAGCCCATCTGGAATAGAGGGCTGATCTCTGGGAACGTGTTCCTCCAGAGGCTCCCGTCCATTCCCTCACTGAGCCTCTCCTAAATTTCCCGACACCTCCCCCTTCTTAGTCGCAGGGGGGCTTGTCCTCCGTGGAACTCCTTGTCTCTCACAATCCCACCTAAAGTGTCCCTCCTCTCCACAGCTATAGCACACCCTCGGCCACCCACAGTCCCGCCTGAAATGCCCCTCTTTTCCACAGTTAAAGCACACGCTGCCTGCCGCCCCTCCTCTCCCAGGACGACTCCCACTCCCAACCCACGGCAATGGTTGCCCCTGACAGTGGGTACCTCCCATGTCCCTCCCCTCCAGAGGGGATTCTCTACCCCTCAGTGGGTTGTCATTCCTCCACCCAGCCATCACTTCCTGTATCACTGAGGATCGCTCCCGTAGGCCCGCGCCCCTTTTCCGCCCCAACGCTCTCTCTTCCTCCCGCACCTCTCTAATCAGTTGCCCGAACGATGGAGGGGGGCCTTTCCTATAAGCCTGCCGAATAGTCCACGCCACCTTGTCCTCCTCCAGAGAGCCACTGAATATCTGACTCATCCTCACGCTAGCCACATCAGGCGCCTTCACTAGCCCCCCCCGGCGCCGCAGCCCCGAGAGCATCCCCTCCATCCTAAATATGTACTCGGAGAGCTTTTCCCCTCTCCATTGTTCCAGGCATTGGAACTCTGCTAAAAGCAGCCAGGGTTCCCCTGACAACCCAAACGCTCCCTCCAAAACTTCTATACATTCCTCCACTGAGGCCCCAGACTTTTCAGCTTTCAAATCCCGGACTGTTTTGGCTGCTAAACCCCTCAAACTTCCCACCAATCGCTGCCTCTTCTCCTCCTCCGAGCCTGGCCACTCCTCCAACATCAAGGACGTATGCTTGATCCAGGTCTCATAGTCCACCTCCCCGTCCGGAGAAGGCTTGGCTCCGGAGAACACCCCCAGCTTCAGCCGTGGCCTCTCGGCCACTCCCACCAGGGAGTTAAGTGCGGCTGCCAGCTCGGAGGCTTCCACCCTACCTGGGGAGCGGAGCCTAGTCATGACTCCCTCCTCCCTCCTCCCTTTACTAGTGCTGGGCACCTCTCTGGGGTTTTCTTCTAGCTCTAGCTCCTCTTCCGGTGTCTCCTCAGCCTCATCCTCGGAGAGAGTGTGGAGCCCCCACGGCCCCTCCTCCCCCGGAACACTGACCGTCGCCGGCAGTTCCAACGTCCTGACGTCAGCACTCGTACTAACCAACACCCAGCTAGACTCCATCTCTTTACCACACCGTCTAGCTACCAATTCTACCTGCCCCATACCCTTCACCAAACTTAACCCCCGCACTACTGCGTCTCCCGAAACTCGAAAATCCACTCTGCTCACTACGCATGCGTACTGTACCGGTACACCTTCAAATTCGCACCAGCGAACAATCTTATCTCTGTCCATCTCCGCTCTGCTGCCTGCGCGATTTCACAGCCCCCTGACAATCCAATCCGGGACGATCACCCCACAAATGTAACACTTACCCAAAAGGCTGGTATATGTCTAGGGGAAAAGGAGATCCAGCCACACACCAACCCCACGTCCCGTACACGCAGGTGCTGTGAGAATCAAGTTTATGCCTCGCGCCGCTCACCGTATCAACTTCACACCAAATACTGTTATGAAATACACATTATAGAATTTACTAACATTAACTAAAGTATTAGGCAATACAATATATATATACAAGGAAAGAAAAAAACAAAAGGCACCAACTTATCAAAGTTCAGTCAGTGTAGTGCACATCGTAGGAGCTCAATCAACGAGTCATCCGACAGCCACGTCGTCACCCCTGAGACCACCCCGGTGGTCTTACAAGCCATCCAGCGCCCATTGTGGTGATCCTATGAGCCGTCCAGTGCCCATCCACCTTCCTCGTCCGTCTCTCCTCCCGACTCTCCTCACACCCCAAGCCCGCGCAACCCCTCCCCCAAGTTCCCAGTCTCACAAAACACAATAACATTCCCCATTGATTAACAAATGAATACAATTACCATTTCAGCCATTCTAAAGCGAAACAACGGCGAGAGAAACTTTTAACAGACAAAGAAGCATTCCTACTCGTAACAAACCAAAGAAGCCCTTTTTAGTAATATACACAGGACATTGTACACAATACTCCAGCTGTGGTCTCACCAAGGCCTTGTACAACTGCAGTAGAACTTTCCTGCTCCTGTACTTGATCCTCTTGCTATGAATGCCAACATACCATTTGCCTTTTTCACCGCCTGCTGTACCTGCATGCCCACTTTCAATGACTGGTGTACAATGACACCCAGGTCTCGTTGCACCTCCCCTTTTCCTAATTGGCCACTGTTCAGATAATAATCTGTTTTCCTGTTCTTGCAACCAAAGTGGATAACCTCACATTTATCTACATTAAATTGCATCTGCCATGAATTTGCCCACTCAACTAACCATTCCAAGTTACCCTGCATCTTCTTAGCATCCTCCTCACAGCTAACACCGTCGCCCAGCTTCGTGTCATCCACAAACTTGGAGATGCTGCATTTAATTCCCTCGTCTAAATCATTAATATATATTGTAAACAACTGGGGTCGCAGCACCGAGCCTTGCGGTACCCCAGTAGTCACTGCCTGCCAATCTGAAAAGGTCCCGCTTATTCCCACTCTTTGCTTCCTGTTTGCCAACCAATTCTCTATCCACGTCAATACCATACCCCCGATACCATGTGCTTTAAGTTTGCACACTAATCTCCTGTGTGGGACCTTGTCAAAAGCCTTTTGAAAATCCAAATATACCACATCCACTGGTTCTCCCCTATCCACTCTACTAGTTACATCCTCAAAAAATTCTATAAGATTCGTCAGACATGATTTTCCTTTCACAAATCTGACTTTGTCCGATGATTTCACCTCTTTCCAAATGTGCTGTTATCTCATCTTTGATAACCGACTCTAGCATTTTCACCACCACCGATGTCAGGCTAACCAGTCTATAATTCCCCGGTTTCTCTCTCCCTCCTTTTTTAAAATGTGGGGTTACATTAGCCACTCTCCAATCCTCAGGAACTAATCCAGAATCTAAGGAGTTTTGAAAAATTATCACTAATGCATCCACTATTTCTTGGGCTACTTCCTTAAGCACTCTGGGATGCAGACCATCTGGCCCTGGGGATTTATCTGCCTTTAATCCCTTCAATTTACCTAACACCACTTCCCTACTAACACGTATTTCCCTCAGTTCCTCCATCTCACTAGACCCTCGGTCCCCTACTATTTCCGGAAGATTATTTATGTCCTCCTTAGTGAAGACAGAACCAAAGTAGTTATTCAATTGGTCTGCCATGTCCTTGTTCCCTATGATCAATTCACCTGTTTCTGACTGTAAGGGACCTACATTTGTCTTAACTAATCCTTTTCTTTTCACATATCTATAAAAGCTTCTACAGTCAATTTTTATGTTCCCTGCCAGCTTTCTCTCATAATCTTTTTTCCCTTTCCTGATTAAGCCCTTTGTCCTCCTCTGCTGGGCTCTGAATTTCTCCCAGTCCTCAGGTGTGCCGCTTTTTCTGGCTAATTTGTATGTTTCTTCTTTGGACTCGATACTGTCCCTAATATCCCTTGTCAGCCACGGGTGCACTGATTTATTCTGGTTTATTCTTTTGCCAAACTGGGATGAACACTTGTTGCAGTTCATCCATGCGATCGTTAAATGCTTGCCATTGCAAATCCACCGTCAACCCTTAAAGTATAATTTGCCAGTCTATCTTAGCTAATTTATGTCTCATACCTTCAAAGTTACCTTTCTTTAAGTTCAGAACCTTTGCTGCTGAATTAACTATGTCACTCTCCATCTTAATGAAGAATTCCACCATATTATGGTCACTCTTACCCATGGGGCCTCGCACGACAAGATTGCAAACTAACCCTTCCTCATTGCTCAATACCCAATCTAGAATGGCCTGCTCTCTAGTTGGTTCCTCGACATGTTGGTTCAGAAAACCATCCCGTATACATTCCAAGAAATCCTCTTCCTCAGCACCCTTAGCAATTTGGTTCACCCAATCTATATGTAGATTGAAGTCACCCATTGTAACTACTGTTCCTTTATTGCACGCATTTCTAATTTCCTGTTTAATGCCATCCCCAACCTCACTACTACTGTTAGGTGGCCTGTACACAACTCCCACCAGCGTTTTCTGCCCCTTAGTGTTATGCAGCTCTACCCATATCGATTCCACATCCTCCAGGCTAATGTCCTTCCTTTCTATTGTGTTAATCTCCTCTCTAACCAGCAATGCTACCCCACCTCCTTTTCTTTCCTGTCTATCTGTGGTGAACTAGATATACCTGTCTGACTGCTCCTGTGGCTCCTCCCAAGACCCTGCTGACTACCCCTGTGGCTCCTCCCACAGACCCCTGTATAAAGGCGACTGTGGCCTGCTGCTCTCCCTCATTTTCCCCAGGATGTAGTGTTGTTCTTCAGTCAATAAAAGCCGATATCTCACTTCCTAAGTCTCGGCGTGAGTTATTGATGGTGCATCACTATCCCTCCTGAATATTGAATATCCCTGGATGTTGAGCTCCCATCCTTGGTCACCCTGGAGCCATGTCTCTGTGATCCCAACTATATCATATTCATTAATAACTATCTGCACATTCAATTCATCCACCTTGTCACGAATGCTCCTCGCATTGACACACAAAGCCTTCAGGCTAGTTTTTACAACACCCTTAGCCTTTATACAATTATGTTGAAAAGTGGTCCTTTTTGATTTTAGCACTGGCTTTGCCTGCCTGCCACTTTTACTTTTCACCTTACTACTTTTTGCTTCTACCCTCATTTTACACCCCTCTATCTCTCTGCACTTGTTCCCATCCCCCTGCCACATTAGCTTAAATCCTACTGAACAGCAGTAGCAAATGCTCCCCCTAGGACATTGGTTCCAGTCCAGCCCAGGCGCAGACTGTCCTGTTTGTACCGGTCCCACCTTCCCCAGAACTGGTTCCAATGCCCCAGAAATTTGAATCCCTCCCCCTTGCACCATTTTTCAAGCCATGTATTCATCTGAAGTATCCTCCTATTTCTACTCTGACTAGCACGTGGCACTGGTAGTAATCCAGAGATTATTACCTTTGTGGTCCTACTTTTTAGTTTATCTCTTAACTCCCTAAATTCACCTTGTAGGACCTCATCCCATTTTTTTTACCTATATCGTTAGTACCTATGTGCACCACGACCACTGGCTGTTCACTCTCCCATTCCAGAATGTCCTGCAGCCGCTCAGAGACATCCTTGACCCTTGCACCAGGGAGGCAACATACCATCCTGGAGTCTCGTTTGCGGCCGCAGAAACGCCTATCTATTCCCCTTGCAATCTAATCCCCTATCACTATAGCTCTCCCACCCCTTTTTCTTCCCTCCTGTGCCACAGAGCCACCCATGGTGCCATGAACTCGGCTGCTGCTGCCTTCCCCTGATGAGACATCTCCCCCAACAGTATCCAAAACAGTATATCTGTTTAGGAGGGAGATGACCTCAGGGGACTCCTGCACTACCTGCCTACTGCTACGCTGTCTAGTGGCCACCTCTTCCCTTTCTGCCTGTGTAGCCTTTACCTGCGGTGTGGCCAACTCACTGAACGTGCTATTCACGACTTTCTCAGCATCGCAGATGCTCCAGTATGAATCCAATTGCAGCTCCAGACGCTCAATGCGGTCTGCCAGAAGCTGCAGCTGGACACACTTCCTGCACACATAGTCGTCAGGAACACTGGAAGTATCCCTGATTTCCCACATGCTGCAGGATGAACAAACCACAGGGCCGATCTCAGCTGTCATGACCTACCCAATACGTTGCCTCAACTTTTGAAACTTTCTCCTTTGAAAGGAACTTACCCGACCTTACTTCACTTGGAGTGAAGCTCGTCCTCAGCCTCTGCTCGCCAAAGCCTCTCGAGACAAAGCCTTCCTGCTCTGTCTCCCTCTACAACATCGCCTGCTCCATCTAACTGCTCCCTTTAAATTTAAGTATCTCTGCTAGTGCCCTGCCAGTTTCTGCATTTGCCTGCCAAAGGGTCTGAGGAGTATGTTGTCAGACCGTGGGGTTTATCCACCCTGATTTGTCTCAGCATAGCAAACACCCTCCTCTGTAATCTGTACAGGGTCCTGAAGTTGATGCCACTTTGCCTCATCTCTATAGACTGTGTCTGTCTCCGGGGTATATACAGACACTAAAAAATATATAAAATCTCCCCCATCTGCTTTCACTCCACACATGGATTACCATTCTGGTCTTCCAAAGGACCAGATTTGTCCTTTGCAATCCTTTTGCTCTTAGCATATCTGTAGAATCCCTTCAGATTCTCCTTCACCTTGTCTACAAGAGCAACTTCAAGCCTTCCATTAGCCCTCCCGATTTCCATTTTGAGTGTTCTCTTGCATTTCTTATGCTCCAGAAAACGTCATTTGTTCCTACCTGCCTATACCTGCTATGCACCTCCTTTTCCCTCTTAACCAAGACCTCAAAGCCCAAGGTTCCCTATACTTGTGATCTTTACCTTTTATTCTGACAGACACAAACAAGCTTAGTAGTCTAAAAATTTCACTTTTGAAAGCCTCCCACTTACCTTGTACACCTTTGCCAGAAAGCAGCCTGTCCCAGTCCACAGCTGCTAGATCATTTCTGATATTATCAAAATTGGCTTTAGTCCAATTTAGAATCTCAAACCACAGACCAGCCTTATCTTTTTGCATATTTACGTTGAATCTAATGGCACTGTGGTCACTGAATGTAAAGTGTTCCCCAACACAGACTTCTGTTACCTGGTCTGTCTAATTCCCAAATAGCAGATCCAGTATCACAACATGTCTACGTACTGATTAAGGAAACTTTCTTGAACATATTTGACAAACTGTAACATATCTAGTCCTTTTGCAGTAAGGGATTCCCAGTCAAGATGTGGAAAGTTAAAATTACCTACTATAACCTTATTTTCCTTGCAACAGTTTCTGATCTCTTTACAAATTTATTCTCTAAATCTCCAGGACTGTTGGGTGTTCTGTAATATAGCCCCATGAACGTGGTCATATCTTTCTTATTTCTCAGTTCCACCCGTAACTCACTGGACGAGGTCTCCAATCTGCCCTGATGGAGCACCACCGTGACACTTTCCCTAACGAGTAACGCCACCCCTCTTCCTTTAACCCCTCTTGTTCTGTCACGTCTAAAGCAACGGAATCCTGGAGTATTGAGCTGCCAGTCCTGCCCCTCCTACAACCAAGTCTCATTAATAGCTACAATATCATAGTTCCAGGTGCTGATCCATGCCCATGAACTCATCGGCCTTTCTTACAATACTTCTTGCATTGCAGTATACACAACTCAGGACACCAGTCACACCATGCTCAACCTTTTGATTCCTGACTTTGTCTGAGATCTTACAAACATTTGTCTCCACAACCACTCCATTAACTGTTCTGACACTTTGGTTCCCATCCCCCCCCCCCCACCCCACAACTCTAGTTTAAACTCTACCATGCAGCAAAATTTTCTGTTTCCCTAACCAATGTATCCCCTATCAATACAGCTCACATCTTCTCACCCCTTCAGAGCTACAGAGCTGGACTCAGTGCCAGAGACAGATGTGGCTTTCCTCTGCTAGGTCTCCCTCCCCAGCAATATCTCGTTAAGTGGAATGGCCACAGGGTCATTTCCCCGTCCGGATGGTCACCCAGTTACCTGTGTCCTGCTCTTTGAGTGTAACTGCCTCCTGTATGTCCTGTCTACCAACCACTCAGCCTCCCAGATGATCTGGAGTTCATCCATTTCCAGCTCAAACTCTTTAACACGGTTTGCATTCACGTCTTGCTGGTAGAGTCATCAGGAGCACTGGAGGAATACATACAACATGCTGAAGGAGCTTAGCATGTCAGGCAGCATCTGACATGGGAATAAACAGTTGATGCTTCAGGCAGAGACCCTTCATCAGGACTGGAAAGGAAAGGATCAAGTCAGAATCAGGTGGGGGAGGGGAGGAAGAAGTACAAGGTGGCAGGTACTAGGTGAAAATGGAGAGGGGGAGTGGTGAAATAAAGAGCTGGGAAGTTGATTGGTGGAAGTGATAAAGGGCTGGAGAGTCTGATAGGAGAGGACAGAAGACCATGGGAGAAAGGGAAGGGGGAGGAGCACTAGAGGGGGGTGATGGACACATGGCTTTGAGAAAGAAACAAGAATGGGGAAAGGTGAAGGGGAGGGGCTGTGGAGTGTTTACCAAAATTTCAGGAAATCAATGTTCATGCCATCAGGTTGGAGTTTACCCAGAGAGAATATAAAGAGTTACTCCTCCAACCTGAGTGGGGTCTCATCTGGGCAGTCAAGGAGGCCATGGACTGACATGTCGGCAAGGGAATGGGAAGTAGAACTGAAATGGGTGGCCACCGGGATATCCCGCTTTTTATGTGGCCGATGTAGCAAAGATTCTTGATGAAGCGGTCTCCCGATCTACAACAGTTCTCACTGATGTACAGGAGGCCACACCAGGAGCACCAGATACAGTAGGTAACCCCAACAGATTTGCAGGTGAAATGTCACCACCTGGAAAGACCCTGAATGGTAGTGAGGGAGGAGGTGTGGCACTTGTTCCATTTGCAAGGATAAGTACCGGGATGGAGATCTGTGGGGAGGAACAAATAGACAAGGAAGTCACGTAGGGAGTGATTCCAGCAGAAAGCAGAAAGTGGAGGGAAGGGAAAGACATGCTTGGTGGTGGAATTATGTTGGAGCTGATGGAAGTTATGGAGAATTAGGTGCTGGATGTGGAGGCTTGTGGGTGGTAGGTGAGGACAAGAGGAACTCTATCCCTGCTGTGGTGGTGGATGGAGATGGGCAGAAGTGCGTGAAATGGAAGAGACACAGTTGAGGGCAGCGTTGATCGTGGATGATGTCTCTCATTATGATAGATTGCTCTACAACCCAGTGCCTCTTACACCTATTTCCTCCACAGATGCTATTGACCAGCATCCTGCATTTCACTCTAATGGGAATGGCTGGGGAAACGTGGAGTTACTCTCAGTGCTGAGAAACCATCTGACCATCCAGCCCCTGGAAATGACTGTTTTAGGCAACATTTCATCTGTTGTGCAAAGTCTGAATGTTAATACTTTTCATGGAAACTTACTTAACTTTAATATACACAAGATTTTGCAGATACAGGAAATCTAGAGCAACACCCACAAATTGCAGGAGGAACTCAACAGGTCTTTGGAAATGAATAAACAGTCAATGTTCCAGGCTAACACCTTCCTTCAAGACTGGAACGGAATATAAAGGAATGCAAGAATATAAAGGTGGAGGGAGGGGAAGGAGGATAGCTCGAAGGTGAAAGGTGAAGCCATGTAGGCGGGAAAGGAAAGGACTGGAGAAGAAGGAATCAGATAGGAGATGGGAGTAGGCCATGAGAGAAAGGGAAGGATGAAGGTCACCAGTGGAAGGTCAGAGCAGGTAAAGAGAAGAGATAAGAGGCCAGAGTAGAGAATAGAAGAAGGGGGAAAGGTAAATACTGGAAGAAGAAATCAATGTTCATGCTGTCAGGTTGGTGGGTACCTAGATGGAGTATGAAGGGTTGCTCCTCCATCCCAGAGAGTGGTCACACATCATGTTAAACAACAGTGGAACAACACTGGGGTTCAAATCGGTGACCCCTGACCCAATGCATCTCCACTGGTTAGTGATGTTCTTGTGACATTTGAGTGAAGTCCACTGGCTAATGGAGCTTCAGTCAGCTGAACACATTCAATGATTTGATTAGTGCTGGCAGATCTGGCTCAGGCAGCATTTGAACAGAAAGGAATTGACACTGTGACTCAGAAGAGAACCGAGGGAAGAGGACTGCAGTGGTGATGGGAGATTCCATCATCAGAGGGTTAGACGGGATATTCTCTGGACACAATTGAGACATCCAGATGGTATATTTCCTCACAGGTGCATGGGTCAGGGGCAGGCTGGTCTCGGATCGGGTACACAGCATTCCAAACGGAGGGTAAGCAGCAAAGACTATATATTGGTGCCAATGACATTGGTAGGCAAGATGAGGAGGTCCTGAGGGGATTTTAGTGAGCTAGGTAGAACACTGAAAAGCAGGACCCCTCTCTGGATTATTGCTGATGCCGTGCGCCAGTGAGGATGACAATAGGATGATTTGGTCGATGAATACAAGGGAAAGTACTTCAGATATCTGTATCATTTGGATCTTTTCTGGGGAAGGTACGACCTGTACAAAAGGAAGGGGTGACACCTGAACTGGAGGAGGACCAATATCTTTGTAGGCAGGTCTGATAGAGGTGTTTAGGAGAATTTAAACTAATTTGGCACGGAGATGGGAACCAGAGTGATAGGGCTGAGGATTGTTCACAAACAGAGGTGGTGAGTAGTGAGACTGTTACCAAGGAGAGGCTGATGTTGGGCAAAATTTCAGTCAGTGGGATGAGTCGCAATGTAAAAGGGAGACAGAATTGAAAAGAGTGATGAATACAGACTGAAGGTGTTATATTTGAATTCATGCACTGGATGGAATAAGGTCGGTGAACTTGTAACGCAGTTACAGATTGGCATGTATAACATTGTGGGCATCAACGATCCATGGCTGAAAGAAGATTCCAGCAGGGAGCTTAATGTCCAAGGATACACAGTGCATCAAAATAACAGGCAAGTAGGCCTTGGGCGTGGGGTGGCTCTGTTGGCACAAAGTGGAATCAAATCATTAGAATAAGGGGAATGAGGATCTGAAGGAGCAGCACCAGTGGGGGTAAAGCTAAGAAACTGCAAGGGTGAAAAGCCCTGGTGAGAGTTGTATACAGACCCCAAAACAGTGGTAAATGTGTGCTCTACAAGTCACAACAAAGACAGAAAATGCAGTCTTTCCTTTTGCTTGTTTTTTCTTTCCACTCTTTTCTATAAGTGTATACTTCAGATAAATACTTTGTGGAGATTTGTGATATATATGATTATATGTTATATATGTACAATGTCTGAAATACATCTTATGGAAATGTGTGTTTGATGATGAACTTCAATAAAGAAATAAATTACAAAAAAAAGGAAAAGGGAGATTTCCATTTGCAGGTAGATTAGGAAAATCAGGTTGGTGTTGTTGCCAGGAGGTGGAATTTGTAGAATGCCTACAAGATGGCTCTGTAGAGCAGCTCATGATTGGGCCCTCTAGTGGATCAGCGATTCTGGATTACGCGGTGTACAATGAACCAGAATTGATTAGAGAGCTTAAGGTAGAGGAACCCTTTGGAAACAGTGATCATAATATTATAGAATTCACCCTGCAATCTGAAAACGGGAAGCTAAGACCAGATGTATCAGTGTTACAGTGAGTAAATGGAAGTACAGAGGTACGAGTGAGGAGCTGGCCAAAATTGACTGGAAGGAAACACTGGCATGGATGATTGCAAAACAGCAATGGCTGGAACCTCTGAGAGCAATTTGGAAGGCGCAGGAATGATACGTCCCAAAGAAGAAGTATTCTAAAGGCAGGACAACACAACCATGGCTGACAAGGGAAGACAAAGCGAACATAAAAGTCAAAGAGAGAGCACAGAAAAGATCAAAAATTAGTGGAAAGTTAGATGATTAGGGTGTTTTTAAAAACCAATAGAAGGAAGCTAGAAGAGTCATAAAGAAGGAAAGGATAGAAAACGAAGGTAAGCAAACCAATAATATAAAAGAATATAGCAAAACTTTCTTCAGATATATATAAAGTGAAAAGAGAGGCAAGTGTAGATATTGGGTTGCTGAAAGATGATGCTGAAGTGGTAGTAATGGGAGACAAGGGAATGGAGCACAAACTGAACAACTATTTTGCATCAATCTTCACAATGGAAGAGACTAGCAGCATGCCAGAAGTTTAAGAGGTCAGGGGGCAGAAGTGTGTGAAGTTGCCATTAATTGGGAGATGTGCTTGGGAAACTGAAAGGTCGGAAGGTAGATGTCACATAGACCAGATGGTCCACATCCCAGGGATCTGAAAGAGGTGGCTGAAGAGATTGTGGAGACATTCGTAATGATCTTTTGAAGAATCAGTGGATTCTGGCATGGTAACAGAGTATTGGAAAATTACAAATGCCATTGCACACTTCAAGAAAGGAGAGAGACAGAAGAAAGGATATTATAGGCCAGTTCGTCTGAACTTAGTTGTTGGTAAGATATTGGATTTGATTGTTATGGATGCAGTTTCCAGATACAGGGAGGCACATGATAAAAATAATCTATAGTCAAGGGAAAATCTCTCCTGGCAAATTTGTTGGAATTATTTGAAATATCAAACAGAATACACAAAGGAGAATTAATGGTGTTGTGTACTTAGATTTTCAGAAGGTCTTTGTCAAGTTGCCACACAAATTAAGAACCTATGATATTACAGTAAAGATTCTAGCATAGATAGAGCATTGCTTTGATTTGCAGGAGGCAATGAGTGGGAATAAAGAGAACCTTTTCTGGTTGGCTGCTGGTGACTAGTGGTGTTCCACAGTGGTCTGTGTTGGGACCACCTCTTTTCAGGTTTCAGTGCTTGAAATGACAGAATTGATGGATAGTGGCCAGGTTTGTTTATGATACAAAGGTAGGTGGAGGGTTAAGCAGTCTTGTGGGAGCAACAACACACACAAAATGCTGGTGGAACACAGCAGGCCAGGCAGCATCTGTAGGGAGAAGTACAGTAGACGTTTCGGGCCGAGACCCTTCGTCAGGACTAACTGAAAGGAAAGATAGTAAGAGATTTGAAAGTGGGAGGGGGAAATCCGAAATGATAGGAGAAGATAGGAGGGGGTGGGGTGAAGCTAAGAGCTGGAAAGGTGATTGGCAAAAGGGGTACAGAGCTGGAGAAGGGAAAGGATCATGGGACGGGAGGCCTAGGGAGAAAGAAAGGGGGAGGGGAGCACCAGAGGGAGATGGAGAATCGGCAGAGTGATGGGCAGAGAGAGAGAACAAAAAAACTAGATATATCAGGGAGTGATTGTGAGAGGGGCAGAGAGAGAAAAAAAGAGAGGAAAAAAAGAGGGGGGAAAGAATGAATGAATAAACAAACAAACAAATAAATAAGGGATGAGGTAAGAGGGGGAGGAGGGGCATTAACAGAAGTTAGAGAAGTCAATGTTCATGCCATCAGGTTGGAGGCTACCCAGCCGGTATATAAGGTGTTGTTCCTCCAACCTGAGTGTGGCTTTATCTTGACAGTAGAGGAGGCCACGGATAGACATATCAGAATGGGAATGGGATGTGGAATTAAAATGTGTGGCCACTGGGAGATCCTGCTTTCTCTGGCAGACAGAGCGTAGCTGTTCAGCGAAACGGTCTCCCAGTCTGCGGCGGGTCTCACCAATATATAAAAGGCCACACCGGGAGCACTGGACGCAGTATACCACACCAGCCGACTCACAGGTGAAGTGTTGCCTCACCTGGAAGGACTGTCTGGGGCCCTGAATGGTGGCGAGGGAGGAAGTGTAAGGGCTGGTGTAGCACTTGTTCCGCTTACAAGGATAAGTGCCAGGAGGGAGATTGGTAGGAAGGGATGGGGGGGGGGGGGGGACGAATGGGCAAGGGAATTGCGTAGGGAGCAATACCTGCGGAAAGCAGAAAGAGAAGGGGTGGGAAGATGTGTTTGGTGGTGGGATCCTGTTGGAGGTGGCTGAGGTTACGGAGAATTATACGTTGGACCTGTAGGCTGCTGGGGTGGTAGGTGAAGACAAGGGGAACCCTATTCTAAGTGGGGTGGTGGGCGGATGGGGTGAGAGCAGATGTGTGTGAAATGGGAGAAATGCGTTTGAGAGCAGAGTTAATGGTGGAGGAAGGGAAGCCCCTTTCTTCAAAAAAGGAAGACATCTCCTTTGTCCTAGAATGAAAAAGCCTCATCCTGAGGGCAGATGTGGTGGAGATGGAGGAATTGCGAGAAGGGGATGGGATTTCTGCAAGAGACAGGGTGGGAAGAGGAATAGTCCAGGTAGCTGTGAGAGTCTGTAGGCTTATAGTAGATATCAGTAGATAAGCCGTCTCCAGAGATGGAGACAGAAAGATCAAGGAAGGGAAGGGAGGTGTCGGAAATGGACCAGGTAAATTTGAGGGCAGGGTGAAAGTTGGAGGCAAAGTTAATGAAGTTGACGAGCTCGGCATGTGTGCAAGAGGCTGCACCAATGCAGTCGTCGATGTAGCGAAGGAAAAGAGGGGGACGGATACCCATATAGGTTGGAATATGGACTGTTCCACAAAGCCAACAAAAAGGCAGGCATAACTGGGACCCATACGGGTGCCCATGGCTACACCCTTGGTTTGGAGGAAGTGGGAGGAGCCAAAGGAGAAATTATTGAGAGTAAGAACTAATTCCGCTAGGCGGAGGAGAGTGGTGGTAGAGGGGAATTGGTTAGGTCTGGAATCCAAAAAGAAGCGGAGAGCTTTGAGACCTTCCTGGTGGGGGATGGAGGTATATAGGGACTGGACATCCATGGTGAAAGTTAGGTGATGGGGGCCAGGGAAATTAATATCATTGAAAAAGTTCAAAGCGTCAGCAGTGTCAGCAACATTGGTGGGAAGGGGTTGAACAAGAGGGGATAAAAAAGTCTCAAGGTATGCAGAAATGAGTTCAGTGGGGCAGGAGCAGCTGAGACAATGGGTCTACCTGGACAGGCAGGTTTGTGGATCTTGGGTAGGAGATTACTCACATTTAATTGACTCTGCCTCCCGTTGTTTCTCCTGACGAGCTCTGAGGGTGACACTCTCCGCCATGAGGAGGTACCTGGCGTCCCTATCACAATCCCTTCCATGCCTACGGGACACTTACCTTCTCCGTTTGTCATGGACCTGTCCGTTATTTCATCCTCCATCAGATCCATGCGTGCAGTTACCGTTTCTTTGACTTTGTCACGTCCTACATTTCACAATCGTGCACAATCACGTCCTTTTCCGGTTTCTGATGCGGACAGTATTGAAAATGTGGAGTTTGCAATGATGTAGTCCTGCTACGAATGTTTTGTGTGAGTAACAATAATGAATAACCGCACCGGTGACCAACTTCACCAGTTGTAACAATGAATGGCTGTAGCTGTGACTGGCTGTTACTGTCACTGGCTCTAAAAGTGACCATCTGTAACTGAGGTTGGCTGTATCTATGAAAAGATGTAATAGTGATCATCTGTAACAGTGACCAGGTGTAACTGTGACAGGCTGTAATACTGACCAGCTGTAACTGTGATTGACTGTAAGTGTGACCTGTTGTAACAGGGAATGGCTGTAACTGTGACCTACTTTAACAGTGACTAACTGTACCAGTGACCTGCTGTAACAATGAATGGCTGTAACTCTGACCACTGTAATTGTGACCATCTGTGTGAGTGTCTGGTTGTAACGGTGACTGGCTGTAAATCTGACCATCTGTAACTCTGACCACTGTAACAAAGGACCATGAGCACATTGTGTGCGTTTATTCTGCCAAGTGCTCTTGGCCAGTTTATTTGAGAAACCCTTTCAGCAGATACAAACTGATTCCCCCTTCAGCTTTGCAGGGAAAGAAACGACGGAAGAATGGAACCAATTGTACAAAGTTACTAAAAGTTTACAGAAAAACAGGTGATTGTACAAATATATAAACAAGCATAAAGAATGCTAAAACTACAGGGAAAACAATAAAAACATCAATCCCACAGCAGTGTCTGTGCTCCTGAAACTGGATCGGATTCACAGCACTGGACAAGGTCAGCTGTGATCATTACACTGCTCTGAGAAATCGATCAATGTTTCTGACCATATTATCCAGAGCATACAGGGCCAGGATGCATTTTATCATCTCGATCTGACCACCTCTCCACAGATTCGAAACCACAAACATGAAACGCCTCTTTATCCCAGTATATGCTGCCAACCGCTCAAACTGGAAGAAAGGAAGGAGAGAGAGGGTATTAATGGAATTATAAACTCCACAGGCTTCATATTCACAGGCAATGGTATCAGTAACAGAGACGGAGAGAGCAGTTCCATTGGGATTGCCTTCAGCTGAACTGTGTTGTGGCCAGTGTCCTGGGGAATCACGTGAATACTGTGTAGACCAGGCTTCAGACTGGACAGAAAGGGGAGGGTTCCAAGGGCAGAATGATTAATAACTGAAGAGGAAGTGAGAGAGCGGTGGCACAGAGGAGTGAGGGGGATTTGACAAACAAAGTGTGGCAAGAAGGGCAGAAAATATCAGTAAAATGAGTCAGCACAAAGTAAAGCCTGAGTAATAGAGTTTAACTCGTGGCTAAGGAGATGGTGCAGGAGGAGGAGGGCTTCAGATTATTGGATCATTGGGCTTTCTTCCAGGGAAGGTGGGACCTGTACAGACAGGATGATTTGCACCTGAACTGGAGGGGAAGTGAATATCCCAGCAGGAAGGTTCTAGTGCTCTGAGGGTGGGGGTGTGAGGATGTTGGAGGTGTAAACTAGAGCTGCAGGGGAAGGGAGCCAGACTGTCTGAACAGATAGTGGAGTCAGGAATCAAAAGTTTGACCATGGTGGGACTAATGTTCTGAGTTTTGTATATTTCAGTGCAGGGAGTATTGTAGGAGGGGCAGATGAGCTTAAGGCATGGATCAGGACATGGAATTATGACATTGTAGACATTAGTGAGACTGGGTTGCAGGAGGAGCAGGACTGGTAGCTCACTGTTCTGGAACTCTGTTGCTTCAGATGTGATAGAGCGGGAGGAAGTAAAAGGGATGGTGTGGCAATTCTAGTCAGGGAAAATATCACAGCAGGGCTTTTACAGGGTAAATGAACAGTTCGGCTCCTGAGGCTTTATAGATGGAACTGAGGAATAAGACAGGTATGTATGACCATGTTAATGGGATTACATCATAGATCACATAATAGGCAGCAGGATTTAGATGATCAAATTAGAGAGATCACAGACTGTTATAAGGAACATAAGGTTGAGATATGTCCAGGGGTTCAGGTCTAGCCGGAGGCACCCGGCACATCCTTAAGAAAGAAGCTGAACCGAACAGCGACCCTGGGGCCACAGGTGGCAATGGTGCCAAAAACAAAGAAAACATCCAGCGAGTGGGTTTAACGAGATGTTTTCACTCACAGAACAGCCACTCACTGGATGTTTTTTCATTTTTGGCACCATTCTTTGTAAACTCCAGAGTCTGCTATGTGTAAAAATCCCAGGAGATCAGCAGTTTCTGAGATACTCAAATCACCCTGGGTGGCTTTAGTAATTAATTAGCTTGTTTAGTTTGTCTTTTTTCTTAACGATGTGCCGGGTGCACTCCGGCTAGACCTGAACCCCTGGACATGAGGTGCTTTTAACTTTCCACATATTGACTGGGACTCCCATGCTGTTAATGGGCTGGATGGGATAGAATACCTTGAGTGTGTTCAGGAAAGTTTCCTGAATCAGTGCATAGAGATCCAACTAGAGAGTGTGAGATACTAGATCTCCTACCAGGGAATGAGACAGGGAAGTGACAGAAGTATGTGTAGGCAAACATTTTCTATCTAGTGATTACAATGTCATTTGTTTCAAGATAATTGCGGTGAAGAGCAGGTTTGTTCCTTGGGTTGAGATTCTAAATAGGTGAAAGGCCAATTTTGGAAGAACCTGGCAAGTGTAGATTGGCACAGTTCCTTGGTTTTTTAGAGCTATTGAGGCATTGGTTAAGAAGAAGGGGGTGCATAGCAGGTATAGGCAGGTAAAAACAAATTAACACGCACAACAGCTGGAGGAACTCAGCTGGTCGGGCAGCATCCGTGGAAACGAACAGTCAACATTTCGGGCCAAAACCCTTCATCAGGACTGAAGAGGGAGGGGGCAGGGGCCCTATAAAGAAGGTGGGGGGAGGGTGGAAGGTGCCAGTGGTTTATAAAGCCTCAACATTACATCTTTGCTTTTATGTTCTCATCCCCTTGAAATGAACACTGGCATCGCAGTTGTCTTCCTTACCACAAACTCAACCTGCAAATGATAAGAACATAAGAAATAGGGGCCGGAGTCGGTCATCTGTCCCGTCGAGCCTGCTCCGCCATTCAATAAGATCATGGCTGATCTGACCACGGACTCATCTCCACCTACCTGCCTTTTCCCCATAACCCTTAATTCCCCGACTGTGCACAAAATCTATCCAACCTTGCTTTAAATATATTTACTGAAGTATCATCCACTGCTTCATTGGGCAGAGAATTGCACAGATCTCTGGGAAAAGCAGTACCTCCTCATCTCCATTGTAAATCTACCCCCTGAATCTCACGCTATGTCCCCTAGTTTTAGTCTCACCTAACAGTGGAAACAACTTTTCTGCCTCTATCTTATCCAACCCTCTATAATGATATATGTTTTTTATGAGATCTCCTCTCATTCTTCCGAATTCCAAAGGGTACAGTCCCAGGGGACTCGATCTCTCCTCATGTTGAATCCCCTCATCTCTAGAATCAACCTGGTGAACCTCCTCAGCACCAACTCCAAACACCTATACAGGTTACACAGGACGAGGTGTTTGCTGCCTTGTGACAAATTATAGTGGATAAATCCCCGGGGCCTGACACATGTTCCCTGTGACCTTGTGGGATGCCTGTGCAGAAATTGCAGATTCCCGAGCCAAGATATTTAAAACATCCTTCACGGGTGAAGTGCTGGAGTATTGGACGATTGCTAACGCTGTTTGGTTGTTTAAGAAAGCCTCAGAAAATGAGCTGGGAAATTACAGTCAGGTGAGCCTGACGTCAGTAGTCGGTAAGTTATTGGAAGGTATTCTAAGGGGCCAGATATATAGTAAATATTTGGATTGACAGTGACTGGTTAGTGATAGTCAACATGACTTTGTACATGATATGTCATATCTAACCAACTTTACAAGGTAGTTAACAGGAAAGTGGATGAAGGCTTGGCAGTGGATGTCGTCTCATGGCCTTTAGCGAGGCATTTGACAAGGTCCCATGTGTGAGCTTGGCATTCAAGATAAGGTAATAAAAGCTAGAGAGTGGTAGTAGATGTTTGCCTCTCTGACTGGAGGCCCGTGACTAGCGGTGAACCACAGGAATCAGGGCTGGGTCTGTTGTTGCTTCCCATTTATATCAATGATCTGGATAATAATGTGGTTAACTGGATCAGCAAATATACAGATGACAACAGGATTGTGGTGTAATGGAGAGTGAAGACAACTATCAAAGCTTGCAGCAGGATCTGGATCAGCAGGAAAAATGGGCAAAAACTTAGCAGATGGAATTTAATGCTGACAAGTGTGAGGTCTTGCACTTTGGGAAGACAAAGCAGGATAGGACTTACATGGTGCGTGGTAAGGCATTGAGCAGTAGAACAGAGGGATCTAGGAATAAAAACACATTGTTCCTTGAAAGTGGCATCAAAGGTAAATAGGGTTGTAAAGAGAGCTTTAGGCACATTGTCCCATTGTCCTTCATAAATCAATGTACTGAGTACTAGATTTGGGATGCTGTGTTGAAGTTGTATAAGATGTTGGTGAAGCCTAATGTGGAGTATTGTTTGCAGTTTTGGTCACCAGCCGATTGAATAAGTGTTTGAAAGGTTGGGGATCAATGGTGCTGGGAACTGGGACAGAAGTAGATGAGGTCCAGGGCAGATCAGCTGAATTGTAATGAGAGGGGCAGCATGATAGAGGAGCTGAGTGACATCCTCCTACCTCTCTGTCAGTGGGATCATGCTATGCACAGATTGGATGCTATGTTTCCCACCCCAATGTCAGCAATAACAGGGAACTGATTAGTAACTTCAGGAGGAGGAACCCAGAGGTCCATGAGCCAGTCCTCAGTGGGGATTCAGAGGTGGAGGAAGTCAGCAGCTTTAAATTCCTTGCTGTTACTATTTCAGAGGACCTGTTCTGGGCCTAAAAATTAAATGCAATTATGAGCAAAGCAGAAGTGCCTCCACTTCCTTAGAAGTTTACAAAGATTTGGGATGACATCTAAAACTCTGACAAACTTCTCTGGATGTGTAGTGGAGAGTATATTGACTGTCTGTCTCACAGCCTGGTATGAAAGGCTTATAGAAGGCAGAGTGGAGTGATGATGGTGCTAAATGGCGACTCCTTTGCTTTCATCTTCAGAAACAACACTATTTCCATTTTTAATATCTTTAGTTTCCCTTTCAGGGTTCTTTTGAAGACCCTGACCTGGGGTTACACGCTGACTATGGTTCTTTGCGGGAATGGGACCTGCTCTCGGTTTCAGGATCGGCCGTTGTTCGACATGTCAAGGGCTCGGCCTAAGGATTCGGCTCGGCTTTGGAAGCCTAGGATCTCGAGCCTCTGAAGATGGGCAGATCGAGGGTCGGTGTCATCAGAGGAGTCGGAATATCTGTGGCTGTGTGCCCATAGACTCGTGATCTTTGGGCACAGAGTTGGAAAAAGAACGACGTGGCGGACTTTTAACATCGTAATCCAGAGAGTTGTTTGTTATGTCTCCCTGCTCGCTGTGAAATGGAGACATCACTTTCTCCCTTATTAGGGAGAGAGCCTGTGGTATGTCGAATGCTGGGTGAACAATGTAGTCTCTGGGGTAACTGCAATCTGCGTCGTTACTGTTGCTTTGCTCACGCTTGAGTGCTCGGTGACGGTTCTGATGGTTTTTTTGCCGGTGGGGGGAGGGAGAAATTTGTTGTCCACTGCTGCTTACGTGTGGGAGGGGGGAGCTGGGGGGACTTTCGGGTTCTAACATCTGTTGTTCATTCTTTGGGACATTCCTCTGTTTTTGTGCATGGCTGTGAAGAAAAAGCATTTTAGGATGTATATTGGTGAGGACCGCTGATGAAGGATGCTGCTTTCCTACAGCAGTGTTTCTTGTCGATGTGCTCAATGGTTAGGAGGGCTTTACCTGTGATGTACTTGACTGAATCCATCCTTTGTGGGATATTCCATTAAGAGGAATTTGTGTTTCCATACTAGGCTGTGATGTAGCCAGTCAATACACTCTCCATTGCACATCTATAGATGTTTCTGAAAGTCTTTGACATCATGACAAATCTCCACAGGCTCCTATGGAAGTAGAGGCACTGCCATACTTTTTACACAATTGCATTTACCTGCTGGGTCCTCTGAAATGGTAACACAAGGAATTTAAAGTTGCTAACCATCTCTACGTCTGATTCTCCAATAAGGACTGGTTCACGGACCTCTGGTTTCCCTCTCCTGAGTCTACAGTCAGCTCCTTGGCCTTGCTGACATTGTGTGAGAGGTTGTTGTTGTGATACCAGTCGGCCAAATTTTCAATCTCCCTCCTGTATGCTAATTCATCACCAACTTTGATACGGCCCACAACAGTGGTGTCATCAGCAAACTTGAATATGGTGTTGGAGCTGTGTTAGCCACACAGTCATATGTGTAAAGTAGGGGGCTAAGCATACAGCCTTGTGGTGTACCAGTGCTGATGGAGATCGTGGAGATGTTGTTGCCAATCTGAAATGACAAGTATACAAGTGAGGAAATCCAGGATCCAATGGCACAAGGGGGTTTTTGGGCCAAAGTCTTGGAGATTATTGATTAGTTTTGAGGGGATGATGGTACTGAATGCTGAGCTGTAGCCAATAAAGAGGATCCTGATGTATGTATCTTTCCTGTTTGGATGTACCAGGGTTGTGTGAAGAACCAGTGAGGTGTCATTGGCTGCAGACCTGTTGCTCCAGTCAGCAAATTGGAGTGGATCCAAGTCAGCTCCCAGGCAGGAGCTGATATGTTTTATCACCAGACTCTGACACCACTGTTGTGGGCTGTATCAATGATGGTGATGAATTAGCATACTGGAGAGAGATTGAAAATTTGGCTGCGTGGTGTCATAACAACAACCTCTCACATAATGTCAGCAAGGCCAAGGAACTGATTGTAGACTCAGGAGAGGGAAACCAGAGGTCCGTGTGCCAGTCCTTATCGGAGGATCAGACATAGAGATGGTTAGCAACTTTAAATTCCTTGGTGTTATCATTTCAGAGGACGCAGCAGGTAAAATGGGGACAGGAGAGGTTCCCAAGGATTGGAGGGTTGTGGATGTTGCTTGTTTATTCAAAAATGGAGTAGAGATAGCCCAGGAAATTATAGACCAGTGAGTCTTACCTCAGTGGTTGGTAAGTTGATGGAGAAGATCCTGAGAGGCAGGATTTATGAACATTTGGAGAGGTATAATATGATTAGGAGTAGTCAGCATGGCTTTGTAAAGGGCAGGCCGTGCCTTATGAGCCTCATTGAATTTTTTGAGGTTGTGACTAAACACATTGATGAAGGAAGAGCAGTAGATGTAGTGTATATGGATTTCAGCAAGGCATTTGATAAGGTACCCCATGCAAGGCTTATTGAGAAAGTAAGGAGGCATGGGATCCAGGGGGAAATTGCTTTGTGGATCCAGAACTGGCTGGTCCACAGAAGGCAAAGAGTGGTTGTAGACAGGTAATATTCTGCATGGAAGTCGGTGACCAGTGGTGTGCCTCAGGGATCTGTCCTGGGACCCTTACTCTTGGTGATTTTTATAAATGACCTGGATGAGGAAGTGGAGGGATGGGTTAGTAAGTTTGCTGATGACACAAAGGTTGGAGGTGTTGTGGATAGTGTGGAGGGCTGTCAGGTTACAGCAGGACATTGATAGGATGCAAAACTGGGCTGAGAAGTGGCAGATGGAGTTCAACCCAGATAAGTGTGAAGTGGTTCATTTTGGTAGGTCAAATATGATGGCAGAATATGGTAAGACTCTTGGCAGTGTGGAGGATCAGAGGGATCTTGGGGTCTAAGTCCAAAGGATGCTCAAAGCAGATGTGCAGGTTGACTCTGTGGTTAAGAAGGCGTATGGTGTATTGTCATTCATCAATCGTGGAGTTGAATTTAGGAGCCGAGAGGTAATGTTGCAGCTACAGAGGACTCTGGTCAGACCCCACTTGGAGTGCTGTGCTCTGGTCTGGTCACCTCACTACAGGAAGGATGTTGAAGCCATAGAAAGGGTATAGAGGAGACTTACTGGGATGTTGACTGGATTGGGGAGTATGCCTTGTGAGAATAGGTTAAGTGATCTCGGCCTTTTCTTCTTGGAGCGACGGAGGATGAGCGGTGACTTGATAGAGGTGTACAAGATAATGACAGGCATGTGGATAGTCAGAGGCTTTTCCCAGGGCTGAAATGGCTAGCACAAGAGGGCACAGTTTTAAGGTGCTTGGAAGCAGGTACAGAGGAGATGTCAGGGGTAAGATTTTTGTTCAGAGAGTGGTGAGTGTGTGGAATGGGCTGCCGGCAACGGTGGTGGAGTCGAATATGATAGGGTCTTTTAAGAGGCTTTTAGGTAGGTACATGAAGCTTAGTAAAATAGAGGGCTATAGGTAACCCTAATAATTTCTAACGTAAGGACATGTTCGGCACAACTTTGTGGGCCGAAGGGCCGTATTGTGCTGTAGGTTTTCTATGTTTCTATGTTTCTCAAAACTCTTCATCACTGTGGGTGTCAGTGCAACTGGGCAGGTCACCATGTTCTCTTAGTTATCATTCTATTATGGACTTATCGAGTATGCCTGCAAGAAAATGAATCTTGGGGTTGTACGTGGTGACAAAAATATTCTTTGATAATAAATTGACTTCAAAGGTTGAACATGAATGCACATCACTGACTGAGTGTCCGATGACCGCCTGAGATCATAATTACAATGACATGGAAATGGTGGTTCACTGTTACCTGCCCGAGGTTGATCAAGGATGGACAATAAACAGTGGATGTGTGTGCAACCCCACAAAGGGGGACCGGTACACTGTAAAATCATTGTACTGATATCACTGCTCCTGATTCTACAGATTATTACCTTCTGCTGTAGTGGATTGTATTCATAAATCCATGCATTGTGTCTCTCTGGTATCCCTAATAAATCAAACTTGGTCCCAATCACAACCCTGTGAACATCTGGAAAAGAGAGATGATCCAGATATCAATATGAAGCTGCAACATTGTGACAATAGTTACTCAGACCAAAAGAAAACACTTACACTTCTGAACCACTATTGTCTCCAACTCCTGAAACTCTTTCATTTTATCACCACTGATGCAGTCCATGGTGTTGATGTCAAATACAAATGCGACTCCATGAATTACATTTTCCGGAATAACGGGATAGCTGGAAATATCTGAGTCAGGGTTGAACCTTTGCAACTGCGTGAGACAATGAAGAAATGGTTACAGAGAAGCAGCAAGAACACTGATGTTCACACTCACTCAGCACTGAGTTGAACTCTGACTGGAGAGACCAGGCTTATCAGACAAAGCCCAGTGATCAGGGCCACTGATCCATTGAGATCCACTGGGCCCCAACCTCACTCCTGCTCAGGGATTGGTGGGGTTGCTTTGTCCCTGTCAGCTGGGAATGTTGCTCTCTCCAGTTCACTCTTACTCTGCAGATCTTTTCACTGTGAGTCCACTCTGTCCCCAGGAGCTGTTTCGGAATTTGCTCTCAGTTTCTCAGTACTCAGACGCTGGTTCTGTCTAATGTGTCAATCATGTCTTTCTAAACGTCAGGACATGACAGCAAGGTGTACAGGTGAATCAGAAGCTTCTGTGTGGACAAAAGTTTCAGAATGCAGTATAATACGGATCGTTAGTCAGTTTGAAACATGATAGTCATCCATAGAGGCAGTGATCATAAAATGATTGAATTCACCCTGAAATTTGTAAGGGAACAGCTAAATTCAGTTGTCCAGTGGAGTAAAGGAATTCTGGAGGGATGAGCGGAGCTGGTTGGAGGGGGGTGGGGGGGGCACTACCAGGGATGACAGCAGAACTGCAATGGCTGGAGTTTTTTGGGAGTATTTCCGAAGGCACAGGATAGATACAGAGCAAAGAAGTATTCTAAAGGCAGGATAACATGACCGTGGCTGACAAAGGAAATCAAAGATAACATAAAAGCAAAAGTTAGGGCATATTTGTCGGAAGACGGAAGATTGGGACACTTTTGAAAAACACCTCAATGCAACTAAAAAAGCCATATGTCAAGTCACTTTTTGTCATTTTGACCATAACTGCTGGTACAGGACACAGTAAAAACAAGACAACACTTTTCAGGACCATGGTGCTACATGAACAATACAAAAAACTACACTGAACTACGTAAAAACAACACAGTAAAAAATTACACTAGACTACAGACCTACCCAGGACTGCATAAAGTGCACAAAACAGTGCAGGCATTACAATAAATAATAAACAAGACAATAGACTCAGTAGAGGGCAGTAAGTTGGTATCAGTCCAGACTCTGGGTATTGAGCAGTCTGATAGCTTGGGGGAAGAAACTGTTACATAGTCTGGTCGTGAGAGCCCGAATGCTTCAGTGCCTATTCCCAGACGGCAGGAGGGAGAAGAGTTTGTACGAGGGGTGTGTGGGGTCCTTCATAATGTTGTTTGCTTTGCGGATGCAGCGTGTAATGTAAATGTCCGTAATGGCGGGAAGAGAGACCCAGATGATCTTCTCAGCTGATCTCACTATTCGCTGCAGGGTCTTGCGATCTGAGATGGTGCAATTTCCAAACCAGGCAGTGATGCAGCTGCTCAGGATGCTCTCAATACAACCCCTGTAGAATGTGATGAGGATGGGGGGTGGGAGATGGACTTTCCTCAGCCTTCACATAAACTAGAGACACTGCTGGGCTTTCTTTGCTATGGAGCTGGTGTTGAGGGACCAGGTGAGATTCTCCGCCAGGTGAACACCAAGAAATTTGGTGCTCTTTACGATCTCTACCGAGGAGCCGTCGATGTTCAGCGGGGAGTGGTCGCCCCGTGCCCTCCTGAAGTCAACAACCATCTCTTTGTTTTGCTCACATTCAGAGACGGGTTGTTGGCTTTGCACCAGTCCATTAGCCGCTGCACCTCCTCTCTGTAAGCTGACTCGTCGTTCTTGCTGATGAGACCCACCACGGTCGTATCATCGGTGAACTTGATGATGTGGTTTGAGCTGTGTGTTGCAGCACAGTCGTGGGTCAGCAGAGTGAACAGCAGTGGACTGAGCACGCAGCCCTGGGGAGCCCCCGTGCTCAGTGTGATGGTGTTGGAGATGCTGCTTTCGATCTGGACTGACTCAGGTCTCCCCGTCAGGAAGTCTAGGATCCAGTTGCAGAGGGAGGTGTTCAGGCCCAGTAGGATCAGCTTTCCAATCTGTTTCTGAGGGATGATTGTGTTGAATGCTGAACTGAAGTCTATGAACAGCATTCGAACGTACGTGTCTTTTTAGTCCAGGTGGGTTAGGGAAAAGATGAAATATGTAGGTAAGTTTCCCAATAATAACAAAGAGGATACCAAATGATTTTTTTTGGTATATATAGAGTAAATGAGAGTAGATATTGGACCCTTGGAAAAATGATGCTGAAGTGAGTAATGGGGGACAAGGACGTGGAAGATGATCTGATAAAGTATTTCACATCAGTCTTCACTGTGGAAGACACTAGCAGTCTGCTGGAAGTTCAACAGTGCCGGGGGACAGAAGTGAGTACAGTTGCTTTTACTAGCGAGAAGGTGCTTTGGATGCTGAAAGCTCTGAAGGTAGATAAGTCATCTGGTCCAGATGGACGACACCCCAGGGTTCAGAAAGAGGCAGTGACGAGATTGTGGAGGCATTAGTAATTATCTCTCAAGGGTCACTAGATTCTAGCATGGAACTGGAGGACTGTAAACTACACCTGTCACCCCACTCTTCCCAGAAGGGAACTATAAGCCAGTTAGCCCAATCTCAGTGGTTGGGAAGAATCCATTATTAAGGATGAGATCTCAGATCTCAAGAGGCACATATTAAAATAGCCTGAAGTCAGCTCAGTTTCCTTGAGGAAAATCTTTCTGACAAAATTGTTGGAATTCTTTGAAGAAATAACAAGCAGGATAGACACATCAGTGGATGCTGTGTACTTGGATTTTCTGATGTATATTGGGAAGGTGGCTCACAATGACACTGCTTCGTAAGATACGAGCCTATGCTCTTACAGGAAGGATACTAACATGGATATCGGATTGGCTGATTGTCAGGAGGCAAAATGTGAGAATAAAGGGAGCTTTTTGTAGTTGCCTGCGGGTGACTACTAGTTAAGATCACTTCATTTTATATTGGATGGGAATGATTTGGATGATGGAAGTCATGGCTTTGTGGCCAAGTCTGCTGGTGATACAACACTTGTTGGAGGGGCAGGTAGTGTGGAGGGATTAGAAAGACTGATGAAGGTTTCGACAGATTAAGATAATGGACAAAGAAGTGGCAGATGGAATGTAGTGTTGTGAAGTGTATGGTCATACACACAGGTAGAAGGAATAAAAGAGCAGACTATTTTCTAACAGGGGACAAAATTTAAAGATCTGAGGTGATAAAGTACTGGGAGCATTGGTGCAGGATTCCCTGAAAGATAACTTGCAGATTGAGTCAGTGGTGAGGAGGACAAATGTGATGTTAGCACTCATTTTAAAATACTAAAATCTGGAATCCCTCTATATCCCTACCATCCATGTGCCTATCCAAACCTCTCTGAAACATTGACATTGAGCTCACATGCACCACTTGTGCTGGCAGCTTGTTCCTCACACTCATGACACTCTGAGTGAAGAATTGTCCCCTGATGTTCCCCTTCACTTTTCACCTTTCACTCTTAACTCATGACCTCTGGTTGTCATCCCACCCAACCTCAGTGGACAAAGCCTGCTTGTATTTACCCTATCTATACCCTCATAATTTGTATAACCCAATGAAATATCCTCTCAATAGTCTAGGTCCGACGGAATAAAGTCCTAACCTTTTCAATCTTTCCTTATCACTCAGATCCTCCAGACTGGACAACATCCTTGTAAATTTTCTCTGATCTCATTTACGGTACATATTTCCTGTAGGTTGCTGACCAAAACTGCACACTATACTCCAAATTAGGCCTCACCAATGTCTTATACAACTTCAACATGACATCCCAAATCCTGAACTCAATACATTGATTTATGAAGGCCAATGTGTCAAAAGCTTTCTTTACAACCCTATCTACCTGTGATGCCACATTCAACAAATTACGGACCTGTATCCTAAGATCCCTTTGTTCTACTACACTCCTCAGTGCCCTACCACATACTGTGTAAGAACTACTCTGGCTGGCCCTACTGAAGTGCAAAAATCCAATGTCTCATCCAATTTACTACCTCATATTGAACACTGAGCAACTGAATCTTCTTGACCAACCTCCATGCCGAATCTTGTCAAATGCCTTGCTAAAGTTCATGTAGACAACTTCCATTGCCTTTCCTTTATCAACTTTCCTGAGAACTTCCTCGAAAAACTGTATATGATTGGTTAGTCCTGATCTAACAAACAGGAAGTCATACTGACTATCCTTAATATGTCCATATCTATACAAATACTTATATATCCAGTCCTTAGAACATCTTCCAATAACTTTCCCACAACTGGCATCAAAGTGACTCGCCTACAATTTCCAGGTTTATGTTTGGAGCTTTTGCTAAGCAGCAGAATAGCATTGGATACCCTCTCATCCTCCGGTACCTCTCCTGTCGCTAAGGATGATTTAAATATCTCTGTTATGGTCCTGGCAGTTTCTGCACTGGTCTCCCGAGTGTCCACGGGAACACCTTTTTAGGTGCTGGGAATTTATTCACCCTGATTTGCCTAAAGATAGCAAACATCTCCTCCTCTGTAATCTGTACAAGGTCTATGAGATCGATGCTGCTTTGCCTCAATTCTATAGACTCTGTGTGTGTCTCCTGAGTGAATACAGATGCAAAAACTGTTTAAGATTCCTCCGTTTGTTTTGGATCCACACATGGATCACCATTCTGATCTTCCAGAGGACCAATTTTGCCCCTTGCAATCCTTTTGTTCTTAATATATCTGTAGAATCCCTTCGGATTCTCCTTACGTTGTCTGCAAGAGCAAATTCATGCCTTCTTTTAGCTCGCCTCATTTATTTACTAAATGTTCTCTTGCATTTCTTACTCCATAAGCACCCCATTTCTTCATCCCTGCCTATACTTGCCATCCACCTTTTTTCTCTTAGCCAGTTCTCAATATCTCTTGAAAACCAAGGTTCCCCACATGAATTATCTCTGCCCTTTTTCTCACAGGCATATAAAAGCTTAGTTCTCTCAAAATGTCTCTTCTAAACGCCTGCCAATTACTAAGTACACCTTTCCCAGAAAACAAACTGTTCCAATTGACATTTTCCTTATAATTTCTGTTCAAAATTGGCCTTTCCCCAATTTAAAATCTCAACCCGCAGACCAGACCTAGCTTTTTGTATATTTACCTTAATTCTAATGGTATTGTGTAGGGGTGTATGGGGTGTGCAGGGTGGGTAGCACCTCTGGTGGTGGACTTGTCAAGCTCCACCCAGGGCCTGCTCGTCAACCTTAATTCCCCACCCGCCACCCAGGTGTCTCCAAGTAACTGTTTGCACGTGACAGTGGCCACACCCCGGTACACCGTTTGACAGGTGGGCTCAACCAGTTGAGATTAACCGGGAATCTCCAATCCTGGGGAGGTAGGGATATGCCTACCCTCGCATGCAAAGCCAGTTCCTGCGGACTGGGTGGATAAGATTCACTACGAGATCCATCAGCCAAGAAGGCGGTGCTGCAATGCTTCCTGGAAAGCAAAGGACACGACAAGACACAGAAGACACACGGATATCCACTGCAGCTGAGGAAGTCTCCATTCGTGGCAATTTTTCATACCATTGTCCAAGATTTTTGAGACTGAGAGAGTGGAACAGCCCCAGTGCAACAGTTTTTTCACTACAAAACTTCTTCCACACAGTTCTAAAACATCGTCGGAAATGACAGATACACAACACCATGGCAATTTGGTCACAATGCAAAGTGTTCCCCTACACAAACTTCTGTCACCTGCCCTGGTTCATTCCCTAATAGCAGATACAGTTTCACACACTGTCTCACTGGGACTGCTATGTACTGATTAAGGAAACTTCCCTGAACACATTGGACAAGTTTAATCCCATCAAGCCTTCATACAGTATGATATTCCCAGTCAGAATGTGGAAATTAAAATCACCTATATTAACAAACTAATGTTTCATACAACAGCCTGTGATTCCTTCACTAATTTGTCCCTCCAAATCCCTCGGCCTGTTGGATGGTCTGTAATATAACCCCTTTCACATGGTCATGCCTTTCTTACAGCTCACTTCCACCATGTCCCTGTGTGTTAATCCATGACTAACCTCCGTCACCGTGTCCCTGTGTCATGGTCCTGGCTGGCATTTCCCACCTTTTCCCTTTCCTCCCTAATTGGTCCTTAATCCCCACACTTGATTCCCAATCTATCCCAATTCCTGTCAATCACCAGCACCTGGTTTCCGTTAGCCACCAGAGGATAAGACCCCGCCAGCTCCGGTCAGCCCTTGCCAGATTGTTGGTCGACTCTCAGAGAGAGAGGAACTTTGTTCCAAGTCTTCCACCCCATATCTCTTCGTGAATCAAGCCTCCCTAGTCCTGACTCAGCCTGGTCTCGATTCTGCGCTCACTACGGAGATTCTGCCTCCTGATCTTGCCTCTGTGTCAGAGTCCTGCATTTGGGTTCGTTATTCCTGCCACATCCCTGTAACACCATGTGTGTTACTCCAGGACTAATCTCTGTCACCGTGTCCCCATGTGTTACTCCAGGACTAATCTCTGTCACTGTGTCCCTGTGTGTTACTCCAGGACTAATCTCTGTCACTGTGTCCCCGTGTGTTACTCCAGGACTAATCTCTGTCACTGTGTCCCCGTGTGTTACTCCAGGACTAATCTCTGTCACTGTGTCCCCGTGTGTTACTCCAGGACTAATCTCTGTCACTGTGTCCCCGTGTGTTACTCCAGGACTAATCTCTGTCACTGTGTCCCCGTGTGTTACTCCAGGACTAATCTCTGTCACTGTGTCCCCGTGTGTTACTCCAGGACTAATCTCTGTCACTGTGTCCCCGTGTGTTACTCCAGGACTAATCTCTGTCACTGTGTCCCCGTGTGTTACTCCAGGACTAATCTCTGTCACTGTGTCCCCGTGTGTTACTCCAGGACCAATCTCTGTCACTGTGTCCCTGTGTGTTACTCCAGGACTATTCTCTGTCATTGTGTCCCTGTGTGTTACTCCAGGACTAATCTCTGTCACTGTGTCCCTGTGTGTTACTCCAGGACTAATCTCTGTCACTGTCCCTGTGTGTTACTCCAGGACTATTCTCTGTCATTGTGTCCCTGTGTGTTACTCCAGGACTAATCTCTGTCACTGTGTCCCTGTGTGTTACTCCAGGACTAATCTCTGTCACTGTCCCTGTGTGTTACGCCAGGACTAATCTCTGTCACCGTGTCCCTGTGTGTTACTCCAGGACTAATCTCTGTCACTGTGTTCCTGTGTGTTACTCCAGGACTAATCTCTGTCACTGTCCCTGTGTGTTATTCCAGGACTAATCTCTGTCACTGTGTCCCCGTGTGTTACTCCAGTACTAATCTCTGTCACTGTGTCCCCGTGTGTTACTCCAGGACTAATCTCTGTCACTGTGTCCCCGTGTGTTACTCCAGGACTAATCTCTGTCACTGTGTTCCCGTGTGTTACTCCAGGACTAATCTCTGTCACCGTGTCCCTGTGTGTTACTCTTTGATTGCTTTTCTCCACGTATTTCTGTGTAACTTCATTTACAGAGTGCAACACTTTCTGAGCCCAGGTTATCGCTGCATCCCTTTGGAATCAGGCCACAGTCTTCTGTCCTTCAGTTTTGTGGGAAACTTTTTTGGGCCCATTTCTCCTTTCCCTTTCCGTGTTTGCTCAGTGTTTTATGAAACTCCAGTCGTGTGTATCAGAAATATGAAGTAACTGAGGAAACTCACGTTTGTTCCATTGGGAACTCTTCCTTCCAGGATCATCTGTAACACTCCGTTTTTCTTTTCCCAATTCACTCTCTTTGTCTGATAAAAGTTCATCACATTCCATCCAGTAGAATCCCAAAATTTTATCTTCCCTTCTCTGTAGCACCTGAGCTGTGAATTTTCAAAAAGATGTACATGTTTATGGCTTCTTTGATGGTGAGTGAAGTTTTGTGTGTTGTAGGACACACGGCAGCCAATGTTCACACAGCAAGATCCCATAAACAGCAGAATAGTGAGCAACAGAGTATCTGCTTTTGCTTTGTTGGATGACAGCACAAAATACAGATCGGGACACGGAGCACGGCCTTCTTTTCCCTCAATGATGGGATATCCCAGGACACAGGAATTCCATTTCCCTCACTGCCATGGGACTGTTTACATCCCTGTCAGAGGGCAGATGAATCGTTGGTGTATGGACCCTGAGACACTCTGACTGCTGCAGATATATCCAGGATTACTGTGTTTAAATCTCTGGATTCCTCTTTCAATCTGCAAACTTCCAGTTCACTGAGGAAACCAGATTAATATGGACAGTCTGGGGTGAAAGAAACCGAGAATGTGGAGGATACTCGACAGATCAGTAGCATCCCCGGAGAAAGGAACCGGGAATGTTCTCAAGAGAATGAAATTGGAGAATGCCTGCAAGACGGCTTTTTAGAGAAATGTGGTTGACATCACTTGAGAAAAGTGGTTCTGGATTAGGTATTCTGAAATTAATCAGATTTTATTAAGAACTTTATGGTAAAAGAACCCTTAAGAGGCAGTGTTCATAAGATGATTGAATTCACCCTGATGTTTGAGAGAGAGAAATTAAAATAAGATGTATTAGTATTACAGTGGAGCAAAGGGAATTACAGTCAGCCCTCCTTATCTGAGAGGGATTGGTTCCGGGACTCCTCGTGGATACCAAAATTCGCGGATGCTCGTCCCTTATTCAACCTGTCTCAATGACGTGGATCTTAGGACCCAGCGGAACCCCAGACTATATTTAACGGGACTCAGTGCGGTGGAAATTAGGACCCAGCAGCAGAGATCTGAATCTGCAGTGTTTCTGTTCATGAAAATAATCACGATAATGATTGAAAATAAAGCAGGTTTCCGGTGACGTTATCGTCGAGAATGGCAGCTTAAGTCACTAGCTCCTCTGGAAAAACGTGTATTAAGCCCTGTTAACCCTTCAAATATAATATTTTTCAAAAAATATTTGAACTGAAAAGAGGGGCAAGAATGGAGAAAAAGAATGGAAATAAAAAAAGCGACACTGGGGAGACTGCGGCCGAGAGGAGTGCAGCGAGCGGCTCTCCTACCCGACCGTGTGCTAGCGAGGTGGACACTGGGCCTCGTTCAGGCGAAGCGACGAATATGATCGAAATCCTGAAAGAGATAAGGGAGTTTCAGAAAGAAATAAAGCAGCAGGTCCATGATATTAGGTCAGAGCTCGCCAGCGTCAATCAAAAAATAGCGGTGGCAGGGACTTGAATTGAGAACGTGGAAGATCGCGTTCAAAATGTGGAACGGATACTGAGTAAGACAATAAAAATATTACATCACCAAGAAGGTAAACTACTTGACCTGGAGGGAAGATCATGGCGGAATAATATCAGAATCTACAACGTTCCCGAAGGAGCGGAGGGCTTGTCTATGACGGAGTTTGTCGGAAAGTTACTGCAGGACGCGCTGGATCTTCCCTCAGCTATGGAGCTGGAAGTCGAAAGAGCCCATCGCGCGCTCATCCCGAAAACTACCTGGGATAGAAAGCCACGCTTAATAATAATTAAATTCCTTCGTTACAGCACCAAGGCGGAGATCCTACGAAGGGCCTGGGGTAAGAAGACAGTTTTTAGATGATACATTAATATATTTTGACCAATATTACCCCCCCCCGTGGTACTGCAGAAACGCAAAGAATACTCTGAAGTAAGGCAAGAACTAAAGCAAAAAAAATTAGATTTCAAACTCCATACCCTGCTAAACTTCGAGTGTTTTATGACAACGGGACGCGGTTGTACCAGACAGTGGAAGAGGCGATTACAGACATGAAGGCCAGAGTGTTCCCCGTCAGCATGACCAAAACGAGAGAAAGCCTGGCTGAGGAATTATCCCACTCCACTTGGGAAATAGTGTGAGAATCGAGAAGGCAGGAGACGGGAGGAGGCCAAGAGAAATATATCAGGAAGAGACCGGGAGTTTCCCAAAGACAGTCCTCAGCCCCTTCAGAAGAGCCATAAGGTTTGGCTAACTTTAAAAATGTTGAGAAGCTAAACGGAAGCAAAAGTATACGGTGATATACCTATCTCGAGAAATACTTATTATAATGTGGATTTTATATTACTTAGTTATTCTTTATTCGCTCACTTACTCCTTTTTCCCCCACCACAATGAGTATATATGTGTGCATATATGTGTATGTATGTAATATATTTGTGTGTGTGTATATATATATATATATATATACACGGAAATCTTTTCTGTGTAATGGATTTATTCACTGACTTTTATGAATACTGCAATTGGGGCCCTCAACTCACAAGTAGGAGGGGTTATCCCCCACAGCTAGACATTTCCTCTAGCTCAACGCAGGGTCATCTACCAGAGACCTCAGCCTTGGAATCACACGTTTGTTGCCATTTTTGTTATTATTTTCATTTCTTGGTTCTTATTTGTTCAGAGAGTAGATCGATTAAGTTTTATTCTAATTTCAATGATACATTGACAGATAGATACAGATGGCTAAGGACCAGGTAAAATTCATTTATTTAATGTCAATGCGCTATTAAATCCAATCAAACTTAAGAGAATTTTATCCAAAATGAAAAAAGAACAAGCCCATGCAGTATATTTATAGGAAACTCATTTAAGTGATAATGAGCATAAAAAAACTAAAGAGAATGGGCTTCACTAATCTGTTTTTCTCCTCATATAAATTAGGACATAGGAGAGGAGTTGCTATTCTTATCTCAAGTAAGCTAAATTTTGAAAAAGTATTTGAAATGGGAGATAAAGAGGGCAGATATATTCTGGTAAGGGGAAATAAAGACAGAAATTCAGTTACTCTATTGAATATATACACACCCCAGGAAGTGATATTGGTTTCTTTCAGAAAATTACTGATATTATGGTAGTGGAAACAGAAGGTCTCCTGATATGTGGGGGAGACTTAAATTTACAATTACAACCAAATTTAGATTCTTCCAATAGAAAAACCTATGAAACAAAATCTTTACATAAGAAAGTTAATACACTTTTTGAGGATGTTGGTTTAATTGATATATGGAGGGACCTTTTCCCTGAGAGAAGGGATTACACTCATTATTCTGCTCCCCATTCTGTATCTACAAGAATAGACTATTTCATAACATTTGGAAAAGACAAAATAAACACCGGTGGAATTGGGACAATAGATATAAATGACCATGCAACTATATGTTGATTTTGACCTACAAGCAAAGAATACTATTTGGAAACTAAATTCAAGTCTACTCAATGATCTGTACTTTAAGGAACAAATTAAAAAAGAAATTTGTCTCTACTTAGAACTTAATGATAATGGAGAGGTTTCACCTCCCATTTTATGGGATACTCTGAATGTGGTCTTAAGAGGGAAAATTATAGCAATTATTATCTTCATATAAGAAAAAAAAGGAATAAAACATTAGAGGAATTACAAAATAGGCTGAAGGAAATAGAGAAAAAACACATTGAATTTGGTACAGGATACATTAGGGGAAATTAAAGGAATTAGGAATGAAATAAATAGTTTGGCTATGCAAGAAATCAGGAGAAACTTAATGTTTCTGAAACAGAGCCATTATGAAAGTGGATCAAAATGTATGAAAATACTGGCATAGAAACTGAAAAAAAAGATAGTAGAAAATACATTTCATAGAATTAAGGGCCCAAGAATGAAAATGATAAAAAAAATAAGCAAAGTGAAATTCAAGAAGCTTTTGAAGTGTTTTACAAAACTCTATATTCCAAAGTTCCAGGGGGAAGCATAACCCAAATTGACACCTTATTGAATTTTCTAGAGTTACCCACTTTAAGCGAAGAACAAAACAGAACGATGACTGCTGACATAACTGAAGTTGAATTAAAAACTGCAATTAGTAGGCTTAAATTAAGCAAGTCACCAGGATCAGATGGGTATACGGCAGAGTGGCACAAAGAATTTAAAAATGAGTTAATTCCTGTTTTACTCCCCACACTGAACTGGGCTCTAAAAAAAGCACAAATGCCACCCAGTTGGAAGGAAGCGATAATCTCAGCTATACCGAAAGAAGGCAAGGATAAAATGGAATGTGGGTTATTTAGAACAATATGTAGATTATAGGTTATTGTTCAATATGTAGATTATAGGTTACATTATTCTTAATGTAGATTATAGGTTATTTACCTCCATCGTGGCCAAACGATTAGAGGAGTTTCTACCCAAACTGATGCGTAACGATCAGACAGGTTTTATACAACAACCCCAAACACAAGACAATATATGAAGGACACTTCACATTATGGATCATATACAAAAAAATAAAATCGAAGCAATAGTGATAAGCGTGGACACTGAAAAAGCACTTGATTCAGTTCATTGGAATTTTCTTTACAGAGTTTTACATAGACTTGCTTTCCAAGACACAATTATTAAAACTGTACAGACACTATATGACAATCCTATTGCTAGGATTAAAATCAATGGATATTTATCAAATAGTCTTACCCCAGAAAGGGGCACAAGACAGGGTTGTGCAATGTCACCACTACTCTGCACTATATCTGGAACCATTAGCTCAATATATGAGACAAAATGAAGATATCAGGGGAATTACTATTAAAGGGACAGAGCATAAAGTGGCTTGTTATGCAGATGACATTTTGATCTATCTAGGGTAACGAACATACTCTTTACCTAAATTGATGCAATCCTTTGAACAATATGGTCAATTATCAGGATACAAGATCAGCATAGATAAAACCCAATTACTTTCATATTACTATAGCCCACCAAGAGAACTTGAAAGTTGATACCCCTGGGCATGGCACACAGAGTCTTTCAATTATTTGGGCATTATTATGCCAAAAGATTTGGCAAAATTATCAAAATGTAATTATCAGCCTCCATATAAAAAAATTAAGGAAGATATGGCAAGGTGGAGCCTGATTCCTTTTTTCAATCTCAGTTCAAGGATTGAGTCTATTAAAATGAATATACTGCCCAGACTGTTATATCTCTTTCAGACCCTACCAATAGAGATTAATCAAAATCAATTCAATGAATGGAACAAGATGTTATCAAGGTATATTTGGCAGGGTAAAAGGCCTCGAGTTCATCTCAAAACTTTGCAAATAGCAAAGGAAAAGAGGGGATGGGGCCTACCTTCTCTTAGAGATGATTATTTTGCAGCACAGTTGAGAGCTGTGATATGGTGGTGCAACCCAACATATGACGCTCAATGGAATAACATTGAGGAGCGGGTACTTCCCATCCCCATACAAGCAATTTTGGCTGATAACAACCTGCAAAGGTACATAAATACTATTGATAACCCATGGGTGAAATTGACTCTTAAAATATGGAAAACTACTATAACAGAATATAATCTAGAGGGAGATATTGCAATTCTTAAATGGTGTGCATATGACTCGGATTTTACACCAAATAAATTGGATGCTAGATTTAAGGACTGGACAGCTAAAGGCTGACAGAATCTAACAGTTCTTTGCAACATAATGAAAGAAGGAACACTGTTCAGTTTTGAAATGCTTAAAGAGAAAGACTAATTAGAAAAACAAGATTTTTATCGGTATTTACAGATGCGACAATATGTTAATAAGATGCTTAAAAATGTAACCAATGCAAGTACATGCTCAATAGAGCTATTTAGAAAAGCATATAATTCGGATAATGGTAGTAGCATCATTTCAAGCATGTATAAGGGGTTGTCAAATCTTAAAACACATTCGACTTCATACATTAAAACAAAATGGGAGAAGGAAGGAGGGATAATTATATCTGAGGAAGAATGGACAATAATATGGAGGTATCAATAGAAGTGTACCAGTTCACAGAAATGGAGGGAGTTTGGATGGAAAAATAAGATATTTTATTACACCCTCTCAGAAATCCCATTATGATAGTAACCTCCCTGTTTGCTGGAGAAATTGTGGAAATCAAAATGCAAATCATTATCATATTTTTTGGGACTGCCCTGTTATCAAAGACTATTGGAGGGGGATACACAATGCCCTACAAGACATTTTTAAATGTGAAATACCCTTAGAGAGTAAGACCATATATTTTGGATATATACCTCAAGAATGGTTGAAAAGAGATAAATATTTAATGAATATACTGTTGGTGGCAGGTAAAAAGACTCTTACTAGGAAATGGTTATCACAGGAGAGCCTAACTTTAAATACATGGATGGAAATTACAATGGACATTTACAAAATGGTGAAGATAACAACGTCTGTTAATCACGAAGAAATCTGCAGATACTGGAAATTCAAACAACAACACACAGAAAATGCTGGTGGAACACATCAGGCCAGGCAGCATCTATAGGGAGAAGCACTGTCGACGTTTCGGGCTGAGACCCTTCATCAGGACTAACTGAAAGGAAAGATAGTAAGAGATTTAAAAGTAGTGGGGAGCGGGAGAAATGCGAAATGATAGGAGAAGACCGGAGGGAGTGGGATGAAGCTAAGAGCTGGAAAGGTGATTGGTGAAAGTGATACAGAGCTGGAGAAGGGAAAGGATCATGGGACGGGAGGCCTCAGGAGAAAGAAAGGTGGGGGGGGGAGCACCAGAGGGAGATGGAGAACAGGCAAACAACTAAATATGTCAGGGATGGGGTAAGAGGGGGAGGAGGGGCATTAACGGAAGTGAGAGAAGTCAATGTTCAAGGTCTTGTTCCTCCAACCTGAGTTTGGATTCATTTTGACAGTAGAGGAGGCCATGGATAGACATCAGAATGGGAATAGGACGTGGAATTAAAATGTGTGGCCACTGGGAGATCCTGCTTGTTCTGGCTGACTGAGCGTAGGTGTTCAGCGAAACAGTTTCCCAGTCTGGGTCGGGTCTCACCGATATATAAAAGGCCACACCGGGAGCACCGGACGCAGTATACCACACCAGCCGACTCACAGGTGAAGTGTCGCCTCACCTGGAAGGACTGTCTGGGGCCCTGAATGGTGGTGAGGGAGGAAGTGTAAGGGCAGGTGTAGCACTTGTTCCGCTTACAAGGATGTGCCAGATTATGATTATGATTATGATTGTTCCAGCTGGGGGCTCCAGCAAATATGCTTGCCAAATATTGCTCCAGCAAATATATGAAACAGGTTAGCAATGATATATACAGAAGTGTGGAAATAGGAATCAAAACCAAGCTCTATCGAAGTCTAGGGGTAAATGAATAGTCTTATGATGGTTCAGTTCAGTTCAGTTTAGTTTAGATCGAGGTAGTTCTAGTGTAACATTGGAGAGAGAGAGAGAGGGATGATGTAGTATTATGGCTTCTTCACTAATTGTTTACTTTGCTCCAAGGACACTCACTTTGCCTGCTCATGTGGATTCCTGCTGAGACGGCAAGGCGGGACCAGGTGATGGACAGCTGATGGATGGCCGGTACCCCGTTAGGGGAGATAAAAAGCAAGTCTGCGAAGACACAAGCAGACACACCACGGGACACTGAAAGAGCGTTCTGCACCCACGAGAAGGTGGGGGGTTTGCAGGATCGATTTGGGGGAATCGATCAGAGGCTCACAGTGTGTGAAGGCAGACTGGTGGGGGCTTGTGTGAGTGTCCATCCTCGCCTGGGTGACAAGCCTACCACTGAAGAATCGTCGTGCCAGGTACGGAGCGGTCACAGTCAGTGACCACAACAGGAAAGAAGACAACAGAAAGTTTGACTGCAACTGCATCACCTCTCTCTCTCTCTCTCTCTCTCTCTCTCTCTCTCTCTCTCTCTCTCTCTCTCCCCCACACACCCCCCCAATGGTACACCAGCAACTACCTCGACCTAATCTAAACTAAACTGAACTGAACTGAACCATCATAAGACTATTCATTTACCCCTAGACTGTGAAAGAGCTTGATTTTGATTCCTATTTCCACACGTCTGTATATAACATTGCTAACCTGTTTCATATATTTGCATTTTATAGTACTGTATTACTTAGTTTACTAATAAACACTATTAGTTACAGTAATACCAGTCTCCAAAGTGTATTCCATTTCTGCTGGTTCGGTAACCCAGTCACGGGGTACATGACATGTGGAAGACACCAGCAATATGCCAGAAATGCTAAAGTGTCAGGGACAGGAGTGAGAGTAAGAAGGTGCTCGGGAGGTGGAAAGGTCTGAAGGTAGACGTAATGTAGACCAGAGGAATTGCAGCCCAGAGTTCTGAAATGGGGACCTGAAGAGATTGTGGAGGCAGTCACTGGTAGTGATTTGAAGAAACACTCAATTCTAGCATGATTCTGGAGGAGTGAAAATTTGCAAATGTCACTCCATACACCCACTCTTCAAATCTTAAACTTCAAAGTTCAAAGTACATTTATTATCAAAGTATACATACTTTATACAACCTTCAGATTTGTCTTCTAACAGGCAGCCACAACACAAAGACACCAAAAAGAACCCATATATAAAGAAGACCATTGACACCCAATGTGCAGAGAAAAAACACATCATGCAAACGATAACCACAAGCAAATTGCACTCCGAACCAAAACCTGCAAAGAGAGATCCATAGTTCAGCACAGAGCCGAGTCGTGGAACAGTGATCTGAACTGGCCCATCCCTCACCTCAGGCCCTGACACCCAAACATTTTCAATCTGACCTGGTGCCTAAATCAACGTCCAAACATCAAGTTCAATCATCTAGAAATGCTCTTGGGGCAGGGCCCCAGTGGCTTGATTTGGCCTGTACCTGAACTTCGCAATTCCACCCTCCACTTAAATCTCCATCCAGGCATCAGGTTCAATTTGCCTCAGTACGGTCTGGGACCTGGACACCACTGTATCAATCTGTCTAATTTCTTCTGCAGGATCCCTGTTTTCCCAAAATGGCCTACCTTCCAACTATGTTCATATTGTCCACAGATCTGGCTACTAAGTCATTAATTCCGTCATCCAAATCATTGGCAAACTACATGAGAAGAAGCAATCCCAATATCGACCCTTCTGGAACATGACTAGTCACTGGCAGCCAACCGGGAAAAGCCCCATCTATTCCAATACTTTGCCTCCTGCCAGTCAGCCCATCTTCTGTCCATGCTAGTACCTCTCCTGTAACACCATGGGCTATTAACTTGTTTAGCAGTTTCATGTGTGATTCCTTGTCAAAGGCCTTCTGAAAATCTAATTAAACAGCATACACTGACTCTCCTTTGTGTATCCTACCTGTTATTTCTTCAAAGAATTACATCAGAATTGTCAGGTAAACTATCCCCTGACTTTGGCCTATTTTGTCCTGTGCCTGCAAGTGTATCAAAACCTTTTCCATAATATGGAGTCTAGCATTTTCCCAGCCACTAAACTCATGCTAATTAGCCTATAATTTCTTGTCTTTTGCCCCCGACCTCCCTTAATTTCCCAGCAAATTGTTCACTGGTTATCGGGACATGTATTTAAATGGCAACTTTCTCAGCCACTAGAGCTTCAGGGGTGCTTCCCACCCAATAGTTTGGAGTGAGGCTTGTTGGACCATTCATTGCCTCTGATGTGGACACTGGGCTACATCAGGGAGATAGAAAATGGGCAATGAATTCATGGTGAATACATCATCTTATACAGTTCGTGTGTTTATATTAAAGTGACGGCAGTGAGTGTACCTCTGGAGTGACAGAATGGGGATTGTCTCCTATCGGGACACAGCTTATGGTCTCTCCTCGTGGATCCAGAGCCGAGAGGAATGTGTTGATGGTCGATGATTTCCCAGCCCCAACCAGGCCGAAGAGTAGGATGTTTATACAGCCTCCACAGCCCTCAGGAGGGTTGTAGTTACGCACGTAGTCCCTCAGAGTGTCCAGATTCCTGACAAAGACAGAGGCAAGCATCAGCTGTCTGGGTGAAACGGGTTAACGAAAACATCACAGTTACCTGTGTCGGTTGGGATGACACACCGTGATTAAGGGAACCTACCGCTTGTCCATGGTTGGGGAGTGAAAACAGCCCTCCTTTGAAAAATCTGAAATGCAATATGAAAGCATTAATTTCTTTGTTTTACTCACGCAAGGGTGGTCTCAGTAACAGACAGAACATAGAAACTTACCGCTTCCCATGTTTGGCGCCGTGTGTACACAGTAATCTGCGGAGAGTTGATTGCGATTTAGACTGCGCAAATCCAAGTAAGTTTCTATCTTGCAGTTTCACTTTGCGACTGGTCAATGTGCGAACTTGGGCAGGATGCTCAATGTAAGGCAGAAACTAGTAAATAATTTTACAGTGACATCACGTGATGTTCATTCCGCTCTTCCTGTTCGTCCGGATCCAGAGACTCCTCCCAGGGCGAACACCTTATCCGTGAACAGCCCTTTGCGTTTATAAGACTATGACCTTACCTTTACGTTAAATTGAAATCTACCATTAAAGTCAGAAGAAGAAGATAACACTATGTCCTCGCCACCCCCGGCCAGGAAACCTGATGGGACTTTCCACCGGGAAAATTCTGTCCCGTTGTTCCACCAGTAAATATTGCTGACCTCCAGACCCTACATACCACCGGGTGAATTCCCATTCCTTCACCTTCCCTGTGAGTCTGGGGACACTGTGATCAGTCTCTTTGCCTCCTCCCCTGCCCAACACATCAGTTTCATCTTTGCTCCTTGATCAACCAACGTTGTCACAGTTCCCCATATCACTCAATCCCAGATGGAGAAGTGGCCTTCCCATGGGAGCAGTGGTTTTCCAGGGTCGTGTACTCAGCCTGGGAAAGGCATCAGGAGATGTAGGAGTCACTTCAGATGAGAAGTAGGAGAGGATTGTGGAAATAAATAACTCAAATTGATTTGTTCTTGTCTTGTAGTGGAAGGAATGGAGGCGGCTAATTAGTGAGATTGTTCTCCAATCTCCATTTTGTGAAGCATCTTGTGAACAGGAATCCATGGATCAAAGCACTGAAAAGTGGACACAGTGAGGCCCCTTCTGTTAATGTGCTAAATTGATGATCAAGATCAGATCATCGACCTTAAGGGAGATGATCCTGCAGTTCAGGTAGAGATTGGCAGGTATGACTGTGGGCATTTTGTTACTAATAAAAGTTCATAGTTGAGAGCTTATAACTCAATGATACACTGATATTGAAAGGGCAGACAGAGGGAGAAGTGTGGTACTGTTGGTAAAAAATGAAATCAAATCCTTAGAGAGAGGTAACATGGGATCAGAGGATGTGAGCTGAAGGGCCTGTATTGTGCTGTAGGTTTTCTATGTTTCTGTGATGTAGAATTTTTCTAGGTAGAGTTATGAAACTGAAAGGGTAAAAATACCCTGATGGGGGTTATATAAAGGCCTCTGAACATAGCCAAGATGTGTGATACAACTTACAATGGACGGTAGAAAGGGCAAGTCAAAAGGGCAATGTTATGATATAGTCATGGGGGTTTTCAATCTGTAAGTGGATTAGGAAAGTCAAATTGGTGCTGGATCCCAATAGAGAGAATCTGTGGAATGCCTACGAGATGGCTTTGCAAAGCAGCTTGTGTTGGACCCTCTAGAGGAAAGGTTATTCTGGATTGGGTGTTGTGTAATGAACCAGATTTGATTGGGGAGCACAAGGTAAAGGAACCCTTAGGAGGCAGTGATCATAGGGTGGTAGAATTCATCCTGCAATATGCAAGGGTGAAACTAAAGTCTGATATATTAGTATCACAGGGGAGTAAAGGGAATTATAGAGGCATGAGAGAGTGGCTGGTCAAAGCTGATTGGAATGGGACACTTCCAGGTATTGTGGCAGAACTGTGATGGCTGGAGTTTCTCAGAGCATTTCGGGAGGCACAGGATAGACACATCCCAAAGATGAAGATTTCTAAAGTCAGGATGACACAACCGTAGCTGTCAAAGGAAGTCAAAGACAACATAAAAGCATAAAGAGGACATATAATGTAAAATTATTAGTGGGAAGATAGAGGATTAGGATGTTTTTAAAAACCAAAAGAAGGCAACTAAAAAAGCCATGAGGAAAAAGATGAAATATGAAGGTAAACTAGCCATTAATATCAAAGAGGATAGCAAAATATTTTTCAGATATATAAAGACTAAAAGGAAGCTGAGAGTAGATACTGGACCTCTGTAAAATTATGCTGGGGATGAAGTAATTGCGGACAAAGAAATGACAGACAAACTGAAGAATTTTTTTGAACATAGAACAGTAAAGCACAGGAATGGGCCATTCAGCCCACAATGTTGTGGCAAACCAGCTTAAAAGCAAATCAAGAACACCCAAACACTGATCACTACAACCAACACTGTATCCATGACTCTCCATCTTCCTCATATCCATGTACCTATCCAAGCATCTCAAAATCCTCTAGCGTATCTGCCTCTGCCACCAAACCAGGCAGTGCATTCCAGACATCCATGACTCTGAGTTGTAAACTTACCCTGCATGTCCCCTTTGAACCTACCCCCTCTCACCTTCAATGAATGCCTTCTGGAATTAGACATTTTACCCTGGCAAACAGATACTCTCTGTCCACTCTATCTGTCCTTCTCATAATCTTGTAAACCTCCATCAGATGTCCCCTTTGGTGCTCCAGAGAAAAGAATACAGGTTTATCCAGCCTCTCGTGGTAGCACATGGACTGTAAACCAGGAAGCATCCTGGTAAACCTCTTCTGGACCCTCTCCAAAGACTCTACATCCTTCTGAGAGTTGGGTGGTCAGAACTGCATCAGTCTTCACTGTGGAAGACACTCACTAACAATATGGTGGAAGTTTGAGAGTGTGAGTGGACAGAAGTGAGTGCAGTTGCTATTACTCAGGAGAAGGTGCTTCAGAAGCTGAAAGGTCGAAGGTTGATAAATGCCAATCCACTCTTCAAGAAGGGAGGGAGGCAGAAGAAAGGAAAATGTGTGCCAGTTAGCTCAACCTAAGGGGTTGGGAAGGTATTACAGTCCCTTGTTAAGAATGAGATCTCAGGGTACTTGGAGGCACAGGTTAAAATAAGCCAAATAAGCATGGTCTCCTTAAGGGAAAATTGTGCCTGACAAGTCTGTTGGAATTCTTTGAAGAAATAACAATCAGGATAGACAATGTCGGTGGATGTTGTGCCCATGGATTTTCGGAAGGATTTTGACAAGTTGCCACACATGAGACTGCTTAGCAAGCTCAGAGCCCATGGTAATACAGGAAAGATGCAGGATTGGCTCATTGTCAGGAGGCAAAGGGTGAGAATAAAGGGAGCCTGTTCTGGTGACTAGTGGTTAGTGTTAGAACCGCTTCCTTTTACTGAATGTCATTGATTTGGATGATGGAATTCCTGTGTTTGTGGCCGAGTTTGCAGGCCTTGCAAAGATGGGTGCAGTGGGGGCAGGTAGTGCTGAGGAATTAGTGAAGCCACAGATGGAGTTAGACAGATTAGGAGAATGGGCAAAGATCTGGCAGGTGGAATACAGTGTTGGGAAGTCTATGATCATGCACTTTGGCAGAAAAATAAAAGCATAGACTGTTTTCTAACCAGGGAACAAATTCAAACATCTGAGGTGCAAAGGGACTGGGAGTCCTGGTGCAGGATTCTGTGAAGGTTATCCTGCAGGTTGAGCTGGTGGTGAGGATGGCAAATGCGATGTTAGGATTCATTTTGAGAGTTTTGGTCCTTTTATCTAGGAAAGGATGTGCTGATGTTAGAGAAGGTTCAGAAGAGGTTCACAAGAGTGATTCCAGGAGTGAAAGAGTTATTGTATGAGGAGAGTTTGATAGCTCTGCATTTGTACTCACTGAAATTTAGAAGAATCAAGGGATATAGAACATAGAACATAGAATAGCACAGCACAGTACAGGCCCTTCGGCCCACAATGTTGTGCCAACCCTTAAACTCTGCCTCCCATATAACCCCCCCCCCGCACCTTGAATTCCTCCACACACCTGTCTAGTAGTCTCTTAAACTTCACTTGTGTATCTGCCTCCACCACTGACTCAGGCAGTGCATTCCACGCACCAACCACGCTCTGAGTGAAAAACCTTCCTCTAATATCCCCCTTGAACTTCCCTCCCCTTACCTTAAAGCCATGTCCTCTTGTACTGAGCAGTGGTGCCCTGGAGAAGAGATGCTGGCTGTCCACTCTATCTATTCCTCTTAATATCTTGTATACCTCTATCATGTCTCCTCTTATCCTCCTCTCCAAAGAGTAAAGCCCTAGCTCCCTTAATCTCTGGTCATAATCCATACTCTCTAAACCAGGCAACATCCTGGTAAATCTCCTCTGTACCCTTTCCAGTGCTTCCATATCCTTCCTATAGTGAGGCAACCAGAATTGGACACAGTACTCCAAGTGTGGCCTAACCAGAGTTTTATAGAGCTGCATCATTACATCGCGACTCTAAAACTCTATACCTCGACTTATGAAAGCTAACACCCCATAAGCTTTCTTAACTACCCTATCTCCCTGTGAGGCAACTTTCAGGGATCTGTGGACATGTACCCCCAGATCCCTCTGCTCCTCCACACTACCAAGTATCCTGCTATTTACTTTGTACTCTGCCTTGGAGTTTGTCCTTCCAAAGTGTACCACCTCACACTTCTCCAGGTTGAACTCCATCCGCCACTTCTCAGCCCACTTCTGCATCCTATCAATGTCTCTCTGCAATCTTCGACAATCCTCTACACTATCCACAACACCACCAACCTTTGTGTCATCTGCAAACTTGCCAACCCACCTTTCTACCCTCACATCCAGGTCGTTAATAAAAATCACGAAAAGTAGAGGTCCCAGAACCAATCCTGTGGGACACCACTAGTCACAACCCTCCAATCTGAAAGTACTCCCTCCACCACAACCCTCTGCCTTCTGCAGGCAAGCCAATTCTGAATCCACCTGGCCAAACTTCCCTGATCCCATGCCTTCTGACTTTCTGAATAAGCCTACCATGTGGAACCTTGTCAAATGCCTTACTAAAATCCATGTAGATCACATCCACTGCACTACCCTCATCTATATGCCTGGTCACCTCCTCAAAGAACTGTATCAGGCTTGTTAGACACGATCTGCCCTTCACAAAGCCATGCTGACTGTCCCTGATCAGACCATGATTCTCTAAATGCCCATAGATCCTTTCTCTAAGAATCTTTTCCAACAGCTTTCCCACCACAGACGTAAGGCTCACTGGTCTATAATTACCTGGACTATCCCTACTACCTTTTTTGAACGAGGGGACAACATTCGCCTCCCTCCAATCCTCCGGTTCCATTCCCATGGACAACGAGGACATAAAGATCCTAGCCATCTCTCATTGAAACCTATCAAATGCTAAAAGGCCAAGAGAGAGTGGATATGGATTGAATATAGTGGAGGACCAGAGGGCACAGCCTCAGAATAGAGGGACATCCATTTAGTACGGAGATGAGGAGGAATTTCTTTGACTTGAGTGTGGTGAATCAGTAGAACTGACTACCACAGGTGGCTGTGGAGACAAAGTCATTAGCTGCATTTAAGGTGGAGATTGATAGGTTCTTGATTAGTTGGGGCATTAAAGATTATAGGGAGAAGACAGGAAAATGGGATTGAGATAAAACATGGATCAGCCATGATAAAAATGGCACAGCAGACTCGATGGGCTGAATTGTTTTATTCTAATCCTGTGTCTAATGGCCCTAAATAGGGTTCTGCTGCTGTTGGACCCATGATGTGTTTTCAGGCCAATTGAGCAATCTGGTGCTTTGCTGTCTTCAGGGGAGTTCAGAGATGTTTTGAGCAAAGAGTGAAGCCTGGAGGCCAAGAACCCTGGAGATGGGATGTGAGCCCATGATTGACCCCACTTCTCACTGATCTCACTGATTAAGGTGTCGAGGAAGATTGAAATCAAAGAGGGTAAGAGGGGAAAGTGAGTGGGTATTCAGCACTGTCTGCCTGCATTTGGCCATTCTCTTTAACTGCTGCCAGAGGAGGGTACCTGCATTCGATCGTCTCTATCTCACTCTTGATTGCTGCTCTTGAAGGAACAGTGCTAGATTACTGATATGAGCTGAAAGTGAACATTCCTAGACTGCTTCGATGAATGTGGTTTCATGTGTTACATTCTCTGTTTATCACACATTTTCTCTTTGCCATTTGTGTGATTTATTCTGGTTTCTGTGCATTGAAGGTTTGATGTTTTTCTTTGAATGGATTCATGTTTTTCTGTGTTTCATGGCCGTCTGGAGAGGGTGAATCTCAGAGTTGTATACATACACACTTCAATAATAATTGTTCTTTCAGTCTTTCAATCTTATGGTCTTATTTCTAAACAAGAAGCTGTTTGTGAGATGTTCTCTGGTAAGATAGAACATTTATGAAGAGGGCAGTCTGTGTCTGTGATCTGAAGTTATTGAAAATAAATTACAATGGATTAAAAGATGTTACATTAGGATGTATGCTGGAAGATATAGTTGAAATGAAAATAGAAAACCAGAAACTGGCTGAGGAATTGTGCAAGAGAGAGAAAAAAGAGAGAGAGGATAGAGAATGGAATGCTGAGCGATCAGGGTCGGGTGAATCTGATACACGAGTCAGATTCAGACTGAGTGAATGTGTGATGAGAGAAAAGAAGAGTGTAAAAGGAAATATGGAAGCAGAGGAATGGAAAAGTCAGTGTCAGGATTTACGATTGCTGTGAATGTCATTCAGAAATTGGCAGCGGAGAAGAAAGGCAGCGCCGATCACAACAAAACAGATCGAAAAGCCGCAGAGTCACTCTCAGCTCAGAGAGAAGTGATACGAGCATTTGAGGGGAGGACTGCTGATGATGGTGATATCGACTGGGGTGACAGTGTATGAGACAATGCACTATAATAGTGAGAATGATTGGGGAAACGGCCTGTCTCCCTCTGGATCTGCTCAGGAGGAAGAGGAACCTTCAGCACCCACTGCCCCTATGTGACCTGCACTCACAGAGAAAGTTCAGGAGACACCAGTGCTAGAGGGTCCAGATGTGTCATGGTATTTGACCCCTTTTGATGTGGCCGAATTGATTGCTATCGCTGCAAATATACCAAACTGTTACCTGGGAGATGTGGAAATAGATTCATAATTTTGAGGTTTTTTAGGTAGTTGATCTTGTAATGTGATAGTAGCTGTCTGGGAGAATCCCAGTGACTGAGTTGCCTGAGTGAAGTTCCCTGAGAGTAGAGATTGCCAAAGAGTAAGTTGCTTTTTGCTTCCGGTGATTTTCCCTCTCGGAGTCAGGCCTCTGGTTTCTATTTCACGACTGCCCTATATGATGCAGTCTATGCGATGGTTTGGAGGATCAGTTTCTTTCCCTGTCATCTCAATGGATTCGGCACGGTGACCGAAATGCTAAAACAAGAGTCGAAAGGTTCATGTGAAAGAGGTGAGTGAACGAATTGGATGGTTCAGTGTGTCAGGGACATTTAGGGGGATCTGGGATGCACAGCTCAAGTCAGTAAAAGTTTAAGGACAGTGTCAGGGGCACATGGATCCAGTGTCTGGGATGCACTAAGTCATTGTTAGTCTAAGAAAAGTGGCAGCAATTGATAGCCCCTAAATCAGCAGCACTGCACACAAAGTTACAATAATGGCTGAGAAATATTACATGAGGCTTGAAACCTATAGAACGCTATAGTGCAGAAGCAATAGACTGCAAATTAGAGGACTCAATGTAAGTGAATTAAAGGATAAGTGAGAAAGTGAGAGATCAGACAGTGTTTGTCTTTCCCTTATCCAGAGAGAGAAATAGAAACATAGAAACATAGAAAATAGGTGCAGGAGTAGGCCATTCGGCCCTTCAAGCCTGCACCGCCATTCAGTCTGATCATGGCTGATCATCCAACTCAGAACCCTGTACCTGCCTTCTCTCCGTACCCCCTGATCCCTTTAGCCACAAGGGCCATGTCTAACTTCCTCTTAAATATAGCCAATGAACCGGCCTCAGCTGTTTCCCGTGGCAGAGAATTCCACAGATTCACCTCTCTCTGTGTGAAGAAGTTTTTCCTCATCTCGGTCCTAAAAGGTTTCCCCTTTTTCCTTAAACTGTGACCCCTTGTTCTGGACTTCCCCAACATTGGGAACAATCTTCCTGCATTTAGCCTGTCCAATCCCATTAGAATTTTATACGTTTCAATAAGATCCCCCCTCAATCTTCTAAATTCCAGTGAGTATAAGCCTAGTCGATCCAGTCTTTCTTCATATGAAAGTTCTGCCATCCCAGGAATCAATCTGGTGAACCTTCTCTGTACTCCCTCTATGGCAAGAATGTCTTTCCTCAGATTAGGGGACCAAAACTGCACACAATATTCTAGGTGCGGTCTCACCAAGGCCTTGTACAACTGCAGTAAAACCTCCCTGCTCCTGTACTCAAATCCTTTTGCTATGAATGCCAACATACCATTTGCCTTTTTCACCACCTGCTGTTCCTGCATGCCCACCTTCAATGACTGGTGTACAATGACACCCAGATCTCGTTGCATCTTCCCTTTTCCTAATCGGCCACCGTTCAGATAATAATCTGTTTTCCTGTTCTTACAACCAAAGTGGATAACCTCACATTTATCCACATTAAATTGCATCTGCCATGAATTTGCCCACTCACCTAACCTATCCAAGTCACCCTGCATCCTCTTAGCATCCTCCTCACAGCTAACACTGCCGCCGAGCTTCATGTCATCCGCAAACTTGGAGATGCTGCATTTAATTCCCTTGTCTAAATCATTAATATATATTGTAAACAACTGGGGTCCCAGCAGTGAGCCTTGCGGTACCCCACTAGTCACTGCCTGCTATTCTGAAAAGGTCCCGTTTACTCTCACTCTTTGCTTCCTGTCTGCCAACCAATTCTCTATCCACATCAATACCATACCCCCCAAAACTGTGTGCTTTAAGATTGCACACTAATCTCCTGTGTGGGATCTTGTCAAAAGCCTTTTGAAAATCTAAATATACCACATCCACTGGTCCTCCCCTATCCACTCTACTAGTTACATCTTCAAAAATTCTATAAGATTCATCAGACATGATTTTCCTTTCACAAATCCATGCTGACTTTGTCCGATGATTTCACCTCTTTCCAAATGTGCTGTTATCACATCTTTGATAACCGACTCTAGCATTTTCCCCACCACCAATGTTGGACTAACCGGTCTATAATTCCCCGGTTTCCCTCTCCCTCATTTTTTAAAAAGTGGGGTTACACTAGCCACCCTCCAATCCTCAGGAACTAATCCAGAATCTAAGGAGTTTTGAAAAATAATCACTAATGCATCCACTATTTCTTGGGCTACTTCCTTAAGCACTCTGGGATGCAGACCATCTGGCCCTGGGGATTTATCTGCCTTTAATCCCTTCAATTTACCTAACACCACTTCCCTACTAATATGTATTTCTCTCAGTTCCTCCATCTCACTGGACCCTCAGTCCCTTATTATTTCTGGAAGATTATTTATGTCTTCCTTAGTGAAGATAGAACCAAAGTAGTTATTCAATTGGTCTGTCATGTCCTTGTTGCCCATGATCAATTCACCTTTTTCTGACTGTAAGTGACCTACATTTGTCTTAACCAATCTTTTTCTTTTCACATATCTATAAAAGCTTTTACAGTCAGTTTTTATGTTCCCTGCCAGCTTTCTCTCATAATCTTTTTTCCCTTTCCTAATTAAGCCCTTTGTCCCCTCTGCTGGTCTCTGAATTTCTCCCAGTCCTCAGGTGTGCCACTTTTTTTTTGCTAATTTATATGTTTCTTCTTTGGACTTGATACTATCCCTAATTTCCCTTGTCAGCCACGGGTGCACTACCTTCCCTGATTTATTCTTTTGCCAAACTGGGATGAACAATTGTTGTAGTTCATCCATGCGATCTTTAAATGCTTGCCATTGCATATCCACCGTCAACCTTTAAATATCATTTGCCAGTCTATCTTAGCTAATTAATGTCTCATACCTTCAGTTACCCTTCTTTAAGTTCAGAACCTTTGTTTCTGAACTAACTATGTCACTCTCTATCTTAATGAAGAATTCCACCATATTATGGTCACTCTTACCCAAGACAAGATTGCTAACTAACCCTTCCTCATTGCTCAATACCCAATCTAGAATGGCCTGCTCTCTAGTTGGTTCCTCGACATGTTGGTTCAGAAAACCATCCCGCATACATTCCAAGAAATCCTCTTCCTCAGCACCCTTAGCAATTTGGTTCACCCAATCTATATGTAGATTGAAGTCACCCATTATAACTACTGTTCCTTTATTGCACACATTTCTAATTTCCTGTTTAATGCCATCCCCAACCTCACTACTACTGCTAGGTGGCCTGTACACACCAGCATTTTCTACCCCTTAGTGTTATGCAGCTCTACCCATATCGATTCCACATCCTCCAGGCTAATGTCCTTCCTTTCTATTGCGTTAATCTCCTCTCTAACCAGCAATGCTACCCCACCTCCTTTTCTTTCCTGTCTATCCCTCCTGAATATTGAATATCCCTGGATGTTGAGCTCCCATCCTTGGTCACCCTGGAGCCATGTCTCTGTGATCCCAACTATATCATATTCGTTAATAACTATCTGCACATTCAATTCATCCACCTTGTTATGAATGCTCCTCGCATTGACACACAAAGCCTTCAGGCTTGTTTTTACAACACTCTTAGCCCTTATACAATTATGTTGAAAAGTAGCCCTTTTTGCTTTTTGCCCTGGATTTGCCTGCCTGCCACTTTTAATTTTCACCTTACTACTTTTTGCTTCTACCCTCATTTTACACCCCTCTGTCTCTCTGCACTTGTTCCCATCCCCCTGCCACATTAGTTTAAAGCCTCCTGAACAGCAGTAGCAAACGCTCCGCCTAGGACATTGGTTCCAGTCCAGCCCAGGTGCAGACCGACCTGTTTATACCGTACTGATTATAGACTGTACTGTATAATGTACTGATTATAGACACAGTGAATGCAGCTGTTCCAGTTTCATTGTGAAAAGCTGATTGAAGACACAATGCAGTAATTTAAAGATGGCTATGAAAGTGATACCGACCTCAGCACATGAAAAGAAAAGCAACACTGGACATCACACCAAGTTTTTAAACCAGATAGGAAGGCTGCAGTAAAGTGTGAATGGTTTGCATGTTTTAATTCTGTGAAGTGTGGCCACATATGAATTCACTTGAGAAAGAGAGAGAGAGAGAAAGAGAGCAAAGGTTGTGTTTACTTTGCTGATATTGAGAGAATTGTTCTTGTGTTCAGAACATGAAAAGGTGATAAGGGAAAAACTTTACTCTGGAGGTATTCACTTTTGAGTTTTAAAATGTGTTAATCAGCCGGGGCCTCCTTGCAGCAGTTCTGATGCACCATCAATAACTCACTCTGAGACGTAAGAAGTGAGATATCGGCTTTTATTGACTGGAAGAATGAAGAACTCCAGTCAACCTGGAGAATGAGGGCCGGCCTCAGGCCTCTTTCGCCTTTATACAGGGGTTTGTGGGAGGAGCCACAGGAGCAGTCAGCAGGGGTCTGTTGGGAGCAAACCACACTGGTATATGTAGTTCACCACAAGTTCTGCCCCTCCTTGTTTGTTTGTTAAATGTGTGAAAGCTTTACACACATGCAGACAAGAGGGCAATGACTGATCAAACAAACCAAATTTGCCATGCCCCTTGAGTGAGTCAAGTGGCAGAACAAATCTCCAGGCAATTCTCTTACAGAACCCAGGAGAACTGGTACAAGTAACAGAGGCTCAGACCTCGCTTTTACATAGCCCTTTGTACACTTACAGATAGACAGATATCCATGTGGATATAAATATGTACTTGTAGCGGTGTGCTACACGCAGCGCTAAAATAACAACACGGAGTCGGTAAACTGCAGTTAAAGAAGATTTTATTCGAACTTCACAGCCTTGCTTTAAAGCCTCCCTGATCCCGCCCTCCCCGGGCGCGGATGCTGTATGGGAACGTACTCACAACCCCCCGCAGGCTTTTCCCTTTGTTGGTGAAGCAGACCTGGCGCCCTTTTGGGACTGGCCTTTGTGAGTCTGGCGCGCTGGCTATTTGTGAGCCGGTTCGAGTGCGCTAGGAAGTGGGTCGCCACATACTAGTCATCACCAATGTGTGGTCATGATCAATTGAAGCATTTGCTGGGTGAAAGTATAATACATGTACAGTCACAAAATTTTGTTAAAGGAAATAATCCCACAATTTGAGATCCCTTGTAAATTGTGTAGCAGCAACAGTACCCGTTTGGTACACTGGCAAAGTAATTACAGAAGTAGCAAACACTTACAGGTGGATCAACATTTTCTGCAGCTACTGTAATACCCTGGTTTAAGACAATGCTTTATTTTATTAATACAGTTATGCTATTGGGCATTTTATTTTTTGCAGATTTTCTCAAAATGACCCAATCTCCTGCCTTCCATTCCCCAACCCTGTATCCCTTCAGGCCCTGACCAATCAAGAATCTATCAACCTCTGCCTTCAATACACAACAGGACCCGGCCTCCACAACTGTCTGGGTCAACAAATTCCACAGATTCACCACTCTCTGACTAAAGAATTCCCCCTCATCTGTGTTCTAAAAGGATGCCCCTCTATTTTGAGGTGATGTCATCTGGTCGTCGACACTCCCACTATAGAAAACATCCTTTCCACATCCACTCTATCAAGGCCTTTCACCATTTGATAGGTTTCAAGTAGGTCCCCCCTCATTCTTTTAAATTTCAGTGAATACGGGCCCCAAGCCATTAAACGCTCTTTGTATGACAAGCTGTTTAATCCTGGAATAATTTTTGTGAACCTCCTTTGAAACCTCTCCAGTTTCAACACATCCTTTCAAAAATAAGGGACTCAAGACTGCACTCAATACTCCAAGTCAGGCCTCATCAGTGCATTATAAAGCCTCAACATAACATCCTTGCTTTTATATTCTACTCCTGATGAAATGAATGTTAACTTCACATTTCAATTCCTCATCACAGGCTCAACCTGCAAATTAACCAGGAATCCTGCACAATGACTCCCAAATCCCTTTGTGCCTTAGATTTTTGAATATTCTCTCCATTTAGAAAATAGTCAACCCTTTTATTTTTTCCATTGAAGTGCAATATCATACGTTTCCTGACACTTCTGCTACTTCTTTGCCCATTCTCCTAATCTGTCCAAGTCCCTCTGTAGCTTCCCTATTTGCTCAAAACTACCTGCCCCTCCACCTATCTTCATATTGTCTGCAAACATTGCAACAAAGCCTTCAATTCCATCATCCAAATCATTGACATATAGCATAAATAATTGGTTCCAACACAGACCCCTGTGGAACATCACTGATCACCAGCAGCCATACAGAAAAGTCTCCCTTTATTCCCACTCTTTGCCTCCTGCCAATCAGCCATTGCTTTATCCATGCTGGAATCTGTCCTGTAATACCATGGCATCATAGCTTGTTAAGTAGCCTCACATGTGGCACCTCATCAAAGGCCTTCTGAAATTCCAAGCACACAACATCAACAAATTCTCCTTTGTTTATCCTGCTTGTTATTTTTTCAAAGAATTCCAACCGATTTGTCAGACAAGATTTTCCCTTGAGGAAACCACACTGACTGTGGTCTATTTTGTCATGTGCCTCAAAGTGCCCTGAAACCACAAGCATAACAATCGACTGATGTCAGACTCACTGGCCTAAAATTTCCTTTCTTCTGCCTCTCTCCATTCTGGAAGAGTGGAGTGACATTTACAAGTTTTCATTCTTCCAGAACCATTCCAGAATCTATTGATTCTTGAAGGATCATTACAAATGCTTCCACAATCTCTTCAGCCACCTCTTTCAGAACCCTGGGCTGTACACCCACTATCTGTTCCAGGTGACGTCTACCTTCAGACCTTTCAGTTTCTCAAGAACCTTCTCTCTATTAATGGTAACTTCACACACCTCATGACCCTAAACACCTGGAATTTCCAACATACTGCTTGTGTTTTCCACAGTGAAGACTGATGCAAAATACTCTTTCAGTTTGCTCGCCAATTCCTTGTCCACTATTACTAACTACTCCAGCATTGTCTTCCAGCAGTCCAATGTCCACTCTTGCCTCTCCTTTGCACTTTATTTATCCGAAGAAACTTTTAGTATCCTCTTGAATATTATTAGCTAGATAACTTTTGTATTCCATCTTTACTTTCTTAATGCCTCTTTAGTTGCCTTCTGTTGGTATTTAAAGGCTTTGCAATCCCCGGACTTCCTAATAATTTTTGCTCTATTATGTATGCATTCTCTGGCTTTTATGTTGGCTTTGACTTCCCTTGTCTGTGGTTGTGTCATCTTGCCTTTAGAATGATTCTTCCTCTTTGGGATGTATACAGTATAACCTGTGCCTTCATTATTGCTTTCAGAAATTCCAGCCAGTGATCCTCTGCAATCATCCCTGGCAGAGATCTTTTCTCGTCAATTTTAGCCAACTCCTCTCTCATGCCTCTGTAATTCCTTTTACTCCACTTTCATACTGATTCTCTGTCTGCCAGAGAAAGCAGGATCTCCCAGTGGCCACACATTTTAATTCCACGTCCCATTCCCATTCTGATATGTCTATCCATGGCCTCCTCTACTGTCAAGTTGAAGCCACACTCAGGTTGGAGGAACAACACCTTATATACAGGCTGGGTAGCCTCCAACCTGACGGCATGAACATTGACTTCTCTAACTTCCGTTAATGCCCCTCCTCCCCTTCTTATCCCATCCCTCATTTATTTATCTCCTCCCTCTTTCTCTCTCTCTGCCCATCACTCTTTGCCAGTTCGCCATCTCCCTCTGGTGGTCCCCTCCCCCATTCTTTCTCCCTGGGCCTCCCGTCCCATGATCCTTTCCCTTCTCCAGCTCCGTATCCCTTTTGCCAATCACCTTTCCAGCTCTTGGCTTCACCCCACCCCCTCTGGTCTTCTATCATTTTGGATATCCCCCTCCCCCTCCTACTTTCAAATCTCTTACTATCTTTTATTTCAGTTAGTCCTGATGAAGTTAGGCCCGAAACATCGACATTGCTTCTTCCTATAGATGCTGCCTGGCCTGCTGCGTTCCACCAGCATTTTGTGTGTGTTGAGTTAATACTGATACATCTGGTTTTAGATTCTCAAATTTCAGGATAAATTTGATCACATAATGATCACTTACCTCTAAAGATTCTTTTACTTTAAGCACAGTAATCAATTCCTGTTCATTGCACAATACCCAATCCAGAATAGCTGATCCCCTGATAGACTCAGACACAAGCTGCTCTAAAAAACCATCTTGCCGGCATTCCAGATATTCTCCCTCTGGAATCCCACCCCAACCTAATTTTCCTAATCTACCTGCATATTGAAATCTGTAACTGTAACTCTCTCTCTCTGCCTTCCTGTCTGTCCTTTCAATACAACATTAAGCTCCCAGCTATAATCTTCTTTCAGCCATGATTTAGTGATGCCTACAACATCAATCTGTAACTGTGCTACAAGTTCATCGACCTTATTCTGTACATTACATACATTCAAATATAACACTTTTAATCCTGTATTCACCTTTTCGATCTTGTACACCTTTTACATTTCAACATCCTGTTGACTGCAGTTTTGCCCTGTCACCAGCCTCTCCTTGCTGGGAGTCTCACCACACATTGCCTCTGTTTGTAAACCGACTACCTCACCTTCAGCACTATCACTCCGACTCCCATCCCCCTGCCTAATTCATTTAAACCCACCCAAACAACTCTAACCAACCTGCCCACAGGATGTTGGACCCCTTCGAGTTCAGGTGTAACCCATCCCTTTTGTACAATCATACCTTCCACAGAAAGGATCGCAATAATCCATGAATTTGAACCCCTGCCCCCTGCACCTGTTCCTCTGCCTCGCTTTCACCTGCCAGATCATCCTATTCTTACCCTCACTGGCATATGGCATAGGCAGCAATCCAGAGATTATTACCTCGGAGGTCATGTTTCTCAGCTTTCTACTTATCTCCTTAAAATCTCTTTTCAGGACCTCCTCACCTTGTCTACCCATGTCATTGGTGCCAATTTGTGCCAAGACTACACACCCTCACCCTTGAGAATGCCATGGGTACGATCTGAGACATTCCTGATCCTGGTACCAGGGAGACAACATAACATCTGAGTGTCTCTATCGGGCTCACCGAACCTCATCTCTTTTCCTCAGCCCCAGACTCAGTGCTAGATTCACTATGGCTCCCCCTTCCCCCTCCACCCCCCAGTAGGTCATCCCTGTCAATAGTATCTAAAACTGTATAATTATTATTGAGGGGAATGGCCACAGGTGTACTCTGCACTGGCTGTGGATTTCCACTCTTTCTTCTGACAGTCACAAACTTACCCGTCTCCTGCAAGCTAGGGGTAACTATCTCCCAATAGCTCCTGACCATCATCTCATTCTCCCATATGAGCCAAAGGTCATCGAGCTGCATCTCCAGTTCTGTAATATGTTCTCTCAGGAGCTGCAGCTCGGTACACCTGGTACAGAGATGTTTATCTGGGAGACCGGACATCTCCCAGACTTCCCACGTCCTACACACAGTACAAAACACTGTCCCTGGAGCCATTCTCACTGTACTATGCAGTAATAGATGAGGGATGAACAAATAAAAATAGGGAGAGAGTGTAACGTAGAAGATAATCTACCTGACCCGAGCCTGATGAGCCAAAGTCACTGTAAGGACTGGCATACTCTCCAGAATGGCCACTCGAAGAATGGCCGCTCAGCTTGCCCTTGTATTCTTCTTATTTGCCCTTTCTAATGAATCCCTCTTGCTGACCGGTCACTCCTCAACTCAGGAAAACTGCCGTGAAATTCTGTCTTCAAAATCTCGATCGCCACCCTGATTTAAAAAGTATTTCTTTTCACACACCCCTGGTGTGGAATGTCCAATTTATAGATGAAAACATTTGTTCATACGATTTCAATCTAAGTTTATATGGGCATGAATTAAATAAAATTAAATTAAATTGGCACACAATAAATTTGCATGGGTGTGTTAATAGCATAAAGGAGATAGTCTTATTTTTCCTCAAACCTTTATGATTTTAGAAACATAGGAACATAGAAAACCTACAACACAATACAAGCCCTTCGGAACACAATGCTGTGCCAAGAATGTACTTGCTTTAAAAATTACCTAGGATTACCCATAGCCCTCTATTTTTCTAAGCTCCGTGTACCTATCCGGGAGTCTCTTAAAAGACCCTATTGTATCCGCCTCCACCACCATCGCTGGCAGCCCATTCCAACCTCCTCCGGTTCCATACACACCTTTCCACTGTCACACTTGATTGGTCCTATTCTCTCATGTCTTATCCTCTTGCTCTTCACATACTTGTAGAATGCCTTGGTGTTCTCCTTAATCCTGTCTGCCAAGGCTTTCTCATGGCCCCTCTGGCTCTCCTAATTTTATTAAGCTCCTTCCTACTAGCCTTATAATTTTCTAGATCATTACCTAGTTTTGTGAACCTTTAGTAAGCTTTTCTTTTCTTCTTGACTAGATTTTCAACAGACTTTTTACAGCATGCTTCCTGTACTCTACCATCCTTTCCCTGTCTCATTGGAACGTACCTGTGTAGAATGCCACACAAGAATCTCCTGAACATATGCCACATTTTTGCTATACATTTCTCTGAGAACATCTGCTTGCAATTTATGTTTCCAAGTTCCTGCCTGATAGCCTCATATTTCTCCTTATTCTAATTAAACGTTTTGCTGTCTTGTCTGTTCCTGTCCCTCTCAAATGCTATGGTAAAGGAGATAGAATTGTGATCACTATCTCCAAAATGCTCTCCCACTGAGAGATCTGACACTTGACCAGGTTCATTTCCCAATACCAGATCAAGTGCAGCCTCTCCTCTTGTAGGCTTATCTACATACTGTGTCAAGAAACCTTCCTGAACACATCTAACAAACTCCACCCCATCTAAACCCCTCGCTCTAGAGAGATGCCAATCAATATTGAGGAAATTAAAATCTCCCATCATAACAACCCTGTTATTATTGCACCATTCCAGAATCTGTCTCCCTATCTGCTCCTCGATGTCCCTGTTACTATTGGCTGATCTATTAAAAAACACCCAGTAGAGTTATTGACTCAGTAGGCAATCCCACCATGATTTCCTCCTTTTCTGCAGCCGTGACACTATCTCTGATCAGCAGTGCCATTTCCCCACCTCTTTTGCCTCCCTTCCTGTCCTTTCTGAAACATCTAAAGCCTGGCAATCTATGTAACCATTCCTGCCCCTGAGCCATCCAAGTCTCTGTAATGGCCACTGCATCATAGCTCCAAGTATTGATCTACACTCTCAGTTCTTTTGCTTTGTTCACAATACTCCTTGCATTAAAACGGACACATCTCAAACCGCTGGTCTGAGCGCGTCCCTTCTCTATCACCTGCCTATCCTCCCTTTCACACTGTCTCCAAGCTTTCTCTATTTGTGAGCCAGCCACCCCTTCCTTTTGTGGTTATCTGTATCATATCTACCCTAGACCTGTTAATTTATTAGAAATGGACTTTTCATTGTTATTCCCCATGGATTGTAGAGTCATGGTCCTGTTAGTTTGCATTCATAGTGATAGGAAGAGTTTTCACCCTCAAATGTGGCATGCAGATTGCACATCTCTTTCCTCTGGTGGTAGTTTCAAGTTTTCTGGTTGAGAAAAAGAAAGAGAAATAGTCTTCTGTATTGAAAAAGTTGATATCGAAGTCGTTCTTCTTTCATGACTCACCACTACCAGAGGAATGGATAAAGTCACTAACTGATAAGACGTTGGAATGCAAAGATGTCTTTTCTACTGACAAGTTTGCTGTTAGTTGCTCCAAGTGTACTCAGCACACTATCAAAGTGACAGAGGACACACCTTTCTGAGAGAGGTCTCGCTGGTCAGTAGCAGTAGAGGTTGGAGACGTTAGGCAGCACCTGCTGAAACTTAAGGAAGCTGGAATTATCACTGAGTCAAGGAGTCCCTAAGGGTGAGGAAAAAGAATGGAGAAATACCAATGAGTGCAGATTATAGAACACTGAACAGACATACAATCCCAGACCAATATACAGTTTCATGGACAGAGGATGCTCTGGCCTGCTGAAGTGGAAGCAAATGGCTCAGTGTGTTGGATCTAAGAAATGGGTCTCATCGAATACCAATGAATGAATCTGATAAAGAGAAGCTGTTAGACCACCTGAAAGCTGAAGGTTTAGAACTGTCACTGGACAAATGCCAGTTCTGTAAAGTGACAGTCAATTATGTTGGCCACATAATCTCTCAGAATGAAATGACTACAGATCCCTCTAAGAGAGAGGCAGTAACTACATGACCAGGAGCCAGAACTGTGAGTGCTCTCTGCTCATTCCTTGGATTCTGTGGGTATTACTGGAGATTTGTGAAGAACTACTCCAGAGTGAGTCACTCTTTGAATCAGCTCTTGTGTTGGAATCTCCTCTCAGCAAAGAAAGGGAGTGGCATAATGGGTCTGGAGTCCATGGACTGGACCGTGAGCCGGAACGTGGACTTTACGGACCGGACCATGACAGGGAGTAAGCCAAAGGGAAAAGAAGCCAAGGCTTATCTCTAACATTCAGTGTCTTTCAGGGAAAGATGTGATGTAATGTGTAAAGAGATATTTCAGATGTTTAATGAGTTACTGACTAAAGTACCCGTGCTTGCCTTTGCAAACCCCAAGTTGCTGTATGTATTGCACACTGATGCTAGCCATGGAGGGTCAGGTGGTGTTTTATATCAAGACCAAGGTGATGGCCTGAGACCTGTTGCTCTCATTAGCTGGAGTTTGTTGCCATCCAAACAAAACCACCTTGCTCACAGATTGGAGTTTCCGGTATTGAAATAGGCAGTAGTAGACAAACTCAATGACTGTCTATGTGGTGCTAAGTTTAAGGTGAGAACTGACACCAATTTACCAACTTATATTTTAACTTCGTCAAAAATCAAAATTGGATGCCATGGGTCATTGCTGGCTGGTAACATTGTCTGTCTTTGATCTCAGCCTTGGATATAGGCTGTTAAGTCAGAACATTGAAGTGGATGCATTATCATGGCGATCTTATGAGATGCTGGTAATTGCTCAAGAGTGGGAAAACATTCCTGCCTCAAGTGTTAAAGCAATAGGCCAGTTTTCCACAGATGGCAAATCCAAGTGTATTTCTGTGATCTGATAGAGCTCTCGATTATTTGGGTGCTTCTAGCCGTCCAATTCCCCAAGCATATTGCAACCTGACTATCCCGAATACGAAACAGTTACCTGCCTTGAACCTCAGCTGGATTATCAGTGGTCCAGGAAGATGAAACCTGTAGAGGTGAAATCTGGTCAGTCTTCTTCAAGGAAGATATTTCAAAAGCGGAAGAGACGAAACATCCTACTAAACCCTTACTGACGAGAGAATGCGAAAAGCTGGAGTTGAGGAACAAAATCTCCTCCAAACAGAGCTTGACATTCCCAGTTGATTGTGCCTGAGAAATACAGGGAAATTGTACTGAGGTCACTTCATGATGACTCAGGTTATTGGGAATTTGACAAGACATGGATTTGTGAGAGCTTGGTTCTATTAGCCATGAATAAAGCCTGAATTTGAAGATTACCGTATCAAGCATTTGTTGTGTTCCAAGAAAGACTTGCTCCTTTGTCTCCCATGCAAAGTGCTGGACCACTTGATCAAGCGTGCATGGATTTTCTTTCCTTAGAGCCAGATTCAAGTAACACTGCAAACATTTCATCACGACACTACGTACACTCAAGCTTTTCCAACGAAAGATCAGAAAGCATCCACAGTTGCAAAAGTGATTGTAGGAGAAATGTTTTATTCATTATAGCCTCTCAAGAAGGATGCACAGTGATCAGGGAAGGCATTTTGAGTGCCGTCTCATACATGAGTTACCGAACATGCTTGGAGTTGAGAAGTCAGGGACAAATGCATATCATCCTCAATGTGATCCTCAGCCTGAGGGAGTTAGACATGCTAGGATGCTAGGAAAAGGAGCAAATGGCCATTTGGTACACTGTATAACTGTACTCAGAGCGATGCCACTGGCTACACAACATACCATTTAATGTTCGGACGCAAAGCCAGTTTAACTGTGGATCTTTGTTTTGGAACTTCTAGTGAGAAAGTGCCACAGAAACTTATCTCAAGTATGTATCCAATATGAAAAAGAACTGCAAAAAGCTTATGATATAGCAACAGTTTCAGCTAGAAACAAAACCAGGAAGAGGAGTTGATTGAAGAGATGTCAGAACCTTTCAGTCTAGACCAGGGTATAGTGAGGGATACAACCACTGGAGACCCAGAGGTGATATTTGACAGTGAAGGGGAAACAGAAAATGAAGCCAAGTCTAGTCAGAGGGCAGGAGAAACTGAGTTACAGGAAAGAACAAATAATAGACAGGATGAGACACTCAGAGTAAAAATGACAAGTCATGAGAAAAGACTCAAACTCTTGAAATAATGACTGAGAATCAATTATGGAGGACCGATGAAATTGAAGGAACTGGAACTGAGATAAGAAGATCTCAGAGAGTCAGGAAACCTCAATAGAGGCTAGCATAAGAATGCTTCTGGAGTGTTGTGTCGATCACAACGGTGAGGTGTGTTACTTTCATTTACAAATGGATTGTAGGTCCTGTAATCACTTAATTCATTTGAATGCTGTAAGTGTATGCCTGACTACTGTCAGAACGTGTGTGAACATAACTGTCATTGTTACTGAGTATAAGTGTTGTGTGTTATTAATGAGTTTGATAAGTTCCAAAGGTTTACAAAGTCATGAGGATATACTGTACCTATATTGGTGGGGGGGTGAATGAAATACTTTTGTTTAAGATCATGCTTTATTTTATTAATACAGTTATGCTGTTGAGCATTTAATTTTCTACAAGTTTTCTCAAAATGCAAGAAAATGCTCTTTTACTTATATATGACTATTATTTAATTTTTATTGTTTAAATTTAAAAAAATCAGTTGATTAACTGGAGCAATGGAGGATGAGAGGTGACCTTATGGAGGTGTATAAGATGATGAGAGGCATTGATCATGTGGATAATCAGAGGCTTTTTCCCAGGGCTGAAATGGTTGCCAAAAGAGGACATAGGTTTAAGGTGCTGGGGAGTAGCAACAGAGGAGACGTCAGGGATAGGTTTTTACACAGAGAGTGGTGAGTGCGTGGAATGGGCTGCCGGCAATGATGGTGGAGGCAGATAGAAACATAGAAACATAGAAAATAGGTACAGGAGTAGGCCATTTGGCCCTTCGAGCCTGCACCGCCATTCAATATGATCATGGCTGATCATCCAACTCAGAGCCCTGTACCTGCTTTCTCTCCATACTCCCTGATCCCTTTAGCCACAAGGGCCATATCTAACTTCCTCTTAAATATAGCCAATGAACTGGCCTCAACTGTTTCCAGTGGCAGAGAATTCCACAGATTCACCACTCTCTGTGTGAAGAAGTTTTTCCTCATCTCGGTCCTAAAAGGCTTCTCCTTTATCCTTAAACTATGACCCCTCATTCTGGACTTCCCCAACATCGGAAACAATCTTCCTGCATCTAGCCTGTCCAATCCCTTTAGAATTTTATACACGTCAATAAGATCCCCCCCTCAGTCTTCTAAATTCCAATGAGTATAAGACTAGTTGATACAGTCTTTCTTCATATGAAAGTCCTGCCATCCCAGGAATCAATCTGGTGAACCTTCTCTGTACTCCCTCTATGGCAAGAATGTCTTTCCTCAGATTAGGGGACCAAAACTGCACACAATATTCTAGGTGCGTTCTCACCAAGACCTTGTACAACTGCAGTAGAACCTCCCTGCTCCTGTACTCAAATCCTTTTGCTATGAATGCCAACATACCATTTGCCTTTTTCACTGCCTGCTGTACCTGCATGCCCACCTTCAATGACTGGTGTACAATGACACCCAGGTCTTGTTGCACCTCCCCTTTTCCTAATCGGCCACCGTTCAGATAATAATCTGTTTTCCTGTTCTTGCAACCAAAGTGGATAACCTCACATTTATCCACATTAAATTGCATCTGCCATGAATTTGCCCACTCACCTATTCTATCCAAGTCACCCTGCATCCTCTTAGCATCCTCCTCACAGCTAACACCGCCGCCCAGTTTTGTGTCATCCTCAAACTTGGAGATGCTGCATTTAATTCCCTTGTCTAAATCATTAATATATATTGTAAACAACTGGGGTCCCAGCAGTGAGCCTTGCGGTACCCCACTAGTCACTGCCTGCCATTCTGAAAAGGTCTTGTTTACTCCCACTCTTTGCTTCCTGTCTGCCAACCAATTCTCTATCCACATCAATACCATACCCCCAATACCGTGTGCTTTAAGTTTGCACACTAATCTCCTGTGTGGGACCATGTCAAAAGCCTTTTGAAAATCTAAATATACCACATCCACTGGCTCTCCCCATCCGCTCTACTAGTTACATCTTCAAAAAATTCTATAAGATTTGTCAGACATGATTTTCCTTTCACAAATCCATGCTGACTTTGTCCGATGATTTCACCTCTTTCCAAATGTGCTGTTATCACATCTTTGATAACCGACTCTAGCATTTTCCCCACCACCAATGTCAGACTAACCGGTCTATAATTCCCCGGTTTCTCTCTCCCTCCTTTTTTAAAAAGCTGTGTTACATTAGCCACCCTCCAATCCTCAGGAACTAATCCAGAATCTAAGGAGTTTTGAAAAATAATCACTAATGCATCCACTAATTCTTGGGCTACTTGCTTAAGCACTCTGGGATGCAGACCATCTGGCCCTGGGGATTTATCTGCCTTTAATCCTTTCAATTTACCTAACACCACTTCCCTACTAACAGGTATTTCCCTCAGTTCCTCCATCTCACTGGACCCTCAGTCCCTTACTATTTCCGGAAGATTATTTATGTCTTCCTTAGTGAAGGCAGAACCAAAGTAGTTATTCAATAGGTCTGCCATGTCTTTGTTCCCTATGATCAATTCACCTGTTTCTGACATTTGTCTTGACCAATCTTTTTCTTTTCAAGCTTTTACAGTCAGTTTTACAGCCACCCCCCTGCCACATTAGTTTAAATATGATAGGGTCTTTTAAGAGACTTTTGGATAGGTGGTGAAATAGAGGGCTATGGGTAAGCCTGATAATTTCTAAGGTAGGGAGATGTTTGGTACAACTTTATTGGCCGAAGGGCTGTATTATGCTGTAGGTTTTCTATGTTTCTATGTTTAACAAGTTAGGCTTGTCATAATTAGTCAATAGGATTTGACCTGTTAATAGTGTTTCAAGACAGAGCGTTGAAAAAGACAGAAACCATTTTCTAGAGGGACCACAGGATTGAAGAAGTGGAAAAAATATGAAATGAAACAGATAACAAACAAAACCGAAGAGCATAGTGAAATGCTCACAGAATTCAATTTGAACGGACAGATATCAATGTCAGAAAATCCTTATGCAGACTACAGTTTCACAGAGAATGTACAAGTAACTTTCAGTTAGTCAGTTAGCAAACAACATTGGAGAAAGTTCGGCATCCTTTTCCTTGGATGTTTCAGTCCCATGAAGCAAACAAAGTGATGCAAACAAGATTGATTACGCAACAGAGTTCTCGCGCAGGAGCACTTAAAACTAAAAAAACAAATACGGGAGCTTACGGAGGCAACCGACATGAAGTTCACGGACAGTATGACCTGGCTGACGACGAACATTGAAAAACTGACTAACTTTGTTGCAGAGGGATTTGCAATGATGAGAAATATGATGGCCCCCCCCCCCCCCGTGCTTTTCACTGCCACAATACCAGCCTCACAGCCATTACAATAGCTACACATACGGACACACAGACCCCCGGGTGGCCCCACCATCATCTTCCCCACTCCCACGGGGGGGGGGGGGGGTCACCCTGGAAACATTTCCTACAGCCACAGTCTCTTCACCGATAAAAGGGACGACAGCTACAACTAAATTCAATAAGGCTTGTTACTGGGCAAAAGTGAAATTTGCTGTTACCTCATTTGTTTGCCTTTACTTTTGCCATGTCTCTCTGTATTATTTTGCTGTATTTAACATGTGCAATAAAACAAGTTACTGGGCAAAAATGGTTTTGTTTTTACCCGAGTAAAAGTGAAACTTATAATTTTCCTTTTTTGACCTTAACATTTTCACATCTATGCCAAACATAAGCTACTACTTAAAAATGACATTTTGGAAGTAGTGACAATTGCATCTATTGAATGTCTGCACAAGCAATACATTAATAAATCATCTTGTTAAATGTATAAAACATGTCTGCATCAGTGTTATCTTGTATTTCCATACAATGTTACATTAGGCTGTTACACATCTATTGTCAGAGAAGTACTTGCATAAACAGGTAAACAACCTTCATACAAGCAAGGACAGAAAACAGGACAAAGTAAGTATACTTATTTATTCAGTAAGTTATGGGTCAAAGTATTTGGTGAGAACATTTCTAGCTCTTCTGGCTTCAGTCTGTCCTAAAATTGTTAGGTTGTGTGGGGGGGGGGGGGGGTTGAAATTAACGTAGACAATAAACAACACACGCATGAAGCTGTCTGCCATTGTTGTTGTGGTGTAGGAGGTTGAGTTCAAGAAAACAATGAAATGCCACGCTGCTGTCATCACCCGTTCCGGCACATCGTGACAGCGTTTTTAAAAAGAGCCGGTTACCCCGTACACACCACACCAGCCATTAGGCGTTTTCAGATTTATACACTCTGGAGAGTGTTTTTGCAAAGCTCCGTTTTCGGGGGAGGAAAACGTTATTTCAGTGTGGACAGAGGGTCAAAATGAAGAGAAAAGGCTTCAGTTACAGATTTATCTGGTCTAGTGTGGACGCAGCCATAGTCAGCAGGACTAGTGGAAAGGATAAACAGAGCAATTAAGAATAAACTTAGCAAATGTATGAAGAAACTGGATTAAAGTGAAAACAGGAGCTGCCTTTGGTTCTGATGAATTTTCGAGCCATTGCTAATAGAACCATTGGCCAGTCCCCACATGAAGTGATAACGGAACGGCCCCTGTGTCTGTCATCTGATGCACCACTCCATTAAACAAATGGAGGTACACAACCTGGATGAGAACATGTTGAATTATTGTGTAGACTTGACAAAAAACCTCACTAAATATCATCAACAGGGAAAAGAAGCTCAGAAACCAGTAGTAGAGCTTAAATGCTACAACATTGAACCCAGAGACTACGTGGTGGTGTGGGCATTTAAAAGAAAGAACTCTTTGGAACTTCAATTTAAAGTACCGTTTCAGTATGCTGGTCACCAATGCAGCCATCATGGTAAGGGAAAAGCCACCGTGGATTGACAACTCTCATTTTAAAAAGCTGCTTAACAATGTAGACAAAAATGAAACTACTGAGAGTCCTAATGACAGTGGTGGGATTTACTCTTGTACTTTCCCTGATGGATGTTACTGCCAGGAACACTGAAGCTGCTGATTTTGTCTGGCTCTCAAAGCACACATAAAAATGGATGTATCTCCTTTACTCGTACCCATTCAATGATACAGAGATGAACGATTACCTTAATGGGTCCAACATTGGATATGTTTAGTTTCTGGTATAACGACGATTGAACTCAGAAACATAGACCCCCTTCCTCCCCTTATCAGTACAGCCAGAATGACACAGGGGGAAGATGAGTGTTTCCGAGGATAGTAAAAAACCCAGGGTGAAAGGACTTGGTGCTGTCCTTATGGAAGTTAACACTTGCCCAGGGAACTGGTAAAGCAGCATGGGAACTGATTAACATGGCATCAACAAATAAAACTTCATATACTTGTGATCAAAACCAATAAGCAAAATCTAAATTGTCTGCAGAATTGGTGGGAGTCCATACAGTGACATTGCAAATCTCAATGACTTTGGACTTCATTTTATCTGAGAAAGGAGGCACGTGTGCCCTGATTGGACAAGAATGTTGCACTTACTCATGAAGATGAATCAGAAGAATATAACTCACTTGACAGATCACGTACGAGAGGCCACCAGGAAGATGAAGGAAGTAGGAGACCAGATCCACAATTATAATCCCACAGGAAGCTTGTGTCCATTGGAGATGATGATGGGCTGCTGTCCTGCATTGTGGAGTGAGTATTGATATCGTAATATTGACAGTCATCCTCTTGTGATTTCTGTACAATTGGAAGAGAGTATTAGTAAATGGGTTCCTGTTGCTGCAGATGAGGAAAAGGGAATTTTGCTTTACTAAAGCTCTGAGACTGTATCATTATATGAATTTCTGAAATCACTTTGATTACTGTATTCTACAGCAGAAGCTTATGAAATTATGATGTCATCATGTAATGACAAAAAGGGGAATATGGAAATTTATTTGAAACTTTGCTATTTTTATGTATTTAGTCTTGCAAAATGGAACCTGTCTAATCCCAGAGTGTTTTACTATAAGCTAAGTGTATACACAACTGGAGGCATGTAATGTCTTGATCATTGTTCATGTGTAAGTAAGGAGAGGTTGTGGCCTTGAGCACTGCAGCTGGTAAGTGGAGAGCTGACTCCCAGAACACATAACAGACACAGAATAGCCTGAAAACTTGTATAAAAAGTTATACATTATAAACTGTAAATCAGAAGCAGCCTGCCGTCCATTGAGGATATTACTCCTTGCAAGTAATAAACATTATTCCAAGCAATAAACATGCCTTTGAACACATCCCTTGTTGTTTTTGATTCTTTGTTATAAGACCTATCAAAAGGTAAATGACAGAGGTGATCCTCGAGAATTTTTCCAGCTCACCCAGCAGCACAAGGTCATTCACAGTTGAGATGAAGCAAAGGAGAGGATGGTAACTCTTCTGTGTCTAACTTCAATGTTAAATTCAGCCCGACTCGAGGAATTTCTTTCCGATACAGGAGGTTCTTGACCACTCTAAACACATCAACAAATGGATATCCCAGTTTGGGAAATGCAAGATACTGTTATTTTGACTGGATATACTGGACATTCACAGCAGGGAGCTGACTACACCACTGAACATACAGTCCGGACAACTGAGTGTGCCCCATCAGTTCTGCTCATCGACTTGACAACTGCTCAAGAGCATATTATGGGGAGTGATGTTATCAGGAAAGCAGGTTTGAGTTTTGAGCTGATTAACTATATGTTTTAGCAGCTTAATGTTGATAGAGGGCAGGATGATATAAGGACAAGATACTTCAAAACAAACTATGTCAAAGCAAGACACAGGAATCCGAAAATATCTAACTTCATGTTTACATGTTTAGTGAGGTGCACGCATATCACGTGGTGGTCAGGGGTGCAGTGTTGCTAGAACTCACCGGAGCGTCATTCCGGCTCCTCTGTAAAAAAAAGTCAAAGGAAACAAGCCGGGAATTTAACAGTGGCTGCATATTAAATAGGGGGAATTTTACAGAAGCGGGATTTGGGGAGAGGGGGTGGTGGCTGGTGGGAAAAATACCACTAATAACATTAGGATATTTGATCATTTTTGCTGAAATCCTGGAGCTGTGTCTGTGTTTTATTTAGGCGTTTGTGAAATTCCTCCTCGCTCGACCCGTTGTCCCAGCGTACCCTACTGTAGCCTCCCGCCATTTCACAGATCCTCAGTCTCTCTCCAGCACTCGTTGTTTGAGCATTGTTCACCGAGGAAATAAAAATCTTAAGATCTTTTGAAAAGTGGCATGTTGCTTGCCGAAGTGGGCCGTAAGGTTGGTAAGAACGAATCGAGCGGGGTTTTTCCGATGATGTCATTGTCGAGAATGGTGGCTTAAGTCACTAACTCCTCTGGAAAAACGTGTATTAAGCCCCGTTAACCCATCAAATATAATATTTAAAAAAAAATATTTGAACTGAAAAGAGGGGCAAGAATGGGGAAAAGGAATGGAAATTTAAAAAGCGACACTGCGGAGCCTGCGCCCAGGACGAGTGCAGCGAGTGGCTCTCCTACCCGACTGCGTGCTAGCGAGGCGGCCGCTGGGCCTTGTTCAGGCGAAGTGGTGAATATGATCAAAATCCTGAAAGAGATAAGGGAGTTCCGGAAAGAAATGGAGCAGCAGCTCCGTGATATCAAGGCAGAGCTCGCCAGTGCTAATCAAAAAATAGCGGTGTCAGAGACTCGAATTGAGAAGGTGGAAGATCGAGTTCAAAATGTGGAATGGATACTGAGCAAGACAATAAAATTAATACATCACCAAGAAGGTAAACTGCTTGACCTGGAGGGAAGATCACGGCAGAAACATATCAGAATTTACAATGTTCCCGAAGGAGTGGAGGGCTCGTCTATGACGGAGTTTGTCGGAAAGTTACTGCGGGATGCGCTGGATCTTCCCCCGGCTATGGAGCTGGAAGTTGAACGAGCCCATCGCGCGCTCATCCCGAAACCTACCCAGGATAGAAAGCCACGATCAATTATAATTAAATTCCTTCGGTACAGCACCAAGGTGGAGATTCTACGAAGGGCCTGGGGTAAGAAGAGATTGTTTTTAGATGATAAATTAATATATTTTCGACCAAGATTACCCCCCACCCCCGGTCCTGCAGAAACACAAAGAATACTCTGAAGTAAAGTGAGTACTAAAGCAAAATAAGATTAGATTTCAAACTCCGTACCCTGCTAAACTTCAAGTGTTTCATGACAACGGGACATGGTTGTACCGGACAGTGGAAGAGGCAACTACAGACATGAAGGCCAGAGGGTTGCCCATCAGCATGACCAAAATGTAAGAAAGCCTGGCTGAGGAATTGTCCCGCTTGGCTTGGGAAATAGTGTGAGAAACGAGAAGGCAGGAGACGGGAGGAAGCCGAGAGAAACATATCAGGAAGAGACCCGGAGTTTCCCAAAGACAGTCCTCACCCCCTTCAGAAGAGCCATAAGGTTTGGCTAACTTTAAAAATGTTGAGAAGTTAAACAGAAGTAAAAGTAGACGGTGATATATCCATCTCAAGAAATACTTATTATAATGTGGATTTTATATTACAGTTGTTATTCTTTATTCGCTCACTTTCTCCTTTTCCCCCACCAAAATGAGAATATATATATATGTGTGCATATATGTGTATGCATGTAATGTGTGTGTATGTGTGTGTGTATATATATATGTGTGTGTGTGTGTGTGTGTGTGTGTGTGTGTGTGTGTGTGTGTGTGTGTGTGTGTGTGTGCGTGTGCGTGTGCGTGTGTATAGGAGGAGTACACAGGGAAATCTTTTCTGTGTAATGGATTTGTTCACAGACTTTTATGAATACTGCAATGGGGGCCCTCAACTCACAAGTAGGAGGGGTTATCCCCCACAGCTAGACATTTCCTCTAGCTCAACGCAGGGTCATCTACTAGAGACCTCAGCCTTGGAATCACACGTTTGTTGCCATTTTTGTTATTATTTGCGTTTCTTGGTTCTTATTTGTTCAGGGAGTAGATCGATTAAATTTTATTCTAATTTCAATGATACATTGACAGATAAATACAGATGGCTAAGGACAAGGTAAAATTCATTTCTTTTAATGTCAATGGGCTATTAAATCAAATCAAACTTAGGAGAATTTCATCCAAAATGAAAAAAGAACAAGCCCATGTAGTATATTTACAGGAAACTCATTTAAGTGATAATGAGCATAAAAAACTAATTAGAATGGGTTTTACTAATCTGCTTTTCTCCTCATATAAATCACGACATAGGAGAGGAGTTGCTATTCTTATGTCAAGTAAGCTAAATTTTGAAAAAGTATTCAAAATGGGAGATAAAGAGGGCAGATATATTCTGGTAAGGGGGAATATAGATGGCAATTCAGTTACTCTATTGAATATATGCGCATCCCCGGGAAGTGATATTGGTTTCTTTCAGAAAATTACTAATATTATGGTAATGGAAACAAAAGGTCTCCTGATATGTGGGGGAGACTTAAATTTACAATTTCAACCAAAGTTAGACTTTTCAATAGAAAAACCTATGAAACAAAATCTTTACACAAGAAAGTTAATACACTTTTTGAGGATGTTGGTTTAATTGATATATGGAGGGACCTTTTCCCTGACAGAAGGGATTACACTCAATATTCTGCTCCCCATTCTGTATCTACAAGAATAGGCTATTTCATAACATTTGGAAAAGACAAAGACAAAATAAACACCTGTGGAATTGGGACAATAGATGTAAGTAACCATGCACCTATATATTTATCTGTTGATTTTGGCCTACAACCAAAGAATACTATTTGGAAACTAAATTCAAGTCTACTCAATGATCCGTACTTTAAGGAACATATTAGAAAAGAAATTGGTCTCTACTTAGAATTTAATGATAATGAAGAGGTTTCACCTCCCACTTTATGGGATACTCTGAAGGCGGTTTTAAGAGGGAAAATTATAGCGATATCTTCATATAAGAAAGAAATAAGGAATAAAACATTAGAGGAATTACAAAATAGGCTGAAGGAACTAGAGAAAAAACACAAATTGAATTTGGCACAGGATACATTAGGGGAAATTAAAAGAATTAAGAATGAAATAAATAATTTGGCTACACAAGAAATCAGGAAAAACTTAATGTTTCTGAAACAGAGACATTATGAAAGTGGATCGAAATCTATGAAAATACTGGCGTGGAAACTGAAAAAAAAGATAGCAGAAAATACAATTCATAGAATTAGGGACCTAAGAACGAAAATGATAAAATTAAGCTCAGTGAAATTCAAGAAGCTTTTAAAGTGTTTTACAAAACGCTCTATTCCAAAGTTCCAGGGGGAAGCATAACCCAAATTGGCACCTTCTTGAATTCTCTAGAGTTACCCACGTTAAGCAAAGCACAAAATAGAATGATGACTGCTGACATAACTGAAGTTGAATTAAAAGCTGTAATTAGTAGGCTTAAATTAAGCAAGTCACCAGGATCAGATGGGTATACGGCAGAGTCGTACAAAGAATTTAAAAATGATTTAATTCCTGTTTTACTCCCCACACTGAACTGGGCTCTAAAAAAGGCACAAACGCCACCCAGTTGGAAGGAAGTGATAATCTCAGCTATACTGAAAGAAGGCAAGGATAAAATGGAATGCGGGTCATTTAGACTGTTACGAATGTGCCACAACTCTGAGGGGCCGAAGGGTACAAAGTAGCCCCCTCCTTTTTGAGAATCGCAAGATGGCTATTAATTCGGGTCTGGGACCCAGGAAATGAGAGAGAATCCTCAAGGTTTTTGGAATGTGTCCTGGGCCTCCGCAAGACAAAGCCACGGATAACGGCCATTGTCTCTTGGAGACGGAATTGTGTATTGAGTACTGTACTATTCATTGAAGCCCTCAGGGAATGATCAGAGTGGGCTGGGTGAGGGATTGCATCATCCCGACCTGATTGACATCTGAGACCCCGTGAGTAAGGATAAAAGAGGGTCTGGGGAACAACCCCTTTAGACGCACCAGGAGAAACGCTAGAAATTCCGTGACAGCGTTTAATAGCGACAGCCGGTGGAGGGCTCGCGTGGATCCTTTCCCGTTGCCTGGGATTGGGGCCTTACCACGGAAGAACGGATTAGCTAATGAAGAGGCCACCACCAATGAAATTTCGAAGGATCGACATCATAAAAAGGAAAAGCTGGCAAGTTCTAAAATCTCTCTCTCTCTCCAACAATTGAAAACCCAGCGGTCCCCAAAGGCTGAAGCCTGTATGAACTGCATGAACTGAGCGACTTTTATATTTATATTATATTTCCATCGGACAATACATTATCCCCTAGACAACGATAGAGCTATTTCTATTTGATTATTCTATTTCTTATTGATTATTATTATACCTGCACTTTTAGATCTAGTATTGACGACGTATATTATCTGTATGTTTGCATTGATATTATTTTTGTGTATTTTTACCAATAAATACTGTTAAAAATAGTACCATCAGACTTCAACGGACCTCTCTATCTTTGCTGGTAAGTGACCCAGTTACGGGGTTCGTAACAAGACCAATATCCATTCTTAATGTAGATTATAGGTTATTTACCTCCATCGTGGCCAAACGATTAGAGGAGTTTCTACCCATACTGATACATAACGATCAGACAGGTTTTATACGACAACCCCAAACACAAGACAATATATGAAGGACACTTCACATTATGGATCATATGCAAAAAAATAAAATCGTGATAAGTATGGACGCTGAAGAAGCATTTGATTCAGTTAATTGGAATTTTCTTTACAGAGTTTTACATAGATTTGGTTTCCAAGACACAATTATTAAAACTATACAGACACTATATGACAATCCTACTGCTAGGATTAAAATCAATGGATATTTATCAAATAGTCTTACCCTAGAAAGGGGCACGAGACATGGTTGTGCATGGTCACCACTACTCTTCGTGTTACATCTGGAACCATTAGCTCAATACATCAGACTAAACGAAGATATCAGGGGAATTACTATTAAAGGGACAGAGCATATATTGGCTTGTTATGTGGATGACATTTTGATCTATCTAGGGCAACCAACATACTCTTTACCTAAATTGATGCAATCCTTTGAACAATATGGTCAATTATCAGGATACAAGATCAACATAGATAAAACCCAATTACTTTCATATTACTATAGCCCACCAAGAGAAATTGAAAGTTGATACCCCTGGGCATGGCACACAGAGTCTTTCAAATAATTAGGCATCATTATGCCAAAAGATTTGGCAAAATCAGCCTTTATATAAAAAAAATAGGAAGATGTGGCAAGATGGAGTCTGATTCCTTTTTTCAGTCTTAGTTCAAGGATTGAGTCTATTAAAATGAATATACTGCACAGACCGTTATATCTCTTTCAGACCCTACCAATAGAGATTAATCAAAATCAATTCAATGAATGGAACAAGATGTTATCAAGGTATATTTGGCAGGGTAAAAGGCCAGATTTCGTCTCAAAACTTTGCAATTAGCAAAGGAAAAGGATGGGCTGGGGCCTACCTTCTCTTAGAGATTATTATTTTGCAGCACAGTTGAGAGCTGTAATAAGTTGGTGCAACCCATCATATGACGCTCAATGGAAAAACATTGAGGAGCGGGTACTTCCCATCCCCATACAAGTAATTTTGGCTGATAACAACTTGCAAAGTTACATAAATACTATTGATAACCCATAGGTGAAATTGACTCTTAAAATATGGAAAACTACTATAAAAGAATATAATCTAGAGGGAGATATTGCAATTCTTAAATGGTGTGCATATGACTCGGATTTTACACCAAAATAAATTGGATGATAGATTTAAGGACTGGACAGCTAAAGGAATAACAGTTCTTTGCAACATAATGAAAGAAGGAACACTTCAGTTTTGAAATGCTTAAAGAGAAACACTTATTAGAAAAACAAGATTTTTACTGGTATTTACAGATGTGAAAAGTATATATACTTTAGAAAAGCATACAATTCAGATAATGGTAGTAGAATCATTTCAAGCATGTATAAGGGTTTGTCAAATCTTAAAACACATTCGACTTCATACATTAAAACAAAATGGGAGAAGGAAGGAGGGATAATTATATCTGAGGAAGAATGGACAACAATATGGGGATATCAATGGAAGTGTACCAGTTCACAGAAATGGAGGGAGTTTGGATGGAAAAATTTGATAAGATATTTTATTACACCCTCTCAGAAATCCCATTATGATAGTAACCTCCCTGTTTGCTGGAGAAATTGTGGAAATCAAAATGTAAATCATTATCATATTTTTTGGGACTGCCCTGTTATCAAAGACTTTTGGAGGGGGATACACAATGCCGTACAAGACATCTTTAAATGTGAAATACCCTTAGAGAGTAAGACCATATATTTTGGATATATACCTCAAGAATGGTTGAAAAGAGATAAATATTTAATGAATATACTGTTGGTGGCTGGTAAAAAGACTCTTACTAGGAAATGGTTATCACAGGAGAGCCCAACTTTAAATACATGGATGGAAATTACAATGGACATTTACAAAATGAAGAAGATAACAGCATCTGTTAATCATAAGCTGGAACAATTTGATTTATACTGGGAAAAATGGTTTAACTACATAATGCCTCATAGGCCTGATTTTATTCTCACAAATCAATGAATCTGTTGTAAAAAAAAAAGATCACTCCCTACTTGTACGTAGTTCTTTCCTTTTGCTTGTTTTTTCTTTCCACTTTTTTCTATAAGTGTATAGCTCAGATAAATACTGTGTGGAGATTTGTGATATATATGATTATATGATATATATGTACAATGTCTGAAATACATCTTATGGAAATGTTTGTTTGATGATGAACTTCATTTAAAAAAATAAATTACAAAAAAAAAGAAAAAAAGAACGAATTGAGCATTCACACAATAAAGCAGAAAGAAGCTGAAATTCATGGAAGTGTTAGTGCTACCCCTACAATGGCAAAAATGGTCTCTCTGGTTCATGATAAAGAGCTTCAAAGACTGAGCAAGCATGAATTGTGTGGCTAGAGGACATGTCACAGAAGCATATCCCTGTCGATAGCAAAATTAAGTGTGAAGTAGGACTTAGTAAGGCTACATCTGTGGTGGCTCATGAATTACTTGCTAATACAAAAGTAATTTTTTCTCCCTAACAACTCTATGGCTTCTCAGCAAACAACGTTAACTTCTTTCTTTCATAAACAAGCAGAGGAGTGTAACAGAATAACGTACAAGAGACTGATAACAGTAAAAGTGACAAAAGCTGTGTTTCGTCTGCTTCCAGTTCAAATTTTCTAACCGGGTCCAAATATAGTTCTGAAAGTAATGGTCCTTCGAAGTCAGGCTTGTATCCCTGTTCAGATGTTTGGACTGAAGAAATGTGGAAGAAAAAGAAGGAAACTTATCCCTAGTTGGACTTCACGTGGGTATAAAGTCTGTGCAAACAAAACCAATCTGACACTTCTCACTTCTGGGGGTTTGTGGCTGTCAAATGAATGGCCGATGTACCAAGTATCCTATTATGGAGACGAACCAGAAAAAAAAATTGCTGATCACAAACTATCAAAAGCTCACACTGCTGCTCTAAAGGCAACTTGTTCAATTTTTCATTCTGCATATTATTTAGCTCAGAATGACAGACCACACTCTGATCACTTTGGCTTATTGGGACTTCAAACAAAATGGTATTGGCATTGGAACTGGACACTAGTGCTACAGAGATAATTAATCTCATAGCCATTAGTATGAAAAAGAAAATTTGCCAGCATATCAAGCAGATAAATGGCAAATTTTCTGTCATCATTGATGAATCAACAAGCCTGAGCATTAAGACCACCCTAATAGTTTATTTGAAATGTGAAAGTGATAAGGAAGGTGATCCACATTTTATGGTTTTAGATCTAATGGAACTGCCTGATCAGAAAGCTGCAACTATTGCTGAGCATCTATTGAACTGTCTCAATAACCATGGGTTTGAGGACTCTAACTTGAAACAGAACCTTGTAGTATTTGCTAGTGATGGTGTGAGTGTAATGCTTGGTGTCAAATTTGGTGTTGCTACAATTCTCAAGGAACATTACCCTGATGTGATAACTTGGCTCTGTCTTAATCACAGATTAGAACTTGCAGTAGGTGATTCGCTGAGAGAAGTTCATGGAATAAATCATTTTCAATCTTTTATGGACAAATTGTACTCTGTTTATTGTAGATCACCTCTAAATCAAAAGGAACTGTCTGAATGTGCCTCTGAACTAGAACAACAAATTTGCAAAATAGGCCATGTTCTGGGCACCAGGTGGGTAGCTCGCTCATTTCTAACAGTTTCAGCAGTGTGGCAAAATGATGAAGCACTGTGTTTTCATTTTGAAAAAGCAATGAAGGATGAAACCAGTTCTGAGAGAGACAGAAAAACCTATGAAGGTCTGTTCAACAGACTCTCTTCAGAACAGATTGTATTGGACTTCGCTCTAACAATAGACAATAGACAATAGGTGCAGAAGTAGACCATTCGGCCCTTCGAGCCTGCACCGCCATTCTGAGATCATGGCTGATCATCTACTATCAATACCCGGTTCCTGCCTTGTTCCCATATCCCTTGATTCCCCTATCTATAAGATACCTATCTAGCTCCTTCTTGAAAGCATCCAGAGAATTGGCCTCCACTGCCTTCCGAGGCAGTGCATTCCAGACCCCCACAACTCTCTGGGAGAAGAAGTTTTTCCTTAACTCTGTCCTAAATGACCTACCCCTTATTCTCAAACTATGCCCTCTGGTACTGGACTCTCCCAGCATCTGGAACATATTTCCAGCCTCTATCTTGTCCAATCCCTTAATAATCTTATATGTTGCAATCAGATCCCCTCTCAATCTCCTTAATTCCAGCGTGTACAACCCAGTCTCTCTAACCTCTCTGCGTAAGACAGTCCAGACATCCCAGGAATTAACCTTGTGAATCTACGCTGCACTTCCTTTATAGCCAGGATGTCCTTCCTTAACCCTGGAGACCAAAACTGTACACAATACTCCAGGTGTGGTCTCACCAGGGCCCTGTACAAATGCAAAAGGATTTCCTTGCTCTTGTACTCAATTCACTTTGTAATAGAGGCCAACATTCCATTAGCCTTCTTCACTGCCTGCTGCACTTGCTCATTCACCTTCAGTGACTGATGAACAAGGACTCCTAGATCTCTTTGTATTTCTCCCTTACCTAACTCTACACCGTTCAGATAATAATCTGCCTTCCTGTTCTTACTCCCAAAGTGGATAACCTCACATTTATTCACATTAAATGTCATCTGCCAAGTATCTGCCCACTCACTCAGCCTATCCGTCATCCTGAATTCTCCTAACATCCTCATCACATGTCACTCTGCCACCCAGCTTAGTATCATCAGCAAACTTCCTGATGTTATTCTCAATGCCTTCATCTAAATCGTTGATGTAAATTGTAAACAGCTGTGGTCCCAATACCGAGCCCTGTGGCACCCCACTCATCACCACCTGCCATTCTGAGAAACACCCATTCACCGTTACCCTTTGCTTTCTATCTGCCAACCAGTTTTCTATCCATGTCAATGTCTTCCCCCCAATGCCATCAGCTCTGATTTTACCCACCAATCTCCTATGTGGGACCTTATCAAATGCCTTCTGAAAATCGAGGTACACTACATCCATTGGGTCTCCCTTGTCTAACTTCCTGGTTACATCCTCGAAAAACTCCAATAGATTAGTCAAGCATGATTTGCCCTTGGTAAATCCATACTGGCTCGGCCCAATCCTATCACTGCTATCTAGATATGCCACTATTTCATCTTTAATAATGGACTCTAGTATCTTTCCCACTACTGATGTTAGGCTGACAGGACGATAGTTCTCTGTTTTCTCCCTCCGTTCTTTCTTAAAAAGTGGGATAACATTAGCCATTCTCCAATCCTCAGGAACTGATCCTGAATCTAAGGAACATTGGAAAATGATTACCAATGCATCCGCAATTTCCAGGGCCACCTCCTTTAGTACCCTAGGATGCAGACCATCTGGACCTGGGGATTTGTCAGCCTTCAGTCCCATCAGTCTACTCATCACCATTTCCTTCCTAATGTCAATCTGTTTCATTTCCTCTGTTACCCTATTTCCTTGGCCCATCCATACATCTGGGAGATTGCTTGTGTTTTCCCTAGTGAAGACAGATCTAAAGTACTTATTAAATTCTTCTGCCATTTCTCTGTGTCCCATAACAATTTCACCCAATTCATTCTTCAAGGGCCCAACATTGTTCTTAACTATCTTCTTTCTCTTCACATACCTAAAAAAGCTTTTGCTATCCTCCTTTATATTCCTGGCTAGCTTGCGTTCGTACCTCATTTGTTCTCCCCATATTGCCTTTTTAGTTAAGTTCTGTTGTTCCTTAAAAATTTCCCAATCATCTGTCCTCCCACTCACCTTAGCTCTGTCATATTTCCTTTTTTTTAATGCTGTACAATCTCTGACTTCCTTTGTCAACCACTGTGGCCCCTTTCCCCCCTTTGAATCCTTCCTTCTCCGGGGGATGAACTGATTTTGCACCTTGTGCATTATTCCCAAGAATACCTGACATTGCTGTTCCACTGTCTTTTCTGCTAGGATATCCATCCAGTTAACTTTGGCCAGCTCCTCCCTCATGGCTCCATAGTTTCCCCTGTTCAACTGCAACACTGACACCTCCAATCTGCCCTTATCCTTCTCAAATTGCAGATAAAAACTTATCATATTATGGTCACTACCTCCCAATGGCTCCTTTACTTCAAGATCGCTTATCAAATCCTGTTCATTACACAAGACTAAATCCAGAATAGTCTTGTCCCTGGTCGGCTCTCGTACAAGCTGTTCCAAGAATGCATCCCTTAGGCACTCTACAAACTCCCTATCATGGGGTCCAGCACCAACCTGATTCTCCCAGTTCACCTGCATGTTGAAATCCCCCATAACTACTGCGACATTACCTTTGCCACATGCCAATGTTAACTCCCTATTCAACTTGCACCCAATATCCATGCTACTGTTTGGTGGCCTGTAGACAACACCCATTAGGGTCTTTTTGCCCTTACTGTTCCTCAGTTCTATCCACACAGACTCTACTTCTCCTGATCCTATGTCCCTCCTTGTAAAGGACTGAATCTCATTCCTCACCAACAGGGCCACCCCACCCCCTCTGCCCACATTTCTGTCCCTACGATAGCATGTATACCCTTGTACATTCATTTCCCAGGTAGCGTATGACACTTTGCATGAACTTGGTTTACTGTCAGAGTGTTTACAGAAACGCACTACTATGATTGTTTATGCAGACAAACTGATCCAATGGAGCATAAGATCACTGCATGGACTGAAAGAGCAAGCTGGTACAAAAACTCTAGAAGCTCAAGAGGCAGTTGAAGTTTGGAGAAATTACCTTAACAAGCGACAACAAAATTGTCTCCATTAATTATCTATAGTTTATTACTAGTCTTATAAACAATTTGCAGCACTGTATGTTCACGACAACATCCTTGAAAGGGACTCAAACTTCTAAACGTCAAAGTATGTGTAAATCCCTGCTAAGTGAAATGTGTGTCCTTGATAAAGATAACTGGCCTGCTGAAAGAATATTTAACATTATATATTTGCCCTCTTCTAAAACTCTACAATGCGTTGTATCTTTGGATGCTGAAAAAGCATTTAATCGAGACAAATGGAAATATTTATTTAATGTTTTAGAAAAATTTGGTTTTGGTGTTAATTTTAATAATTGGATTAAAATGATATATAAAGCTCCTATTGCTACTGTTGACACTAATAACTGTAGGTCTCCTTTTTTTCAGCTACCACGGGGTCAAGACAAGGTTGTCCATTAAGTCCTTTGTTATTTAACTTAATATTAGAACCCCTCACTATTGCTTTTCGTGAAGCCAAAAATATTCATGGGATTTTTATGAATGAGACCATGCACAAGATCTCTCTTTATGCTGATGAATTATTGGTATATACATCAAAGCCTGAAGAATCTATTCTTGCTTTGCTAAAATTATTTGACAAATTTGGAGATTTTGCAGAATGTAAAATAAATTTTAGTAAAAGTGAATTACTTCCTTTAAATGAATCTGTCTGTGTCTATGATAATATTCCTTTTAAAGTTACAGATTCTTTTACATATTTAGGTGTCATAATTACTAAAAAATATAAGGATCTTTATAAAGCCAATTTTCCTCCTTTAGTGGACTCTACGAAGTACTCATTTAGTAGATGGAGCCCACTTACATTTTCACTTGTTGGTCATATTTCTGTAGTTAAAATGATGACTTTACCAAAATTTTTATATTTATTTCAGAATATTCCTGTTTTTTTTTTTACTAAGTTCTTTTGATCGGATTGATTCTATTATTCTATCTCTTATTTGGGATAATAAAAGACCAAGAATTAGTAAATGTCATTTACAAAAGTTGATAAAGGATGGAGGTCTCACTTTGCCTAATCTAAGAATGTGTTATTGGGCTGTTAATATGCGATATATGTCCTTTTAGTTATATTGGGGTGATAGGAATGACCGGCCAATCTGGGTAGACCTGGAACTGAGAGCTGTGAAACAGTTTTATTTAACTTCGTTATTAGGAGTTGCTCTACCTATACAATTAGCTAAAGTTGCTAATTTAAACCTATATCCTGTGGTTAAGCACTCTACAAATTTGGCTACAGTTCCACAATTTTTTTAATCTTAAAAAATTTGAACTTTGTAGTATAATTTATCGTAATTACTTTTTTCAACCTTCCTAGAGTGATCCAATTTTTTTACTTTGGAAAAATAAAAGTATTAATTCTTCTTTGGATTTATTTAAAGAAGGCAGATTGATGTCTTTTGAACAATTAGTCGATACATGTTCTCTCTCATATTCACACTTTTTACGGTATCTTCAAGTTAGACATTTTTTACAAAAATAACTAATTTTCCTTACATATTGGAGGCTGACTTGTTAGATACTATTATGGATATGAACCCTTCAATGAAAGGTTCTATTGGAAGAAGCTGAAATTTATTATTACAATGAGATAAGCGTCCTTTACTTAAGACTAAACAGGACTGGGAGAAGGAGCGCAATTTGACTTTTATATGGGAGGATTGGACGCAGATTCTGAAGCTGGTTAACTCTTCTTCGATCTGGGCTAGTCATTCACTGATTCATTTTAAAATTGTACATCGTTACCATTTGACGAAGGAGAGACTTTCTAAAATATTTCCCATTGTTGACAAGTATTGTGATAGATGTAAAACTGAGATAGCTACACTGACACATATGTTCTGGTCATGTTCTATATTAAAACAGTTTTGGAAGTCAGTCTTTTCGACAATTTCTAAAGCTCTCAGAATCAACTTACAACCTAATAAATTGACTGTGGTTTTTGGAATAATTCCTCAAAATATCCATGGTATTTCTGTGTCTGACCAGCATGTTATTGCATTTGTTACATTGATAGCTAGGAGGGATATCTTGTTGAAATGGAAAGATATATCAGCTCCTACTTCGTCACAATGGTTCTCTCAAGTGATGCTGTGTCTCAGCTTGGAGAAAATTAGAAGTTGAACCTTTGAACCTTTGTTTGATTTTGAGAAGAGATGGGGCTCATTTGCTCGTTATTATCATTTCAGTTAACTGATAGATGTCCTCCACGATCTAAGTTTAATTTTTTTTAATGTATCTTTCTTTCTTGATGCGGTTTGATGTTTATTTTTAGAAGCTTTCTGTATGACACATGGCTCTGGGGTTGTACCTCCAGTGGGTTTCTTTTTCTCTCTCACTTTTCTTGCTTAGTAGGGTTTTTTTTTAAATTCACAAAAATTTTCAATCTTTAAGATATTTTCTTTTTTTTGAGGCATTTTAAGTGTTGTTACTTCGATGTACCTGTGTTATTTTTGAATAATAATAATAATAATAAGATTTGAAAAGAAATACCAGCTAATTATGGAGAAGCTGGAGTATCATCTCTCTGTAAGAGGTTTAAACTTTCTCCTCTGTAATAAATGCCTTCAGAGATTATGTGGAGGATCGTGGACACCGCATCCCCCAAATTTATGCCCATTACTGAGCTGTTCACAAGTTATTCCTATTAGTACTGCTGAATCTGAGAGAGGATTCAGTCACATGAACTTGATAATAACAACAACATGCTCAAGAATTCTCATAAATCATGTATCATAACTTATGCTTGTCAAACTACACAGACCTCCTCTAGTTCAGTGGAATCCTGAGCCGTATGTCACATCATGGCTGCGGTACCACAGATCAGCAGATGACACCAGGGCAAGAGTTGCTTCAGACCCCTGAACACTTATTACACCTGACCCTTTGTGGAAATTATTGTGAAGCTTCTCATTGGTGGCATTTGATAAGTAGGTAATTACTTTTAAATTGGTAAAATACATGATTACCGTCTTTTTCTTTACTTGCTTGGTATTTATATTTTATGATAATTAGTGAGTGCAACCGTGAAGTACATTGTCATATTATTAAATTAAGTATTTTATGTTTTATTGTACTAGTTATACACTGAAATGTAGTGACAGGCTATAATCTTGATAATGTTTTAATTATCACTATATTTCTGTGGAGCTCTGGAATTCATATATTTCTTTCATCTTGGTTTAGTGCTTGACATTATAAAAGCCCTATTCATATGTATATACCACACCCAATTTGTGTACCTGCTCATTATATGAATGGGGCAAGGAAGTTGCCCAGTACATGACATGAGCAGGTACACAAATTAGGTGTGTCATATATATACAGACAGACAGACAGACATACTTTATTGATTCTGAGAGAAATTAGAGAGGATATAGGAAATGGCAAGCATTTTGTCAGCTCCGGCACCTAAAAAATGAGCACTGCACCCCTGGTGGTAATGAGATGACATGTGCAATGCATGGATTTCTACATATAACCCGTAATGGATTCTTTACATGAACAGGAATGCTGAATCAACCAATATATAACTAGATTACTCACACGTAACTGAAATATTAAACGCACAACACTCCTCCCTGCTTAGCTATAATCTTCAACTCAACAGGAAGCATCTCAACTATATACACAGAGTAGTATTTAATACAGCTACTATATACAGACATCCACCGCACAGTAAATTTTAAATCGTCCCATTCAAACCTAAAGATTTCATCACTGTGGAGGATTTCTTACTCTTCTGGGATAACGACTTTCCTGACAAGGTGGATCACTCTACTTGGCAGGTGAGTTTGTGGCTGTGAAAACAATCTCAGCTTCTTGGGTCTCCTCATGGTGGTTGTAGGAGTTGATTCTGAGTCTGTAGGAGGTGGTGCTGACAGTGTTAAACATCTTTCTTCTTCCTTTTTCTTAGATTGTGCATCCTGATTTTGGGGAGGTGCATTCAGCTCACTGCAGTATTCTCTCATTAATCATTCTATTGCTCCATTTATGATCCAATCTTTCCTCTTGACTTCCTCCTCTACATTATCATCTGATGAATCCTCGGTTTTCATATTTCCAATGGCTCCAATGGATCAAAGTAGATCCGGAGAGAGAACAGGAGAAGGAAAGTGTCCAAGCTGTTAGAACAATGTTTCCCACCCACTGATCTGGACTGCACTACAGATGTCTGTGTAGAGCAGTCTGATCCAATTCCGGATTCCCTCCCCATATCCCATTTTGGACAGTATGTCCGCCATGTATGTTTGTGATATCCTGTCAAAGGCTTTCTCCTGGTCCAAGCTGACCAGGCAGGTGTCCACCCCCCCTGACTTGCACGTAGGCGATGGTGTCCCTCAGCAGCGCGAGGATGTCTGAGATCTTCTTGCCTGGTACAGCATAGGTTTGGTCCAGTGGTTCACCTGTCCCAGAGCAGACTTGGCTCTGTTGGTGATAGCCTTGGACAGGATCTTGTAGTCCACATTCAGAAGTGATATGGGCATCCTATTTTTAATGTCATCTCTCTCCCCCTTCTGCTTGTAGACAAGGGTGATGATGCCCTTCCTCATGGATTAGGACATGCTGCCTGCCAGGAGCGTAGCGTTGTACACTTCCAGCAGGTCGGGGCCCGTCCGGTTCTACAGAGCCGAATACAACTCAACCGGTAAGCTGTCACTTCTGGGAGTCTTACTCGACTCAAAGGAACGGATGGAGCCAGTCAGCTTGTCCAGAGTCAGTGGCTAGTCCAGACTCTCCTGCTTGTCATTGTCTAAGGCCTGCATGATAGACGACAGGATTCAGTGGGACGCAATGGTGTCCATGGCCTTTCTATCACACAAACTGGCTTAGAAGGACCTGCAGTTCCTCAATATGTCTGTCTGCGAGGACGCGACTGAGCCGTCCTCTTCCTTAAGGTTGTGGATCACAGAGCCCCCCCCCCGTGCACCTTCTGGAAGAAGAAACGTGAGCACATCTTGTCCTATTCCATGATTTGGATCCTTGATTGGAAGATAATCTTGGAGGATTCAGCAGCAAAGTGCTGGGCTTGCTGACCCTTCACCTCTCATAATCGCTCCCTCATATCTACACATTCTGACTGCAGAAGGAGGAGTTGCTGCAACTCTGTCTGGAGTTTCTGCAGTTCCCTCTGCCCCGCCTTGCTTTCTGGATCCCGTTGCAGATGAAAAACCTCTTGATATTCACCTTGGTGGCTCCCCAACAGTGAACCGGGGAATCAAAGAAGGCTTTCAAGTGAGGTAGTGTTCACGGGTTCAATGTCCATTTAGGAATCATATGGCAGAGGGGAAGAGGCGCTTTCTGAATCGCTCAGTCTGTGCTTCCTCCCTGACGGTAACAGTGAGAAGAAGGTATGCCTGGGTGATCGGGGTACTTAATAATGGACGTCACCTTTCTGAGGCACCGCTCATTGAAGATGTCTTGGATACTACGGAGGCTAGAATCCAAGATGGAGCTGACTAATTGTACAACTTTCTATAGATTCATTTGGTCCTGTGTGGGGCAGGCTCGATGGGCCGGTTGGTCTACTCCTGCTCCTAATTCTTATGTTCTTATGTACCCCCCACCCACCCCATGGCAGACAGTGACACAGCCCGTCAGAATGCATCTATTGTCATGGTCCGGTCCATGAGGTCGCTTTCCAGTTCACGGTCCGGTCCGTGAACCCCAAACTCCGGGTCTTCTGGCTGTCTATTGATTCAGTTGGGCTTAATCACAGGCACCTGATTCTCATATTGAGCTGCAATGTAAGTGGCCCTGGGTTGGAGTGTGGTTGCTGGTTCATCTTATTGGTATCCTGTCCTTGCCTCTGTGGGGTTCGTCAGGACACCTTTGCTGTTACCCTGAGGCTGGAATGTTCCCTTCCTTCCATCTGAAGCCCTGCCGGCTACCTGGAGCCTTGCCACACCAACAGAAGGAACTATCTATTGTTGAGCTTGGAATATGTCTCTTAGTGGCCCTGTGTTTATTGGCTGAGTATGAGTCCTGGTCCTACGTCCTGTTCCCAAGGAGGGGTCCCGGATCTGTGTTCTGGTGTTCCCATGCTCCAGTCAGAGGCTCGGTGTTCCCGTTCTCCAGTCCGAGGCTCGGTGTTCCCGTGCTCCAGTCCGAGACTCGGTGTTCCCGTTCTCTAGTCCGGGGCTCAGTGTTCCCGTGCTCCAGTCCGAGACTCGATGTTCCCGTGCACCAGTCCGAGGCTTGGTGTTCCAGTGCTCCAGTCCGGGGCTCGGTGTTCCCGTGCTCCAGCCCGAGGCTTGGTGTTCGCGTGCTCCAGTCCGAGACTCGATGTTCCCGTGCTCCAGTCCGAGGCTCGGTGTTCCCGTGCTCCAGTCCGAGGCTTGGTGTTCCAGTGCTCCAGTCCGGGGCTCGGTGTTCCCGTGCTCCAGTTCGAGACTCTGTGTTCCCGTGCTGCAGTCCGGGGCTCGGTGATCCCGTGCTCCAGTCCGGGGCTCGGTGATCCCGTGCTCCAGTCCGGGGCTCGGTGATCCCGGGCTCCAGTCCAAGGCTCGGTGTTCCCGTTCTCCAGTCCGAGACTCGGTGTTCCCGGGCTCCAGTCCGGGGCTCAGTCTTCCCGTGCTCCAGTCCAAGACTCGATGTTCCCGTGCTCCAGTCCGAGGCTCGGTGTTCCCGTGCTCCAGTCCGAGACTCTGTGTTCCCGTGCTCCAGTCCTGGGCTCGGTGTTCCCGGGCTCCAGTCCAAGGCTCGGTGTTCCAGGTCTCCAGTCCGAGACTCGATGTTCCCGTGCTCCAGTCCGAGGCTCGGTGTTCCCGTGCTCCAGTCCGAGACTCTGTGTTCCCGTGCTCCAGTCCTGGGCTCGGTGTTCCCGGGCTCCAGTCCAAGGCTCGGTGTTCCAGGTCTCCAGTCCGAGACTCGTTGTTCCCGTGCTCCAGTCCGAGACTCAGTATTCCCGTGCTCCAGTCCGGGGCTCGGTGTTCCCGGGCTCCAGTCCGGGGCTAGGTGTTCCCGGGCTCCAGTCCAAGGCTCGGTGTTCCCGTGCTCCAGTCCGAGGCTTGGTGTTCCAGTGCTCCAGTCCGGGGCTCGGTGTTCCCGTGCTCCAGTTCGAGACTCTGTGTTCCCGTGCTGCAGTCCGGGGCTCGGTGATCCCGTGCTCCAGTCCGGGGCTCGGTAATCCCGGGCTCCAGTCCAAGGCTCGGTGTTCCCGTTCTCCAGTCCAAGGCTCGGTGTTCCCGGGCTCCAGTCCAAGGCTCGGTGTTCCCGGGCTCCAGTCCGAGACTCGCTGTTACCTTGCTCCAGTCCGAGACTCGATGTTCCCGTGCTCCAGTCCGAGACTCGACGTTCCCGTGCTCCATTCCGAGGCTCGGTGTTCCCGTGCTCCAGTCCGAGACTCTGTGTTCCCGTGCTCCAGTCCTGGGCTCGGGGTTCCCGGGCTCCAGTCCAAGGCTCGGTGTTCCAGTTCTCCAGTCCGAGACTCGTTGTTCCCGTGCTCCAGTCCGAGACTCAGTGTTCCCGTGCGCCATTCCGGGGCTCGGTGTTCCCGGGCTCCAGTCCAAGGCTCGGTGTTCCCGTGCTCCAGACCGGGGCTCAGTGTTCCCGTGCTCCAGTCCGAGACTCGGCGTTCCCGTTCTCTAGTCCGGGGCTCAGTGTTCCCGTGCTCCAGTCCGAGACTCGGTGTTCCCTTGCTCCAGTCCGAGGCTCGGTGTTCCCGTGCTCCAGTCCGGGGCTCGGTGTTCCCGGGCTCCAGTCCGGGGCTCGGTGTTCCCGTGCTCCAGTCCGCGGCTCGGTGTTCCCGTGCTCCAGTCCGAGACTCGATGTTCCCGTGCTCAAGTCCGAGACTCGGTGTTCCCGTGCTCAAGTCCGAGACTCGGTGTTCCCGGGCTCCAGTCCGGGGCTCAGTGTTCCCGTGCTCCAGTCCAAGACTCGATTTTCCCGTGCTCCAGTCCGAGGCTCGGTGTTCCCGTGCTCCAGTCCGAGACTCTGTGTTCCCGTGCTCCAGTTCTGGGCTCGGTGTTCCCGGGCTCCAGTCCAAGGCTCGGTGTTCCAGGTCTCCAGTCCGAGACTCGATGTTCCCGTGCTCCAGTCCGAGGCTCGGTGTTCCCGTGCTCCAGTCCGAGACTCTGTGTTCCCGTGCTCCAGTCCTGGGCTCGGTGTTCCCGGGCTCCAGTCCAAGGCTCGGTGTTCCAGGTCTCCAGTCCGAGACTCGTTGTTCCCGTGCTCCAGTCCGAGACTCAGTATTCCCGTGCTCCAGTCCGGGGCTAGGTGTTCCCGGGCTCCAGTCCAAGGCTCGGTGTTCCCGTGCTCCAGTCCGGGGCTAGGTGTTCCCGGGCTCCAGTCCAAGGCTCGGTGTTCCCGTGCTCCAGTCCGAGGCTTGGTGTTCCAGTGCTCCAGTCCGGGGCTCGGTGTTCCCGTGCTCCAGTTCGAGACTCTGTGTTCCCGTGCTGCAGTCCGGGGCTCGGTGATCCCGTGCTCCAGTCCGGGGCTCGGTAATCCCGGGCTCCAGTCCAAGGCTCGGTGTTCCCGTTCTCCAGTCCAAGGCTCGGTGTTCCCGGGCTCCAGTCCGAGACTCGCTGTTACCTTGCTCCAGTCCGAGACTCGATGTTCCCGTGCTCCAGTCCGAGACTCGATGTTCCCGTGCTCCATTCCGAGGCTCGGTGTTCCCGTGCTCCAGTCCGAGACTCTGTGTTCCCGTGCTCCAGTCCTGGGCTCGGGGTTCCCGGGCTCCAGTCCAAGGCTCGGTGTTCCAGTTCTCCAGTCCGAGACTCGTTGTTCCCGTGCTCCAGTCCGAGACTCAGTGTTCCCGTGCGCCATTCCGGGGCTCGGTGTTCCCGGGCTCCAGTCCAAGGCTCGGTGTTCCCGTGCTCCAGACCGGGGCTCAGTGTTCCCGTGCTCCAGTCCGAGACTCGGCGTTCCCGTTCTCCAGTCCGGGGCTCAGTGTTCCCGTGCTCCAGTCCGAGACTCGGTGTTCCCTTGCTCCAGTCCGAGGCTCGGTGTTCCCGTGCTCCAGTCCGGGGCTCGGTGTTCCCGGGCTCCAGTCCGGGGCTCGGTGTTCCCGTGCTCCAGTCCGCGGCTCGGTGTTCCCGTGCTCCAGTCCGAGACTCGATGTTCCCGTGCTCAAGTCCGAGACTCGCTGTTCCCGTGCTCAAGTCCGAGACTCGATGTTCCCGTGCTCCAGTCCGAGGCTCGGTGTTGCCGTGCTCCAGTCCGAGGCTCGGTGTTCCCGTGCTCCAGTCCGAGACTCGATGTTCCCGTGCTCCAGTCCGAGGCTCGGTGTTCCCGTGCTCCAGTCCGAGACTCGGTGTTGCCGTGCTCCAGTCCCAGACTCTGTGTTCCCGTGCTCCAGTCCGAGACTCGGTGTTCCCGTTCTCCAGTCCGAGACTCGGTGTTCCCGTGCTCCAGTCCAGGGCTCGGTGTACCCGTGCTCCAGTCCGAGACTCGGTGTTCCCGTTCTCCAGTCCGAGACTCGGTGTTCCCGTGCTCCAGTCCGAGACTCGGTGTTCCCGTGCACCATTCCGAGGCTCGGTGTTCCCGTTCTCCAGTCCGCGACTCGGTGTTCCCGTTCTCCGGTCCGAGACTCGGTGTTCCCGTTCTCCAGTCCGAGGCTCGGTGTCCCCGTGCTCCAGTCCGAGACTCGGTGTTTCCGTTCTCCAGTCCGAGGCTCGGTGTTCCCGGGCTCCAGTCCGGGGCTCGGTGTTCCCGTGCTCCAGTCCGAGACTCGGTGTTCCCGTACTCCAGTCCGAGACTCGGTGTTCCCGTACTCCAGTCCGAGGCTCGAAGTTCCCGTGCTCCAGTCCGAGGCTCGGTGTTCCCGTGCTCCAGTCCGAGGCTCGGTGTTCCCGTTCTCCAGTCCGAGACTCGGTGTTCCTGTTCTCCAGTACGAGGCTCGGTGTTCCCGTGCTCCATTCCGAGACTCGGTGTTCCCGTGCTCCAGTCCAAGACTAGGTGTTCCCGTGCTCCAGTCCGGGGCTCGGTGTTCCCGTTCTCCAGTCCGAGACTCGGTGTTCCCGTGCTCCAGTCCGAGACTCGGTGTTCCCGTTCTCCAGTCCGAGACTCGGTGTTCCCGTGCTCCAGTCCGAGACTCGGTGTTCCCTTGCTTCGGTCCGAGGCTCGGTGTTCCCGTGCTTTAGTCCGAGACTCGGTGTTCCCTTTCTCCAGTCCGAGACTCGGTGTTCCCGTGCTCCAGTCCGAGGCTCGGTGTTCCCGTTCTCCTGTCCAAGGCTCGGTGTTCCCGGGCCCCGGTCCGAGACTCGCTGTTACCTTGCTCCAGTCCGAGACTCGATGTTCCCGTGCTCCAGTCCGAGACTCGATGTTCCCGTGCTCCATTCCGAGGCTCGGTGTTCCCGTGCTCCAGTCCGAGACTCTGTGTTCCCGTGCTCCAGTCCTGGGCTCGGGGTTCCCGGGCTCCAGTCCAAGGCTCGGTGTTCCAGTTCTCCAGTCCGAGACTCGTTGTTCCCGTGCTCCAGTCCGAGACTCAGTGTTCCCGTGCGCCTTTCCGGGGCTCGGTGTTCCCGGGCTCCAGTCCAAGGCTCTGTGTTCCCGTGCTCCAGACCGGGGCTCGGTGTTCCCGGGCTCCAGTCCGGGGCTCGGTGTTCCCGTGCTCCAGTCCGCGGCTCGATGTTCCCGTGCTCCAGTCCGAGGCTCGGTGTTCCCGTGCTCCAGTCCAAGACTCGATGTTCCCGTGCTCCAGTCCGAGGCTCGGTGTTCCCGTGCTCCAGTCCGAGACTCTGTGTTCCCGTGCTCCAGTCCTGGGCTCGGTGTTCCCGGGCTCCAGTCCAAGGCTCGGTGTTCCAGGTCTCCAGTCCGAGACTCGATGTTCCCGTGCTCCAGTCCGAGGCTCGGTGTTCCCGTGCTCCAGTCCGAGACTCTGTGTTCCCGTGCTCCAGTCCTGGGCTCGGTGTTCCCGGGCTCCAGTCCAAGGCTCGGTGTTCCAGGTCTCCAGTCCGAGACTCGTTGTTCCCGTGCTCCAGTCCGAGACTCAGTATTCCCGTGCTCCAGTCCGGGGCTAGGTGTTCCCGGGCTCCAGTCCAAGGCTCGGTGTTCCCGTGCTCCAGTCCGAGGCTTGGTGTTCCAGTGCTCCAGTCCGGGGCTCGGTGTTCCCGTGCTCCAGTCCGGGGCTCGGTAATCCCGGGCTCCAGTCCAAGGCTCGGTGTTCCCGTTCTCCAGTCCAAGGCTCGGTGTTCCCGGGCTCCAGTCCGAGACTCGCTGTTACCTTGCTCCAGTCCGAGACTCGATGTTCCCGTGCTCCAGTCCGAGACTCGACGTTCCCGTGCTCCATTCCGAGGCTCGGTGTTCCCGTGCTCCAGTCCGAGACTCTGTGTTCCCGTGCTCCAGTCCTGGGCTCGGGGTTCCCGGGCTCCAGTCCAAGGCTCGGTGTTCCAGTTCTCCAGTCCGAGACTCGTTGTTCCCGTGCTCCAGTCCGAGACTCAGTGTTCCCGTGCGCCATTCCGGGGCTCGGTGTTCCCGGGCTCCAGTCCAAGGCTCGGTGTTCCCGTGCTCCAGACCGGGGCTCAGTGTTCCCGTGCTCCAGTCCGAGACTCGGCGTTCCCGTTCTCTAGTCCGGGGCTCAGTGTTCCCGTGCTCCAGTCCGAGACTCGGTGTTCCCTTGCTCCAGTCCGAGGCTCGGTGTTCCCGTGCTCCAGTCCGGGGCTCGGTGTTCCCGGGCTCCAGTCCGGGGCTCGGTGTTCCCGTGCTCCAGTCCGCGGCTCGGTGTTCCCGTGCTCCAGTCCGAGACTCGATGTTCCCGTGCTCAAGTCCGAGACTCGGTGTTCCCGTGCTCAAGTCCGAGACTCGGTGTTCCCGGGCTCCAGTCCGGGGCTCAGTGTTCCCGTGCTCCAGTCCAAGACTCGATTTTCCCGTGCTCCAGTCCGAGGCTCGGTGTTCCCGTGCTCCAGTCCGAGACTCTGTGTTCCCGTGCTCCAGTTCTGGGCTCGGTGTTCCCGGGCTCCAGTCCAAGGCTCGGTGTTCCAGGTCTCCAGTCCGAGACTCGATGTTCCCGTGCTCCAGTCCGAGGCTCGGTGTTCCCGTGCTCCAGTCCGAGACTCTGTGTTCCCGTGCTCCAGTCCTGGGCTCGGTGTTCCCGGGCTCCAGTCCAAGGCTCGGTGTTCCAGGTCTCCAGTCCGAGACTCGTTGTTCCCGTGCTCCAGTCCGAGACTCAGTATTCCCGTGCTCCAGTCCGGGGCTAGGTGTTCCCGGGCTCCAGTCCAAGGCTCGGTGTTCCCGTGCTCCAGTCCGGGGCTAGGTGTTCCCGGGCTCCAGTCCAAGGCTCGGTGTTCCCGTGCTCCAGTCCGAGGCTTGGTGTTCCAGTGCTCCAGTCCGGGGCTCGGTGTTCCCGTGCTCCAGTTCGAGACTCTGTGTTCCCGTGCTGCAGTCCGGGGCTCGGTGATCCCGTGCTCCAGTCCGGGGCTCGGTAATCCCGGGCTCCAGTCCAAGGCTCGGTGTTCCCGTTCTCCAGTCCAAGGCTCGGTGTTCCCGGGCTCCAGTCCGAGACTCGCTGTTACCTTGCTCCAGTCCGAGACTCGATGTTCCCGTGCTCCAGTCCGAGACTCGATGTTCCCGTGCTCCATTCCGAGGCTCGGTGTTCCCGTGCTCCAGTCCGAGACTCTGTGTTCCCGTGCTCCAGTCCTGGGCTCGGGGTTCCCGGGCTCCAGTCCAAGGCTCGGTGTTCCAGTTCTCCAGTCCGAGACTCGTTGTTCCCGTGCTCCAGTCCGAGACTCAGTGTTCCCGTGCGCCATTCCGGGGCTCGGTGTTCCCGGGCTCCAGTCCAAGGCTCGGTGTTCCCGTGCTCCAGACCGGGGCTCAGTGTTCCCGTGCTCCAGTCCGAGACTCGGCGTTCCCGTTCTCCAGTCCGGGGCTCAGTGTTCCCGTGCTCCAGTCCGAGACTCGGTGTTCCCTTGCTCCAGTCCGAGGCTCGGTGTTCCCGTGCTCCAGTCCGGGGCTCGGGGTTCCCGGGCTCCAGTCCAAGGCTCGGTGTTCCAGTTCTCCAGTCCGAGACTCGTTGTTCCCGTGCTCCAGTCCGAGACTCAGTGTTCCCGTGCGCCATTCCGGGGCTCGGTGTTCCCGGGCTCCAGTCCAAGGCTCGGTGTTCCCGTGCTCCAGACCGGGGCTCAGTGTTCCCGTGCTCCAGTCCGAGACTCGGCGTTCCCGTTCTCCAGTCCGGGGCTCAGTGTTCCCGTGCTCCAGTCCGAGACTCGGTGTTCCCTTGCTCCAGTCCGAGGCTCGGTGTTCCCGTGCTCCAGTCCGGGGCTCGGTGTTCCCGGGCTCCAGTCCGGGGCTCGGTGTTCCCGTGCTCCAGTCCGCGGCTCGGTGTTCCCGTGCTCCAGTCCGAGACTCGATGTTCCCGTGCTCAAGTCCGAGACTCGCTGTTCCCGTGCTCAAGTCCGAGACTCGATGTTCCCGTGCTCCAGTCCGAGGCTCGGTGTTGCCGTGCTCCAGTCCGAGGCTCGGTGTTCCCGTGCTCCAGTCCGAGACTCGATGTTCCCGTGCTCCAGTCCGAGGCTCGGTGTTCCCGTGCTCCAGTCCGAGACTCGGTGTTGCCGTGCTCCAGTCCCAGACTCTGTGTTCCCGTGCTCCAGTCCGAGACTCGGTGTTCCCGTTCTCCAGTCCGAGACTCGGTGTTCCCGTGCTCCAGTCCAGGGCTCGGTGTACCCGTGCTCCAGTCCGAGACTCGGTGTTCCCGTTCTCCAGTCCGAGACTCGGTGTTCCCGTGCTCCAGTCCGAGACTCGGTGTTCCCGTGCACCATTCCGAGGCTCGGTGTTCCCGTTCTCCAGTCCGCGACTCGGTGTTCCCGTTCTCCGGTCCGAGACTCGGTGTTCCCGTTCTCCAGTCCGAGGCTCGGTGTCCCCGTGCTCCAGTCCGAGACTCGGTGTTTCCGTTCTCCAGTCCGAGGCTCGGTGTTCCCGGGCTCCAGTCCGGGGCTCGGTGTTCCCGTGCTCCAGTCCGAGACTCGGTGTTCCCGTACTCCAGTCCGAGACTCGGTGTTCCCGTACTCCAGTCCGAGGCTCGAAGTTCCCGTGCTCCAGTCCGAGGCTCGGTGTTCCCGTGCTCCAGTCCGAGGCTCGGTGTTCCCGTTCTCCAGTCCGAGACTCGGTGTTCCTGTTCTCCAGTACGAGGCTCGGTGTTCCCGTGCTCCATTCCGAGACTCGGTGTTCCCGTGCTCCAGTCCAAGACTAGGTGTTCCCGTGCTCCAGTCCGGGGCTCGGTGTTCCCGTTCTCCAGTCCGAGACTCGGTGTTCCCGTGCTCCAGTCCGAGACTCGGTGTTCCCGTTCTCCAGTCCGAGACTCGGTGTTCCCGTGCTCCAGTCCGAGACTCGGTGTTCCCTTGCTTCGGTCCGAGGCTCGGTGTTCCCGTGCTTTAGTCCGAGACTCGGTGTTCCCTTTCTCCAGTCCGAGACTCGGTGTTCCCGTGCTCCAGTCCGAGGCTCGGTGTTCCCGTTCTCCTGTCCAAGGCTCGGTGTTCCCGGGCCCCGGTCCGAGACTCGCTGTTACCTTGCTCCAGTCCGAGACTCGATGTTCCCGTGCTCCAGTCCGAGACTCGATGTTCCCGTGCTCCATTCCGAGGCTCGGTGTTCCCGTGCTCCAGTCCGAGACTCTGTGTTCCCGTGCTCCAGTCCTGGGCTCGGGGTTCCCGGGCTCCAGTCCAAGGCTCGGTGTTCCAGTTCTCCAGTCCGAGACTCGTTGTTCCCGTGCTCCAGTCCGAGACTCAGTGTTCCCGTGCGCCTTTCCGGGGCTCGGTGTTCCCGGGCTCCAGTCCAAGGCTCGGTGTTCCCGTGCTCCAGACCGGGGCTCGGTGTTCCCGGGCTCCAGTCCGGGGCTCGGTGTTCCCGTGCTCCAGTCCGCGGCTCGATGTTCCCGTGCTCCAGTCCGAGGCTCGGTGTTCCCGTGCTCCAGTCCAAGACTCGATGTTCCCGTGCTCCAGTCCGAGGCTCGGTGTTCCCGTGCTCCAGTCCGAGACTCTGTGTTCCCGTGCTCCAGTCCTGGGCTCGGTGTTCCCGGGCTCCAGTCCAAGGCTCGGTGTTCCAGGTCTCCAGTCCGAGACTCAGTATTCCCGTGCTCCAGTCCGGGGCTAGGTGTTCCCGGGCTCCAGTCCAAGGCTCGGTGTTCCCGTGCTCCAGTCCGAGGCTTGGTGTTCCAGTGCTCCAGTCCGGGGCTCGGTGTTCCCGTGCTCCAGTCCGGGGCTCGGTAATCCCGGGCTCCAGTCCAAGGCTCGGTGTTCCCGTTCTCCAGTCCAAGGCTCGGTGTTCCCGGGCTCCAGTCCGAGACTCGCTGTTACCTTGCTCCAGTCCGAGACTCGATGTTCCCGTGCTCCAGTCCGAGACTCGACGTTCCCGTGCTCCATTCCGAGGCTCGGTGTTCCCGTGCTCCAGTCCGAGACTCTGTGTTCCCGTGCTCCAGTCCTGGGCTCGGGGTTCCCGGGCTCCAGTCCAAGGCTCGGTGTTCCAGTTCTCCAGTCCGAGACTCGTTGTTCCCGTGCTCCAGTCCGAGACTCAGTGTTCCCGTGCGCCATTCCGGGGCTCGGTGTTCCCGGGCTCCAGTCCAAGGCTCGGTGTTCCCGTGCTCCAGACCGGGGCTCAGTGTTCCCGTGCTCCAGTCCGAGACTCGGCGTTCCCGTTCTCTAGTCCGGGGCTCAGTGTTCCCGTGCTCCAGTCCGAGACTCGGTGTTCCCTTGCTCCAGTCCGAGGCTCGGTGTTCCCGTGCTCCAGTCCGGGGCTCGGTGTTCCCGGGCTCCAGTCCGGGGCTCGGTGTTCCCGTGCTCCAGTCCGCGGCTCGGTGTTCCCGTGCTCCAGTCCGAGACTCGATGTTCCCGTGCTCAAGTCCGAGACTCGGTGTTCCCGTGCTCAAGTCCGAGACTCGGTGTTCCCGGGCTCCAGTCCGGGGCTCAGTGTTCCCGTGCTCCAGTCCAAGACTCGATTTTCCCGTGCTCCAGTCCGAGGCTCGGTGTTCCCGTGCTCCAGTCCGAGACTCTGTGTTCCCGTGCTCCAGTTCTGGGCTCGGTGTTCCCGGGCTCCAGTCCAAGGCTCGGTGTTCCAGGTCTCCAGTCCGAGACTCGATGTTCCCGTGCTCCAGTCCGAGGCTCGGTGTTCCCGTGCTCCAGTCCGAGACTCTGTGTTCCCGTGCTCCAGTCCTGGGCTCGGTGTTCCCGGGCTCCAGTCCAAGGCTCGGTGTTCCAGGTCTCCAGTCCGAGACTCGTTGTTCCCGTGCTCCAGTCCGAGACTCAGTATTCCCGTGCTCCAGTCCGGGGCTAGGTGTTCCCGGGCTCCAGTCCAAGGCTCGGTGTTCCCGTGCTCCAGTCCGGGGCTAGGTGTTCCCGGGCTCCAGTCCAAGGCTCGGTGTTCCCGTGCTCCAGTCCGAGGCTTGGTGTTCCAGTGCTCCAGTCCGGGGCTCGGTGTTCCCGTGCTCCAGTTCGAGACTCTGTGTTCCCGTGCTGCAGTCCGGGGCTCGGTGATCCCGTGCTCCAGTCCGGGGCTCGGTAATCCCGGGCTCCAGTCCAAGGCTCGGTGTTCCCGTTCTCCAGTCCAAGGCTCGGTGTTCCCGGGCTCCAGTCCGAGACTCGCTGTTACCTTGCTCCAGTCCGAGACTCGATGTTCCCGTGCTCCAGTCCGAGACTCGATGTTCCCGTGCTCCATTCCGAGGCTCGGTGTTCCCGTGCTCCAGTCCGAGACTCTGTGTTCCCGTGCTCCAGTCCTGGGCTCGGGGTTCCCGGGCTCCAGTCCAAGGCTCGGTGTTCCAGTTCTCCAGTCCGAGACTCGTTGTTCCCGTGCTCCAGTCCGAGACTCAGTGTTCCCGTGCGCCATTCCGGGGCTCGGTGTTCCCGGGCTCCAGTCCAAGGCTCGGTGTTCCCGTGCTCCAGACCGGGGCTCAGTGTTCCCGTGCTCCAGTCCGAGACTCGGCGTTCCCGTTCTCCAGTCCGGGGCTCAGTGTTCCCGTGCTCCAGTCCGAGACTCGGTGTTCCCTTGCTCCAGTCCGAGGCTCGGTGTTCCCGTGCTCCAGTCCGGGGCTCGGGGTTCCCGGGCTCCAGTCCAAGGCTCGGTGTTCCAGTTCTCCAGTCCGAGACTCGTTGTTCCCGTGCTCCAGTCCGAGACTCAGTGTTCCCGTGCGCCATTCCGGGGCTCGGTGTTCCCGGGCTCCAGTCCAAGGCTCGGTGTTCCCGTGCTCCAGACCGGGGCTCAGTGTTCCCGTGCTCCAGTCCGAGACTCGGCGTTCCCGTTCTCCAGTCCGGGGCTCAGTGTTCCCGTGCTCCAGTCCGAGACTCGGTGTTCCCTTGCTCCAGTCCGAGGCTCGGTGTTCCCGTGCTCCAGTCCGGGGCTCGGTGTTCCCGGGCTCCAGTCCGGGGCTCGGTGTTCCCGTGCTCCAGTCCGCGGCTCGGTGTTCCCGTGCTCCAGTCCGAGACTCGATGTTCCCGTGCTCAAGTCCGAGACTCGCTGTTCCCGTGCTCAAGTCCGAGACTCGATGTTCCCGTGCTCCAGTCCGAGGCTCGGTGTTGCCGTGCTCCAGTCCGAGGCTCGGTGTTCCCGTGCTCCAGTCCGAGACTCGATGTTCCCGTGCTCCAGTCCGAGGCTCGGTGTTCCCGTGCTCCAGTCCGAGACTCGGTGTTGCCGTGCTCCAGTCCCAGACTCTGTGTTCCCGTGCTCCAGTCCGAGACTCGGTGTTCCCGTTCTCCAGTCCGAGACTCGGTGTTCCCGTGCTCCAGTCCAGGGCTCGGTGTACCCGTGCTCCAGTCCGAGACTCGGTGTTCCCGTTCTCCAGTCCGAGACTCGGTGTTCCCGTGCTCCAGTCCGAGACTCGGTGTTCCCGTGCACCATTCCGAGGCTCGGTGTTCCCGTTCTCCAGTCCGCGACTCGGTGTTCCCGTTCTCCGGTCCGAGACTCGGTGTTCCCGTTCTCCAGTCCGAGGCTCGGTGTCCCCGTGCTCCAGTCCGAGACTCGGTGTTTCCGTTCTCCAGTCCGAGGCTCGGTGTTCCCGGGCTCCAGTCCGGGGCTCGGTGTTCCCGTGCTCCAGTCCGAGACTCGGTGTTCCCGTACTCCAGTCCGAGACTCGGTGTTCCCGTACTCCAGTCCGAGGCTCGAAGTTCCCGTGCTCCAGTCCGAGGCTCGGTGTTCCCGTGCTCCAGTCCGAGGCTCGGTGTTCCCGTTCTCCAGTCCGAGACTCGGTGTTCCTGTTCTCCAGTACGAGGCTCGGTGTTCCCGTGCTCCATTCCGAGACTCGGTGTTCCCGTGCTCCAGTCCAAGACTAGGTGTTCCCGTGCTCCAGTCCGGGGCTCGGTGTTCCCGTTCTCCAGTCCGAGACTCGGTGTTCCCGTGCTCCAGTCCGAGACTCGGTGTTCCCGTTCTCCAGTCCGAGACTCGGTGTTCCCGTGCTCCAGTCCGAGACTCGGTGTTCCCTTGCTTCGGTCCGAGGCTCGGTGTTCCCGTGCTTTAGTCCGAGACTCGGTGTTCCCTTTCTCCAGTCCGAGACTCGGTGTTCCCGTGCTCCAGTCCGAGGCTCGGTGTTCCCGTTCTCCTGTCCAAGGCTCGGTGTTCCCGGGCCCCGGTCCGAGACTCGCTGTTACCTTGCTCCAGTCCGAGACTCGATGTTCCCGTGCTCCAGTCCGAGACTCGATGTTCCCGTGCTCCATTCCGAGGCTCGGTGTTCCCGTGCTCCAGTCCGAGACTCTGTGTTCCCGTGCTCCAGTCCTGGGCTCGGGGTTCCCGGGCTCCAGTCCAAGGCTCGGTGTTCCAGTTCTCCAGTCCGAGACTCGTTGTTCCCGTGCTCCAGTCCGAGACTCAGTGTTCCCGTGCGCCTTTCCGGGGCTCGGTGTTCCCGGGCTCCAGTCCAAGGCTCGGTGTTCCCGTGCTCCAGACCGGGGCTCGGTGTTCCCGGGCTCCAGTCCGGGGCTCGGTGTTCCCGTGCTCCAGTCCGCGGCTCGATGTTCCCGTGCTCCAGTCCGAGGCTCGGTGTTCCCGTGCTCCAGTCCAAGACTCGATGTTCCCGTGCTCCAGTCCGAGGCTCGGTGTTCCCGTGCTCCAGTCCGAGACTCTGTGTTCCCGTGCTCCAGTCCTGGGCTCGGTGTTCCCGGGCTCCAGTCCAAGGCTCGGTGTTCCAGGTCTCCAGTCCGAGACTCGATGTTCCCGTGCTCCAGTCCGAGGCTCGGTGTTCCCGTGCTCCAGTCCGAGACTCTGTGTTCCCGTGCTCCAGTCCTGGGCTCGGTGTTCCCGGGCTCCAGTCCAAGGCTCGGTGTTCCAGGTCTCCAGTCCGAGACTCGTTGTTCCCGTGCTCCAGTCCGAGACTCAGTATTCCCGTGCTCCAGTCCGGGGCTAGGTGTTCCCGGGCTCCAGTCCAAGGCTCGGTGTTCCCGTGCTCCAGTCCGAGGCTTGGTGTTCCAGTGCTCCAGTCCGGGGCTCGGTGTTCCCGTGCTCCAGTCCGGGGCTCGGTAATCCCGGGCTCCAGTCCAAGGCTCGGTGTTCCCGTTCTCCAGTCCAAGGCTCGGTGTTCCCGGGCTCCAGTCCGAGACTCGCTGTTACCTTGCTCCAGTCCGAGACTCGATGTTCCCGTGCTCCAGTCCGAGACTCGACGTTCCCGTGCTCCATTCCGAGGCTCGGTGTTCCCGTGCTCCAGTCCGAGACTCTGTGTTCCCGTGCTCCAGTCCTGGGCTCGGGGTTCCCGGGCTCCAGTCCAAGGCTCGGTGTTCCAGTTCTCCAGTCCGAGACTCGTTGTTCCCGTGCTCCAGTCCGAGACTCAGTGTTCCCGTGCGCCATTCCGGGGCTCGGTGTTCCCGGGCTCCAGTCCAAGGCTCGGTGTTCCCGTGCTCCAGACCGGGGCTCAGTGTTCCCGTGCTCCAGTCCGAGACTCGGCGTTCCCGTTCTCTAGTCCGGGGCTCAGTGTTCCCGTGCTCCAGTCCGAGACTCGGTGTTCCCTTGCTCCAGTCCGAGGCTCGGTGTTCCCGTGCTCCAGTCCGGGGCTCGGTGTTCCCGGGCTCCAGTCCGGGGCTCGGTGTTCCCGTGCTCCAGTCCGCGGCTCGGTGTTCCCGTGCTCCAGTCCGAGACTCGATGTTCCCGTGCTCAAGTCCGAGACTCGGTGTTCCCGTGCTCAAGTCCGAGACTCGGTGTTCCCGGGCTCCAGTCCGGGGCTCAGTGTTCCCGTGCTCCAGTCCAAGACTCGATTTTCCCGTGCTCCAGTCCGAGGCTCGGTGTTCCCGTGCTCCAGTCCGAGACTCTGTGTTCCCGTGCTCCAGTTCTGGGCTCGGTGTTCCCGGGCTCCAGTCCAAGGCTCGGTGTTCCAGGTCTCCAGTCCGAGACTCGATGTTCCCGTGCTCCAGTCCGAGGCTCGGTGTTCCCGTGCTCCAGTCCGAGACTCTGTGTTCCCGTGCTCCAGTCCTGGGCTCGGTGTTCCCGGGCTCCAGTCCAAGGCTCGGTGTTCCAGGTCTCCAGTCCGAGACTCGTTGTTCCCGTGCTCCAGTCCGAGACTCAGTATTCCCGTGCTCCAGTCCGGGGCTAGGTGTTCCCGGGCTCCAGTCCAAGGCTCGGTGTTCCCGTGCTCCAGTCCGGGGCTAGGTGTTCCCGGGCTCCAGTCCAAGGCTCGGTGTTCCCGTGCTCCAGTCCGAGGCTTGGTGTTCCAGTGCTCCAGTCCGGGGCTCGGTGTTCCCGTGCTCCAGTTCGAGACTCTGTGTTCCCGTGCTGCAGTCCGGGGCTCGGTGATCCCGTGCTCCAGTCCGGGGCTCGGTAATCCCGGGCTCCAGTCCAAGGCTCGGTGTTCCCGTTCTCCAGTCCAAGGCTCGGTGTTCCCGGGCTCCAGTCCAAGGCTCGGTGTTCCCGGGCTCCAGTCCGAGACTCGCTGTTACCTTGCTCCAGTCCGAGACTCGATGTTCCCGTGCTCCAGTCCGAGACTCGACGTTCCCGTGCTCCATTCCGAGGCTCGGTGTTCCCGTGCTCCAGTCCGAGACTCTGTGTTCCCGTGCTCCAGTCCTGGGCTCGGGGTTCCCGGGCTCCAGTCCAAGGCTCGGTGTTCCAGTTCTCCAGTCCGAGACTCGTTGTTCCCGTGCTCCAGTCCGAGACTCAGTGTTCCCGTGCGCCATTCCGGGGCTCGGTGTTCCCGGGCTCCAGTCCAAGGCTCGGTGTTCCCGTGCTCCAGACCGGGGCTCAGTGTTCCCGTGCTCCAGTCCGAGACTCGGCGTTCCCGTTCTCTAGTCCGGGGCTCAGTGTTCCCGTGCTCCAGTCCGAGACTCGGTGTTCCCTTGCTCCAGTCCGAGGCTCGGTGTTCCCGTGCTCCAGTCCGGGGCTCGGTGTTCCCGGGCTCCAGTCCGGGGCTCGGTGTTCCCGTGCTCCAGTCCGCGGCTCGGTGTTCCCGTGCTCCAGTCCGAGACTCGATGTTCCCGTGCTCAAGTCCGAGACTCGGTGTTCCCGTGCTCAAGTCCGAGACTCGGTGTTCCCGGGCTCCAGTCCGGGGCTCAGTGTTCCCGTGCTCCAGTCCAAGACTCGATTTTCCCGTGCTCCAGTCCGAGGCTCGGTGTTCCCGTGCTCCAGTCCGAGACTCTGTGTTCCCGTGCTCCAGTTCTGGGCTCGGTGTTCCCGGGCTCCAGTCCAAGGCTCGGTGTTCCAGGTCTCCAGTCCGAGACTCGATGTTCCCGTGCTCCAGTCCGAGGCTCGGTGTTCCCGTGCTCCAGTCCGAGACTCTGTGTTCCCGTGCTCCAGTCCTGGGCTCGGTGTTCCCGGGCTCCAGTCCAAGGCTCGGTGTTCCAGGTCTCCAGTCCGAGACTCGTTGTTCCCGTGCTCCAGTCCGAGACTCAGTATTCCCGTGCTCCAGTCCGGGGCTAGGTGTTCCCGGGCTCCAGTCCAAGGCTCGGTGTTCCCGTGCTCCAGTCCGGGGCTAGGTGTTCCCGGGCTCCAGTCCAAGGCTCGGTGTTCCCGTGCTCCAGTCCGAGGCTTGGTGTTCCAGTGCTCCAGTCCGGGGCTCGGTGTTCCCGTGCTCCAGTTCGAGACTCTGTGTTCCCGTGCTGCAGTCCGGGGCTCGGTGATCCCGTGCTCCAGTCCGGGGCTCGGTAATCCCGGGCTCCAGTCCAAGGCTCGGTGTTCCCGTTCTCCAGTCCAAGGCTCGGTGTTCCCGGGCTCCAGTCCGAGACTCGCTGTTACCTTGCTCCAGTCCGAGACTCGATGTTCCCGTGCTCCAGTCCGAGACTCGATGTTCCCGTGCTCCATTCCGAGGCTCGGTGTTCCCGTGCTCCAGTCCGAGACTCTGTGTTCCCGTGCTCCAGTCCTGGGCTCGGGGTTCCCGGGCTCCAGTCCAAGGCTCGGTGTTCCAGTTCTCCAGTCCGAGACTCGTTGTTCCCGTGCTCCAGTCCGAGACTCAGTGTTCCCGTGCGCCATTCCGGGGCTCGGTGTTCCCGGGCTCCAGTCCAAGGCTCGGTGTTCCCGTGCTCCAGACCGGGGCTCAGTGTTCCCGTGCTCCAGTCCGAGACTCGGCGTTCCCGTTCTCCAGTCCGGGGCTCAGTGTTCCCGTGCTCCAGTCCGAGACTCGGTGTTCCCTTGCTCCAGTCCGAGGCTCGGTGTTCCCGTGCTCCAGTCCGGGGCTCGGGGTTCCCGGGCTCCAGTCCAAGGCTCGGTGTTCCAGTTCTCCAGTCCGAGACTCGTTGTTCCCGTGCTCCAGTCCGAGACTCAGTGTTCCCGTGCGCCATTCCGGGGCTCGGTGTTCCCGGGCTCCAGTCCAAGGCTCGGTGTTCCCGTGCTCCAGACCGGGGCTCAGTGTTCCCGTGCTCCAGTCCGAGACTCGGCGTTCCCGTTCTCCAGTCCGGGGCTCAGTGTTCCCGTGCTCCAGTCCGAGACTCGGTGTTCCCTTGCTCCAGTCCGAGGCTCGGTGTTCCCGTGCTCCAGTCCGGGGCTCGGTGTTCCCGGGCTCCAGTCCGGGGCTCGGTGTTCCCGTGCTCCAGTCCGCGGCTCGGTGTTCCCGTGCTCCAGTCCGAGACTCGATGTTCCCGTGCTCAAGTCCGAGACTCGCTGTTCCCGTGCTCAAGTCCGAGACTCGATGTTCCCGTGCTCCAGTCCGAGGCTCGGTGTTGCCGTGCTCCAGTCCGAGGCTCGGTGTTCCCGTGCTCCAGTCCGAGACTCGATGTTCCCGTGCTCCAGTCCGAGGCTCGGTGTTCCCGTGCTCCAGTCCGAGACTCGGTGTTGCCGTGCTCCAGTCCCAGACTCTGTGTTCCCGTGCTCCAGTCCGAGACTCGGTGTTCCCGTTCTCCAGTCCGAGACTCGGTGTTCCCGTGCTCCAGTCCAGGGCTCGGTGTACCCGTGCTCCAGTCCGAGACTCGGTGTTCCCGTTCTCCAGTCCGAGACTCGGTGTTCCCGTGCTCCAGTCCGAGACTCGGTGTTCCCGTGCACCATTCCGAGGCTCGGTGTTCCCGTTCTCCAGTCCGCGACTCGGTGTTCCCGTTCTCCGGTCCGAGACTCGGTGTTCCCGTTCTCCAGTCCGAGGCTCGGTGTCCCCGTGCTCCAGTCCGAGACTCGGTGTTTCCGTTCTCCAGTCCGAGGCTCGGTGTTCCCGGGCTCCAGTCCGGGGCTCGGTGTTCCCGTGCTCCAGTCCGAGACTCGGTGTTCCCGTACTCCAGTCCGAGACTCGGTGTTCCCGTACTCCAGTCCGAGGCTCGAAGTTCCCGTGCTCCAGTCCGAGGCTCGGTGTTCCCGTGCTCCAGTCCGAGGCTCGGTGTTCCCGTTCTCCAGTCCGAGACTCGGTGTTCCTGTTCTCCAGTACGAGGCTCGGTGTTCCCGTGCTCCATTCCGAGACTCGGTGTTCCCGTGCTCCAGTCCAAGACTAGGTGTTCCCGTGCTCCAGTCCGGGGCTCGGTGTTCCCGTTCTCCAGTCCGAGACTCGGTGTTCCCGTGCTCCAGTCCGAGACTCGGTGTTCCCGTTCTCCAGTCCGAGACTCGGTGTTCCCGTGCTCCAGTCCGAGACTCGGTGTTCCCTTGCTTCGGTCCGAGGCTCGGTGTTCCCGTGCTTTAGTCCGAGACTCGGTGTTCCCTTTCTCCAGTCCGAGACTCGGTGTTCCCGTGCTCCAGTCCGAGGCTCGGTGTTCCCGTTCTCCTGTCCAAGGCTCGGTGTTCCCGGGCCCCGGTCCGAGACTCGCTGTTACCTTGCTCCAGTCCGAGACTCGATGTTCCCGTGCTCCAGTCCGAGACTCGATGTTCCCGTGCTCCATTCCGAGGCTCGGTGTTCCCGTGCTCCAGTCCGAGACTCTGTGTTCCCGTGCTCCAGTCCTGGGCTCGGGGTTCCCGGGCTCCAGTCCAAGGCTCGGTGTTCCAGTTCTCCAGTCCGAGACTCGTTGTTCCCGTGCTCCAGTCCGAGACTCAGTGTTCCCGTGCGCCTTTCCGGGGCTCGGTGTTCCCGGGCTCCAGTCCAAGGCTCGGTGTTCCCGTGCTCCAGACCGGGGCTCGGTGTTCCCGGGCTCCAGTCCGGGGCTCGGTGTTCCCGTGCTCCAGTCCGCGGCTCGATGTTCCCGTGCTCCAGTCCGAGGCTCGGTGTTCCCGTGCTCCAGTCCAAGACTCGATGTTCCCGTGCTCCAGTCCGAGGCTCGGTGTTCCCGTGCTCCAGTCCGAGACTCTGTGTTCCCGTGCTCCAGTCCTGGGCTCGGTGTTCCCGGGCTCCAGTCCAAGGCTCGGTGTTCCAGGTCTCCAGTCCGAGACTCGATGTTCCCGTGCTCCAGTCCGAGGCTCGGTGTTCCCGTGCTCCAGTCCGAGACTCTGTGTTCCCGTGCTCCAGTCCTGGGCTCGGTGTTCCCGGGCTCCAGTCCAAGGCTCGGTGTTCCAGGTCTCCAGTCCGAGACTCGTTGTTCCCGTGCTCCAGTCCGAGACTCAGTATTCCCGTGCTCCAGTCCGGGGCTAGGTGTTCCCGGGCTCCAGTCCAAGGCTCGGTGTTCCCGTGCTCCAGTCCGAGGCTTGGTGTTCCAGTGCTCCAGTCCGGGGCTCGGTGTTCCCGTGCTCCAGTCCGGGGCTCGGTAATCCCGGGCTCCAGTCCAAGGCTCGGTGTTCCCGTTCTCCAGTCCAAGGCTCGGTGTTCCCGGGCTCCAGTCCGAGACTCGCTGTTACCTTGCTCCAGTCCGAGACTCGATGTTCCCGTGCTCCAGTCCGAGACTCGACGTTCCCGTGCTCCATTCCGAGGCTCGGTGTTCCCGTGCTCCAGTCCGAGACTCTGTGTTCCCGTGCTCCAGTCCTGGGCTCGGGGTTCCCGGGCTCCAGTCCAAGGCTCGGTGTTCCAGTTCTCCAGTCCGAGACTCGTTGTTCCCGTGCTCCAGTCCGAGACTCAGTGTTCCCGTGCGCCATTCCGGGGCTCGGTGTTCCCGGGCTCCAGTCCAAGGCTCGGTGTTCCCGTGCTCCAGACCGGGGCTCAGTGTTCCCGTGCTCCAGTCCGAGACTCGGCGTTCCCGTTCTCTAGTCCGGGGCTCAGTGTTCCCGTGCTCCAGTCCGAGACTCGGTGTTCCCTTGCTCCAGTCCGAGGCTCGGTGTTCCCGTGCTCCAGTCCGGGGCTCGGTGTTCCCGGGCTCCAGTCCGGGGCTCGGTGTTCCCGTGCTCCAGTCCGCGGCTCGGTGTTCCCGTGCTCCAGTCCGAGACTCGATGTTCCCGTGCTCAAGTCCGAGACTCGGTGTTCCCGTGCTCAAGTCCGAGACTCGGTGTTCCCGGGCTCCAGTCCGGGGCTCAGTGTTCCCGTGCTCCAGTCCAAGACTCGATTTTCCCGTGCTCCAGTCCGAGGCTCGGTGTTCCCGTGCTCCAGTCCGAGACTCTGTGTTCCCGTGCTCCAGTTCTGGGCTCGGTGTTCCCGGGCTCCAGTCCAAGGCTCGGTGTTCCAGGTCTCCAGTCCGAGACTCGATGTTCCCGTGCTCCAGTCCGAGGCTCGGTGTTCCCGTGCTCCAGTCCGAGACTCTGTGTTCCCGTGCTCCAGTCCTGGGCTCGGTGTTCCCGGGCTCCAGTCCAAGGCTCGGTGTTCCAGGTCTCCAGTCCGAGACTCGTTGTTCCCGTGCTCCAGTCCGAGACTCAGTATTCCCGTGCTCCAGTCCGGGGCTAGGTGTTCCCGGGCTCCAGTCCAAGGCTCGGTGTTCCCGTGCTCCAGTCCGGGGCTAGGTGTTCCCGGGCTCCAGTCCAAGGCTCGGTGTTCCCGTGCTCCAGTCCGAGGCTTGGTGTTCCAGTGCTCCAGTCCGGGGCTCGGTGTTCCCGTGCTCCAGTTCGAGACTCTGTGTTCCCGTGCTGCAGTCCGGGGCTCGGTGATCCCGTGCTCCAGTCCGGGGCTCGGTAATCCCGGGCTCCAGTCCAAGGCTCGGTGTTCCCGTTCTCCAGTCCAAGGCTCGGTGTTCCCGGGCTCCAGTCCGAGACTCGCTGTTACCTTGCTCCAGTCCGAGACTCGATGTTCCCGTGCTCCAGTCCGAGACTCGATGTTCCCGTGCTCCATTCCGAGGCTCGGTGTTCCCGTGCTCCAGTCCGAGACTCTGTGTTCCCGTGCTCCAGTCCTGGGCTCGGGGTTCCCGGGCTCCAGTCCAAGGCTCGGTGTTCCAGTTCTCCAGTCCGAGACTCGTTGTTCCCGTGCTCCAGTCCGAGACTCAGTGTTCCCGTGCGCCATTCCGGGGCTCGGTGTTCCCGGGCTCCAGTCCAAGGCTCGGTGTTCCCGTGCTCCAGACCGGGGCTCAGTGTTCCCGTGCTCCAGTCCGAGACTCGGCGTTCCCGTTCTCCAGTCCGGGGCTCAGTGTTCCCGTGCTCCAGTCCGAGACTCGGTGTTCCCTTGCTCCAGTCCGAGGCTCGGTGTTCCCGTGCTCCAGTCCGGGGCTCGGTGTTCCCGGGCTCCAGTCCGGGGCTCGGTGTTCCCGTGCTCCAGTCCGCGGCTCGGTGTTCCCGTGCTCCAGTCCGAGACTCGATGTTCCCGTGCTCAAGTCCGAGACTCGCTGTTCCCGTGCTCAAGTCCGAGACTCGATGTTCCCGTGCTCCAGTCCGAGGCTCGGTGTTGCCGTGCTCCAGTCCGAGGCTCGGTGTTCCCGTGCTCCAGTCCGAGACTCGATGTTCCCGTGCTCCAGTCCGAGGCTCGGTGTTCCCGTGCTCCAGTCCGAGACTCGGTGTTGCCGTGCTCCAGTCCCAGACTCTGTGTTCCCGTGCTCCAGTCCGAGACTCGGTGTTACCGTTCTCTAGTCCGAGACTTGGTGTTCCCGTACTCCAGTCCGAGGCTCGGTGTTCCCGGGCTCCAGTCCGAGACTCGGTGTTCCCATGCTCCAGTCCGGGGCTCGGTGTTCCCGTTCTCCAGTCCGAGACTCGGTGTTCCCGTGCTCCAGTCCAGGGCTCGGTGTACCCGTGCTCCAGTCCGAGACTCGGTGTTCCCGTTCTCCAGTCCGAGACTCGGTGTTCCCGTGCTCCAGTCCGAGACTCGGTGTTCCCGTGCACCATTCCGAGGCTCGGTGTTCCCGTTCTCCAGTCCGCGACTCGGTGTTCCCGTTCTCCGGTCCGAGACTCGGTGTTCCCGTTCTCCAGTCCGAGGCTCGGTGTCCCCGTGCTCCAGTCCGAGACTCGGTGTTTCCGTTCTCCAGTCCGAGGCTCGGTGTTCCCGGGCTCCAGTCCGGGGCTCGGTGTTCCCGTGCTCCAGTCCGAGACTAGGTGTTCCCGTACTCCAGTCCGAGACTCGGTGTTCCCGTACTCCAGTCCGAGGCTCGAAGTTCCCGTGCTCCAGTCCGAGGCTCGGTGTTCCCGTGCTCCAGTCCGAGGCTCGGTGTTCCCGTTCTCCAGTCCGAGACTCGGTGTTCCTGTTCTCCAGTACGAGGCTCGGTGTTCCCGTGCTCCATTCCGAGACTCGGTGTTCCCGTTCTCCAGTCCGAGACTCGGTGTTCCCGTGCTCCAGTCCGAGACTCGGTGTTCCCGTTCTCCAGTCCGAGACTCGGTGTTCCCGTGCTCCAGTCCGAGACTCGGTGTTCCCTTGCTTCGGTCCGAGGCTCGGTGTTCCCGTGCTTTAGTCCGAGACTCGGTGTTCCCTTTCTCCAGTCCGAGACTCGGTGTTCCCGTGCTCCAGTCCGAGGCTCGGTGTTCCCGTTCTCCTGTCCAAGGCTCGGTGTTCCCGGGCCCCGGTCCGAGACTCGCTGTTACCTTGCTCCAGTCCGAGACTCGATGTTCCCGTGCTCCAGTCCGAGACTCGATGTTCCCGTGCTCCATTCCGAGGCTCGGTGTTCCCGTGCTCCAGTCCGAGACTCTGTGTTCCCGTGCTCCAGTCCTGGGCTCGGGGTTCCCGGGCTCCAGTCCAAGGCTCGGTGTTCCAGTTCTCCAGTCCGAGACTCGTTGTTCCCGTGCTCCAGTCCGAGACTCAGTGTTCCCGTGCGCCTTTCCGGGGCTCGGTGTTCCCGGGCTCCAGTCCAAGGCTCGGTGTTCCCGTGCTCCAGACCGGGGCTCGGTGTTCCCGGGCTCCAGTCCGGGGCTCGGTGTTCCCGTGCTCCAGTCCGCGGCTCGATGTTCCCGTGCTCCAGTCCGAGGCTCGGTGTTCCCGTGCTCCAGTCCAAGACTCGATGTTCCCGTGCTCCAGTCCGAGGCTCGGTGTTCCCGTGCTCCAGTCCGAGACTCTGTGTTCCCGTGCTCCAGTCCTGGGCTCGGTGTTCCCGGGCTCCAGTCCAAGGCTCGGTGTTCCAGGTCTCCAGTCCGAGGCTCGGTGTTCCCGTGCTTTAGTCCGAGACTCGGTGTTCCCTTTCTCCAGTCCGAGACTCGGTGTTCCCGTGCTCCAGTCCGAGGCTCGGTGTTCCCGTTCTCCTGTCCAAGGCTCGGTGTTCCCGGGCCCCGGTCCGAGACTCGCTGTTACCTTGCTCCAGTCCGAGACTCGATGTTCCCGTGCTCCAGTCCGAGACTCGATGTTCCCGTGCTCCATTCCGAGGCTCGGTGTTCCCGTGCTCCAGTCCGAGACTCTGTGTTCCCGTGCTCCAGTCCTGGGCTCGGGGTTCCCGGGCTCCAGTCCAAGGCTCGGTGTTCCAGTTCTCCAGTCCGAGACTCGTTGTTCCCGTGCTCCAGTCCGAGACTCAGTGTTCCCGTGCGCCTTTCCGGGGCTCGGTGTTCCCGGGCTCCAGTCCAAGGCTCGGTGTTCCCGTGCTCCAGACCGGGGCTCGGTGTTCCCGGGCTCCAGTCCGGGGCTCGGTGTTCCCGTGCTCCAGTCCGCGGCTCGATGTTCCCGTGCTCCAGTCCGAGGCTCGGTGTTCCCGTGCTCCAGTCCAAGACTCGATGTTCCCGTGCTCCAGTCCGAGGCTCGGTGTTCCCGTGCTCCAGTCCGAGACTCTGTGTTCCCGTGCTCCAGTCCTGGGCTCGGTGTTCCCGGGCTCCAGTCCAAGGCTCGGTGTTCCAGGTCTCCAGTCCGAGACTCGATGTTCCCGTGCTCCAGTCCGAGGCTCGGTGTTCCCGTGCTCCAGTCCGAGACTCTGTGTTCCCGTGCTCCAGTCCTGGGCTCGGTGTTCCCGGGCTCCAGTCCAAGGCTCGGTGTTCCAGGTCTCCAGTCCGAGACTCGTTGTTCCCGTGCTCCAGTCCGAGACTCAGTATTCCCGTGCTCCAGTCCGGGGCTAGGTGTTCCCGGGCTCCAGTCCAAGGCTCGGTGTTCCCGTGCTCCAGTCCGAGGCTTGGTGTTCCAGTGCTCCAGTCCGGGGCTCGGTGTTCCCGTGCTCCAGTCCGGGGCTCGGTAATCCCGGGCTCCAGTCCAAGGCTCGGTGTTCCCGTTCTCCAGTCCAAGGCTCGGTGTTCCCGGGCTCCAGTCCGAGACTCGCTGTTACCTTGCTCCAGTCCGAGACTCGATGTTCCCGTGCTCCAGTCCGAGACTCGACGTTCCCGTGCTCCATTCCGAGGCTCGGTGTTCCCGTGCTCCAGTCCGAGACTCTGTGTTCCCGTGCTCCAGTCCTGGGCTCGGGGTTCCCGGGCTCCAGTCCAAGGCTCGGTGTTCCAGTTCTCCAGTCCGAGACTCGTTGTTCCCGTGCTCCAGTCCGAGACTCAGTGTTCCCGTGCGCCATTCCGGGGCTCGGTGTTCCCGGGCTCCAGTCCAAGGCTCGGTGTTCCCGTGCTCCAGACCGGGGCTCAGTGTTCCCGTGCTCCAGTCCGAGACTCGGCGTTCCCGTTCTCTAGTCCGGGGCTCAGTGTTCCCGTGCTCCAGTCCGAGACTCGGTGTTCCCTTGCTCCAGTCCGAGGCTCGGTGTTCCCGTGCTCCAGTCCGGGGCTCGGTGTTCCCGGGCTCCAGTCCGGGGCTCGGTGTTCCCGTGCTCCAGTCCGCGGCTCGGTGTTCCCGTGCTCCAGTCCGAGACTCGATGTTCCCGTGCTCAAGTCCGAGACTCGGTGTTCCCGTGCTCAAGTCCGAGACTCGGTGTTCCCGGGCTCCAGTCCGGGGCTCAGTGTTCCCGTGCTCCAGTCCAAGACTCGATTTTCCCGTGCTCCAGTCCGAGGCTCGGTGTTCCCGTGCTCCAGTCCGAGACTCTGTGTTCCCGTGCTCCAGTTCTGGGCTCGGTGTTCCCGGGCTCCAGTCCAAGGCTCGGTGTTCCAGGTCTCCAGTCCGAGACTCGATGTTCCCGAGCTCCAGTCCGAGGCTCGGTGTTCCCGTGCTCCAGTCCGAGACTCTGTGTTCCCGTGCTCCAGTCCTGGGCTCGGTGTTCCCGGGCTCCAGTCCAAGGCTCGGTGTTCCAGGTCTCCAGTCCGAGACTCGTTGTTCCCGTGCTCCAGTCCGAGACTCAGTATTCCCGTGCTCCAGTCCGGGGCTAGGTGTTCCCGGGCTCCAGTCCAAGGCTCGGTGTTCCCGTGCTCCAGTCCGGGGCTAGGTGTTCCCGGGCTCCAGTCCAAGGCTCGGTGTTCCCGTGCTCCAGTCCGAGGCTTGGTGTTCCAGTGCTCCAGTCCGGGGCTCGGTGTTCCCGTGCTCCAGTTCGAGACTCTGTGTTCCCGTGCTGCAGTCCGGGGCTCGGTGATCCCGTGCTCCAGTCCGGGGCTCGGTAATCCCGGGCTCCAGTCCAAGGCTCGGTGTTCCCGTTCTCCAGTCCAAGGCTCGGTGTTCCCGGGCTCCAGTCCGAGACTCGCTGTTACCTTGCTCCAGTCCGAGACTCGATGTTCCCGTGCTCCAGTCCGAGACTCGATGTTCCCGTGCTCCATTCCGAGGCTCGGTGTTCCCGTGCTCCAGTCCGAGACTCTGTGTTCCCGTGCTCCAGTCCTGGGCTCGGGGTTCCCGGGCTCCAGTCCAAGGCTCGGTGTTCCAGTTCTCCAGTCCGAGACTCGTTGTTCCCGTGCTCCAGTCCGAGACTCAGTGTTCCCGTGCGCCATTCCGGGGCTCGGTGTTCCCGGGCTCCAGTCCAAGGCTCGGTGTTCCCGTGCTCCAGACCGGGGCTCAGTGTTCCCGTGCTCCAGTCCGAGACTCGGCGTTCCCGTTCTCCAGTCCGGGGCTCAGTGTTCCCGTGCTCCAGTCCGAGACTCGGTGTTCCCTTGCTCCAGTCCGAGGCTCGGTGTTCCCGTGCTCCAGTCCGGGGCTCGGTGTTCCCGGGCTCCAGTCCGGGGCTCGGTGTTCCCGTGCTCCAGTCCGCGGCTCGGTGTTCCCGTGCTCCAGTCCGAGACTCGATGTTCCCGTGCTCAAGTCCGAGACTCGCTGTTCCCGTGCTCAAGTCCGAGACTCGATGTTCCCGTGCTCCAGTCCGAGGCTCGGTGTTGCCGTGCTCCAGTCCGAGGCTCGGTGTTCCCGTGCTCCAGTCCGAGACTCGATGTTCCCGTGCTCCAGTCCGAGGCTCGGTGTTCCCGTGCTCCAGTCCGAGACTCGGTGTTGCCGTGCTCCAGTCCCAGACTCTGTGTTCCCGTGCTCCAGTCCGAGACTCGGTGTTACCGTTCTCTAGTCCGAGACTTGGTGTTCCCGTACTCCAGTCCGAGGCTCGGTGTTCCCGGGCTCCAGTCCGAGACTCGGTGTTCCCATGCTCCAGTCCGGGGCTCGGTGTTCCCGTTCTCCAGTCCGAGACTCGGTGTTCCCGTGCTCCAGTCCAGGGCTCGGTGTACCCGTGCTCCAGTCCGAGACTCGGTGTTCCCGTTCTCCAGTCCGAGACTCGGTGTTCCCGTGCTCCAGTCCGAGACTCGGTGTTCCCGTGCACCATTCCGAGGCTCGGTGTTCCCGTTCTCCAGTCCGCGACTCGGTGTTCCCGTTCTCCGGTCCGAAACTCGGTGTTCCCGTTCTCCAGTCCGAGGCTCGGTGTCCCCGTGCTCCAGTCCGAGACTCGGTGTTTCCGTTCTCCAGTCCGAGGCTCGGTGTTCCCGGGCTCCAGTCCGGGGCTCGGTGTTCCCGTGCTCCAGTCCGAGACTAGGTGTTCCCGTACTCCAGTCCGAGACTCGGTGTTCCCGTACTCCAGTCCGAGGCTCGAAGTTCCCGTGCTCCAGTCCGAGGCTCGGTGTTCCCGTGCTCCAGTCCGAGGCTCGGTGTTCCCGTTCTCCAGTCCGAGACTCGGTGTTCCTGTTCTCCAGTACGAGGCTCGGTGTTCCCGTGCTCCATTCCGAGACTCGGTGTTCCCGTTCTCCAGTCCGAGACTCGGTGTTCCCGTGCTCCAGTCCGAGACTCGGTGTTCCCGTTCTCCAGTCCGAGACTCGGTGTTCCCGTGCTCCAGTCCGAGACTCGGTGTTCCCTTGCTTCGGTCCGAGGCTCGGTGTTCCCGTGCTTTAGTCCGAGACTCGGTGTTCCCTTTCTCCAGTCCGAGACTCGGTGTTCCCGTGCTCCAGTCCGAGGCTCGGTGTTCCCGTTCTCCTGTCCAAGGCTCGGTGTTCCCGGGCCCCGGTCCGAGACTCGCTGTTACCTTGCTCCAGTCCGAGACTCGATGTTCCCGTGCTCCAGTCCGAGACTCGATGTTCCCGTGCTCCATTCCGAGGCTCGGTGTTCCCGTGCTCCAGTCCGAGACTCTGTGTTCCCGTGCTCCAGTCCTGGGCTCGGGGTTCCCGGGCTCCAGTCCAAGGCTCGGTGTTCCAGTTCTCCAGTCCGAGACTCGTTGTTCCCGTGCTCCAGTCCGAGACTCAGTGTTCCCGTGCGCCTTTCCGGGGCTCGGTGTTCCCGGGCTCCAGTCCAAGGCTCGGTGTTCCCGTGCTCCAGACCGGGGCTCGGTGTTCCCGGGCTCCAGTCCGGGGCTCGGTGTTCCCGTGCTCCAGTCCGCGGCTCGATGTTCCCGTGCTCCAGTCCGAGGCTCGGTGTTCCCGTGCTCCAGTCCAAGACTCGATGTTCCCGTGCTCCAGTCCGAGGCTCGGTGTCCCCGTGCTCCAGTCCGAGACTCGGTGTTTCCGTTCTCCAGTCCGAGGCTCGGTGTTCCCGGGCTCCAGTCCGGGGCTCGGTGTTCCCGTGCTCCAGTCCGAGACTAGGTGTTCCCGTACTCCAGTCCGAGACTCGGTGTTCCCGTACTCCAGTCCGAGGCTCGAAGTTCCCGTGCTCCAGTCCGAGGCTCGGTGTTCCCGTGCTCCAGTCCGAGGCTCGGTGTTCCCGTTCTCCAGTCCGAGACTCGGTGTTCCTGTTCTCCAGTACGAGGCTCGGTGTTCCCGTGCTCCATTCCGAGACTCGGTGTTCCCGTTCTCCAGTCCGAGACTCGGTGTTCCCGTGCTCCAGTCCGAGACTCGGTGTTCCCGTTCTCCAGTCCGAGACTCGGTGTTCCCGTGCTCCAGTCCGAGACTCGGTGTTCCCTTGCTTCGGTCCGAGGCTCGGTGTTCCCGTGCTTTAGTCCGAGACTCGGTGTTCCCTTTCTCCAGTCCGAGACTCGGTGTTCCCGTGCTCCAGTCCGAGGCTCGGTGTTCCCGTTCTCCTGTCCAAGGCTCGGTGTTCCCGGGCCCCGGTCCGAGACTCGCTGTTACCTTGCTCCAGTCCGAGACTCGATGTTCCCGTGCTCCAGTCCGAGACTCGATGTTCCCGTGCTCCATTCCGAGGCTCGGTGTTCCCGTGCTCCAGTCCGAGACTCTGTGTTCCCGTGCTCCAGTCCTGGGCTCGGGGTTCCCGGGCTCCAGTCCAAGGCTCGGTGTTCCAGTTCTCCAGTCCGAGACTCGTTGTTCCCGTGCTCCAGTCCGAGACTCAGTGTTCCCGTGCGCCTTTCCGGGGCTCGGTGTTCCCGGGCTCCAGTCCAAGGCTCGGTGTTCCCGTGCTCCAGACCGGGGCTCGGTGTTCCCGGGCTCCAGTCCGGGGCTCGGTGTTCCCGTGCTCCAGTCCGCGGCTCGATGTTCCCGTGCTCCAGTCCGAGGCTCGGTGTTCCCGTGCTCCAGTCCAAGACTCGATGTTCCCGTGCTCCAGTCCGAGGCTCGGTGTTCCCGTGCTCCAGTCCGAGACTCTGTGTTCCCGTGCTCCAGTCCTGGGCTCGGTGTTCCCGGGCTCCAGTCCAAGGCTCGGTGTTCCAGGTCTCCAGTCCGAGACTCGATGTTCCCGTGCTCCAGTCCGAGGCTCGGTGTTCCCGTGCTCCAGTCCGAGACTCTGTGTTCCCGTGCTCCAGTCCTGGGCTCGGTGTTCCCGGGCTCCAGTCCAAAGCTCGGTGTTCCAGGTCTCCAGTCCGAGACTCGTTGTTCCCGTGCTCCAGTCCGAGACTCAGTATTCCCGTGCTCCAGTCCGGGGCTAGGTGTTCCCGGGCTCCAGTCCAAGGCTCGGTGTTCCCGTGCTCCAGTCCGAGGCTTGGTGTTCCAGTGCTCCAGTCCGGGGCTCGGTGTTCCCGTGCTCCAGTCCGGGGCTCGGTAATCCCGGGCTCCAGTCCAAGGCTCGGTGTTCCCGTTCTCCAGTCCAAGGCTCGGTGTTCCCGGGCTCCAGTCCGAGACTCGCTGTTACCTTGCTCCAGTCCGAGACTCGATGTTCCAGTGCTCCAGTCCGGGGCTCGGTGTTCCCGGGCTCCAGTCCGGGGCTCAGTGTTCCCGTGCTCCAGTCCGAGGCTCGGTGTTCCAGTGCTCCAGTCCGGGGCTCGGTGATCCTGTGCTCCAGTCCGGGGCTCGGTGATCCCGGGCTCCAGTCCAAGGCTCGGTGTTCCCGTTCTCCAGTGCGAGACTCGATGTTCCCTTGCTCCAGTCCGAGGCTCGGTGTTCCCGTGCTCCAGTCCGAGGCTCGGTGTTCCCGTGCTCCAGTCCGAGACTCGGTGTTCCCGGGCTCCAGTCCGAGACTCGGTGTTCCCGTTCTCCATTACGAGGCTCGGTGTTCCCGTGCTCCATTCCGAGACTCGGTGTTCCCGTGCTCCAGTCCGGGGCTCGGTGTTCCCGTTCTCCAGTCCAAGACTCGGTGTTCCCGTGCTCCAGTCCGAGACTCGGTGTTCCCTTGCTCCGGTCCGAGGCTCGGTGTTCCCGTGCTCCATTCCGCGGCTCGGTGTTCCCGTGCTCAAGTCCGAGACTCGGTGTTCCCGTGCTCAAATCCGAGACTCGATGTTCCCGTGCTCCAGTCCGAGGCTCGGTGTTCACGTGCTCCAGTCCGAGACTCGGTGTTCCCGTTCTTTAGTCCGGGGCTCAGTGTTCCCGTGCTCCAGTCCGAGACTCGATGTTCCCGTGCTCCAGTGCGAGACTCGGTGTTCCCGGGCTCCAGTCCGAGGCTCGGTGTTCCAGTGCTCCTGTCCGGGGCTCGGTGTTCCCGTGCTCCAGTTCAAGACTCTGTGTTCCCGGGCTCCAGTCCGGGGCTCGGTGATCCCGGGCTCCAGTCCAAGACTCTGTGTTCCCGTGCTCCAGTCCGGGGCTCGGTGATCCCGGGCTCCAGTCCAAGTCTCGGTGTTCCCGTTCTCCAGTGCGAGACTCGGTGTTCCCGGGCTCCAGTCCGGGGCTCAGTGTTCCCGTGCTCCAGTCCGAGGCTCGGTGTTCACGTGCTCCAGTCCGAGACTCGGTGTTCCCGTTCTTTAGTCCGGGGCTCAGTGTTCCCGTGCTCCAGTCCGAGACTCGGTGTTCCCGGGCTCCAGTCAGCGGCTCGCTGTTCCCGTGCTCCAGTCCGAGGCTCGGTGTTCCCGTTCTCCAGTCCGAGACTCGGTGTTCCCGTGCACCAGTCCGGGGCTCGGTGTTCCCGTTCTCCAGTCCGAGACTCGGTGTTCCCGTGCTCCAGTCCGAGACTCGGTGTTCCCGTGCTCCAGTCCGAGACTCGGTGTTCCCGTGCTCCGGTCCGAGGCTCGGTGTTCCCGTGCTTTAGTCCGAGACTCGGTGTTCCCTTTCTCCAGTCCGAGACTCGGTGTTCCCGTGCTCCAGTCCGAGGCTCGGTGTTCCCGTTCTCCTGTCCAAGGCTCGGTGTTCCCGGGCCCCGGTCCGAGACTCGCTGTTACCTTGCTCCAGTCCGAGACTCGATGTTCCCGTGCTCCAGTCCGAGACTCGATGTTCCCGTGCTCCATTCCGAGGCTCGGTGTTCCCGTGCTCCAGTCCGAGACTCTGTGTTCCCGTGCTCCAGTCCTGGGCTCGGGGTTCCCGGGCTCCAGTCCAAGGCTCGGTGTTCCAGTTCTCCAGTCCGAGACTCGTTGTTCCCGTGCTCCAGTCCGAGACTCAGTGTTCCCGTGCGCCTTTCCGGGGCTCGGTGTTCCCGGGCTCCAGTCCAAGGCTCGGTGTTCCCGTGCTCCAGACCGGGGCTCGGTGTTCCCGGGCTCCAGTCCGGGGCTCGGTGTTCCCGTGCTCCAGTCCGCGGCTCGATGTTCCCGTGCTCCAGTCCGAGGCTCGGTGTTCCCGTGCTCCAGTCCAAGACTCGATGTTCCCGTGCTCCAGTCCGAGGCTCGGTGTTCCCGTGCTCCAGTCCGAGACTCTGTGTTCCCGTGCTCCAGTCCTGGGCTCGGTGTTCCCGGGCTCCAGTCCAAGGCTCGGTGTTCCAGGTCTCCAGTCCGAGACTCGATGTTCCCGTGCTCCAGTCCGAGGCTCGGTGTTCCCGTGCTCCAGTCCGAGACTCTGTGTTCCCGTGCTCCAGTCCTGGGCTCGGTGTTCCCGGGCTCCAGTCCAAGGCTCGGTGTTCCAGGTCTCCAGTCCGAGACTCGTTGTTCCCGTGCTCCAGTCCGAGACTCAGTATTCCCGTGCTCCAGTCCGGGGCTAGGTGTTCCCGGGCTCCAGTCCAAGGCTCGGTGTTCCCGTGCTCCAGTCCGAGGCTTGGTGTTCCAGTGCTCCAGTCCGGGGCTCGGTGTTCCCGTGCTCCAGTCCGGGGCTCGGTAATCCCGGGCTCCAGTCCAAGGCTCGGTGTTCCCGTTCTCCAGTCCAAGGCTCGGTGTTCCCGGGCTCCAGTCCGAGACTCGCTGTTACCTTGCTCCAGTCCGAGACTCGATGTTCCCGTGCTCCAGTCCGAGACTCGACGTTCCCGTGCTCCATTCCGAGGCTCGGTGTTCCCGTGCTCCAGTCCGAGACTCTGTGTTCCCGTGCTCCAGTCCTGGGCTCGGGGTTCCCGGGCTCCAGTCCAAGGCTCGGTGTTCCAGTTCTCCAGTCCGAGACTCGTTGTTCCCGTGCTCCAGTCCGAGACTCAGTGTTCCCGTGCGCCATTCCGGGGCTCGGTGTTCCCGGGCTCCAGTCCAAGGCTCGGTGTTCCCGTGCTCCAGACCGGGGCTCAGTGTTCCCGTGCTCCAGTCCGAGACTCGGCGTTCCCGTTCTCTAGTCCGGGGCTCAGTGTTCCCGTGCTCCAGTCCGAGACTCGGTGTTCCCTTGCTCCAGTCCGAGGCTCGGTGTTCCCGTGCTCCAGTCCGGGGCTCGGTGTTCCCGGGCTCCAGTCCGGGGCTCGGTGTTCCCGTGCTCCAGTCCGCGGCTCGGTGTTCCCGTGCTCCAGTCCGAGACTCGATGTTCCCGTGCTCAAGTCCGAGACTCGGTGTTCCCGTGCTCAAGTCCGAGACTCGGTGTTCCCGGGCTCCAGTCCGGGGCTCAGTGTTCCCGTGCTCCAGTCCAAGACTCGATTTTCCCGTGCTCCAGTCCGAGGCTCGGTGTTCCCGTGCTCCAGTCCGAGACTCTGTGTTCCCGTGCTCCAGTTCTGGGCTCGGTGTTCCCGGGCTCCAGTCCAAGGCTCGGTGTTCCAGGTCTCCAGTCCGAGACTCGATGTTCCCGTGCTCCAGTCCGAGGCTCGGTGTTCCCGTGCTCCAGTCCGAGACTCTGTGTTCCCGTGCTCCAGTCCTGGGCTCGGTGTTCCCGGGCTCCAGTCCAAGGCTCGGTGTTCCAGGTCTCCAGTCCGAGACTCGTTGTTCCCGTGCTCCAGTCCGAGACTCAGTATTCCCGTGCTCCAGTCCGGGGCTAGGTGTTCCCGGGCTCCAGTCCAAGGCTCGGTGTTCCCGTGCTCCAGTCCGGGGCTAGGTGTTCCCGGGCTCCAGTCCAAGGCTCGGTGTTCCCGTGCTCCAGTCCGAGGCTTGGTGTTCCAGTGCTCCAGTCCGGGGCTCGGTGTTCCCGTGCTCCAGTTCGAGACTCTGTGTTCCCGTGCTGCAGTCCGGGGCTCGGTGATCCCGTGCTCCAGTCCGGGGCTCGGTAATCCCGGGCTCCAGTCCAAGGCTCGGTGTTCCCGTTCTCCAGTCCAAGGCTCGGTGTTCCCGGGCTCCAGTCCGAGACTCGCTGTTACCTTGCTCCAGTCCGAGACTCGATGTTCCCGTGCTCCAGTCCGAGACTCGATGTTCCCGTGCTCCATTCCGAGGCTCGGTGTTCCCGTGCTCCAGTCCGAGACTCTGTGTTCCCGTGCTCCAGTCCTGGGCTCGGGGTTCCCGGGCTCCAGTCCAAGGCTCGGTGTTCCAGTTCTCCAGTCCGAGACTCGTTGTTCCCGTGCTCCAGTCCGAGACTCAGTGTTCCCGTGCGCCATTCCGGGGCTCGGTGTTCCCGGGCTCCAGTCCAAGGCTCGGTGTTCCCGTGCTCCAGACCGGGGCTCAGTGTTCCCGTGCTCCAGTCCGAGACTCGGCGTTCCCGTTCTCCAGTCCGGGGCTCAGTGTTCCCGTGCTCCAGTCCGAGACTCGGTGTTCCCTTGCTCCAGTCCGAGGCTCGGTGTTCCCGTGCTCCAGTCCGGGGCTCGGGGTTCCCGGGCTCCAGTCCAAGGCTCGGTGTTCCAGTTCTCCAGTCCGAGACTCGTTGTTCCCGTGCTCCAGTCCGAGACTCAGTGTTCCCGTGCGCCATTCCGGGGCTCGGTGTTCCCGGGCTCCAGTCCAAGGCTCGGTGTTCCCGTGCTCCAGACCGGGGCTCAGTGTTCCCGTGCTCCAGTCCGAGACTCGGCGTTCCCGTTCTCCAGTCCGGGGCTCAGTGTTCCCGTGCTCCAGTCCGAGACTCGGTGTTCCCTTGCTCCAGTCCGAGGCTCGGTGTTCCCGTGCTCCAGTCCGGGGCTCGGTGTTCCCGGGCTCCAGTCCGGGGCTCGGTGTTCCCGTGCTCCAGTCCGCGGCTCGGTGTTCCCGTGCTCCAGTCCGAGACTCGATGTTCCCGTGCTCAAGTCCGAGACTCGCTGTTCCCGTGCTCAAGTCCGAGACTCGATGTTCCCGTGCTCCAGTCCGAGGCTCGGTGTTGCCGTGCTCCAGTCCGAGGCTCGGTGTTCCCGTGCTCCAGTCCGAGACTCGATGTTCCCGTGCTCCAGTCCGAGGCTCGGTGTTCCCGTGCTCCAGTCCGAGACTCGGTGTTGCCGTGCTCCAGTCCCAGACTCTGTGTTCCCGTGCTCCAGTCCGAGACTCGGTGTTCCCGTTCTCCAGTCCGAGACTCGGTGTTCCCGTGCTCCAGTCCAGGGCTCGGTGTACCCGTGCTCCAGTCCGAGACTCGGTGTTCCCGTTCTCCAGTCCGAGACTCGGTGTTCCCGTGCTCCAGTCCGAGACTCGGTGTTCCCGTGCACCATTCCGAGGCTCGGTGTTCCCGTTCTCCAGTCCGCGACTCGGTGTTCCCGTTCTCCGGTCCGAGACTCGGTGTTCCCGTTCTCCAGTCCGAGGCTCGGTGTCCCCGTGCTCCAGTCCGAGACTCGGTGTTTCCGTTCTCCAGTCCGAGGCTCGGTGTTCCCGGGCTCCAGTCCGGGGCTCGGTGTTCCCGTGCTCCAGTCCGAGACTCGGTGTTCCCGTACTCCAGTCCGAGACTCGGTGTTCCCGTACTCCAGTCCGAGGCTCGAAGTTCCCGTGCTCCAGTCCGAGGCTCGGTGTTCCCGTGCTCCAGTCCGAGGCTCGGTGTTCCCGTTCTCCAGTCCGAGACTCGGTGTTCCTGTTCTCCAGTACGAGGCTCGGTGTTCCCGTGCTCCATTCCGAGACTCGGTGTTCCCGTGCTCCAGTCCAAGACTAGGTGTTCCCGTGCTCCAGTCCGGGGCTCGGTGTTCCCGTTCTCCAGTCCGAGACTCGGTGTTCCCGTGCTCCAGTCCGAGACTCGGTGTTCCCGTTCTCCAGTCCGAGACTCGGTGTTCCCGTGCTCCAGTCCGAGACTCGGTGTTCCCTTGCTTCGGTCCGAGGCTCGGTGTTCCCGTGCTTTAGTCCGAGACTCGGTGTTCCCTTTCTCCAGTCCGAGACTCGGTGTTCCCGTGCTCCAGTCCGAGGCTCGGTGTTCCCGTTCTCCTGTCCAAGGCTCGGTGTTCCCGGGCCCCGGTCCGAGACTCGCTGTTACCTTGCTCCAGTCCGAGACTCGATGTTCCCGTGCTCCAGTCCGAGACTCGATGTTCCCGTGCTCCATTCCGAGGCTCGGTGTTCCCGTGCTCCAGTCCGAGACTCTGTGTTCCCGTGCTCCAGTCCTGGGCTCGGGGTTCCCGGGCTCCAGTCCAAGGCTCGGTGTTCCAGTTCTCCAGTCCGAGACTCGTTGTTCCCGTGCTCCAGTCCGAGACTCAGTGTTCCCGTGCGCCTTTCCGGGGCTCGGTGTTCCCGGGCTCCAGTCCAAGGCTCGGTGTTCCCGTGCTCCAGAACGGGGCTCGGTGTTCCCGGGCTCCAGTCCGGGGCTCGGTGTTCCCGTGCTCCAGTCCGCGGCTCGATGTTCCCGTGCTCCAGTCCGAGGCTCGGTGTTCCCGTGCTCCAGTCCAAGACTCGATGTTCCCGTGCTCCAGTCCGAGGCTCGGTGTTCCCGTGCTCCAGTCCGAGACTCTGTGTTCCCGTGCTCCAGTCCTGGGCTCGGTGTTCCCGGGCTCCAGTCCAAGGCTCGGTGTTCCAGGTCTCCAGTCCGAGACTCGATGTTCCCGTGCTCCAGTCCGAGGCTCGGTGTTCCCGTGCTCCAGTCCGAGACTCTGTGTTCCCGTGCTCCAGTCCTGGGCTCGGTGTTCCCGGGCTCCAGTCCAAGGCTCGGTGTTCCAGGTCTCCAGTCCGAGACTCGTTGTTCCCGTGCTCCAGTCCGAGACTCAGTATTCCCGTGCTCCAGTCCGGGGCTAGGTGTTCCCGGGCTCCAGTCCAAGGCTCGGTGTTCCCGTGCTCCAGTCCGAGGCTTGGTGTTCCAGTGCTCCAGTCCGGGGCTCGGTGTTCCCGTGCTCCAGTCCGGGGCTCGGTAATCCCGGGCTCCAGTCCAAGGCTCGGTGTTCCCGTTCTCCAGTCCAAGGCTCGGTGTTCCCGGGCTCCAGTCCGAGACTCGCTGTTACCTTGCTCCAGTCCGAGACTCGATGTTCCCGTGCTCCAGTCCGAGACTCGACGTTCCCGTGCTCCATTCCGAGGCTCGGTGTTCCCGTGCTCCAGTCCGAGACTCTGTGTTCCCGTGCTCCAGTCCTGGGCTCGGGGTTCCCGGGCTCCAGTCCAAGGCTCGGTGTTCCAGTTCTCCAGTCCGAGACTCGTTGTTCCCGTGCTCCAGTCCGAGACTCAGTGTTCCCGTGCGCCATTCCGGGGCTCGGTGTTCCCGTGCTCCAGTCCGAGGCTCGGTGTTCCCGTTCTCCTGTCCAAGGCTCGGTGTTCCCGGGCCCCGGTCCGAGACTCGCTGTTACCTTGCTCCAGTCCGAGACTCGATGTTCCCGTGCTCCAGTCCGAGACTCGATGTTCCCGTGCTCCATTCCGAGGCTCGGTGTTCCCGTGCTCCAGTCCGAGACTCTGTGTTCCCGTGCTCCAGTCCTGGGCTCGGGGTTCCCGGGCTCCAGTCCAAGGCTCGGTGTTCCAGTTCTCCAGTCCGAGACTCGTTGTTCCCGTGCTCCAGTCCGAGACTCAGTGTTCCCGTGCGCCTTTCCGGGGCTCGGTGTTCCCGGGCTCCAGTCCAAGGCTCGGTGTTCCCGTGCTCCAGACCGGGGCTCGGTGTTCCCGGGCTCCAGTCCGGGGCTCGGTGTTCCCGTGCTCCAGTCCGCGGCTCGATGTTCCCGTGCTCCAGTCCGAGGCTCGGTGTTCCCGTGCTCCAGTCCAAGACTCGATGTTCCCGTGCTCCAGTCCGAGGCTCGGTGTTCCCGTGCTCCAGTCCGAGACTCTGTGTTCCCGTGCTCCAGTCCTGGGCTCGGTGTTCCCGGGCTCCAGTCCAAGGCTCGGTGTTCCAGGTCTCCAGTCCGAGACTCGATGTTCCCGTGCTCCAGTCCGAGGCTCGGTGTTCCCGTGCTCCAGTCCGAGACTCTGTGTTCCCGTGCTCCAGTCCTGGGCTCGGTGTTCCCGGGCTCCAGTCCAAGGCTCGGTGTTCCAGGTCTCCAGTCCGAGACTCGTTGTTCCCGTGCTCCAGTCCGAGACTCAGTATTCCCGTGCTCCAGTCCGGGGCTAGGTGTTCCCGGGCTCCAGTCCAAGGCTCGGTGTTCCCGTGCTCCAGTCCGAGGCTTGGTGTTCCAGTGCTCCAGTCCGGGGCTCGGTGTTCCCGTGCTCCAGTCCGGGGCTCGGTAATCCCGGGCTCCAGTCCAAGGCTCGGTGTTCCCGTTCTCCAGTCCAAGGCTCGGTGTTCCCGGGCTCCAGTCCGAGACTCGCTGTTACCTTGCTCCAGTCCGAGACTCGATGTTCCCGTGCTCCAGTCCGAGACTCGACGTTCCCGTGCTCCATTCCGAGGCTCGGTGTTCCCGTGCTCCAGTCCGAGACTCTGTGTTCCCGTGCTCCAGTCCTGGGCTCGGGGTTCCCGGGCTCCAGTCCAAGGCTCGGTGTTCCAGTTCTCCAGTCCGAGACTCGTTGTTCCCGTGCTCCAGTCCGAGACTCAGTGTTCCCGTGCGCCATTCCGGGGCTCGGTGTTCCCGGGCTCCAGTCCAAGGCTCGGTGTTCCCGTGCTCCAGACCGGGGCTCAGTGTTCCCGTGCTCCAGTCCGAGACTCGGCGTTCCCGTTCTCTAGTCCGGGGCTCAGTGTTCCCGTGCTCCAGTCCGAGACTCGGTGTTCCCTTGCTCCAGTCCGAGGCTCGGTGTTCCCGTGCTCCAGTCCGGGGCTCGGTGTTCCCGGGCTCCAGTCCGGGGCTCGGTGTTCCCGTGCTCCAGTCCGCGGCTCGGTGTTCCCGTGCTCCAGTCCGAGACTCGATGTTCCCGTGCTCAAGTCCGAGACTCGGTGTTCCCGTGCTCAAGTCCGAGACTCGGTGTTCCCGGGCTCCAGTCCGGGGCTCAGTGTTCCCGTGCTCCAGTCCAAGACTCGATTTTCCCGTGCTCCAGTCCGAGGCTCGGTGTTCCCGTGCTCCAGTCCGAGACTCTGTGTTCCCGTGCTCCAGTTCTGGGCTCGGTGTTCCCGGGCTCCAGTCCAAGGCTCGGTGTTCCAGGTCTCCAGTCCGAGACTCGATGTTCCCGTGCTCCAGTCCGAGGCTCGGTGTTCCCGTGCTCCAGTCCGAGACTCTGTGTTCCCGTGCTCCAGTCCTGGGCTCGGTGTTCCCGGGCTCCAGTCCAAGGCTCGGTGTTCCAGGTCTCCAGTCCGAGACTCGTTGTTCCCGTGCTCCAGTCCGAGACTCAGTATTCCCGTGCTCCAGTCCGGGGCTAGGTGTTCCCGGGCTCCAGTCCAAGGCTCGGTGTTCCCGTGCTCCAGTCCGGGGCTAGGTGTTCCCGGGCTCCAGTCCAAGGCTCGGTGTTCCCGTGCTCCAGTCCGAGGCTTGGTGTTCCAGTGCTCCAGTCCGGGGCTCGGTGTTCCCGTGCTCCAGTTCGAGACTCTGTGTTCCCGTGCTGCAGTCCGGGGCTCGGTGATCCCGTGCTCCAGTCCGGGGCTCGGTAATCCCGGGCTCCAGTCCAAGGCTCGGTGTTCCCGTTCTCCAGTCCAAGGCTCGGTGTTCCCGGGCTCCAGTCCGAGACTCGCTGTTACCTTGCTCCAGTCCGAGACTCGATGTTCCCGTGCTCCAGTCCGAGACTCGATGTTCCCGTGCTCCATTCCGAGGCTCGGTGTTCCCGTGCTCCAGTCCGAGACTCTGTGTTCCCGTGCTCCAGTCCTGGGCTCGGGGTTCCCGGGCTCCAGTCCAAGGCTCGGTGTTCCAGTTCTCCAGTCCGAGACTCGTTGTTCCCGTGCTCCAGTCCGAGACTCAGTGTTCCCGTGCGCCATTCCGGGGCTCGGTGTTCCCGGGCTCCAGTCCAAGGCTCGGTGTTCCCGTGCTCCAGACCGGGGCTCAGTGTTCCCGTGCTCCAGTCCGAGACTCGGCGTTCCCGTTCTCCAGTCCGGGGCTCAGTGTTCCCGTGCTCCAGTCCGAGACTCGGTGTTCCCTTGCTCCAGTCCGAGGCTCGGTGTTCCCGTGCTCCAGTCCGGGGCTCGGTGTTCCCGGGCTCCAGTCCGGGGCTCGGTGTTCCCGTGCTCCAGTCCGCGGCTCGGTGTTCCCGTGCTCCAGTCCGAGACTCGATGTTCCCGTGCTCAAGTCCGAGACTCGCTGTTCCCGTGCTCAAGTCCGAGACTCGATGTTCCCGTGCTCCAGTCCGAGGCTCGGTGTTGCCGTGCTCCAGTCCGAGGCTCGGTGTTCCCGTGCTCCAGTCCGAGACTCGATGTTCCCGTGCTCCAGTCCGAGGCTCGGTGTTCCCGTGCTCCAGTCCGAGACTCGGTGTTGCCGTGCTCCAGTCCCAGACTCTGTGTTCCCGTGCTCCAGTCCGAGACTCGGTGTTACCGTTCTCTAGTCCGAGACTTGGTGTTCCCGTACTCCAGTCCGAGGCTCGGTGTTCCCGGGCTCCAGTCCGAGACTCGGTGTTCCCATGCTCCAGTCCGGGGCTCGGTGTTCCTGTTCTCCAGTCCGAGACTCGGTGTTCCCGTGCTCCAGTCCAGGGCTCGGTGTACCCGTGCTCCAGTCCGAGACTCGGTGTTCCCGTTCTCCAGTCCGAGACTCGGTGTTCCCGTGCTCCAGTCCGAGACTCGGTGTTCCCGTGCACCATTCCGAGGCTCGGTGTTCCCGTTCTCCAGTCCGCGACTCGGTGTTCCCGTTCTCCGGTCCGAGACTCGGTGTTCCCGTTCTCCAGTCCGAGGCTCGGTGTCCCCGTGCTCCAGTCCGAGACTCGGTGTTTCCGTTCTCCAGTCCGAGGCTCGGTGTTCCCGGGCTCCAGTCCGGGGCTCGGTGTTCCCGTGCTCCAGTCCGAGACTAGGTGTTCCCGTACTCCAGTCCGAGACTCGGTGTTCCCGTACTCCAGTCCGAGGCTCGAAGTTTCCGTGCTCCAGTCCGAGGCTCGGTGTTCCCGTGCTCCAGTCCGAGGCTCGGTGTTCCCGTTCTCCAGTCCGAGACTCGGTGTTCCTGTTCTCCAGTACGAGGCTCGGTGTTCCCGTGCTCCATTCCGAGACTCGGTGTTCCCGTGCTCCAGTCCAAGACTAGGTGTTCCCGTGCTCCAGTCCGGGGCTCGGTGTTCCCGTTCTCCAGTCCGAGACTCGGTGTTCCCGTGCTCCAGTCCGAGACTCGGTGTTCCCGTTCTCCAGTCCGAGACTCGGTGTTCCCGTGCTCCAGTCCGAGACTCGGTGTTCCCTTGCTTCGGTCCGAGGCTCGGTGTTCCCGTGCTTTAGTCCGAGACTCGGTGTTCCCTTTCTCCAGTCCGAGACTCGGTGTTCCCGTGCTCCAGTCCGAGGCTCGGTGTTCCCGTTCTCCTGTCCAAGGCTCGGTGTTCCCGGGCCCCGGTCCGAGACTCGCTGTTACCTTGCTCCAGTCCGAGACTCGATGTTCCCGTGCTCCAGTCCGAGACTCGATGTTCCCGTGCTCCATTCCGAGGCTCGGTGTTCCCGTGCTCCAGTCCGAGACTCTGTGTTCCCGTGCTCCAGTCCTGGGCTCGGGGTTCCCGGGCTCCAGTCCAAGGCTCGGTGTTCCAGTTCTCCAGTCCGAGACTCGTTGTTCCCGTGCTCCAGTCCGAGACTCAGTGTTCCCGTGCGCCTTTCCGGGGCTCGGTGTTCCCGGGCTCCAGTCCAAGGCTCGGTGTTCCCGTGCTCCAGACCGGGGCTCGGTGTTCCCGGGCTCCAGTCCGGGGCTCGGTGTTCCCGTGCTCCAGTCCGCGGCTCGATGTTCCCGTGCTCCAGTCCGAGGCTCGGTGTTCCCGTGCTCCAGTCCAAGACTCGATGTTCCCGTGCTCCAGTCCGAGGCTCGGTGTTCCCGTGCTCCAGTCCGAGACTCTGTGTTCCCGTGCTCCAGTCCTGGGCTCGGTGTTCCCGGGCTCCAGTCCAAGGCTCGGTGTTCCAGGTCTCCAGTCCGAGACTCGATGTTCCCGTGCTCCAGTCCGAGGCTCGGTGTTCCCGTGCTCCAGTCCGAGACTCTGTGTTCCCGTGCTCCAGTCCTGGGCTCGGTGTTCCCGGGCTCCAGTCCAAAGCTCGGTGTTCCAGGTCTCCAGTCCGAGACTCGTTGTTCCCGTGCTCCAGTCCGAGACTCAGTATTCCCGTGCTCCAGTCCGGGGCTAGGTGTTCCCGGGCTCCAGTCCAAGGCTCGGTGTTCCCGTGCTCCAGTCCGAGGCTTGGTGTTCCAGTGCTCCAGTCCGGGGCTCGGTGTTCCCGTGCTCCAGTCCGGGGCTCGGTAATCCCGGGCTCCAGTCCAAGGCTCGGTGTTCCCGTTCTCCAGTCCAAGGCTCGGTGTTCCCGGGCTCCAGTCCGAGACTCGCTGTTACCTTGCTCCAGTCCGAGACTCGATGTTCCAGTGCTCCAGTCCGGGGCTCGGTGTTCCCGGGCTCCAGTCCGGGGCTCAGTGTTCCCGTGCTCCAGTCCGAGGCTCGGTGTTCCAGTGCTCCAGTCCGGGGCTCGGTGATCCTGTGCTCCAGTCCGGGGCTCGGTGATCCCGGGCTCCAGTCCAAGGCTCGGTGTTCCCGTTCTCCAGTGCGAGACTCGATGTTCCCTTGCTCCAGTCCGAGGCTCGGTGTTCCCGTGCTCCAGTCCGAGACTCGGTGTTCCCGGGCTCCAGTCCGAGACTCGGTGTTCCCGTTCTCCATTACGAGGCTCGGTGTTCCCGTGCTCCATTCCGAGACTCGGTGTTCCCGTGCTCCAGTCCGGGGCTCGGTGTTCCCGTTCTCCAGTCCAAGACTCGGTGTTCCCGTGCTCCAGTCCGAGACTCGGTGTTCCCTTGCTCCGGTCCGAGGCTCGGTGTTCCCGTGCTCCATTCCGCGGCTCGGTGTTCCCGTGCTCAAGTCCGAGACTCGGTGTTCCCGTGCTCAAATCCGAGACTCGATGTTCCCGTGCTCCAGTCCGAGGCTCGGTGTTCACGTGCTCCAGTCCGAGACTCGGTGTTCCCGTTCTTTAGTCCGGGGCTCAGTGTTCCCGTGCTCCAGTCCGAGACTCGATGTTCCCGTGCTCCAGTGCGAGACTCGGTGTTCCCGGGCTCCAGTCCGAGGCTCGGTGTTCCAGTGCTCCTGTCCGGGGCTCGGTGTTCCCGTGCTCCAGTTCAAGACTCTGTGTTCCCGGGCTCCAGTCCGGGGCTCGGTGATCCCGGGCTCCAGTCCAAGACTCTGTGTTCCCGTGCTCCAGTCCGGGGCTCGGTGATCCCGGGCTCCAGTCCAAGTCTCGGTGTTCCCGTTCTCCAGTGCGAGACTCGGTGTTCCCGGGCTCCAGTCCGGGGCTCAGTGTTCCCGTGCTCCAGTCCGAGGCTCGGTGTTCACGTGCTCCAGTCCGAGACTCGGTGTTCCCGTTCTTTAGTCCGGGGCTCAGTGTTCCCGTGCTCCAGTCCGAGACTCGGTGTTCCCGGGCTCCAGTCAGCGGCTCGCTGTTCCCGTGCTCCAGTCCGAGGCTCGGTGTTCCCGTTCTCCAGTCCGAGACTCGGTGTTCCCGTGCACCAGTCCGGGGCTCGGTGTTCCCGTTCTCCAGTCCGAGACTCGGTGTTCCCGTGCTCCAGTCCGAGACTCGGTGTTCCCGTGCTCCGGTCCGAGGCTCGGTGTTCCCGTGCTTTAGTGCGAGACTCGGTGTTCCCGTTCTCCAGTCCGAGACTCGGTGTTCCCGTTCTCCATTCCGAGACTCGGTGTTCCCGTGCTCCATTCCGAGACTCGGTGTTCCCGTGCTCCAGTCCGGGGCTCGGTGTTCCCGTTCTCCAGTCCGAGACTCGGTGTTCCCGTGCTCCAGTCCGAGATTCGGTGTTCCCGTGCTCCGGTCCGAGGCTCGGTGTTCCCGTGCTTTAGTGCGAGACTCGGTGATCCCGTTCTCCAGTCCGAGACTCGGTGTTCCCGTTCTCCAGTCCGAGGCTCGGTGTTCCCGTTCTCCAGTCCGAGACTCGGTGTTCCCCTTCTCCAGTACGAGGCTCGGTGTTCCCGTGCTCCATTCCGAGACTCGGTGTTCCCGTGCTCCAATCCGGGGCTCGGTGTTCCCGTTCTCCAGTCCGAGACTCGGTGTTCCCGTGCTCCAGACCGAGACTCGGTGTTCCCGTGCTCCGGTCCGAGGCTCGGTGTTCCCGTGCTTTAGTCCGAGACTCGGTGTTCCCGTTCTCCAGTCCGAGACACGGTGTTCCCATGCTCCAGTCCGAGGCTCGGTGTTCCCGTGCTCCAGTCCGCGGTTCGGTGTTCCCGTGCTTTAGTCCGAGACTCGGTGTTCCCGTTCTCCAGTCCGAGACTCGGTGTTCCCGTTCTCCAGTCCGAGTCTCGGTGTTCCCGGGCTCCAGTCCGGGGCTCAGTGTTCCCGTGCTCCAGTCCGAGACTCGATGTTCCCGTGCTCCAGTCCGGGGCTCAGTGTTCCCGTGCTCCAGTCCGAGACTCGATGTTCCCGTGCTCCAGTCCGAGGCTCGGTGTTCCCGTGCTCCAGTCCGAGGCTCGGCGTTCCCGTGCTCCAGTCCGAGACTCTGTGTTGCAGTGCTCCAGTCCGAGACTCTGTGTTCCCGTGCTCCAGTCCGAGGCTCGGTGTTCACGTGCTCCATCCAGTCCGCGGTTCGGGTTTCCCGTGCTTTAGTCCGAGACTCGGTGTTCCCGTGCTCCAGTCCGAGGCTCGGTGTTCCCGTGCTCCAGTCCGAGACTCTGTGTTGCAGTGCTCCAGTCCGAGACTCTGTGTTCACGTGCTCCAGTCCTGGGCTCGGTGTTCCCGTTCTCCAGTCCGAGACTCGGTGTTCCCTTTCTCCAGTCCGAGACTCGGTGTTCCCGTGCTCCAGTCCGCGGTTCGGCGTTCCCGTGCTTTAGTCCGAGACTCGGTGTTCCCGTTCTCCAATCCGAGACTCGGTGTTCCCGTGCTCCAGTCCGAGGCTCGGTGTTCCCGTGCACCAGTCCGCTGCTCGGTGTTCCCGTGCTCAAGTCCGAGACTCGGTGTTCCCGTGCTCAAGTCCGAGACTCGGTGTTCCCGTGCTCCAGTCCGAGGCTCGGTGTTCAAGTGCTCCAGTCCGAGACTCGGTGTTCCCGTTCTTTAGTCCGGGGCTCAGTGTTCCCGTGTTCCAGTCCGAGACTCGGTGTTCCCGGGCTCCAGTCCGAGACTCGGTGTTCCCGTTGTCCAGTCCGAGGCTCGGTGTTCCCGTTCTGCAGTCCGAGACTCGGTGTTCCCGTTCTCCAGTACGAGGCTCGGTGTTCCCGTGCTCCATTCCGAGACTCGGTGTTCCCGTTCTCCAGTCCGAGACTCGGTGTTCCCGTGCTCAAGTCCGAGACTCGCTGTTCCCGTGCTCAAGTCCGAGACTCGATGTTCCCGTGCTCCAGTCCGAGGCTCGGTGTTGCCGTGCTCCAGTCCGAGGCTCGGTGTTCCCGTGCTCCAGTCCGAGACTCGATGTTCCCGTGCTCCAGTCTGAGGCTCGGTGTTCCCGTGCTCCAGTCCGGGGCTCGGTGTTCCCGGGCTCCAGTCCGGGGCTCGGTGTTCCCGTGCTCCAGTCCGCGGCTCGGTGTTCCCGTGCTCCAGTCCGAGACCCGATGTTCCCGTGCTCAAGTCCGAGACTCGCTGTTCCCGTGCTCAAGTCCGAGACTCGATGTTCCCGTGCTCCAGTCCGAGGCTCGGTGTTGCCGTGCTCCAGTCCGAGGCTCGGTGTTCCCGTGCTCCAGTCCGAGACTCGATGTTCCCGTGCTCCAGTCCGAGGCTCGGTGTTCCCGTGCTCCAGTCCGAGACTCGGTGTTGCCGTGCTCCAGTCCCAGACTCTGTGTTCCCGTGCTCCAGTCCGAGACTCGGTGTTACCGTTCTCTAGTCCGAGACTTGGTGTTCCCGGGCTCCAGTCCAAGGCTCGGTGTTCCCGTGCTCCAGTCCGAGGCTTGGTGTTCCAGTGCTCCAGTCCGGGGCTCGGTGTTCCCGTGCTCCAGTTCGAGACTCTGTGTTCCCGTGCTGCAGTCCGGGGCTCGGTGATCCCGTGCTCCAGTCCGGGGCTCGGTAATCCCGGGCTCCAGTCCAAGGCTCGGTGTTCCCGTTCTCCAGTCCAAGGCTCGGTGTTCCCGGGCTCCAGTCCGAGACTCGCTGTTACCTTGCTCCAGTCCGAGACTCGATGTTCCCGTGCTCCAGTCCGAGACTCGATGTTCCCGTGCTCCATTCCGAGGCTCGGTGTTCCCGTGCTCCAGTCCGAGACTCTGTGTTCCCGTGCTCCAGTCCTGGGCTCGGGGTTCCCGGGCTCCAGTCCAAGGCTCGGTGTTCCAGTTCTCCAGTCCGAGACTCGTTGTTCCCGTGCTCCAGTCCGAGACTCAGTGTTCCCGTGCGCCATTCCGGGGCTCGGTGTTCCCGGGCTCCAGTCCAAGGCTCGGTGTTCCCGTGCTCCAGACCGGGGCTCAGTGTTCCCGTGCTCCAGTCCGAGACTCGGCGTTCCCGTTCTCCAGTCCGGGGCTCAGTGTTCCCGTGCTCCAGTCCGAGACTCGGTGTTCCCTTGCTCCAGTCCGAGGCTCGGTGTTCCCGTGCTCCAGTCCGGGGCTCGGTGTTCCCGGGCTCCAGTCCGGGGCTCGGTGTTCCCGTGCTCCAGTCCGCGGCTCGGTGTTCCCGTGCTCCAGTCCGAGACTCGATGTTCCCGTGCTCAAGTCCGAGACTCGCTGTTCCCGTGCTCAAGTCCGAGACTCGATGTTCCCGTGCTCCAGTCCGAGGCTCGGTGTTGCCGTGCTCCAGTCCGAGGCTCGGTGTTCCCGTGCTCCAGTCCGAGACTCTATGTTCCCGTGCTCCAGTCCGAGGCTCGGTGTTCCCGTGCTCCAGTCCGAGACTCGGTGTTGCCGTGCTCCAGTCCCAGACTCTGTGTTCCCGTGCTCCAGTCCGAGACTCGGTGTTCCCGTTCTCCAGTCCGAGACTCGGTGTTCCCGTGCTCCAGTCCAGGGCTCGGTGTACCCGTGCTCCAGTCCGAGACTCGGTGTTCCCGTTCTCCAGTCCGAGACTCGGTGTTCCCGTGCTCCAGTCCGAGACTCGGTGTTCCCGTGCACCATTCCGAGGCTCGGTGTTCCCGTTCTCCAGTCCGCGACTCGGTGTTCCCGTTCTCCGGTCCGAGACTCGGTGTTCCCGTTCTCCAGTCCGAGGCTCGGTGTCCCCGTGCTCCAGTCCGAGACTCGGTGTTTCCGTTCTCCAGTCCGAGGCTCGGTGTTCCCGGGCTCCAGTCCGGGGCTCGGTGTTCCCGTGCTCCAGTCCGAGACTCGGTGTTCCCGTACTCCAGTCCGAGACTCGGTGTTCCCGTACTCCAGTCCGAGGCTCGAAGTTCCCGTGCTCCAGTCCGAGGCTCGGTGTTCCCGTGCTCCAGTCCGAGGCTCGGTGTTCCCGTTCTCCAGTCCGAGACTCGGTGTTCCTGTTCTCCAGTACGAGGCTCGGTGTTCCCGTGCTCCATTCCGAGACTCGGTGTTCCCGTGCTCCAGTCCAAGACTAGGTGTTCCCGTGCTCCAGTCCGGGGCTCGGTGTTCCCGTTCTCCAGTCCGAGACTCGGTGTTCCCGTGCTCCAGTCCGAGACTCGGTGTTCCCGTTCTCCAGTCCGAGACTCGGTGTTCCCGTGCTCCAGTCCGAGACTCGGTGTTCCCTTGCTTCGGTCCGAGGCTCGGTGTTCCCGTGCTTTAGTCCGAGACTCGGTGTTCCCTTTCTCCAGTCCGAGACTCGGTGTTCCCGTGCTCCAGTCCGAGGCTCGGTGTTCCCGTTCTCCTGTCCAAGGCTCGGTGTTCCCGGGCCCCGGTCCGAGACTCGCTGTTACCTTGCTCCAGTCCGAGACTCGATGTTCCCGTGCTCCAGTCCGAGACTCGATGTTCCCGTGCTCCATTCCGAGGCTCGGTGTTCCCGTGCTCCAGTCCGAGACTCTGTGTTCCCGTGCTCCAGTCCTGGGCTCGGGGTTCCCGGGCTCCAGTCCAAGGCTCGGTGTTCCAGTTCTCCAGTCCGAGACTCGTTGTTCCCGTGCTCCAGTCCGAGACTCAGTGTTCCCGTGCGCCTTTCCGGGGCTCGGTGTTCCCGGGCTCCAGTCCAAGGCTCGGTGTTCCCGTGCTCCAGACCGGGGCTCGGTGTTCCCGGGCTCCAGTCCGGGGCTCGGTGTTCCCGTGCTCCAGTCCGCGGCTCGATGTTCCCGTGCTCCAGTCCGAGGCTCGGTGTTCCCGTGCTCCAGTCCAAGACTCGATGTTCCCGTGCTCCAGTCCGAGGCTCGGTGTTCCCGTGCTCCAGTCCGAGACTCTGTGTTCCCGTGCTCCAGTCCTGGGCTCGGTGTTCCCGGGCTCCAGTCCAAGGCTCGGTGTTCCAGGTCTCCAGTCCGAGACTCGATGTTCCCGTGCTCCAGTCCGAGGCTCGGTGTTCCCGTGCTCCAGTCCGAGACTCTGTGTTCCCGTGCTCCAGTCCTGGGCTCGGTGTTCCCGGGCTCCAGTCCAAGGCTCGGTGTTCCAGGTCTCCAGTCCGAGACTCGTTGTTCCCGTGCTCCAGTCCGAGACTCAGTATTCCCGTGCTCCAGTCCGGGGCTAGGTGTTCCCGGGCTCCAGTCCAAGGCTCGGTGTTCCCGTGCTCCAGTCCGAGGCTTGGTGTTCCAGTGCTCCAGTCCGGGGCTCGGTGTTCCCGTGCTCCAGTCCGGGGCTCGGTAATCCCGGGCTCCAGTCCAAGGCTCGGTGTTCCCGTTCTCCAGTCCAAGGCTCGGTGTTCCCGGGCTCCAGTCCGAGACTCGCTGTTACCTTGCTCCAGTCCGAGACTCGATGTTCCCGTGCTCCAGTCCGAGACTCGACGTTCCCGTGCTCCATTCCGAGGCTCGGTGTTCCCGTGCTCCAGTCCGAGACTCTGTGTTCCCGTGCTCCAGTCCTGGGCTCGGGGTTCCCGGGCTCCAGTCCAAGGCTCGGTGTTCCAGTTCTCCAGTCCGAGACTCGTTGTTCCCGTGCTCCAGTCCGAGACTCAGTGTTCCCGTGCGCCATTCCGGGGCTCGGTGTTCCCGGGCTCCAGTCCAAGGCTCGGTGTTCCCGTGCTCCAGACCGGGGCTCAGTGTTCCCGTGCTCCAGTCCGAGACTCGGCGTTCCCGTTCTCTAGTCCGGGGCTCAGTGTTCCTGTGCTCCAGTCCGAGACTCGGTGTTCCCTTGCTCCAGTCCGAGGCTCGGTGTTCCCGTGCTCCAGTCCGGGGCTCGGTGTTCCCGGGCTCCAGTCCGGGGCTCGGTGTTCCCGTGCTCCAGTCCGCGGCTCGGTGTTCCCGTGCTCCAGTCCGAGACTCGATGTTCCCGTGCTCAAGTCCGAGACTCGGTGTTCCCGTGCTCAAGTCCGAGACTCGGTGTTCCCGGGCTCCAGTCCGGGGCTCAGTGTTCCCGTGCTCCAGTCCAAGACTCGATTTTCCCGTGCTCCAGTCCGAGGCTCGGTGTTCCCGTGCTCCAGTCCGAGACTCTGTGTTCCCGTGCTCCAGTTCTGGGCTCGGTGTTCCCGGGCTCCAGTCCAAGGCTCGGTGTTCCAGGTCTCCAGTCCGAGACTCGATGTTCCCGTGCTCCAGTCCGAGGCTCGGTGTTCCCGTGCTCCAGTCCGAGACTCTGTGTTCCCGTGCTCCAGTCCTGGGCTCGGTGTTCCCGGGCTCCAGTCCAAGGCTCGGTGTTCCAGGTCTCCAGTCCGAGACTCGTTGTTCCCGTGCTCCAGTCCGAGACTCAGTATTCCCGTGCTCCAGTCCGGGGCTAGGTGTTCCCGGGCTCCAGTCCAAGGCTCGGTGTTCCCGTGCTCCAGTCCGGGGCTAGGTGTTCCCGGGCTCCAGTCCAAGGCTCGGTGTTCCCGTGCTCCAGTCCGAGGCTTGGTGTTCCAGTGCTCCAGTCCGGGGCTCGGTGTTCCCGTGCTCCAGTTCGAGACTCTGTGTTCCCGTGCTGCAGTCCGGGGCTCGGTGATCCCGTGCTCCAGTCCGGGGCTCGGTAATCCCGGGCTCCAGTCCAAGGCTCGGTGTTCCCGTTCTCCAGTCCAAGGCTCGGTGTTCCCGGGCTCCAGTCCGAGACTCGCTGTTACCTTGCTCCAGTCCGAGACTCGATGTTCCCGTGCTCCAGTCCGAGACTCGATGTTCCCGTGCTCCATTCCGAGGCTCGGTGTTCCCGTGCTCCAGTCCGAGACTCTGTGTTCCCGTGCTCCAGTCCTGGGCTCGGGGTTCCCGGGCTCCAGTCCAAGGCTCGGTGTTCCAGTTCTCCAGTCCGAGACTCGTTGTTCCCGTGCTCCAGTCCGAGACTCAGTGTTCCCGTGCGCCATTCCGGGGCTCGGTGTTCCCGGGCTCCAGTCCAAGGCTCGGTGTTCCCGTGCTCCAGACCGGGGCTCAGTGTTCCCGTGCTCCAGTCCGAGACTCGGCGTTCCCGTTCTCCAGTCCGGGGCTCAGTGTTCCCGTGCTCCAGTCCGAGACTCGGTGTTCCCTTGCTCCAGTCCGAGGCTCGGTGTTCCCGTGCTCCAGTCCGGGGCTCGGTGTTCCCGGGCTCCAGTCCGGGGCTCGGTGTTCCCGTGCTCCAGTCCGCGGCTCGGTGTTCCCGTGCTCCAGTCCGAGACTCGATGTTCCCGTGCTCAAGTCCGAGACTCGCTGTTCCCGTGCTCAAGTCCGAGACTCGATGTTCCCGTGCTCCAGTCCGAGGCTCGGTGTTGCCGTGCTCCAGTCCGAGGCTCGGTGTTCCCGTGCTCCAGTCCGAGACTCGATGTTCCCGTGCTCCAGTCCGAGGCTCGGTGTTCCCGTGCTCCAGTCCGAGACTCGGTGTTGCCGTGCTCCAGTCCCAGACTCTGTGTTCCCGTGCTCCAGTCCGAGACTCGGTGTTACCGTTCTCTAGTCCGAGACTTGGTGTTCCCGTACTCCAGTCCGAGGCTCGGTGTTCCCGGGCTCCAGTCCGAGACTCGGTGTTCCCATGCTCCAGTCCGGGGCTAGGTGTTCCCGTTCTCCAGTCCGAGACTCGGTGTTCCCGTGCTCCAGTCCAGGGCTCGGTGTACCCGTGCTCCAGTCCGAGACTCGGTGTTCCCGTTCTCCAGTCCGAGACTCGGTGTTCCCGTGCTCCAGTCCGAGACTCGGTGTTCCCGTGCACCATTCCGAGGCTCGGTGTTCCCGTTCTCCAGTCCGCGACTCGGTGTTCCCGTTCTCCGGTCCGAGACTCGGTGTTCCCGTTCTCCAGTCCGAGGCTCGGTGTCCCCGTGCTCCAGTCCGAGACTCGGTGTTTCCGTTCTCCAGTCCGAGGCTCGGTGTTCCCGGGCTCCAGTCCGGGGCTCGGTGTTCCCGTGCTCCAGTCCGAGACTAGGTGTTCCCGTACTCCAGTCCGAGACTCGGTGTTCCCGTACTCCAGTCCGAGGCTCGAAGTTCCCGTGCTCCAGTCCGAGGCTCGGTGTTCCCGTGCTCCAGTCCGAGGCTCGGTGTTCCCGTTCTCCAGTCCGAGAATCGGTGTTCCTGTTCTCCAGTACGAGGCTCGGTGTTCCCGTGCTCCATTCCGAGACTCGGTGTTCCCGTGCTCCAGTCCAAGACTAGGTGTTCCCGTGCTCCAGTCCGGGGCTCGGTGTTCCCGTTCTCCAGTCCGAGACTCGGTGTTCCCGTGCTCCAGTCCGAGACTCGGTGTTCCCGTTCTCCAGTCCGAGACTCGGTGTTCCCGTGCTCCAGTCCGAGACTCGGTGTTCCCTTGCTTCGGTCCGAGGCTCGGTGTTCCCGTGCTTTAGTCCGAGACTCGGTGTTCCCTTTCTCCAGTCCGAGACTCGGTGTTCCCGTGCTCCAGTCCGAGGCTCGGTGTTCCCGTTCTCCTGTCCAAGGCTCGGTGTTCCCGGGCCCCGGTCCGAGACTCGCTGTTACCTTGCTCCAGTCCGAGACTCGATGTTCCCGTGCTCCAGTCCGAGACTCGATGTTCCCGTGCTCCATTCCGAGGCTCGGTGTTCCCGTGCTCCAGTCCGAGACTCTGTGTTCCCGTGCTCCAGTCCTGGGCTCGGGGTTCCCGGGCTCCAGTCCAAGGCTCGGTGTTCCAGTTCTCCAGTCCGAGACTCGTTGTTCCCGTGCTCCAGTCCGAGACTCAGTGTTCCCGTGCGCCTTTCCGGGGCTCGGTGTTCCCGGGCTCCAGTCCAAGGCTCGGTGTTCCCGTGCTCCAGACCGGGGCTCGGTGTTCCCGGGCTCCAGTCCGGGGCTCGGTGTTCCCGTGCTCCAGTCCGCGGCTCGATGTTCCCGTGCTCCAGTCCGAGGCTCGGTGTTCCCGTGCTCCAGTCCAAGACTCGATGTTCCCGTGCTCCAGTCCGAGGCTCGGTGTTCCCGTGCTCCAGTCCGAGACTCTGTGTTCCCGTGCTCCAGTCCTGGGCTCGGTGTTCCCGGGCTCCAGTCCAAGGCTCGGTGTTCCAGGTCCCCAGTCCGAGACTCGATGTTCCCGTGCTCCAGTCCGAGGCTCGGTGTTCCCGTGCTCCAGTCCGAGACTCTGTGTTCCCGTGCTCCAGTCCTGGGCTCGGTGTTCCCGGGCTCCAGTCCAAAGCTCGGTGTTCCAGGTCTCCAGTCCGAGACTCGTTGTTCCCGTGCTCCAGTCCGAGACTCAGTATTCCCGTGCTCCAGTCCGGGGCTAGGTGTTCCCGGGCTCCAGTCCAAGGCTCGGTGTTCCCGTGCTCCAGTCCGAGGCTTGGTGTTCCAGTGCTCCAGTCCGGGGCTCGGTGTTCCCGTGCTCCAGTCCGGGGCTCGGTAATCCCGGGCTCCAGTCCAAGGCTCGGTGTTCCCGTTCTCCAGTCCAAGGCTCGGTGTTCCCGGGCTCCAGTCCGAGACTCGCTGTTACCTTGCTCCAGTCCGAGACTCGATGTTCCAGTGCTCCAGTCCGGGGCTCGGTGTTCCCGGGCTCCAGTCCGGGGCTCAGTGTTCCCGTGCTCCAGTCCGAGGCTCGGTGTTCCAGTGCTCCAGTCCGGGGCTCGGTGATCCTGTGCTCCAGTCCGGGGCTCGGTGATCCCGGGCTCCAGTCCAAGGCTCGGTGTTCCCGTTCTCCAGTGCGAGACTCGATGTTCCCTTGCTCCAGTCCGAGGCTCGGTGTTCCCGTGCTCCAGTCCGAGGCTCGGTGTTCCCGTGCTCCAGTCCGAGACTCGGTGTTCCCGGGCTCCAGTCCGAGACTCGGTGTTCCCGTTCTCCATTACGAGGCTCGGTGTTCCCGTGCTCCATTCCGAGACTCGGTGTTCCCGTGCTCCAGTCCGGGGCTCGGTGTTCCCGTTCTCCAGTCCAAGACTCGGTGTTCCCGTGCTCCAGTCCGAGACTCGGTGTTCCCTTGCTCCGGTCCGAGGCTCGGTGTTCCCGTGCTCCATTCCGCGGCTCGGTGTTCCCGTGCTCAAGTCCGAGACTCGGTGTTCCCGTGCTCAAATCCGAGACTCGATGTTCCCGTGCTCCAGTCCGAGGCTCGGTGTTCACGTGCTCCAGTCCGAGACTCGGTGTTCCCGTTCTTTAGTCCGGGGCTCAGTGTTCCCGTGCTCCAGTCCGAGACTCGATGTTCCCGTGCTCCAGTGCGAGACTCGGTGTTCCCGGGCTCCAGTCCGAGGCTCGGTGTTCCAGTGCTCCTGTCCGGGGCTCGGTGTTCCCGTGCTCCAGTTCAAGACTCTGTGTTCCCGGGCTCCAGTCCGGGGCTCGGTGATCCCGGGCTCCAGTCCAAGACTCTGTGTTCCCGTGCTCCAGTCCGGGGCTCGGTGATCCCGGGCTCCAGTCCAAGTCTCGGTGTTCCCGTTCTCCAGTGCGAGACTCGGTGTTCCCGGGCTCCAGTCCGGGGCTCAGTGTTCCCGTGCTCCAGTCCGAGGCTCGGTGTTCACGTGCTCCAGTCCGAGACTCGGTGTTCCCGTTCTTTAGTCCGGGGCTCAGTGTTCCCGTGCTCCAGTCCGAGACTCGGTGTTCCCGGGCTCCAGTCAGCGGCTCGCTGTTCCCGTGCTCCAGTCCGAGGCTCGGTGTTCCCGTTCTCCAGTCCGAGACTCGGTGTTCCCGTGCACCAGTCCGGGGCTCGGTGTTCCCGTTCTCCAGTCCGAGACTCGGTGTTCCCGTGCTCCAGTCCGAGACTCGGTGTTCCCGTGCTCCGGTCCGAGGCTCGGTGTTCCCGTGCTTTAGTGCGAGACTCGGTGTTCCCGTTCTCCAGTCCGAGACTCGGTGTTCCCGTTCTCCATTCCGAGACTCGGTGTTCCCGTGCTCCATTCCGAGACTCGGTGTTCCCGTGCTCCAGTCCGGGGCTCGGTGTTCCCGTTCTCCAGTCCGAGACTCGGTGTTCCCGTGCTCCAGTCCGAGATTCGGTGTTCCCGTGCTCCGGTCCGAGGCTCGGTGTTCCCGTGCTTTAGTGCGAGACTCGGTGATCCCGTTCTCCAGTCCGAGACTCGGTGTTCCCGTTCTCCAGTCCGAGGCTCGGTGTTCCCGTTCTCCAGTCCGAGACTCGGTGTTCCCCTTCTCCAGTACGAGGCTCGGTGTTCCCGTGCTCCATTCCGAGACTCGGTGTTCCCGTGCTCCAATCCGGGGCTCGGTGTTCCCGTTCTCCAGTCCGAGACTCGGTGTTCCCGTGCTCCAGACCGAGACTCGGTGTTCCCGTGCTCCGGTCCGAGGCTCGGTGTTCCCGTGCTTTAGTCCGAGACTCGGTGTTCCCGTTCTCCAGTCCGAGACACGGTGTTCCCGTGCTCCAGTCCGAGGCTCGGTGTTCCCGTGCTCCAGTCCGCGGTTCGGTGTTCCCGTGCTTTAGTCCGAGACTCGGTGTTCCCGTTCTCCAGTCCGAGACTCGGTGTTCCCGTTCTCCAGTCCGAGTCTCGGTGTTCCCGGGCTCCAGTCCGGGGCTCAGTGTTCCCGTGCTCCAGTCCGAGACTCGATGTTCCCGTGCTCCAGTCCGGGGCTCAGTGTTCCCGTGCTCCAGTCCGAGACTCGATGTTCCCGTGCTCCAGTCCGAGGCTCGGTGTTCCCGTGCTCCAGTCCGAGGCTCGGCGTTCCCGTGCTCCAGTCCGAGACTCTGTGTTGCAGTGCTCCAGTCCGAGACTCTGTGTTCCCGTGCTCCAGTCCGAGGCTCGGTGTTCACGTGCTCCATCCAGTCCGCGGTTCGGGTTTCCCGTGCTTTAGTCCGAGACTCGGTGTTCCCGTGCTCCAGTCCGAGGCTCGGTGTTCCCGTGCTCCAGTCCGAGACTCTGTGTTGCAGTGCTCCAGTCCGAGACTCTGTGTTCACGTGCTCCAGTCCTGGGCTCGGTGTTCCCGTTCTCCAGTCCGAGACTCGGTGTTCCCTTTCTCCAGTCCGAGACTCGGTGTTCCCGTGCTCCAGTCCGCGGTTCGGCGTTCCCGTGCTTTAGTCCGAGACTCGGTGTTCCCGTTCTCCAATCCGAGACTCGGTGTTCCCGTGCTCCAGTCCGAGGCTCGGTGTTCCCGTGCACCAGTCCGCTGCTCGGTGTTCCCGTGCTCAAGTCCGAGACTCGGTGTTCCCGTGCTCAAGTCCGAGACTCGGTGTTCCCGTGCTCCAGTCCGAGGCTCGGTGTTCAAGTGCTCCAGTCCGAGACTCGGTGTTCCCGTTCTTTAGTCCGGGGCTCAGTGTTCCCGTGTTCCAGTCCGAGACTCGGTGTTCCCGGGCTCCAGTCCGAGACTCGGTGTTCCCGTTGTCCAGTCCGAGGCTCGGTGTTCCCGTTCTGCAGTCCGAGACTCGGTGTTCCCGTTCTCCAGTACGAGGCTCGGTGTTCCCGTGCTCCATTCCGAGACTCGGTGTTCCCGTTCTCCAGTCCGAGACTCGGTGTTCCCGTGCTCAAGTCCGAGACTCGCTGTTCCCGTGCTCAAGTCCGAGACTCGATGTTCCCGTGCTCCAGTCCGAGGCTCGGTGTTGCCGTGCTCCAGTCCGAGGCTCGGTGTTCCCGTGCTCCAGTCCGAGACTCGATGTTCCCGTGCTCCAGTCCGAGGCTCGGTGTTCCCGTGCTCCAGTCCGGGGCTCGGTGTTCCCGGGCTCCAGTCCGGGGCTCGGTGTTCCCGTGCTCCAGTCCGCGGCTCGGTGTTCCCGTGCTCCAGTCCGAGACTCGATGTTCCCGTGCTCAAGTCCGAGACTCGCTGTTCCCGTGCTCAAGTCCGAGACTCGATGTTCCCGTGCTCCAGTCCGAGGCTCGGTGTTGCCGTGCTCCAGTCCGAGGCTCGGTGTTCCCGTGCTCCAGTCCGAGACTCGATGTTCCCGTGCTCCAGTCCGAGGCTCGGTGTTCCCGTGCTCCAGTCCGAGACTCGGTGTTGCCGTGCTCCAGTCCCAGACTCTGTGTTCCCGTGCTCCAGTCCGAGACTCGGTGTTACCGTTCTCTAGTCCGAGACTTGGTGTTCCCGTACTCCAGTCCGAGGCTCGGTGTTCCCGGGCTCCAGTCCGAGACTCGGTGTTCCCATGCTCCAGTCCGGGGCTCGGTGTTCCCGTTCTCCAGTCCGAGACTCGGTGTTCCCGTGCTCCAGTCTAGGGCTCGGTGTACCCGTGCTCCAGTCCGAGACTCGGTGTTCCCGTTCTCCAGTCCGAGACACGGTGTTCCCGTGCTCCAGTCCGAGACTCGGTGTTCCCGTGCACCATTCCGAGGCTCGGTGTTCCCGTTCTCCAGTCCGCGACTCGGTGTTCCCGTTCTCCGGTCCGAGACTCGGTGTTCCCGTTCTCCAGTCCGAGGCTCGGTGTCCCCGTGCTCCAGTCCGAGACTCGGTGTTTCCGTTCTCCAGTCCGAGGCTCGGTGTTCCCGGGCTCCAGTCCGGGGCTCGGTGTTCCCGTGCTCCAGTCCGAGACTCGGTGTTCCCGTACTCCAGTCCGAGACTCGGTGTTCCCGTACTCCAGTCCGAGGCTCGGTGTTCCCGGGCTCCAGTCCGGGGCTCGGTGTTCCCGTGCTCCAGTCCGAGGCTCGGTGTTCCCGTTCTCCAGTCCGAGACTCGGTGTTCCTGTTCTCCAGTACGAGGCTCGGTGTTCCCGTGCTCCATTCCGAGACTCGGTGTTCCCGTGCTCCAGTCCAAGACTAGGTGTTCCCGTGCTCCAGTCCGGGGCTCGGTGTTCCCGTTCTCCAGTCCGAGACTCGGTGTTCCCGTGCTCCAGTCCGAGACTCGGTGTTCCCGTTCTCCAGTCCGAGACTCGGTGTTCCCGTGCTCCAGTCCGAGACTCGGTGTTCCCTTGCTTCGGTCCGAGGCTCGGTGTTCCCGTGCTTTAGTCCGAGACTCGGTGTTCCCTTTCTCCAGTCCGAGACTCGGTGTTCCCGTGCTCCAGTCCGAGGCTCGGTGTTCCCGGGCTCCAGTCCAAGGCTCGGTGTTCCAGGTCTCCAGTCCGAGACTCGATGTTCCCGTGCTCCAGTCCGAGGCTCGGTGTTCCCGTGCTCCAGTCCGAGACTCTGTGTTCCCGTGCTCCAGTCCTGGGCTCGGTGTTCCCGGGCTCCAGTCCAAGGCTCGGTGTTCCAGGTCTCCAGTCCGAGACTCGTTGTTCCCGTGCTCCAGTCCGAGACTCAGTATTCCCGTGCTCCAGTCCGGGGCTAGGTGTTCCCGGGCTCCAGTCCAAGGCTCGGTGTTCCCGTGCTCCAGTCCGAGGCTTGGTGTTCCAGTGCTCCAGTCCGGGGCTCGGTGTTCCCGTGCTCCAGTCCGGGGCTCGGTAATCCCGGGCTCCAGTCCAAGGCTCGGTGTTCCCGTTCTCCAGTCCAAGGCTCGGTGTTCCCGGGCTCCAGTCCGAGACTCGCTGTTACCTTGCTCCAGTCCGAGACTCGATGTTCCAGTGCTCCAGTCCGGGGCTCGGTGTTCCCGGGCTCCAGTCCGGGGCTCAGTGTTCCCGTGCTCCAGTCCGAGGCTCGGTGTTCCAGTGCTCCAGTCCGGGGCTCGGTGATCCTGTGCTCCAGTCCGGGGCTCGGTGATCCCGGGCTCCAGTCCAAGGCTCGGTGTTCCCGTTCTCCAGTGCGAGACTCGATGTTCCCTTGCTCCAGTCCGAGGCTCGGTGTTCCCGTGCTCCAGTCCGAGGCTCGGTGTTCCCGTGCTCCAGTCCGAGACTCGGTGTTCCCGGGCTCCAGTCCGAGACTCGGTGTTCCCGTTCTCCATTACGAGGCTCGGTGTTCCCGTGCTCCATTCCGAGACTCGGTGTTCCCGTGCTCCAGTCCGGGGCTCGGTGTTCCCGTTCTCCAGTCCAAGACTCGGTGTTCCCGTGCTCCAGTCCGAGACTCGGTGTTCCCTTGCTCCGGTCCGAGGCTCGGTGTTCCCGTGCTCCATTCCGCGGCTCGGTGTTCCCGTGCTCAAGTCCGAGACTCGGTGTTCCCGTGCTCAAATCCGAGACTCGATGTTCCCGTGCTCCAGTCCGAGGCTCGGTGTTCACGTGCTCCAGTCCGAGACTCGGTGTTCCCGTTCTTTAGTCCGGGGCTCAGTGTTCCCGTGCTCCAGTCCGAGACTCGATGTTCCCGTGCTCCAGTGCGAGACTCGGTGTTCCCGGGCTCCAGTCCGAGGCTCGGTGTTCCAGTGCTCCTGTCCGGGGCTCGGTGTTCCCGTGCTCCAGTTCAAGACTCTGTGTTCCCGGGCTCCAGTCCGGGGCTCGGTGATCCCGGGCTCCAGTCCAAGACTCTGTGTTCCCGTGCTCCAGTCCGGGGCTCGGTGATCCCGGGCTCCAGTCCAAGTCTCGGTGTTCCCGTTCTCCAGTGCGAGACTCGGTGTTCCCGGGCTCCAGTCCGGGGCTCAGTGTTCCCGTGCTCCAGTCCGAGGCTCGGTGTTCACGTGCTCCAGTCCGAGACTCGGTGTTCCCGTTCTTTAGTCCGGGGCTCAGTGTTCCCGTGCTCCAGTCCGAGACTCGGTGTTCCCGGGCTCCAGTCAGCGGCTCGCTGTTCCCGTGCTCCAGTCCGAGGCTCGGTGTTCCCGTTCTCCAGTCCGAGACTCGGTGTTCCCGTGCACCAGTCCGGGGCTCGGTGTTCCCGTTCTCCAGTCCGAGACTCTGTGTTCCCGTGCTCCAGTCCTGGGCTCGGGGTTCCCGGGCTCCAGTCCAAGGCTCGGTGTTCCAGTTCTCCAGTCCGAGACTCGTTGTTCCCGTGCTCCAGTCCGAGACTCAGTGTTCCCGTGCGCCTTTCCGGGGCTCGGTGTTCCCGGGCTCCAGTCCAAGGCTCGGTGTTCCCGTGCTCCAGACCGGGGCTCGGTGTTCCCGGGCTCCAGTCCGGGGCTCGGTGTTCCCGTGCTCCAGTCCGCGGCTCGATGTTCCCGTGCTCCAGTCCGAGGCTCGGTGTTCCCGTGCTCCAGTCCAAGACTCGATGTTCCCGTGCTCCAGTCCGAGGCTCGGTGTTCCCGTGCTCCAGTCCGAGACTCTGTGTTCCCGTGCTCCAGTCCTGGGCTCGGTGTTCCCGGGCTCCAGTCCAAGGCTCGGTGTTCCAGGTCTCCAGTCCGAGACTCGATGTTCCCGTGCTCCAGTCCGAGGCTCGGTGTTCCCGTGCTCCAGTCCGAGACTCTGTGTTCCCGTGCTCCAGTCCTGGGCTCGGTGTTCCCGGGCTCCAGTCCAAGGCTCGGTGTTCCAGGTCTCCAGTCCGAGACTCGTTGTTCCCGTGCTCCAGTCCGAGACTCAGTATTCCCGTGCTCCAGTCCGGGGCTAGGTGTTCCCGGGCTCCAGTCCAAGGCTCGGTGTTCCCGTGCTCCAGTCCGAGGCTTGGTGTTCCAGTGCTCCAGTCCGGGGCTCGGTGTTCCCGTGCTCCAGTCCGGGGCTCGGTAATCCCGGGCTCCAGTCCAAGGCTCGGTGTTCCCGTTCTCCAGTCCAAGGCTCGGTGTTCCCGGGCTCCAGTCCGAGACTCGCTGTTACCTTGCTCCAGTCCGAGACTCGATGTTCCAGTGCTCCAGTCCGGGGCTCGGTGTTCCCGGGCTCCAGTCCGGGGCTCAGTGTTCCCGTGCTCCAGTCCGAGGCTCGGTGTTCCAGTGCTCCAGTCCGGGGCTCGGTGATCCTGTGCTCCAGTCCGGGGCTCGGTGATCCCGGGCTCCAGTCCAAGGCTCGGTGTTCCCGTTCTCCAGTGCGAGACTCGATGTTCCCTTGCTCCAGTCCGAGGCTCGGTGTTCCCGTGCTCCAGTCCGAGGCTCGGTGTTCCCGTGCTCCAGTCCGAGACTCGGTGTTCCCGGGCTCCAGTCCGAGACTCGGTGTTCCCGTTCTCCATTACGAGGCTCGGTGTTCCCGTGCTCCATTCCGAGACTCGGTGTTCCCGTGCTCCAGTCCGGGGCTCGGTGTTCCCGTTCTCCAGTCCAAGACTCGGTGTTCCCGTGCTCCAGTCCGAGACTCGGTGTTCCCTTGCTCCGGTCCGAGGCTCGGTGTTCCCGTGCTCCATTCCGCGGCTCGGTGTTCCCGTGCTCAAGTCCGAGACTCGGTGTTCCCGTGCTCAAATCCGAGACTCGATGTTCCCGTGCTCCAGTCCGAGGCTCGGTGTTCACGTGCTCCAGTCCGAGACTCGGTGTTCCCGTTCTTTAGTCCGGGGCTCAGTGTTCCCGTGCTCCAGTCCGAGACTCGATGTTCCCGTGCTCCAGTGCGAGACTCGGTGTTCCCGGGCTCCAGTCCGAGGCTCGGTGTTCCAGTGCTCCTGTCCGGGGCTCGGTGTTCCCGTGCTCCAGTTCAAGACTCTGTGTTCCCGGGCTCCAGTCCGGGGCTCGGTGATCCCGGGCTCCAGTCCAAGACTCTGTGTTCCCGTGCTCCAGTCCGGGGCTCGGTGATCCCGGGCTCCAGTCCAAGTCTCGGTGTTCCCGTTCTCCAGTGCGAGACTCGGTGTTCCCGGGCTCCAGTCCGGGGCTCAGTGTTCCCGTGCTCCAGTCCGAGGCTCGGTGTTCACGTGCTCCAGTCCGAGACTCGGTGTTCCCGTTCTTTAGTCCGGGGCTCAGTGTTCCCGTGCTCCAGTCCGAGACTCGGTGTTCCCGGGCTCCAGTCAGCGGCTCGCTGTTCCCGTGCTCCAGTCCGAGGCTCGGTGTTCCCGTTCTCCAGTCCGAGACTCGGTGTTCCCGTGCACCAGTCCGGGGCTCGGTGTTCCCGTTCTCCAGTCCGAGACTCGGTGTTCCCGTGCTCCAGTCCGAGACTCGGTGTTCCCGTGCTCCGGTCCGAGGCTCGGTGTTCCCGTGCTTTAGTGCGAGACTCGGTGTTCCCGTTCTCCAGTCCGAGACTCGGTGTTCCCGTTCTCCATTCCGAGACTCGGTGTTCCCGTGCTCCATTCCGAGACTCGGTGTTCCCGTGCTCCAGTCCGGGGCTCGGTGTTCCCGTTCTCCAGTCCGAGACTCGGTGTTCCCGTGCTCCAGTCCGAGATTCGGTGTTCCCGTGCTCCGGTCCGAGGCTCGGTGTTCCCGTGCTTTAGTGCGAGACTCGGTGATCCCGTTCTCCAGTCCGAGACTCGGTGTTCCCGTTCTCCAGTCCGAGGCTCGGTGTTCCCGTTCTCCAGTCCGAGACTCGGTGTTCCCCTTCTCCAGTACGAGGCTCGGTGTTCCCGTGCTCCATTCCGAGACTCGGTGTTCCCGTGCTCCAATCCGGGGCTCGGTGTTCCCGTTCTCCAGTCCGAGACTCGGTGTTCCCGTGCTCCAGACCGAGACTCGGTGTTCCCGTGCTCCGGTCCGAGGCTCGGTGTTCCCGTGCTTTAGTCCGAGACTCGGTGTTCCCGTTCTCCAGTCCGAGACTCGGTGTTCCCGTTCTCCAGTCCGAGTCTCGGTGTTCCCGGGCTCCAGTCCGGGGCTCAGTGTTCCCGTGCTCCAGTCCGAGACTCGATGTTCCCGTGCTCCAGTCCGGGGCTCAGTGTTCCCGTGCTCCAGTCCGAGACTCGATGTTCCCGTGCTCCAGTGCGAGACTCGGTGTTCCCGGGCTCCAGTCCGAGGCTCGGTGTTCCAGTGCTCCTGTCCGGGGCTCGGTGTTCCCGTGCTCCAGTTCAAGACTCTGTGTTCCCGGGCTCCAGTCCGGGGCTCGGTGATCCCGGGCTCCAGTCCAAGACTCTGTGTTCCCGTGCTCCAGTCCGGGGCTCGGTGATCCCGGGCTCCAGTCCAAGTCTCGGTGTTCCCGTTCTCCAGTGCGAGACTCGGTGTTCCCGGGCTCCAGTCCGGGGCTCAGTGTTCCCGTGCTCCAGTCCGAGGCTCGGTGTTCACGTGCTCCAGTCCGAGACTCGGTGTTCCCGTTCTTTAGTCCGGGGCTCAGTGTTCCCGTGCTCCAGTCCGAGACTCGGTGTTCCCGGGCTCCAGTCAGCGGCTCGCTGTTCCCGTGCTCCAGTCCGAGGCTCGGTGTTCCCGTTCTCCAGTCCGAGACTCGGTGTTCCCGTGCACCAGTCCGGGGCTCGGTGTTCCCGTTCTCCAGTCCGAGACTCGGTGTTCCCGTGCTCCAGTCCGAGACTCGGTGTTCCCGTGCTCCGGTCCGAGGCTCGGTGTTCCCGTGCTTTAGTGCGAGACTCGGTGTTCCCGTTCTCCAGTCCGAGACTCGGTGTTCCCGTTCTCCATTCCGAGACTCGGTGTTCCCGTGCTCCATTCCGAGACTCGGTGTTCCCGTGCTCCAGTCCGGGGCTCGGTGTTCCCGTTCTCCAGTCCGAGACTCGGTGTTCCCGTGCTCCAGTCCGAGATTCGGTGTTCCCGTGCTCCGGTCCGAGGCTCGGTGTTCCCGTGCTTTAGTGCGAGACTCGGTGATCCCGTTCTCCAGTCCGAGACTCGGTGTTCCCGTTCTCCAGTCCGAGGCTCGGTGTTCCCGTTCTCCAGTCCGAGACTCGGTGTTCCCCTTCTCCAGTACGAGGCTCGGTGTTCCCGTGCTCCATTCCGAGACTCGGTGTTCCCGTGCTCCAATCCGGGGCTCGGTGTTCCCGTTCTCCAGTCCGAGACTCGGTGTTCCCGTGCTCCAGACCGAGACTCGGTGTTCCCGTGCTGCGGTCCGAGGCTCGGTGTTCCCGTGCTTTAGTCCGAGACTCGGTGTTCCCGTTCTCCAGTCCGAGACTCGGTGTTCCCGTTCTCCAGTCCGAGTCTCGGTGTTCCCGGGCTCCAGTCCGGGGCTCAGTGTTCCCGTGCTCCAGTCCGAGACTCGATGTTCCCGTGCTCCAGTCCGGGGCTCAGTGTTCCCGTGCTCCAGTCCGAGACTCGATGTTCCCGTGCTCCAGTCCGAGGCTCGGTGTTCCCGTGCTCCAGTCCGAGGCTCGGCGTTCCCGTGCTCCAGTCCGAGACTCTGTGTTGCAGTGCTCCAGTCCGAGACTCTGTGTTCCCGTGCTCCAGTCTGAGGCTCGGTGTTCACGTGCTCCATCCAGTCCGCGGTTCGGGTTTCCCGTGCTTTAGTCCGAGACTCGGTGTTCCCGTGCTCCAGTCCGAGGCTCGGTGTTCCCGTGCTCCAGTCCGAGACTCTGTGTTGCAGTGCTCCAGTCCGAGACTCTGTGTTCACGTGCTCCAGTCCTGGGCTCGGTGTTCCCGTTCTCCAGTCCGAGACTCGGTGTTCCCTTTCTCCAGTCCGAGACTAGGTGTTCCCGTGCTCCAGTCCGCGGTTCGGCGTTCCCGTGCTTTAGTCCGAGACTCGGTGTTCCCGTTCTCCAATCCGAGACTCGGTGTTCCCGTGCTCCAGTCCGAGGCTCGGTGTTCCCGTGCACCAGTCCGCTGCTCGGTGTTCCCGTGCTCAAGTCCGAGACTCGGTGTTCCCGTGCTCAAGTCCGAGACTCGGTGTTCCCGTGCTCCAGTCCGAGGCTCGGTGTTCAAGTGCTCCAGTCCGAGACTCGGTGTTCCCGTTCTTTAGTCCGGGGCTCAGTGTTCCCGTGCTCCAGTCCGAGACTCGGTGTTCCCGGGCTCCAGTCCGAGACTCGGTGTTCCCGTTGTCCAGTCCGAGGCTCGGTGTTCCCGTTCTGCAGTCCGAGACTCGGTGTTCCCGTTCTCCAGTACGAGGCTCGGTGTTCCCGTGCTCCATTCCGAGACTCGGTGTTCCCGTGCTCCAGTCCGGGGCTCGGTGTTCCCGTTCTCCAGTCCGAGACTCGGTGTTCCCGTGCTCAAGTCCGAGACTCGGTGTTCCCGTTCTCCAGTCCGAGACACGGTGTTCCCGTGCTCCAGTCCGAGGCTCGGTGTTCCCGTGCTCTAGTCCGAGGCTCGGTGTTCCCGTTCTCCAGTCCGAGACTCGGTGTTCCCGTGCACCAGTCCGGGGCTCGGTGTTCCCGTTCTCCAGTCCGAGACTCGGTGTTCCCGTGCTCCAGTCCGAGACTCGGTGTTCCCGTGCTCCGGTCCGAGGCTCGGTGTTCCCGTGCTTTAGTGCGAGACTCGGTGTTCCCGTTCTCCAGTCCGAGACTCGGTGTTCCCGTTCTCCATTCCGAGACTCGGTGTTCCCGTGCTCCATTCCGAGACTCGGTGTTCCCGTGCTCCAGTCCGGGGCTCGGTGTTCCCGTTCTCCAGTCCGAGACTCGGTGTTCCCGTGCTCCAGTCCGAGACTCGGTGTTCCCGTGCTCCGGTCCGAGGCTCGGTGTTCCCGTGCTTTAGTGCGAGACTCGGTGTTCCCGTTCTCCAGTCCGAGACTCGGTGTTCCCGTTCTCCAGTCCGAGGCTCGGTGTTCCCGTTCTCCAGTCCGAGACTCGGTGTTCCCCTTCTCCAGTACGAGGCTCGGTGTTCCCGTGCTCCATTCCGAGACTCGGTGTTCCCGTGCTCCAGTCCGGGGCTCGGTGTTCCCGTTCTCCAGTCCGAGACTCGTTGTTCCCGTGCTCCAGACCGAGACTCGGTGTTCCCGTGCTCCGGTCCGAGGCTCGGTGTCCCCGTGCTTTAGTCCGAGACTCGGTGTTCCCGTTCTCCAGTCCGAGACTCGATGGTCCCGTGCTCCAGTCCGGGGCTCAGTGTTCCCGTGCTCCAGTCCGAGACTCGATGTTCCCGTGCTCCAGTCCGAGACTCGGTGTTCCCGTGCTCCAGTCCTAGGCTCGGCGTTCCCGTGCTCCAGTCCGAGACTCTGTGTTGCAGTGCTCCAGTCCGAGACTCTGTGTTCCCGTGCTCCAGTCCGAGGCTCGGTGTTCACGTGCTCCAGTCCGCGGTTCGGGTTTCCCGTGCTTTAGTCCGAGACTCGGTGTTCCCGTGCTCCAGTCCGAGGCTCGGTGTTCCCGTGCTCCAGTCCGAGACTCTGTGTTGCAGTGCTCCAGTCCGAGACTCTGTGTTCACGTGCTCCAGTCCTGGGCTCGGTGTTCCCGTTCTCCAGTCCGAGACTCGGTGTTCCCTTTCTCCAGTCCGAGACTCGGTGTTCCCGTGCTCCAGTCCGCGGTTCGGCGTTCCCGTGCTTTAGTCCGAGACTCGGTGTTCCCGTTCTCCAGTCCGAGACTCGGTGTTCCCGTGCTCCAGTCCGAGATTCGGTGTTCCCGTGCTCCGGTCCGAGGCTCGGTGTTCCCGTGCTTTAGTGCGAGACTCGGTGATCCCGTTCTCCAGTCCGAGACTCGGTGTTCCCGTTCTCCAGTCCGAGGCTCGGTGTTCCCGTTCTCCAGTCCGAGACTCGGTGTTCCCCTTCTCCAGTACGAGGCTCGGTGTTCCCGTGCTCCATTCCGAGACTCGGTGTTCCCGTGCTCCAATCCGGGGCTCGGTGTTCCCGTTCTCCAGTCCGAGACTCGGTGTTCCCGTGCTCCAGACCGAGACTCGGTGTTCCCGTGCTCCGGTCCGAGGCTCGGTGTTCCCGTGCTTTAGTCCGAGACTCGGTGTTCCCGTTCTCCAGTCCGAGACTCGGTGTTCCCGTTCTCCAGTCCGAGTCTCGGTGTTCCCGGGCTCCAGTCCGGGGCTCAGTGTTCCCGTGCTCCAGTCCGAGACTCGATGTTCCCGTGCTCCAGTCCGGGGCTCAGTGTTCCCGTGCTCCAGTCCGAGACTCGATGTTGCAGTGCTCCAGTCCGAGACTCTGTGTTCCCGTGCTCCAGTCTGAGGCTCGGTGTTCACGTGCTCCATCCAGTCCGCGGTTCGGGTTTCCCGTGCTTTAGTCCGAGACTCGGCGTTCCCGTGCTCCAGTCCGAGGCTCGGTGTTCCCGTGCTCCAGTCCGCGGTTCGGCGTTCCCGTGCTTTAGTCCGAGACTCGGTGTTCCCGTTCTCCAATCCGAGACTCGGTGTTCCCGTGCTCCAGTCCGAGGCTCGGTGTTCCCGTGCACCAGTCCGCTGCTCGGTGTTCCCGTGCTCAAGTCCGAGACTCGGTGTTCCCGTGCTCAAGTCCGAGACTCGGTGTTCCCGTGCTCCAGTCCGAGGCTCGGTGTTCAAGTGCTCCAGTCCGAGACTCGGTGTTCCCGTTCTTTAGTCCGGGGCTCAGTGTTCCCGTGCTCCAGTCCGAGACTCGGTGTTCCCGGGCTCCAGTCCGAGACTCGGTGTTCCCGTTGTCCAGTCCGAGGCTCGGTGTTCCCGTTCTGCAGTCCGAGACTCGGTGTTCCCGTTCTCCAGTACGAGGCTCGGTGTTCCCGTGCTCCATTCCGAGACTCGGTGTTCCCGTGCTCCAGTCCGGGGCTCGGTGTTCCCGTTCTCCAGTCCGAGACTCGGTGTTCCCGTGCTCAAGTCCGAGACTCGGTGTTCCCGTTCTCCAGTCCGAGACACGGTGTTCCCGTGCTCCAGTCCGAGGCTCGGTGTTCCCGTGCTCTAGTCCGAGGCTCGGTGTTCCCGTTCTCCAGTCCGAGACTCGGTGTTCCCGTGCACCAGTCCGGGGCTCGGTGTTCCCGTTCTCCAGTCCGAGACTCGGTGTTCCCGTGCTCCAGTCCGAGACTCGGTGTTCCCGTGCTCCGGTCCGAGGCTCGGTGTTCCCGTGCTTTAGTGCGAGACTCGGTGTTCCCGTTCTCCAGTCCGAGACTCGGTGTTCCCGTTCTCCATTCCGAGACTCGGTGTTCCCGTGCTCCATTCCGAGACTCGGTGTTCCCGTGCTCCAGTCCGAGACTCGGTGTTCCCGTGCTCCGGTCCGAGGCTCGGTGTTCCCGTGCTTTAGTGCGAGACTCGGTGTTCCCGTTCTCCAGTCCGAGACTCGGTGTTCCCGTTCTCCAGTCCGAGGCTCGGTGTTCCCGTTCTCCAGTCCGAGACTCGGTGTTCCCCTTCTCCAGTACGAGGCTCGGTGTTCCCGTGCTCCATTCCGAGACTCGGTGTTCCCGTGCTCCAGTCCGGGGCTCGGTGTTCCCGTTCTCCAGTCCGAGACTCGTTGTTCCCGTGCTCCAGACCGAGACTCGGTGTTCCCGTGCTCCGGTCCGAGGCTCGGTGTTCCCGTGCTTTAGTCCGAGACTCGGTGTTCCCGTTCTCCAGTCCGAGACTCGATGGTCCCGTGCTCCAGTCCGGGGCTCAGTGTTCCCGTGCTCCAGTCCGAGACTCGATGTTCCCGTGCTCCAGTCCGAGACTCGGTGTTCCCGTGCTCCAGTCCTAGGCTCGGCGTTCCCGTGCTCCAGTCCGAGACTCTGTGTTGCAGTGCTCCAGTCCGAGACTCTGTGTTCCCGTGCTCCAGTCCGAGGCTCGGTGTTCACGTGCTCCAGTCCGCGGTTCGGGTTTCCCGTGCTTTAGTCCGAGACTCGGTGTTCCCGTGCTCCAGTCCGAGGCTCGGTGTTCCCGTGCTCCAGTCCGAGACTCTGTGTTGCAGTGCTCCAGTCCGAGACTCTGTGTTCACGTGCTCCAGTCCTGGGCTCGGTGTTCCCGTTCTCCAGTCCGAGACTCGGTGTTCCCTTTCTCCAGTCCGAGACTCGGTGTTCCCGTGCTCCAGTCCGCGGTTCGGCGTTCCCGTGCTTTAGTCCGAGACTCGGTGTTCCCGTTCTCCAATCCGAGACTCGGTGTTTCCGTGCTCCAGTCCGAGGCTCGGTGTTCCCATGCACCAGTCCGCTGCTCGGTGTTCCCGTGCTCAAGTCCGAGACTCGGTGTTCCCGTGCTCAAGTCCGAGACTCGGTGTTCCCGTGCTCCAGTCCGAGGCTCGGTGTTCAAGTGCTCCAGTCCGAGACTCGGTGTTCCCGTTCTTTAGTCCGGGGCTCAGTGTTCCCGTGCTCCAGTCCGAGACTCGGTGTTCCCGGGCTCCAGTCAGCGGCTCGGTGTGCCCGTGCTCCAGTCTGGGGCTCGGTGTTCCCGTGCTCCAGTTCAAGACTCTGTGTTCCCGTGCTCCAGTCCGGGGCTCGGTGATCCCGGGCTCCAGTCCAAGGCTCGGTGTTCCCGTTCTCCAGTGCGAGACTCGGTGTTCCCGGGCTCCAGTCCGGGGCTCAGTGTTCCCGTGCTCCAGTCCGAGGCTCGGTGTTCACGTGCTCCAGTCCGAGACTCGGTGTTCCCGTTCTTTAGTCCGGGGCTCAGTGTTCCCGTGCTCCAGTCCGAGACTCGGTGTTCCCGGGCACCAGTCAGCGGCTCGGTGTTCCCGTGCTCCAGTCCGAGGCTCGGTGTTCCCGTTCTCCAGTCCGAGACTCGGTGTTCCCGTGCTCCAGTCCGAGACTCGGTGTTCCCGTGCTCCGGTCCGAGGCTCGGTGTTCCCGTGCTTTAGTCCGAGACTCGGTGTTCCCGTTCTCCAGTCCGAGACTCGGTGTTCCCGTTCTCCAGTCCGAGGCTCGGTGTTCCCGTTCTCCAGTCCGAGACTCGGTGTTCCCCTTCTCCAGTACGAGGCTCGGTGTTCCCGTGCTCCATTCCGAGACTCGGTGTTCCCGTGCTCCAGTCCGGGGCTCGGTGTTCCCGTTCTCCAGTCCGAGACTCGTTGTTCCCGTGCTCCAGACCGAGACTCGGTGTTCCCGTGCTCCGGTCCGAGGCTCGGTGTTCCCGTGCTTTAGTCCGAGACTCGGTGTTCCCGTTCTCCAGTCCGAGACTCGATGGTCCCGGGCTCCAGTCCGGGGCTCAGTGTTCCCGTGCTCCAGTCCGAGACTCGATGTTCCCGTGCTCCAGTCCGGGGCTCAGTGTTCCCGTGCTCCAGTCCGAGACTCGATGTTCCCGTGCTCCAGTCCGAGGCTCGGTGTTCCCGTGCTCCAGTCCGAGGCTCGGCGTTCCCGTGCTCCAGTCCGAGACTCTGTGTTGCAGTGCTCCAGTCCGAGACTCTGTGTTCCCGTGCTCCAGTCTGAGGCTCGGTGTTCACGTGCTCCATCCAGTCCGCGGTTCGGGTTTCCCGTGCTTTAGTCCGAGACTCGGTGTTCCCGTGCTCCAGTCCGAGGCTCGGTGTTCCCGTGCTCCAGTCCGAGACTCTGTGTTGCAGTGCTCCAGTCCGAGACTCTGTGTTCACGTGCTCCAGTCCTGGGCTCGGTGTTCCCGTTCTCCAGTCCGAGACTCGGTGTTCCCTTTCTCCAGTCCGAGACTAGGTGTTCCCGTGCTCCAGTCCGCGGTTCGGCGTTCCAGTGCTTTAGTCCGAGACTCGGTGTTCCCGTTCTCCAATCCGAGACTCGGTGTTCCCGTGCTCCAGTCCGAGGCTCGGTGTTCCCGTGCACCAGTCCGCTGCTCGGTGTTCCCGTGCTCAAGTCCGAGACTCGGTGTTCCCGTGCTCAAGTCCGAGACTCGGTGTTCCCGTGCTCCAGTCCGAGGCTCGGTGTTCAAGTGCTCCAGTCCGAGACTCGGTGTTCCCGTTCTTTAGTCCGGGGCTCAGTGTTCCCGTGCTCCAGTCCGAGACTCGGTGTTCCCGGGCTCCAGTCCGAGACTCGGTGTTCCCGTTGTCCAGTCCGAGGCTCGGTGTTCCCGTTCTGCAGTCCGAGACTCGGTGTTCCCGTTCTCCAGTACGAGGCTCGGTGTTCCCGTGCTCCATTCCGAGACTCGGTGTTCCCGTGCTCCAGTCCGGGGCTCGGTGTTCCCGTTCTCCAGTCCGAGACTCGGTGTTCCCGTGCTCAAGTCCGAGACTCGGTGTTCCCGTTCTCCAGTCCGAGACACGGTGTTCCCGTGCTCCAGTCCGAGGCTCGGTGTTCCCGTGCTCTAGTCCGAGGCTCGGTGTTCCCGTTCTCCAGTCCGAGACTCGGTGTTCCCGTGCACCAGTCCGGGGCTCGGTGTTCCCGTTCTCCAGTCCGAGACTCGGTGTTCCCGTGCTCCAGTCCGAGACTCGGTGTTCCCGTGCTCCGGTCCGAGGCTCGGTGTTCCCGTGCTTTAGTGCGAGACTCGGTGTTCCCGTTCTCCAGTCCGAGACTCGGTGTTCCCGTTCTCCATTCCGAGACTCGGTGTTCCCGTGCTCCATTCCGAGACTCGGTGTTCCCGTGCTCCAGTCCGGGGCTCGGTGTTCCCGTTCTCCAGTCCGAGACTCGGTGTTCCCGTGCTCCAGTCCGAGACTCGGTGTTCCCGTGCTCCGGTCCGAGGCTCGGTGTTCCCGTGCTTTAGTGCGAGACTCGGTGTTCCCGTTCTCCAGTCCGAGACTCGGTGTTCCCGTTCTCCAGTCCGAGGCTCGGTGTTCCCGTTCTCCAGTCCGAGACTCGGTGTTCCCCTTCTCCAGTACGAGGCTCGGTGTTCCCGTGCTCCATTCCGAGACTCGGTGTTCCCGTGCTCCAGTCCGGGGCTCGGTGTTCCCGTTCTCCAGTCCGAGACTCGTTGTTCCCGTGCTCCAGACCGAGACTCGGTGTTCCCGTGCTCCGGTCCGAGGCTCGGTGTCCCCGTGCTTTAGTCCGAGACTCGGTGTTCCCGTGCTCCAGTCCTAGGCTCGGCGTTCCCGTGCTCCAGTCCGAGACTCTGTGTTGCAGTGCTCCAGTCCGAGACTCTGTGTTCCCGTGCTCCAGTCCGAGGCTCGGTGTTCACGTGCTCCAGTCCGCGGTTCGGGTTTCCCGTGCTTTAGTCCGAGACTCGGTGTTCCCGTGCTCCAGTCCGAGGCTCGGTGTTCCCGTGCTCCAGTCCGAGACTCTGTGTTGCAGTGCTCCAGTCCGAGACTCTGTGTTCACGTGCTCCAGTCCTGGGCTCGGTGTTCCCGTTCTCCAGTCCGAGACTCGGTGTTCCCTTTCTCCAGTCCGAGACTCGGTGTTCCCGTGCTCCAGTCCGCGGTTCGGCGTTCCCGTGCTTTAGTCCGAGACTCGGTGTTCCCGTTCTCCAGTCCGAGACTCGGTGTTCCCGTGCTCCAGTCCGAGATTCGGTGTTCCCGTGCTCCGGTCCGAGGCTCGGTGTTCCCGTGCTTTAGTGCGAGACTCGGTGATCCCGTTCTCCAGTCCGAGACTCGGTGTTCCCGTTCTCCAGTCCGAGGCTCGGTGTTCCCGTTCTCCAGTCCGAGACTCGGTGTTCCCCTTCTCCAGTACGAGGCTCGGTGTTCCCGTGCTCCATTCCGAGACTCGGTGTTCCCGTGCTCCAATCCGGGGCTCGGTGTTCCCGTTCTCCAGTCCGAGACTCGGTGTTCCCGTGCTCCAGACCGAGACTCGGTGTTCCCGTGCTCCGGTCCGAGGCTCGGTGTTCCCGTGCTTTAGTCCGAGACTCGGTGTTCCCGTTCTCCAGTCCGAGACTCGGTGTTCCCGTTCTCCAGTCCGAGTCTCGGTGTTCCCGGGCTCCAGTCCGGGGCTCAGTGTTCCCGTGCTCCAGTCCGAGACTCGATGTTCCCGTGCTCCAGTCCGGGGCTCAGTGTTCCCGTGCTCCAGTCCGAGACTCGATGTTCCCGTGCTCCAGTCCGAGGCTCGGTGTTCCCGTGCTCCAGTCCGAGGCTCGGCGTTCCCGTGCTCCAGTCCGAGACTCTGTGTTGCAGTGCTCCAGTCCGAGACTCTGTGTTCCCGTGCTCCAGTCTGAGGCTCGGTGTTCACGTGCTCCATCCAGTCCGCGGTTCGGGTTTCCCGTGCTTTAGTCCGAGACTCGGCGTTCCCGTGCTCCAGTCCGAGGCTCGGTGTTCCCGTGCTCCAGTCCGCGGTTCGGCGTTCCCGTGCTTTAGTCCGAGACTCGGTGTTCCCGTTCTCCAATCCGAGACTCGGTGTTCCCGTGCTCCAGTCCGAGGCTCGGTGTTCCCGTGCACCAGTCCGCTGCTCGGTGTTCCCGTGCTCAAGTCCGAGACTCGGTGTTCCCGTGCTCAAGTCCGAGACTCGGTGTTCCCGTGCTCCAGTCCGAGGCTCGGTGTTCAAGTGCTCCAGTCCGAGACTCGGTGTTCCCGTTCTTTAGTCCGGGGCTCAGTGTTCCCGTGCTCCAGTCCGAGACTCGGTGTTCCCGGGCTCCAGTCCGAGACTCGGTGTTCCCGTTGTCCAGTCCGAGGCTCGGTGTTCCCGTTCTGCAGTCCGAGACTCGGTGTTCCCGTTCTCCAGTACGAGGCTCGGTGTTCCCGTGCTCCATTCCGAGACTCGGTGTTCCCGTGCTCCAGTCCGGGGCTCGGTGTTCCCGTTCTCCAGTCCGAGACTCGGTGTTCCCGTGCTCAAGTCCGAGACTCGGTGTTCCCGTTCTCCAGTCCGAGACACGGTGTTCCCGTGCTCCAGTCCGAGGCTCGGTGTTCCCGTGCTCTAGTCCGAGGCTCGGTGTTCCCGTTCTCCAGTCCGAGACTCGGTGTTCCCGTGCACCAGTCCGGGGCTCGGTGTTCCCGTTCTCCAGTCCGAGACTCGGTGTTCCCGTGCTCCAGTCCGAGACTCGGTGTTCCCGTGCTCCGGTCCGAGGCTCGGTGTTCCCGTGCTTTAGTGCGAGACTCGGTGTTCCCGTTCTCCAGTCCGAGACTCGGTGTTCCCGTTCTCCATTCCGAGACTCGGTGTTCCCGTGCTCCATTCCGAGACTCGGTGTTCCCGTGCTCCAGTCCGGGGCTCGGTGTTCCCGTTCTCCAGTCCGAGACTCGGTGTTCCCGTGCTCCAGTCCGAGACTCGGTGTTCCCGTGCTCCGGTCCGAGGCTCGGTGTTCCCGTGCTTTAGTGCGAGACTCGGTGTTCCCGTTCTCCAGTCCGAGACTCGGTGTTCCCGTTCTCCAGTCCGAGGCTCGGTGTTCCCGTTCTCCAGTCCGAGACTCGGTGTTCCCCTTCTCCAGTACGAGGCTCGGTGTTCCCGTGCTCCATTCCGAGACTCGGTGTTCCCGTGCTCCAGTCCGGGGCTCGGTGTTCCCGTTCTCCAGTCCGAGACTCGTTGTTCCCGTGCTCCAGACCGAGACTCGGTGTTCCCGTGCTCCGGTCCGAGGCTCGGTGTTCCCGTGCTTTAGTCCGAGACTCGGTGTTCCCGTTCTCCAGTCCGAGACTCGATGGTCCCGTGCTCCAGTCCGGGGCTCAGTGTTCCCGTGCTCCAGTCCGAGACTCGATGTTCCCGTGCTCCAGTCCGAGACTCGGTGTTCCCGTGCTCCAGTCCTAGGCTCGGCGTTCCCGTGCTCCAGTCCGAGACTCTGTGTTGCAGTGCTCCAGTCCGAGACTCTGTGTTCCCGTGCTCCAGTCCGAGGCTCGGTGTTCACGTGCTCCAGTCCGCGGTTCGGGTTTCCCGTGCTTTAGTCCGAGACTCGGTGTTCCCGTGCTCCAGTCCGAGGCTCGGTGTTCCCGTGCTCCAGTCCGAGACTCTGTGTTGCAGTGCTCCAGTCCGAGACTCTGTGTTCACGTGCTCCAGTCCTGGGCTCGGTGTTCCCGTTCTCCAGTCCGAGACTCGGTGTTCCCTTTCTCCAGTCCGAGACTCGGTGTTCCCGTGCTCCAGTCCGCGGTTCGGCGTTCCCGTGCTTTAGTCCGAGACTCGGTGTTCCCGTTCTCCAATCCGAGACTCGGTGTTTCCGTGCTCCAGTCCGAGGCTCGGTGTTCCCATGCACCAGTCCGCTGCTCGGTGTTCCCGTGCTCAAGTCCGAGACTCGGTGTTCCCGTGCTCAAGTCCGAGACTCGGTGTTCCCGTGCTCCAGTCCGAGGCTCGGTGTTCAAGTGCTCCAGTCCGAGACTCGGTGTTCCCGTTCTTTAGTCCGGGGCTCAGTGTTCCCGTGCTCCAGTCCGAGACTCGGTGTTCCCGGGCTCCAGTCAGCGGCTCGGTGTGCCCGTGCTCCAGTCTGGGGCTCGGTGTTCCCGTGCTCCAGTTCAAGACTCTGTGTTCCCGTGCTCCAGTCCGGGGCTCGGTGATCCCGGGCTCCAGTCCAAGGCTCGGTGTTCCCGTTCTCCAGTGCGAGACTCGGTGTTCCCGGGCTCCAGTCCGGGGCTCAGTGTTCCCGTGCTCCAGTCCGAGGCTCGGTGTTCACGTGCTCCAGTCCGAGACTCGGTGTTCCCGTTCTTTAGTCCGGGGCTCAGTGTTCCCGTGCTCCAGTCCGAGACTCGGTGTTCCCGGGCTCCAGTCAGCGGCTCGGTGTTCCCGTGCTCCAGTCCGAGGCTCGGTGTTCCCGTTCTCCAGTCCGAGACTCGGTGTTCCCGTGCTCCAGTCCGAGACTCGGTGTTCCCGTGCTCCGGTCCGAGGCTCGGTGTTCCCGTGCTTTAGTCCGAGACTCGGTGTTCCCGTTCTCCAGTCCGAGACTCGGTGTTCCCGTTCTCCAGTCCGAGGCTCGGTGTTCCCGTTCTCCAGTCCGAGACTCGGTGTTCCCCTTCTCCAGTACGAGGCTCGGTGTTCCCGTGCTCCATTCCGAGACTCGGTGTTCCCGTGCTCCAGTCCGGGGCTCGGTGTTCCCGTTCTCCAGTCCGAGACTCGTTGTTCCCGTGCTCCAGACCGAGACTCGGTGTTCCCGTGCTCCGGTCCGAGGCTCGGTGTTCCCGTGCTTTAGTCCGAGACTCGGTGTTCCCGTTCTCCAGTCCGAGACTCGATGGTCCCGTGCTCCAGTCCGGGGCTCAGTGTTCCCGTGCTCCAGTCCGAGACTCGATGTTCCCGTGCTCCAGTCCGAGACTCGGTGTTCCCGTGCTCCAGTCCTAGGCTCGGCGTTCCCGTGCTCCAGTCCGAGACTCTGTGTTGCAGTGCTCCAGTCCGAGACTCTGTGTTCCCGTGCTCCAGTCCGAGGCTCGGTGTTCACGTGCTCCAGTCCGCGGTTCGGGTTTCCCGTGCTTTAGTCCGAGACTCGGTGTTCCCGTGCTCCAGTCCGAGGCTCGGTGTTCCCGTGCTCCAGTCCGAGACTCTGTGTTGCAGTGCTCCAGTCCGAGACTCTGTGTTCACGTGCTCCAGTCCTGGGCTCGGTGTTCCCGTTCTCCAGTCCGAGACTCGGTGTTCCCTTTCTCCAGTCCGAGACTCGGTGTTCCCGTGCTCCAGTCCGCGGTTCGGCGTTCCCGTGCTTTAGTCCGAGACTCGGTGTTCCCGTTCTCCAATCCGAGACTCGGTGTTTCCGTGCTCCAGTCCGAGGCTCGGTGTTCCCATGCACCAGTCCGCTGCTCGGTGTTCCCGTGCTCAAGTCCGAGACTCGGTGTTCCCGTGCTCAAGTCCGAGACTCGGTGTTCCCGTGCTCCAGTCCGAGGCTCGGTGTTCAAGTGCTCCAGTCCGAGACTCGGTGTTCCCGTTCTTTAGTCCGGGGCTCAGTGTTCCCGTGCTCCAGTCCGAGACTCGGTGTTCCCGGGCTCCAGTCAGCGGCTCGGTGTGCCCGTGCTCCAGTCTGGGGCTCGGTGTTCCCGTGCTCCAGTTCAAAACTCTGTGTTCCCGTGCTCCAGTCCGGGGCTCGGTGATCCCGGGCTCCAGTCCAAGGCTCGGTGTTCCCGTTCTCCAGTGCGAGACTCGGTGTTCCCGGGCTCCAGTCCGGGGCTCAGTGTTCCCGTGCTCCAGTCCGAGGCTCGGTGTTCACGTGCTCCAGTCCGAGACTCGGTGTTCCCGTTCTTTAGTCCGGGGCTCAGTGTTCCCGTGCTCCAGTCCGAGACTCGGTGTTCCCGGGCTCCAGTCAGCGGCTCGGTGTTCCCGTGCTCCAGTCCGAGGCTCGGTGTTCCCGTTCTCCAGTCCGAGACTCGGTGTTCCCGTGCTCCAGTCCGAGACTCGGTGTTCCCGTGCTCCGGTCCGAGGCTCGGTGTTCCCGTGCTTTAGTCCGAGACTCGGTGTTCCCGTTCTCCAGTCCGAGACTCGGTGTTCCCGTTCTCCAGTCCGAGGCTCGGTGTTCCCGTTCTCCAGTCCGAGACACGGTGTTCCCGTTCTCCAGTACGAGGCTCGGTGTTCCCGTGCTCCATTCCGAGACTCGGTGTTCCCGTGCTCCAGTCCGGGGCTCGGTGTTCCCGTTCTCCAGTCCGAGACTCGGTGTTCCCGTGCTCCAGTCCGAGACTCGGTGTTCCCGTTCTCCAGTCCGAGACACGGTGTTCCCGTGCTCCAGTCCGAGGCTCGGTGTTCCCGTGCTCCAGTCCGAGACTCGGTGTTCCCGTTCTCCAGTCCGAGACACGGTGTTCCCGTGCTCCAGTCCGAGGCTCGGTGTTCCCGTGCTCCAGTCCGCTGCTCGGTGTTCCCGTGCTCAAGTCCGAGACTCGGTGTTCCCGTGCTCAAATCCGAGACTCGATGTTCCCGTGCTCCAGTCCGAGGCTCGGTGTTCACGTGCTCCAGTGCGAGACTCGGTGTTCCCGGGCTCCAGTCCGGGGCTCAGAGTTCCCGTGCTCCAGTCCGAGGCTCGGTGTTCCAGTGCTCCTGTCCGGGGCTCGGTGTTCCCGTGCTCCAGTTCAAGACTCTGTGTTCCCGGGCTCCAGTCCGGGGCTCAGTGTTCCCGTGCTCCAGTCCGAGGCTCGGTGTTCCAGTGCTCCAGTCCGGGGCTCGGTGATCCTGTGCTCCAGTCCGGGGCTCGGTGATCCCGGGCTCCAGTCCAAGGCTCGGTGTTCCCGTTCTCCAGTGCGAGACTCGATGTTCCCTTGCTCCAGTCCGCGGCTCGGTGTTCCCGTGCTCCAGTCCGAGGCTCGGTGTTCCCGTGCTCCAGTCCGAAACTCGGTGTTCCCGGGCTCCAGTCCGAGACTCGGTGTTCCCGTTCTCCATTACGAGGCTCGGTGTTCCCGTGCTCCATTCCGAGACTCGGTGTTCCCGTGCTCCAGTCCGGGGCTCGGTGTTCCCGTTCTCCAGTCCGAGACTCGGTGTTCCCGTGCTCCAGTCCGAGACTCGGTGTTCCCGTGCTCCAGTCCGAGACTCGATGTTCCCGTGCTCCAGTGCGAGACTCGGTGTTCCCGGGCTCCAGTCCGGGGCTCAGTGTTCCCGTGCTCCAGTCCGAGGCTCGGTGTTCCAGTGCTCCTGTCCGGGGCTCGGTGTTCCCGTGCTCCAGTTCAAGACTCTGTGTTCCCGGGCTCCAGTCCGGGGCTCGGTGATCCCGGGCTCCAGTCCAAGACTCTGTGTTCCCGTGCTCCAGTCCGGGGCTCGGTGATCCCGGGCTCCAGTCCAAGTCTCGGTGTTCCCGTTCTCCAGTGCGAGACTCGGTGTTCCCGGGCTCCAGTCCGGGGCTCAGTGTTCCCGTGCTCCAGTCCGAGGCTCGGTGTTCACGTGCTCCAGTCCGAGACTCGGTGTTCCCGTTCGTTAGTCCGGGGCTCAGTGTTCCCGTGCTCCAGTCCGAGACTCGGTGTTCCCGGGATCCAGTCAGCGGCTCGGTGTTCCCGTGCTCCAGTCCGAGGCTCGGTGTTCCCGTTCTCCAGTCCGAGACTCGGTGTTCCCGTGCTCCAGTCCGAGACTCGGTGTTCCCGTGCTCCGGTCCGAGGCTCGGTGTTCCCGTGCTTTAGTCCGAGACTCGGTGTTCCCGTTCTCCAGTCCGAGACTCGGTGTTCCCGTGCTCCAGTCCGAGGCTCGGTGTTCCCGTGCTCCAGTCCGAGACTCGGTGTTCCCGGGCTCCAGTCCGAGACTCGGTGTTCCCGTTCTCCATTACGAGGCTCGGTGTTCCCGTGCTCCATTCCGAGACTCGGTGTTCCCGTGCACCAGTCCGGGGCTCGGTGTTCCCGTTCTCCAGTCCGAGACTCGGTGTTCCCGTGCTCCAGTCCGAGGCTCGGTGTTCCCGTGCTCCGGTCCGAGGCTCGGTGTTCCCGTGCTTTAGTGCGAGACTCGGTGTTCCCGTTCTCCAGTCCGAGACTCTGTGTTCCCGTTCTCCATTCCGAGACTCGGTGTTCCCGTGCTCCATTCCGAGACTCGGTGTTCCCGTGCTCCAGTCCGGGTCTCGGTGTTCCCGTTCTCCAGTCCGAGACTCGGTGTTCCCGTGCTCCAGTCCGAGACTCGGTGTTCCCGTTCTCCAGTACGAGGCTCGGTGTTCCCGTGCTCCATTCCGAGACTCGGTGTTCCCGTGCTCCAGTCCGGGGCTCGGTGTTCCCGTTCTCCAGTCCGAGACTCGGTGTTCCCGTGCTCCAGACCCAGACTCGGTGTTCCCGTGCTCCGGTCCGAGGCTCGGTGTTCCCGTGCTTTAGTCCGAGACTCGGTGTTCCCGTTCTCCAGTCCGAGACACGGTGTTCCCGTGCTCCAGTCCGAGGCTCGGTGTTCCCGTGCTCCAGTCCGCGGTTCGGTGTTCCCGTGCTTTAGTCCGAGACTCGGTGTTCCCGTGCTCCAGTCCGAGACTCGGTGTTCCCGTGCTCCGGTCCGAGGCTCGGTGTTCCCGTGCTTTAGTCCGAGACTCGGTGTTCCCGTTCTCCAGTCCGAGACTCGGTGTTCCCGTTCTCCAGTCCGAGGCTCGGTGTTCCCGTTCTCCAGTACGAGGCTCGGTGTTCCCGTGCTCCATTCCGAGACTCGGTGTTCCCGTGCTCCAGTCCGGGGCTCGGTGTTCCCGTTCTCCAGTCCGAGACTCGGTGTTCCCGTGCTCCAGTCCGCGGCTCGGTGTTCCCGTGCTCAAGTCCGAGACTCGGTGTTCCCGTGCTCAAATCCGAGACTCGGTGTTCCCGGGCTCCAGTCCGAGACTCGGTGTTCCCGTTCTCCATTACGAGGCTCGGTGTTCCCGTGCTCCAGTCCGAGGCTCGGTGTTCCCGTGCTCCAGTCCGAGACTCGGTGTTCCCGGGCTCCAGTCCGAGACTCGGTGTTCCCGTTCTCCATTACGAGGCTCGGTGTTCCCGTGCTCCATTCCGAGACTCGGTGTTCCCGTGCACCAGTCCGGGGCTCGGTGTTCCCGTTCTCCAGTCCGAGACTCGGTGTTCCCGTGCTCCAGTCCGAGGCTCGGTGTTCCCGTGCTCCGGTCCGAGGCTCGGTGTTCCCGTGCTTTAGTGCGAGACTCGGTGTTCCCGTTCTCCAGTCCGAGACTCGGTGTTCCCGTTCTCCATTCCGAGACTCGGTGTTCCCGTGCTCCATTCCGAGACTCGGTGTTCCCGTGCTCCAGTCCGGGTCTCGGTGTTCCCGTTCTCCAGTCCGAGACTCGGTGTTCCCGTGCTCCAGTCCGAGACTCGGTGTTCCCGTTCTCCAGTACGAGGCTCGGTGTTCCCGTGCTCCATTCCGAGACTCGGTGTTCCCGTGCTCCAGTCCGGGGCTCGGTGTTCCCGTTCTCCAGTCCGAGACTCGGTGTTCCCGTGCTCCAGACCCAGACTCGGTGTTCCCGTGCTCCGGTCCGAGGCTCGGTGTTCCCGTGCTTTAGTCCGAGACTCGGTGTTCCCGTTCTCCAGTCCGAGACACGGTGTTCCCGTGCTCCAGTCCGAGGCTCGGTGTTCCCGTGCTCCAGTCCGCGGTTCGGTGTTCCCGTGCTTTAGTCCGAGACTCGGTGTTCCCGTTCTCCAGTCCGAGACTCGGTGTTCCCGTTCTCCAGTCCGAGACTCGGTGTTCCCGGGCTCCAGTCCGGGGCTCAGTGTTCCCGTGCTCCAGTCCGAGACTCGATGTTCCCGTGCTCCAGTCCGAGGCTCGGTGTTCCCGTGCTCCAGTCCGAGGCTCGGCGTTCCCGTGCTCCAGTCCGAGACTCTGTGTTGCAGTGCTCCAGTCCGAGACTCTGTGTTCCCGTGCTCCAGTCCGAGACTGTGTTGCAGTGCTCCAGTCCGAGACTCTGTGTTCACGTGCTCCAGTCCTGGGCTCGGTGTTCCCGTTCTCCAGTCCGAGACTCGGTGTTCCCTTTCTCCAGTCCGAGACTCGGTGTTCCCGTGCTCCAGTCCGCGGTTCGGCGTTCCCGTGCTTTAGTCCGAGACTCGGTGTTCCCGTTCTCCAATCCGAGACTCGGTGTTCCCGTGCTCCAGTCCGAGGCTCGGTGTTCCCGTGCACCAGTCCGCTGCTCGGTGTTCCCGGGCTCCAGTCCAAGTCTCGGTGTTCCCGTTCTCCAGTGCGAGACTCGGTGTTCCCGGGCTCCAGTCCGGGGCTCAGTGTTCCCGTGCTCCAGTCCGAGGCTCGGTGTTCACGTGCTCCAGTCCGAGACTCGGTGTTCCCGTTCGTTAGTCCGGGGCTCAGTGTTCCCGTGCTCCAGTCCGAGACTCGGTGTTCCCGGGATCCAGTCAGCGGCTCGGTGTTCCCGTGCTCCAGTCCGAGGCTCGGTGTTCCCGTTCTCCAGTCCGAGACTCGGTGTTCCCGTGCTCCAGTCCGAGACTCGGTGTTCCCGTGCTCCGGTCCGAGGCTCGGTGTTCCCGTGCTTTAGTCCGAGACTCGGTGTTCCCGTTCTCCAGTCCGAGACTCGGTGTTCCCGTGCTCCAGTCCGAGGCTCGGTGTTCCCGTGCTCCAGTCCGAGACTCGGTGTTCCCGGGCTCCAGTCCGAGACTCGGTGTTCCCGTTCTCCATTACGAGGCTCGGTGTTCCCGTGCTCCATTCCGAGACTCGGTGTTCCCGTGCACCAGTCCGGGGCTCGGTGTTCCCGTTCTCCAGTCCGAGACTCGGTGTTCCCGTGCTCCAGTCCGAGGCTCGGTGTTCCCGTGCTCCGGTCCGAGGCTCGGTGTTCCCGTGCTTTAGTGCGAGACTCGGTGTTCCCGTTCTCCAGTCCGAGACTCTGTGTTCCCGTTCTCCATTCCGAGACTCGGTGTTCCCGTGCTCCATTCCGAGACTCGGTGTTCCCGTGCTCCAGTCCGGGTCTCGGTGTTCCCGTTCTCCAGTCCGAGACTCGGTGTTCCCGTGCTCCAGTCCGAGACTCGGTGTTCCCGTTCTCCAGTACGAGGCTCGGTGTTCCCGTGCTCCATTCCGAGACTCGGTGTTCCCGTGCTCCAGTCCGGGGCTCGGTGTTCCCGTTCTCCAGTCCGAGACTCGGTGTTCCCGTGCTCCAGACCCAGACTCGGTGTTCCCGTGCTCCGGTCCGAGGCTCGGTGTTCCCGTGCTTTAGTCCGAGACTCGGTGTTCCCGTTCTCCAGTCCGAGACACGGTGTTCCCGTGCTCCAGTCCGAGGCTCGGTGTTCCCGTGCTCCAGTCCGCGGTTCGGTGTTCCCGTGCTTTAGTCCGAGACTCGGTGTTCCCGTGCTCCAGTCCGAGACTCGGTGTTCCCGTGCTCCGGTCCGAGGCTCGGTGTTCCCGTGCTTTAGTCCGAGACTCGGTGTTCCCGTTCTCCAGTCCGAGACTCGGTGTTCCCGTTCTCCAGTCCGAGGCTCGGTGTTCCCGTTCTCCAGTACGAGGCTCGGTGTTCCCGTGCTCCATTCCGAGACTCGGTGTTCCCGTGCTCCAGTCCGGGGCTCGGTGTTCCCGTTCTCCAGTCCGAGACTCGGTGTTCCCGTGCTCCAGTCCGCGGCTCGGTGTTCCCGTGCTCAAGTCCGAGACTCGGTGTTCCCGTGCTCAAATCCGAGACTCGGTGTTCCCGGGCTCCAGTCCGAGACTCGGTGTTCCCGTTCTCCATTACGAGGCTCGGTGTTCCCGTGCTCCAGTCCGAGGCTCGGTGTTCCCGTGCTCCAGTCCGAGACTCGGTGTTCCCGGGCTCCAGTCCGAGACTCGGTGTTCCCGTTCTCCATTACGAGGCTCGGTGTTCCCGTGCTCCATTCCGAGACTCGGTGTTCCCGTGCACCAGTCCGGGGCTCGGTGTTCCGGTTCTCCAGTCCGAGACTCGGTGTTCCCGTGCTCCAGTCCGAGGCTCGGTGTTCCCGTGCTCCGGTCCGAGGCTCGGTGTTCCCGTGCTTTAGTGCGAGACTCGGTGTTCCCGTTCTCCAGTCCGAGACTCGGTGTTCCCGTTCTCCATTCCGAGACTCGGTGTTCCCGTGCTCCATTCCGAGACTCGGTGTTCCCGTGCTCCAGTCCGGGTCTCGGTGTTCCCGTTCTCCAGTCCGAGACTCGGTGTTCCCGTGCTCCAGTCCGAGACTCGGTGTTCCCGTTCTCCAGTACGAGGCTCGGTGTTCCCGTGCTCCATTCCGAGACTCGGTGTTCCCGTGCTCCAGTCCGGGGCTCGGTGTTCCCGTTCTCCAGTCCGAGACTCGGTGTTCCCGTGCTCCAGACCCAGACTCGGTGTTCCCGTGCTCCGGTCCGAGGCTCGGTGTTCCCGTGCTTTAGTCCGAGACTCGGTGTTCCCGTTCTCCAGTCCGAGACACGGTGTTCCCGTGCTCCAGTCCGAGGCTCGGTGTTCCCGTGCTCCAGTCCGCGGTTCGGTGTTCCCGTGCTTTAGTCCGAGACTCGGTGTTCCCGTTCTCCAGTCCGAGACTCGGTGTTCCCGTTCTCCAGTCCGAGACTCGGTGTTCCCGGGCTCCAGTCCGGGGCTCAGTGTTCCCGTGCTCCAGTCCGAGACTCGATGTTCCCGTGCTCCAGTCCGAGGCTCGGTGTTCCCGTGCTCCAGTCCGAGGCTCGGCGTTCCCGTGCTCCAGTCCGAGACTCTGTGTTGCAGTGCTCCAGTCCGAGACTCTGTGTTCCCGTGCTCCAGTCCGAGACTGTGTTGCAGTGCTCCAGTCCGAGACTCTGTGTTCACGTGCTCCAGTCCTGGGCTCGGTGTTCCCGTTCTCCAGTCCGAGACTCGGTGTTCCCTTTCTCCAGTCCGAGACTCGGTGTTCCCGTGCTCCAGTCCGCGGTTCGGCGTTCCCGTGCTTTAGTCCGAGACTCGGTGTTCCCGTTCTCCAATCCGAGACTCGGTGTTCCCGTGCTCCAGTCCGAGGCTCGGTGTTCCCGTGCACCAGTCCGCTGCTCGGTGTTCCCGGGCTCCAGTCCAAGTCTCGGTGTTCCCGTTCTCCAGTGCGAGACTCGGTGTTCCCGGGCTCCAGTCCGGGGCTCAGTGTTCCCGTGCTCCAGTCCGAGGCTCGGTGTTCACGTGCTCCAGTCCGAGACTCGGTGTTCCCGTTCGTTAGTCCGGGGCTCAGTGTTCCCGTGCTCCAGTCCGAGACTCGGTGTTCCCGGGATCCAGTCAGCGGCTCGGTGTTCCCGTGCTCCAGTCCGAGGCTCGGTGTTCCCGTTCTCCAGTCCGAGACTCGGTGTTCCCGTGCTCCAGTCCGAGACTCGGTGTTCCCGTGCTCCGGTCCGAGGCTCGGTGTTCCCGTGCTTTAGTCCGAGACTCGGTGTTCCCGTTCTCCAGTCCGAGACTCGGTGTTCCCGTGCTCCAGTCCGAGGCTCGGTGTTCCCGTGCTCCAGTCCGAGACTCGGTGTTCCCGGGCTCCAGTCCGAGACTCGGTGTTCCCGTTCTCCATTACGAGGCTCGGTGTTCCCGTGCTCCATTCCGAGACTCGGTGTTCCCGTGCACCAGTCCGGGGCTCGGTGTTCCCGTTCTCCAGTCCGAGACTCGGTGTTCCCGTGCTCCAGTCCGAGGCTCGGTGTTCCCGTGCTCCGGTCCGAGGCTCGGTGTTCCCGTGCTTTAGTGCGAGACTCGGTGTTCCCGTTCTCCAGTCCGAGACTCTGTGTTCCCGTTCTCCATTCCGAGACTCGGTGTTCCCGTGCTCCATTCCGAGACTCGGTGTTCCCGTGCTCCAGTCCGGGTCTCGGTGTTCCCGTTCTCCAGTCCGAGACTCGGTGTTCCCGTGCTCCAGTCCGAGACTCGGTGTTCCCGTTCTCCAGTACGAGGCTCGGTGTTCCCGTGCTCCATTCCGAGACTCGGTGTTCCCGTGCTCCAGTCCGGGGCTCGGTGTTCCCGTTCTCCAGTCCGAGACTCGGTGTTCCCGTGCTCCAGACCCAGACTCGGTGTTCCCGTGCTCCGGTCCGAGGCTCGGTGTTCCCGTGCTTTAGTCCGAGACTCGGTGTTCCCGTTCTCCAGTCCGAGACACGGTGTTCCCGTGCTCCAGTCCGAGGCTCGGTGTTCCCGTGCTCCAGTCCGCGGTTCGGTGTTCCCGTGCTTTAGTCCGAGACTCGGTGTTCCCGTGCTCCAGTCCGAGACTCGGTGTTCCCGTGCTCCGGTCCGAGGCTCGGTGTTCCCGTGCTTTAGTCCGAGACTCGGTGTTCCCGTTCTCCAGTCCGAGACTCGGTGTTCCCGTTCTCCAGTCCGAGGCTCGGTGTTCCCGTTCTCCAGTACGAGGCTCGGTGTTCCCGTGCTCCATTCCGAGACTCGGTGTTCCCGTGCTCCAGTCCGGGGCTCGGTGTTCCCGTTCTCCAGTCCGAGACTCGGTGTTCCCGTGCTCCAGTCCGCGGCTCGGTGTTCCCGTGCTCAAGTCCGAGACTCGGTGTTCCCGTGCTCAAATCCGAGACTCGGTGTTCCCGGGCTCCAGTCCGAGACTCGGTGTTCCCGTTCTCCATTACGAGGCTCGGTGTTCCCGTGCTCCAGTCCGAGGCTCGGTGTTCCCGTGCTCCAGTCCGAGACTCGGTGTTCCCGGGCTCCAGTCCGAGACTCGGTGTTCCCGTTCTCCATTACGAGGCTCGGTGTTCCCGTGCTCCATTCCGAGACTCGGTGTTCCCGTGCACCAGTCCGGGGCTCGGTGTTCCCGTTCTCCAGTCCGAGACTCGGTGTTCCCGTGCTCCAGTCCGAGGCTCGGTGTTCCCGTGCTCCGGTCCGAGGCTCGGTGTTCCCGTGCTTTAGTGCGAGACTCGGTGTTCCCGTTCTCCAGTCCGAGACTCGGTGTTCCCGTTCTCCATTCCGAGACTCGGTGTTCCCGTGCTCCATTCCGAGACTCGGTGTTCCCGTGCTCCAGTCCGGGTCTCGGTGTTCCCGTTCTCCAGTCCGAGACTCGGTGTTCCCGTGCTCCAGTCCGAGACTCGGTGTTCCCGTTCTCCAGTACGAGGCTCGGTGTTCCCGTGCTCCATTCCGAGACTCGGTGTTCCCGTGCTCCAGTCCGGGGCTCGGTGTTCCCGTTCTCCAGTCCGAGACTCGGTGTTCCCGTGCTCCAGACCCAGACTCGGTGTTCCCGTGCTCCGGTCCGAGGCTCGGTGTTCCCGTGCTTTAGTCCGAGACTCGGTGTTCCCGTTCTCCAGTCCGAGACACGGTGTTCCCGTGCTCCAGTCCGAGGCTCGGTGTTCCCGTGCTCCAGTCCGCGGTTCGGTGTTCCCGTGCTTTAGTCCGAGACTCGGTGTTCCCGTTCTCCAGTCCGAGACTCGGTGTTCCCGTTCTCCAGTCCGAGACTCGGTGTTCCCGGGCTCCAGTCCGGGGCTCAGTGTTCCCGTGCTCCAGTCCGAGACTCGATGTTCCCGTGCTCCAGTCCGAGGCTCGGTGTTCCCGTGCTCCAGTCCGAGGCTCGGCGTTCCCGTGCTCCAGTCCGAGACTCTGTGTTGCAGTGCTCCAGTCCGAGACTCTGTGTTCCCGTGCTCCAGTCCGAGACTGTGTTGCAGTGCTCCAGTCCGAGACTCTGTGTTCACGTGCTCCAGTCCTGGGCTCGGTGTTCCCGTTCTCCAGTCCGAGACTCGGTGTTCCCTTTCTCCAGTCCGAGACTCGGTGTTCCCGTGCTCCAGTCCGCGGTTCGGCGTTCCCGTGCTTTAGTCCGAGACTCGGTGTTCCCGTTCTCCAATCCGAGACTCGGTGTTCCCGTGCTCCAGTCCGAGGCTCGGTGTTCCCGTGCACCAGTCCGCTGCTCGGTGTTCCCGTGCTCAAGTCCGAGACTCGGTGTTCCCGTGCTCAAGTCCGAGACTCGGTGTTCCCGTTCTCCATTACGAGGCTCGGTGTTCCCGTGCTCCATTCCGAGACTCGGTGTTCCCGTGCTCCAGTCCGGGGCTCGGTGTTCCCGTTCTCCAGTCCGAGACTCGGTGTTCCCGTGCTCCAGTCCGAGACTCGGTGTTCCCTTGCTCCGGTCCGAGGCTCGGTGTTCCCGTGCTCCAGTCCGCGGCTCGGTGTACCCGTGCTGAAGTCCGAGACTCGGTGTTCCCGTGCTCAAATCCGAGACTCGATGTTCCCGTGCTCCAGTCCGAGGCTCGGTGTTCACGTGCTCCAGTCCGAGACTCGGTGTTCCCGTTCTTTAGTCCGGGGCTCAGTGTTCCCGTGCTCCAGTCCGAGACTCGATGTTCCCGTGCTCCAGTGCGAGACTCGGTGTTCCCGGGCTCCAGTCCGGGGCTCAGTGTTCCCGTGCTCCAGTCCGAGGCTCGGTGTTCCAGTGCTCCTGTCCGGGGCTCGGTGTTCCCGTGCTCCAGTTCAAGACTCTGTGTTCCCGGGCTCCAGTCCGGGGCTCGGTGATCCCGGGCTCCAGTCCAAGACTCTGTGTTCCCGTTCTCCAGTGCGAGACTCGGTGTTCCCGGGCTCCAGTCCGGGGCTCAGTGTTCCCGTGCTCCAGTCCGAGGCTCGGTGTTCACGTGCTCCAGTCCGAGACTCGGTGTTCCCGTTCTTTAGTCCGGGGCTCAGTGTTCCCGTGCTCCAGTCCGAGACTCGGTGTTCCCGGGATCCAGTCAGCGGCTCGGTGTTCCCGTGCTCCAGTCCGAGGCTCGGTGTTCCCGTTCTCCAGTCCGAGACTCGGTGTTCCCGTGCTCCAGTCCGAGACTCGGTGTTCCCGTGCTCCGGTCCGAGGCTCGGTGTTCCCGTGCTTTAGTCCGAGACTCGGTGTTCCCGTTCTCCAGTCCGAGACTCGGTGTTCCCGTTCTCCAGTCCGAGGCTCGGTGTTCCCGTTCTCCAGTACGAGGCTCGGTGTTCCCGTGCTCCATTCCGAGACTCGGTGTTCCCGTGCTCCAGTCCGGGGCTCGGTGTTCCCGTTCTCCAGTCCGAGACTCGGTGTTCCCGTGCTCCAGTCCGCGGCTCGGTGTTCCCGTGCTCAAGTCCGAGACTCGGTGTTCCCGTGCTCAAATCCGAGACTCGGTGTTCCCGGGCTCCAGTCCGAGACTCGGTGTTCCCGTTCTCCATTACGAGGCTCGGTGTTCCCGTGCTCCAGTCCGAGGCTCGGTGTTCCCGTGCTCCAGTCCGAGACTCGGTGTTCCCGGGCTCCAGTCCGAGACTCGGTGTTCCCGTTCTCCATTACGAGGCTCGGTGTTCCCGTGCTCCATTCCGAGACTCGGTGTTCCCGTGCACCAGTCCGGGGCTCGGTGTTCCCGTTCTCCAGTCCGAGACTCGGTGTTCCCGTGCTCCAGTCCGATTCTCGGTGTTCCCGTGCTCCGGTCCGAGGCTCGGTGTTCCCGTGCTTTAGTGCGAGACTCGGTGTTCCCGTTCTCCAGTCCGAGACTCGGTGTTCCCGTTCTCCATTCCGAGACTCGGTGTTCCCGTGCTCCATTCCGAGACTCGGTGTTCCCGTGCTCCAGTCCGGGTCTCGGTGTTCCCGTTCTCCAGTCCGAGACTCTGTGTTCCCGTGCTCCAGTCCGAGACTCGGTGTTCCCGTTCTCCAGTACGAGGCTCGGTGTTCCCGTGCTCCATTCCGAGACTCGGTGTTCCCGTGCTCCAGTCCGGGGCTCGGTGTTCCCGTTCTCCAGTCCGAGACTCGGTGTTCCCGTGCTCCAGACCCAGACTCGGTGTTCCCGTGCTCCGGCCCGAGGCTCGGTTTTCCCGTGCTTTAGTCCGAGACTCGGTGTTCCCGTTCTCCAGTCCGAGACACGGTGTTCCCGTGCTCCAGTCCGAGGCTCGGTGTTCCCGTGCTCCAGTCCGCGGTTCGGTGTTCCCGTGCTTTAGTCCGAGACTCGGTGTTCCCGTTCTCCAGTCCGAGACTCGGTGTTCCCGTTCTCCAGTCCGAGACTCGGTGTTCCCGGGCTCCAGTCCGGGGCTCAGTGTTCCCGTGCTCCAGTCCGAGACTCGATGTTCCCGTGCTCCAGTCCGAGGCTCGGTGTTCCCGTGCTCCAGTCCGAGGCTCGGCGTTCCCGTGCTCCAGTCCGAGACTCTGTGTTGCAGTGCTCCAGTCCGAGACTCTGTGTTCCCGTGCTCCAGTCCGAGACTGTGTTGCAGTGCTCCAGTCCGAGACTCTGTGTTCACGTGCTCCAGTCCTGGGCTCGGTGTTCCCGTTCTCCAGTCCGAGACTCGGTGTTCCCTTTCTCCAGTCCGAGACTCGGTGTTCCCGTGCTCCAGTCCGCGGTTCGGCGTTCCCGTGCTTTAGTCCGAGACTCGGAGTTCCCGTTCTCCAATCCGAGACTCGGTGTTCCCGTGCTCCAGTCCGAGGCTCGGTGTTCCCGTGCACCAGTCCGCTGCTCGGTGTTCCCGTGCTCAAGTCCGAGACTCGGTGTTCCCGTGCTCAAGTCCGAGACTCGGTGTTCCCGTGCTCCAGTCCGAGGCTCGGTGTTCAAGTGCTCCAGTCCGAGACTCGGTGTTCCCGTTCTTTAGTCCGGGGCTCAGTGTTCCCGTGCTCCAGTCCGAGACTCGGTGTTCCCGGGCTCCAGTCAGCGGCTCGGTGTTCCCTTGCTCCAGTCCGAGGCTTGGTGTTCCAGTGCTCCAGTCCGGGGCTCGGTGTTCCCGTGCTCCAGTTCAAGACTCTGTTTTCCCGTGCTCCAGTCCGGGGCTCGGTGATCCCGAGCTCCAGTCCAAGGCTCGGTGTTCCCGTTCTCCAGTGCGAGACTCGTTGTTCCCGGGCTCCAGTCCGGGGCTCAGTGTTCCCGTGCTCCAGTCCGAGGCTCGGTGTTCCAGTGCTCCAGTCCGGGGATCGGTGTTCCCGTGCTCCAGTCCGAGGCTCGGTGTTCCCGTGCTCCATTACGAGGCTCGGTGTTCCCGTGCTCCATTCCGAGACTCGGTGTTCCCGTGCTCCAGTCCGGGGCTCGGTGTTCCCGTGCTTTAGTCCGAGACTCGGTGTTCCCGTTCTCCAGTCCGAGACACGGTGTTCCCGTGCTCCAGTCCGAGGCTCGGTGTTCCCGTGCTCCAGTCCGCGGTTCGGTGTTCCCGTGCTTTAGTCCGAGACTCGGTGTTCCCGTTCTCCAGTCCGAGACTCGGTGTTCCCGTTCTCCAGTCCGAGTCTCGGTGTTCCCGGGCTCCAGTCCGGGGCTCAGTGTTCCCGTGCTCCAGTCCGAGACTCGATGTTCCCGTGCTCCAGTCCGGGGCTCAGTGTTCCCGTGCTCCAGTCCGAGACTCGATGTTCCCGTGCTCCAGTCCGAGGCTCGGTGTTCCCGTGCTCCAGTCCGAGGCTCGGTGTTCACGTGCTCCAGTCCGCGGTTCGGGTTTCCCGTGCTTTAGTCCGAGACTCGGTGTTCCCGTGCTCCAGTCCGAGGATCGGTGTTCCCGTGCTCCAGTCCGAGACTCTGTGTTGCAGTGCTCCAGTCCGAGACTCTGTGTTCACGTGCTCCAGTCCTGGGCTCGGTGTTCCCGTTCTCCAGTCCGAGACTCGGTGTTCCCTTTCTCCAGTCCGAGACTCGGTGTTCCCGTGCTCCAGTCCGCGGTTCGGCGTTCCCGTGCTTTAGTCCGAGACTCGGTGTTCCCGTTCTCCAATCCGAGACTCGGTGTTCCCGTGCTCCAGTCCGAGGCTCGGTGTTCCCGTGCACCAGTCCGCTGCTCGGTGTTCCCGTGCTCAAGTCCGAGACTCGGTGTTCCCGTGCTCAAGTCCGAGACTCGGTGTTCCCGGGCTCCAGTCCGGGGCTCAGTGTTCCCGTGCTCCAGTCCGAGGCTCGGTGTTCCAGTGCTCCAGTCCGGGGCTCGGTGTTCCCGTGCTCCAGTCCGAGGCTCGGTGTTCCCGTGCTCCATTACGAGGCTCGGTGTTCCCGTGCTCCATTCCGAGACTCGGTGTTCCCGTGCTCCAGTCCGGGGCTCGGTGTTCCCGTGCTTTAGTCCGAGACTCGGTGTTCCCGTTCTCCAGTCCGAGACACGGTGTTCCCGTGCTCCAGTCCGAGGCTCGGTGTTCCCGTGCTCCAGTCCGCGGTTCGGTGTTCCCGTGCTTTAGTCCGAGACTCGGTGTTCCCGTTCTCCAGTCCGAGACTCGGTGTTCCCGTTCTCCAGTCCGAGTCTCGGTGTTCCCGGGCTCCAGTCCGGGGCTCAGTGTTCCCGTGCTCCAGTCCGAGACTCGATGTTCCCGTGCTCCAGTCCGGGGCTCAGTGTTCCCGTGCTCCAGTCCGAGACTCGATGTTCCCGTGCTCCAGTCCGAGGCTCGGTGTTCCCGTGCTCCAGTCCGAGGCTCGGTGTTCACGTGCTCCAGTCCGCGGTTCGGGTTTCCCGTGCTTTAGTCCGAGACTCGGTGTTCCCGTTCTCCAGTCCGACTCTCGGTGTTCCCGGGCTCCAGTCCGGGGCTCAGTGTTCCCGTGCTCCAGTCCGAGACTCTGTGTTCACGTGCTCCAGTCCTGGGCTCGGTGTTCCCGTTCTCCAGTCCGAGACTCGGTGTTCCCTTTCTCCAGTCCGAGACTCGGTGTTCCCGTGCTCCAGTCCGCGGTTCGGCGTTCCCGTGCTTTAGTCCGAGACTCGGTGTTCCCGTTCTCCAATCCGAGACTCGGTGTTCCCGTGCTCCAGTCCGAGGCTCGGTGTTCCCGTGCACCAGTCCGCTGCTCGGTGTTCCCGTGCTCAAGTCCGAGACTCGGTGTTCCCGTGCTCAAGTCCGAGACTCGGTGTTCCCGTGCTCCAGTCCGAGGCTCGGTGTTCAAGTGCTCCAGTCCGAGACTCGGTGTTCCCGTTCTTTAGTCCGGGGCTCAGTGTTCCCGTGCTCCAGTCCGAGACTCGGTGTTCCCGGGCTCCAGTCAGCGGCTCGGTGTTCCCGTGCTCCAGTCTGGGGCTCGGTGTTCCCGTGCTCCAGTTCAAGACTCTGTGTTCCCGTGCTCCAGTCCGGGGCTCGGTGATCCCGGGCTCCAGTCCAAGGCTCGGTGTTCCCGTTCTCCAGTGCGAGACTCGGTGTTCCCGGGCTCCAGTCCGGGGCTCAGTGTTCCCGTGCTCCAGTCCGAGGCTCGGTGTTCACGTGCTCCAGTCCGAGACTCGGTGTTCCCGTTCTTTAGTCCGGGGCTCAGTGTTCCCGTGCTCCAGTCCGAGACTCGGTGTTCCCGGGCTCCAGTCAGCGGCTCGGTGTTCCCGTGCTCCAGTCCGAGGCTCGGTGTTCCCGTTCTCCAGTCCGAGACTCGGTGTTCCCGTGCTCCAGTCCGAGACTCGGTGTTCCCGTGCTCCGGTCCGAGGCTCGGTGTTCCCGTGCTTTAGTCCGAGACTCGGTGTTCCCGTTCTCCAGTCCGAGACTCGGTGTTCCCGGGCTCCAGTCCGGGGCTCAGTGTTCCCGTGCTCCAGTCCGAGACTCGATGTTCCCGTGCTCCAGTCCGAGGCTCGGTGTTCCCGTGCTCCAGTCCGAGGCTCGGCGTTCCCGTGCTCCAGTCCGAGACTCTGTGTTGCAGTGCTCCAGTCCGAGACTCTGTGTTCCCGTGCTCCAGTCCGAGACTGTGTTGCAGTGCTCCAGTCCGAGACTCTGTGTTCACGTGCTCCAGTCCTGGGCTCGGTGTTCCCGTTCTCCAGTCCGAGACTCGGTGTTCCCTTTCTCCAGTCCGAGACTCGGTGTTCCCGTGCTCCAGTCCGCGGTTCGGCGTTCCCGTGCTTTAGTCCGAGACTCGGTGTTCCCGTTCTCCAATCCGAGACTCGGTGTTCCCGTGCTCCAGTCCGAGGCTCGGTGTTCCCGTGCACCAGTCCGCTGCTCGGTGTTCCCGTGCTCAGGTCCGAGACTCGGTGTTCCCGTGCTCAAGTCCGAGACTCGGTGTTCCCGTGCTCCAGTCCGAGGCTCGGTGTTCAAGTGCTCCAGTCCGAGACTCGGTGTTCCCGTTCTTTAGTCCGGGGCTCAGTGTTCCCGTGCTCCAGTCCGAGACTCGGTGTTCCCGGGCTCCAGTCAGCGGCTCGGTGTTCCCTTGCTCCAGTCCGAGGCTTGGTGTTCCAGTGCTCCAGTCCGGGGCTCGGTGTTCCCGTGCTCCAGTTCAAGACTCTGTTTTCCCGTGCTCCAGTCCGGGGCTCGGTGATCCCGAGCTCCAGTCCAAGGCTCGGTGTTCCCGTTCTCCAGTGCGAGACTCGTTGTTCCCGGGCTCCAGTCCGGGGCTCAGTGTTCCCGTGCTCCAGTCCGAGGCTCGGTGTTCCAGTGCTCCAGTCCGGGGCTCGGTGTTCCCGTGCTCCAGTCCGAGGCTCGGTGTTCCCGTGCTCCATTACGAGGCTCGGTGTTCCCGTGCTCCATTCCGAGACTCGGTGTTCCCGTGCTCCAGTCCGGGGCTCGGTGTTCCCGTGCTTTAGTCCGAGACTCGGTGTTCCCGTTCTCCAGTCCGAGACACGGTGTTCCCGTGCTCCAGTCCGAGGCTCGGTGTTCCCGTGCTCCAGTCCGCGGTTCGGTGTTCCCGTGCTTTAGTCCGAGACTCGGTGTTCCCGTTCTCCAGTCCGAGACTCGGTGTTCCCGTTCTCCAGTCCGACTCTCGGTGTTCCCGGGCTCCAGTCCGGGGCTCAGTGTTCCCGTGCTCCAGTCCGAGACTCTGTGTTCACGTGCTCCAGTCCTGGGCTCGGTGTTCCCGTTCTCCAGTCCGAGACTCGGTGTTCCCTTTCTCCAGTCCGAGACTCGGTGTTCCCGTGCTCCAGTCCGCGGTTCGGCGTTCCCGTGCTTTAGTCCGAGACTCGGTGTTCCCGTTCTCCAATCCGAGACTCGGTGTTCCCGTGCTCCAGTCCGAGGCTCGGTGTTCCCGTGCACCAGTCCGCTGCTCGGTGTTCCCGTGCTCAGGTCCGAGACTCGGTGTTCCCGTGCTCAAGTCCGAGACTCGGTGTTCCCGTGCTCCAGTCCGAGGCTCGGTGTTCAAGTGCTCCAGTCCGAGACTCGGTGTTCCCGTTCTTTAGTCCGGGGCTCAGTGTTCCCGTGCTCCAGTCCGAGACTCGGTGTTCCCGGGCTCCAGTCAGCGGCTCGGTGTTCCCTTGCTCCAGTCCGAGGCTTGGTGTTCCAGTGCTCCAGTCCGGGGCTCGGTGTTCCCGTGCTCCAGTTCAAGACTCTGTTTTCCCGTGCTCCAGTCCGGGGCTCGGTGATCCCGAGCTCCAGTCCAAGGCTCGGTGTTCCCGTTCTCCAGTGCGAGACTCGTTGTTCCCGGGCTCCAGTCCGGGGCTCAGTGTTCCCGTGCTCCAGTCCGAGGCTCGGTGTTCCAGTGCTCCAGTCCGGGGCTCGGTGTTCCCGTGCTCCAGTCCGAGGCTCGGTGTTCCCGTGCTCCATTACGAGGCTCGGTGTTCCCGTGCTCCATTCCGAGACTCGGTGTTCCCGTGCTCCAGTCCGGGGCTCGGTGTTCCCGTGCTTTAGTCCGAGACTCGGTGTTCCCGTGCTCCAGTCCGAGACACGGTGTTCCCGTGCTCCAGTCCGAGGCTCGGTGTTCCCGTGCTCCAGTCCGCGGTTCGGTGTTCCCGTGCTTTAGTCCGAGACTCGGTGTTCCCGTTCTCCAGTCCGAGACTCGGTGTTCCCGTTCTCCAGTCCGAGTCTCGGTGTTCCCGGGCTCCAGTCCGGGGCTCAGTGTTCCCGTGCTCCAGTCCGAGACTCGATGTTCCCGTGCTCCAGTCCGGGGCTCAGTGTTCCCGTGCTCCAGTCCGAGACTCGATGTTCCCGTGCTCCAGTCCGAGGCTCGGTGTTCCCGTGCTCCAGTCCGAGGCTCGGCGTTCCCGTGCTCCAGTCCGAGACTCTGTGTTGCAGTGCTCCAGTCCGAGACTCTGTGTTCCCGTGCTCCAGTCCGAGGCTCGGTGTTCACGTGCTCCATCCAGTCCGCGGTTCGGGTTTCCCGTGCTTTAGTCCGAGACTCGGTGTTCCCGTGCTCCAGTCCGAGGCTCGGTGTTCCCGTGCTCCAGTCCGAGACTCTGTGTTGCAGTGCTCCAGTCCGAGACTCTGTGTTCACGTGCTCCAGTCCTGGGCTCGGTGTTCCCGTTCTCCAGTCCGAGACTCGGTGTTCCCTTTCTCCAGTCCGAGACTCGGTGTTCCCGTGCTCCAGTCCGCGGTTCGGCGTTCCCGTGCTTTAGTCCGAGACTCGGTGTTCCCGTTCTCCAATCCGAGACTCGGTGTTCCCGTGCTCCAGTCCGAGGCTCGGTGTTCCCGTGCACCAGTCCGCTGCTCGGTGTTCCCGTGCTCAAGTCCGAGACTCGGTGTTCCCGTGCTCAAGTCCGAGACTCGGTGTTCCCGTGCTCCAGTCCGAGGCTCGGTGTTCAAGTGCTCCAGTCCGAGACTCGGTGTTCCCGTTCTGTAGTCCGGGGCTCAGTGTTCCCGTGCTCCAGTCCGAGACTCGGTGTTCCCGGGCTCCAGTCAGCGGCTCGGTGTTCCCGTGCTCCAGTCTGGGGCTCGGTGTTCCCGTGCTCCAGTTCAAGACTCTGTGTTCCCGTGCTCCAGTCCGGGGCTCGGTGATCCCGGGCTCCAGTCCAAGGCTCGGTGTTCCCGTTCTCCAGTGCGAGACTCGGTGTTCCCGGGCTCCAGTCCGGGGCTCAGTGTTCCCGTGCTCCAGTCCGAGGCTCGGTGTTCACGTGCTCCAGTCCGAGACTCGGTGTTCTCGTTCTTTAGTCCGGGGCTCAGTGTTCCCGTGCTCCAGTCCGAGACTCGGTGTTCGCGGGCTCCAGTCAGCGGCTCGGTGTTCCCGTGCTCCAGTCCGAGGCTCGGTGTTCCCGTTCTCCAGTCCGAGACTCGGTTTTCCCGTGCTCCAGTCCGAGACTCGGTGTTCCCGTGCTCCGGTCCGAGGCTCGGTGTTCCCGTGCTTTAGTCCGAGACTCGGTGTTCCCGTTCTCCAGTCCGAGACTCGGTGTTCCCGTTCTCCAGTCCGAGGCTCGGTGTTCCCGTTCTCCAGTCCGAGACACGGTGTTCCCGTTCTCCAGTACGAGGCTCGGTGTTCCCGTGCTCCATTCCGAGACTCGGTGTTCCCGTGCTCCCGTCCGGGGCTCGGTGTTCCCGTTCTCCAGTCCGAGACTCGGTGTTCCCGTGCTCCAGTCCGAGACTCGGTGTTCCCGTTCTCCAGTCCGAGACACGGTGTTCCCGTGCTCCAGTCCGAGGCTCGGTGTTCCCGTGCTCCAGTCCGAGACTCGGTGTTCCCGTTCTCCAGTCCGAGACACGGTGTTCCCGTGCTCCAGTCCGAGGCTCGGTGTTCCCGTGCTCCAGTCCGCTGCTCGGTGTTCCCGTGCTCAAGTCCGAGACTCGGTGTTCCCGTGCTCAAATCCGAGACTCGATGTTCCCGTGCTCCAGTCCGAGGCTCGGTGTTCACGTGCTCCAGTCCGAGACTCCGTGTTCCCGTTCTTTAGTCCGGGGCTCAGTGTTCCCGTGCTCCAGTCCGACACTCGATGTTCCCGTGCTCCAGTGCGAGACTCGGTGTTCCCGGGCTCCAGTCCGGGGCTCAGTGTTCCCGTGCTCCAGTCCGAGGCTCGGTGTTCCAGTGCTCCTGTCCGGGGCTCGGTGTTCCCGTGCTCCAGTTCAAGACTCTGTGTTCCCGGGCTCCAGTCCGGGGCTCAGTGTTCCCGTGCTCCAGTCCGAGGCTCGGTGTTCCAGTGCTCCAGTCCGGGGCTCGGTGATCCTGTGCTCCAGTCCGGGGCTCGGTGATCCCGGGCTCCAGTCCAAGGCTCGGTGTTCCCGTTCTCCAGTGCGAGACTCGATGTTCCCTTGCTCCAGTCCGAGGCTCGGTGTTCCCGTGCTCCAGTCCGAGGCTCGGTGTTCCCGTGCTCCAGTCCGAGACTCGGTGTTCCCGGGCTCCAGTCCGAGACTCGGTGTTCCCGTTCTCCATTACGAGGCTCGGTGTTCCCGTGCTCCATTCCGAGACTCGGTGTTCCCGTGCTCCAGTCCGGGGCTCGGTGTTCCCGTTCTCCAGTCCGAGACTCGGTGTTCCCGTGCTCCAGTCCGAGACTCGGTGTTCCCTTGCTCCGGTCCGAGGCTCGGTGTTCCCGTGCTCCAGTCCGCGGCTCGGTGTTCCCGTGCTCAAGTCCGAGACTCGGTGTTCCCGTGCTCAAATCCGAGACTCGATGTTCCCGTGCTCCAGTCCGAGGCTCGGTGTTCACGTGCTCCAGTCCGAGACTCGGTGTTCCCGTTCTTTAGTCCGGGGCTCAGTGTTCCCGTGCTCCAGTCCGAGACTCGATGTTCCCGTGCTCCAGTGCGAGACTCGGTGTTCCCGGGCTCCAGTCCGGGGCTCAGTGTTCCCGTGCTCCAGTCCGAGGCTCGGTGTTCCAGTGCTCCTGTCCGGGGCTCGGTGTTCCCGTGCTCCAGTTCAAGACTCTGTGTTCCCGGGCTCCAGTCCGGGGCTCGGTGATCCCGGGCTCCAGTCCAAGACTCTGTGTTCCCGTGCTCCAGTCCGGGGCTCGGTGATCCCGGGCTCCAGTCCAAGTCTCGGTGTTCCCGTTCTCCAGTGCGAGACTCGGTGTTCCCGGGCTCCAGTCCGGGGCTCAGTGTTCCCGTGCTCCAGTCCGAGGCTCGGTGTTCACGTGCTCCAGTCCGAGACTCGGTGTTCCCGTTCTTTAGTCCGGGGCTCAGTGTTCCCGTGCTCCAGTCCGAGACTCGGTGTTCCCGGGATCCAGTCAGCGGCTCGGTGTTCCCGTGCTCCAGTCCGAGGCTCGGTGTTCAAGTGCTCCAGTCCGAGACTCGGTGTTCCCGTTCTTTAGTCCGGGGCTCAGTGTTCCCGTGCTCCAGTCCGAGACTCGGTGTTCCCGGGCTCCAGTCAGCGGCTCGGTGTTCCCGTGCTCCAGTCTGGGGCTCGGTGTTCCCGTGCTCCAGTTCAAGACTCTGTGTTCCCGTGCTCCAGTCCGGGGCTCGGTGATCCCGGGCTCCAGTCCAAGGCTCGGTGTTCCCGTTCTCCAGTGCGAGACTCGGTGTTCCCGGGCTCCAGTCCGGGGCTCAGTGTTCCCGTGCTCCAGTCCGAGGCTCGGTGTTCACGTGCTCCAGTCCGAGACTCGGTGTTCCCGTTCTTTAGTCCGGGGCTCAGTGTTCCCGTGCTCCAGTCCGAGACTCGGTGTTCCCGGGCTCCAGTCAGCGGCTCGGTGTTCCCGTGCTCCAGTCCGAGGCTCGGTGTTCCCGTTCTCCAGTCCGAGACTCGGTGTTCCCGTGCTCCAGTCCGAGACTCGGTGTTCCCGTGCTCCGGTCCGAGGCTCGGTGTTCCCGTGCTTTAGTCCGAGACTCGGTGTTCCCGTTCTCCAGTCCGAGACTCGGTGTTCCCGGGCTCCAGTCCGGGGCTCAGTGTTCCCGTGCTCCAGTCCGAGACTCGATGTTCCCGTGCTCCAGTCCGAGGCTCGGTGTTCCCGTGCTCCAGTCCGAGGCTCGGCGTTCCCGTGCTCCAGTCCGAGACTCTGTGTTGCAGTGCTCCAGTCCGAGACTCTGTGTTCCCGTGCTCCAGTCCGAGACTGTGTTGCAGTGCTCCAGTCCGAGACTCTGTGTTCACGTGCTCCAGTCCTGGGCTCGGTGTTCCCGTTCTCCAGTCCGAGACTCGGTGTTCCCTTTCTCCAGTCCGAGACTCGGTGTTCCCGTGCTCCAGTCCGCGGTTCGGCGTTCCCGTGCTTTAGTCCGAGACTCGGTGTTCCCGTTCTCCAATCCGAGACTCGGTGTTCCCGTGCTCCAGTCCGAGGCTCGGTGTTCCCGTGCACCAGTCCGCTGCTCGGTGTTCCCGTGCTCAGGTCCGAGACTCGGTGTTCCCGTGCTCAAGTCCGAGACTCGGTGTTCCCGTGCTCCAGTCCGAGGCTCGGTGTTCAAGTGCTCCAGTCCGAGACTCGGTGTTCCCGTTCTTTAGTCCGGGGCTCAGTGTTCCCGTGCTCCAGTCCGAGACTCGGTGTTCCCGGGCTCCAGTCAGCGGCTCGGTGTTCCCTTGCTCCAGTCCGAGGCTTGGTGTTCCAGTGCTCCAGTCCGGGGCTCGGTGTTCCCGTGCTCCAGTTCAAGACTCTGTTTTCCCGTGCTCCAGTCCGGGGCTCGGTGATCCCGAGCTCCAGTCCAAGGCTCGGTGTTCCCGTTCTCCAGTGCGAGACTCGTTGTTCCCGGGCTCCAGTCCGGGGCTCAGTGTTCCCGTGCTCCAGTCCGAGGCTCGGTGTTCCAGTGCTCCAGTCCGGGGCTCGGTGTTCCCGTGCTCCAGTCCGAGGCTCGGTGTTCCCGTGCTCCATTACGAGGCTCGGTGTTCCCGTGCTCCATTCCGAGACTCGGTGTTCCCGTGCTCCAGTCCGGGGCTCGGTGTTCCCGTGCTTTAGTCCGAGACTCGGTGTTCCCGTTCTCCAGTCCGAGACACGGTGTTCCCGTGCTCCAGTCCGAGGCTCGGTGTTCCCGTGCTCCAGTCCGCGGTTCGGTGTTCCCGTGCTTTAGTCCGAGACTCGGTGTTCCCGTTCTCCAGTCCGAGACTCGGTGTTCCCGTTCTCCAGTCCGACTCTCGGTGTTCCCGGGCTCCAGTCCGGGGCTCAGTGTTCCCGTGCTCCAGTCCGAGACTCTGTGTTCACGTGCTCCAGTCCTGGGCTCGGTGTTCCCGTTCTCCAGTCCGAGACTCGGTGTTCCCTTTCTCCAGTCCGAGACTCGGTGTTCCCGTGCTCCAGTCCGCGGTTCGGCGTTCCCGTGCTTTAGTCCGAGACTCGGTGTTCCCGTTCTCCAATCCGAGACTCGGTGTTCCCGTGCTCCAGTCCGAGGCTCGGTGTTCCCGTGCACCAGTCCGCTGCTCGGAGTTCCCGTGCTCAGGTCCGAGACTCGGTGTTCCCGTGCTCAAGTCCGAGACTCGGTGTTCCCGTGCTCCAGTCCGAGGCTCGGTGTTCAAGTGCTCCAGTCCGAGACTCGGTGTTCCCGTTCTTTAGTCCGGGGCTCAGTGTTCCCGTGCTCCAGTCCGAGACTCGGTGTTCCCGGGCTCCAGTCAGCGGCTCGGTGTTCCCTTGCTCCAGTCCGAGGCTTGGTGTTCCAGTGCTCCAGTCCGGGGCTCGGTGTTCCCGTGCTCCAGTTCAAGACTCTGTTTTCCCGTGCTCCAGTCCGGGGCTCGGTGATCCCGAGCTCCAGTCCAAGGCTCGGTGTTCCCGTTCTCCAGTGCGAGACTCGTTGTTCCCGGGCTCCAGTCCGGGGCTCAGTGTTCCCGTGCTCCAGTCCGAGGCTCGGTGTTCCAGTGCTCCAGTCCGGGGCTCGGTGTTCCCGTGCTCCAGTCCGAGGCTCGGTGTTCCCGTGCTCCATTACGAGGCTCGGTGTTCCCGTGCTCCATTCCGAGACTCGGTGTTCCCGTGCTCCAGTCCGGGGCTCGGTGTTCCCGTGCTTTAGTCCGAGACTCGGTGTTCCCGTGCTCCAGTCCGAGACACGGTGTTCCCGTGCTCCAGTCCGAGGCTCGGTGTTCCCGTGCTCCAGTCCGCGGTTCGGTGTTCCCGTGCTTTAGTCCGAGACTCGGTGTTCCCGTTCTCCAGTCCGAGACTCGGTGTTCCCGTTCTCCAGTCCGAGTCTCGGTGTTCCCGGGCTCCAGTCCGGGGCTCAGTGTTCCCGTGCTCCAGTCCGAGACTCGATGTTCCCGTGCTCCAGTCCGGGGCTCAGTGTTCCCGTGCTCCAGTCCGAGACTCGATGTTCCCGTGCTCCAGTCCGAGGCTCGGTGTTCCCGTGCTCCAGTCCGAGGCTCGGCGTTCCCGTGCTCCAGTCCGAGACTCTGTGTTGCAGTGCTCCAGTCCGAGACTCTGTGTTCCCGTGCTCCAGTCCGAGGCTCGGTGTTCACGTGCTCCATCCAGTCCGCGGTTCGGGTTTCCCGTGCTTTAGTCCGAGACTCGGTGTTCCCGTGCTCCAGTCCGAGGCTCGGTGTTCCCGTGCTCCAGTCCGAGACTCTGTGTTGCAGTGCTCCAGTCCGAGACTCTGTGTTCACGTGCTCCAGTCCTGGGCTCGGTGTTCCCGTTCTCCAGTCCGAGACTCGGTGTTCCCTTTCTCCAGTCCGAGACTCGGTGTTCCCGTGCTCCAGTCCGCGGTTCGGCGTTCCCGTGCTTTAGTCCGAGACTCGGTGTTCCCGTTCTCCAATCCGAGACTCGGTGTTCCCGTGCTCCAGTCCGAGGCTCGGTGTTCCCGTGCACCAGTCCGCTGCTCGGTGTTCCCGTGCTCAAGTCCGAGACTCGGTGTTCCCGTGCTCAAGTCCGAGACTCGGTGTTCCCGTGCTCCAGTCCGAGGCTCGGTGTTCAAGTGCTCCAGTCCGAGACTCGGTGTTCCCGTTCTGTAGTCCGGGGCTCAGTGTTCCCGTGCTCCAGTCCGAGACTCGGTGTTCCCGGGCTCCAGTCAGCGGCTCGGTGTTCCCGTGCTCCAGTCTGGGGCTCGGTGTTCCCGTGCTCCAGTTCAAGACTCTGTGTTCCCGTGCTCCAGTCCGGGGCTCGGTGATCCCGGGCTCCAGTCCAAGGCTCGGTGTTCCCGTTCTCCAGTGCGAGACTCGGTGTTCCCGGGCTCCAGTCCGGGGCTCAGTGTTCCCGTGCTCCAGTCCGAGGCTCGGTGTTCACGTGCTCCAGTCCGAGACTCGGTGTTCTCGTTCTTTAGTCCGGGGCTCAGTGTTCCCGTGCTCCAGTCCGAGACTCGGTGTTCCCGGGCTCCAGTCAGCGGCTCGGTGTTCCCGTGCTCCAGTCCGAGGCTCGGTGTTCCCGTTCTCCAGTCCGAGACTCGGTTTTCCCGTGCTCCAGTCCGAGACTCGGTGTTCCCGTGCTCCGGTCCGAGGCTCGGTGTTCCCGTGCTTTAGTCCGAGACTCGGTGTTCCCGTTCTCCAGTCCGAGACTCGGTGTTCCCGTTCTCCAGTCCGAGGCTCGGTGTTCCCGTTCTCCAGTCCGAGACACGGTGTTCCCGTTCTCCAGTACGAGGCTCGGTGTTCCCGTGCTCCATTCCGAGACTCGGTGTTCCCGTGCTCCCGTCCGGGGCTCGGTGTTCCCGTTCTCCAGTCCGAGACTCGGTGTTCCCGTGCTCCAGTCCGAGACTCGGTGTTCCCGTTCTCCAGTCCGAGACACGGTGTTCCCGTGCTCCAGTCCGAGGCTCGGTGTTCCCGTGCTCCAGTCCGAGACTCGGTGTTCCCGTTCTCCAGTCCGAGACACGGTGTTCCCGTGCTCCAGTCCGAGGCTCGGTGTTCCCGTGCTCCAGTCCGCTGCTCGGTGTTCCCGTGCTCAAGTCCGAGACTCGGTGTTCCCGTGCTCAAATCCGAGACTCGATGTTCCCGTGCTCCAGTCCGAGGCTCGGTGTTCACGTGCTCCAGTCCGAGACTCCGTGTTCCCGTTCTTTAGTCCGGGGCTCAGTGTTCCCGTGCTCCAGTCCGACACTCGATGTTCCCGTGCTCCAGTGCGAGACTCGGTGTTCCCGGGCTCCAGTCCGGGGCTCAGTGTTCCCGTGCTCCAGTCCGAGGCTCGGTGTTCCAGTGCTCCTGTCCGGGGCTCGGTGTTCCCGTGCTCCAGTTCAAGACTCTGTGTTCCCGGGCTCCAGTCCGGGGCTCAGTGTTCCCGTGCTCCAGTCCGAGGCTCGGTGTTCCAGTGCTCCAGTCCGGGGCTCGGTGATCCTGTGCTCCAGTCCGGGGCTCGGTGATCCCGGGCTCCAGTCCAAGGCTCGGTGTTCCCGTTCTCCAGTGCGAGACTCGATGTTCCCTTGCTCCAGTCCGAGGCTCGGTGTTCCCGTGCTCCAGTCCGAGGCTCGGTGTTCCCGTGCTCCAGTCCGAGACTCGGTGTTCCCGGGCTCCAGTCCGAGACTCGGTGTTCCCGTTCTCCATTACGAGGCTCGGTGTTCCCGTGCTCCATTCCGAGACTCGGTGTTCCCGTGCTCCAGTCCGGGGCTCGGTGTTCCCGTTCTCCAGTCCGAGACTCGGTGTTCCCGTGCTCCAGTCCGAGACTCGGTGTTCCCTTGCTCCGGTCCGAGGCTCGGTGTTCCCGTGCTCCAGTCCGCGGCTCGGTGTTCCCGTGCTCAAGTCCGAGACTCGGTGTTCCCGTGCTCAAATCCGAGACTCGATGTTCCCGTGCTCCAGTCCGAGGCTCGGTGTTCACGTGCTCCAGTCCGAGACTCGGTGTTCCCGTTCTTTAGTCCGGGGCTCAGTGTTCCCGTGCTCCAGTCCGAGACTCGATGTTCCCGTGCTCCAGTGCGAGACTCGGTGTTCCCGGGCTCCAGTCCGGGGCTCAGTGTTCCCGTGCTCCAGTCCGAGGCTCGGTGTTCCAGTGCTCCTGTCCGGGGCTCGGTGTTCCCGTGCTCCAGTTCAAGACTCTGTGTTCCCGGGCTCCAGTCCGGGGCTCGGTGATCCCGGGCTCCAGTCCAAGACTCTGTGTTCCCGTGCTCCAGTCCGGGGCTCGGTGATCCCGGGCTCCAGTCCAAGTCTCGGTGTTCCCGTTCTCCAGTGCGAGACTCGGTGTTCCCGGGCTCCAGTCCGGGGCTCAGTGTTCCCGTGCTCCAGTCCGAGGCTCGGTGTTCACGTGCTCCAGTCCGAGACTCGGTGTTCCCGTTCTTTAGTCCGGGGCTCAGTGTTCCCGTGCTCCAGTCCGAGACTCGGTGTTCCCGGGATCCAGTCAGCGGCTCGGTGTTCCCGTGCTCCAGTCCGAGGCTCGGTGTTCCCGTTCTCCAGTCCGAGACTCGGTGTTCCCGTGCTCCAGTCCGAGACTCGGTGTTCCCGTGCTCCGGTCCGAGGCTCGGTGTTCCCGTGCTTTAGTCCGAGACTCGGTGTTCCCGTTCTCCAGTCCGAGACTCGGTGTTCCCGTTCTCCAGTCCGAGGCTCGGTGTTCCCGTTCTCCAGTACGAGGCTCGGTGTTCCCGTGCTCCATTCCGAGACTCGGTGTTCCCGTGCTCCAGTCCGGGGCTCGGTGTTCCCGTTCTCCAGTCCGAGACTCGGTGTTCCCGTGCTCCAGTCCGCGGCTCGGTGTTCCCGTGCTCAAGTCCGAGACTCGGTGTTCCCGTGCTCAAATCCGAGACTCGGTGTTCCCGGGCTCCAGTCCGAGACTCGGTGTTCCCGTTCTCCATTACGAGGCTCGGTGTTCCCGTGCTCCAGTCCGAGGCTCGGTGTTCCCGTGCTCCAGTCCGAGACTCGGTGTTCCCGGGCTCCAGTCCGAGACTCGGTGTTCCCGTTCTCCATTACGAGGCTCGGTGTTCCCGTGCTCCATTCCGAGACTCGGTGTTCCCGTGCACCAGTCCGGGGCTCGATGTTCCCGTTCTCCAGTCCGAGACTCGGTGTTCCCGTGCTCCAGTCCGAGGCTCGGTGTTCCCGTGCTCCGGTCCGAGGCTCGGTGTTCCCGTGCTTTAGTGCGAGACTCGGTGTTCCCGTTCTCCAGTCCGAGACTCGGTGTTCCCGTTCTCCATTCCGAGACTCGGTGTTCCCGTGCTCCATTCCGAGACTCGGTGTTCCCGTGCTCCAGTCCGGGTCTCGGTGTTCCCGTTCTCCAGTCCGAGACTCGGTGTTCCCGTGCTCCAGTCCGAGACTCGGTGTTCCCGTTCTCCAGTACGAGGCTCGGTGTTCCCGTGCTCCATTCCGAGACTCGGTGTTCCCGTGCTCCAGTCCGGGGCTCGGTGTTCCCGTTCTCCAGTCCGAGACTCGGTGTTCCCGTGCACCAGACCCAGACTCGGTGTTCCCGTGCTCCGGTCCGAGGCTCGGTGTTCCCGTGCTTTAGTCCGAGACTCGGTGTTCCCGTTCTCCAGTCCGAGACACGGTGTTCCCGTGCTCCTGTCCGAGGCTCGGTGTTCCCGTGCTCCAGTCCGCGGTTCGGTGTTCCCGTGCTTTAGTCCGAGACTCGGTGTTCCCGTTCTCCAGTCCGAGACTCGGTGTTCCCGTTCTCCAGTCCGAGACTCGGTGTTCCCGGGCTCCAGTCCGGGGCTCAGTGTTCCCGTGCTCCAGTCCGAGACTCGATGTTCCCGTGCTCCAGTCCGAGGCTCGGTGTTCCCGTGCTCCACTCCGAGGCTCGGCGTTCCCGTGCTCCAGTCCGAGACTCTGTGTTGCAGTGCTCCAGTCCGAGACTCTGTGTTCCCGTGCTCCAGTCCGAGACTGTGTTGCAGTGCTCCAGTCCGAGACTCTGTGTTCACGTGCTCCAGTCCTGGGCTCGGTGTTCCCGTTCTCCAGTCCGAGACTCGGTGTTCCCTTTCTCCAGTCCGAGACTCGGTGTTCCCGTGCTCCAGTCCGCGGTTCGGCGTTCCCGTGCTTTAGTCCGAGACTCGGTGTTCCCGTTCTCCAATCCGAGACTCGGTGTTCCCGTGCTCCAGTCCGGGGCTCGGTGTTCCCGTTCTCCAGTCCGAGACTCGGTGTTCCCGTGCACCAGACCCAGACTCGGTGTTCCCGTGCTCCGGTCCGAGGCTCGGTGTTCCCGTGCTTTAGTCCGAGACTCGGTGTTCCCGTTCTCCAGTCCGAGACACGGTGTTCCCGTGCTCCTGTCCGAGGCTCGGTGTTCCCGTGCTCCAGTCCGCGGTTCGGTGTTCCCGTGCTTTAGTCCGAGACTCGGTGTTCCCGTTCTCCAGTCCGAGACTCGGTGTTCCCGTTCTCCAGTCCGAGACTCGGTGTTCCCGGGCTCCAGTCCGGGGCTCAGTGTTCCCGTGCTCCAGTCCGAGACTCGATGTTCCCGTGCTCCAGTCCGAGGCTCGGTGTTCCCGTGCTCCACTCCGAGGCTCGGCGTTCCCGTGCTCCAGTCCGAGACTCTGTGTTGCAGTGCTCCAGTCCGAGACTCTGTGTTCCCGTGCTCCAGTCCGAGACTGTGTTGCAGTGCTCCAGTCCGAGACTCTGTGTTCACGTGCTCCAGTCCTGGGCTCGGTGTTCCCGTTCTCCAGTCCGAGACTCGGTGTTCCCTTTCTCCAGTCCGAGACTCGGTGTTCCCGTGCTCCAGTCCGCGGTTCGGCGTTCCCGTGCTTTAGTCCGAGACTCGGTGTTCCCGTTCTCCAATCCGAGACTCGGTGTTCCCGTGCTCCAGTCCGAGGCTCGGTGTTCCCGTGCACCAGTCCGCTGCTCGGTGTTCCCGTGCTCAAGTCCGAGACTCGGTGTTCCCGTGCTCAAGTCCGAGACTCGGTGTTCCCGTGCTCCAGTCCGAGGCTCGGTGTTCAAGTGCTCCAGTCCGAGACTCGGTGTTCCCGTTCTTTAGTCCGGGGCTCAGTGTTCCCGTGCTCCAGTCCGAGACTCGGTGTTCCCGGGCTCCAGTCAGCGGCTCGGTGTTCCCTTGCTCCAGTCCGAGGCTTGGTGTCCCAGTGCTCCAGTCCGGGGCTCGGTGTTCCCGTTCTTTAGTCCGGGGCTCAGTGTTCCCGTGCTCCAGTCCGACACTCGATGTTCCCGTGCTCCAGTGCGAGACTCGGTGTTCCCGGGCTCCAGTCCGGGGCTCAGTGTTCCCGTGCTCCAGTCCGAGGCTCGGTGTTCCAGTGCTCCTGTCCGGGGCTCGGTGTTCCCGTGCTCCAGTTCAAGACTCGGTGTTCCCGTGCTCCAGTCCGAGGCTCGGTGTTCCCGTGCTTTAGTGCTAGACTCGGTGTTCCCGTTCTCCAGTCCGAGACTCGGTGTTCCCGTTCTCCATTCCGAGACTCGGTGTTCCCGTGCTCCATTCCGAGACTCGGTGTTCCCGTGCTCCAGTCCGGGTCTCGGTGTTCCCGTTCTCCAGTCCGAGACTCGGTGTTCCCGTGCTCCAGTCCGAGACTCGGTGTTCCCGTTCTCCAGTACGAGGCTCGGTGTTCCCGTGCTCCATTCCGAGACTCGGTGTTCCCGTGCTCCAGTCCGGGGCTCGGTGTTCCCGTTCTCCAGTCCGAGACTCGGTGTTCCCGTGCTCCAGACCCAGACTCGGTGTTCCCGTGCTCCGGTCCGAGGCTCGGTGTTCCCGTGCTTTAGTCCGAGACTCGGTGTTCCCGTTCTCCAGTCCGAGACACGGTGTTCCCGTGCTCCAGTCCGAGGCTCGGTGTTCCCGTGCTCCAGTCCGCGGTTCGGTGTTCCCGTGCTTTAGTCCGAGACTCGGTGTTCCCGTTCTCCAGTCCGAGACTCGGTGTTCCCGTTCTCCAGTCCGAGACTCAGTGTTCCCGTGCTCCAGTCCGAGACTCGATGTTCCCGTGCTCCAGTCCGAGGCTCGGTGTTCCCGTGCTCCAGTCCGAGGCTCGGCGTTCCCGTGCTAAAGTCCGAGACTCTGTGTTGCAGTGCTCCAGTCCGAGACTCTGTGTTCCCGTGCTCCAGTCCGAGACTGTGTTGCAGTGCTCCAGTCCGAGACTCTGTGTTCACGTGCTCCAGTCCTGGGCTCGGTGTTCCCGTTCTCCAGTCCGAGACTCGGTGTTCCCTTTCTCCAGTCCGAGACTCGGTGTTCCCGTGCTCCAGTCCGCGGTTCGGCGTTCCCGTGCTTTAGTCCGAGACTCGGTGTTCCCGTTCTCCAATCCGAGACTCGGTGTTCCCGTGCTCCAGTCCGAGGCTCGGTGTTCCCGTGCACCAGTCCGCTGCTCGGTGTTCCCGTGCTCAAGTCCGAGACTCGGTGTTCCCGTGCTCAAGTCCGAGACTCGGTGTTCCCGTGCTCCAGTCCGAGGCTCGGTGTTCAAGTGCTCCAGTCCGAGACTCGGTGTTCCCGTTCTTTAGTCCGTGGCTCAGTGTTCCCGTGCTCCAGTCCGAGACTCGGTGTTCCCGGGCTCCAGTCAGCGGCTCGGTGTTCCCTTGCTCCAGTCCGAGGCTTGGTGTTCCAGTGCTCCAGTCCGGGGCTCGGTGTTCCCGTGCACCAGTTCAAGACTCTGTTTTCCCGTGCTCCAGTCCGGGGCTCGGTGATCCCGAGCTCCAGTCCAAGGCTCGGTGTTCCCGTTCTCCAGTGCGAGACTCGTTGTTCCCGGGCTCCAGTCCGGGGCTCAGTGTTCCCGTGCTCCAGTCCGAGGCTCGGTGTTCCAGTGCTCCAGTCCGGGGCTCGGTGTTCCCGTGCTCCAGTCCGAGGCTCGGTGTTCCCGTGCTCCATTACGAGGCTCGGTGTTCCCGTGCTCCATTCCGAGACTCGGTGTTCCCGTGCTCCAGTCCGGGGCTCGGTGTTCCCGTTCTCCAGTCCGAGACTCGGTGTTCCCGTGCTCCAGTCCGAGACTCGGTGTTCCCGTGCTCCGGTCCGAGGCTCGGTGTTCCCGTGCTTTAGTCCGAGACTCGGTGTTCCCGTTCTCCAGTCCGAGACTCGGTGTTCCCGTTCTCCAGTCCGAGGCTCGGTGTTCCCGTTCTCCAGTCCGAGACTCGGTGTTCCCGTTCTCCAGTACGAGGCACGGTGTTCCCGTTCTTTAGTCCGGGGCTCAGTGTTCCCGTGCTCCATTCCGAGACTCGGTGTTCCCGTGCTCCAGTCCGAGACTCGGTGTTCCCGTCCTCCAGTCCGAGACTCGGTGTTCCCGTGCTCCAGTCCGGGGCTCGGTGTTCCCGTTCTCCAGTCCGAGACTCGGTGTTCCCGTGCTCCAGTCCGAGGCTCGGTGTTCGCGTGCTCCAGTCCGAGGCTCGGTGTTCCCGTGCTCCAGTCCGAGGCTCGGTGTTCCAGTGCTCCAGTCCGGTTCTCGGTGATCCCGTGCTCCAGTCCGGGGCTCGGTGATCCCGGGCTCCATTCCAAGGCTCGGTGTTCCCGTTCTCCAGTCCGAGACTCGGTGTTCCCGGGCTCCAGTCCGGGGCTCAGTGTTCCCGTGCTCCAGTCCGAGACTCGATCTTCCCGTGCTCCAGTCCGAGGCTCGGTGTTCCCGTGCTCCAGTCCGAGGCTCGGCGTTCCCGTGCTCCAGTCCGCGGTTCGGTGTTCCCGTGCTCCAGTCCGAGACTCGGTGTTGCAGTGCTCCAGTCCGAGACTCTGTGTTCCCGTGCTCCAGTCCGAGGCTCGGTGTTCCCGTGCTCCAGTCCGCGGTTCGGCGTTCCCGTGCTTTAGTCCGAGACTCGGTGTTCCCGTTCTCCAGTCCGAGACTCGGTATTCCCGTGCTCCAGTCCAAGGCTCGGTGTTCCCGTGCACCAGTCCGCTGCTCGGTGTTCCCGTGCTCAAGTCCGAGACTCGGTGTTCCCGTGCTCATGTCCGAGGCTCGGTGTTCACGAGCTCCAGTCCGAGACTCGGTGTTCCCGTTCTTTAGTCCGGGGCTCAGTGTTCCTGTGCTCCAGTCCGAGACTCGGTGTTCCCGGGCTCCAGTCAGCGGCTCGGTGTTCCCGTGCTCCAGTCCGAGACTCGGTGTTCCAGTGCTCCAGTCCGGGACTCGGTGTTCGCGTGCTCCAGTTCAAGACTCTGTGTTCCCGTGCTCCAGTCCGGGGCTCGGTGATCCCGGGCTCCAGTCCAAGGCTCGGTGTTCCCGTTCTCCAGTGCGAGACTCGGTGTTCCCGGGCTCCAGTCCGGGGCTCAGTGTTCCCGTGCTCCAGTCCGAGGCTCGGTGTTCACGTGCTCCATTCCGAGACTCGGTGTTACCGTTCTTTAGTCCGGGGCTCAGTGTTCCCGTGCTCCAGTCCGAGACTCGGTGTTCCCGGGCTCCAGTCAGCGGCTCGGTGTTCCCGTGCTCCAGTCCGAGGATCGGTGTTCCCGTTCTCCAGTCCGAGACTCGGTGTTCCCGTGCTCCAGTCCGAGACTCGGTGTTCCCGTGCTCCGGTCCGAGGCTCGGTGTTCCCGTGCTTTAGTCCGAGACTCGGTGTTCCCGTTCTCCAGTCCGAGACTCGGTGTTCCCCTTCTCCAGTCCGAGGCTCGGTGTTCCCGTTCTCCAGTACGAGGCTCGGTGTTCCCGTGCTCCATTCCGAGACTCGGTGTTCCCGTGCTCCAGTCCGGGGCTCGGTGTTCCCGTTCTCCAGTCCGAGACTCGGTGTTCCCGTGCTCCAGTCCGCGGCTCGGTGTTCCCGTGCTCAAGTCCGAGACTCGGTGTTCCCGTGCTCAAATCAGAGACTCGATGTTCCCGTGCTCCAGTCCGAGGCTCGGTGTTCACGTGCTCCAGTCCGAGACTCGGTGTTCCCGTTCTTTAGTCCGGGGCTCAGTGTTCCCGTGCTCCAGTCCGAGACTCGATGTTCCCGTGCTCCAGTGCGAGACTCGGTGTTCCCGGGCTCCAGTCCGGGGCTCAGTGTTCCCGTGCTCCAGTCCGAGGCTCGGTGTTCCAGTGCTCCTGTCCGGGGCTCGGTGTTCCCGTGCTCCAGTTCAAGACTCTGTGTTCCCGGGCTCCAGTCCGGGGCTCAGTGTTCCCGTGCTCCAGTCCGAGGCTCGGTGTTCCAGTGCTCCAGTCCGGGGCTCGGTGTTCCCGGGCTCCAGTCCGGGGCTCAGTGTTCCCGTGCTCCAGTCCGAGGCTCGGTGATCCCGGGCTCCAGTCCAAGGCTCGGTGTTCCCGTTCTCCAGTGCGAGACTCGATGTTCCCGTGCTCCAGTCCGAGGCTCGGTGTTCCCGTGCTCCAGTCCGAGGCTCGGTGTTCCCGTGCTCCAGTCCGAGACTCGGTGTTCCCGGGCTCCAGTTCGCGACTCGGTGTTCCCGTGCTCCAGTCCGAGGCTCGGTGTTCCCGTGCTCCGGTCCGAGGCTCGGTGTTCCCGTGCTTTAGTCCGAGACTCGGTGTTCCCGTTCTCCAGTCCGAGACTCGGTGTTCCCCTTCTCCAGTCCGAGGCTCGGTGTTCCCGTTCTCCAGTACGAGGCTCGGTGTTCCCGTGCTCCATTCCGAGACTCGGTGTTCCCGTGCTCCAGTCCGGGGCTCGGTGTTCCCGTTCTCCAGTCCGAGACTCGGTGTTCCCGTGCTCCAGTCCGCGGCTCGGTGTTCCCGTGCTCAAGTCCGAGACTCGGTGTTCCCGTGCTCAAATCAGAGACTCGATGTTCCCGTGCTCCAGTCCGAGGCTCGGTGTTCACGTGCTCCAGTCCGAGACTCGGTGTTCCCGTTCTTTAGTCCGGGGCTCAGTGTTCCCGTGCTCCAGTCCGAGACTCGATGTTCCCGTGCTCCAGTGCGAGACTCGGTGTTCCCGGGCTCCAGTCCGGGGCTCAGTGTTCCCGTGCTCCAGTCCGAGGCTCGGTGTTCCAGTGCTCCTGTCCGGGGCTCGGTGTTCCCGTGCTCCAGTTCAAGACTCTGTGTTCCCGGGCTCCAGTCCGGGGCTCAGTGTTCCCGTGCTCCAGTCCGAGGCTCGGTGTTCCAGTGCTCCAGTCCGGGGCTCGGTGTTCCCGGGCTCCAGTCCGGGGCTCAGTGTTCCCGTGCTCCAGTCCGAGGCTCGGTGATCCCGGGCTCCAGTCCAAGGCTCGGTGTTCCCGTTCTCCAGTGCGAGACTCGATGTTCCCGTGCTCCAGTCCGAGGCTCGGTGTTCCCGTGCTCCAGTCCGAGGCTCGGTGTTCCCGTGCTCCAGTCCGAGACTCGGTGTTCCCGGGCTCCAGTTCGCGACTCGGTGTTCCCGTGCTCCAGTCCGAGGCTCGGTGTTCCCGTGCTCCGGTCCGAGGCTCGGTGTTCCCGTGCTTTAGTCCGAGACTCGGTGTTCCCGTTCTCCAGTCCGAGACTCGGTGTTCCCGTTCGCCAGTCCGAGGCTCGGTGTTCCCGTTCTCCAGTCCGAGACTCGGTGTTCCCGTTCTCCAGTACGAGGCACGGTGTTCCCGTTCTTTAGTCCGGGGCTCAGTGTTCCCGTGCTCCATTCCGAGACTCGGTGTTCCCGTGCTCCAGTCCGAGACTCGGTGTTCCCGTCCTCCAGTCCGAGACTCGGTGTTCCCGTGCTCCAGTCCGGGGCTCGGTGTTCCCGTTCTCCAGTCCGAGACTCGGTGTTCCCGTGCTCCAGTCCGAGGCTCGGTGTTCGCGTGCTCCAGTCCGAGGCTCGGTGTTCCCGTGCTCCAGTCCGAGGCTCGGTGTTCCAGTGCTCCAGTCCGGGGCTCGGTGTTCCCGTGCTCCAGTTCGAGACTCTGTGTTCCCGTGCTCCAGTCCGGTTCTCGGTGATCCCGTGCTCCAGTCCGGGGCTCGGTGATCCCGGGCTCCATTCCAAGGCTCGGTGTTCCCGTTCTCCAGTCCGAGACTCGGTGTTCCCGGGCTCCAGTCCGGGGCTCAGTGTTCCCGTGCTCCAGTCCGAGACTCGATCTTCCCGTGCTCCAGTCCGAGGCTCGGTGTTCCCGTGCTCCAGTCCGAGGCTCGGCGTTCCCGTGCTCCAGTCCGCGGTTCGGTGTTCCCGTGCTCCAGTCCGAGACTCGGTGTTGCAGTGCTCCAGTCCGAGACTCTGTGTTCCCGTGCTCCAGTCCGAGGCTCGGTGTTCCCGTGCTCCAGTCCGCGGTTCGGCGTTCCCGTGCTTTAGTCCGAGACTCGGTGTTCCCGTTCTCCAGTCCGAGACTCGGTATTCCCGTGCTCCAGTCCAAGGCTCGGTGTTCCCGTGCACCAGTCCGCTGCTCGGTGTTCCCGTGCTCAAGTCCGAGACTCGGTGTTCCCGTGCTCATGTCCGAGGCTCGGTGTTCACGAGCTCCAGTCCGAGACTCGGTGTTCCCGTTCTTTAGTCCGGGGCTCAGTGTTCCCGGGCTCCAGTCCAAGGCTCGGTGTTCCCGTGCTCCAGTCCGAGGCTTGGTGTTCCAGTGCTCCAGTCCGGGGCTCGGTGTTCCCGTGCTCCAGTCCGGGGCTCGGTAATCCCGGGCTCCAGTCCAAGGCTCGGTGTTCCCGTTCTCCAGTCCAAGGCTCGGTGTTCCCGGGCTCCAGTCCGAGACTCGCTGTTACCTTGCTCCAGTCCGAGACTCGATGTTCCAGTGCTCCAGTCCGGGGCTCGGTGTTCCCGGGCTCCAGTCCGGGGCTCAGTGTTCCCGTGCTCCAGTCCGAGGCTCGGTGTTCCAGTGCTCCAGTCCGGGGCTCGGTGATCCTGTGCTCCAGTCCGGGGCTCGGTGATCCCGGGCTCCAGTCCAAGGCTCGGTGTTCCCGTTCTCCAGTGCGAGACTCGATGTTCCCTTGCTCCAGTCCGAGGCTCGGTGTTCCCGTGCTCCAGTCCGAGGCTCGGTGTTCCCGTGCTCCAGTCCGAGACTCGGTGTTCCCGGGCTCCAGTCCGAGACTCGGTGTTCCCGTTCTCCATTACGAGGCTCGGTGTTCCCGTGCTCCATTCCGAGACTCGGTGTTCCCGTGCTCCAGTCCGGGGCTCGGTGTTCCCGTTCTCCAGTCCAAGACTCGGTGTTCCCGTGCTCCAGTCCGAGACTCGGTGTTCCCTTGCTCCGGTCCGAGGCTCGGTGTTCCCGTGCTCCATTCCGCGGCTCGGTGTTCCCGTGCTCAAGTCCGAGACTCTGTGTTCCCGTGCTCAAATCCGAGACTCGATGTTCCCGTGCTCCAGTCCGAGGCTCGGTGTTCACGTGCTCCAGTCCGAGACTCGGTGTTCCCGTTCTTTAGTCCGGGGCTCAGTGTTCCCGTGCTCCAGTCCGAGACTCGATGTTCCCGTGCTCCAGTGCGAGACTCGGTGTTCCCGGGCTCCAGTCCGAGGCTCGGTGTTCCAGTGCTCCTGTCCGGGGCTCGGTGTTCCCGTGCTCCAGTTCAAGACTCTGTGTTCCCGGGCTCCAGTCCGGGGCTCGGTGATCCCGGGCTCCAGTCCAAGACTCTGTGTTCCCGTGCTCCAGTCCGGGGCTCGGTGATCCCGGGCTCCAGTCCAAGTCTCGGTGTTCCCGTTCTCCAGTGCGAGACTCGGTGTTCCCGGGCTCCAGTCCGGGGCTCAGTGTTCCCGTGCTCCAGTCCGAGGCTCGGTGTTCACGTGCTCCAGTCCGAGACTCGGTGTTCCCGTTCTTTAGTCCGGGGCTCAGTGTTCCCGTGCTCCAGTCCGAGACTCGGTGTTCCCGGGCTCCAGTCAGCGGCTCGCTGTTCCCGTGCTCCAGTCCGAGGCTCGGTGTTCCCGTTCTCCAGTCCGAGACTCGGTGTTCCCGTGCACCAGTCCGGGGCTCGGTGTTCCCGTTCTCCAGTCCGAGACTCGGTGTTCCCGTGCTCCAGTCCGAGACTCGGTGTTCCCGTGCTCCGGTCCGAGGCTCGGTGTTCCCGTGCTTTAGTGCGAGACTCGGTGTTCCCGTTCTCCAGTCCGAGACTCGGTGTTCCCGTTCTCCATTCCGAGACTCGGTGTTCCCGTGCTCCATTCCGAGACTCGGTGTTCCCGTGCTCCAGTCCGGGGCTCGGTGTTCCCGTTCTCCAGTCCGAGACTCGGTGTTCCCGTGCTCCAGTCCGAGATTCGGTGTTCCCGTGCTCCGGTCCGAGGCTCGGTGTTCCCGTGCTTTAGTGCGAGACTCGGTGATCCCGTTCTCCAGTCCGAGACTCGGTGTTCCCGTTCTCCAGTCCGAGGCTCGGTGTTCCCGTTCTCCAGTCCGAGACTCGGTGTTCCCCTTCTCCAGTACGAGGCTCGGTGTTCCCGTGCTCCATTCCGAGACTCGGTGTTCCCGTGCTCCAATCCGGGGCTCGGTGTTCCCGTTCTCCAGTCCGAGACTCGGTGTTCCCGTGCTCCAGACCGAGACTCGGTGTTCCCGTGCTCCGGTCCGAGGCTCGGTGTTCCCGTGCTTTAGTCCGAGACTCGGTGTTCCCGTTCTCCAGTCCGAGACTCGGTGTTCCCGTTCTCCAGTCCGAGTCTCGGTGTTCCCGGGCTCCAGTCCGGGGCTCAGTGTTCCCGTGCTCCAGTCCGAGACTCGATGTTCCCGTGCTCCAGTCCGGGGCTCAGTGTTCCCGTGCTCCAGTCCGAGACTCGATGTTCCCGTGCTCCAGTGCGAGACTCGGTGTTCCCGGGCTCCAGTCCGAGGCTCGGTGTTCCAGTGCTCCTGTCCGGGGCTCGGTGTTCCCGTGCTCCAGTTCAAGACTCTGTGTTCCCGGGCTCCAGTCCGGGGCTCGGTGATCCCGGGCTCCAGTCCAAGACTCTGTGTTCCCGTGCTCCAGTCCGGGGCTCGGTGATCCCGGGCTCCAGTCCAAGTCTCGGTGTTCCCGTTCTCCAGTGCGAGACTCGGTGTTCCCGGGCTCCAGTCCGGGGCTCAGTGTTCCCGTGCTCCAGTCCGAGGCTCGGTGTTCACGTGCTCCAGTCCGAGACTCGGTGTTCCCGTTCTTTAGTCCGGGGCTCAGTGTTCCCGTGCTCCAGTCCGAGACTCGGTGTTCCCGGGCTCCAGTCAGCGGCTCGCTGTTCCCGTGCTCCAGTCCGAGGCTCGGTGTTCCCGTTCTCCAGTCCGAGACTCGGTGTTCCCGTGCACCAGTCCGGGGCTCGGTGTTCCCGTTCTCCAGTCCGAGACTCGGTGTTCCCGTGCTCCAGTCCGAGACTCGGTGTTCCCGTGCTCCGGTCCGAGGCTCGGTGTTCCCGTGCTTTAGTGCGAGACTCGGTGTTCCCGTTCTCCAGTCCGAGACTCGGTGTTCCCGTTCTCCATTCCGAGACTCGGTGTTCCCGTGCTCCATTCCGAGACTCGGTGTTCCCGTGCTCCAGTCCGGGGCTCGGTGTTCCCGTTCTCCAGTCCGAGACTCGGTGTTCCCGTGCTCCAGTCCGAGATTCGGTGTTCCCGTGCTCCGGTCCGAGGCTCGGTGTTCCCGTGCTTTAGTGCGAGACTCGGTGATCCCGTTCTCCAGTCCGAGACTCGGTGTTCCCGTTCTCCAGTCCGAGGCTCGGTGTTCCCGTTCTCCAGTCCGAGACTCGGTGTTCCCCTTCTCCAGTACGAGGCTCGGTGTTCCCGTGCTCCATTCCGAGACTCGGTGTTCCCGTGCTCCAATCCGGGGCTCGGTGTTCCCGTTCTCCAGTCCGAGACTCGGTGTTCCCGTGCTCCAGACCGAGACTCGGTGTTCCCGTGCTGCGGTCCGAGGCTCGGTGTTCCCGTGCTTTAGTCCGAGACTCGGTGTTCCCGTTCTCCAGTCCGAGACTCGGTGTTCCCGTTCTCCAGTCCGAGTCTCGGTGTTCCCGGGCTCCAGTCCGGGGCTCAGTGTTCCCGTGCTCCAGTCCGAGACTCGATGTTCCCGTGCTCCAGTCCGGGGCTCAGTGTTCCCGTGCTCCAGTCCGAGACTCGATGTTCCCGTGCTCCAGTCCGAGGCTCGGTGTTCCCGTGCTCCAGTCCGAGGCTCGGCGTTCCCGTGCTCCAGTCCGAGACTCTGTGTTGCAGTGCTCCAGTCCGAGACTCTGTGTTCCCGTGCTCCAGTCTGAGGCTCGGTGTTCACGTGCTCCATCCAGTCCGCGGTTCGGGTTTCCCGTGCTTTAGTCCGAGACTCGGTGTTCCCGTGCTCCAGTCCGAGGCTCGGTGTTCCCGTGCTCCAGTCCGAGACTCTGTGTTGCAGTGCTCCAGTCCGAGACTCTGTGTTCACGTGCTCCAGTCCTGGGCTCGGTGTTCCCGTTCTCCAGTCCGAGACTCGGTGTTCCCTTTCTCCAGTCCGAGACTAGGTGTTCCCGTGCTCCAGTCCGCGGTTCGGCGTTCCCGTGCTTTAGTCCGAGACTCGGTGTTCCCGTTCTCCAATCCGAGACTCGGTGTTCCCGTGCTCCAGTCCGAGGCTCGGTGTTCCCGTGCACCAGTCCGCTGCTCGGTGTTCCCGTGCTCAAGTCCGAGACTCGGTGTTCCCGTGCTCAAGTCCGAGACTCGGTGTTCCCGTGCTCCAGTCCGAGGCTCGGTGTTCAAGTGCTCCAGTCCGAGACTCGGTGTTCCCGTTCTTTAGTCCGGGGCTCAGTGTTCCCGTGCTCCAGTCCGAGACTCGGTGTTCCCGGGCTCCAGTCCGAGACTCGGTGTTCCCGTTGTCCAGTCCGAGGCTCGGTGTTCCCGTTCTGCAGTCCGAGACTCGGTGTTCCCGTTCTCCAGTACGAGGCTCGGTGTTCCCGTGCTCCATTCCGAGACTCGGTGTTCCCGTGCTCCAGTCCGGGGCTCGGTGTTCCCGTTCTCCAGTCCGAGACTCGGTGTTCCCGTGCTCAAGTCCGAGACTCGGTGTTCCCGTTCTCCAGTCCGAGACACGGTGTTCCCGTGCTCCAGTCCGAGGCTCGGTGTTCCCGTGCTCTAGTCCGAGGCTCGGTGTTCCCGTTCTCCAGTCCGAGACTCGGTGTTCCCGTGCACCAGTCCGGGGCTCGGTGTTCCCGTTCTCCAGTCCGAGACTCGGTGTTCCCGTGCTCCAGTCCGAGACTCGGTGTTCCCGTGCTCCGGTCCGAGGCTCGGTGTTCCCGTGCTTTAGTGCGAGACTCGGTGTTCCCGTTCTCCAGTCCGAGACTCGGTGTTCCCGTTCTCCATTCCGAGACTCGGTGTTCCCGTGCTCCATTCCGAGACTCGGTGTTCCCGTGCTCCAGTCCGGGGCTCGGTGTTCCCGTTCTCCAGTCCGAGACTCGGTGTTCCCGTGCTCCAGTCCGAGACTCGGTGTTCCCGTGCTCCGGTCCGAGGCTCGGTGTTCCCGTGCTTTAGTGCGAGACTCGGTGTTCCCGTTCTCCAGTCCGAGACTCGGTGTTCCCGTTCTCCAGTCCGAGGCTCGGTGTTCCCGTTCTCCAGTCCGAGACTCGGTGTTCCCCTTCTCCAGTACGAGGCTCGGTGTTCCCGTGCTCCATTCCGAGACTCGGTGTTCCCGTGCTCCAGTCCGGGGCTCGGTGTTCCCGTTCTCCAGTCCGAGACTCGTTGTTCCCGTGCTCCAGACCGAGACTCGGTGTTCCCGTGCTCCGGTCCGAGGCTCGGTGTCCCCGTGCTTTAGTCCGAGACTCGGTGTTCCCGTTCTCCAGTCCGAGACTCGATGGTCCCGTGCTCCAGTCCGGGGCTCAGTGTTCCCGTGCTCCAGTCCGAGACTCGATGTTCCCGTGCTCCAGTCCGAGACTCGGTGTTCCCGTGCTCCAGTCCTAGGCTCGGCGTTCCCGTGCTCCAGTCCGAGACTCTGTGTTGCAGTGCTCCAGTCCGAGACTCTGTGTTCCCGTGCTCCAGTCCGAGGCTCGGTGTTCACGTGCTCCAGTCCGCGGTTCGGGTTTCCCGTGCTTTAGTCCGAGACTCGGTGTTCCCGTGCTCCAGTCCGAGGCTCGGTGTTCCCGTGCTCCAGTCCGAGACTCTGTGTTGCAGTGCTCCAGTCCGAGACTCTGTGTTCACGTGCTCCAGTCCTGGGCTCGGTGTTCCCGTTCTCCAGTCCGAGACTCGGTGTTCCCTTTCTCCAGTCCGAGACTCGGTGTTCCCGTGCTCCAGTCCGCGGTTCGGCGTTCCCGTGCTTTAGTCCGAGACTCGGTGTTCCCGTTCTCCAGTCCGAGACTCGGTGTTCCCGTGCTCCAGTCCGAGATTCGGTGTTCCCGTGCTCCGGTCCGAGGCTCGGTGTTCCCGTGCTTTAGTGCGAGACTCGGTGATCCCGTTCTCCAGTCCGAGACTCGGTGTTCCCGTTCTCCAGTCCGAGGCTCGGTGTTCCCGTTCTCCAGTCCGAGACTCGGTGTTCCCCTTCTCCAGTACGAGGCTCGGTGTTCCCGTGCTCCATTCCGAGACTCGGTGTTCCCGTGCTCCAATCCGGGGCTCGGTGTTCCCGTTCTCCAGTCCGAGACTCGGTGTTCCCGTGCTCCAGACCGAGACTCGGTGTTCCCGTGCTCCGGTCCGAGGCTCGGTGTTCCCGTGCTTTAGTCCGAGACTCGGTGTTCCCGTTCTCCAGTCCGAGACTCGGTGTTCCCGTTCTCCAGTCCGAGTCTCGGTGTTCCCGGGCTCCAGTCCGGGGCTCAGTGTTCCCGTGCTCCAGTCCGAGACTCGATGTTCCCGTGCTCCAGTCCGGGGCTCAGTGTTCCCGTGCTCCAGTCCGAGACTCGATGTTGCAGTGCTCCAGTCCGAGACTCTGTGTTCCCGTGCTCCAGTCTGAGGCTCGGTGTTCACGTGCTCCATCCAGTCCGCGGTTCGGGTTTCCCGTGCTTTAGTCCGAGACTCGGCGTTCCCGTGCTCCAGTCCGAGGCTCGGTGTTCCCGTGCTCCAGTCCGCGGTTCGGCGTTCCCGTGCTTTAGTCCGAGACTCGGTGTTCCCGTTCTCCAATCCGAGACTCGGTGTTCCCGTGCTCCAGTCCGAGGCTCGGTGTTCCCGTGCACCAGTCCGCTGCTCGGTGTTCCCGTGCTCAAGTCCGAGACTCGGTGTTCCCGTGCTCAAGTCCGAGACTCGGTGTTCCCGTGCTCCAGTCCGAGGCTCGGTGTTCAAGTGCTCCAGTCCGAGACTCGGTGTTCCCGTTCTTTAGTCCGGGGCTCAGTGTTCCCGTGCTCCAGTCCGAGACTCGGTGTTCCCGGGCTCCAGTCCGAGACTCGGTGTTCCCGTTGTCCAGTCCGAGGCTCGGTGTTCCCGTTCTGCAGTCCGAGACTCGGTGTTCCCGTTCTCCAGTACGAGGCTCGGTGTTCCCGTGCTCCATTCCGAGACTCGGTGTTCCCGTGCTCCAGTCCGGGGCTCGGTGTTCCCGTTCTCCAGTCCGAGACTCGGTGTTCCCGTGCTCAAGTCCGAGACTCGGTGTTCCCGTTCTCCAGTCCGAGACACGGTGTTCCCGTGCTCCAGTCCGAGGCTCGGTGTTCCCGTGCTCTAGTCCGAGGCTCGGTGTTCCCGTTCTCCAGTCCGAGACTCGGTGTTCCCGTGCACCAGTCCGGGGCTCGGTGTTCCCGTTCTCCAGTCCGAGACTCGGTGTTCCCGTGCTCCAGTCCGAGACTCGGTGTTCCCGTGCTCCGGTCCGAGGCTCGGTGTTCCCGTGCTTTAGTGCGAGACTCGGTGTTCCCGTTCTCCAGTCCGAGACTCGGTGTTCCCGTTCTCCATTCCGAGACTCGGTGTTCCCGTGCTCCATTCCGAGACTCGGTGTTCCCGTGCTCCAGTCCGAGACTCGGTGTTCCCGTGCTCCGGTCCGAGGCTCGGTGTTCCCGTGCTTTAGTGCGAGACTCGGTGTTCCCGTTCTCCAGTCCGAGACTCGGTGTTCCCGTTCTCCAGTCCGAGGCTCGGTGTTCCCGTTCTCCAGTCCGAGACTCGGTGTTCCCCTTCTCCAGTACGAGGCTCGGTGTTCCCGTGCTCCATTCCGAGACTCGGTGTTCCCGTGCTCCAGTCCGGGGCTCGGTGTTCCCGTTCTCCAGTCCGAGACTCGTTGTTCCCGTGCTCCAGACCGAGACTCGGTGTTCCCGTGCTCCGGTCCGAGGCTCGGTGTTCCCGTGCTTTAGTCCGAGACTCGGTGTTCCCGTTCTCCAGTCCGAGACTCGATGGTCCCGTGCTCCAGTCCGGGGCTCAGTGTTCCCGTGCTCCAGTCCGAGACTCGATGTTCCCGTGCTCCAGTCCGAGACTCGGTGTTCCCGTGCTCCAGTCCTAGGCTCGGCGTTCCCGTGCTCCAGTCCGAGACTCTGTGTTGCAGTGCTCCAGTCCGAGACTCTGTGTTCCCGTGCTCCAGTCCGAGGCTCGGTGTTCACGTGCTCCAGTCCGCGGTTCGGGTTTCCCGTGCTTTAGTCCGAGACTCGGTGTTCCCGTGCTCCAGTCCGAGGCTCGGTGTTCCCGTGCTCCAGTCCGAGACTCTGTGTTGCAGTGCTCCAGTCCGAGACTCTGTGTTCACGTGCTCCAGTCCTGGGCTCGGTGTTCCCGTTCTCCAGTCCGAGACTCGGTGTTCCCTTTCTCCAGTCCGAGACTCGGTGTTCCCGTGCTCCAGTCCGCGGTTCGGCGTTCCCGTGCTTTAGTCCGAGACTCGGTGTTCCCGTTCTCCAATCCGAGACTCGGTGTTTCCGTGCTCCAGTCCGAGGCTCGGTGTTCCCATGCACCAGTCCGCTGCTCGGTGTTCCCGTGCTCAAGTCCGAGACTCGGTGTTCCCGTGCTCAAGTCCGAGACTCGGTGTTCCCGTGCTCCAGTCCGAGGCTCGGTGTTCAAGTGCTCCAGTCCGAGACTCGGTGTTCCCGTTCTTTAGTCCGGGGCTCAGTGTTCCCGTGCTCCAGTCCGAGACTCGGTGTTCCCGGGCTCCAGTCAGCGGCTCGGTGTGCCCGTGCTCCAGTCTGGGGCTCGGTGTTCCCGTGCTCCAGTTCAAGACTCTGTGTTCCCGTGCTCCAGTCCGGGGCTCGGTGATCCCGGGCTCCAGTCCAAGGCTCGGTGTTCCCGTTCTCCAGTGCGAGACTCGGTGTTCCCGGGCTCCAGTCCGGGGCTCAGTGTTCCCGTGCTCCAGTCCGAGGCTCGGTGTTCACGTGCTCCAGTCCGAGACTCGGTGTTCCCGTTCTTTAGTCCGGGGCTCAGTGTTCCCGTGCTCCAGTCCGAGACTCGGTGTTCCCGGGCACCAGTCAGCGGCTCGGTGTTCCCGTGCTCCAGTCCGAGGCTCGGTGTTCCCGTTCTCCAGTCCGAGACTCGGTGTTCCCGTGCTCCAGTCCGAGACTCGGTGTTCCCGTGCTCCGGTCCGAGGCTCGGTGTTCCCGTGCTTTAGTCCGAGACTCGGTGTTCCCGTTCTCCAGTCCGAGACTCGGTGTTCCCGTTCTCCAGTCCGAGGCTCGGTGTTCCCGTTCTCCAGTCCGAGACTCGGTGTTCCCCTTCTCCAGTACGAGGCTCGGTGTTCCCGTGCTCCATTCCGAGACTCGGTGTTCCCGTGCTCCAGTCCGGGGCTCGGTGTTCCCGTTCTCCAGTCCGAGACTCGTTGTTCCCGTGCTCCAGACCGAGACTCGGTGTTCCCGTGCTCCGGTCCGAGGCTCGGTGTTCCCGTGCTTTAGTCCGAGACTCGGTGTTCCCGTTCTCCAGTCCGAGACTCGATGGTCCCGGGCTCCAGTCCGGGGCTCAGTGTTCCCGTGCTCCAGTCCGAGACTCGATGTTCCCGTGCTCCAGTCCGGGGCTCAGTGTTCCCGTGCTCCAGTCCGAGACTCGATGTTCCCGTGCTCCAGTCCGAGGCTCGGTGTTCCCGTGCTCCAGTCCGAGGCTCGGCGTTCCCGTGCTCCAGTCCGAGACTCTGTGTTGCAGTGCTCCAGTCCGAGACTCTGTGTTCCCGTGCTCCAGTCTGAGGCTCGGTGTTCACGTGCTCCATCCAGTCCGCGGTTCGGGTTTCCCGTGCTTTAGTCCGAGACTCGGTGTTCCCGTGCTCCAGTCCGAGGCTCGGTGTTCCCGTGCTCCAGTCCGAGACTCTGTGTTGCAGTGCTCCAGTCCGAGACTCTGTGTTCACGTGCTCCAGTCCTGGGCTCGGTGTTCCCGTTCTCCAGTCCGAGACTCGGTGTTCCCTTTCTCCAGTCCGAGACTAGGTGTTCCCGTGCTCCAGTCCGCGGTTCGGCGTTCCAGTGCTTTAGTCCGAGACTCGGTGTTCCCGTTCTCCAATCCGAGACTCGGTGTTCCCGTGCTCCAGTCCGAGGCTCGGTGTTCCCGTGCACCAGTCCGCTGCTCGGTGTTCCCGTGCTCAAGTCCGAGACTCGGTGTTCCCGTGCTCAAGTCCGAGACTCGGTGTTCCCGTGCTCCAGTCCGAGGCTCGGTGTTCAAGTGCTCCAGTCCGAGACTCGGTGTTCCCGTTCTTTAGTCCGGGGCTCAGTGTTCCCGTGCTCCAGTCCGAGACTCGGTGTTCCCGGGCTCCAGTCCGAGACTCGGTGTTCCCGTTGTCCAGTCCGAGGCTCGGTGTTCCCGTTCTGCAGTCCGAGACTCGGTGTTCCCGTTCTCCAGTACGAGGCTCGGTGTTCCCGTGCTCCATTCCGAGACTCGGTGTTCCCGTGCTCCAGTCCGGGGCTCGGTGTTCCCGTTCTCCAGTCCGAGACTCGGTGTTCCCGTGCTCAAGTCCGAGACTCGGTGTTCCCGTTCTCCAGTCCGAGACACGGTGTTCCCGTGCTCCAGTCCGAGGCTCGGTGTTCCCGTGCTCTAGTCCGAGGCTCGGTGTTCCCGTTCTCCAGTCCGAGACTCGGTGTTCCCGTGCACCAGTCCGGGGCTCGGTGTTCCCGTTCTCCAGTCCGAGACTCGGTGTTCCCGTGCTCCAGTCCGAGACTCGGTGTTCCCGTGCTCCGGTCCGAGGCTCGGTGTTCCCGTGCTTTAGTGCGAGACTCGGTGTTCCCGTTCTCCAGTCCGAGACTCGGTGTTCCCGTTCTCCATTCCGAGACTCGGTGTTCCCGTGCTCCATTCCGAGACTCGGTGTTCCCGTGCTCCAGTCCGGGGCTCGGTGTTCCCGTTCTCCAGTCCGAGACTCGGTGTTCCCGTGCTCCAGTCCGAGACTCGGTGTTCCCGTGCTCCGGTCCGAGGCTCGGTGTTCCCGTGCTTTAGTGCGAGACTCGGTGTTCCCGTTCTCCAGTCCGAGACTCGGTGTTCCCGTTCTCCAGTCCGAGGCTCGGTGTTCCCGTTCTCCAGTCCGAGACTCGGTGTTCCCCTTCTCCAGTACGAGGCTCGGTGTTCCCGTGCTCCATTCCGAGACTCGGTGTTCCCGTGCTCCAGTCCGGGGCTCGGTGTTCCCGTTCTCCAGTCCGAGACTCGTTGTTCCCGTGCTCCAGACCGAGACTCGGTGTTCCCGTGCTCCGGTCCGAGGCTCGGTGTCCCCGTGCTTTAGTCCGAGACTCGGTGTTCCCGTGCTCCAGTCCTAGGCTCGGCGTTCCCGTGCTCCAGTCCGAGACTCTGTGTTGCAGTGCTCCAGTCCGAGACTCTGTGTTCCCGTGCTCCAGTCCGAGGCTCGGTGTTCACGTGCTCCAGTCCGCGGTTCGGGTTTCCCGTGCTTTAGTCCGAGACTCGGTGTTCCCGTGCTCCAGTCCGAGGCTCGGTGTTCCCGTGCTCCAGTCCGAGACTCTGTGTTGCAGTGCTCCAGTCCGAGACTCTGTGTTCACGTGCTCCAGTCCTGGGCTCGGTGTTCCCGTTCTCCAGTCCGAGACTCGGTGTTCCCTTTCTCCAGTCCGAGACTCGGTGTTCCCGTGCTCCAGTCCGCGGTTCGGCGTTCCCGTGCTTTAGTCCGAGACTCGGTGTTCCCGTTCTCCAGTCCGAGACTCGGTGTTCCCGTGCTCCAGTCCGAGATTCGGTGTTCCCGTGCTCCGGTCCGAGGCTCGGTGTTCCCGTGCTTTAGTGCGAGACTCGGTGATCCCGTTCTCCAGTCCGAGACTCGGTGTTCCCGTTCTCCAGTCCGAGGCTCGGTGTTCCCGTTCTCCAGTCCGAGACTCGGTGTTCCCCTTCTCCAGTACGAGGCTCGGTGTTCCCGTGCTCCATTCCGAGACTCGGTGTTCCCGTGCTCCAATCCGGGGCTCGGTGTTCCCGTTCTCCAGTCCGAGACTCGGTGTTCCCGTGCTCCAGACCGAGACTCGGTGTTCCCGTGCTCCGGTCCGAGGCTCGGTGTTCCCGTGCTTTAGTCCGAGACTCGGTGTTCCCGTTCTCCAGTCCGAGACTCGGTGTTCCCGTTCTCCAGTCCGAGTCTCGGTGTTCCCGGGCTCCAGTCCGGGGCTCAGTGTTCCCGTGCTCCAGTCCGAGACTCGATGTTCCCGTGCTCCAGTCCGGGGCTCAGTGTTCCCGTGCTCCAGTCCGAGACTCGATGTTCCCGTGCTCCAGTCCGAGGCTCGGTGTTCCCGTGCTCCAGTCCGAGGCTCGGCGTTCCCGTGCTCCAGTCCGAGACTCTGTGTTGCAGTGCTCCAGTCCGAGACTCTGTGTTCCCGTGCTCCAGTCTGAGGCTCGGTGTTCACGTGCTCCATCCAGTCCGCGGTTCGGGTTTCCCGTGCTTTAGTCCGAGACTCGGCGTTCCCGTGCTCCAGTCCGAGGCTCGGTGTTCCCGTGCTCCAGTCCGCGGTTCGGCGTTCCCGTGCTTTAGTCCGAGACTCGGTGTTCCCGTTCTCCAATCCGAGACTCGGTGTTCCCGTGCTCCAGTCCGAGGCTCGGTGTTCCCGTGCACCAGTCCGCTGCTCGGTGTTCCCGTGCTCAAGTCCGAGACTCGGTGTTCCCGTGCTCAAGTCCGAGACTCGGTGTTCCCGTGCTCCAGTCCGAGGCTCGGTGTTCAAGTGCTCCAGTCCGAGACTCGGTGTTCCCGTTCTTTAGTCCGGGGCTCAGTGTTCCCGTGCTCCAGTCCGAGACTCGGTGTTCCCGGGCTCCAGTCCGAGACTCGGTGTTCCCGTTGTCCAGTCCGAGGCTCGGTGTTCCCGTTCTGCAGTCCGAGACTCGGTGTTCCCGTTCTCCAGTACGAGGCTCGGTGTTCCCGTGCTCCATTCCGAGACTCGGTGTTCCCGTGCTCCAGTCCGGGGCTCGGTGTTCCCGTTCTCCAGTCCGAGACTCGGTGTTCCCGTGCTCAAGTCCGAGACTCGGTGTTCCCGTTCTCCAGTCCGAGACACGGTGTTCCCGTGCTCCAGTCCGAGGCTCGGTGTTCCCGTGCTCTAGTCCGAGGCTCGGTGTTCCCGTTCTCCAGTCCGAGACTCGGTGTTCCCGTGCACCAGTCCGGGGCTCGGTGTTCCCGTTCTCCAGTCCGAGACTCGGTGTTCCCGTGCTCCAGTCCGAGACTCGGTGTTCCCGTGCTCCGGTCCGAGGCTCGGTGTTCCCGTGCTTTAGTGCGAGACTCGGTGTTCCCGTTCTCCAGTCCGAGACTCGGTGTTCCCGTTCTCCATTCCGAGACTCGGTGTTCCCGTGCTCCATTCCGAGACTCGGTGTTCCCGTGCTCCAGTCCGGGGCTCGGTGTTCCCGTTCTCCAGTCCGAGACTCGGTGTTCCCGTGCTCCAGTCCGAGACTCGGTGTTCCCGTGCTCCGGTCCGAGGCTCGGTGTTCCCGTGCTTTAGTGCGAGACTCGGTGTTCCCGTTCTCCAGTCCGAGACTCGGTGTTCCCGTTCTCCAGTCCGAGGCTCGGTGTTCCCGTTCTCCAGTCCGAGACTCGGTGTTCCCCTTCTCCAGTACGAGGCTCGGTGTTCCCGTGCTCCATTCCGAGACTCGGTGTTCCCGTGCTCCAGTCCGGGGCTCGGTGTTCCCGTTCTCCAGTCCGAGACTCGTTGTTCCCGTGCTCCAGACCGAGACTCGGTGTTCCCGTGCTCCGGTCCGAGGCTCGGTGTTCCCGTGCTTTAGTCCGAGACTCGGTGTTCCCGTTCTCCAGTCCGAGACTCGATGGTCCCGTGCTCCAGTCCGGGGCTCAGTGTTCCCGTGCTCCAGTCCGAGACTCGATGTTCCCGTGCTCCAGTCCGAGACTCGGTGTTCCCGTGCTCCAGTCCTAGGCTCGGCGTTCCCGTGCTCCAGTCCGAGACTCTGTGTTGCAGTGCTCCAGTCCGAGACTCTGTGTTCCCGTGCTCCAGTCCGAGGCTCGGTGTTCACGTGCTCCAGTCCGCGGTTCGGGTTTCCCGTGCTTTAGTCCGAGACTCGGTGTTCCCGTGCTCCAGTCCGAGGCTCGGTGTTCCCGTGCTCCAGTCCGAGACTCTGTGTTGCAGTGCTCCAGTCCGAGACTCTGTGTTCACGTGCTCCAGTCCTGGGCTCGGTGTTCCCGTTCTCCAGTCCGAGACTCGGTGTTCCCTTTCTCCAGTCCGAGACTCGGTGTTCCCGTGCTCCAGTCCGCGGTTCGGCGTTCCCGTGCTTTAGTCCGAGACTCGGTGTTCCCGTTCTCCAATCCGAGACTCGGTGTTTCCGTGCTCCAGTCCGAGGCTCGGTGTTCCCATGCACCAGTCCGCTGCTCGGTGTTCCCGTGCTCAAGTCCGAGACTCGGTGTTCCCGTGCTCAAGTCCGAGACTCGGTGTTCCCGTGCTCCAGTCCGAGGCTCGGTGTTCAAGTGCTCCAGTCCGAGACTCGGTGTTCCCGTTCTTTAGTCCGGGGCTCAGTGTTCCCGTGCTCCAGTCCGAGACTCGGTGTTCCCGGGCTCCAGTCAGCGGCTCGGTGTGCCCGTGCTCCAGTCTGGGGCTCGGTGTTCCCGTGCTCCAGTTCAAGACTCTGTGTTCCCGTGCTCCAGTCCGGGGCTCGGTGATCCCGGGCTCCAGTCCAAGGCTCGGTGTTCCCGTTCTCCAGTGCGAGACTCGGTGTTCCCGGGCTCCAGTCCGGGGCTCAGTGTTCCCGTGCTCCAGTCCGAGGCTCGGTGTTCACGTGCTCCAGTCCGAGACTCGGTGTTCCCGTTCTTTAGTCCGGGGCTCAGTGTTCCCGTGCTCCAGTCCGAGACTCGGTGTTCCCGGGCTCCAGTCAGCGGCTCGGTGTTCCCGTGCTCCAGTCCGAGGCTCGGTGTTCCCGTTCTCCAGTCCGAGACTCGGTGTTCCCGTGCTCCAGTCCGAGACTCGGTGTTCCCGTGCTCCGGTCCGAGGCTCGGTGTTCCCGTGCTTTAGTCCGAGACTCGGTGTTCCCGTTCTCCAGTCCGAGACTCGGTGTTCCCGTTCTCCAGTCCGAGGCTCGGTGTTCCCGTTCTCCAGTCCGAGACTCGGTGTTCCCCTTCTCCAGTACGAGGCTCGGTGTTCCCGTGCTCCATTCCGAGACTCGGTGTTCCCGTGCTCCAGTCCGGGGCTCGGTGTTCCCGTTCTCCAGTCCGAGACTCGTTGTTCCCGTGCTCCAGACCGAGACTCGGTGTTCCCGTGCTCCGGTCCGAGGCTCGGTGTTCCCGTGCTTTAGTCCGAGACTCGGTGTTCCCGTTCTCCAGTCCGAGACTCGATGGTCCCGTGCTCCAGTCCGGGGCTCAGTGTTCCCGTGCTCCAGTCCGAGACTCGATGTTCCCGTGCTCCAGTCCGAGACTCGGTGTTCCCGTGCTCCAGTCCTAGGCTCGGCGTTCCCGTGCTCCAGTCCGAGACTCTGTGTTGCAGTGCTCCAGTCCGAGACTCTGTGTTCCCGTGCTCCAGTCCGAGGCTCGGTGTTCACGTGCTCCAGTCCGCGGTTCGGGTTTCCCGTGCTTTAGTCCGAGACTCGGTGTTCCCGTGCTCCAGTCCGAGGCTCGGTGTTCCCGTGCTCCAGTCCGAGACTCTGTGTTGCAGTGCTCCAGTCCGAGACTCTGTGTTCACGTGCTCCAGTCCTGGGCTCGGTGTTCCCGTTCTCCAGTCCGAGACTCGGTGTTCCCTTTCTCCAGTCCGAGACTCGGTGTTCCCGTGCTCCAGTCCGCGGTTCGGCGTTCCCGTGCTTTAGTCCGAGACTCGGTGTTCCCGTTCTCCAATCCGAGACTCGGTGTTTCCGTGCTCCAGTCCGAGGCTCGGTGTTCCCATGCACCAGTCCGCTGCTCGGTGTTCCCGTGCTCAAGTCCGAGACTCGGTGTTCCCGTGCTCAAGTCCGAGACTCGGTGTTCCCGTGCTCCAGTCCGAGGCTCGGTGTTCAAGTGCTCCAGTCCGAGACTCGGTGTTCCCGTTCTTTAGTCCGGGGCTCAGTGTTCCCGTGCTCCAGTCCGAGACTCGGTGTTCCCGGGCTCCAGTCAGCGGCTCGGTGTGCCCGTGCTCCAGTCTGGGGCTCGGTGTTCCCGTGCTCCAGTTCAAAACTCTGTGTTCCCGTGCTCCAGTCCGGGGCTCGGTGATCCCGGGCTCCAGTCCAAGGCTCGGTGTTCCCGTTCTCCAGTGCGAGACTCGGTGTTCCCGGGCTCCAGTCCGGGGCTCAGTGTTCCCGTGCTCCAGTCCGAGGCTCGGTGTTCACGTGCTCCAGTCCGAGACTCGGTGTTCCCGTTCTTTAGTCCGGGGCTCAGTGTTCCCGTGCTCCAGTCCGAGACTCGGTGTTCCCGGGCTCCAGTCAGCGGCTCGGTGTTCCCGTGCTCCAGTCCGAGGCTCGGTGTTCCCGTTCTCCAGTCCGAGACTCGGTGTTCCCGTGCTCCAGTCCGAGACTCGGTGTTCCCGTGCTCCGGTCCGAGGCTCGGTGTTCCCGTGCTTTAGTCCGAGACTCGGTGTTCCCGTTCTCCAGTCCGAGACTCGGTGTTCCCGTTCTCCAGTCCGAGGCTCGGTGTTCCCGTTCTCCAGTCCGAGACACGGTGTTCCCGTTCTCCAGTACGAGGCTCGGTGTTCCCGTGCTCCATTCCGAGACTCGGTGTTCCCGTGCTCCAGTCCGGGGCTCGGTGTTCCCGTTCTCCAGTCCGAGACTCGGTGTTCCCGTGCTCCAGTCCGAGACTCGGTGTTCCCGTTCTCCAGTCCGAGACACGGTGTTCCCGTGCTCCAGTCCGAGGCTCGGTGTTCCCGTGCTCCAGTCCGAGACTCGGTGTTCCCGTTCTCCAGTCCGAGACACGGTGTTCCCGTGCTCCAGTCCGAGGCTCGGTGTTCCCGTGCTCCAGTCCGCTGCTCGGTGTTCCCGTGCTCAAGTCCGAGACTCGGTGTTCCCGTGCTCAAATCCGAGACTCGATGTTCCCGTGCTCCAGTCCGAGGCTCGGTGTTCACGTGCTCCAGTGCGAGACTCGGTGTTCCCGGGCTCCAGTCCGGGGCTCAGAGTTCCCGTGCTCCAGTCCGAGGCTCGGTGTTCCAGTGCTCCTGTCCGGGGCTCGGTGTTCCCGTGCTCCAGTTCAAGACTCTGTGTTCCCGGGCTCCAGTCCGGGGCTCAGTGTTCCCGTGCTCCAGTCCGAGGCTCGGTGTTCCAGTGCTCCAGTCCGGGGCTCGGTGATCCTGTGCTCCAGTCCGGGGCTCGGTGATCCCGGGCTCCAGTCCAAGGCTCGGTGTTCCCGTTCTCCAGTGCGAGACTCGATGTTCCCTTGCTCCAGTCCGCGGCTCGGTGTTCCCGTGCTCCAGTCCGAGGCTCGGTGTTCCCGTGCTCCAGTCCGAAACTCGGTGTTCCCGGGCTCCAGTCCGAGACTCGGTGTTCCCGTTCTCCATTACGAGGCTCGGTGTTCCCGTGCTCCATTCCGAGACTCGGTGTTCCCGTGCTCCAGTCCGGGGCTCGGTGTTCCCGTTCTCCAGTCCGAGACTCGGTGTTCCCGTGCTCCAGTCCGAGACTCGGTGTTCCCGTGCTCCAGTCCGAGACTCGATGTTCCCGTGCTCCAGTGCGAGACTCGGTGTTCCCGGGCTCCAGTCCGGGGCTCAGTGTTCCCGTGCTCCAGTCCGAGGCTCGGTGTTCCAGTGCTCCTGTCCGGGGCTCGGTGTTCCCGTGCTCCAGTTCAAGACTCTGTGTTCCCGGGCTCCAGTCCGGGGCTCGGTGATCCCGGGCTCCAGTCCAAGACTCTGTGTTCCCGTGCTCCAGTCCGGGGCTCGGTGATCCCGGGCTCCAGTCCAAGTCTCGGTGTTCCCGTTCTCCAGTGCGAGACTCGGTGTTCCCGGGCTCCAGTCCGGGGCTCAGTGTTCCCGTGCTCCAGTCCGAGGCTCGGTGTTCACGTGCTCCAGTCCGAGACTCGGTGTTCCCGTTCGTTAGTCCGGGGCTCAGTGTTCCCGTGCTCCAGTCCGAGACTCGGTGTTCCCGGGATCCAGTCAGCGGCTCGGTGTTCCCGTGCTCCAGTCCGAGGCTCGGTGTTCCCGTTCTCCAGTCCGAGACTCGGTGTTCCCGTGCTCCAGTCCGAGACTCGGTGTTCCCGTGCTCCGGTCCGAGGCTCGGTGTTCCCGTGCTTTAGTCCGAGACTCGGTGTTCCCGTTCTCCAGTCCGAGACTCGGTGTTCCCGTGCTCCAGTCCGAGGCTCGGTGTTCCCGTGCTCCAGTCCGAGACTCGGTGTTCCCGGGCTCCAGTCCGAGACTCGGTGTTCCCGTTCTCCATTACGAGGCTCGGTGTTCCCGTGCTCCATTCCGAGACTCGGTGTTCCCGTGCACCAGTCCGGGGCTCGGTGTTCCCGTTCTCCAGTCCGAGACTCGGTGTTCCCGTGCTCCAGTCCGAGGCTCGGTGTTCCCGTGCTCCGGTCCGAGGCTCGGTGTTCCCGTGCTTTAGTGCGAGACTCGGTGTTCCCGTTCTCCAGTCCGAGACTCTGTGTTCCCGTTCTCCATTCCGAGACTCGGTGTTCCCGTGCTCCATTCCGAGACTCGGTGTTCCCGTGCTCCAGTCCGGGTCTCGGTGTTCCCGTTCTCCAGTCCGAGACTCGGTGTTCCCGTGCTCCAGTCCGAGACTCGGTGTTCCCGTTCTCCAGTACGAGGCTCGGTGTTCCCGTGCTCCATTCCGAGACTCGGTGTTCCCGTGCTCCAGTCCGGGGCTCGGTGTTCCCGTTCTCCAGTCCGAGACTCGGTGTTCCCGTGCTCCAGACCCAGACTCGGTGTTCCCGTGCTCCGGTCCGAGGCTCGGTGTTCCCGTGCTTTAGTCCGAGACTCGGTGTTCCCGTTCTCCAGTCCGAGACACGGTGTTCCCGTGCTCCAGTCCGAGGCTCGGTGTTCCCGTGCTCCAGTCCGCGGTTCGGTGTTCCCGTGCTTTAGTCCGAGACTCGGTGTTCCCGTGCTCCAGTCCGAGACTCGGTGTTCCCGTGCTCCGGTCCGAGGCTCGGTGTTCCCGTGCTTTAGTCCGAGACTCGGTGTTCCCGTTCTCCAGTCCGAGACTCGGTGTTCCCGTTCTCCAGTCCGAGGCTCGGTGTTCCCGTTCTCCAGTACGAGGCTCGGTGTTCCCGTGCTCCATTCCGAGACTCGGTGTTCCCGTGCTCCAGTCCGGGGCTCGGTGTTCCCGTTCTCCAGTCCGAGACTCGGTGTTCCCGTGCTCCAGTCCGCGGCTCGGTGTTCCCGTGCTCAAGTCCGAGACTCGGTGTTCCCGTGCTCAAATCCGAGACTCGGTGTTCCCGGGCTCCAGTCCGAGACTCGGTGTTCCCGTTCTCCATTACGAGGCTCGGTGTTCCCGTGCTCCAGTCCGAGGCTCGGTGTTCCCGTGCTCCAGTCCGAGACTCGGTGTTCCCGGGCTCCAGTCCGAGACTCGGTGTTCCCGTTCTCCATTACGAGGCTCGGTGTTCCCGTGCTCCATTCCGAGACTCGGTGTTCCCGTGCACCAGTCCGGGGCTCGGTGTTCCCGTTCTCCAGTCCGAGACTCGGTGTTCCCGTGCTCCAGTCCGAGGCTCGGTGTTCCCGTGCTCCGGTCCGAGGCTCGGTGTTCCCGTGCTTTAGTGCGAGACTCGGTGTTCCCGTTCTCCAGTCCGAGACTCGGTGTTCCCGTTCTCCATTCCGAGACTCGGTGTTCCCGTGCTCCATTCCGAGACTCGGTGTTCCCGTGCTCCAGTCCGGGTCTCGGTGTTCCCGTTCTCCAGTCCGAGACTCGGTGTTCCCGTGCTCCAGTCCGAGACTCGGTGTTCCCGTTCTCCAGTACGAGGCTCGGTGTTCCCGTGCTCCATTCCGAGACTCGGTGTTCCCGTGCTCCAGTCCGGGGCTCGGTGTTCCCGTTCTCCAGTCCGAGACTCGGTGTTCCCGTGCTCCAGACCCAGACTCGGTGTTCCCGTGCTCCGGTCCGAGGCTCGGTGTTCCCGTGCTTTAGTCCGAGACTCGGTGTTCCCGTTCTCCAGTCCGAGACACGGTGTTCCCGTGCTCCAGTCCGAGGCTCGGTGTTCCCGTGCTCCAGTCCGCGGTTCGGTGTTCCCGTGCTTTAGTCCGAGACTCGGTGTTCCCGTTCTCCAGTCCGAGACTCGGTGTTCCCGTTCTCCAGTCCGAGACTCGGTGTTCCCGGGCTCCAGTCCGGGGCTCAGTGTTCCCGTGCTCCAGTCCGAGACTCGATGTTCCCGTGCTCCAGTCCGAGGCTCGGTGTTCCCGTGCTCCAGTCCGAGGCTCGGCGTTCCCGTGCTCCAGTCCGAGACTCTGTGTTGCAGTGCTCCAGTCCGAGACTCTGTGTTCCCGTGCTCCAGTCCGAGACTGTGTTGCAGTGCTCCAGTCCGAGACTCTGTGTTCACGTGCTCCAGTCCTGGGCTCGGTGTTCCCGTTCTCCAGTCCGAGACTCGGTGTTCCCTTTCTCCAGTCCGAGACTCGGTGTTCCCGTGCTCCAGTCCGCGGTTCGGCGTTCCCGTGCTTTAGTCCGAGACTCGGTGTTCCCGTTCTCCAATCCGAGACTCGGTGTTCCCGTGCTCCAGTCCGAGGCTCGGTGTTCCCGTGCACCAGTCCGCTGCTCGGTGTTCCCGGGCTCCAGTCCAAGTCTCGGTGTTCCCGTTCTCCAGTGCGAGACTCGGTGTTCCCGGGCTCCAGTCCGGGGCTCAGTGTTCCCGTGCTCCAGTCCGAGGCTCGGTGTTCACGTGCTCCAGTCCGAGACTCGGTGTTCCCGTTCGTTAGTCCGGGGCTCAGTGTTCCCGTGCTCCAGTCCGAGACTCGGTGTTCCCGGGATCCAGTCAGCGGCTCGGTGTTCCCGTGCTCCAGTCCGAGGCTCGGTGTTCCCGTTCTCCAGTCCGAGACTCGGTGTTCCCGTGCTCCAGTCCGAGACTCGGTGTTCCCGTGCTCCGGTCCGAGGCTCGGTGTTCCCGTGCTTTAGTCCGAGACTCGGTGTTCCCGTTCTCCAGTCCGAGACTCGGTGTTCCCGTGCTCCAGTCCGAGGCTCGGTGTTCCCGTGCTCCAGTCCGAGACTCGGTGTTCCCGGGCTCCAGTCCGAGACTCGGTGTTCCCGTTCTCCATTACGAGGCTCGGTGTTCCCGTGCTCCATTCCGAGACTCGGTGTTCCCGTGCACCAGTCCGGGGCTCGGTGTTCCCGTTCTCCAGTCCGAGACTCGGTGTTCCCGTGCTCCAGTCCGAGGCTCGGTGTTCCCGTGCTCCGGTCCGAGGCTCGGTGTTCCCGTGCTTTAGTGCGAGACTCGGTGTTCCCGTTCTCCAGTCCGAGACTCTGTGTTCCCGTTCTCCATTCCGAGACTCGGTGTTCCCGTGCTCCATTCCGAGACTCGGTGTTCCCGTGCTCCAGTCCGGGTCTCGGTGTTCCCGTTCTCCAGTCCGAGACTCGGTGTTCCCGTGCTCCAGTCCGAGACTCGGTGTTCCCGTTCTCCAGTACGAGGCTCGGTGTTCCCGTGCTCCATTCCGAGACTCGGTGTTCCCGTGCTCCAGTCCGGGGCTCGGTGTTCCCGTTCTCCAGTCCGAGACTCGGTGTTCCCGTGCTCCAGACCCAGACTCGGTGTTCCCGTGCTCCGGTCCGAGGCTCGGTGTTCCCGTGCTTTAGTCCGAGACTCGGTGTTCCCGTTCTCCAGTCCGAGACACGGTGTTCCCGTGCTCCAGTCCGAGGCTCGGTGTTCCCGTGCTCCAGTCCGCGGTTCGGTGTTCCCGTGCTTTAGTCCGAGACTCGGTGTTCCCGTGCTCCAGTCCGAGACTCGGTGTTCCCGTGCTCCGGTCCGAGGCTCGGTGTTCCCGTGCTTTAGTCCGAGACTCGGTGTTCCCGTTCTCCAGTCCGAGACTCGGTGTTCCCGTTCTCCAGTCCGAGGCTCGGTGTTCCCGTTCTCCAGTACGAGGCTCGGTGTTCCCGTGCTCCATTCCGAGACTCGGTGTTCCCGTGCTCCAGTCCGGGGCTCGGTGTTCCCGTTCTCCAGTCCGAGACTCGGTGTTCCCGTGCTCCAGTCCGCGGCTCGGTGTTCCCGTGCTCAAGTCCGAGACTCGGTGTTCCCGTGCTCAAATCCGAGACTCGGTGTTCCCGGGCTCCAGTCCGAGACTCGGTGTTCCCGTTCTCCATTACGAGGCTCGGTGTTCCCGTGCTCCAGTCCGAGGCTCGGTGTTCCCGTGCTCCAGTCCGAGACTCGGTGTTCCCGGGCTCCAGTCCGAGACTCGGTGTTCCCGTTCTCCATTACGAGGCTCGGTGTTCCCGTGCTCCATTCCGAGACTCGGTGTTCCCGTGCACCAGTCCGGGGCTCGGTGTTCCGGTTCTCCAGTCCGAGACTCGGTGTTCCCGTGCTCCAGTCCGAGGCTCGGTGTTCCCGTGCTCCGGTCCGAGGCTCGGTGTTCCCGTGCTTTAGTGCGAGACTCGGTGTTCCCGTTCTCCAGTCCGAGACTCGGTGTTCCCGTTCTCCATTCCGAGACTCGGTGTTCCCGTGCTCCATTCCGAGACTCGGTGTTCCCGTGCTCCAGTCCGGGTCTCGGTGTTCCCGTTCTCCAGTCCGAGACTCGGTGTTCCCGTGCTCCAGTCCGAGACTCGGTGTTCCCGTTCTCCAGTACGAGGCTCGGTGTTCCCGTGCTCCATTCCGAGACTCGGTGTTCCCGTGCTCCAGTCCGGGGCTCGGTGTTCCCGTTCTCCAGTCCGAGACTCGGTGTTCCCGTGCTCCAGACCCAGACTCGGTGTTCCCGTGCTCCGGTCCGAGGCTCGGTGTTCCCGTGCTTTAGTCCGAGACTCGGTGTTCCCGTTCTCCAGTCCGAGACACGGTGTTCCCGTGCTCCAGTCCGAGGCTCGGTGTTCCCGTGCTCCAGTCCGCGGTTCGGTGTTCCCGTGCTTTAGTCCGAGACTCGGTGTTCCCGTTCTCCAGTCCGAGACTCGGTGTTCCCGTTCTCCAGTCCGAGACTCGGTGTTCCCGGGCTCCAGTCCGGGGCTCAGTGTTCCCGTGCTCCAGTCCGAGACTCGATGTTCCCGTGCTCCAGTCCGAGGCTCGGTGTTCCCGTGCTCCAGTCCGAGGCTCGGCGTTCCCGTGCTCCAGTCCGAGACTCTGTGTTGCAGTGCTCCAGTCCGAGACTCTGTGTTCCCGTGCTCCAGTCCGAGACTGTGTTGCAGTGCTCCAGTCCGAGACTCTGTGTTCACGTGCTCCAGTCCTGGGCTCGGTGTTCCCGTTCTCCAGTCCGAGACTCGGTGTTCCCTTTCTCCAGTCCGAGACTCGGTGTTCCCGTGCTCCAGTCCGCGGTTCGGCGTTCCCGTGCTTTAGTCCGAGACTCGGTGTTCCCGTTCTCCAATCCGAGACTCGGTGTTCCCGTGCTCCAGTCCGAGGCTCGGTGTTCCCGTGCACCAGTCCGCTGCTCGGTGTTCCCGGGCTCCAGTCCAAGTCTCGGTGTTCCCGTTCTCCAGTGCGAGACTCGGTGTTCCCGGGCTCCAGTCCGGGGCTCAGTGTTCCCGTGCTCCAGTCCGAGGCTCGGTGTTCACGTGCTCCAGTCCGAGACTCGGTGTTCCCGTTCGTTAGTCCGGGGCTCAGTGTTCCCGTGCTCCAGTCCGAGACTCGGTGTTCCCGGGATCCAGTCAGCGGCTCGGTGTTCCCGTGCTCCAGTCCGAGGCTCGGTGTTCCCGTTCTCCAGTCCGAGACTCGGTGTTCCCGTGCTCCAGTCCGAGACTCGGTGTTCCCGTGCTCCGGTCCGAGGCTCGGTGTTCCCGTGCTTTAGTCCGAGACTCGGTGTTCCCGTTCTCCAGTCCGAGACTCGGTGTTCCCGTGCTCCAGTCCGAGGCTCGGTGTTCCCGTGCTCCAGTCCGAGACTCGGTGTTCCCGGGCTCCAGTCCGAGACTCGGTGTTCCCGTTCTCCATTACGAGGCTCGGTGTTCCCGTGCTCCATTCCGAGACTCGGTGTTCCCGTGCACCAGTCCGGGGCTCGGTGTTCCCGTTCTCCAGTCCGAGACTCGGTGTTCCCGTGCTCCAGTCCGAGGCTCGGTGTTCCCGTGCTCCGGTCCGAGGCTCGGTGTTCCCGTGCTTTAGTGCGAGACTCGGTGTTCCCGTTCTCCAGTCCGAGACTCTGTGTTCCCGTTCTCCATTCCGAGACTCGGTGTTCCCGTGCTCCATTCCGAGACTCGGTGTTCCCGTGCTCCAGTCCGGGTCTCGGTGTTCCCGTTCTCCAGTCCGAGACTCGGTGTTCCCGTGCTCCAGTCCGAGACTCGGTGTTCCCGTTCTCCAGTACGAGGCTCGGTGTTCCCGTGCTCCATTCCGAGACTCGGTGTTCCCGTGCTCCAGTCCGGGGCTCGGTGTTCCCGTTCTCCAGTCCGAGACTCGGTGTTCCCGTGCTCCAGACCCAGACTCGGTGTTCCCGTGCTCCGGTCCGAGGCTCGGTGTTCCCGTGCTTTAGTCCGAGACTCGGTGTTCCCGTTCTCCAGTCCGAGACACGGTGTTCCCGTGCTCCAGTCCGAGGCTCGGTGTTCCCGTGCTCCAGTCCGCGGTTCGGTGTTCCCGTGCTTTAGTCCGAGACTCGGTGTTCCCGTGCTCCAGTCCGAGACTCGGTGTTCCCGTGCTCCGGTCCGAGGCTCGGTGTTCCCGTGCTTTAGTCCGAGACTCGGTGTTCCCGTTCTCCAGTCCGAGACTCGGTGTTCCCGTTCTCCAGTCCGAGGCTCGGTGTTCCCGTTCTCCAGTACGAGGCTCGGTGTTCCCGTGCTCCATTCCGAGACTCGGTGTTCCCGTGCTCCAGTCCGGGGCTCGGTGTTCCCGTTCTCCAGTCCGAGACTCGGTGTTCCCGTGCTCCAGTCCGCGGCTCGGTGTTCCCGTGCTCAAGTCCGAGACTCGGTGTTCCCGTGCTCAAATCCGAGACTCGGTGTTCCCGGGCTCCAGTCCGAGACTCGGTGTTCCCGTTCTCCATTACGAGGCTCGGTGTTCCCGTGCTCCAGTCCGAGGCTCGGTGTTCCCGTGCTCCAGTCCGAGACTCGGTGTTCCCGGGCTCCAGTCCGAGACTCGGTGTTCCCGTTCTCCATTACGAGGCTCGGTGTTCCCGTGCTCCATTCCGAGACTCGGTGTTCCCGTGCACCAGTCCGGGGCTCGGTGTTCCCGTTCTCCAGTCCGAGACTCGGTGTTCCCGTGCTCCAGTCCGAGGCTCGGTGTTCCCGTGCTCCGGTCCGAGGCTCGGTGTTCCCGTGCTTTAGTGCGAGACTCGGTGTTCCCGTTCTCCAGTCCGAGACTCGGTGTTCCCGTTCTCCATTCCGAGACTCGGTGTTCCCGTGCTCCATTCCGAGACTCGGTGTTCCCGTGCTCCAGTCCGGGTCTCGGTGTTCCCGTTCTCCAGTCCGAGACTCGGTGTTCCCGTGCTCCAGTCCGAGACTCGGTGTTCCCGTTCTCCAGTACGAGGCTCGGTGTTCCCGTGCTCCATTCCGAGACTCGGTGTTCCCGTGCTCCAGTCCGGGGCTCGGTGTTCCCGTTCTCCAGTCCGAGACTCGGTGTTCCCGTGCTCCAGACCCAGACTCGGTGTTCCCGTGCTCCGGTCCGAGGCTCGGTGTTCCCGTGCTTTAGTCCGAGACTCGGTGTTCCCGTTCTCCAGTCCGAGACACGGTGTTCCCGTGCTCCAGTCCGAGGCTCGGTGTTCCCGTGCTCCAGTCCGCGGTTCGGTGTTCCCGTGCTTTAGTCCGAGACTCGGTGTTCCCGTTCTCCAGTCCGAGACTCGGTGTTCCCGTTCTCCAGTCCGAGACTCGGTGTTCCCGGGCTCCAGTCCGGGGCTCAGTGTTCCCGTGCTCCAGTCCGAGACTCGATGTTCCCGTGCTCCAGTCCGAGGCTCGGTGTTCCCGTGCTCCAGTCCGAGGCTCGGCGTTCCCGTGCTCCAGTCCGAGACTCTGTGTTGCAGTGCTCCAGTCCGAGACTCTGTGTTCCCGTGCTCCAGTCCGAGACTGTGTTGCAGTGCTCCAGTCCGAGACTCTGTGTTCACGTGCTCCAGTCCTGGGCTCGGTGTTCCCGTTCTCCAGTCCGAGACTCGGTGTTCCCTTTCTCCAGTCCGAGACTCGGTGTTCCCGTGCTCCAGTCCGCGGTTCGGCGTTCCCGTGCTTTAGTCCGAGACTCGGTGTTCCCGTTCTCCAATCCGAGACTCGGTGTTCCCGTGCTCCAGTCCGAGGCTCGGTGTTCCCGTGCACCAGTCCGCTGCTCGGTGTTCCCGTGCTCAAGTCCGAGACTCGGTGTTCCCGTGCTCAAGTCCGAGACTCGGTGTTCCCGTTCTCCATTACGAGGCTCGGTGTTCCCGTGCTCCATTCCGAGACTCGGTGTTCCCGTGCTCCAGTCCGGGGCTCGGTGTTCCCGTTCTCCAGTCCGAGACTCGGTGTTCCCGTGCTCCAGTCCGAGACTCGGTGTTCCCTTGCTCCGGTCCGAGGCTCGGTGTTCCCGTGCTCCAGTCCGCGGCTCGGTGTACCCGTGCTGAAGTCCGAGACTCGGTGTTCCCGTGCTCAAATCCGAGACTCGATGTTCCCGTGCTCCAGTCCGAGGCTCGGTGTTCACGTGCTCCAGTCCGAGACTCGGTGTTCCCGTTCTTTAGTCCGGGGCTCAGTGTTCCCGTGCTCCAGTCCGAGACTCGATGTTCCCGTGCTCCAGTGCGAGACTCGGTGTTCCCGGGCTCCAGTCCGGGGCTCAGTGTTCCCGTGCTCCAGTCCGAGGCTCGGTGTTCCAGTGCTCCTGTCCGGGGCTCGGTGTTCCCGTGCTCCAGTTCAAGACTCTGTGTTCCCGGGCTCCAGTCCGGGGCTCGGTGATCCCGGGCTCCAGTCCAAGACTCTGTGTTCCCGTTCTCCAGTGCGAGACTCGGTGTTCCCGGGCTCCAGTCCGGGGCTCAGTGTTCCCGTGCTCCAGTCCGAGGCTCGGTGTTCACGTGCTCCAGTCCGAGACTCGGTGTTCCCGTTCTTTAGTCCGGGGCTCAGTGTTCCCGTGCTCCAGTCCGAGACTCGGTGTTCCCGGGATCCAGTCAGCGGCTCGGTGTTCCCGTGCTCCAGTCCGAGGCTCGGTGTTCCCGTTCTCCAGTCCGAGACTCGGTGTTCCCGTGCTCCAGTCCGAGACTCGGTGTTCCCGTGCTCCGGTCCGAGGCTCGGTGTTCCCGTGCTTTAGTCCGAGACTCGGTGTTCCCGTTCTCCAGTCCGAGACTCGGTGTTCCCGTTCTCCAGTCCGAGGCTCGGTGTTCCCGTTCTCCAGTACGAGGCTCGGTGTTCCCGTGCTCCATTCCGAGACTCGGTGTTCCCGTGCTCCAGTCCGGGGCTCGGTGTTCCCGTTCTCCAGTCCGAGACTCGGTGTTCCCGTGCTCCAGTCCGCGGCTCGGTGTTCCCGTGCTCAAGTCCGAGACTCGGTGTTCCCGTGCTCAAATCCGAGACTCGGTGTTCCCGGGCTCCAGTCCGAGACTCGGTGTTCCCGTTCTCCATTACGAGGCTCGGTGTTCCCGTGCTCCAGTCCGAGGCTCGGTGTTCCCGTGCTCCAGTCCGAGACTCGGTGTTCCCGGGCTCCAGTCCGAGACTCGGTGTTCCCGTTCTCCATTACGAGGCTCGGTGTTCCCGTGCTCCATTCCGAGACTCGGTGTTCCCGTGCACCAGTCCGGGGCTCGGTGTTCCCGTTCTCCAGTCCGAGACTCGGTGTTCCCGTGCTCCAGTCCGATTCTCGGTGTTCCCGTGCTCCGGTCCGAGGCTCGGTGTTCCCGTGCTTTAGTGCGAGACTCGGTGTTCCCGTTCTCCAGTCCGAGACTCGGTGTTCCCGTTCTCCATTCCGAGACTCGGTGTTCCCGTGCTCCATTCCGAGACTCGGTGTTCCCGTGCTCCAGTCCGGGTCTCGGTGTTCCCGTTCTCCAGTCCGAGACTCTGTGTTCCCGTGCTCCAGTCCGAGACTCGGTGTTCCCGTTCTCCAGTACGAGGCTCGGTGTTCCCGTGCTCCATTCCGAGACTCGGTGTTCCCGTGCTCCAGTCCGGGGCTCGGTGTTCCCGTTCTCCAGTCCGAGACTCGGTGTTCCCGTGCTCCAGACCCAGACTCGGTGTTCCCGTGCTCCGGCCCGAGGCTCGGTTTTCCCGTGCTTTAGTCCGAGACTCGGTGTTCCCGTTCTCCAGTCCGAGACACGGTGTTCCCGTGCTCCAGTCCGAGGCTCGGTGTTCCCGTGCTCCAGTCCGCGGTTCGGTGTTCCCGTGCTTTAGTCCGAGACTCGGTGTTCCCGTTCTCCAGTCCGAGACTCGGTGTTCCCGTTCTCCAGTCCGAGACTCGGTGTTCCCGGGCTCCAGTCCGGGGCTCAGTGTTCCCGTGCTCCAGTCCGAGACTCGATGTTCCCGTGCTCCAGTCCGAGGCTCGGTGTTCCCGTGCTCCAGTCCGAGGCTCGGCGTTCCCGTGCTCCAGTCCGAGACTCTGTGTTGCAGTGCTCCAGTCCGAGACTCTGTGTTCCCGTGCTCCAGTCCGAGACTGTGTTGCAGTGCTCCAGTCCGAGACTCTGTGTTCACGTGCTCCAGTCCTGGGCTCGGTGTTCCCGTTCTCCAGTCCGAGACTCGGTGTTCCCTTTCTCCAGTCCGAGACTCGGTGTTCCCGTGCTCCAGTCCGCGGTTCGGCGTTCCCGTGCTTTAGTCCGAGACTCGGAGTTCCCGTTCTCCAATCCGAGACTCGGTGTTCCCGTGCTCCAGTCCGAGGCTCGGTGTTCCCGTGCACCAGTCCGCTGCTCGGTGTTCCCGTGCTCAAGTCCGAGACTCGGTGTTCCCGTGCTCAAGTCCGAGACTCGGTGTTCCCGTGCTCCAGTCCGAGGCTCGGTGTTCAAGTGCTCCAGTCCGAGACTCGGTGTTCCCGTTCTTTAGTCCGGGGCTCAGTGTTCCCGTGCTCCAGTCCGAGACTCGGTGTTCCCGGGCTCCAGTCAGCGGCTCGGTGTTCCCTTGCTCCAGTCCGAGGCTTGGTGTTCCAGTGCTCCAGTCCGGGGCTCGGTGTTCCCGTGCTCCAGTTCAAGACTCTGTTTTCCCGTGCTCCAGTCCGGGGCTCGGTGATCCCGAGCTCCAGTCCAAGGCTCGGTGTTCCCGTTCTCCAGTGCGAGACTCGTTGTTCCCGGGCTCCAGTCCGGGGCTCAGTGTTCCCGTGCTCCAGTCCGAGGCTCGGTGTTCCAGTGCTCCAGTCCGGGGATCGGTGTTCCCGTGCTCCAGTCCGAGGCTCGGTGTTCCCGTGCTCCATTACGAGGCTCGGTGTTCCCGTGCTCCATTCCGAGACTCGGTGTTCCCGTGCTCCAGTCCGGGGCTCGGTGTTCCCGTGCTTTAGTCCGAGACTCGGTGTTCCCGTTCTCCAGTCCGAGACACGGTGTTCCCGTGCTCCAGTCCGAGGCTCGGTGTTCCCGTGCTCCAGTCCGCGGTTCGGTGTTCCCGTGCTTTAGTCCGAGACTCGGTGTTCCCGTTCTCCAGTCCGAGACTCGGTGTTCCCGTTCTCCAGTCCGAGTCTCGGTGTTCCCGGGCTCCAGTCCGGGGCTCAGTGTTCCCGTGCTCCAGTCCGAGACTCGATGTTCCCGTGCTCCAGTCCGGGGCTCAGTGTTCCCGTGCTCCAGTCCGAGACTCGATGTTCCCGTGCTCCAGTCCGAGGCTCGGTGTTCCCGTGCTCCAGTCCGAGGCTCGGTGTTCACGTGCTCCAGTCCGCGGTTCGGGTTTCCCGTGCTTTAGTCCGAGACTCGGTGTTCCCGTGCTCCAGTCCGAGGATCGGTGTTCCCGTGCTCCAGTCCGAGACTCTGTGTTGCAGTGCTCCAGTCCGAGACTCTGTGTTCACGTGCTCCAGTCCTGGGCTCGGTGTTCCCGTTCTCCAGTCCGAGACTCGGTGTTCCCTTTCTCCAGTCCGAGACTCGGTGTTCCCGTGCTCCAGTCCGCGGTTCGGCGTTCCCGTGCTTTAGTCCGAGACTCGGTGTTCCCGTTCTCCAATCCGAGACTCGGTGTTCCCGTGCTCCAGTCCGAGGCTCGGTGTTCCCGTGCACCAGTCCGCTGCTCGGTGTTCCCGTGCTCAAGTCCGAGACTCGGTGTTCCCGTGCTCAAGTCCGAGACTCGGTGTTCCCGGGCTCCAGTCCGGGGCTCAGTGTTCCCGTGCTCCAGTCCGAGGCTCGGTGTTCCAGTGCTCCAGTCCGGGGCTCGGTGTTCCCGTGCTCCAGTCCGAGGCTCGGTGTTCCCGTGCTCCATTACGAGGCTCGGTGTTCCCGTGCTCCATTCCGAGACTCGGTGTTCCCGTGCTCCAGTCCGGGGCTCGGTGTTCCCGTGCTTTAGTCCGAGACTCGGTGTTCCCGTTCTCCAGTCCGAGACACGGTGTTCCCGTGCTCCAGTCCGAGGCTCGGTGTTCCCGTGCTCCAGTCCGCGGTTCGGTGTTCCCGTGCTTTAGTCCGAGACTCGGTGTTCCCGTTCTCCAGTCCGAGACTCGGTGTTCCCGTTCTCCAGTCCGAGTCTCGGTGTTCCCGGGCTCCAGTCCGGGGCTCAGTGTTCCCGTGCTCCAGTCCGAGACTCGATGTTCCCGTGCTCCAGTCCGGGGCTCAGTGTTCCCGTGCTCCAGTCCGAGACTCGATGTTCCCGTGCTCCAGTCCGAGGCTCGGTGTTCCCGTGCTCCAGTCCGAGGCTCGGTGTTCACGTGCTCCAGTCCGCGGTTCGGGTTTCCCGTGCTTTAGTCCGAGACTCGGTGTTCCCGTTCTCCAGTCCGACTCTCGGTGTTCCCGGGCTCCAGTCCGGGGCTCAGTGTTCCCGTGCTCCAGTCCGAGACTCTGTGTTCACGTGCTCCAGTCCTGGGCTCGGTGTTCCCGTTCTCCAGTCCGAGACTCGGTGTTCCCTTTCTCCAGTCCGAGACTCGGTGTTCCCGTGCTCCAGTCCGCGGTTCGGCGTTCCCGTGCTTTAGTCCGAGACTCGGTGTTCCCGTTCTCCAATCCGAGACTCGGTGTTCCCGTGCTCCAGTCCGAGGCTCGGTGTTCCCGTGCACCAGTCCGCTGCTCGGTGTTCCCGTGCTCAAGTCCGAGACTCGGTGTTCCCGTGCTCAAGTCCGAGACTCGGTGTTCCCGTGCTCCAGTCCGAGGCTCGGTGTTCAAGTGCTCCAGTCCGAGACTCGGTGTTCCCGTTCTTTAGTCCGGGGCTCAGTGTTCCCGTGCTCCAGTCCGAGACTCGGTGTTCCCGGGCTCCAGTCAGCGGCTCGGTGTTCCCGTGCTCCAGTCTGGGGCTCGGTGTTCCCGTGCTCCAGTTCAAGACTCTGTGTTCCCGTGCTCCAGTCCGGGGCTCGGTGATCCCGGGCTCCAGTCCAAGGCTCGGTGTTCCCGTTCTCCAGTGCGAGACTCGGTGTTCCCGGGCTCCAGTCCGGGGCTCAGTGTTCCCGTGCTCCAGTCCGAGGCTCGGTGTTCACGTGCTCCAGTCCGAGACTCGGTGTTCCCGTTCTTTAGTCCGGGGCTCAGTGTTCCCGTGCTCCAGTCCGAGACTCGGTGTTCCCGGGCTCCAGTCAGCGGCTCGGTGTTCCCGTGCTCCAGTCCGAGGCTCGGTGTTCCCGTTCTCCAGTCCGAGACTCGGTGTTCCCGTGCTCCAGTCCGAGACTCGGTGTTCCCGTGCTCCGGTCCGAGGCTCGGTGTTCCCGTGCTTTAGTCCGAGACTCGGTGTTCCCGTTCTCCAGTCCGAGACTCGGTGTTCCCGGGCTCCAGTCCGGGGCTCAGTGTTCCCGTGCTCCAGTCCGAGACTCGATGTTCCCGTGCTCCAGTCCGAGGCTCGGTGTTCCCGTGCTCCAGTCCGAGGCTCGGCGTTCCCGTGCTCCAGTCCGAGACTCTGTGTTGCAGTGCTCCAGTCCGAGACTCTGTGTTCCCGTGCTCCAGTCCGAGACTGTGTTGCAGTGCTCCAGTCCGAGACTCTGTGTTCACGTGCTCCAGTCCTGGGCTCGGTGTTCCCGTTCTCCAGTCCGAGACTCGGTGTTCCCTTTCTCCAGTCCGAGACTCGGTGTTCCCGTGCTCCAGTCCGCGGTTCGGCGTTCCCGTGCTTTAGTCCGAGACTCGGTGTTCCCGTTCTCCAATCCGAGACTCGGTGTTCCCGTGCTCCAGTCCGAGGCTCGGTGTTCCCGTGCACCAGTCCGCTGCTCGGTGTTCCCGTGCTCAGGTCCGAGACTCGGTGTTCCCGTGCTCAAGTCCGAGACTCGGTGTTCCCGTGCTCCAGTCCGAGGCTCGGTGTTCAAGTGCTCCAGTCCGAGACTCGGTGTTCCCGTTCTTTAGTCCGGGGCTCAGTGTTCCCGTGCTCCAGTCCGAGACTCGGTGTTCCCGGGCTCCAGTCAGCGGCTCGGTGTTCCCTTGCTCCAGTCCGAGGCTTGGTGTTCCAGTGCTCCAGTCCGGGGCTCGGTGTTCCCGTGCTCCAGTTCAAGACTCTGTTTTCCCGTGCTCCAGTCCGGGGCTCGGTGATCCCGAGCTCCAGTCCAAGGCTCGGTGTTCCCGTTCTCCAGTGCGAGACTCGTTGTTCCCGGGCTCCAGTCCGGGGCTCAGTGTTCCCGTGCTCCAGTCCGAGGCTCGGTGTTCCAGTGCTCCAGTCCGGGGCTCGGTGTTCCCGTGCTCCAGTCCGAGGCTCGGTGTTCCCGTGCTCCATTACGAGGCTCGGTGTTCCCGTGCTCCATTCCGAGACTCGGTGTTCCCGTGCTCCAGTCCGGGGCTCGGTGTTCCCGTGCTTTAGTCCGAGACTCGGTGTTCCCGTTCTCCAGTCCGAGACACGGTGTTCCCGTGCTCCAGTCCGAGGCTCGGTGTTCCCGTGCTCCAGTCCGCGGTTCGGTGTTCCCGTGCTTTAGTCCGAGACTCGGTGTTCCCGTTCTCCAGTCCGAGACTCGGTGTTCCCGTTCTCCAGTCCGACTCTCGGTGTTCCCGGGCTCCAGTCCGGGGCTCAGTGTTCCCGTGCTCCAGTCCGAGACTCTGTGTTCACGTGCTCCAGTCCTGGGCTCGGTGTTCCCGTTCTCCAGTCCGAGACTCGGTGTTCCCTTTCTCCAGTCCGAGACTCGGTGTTCCCGTGCTCCAGTCCGCGGTTCGGCGTTCCCGTGCTTTAGTCCGAGACTCGGTGTTCCCGTTCTCCAATCCGAGACTCGGTGTTCCCGTGCTCCAGTCCGAGGCTCGGTGTTCCCGTGCACCAGTCCGCTGCTCGGTGTTCCCGTGCTCAGGTCCGAGACTCGGTGTTCCCGTGCTCAAGTCCGAGACTCGGTGTTCCCGTGCTCCAGTCCGAGGCTCGGTGTTCAAGTGCTCCAGTCCGAGACTCGGTGTTCCCGTTCTTTAGTCCGGGGCTCAGTGTTCCCGTGCTCCAGTCCGAGACTCGGTGTTCCCGGGCTCCAGTCAGCGGCTCGGTGTTCCCTTGCTCCAGTCCGAGGCTTGGTGTTCCAGTGCTCCAGTCCGGGGCTCGGTGTTCCCGTGCTCCAGTTCAAGACTCTGTTTTCCCGTGCTCCAGTCCGGGGCTCGGTGATCCCGAGCTCCAGTCCAAGGCTCGGTGTTCCCGTTCTCCAGTGCGAGACTCGTTGTTCCCGGGCTCCAGTCCGGGGCTCAGTGTTCCCGTGCTCCAGTCCGAGGCTCGGTGTTCCAGTGCTCCAGTCCGGGGCTCGGTGTTCCCGTGCTCCAGTCCGAGGCTCGGTGTTCCCGTGCTCCATTACGAGGCTCGGTGTTCCCGTGCTCCATTCCGAGACTCGGTGTTCCCGTGCTCCAGTCCGGGGCTCGGTGTTCCCGTGCTTTAGTCCGAGACTCGGTGTTCCCGTGCTCCAGTCCGAGACACGGTGTTCCCGTGCTCCAGTCCGAGGCTCGGTGTTCCCGTGCTCCAGTCCGCGGTTCGGTGTTCCCGTGCTTTAGTCCGAGACTCGGTGTTCCCGTTCTCCAGTCCGAGACTCGGTGTTCCCGTTCTCCAGTCCGAGTCTCGGTGTTCCCGGGCTCCAGTCCGGGGCTCAGTGTTCCCGTGCTCCAGTCCGAGACTCGATGTTCCCGTGCTCCAGTCCGGGGCTCAGTGTTCCCGTGCTCCAGTCCGAGACTCGATGTTCCCGTGCTCCAGTCCGAGGCTCGGTGTTCCCGTGCTCCAGTCCGAGGCTCGGCGTTCCCGTGCTCCAGTCCGAGACTCTGTGTTGCAGTGCTCCAGTCCGAGACTCTGTGTTCCCGTGCTCCAGTCCGAGGCTCGGTGTTCACGTGCTCCATCCAGTCCGCGGTTCGGGTTTCCCGTGCTTTAGTCCGAGACTCGGTGTTCCCGTGCTCCAGTCCGAGGCTCGGTGTTCCCGTGCTCCAGTCCGAGACTCTGTGTTGCAGTGCTCCAGTCCGAGACTCTGTGTTCACGTGCTCCAGTCCTGGGCTCGGTGTTCCCGTTCTCCAGTCCGAGACTCGGTGTTCCCTTTCTCCAGTCCGAGACTCGGTGTTCCCGTGCTCCAGTCCGCGGTTCGGCGTTCCCGTGCTTTAGTCCGAGACTCGGTGTTCCCGTTCTCCAATCCGAGACTCGGTGTTCCCGTGCTCCAGTCCGAGGCTCGGTGTTCCCGTGCACCAGTCCGCTGCTCGGTGTTCCCGTGCTCAAGTCCGAGACTCGGTGTTCCCGTGCTCAAGTCCGAGACTCGGTGTTCCCGTGCTCCAGTCCGAGGCTCGGTGTTCAAGTGCTCCAGTCCGAGACTCGGTGTTCCCGTTCTGTAGTCCGGGGCTCAGTGTTCCCGTGCTCCAGTCCGAGACTCGGTGTTCCCGGGCTCCAGTCAGCGGCTCGGTGTTCCCGTGCTCCAGTCTGGGGCTCGGTGTTCCCGTGCTCCAGTTCAAGACTCTGTGTTCCCGTGCTCCAGTCCGGGGCTCGGTGATCCCGGGCTCCAGTCCAAGGCTCGGTGTTCCCGTTCTCCAGTGCGAGACTCGGTGTTCCCGGGCTCCAGTCCGGGGCTCAGTGTTCCCGTGCTCCAGTCCGAGGCTCGGTGTTCACGTGCTCCAGTCCGAGACTCGGTGTTCTCGTTCTTTAGTCCGGGGCTCAGTGTTCCCGTGCTCCAGTCCGAGACTCGGTGTTCGCGGGCTCCAGTCAGCGGCTCGGTGTTCCCGTGCTCCAGTCCGAGGCTCGGTGTTCCCGTTCTCCAGTCCGAGACTCGGTTTTCCCGTGCTCCAGTCCGAGACTCGGTGTTCCCGTGCTCCGGTCCGAGGCTCGGTGTTCCCGTGCTTTAGTCCGAGACTCGGTGTTCCCGTTCTCCAGTCCGAGACTCGGTGTTCCCGTTCTCCAGTCCGAGGCTCGGTGTTCCCGTTCTCCAGTCCGAGACACGGTGTTCCCGTTCTCCAGTACGAGGCTCGGTGTTCCCGTGCTCCATTCCGAGACTCGGTGTTCCCGTGCTCCCGTCCGGGGCTCGGTGTTCCCGTTCTCCAGTCCGAGACTCGGTGTTCCCGTGCTCCAGTCCGAGACTCGGTGTTCCCGTTCTCCAGTCCGAGACACGGTGTTCCCGTGCTCCAGTCCGAGGCTCGGTGTTCCCGTGCTCCAGTCCGAGACTCGGTGTTCCCGTTCTCCAGTCCGAGACACGGTGTTCCCGTGCTCCAGTCCGAGGCTCGGTGTTCCCGTGCTCCAGTCCGCTGCTCGGTGTTCCCGTGCTCAAGTCCGAGACTCGGTGTTCCCGTGCTCAAATCCGAGACTCGATGTTCCCGTGCTCCAGTCCGAGGCTCGGTGTTCACGTGCTCCAGTCCGAGACTCCGTGTTCCCGTTCTTTAGTCCGGGGCTCAGTGTTCCCGTGCTCCAGTCCGACACTCGATGTTCCCGTGCTCCAGTGCGAGACTCGGTGTTCCCGGGCTCCAGTCCGGGGCTCAGTGTTCCCGTGCTCCAGTCCGAGGCTCGGTGTTCCAGTGCTCCTGTCCGGGGCTCGGTGTTCCCGTGCTCCAGTTCAAGACTCTGTGTTCCCGGGCTCCAGTCCGGGGCTCAGTGTTCCCGTGCTCCAGTCCGAGGCTCGGTGTTCCAGTGCTCCAGTCCGGGGCTCGGTGATCCTGTGCTCCAGTCCGGGGCTCGGTGATCCCGGGCTCCAGTCCAAGGCTCGGTGTTCCCGTTCTCCAGTGCGAGACTCGATGTTCCCTTGCTCCAGTCCGAGGCTCGGTGTTCCCGTGCTCCAGTCCGAGGCTCGGTGTTCCCGTGCTCCAGTCCGAGACTCGGTGTTCCCGGGCTCCAGTCCGAGACTCGGTGTTCCCGTTCTCCATTACGAGGCTCGGTGTTCCCGTGCTCCATTCCGAGACTCGGTGTTCCCGTGCTCCAGTCCGGGGCTCGGTGTTCCCGTTCTCCAGTCCGAGACTCGGTGTTCCCGTGCTCCAGTCCGAGACTCGGTGTTCCCTTGCTCCGGTCCGAGGCTCGGTGTTCCCGTGCTCCAGTCCGCGGCTCGGTGTTCCCGTGCTCAAGTCCGAGACTCGGTGTTCCCGTGCTCAAATCCGAGACTCGATGTTCCCGTGCTCCAGTCCGAGGCTCGGTGTTCACGTGCTCCAGTCCGAGACTCGGTGTTCCCGTTCTTTAGTCCGGGGCTCAGTGTTCCCGTGCTCCAGTCCGAGACTCGATGTTCCCGTGCTCCAGTGCGAGACTCGGTGTTCCCGGGCTCCAGTCCGGGGCTCAGTGTTCCCGTGCTCCAGTCCGAGGCTCGGTGTTCCAGTGCTCCTGTCCGGGGCTCGGTGTTCCCGTGCTCCAGTTCAAGACTCTGTGTTCCCGGGCTCCAGTCCGGGGCTCGGTGATCCCGGGCTCCAGTCCAAGACTCTGTGTTCCCGTGCTCCAGTCCGGGGCTCGGTGATCCCGGGCTCCAGTCCAAGTCTCGGTGTTCCCGTTCTCCAGTGCGAGACTCGGTGTTCCCGGGCTCCAGTCCGGGGCTCAGTGTTCCCGTGCTCCAGTCCGAGGCTCGGTGTTCACGTGCTCCAGTCCGAGACTCGGTGTTCCCGTTCTTTAGTCCGGGGCTCAGTGTTCCCGTGCTCCAGTCCGAGACTCGGTGTTCCCGGGATCCAGTCAGCGGCTCGGTGTTCCCGTGCTCCAGTCCGAGGCTCGGTGTTCAAGTGCTCCAGTCCGAGACTCGGTGTTCCCGTTCTTTAGTCCGGGGCTCAGTGTTCCCGTGCTCCAGTCCGAGACTCGGTGTTCCCGGGCTCCAGTCAGCGGCTCGGTGTTCCCGTGCTCCAGTCTGGGGCTCGGTGTTCCCGTGCTCCAGTTCAAGACTCTGTGTTCCCGTGCTCCAGTCCGGGGCTCGGTGATCCCGGGCTCCAGTCCAAGGCTCGGTGTTCCCGTTCTCCAGTGCGAGACTCGGTGTTCCCGGGCTCCAGTCCGGGGCTCAGTGTTCCCGTGCTCCAGTCCGAGGCTCGGTGTTCACGTGCTCCAGTCCGAGACTCGGTGTTCCCGTTCTTTAGTCCGGGGCTCAGTGTTCCCGTGCTCCAGTCCGAGACTCGGTGTTCCCGGGCTCCAGTCAGCGGCTCGGTGTTCCCGTGCTCCAGTCCGAGGCTCGGTGTTCCCGTTCTCCAGTCCGAGACTCGGTGTTCCCGTGCTCCAGTCCGAGACTCGGTGTTCCCGTGCTCCGGTCCGAGGCTCGGTGTTCCCGTGCTTTAGTCCGAGACTCGGTGTTCCCGTTCTCCAGTCCGAGACTCGGTGTTCCCGGGCTCCAGTCCGGGGCTCAGTGTTCCCGTGCTCCAGTCCGAGACTCGATGTTCCCGTGCTCCAGTCCGAGGCTCGGTGTTCCCGTGCTCCAGTCCGAGGCTCGGCGTTCCCGTGCTCCAGTCCGAGACTCTGTGTTGCAGTGCTCCAGTCCGAGACTCTGTGTTCCCGTGCTCCAGTCCGAGACTGTGTTGCAGTGCTCCAGTCCGAGACTCTGTGTTCACGTGCTCCAGTCCTGGGCTCGGTGTTCCCGTTCTCCAGTCCGAGACTCGGTGTTCCCTTTCTCCAGTCCGAGACTCGGTGTTCCCGTGCTCCAGTCCGCGGTTCGGCGTTCCCGTGCTTTAGTCCGAGACTCGGTGTTCCCGTTCTCCAATCCGAGACTCGGTGTTCCCGTGCTCCAGTCCGAGGCTCGGTGTTCCCGTGCACCAGTCCGCTGCTCGGTGTTCCCGTGCTCAGGTCCGAGACTCGGTGTTCCCGTGCTCAAGTCCGAGACTCGGTGTTCCCGTGCTCCAGTCCGAGGCTCGGTGTTCAAGTGCTCCAGTCCGAGACTCGGTGTTCCCGTTCTTTAGTCCGGGGCTCAGTGTTCCCGTGCTCCAGTCCGAGACTCGGTGTTCCCGGGCTCCAGTCAGCGGCTCGGTGTTCCCTTGCTCCAGTCCGAGGCTTGGTGTTCCAGTGCTCCAGTCCGGGGCTCGGTGTTCCCGTGCTCCAGTTCAAGACTCTGTTTTCCCGTGCTCCAGTCCGGGGCTCGGTGATCCCGAGCTCCAGTCCAAGGCTCGGTGTTCCCGTTCTCCAGTGCGAGACTCGTTGTTCCCGGGCTCCAGTCCGGGGCTCAGTGTTCCCGTGCTCCAGTCCGAGGCTCGGTGTTCCAGTGCTCCAGTCCGGGGCTCGGTGTTCCCGTGCTCCAGTCCGAGGCTCGGTGTTCCCGTGCTCCATTACGAGGCTCGGTGTTCCCGTGCTCCATTCCGAGACTCGGTGTTCCCGTGCTCCAGTCCGGGGCTCGGTGTTCCCGTGCTTTAGTCCGAGACTCGGTGTTCCCGTTCTCCAGTCCGAGACACGGTGTTCCCGTGCTCCAGTCCGAGGCTCGGTGTTCCCGTGCTCCAGTCCGCGGTTCGGTGTTCCCGTGCTTTAGTCCGAGACTCGGTGTTCCCGTTCTCCAGTCCGAGACTCGGTGTTCCCGTTCTCCAGTCCGACTCTCGGTGTTCCCGGGCTCCAGTCCGGGGCTCAGTGTTCCCGTGCTCCAGTCCGAGACTCTGTGTTCACGTGCTCCAGTCCTGGGCTCGGTGTTCCCGTTCTCCAGTCCGAGACTCGGTGTTCCCTTTCTCCAGTCCGAGACTCGGTGTTCCCGTGCTCCAGTCCGCGGTTCGGCGTTCCCGTGCTTTAGTCCGAGACTCGGTGTTCCCGTTCTCCAATCCGAGACTCGGTGTTCCCGTGCTCCAGTCCGAGGCTCGGTGTTCCCGTGCACCAGTCCGCTGCTCGGAGTTCCCGTGCTCAGGTCCGAGACTCGGTGTTCCCGTGCTCAAGTCCGAGACTCGGTGTTCCCGTGCTCCAGTCCGAGGCTCGGTGTTCAAGTGCTCCAGTCCGAGACTCGGTGTTCCCGTTCTTTAGTCCGGGGCTCAGTGTTCCCGTGCTCCAGTCCGAGACTCGGTGTTCCCGGGCTCCAGTCAGCGGCTCGGTGTTCCCTTGCTCCAGTCCGAGGCTTGGTGTTCCAGTGCTCCAGTCCGGGGCTCGGTGTTCCCGTGCTCCAGTTCAAGACTCTGTTTTCCCGTGCTCCAGTCCGGGGCTCGGTGATCCCGAGCTCCAGTCCAAGGCTCGGTGTTCCCGTTCTCCAGTGCGAGACTCGTTGTTCCCGGGCTCCAGTCCGGGGCTCAGTGTTCCCGTGCTCCAGTCCGAGGCTCGGTGTTCCAGTGCTCCAGTCCGGGGCTCGGTGTTCCCGTGCTCCAGTCCGAGGCTCGGTGTTCCCGTGCTCCATTACGAGGCTCGGTGTTCCCGTGCTCCATTCCGAGACTCGGTGTTCCCGTGCTCCAGTCCGGGGCTCGGTGTTCCCGTGCTTTAGTCCGAGACTCGGTGTTCCCGTGCTCCAGTCCGAGACACGGTGTTCCCGTGCTCCAGTCCGAGGCTCGGTGTTCCCGTGCTCCAGTCCGCGGTTCGGTGTTCCCGTGCTTTAGTCCGAGACTCGGTGTTCCCGTTCTCCAGTCCGAGACTCGGTGTTCCCGTTCTCCAGTCCGAGTCTCGGTGTTCCCGGGCTCCAGTCCGGGGCTCAGTGTTCCCGTGCTCCAGTCCGAGACTCGATGTTCCCGTGCTCCAGTCCGGGGCTCAGTGTTCCCGTGCTCCAGTCCGAGACTCGATGTTCCCGTGCTCCAGTCCGAGGCTCGGTGTTCCCGTGCTCCAGTCCGAGGCTCGGCGTTCCCGTGCTCCAGTCCGAGACTCTGTGTTGCAGTGCTCCAGTCCGAGACTCTGTGTTCCCGTGCTCCAGTCCGAGGCTCGGTGTTCACGTGCTCCATCCAGTCCGCGGTTCGGGTTTCCCGTGCTTTAGTCCGAGACTCGGTGTTCCCGTGCTCCAGTCCGAGGCTCGGTGTTCCCGTGCTCCAGTCCGAGACTCTGTGTTGCAGTGCTCCAGTCCGAGACTCTGTGTTCACGTGCTCCAGTCCTGGGCTCGGTGTTCCCGTTCTCCAGTCCGAGACTCGGTGTTCCCTTTCTCCAGTCCGAGACTCGGTGTTCCCGTGCTCCAGTCCGCGGTTCGGCGTTCCCGTGCTTTAGTCCGAGACTCGGTGTTCCCGTTCTCCAATCCGAGACTCGGTGTTCCCGTGCTCCAGTCCGAGGCTCGGTGTTCCCGTGCACCAGTCCGCTGCTCGGTGTTCCCGTGCTCAAGTCCGAGACTCGGTGTTCCCGTGCTCAAGTCCGAGACTCGGTGTTCCCGTGCTCCAGTCCGAGGCTCGGTGTTCAAGTGCTCCAGTCCGAGACTCGGTGTTCCCGTTCTGTAGTCCGGGGCTCAGTGTTCCCGTGCTCCAGTCCGAGACTCGGTGTTCCCGGGCTCCAGTCAGCGGCTCGGTGTTCCCGTGCTCCAGTCTGGGGCTCGGTGTTCCCGTGCTCCAGTTCAAGACTCTGTGTTCCCGTGCTCCAGTCCGGGGCTCGGTGATCCCGGGCTCCAGTCCAAGGCTCGGTGTTCCCGTTCTCCAGTGCGAGACTCGGTGTTCCCGGGCTCCAGTCCGGGGCTCAGTGTTCCCGTGCTCCAGTCCGAGGCTCGGTGTTCACGTGCTCCAGTCCGAGACTCGGTGTTCTCGTTCTTTAGTCCGGGGCTCAGTGTTCCCGTGCTCCAGTCCGAGACTCGGTGTTCCCGGGCTCCAGTCAGCGGCTCGGTGTTCCCGTGCTCCAGTCCGAGGCTCGGTGTTCCCGTTCTCCAGTCCGAGACTCGGTTTTCCCGTGCTCCAGTCCGAGACTCGGTGTTCCCGTGCTCCGGTCCGAGGCTCGGTGTTCCCGTGCTTTAGTCCGAGACTCGGTGTTCCCGTTCTCCAGTCCGAGACTCGGTGTTCCCGTTCTCCAGTCCGAGGCTCGGTGTTCCCGTTCTCCAGTCCGAGACACGGTGTTCCCGTTCTCCAGTACGAGGCTCGGTGTTCCCGTGCTCCATTCCGAGACTCGGTGTTCCCGTGCTCCCGTCCGGGGCTCGGTGTTCCCGTTCTCCAGTCCGAGACTCGGTGTTCCCGTGCTCCAGTCCGAGACTCGGTGTTCCCGTTCTCCAGTCCGAGACACGGTGTTCCCGTGCTCCAGTCCGAGGCTCGGTGTTCCCGTGCTCCAGTCCGAGACTCGGTGTTCCCGTTCTCCAGTCCGAGACACGGTGTTCCCGTGCTCCAGTCCGAGGCTCGGTGTTCCCGTGCTCCAGTCCGCTGCTCGGTGTTCCCGTGCTCAAGTCCGAGACTCGGTGTTCCCGTGCTCAAATCCGAGACTCGATGTTCCCGTGCTCCAGTCCGAGGCTCGGTGTTCACGTGCTCCAGTCCGAGACTCCGTGTTCCCGTTCTTTAGTCCGGGGCTCAGTGTTCCCGTGCTCCAGTCCGACACTCGATGTTCCCGTGCTCCAGTGCGAGACTCGGTGTTCCCGGGCTCCAGTCCGGGGCTCAGTGTTCCCGTGCTCCAGTCCGAGGCTCGGTGTTCCAGTGCTCCTGTCCGGGGCTCGGTGTTCCCGTGCTCCAGTTCAAGACTCTGTGTTCCCGGGCTCCAGTCCGGGGCTCAGTGTTCCCGTGCTCCAGTCCGAGGCTCGGTGTTCCAGTGCTCCAGTCCGGGGCTCGGTGATCCTGTGCTCCAGTCCGGGGCTCGGTGATCCCGGGCTCCAGTCCAAGGCTCGGTGTTCCCGTTCTCCAGTGCGAGACTCGATGTTCCCTTGCTCCAGTCCGAGGCTCGGTGTTCCCGTGCTCCAGTCCGAGGCTCGGTGTTCCCGTGCTCCAGTCCGAGACTCGGTGTTCCCGGGCTCCAGTCCGAGACTCGGTGTTCCCGTTCTCCATTACGAGGCTCGGTGTTCCCGTGCTCCATTCCGAGACTCGGTGTTCCCGTGCTCCAGTCCGGGGCTCGGTGTTCCCGTTCTCCAGTCCGAGACTCGGTGTTCCCGTGCTCCAGTCCGAGACTCGGTGTTCCCTTGCTCCGGTCCGAGGCTCGGTGTTCCCGTGCTCCAGTCCGCGGCTCGGTGTTCCCGTGCTCAAGTCCGAGACTCGGTGTTCCCGTGCTCAAATCCGAGACTCGATGTTCCCGTGCTCCAGTCCGAGGCTCGGTGTTCACGTGCTCCAGTCCGAGACTCGGTGTTCCCGTTCTTTAGTCCGGGGCTCAGTGTTCCCGTGCTCCAGTCCGAGACTCGATGTTCCCGTGCTCCAGTGCGAGACTCGGTGTTCCCGGGCTCCAGTCCGGGGCTCAGTGTTCCCGTGCTCCAGTCCGAGGCTCGGTGTTCCAGTGCTCCTGTCCGGGGCTCGGTGTTCCCGTGCTCCAGTTCAAGACTCTGTGTTCCCGGGCTCCAGTCCGGGGCTCGGTGATCCCGGGCTCCAGTCCAAGACTCTGTGTTCCCGTGCTCCAGTCCGGGGCTCGGTGATCCCGGGCTCCAGTCCAAGTCTCGGTGTTCCCGTTCTCCAGTGCGAGACTCGGTGTTCCCGGGCTCCAGTCCGGGGCTCAGTGTTCCCGTGCTCCAGTCCGAGGCTCGGTGTTCACGTGCTCCAGTCCGAGACTCGGTGTTCCCGTTCTTTAGTCCGGGGCTCAGTGTTCCCGTGCTCCAGTCCGAGACTCGGTGTTCCCGGGATCCAGTCAGCGGCTCGGTGTTCCCGTGCTCCAGTCCGAGGCTCGGTGTTCCCGTTCTCCAGTCCGAGACTCGGTGTTCCCGTGCTCCAGTCCGAGACTCGGTGTTCCCGTGCTCCGGTCCGAGGCTCGGTGTTCCCGTGCTTTAGTCCGAGACTCGGTGTTCCCGTTCTCCAGTCCGAGACTCGGTGTTCCCGTTCTCCAGTCCGAGGCTCGGTGTTCCCGTTCTCCAGTACGAGGCTCGGTGTTCCCGTGCTCCATTCCGAGACTCGGTGTTCCCGTGCTCCAGTCCGGGGCTCGGTGTTCCCGTTCTCCAGTCCGAGACTCGGTGTTCCCGTGCTCCAGTCCGCGGCTCGGTGTTCCCGTGCTCAAGTCCGAGACTCGGTGTTCCCGTGCTCAAATCCGAGACTCGGTGTTCCCGGGCTCCAGTCCGAGACTCGGTGTTCCCGTTCTCCATTACGAGGCTCGGTGTTCCCGTGCTCCAGTCCGAGGCTCGGTGTTCCCGTGCTCCAGTCCGAGACTCGGTGTTCCCGGGCTCCAGTCCGAGACTCGGTGTTCCCGTTCTCCATTACGAGGCTCGGTGTTCCCGTGCTCCATTCCGAGACTCGGTGTTCCCGTGCACCAGTCCGGGGCTCGATGTTCCCGTTCTCCAGTCCGAGACTCGGTGTTCCCGTGCTCCAGTCCGAGGCTCGGTGTTCCCGTGCTCCGGTCCGAGGCTCGGTGTTCCCGTGCTTTAGTGCGAGACTCGGTGTTCCCGTTCTCCAGTCCGAGACTCGGTGTTCCCGTTCTCCATTCCGAGACTCGGTGTTCCCGTGCTCCATTCCGAGACTCGGTGTTCCCGTGCTCCAGTCCGGGTCTCGGTGTTCCCGTTCTCCAGTCCGAGACTCGGTGTTCCCGTGCTCCAGTCCGAGACTCGGTGTTCCCGTTCTCCAGTACGAGGCTCGGTGTTCCCGTGCTCCATTCCGAGACTCGGTGTTCCCGTGCTCCAGTCCGGGGCTCGGTGTTCCCGTTCTCCAGTCCGAGACTCGGTGTTCCCGTGCACCAGACCCAGACTCGGTGTTCCCGTGCTCCGGTCCGAGGCTCGGTGTTCCCGTGCTTTAGTCCGAGACTCGGTGTTCCCGTTCTCCAGTCCGAGACACGGTGTTCCCGTGCTCCTGTCCGAGGCTCGGTGTTCCCGTGCTCCAGTCCGCGGTTCGGTGTTCCCGTGCTTTAGTCCGAGACTCGGTGTTCCCGTTCTCCAGTCCGAGACTCGGTGTTCCCGTTCTCCAGTCCGAGACTCGGTGTTCCCGGGCTCCAGTCCGGGGCTCAGTGTTCCCGTGCTCCAGTCCGAGACTCGATGTTCCCGTGCTCCAGTCCGAGGCTCGGTGTTCCCGTGCTCCACTCCGAGGCTCGGCGTTCCCGTGCTCCAGTCCGAGACTCTGTGTTGCAGTGCTCCAGTCCGAGACTCTGTGTTCCCGTGCTCCAGTCCGAGACTGTGTTGCAGTGCTCCAGTCCGAGACTCTGTGTTCACGTGCTCCAGTCCTGGGCTCGGTGTTCCCGTTCTCCAGTCCGAGACTCGGTGTTCCCTTTCTCCAGTCCGAGACTCGGTGTTCCCGTGCTCCAGTCCGCGGTTCGGCGTTCCCGTGCTTTAGTCCGAGACTCGGTGTTCCCGTTCTCCAATCCGAGACTCGGTGTTCCCGTGCTCCAGTCCGGGGCTCGGTGTTCCCGTTCTCCAGTCCGAGACTCGGTGTTCCCGTGCACCAGACCCAGACTCGGTGTTCCCGTGCTCCGGTCCGAGGCTCGGTGTTCCCGTGCTTTAGTCCGAGACTCGGTGTTCCCGTTCTCCAGTCCGAGACACGGTGTTCCCGTGCTCCTGTCCGAGGCTCGGTGTTCCCGTGCTCCAGTCCGCGGTTCGGTGTTCCCGTGCTTTAGTCCGAGACTCGGTGTTCCCGTTCTCCAGTCCGAGACTCGGTGTTCCCGTTCTCCAGTCCGAGACTCGGTGTTCCCGGGCTCCAGTCCGGGGCTCAGTGTTCCCGTGCTCCAGTCCGAGACTCGATGTTCCCGTGCTCCAGTCCGAGGCTCGGTGTTCCCGTGCTCCACTCCGAGGCTCGGCGTTCCCGTGCTCCAGTCCGAGACTCTGTGTTGCAGTGCTCCAGTCCGAGACTCTGTGTTCCCGTGCTCCAGTCCGAGACTGTGTTGCAGTGCTCCAGTCCGAGACTCTGTGTTCACGTGCTCCAGTCCTGGGCTCGGTGTTCCCGTTCTCCAGTCCGAGACTCGGTGTTCCCTTTCTCCAGTCCGAGACTCGGTGTTCCCGTGCTCCAGTCCGCGGTTCGGCGTTCCCGTGCTTTAGTCCGAGACTCGGTGTTCCCGTTCTCCAATCCGAGACTCGGTGTTCCCGTGCTCCAGTCCGAGGCTCGGTGTTCCCGTGCACCAGTCCGCTGCTCGGTGTTCCCGTGCTCAAGTCCGAGACTCGGTGTTCCCGTGCTCAAGTCCGAGACTCGGTGTTCCCGTGCTCCAGTCCGAGGCTCGGTGTTCAAGTGCTCCAGTCCGAGACTCGGTGTTCCCGTTCTTTAGTCCGGGGCTCAGTGTTCCCGTGCTCCAGTCCGAGACTCGGTGTTCCCGGGCTCCAGTCAGCGGCTCGGTGTTCCCTTGCTCCAGTCCGAGGCTTGGTGTCCCAGTGCTCCAGTCCGGGGCTCGGTGTTCCCGTTCTTTAGTCCGGGGCTCAGTGTTCCCGTGCTCCAGTCCGACACTCGATGTTCCCGTGCTCCAGTGCGAGACTCGGTGTTCCCGGGCTCCAGTCCGGGGCTCAGTGTTCCCGTGCTCCAGTCCGAGGCTCGGTGTTCCAGTGCTCCTGTCCGGGGCTCGGTGTTCCCGTGCTCCAGTTCAAGACTCGGTGTTCCCGTGCTCCAGTCCGAGGCTCGGTGTTCCCGTGCTTTAGTGCTAGACTCGGTGTTCCCGTTCTCCAGTCCGAGACTCGGTGTTCCCGTTCTCCATTCCGAGACTCGGTGTTCCCGTGCTCCATTCCGAGACTCGGTGTTCCCGTGCTCCAGTCCGGGTCTCGGTGTTCCCGTTCTCCAGTCCGAGACTCGGTGTTCCCGTGCTCCAGTCCGAGACTCGGTGTTCCCGTTCTCCAGTACGAGGCTCGGTGTTCCCGTGCTCCATTCCGAGACTCGGTGTTCCCGTGCTCCAGTCCGGGGCTCGGTGTTCCCGTTCTCCAGTCCGAGACTCGGTGTTCCCGTGCTCCAGACCCAGACTCGGTGTTCCCGTGCTCCGGTCCGAGGCTCGGTGTTCCCGTGCTTTAGTCCGAGACTCGGTGTTCCCGTTCTCCAGTCCGAGACACGGTGTTCCCGTGCTCCAGTCCGAGGCTCGGTGTTCCCGTGCTCCAGTCCGCGGTTCGGTGTTCCCGTGCTTTAGTCCGAGACTCGGTGTTCCCGTTCTCCAGTCCGAGACTCGGTGTTCCCGTTCTCCAGTCCGAGACTCAGTGTTCCCGTGCTCCAGTCCGAGACTCGATGTTCCCGTGCTCCAGTCCGAGGCTCGGTGTTCCCGTGCTCCAGTCCGAGGCTCGGCGTTCCCGTGCTAAAGTCCGAGACTCTGTGTTGCAGTGCTCCAGTCCGAGACTCTGTGTTCCCGTGCTCCAGTCCGAGACTGTGTTGCAGTGCTCCAGTCCGAGACTCTGTGTTCACGTGCTCCAGTCCTGGGCTCGGTGTTCCCGTTCTCCAGTCCGAGACTCGGTGTTCCCTTTCTCCAGTCCGAGACTCGGTGTTCCCGTGCTCCAGTCCGCGGTTCGGCGTTCCCGTGCTTTAGTCCGAGACTCGGTGTTCCCGTTCTCCAATCCGAGACTCGGTGTTCCCGTGCTCCAGTCCGAGGCTCGGTGTTCCCGTGCACCAGTCCGCTGCTCGGTGTTCCCGTGCTCAAGTCCGAGACTCGGTGTTCCCGTGCTCAAGTCCGAGACTCGGTGTTCCCGTGCTCCAGTCCGAGGCTCGGTGTTCAAGTGCTCCAGTCCGAGACTCGGTGTTCCCGTTCTTTAGTCCGTGGCTCAGTGTTCCCGTGCTCCAGTCCGAGACTCGGTGTTCCCGGGCTCCAGTCAGCGGCTCGGTGTTCCCTTGCTCCAGTCCGAGGCTTGGTGTTCCAGTGCTCCAGTCCGGGGCTCGGTGTTCCCGTGCACCAGTTCAAGACTCTGTTTTCCCGTGCTCCAGTCCGGGGCTCGGTGATCCCGAGCTCCAGTCCAAGGCTCGGTGTTCCCGTTCTCCAGTGCGAGACTCGTTGTTCCCGGGCTCCAGTCCGGGGCTCAGTGTTCCCGTGCTCCAGTCCGAGGCTCGGTGTTCCAGTGCTCCAGTCCGGGGCTCGGTGTTCCCGTGCTCCAGTCCGAGGCTCGGTGTTCCCGTGCTCCATTACGAGGCTCGGTGTTCCCGTGCTCCATTCCGAGACTCGGTGTTCCCGTGCTCCAGTCCGGGGCTCGGTGTTCCCGTTCTCCAGTCCGAGACTCGGTGTTCCCGTGCTCCAGTCCGAGACTCGGTGTTCCCGTGCTCCGGTCCGAGGCTCGGTGTTCCCGTGCTTTAGTCCGAGACTCGGTGTTCCCGTTCTCCAGTCCGAGACTCGGTGTTCCCGTTCTCCAGTCCGAGGCTCGGTGTTCCCGTTCTCCAGTCCGAGACTCGGTGTTCCCGTTCTCCAGTACGAGGCACGGTGTTCCCGTTCTTTAGTCCGGGGCTCAGTGTTCCCGTGCTCCATTCCGAGACTCGGTGTTCCCGTGCTCCAGTCCGAGACTCGGTGTTCCCGTCCTCCAGTCCGAGACTCGGTGTTCCCGTGCTCCAGTCCGGGGCTCGGTGTTCCCGTTCTCCAGTCCGAGACTCGGTGTTCCCGTGCTCCAGTCCGAGGCTCGGTGTTCGCGTGCTCCAGTCCGAGGCTCGGTGTTCCCGTGCTCCAGTCCGAGGCTCGGTGTTCCAGTGCTCCAGTCCGGTTCTCGGTGATCCCGTGCTCCAGTCCGGGGCTCGGTGATCCCGGGCTCCATTCCAAGGCTCGGTGTTCCCGTTCTCCAGTCCGAGACTCGGTGTTCCCGGGCTCCAGTCCGGGGCTCAGTGTTCCCGTGCTCCAGTCCGAGACTCGATCTTCCCGTGCTCCAGTCCGAGGCTCGGTGTTCCCGTGCTCCAGTCCGAGGCTCGGCGTTCCCGTGCTCCAGTCCGCGGTTCGGTGTTCCCGTGCTCCAGTCCGAGACTCGGTGTTGCAGTGCTCCAGTCCGAGACTCTGTGTTCCCGTGCTCCAGTCCGAGGCTCGGTGTTCCCGTGCTCCAGTCCGCGGTTCGGCGTTCCCGTGCTTTAGTCCGAGACTCGGTGTTCCCGTTCTCCAGTCCGAGACTCGGTATTCCCGTGCTCCAGTCCAAGGCTCGGTGTTCCCGTGCACCAGTCCGCTGCTCGGTGTTCCCGTGCTCAAGTCCGAGACTCGGTGTTCCCGTGCTCATGTCCGAGGCTCGGTGTTCACGAGCTCCAGTCCGAGACTCGGTGTTCCCGTTCTTTAGTCCGGGGCTCAGTGTTCCTGTGCTCCAGTCCGAGACTCGGTGTTCCCGGGCTCCAGTCAGCGGCTCGGTGTTCCCGTGCTCCAGTCCGAGACTCGGTGTTCCAGTGCTCCAGTCCGGGACTCGGTGTTCGCGTGCTCCAGTTCAAGACTCTGTGTTCCCGTGCTCCAGTCCGGGGCTCGGTGATCCCGGGCTCCAGTCCAAGGCTCGGTGTTCCCGTTCTCCAGTGCGAGACTCGGTGTTCCCGGGCTCCAGTCCGGGGCTCAGTGTTCCCGTGCTCCAGTCCGAGGCTCGGTGTTCACGTGCTCCATTCCGAGACTCGGTGTTACCGTTCTTTAGTCCGGGGCTCAGTGTTCCCGTGCTCCAGTCCGAGACTCGGTGTTCCCGGGCTCCAGTCAGCGGCTCGGTGTTCCCGTGCTCCAGTCCGAGGATCGGTGTTCCCGTTCTCCAGTCCGAGACTCGGTGTTCCCGTGCTCCAGTCCGAGACTCGGTGTTCCCGTGCTCCGGTCCGAGGCTCGGTGTTCCCGTGCTTTAGTCCGAGACTCGGTGTTCCCGTTCTCCAGTCCGAGACTCGGTGTTCCCCTTCTCCAGTCCGAGGCTCGGTGTTCCCGTTCTCCAGTACGAGGCTCGGTGTTCCCGTGCTCCATTCCGAGACTCGGTGTTCCCGTGCTCCAGTCCGGGGCTCGGTGTTCCCGTTCTCCAGTCCGAGACTCGGTGTTCCCGTGCTCCAGTCCGCGGCTCGGTGTTCCCGTGCTCAAGTCCGAGACTCGGTGTTCCCGTGCTCAAATCAGAGACTCGATGTTCCCGTGCTCCAGTCCGAGGCTCGGTGTTCACGTGCTCCAGTCCGAGACTCGGTGTTCCCGTTCTTTAGTCCGGGGCTCAGTGTTCCCGTGCTCCAGTCCGAGACTCGATGTTCCCGTGCTCCAGTGCGAGACTCGGTGTTCCCGGGCTCCAGTCCGGGGCTCAGTGTTCCCGTGCTCCAGTCCGAGGCTCGGTGTTCCAGTGCTCCTGTCCGGGGCTCGGTGTTCCCGTGCTCCAGTTCAAGACTCTGTGTTCCCGGGCTCCAGTCCGGGGCTCAGTGTTCCCGTGCTCCAGTCCGAGGCTCGGTGTTCCAGTGCTCCAGTCCGGGGCTCGGTGTTCCCGGGCTCCAGTCCGGGGCTCAGTGTTCCCGTGCTCCAGTCCGAGGCTCGGTGATCCCGGGCTCCAGTCCAAGGCTCGGTGTTCCCGTTCTCCAGTGCGAGACTCGATGTTCCCGTGCTCCAGTCCGAGGCTCGGTGTTCCCGTGCTCCAGTCCGAGGCTCGGTGTTCCCGTGCTCCAGTCCGAGACTCGGTGTTCCCGGGCTCCAGTTCGCGACTCGGTGTTCCCGTGCTCCAGTCCGAGGCTCGGTGTTCCCGTGCTCCGGTCCGAGGCTCGGTGTTCCCGTGCTTTAGTCCGAGACTCGGTGTTCCCGTTCTCCAGTCCGAGACTCGGTGTTCCCCTTCTCCAGTCCGAGGCTCGGTGTTCCCGTTCTCCAGTACGAGGCTCGGTGTTCCCGTGCTCCATTCCGAGACTCGGTGTTCCCGTGCTCCAGTCCGGGGCTCGGTGTTCCCGTTCTCCAGTCCGAGACTCGGTGTTCCCGTGCTCCAGTCCGCGGCTCGGTGTTCCCGTGCTCAAGTCCGAGACTCGGTGTTCCCGTGCTCAAATCAGAGACTCGATGTTCCCGTGCTCCAGTCCGAGGCTCGGTGTTCACGTGCTCCAGTCCGAGACTCGGTGTTCCCGTTCTTTAGTCCGGGGCTCAGTGTTCCCGTGCTCCAGTCCGAGACTCGATGTTCCCGTGCTCCAGTGCGAGACTCGGTGTTCCCGGGCTCCAGTCCGGGGCTCAGTGTTCCCGTGCTCCAGTCCGAGGCTCGGTGTTCCAGTGCTCCTGTCCGGGGCTCGGTGTTCCCGTGCTCCAGTTCAAGACTCTGTGTTCCCGGGCTCCAGTCCGGGGCTCAGTGTTCCCGTGCTCCAGTCCGAGGCTCGGTGTTCCAGTGCTCCAGTCCGGGGCTCGGTGTTCCCGGGCTCCAGTCCGGGGCTCAGTGTTCCCGTGCTCCAGTCCGAGGCTCGGTGATCCCGGGCTCCAGTCCAAGGCTCGGTGTTCCCGTTCTCCAGTGCGAGACTCGATGTTCCCGTGCTCCAGTCCGAGGCTCGGTGTTCCCGTGCTCCAGTCCGAGGCTCGGTGTTCCCGTGCTCCAGTCCGAGACTCGGTGTTCCCGGGCTCCAGTTCGCGACTCGGTGTTCCCGTGCTCCAGTCCGAGGCTCGGTGTTCCCGTGCTCCGGTCCGAGGCTCGGTGTTCCCGTGCTTTAGTCCGAGACTCGGTGTTCCCGTTCTCCAGTCCGAGACTCGGTGTTCCCGTTCGCCAGTCCGAGGCTCGGTGTTCCCGTTCTCCAGTCCGAGACTCGGTGTTCCCGTTCTCCAGTACGAGGCACGGTGTTCCCGTTCTTTAGTCCGGGGCTCAGTGTTCCCGTGCTCCATTCCGAGACTCGGTGTTCCCGTGCTCCAGTCCGAGACTCGGTGTTCCCGTCCTCCAGTCCGAGACTCGGTGTTCCCGTGCTCCAGTCCGGGGCTCGGTGTTCCCGTTCTCCAGTCCGAGACTCGGTGTTCCCGTGCTCCAGTCCGAGGCTCGGTGTTCGCGTGCTCCAGTCCGAGGCTCGGTGTTCCCGTGCTCCAGTCCGAGGCTCGGTGTTCCAGTGCTCCAGTCCGGGGCTCGGTGTTCCCGTGCTCCAGTTCGAGACTCTGTGTTCCCGTGCTCCAGTCCGGTTCTCGGTGATCCCGTGCTCCAGTCCGGGGCTCGGTGATCCCGGGCTCCATTCCAAGGCTCGGTGTTCCCGTTCTCCAGTCCGAGACTCGGTGTTCCCGGGCTCCAGTCCGGGGCTCAGTGTTCCCGTGCTCCAGTCCGAGACTCGATCTTCCCGTGCTCCAGTCCGAGGCTCGGTGTTCCCGTGCTCCAGTCCGAGGCTCGGCGTTCCCGTGCTCCAGTCCGCGGTTCGGTGTTCCCGTGCTCCAGTCCGAGACTCGGTGTTGCAGTGCTCCAGTCCGAGACTCTGTGTTCCCGTGCTCCAGTCCGAGGCTCGGTGTTCCCGTGCTCCAGTCCGCGGTTCGGCGTTCCCGTGCTTTAGTCCGAGACTCGGTGTTCCCGTTCTCCAGTCCGAGACTCGGTATTCCCGTGCTCCAGTCCAAGGCTCGGTGTTCCCGTGCACCAGTCCGCTGCTCGGTGTTCCCGTGCTCAAGTCCGAGACTCGGTGTTCCCGTGCTCATGTCCGAGGCTCGGTGTTCACGAGCTCCAGTCCGAGACTCGGTGTTCCCGTTCTTTAGTCCGGGGCTCAGTGTTCCTGTGCTCCAGTCCGAGACTCGGTGTTCCCGGGCTCCAGTCAGCGGCTCGGTGTTCCCGTGCTCCAGTCCGAGACTCGGTGTTCCAGTGCTCCAGTCCGGGACTCGGTGTTCGCGTGCTCCAGTTCAAGACTCTGTGTTCCCGTGCTCCAGTCCGGGGCTCGGTGATCCCGGGCTCCAGTCCAAGGCTCGGTGTTCCCGTTCTCCAGTGCGAGACTCGGTGTTCCCGGGCTCCAGTCCGGGGCTCAGTGTTCCCGTGCTCCAGTCCGAGGCTCGGTGTTCACGTGCTCCATTCCGAGACTCGGTGTTACCGTTCTTTAGTCCGGGGCTCAGTGTTCCCGTGCTCCAGTCCGAGACTCGGTGTTCCCGGGCTCCAGTCAGCGGCTCGGTGTTCCCGTGCTCCAGTCCGAGGATCGGTGTTCCCGTTCTCCAGTCCGAGACTCGGTGTTCCCGTGCTCCAGTCCGAGACTCGGTGTTCCCGTGCTCCGGTCCGAGGCTCGGTGTTCCCGTGCTTTAGTCCGAGACTCGGTGTTCCCGTTCTCCAGTCCGATACTCGGTGTTCCCCTTCTCCAGTCCGAGGCTCGGAGTTCCCGTTCTCCAGTACGAGGCTCGGTGTTCCCGTGCTCCATTCCGAGACTCGGTGTTCCCGTGCTCCAGTCCGGGGCTCGGTGTTCCCGTTCTCCAGTCCGAGACTCGGTGTTCCCGTGCTCCAGTCCGCGGCTCGGTGTTCCCGTGCTCAAGTCCGAGACTCGGTGTTCCCGTGCTCAAATCAGAGACTCGATGTTCCCGTGCTCCAGTCCGAGGCTCGGTGTTCACGTGCTCCAGTCCGTGACTCGGTGTTCCCGTTCTTTAGTCCGGGGCTCAGTGTTCCCGTGCTCCAGTCCGAGACTCGATGTTCCCGTGCTCCAGTGCGAGACTCGGTGTTCCCGGGCTCCAGTCCGGGGCTCAGTGTTCCCGTGCTCCAGTCCGAGGCTCGGTGTTCCAGTGCTCCTGTCCGGGGCTCGGTGTTCCCGTGCTCCAGTTCAAGACTCTGTGTTCCCGGGCTCCAGTCCGGGGCTCAGTGTTCCCGTGCTCCAGTCCGAGGCTCGGTGTTCCAGTGCTCCAGTCCGGGGCTCGGTGTTCCCGGGCTCCAGTCCGGGGCTCAGTGTTCCCGTGCTCCAGTCCGAGGCTCGGTGATCCCGGGCTCCAGTCCAAGGCTCGGTGTTCCCGTTCTCCAGTGCGAGACTCGATGTTCCCGTGCTCCAGTCCGAGGCTCGGTGTTCCCGTGCTCCAGTCCGAGGCTCGGTGTTCCCGTGCTCCAGTCCGAGACTCGGTGTTCCCGGGCTCCAGTTCGCGACTCGGTGTTCCCGTGCTCCAGTCCGAGGCTCGGTGTTCCCGTGCTCCAGTCCGGGGCTCGGTGATCCCGGGCTCCAGTCCGAGACTCGGTGTTCCCGTGCTCCAGTCCGAGGCTCGGTGTTCGCGTGCTCCAGTCCGAGGCTCGGTGTTCCCGTGCTCCAGTCCGAGGCTCGGTGTTCCAGTGCTCCAGTCCGGGGCTCGGTGTTCCCGTGCTCCAGTTCGAGACTCTGTGTTCCCGTGCTCCAGTCCGGTTCTCGGTGATCCCGTGCTCCAGTCCGGGGCTCGGTGATCCCGGGCTCCATTCCAAGGCTCGGTGTTCCCGTTCTCCAGTCCGAGACTCGGTGTTCCCGGGCTCCAGTCCGGGGCTCAGTGTTCCCGTGCTCCAGTCCGAGACTCGATCTTCCCGTGCTCCAGTCCGAGGCTCGGTGTTCCCGTGCTCCAGTCCGAGACTCTGTGTTCCCGTGCTCCAGTCCCAGGCTCGGTGTTCCCGTGCTCCAGTCCGCGGTTCGGGTTTCACGTGCTTTAGTCCGAGACTCGGTGTTCCCTTTCTCCAGTCCGAGACTCGGTGTTCCCGTGCTCCAGTCCGAGGCTCGGTGTTCCCGTGCTCCAGTCCGCCGTTCGGCGTTCCCGTGCTTTAGTCCGAGACTCGGTGTTCCCGTTCTCCAGTCCGAGACTCGGTATTCCCGTGCTCCAGTCCAAGGCTCGGTGTTCCCGTGCACCAGTCCGCTGCTCGGTGTTCCCGTGCTCAAGTCCGAGGCTCGGTGTTCACGAGCTCCAGTCCGAGACTCGGTGTTCCCGTTCTTTAGTCCGGGGCTCAGTGTTCCTGTGCTCCAGTCCGAGACTCGGTGTTCCCGGGCTCCAGTCAGCGGCTCGGTGTTCCCGTGCTCCAGTCCGAGACTCGGTGTTCCAGTGCTCCAGTCCGGGACTCGGTGTTCCCGTGCTCCAGTTCAAGACTCTGTGTTCCCGTGCTCCAGTCCGGGGCTCGGTGATCCCGGGCTCCAGTCCAAGGCTCGGTGTTCCCGTTCTCCAGTGCGAGACTCGGTGTTCCCGGGCTCCAGTCCGGGGCTCAGTGTTCCCGTGCTCCAGTCCGAGGCTCGGTGTTCACGTGCTCCATTCCGAGACTCGGTGTTACCGTTCTTTAGTCCTGGGCTCAGTGTTCCCGTGCTCCAGTCCGAGACTCGGTGTTCCCGGGCTCCAGTCAGCGGCTCGGTGTTCCCGTGCTCCAGTCCGAGGATCGGTGTTCCCGTTCTCCAGTCCGAGACTCGGTGTTCCCGTGCTCCAGTCCGAGACTCGGTGTTCCCGTGCTCCGGTCCGAGGCTCGGTGTTCCCGTGCTTTAGTCCGAGACTCGGTGTTCCCGGGCTCCAGTTCGCGACTCGGTGTTCCCGTTCTCCATTACGAGGCTCGGTATTCCCGTGCTCCATTCCGAGACTCGGTGTTCCCGTGCTCCAGTCCGGGGCTCGGTGTTCCAGTTCTCCAGTCCGAGACTCGGTGTTCCCGTGCTCCAGTCCGAGACTCGGTGTTCCCGTGCTCCGCTCCGAGGCTCGGTGTTCCCGTGCTCCAGTCCGCGGCTCGGTGTTCCCGTGCTCAAGTCCGAGACTCGGTGTTCCCGTGCTCAAATCCGAGACTCGATGTTCCCGTGCTCCAGTCCGAGGCTCGGTGTTCACGTGCTCCAGTCCGAGACTCGGTGTTCCCGTTCTTTAGTCCGGGGCTCAGTGTTCCCGTGCTCCAGTCCGACACTCGATGTTCCCGTGCTCCAGTGCGAGACTCGGTGTTCCCGGGCTCCAGTCCGGGGCTCAGTGTTCCCGTGCTCCAGTCCGAGGCTCGGTGTTCCAGTGCTCCTGTCCGCGGCTCGGTGTTCCCGTGCTCCAGTTCAAGACTCTGTGTTCCCGGGCTCCAGTCCGGGGCTCAGTGTTCCCGTGCTCCAGTCCGAGGCTCGGTGTTCCAGTGCTCCAGTCCGGGGCTCGGTGTTCCCGGGCTCCAGTCCGGGGCTCAGTGTTCCCGTGCTCCAGTCCGAGGCTCGGTGTTCCAGTGCTCCAGTCCGGGGCTCGGTGATCCCGTGCTCCAGTCCGGGGCTCGGTGATCCCGGGCTCCAGTCCAAGGCTCGGTGTTCCCGTTCTCCTGTGCGAGACTCGATGTTCCCGTGCTCCAGTCCGAGACTCGGTGTTCCCGGGCTCCAGTCCGAGACTCGGTGTTCCCGTTCTCCATTACGAGGCTCGGTGTTCCCGTGCTCCATTCCGAGACTCGGTGTTCCCGTGCTCCAGTCCGGGGTTCGGTGTTCCCGTTCTCCAGTCCGAGACTCGGTGTTCCCGTGCTCCAGTCCGAGACTCGGTGTTCCCGTGCTCCAGTCCGGGGCTCGGTGTTCCCGTTCTCCAGTCCGAGACTCGGTGTTCCCGTGCTCCAGTCCGAGACTCGGTGTTCCCGTGCTCCGGTCCGAGGCTCGGTGTTCCCGTGCTTTAGTGCGAGACTCGGTGTTCCCGTTCTCCAGTCCGAGACTCGGTGTTCCAGTTCTCCAGTCCGAGGCTCGGTGTTCCCGTCCTCCAGTCCGAGACTCGGTGTTCCCGTTCTCCAGTACGAGGCTCGGTGTTCCCGTGCTCCATTCCGAGACTCGGTGTTCCCGTGCTCCAGTCCGGGGCTCGGTGTTCCCGTTCTCCAGTTCGAGACTCGGTGTTCCCGTGCTCCAGACCGAGACTCGGTGTTCCCGTGCTCCGGTCCGAGGCTCGGTGTTCCCGTGCTTTAGTCCGAGACTCGGTGTTCCCGTGCTCCAGTCCGAGACTCGGTGTTCCCGGGCTCCAGTCCGGGGCTCAGTGTTCCCGTGCTCCAGTCCGAGGCTCGGTGTTCCAGTGCTCCTGTCCGGGGCTCGGTGTTCCCGTGCTTTAGTCCGAGACTCGGTGTTCCCGTTCTCCAGTCCGAGACACGGTGTTCCCGTGCTCCAGTCCGAGGCTCGGTGTTCCCGTGCTCCAGTCCGCGGTTCGGTGTTCCCGTGTTTTAGTCCGAGACTCGGTGTTCCCGTTCTCCAGTCCGAGACTCGGTGTTCCCGTGCTCCAGTCCGCGGCTCGGTGTTCCCGTGCTCCAGTCCGAGACTCGGTGTTCCCGTTCTTTAGTCCGGGGCTCAGTGTTCCTGTGCTCCAGTCCGAGACTCGGTGTTCCCGGGCTCCAGTCAGCGGCTCGGTGTTCCCGTGCTCCAGTCCGAGGCTCGGTGTTCCAGTGCTCCAGTCCGGGACTCGGTGTTCCCGTGCTCCAGTTCAAGACTCTGTGTTTCCGTGCTCCAGTCCGGGGCTCGGTGATCCCGGCTCCAGTCCAAGGCTCGGTGTTCCCGTTCTCCAGTGCGAGACTCGGTGTTCCCGGGCTCCAGTCCGGGGCTCAGTGTTCCCGTGCTCCAGTCCGAGGCTCGGTGTTCAGGTGCTCCAGTCCGAGACTCGGTGTTCCCGTTCTTTAGTCCGGGGCTCAGTGTTCCCGTGCTCCAGTCCGAGACTCGGTGTTCCCGGGCTCCAGTCAGCGGCTCGGTGTTCCCGTGCACCAGTCCGAGGCTCGGTGTTCCCGTTCTCCAGTCCGAGACTCGGTGTTCCCGTGCTCCAGTCCGAGACTCGGTGTTCTCGTGCTCCGGTCCGAGGCTCGGTGTTCCCGTGCTTTAGTCCGAGACTCGGTGTTCCCGTTCTCCAGTCCGAGACTCGGTGTTCCCGTTCTCCAGTCCGAGGCTCGGTGTTCCCGTTCTCCAGTACGAGGCTCGGTGTTCCCGTGCTCCATTACGAGACTCGGTGTTCCCGTGCTCCAGTCCGGGGCTCGGTGTTCCCGTTCTCCAGTCCGAGACTCGGTGTTCCCGTGCTCCAGTCCGCGGCTCGGTGTTCCCGTGCTCAAGTCCGAGACTCGGTGTTCCCGTGCTCAAATCCGAGACTCGATGTTCCCGTGCTCCAGTCCGAGGCTCGGTGTTCACGTGCTCCAGTCCGAGACTCGGTGTTCCCGTTCTTTAGTCCGGGGCTCAGTGTTCCCGTGCTCCAGTCCGAGACTCGATGTTCCCGTGCTCCAGTGCGAGACTCGGTGTTCCCGGGCTCCAGTCCGGGGCTCAGTGTTCCCGTGCTCCAGTCCGAGGCTCGGTGTTCCAGTGCTCCTCTCCGGGGCTCGGTGTTCCCGTGCTCCAGTTCAAGACTCTGTGTTCCCGGGCTCCAGTCCGGGGATCAGTGTTCCCGTGCTCCAGTCCGAGGCTCGGTGTTCCAGTGGTCCAGTCCGGGGCTCGGTGTTCCCGGGCTCCAGTCCGGGGCTCAGTGTTCCCGTGCTACAGTCCGAGGCTCGGTGTTCCAGTGCTCCAGTCCGGGGCTCGGTGATCCTGTGCTCCAGTCCGGGGCTCGGTGATCCCGGGCTCCAGTCCAAGGCTCGGTGTTCCCGTTCTCCAGTGCGAGACTCGATGTTCCCGTGCTCCAGTCCGAGGCTCGGTATTCCCGTGCTCCAGTCCGAGGCTCGGTGTTCCCGTGCTCCAGTCCGAGACTCGGTGTTCCCGGGCTCCAGTCCGAGAGTCGGTGTTCCCGTTCTCCATTACGAGGCTCGGTGTTCCCGTGCTCCATTCCGAGACTCGGTGTTGCCGTGCTCCAGTCCGGGGCTCGGTGTTCCCGTTCTCCAGTCCGAGACTCGGTGTTCCCGTGCTCCAGTCCGAGACTCGGTGTTCCCGTGCTCCGGTCCGAGGCTCGGTGTTCCCGTGCTCCAGTCCGCGGCTCGGTGTTCCCGTGCTCAAGTCCGAGACTCGGTGTTCCCGTGCTCAAATCCGAGACTCGATGTTCCCGTGCTCCAGTCCGAGGCTCGGTGTTCACGTGCTCCAGTCCGAGACTCGGTGTTCCCGTTCTTTAGTCCGGGGCTCAGTGTTCCCGTGCTCCAGTCCGACACTCGATGTTCCCGTGCTCCAGTGCGAGACTCGGTGTTCCCGGGCTCCAGTCCGGGGCTCAGTGTTCCCGTGCTCCAGTCCGAGGCTCGGTGTTCCAGTGCTCCTGTCCGCGGCTCGGTGTTCCCGTGCTCCAGTTCAAGACTCTGTGTTCCCGGGCTCCAGTCCGGGGCTCAGTGTTCCCGTGCTCCAGTCCGAGGCTCGGTGTTCCAGTGCTCCAGTCCGACACTCGATGTTCCCGTGCTCCAGTGCGAGACTCGGTGTTCCCGGGCTCCAGTCCGGGGCTCAGTGTTCCCGTGCTCCAGTCCGAGGCTCGGTGTTCCAGTGCTCCTGTCCGCGGCTCGGTGTTCCCGTGCTCCAGTTCAAGACTCTGTGTTCCCGGGCTCCAGTCCGGGGCTCAGTGTTCCCGTGCTCCAGTCCGAGGCTCGGTGTTCCAGTGCTCCAGTCCGGGGCTCGGTGTTCCCGGGCTCCAGTCCGGGGCTCAGTGTTCCCGTGCTCCAGTCCGAGGCTCGTTGTTCCAGTGCTCCAGTCCGGGGCTCGGTGATCCCGTGCTCCAGTCCGGGGCTCGGTGATCCCGGGCTCCAGTCCAAGGCTCGGTGTTCCCGTTCTCCTGTGCGAGACACGATGTTCCCGTGCTCAAGTCCGAGGCTCGGTGTTCCCGTGCTCCAGTCCGAGGCTCGGTGTTCCCGTGCTCCAGTCCGAGACTCGGTGTTCCCGGGCTCCAGTCCGAGACTCGGTGTTCCCGTTCTCCATTACGAGGCTCGGTGTTCCCGTGCTCCATTCCGAGACTCGGTGTTCCCGTGCTCCAGTCCGGGGTTCGGTGTTCCCGTTCTCCAGTCCGAGACTCGGTGTTCCCGTGCTCCAGTCCGAGACTCGGTGTTCCCGTGCTCCAGTCCGGGGCTCGGTGTTCCCGTTCTCCAGTCCGAGACTCGGTGTTCCCGTGCTCCAGTCCGAGACTCGGTGTTCCCGTGCTCCGGTCCGAGGCTCGGTGTTCCCGTGCTTTAGTGCGAGACTCGGTGTTCCCGTTCTCCAGTCCGAGACTCGGTGTTCCAGTTCTCCAGTCCGAGGCTCGGTGTTCTCGTCCTCCAGTCCGAGACTCGGTGTTCCCGTTCTCCAGTACGAGGCTCGGTGTTCCCGTGCTCCATTCCGAGACTCGGTGTTCCCGTGCTCCAGTCCGGGGCTCGGTGTTCCCGTTCTCCAGTTCGAGACTCGGTGTTCCCGTGCTCCAGACCGAGACTCGGTGTTCCCGTGCTCCGGTCCGAGGCTCGGTGTTCCCGTGCTTTAGTCCGAGACTCGGTGTTCCCGTGCTCCAGTCCGAGACTCGGTGTTCCCGTGCTCCAGTCCGCGGCTCGGTGTTCCCGTGCTCCAGTCCGAGACTCGGTGTTCCCGTTCTTTAGTCCGGGGCTCAGTGTTCCTGTGCTCCAGTCCGAGACTCGGTGTTCCCGGGCTCCAGTCAGCGGCTCGGTGTTCCCGTGCTCCAGTCCGAGGCTCGGTGTTCCAGTGCTCCAGTCCGGGACTCGGTGTTCCCGTGCTCCAGTTCAAGACTCTGTGTTTCCGTGCTCCAGTCCGGGGCTCGGTGATCCCGGCTCCAGTCCAAGGCTCGGTGTTCCCGTTCTCCAGTGTGAGACTCGGTGTTCCCGGGCTCCAGTCCGGGGCTCAGTGTTCCCGTGCTCCAGTCCGAGGCTCGGTGTTCAGGTGCTCCAGTCCGAGACTCGGTGTTCCCGTTCTTTAGTCCGGGGCTCAGTGTTCCCGTGCTCCAGTCCGAGACTCGGTGTTCCCGGGCTCCAGTCAGCGGCTCGGTGTTCCCGTGCACCAGTCCGAGGCTCGGTGTTCCCGTTCTCCAGTCCGAGACTCGGTGTTCCCGTGCTCCAGTCCGAGACTCGGTGTTCTCGTGCTCCGGTCCGAGGCTCGGTGTTCCCGTGCTTTAGTCCGAGACTCGGTGTTCCCGTTCTCCAGTCTGAGTCTCGGTGTTCCCGTTCTCCAGTCCGAGGCTCGGTGTTCCCGTTCTCCAGTACGAGGCTCGGTGTTCCCGTGCTCCATTACGAGACTCGGTGTTCCCGTGCTCCAGTCCGGGGCTCGGTGTTCCCGTTCTCCAGTCCGAGACTCGGTGTTCCCGTGCTCCAGTCCGAGACTCGGTGTTCCCGTGCTCCAGTCCGGGGCTCGGTGTTCCCGTTCTCCAGTCCGAGACTCGGTGTTCCCGTGCTCCAGTCCGAGACTCGGTGTTCCCGTGCTCCGGTCCGAGGCTCGGTGTTCCCGTGCTTTAGTGCGAGACTCGGTGTTCCCGTTCTCCAGTCCGAGACTCGGTGTTCCAGTTCTCCAGTCCGAGGCTCGGTGTTCCCGTCCTCCAGTCCGAGACTCGGTGTTCCCGTTCTCCAGTACGAGGCTCGGTGTTCCCGTGCTCCATTCCGAGACTCGGTGTTCCCGTGCTCCAGTCCGGGGCTCGGTGTTCCCGTTCTCCAGTTCGAGACTCGGTGTTCCCGTGCTCCAGACCGAGACTCGGTGTTCCCGTGCTCCGGTCCGAGGCTCGGTGTTCCCGTGCTTTAGTCCGAGACTCGGTGTTCCCGTGCTCCAGTCCGAGACTCGGTGTTCCCGGGCTCCAGTCCGGGGCTCAGTGTTCCCGTGCTCCAGTCCGAGGCTCGGTGTTCCAGTGCTCCTGTCCGGGGCTCGGTGTTCCCGTGCTTTAGTCCGAGACTCGGTGTTCCCGTTCTCCAGTCCGAGACACGGTGTTCCCGTGCTCCAGTCCGAGGCTCGGTGTTCCCGTGCTCCAGTCCGCGGTTCGGTGTTCCCGTGTTTTAGTCCGAGACTCGGTGTTCCCGTTCTCCAGTCCGAGACTCGGTGTTCCCGTGCTCCAGTCCGCGGCTCGGTGTTCCCGTGCTCCAGTCCGAGACTCGGTGTTCCCGTTCTTTAGTCCGGGGCTCAGTGTTCCTGTGCTCCAGTCCGAGACTCGGTGTTCCCGGGCTCCAGTCAGCGGCTCGGTGTTCCCGTGCTCCAGTCCGAGGCTCGGTGTTCCAGTGCTCCAGTCCGGGACTCGGTGTTCCCGTGCTCCAGTTCAAGACTCTGTGTTTCCGTGCTCCAGTCCGGGGCTCGGTGATCCCGGCTCCAGTCCAAGGCTCGGTGTTCCCGTTCTCCAGTGCGAGACTCGGTGTTCCCGGGCTCCAGTCCGGGGCTCAGTGTTCCCGTGCTCCAGTCCGAGGCTCGGTGTTCAGGTGCTCCAGTCCGAGACTCGGTGTTCCCGTTCTTTAGTCCGGGGCTCAGTGTTCCCGTGCTCCAGTCCGAGACTCGGTGTTCCCGGGCTCCAGTCAGCGGCTCGGTGTTCCCGTGCACCAGTCCGAGGCTCGGTGTTCCCGTTCTCCAGTCCGAGACTCGGTGTTCCCGTGCTCCAGTCCGAGACTCGGTGTTCTCGTGCTCCGGTCCGAGGCTCGGTGTTCCCGTGCTTTAGTCCGAGACTCGGTGTTCCCGTTCTCCAGTCCGAGACTCGGTGTTCCCGTTCTCCAGTCCGAGGCTCGGTGTTCCCGTTCTCCAGTACGAGGCTCGGTGTTCCCGTGCTCCATTACGAGACTCGGTGTTCCCGTGCTCCAGTCCGGGGCTCGGTGTTCCCGTTCTCCAGTCCGAGACTCGGTGTTCCCGTGCTCCAGTCCGCGGCTCGGTGTTCCCGTGCTCAAGTCCGAGACTCGGTGTTCCCGTGCTCAAATCCGAGACTCGATGTTCCCGTGCTCCAGTCCGAGGCTCGGTGTTCACGTGCTCCAGTCCGAGACTCGGTGTTCCCGTTCTTTAGTCCGGGGCTCAGTGTTCCCGTGCTCCAGTCCGAGACTCGATGTTCCCGTGCTCCAGTGCGAGACTCGGTGTTCCCGGGCTCCAGTCCGGGGCTCAGTGTTCCCGTGCTCCAGTCCGAGGCTCGGTGTTCCAGTGCTCCTCTCCGGGGCTCGGTGTTCCCGTGCTCCAGTTCAAGACTCTGTGTTCCCGGGCTCCAGTCCGGGGATCAGTGTTCCCGTGCTCCAGTCCGAGGCTCGGTGTTCCAGTGGTCCAGTCCGGGGCTCGGTGTTCCCGGGCTCCAGTCCGGGGCTCAGTGTTCCCGTGCTACAGTCCGAGGCTCGGTGTTCCAGTGCTCCAGTCCGGGGCTCGGTGATCCTGTGCTCCAGTCCGGGGCTCGGTGATCCCGGGCTCCAGTCCAAGGCTCGGTGTTCCCGTTCTCCAGTGCGAGACTCGATGTTCCCGTGCTCCAGTCCGAGGCTCGGTATTCCCGTGCTCCAGTCCGAGGCTCGGTGTTCCCGTGCTCCAGTCCGAGACTCGGTGTTCCCGGGCTCCAGTCCGAGAGTCGGTGTTCCCGTTCTCCATTACGAGGCTCGGTGTTCCCGTGCTCCATTCCGAGACTCGGTGTTGCCGTGCTCCAGTCCGGGGCTCGGTGTTCCCGTTCTCCAGTCCGAGACTCGGTGTTCCCGTGCTCCAGTCCGAGACTCGGTGTTCCCGTGCTCCGGTCCGAGGCTCGGTGTTCCCGTGCTCCAGTCCGCGGCTCGGTGTTCCCGTGCTCAAGTCCGAGACTCGGTGTTCCCGTGCTCAAATCCGAGACTCGATGTTCCCGTGCTCCAGTCCGAGGCTCGGTGTTCACGTGCTCCAGTCCGAGACTCGGTGTTCCCGTTCTTTAGTCCGGGGCTCAGTGTTCCCGTGCTCCAGTCCGACACTCGATGTTCCCGTGCTCCAGTGCGAGACTCGGTGTTCCCGGGCTCCAGTCCGGGGCTCAGTGTTCCCGTGCTCCAGTCCGAGGCTCGGTGTTCCAGTGCTCCTGTCCGCGGCTCGGTGTTCCCGTGCTCCAGTTCAAGACTCTGTGTTCCCGGGCTCCAGTCCGGGGCTCAGTGTTCCCGTGCTCCAGTCCGAGGCTCGGTGTTCCAGTGCTCCAGTCCGACACTCGATGTTCCCGTGCTCCAGTGCGAGACTCGGTGTTCCCGGGCTCCAGTCCGGGGCTCAGTGTTCCCGTGCTCCAGTCCGAGGCTCGGTGTTCCAGTGCTCCTGTCCGCGGCTCGGTGTTCCCGTGCTCCAGTTCAAGACTCTGTGTTCCCGGGCTCCAGTCCGGGGCTCAGTGTTCCCGTGCTCCAGTCCGAGGCTCGGTGTTCCAGTGCTCCAGTCCGGGGCTCGGTGTTCCCGGGCTCCAGTCCGGGGCTCAGTGTTCCCGTGCTCCAGTCCGAGGCTCGTTGTTCCAGTGCTCCAGTCCGGGGCTCGGTGATCCCGTGCTCCAGTCCGGGGCTCGGTGATCCCGGGCTCCAGTCCAAGGCTCGGTGTTCCCGTTCTCCTGTGCGAGACACGATGTTCCCGTGCTCAAGTCCGAGGCTCGGTGTTCCCGTGCTCCAGTCCGAGGCTCGGTGTTCCCGTGCTCCAGTCCGAGACTCGGTGTTCCCGGGCTCCAGTCCGAGACTCGGTGTTCCCGTTCTCCATTACGAGGCTCGGTGTTCCCGTGCTCCATTCCGAGACTCGGTGTTCCCGTGCTCCAGTCCGGGGTTCGGTGTTCCCGTTCTCCAGTCCGAGACTCGGTGTTCCCGTGCTCCAGTCCGAGACTCGGTGTTCCCGTGCTCCAGTCCGGGGCTCGGTGTTCCCGTTCTCCAGTCCGAGACTCGGTGTTCCCGTGCTCCAGTCCGAGACTCGGTGTTCCCGTGCTCCGGTCCGAGGCTCGGTGTTCCCGTGCTTTAGTGCGAGACTCGGTGTTCCCGTTCTCCAGTCCGAGACTCGGTGTTCCAGTTCTCCAGTCCGAGGCTCGGTGTTCTCGTCCTCCAGTCCGAGACTCGGTGTTCCCGTTCTCCAGTACGAGGCTCGGTGTTCCCGTGCTCCATTCCGAGACTCGGTGTTCCCGTGCTCCAGTCCGGGGCTCGGTGTTCCCGTTCTCCAGTTCGAGACTCGGTGTTCCCGTGCTCCAGACCGAGACTCGGTGTTCCCGTGCTCCGGTCCGAGGCTCGGTGTTCCCGTGCTTTAGTCCGAGACTCGGTGTTCCCGTGCTCCAGTCCGAGACTCGGTGTTCCCGTGCTCCAGTCCGCGGCTCGGTGTTCCCGTGCTCCAGTCCGAGACTCGGTGTTCCCGTTCTTTAGTCCGGGGCTCAGTGTTCCTGTGCTCCAGTCCGAGACTCGGTGTTCCCGGGCTCCAGTCAGCGGCTCGGTGTTCCCGTGCTCCAGTCCGAGGCTCGGTGTTCCAGTGCTCCAGTCCGGGACTCGGTGTTCCCGTGCTCCAGTTCAAGACTCTGTGTTTCCGTGCTCCAGTCCGGGGCTCGGTGATCCCGGCTCCAGTCCAAGGCTCGGTGTTCCCGTTCTCCAGTGTGAGACTCGGTGTTCCCGGGCTCCAGTCCGGGGCTCAGTGTTCCCGTGCTCCAGTCCGAGGCTCGGTGTTCAGGTGCTCCAGTCCGAGACTCGGTGTTCCCGTTCTTTAGTCCGGGGCTCAGTGTTCCCGTGCTCCAGTCCGAGACTCGGTGTTCCCGGGCTCCAGTCAGCGGCTCGGTGTTCCCGTGCACCAGTCCGAGGCTCGGTGTTCCCGTTCTCCAGTCCGAGACTCGGTGTTCCCGTGCTCCAGTCCGAGACTCGGTGTTCTCGTGCTCCGGTCCGAGGCTCGGTGTTCCCGTGCTTTAGTCCGAGACTCGGTGTTCCCGTTCTCCAGTCTGAGTCTCGGTGTTCCCGTTCTCCAGTCCGAGGCTCGGTGTTCCCGTTCTCCAGTACGAGGCTCGGTGTTCCCGTGCTCCATTACGAGACTCGGTGTTCCCGTGCTCCAGTCCGGGGCTCGGTGTTCCCGTTCTCCAGTCCGAGACTCGGTGTTCCCGTGCTCCAGTCCGCGGCTCGGTGTTCCCGTGCTCAAGTCCGAGACTCGGTGTTCCCGTGCTCAAATCCGAGACTCGATGTTCCCGTGCTCCAGTCCGAGGCTCGGTGTTCACGTGCTCCAGTCCGAGACTCGGTGTTCCCGTTCTTTAGTCCGGGGCTCAGTGTTCCCGTGCTCCAGTCCGAGACTCGATGTTCCCGTGCTCCAGTGCGAGACTCGGTGTTCCCGGGCTCCAGTCCGGGGCTCAGTGTTCCCGTGCTCCAGTCCGAGGCTCGGTGTTCCAGTGCTCCTCTCCGGGGCTCGGTGTTCCCGTGCTCCAGTTCAAGACTCTGTGTTCCCGGGCTCCAGTCCGGGGCTCAGTGTTCCCGTGCTCCAGTCCGAGGCTCGGTGTTCCAGTGGTCCAGTCCGGGGCTCGGTGTTCCCGGGCTCCAGTCCGGGGCTCAGTGTTCCCGTGCTACAGTCCGAGGCTCGGTGTTCCAGTGCTCCAGTCCGGGGCTCGGTGATCCTGTGCTCCAGACCGGGGCTCGGTGATCCCGGGCTCCAGTCCAAGGCTCGGTGTTCCCGTTCTCCAGTGCGAAACTCGATGTTCCCGTGCTCCAGTCCGAGGCTCGGTATTCCCGTGCTCCAGTCCGAGGCTCGGTGTTCCCGTGCTCCAGTCCGAGACTCGGTGTTCCCGGGCTCCAGTCCGAGAGTCGGTGTTCCCGTTCTCCATTACGAGGCTCGGTGTTCCCGTGCTCCATTCCGAGACTCGGTGTTCCCGTGCTCCAGTCCGGGGCTCGGTGTTCCCGTTCTCCAGTCCGAGACTCGGTGTTCCCGTGCTCCAGTCCGAGACTCGGTGTTCCCGTGCTCCGGTCCGAGGCTCGGTGTTCCCGTGCTCCAGTCCGCGGCTCGGTGTTCCCGTGCTCCGGTCCGAGGCTCGGTGTTCCCGTGCTCCAGTCCGCGGCTCGGTGTTCCCGTTCTCCAGTCCGAGACTCGGTGTTCCCGTGCTCCAGTCCGAGACTCGGTGTTCCCGTGCTCCGGTCCGAGGCTCGGTGTTCCCGTGCTCCAGTCCGCGGCTCGGTGTTCCCGTGCTCAAATCCGAGACTCGATGTTCCCGTGCTCCAGTCCGAGGCTCGGTGTTCACGTGCTCCAGTCCGAGACTCGGTGTTCCCGTTCTTTAGTCCGGGGCTCAGTGTTCCCGTGCTCCAGTCCGACACTCGATGTTCCCGTGCTCCAGTGCGAGACTCGGTGTTCCCGGGCTCCAGTCCGGGGCTCAGTGTTCCCGTGCTCCAGTCCGAGGCTCGGTGTTCCAGTGCTCCTGTCCGCGGCTCGGTGTTCCCGTGCTCCAGTTCAAGACTCTGTGTTCCCGGGCTCCAGTCCGGGGCTCAGTGTTCCCGTGCTCCAGTCCGAGGCTCGGTGTTCCAGTGCTCCAGTCCGGGGCTCGGTGTTCCTGGGCTCCAGTCCGGGGCTCAGTGTTCCCGTGCTCCAGTCCGAGGCTCGGTGTTCCAGTGCTCCAGTCCGGGGCTCGGTGATCCCGTGCTCCAGTCCGGGGCTCGGTGATCCCGGGCTCCAGTCCAAGGCTCGGTGTTCCCGTTCTCCTGTGCGAGACTCGATGTTCCCGTGCTCCAGTCCGAGGCTCGGTGTTCCCGTGCTCCAGTCCGAGGCTCGGTGTTCCCGTGCTCCAGTCCGAGACTCGGTGTTCCCGGGCTCCAGTCCGAGACTCGGTGTTCCCGTTCTCCATTACGAGGCTCGGTGTTCCCGTGCTCCATTCCGAGACTCGGTGTTCCCGTGCTCCAGTCCGTGGCTCGGTGTTCCCGTTCTCCAGTCCGAGACTCGGTGTTCCCGTGCTCCAGTCCGAGACTCGGTGTTCCCGTGCTCCGGTCCGAGGCTCGGTGTTCCCGTGCTTTAGTGCGAGACTCGGTGTTCCCGTTCTCCAGTCCGAGACTCGGTGTTCCCGTTCTCCATTCCGAGACTCGGTTTTCCCGTGCTCCATTCCGAGACTCGGTGTTCCCGTGCTCCAGTCCGGGGCTCGGTGTTCCCGTTCTCCAGTCCGAGACTCGGTGTTCCCGTGCTCCAGTCCGAGACTCCGTGTTCCCGTGCTCCGGTCCGAGGCTCGGTGTTCCCGTGCTTTAGTGCGAGACTCGGTGTTCCCGTTCTCCAGTCCGAGACTCGGTGTTCCAGTTCTCCAGTCCGAGGCTCGGTGTTCCCGTCCTCCAGTCCGAGACTCGGTGTTCCCGTTCTCCAGTACGAGGCTCGGTGTTCCCGTGCTCCATTCCGAGACTCGGTGTTCCCGTGCTCCAGTCCGGGGCTCGGTGTTCCCGTTCTCCAGTCCGAGACTCGGTGTTCCCGTGCTCCAGACCGAGACTCGGTGTTCCCGTGCTCCAGTCCGAGGCTCGGTGTTCCCGTGCTCCAGTCCGCGGTTCGGTGTTCCCGTGCTTTAGTCCGAGACTCGGTGTTCCCGTTCTCCAGTCCGAGACTCGGTGTTCCCGTGCTCCAGTCCGCGGCTCGGTGTTCCCGTGCTCCAGTCCGAGACTCGATGTTCCCGTGCTCCAGTCCGAGACTCGGTGTTCCCGTGCTCCAGTCCTGGGATCGGTGTTCCCGGGCTCCAGTCCGAGGCTCGGTTTTCCCATTCTCCAGTCCGAGAGTCGGTGTTCCCGTTCTCCAGTCCGAGACTCGGTGTTCCCGTGCTCCAGTCCGAGGCTCGGTGTTCCCGTGCTCCAGTCCGCGGCTCGGTGTTCCCGTGCTGTAGTCCGAGACTCGGTGTTCCCGTTCTCCAGTCCGAGACTCGGTGTTCCCGTGCTCCAGTCCTGGGATCGGTGTTCCCGGGCTCCAGTCCGAGGCTCGGTTTTCCCATTCTCCAGTCCGAGAGTCGGTGTTCCCGTTCTCCATTCCGAGACTCGGTGTTCCCGTGCTCCAGTCCGAGGCTCGGTGTTCCCGTGCTCCAGTCCGCGGCTCGGTGTTCCCGTGCTCCAGTCCGAGGCTCGGTGTTCCCGTGCTCCAGTCCGCGGATCGGTGTTCCCGTGCTTTAGTCCGAGACTCGGTGTTCCCGTGCTCCAGTCCGCGGCTCGGTGTTCCCGTGCTCAAGTCCGAGACTCGGTGTTCCCGTGCTAAAGTCCGAGACACGATGTTCCCGTGCTCCAGTCCGAGGCTCGGTGTTCACGTGCTCCAGTCCGAGACTCGATGTTCGCGTGCTCCAGTCCGAGGCTCGGTGTTCGCGTGCTCCAGTCCGAGGCTCGGTGTTCCAGTGCTCCAGTCCGGGGCTAGGTGTTCCCGTGCTCCAGTTCGAGACTCTGTGCTCCCGTGCTCCAGTCCGGGGCTCGGTGATCCCGTGCTCCAGTCCGGGGCTCGGTGATTCCGGGCTCCAGTCCAAGGATCGGTGTTCCCGTTCTCCAGTCCGGGACTCGGTGTTCCCGGGCTCCAGTCCGGGGCTCAGTGTTCCCGTGCTCCAGTCCGAGACTCGATGTTCCCGTGCTCCAGTCCGAGGCTCGGTGTTCCTGTGCTCCAGTCCGGGGCTCGGTGTACCCGTGCTCCAGTCGGAGACTCGGTGTTGCCGTGCTCCAGTCCGAGACTCTGTGTTCCCGTGCTCCAGTCCTGGGCTCGGTGTTCCCGGGCTCCAGTCCGAGACTCGGTGTTCCCGTTCTCCAGTACGAGGCTCGGTGTTCCCGTGCTCCATTCCGAGACTCGGGGTTCCCGTGCTCCAGTCCGAGACTCGGTGTTCCCGTGCTCCAGTCCGGGGCTCGGTGTTCCCGTTCTCCAGTCCGAGACTCGATGTTCCCGTGCTCCAGTCCGAGGCTCGGTGTTCCCGTGCTCCAGTCCGAGGCTCGGTGTTCCAGTGCTCCAGTCCGGGGCTCGGTGTTCCCGTGCTCCAGTTCGAGACTCTGTGTTCCCGTGCTACAGTCCGGGGCTCGGTGTTCCCGTGCTCCAGTCCGCGGCTCGGTGTTCCCGTGCTCCAGTCCGCGGCTGGGTGTTCCCGTGCTCAAGTCCGAGACTCGGTGTTCCCGTGCTCAAGTCCGAGACTCGATGTTCCCGTGCTCCAGTCCGAGGCTCGGTGTTCACGTGCTCCAGTCCGAGACTCGGTGTTCCCGTTCTTTAGTCCGGGGCTCAGTGTTCCCGTGCTCCAGTCCGAGACTCGATGTTCCCGTGCTCCAGTGCGAGACTCGGTGTTCCCGGGCTCCAGTCCGGGGCTCAGTGTTCCCGTGCTCCAGTCCGAGGCTCGGTGTTCCAGTGCTCCTGTCCGGGGCTCGGTGTTCCCGTGCTTTAGTCCGAGACTCGGTGTTCCCGTTCTCCAGTCCGAGACACGGTGTTCCCGTGCTCCAGTCCGAGGCTCGGTGTTCCCGTGCTCCAGTCCGCGGTTCGGTGTTCCCGTGCTTTAGTCCGAGACTCGGTGTTCCCGTTCTCCAGTCCGAGACTCGGTGTTCCCGTGCTCCAGTCCGCGGCTCGGTGTTCCCGTGTTCAAGTCCGAGACTCGGTGTTCCCGTGCTCAAGTCCGAGACTCGATGTTCCCGTGCTCCAGTCCGAGGTTCGTTGTTCACGTGCTCCAGTCCGAGACTCGGTGTTCCCGTTCTTTAGTCCGGGGCTCAGTGTTCCCGTGCTCCAGTCCGAGATTCGATGTTCCCGTGCTCCAGTCCGAGACTCGGTGTTCCCGTGCTCCAGTCCTGGGATCGGTGTTCCCGGGCTCCAGTCCGAGGCTCGGTTTTCCCATTCTCCAGTCCGAGAGTCGGTGTTCCCCTTCTCCAGTCCGAGACTCGGTGTTCCCGTGCTCCAGTCCGAGGCTCGGTGTTCCCGTGCTCCAGTCCGCGGCTCGGTGTTCCCGTGCTTTAGTCCGAGACTCGGTGTTCCCGTTCTCCAGTCCGAGACTCGGTGTTCCCGTGCTCCATTCCGAGGCTCGGTGTTCCCGTGCTCCAGTCCGCTGCTCGCTGTTCCCGTGCTCAAGTCCTAGACTCGGTGTTCCCGTGCTCAAGTCCGAGACTCGATGTTCCCGTGCTCCAGTCCGAGGCTCGGTGTTCACGTGCTCCAGTCCGAGACTCGATGTTCGCGTGCTCCAGTCCGAGGCTCGGTGTTCCAGTGCTCCAGTCCGACACTCGGTGTTGCCGTGCTCCAGTCCGAGACTCTGTGCTCCCGTGCTCCAGTCCGGGGCTCGGTGATCCCGTGCTCCAGTCCGGGGCTCGGTGATCCCGTGCTCCAGTCCGCGGCTCGGTGTTCCCGGGCTCCAGTCCAAGGATCGGTGTTCCCGTGCTCCAGTCCGAGCCTCGGTGTTCCAGTGCTCCAGTCCGGGGCTCGGTGTTCCCGTGCTCCAGTTCGAGACTCTGTGTTCCCGTGCTCCAGTCCGGGGCTCGGTGTTCCCGTGCTCCAGTCCGCGGCTCGGTGTTCCCGGGCTCCAGTCCAAGGATCGGTGTTCCCGTTCTCCAGTCCGAGACTCGGTGTTCCCGTGCTCCAGTCCGAGACTCGATGTTCCCGTGCTCCAGTCCGAGGCTCGGTGTTCCTGTGCTCCAGTCCGGGGCTCGGTCATTCCGGGCACCAGTCCAAGGATCGGTGTTCCCGTTCTCCAGTCCGAGACCCGGTGTACCCGTGCTCCAGTCCGACACTCGGTGTTGCCGTGCTCCAGTCCGAGACTCAGTGTTCCCGTGCTCCAGTCCTGGGCTCGGTGTTCCCGGGCTCCAGTCCGAGACTCGGTGTTCCCGTTCTCCAGTACGAGGCTCGGTGTTCCCGTGCTCCATTCCGAGACTCGGTGTTCCCGTGCTCCAGTCCGAGACTCGGTGTTCCCGTGCTCCAGTCCGGGGCTCGGTGTTCCCGTTCTCCAGTCCGAGACTCGATGTTCCCGTGCTCCAGTCCGAGGCTCGGTGTTCGCGTGCTCCAGTCCGAGGCTCGGTGTTCCCGTGCTCCAGTCCGACACTCGGTGTTGCCGTGCTCCAGTCCGAGACTCAGTGTTCCCGTGCTCCAGTCCTGGGCTCGGTGTTCCCGGGCTCCAGTCCGAGACTCGGTGTTCCCGTTCTCCAGTACGAGGCTCGGTGTTCCCGTGCTCCATTCCGAGACTCGGTGTTCCCGTGCTCCAGTCCGAGACTCGGTGTTCCCGTGCTCCAGTCCGGGGCTCGGTGTTCCCGTTCTCCAGTCCGAGACTCGATGTTCCCGTGCTCCAGTCCGAGGCTCGGTGTTCGCGTGCTCCAGTCCGGGGCTCGGTGTTCCCGTGCTCCAGTTCGAGACTCTGTGTTCCCGTGCTCCAGTCCGGGGCTCGGTGTTCCCGTGCTCCAGTCCGCGGCTCGGTGTTCCCGTGCTCCAGTCCGCGGCTCGGTGTTCCCGTGCTCAAGTCCGAGACTCGGTGTTCCCGTGCTCAAGTCCGAGACTCGATGTTCCCGTGCTCCAGTCCGAGGCTCGGTGTTCACGTGCTCCAGTCCGAGACTCGGTGTTCCCGTTCTTTAGTCCGGGGCTCAGTGTTCCCGTGCTCCAGTCCGAGACTCGATGTTCCCGTGCTCCAGTGCGAGACTCGGTGTTCCCGGGCTCCAGTCCGGGGCTCAGTGTTCCCGTGCTCCAGTCCGAGGCTCGGTGTTCCAGTGCTCCTGTCCGGGGCTCGGTGTTCCCGTGCTCCAGTTCAAGACTCTGTGTTCCCGGGCTCCAGTCCGGGGCTCAGTGTTCCCGTGCTCCAGTCCGAGGCTCGGTGTTCCAGTGCTCCAGTCCGGGGCTCGGTGATCCCGTGCTCCAGTCCGGGGCTCGGTGATCCCGGGCTCCAGTCCCAGGCTCGGTGTTCCCGTTCTCCAGTGCGAGACTCGATGTTCCCGTGCTCCAGTCCGAGGCTCGGTGTTCCCGTGCTCCAGTCCGAGGCTGGGTGTTCCCCTGCTCCAGTCCGAGACTCGGTGTTCCCGGGCTCCAGTCCGAGACTCGGTGTTCCCGTTCTCCATTACGAGGCTCGGTGATCCCGTGCTCCATTCCGAGACTCGGTGTTCCCGTGCTCCAGTCCGGGGCTCGGTGTTCCCGTTCTCCAGTCCGAGACTCGGTGTTCCCGTGCTCCAGTCCGAGACTCGGTGTTCCCGTGCTCCGGTCCGAGGCTCGGTGTTCCCGTGCTTTAGTGCGAGACTCGGTGTTCCCGTTCTCCAGTCCGAGACTCGGTGTTCCCGTTCTCCAGTACGAGGCTCGGTGTTCCCGTGCTCCATTCCGAGACTCGGTGTTCCCGTGCTCCAGTCCGGGGCTCGGTGTTCCCGTTCTCCAGTCCGAGACTCGGTGTTCCCGTGCTCCAGACCGAGACTCGGTGTTCCCGTGCTCCGGTCCGAGGCTCGGTGTTCCCGTGCTTTAGTCCGAGACTCGGTGTTTCCGTTCTCCAGTCTGAGACACGGTGTTCCCGTGCTCCAGTCCGAGGCTCGGTGTTCCCGTGCTCCAGTCCGCGGTTCGGTGTTCCCGTGCTTTAGTCCGAGACTCGGTGTACCCGTTCTCCAGTCCGAGACTCGGTGTTCCCGTGCTCCAGTCCGCGGCTCGGTGTTCCCGTGCTCAAGTCCGAGACTCGGTGTTCCCGTGCTCAAGTCCGAGACTCGATGTTCCCGTGCTCCAGTCCGAGGCTCGGTGTTCACGTGCTCCAGTCCGAGACTCGGTGTTCCCGTTCTTTAGTCCGGGGCTCAGTGTTCCCGTGCTCCAGTCCGAGACTCGATGTTCCCGTGCTCCAGTCCGAGACTCGGTGTTGCCGTGCTCCAGTCCGAGACTCTGTGTTCCCGTGCTCCAGTCCTGGGCTCGGTGTTCCCGGGCTCCAGTCCGAGACTCGGTGTTCCCGTGCTCCAGTCCGGGGCTCGGAGTTCCCGTGCTCCAGTCCGGGGCTCGGTGATCCCGTGCTCCATTCCGGGGCTCGGTGATCCCGGGCTCCAGTCCAAGGATCGGTGTTCCCGTTCTCCAGTCCGAGACTCGGTGTTCCCGTGCTCCAGTCCGAGACTCGGTGTTCCCGTGCTCAAGTCCGAGACTCGATGTTCCCGTGCTCCAGTCCGACCTCGGTGTTCACGTGCTCCAGTCCGAGACTCGGTGTTCCCGTTCTTTAGTCCGGGGCTCGGTGTTCCCGTGCTCCAATCCGGGACTCGATGTTCCCGTGCTCCAGTCCGAGGCTCGGTGTTCGCGTGCTCCAGTCCGAGGCTCGGTGTTCCCGTGCTCCAGTCCGAGGCTCGGTGTTCCAGTGTTCCAGTCCGGGGCTCGGTGTTCCCGTGCTCCAGTTCGAGACTCTGTGTTCCAGTGCTCCAGTCCGGGGCGCGGTGTTCCCGTGCTCCAGTCCGGGGCTCGGTGTTCCCGTGCTCCAGTCCGGGGCTCGGTGATCCCGTGCTCCAGTCCGGGGCTCGGTGATCCCGGGCTCCAGTCCAAGGATCGGTGTTCCCGTTCTCCAGTCCGAGACTCGGTGTTCCCGGGCTCCAGTCCAGGGCTCGGTGTTCCCGTGCTCCAGTCCGAGACTCGATCCCGTGCTCCAGTCCGAGACTCGGTGTTGCCGTGCTCCAGTCCGAGACTCTGTGTTCCCGTGCTCCAGTCCTGGGCTCGGTGTTCCCGGGCTCCAGTCCGAGACTCGGTGTTCCCGTTCTCCAGTACGAGGCTCGGTGTTTCCGTGCTCCATTCCGAGACTCGGTGTTCCCGTGCTCCAGTCCGAGACTCGGTGTTCCCGTGCTCCAGTCCGCGGTTCGGTGTTCCCGTGCTTTAGTCCGAGACTCGGTGTTCCCGTTCTCCAGTCCGAGACTCGGTGTTCCCGTGCTCCAGTCCGCGGCTCGGTGTTCCCGTGCTCCAGTCCGCGGCTCGGTGTTCCCGTGCTCAAGTCCGAGACTCGGTGTTCCCGTGCTCAAGTCCGAGACTCGGTGTTCCCGGGCTCTAGTCCGAGACTCGGTGTTCCCGTTCTCCAGTACGGGGCTCGGTGTTCCCGTTCTCCAGTCCGAGACTCGATGTTCCCGTGCTCCAGTCCGAGACTCGGTGTTCCCGTGCTTTAGTCCGAGACTCGGTGTTCCCGTTCTCCAGTCCGAGACTCGGTGTTCCCGTTCTCCAGTCCGAGGCTCGGTGTTCCCGTTCTCCAGTACGAGGCTCGGTGTTCCCGTGCTCCATTCCGAGACTCGGTGTTCCCGTGCTCCAGTCCGGGGCTCGGTGTTCCCGTTCTCCAGTCCGAGACTCGGTGTTCCCGTGCTCCATTCCGAGACTCGGTGTTCCCGTGCTCCGGTCCGAGGCTCGGTGTTCCCGTGCTTTAGTCCGAGACTCGGTGTTCCCGTTCTCCAGTCCGAGACACGGTGTTCTCGTGCTCCAGTCCGATGCTCGGTGTTCCCGTGCTCCAGTCCGCGGTTCGGTTGTCCCGTGCTTTAGTCCGAGACTCGGTGTTCCCGTTCTCCAGTCCGAGACTCGGTGTTCCCGTTCTCCAGTCCGAGACTCGGTGTTCCCGTGCTCCAGTCCGCGGCTCGGTGTTCCCGTGCTCAAGTCCGAGACTCGGTGTTCCCGTGCTCAAGTCCGAGACTCGATGTTCCCGTGCTCCAGTCCGAGGCTCGGTGTTCACGTGCTCCAGTCCGAGACTCGGTGTTCCCGTTCTTTAGTCCGGGGCTCAGTGTTCCCGTGCTCCAGTCCGAGACTCGATGTTCCCGTGCTCCAGTCCGAGGCTCGGTGTTCGCGTGCTCCAGTCCGCGGCTCGGTGTTCCCGTGCTCCAGTCCGAGGCTCGGTGTTCCAGTGCTCCAGTCCGGGGCTCGGTGTTCCCGTGCTCCAGTTCGAGACTCTGTGTTCCCGTGCTCCAGTCCGGCGATCGGTGATCCCGTGCTCCAGTCCGGGGTTCGGTGATCCCGGGCTCCAGTCCGAGGCTCGGTTTTCCCGTTCTCCAGTCCGAGACTCGGTGTTCCCGGGCTCCAGTCCGGGGCTCAGTGTTCCCGTGCTCCAGTCCGAGACTCGATGTTCCCGTGCTCCAGTCCGAGGCTCGATGTTCCCGTGCTCCAGTCCGAGGCTCGGTGTTCCCGTGCTCCAGTCCGAGACTCTGTGTTCCCGTGCTCCAGCCCGAGACTCGGTGTTCCCGTGCTCCAGTCCTGGGCTCGGTGTTCCCGGGCTCCAGTCCGAGGCACGGTTTTCCCGTTCTCCAGTCCGAGACCCGGTGTTCCCGTTCTCCATTCCGAGACTCGGTGTTCCCGTGCTCCAGTCCGAGGCTCGGTGTTCCCGTGCTCCAGTCCGCGGCTCGGTGTTCCCGTGCTTTAGTCCGAGTCTCGGTGTTCCCGTTCTCCAGTCCGAGACTCGGTGTTCCCGTGCTCCAGTCCGAGGCTCGGTGTTCCCGTGCTCCAGTCGGCTGCTCGGTGTTCCCGTGCTCAAGTCCGAGACTCGGTGTTCCCGTGCTCAAGTCCGAGACTCGATGTTCCCGTGCTCCAGTCCGAGGCTCGGTGTTCACGTGCTCCAGTCCGAGACTCGATGTTCCCGTGCTCCAGTCCGAGGCTCGGTGTTCCCGTGCTCCAGTCCGAGGCTCGGTGTTCTAGTGCTCCAGTCCGAGGCTCGGTGTTCCTCAGCTCCAGTTCGAGACTCTGTGTTCCCGTGCTCCAGTCCGGGGCCCGGTGATCCCGTGCTCCAGTCCGGGGCTCGGTGTTCCCGTGCTCCAGTCCGAGACTCGGTGTTGCCGTGCTCCAGTCCGAGACTCTGTGTTCCCGTGCTCCAGTCCTGGGCTCGGTGTTCCCGGGCTCCAGTCCGAGACTCGATGTTCCCGTGCTCCAGTCCGAGTCTCGGTGTTCCCGTGCTCAAGTCCGAGGCTCGGTGTTCCCGTGCTCCAGTCCGGGGCTCGGTGATCCCGTGCTCCAGTCCGTGGCTCGGTGATCCCGGGCTCCAGTCCAAGGATCGGTGTTCCCGTTCTCCAGTCCGAGACTCGGTGTTCCCGGGCTCCAGTCCAGGGCTCAGTGTTCCCGTGCTCCAGTCCGAGACTCGATCCCGTGCTCCAGTCCGAGGCTCGATGTTCCCGTGCTCCAGTCCGAGACTCTGTGTTCCAGTGCTCCAGTCCGGGGCTCGGTGTTCCCGTGCTCCAGTCCGGGGCTCGGTGTTCCCGTGCTCCAGTCCGGGGCTCGGTGATCCCGTGCTCCAGTCCGGGGCTCGGTGATCCCGGGCTCCAGTCCAAGGATCGGTTTTCCCGTTCTCCAGTCCGAGGATCGGTGTTCCCGTGCTCCAGTCCGAGACTCGGTGTTGCCGTGCTCCAGTCCGAGACTCTGTGTTCCCGTGCTCCAGTCCTGGGCTCGGTGTTCCCGGGCTCCAGTCCGAGACTCGGTGTTCCCGTGCTCCAGTCCGGGGCTCGGTGTTCCCGTGCTCCAGTCCGGGGCTCGGTGATCCCGTGCTCCAGTCCGGGGCTCGGTGATCCCGGGCTCCAGTCCAAGGATCGGTGTTCCCGTTCTCCAGTCCGAGACTCGGTGTTCCCGTGCTCCAGTCCGCGGCTCGGTGTTCCCGTGCTCAAGTCCCAGACTCGGTGTTCCCGTGCTCAAGTCCGAGACTCGATGTTCCCGTGCTCCAGTCCGACCTCGGTGTTCACGTGCTCCAGTCCGAGACTCGGTGATCCCGTTCTTTAGTCCGGGGCTCGGTGTTCCCGTGCTCCAGTCCGGGACTCGATGTTCCCGTGCTCCAGTCAGAGTCTCGGTGTTCCCGTGCTCCAGTCCGAGGCTCGGTGTTCCCGTGCTCCAGTCCGGGGCTCGGTGATCCCGTGCTCCAGTCCGCGGCTCGGTGTTCCCGTGCTTTAGTCCGAGACTCGGTGTTCCCGTTCTCCAGTCCGAGACTCGGTGTTCCCGTGCTCCAGTCCGAGGCTCGGTGTTCCCGTGCTTTAGTCCGAGACTCGGTGTTCCCGTTCTCCAGTCCGAGACTCGGTGTTCCCGTTCTTTAGTCCGGGGCTCAGTGTTCCCGTACTCCAGTCCGAGACTCGATGTTCCCGTGCTCCAGTCCGAGGCTCGAAGTTCCCGTGCTCCAGTCCGAGGATCGGTGTTCACGTGCTCCAGTCCGAGACTCGGTGTTCCCGTTCTTTAGTCCGGGGCTCAGTGTTCCCGTTCTCCAGTCCGAGGCTCAGTGTTCCCGTGCTCCAGTCCGAGGCTCGGTGTTCCCGTGCTCCAGTCCGAGGCTCGGTGTTACCGTTCTCCAGACCGAGGCTCGGTGTTCCCGTGCTCCACTCTGAGGCTCGGTGTTCCCAAACTCCAGTACGAGACTCGGCGTTCCCGTTCTCCAGTCCGAGGCTCGGTGTTCACGTGCTCCAGTTCGAGACTCGGTGTTCCCGTTCTTTAGTCCGGGGCTCAGTGTTCCTGTGCTCCAGTCCGAGACTCGATGTTCCCGTGCTCCAGTCCGGTGCTCGGTGTTCCCGTTCTCCAGTCCGAGACTCGGTGTTCCCGTGCTCCGGTCCGAGACTCGGTGTTCCCGTTCTCCAGTCCGAGGCTCGGTGTTCCCGTGCACCAGTCCGAGACTCGGTGTTCCCGTGCTCCAGTCCATGGCTCGGTGTGCCCGGGCTCCAGTCCGAGACTCGGTGTTCCCGTGCTCCATTCCGAGACTCGGTGTTCCCTCTGCTCCAGTCCGAGACTCGGTGTTCCCGTTCTCCAGTCCGAGACTCAGTGTTCCCGTGCTCCAGTCCGAGACTCGGTGTTCCCGTGCTCCAGTCCGAGACTCGTGTTCCCTCTGCTCCAGTCCGAGTCTCGGTGTTCCCGTTCTCCAGTCCGAGACTCGGTCTTCCCGTGCTCCAGTCCGAGACTCGATGTTCCCGTGCTCCGGTCCGAGGCTCGGTGTTCTCGTGCTCCATTCCGAGACTCGGTGTTCCCGTTCACCAGTCCGAGACTCGGTGTTCCCCTTCTCCAGTCCGAGACTCGGTGTTCCCGTGCTCCAGTCCGAGGCTTGGTGTTCCCTTGCTCCAGTCCAGGGCTCGGTGTTCCAGTGCTCCAGTCCGAGGCTCAGTGTTCCCGTGCTCCAGTCCGGGGCTCAGTGTTCCCGTGCTCCAGTCCGAGACTCGGTGTTCCCGTTCTCTAGTCCGGGGCTCAGTGTTCCCGTGCTCCAGTCCGAGGCTCGGTGTTCCCGTTCTCCAGACCGAGGCTCGGTGTTCCCGTGCTCCAGTCTGAGGCTCGGTGTTCCCGAAATCCAGTACGAGACTCGGCGTTCCCGTGCTCCAGTAAGAGGCTCGGTGTTCCCGTGCTCCAGTCCGAGACTCGGTGTTCCCGTGCTCCAGTCCGAGACTCGGTGTTCCCGTTCTCTAGTCCGGGGCTCAGTGTTCCCGTGCTCCAGTCCGAGGCTCAGGGTTCCCGTTCTCCAGACCGAGGCTCGGTGTTCCCGTGCTCCAGTCTGAGGCTCGGTGTTCCCGAACTCCAGTCCGAGACTCGGCGCTCCCGTGATCCAGTCCGAGACTCGGTGTTCCCGTGCTCCAGTCCGAGGCTCGGTGTTCCCGTGCTCCAGTCCGGGGCTCGATGTTCCCGGGCTCCAGTCCGAGGCTCGGTGTTCCCGTGCTCCAGTCCGAGGCTCGGTGTTCCCGTGCTCCAGTCCGGGGCTCGGTGTTCCCGTGCTCCATTCCGAGACTCGGTGTTCCCTTGCTCCAGTCCGAGACTCGGTGTTCCCGTGCTCCATTCCGAGACTCGGTGTTCCCCTGCTCCAGTCCGTGACTCAGTGTTCCCGTCCTCCAGTCCGAGTCTCAGTGTTCCCGTGCTCCAGTCCGGGGCTCAGTGTTCCCGTGTTCCAGTCCGAGGCTCGGTGTTCCCGTGCTCCAGTCCAAGGCTCGGTGGTCCCGTGCTCCAGTCCGGGGCTCGGTGTTCCCGGGCTCCAGTCCAAGGCTCGGTGTTCACGTGCTCTAGTCCGTTGCTCAGTGTTCCCGCGCTCCAGTCCGAGACTCGGTGTTCCCGTGCTCCAGTCCGAGACTCGGCGTTCCCGTTCTCTAGTCCGGGGCTCAGTGTTCCCGTGCTCCAGTCCGGTTCTCAGTGTTCCCGTGTTCCAGCCCGAGGCTCGGTGTTCCCGTGCTCCAGTCCAAGGCTCGGTGTTCCCGTGCTCCAGTCCGAGACTCGGTGTTCCCGTGCTCTAGTCCGAGACTCGGCGTTCCCCTTCTCTAGTCCGGGGCTCAGTGTTCCCGTTCTCCAGTCCGGGGCTCAGTGTTCCCGTTCTCCAGTCCGAGGCTCGGTGTTCCCGTGCTCCAGTCCGAGACTCGGTGTTCCCGTGCTCCAGTCCGGGGCTCGGTGTTCCCGGGCTCCAGTCCGAGGCTCGGTGTTCCCGTGCTCCAGTCCGAGGCTCGGTGTTCCCGTGCTCCAGTCCGGGGCTCGGTGTTCCCGTGCTCCATTCCGAGACTCGGTGTTCTCGTGCTCCAGTCCGAGACTCGGTGTTCCCGTGCTCCATTCCGAGACTCGGTGTTCCCGTGCTCCAGTCCGAGACTCGGTGTTCCCGTGCTCCAGTCCGAGTCTCAGTGTTCCCGTGCTCCAGTCCGGGGCTCAGTGTTCCCGTGTTCCAGTCCCAGGCTCGGTGTTCCCGTGCTCCAGTCCAAGGCTCGGTGTTCCCGTGCTCCAGTCCGAGACTCTGTGTTCCCGTGCTTCTGTCCGGGGCTCGGTGTTCCCGGGCTCCAGTCCGGGGCTCAGTGTTCCCGTGCTCCAGTCCGAGACTCGATGTTCCCGTGCTCCAATCCGGGACTCGATGTTCCCGTGCTCCAGTCCGAGGCTCGGTGTTCGCGTGCTCCAGTCCGAGGCTCGGTGTTCCCGTGCTCCAGTCCGAGGCTCGGTGTTCCAGTGTTCCAGTCCGGGGCTCGGTGTTCCCGTGCTCCAGTTCGAGACTCTGTGTTCCAGTGCTCCAGTCCGGGGCGCGGTGTTCCCGTGCTCCAGTCCGGGGCTCGGTGTTCCCGTGCTCCAGTCCGGGGCTCGGTGATCCCGTGCTCCAGTCCGGGGCTCGGTGATCCCGGGCTCCAGTCCAAGGATCGGTGTTCCCGTTCTCCAGTCCGAGACTCGGTGTTCCCGGGCTCCAGTCCAGGGCTCGGTGTTCCCGTGCTCCAGTCCGAGACTCGATCCCGTGCTCCAGTCCGAGACTCGGTGTTGCCGTGCTCCAGTCCGAGACTCTGTGTTCCCGTGCTCCAGTCCTGGGCTCGGTGTTCCCGGGCTCCAGTCCGAGACTCGGTGTTCCCGTTCTCCAGTACGAGGCTCGGTGTTCCCGTGCTCCATTCCGAGACTCGGTGTTCCCGTGCTCCAGTCCGAGACTCGGTGTTCCCGTGCTCCAGTCCGCGGTTCGGTGTTCCCGTGCTTTAGTCCGAGACTCGGTGTTCCCGTTCTCCAGTCCGAGACTCGGTGTTCCCGTGCTCCAGTCCGCGGCTCGGTGTTCCCGTGCTCCAGTCCGCGGCTCGGTGTTCCCGTGCTCAAGTCCGAGACTCGGTGTTCCCGTGCTCAAGTCCGAGACTCGGTGTTCCCGGGCTCTAGTCCGAGACTCGGTGTTCCCGTTCTCCAGTACGGGGCTCGGTGTTCCCGTTCTCCAGTCCGAGACTCGATGTTCCCGTGCTCCAGTCCGAGACTCGGTGTTCCCGTGCTTTAGTCCGAGACTCGGTGTTCCCGTTCTCCAGTCCGAGACTCGGTGTTCCCGTTCTCCAGTCCGAGGCTCGGTGTTCCCGTTCTCCAGTACGAGGCTCGGTGTTCCCGTGCTCCATTCCGAGACTCGGTGTTCCCGTGCTCCAGTCCGGGGCTCGGTGTTCCCGTTCTCCAGTCCGAGACTCGGTGTTCCCGTGCTCCATTCCGAGACTCGGTGTTCCCGTGCTCCGGTCCGAGGCTCGGTGTTCCCGTGCTTTAGTCCGAGACTCGGTGTTCCCGTTCTCCAGTCCGAGACACGGTGTTCTCGTGCTCCAGTCCGATGCTCGGTGTTCCCGTGCTCCAGTCCGCGGTTCGGTTGTCCCGTGCTTTAGTCCGAGACTCGGTGTTCCCGTTCTCCAGTCCGAGACTCGGTGTTCCCGTTCTCCAGTCCGAGACTCGGTGTTCCCGTGCTCCAGTCCGCGGCTCGGTGTTCCCGTGCTCAAGTCCGAGACTCGGTGTTCCCGTGCTCAAGTCCGAGACTCGATGTTCCCGTGCTCCAGTCCGAGGCTCGGTGTTCACGTGCTCCAGTCCGAGACTCGGTGTTCCCGTTCTTTAGTCCGGGGCTCAGTGTTCCCGTGCTCCAGTCCGAGACTCGATGTTCCCGTGCTCCAGTCCGAGGCTCGGTGTTCGCGTGCTCCAGTCCGCGGCTCGGTGTTCCCGTGCTCCAGTCCGAGGCTCGGTGTTCCAGTGCTCCAGTCCGGGGCTCGGTGTTCCCGTGCTCCAGTTCGAGACTCTGTGTTCCCGTGCTCCAGTCCGGCGATCGGTGATCCCGTGCTCCAGTCCGGGGTTCGGTGATCCCGGGCTCCAGTCCGAGGCTCGGTTTTCCCGTTCTCCAGTCCGAGACTCGGTGTTCCCGGGCTCCAGTCCGGGGCTCAGTGTTCCCGTGCTCCAGTCCGAGACTCGATGTTCCCGTGCTCCAGTCCGAGGCTCGATGTTCCCGTGCTCCAGTCCGAGGCTCGGTGTTCCCGTGCTCCAGTCCGAGACTCTGTGTTCCCGTGCTCCAGCCCGAGACTCGGTGTTCCCGTGCTCCAGTCCTGGGCTCGGTGTTCCCGGGCTCCAGTCCGAGGCACGGTTTTCCCGTTCTCCAGTCCGAGACCCGGTGTTCCCGTTCTCCATTCCGAGACTCGGTGTTCCCGTGCTCCAGTCCGAGGCTCGGTGTTCCCGTGCTCCAGTCCGCGGCTCGGTGTTCCCGTGCATTAGTCCGAGTCTCGGTGTTCCCGTTCTCCAGTCCGAGACTCGGTGTTCCCGTGCTCCAGTCCGAGGCTCGGTGTTCCCGTGCTCCAGTCGGCTGCTCGGTGTTCCCGTGCTCAAGTCCGAGACTCGGTGTTCCCGTGCTCAAGTCCGAGACTCGATGTTCCCGTGCTCCAGTCCGAGGCTCGGTGTTCACGTGCTCCAGTCCGAGACTCGATGTTCCCGTGCTCCAGTCCGAGGCTCGGTGTTCCCGTGCTCCAGTCCGAGGCTCGGTGTTCTAGTGCTCCAGTCCGAGGCTCGGTGTTCCTCAGCTCCAGTTCGAGACTCTGTGTTCCCGTGCTCCAGTCCGGGGCCCGGTGATCCCGTGCTCCAGTCCGGGGCTCGGTGTTCCCGTGCTCCAGTCCGAGACTCGGTGTTGCCGTGCTCCAGTCCGAGACTCTGTGTTCCCGTGCTCCAGTCCTGGGCTCGGTGTTCCCGGGCTCCAGTCCGAGACTCGATGTTCCCGTGCTCCAGTCCGAGTCTCGGTGTTCCCGTGCTCAAGTCCGAGGCTCGGTGTTCCCGTGCTCCAGTCCGGGGCTCGGTGATCCCGTGCTCCAGTCCGTGGCTCGGTGATCCCGGGCTCCAGTCCAAGGATCGGTGTTCCCGTTCTCCAGTCCGAGACTCGGTGTTCCCGGGCTCCAGTCCAGGGCTCAGTGTTCCCGTGCTCCAGTCCGAGACTCGATCCCGTGCTCCAGTCCGAGGCTCGATGTTCCCGTGCTCCAGTCCGAGACTCTGTGTTCCAGTGCTCCAGTCCGGGGCTCGGTGTTCCCGTGCTCCAGTCCGGGGCTCGGTGTTCCCGTGCTCCAGTCCGGGGCTCGGTGATCCCGTGCTCCAGTCCGGGGCTCGGTGATCCCGGGCTCCAGTCCAAGGATCGGTTTTCCCGTTCTCCAGTCCGAGGATCGGTGTTCCCGTGCTCCAGTCCGAGACTCGGTGTTGCCGTGCTCCAGTCCGAGACTCTGTGTTCCCGTGCTCCAGTCCTGGGCTCGGTGTTCCCGGGCTCCAGTCCGAGACTCGGTGTTCCCGTGCTCCAGTCCGGGGCTCGGTGTTCCCGTGCTCCAGTCCGGGGCTCGGTGATCCCGGGCTCCAGTCCAAGGATCGGTGTTCCCGTTCTCCAGTCCGAGACTCGGTGTTCCCGTGCTCCAGTCCGCGGCTCGGTGTTCCCGTGCTCAAGTCCCAGACTCGGTGTTCCCGTGCTCAAGTCCGAGACTCGATGTTCCCGTGCTCCAGTCCGACCTCGGTGTTCACGTGCTCCAGTCCGAGACTCGGTGATCCCGTTCTTTAGTCCGGGGCTCGGTGTTCCCGTGCTCCAGTCCGGGACTCGATGTTCCCGTGCTCCAGTCAGAGTCTCGGTGTTCCCGTGCTCCAGTCCGAGGCTCGGTGTTCCCGTGCTCCAGTCCGGGGCTCGGTGATCCCGTGCTCCAGTCCGCGGCTCGGTGTTCCCGTGCTTTAGTCCGAGACTCGGTGTTCCCGTTCTCCAGTCCGAGACTCGGTGTTCCCGTGCTCCAGTCCGAGGCTCGGTGTTCCCGTGCTTTAGTCCGAGACTCGGTGTTCCCGTTCTCCAGTCCGAGACTCGGTGTTCCCGTTCTTTAGTCCGGGGCTCAGTGTTCCCGTACTCCAGTCCGAGACTCGATGTTCCCGTGCTCCAGTCCGAGGCTCGAAGTTCCCGTGCTCCAGTCCGAGGATCGGTGTTCACGTGCTCCAGTCCGAGACTCGGTGTTCCCGTTCTTTAGTCCGGGGCTCAGTGTTCCCGTTCTCCAGTCCGAGGCTCAGTGTTCCCGTGCTCCAGTCCGAGGCTCGGTGTTCCCGTGCTCCAGTCCGAGGCTCGGTGTTACCGTTCTCCAGACCGAGGCTCGGTGTTCCCGTGCTCCACTCTGAGGCTCGGTGTTCCCAAACTCCAGTACGAGACTCGGCGTTCCCGTTCTCCAGTCCGAGGCTCGGTGTTCACGTGCTCCAGTTCGAGACTCGGTGTTCCCGTTCTTTAGTCCGGGGCTCAGTGTTCCTGTGCTCCAGTCCGAGACTCGATGTTCCCGTGCTCCAGTCCGGTGCTCGGTGTTCCCGTTCTCCAGTCCGAGACTCGGTGTTCCCGTGCTCCGGTCCGAGACTCGGTGTTCCCGTTCTCCAGTCCGAGGCTCGGTGTTCCCGTGCACCAGTCCGAGACTCGGTGTTCCCGTGCTCCAGTCCATGGCTCGGTGTGCCCGGGCTCCAGTCCGAGACTCGGTGTTCCCGTGCTCCATTCCGAGACTCGGTGTTCCCTCTGCTCCAGTCCGAGACTCGGTGTTCCCGTTCTCCAGTCCGAGACTCAGTGTTCCCGTGCTCCAGTCCGAGACTCGGTGTTCCCGTGCTCCAGTCCGAGACTCGTGTTCCCTCTGCTCCAGTCCGAGTCTCGGTGTTCCCGTTCTCCAGTCCGAGACTCGGTCTTCCCGTGCTCCAGTCCGAGACTCGATGTTCCCGTGCTCCGGTCCGAGGCTCGGTGTTCTCGTGCTCCATTCCGAGACTCGGTGTTCCCGTTCACCAGTCCGAGACTCGGTGTTCCCCTTCTCCAGTCCGAGACTCGGTGTTCCCGTGCTCCAGTCCGAGGCTTGGTGTTCCCTTGCTCCAGTCCAGGGCTCGGTGTTCCAGTGCTCCAGTCCGAGGCTCAGTGTTCCCGTGCTCCAGTCCGGGGCTCAGTGTTCCCGTGCTCCAGTCCGAGACTCGGTGTTCCCGTTCTCTAGTCCGGGGCTCAGTGTTCCCGTGCTCCAGTCCGAGGCTCGGTGTTCCCGTTCTCCAGACCGAGGCTCGGTGTTCCCGTGCTCCAGTCTGAGGCTCGGTGTTCCCGAAATCCAGTACGAGACTCGGCGTTCCCGTGCTCCAGTAAGAGGCTCGGTGTTCCCGTGCTCCAGTCCGAGACTCGGTGTTCCCGTGCTCCAGTCCGAGACTCGGTGTTCCCGTTCTCTAGTCCGGGGCTCAGTGTTCCCGTGCTCCAGTCCGAGGCTCAGGGTTCCCGTTCTCCAGACCGAGGCTCGGTGTTCCCGTGCTCCAGTCTGAGGCTCGGTGTTCCCGAACTCCAGTCCGAGACTCGGCGCTCCCGTGATCCAGTCCGAGACTCGGTGTTCCCGTGCTCCAGTCCGAGGCTCGGTGTTCCCGTGCTCCAGTCCGGGGCTCGATGTTCCCGGGCTCCAGTCCGAGGCTCGGTGTTCCCGTGCTCCAGTCCGAGGCTCGGTGTTCCCGTGCTCCAGTCCGGGGCTCGGTGTTCCCGTGCTCCATTCCGAGACTCGGTGTTCCCTTGCTCCAGTCCGAGACTCGGTGTTCCCGTGCTCCATTCCGAGACTCGGTGTTCCCCTGCTCCAGTCCGTGACTCAGTGTTCCCGTCCTCCAGTCCGAGTCTCAGTGTTCCCGTGCTCCAGTCCGGGGCTCAGTGTTCCCGTGTTCCAGTCCGAGGCTCGGTGTTCCCGTGCTCCAGTCCAAGGCTCGGTGGTCCCGTGCTCCAGTCCGGGGCTCGGTGTTCCCGGGCTCCAGTCCAAGGCTCGGTGTTCACGTGCTCTAGTCCGTTGCTCAGTGTTCCCGCGCTCCAGTCCGAGACTCGGTGTTCCCGTGCTCCAGTCCGAGACTCGGCGTTCCCGTTCTCTAGTCCGGGGCTCAGTGTTCCCGTGCTCCAGTCCGGTTCTCAGTGTTCCCGTGTTCCAGCCCGAGGCTCGGTGTTCCCGTGCTCCAGTCCAAGGCTCGGTGTTCCCGTGCTCCAGTCCGAGACTCGGTGTTCCCGTGCTCTAGTCCGAGACTCGGCGTTCCCCTTCTCTAGTCCGGGGCTCAGTGTTCCCGTTCTCCAGTCCGGGGCTCAGTGTTCCCGTTCTCCAGTCCGAGGCTCGGTGTTCCCGTGCTCCAGTCCGAGACTCGGTGTTCCCGTGCTCCAGTCCGGGGCTCGGTGTTCCCGGGCTCCAGTCCGAGGCTCGGTGTTCCCGTGCTCCAGTCCGAGGCTCGGTGTTCCCGTGCTCCAGTCCGGGGCTCGGTGTTCCCGTGCTCCATTCCGAGACTCGGTGTTCTCGTGCTCCAGTCCGAGACTCGGTGTTCCCGTGCTCCATTCCGAGACTCGGTGTTCCCGTGCTCCAGTCCGAGACTCGGTGTTCCCGTGCTCCAGTCCGAGTCTCAGTGTTCCCGTGCTCCAGTCCGGGGCTCAGTGTTCCCGTGTTCCAGTCCCAGGCTCGGTGTTCCCGTGCTCCAGTCCAAGGCTCGGTGTTCCCGTGCTCCAGTCCGAGACTCTGTGTTCCCGTGCTTCTGTCCGGGGCTCGGTGTTCCCGGGCTCCAGTCCGGGGCTCAGTGTTCCCGTGCTCCAGTCCGAGACTCGATGTTCGCGTGCTCCAGTCCGAGGCTCGGTGTTCCCGTGCTCCCGTCCGAGACTCGGCGTTCCCATGCTCCAGTCCGAGGCTCCAAAGAGGTTCCAGTCCATGTCCAAGTCCAAGTCGTAGCCTAGGCCCTAAGTCCTTGTTTCGTCCATTGCTAGTGTCTCTGTCCAGCTATGACTCTCCCTGCTTCTGCTTTGCTTTCCCTCGACCAAGTCTGAGCCTCATGTCCTCGTCCAGCCCTGGAGTTCCGCGTCCTGCTCCCATGTCCAGTCCTTGCCTGGATCCGGAGTCCGAGCCCAAGTTAAGACCCAGGTTCCGGGTCCCTGTCCAGTTCTTGGCTTGGAGTCTTTGCCCAGGTTCCTAGTTCCTATTCCAGGTCCCACTTTCCTACTCTAGTCCTAGCCGATGCCCTGTCTCCAAGTCTTGTCCAGGGCCTGTGTCTTGTCCAGCATAGTTTCTTTCCCACTTCCCTTGCTTCCTTGACACACCTAGTCCTCTCCCTAGTTCTTCGGTGTCTGTGTCTTGCATTTGGTTCCATTCCCAACGCCCACCTTATGACATCTATAGCCTACACGATGCATCTATAACACTTTCCAAACGTTTTTAGTTGATAAGCCTAATGGAATACAGCCACTGTCCTGCCTTCCTTATAGTTGCATTGAGATGTCGGGAGTAAGTTAGTTCCTCAGAGGACTTGACCCCCAGGGACTTGAGATTTTTTAAAATTAAACAAAATATGTACTTTATTCAAAAATAAAATTACATACAATAAACCTTTCAATGACTCTCAGTCCTTTACAAATGTTTCCATTACGGTCTTTACGTTTCCACACTTTTAGCCACCCAAGTGGCAATCTGTTATTCCATATTTACATACACCTGTTCAGGGGTATACATCCCGCCCCCCTACCCCTCAATTCCGGCGGGAGAAGAACCCTAGACTGTGGTCCTTCCCCACAGGGCCCTTGCGGTGACTGCACCAAGTTTGAGCGCATCCCTCAGCACGTACTCCTGCAGCCGAGAATGTGCCAGTCGGCAGCATTCCCCCCCGGACATCTCCGTGTGCTGGTAGACCAAGTTTCGGCCCGACCAAAGAGCGTCTTTCACCGAGTTGATGATCTGCCAGCAGCACCAGATGTTGGTCTCCGTGTGCATCCCCGGGAACAGCCAGTAGATCAGAGAGTCCTCTGTTACGCAGCTGTTGGGGATGAACCTCGACACTGTCCCTTCCATCCTCCTCCACACCTTCTCCGCAAACCCACAGTGTGCAAAGAGGTGGGTCACCGACTCCTCCTCACTGCAGTCCTCCCGTGGGCAGCGGGATGTGGAGACGATGTCCGGGGCTTACAGGAGTGATCTGACTGGGAGGGCCCCTCTCACCGCCAGCCAGGCGAGGTCTTGGTGCCTATTGGTGAGGTCTAGCGATGAGGCATTTTGCCAGATGAACTGGACAGTCTGCTCAGGGAACCACCCCACTGTGTCCATCACGTCCTTCTCCTGCAGTGCCTGCAGGACCTTACGTGCTGACCACTGCCTGATGGCCCTGTGGTCAAAGGCGTTGACCTGAAAGAACTTCTCTACGAAGGACAGGTATGGCGGCAACGACCAGCTGACAGTGGTGTTGCGCGGGAAAGGGGGCCAGACGCATCCTTCGTAGCCAGGGCGACAGGTAGAACCTGGGCACGTAGTGGTACTTGGTGCTCACGTACCTGGGATCCACACACAACCTGATGCAGCCACACACGAAGCTGGCCAACAGGGTGAGGGCGACATTGGGGACGTTTTTGCCCCCGTTGTCCAGGGACGTGCATAGTGGCCCGTCTGACCCGCTCCATCTTGGATCCCCAGACGAATCTGAAGTCCGCTCGGGTGATTTCCGAGCTGAAGGAGCGGAGGACGGGCCACACTTGCGCCAAGTACAGCAGCCCTGAGAGCACCTCACACCTGATGACCGGGTTCTTGCCCGCTATCGATAGGGAGCGCCCTCCACAGTCCCAGTTTCTGTTTCACCTTGGCAGTCCGCTCCTGTCAGTTCCTGTTGAACGCCTCGGCCCCTCCGAACCAGATCGCCAACACCTTCAGGTGATCAGCCATGATGGTGAAGGGGACACTGGATCGGTCGGGCCAGTTGCCGAAGAGCATGGTTTCGCTCTTTGTGCGGTTGACCATGGCCCCCGACGCCTGCTCGAACTGTTCGCAGATGCCGATCAGCCTGCGAACTGACCTCGGATCGGAGCAGAAGACGGTGACATCGTCCATGTACAGGAAGGTTTTGACTTGGGTCCCTCCGCTGCCTGGCAGCATCACCCCTCTTATGCCCCCATCCCACCTGATGGCTTCGGCAAAGGGTTCTATGCAGCACACGGACAAGACAGGGGAGAGAGGGCAGCCCTGCCTGACTCCAGACCTGATGGGGAAGCTGTCTGTTTCCCACCCGTTGACCTGGACTGCGCCACAGATGTCTGTGTAGAGCAGTTTGATCCAATTCCGGATTCCCTCCCCAAATCCCATTTTGGAGAGTACATCTGCCATGTACGTTTGTGATATCCTGTCGAAGGCTTTCACCTGGTCCAAGCTGACCAGGCCGGTGTCCACCCCCCTGTCCTGCACGTAGGCGATGGTGTCCCTCAGCAGCGCGAGGCTGTCTGAGATCTTCCTGCCCGGTACAGCACAGGTTTGGTCCGGGTGGATCACCTGTTCCAGGGCAGACTTGACCCGGTTGGCGATAGCCTTGGAGAGGATCTTGTAGTCCACATTCAGGAGTGAGATGGGCCTCCAATTTCTAATGTCCTCCCTTTCCCTCTTCTGCTTGTAGATGAGGGTGATGATGCCCTTCCTCATGGATTCTGACATGCTGCCTGCCAGGAGCGTAGCGTTGTACACTTCCAGCAGGTCGGGGCCCATCCGGTTCCACAGAGCTGAATACAACTGAACCGGTAAGCTGTCACTTCCAGGAGTTTTACCCGACTCAAAGGAACGGATGGAGCCAGTCAGCTCGTCCAGGGTCAGTGGCTGCTCCAGACTCTCCCGCTTGCCGTCGTCTAAGACCTGCGTGATAGACGACAGGAAGCTGCGGGAGGCTGTGGCGTCTGTGGCCTTTTCTCCGTACAGACCAGCATAGAAGGACCTGCAGATCCTCAGTATGTCTGTCTGCGAGGACGCGACTGAACCGTCCTCTTCCTTAAGGTTGTGGATCACAGAGCTCCCCCTGTGCACCTTTTGGAAGAAGAATTGTGAACATGTCTCGTCCTGCTCCACGATTCAGACCCTCGATCGGAAGATGATCTTGGAGGATTCGACGGCGAAGTGCTGGGCCTGCCGACCCTTCACCTCCCGCAGTTCCTCCCTGACATCCACCCTCCTCGACTGCAGAAGGAGGAGTTCCTCCATCTCTCTCTGGAGTTTGCGCAGTTCCCTCTGCCCCTGCCTTGCTCTCTGGATCTCTTTGCGGATGAAGAACCTCTTGAAGTTCTCCTTGGTGGCTTCCCACCAGTGAACCGGGGAATCAAAGAATGCTTTCAAGGTTCTCCAACCTGTGTCCTCCTTCTCTAATTCCTTAATGTTCTCTGGGGTCATCAGCTTAACATTCAGTTTCCATGTCCCCCTGCCTGCTTTCTGGTCCTCCCGTAGGTGACAGGTGTCTTGCAGGAGGCAGTGGTCAGAGAAGAACACCGGTGTGACATCGGTGGTTCTGACCGTGAGGGACTCTGACAGGAAATGGAAGTCGATCCGGGAGCGGGCTGAGCCGTCCGATCGTGTCCAGGTGGCTGGCGGCTGAGCTCCACCTGTGGGGGTGCCAAAGTTATCCCGCAGCTTGGCTGTCTTAACCGTTTCCATCAGGAGTCTGGAGGTTTTGTCCAGTCTGCTGTCAGTGCTGATGGATCATCCAGCTGCATCAATGGTGGGACGTGAAGTCTCCGGCCAGAACGACCGGCTGGGACATCACCAGCCGCGGTGAGAACTGCTCGAGGGCGGCCAGCTGCTCACTCCGCATGGGGGAGGCGTACGTATTAAACATAGAAACATAGAAAATAGGTACAGGAGTAGGCCATTCGGCCCCTCGAGCCTGCACCGCCATTCAGTATGATCATGGCTGATCATCCAACTCAGAACCTTGTACCTGCTTTCTCTCCATGCCCCCGATCCCTTTAGCCACAAGGGCCATATCTAACTTCCTCTTAAATATAGCCAATGAACCGGCCTCAACTGTTTCCTGTGGCAGAGAATTCCACAGATTCACCACTCTCTGTGTGAAGAAGTTTTTCCTCATCTCGGTCCTAAAAGGCTTCCCCTTTATCCTTAAACTGTGACCCCTCATTCTGGACTTCCCCAACATTGGAAACAATCTTCCTGCATCTAGCCTGTCCAATCCCTTTAGAATTTTATACGTTTCAATAAGATCCCCCCTCAATCTTCTAAATTCTAGTGAGTATAAGCCTAGTCGATCCAGTCTTTCTTCATATGAAAGTCCTGCCATCCCAGGAATCAATCTGGTGAACCTTCTCTGTACTCCCTCTATGGCAAGAATGTCTTTCCTCAGATTAGGGGACCAAAACTGCACACAATACTCTAGGTGCGGTCTCACCAAGGCTTGTACAACTGCAGTAAAACCTCCCTGCTCCTGTACTCAAATCTTTTTGCTATGAATGCCAACATACCATTCGCCTTTTTCACCGCCTGCTGTACCTGCATGCCCACTTTCAATGACTGGTGTACAATGACACCCAGGTCTCGTTGCACCTCCCCTTTTCCTAATCAGCCACCATTCAGATAATAATCTGTTTTCCTGTTCTTGCAACCAAAGTAGATAACCTCACATTTATCCACATTAAACTGCATCTGCCATGAATTTGCCCACTCACCTAGCCTATCCAAGTCACCCTGCATCCTCTTAGCATCCTCCTCACAGCTAACACTGCCGCCCAGCTTCGTGTCATCCGCAAACTTGGAGATGCTGCATTTAATTCCCTCGTCTAAATCATTAATATATATTGTAAACAACTGGGATCCCAGCACTGAGCCTTGCGGTACCCCACTAGTCACTGCCTGCCATTCTGAAAAGGTCCCATTTATTCCCATTCTCTGCTTCCTGTCTGCCAACCAATTCTCAATCCACATCAATACCATACCCCCAATACCGTGTGCTTTAAGTTTGCACACTAATGTCCTGTGTGGGACCTTGTCAAAAGCCTTTTGAAAATCTAAATATACCACATCCACTGGTTCTCCCCTATCCACTCTACTAGTTACATCCTCAAAAAATTCTATAAGATTCGTCAGACATGATTTTCCTTTCACAAATCCATGCTGACTTTGTCCGATGATTTCACCTCTTTCCAAATGTGCTGTAATCACATCTTTAATAACTGACTCTAGCATTTTCCCCACCTCCGATGCCAGGCTAACCGGTCTATAATTCCCTGGTTTCTCTCTCCCTCCTTTTTTAAAAAGTGGGGTTACACTTTTTAATTTTTATTGATTATTTTTTTTATTGATTATCACTTTTTATTGATTATTATTTGACATCTGCTATGAGGAGGCGCCCCGACCACACCGACAAGCCCTGGAGCCACCATCGTGAACACCTTCAGTAGTTACGGAGGTGTGGTAGTCCGCACTCCTGAAGGAAGATCATATTGGCCTGGACATTGTCCAAGTACTGGAGCGTGCTGATGCATCGCCCAGTACTCTTCACACTGTGCACGTTTAGTGATGTCAGCTTAAGGTCAGTCATAGTTTAAAATTTAATTTTAACTACACACAGTCCTTACCGTCGCAGGTCTGAGCCGTCACGCCCACTGTCTCATTGAATTCCTTCACCACCTGTGGGCTCAGGTACTGTGGGTAATCCTCCCCCAGGTGTGGCGGTGCTGGTTCTGTTCCTGGGGTTGTCCACCACAAGCACATATGGATTAAACGTGCACTGTTATAATCCATTCCTTCTGTGTGGGGATGGCTGTCCTTTCAGCAGTGACAACGGTGCCTCCCTTTCTCCAGAAAGTCCTGCTGGAGCTTCTGCCATCCTGAAGTGTGCCGGAAGGTCACGTCGAGGAACCCACTGAAGTCCTGTATGCTGTAGATGTCCTCGACCTTGAATCCGCAGCAGTCCATCAGGACCTTACGGATGAAGGTCTCCGTCAGCCTGACAGTGTTCCGTATTCCTGATCTCTAGCCAATGCGCTGGTAGCTGCAGCCATCTTCTTCACCTCAGTCGTTTCTGGAAAGGGGTGTTTGATTGGGAACCAATCAGCATGAGGGTCCACCCCTGCGATAGCAAGAATACCCTCTCCTCAGCCTCCTGATCACAGTTGAGTCCCCAAGGCTACAATGCTATCTTAGCCAAAAGGCTGAGTTTGATTTGCGCCAGGTAAGTACCATTGTATCTGGGGAGCTTCAGGTTGGACCCTGAGGCGAAAATCATCAAGACCCTTTGATCTTCCTCTTGCTCCGGCAGCGACTGCCATGGTTCCCATCCTCCCATGGCTACTGCGTCTTGGGTTCTCCAGTTCAGATCACGATGGAGGCAAATGATGCGCTCCCTTCTGTCCCGGGTAGGGGAGCGTGGGTTTGCTCACTTCGTCGGGGCTCCCTGGGAAAGCATGGTGCTCGGTTCCCAAGTCTTCCCTCTGGGTCTCATCTTCATGAGCCCTGCCCATGGGTGTGGGGGGCATACAACTTTGTCCCTCATCTTATTTCCCTGGTCTGAAGGCACTCTATCCGAGCTCTTCAATCTCGTCAACAATTTCGCATCCCACTCCTGACACCAGTGTGGTGAGCATTTGGTCCATAATGAGAGATGAGGATGCTCGTTAACTCAACAACCATTTTATTGTGATAGACACAAAACAGACTGGGCACCATGACCCAGAGAGTGAATCAGCCAATTCATTGCTCATTTTCCTAATCTGTCTAAATCTTTCTGAACAGTCCCTGCTTCCTCAACACTCTCTGTTCCTTCGACTATCTTCATATTGCCCTCAAATCCAACCACAAAACCATCAAATCTGTCATCTAAATCACTGACATACAACTTGAAAAGAAGCAGTCCCAATACCATACATCACTGGCGGCCTCTTGCCAGTCAGCCAAATGTCTAATCATGTTTGTGTCTTTCCTGTAATACCGTGCGATCTTATCTTTTTAGCAGCGTCCTGTATGTCACCTTGTCACGCCTTCTGAAATTCCAAGTAAACAACCTCCACTGACTCTCCTTTATCTGTCTTGTCTGTTATTTCCTCAAAGAATTCCAACAGATTTGTCAGGCAAGATTTCCCCTTAAGGAAAACCATGCTGACTTTGGTCTACTTTATCTTGTGTCTCCTAAACCCCAAAACATCATCGTGAATAATGGACTCCAGGCAGATGAGGCTTGTCTGCTGTGTTTGGCAGCTCATCCAGCAGAAGGAAACCTCTGATCTCAAACATTGTGGCTATACCCACTCATGGGAAAAGCTTCGGGAGTAAATCCTGAGGGGAAAACTGGAGCTGGAATCCCTAAGGCAGTCACATGTTGAGCTCAACACTAACTGGCAACTCCTGTGACTCTGCTGGTGTATTTGCAGTTTCTTTGGATTCATGAACTGCATGGGGGGGGGGGGGGGGTTTGGGAGCCTGCTGCATGGGGAAAAGCTTGATTTGCATATTGTACTGTTAAGACTTTCATGTCAAGTTACAGCGCTGGAGAAGAACACAGACAGCTGGGATTCAACATCCATGTTTGACCTCGTCCAACAGAGGGCCCCAATAATGAAATCCAACCACTGTGGTCAAGATAACTGGCCTATCATTTCCTGCCTTTTATCCCACTCCCTTCTTAAAGATTGGAGTGATATTTGCAATTTTACAGTCTTCATGAACCATTCCAGAACATAATGACTCTTGATCGATGATTTGTGATACTGATGTCTCCACAGTTCCTTCAGGTACCTCTTTCAGAATCCTGTGTCAGGGTCCGGTCCGGAACCACGTTCCGGGTTTTGATCCGGTCCGGGGGCTCCGGACTCCGGGTCCTGCAGTTGTCCCTCCCGTTACCCGTGACCTAGTTCGGACCCTCCTGGTTCAAGGAGGCACGCCTGTAACTCATTGAGCTGCAGGTGTTTATAAGGGGCCTTGGGACTGGGACCTGGCGGTGGTCGTTTTGTTCTGTTTCCCCATCGGCTCCGAACTCTGCTTTGCATTCTGTGATTCCGCCTGGGCTCAGATCTTCTCCTCATCATGCTTCTCTGCCCCGTCCCAGTACTACCAGGTTGGTCCTCTCCCCCACCTTTCTTTCCATGCGCTGGTCCCTCTTCTCCGCTCGTTTGTTTTGTTCTTGCGGTCGCGCTGTCTGCCGGCCGTTTCCGATTTTCCCGTTATCATGACTGTTGTGTTGGTCACCCTGGACCTATGCTCGTTCCTATCCCTTGCCTCCGTCAGGCGGATCCGGTTGACCCGCCGCGGCCCGGTGGGGGTTCTGCCCCGTCCTTCTCTTCCGCCCGAACCCTGGGATTGTGCCCCGCACCCGCCTAGGGGTTCGCACCTTGCCCAGGCCTGCGGTGTTTCCACCTGGGGGGCGTCCCTACCCAGGATATATGTGGCCCGTCCAGGGAGGGCTCTCCGCCAGCTTATCTGCCTGCCAGCCTGCCTGAACCTCGGGGACTTCTCTGCCTGCCTGAACCCCAGGAACCTCTCTACCTGAACTCGAACTCCGGGAGCCCGCTCCGCTCTGCCTGCCTGATCTCCGGGAGCCCGCTCCTCTCTGCCTGCCTGAACTCCGGGAGCCCGCTCCGCTCTGCCTGCCTGAATCCCAGCTCTACCCTTAAGTGCCACGGCATCCCCATCCTGTCCTCCCTCTAGTACTTCAGTGTCTGCGTCCTGCGTTTGGGTCCATCCGGCCCCCGTTCCTGACACCTCCAGACCTTTCAGCTTCCCAAGCATCTCCTCCTTAGTAAGAGAAACTACAGTCACTTCTGATCCCTGACACCGTTGAACTTCTGCCACACTGCTGGTGCTGCTGTCTTCCACGGTGAAGACTGATGCAAGCTCATCCCCCATTTCTTTTTACTACTTCCCCAGAATCATTTTCCAGTGGTCTGATACACACTCTGACCTCTCTTTTACTCTTTATACAATTGGGAAGGAGTAATTGGCATCTTCTGTTATATCATTGGTTCACTTACCTTCAAATTTCATTATTCTCTCCTTGTTGCTTTTTTAGTTGCCTTCTGTTGGTTTTTAAAAACATCATGATTTTCCAGCTTCCCACTAATCTTTGCTATATTATATGCCCTCCCTTTTGCTTTCGCACCCAGATACCCAGCCTCTTCACCCTGCTCCAACAACGCCATCTCCGCTGGCTGGGCCACGTACACCACATGTCAGACGGGAGGATCCCGAAAGACCTGCTGTACGAGGAACTGACCTCCGACAAGAGAGCACGAGGGCGGCCCTGTGGTAACTTCTACTTCACAAAAAGATCACTCGACAATTTGATAACCAAAAGAGTATCTTTATCTGGGACAGCAAATGATATTTACAATACAGAGGCTTCCAGGTACCTCGTGCGGCCTGGGTGGAGGAACTATATACAATGCATACTGGGAGTAAAAAAAGCAGAAGTAAAGACCCCGCCAACCCCGGATCCTGCCTCTTGCTACCAACAGCTTCCCGATTAGTATTAACTTACTTTTAATAATACTCACATTACAACATCTTCATTTCAAAGATGTCTGCAAGAGAGACATGAAGTCACTGAAAATGAACGTCGAAGGTGGGAGGACATCGCAAGTGACCGCTCTCGCTGGAGGCTGGAACTACGCAGAGGTCTTAAAAAAGAAGAGAAGCTGAGGCTTGCTGCTGAAGAAAAGCGCACTCGCTGACAAAACAGCACCAAGACAACACCGGAGGACAGCGCCTTCAAGAGCAGTCACTACAGCCGAGTCTGTCACTCCCGTCTGGGCCTCTACAGCCACAACAGACGCTGCTCTACCAACACAGACTGAAGCAAGACTTTCCAGACGCAGATCCATGGTCTCGCGAGACTAACGGATGCCACCAATTATTTGCTTTTATGCTGTCTTTGATTTCCCTTGTCAGCCATGGTTGCCTCATCCTCCCTTAAGAACACTTCTTCAATTTTGGGATGTATCCATTCTGCACCTTCCAAATTGGGATGTATCTAGAACTGGCCTTAGAAGAGAGAATAAAACTATTCCTGTGTGAATCCCTGCAGCATCTGGTGACACTGTGCTATGTGTTAGAGGTTAATCTCAGACTTCTGCAAGAGGGTGAACCCTTGCAAGGCCCCAGGTGCCAATGGTGTACCAGGCAGGGCACTGAAAACCTCTGCTAACCAACTGGTGGGAGTGTTCAAGGACACCTTCAGTCTCTCACAGTTGTAGTCAGAGTTTCCCACCTGCTTCAAAAGGCCATCAGTTATACAGACCAGGGCCTGAGAAGAGCAGAGTGAGCTGCCACAGTGACTATCGTCCAGTGACACTCACATCTACTGCACATCATAAGGCTGTGTGCTTAGCCCATTGCTCTACTCACTTTACACTTATGACTGTGAGCCTAAGCACAGCTCCAATGTCATATTTAAGTTTGCTGATGGCACCACTGTCATTAGACCAATCAAAAGATGTGACAAATCAGCACAAAGGAGTGAGGCTGAAAATCTGGCTGAGTGGTGCCACAGAGTTCAATGATTGGGAGGGTTTTACCTGTGATGTGGTGGGATGAATCCACCAGCTTTAGTAGGATTTTCTGCTCAAAGGCCTTGGTGTTCCCATACCAGGTCATAATACATCTGGTTACATATGTATGGTAATGTATGGATACATTACATACATATAACTCTGGTCACCGAATCATAGGAAAGACGTCAACAAAATAGAGAGAGTACAGAGAAGATTTACTAGAATGTTAACTGGGTTTCAGCACCTAGGTTACAGGGAAAGGTTGAACAAGTTAGGTCTTTATTCTTTGGAGCGTAGAAGGTTGAGGGGGGACTTGATAGAGGTATTTAAAATTAAGAGGGGGATAGATAGAGTTGACGTAGATAGGCCTTTTCCATTGAGAGTAGGGGAGATTCAAACAAAAGGACATGAGTTGAGAGTTAGGGGGCAAAAGTTTAAGGGTAACACAAGGGGGAACTTCTTTACTCAGACAGTGGTAGCTGTATGGAACGAGCTTCCAGTAGAAGTGGTAGAGGCAGGTTCGGTATTGTCATTTAAAGTAAAATTGGATAGGTATATGGACAGGAAAGGAATGGAGGGTAATGGACTGAGTGCTTGTCAGTGGGACTAGGTGAGAGTAGGCATTCGACACGGACTAGAAGGGCCGAGATGGCCTGTTTCCGTGCTGTAATTGTTATATGGTTATATGGTTACAGCCTGTGAAAACACTTTCCACCACACACCTGCAGAAGTTTGCCAAAGTTTTTGATGACATGTTGAACCTCCATAGACTCCTGAGGAAGCAGAGGCCTTTTGGCCTACATTGTTCTGCCTACCTTTCAATTTACTTCATGATTAATCTAATGCTTCTGTCCTGTTGAGAATTCTATTCGTCTTTCATTATCAGCCTATTTAGGAGTTTTTTGAATGTCTTTGTTGTGTCTGCTCTATGACTACCCATGGTAGATCTTTCCACGTACCTGCTGGTCTATGAGAACAAACATCTCTGAGATCCCTATACTTTCTTCTGATCACCGTAAAATTGTGTCCTCTTGTATTACCCATTTCAGCTGGGAATCTGTTCCATGTTTTAATGATTACCTAGTCTCACCAGTGCCCATTGTTTCAGTACAATAACACTCTGTCAAGTAATGGAAGGTATTAAAGTAAATTGATATTTAAATTGCATATATATCAGTTAAAAGTAAGGCCTGTAAGTGGGCAGAAGAAACAGTTAACATGACTTGATATGGTGGTGTGTTGCTTTGTAGTGTTAGGCTTTTTATATTTAGCAAAATATTTTTTTTCCTTTGCAGGGTTTTTCTATTTTAGGGCCATATGTTGTCTTTTTTAGGGGGGAGGAATTAAGGAAAGCTTTTTAAAACCACTATTATAAAATGGCCAGCTCACTGTCATTATACAAATCAAAAGATGTGGCAAATCAGCACAAAGGAGTGAGGCTGAAAATCTGGCTGAGTGGTGCCACAGAGTTCAATGGTTGGGAGGGTTTTACCTGTGATGTAGTGGGATGAATCCACCAGCTTTGGTAGGAATTTCTGCTCAAAGGCATTGGTGTTCCCATACCAGGCCATAATACAGCCAGTGAAAACACTTTCCACCACACATCTGTAGAAGTTTGCCAAAGTTTTTGATGACATGTTGAACCTCAGTAGACCCCTGAGGAAGTAGAGGCGCTGTCGTGATTTGTTCACAATTATATTTATATGATGGGTCCAGGACTGGTCCTTTGAGATAGTGACATCCAGGAGTTTAAAGTTACTGACCCTCTCTCCACCTCTGATCCTCCGATGAGTACTGGCTCATGGACCTTTCCTGAAGTCTACAATCAGTTCCATGGCCTTGCTGACATTCACTGAGAATTGTTGACACCACTCAACCAACTTTACATTCCCCCTCCTGTTTCTGATGTTATGATCCCAGCCCCCTCCTTCCTGAGAATCGCAAGATCGCTATTAATTCGGGTCTTGGACCCAGGAAATGAGAGAGAATCCTCAGAAAGACAACACAACGGATTTGACCATTGTTTCTTGGAGACACCTTTGTGGATTGCGATTCTATGCTACGTGCCAGCTATCAGGGCTACGTGTACACCCTCAGGCAATGTGGGTGGGGATTGCATCGCCCCACCTTGATTGACATCTGCAACCCTGCAGGTCAGGATAAAAGAGGGGGTTGCAGGGGGCAGTAGCAGCGATGCACCAGAAGGAGAGACCATCGCTCCCGTGATAACGGGAAGCTATTCGGAAGCCACGTGTGGTCCGTTTCCTCTGGCTTGGGGAACGGGTGGCTGATAACACCGAAAAGGACTTGGAATGGAGAACGGGGAAACCACGTTTCCGATTCAACAGTTTTGTGTCCAAAAAGACTGGCAAGTTTTGTTTCTCTCCAAAAATCTCTTTCTCTCTCCCAACAAGTGAAACCCAGCGGTCCCCAAACGGCTAAAAGCCTGCATGAACTCGCAAGACTTTTATATTTCCATCGGACAACGTTTTACCCCTAGACAAATGATAGAGCCACTTCTTATTAATGATTATTACTATACCCGTGCTTTAGATTGAGTATTGACGACGTATATTATCTGAATGTTTGTATTAACCTTACTTTTGTGTCCCTTTATAAATAAAAACGTTTAAAAATAGTACCCTCAGATTTCAACAGACCTCTCTATCTTTGCTGGTGTTACGTACTTGTGACACGTGACAGTGGTACCCTTGTCACGTGACTGGGGTTGAAGTTATACTGGACTTGAGGTAATGGTCTTGTGATGGTGGAGTGATGTCATTTTCCCGCCAGTAGAGGTCATGTGACAGTTTTTTTTTACAGGTTATAAAAGGAAGACCCACCCTGTCGGGTGGGGCAGTTCGTGGCTGGATTTGCCAAGTTGACTTCATGCCACTGCGTGATTTAATGTTATGACGCAGTTTAGTTGAAAAATGAAGTTTTATCTAATGCCTAAAGTTTAAAAGGTCATTGCCAGCAGTTTCTTTACAATACTGTTGGTTAAGAATCAATGGAGAGTGAAGATTGGAGTTCGGGAGTTAAAGATCGAGGAGAATCGAATTTCAATGGTGAAACAGGTTCGACCTTATTTGATCCTTATTCGAAAGGAATTCGTTGACTGTTCTCGTGTTAATCTCTGCGGGATTGCAGAAGATTGAGGACAGTGTGATAAAGGAAAGGTTAGTGCCTTTAAGCCAGTTTGTTTCGTAAATTCTTCATGGGAAAAGTTTGACGCCGGGGATTGAAGCAAAGCAATGTGAAAGAGAATTTAAATCGTCTTAAGAAGTCTCTCCTTTTAAATGGACTGAGCATTTTGAACTTTTGGCAATACCACTTTAAAGAACTGTTCTTGCAACATCGCTTTGAAGTCTGTTTGAGCTGCCGCACAGCAGCTGATTTCCAGTTACGTTAGTGTTTGTTTACTTTTGGGGGGTTTGTTTTCAGTGTTTAATAAACGTGTTATTTGTTATTAAAACCCTTGCCTAACTCACATATATTTATTGTTGCCTGAATACGTAACACTGGTAAGTGACCCAGTTACGGGGTTCATAACAACGTGGGGGCTCATCCGGGATTTGATACCAAATTGCAGGGCCAGTGAATCAGGCTTAAGTCCAAACATGGGTCTGGTTGCGCGGGTAGCCAGACGGGAAACCAGCAAAGATGGACGTGGAGAAATTTATGGGAAACCCAACTCTGGGGGCGCTAGAGACGGCCACCAAATCAGACTTGGTAAATTTGGTGAAGGGGTTAAGCCTCACAGAGGTGAGGTCATCAATGAAAAAGCGGGAGGTGCGAAGGGCCATAACTCAACATTACATTGAGAAGAAGGTGTTTACAGCTGAGGATTTGGAAAAGATCCCTGAAAAGGTACTAGCGAGTGAGACGGATCAGTTAGATTTGGAGAAATTAAGGTTGGAACATGAAATTAAAGTAAAGCAGCTGGAAGCAGCTGAGAGAGAGAAAGAAAGGGAGCAGGCATTCCAACTAAAGGAGTTAGAGGTGAAACGGGATAATGAGCTCCAGCTAAAGGGGCTGGAAGCAGCTGAAAAAGAGAAAGAAAGAGCTGAGAGAGAGAAAGAAAGAGCCGAGAAGGAGAGAGAGTATGAGGAGACAGAGAAACAGAGGAAACATGACTTGGAGATGGAGAAATTAAGGCAAGAGCGAAGAAATCAAGGGTTAGACCGAGAGGAGCGGTTTAATGTTAGTCGGGAGTTAAGGTTAGTACCTCCGTTCGAGGAGACGGATGTTGATAGTTATTTCTTGCTTTTTGAAAAGGTGGCAGTGAATCAGAAGTGGCCCAAAGAGCAGTGGGTGGCGTTGTTACAAAGTTTGTTAAAAGGGAAGGCACAACGAGCATATGCGGCGTTGTCCATGGAGGAGGGGGAAGCAGAGAATTATGCCAAAGTAAAGGAGGCCATTCTCCGGAGTTACGAGCTAGTACCTGAAGCTTATAGACAAAGGTTCAGAAATTTACGAAAAGGGTGGAATGAAACATATACCGAGCTAGCCCATGAGAAGGGGGTGCTCTTGGACCGTTGGTGCACCGCAGAAATGGTGGTTGAGGATCATGGGCGTCTCAGGGAGTTATTTTTGATTGAGGAATTTAAAGCTTGTGTTCCGGAGGAGATCCGGATGTATTTGAATGAGGAGCCGAATAAGTCCATCTCAGAAATTGCTAGGTTCGCAGATGAATATGCCCTAACCTACAGGACAAAGTTTTCCTCACCAAAAAGTTACCCGAGAGTCCGTGGGAATGATTGAGAAAGTCCGCCGGCTGAGGCAGAGGTCCCGCTGGGAGCTAGTGGTAAGGTTGAGGGGGAAAGGCCAGGCGGCCAGAGATTTCCGGGCTTGACCTGTTTTAATTGTGGGAAGAGTGGGCATGTTGTGTCTAGGTGCTTTGCTCCGAGGAAGCAGCCAGGAAAAGGGAAAGCAGCGGTCCCTATCGGGTGTGCAGTGGTAATCAGAAAATCGACAGGAGACCCCCGGGTAGGTAGAGTGCGAGAAGGGTCTGAGATTTGTCTGTCACACGGAACCGTGTCTTTGAGGGAGGGGGACCCACCAATTCCCGTACGGATTTGGAGAGACACGGGGGCGGAGCTATAATTGATTAGCCGTAAAGTGTTAAAGTTCGGACCTCAGACAGGAGAGGCAGCCCTGAGAGGCATAGGAAAAGGGATAGAAATGGTGTCCTTACATAAGGTCATTATGGATTGTGAGCTGGTGTATGGATCAGTTGAAATAGGGGTGCCATCAGAATTCCCGAGAATCGACGTGGACGTCCTTCTTGGGAACGATTTAGCAGGGGGTAAGGTTTGGTCAGCCATGACTATGACCCGCCGACCGGTGCGTGTTGAGGCCCCGTCCCTAATGTCCAAGAGCTATCCCGCATGCGCGGTCACTCGCAGCCTGTCGAGAGTGGCAGCTGAGAATGAGAGCAGTTTAAATCTGGCCAGTTTTGATTTGGCCGAGACGTCTTTATCGACCCTGTGCCACGAGGGTTTAGAGGGTGGTAAAATGAGGAGTAGTAAAGTGAAAGGGGGTAAGGGAGAGGAGGTAGATCTTCCCTTAGCGAAGAGGAAGGTCCTAGAGGTAGGAAATAAAGATGAGAAACAGATAAAGCTGTTAAAAGGTCCAGAGTTGGACATGGATGATCTGTCTGGTGTGGCAGACCTGTTTGATGAAGTTGAGAGTTCTAAAGGTGTTCCTGATAATGAGATGAGGGCAGTCCTAGATGAAAAGGATGCCATTACCTTGGAGAGGTCTGCTGGGTTGGCTGATAAGGTTGTTTCAGCCCGCGGGGTTGAGTTTACTCTGGAAGGGAGTTGCCCAGAGAGTAGCTGGGAGGAGCAAGGGAATTTGGGATTTGGAAAAGGTACGGGTATTGAAAGCCTGGAAGAGGTCAATGTCCCGTTTGAGTGTGTCCAAGACGGGGATGCACCTGGTCCTGAACCTAGTCACGGAGCTCAGAAAAGGTCTGAGGTATCTGATTCAGCTGAACGAGACGGCCGTCCTTTTGGGTCAGATAGACTGGGTTCAGTGAAGACAGGGTTAACCCTGGTAATTGTGGGAAGTGGGGGTTCCCAGGTGGTTTGTACTTGAAGGGGTAGTGAAACTTAAAGCGGAACTCGAACATGGGGGGATAAATATTATTATTGAAGGGAACGGAAAGTTTGTAGTTCCCAAATCGAATGAAGAAATTTTAAACCCTGCAGATCGCTTACAGAGTGAGCCGGGAGGTGCCGAGGCCCCAAACGCTATTGTTATTCAAGGATGTGGTGTGAAAAAGCAGAATTTGAAATGCTGTTTGAACAAAGAGGGATCGCTTGCAGATCTTAAATTGAAAACTAATAGCAGGACGGTTCCTGAAGAGAAAACTAGCAACTTGCTTAAAACTAAAGAATTGGGTGGAAATGGACTAAGTCTGGGACACGGTGATGATAAAATAACTCCTATGCACGAGGCGGACGGGAGTTTACCTCGCCAAACTACCCGAGTTCCTCCCGTAGGAACTCACTGGAAAAGAGACGACGGTTAATGAAGGGCACCATTTTTAAATAGCCCAGCCGGTTGTACGGGATTTCAGCAAGGCATGTGAATAATAAAGACAAACCCCTTGGAAGCCTGCCTGGCTCCCCGTCGGGGATCACAACTCGTTAGATTTGTAAAAAAAATATAGGTGGTTATTAGGTTGAAGTCTGAGGCTATGAGACTTTAGTACCACTGGTAAAAAACGTTTTTAAGAGGGGAGGTGTTATGATCCCAGCCCTCTCCTTCCTGAGAATCACAAAATCGCTATTAATTCGGGTCTTGGACTCAGGAAATGAGAGAGAATCCTCAGAAAGACAACGCAACGGATTTGACCATTGTTTCTTGGAGACACCTTTGTGGTTTGCAATTCTATGCTACGTGCCAGCTATCAGGACTACGTGTACACCCTCGGGCAATGTGGGTGGGGATTGCATCGCCCCACCTTGATTGATGTCTGCAACCCTGCAGGTCAGGATAAAAGAGGGGTTGCAGGGGGCAGTAGCAGTGACGCACCAGAAGGAGAGACCATCGCTCATCGCTCCCGTGATAACGGGAAGCTATTCGGAAGCCACGTGTAGTCCGTTTCCCCTGGCTTGGGGAACGGGTGGCTGATAACACCGAAAAGGACTTCGAACGGACAACGGGGAACCCACGTTCCCGATTCAACGGTTTTGCGTCCAAAAAGACTGGCGAGTTTTGTTTCTCACCAAAAATCTCTTTCTCTCTCCAACAAGTGAAACCCAGCGGTCCCCAAAAGGGCAAAAGCCTGCATGAACTCGCAAGACTTTTATATTTCCTTCGGACAATATTTTTACCCCTAGACAAACGATAGAGCCACTTCTTATTGATGATTATTACTATACCCGCGCTTTAGATTGAGTATAGATTATCTGAATGTTTGTATTAACCTTACTTTTGTGTCCCTTTATAAATAAAAATGTTTAAAAATAGTACCCTCAGACTTCAACGGACCTCTCTATCTTTGCTGGTAAGTGATCCAGTTACGGGGTTCGTAACACTGATTCATCACCCCGTTTGATACAGCCCACAACAGTGGTGTCATCAGCAAACTGGCATATGGATTTGGAGTGGTTCTTAGTCACACAGTAGAACAGGGGGCTAAGAACACAGCCCAGTGATGCTCCTGTGCTGATGGAGATTGTGGAGGAGATGCTTTTACCAATTTGCACCACTATATTGAGGAAATCCAGGATCCAATTGCAGAAGGGGGTATTGAGACCCTGGTCTTGGAGTTTACTGATTAGTTCTGAGGGGACGATTGCTGAGCCGTAATCAATAAAGATCAACAACCACGCCCTGAATGTCAGTAATACCAGGGACCTGATTAAAGGTTCGAAGATTCTCTTATTGTCAAAGTTTGCATGTACGTTTGAACAATTGTTGTTGTATGAATTGTTGTTCTTTTTCACACCTTGTGGCAGATTGTGCAGTATTCTTGCTGTTTCCGTAGCATTGTCTGTTTTTTCTTGAGTCCGGGATGCCAGCTCGATGTTCAAGCCAGCAGGAATGGAAAGCTTGCAAGGGGCTGGCCATATTTGAACTCAGAAATCAGGACCACTGCTTTGAAGTCCGGTGCTGTTACCACGACACCACCAGCCAATTAATGCTTGCACAATACAACTCTGATATTCATCTTATCCAGATAGCCATAAAATACAGAAAGACCAGGGATGTTTTTGAAATAAAAGACATCAAATTCCACCCCCAGCATGAAAAACAAAAAGAAACAAAACTCGCAAACCCAAAACAATCCTTCCACTCCATCACAGAAAAAAAGCAACAATAGTGTCAAATCCCCGACTACTTGCAGAAAAAAAATCAGTGACAATAGCATCAAAATCCCCAACAGCCCCTCACACACAAAACAATTAATGGATCACCCCCGTCAATGGGCCACAAGAAAGAAAATACTAAAAAATCTGAAGGAGACTATTATGATGCATCTGGAGTATTACATACAGTTGTGGCCGCCCCATTATAGGCAGCAGGTCAAGGCTTTAGAGAGGAAGCAGAAGATGTTTACCAGGATTCTGCTTGGATTAGAGGGCATGTGCTATAATGAGGAATGCACTGACTGTGGTGATGGAAGAGGCAGATACATTGAGGACATTTAGATAGGCACATGATTGTGAGGAAAATGGATGGATATGGACGTTGTGTTGGCAGAAGGCAGAGTCTTGCTATTTTCAATAGTTTTCTGATGATTCTGCCATAGTTGGATGCATCAGCAAGGGAGATGAGGTAGAGTACAGGGCTACGGTGGGAAACTTTGTCACATGGTGTGAGCAGAATCATCTGCAGCTTAATGTGAAAAAGACTAAGGAGCTGGTGGTGGACCTGAGGAGGGCTAAGGCACCAGTGACCCCTGTTTCCATCCAAGAGGTCAGTGTGGACATGGTGGAGGGGATACAGGGGACCTGCGGATATGACTTGACAATAAACTGGACTGGTCAAAGAACACTGAGGCTGTCTACAAGAAGGGTCAGAGCCGTCTCTATTTCCTGAGGAGACTGAGGTCCTTTAACATCCGCCGGACGATGCTGAAGATGTTCTATGAGTCTGTGGTGGACAGTGCTATCATGTTTGCTGTTGTGTGCTGGGGCAGCAGGCTGAGGGTAGCAGACACCAACAGAATCAACAAACTCATTCGTAAGGCCAGTGATGTTGTGAGGGTGGAACTGGACTCTCTGACGGTGGTGTCTGAAAAGAGGATGCTGTCCAAGTTGCATGCCATCTTGGACAATGACTCCCATCCACTCCATAATGTACTGGTTAGGCACGGGAGTCCATTCAGCCAGAGACTCATTCCACCGAGATGTAACACTGAGTGTCACAGGAAGTCATTCCTGCCTGTGGCCAACAAACTTTACAACTCCTCCCTCGGAGTGTCAGACACCCTGAGCCAATAGGCTGGTCCTGGACTAATTTCCACTTGGCATTATTTACTTATTATTATTTAATTATTTATGGTTTTATATTGCTATTTTTCTACACTATTCTTGGTTGGTGCAACTGTAACAAAACCCAATTTCCCTCAGGATCAATAAAACATGTCTGTCTGTCTAAACATCTTAAATGTCTTCTTATGAGGAAATGATTGGGTATTGTTCATATCCATGGTTAACTCTAAGTTGGGACTGTCTTATGAAAACAAAATTGTAATTTTATTTATTTAGAGATACAGCACAGACTCGGTTCCTCCGGCCCTTCAAACCACAATGCCGAGCTACACCCTATCTACCGTGATTTATCTCTGACCTAATCATGGGACAACATACAACGTCCTTTTAACCAAAAAGAACATACGTCATAGGAGCAGAATTAGGCCATTCAGTCCAATGCGTCTTCTCCACCATTCCATCATGGCTGATATATTTTCCCTCTTAACCCAATTTTCCAGCCTTTTTCCCCAACCTCTGACACTCTGACTAATCAAGAACCTTTCAACCTCCACCTTAAACATGCTCAATGACTTGACCTTGTTACGAACCCCGTAACTGGATCACTTACCAGCAAAGATAGAGAGGTCCGCTGAAGTCTGATGGTACTATTTTTAAACATTTTTATTTATAAAGGGGCACAAAAGTAAGGTTAATACAAACATTCAGATAACATAAGTCGTCAATACTCAATCTAAAGTGCGGGTATAGTAATAATCAACAATAAGAAGTGGCTCTATCGTTTTGTCTAGGGGTAAAAATATTGTCCAATGGAAATATAAAAGTCTCGCCAGTTCATGAAGGCTTTTAGCCATTTGGGGACCGCTGGGTTTCACTGGTTGGAGAGAGAAAGCATTTTGGTGAGAAAATAAACTTGCCAGCCTTTTGGACTCAAATCGTTGAATCGGGAACGTGAGTTCCCCGTTGTCAGTTCGAAGTCCTTTTCGGGGTTATCAGCCACCCATTCCCCAGGCTAGGGGAACAGAATCACACGTGGCTCCCGAATAGCTTCCCGTCCTCACGGGAGCGATGAGTGATGGTGTCTCCTTCTGGTGTGTCGCTGGGGTACTGCCTCCTGCAGTCCCCTTTTATCTTGACTTGCAGAGTTGTAGATGTCAATCAAGGTAGGGTGATATAATCCCCACCCCACATTGCCTGAGGGTGTCCATGTCCCTGATAGCTGGCACGTACTATAGAGTCGCAATGCACACAGGTGTCTCTAAGAACAATGGTCAAATCTGTTGCATTGTCTCTCATTTCCTGGGTCCAAGACCCGAATTAATAGCGATCTTGCAATTCTCAGGAAGGAGGGGGCTGGTATCATAGCAACCTGCACAGCTGCTTGTTGCAATGATACCTGGTACATCATTAGACTGTGGGAGGAAGCCAGAGGATGCAGACATGGGGAAGATGTACAGAGACGCCCAGCAGAGGATGCTGGGATCGAACTCTGAACTCCAACACCCTGACCTGAAATGCCACAACACTGTGGCATGCCAAATGATATAATGATTTAAGGAATACATACATACCCTTTGATTAGGCAATTTCTGTACTGAACCAGTTCAATAACTTCAAATCATAACACTACCCTAGTTATTCCAGACAACAAGCAGTGAGGCCTCCCACTCTTTATTTCCCTCAACCCCATGATCACTCCCTAATACCTTGCATTCTCATCTCTTTGTTCATTACTCTCTCCTGTCTTCCATCTGCTCATGTCTTCCTTGCCTTTCCCCAAGGATACGGAATCTCTCCTACAATCTCCTCTACCCTGCCCACCTACATGGAATGGTGAAAGGACAGGGAAACAGACTGTCAGGCTCACAGATCACAGTCAGGGTCTGTGTCAGTGATCCAGGTCCTCACAATCCTCAACACACCAGGCAGCAACTATAAAATGTAGTTCAGCAGGTTGGAGAGGATTTTTAACAACTCCTCTCACACCCATAAACACCACACTATGCAGGTTCAAGGGCTCATTAACCCATCACAAACTGAACTTAAACCAGACAATCCATGCCACAACTTGGAACTGATTGAAAAGTTGCCTCAACTCAAATATCACTGTAACTGCTAATAGAACCATTGGCCAGTCCCCACATGAAATGATAACGGAACGGCCCCTGTGTCTGTCATCTGATGCACCACTCCATTAAACAAATGGAGGTACACAGCCTGGATGAGAGCATGTTGAATTATTGTGTAGACTTGACAAAAAGCCTCACTAAATATCATCAACAGGGAAGAGAAGCCCAGAAGCCAGTCATGGAGTTTAAATGCTACAACACTGAACCCAGAGACTACGTGGGGTGTGGACATTTAAAAGTAACTGTTTGGAACCTCAATTTGAAGTACCATTTCAGGTATTGCTGGCCACCAATACAGCCATCAAGGTAAGAGAAAGCCCATTGTGGATTCACACCTCGCTCAGTAAGAGGGTGCCTAACAACGTAGAAAAAAAATTAACCTCTGAGACACAGAATGATGGTGTTTGGATTAACTCTTGTACTTGGCCTGACAGATGAGACTGCCTGGAACACTCAAGCTGCTGGGTTTGTCTGGCTGTCCTGGTACATATAGAAATGTGTGTCCCTTTTACACACTCCATTCAATGAAACAGAGACGAATAGTTACTTTAATTGGCCCAACATTGAATATGTTTAGTTTTTGATATAACAATGATGGAACTCAGAAACATAGACCCCTTCCTCCCCTTCTCAGTGCAGCCAGGATGACACTGGGGGAAGGTGGGGTTAAAACTTTGGAAACAATGAGTGTTTCAGAGGATGGTATATTCCCATATGGCAATAACTCCAGGGTGAAAGGACTTAGTGTTGTCCTTAATGAAGTTAACACTTGTCTATGAACTGGTAAAGCAACATGGGAAACTGATTAACATGGCATCAGCATTGGAAAAATTAGCAAATGAAACTGCATATACTCTCGATCAAACCCAATAAGCAATATCTAAATTGCTGGTAGAATTGCTGGTGGCATTGCAAATCTCAATGGCTTTGGACTTTGTTTTATACGAGAAAGGAGACACGTGTGCCCTGATTGGACAAGAATGTTGCACTTACTCATGAGATGAATCAGGAGAATATGACTCACTTCACAGATCATATCTAAGAGACCACCAGGAAGACTAAGGAAATAGATATGTTCCACAATTATAATCCCACAGGAATTGGGGATGATGACGGGCTGCTGTCCTGCACTGTGGAGTGAGTATTGGTGTTATAATACTGGCTGTCATCCTCTTGTGATTTCTGTGCAAGGTGTTTGGACCCATGGGAAGAGAGTATTAGAAAATGGGTTCCTGCTGGTGCAGACTAGGAAAAGGGAATTTTGCTTTACTAAAACTCTGAGACTGTATCATTATATGAATTTCTGAGATCACTTTGATTATTGTATTCTAAAACAGAAGCTTATGAAATTATTACAAAAAGGAGGGAATATATTCAAAACATTGAGATATTTTATGCATTAATTTTATAATATGACAGAATAGAACCTGTATAATCCAAGAGTGCTTTGCTTTAAACTAAGTGTGTATGTGACAGGAAGCATGTAATGTCCTGATGATTGGTCATTGTGTAACTAAGGGGATGCTGATATACAGTTGAAGTCAGAAGTTTACATACACCTTAGCCAAATACATTTAAACTCCGTTTTTCACAATTCCTGACATTTAATCCTGGAAAACATTCCCTGTCTTGGGTCAGTTAGGATCACTACTTTATTTTAAGAATGTGTAATGTCAGAATAATAGAATGATTTATTTCAGCTTTTATTTCTTTCATCACATTCCCAGTGGGTTAGAAGTTTACATACACTTTGTTAGTACTTGGTAGCATTGCCTTTAATTTGTTTAATTTGGGTCAAACATTTTGGGTGGCCTTCCACAAGCTTCTCACAATAAGTTGCTGGAATTCTGTTCCATTCCTCCAGACAGAACTGGTGTAACTGAGTCAGGTTTGTAGGCCTCCTTGCTCGCACATGCTTTTTCAGTTCTGCCCACAAATTTTCTATCGGATTGAGGTCAGGGCTTTGTGGTGGCCACTCCAATACCTTGACCTTGTTGTCCTTAAGTAATTTTGTCACAGCTTTGGAGGTACGCTTGGGGTCATTGTCCATTTGGAAGACCCATTTGTGACCGAGCTTTAACTTCCTGGCTGATGTCTTGAGATGTTGCTTCAATATATCCACATAATTTTCCTTCCTCATGATGCCATCTATTTTGTGAAGTGCACCAGTCCCTCCTGCAGCAAGGCACCCCCACAAAATGATGCTGCCACCCCCCATGCTTCACAGTTGGGATGTTCTTCAGCTTGCAAGCCTCATACTTTGTCCTCCAAACATAATGATGGTCATTATGGCCAAACAGTTCAATTTTTGTTTCATCAGACCAGAGGACATTTCTCCAAAAAGTAAGATCTTTGTCCCCACGTGCACTTGCAAACTGTAGTCTGGCTTTTTTATGGTGGTTTTGGAGCAGTGGCTTCTTCCTTGCTGAGCAGCCTTTCAGGTTATGTTGATATAGGACTTGTTTTCCTGTGGATATAGATATTTGTCTACCTGTTTCCTCCAGCATCTTCACAAGGTCCCTTGCTGTTGTTCTGGGATTGATTTGCACTTTTTGCACCAAAGTACGTTAATCTCTAGGAGACAGAATTCATCTCCTTCCTGAGCGGTATGACGGCTGCGTGGTCCCATGATGTTTATACTTGCGAACTATTGTTTGTACAGATGAATGTGGTACCTTCAGGCGTTTGAAAATTGCTCCCAAGGATGAACCAGACTTGTGGAGGTCCACATTTTTGTTTCTGAGTTCTTGGCTGATTTCTTTTCATTTAGTTTGTAAACTTCTGACCCACTGGAATTGTAATATAGTCAAAAGTGAAATAATCTGTCTGTAAACAAATGTTGGAAAAATTACTTGTGTCATGCACAAAGTAGATGTCCTCAACATCTTGCCAAAACTATAGTTTGCTGATATGAAATCTGTGGAGTGGTTAAACAATGAGTTTTAATGACTTCAACCTAAGTGTATGTAAACTTCTGACTTCAACCGTATGATGTGGCCTTGAGTGCTGTAGCTGCTAAGTGGAGGAGCTGGCTCCCAGAACAGATTACAGCCACAGAAATGCTTGAAATCTTGTTTAAAACTGAACTTCATATGCAGTAAACGAGAAGCCTTCCATTGAAGTAACAAACATGCTTCGAACAAATCCACTCTGTGTTTTTGGTTCTTTGTTTACAAAATCTAGCAAAAGGTACACGACAGAGATGATCTTTGAGAACACAGCAGCAGAAGATAATTCACAGCTTAGATGAAGCAAAGGAATGGAATTTAACCCTTCTGTGTCTAATATTAGTGTTGCACTCAGTCCTTCTGGAGGAACAGGCACGTGTGATTTACAGGCTTTATTACAAGCTGCAGAAGCTCATTGAGGTAACCAGGTGGAGGCTCTGCATAAGTGTAGACATTTGAAAGGAGACCACCCTCTCAATTTGTGATAAGGTAATGGTCGGTTTTCTCAGGTGTTTATATTCCCATTTTGGACAGGTGGGATTTGACTCAACAACAGAGAATTAACTGGCTTAAGACTCTGGTATCGCACAGTACTGAGGAGAGCAGCAGATTGTGTGAAATGTTTGATCCCACACACATTGAAACATGGTTTCTCAGAAGGATGAAATGAGAATGGGAGAAGGGAGGGAGAAAGGTTCGATGGAGGAGCCTCAGTGACAATATCTCTGCAAACCCACCCTGGACCCAACATATCGATCCAGCTATAAAAGAAACAAGACTGCATCTATATTTCATTAGGAGTTTGAGGAGATTTGCTACGTCACCAAACACACTCACAAATTACTACAGATTACCATGGAGAGCTTTGTAACTTGTTGCATCACTGTCTGGTATGGGGGAGCTGGAGGCAACTGCAGAGGGTCGAATTAAGCTGCACAGAGTAGTAAACTTAGTTAGCTCCATGATGGGCATTAGCCTCCATAGTATCCAGGACATCTTCAAGGAGCAGTGCCTCAGAAAGATGGTGTCCTTCAGTCAGGGCCTTCACCACCCAGGCCGTGCCCTCTTCTAATTGTTACTATCAGGAAGGAGCTACAGGAGCCTGTCATTCAGGAACAGCTTCTTAGCCTCTGCGATCCAATTTCTGAATGGACATTAATTCTGTACGGTGAGAGCTCAGGGAAACCGGCATCAAATTCCCTGAATGTGTCCTCATACTTGGCGATAATAAAGGGTTCTGATTCTGACATTGAACCCAATGTCACTACATTTTATTTACATTTGTGGCACTAATTATTTAATTTAACTATTGATTATATATAATTACTGTAATTCACTGTTCTCTTCTCTCTATTATTGTGCATTGCATTGTCCTGCTGCTGCAAAGTTAACAAATTTCACGACATACGCCGGTGATATTAAACCTGATTCCAGTTCTGATTCTGAAATATCAAATGCACAACTCCTCCCTGCTTAGCTGAAAACTCCAACTCTACTCTTCATCTATAACCCCAGTTTACTATATACTGCAACTACTACGTACAAACATAGTAAATTTTAAATTGTCCCATTCAGGCATAAAGATTTCATCACTGTGGAGGCTTCCTTACTCTTGTGGATAACATCTTTCCTGACAAAGGGGATCACTCTGCTTTGCAGGTGAGACATGGCTGTGAAACAATCTCAGGTTCTGGGGCCTCCTCCATGATGGAGTTGATTCTAAAACCGCAGGAAGTGGTTCTGACAGCAATAGAAATTTGTTCCTTTTCCTTTTTCTTCCTCTAGTTTGTGCATCTCGATCTTGAGAAGGTGCATATAGCTCACTGGAGTCTCTATTGTTCCCTTAATGAAGTAATCTCTCCTCTTGACTTCCTCCAACATAATCATCGGTAAAATCCTCTGTTTTCATAACTCCTATGACTTCAATGGATTGAACTAGATCAAGAGCGACAAAGGAAAAGAAAGTGTCTGGAGCTGTCAGAACCAATTCCTACAGTGAGCCCATTCTTCTGTCTCCTCCCGATGATCTTTGACACCTTGACTAATCAAGATCCTATCAACCTCCACTTTAAATATACTCGAAGACTTGGCCTCTGCAGCCATCTGTGGCAATGATACCCCGTGTATCTTTGACTGTGGGAGGAGAGAGGGTGACCCAGAGAAACCCAAACATTCCATGGGGAGGATGTACAGAGACTCCTTACAGATGATGCTGGAATCGAAATCCAAACTCTGACACCCTGAGCTGTAACAGTCTCACACAAACCACGACACCACCCTGGCATCCCAAATGATGCACAGTAATGATTTAAGGAACACACACCTTTTGATTCAGCAATTTCTACACTCAATGAATTCAATAACTTCAGATCATAACACCACCCCAGTTATTCCAGACAACAAGCAGTGAGGCCACTCACTCTTTGTTTCCCTGAACTCCATGACGACTCCATAATGCCTTGTACTCTCATCCCTTTTGTTCATTACTCTCCTGCTTTCCATATGATCATGTCTTCCCCGATCCTGCCTTTCATCAAGGGTACGGAATCTGCCCTACAAACTCATTTAATGATACAAATGAGAATGTTTCATTCACCCTGCCCAACCACACGGGATGGTAAAAGGGATGGTGAAGAAGACGGTGCCTGATACACTGTGATTGGCTGAAAAACAAAGGAACATTAAAGGGGCTTGGGCATGGTGAATTTCACCACAGCCACATGGTCAAGGTCAGGCTATAATCATATTTGTGATCAGGGTCAATGTCAGTGACACAGCTCACAGTCTACGGCCAGTGCCTGGGACACAGCTCACAGTCTACGGCCAGCGCCTGGGACACAGCTCACAGTCTACGGCCAGTGCCTGGGACACAGCTCACAGTCTACGGCCAGCGCCTGGGACACAGCTCATAGTCTACGGCCAGCGCCTGGGACACAGTAGAGTATAGAGCACCAGGATACCATACAACCATCTGTGATATTAACAAGCAGAGAAAATGGATCATACTGCGATAAATGGAAAGTTTTCTGCAGGAGAAATTTCAAGGCTTAGGAAAATTTGCCAGTAAGTGCTCAATAGTAAAGATATAATGAAGGTAATAAACACTGTTGCTACACCCATGTTATTGTATTCTTGTGGCATAATATCTTGGTCCTAAACTGATCAGGAAATTTTACAAAGAAAAATAAGAACTGAAGTAACAAATTTTAGACAACACTATGTACACTGGAATGCTCTTACACTAACACTACCTAGGACAGAAGAACAAAGAGGATTGACAGGCATAAAAAAATTACAACAGACAGACAAATCTCCCTCGCATACACTTTCATCAATGTAAACAGGATTCAGCACTCCACGTGAGCATATGCAATTCTGATGAAAACCACACACCTCTAAAGCAACTAAAAGCACAATGCAAAAAAATGAAGAATGAGTGTGAAGGGAGGTGAGGATCTCAGTGCAGAAGCTATCACTAAAGAGGCAGCACTAAGCAAACTTGTGGGCCTGAAAATAGACAAGTTCCCTGGTTCTGATGGAATGCATCCCAGGGTACTGAAAGAAATGGCAGAAGTTAGAGGCTGTGGTGATAATTTACCAAAATTCTCAGAACCCTGGACAGGTCCCAGTGGATTGGAAAAAGGAGACTGTCATGCCACTATTAAAGAAAGGATGCAGACAAAAGTCCGTAACTGTAGGCCAATTAGTTTAACATTTGTAGTTGGGAAAATGCTTGAAGCTATCATTAAAGTAGCAGCAAGGCATCTGGAAAGAAATGGATCCATCAGGCAGACAACACGGATTCAGCAAAGATATCCTCCTTGACAAAGGAACTAGAGTACTTTGAGGATATAATAAGTGCAGTGGATAGAGGGGAATAGATGGATGTTATTTACTTGGATTTCCAGAAGGCATTCAATAAAGTACCATATGAAATACTTCTCTGTAAGATAAGGACACAGAGTTGGGGTGATGTTTTATCATGGATAGAGGATTGGTTAACTAAGCAGAGAGTTGGGATACATGGCTGTAACTCTGATTGGCAGTCAGTGGTGAGCTGTGTGCTGCAGGGGTTGATGCTAGGCATGCAACTGTTCATGGTGTACCCTAACAATCTGGCAGAGGGGACCGAGTGTAATGAATCTAAGTTTGCTGAAGATACTAAATTGAGTGGGAATTCAAATTCTATAGAAGATACCGTTGGCCAGAAGAAACTACAGTATGCAAGAAGTGGATTTGATGAATCAGGAACAGGGGAGGCAGGTGAGCCAGTTGTCTTTGTTTCCCTCCACTTTGTGAACTCTGAACTCATTGGACAATCTAATCAGAGTAACTGAATGTGGACACAAGGAACTTTAGTTAATGACCTGCTAAATCTGAGACCATTCTCTGGGGAGTAGCTACATATTATGTATAATGTCAGACCTACCAAAGAAGCAGTCTGTAACTTCATTAAACTATCTGGGTTGCCTCTTTTAAAATCGTGTTCACCAGTCAGGGTTGACATACAATACACAAGCCTGGGTTGGGCAGAGCCATGAAAGAACGTTGGTCGCAGCCCTGTGCAATGACCAGTGATGTGACCCAGGTAGGTCAGGTGGTATTGAGCCAATGGGATGGAGATCCACCAGTTCAATTGATGAGGGACACTAGAAGATTCAGGAGCTCCACTATGTAGGGAGGATAACCAAATCAACCATCGTGTATAACAAGGACCCCACGGGCACGTGAAGATCAGGACCATGAGGAAAGCCTGGCCACTGTAGGACTTTTCTCTTCATTGACTGTTCACGGAGGATCAGGGATTCTAGTAGGGTGCATAGGGGTAGATAGTTTGTGAACAAACTCACGCTTTTCTTTAAAGTTGAAACAATAGAAGTTACTTGTAGGTAAATACTGATTCTCTGTAATACACAGATTCTGTGCCTTAAAAGTGCTAATTCTTTCAACAGGATTGGTATTCCTGTTGGGGGCTCGGGGATAAATCTGTTCAACAGGATACTAGAGTTGAAATACGTGGGTGAGGTACTGAGGTACTGGGGCTGGGTAGTTAGCGGTTACTAACCCATGAAGAATTCAGGTCATTCGCCAAGTCCAAAGAACTTGGATTGTTTTGATTGGAGGGATGTCCAGAAATACATGGTGGGCAAGTGGCCACAATGAGGAGTTTGTCCGTCACCCTGGCTGTGAATGGAAAACGTCTGGGGGAGCCCTGTGGGAAATCGCTCAAGGGAAGCTCTTGAACAGGAAGTTTAAACAATTACACAAACAAGCAGCTGTTTAATTGAGGATTTGTGGCCGGCTGGAGGTGCAGTGGCATCAGCCGGCCACAAAGTTGCCACTCGGCCTCGTAAAGAAAAGGGTCGAGTCAGGAACGTTCAAACCGTGACCCGGCTAATCCGAAAGTGTTACACGGGGGCGACGGAGGAGAACCCAAGTGCGGGACACTGGCACGACGACTCAGCTGGGGAGGCTGGCGTAGACCTGAACGTAGAGCAGGAAACCAGAGGGATCTTGACAAGGAGACGGGATTCACAGGGACTCTAGAAACTAGAGCGGAACTTGGAACTACCGGTTCTAATCGGAACAGGGAACGAAGTATCACACGAGAATTGACCAACGAACTGGCATACTGTGATAGTCACCATAGTATTTATTTCCCAGTCTCTGATGAAAGCCAGATGTGCGGTAATTGGGTAACTAGCAGCAATTGACAGAAATTGGGGCATAATCAGGGAGAAAGAAGTGTTAAAGGGGAACGGCCAACCGGAACCATGACAGGAAGGAGACCAATCCCGACACTTTGCACCAGACAAGAATAGCTGACTGTCTGGTGCGACACGCTAGGAAGGAAGGAATCGAGGATTTGATAAAGTTACAACAAAATGCTAAGGCAGAACAGCACTGATTAGAATCGGAAAACAAATGTCGGCATAAAGAAAAAGCCGAACGAGTAATGTTACAAGAGGAAATCCTAGAATATCAGCATAGAGCAGAAGCCGAGCGAGATAGGTTAGAAGAACACAAAAGGCTCCAAAAGGAGATAGAAACCTTCAGAGAAAGAGTTACTGATTTACAGGGTCAGAGAGGCACGGACTTGATGCATGTAAACCAGTTTCAGTTGAAGTGTGAGAAATTACTTGGAGAAAAGTAAACTAGAGGAAGTAGTCAAACTAGTGAAGAATGAAGGAAAGGATTAAGGAAACAGTGCAGTGATTTAAAGACGGGTATAAATGTGATTCAGAAATCAGCGCAGGAAAGGAAGATTAACGCTGGAGAACATGTGAAGTGTTTAAAGCAGATTCAGAAGCTGCAGGACCAACTTGCTGCACAACGAGGAATAATATGTGCTTTTGGATCTGAAAAGGGGAAGGTGAATATGGAGACATTTCCCGATGAACTCCCACCGACGGTTCCCGGTGGGACTGTCTGCATGATTGGTACCGCCAGTTACAATCAGAGAGGGGAGCAAATCAAATCCAGAGTATAACATACACCACACCGTAAGAGATATTGCTATGGATATTGGGACCTGTGTGCTCAGAGATGATCCTCAGTAGCTTTTCCAAACAACTAGTTATCAGAGAGTAGGACATGGCCTGGATGACTGAGGAAAAGAACTGATTGTAACGTGTTTACATCCAAACTTACACTCAACTTTGCCAGATATACCACGCCTGTCAGGTTGGGTCGGGTTACGGTCGGACTCAAGTGCAGACCAATGAATACTCTTTTACCAGGATTTATTAGGGAGCACAAGGGCAACAGTCTTTCAACAACAGGAGGCAGGCATGAATCTGGAATGGCAGGCAGAGGTATTACCGGGAAAAGCTGTCTGGCGAGGGCAGACAATCCAGAGCGCACAGGCAAAAATCCAGAAACACAGAGTCCGGCAAAATCAGTTGGCAGCAGCCGCAATGGCAGACAAGAACAACTCAGGTCAGAGCTGGGACGAACTGGCAGAGAATGTGAGTCAAGGCAGGGTTTAAATGGACCTGATAATGAGTGAAAACAGAAACAGGTGGGTGCTAGTGAGGAGATAAGTGGGTAATTGGCGAAAGTCAAATAAGGAAAGGGGCTGGGTCAAAACCCAAATGGCCAGGTGAAAGAAAGCAGAAATTAAAGACTGTCGTGGTCAGGAGCTATCAGCAGAGGCCCTTCGACCCAGTGTTCAGGCGGGATTCTTAACAACGCCATAGTGGGAGGAGCGAGTAAGGAACTGAAGAAAGCGATAATGACTGTTGTGGGTGTTTACAAAGGGGCCCAGTGGACGTGCTAGCCATATGTTACCAGAGGAGATGTGACCATCCCACTGCATTTGCATCCTGCTTGTGGACTATATTCCAAGGGGTTAATAGAACCACAATAGAGTGGGACCATTTAGGACCAGAGGCCTCAAATAGATGGTTGAGAAACTATAGGGGTGAATCTAAAAAGGCACTGGAAATGTTTGATCCTTCTGAACCCACACACACTGAGGTATGGGTACTGAATTAAATGAGCATGGGTACAGGAGATATAAAGACCAAATGGGAAGGTGAAGTCTTTTAAAAGTCTGGCACCTGCCTGGAGAAATGAGGGCAGGGGACCCACTCTGAGGCTCTCTCTGCTACACTATCATGGGGCAAGGAGGGGCATAGAAAATGGAGCAGGGAGAACTGAAGCTGGAGTAATTAAAAGCTATAACTGTGGCCAAGAAGGACTCATTAAGAGAGATTGTCTGGGCCTCAGACGAGGAAGAGCAGAGCAATGCGGTTTGCCCTTGGAGGGGCCAGAAAGACGGAGCCCACAAAGTAACATGGTGGAGACATCACCATCCAGGGAACCGTACCCTGAGCTTCAATGATGGTGTCAGGCCTCACCAACATGGGTGTGTGACACAAGGTGGGATGAAACCAGAAGACCTCTAGTGAGTGATAGGCTTGGAGGCCACCCTGTTACCTGTTTAAGGAACACTGAAGGATCCCGGACCACCGTCCACACCACTAATGAAAATAACATAATTTTGGAGACACAAGGTAAAATTATCCTAAGTGTTTCACATGACATTCACAATTGGATCATGTGAGTGTACCATTAGTAGTATGGTTAAGAGACATAGCATTGGAACATTTGTTAGTGTTGGTGGAACTACCCAGGGAGCTGGAACATATACTGAGGAGTGATTATATAGCCAAAGCTGGGCTTTGCTTTGACCCAGTTAATTGTGTCATTTCGCAGATGCCAACTGGTATGAATAACATACACCAAATGCAGATCCCAGTAGTAGATTATCAGGATAGAATCTGCACAATGGGTGAAACGTGGATAAAAGCAAAGGAGATGAGCAATGATCAGATGGTGCAGCAAATTATTGTACAGAACTCAGGGGCATCTGCAAGGCACAGGCATGACTGGGGAAAGATGTCTGGCAGTGTGTGGATACAAGATCCAGACCCCAAACCACAGAAGCAGAGGAAAATGTAGGCAACGTAACACAGAGTTTGCTACAACAAGGGGTACTGAGGCCAATAGCCTCCACTAACAACTCACCCATTTGGCAAGTGAGGAAACCAGATGGTAGTTGGAGGTTGACAATAGATTATTAAGAGCTGAATAAAGTAACTATGTTAGCAGCCCCAAATGTAACCCGGAGAACAGTGGTCAAACAGAATGAGAGTTCGATGGTTCAGAGTTTTAGACATAAATCATGGATTTTGGTCTATCCCACTAGAAAGAGTGTCAATACAAATTTGCATTTAACTTTCAGGAACAGCAGTATATGTGTACTGCCCTACCACAGGGGTTCCATAATTCCTCATTTATATTTCACCAGTGCTTAGGGGAAGGCTTAAAAACTGAGTGCTCGGTACAACACGTTGATGATCTACTCCTGCAGACTGAAACCAAGCAGGAACATTATCAGCTATTGTCAGAACTGCTGCAGGTATTACTTGCACTGGGACTAAAGGTAAACCTTGAAAAGTACAGGTGATGAAACACAAGGTTAGTTATTTGGGAATGATCTTGACACTCTGGGAGAAAGAGAAAGTGATAAGTAAAGAATACAATCAGCTATGAAACTGGCTATTCCCTGAGGCCTGAAAGGATTCTCTCCTTTCTAGGTCTAGTAGGATACTGTAGGGATCACATTGATGGATTTTTCACTAAAACAGCTCCATTAATGAAGCTACTGAAAAAGAATGTGCATGGGAATGGATATCAGAACACACCCAGGCCATTACAGACCTGAAGCAAGCACTGGTCACTGCGCCTGCTTTAAAAACCCCAAATCCAAATGACCCATTCTCATTGGATGTGGCGACAACTGATACCACCCTCTCAGCAGTGCTATTACAGGAGATGCATGAGAAGTTAAGACCAATAGCACAAGCCAAAATAGAATTGCTAGATGGACATTGCTGTTGCAAGGAAGAAATATTAGTGTAAAGTGAGTAAACACTATCTCAATGTTAGCTGATAACCTGGAGTACTAAGGAAATGAACGTGAGTGTCAAAATTCAGCATCAGAAGTTTGCAAAGGAACATCTAAACAAGCCTAATGCATTTTGGAAACAAGTCCTGTGGACTGATAAAATTAAAATAGAATTTTTTGGCCACAATGAGCAAAGATACATTTGGAGAAAAAAGGGTGCAGGATTTCATGAAAAGAACACCTCTCCAACTGTTAAGCATGGGGGTGGATCGATCATGCTTTGGGCTTGTGTTGCAGCCAGTGGCACGGGGAACATTTCACTGGTAGAGGGAAGAATGAATTCAATTAAATACCAGCAAATTCTGGAAGCAAACATCACACCATCTGTAAAAAAGCTGAAGATGAAAAGAAGATGACTTCTACAACAGGATAATGATCCTAAACAAACCTCAAAATCCACAATGGACTACCTCAAGAGGCACAAGCTGAGGGTTTTGCCATGGCCTCGCGGTCCTCCGACCTAAACATCATTGAGAATCTGTGGATAGACCTCAAAAGAGCAGTGCATGCAAAACGGCCCAAGAATCTCACAGAACTAGAAGCCTTTTGCAAGGAAGAATGGGCGAAAATCCCCCTAACAAGAATTGAAAGACTCGCAGCTGGCTACAGAAAGCTTTTACAAGCTGTGATACTTGCCAAAAGGGGTGTTACTATGTACATGCAGGGTGCCCAAACTTTTGCTTTGGGCCCTTTTCCTTTTTTGTTATTTTGAAACTGTAAAAGATGGAAATAAAAAGTAATCTTGCTTAAAATATTACAGAAATGTGTCATCTTTAACTTTATACCTTTTGGTAATCAGGTAATCTTTTACTCGCTTAGCTATTCACAGTAACAGAAATTTTGACCAGGGGTGCCCAAACGTTTGCATGCCACTGTATGTAGAGGATGAACATGGCCAGGAAAGGTATAGTATAGCTTTAAAGTTACGGAAAACTATGAGTGTGGAATTGGTAGCTGTAACACATGTGGTGAGCCACCCAGAACGTTTTCCGCCAGGGTCAGTCATACACTCTGACAGTATGTATGTTTGTAACAGCCTTACAGAACATTTGCCTCTGTGGAAATCCAGAGGGTTTGTTTCAGCTGACGGGAATCCTCTGCCATCTGCTGCTTTGTTACAATATATATTTTATTTGAATTGAATTAACTTTATTTCTTACATACTTCGCATACATGAAGAGTAAAAATCTTTATGATACATCTCCGTCTAAATGTGCAATGTGCAATCATAGTAATTTATAATAAATAGAACAGTCAATGTAACATAGAAACACACTCAAAACAGTGTGAGTTAAGCAATCTGATGGCCTGGTGGAATAAGCTGTCCCAGAGCCTGTTGGTCCTGGCTTTTATGCTGTGGTACCATTTCCTGGATGGTAGCAGCTGGAATAGATTGTGGTTGGGGTGACTCAGGTCCCCAATGATCTTTCAGGTCTTTTTCTCACACCTGTCTTTGTAAATGTCCTGAATCATGAGAAGTTCACAACTACAGATGCTCTGGGCTGTCCACACCTCTCTCTACAGAGTCCTGCAATGAAGGGAGGTAGAGTTCCCATACCAGTCAGTGATGCACCCAGTCAGGATGCTTTCAATTGTGCCCCTATAGAAAGTTCTTAGGATTTGGGGGCCCATATGCAATAGGAAAAGAATATGGAGTCATAAAGTTGAAAGCCCACTCTAAATTATTTCCTGAGGGAAATAGAAAGGCTGATGAATTGGCAAAACATAGTGCTTTATTTGGGCAGGAATGGCAGCCCCAGACTGGGGAGATTGGGAGGCATCAGCTTAAGGTTATGGATTTAACAGAGGAGCAGCAGAAAGGTAAAGAATTCAAAAAAAACATTGATAGAAGGTGCAGGGTCTGAACTGTACAAAAGGAGTGTTTGTTAATGATAGGGTTGTCCTTCATGAAGGAAAGTTTGTGGTTCAGAGGAAGGAAGAGGTCATTGGGGACACCAGAGGTGCGAAAGCACCCTGGAGAAGATCGAGAAAGTGGTCTGGTGGCCTAAGATGAAGGATGATGTGGAGCATTATGTCAAAAAGTGCTTGATCTGTGCACAATATAATCCTGACAGAAATGTAAAGACAGGAGCCCTTTGACACACCAGACCAGTGGAAGAGCCTTGGAATAATTCACAGGTAGATTATGTTGGTTCCTTGCCGCCCAGCCCAGGAGGGTACAAATATCTTCTGGTAATAATAGGTAGCTTTACAAAGTGGGAGGAAGTTTCCTGGCTAAGACAAATACAGCAAGGGCCACTGTGAAAATCTTGTTGAAGGGATATTCACTCGCTGGGGACTACACTGGAGTAGCGAATCAGATCAAGGCACACATTGCACAGCCCAGATAATGCACAATGTCATGGCACACTCGGGGATCAAGCAGAAATTTCATATACCCTATAGACCACAGTTTAGTGGAATTGTGGAAAGGATGAATCGAACACTAAAAAATATGATTGCAAAAATGGTGCAACAACATGGAACAACATGGCAAGCAGTATTGCCTTATGCCTTGATGATAATAAGGAACACAGTGGCATCTTCAACTAGTTACACCTCGTATAAACTCATGACCAGGAGGGCCATGAGAGGATTGGGGGAGTTCTTAGGGTTAGATGTGTCGGAACTCGAAATGGATGGGATTGTATCAGAAAAGTGGGTACAACTATTGGTAAAGACAGTGAAAGAGGCCAATTATGTGGCCGCCCACCAAATAGGAAAGAAGGAACAACAGAGTAAAGCCTACTTGTCTCAAAAGTCAGTCCCATAGAATTAAGCCCAGGATAAAGAGTGATACACCAACCCATCTCATTTTTAAATCCAAGGTTTGCAGAGCTCTATGAAATTATAGATAAAGCAAGCCCTTCAGAGTACAAAATGCTGACTTTTCCAGATAAAAGAGGGTCATACTATATCAACCAGCTGAAACTGGTGGGGGATAAATAGGACTGATTTCACCATCAGCACATAACAGTTGATGTAAATGATGGCCCTGACTGGGGAGACTTGAGGATTGAACAACTGTTCCAAGAAGATGGGGACAGACCCTATCAAGGGGGTGATTTTCAGTTCCCTTATCCTGAAAACCAGGGGAGTCTGGTCAAAAAAAATCAAAGTAAAGGGAAAATATGCCAGTGCTTATCCCTCCTATGTCAAAACAGAATTGGATTCCAGTAGGGTGCACACAGGTTGTTAGTTCCCATGTGTATTTAGTTGAGAACCTTTGGAAATGAGCTTAGGAGAATGATGGCACCTAACGGTGACTTCTTTGTTTGCACCTTCAGAAACATCTCTACTTCTATCCTTAATATCTCTGTTTTCCCATTTCAGGGTTCTTTTGAAGACCCTGACATGGAGTTACACGCTGACTTCAGTTCTTTGCAAGAATGGGACCTGCTCTCTGGGTCTCACAACTGGCCAGTTTTTGATATGACAAGTTCTTGGCCTAGAAGACTGGTGTGCCTACAGGTTTCCAGGGTTTTGTGGATCTGAAGGCAGATGGTCTCAAGGTCAGTGCCGCCACAGTAAAATGGCATGTCATGGGAGATGGAAGATCGAAAGCAACAAACTGACTGCTGGCTGTGTGCCCAGAGACCTGAGTTCTTTGGGTACAGAGCTCAGAAGAAGTGACACAACAGACTTTTAACATCATAAATCAGCAAGTTGTTTGCTATGTCTCCCCTCCCACTGTGAAATGGGGACATATCTTTTTCCCTTATTAGGGAGAGAGAGATCCTGTGTTAGGTTGAATTTCCGGGTGAACAAGTAGTCTTCGGGGTACTGTAAGTTTGTGTCTTTATTGATGCTTTGCTGCATGTTTGAGTGCTCGTTGGGGGTGGGGGGTGCTGATGCTTTTTTGCTGATAGGGGAGGGGGTATCCTTGCTTTGCTGCTGCTTATGCCTGGGTGCGAGGAACTGGGGGGGGAGGCTTTGGGGTTCAAACATTTAACTGTCATTCATTCTTTGGGGCACTGCTGTTTTCATGGTTGTTTGCAAAGAAAAAGAATTTCAGGGTGTATATTGTATACATTTCTCTGACACTAAATGTACCTTTGAAACCTTTGAAATGTTACTTGTCATTAAATACAGATTATCTGTGCCTCACATTATTCCAAAGGGTGGTTCATGTAATATTACAAAAAAAAGTATTTCTACCTTAGACTATATTTCCCTCATTGTTATTTTATATCTTTCTTTATTATTTGTGTTAAGTTTATGTACCTTTTGTTTGCAGTGTCTGTAACAAATTGTGCAGTTGATGCAGAAAGCCAGTCCAAGTGGTATTTATTTGCTGGGTACGGAAGATCTTGAGGACAAACTTGCACTTGAACTTGAAGAGCTATGAGGAAACTCACAGAGATAAAAGTAAAAACCCGTCACCACAATCTGATTATGAGCACCCAGTGTCACGTGCCCTCACTGGCAGATGTCACTGTGAGTAATTCAGAAGTCATTCCTCATGAGGTACTGTATTTTAACATCTTTTCTAAGTCCTTCCTCACTCCCAATGAGCATCTCATCCCTTCTTCTACCTATGCCATTTGTACCAATGTCTACACCAATCTCTTGCTGTTCTCCTTGAGAATGTTTTGCAAACGTTCAGGGACGTCTTTGACTCTCACACCTGGGAAGCAACACCATCCTGTTGTCTATTCTGTGCCCCTTCTGTCTGACCTCCTCACTATTGAGTCTCCTATCACTATCACTCTGTCTGACCATGTCCTTTGTCTCCGAGTCACTGCAGAGAGTTATGGACACAGCTCAGCATATCACGGAAACCAGCCTCCCCTCCATGGACTCTGTCCACACTTCCCACTGTCTCAGCAAAGCAGCCAGTATAATCAAAGATCCCACTCACCCCAGACATTGTCTCTATACCCCCTGCCATTGGGCAGAAGATACAAAAGCCTGAAAGCCTGTACCACCAGGCTCAAGGACAGCTTCTATCCCACTGTTATAATGAATGGTTCCCTCAGACAATAAACTGGACTCTTGACATCACATCTGCCTCGTTATGACCTTGCACCTTACTGTCTGCCGGCTTCACTTCCCCTGTGGCTGTTACACCTCATCCTGCATTGTTATTGTTTAATCTTGTACAACCTCAGTGCACTGAGTAATGATCTGACAGCTTCTTCCCCTCGGCCATCAGATTTCTCAACAGTCATGAACACGACATTGTTATTCCTCTTTTCCATGATTTAGTTTTTATTGTAGCTTACAGTAATACTTTTTATGTATTGCACCGAGCGTCTGTCACAAAACAACAAATTTGACGACATATGTCAGTGACAGTCAACGTGATTCTGGCTCTGGTTCACCGTACCTCGGTACATCCGACAATAATAAATCAATTCCAATTGGAGATGCAGGGACCCTCACTGAGGATGGAGGGACCTGCACTGGTTGATTTAAAGTACAGAGACCTGCACTGATGTGACACTTTCTGGGTCTTGCCGGGTCTCAACATGTTTTCCTGCAATGTTGGAGGCTGTCAGCACCAGGCTGGGGTTGTGAACCTCACCCAGACCAATCCCATCAGAAACCGGCTACAAGATGTTCTGAGAATATTAATGGCTAAATAAAACGTTAGCAGGTAGGTTCAACAGACACTGCAGTTCAATAGCACGATGGCCTTGACTCGCAAGTTTCAGAGTTTAATATAGAGAGGTTTTGTCGCAATGACATCATCTAGAACAGCGCCGACAGTTCTGGTGCCCTGAGCAACAGGAACATTGGAGACAGTGTAAAGGAGATTCACCAGGCTAATTCCTGATATGAGAGGGCTGTCCCACAGACAGACAGTAAATAGATCGTGGTTGCATTGACTAGACGTCAAAAGAATGAGGGTAAACTTATCCTTCCTGTCCACTCACAATCCGGCAGCATGCTGAGTGGCTCCTATTGGACCCAATGGTATCGCAGTACAAGGCGGAGGCTCCGCCCCCCCTCCCCAAAGGTTCGGAGAACACGGAAATAACTAGAGTAGTTCAGAGAGTTGTCGGAGGAAAATGGAGAATCAGTGTAACGGTGGGTATCGGGGCGGAGGATTGGGATTCGGGAAGGGAGGAATGGGTTGTGAAGGAGAGAGTGAAAGGGATAGGCGAAGGATGACATATCCTCTTCTCTGTGACCCTTCCGGCTCCAACACCTCTCCCTGTTTTTGTCCAGCAATGGGCAGGGGTAGAGGTTTATGGGACTGCGGGCAGGTGGGTGGGGTGTGGGAGGTGGGTCTACTCCCAGTTCTAACTGTACACTGTGCAATACTTGCCCTCCGATGCCCCAGCGGAGCGTTACAGAGATGTTTCATGTAGGAAGGTCACAATTATATATACAGTATAGCGTTAGGATTAGGGTATATACTAATCGGCGCTGCGTGGTCTACCCCCGCCCCTGTATTTCTAATGACCAGAACTGTTTATTGTTCCTGGGATACAATGCTTTTGTGGGATTATGGTGGAAAGTTCCATTTCATTTATTGTTGTATTTTAGCTTGGATTATACAGTTATTCGGTTGTGTATTTGTGGGTCACCCTGACTGTAACCGGGGAACCGGGGTGTGTGATGATCACCTGGTGTCTATCAAAATAAAACGGTTGTTGAGGTTAATGAACTTCCTCGTGTCATTATGAACCAAATGCTCAACGTAGATAAGTTAAAATAAAATAGTGGGAAAAAAGAAATTAAGAAGTAGTGAGATGTCTTGGATAGTATGGCCAGTACCCATGATGGAGCAGACTAATTTTACAGGTTTCTGCAAATTACTTTGTTCTTGTGCAGTGGCCACCCCACCTCACACCACGGAGTGATGCAGCCGCTCAGGATGCTCTCGAGGGTACATTAGCAGAAGTTTTCGAGTGTTTTAATCTCCTTAAACTCCTAATGAAATATAGCCACTGTCTTGCCTTCTTTATAGCCGCATCGATAAGTTACAGAATGAGAATCACCCTGAGTGAAATGTGCTGGTTTGAGGCAGACTGAGTGAGCACAGGTTCTGTGTTTTACAGTGCAATGTTACGGTCGAGGAAACGTCCATCAGAAGATCGTGAAGGAGCTGCACATTTCCCCACGTGAAGAGCCAGGAGTTCCTTGTGTTCTGTTTGTCTACAAAGTGTCTCATGAAATTCAGGATCTTCGAAATGCCCTCCAGTGGGTCACAGGTCGATACTCTCGTTCTCTGTCTCTCTCTGACTTGTGACATTTCTCATTGGTGGTTGTGCTGACTTTTCCCTCTTCTCTCCCGTCATTCAATAATTGTGGAGCATAAAACAATCTGCTGGAGGGGCTCAGCGGGTCAGGCAGCATCTGTGGAGGTGAAGGGATGGTTGATGTTTCATATGGAAATCCTGCATCAGGATTGTGAAATGTCACCATCCCTCCATCTGCACAGACCCTGCCTGACCCACTGCGTTCAGAATCAGGTTTATTATCACTGACATAAGGAGTGAAATGTGTTGTTTTGTAGCAGCAGTACAACATAAAACATAAATACGATCAGAAATATGAAAATGATAAGTGAGTCGAGTAAAAAGAGAGTGAAATAGTGAGGTAGTGTTCATGGTCTCATCGACTGTTCACAGGGTCAGGCAGAGGTGAAGAAGCTGTTCCTAAAATGTTGAGTGTGTGCCTCGTCCCTGAATGTAGCAATGAGAAGAGGGCATGTCCTGGGAGTTGATGCCACCTTTTTGAGGCACCACTTTTGAAGATGTTCTCGAGGTTGGGGAGGCTAGAGCCTATGATGGAGCCCATGAAAAGCTGTTGCTTTTCCCATTTCTGTGCATTGGGCCCCTCCATACCAGACGGTCATTCAAGATCCATGTATTATCAAATAATGTATAAATAATACACCTCGAGATTTGTTCATTTACAGGCAGTCACAAAGCAAGAAACCTGAAGAGACCAATTTTCAAAATAACTATAAATAACACATTATACAAACAACAGCATTAGACTGAGTCCTTAGTCCACTCCCCGGAGCACCCCGAGTGGGCCCAAGCCTCCTCACATTAGCCACCTCAGTTCATCATGTTAACAGGGGGGAAATGCCGCAAAACTCACAGAGACAAAAGGTGTCTGTAGGAATGTTTTTACTCACATTTCCTGCCACCTGAACTACCAGTGAGCTGTTGCACAACTTCAGGAGAGCAATCTTAAACTGGATAGTTAGTCAGAATCAAAATCAAGAGAAAATCTGCAGATGCTGGAAATCCGAGCACCAGATGCAGAATGCTGGAGGAACTCAGCAGGCCATGTAGCATCCGTGGAAAAAATGTACAGTCAATGTTTGGGGCCAAAACACTTCAGCAGGACTGGAGAGAAAAAGATGAGGAGTAGATTTGAAAGCTGGGGGAGGGGAGAGAGAAACATCAAGTGAACCCAGGAGGGATAGAATGTAGTAAAGAGCTGGAAAGTTGATTGGTGAAAGAGATACAGAGCTGGAGAAGGGAGAGTTCGATAGGAGAGAACAGAAGACCATGGAAGAGAGAAAAGAGGGGAAGAGCTTCAGAGGGAGGCAATGAGCAGACAAGGAGATAAGGTGAGAGAGGGAAAAGGGGAGGGGGAATGGTGAAGGACGAGGTCCATTTCCAGTACTTCAAGGAATCGACGTTCATCCCATCAGATTGGAGGCTACCCAGATGGAATATAAGGTGCTGTTCCTCCAACCTGAGTGTGTTCTCATCACGACTGTAGAGGAGGCCATGGATGGACAGATTGGAATGACAATGGGAAGTGGAATTAAATGGGTGGTCACTGGGAGATCCCACTTCTTCTGGCAGATGGAGTGCAGATGCCAGGTGAAATGGTCTCCTAATCTACATCGGGTCTCACTGATTAAACGGTAGGTCATACCGGGAGCACCAGACACAGTATATGACCCCAAAAGACTCACAGGTCTGCAAGGACTGTTTGGGGCCCTGAATGGTAGTGACGGAGGAGGTATAGGGGCAGGTGTAGTACTTGTTTCACTTGCAAGTATAAGTGATGGAGGGAGATCAATGGGGAGGGATGAATAGATGAGAGAGTTGCATAGGGACTGATCTTCGATGACGTCGACTGGAATATCTTCCATGATGAGGATGTCTCCAAGTTCACTGGTGGAGTCATGTGCTTCATCTGGAAGTGCATCGATGAGGTTGTCCCCCAGAAGTCGGTCAGGGTGTTCCCGAACCAGAAACCCTGGATCAATAGTACTGTGCAAGCAGCACTTACAGTAAGACATTGGGCTTACATCACGGGAGATCAACTAGAGCTAAAGAAATGCAGCTGTGATCTGCGTAAAGCTATCAAGGCTGCAAAACAACAATATAGGGAGAAGACTGAGTCAAGAATCACAATGAATAGCACTCGTGACTTGTGGCGAGGGCTGCATACCATCACAGACTTCAAAGCCAAATGTTGTGGGTCCGCCAACATCGCGGCCTCTCTCCCAGACGAGCTCAATCGCTTTCATGCTCGGTTCAATGTCACTGACTCTGAGCCTCCGAGGAAAACCACCGCTACAACCTGCAACCTGGTCATCTCTGAGGCTGAGGTACGCAGATGTTTCCAATGAGTGGACAGTCACAAGGCTGTGGGACCAGACGGCATCCCAGGGTGGGTACTCAGGCTGTGCACAGTACAACTGGCAGGTGTGTTTACAGGCATTTTTAATCTCTCCCTCTCCCAGTATAGAGTGCCCTCCTGCTTCAAGACATTCCAGCGTTGTCCCTGTACCAAAAAAGACCAAGGTAACTTGCCTGAACGACTGGCGTCCTGTCACCTCAATAATAAGCAAATGCTTTGAGAGGCTGGTCAAGGTTTATATCTGCAGCTTGCCACCATCCAAACTGGACCCCTTACAATTCGTCTACCAACACAACCGATCGACAGATGACACCATAGCCACTGCTCTACATACCGTCCTTACACAACTGGAGAAGGAGGATGTTTATGTGAGAATGCTGTTCTTGGACGACAGTTCAGCATTCAACACCATAGTTCCATCCAGGCTCAACTAGAAGCTCAAAGACCTCGGCCTTGACCCTGTCTTGTGCAGCTGGATCCTGGACTTCCTGTCAGTTCGCCAGCAGGTTATAAGAGTGGGCTCCCTCACCTCCAATCCTCTGACTCTCAATACAGGAGCCCCTCAGGGCTGCGTATTGAGTCCCCTCCTTTACTCCCTGTACACCCATGACTGTGTCACCACCCACAGCTCCAACCTGTTAATTAAATTTGCTGATGACACTACATTGATTGGCCTTATCTCAAACAATAACGAGGTGGCCTTCAGGGAAGAAGTCATCTCTCTGACACAGTGGTGTCAAGAAAACAACCTCTCCCTCAATGTCACATAAACAAAGGAGCTGGTTGTGGATTACAGGAGGAATGGAGATGGGCTAACTCCTATTAACATCAATGAATCTGGGGTTCCAAGGGTAAACAACTTTAAGTTCCTCGGTGTCCATGTCACCGAGAACCTCACATGGTCCGTACACACCTGCTGTGTGGTCGAAAAGGCGCAACAGCGCCTCTTTCACCTCAGACGGTTGAGGAAGTTTGGAGTGGGCCCCCAAATCCTAAGAAGTTTCAACAGAGGTCAACGGTTGAGATCATTCCGACTGGCTGCATCTCTGCCTGGTATGGGAATTGTACCTCCCTTAATCGCAGGTCTCTGAGTGGTGCGGACAGCCCAACGCATCTGTAGTTTTGAACTTCACATAATTCAGGACATTTACAAGGACAGGTGTGTAAAAATGGCCAATAGGATAATTGGGGACCCAAACCATCCCTACCACAATCCATTACAGCTGCTACCATTTGGGAAGTGGTACCGCAGCATAAAAGCCAGGACGAACAGGCTCCAGGACAGCTTCTTCCACCAGACCATCAGACTGATGAACTCACGCTGATCTGAGTGCACTCTATATTATTTTGACTGTCATTGCACATTTAGATGGAGACGTAATGTAAAGATTTTTACTCCTCATGTATGTGAAGGATGTAAGAAACAAAGTCAATTTAATTCAATTCAGTCCCTGTGGAAAGCAGAAAGTGGGGGAGGGAACGATGTGCTTGGCGGTGGGATCCCATTGGAGATTGCGGAAATTTCAGAGAATTATATGCTGTACTCAGAGGCTGGTGGGGTGGTCCGTGAAGACCGGTGGATGGGGTAAAAGCAGATGTGTGTGAAGTGGAAGAGATTGATTGAAGGCAGCATTGATGGTGGAGGAAGAGAAGCCCCTTTCTTTGAAAAAGGACAACTCCATTGTTCTGGAATGAAAGACCTCATCCTGAGAGTAGATGCAGTGGAGATGGATGAATTGAGAGAAGGGGATGATGTTCTTACAAGTAACAGAGTGGGAAGAGGTATAATCCAGGTAGCTGTGAAAGTCCGTGGGTTTATAATAGACATCAGTAGATAAGCTGTCTCTGGAGATAGTGAGACCGGGAAAGGGGAGGGAGGCTTTGGAATTAGACCAGGTAAATTTGAGGTCAGGGTGGAAACACAAAAACATAGAGAACCTAAGCATAATACAGGCCCTTCGGCCCACAAAGTTGTGCTGAACATGTCCCTACCTTAGAAATGACTAGGCTTACCTATAGCCCTCTATTTTTCTAAGCTCCATGTACCTATCCAAAAGTGTCTTAAAAGACCCTATCATATCCACCTCCACCACCGTTGCCAGCAGCCCATTCCACGCACTTACCACTCTCTGAGTAAAAAAACTTACCACTGACATCTCCTCTGTACCTACTTCCCAGCACCTTAAACCTGTGGCCTCTTGTGGCAGCCATTTCAGCCCTGGAAAAAAGCCTCTGACTATCTACACGATCAATGCCTTTCATCACCTTGTACACCTCTATCAGGTCACCTCTCAACCTCCATTGCTCCAAGGAGAAAAGGCTGAGTTCACTCAACCTATTCTCATAAGGCATGCTCCCCAATCCAAGTAACATCCTTGTAAATTTCCTCTGCACCCTTTCTATGTCTTCCACATCCTTACTGTAGCTTGGCGACCAGAACTAAGCACAGTACCCCAAGTGGGGTCTGACCATAGCTGTAACATTACCTCTCAGCTCCTAAACACAATCCCACAGTTAATGAAGGCCGATGCCTTCTCAACCACAAAGTCAACCTGCACAGCTGCTTTGAGCGTCCTGTGGACTCGGACCCCAAGATCCCTCTGATCCTCCACATTGCCAAGAGTCTTACCATTAATACTATATTCTGCCATCATATTTGACCTACCAAAGTGAACCACTTCACACTTATCTGGGTTGAACTCCATCTGCCACTTCTCAGCCCAGTTTCGCATCCTATCAATGTCCTGCTTTTACTCTGACAGCCCTCCACACTATCCACAACACCCCCAACCTTTGTATCATCAGCAAACTTACCTACCCATCCCTCCATTTCCTCATCCAGGTCACTTATAAAAATCACAAAGAGTAGGGGTCCTAGAACAGATCCTTGAGGCACTCCACTGGTCACCAACCTCCATGCAGAATATGACCCGTCTACAACCACTCTTTGCCTTCTGTGGGCAAGCCAGTTCTGGATCCATAAAGCAATGTCCTATTGGATCCCATGCCTCCTTACTTTCTCAATAAGCCTTGCATGGGGTACCTGATCAAATGCCTTGCTGAAATCCATATACACTACATCTACTACTCTTCCCTCATCAATGTGTTTAGTCACATCCTCAAAATATTCAGTCAGGCTCGTAAGGCATGACCTGCCCTTGACAAAGCCATGCTGACTATTCCTAATCATATTATACCTCTCCAAATGTTCATAAATCCTGACTCTGAGGATTTTCTCCATCAACTAACCAACCACTGAAGTAAGGCTCACTGGTCTATAATTTCCTGTTAACTCTACTCCTTTCTTGAATAACGGAACAAAATCTGCAACCCTCCAATCTCCGGAACCTCTCCCATTCCCATTGATGATGCAAAGATCATCGCCAGAGGCTCAGCAATCTCCTCCCTCACCTCCCACAGTAGCCTGGGGTACATCTCATCTGGTCCTGGTGACTTATCCAACCTGCTGCTTTCCAAAAGCTCCAGCACATCCTCTTTTTTAATATCTACATGCTCAAGCATTTCAGTCGCTGCAAGTCATCACTACAATCACCAAGGTCCTTTTCCATAGTGAATACCGAAGCAAAGTATTCATTAAGTACCTCTGCTATTTCCTCCGCATCCATACACACTTTCCCACTGTCACACTTGATAGGTCCTATTCTTACATATCTTATCCACTTGCTCTTCACATACTAGTAGAATGCCTTGGGGTTTTCCTTAATCCTGCCTGCCAAGGCCTTCTCATGGCCCCTTCTAGCTTTCCTGGTAAGCTTCTTCCTGTGAGGCTTATAATCTTCTAGATCTCTAACATTACCTAGCTCTCTGAACCTTTTGTAATCTTTTCTTCTTGACTAGATTTATTACAGCCTTTGTACACCACGGTTCCTGTACCCTACCGTAACTTCCCTATCTCATTGGAACATACCTGTGCAGTACTTCACACAAATATCCCTTGAACATTTGCCACATTTCTTCCGTACTTTTCCCTAAGAACATCTGTTTCCAATTTAAGCTTCCAATCTCTTGCCTGATAGCCTCATGATTCCCCTTACTCCAATTAAATGATTTTCTAACTTGTCTGTTCTTATCCCTCTCCAATGCTATCACAAATGAGATAGAATTATGATCACTATCTCCAAAATGCTCTCCCACTGAGAGATCTGACACTTGACCAAGTTCATGTCCCAATACCAAATCAAGTACAGCTCTCCTTTTGTAGGCTTATTTACATATTGTGTCAATAAACCTTCCTGAACACACCTAACAAACCGCCCCATCTGAACTCCTTGCTCTAGGGAGATTCCAATCGATACTTGGGAAATAAAAATGTCCCATCACAACAACTCTATTATTATTACACCTTTCCAGGATCTGTTTCCCTATCTGCTCCTCGATATCCCTGTTACTATTGGGCAGCCTCTAAAAACACCTAGTAAAGTTATTGACCCCTTTCTGTTCCATACATCCACCCACAGAGACTCTGTAGACAATCCGTCCTTGTCTGCAGCCGTGACACTATCTCTGATCAACAGTGCCATGCCCCACCTCTTTTGCCCCCCTCCCTGTCCTTTCAGAAACATCTAAAACCCGGCACTTGAAGTAACCATTCCTGTCCCTGAGCCCCAAGTCTCAGTAATGGCCACCACATCATAGATCCAAGTACTGATCCACGCTCTAAGCTTATCAGCTTTGTTCACAAAACTCCTTACATTAAAATAGACACATCTCAAACCATCAGTCTGAGCGCGTCACTTCTCTATCTCCTGCCTATTGTCCCTCTTGCACTGTCTACAAGCTTTCTCTATTGATGAGCCAACCTCCTCTTTCCCAGTCTCTTCAGTTTGGTTCCCAGCCCTCAACAATTCTAGTTTAAACTCTCCCCAGTAGCCTTAGCAAACCTCCCCGCCAGGATATTGGTCCCTCTGGGATTCAGTTGCAACCCGTCCTTTTTGTACAGGTCACACCTACCCCAAAAGAGGTCCCAATGATCCAGAAATCTGAATCACTGCCCCCTGCTCCAATCCCTCAGCCACGCATTTATCCTCCACCTCATCCTATTCCTATTCTCACTGTCGCGTGGCACAGGCAGTAATCCCAAGATTACTACCTTTGCGGCCCTGTTTCTCAACTTCCTTCCTAACTCCGTCGTCTTTTTTCAGGACCTCTTCCCTTTTCCTACCTATGTCATTGGTACCAATATGTACCACGACCTCTGGCTGTTCTCCCTCCCCTGCAGGATATCTTGGACGTGATCTGAAATATCCCGGACCCTCGAAGCTGGAGGCAAAGTTGATGAAGTCAATGAGATCGGCATAGGTGCAGGAAGCAGCACCAATGTAGTCGTCAATGTAGCGTAGCTGCCCCTCTGTTGATTGTCAGTCAGTCACAATGCTGTCCACAGTACATTTGTAGGCATTTACTGGTCTTTGGTGACATATCAAGTCTCCTCAATCCCCAAATGAAATCTAGCCGCTGGTGTGGCTTCTTCATAACTCCATCAAAATATCGGGCCCAGGCGTAACCTAATGAAACGTTGACAGACGGCTACTTAAAAATGCTCCCCCTAAACACAGCTGAGCCCTCGATGAGGACGAGTGTGAGTTTCCCCGATTTCCTCTTCCTGAAGTCCACCATCATTTCCTTGCTTTTACTGACATTGAGTGCAAGTTTGTTGCTATGACACCACTCAACCAGCTGATCCACCTCCTCATCACCTTCTGAGTGTCATCAACAAAATTATAGATGGTGTTTGAGCTGTACTTAACTACACAATCATGAGTTTATGGAGAGTAGAGCAGCGGGCTAAGCACAAACCCTTGAGGTGCTCCACTGTTGATTGTCAGTGAGGAGGAGATGTTATTATCGATCCACACTGACTGTCGTCTCCTGACGAGGGAGGCACAGATGTCCAGGTTTTCATTCTTGCTGGTCAGTGCTGAGGGTATGACGGTGTTGAACGCTGAGCTGTAATCAATAAACAGCAGCCTGGTGTAGGTATTGCTGTTGTCCACGTGGTCCAAGGGCAAGTGGAGAGCCAGTGAGGTTGCATCAACTCTAGACCTATTGTCAAGATAGGCAAATACAGCAGGTCTGTGTTATTGCTCAGACAGGAGTTAATTCTGGCCACAACCAACCTCTCAAAGCACTTCATCACAGTAGCTGTGAGTACCACTGGGTGATAGTTGTCGATGTGGAGACAGGTAAACCCTGGTGAATGAAATCTGTGTAATTCCACCACAGAGAAACAAGGGGTGAGAAGAGAAGACATCGGTGTTGTGATCCTGCTGGAAAAGTGTTGGGATAAAGTGTATAAACCAGTGGAAGTTGCTCACCAGGGAATGTTTGATGCCAACACTGTTGTTGTACGGATTCTCTGGGAGCAGCTGCGGTGGAATTCACCTGTTAAGATTCAGGAGAGTCTCAGCAACAAGGAGGCGATGGACAAAGTGAAAAGGAGCATCAGCAAGTGTCAGGGTGAGTAAAGGTTTCAACACAGATGGTTTTGCACTTGTTAATCCCGGTATGTGATGTATAGATGGTGACAATCTCCTTTCCCCCTGCTGTGACTCCACACCCGCAGGGGACAATTCTTCACTCTGCTCTGAACTGGTCAGGAAAACCATTCAGTTCAGCAGTAGAGAGGAACACTGTCAGTGACTGTCACAGTGTATTAAAGATCAAGTTCCATTTCAGTTGCCCATATTGTGCACTGGTGTTGAAATCCTCAAACAATGGGATTACCAAATCAGAGTTTCCTTTTGGACCTGGATATCATGTCTGGTCATTCATTTTTCTATGACTACATCATTGTACTAGATTGTGGCATTTTTCTGAGAATTGGAAAGATGCAGAGTAGCCAGTGATTCCTCGATTTCACTTTCCTTCCCTGTATTGATTCATTGGAAATGGGGATCACTGTCTCAGCACAAAGATCATTGAACACTGAGATGAGGAGTACCCAGTTATTTGGGATATCCAATGCAAGACTAGTGGAATGGGTATCCAGGACCTACGGACTGGATGGGAAGGTGGAGCTGAGGTTGGTGGGAACTCATTTAGGGGAGTTGGGGGGGGGGGAGGGTAGGTCCCAGGGTTTGACTGGTCCATTCTATTTTCTATTTTCCTGGCTCCGGTATTCCAAACCTGTGACAGGAAAGACAGACAAAGCATTGTCGTTGCTCAGTGACTCTGAAGTTCTTTAGGCCTGTTTTGGACCAAGATCACTCCATCTCTCCCCAGCATATTTCTGTTTCCCATCCAGTGGAATTCCCATTTCTCCACATTTATCATCATCTGCCAAGGAAAGTGTCAATAAAATATTCTGTTGTGCTGAACCATTTAAACTAATTGATGTGCTTAACTAAACTAACCAGTTCTACCTGTACATTAATGTGTCTGTCTAAAAAACACCCTTAAATATCCTTTATCTATTCTGCCTCTACCACCACCTCCGTCAGCACATTCCAGACACTCACCACCCTCTTTTGTTTAAATTTAAGTATAAACACAAACCTTGTCCTGCTCATCTCCTTCAAACTTTCCACCACTTACCTGAAATGCATGTCTTTTAGCATTAGACATTTTGAGCCTGGGAGAAAGATCTCAAGCTGTCTACATTATCTGCAATGTTTCTCCCAATCTCCTAAAGTTCTGCTCCAGAGAAAACAACCTAAGTTTGTTCAAACTCTGCTTCTGCTCACACCCTCTAATTGGGCAGCATCCTGGTGAATCTCTTCAGCATCTTCTCCAAAGCACCCACATCCTTCCTGTAATGAGGGACCAGAATTGAATGCAGTATTCAGGTCTGGCCTCACTGGAGCTTGATAAAACTGATACAACAATGCTCTATCAATGGCAAGCATGCTACACACCTTCTTCTGCTCTCTATCAACCTCTCCTTACAGCCCACACCCTCTAATCCATACAGAATCGAGTAGTCACTTCCCAGGAACTATCAAGAAATACCCTAAGCAACACACATAAAGTGCTGGAGGAACTTAACAGGTCGAACACCATCGATGGAAGGGAATAAACAGTCAGACATTTTGGGCCAAGAAACTTCTCCAGGACTGAAAGAGAAGGAGGAAGAAGTCAGGGAAAAAGGAGGTGGGGAGGGGAAGCAGTCAAACTAGAAGATGTTGGGTGAAGCCAGGTGTGTGGAGAAGCAGGAATCTGATCAGAGAGGAGAGTGGACCTTAGGAGAAAGGAAAAGGGGAGGGGAGCCAGAGGTAAATGATAAGAAGGTGAGAAGAGGTAAAAGGCCAGAATGAGGAATAGAGGAGGGAACAGGGAGGAAAATCATTTTTTACCAGAAGGAGAAATCAATATTCATGCCATCATATTAGAGATTACCCAGATGGAAAATGAGGTGCTCCACCTGCACCGTAATGGTGGCCTCATCTTGACACAAGAGGAGTCCATGTACCAACATATTGGAATGGGAATTGGAATCAGAAAATTAAAATGTTTGTCCACCTGGAAATTCCACTTTTAGCAGATGGTGTGGAGGTACTTGACAAAGCAGTCCCCCAATTTATGATGGATCTCATCAATGTGGAGGCCACATCAGGAGCAGCGGACACAATGGGCAACCCTAGCAGATGCACAGATAGAGTATTGCCTCATCTGGAAGGACTATTGGAGTCTTGAATGGAAATGAATGGCAGGCGTAGCACCTAGGCCACTTGCCAGGATAAGTACTGGGAGGGAGATTAGTGGGGAGGGACAAATGGACAAGGGGATTGTGGAGGGAGTGATCCCTGAAGGGGGGGAGGGAGAGGGAAATTAGTGGTGGGATCCCTTGGAAAATGGTAGAAGTTGAGGAGGATGATGTGTAGGATGCGGAGGCTCATGCGGTGATAGGTAAGGACAAGAGAAACTCTTATCACTGTTAAGGGGTGGAAAGATGGGATGAGCATCAATATTTGGGAAATGGAGGAGATGTGGGTCAGGGCAGCATCATAGAGGAGGGAGGAAAACCCTGTCTTTGAAAAAGAAGATAATCTCTCATCTCTTGGGTTACCATACAAGGAATGTCTGATGACTCTGGGCCTGTACTTGCTGGAATTTAGAAGAATGACGGGAGACCTCATTGAAACCTTTTGACGGAGTGGATGTAGAAAGGATGTTTCCCATGGTGGAGGAGTCTAGGACAAGGGCACACAGCCTCAGGATAGAAGAGCGTCCTTTCAAAACAGAGATGGAGAGACATTTCTTTAGTCAGAGGGTAGTGAATTTGTGGAATTTGTTGCCATACGCAGCTGTGGAGGCCAGGTCATTAGGTGTATTTAAGGCAGAGATTGATAGGCTCTTGATTGGACATGGCATCAAAGGTTATGGGGAGAAGGCCGAGAAATGGGGTTGAGGAGGAGGGAAAAACAGGGATCAGCCAAGATTGAATGGCGGAGCAGACTTGATGGGTCAAAGGGCCTAATTCTGCTCTTATGTCTCATGGTCTTATATTCCACTCAGAAGGAAGGACCAGGATGGCAAGGTAAGAGAACCTTGGACGTTGAAAGAGGTGGTGAATTTAGTTAAGAAGGTAAGGGAAAACTATATAAGTCAGAGGAAGCTAGAATCAAACAGAGTCCCTGAGGCCAGAAAAGAACTGAAGAAGGGAATTAGGAAAGCCAGGAGGGGCTACAAAAAGTCTTGGAAAGTAGGATTAAAGAGAATCCTAAGGCATTCGATAGATACATTAAGAACAAGAGACTAACTGGGGAGAGGGTTGAACCCTTTAAGGATAAACTGGGGGAGCATTTACTTGGATGCAGAGGATGTGGTGAGGTCCTCCATGAGTACTTTACATCAATACTTACCAAGGAGAAGGACTTGGAGGCCGAGGAGATCAGTGCTGAGCATATTAATATTCTAGGGCATTTTGGCATAGAGCAGGAAGCTTCAACATGATGCCTTTTAAGAGACCCAACACTATATCCCAGGGCATTATGGGATATACCCCAGTTTATTGAGAGAGGAAAGAGATGAAATAACTGGGGCTTTGACCAATATCTATGTCAATATCTAGTCATGGGCAATGTCCTGGAGGACTGGCGAGTACCGGTAGTTAATTTTGTTCCATAATTCAAGACAGGAACTAGTGATTATTCTGGAAACTATAGACCAGTGAGTCTCTTATCAGTGACAGGGAAGTTTCTGGAGAGAATTCTTAGGGATAGGAAAACCATGGCCTAATTAGGGAGAGCCACCAAGGTTTTGAGCTGAGCAAGTCGTGCATTTCTAACTTGATTGCATTTTTTGATGAGATGACCAGAGTGGTAGATGAATGTAGAGCTGTGGTTGCTGTCTGCATGGCGTTTGACAAGTTCCCTCATGGGAGGCCCATACAGAAGATTAAGATGCATGGGATCCATGGTGAATTGGTTGTTTGGATTCAAAGCTGGCTGCCCATAAAAGACAGAGGGACATATTCTACCTGGAGGTCTGTGATTAGTGGTGTTCAGCAGGGATCTGTTTGTGATATGGATGAAAATGTAGATGGGTGGGTTAGTAAGTTTTCAGATTGTAACCCTTGGGTCGCCTCAGGCATCGCTCAAACTCGTTCTAGTCTAGGGGGAGCAGCCTTCGGCCCCGCCAAACTGGGTAATCAGCTGGTGTGGATGCTGTGTGATGTCCCCGCCTTGCCCAACAAACAGACAGTACACCTTATGCGATTAAATGAGTACAATTTATAAAGATTACTATAACTAAGCGATTACTAATGATACAGTATATATGAATAAGAGAAAAAAAGAAAAGGCGCAAAACTTATCAAAGTCCAAACCACTTCGTGCACAACCGTTGGAGCTCAATTACTGAAGTCTTCTGGTATTCGATCCCCTCCGAATTTCTCGACCCGCCTCCTGGGATCCCCACGGTGGTCGACCAGACGCTCCACACTCCTCTGTCTCCGTCTCCTCTCCTCACCGAAAACCTTGGGCCGGGGACCCCCACTCGGGGTCCGAACCGTCGCCCAGCTTCCAGCACCCCGTCCTCTCTCTCTCACTCCATCGCGCCGACTCCCCAAAACCCCCACCAACAATCAGTTTATAGTCCCAAACAAGCTTCCAGCACTTATCATAACAAAGACGCTAGCATTCCTACTATTAACACAGGCGCCAGCATTCCTACTTTTAACAAAACAAAGACGCCATTTTGATTACATACACAGTAACAAAGAAAAGGAAAAAAACCCCCGTTACACTCTCCCCCCACCAAATAAAAGTCATGTCCTCATGACTATTAGATAACTCGTCACCTTTCCTGCCAACACACCATAACCCAAACACCAGCAGTGACATCTCCTCCCCACACAGTAAACCTCACACCCTGTTCCTTAGGCGCTATATAGGCCAACTATCTGGGCTTTCCCAAACCCTTCTGAGACCTCCGTACCCCCCTCACCTAAACCCTTAGGCTAGGACAGAGCTGGGGATACCTTGGGTCCACTACCAACTCCTCTTTCAACCTCTCACTCATGCCCCACACTGCACATGGCTAACCCTCCCCACTACACCTGACTCAGTGGAAGAAGGGCCAAAGGTCTCTTCCTCAATCGAGGGAAAGTCAGCAAACGGCAGCATGTACCACACATCCAGCACATCAGCCTTTGAATCCGTATTCTTCCTCATTTCTTCGATCGGTAGCTGCTGTTTGATCTTCTCCAAACGGAAACACGTGACCTGCACTGCTCCTGCAGTCTCTTCAGCTTCCTGCAATTGAGATTGTCATCTTCTCTGGCCCCTGGCTCAGCAGTTCTGACTCCTGCATCCCGGCCATCTCAATCTGGAATGCAGTTACTCCAACAGCTTCTTCCACCTCGACCTGAAAAGCAGCAGTTAAAGATTGGTCACCCTCCAGTTCAGTATTCACTGTACTTCTCTCCAGCTTCTTTTTTTTTCTCCTCATGACTTCTTCCAGATCAACCTTCAGGTTTTGCACTTCATTTGAACTGTCGATGGTCATCTTCAGGTTCCCTTCAAGCTACCGCTTCCCCCTTCCGAGATTTGTCCGCAATTTTTTCACCTCCGCAAACTCCCTTCTCCAGGCTCTGTTCTCTGTGGCCCTCAGTCAAACAACTTTCTTCGTTCTCTCCAACTTGTAAGTCTTTCAAATGGTTCCAGATCACTCTCTCCGGTCTCTCAGTCTTCATTTCAAACTTGATTCCGTCGAGACAGACACTCACGAGCTGCGACCTTCGCCAGCCCTGGCACGTGTCCAGAAAACACTTTAACTCTGTAGTTCTCAGCCGCTCCTGCAACGACCTCACTTCATATTCTCCTGAGGCAAATCCAAATACCAGGAGATCATCCACATACGTCAAAATTCCAAACGCCTCCACACCCCCATGGTCTTCCACATGCCCTGCAGGAAGGTTGCAAGGGCTCCGGAGATACCCTGTGGTATCTTTTCGGACCGGAAAGACTCCTAGGAAACTTTTAACCGCCGTCTTCTCCTTGGCGGCCTCGCTCATCGGGATCTGGCAACATCCACTCCTCAGATCCAGCACCTTAAACCTCTTCGCACCACTCAGATAGGCCATAGCCTCTAAGAACTCCATTTTCACTGACCAACAACCTTCGTCTTTATAATCACCGGCACTGGTACCCCAAATCTCCAGTGCCATCAATGTCATCAAGGGTAAAGGCTTCCAAAAACGGTTATAACACAAACTGTACAGCAACTTAACCGGTGCCCCGGTGCCGAGGATGGCTTTAACTTGACTTCCATCCATCCGTAACAACACCTGACTGTGTGGTCCCTCTAAGCCTTCAGGAATAGGGTCTGCTCCTTGCGGGAGTTCCTTGGTACATTGCTGGGAACGTGCTCCCCCAGAGACCCCAAGCCGTTCCCCCACTGGGCCTCCTTTAAGTTTCCCGACATCTCTCGGATCAACGGAACAACTGATCCCCTCGACAAATCCCCCTGTCTCCGCAAGCAATTTATCTGCCCTCCTAACCAAAAGGGATACCCTAAAAACTTCCCACCAATCTCCTGCCACGGATATGATAAGCCCCCCAGCTGCGGCATTTGACTTCCAGTCGAACCACACGCATTTTCCCACACTTTCCCAGAACTGGCAGCTGTCATTTCGAGATAATTGCGCCCGACAGTTCTAACAACGCTACCAGCCCGCCTACTCAAACTTTCAACCAATCCCTGTCGCTTTCCCTCAGCCAAGCACTGCCACTCACCCAACAACTGAGAGGTCTGCTCCGCCCACGTCTCCGTCCCTTTAGGGCTGGACATTATTCCAACAGCCGGGCGGAGCCCACCTCTGCTGAAACATTCCAACCAGACCTTCCTCGCTCTCTTAACAGCATGGACAGCCCATAGCCCCACCACCTTTTCGTCAGCGCTAGTCGGAACTCGAACAACGACCTCCGGGCTACCAACAGCAGCCACCCCACCCAACACACATGCAGAGATAACCGGCAATCGCACACCCACAAAGGCACACCAGCTCTTCGCCGCAGACACAATTCAAAGAGGGCGATCACACAGCTTCCACAGAAATCAATCCCGGACCAGCACCCCACAATGTAACCCCTGGGTCGCCTCAGGCATTGCTCAAACTCGTTCTAGTCTAGGGGGAGCAGCCTTCGGCCCCGCCAAACTGGGTAATCAGCTGGTGTGGATGCTGTGTGATGTCCCCGCCTTGCCCAACAAACAGACAGTACACCTTATGCGATTAAATGAGTACAATTTATAAAGATTACTATAACTAAGCGATTACTAATGATACAGTATATATGAATAAGAGAAAAAAAGAAAAGGCGCAAAACTTATCAAAGTCCAAACCACTTCGTGCACAACCGTTGGAGCTCAATTACTGAAGTCTTCTGGTATTCGATCCCCTCCGAATTTCTCGACCCGCCTCCTGGGACCCCCACGGTGGTCGACCAGACGCTCCACACTCCTCTGTCTCCGTCTCCTCTCCTCACCGAGAACCTTGGGCCGGGGACCCCCGCTCGGGGTCCGTACCGTCGCCCAGCTTCCAGCACCCCGTCCTCTCTCTCTCACTCCATCGCGCCGACTCCCCAAAACCCCCACCAACAATCAGTTTATAGTCCCAAACAAGCTTCCAGCACTTATCATAACAAAGACGCTAGCATTCCTACTATTAACACAGGCGCCAGCATTCCTACTTTTAACAAAACAAAGACGCCATTTTGATTACATACACAGTAACAAAGAAAAGGAAAAAAAACCCCGTTACAAGATGATAAGAAGATTGGTGGTGGTGTTGTGAAGACTGGGGAATAAATCAGTTGCAGATATGGGTGGAAAATTGGCAGGTGGAATTTTAAGGAAAAAAAGAATCATGATAGGTCCCTCATTGACCAAAGTGGACATCACTATGTGGAGTTGCAGAAGATGGCAAAATCCACAATGGATATTCCCCTCTGTTTTCACTGTGGAAAAAAACATGAAGACTCTGCCAAATTTCTTTAGCATCCTGAGAAGGTAGAGATGTTGGTGAACTTTCATGGTCATGCCATCTTTGTCGATGGATAAGGACAGGATTTGGTGATGAATTTGAGCTCTCAACCATCACAGTCTCAGCACCATTGATGTAGACAGGAGGATGTGCACAATCTCCCTTCCTGATGTCAATAACCAGCTCTTTTGTTTTGCTGACATTGAAGGGAAGATGATTATCATGACACCACGTCACTAAGCTCTCTTTCTCCTTTCTGTACACCAACTCAACATTATTTGAGATACATAATGTTTTCAACTTGCATTTCAGGTTTTTCACAAGAAGACTCTGGTGTCTGTGCAACATCAAAGCATGGGTAAGTTTTGTCAGCCCAGTGTTGACCACGGTACACACCCAACCAATCCCAATTTCCTGTGTTGACATATATTGCTCCAATCGCCACCTCTTCAGTCATAGTCACAGAGTCATACAGCATGGAAACAGGCCTTTTGGCCCAACTTGTCCATGTTGACCAAGATGCCCCAACCAAGCTTGTCCTATTTCCCTGCATTTGGCTTGTATTCCTCTCAGACTTTCCCATTCATGTACCTGACCATTTAAGTCCATCTGGCAGCTTAGACCATACAGATAGAATCCTTTGTGTTTAAAGTTGTCCTTTAAGCTCCTATGAGATCTTTCCTCCCTCATCTCAGATATTTGCCCTTCATTTCTTCATTTGCCAACTCTGTGGTGAAAACACTGAGTGTATTCAGCCTATTATTGCCCCTCATGATTTTCTGCACCTCTGTAAAATCACCCATCAGTCTCCTACGCTCTAAGGAATAAAGTCCTAGCCTGTCCAATCTCTCCCTATAACCCAGTCCCTCAGTCCTGGCAGCATCGTTCGAAATCTTTCCAGTTTAATAACATTTGAACTGAGCAGAGGATTTTGGGCTCTGTGATGCACTTCTGGGTCGTGCAGGGGTTGTGCTGGTGCTGGTGCAGTGGAGCCCGGCCCTGTGGTGTGCAATGTTTGGGAGAGTGAGAGTGTGGAAAAAAGTTTGGTTTGGTCTGTAGCTTTTGTTCCGTTTTACATTTTGGATGTTTGCTTGCCTTACAGCGACCTCAAAAGATTTTTTTTCCTGCCAATCCTTTGTTTTGAGTGGCCGTTTTTTTTCTGCCTTTGCATAAGCAGCTGTAATGTGTTTTCGATGAAAAAGTGAGACAATAATTAGATAGTGCTGAAGTTGTCAGCATAACAAGGTGGGAGTAAGAGTCACTTTGTGGTATAATTTACCGGTGGAAAAAGGAATGCAAATATAGATGGGGTGGTGGTGTTGAGAATCAGCTCTGCACAGGGGTCTTGTACAGTGGGTTGCTGACCAGGAGCACAGTAGGACACCACCGTGGATGAGTAGATAAGCTCCTGGTCAGAGCTGTGTGGATCCAGCAGTCATTGTCCACATTGGAACAAATGACACAGGTAAGGGCAGGCTGACAATTCTGCAAGACAAATTTAAAGATTTGGGTGGGAAGCTTAGGGACAGGGCTGATAAGGTGGTTTTCTCGGACGTTCTGCCTGTGCCACGCACCAGTGCAGGTAAAATGGAGGAGATTAGAAGTTTGAATGCATGGCTCAAATGATGGTGTAGGTTAGAGGGGAATAGGTTTATGGGACATTTGGGCACCTTTTGGGGCCGTTAGAACCTGTACCGCCAAGATGGATTGCATTTGAAGCAGAGGCGCACAAACGTACTGGGCAGGCATATGCTTCAGTTAATTAAGGGCCATTTAGACTAGGGAATGGGGGAGTCAGCGGAAGACGCTCATGGAGTGAGTACTGTTTTAGATTCGCTCCATAACCTTTACTTTTTTTAACCTTTGATAGATAGATAGACAGATACTTTATTCATCCCCATGGGGAAATTCAACATTTTTTCCAATGTCCCATACACTTATTGTAGCAAAACTAATTACATACAATACTTAACTCAGTAAAAATATGATATGCATCTAAAATCACTCTCTCAAAAAGCATTAATAATAGCTTTTAAAAAGTTCTTAAGTAGTTTACTTAAATACATTGAGTCCTAACCCCGGCACTTTAACCTATCTTACTCCTGGCGGTTGAATTGTAAAGCCGAATGGCATTGAGGAGTATTGATCTCTTCATCCTGTCTGAGGAGCATTGCATCGATAGCAACCTGTCGCTGAAACTGCTTCTCTGTCTCTGGATGGTGCTATGTAGAGGATGTTCAAGGTTCACCACATAAGGGATCACCCTTATCCAACTTATTTTTACCTACACCAAAAGATTTTTGCTATTTTCTTGGGCTTATCATTAAGAGTTTATTGTGAATTTTTGAAGATATGCAAACAGAAATGGCTCTTAGATCTAAAGGACGAGAACCGGGGCGCAACCCGAACGGTAATGGAAAGAAGCAAGCTCATCCGCAACGCACTGAATTAACTTATGAACTGTTTATGGAGGTTTTGGATAAAAAATTCGATGAACTACAACAAGTTTTTAAACAAGATATAAAGGCTTTTCAAGATTATATGGTTAAGACGGATTCAGTAATTAACCAGCAGCAGGTTCTTATGGCGTCTCTGCAAGAAGAAGCTCGGAAACGAGATTTGACAATTGAAAAATTGCAACAGGATTTAATTTCGACCATTAAACTGGTGGAGACACTTAAAGCCAAGAGTGTCGACTTTGAGAATCGGTCCAGAAGACAGAACCTACGTATACTTGGTCTCCCAGACAGCATAGAAAAAGGCGATCCTTCGAAATATTTTGCTCAACTTTTAAAAGATGCGTTCCCTTCGGTTTTCCCAGAGAATCCCCCGTTACTTGATCGAGCACATAGAATTTGGTGTCGTTCCTCGAGTGCTCCAGCTAAACCTTCGGTTGTAATTGTCCGGTTTCACTATGTGCACGACAAAGAACAACTTATTCGTGTGGCTCGGCGGGCTGGAATGATTAAATTTCAAGAGTACCACTTCCGTTTGGTTGAAGATTTTAGTCCTGAAGTTATGAAGAAAAGGCTTCTTTTTAAACCTCTGATGTCTGAATGTTATGAGAAAGATCTAAAACCTGCGCTCTTATACCCTGCGAATCTTAGAATCTCTCTGTCGAATGCTCCACGCCAGGTTTTCCTTTCTACATCTGAAGCGAGAAAGTATCTGGAGGAGAACTTCCCTACAGCCATAGACACTAATCCCTAATAAATGAGAGATTCTGATCATGTAAGATGGTTTTCGATTCCTTAAACCAGAGTTAGTCTCTGGTTATTGGTGTAGGTTTATCCTATACTTCATATTTAAGTTAAAGTGTGTTTTCGTTTTATTAATCGCTCTGTTTTATACACTTTAACCATTATACTATATTTTTGACTATTATTTTTGTTCCCTCAAAGGTATATTTTTAACCTTTCGAAGGGAAATTCTTTTTTATTACGATGGTGGTTTTTTGGAAAAATATTCTTGGTTTTGTTTAAAATGGCGTTATTTTTTCTTTTCTCGTCTTCTTCCTATAATGCATCGCTTATCATAGTTTAAATATTTCTTGATTTGTTTGGGTTATAACCCGATTTATAAGCTTTTAGTGATTATATTCTTTTTTTTTACAACTAAGTATATTAAGAAGCGTGGTTTTTAGTTTAGTGATTATAATTTTAAAGTCGGGGTGTTTTTTTTTATATTCTTTAAATACGGAGTGGTCTTCCGCTGATATGGGGGTAGAATTAGTCTCATTTTTCCCTTTTTCTAGCCATATTTTGGCTTTTTTTCTTTTTCTTGTGGGGGTGGGGGATGGTCTGTTTTCTAATTTTATTTTTCTTTTACCAGTTTTAGTTTTTTTATTTGGGCTGTTTCTGAACTACAAATATGTCTACGATGTCGTCACTTCCGGCTCCGCTCTTTATTTTTGTTCCTCTTCCGGGTGCATGAGTTTATAATTTGGTTAACCTTTTCTATACCAAAGAGTTGACTTTAGAAGCATGGCTCAGACCATTCATTTTGTGTCTTGGAATACTAATGGTTTAAACCATCCGATTAAACGAAAGAAGATTTTCAAAGTATTCCAAAGACTTAATGCTCATATCATTTTTGTACAAGAAACTCATGTGAGGAAGGAGGACAAATATCACTTTTTTAGGTCTTGGTGGGGTCAACAGTATCATTCAAATTCGAATGCCAAAGTTAAGGGAGTTTCAATTTTTATTGACTCCTCTATTGCATTTGTTCAACACGATATCCTTTCGGATCCGAATGGTAGATTTTTGTTAATTACGGGTTTACTTTGTAATAAAAAGGTCGCTATGGTTAATGTTTATGCTCCAAATGTGGATTGTCCTGATTTTTTAAAGTCCTTATTTACTTCTTTACCTAATCTAAATGAATATAAGTTAATAATGGGTGGTGACTTTAATTGTTGTTTAAATCCTTTGATGGACAAATCTATATCTATTCAGACTTTACCCAATAAGTCGGCCACTTGTATTAACTCCTTTTTGACTGATAATGGAATTTTTGATATTTGGAGATTTCAGCATCCTAACGACAAAGAGTTTTCTTTTTTCTCACATGTTTATCATTCCTTTTCGAGAATTGATTATTTTTTATTGACTCTTGTTTTATTCCTGCGGTAATTGGTTGTAATTATGATATTATAGCTATCTCGGACTATGCTCCATTAAAACTTTCTATTAAATTTATGGATACAGCTTCTAATGTTGGACAATGGCGATTTGACTCTACCTTATTGCAAGATCCGGACTTTATTAAATTTATGAAGGAGCAGATCGATTTCTTCTTTTCAACCAATTCCACGGATGATATTTCTTGCGGAACACTTTGGGACACTTTTAAAGCGTATATACGTGGACAGATTATCTCCTACTCTGTTGGTCTGAGAAAATGCATTAAGAAGGAAACTCTTTTATTGGTTGATAAAATTAAAGAGATTGACAAGAAATATTCGATCACTCCTAGTAAGGAGCTTTACAAACAAAGGGTTGAACTTCAAATGGAACATAGTTTATTACTTACATCTCCGATTGAAAATCAATTAATGAAAACCAGATCTGATTTTTATATACATAGTGATAAATCGGGTAAACTGTTAGCTAGTCAGTTGAAGAATGTTTTGGTTAAACGTCAAATCACTAAGATTCGTCAGCAGAATGGGGATTTGACAGTTAACCATGATGAGATAAATAAGTCATTTCAAGACTTTTATACCTCCCTGTATCAATCTGAATTCCCTCAGGATCATAATACCATGTGTGATTTCCTTGGGAAATTGAATTTTCCAAAATTATCATCCGATGATCTTTCAATATTAGATACTTCGATTACGGGTGCAGAAATTAAAGGGGTTATTTCCTCAATGAATTCTGGGAAAGCACCAGGTCCAGATGGGTATACAGTAGAATTTTTAAAATGTTTTTCCGCTACTCTTTCTCTTTGGTTATGCAGGGTTTTTGAAGAAGCAATTAGATTGGGGAATTTGCCACAATCTTTTTATAGAGCTTCCATTTCTTTAATACTAAAGAAAGATAAAGACCCTACTGACTGTGCATCCTATAGACCAATATCTTTATTGAATGTGGACTCCAAGATCTTTTCCAAGTTACTGGCTTCCAGGCTGGAGAAGGTATTACCCCAAATTATTTCGGAAGATCAAACCGGTTTTATTAAAAATCGTTACTCTTTTTTCAATGTTAGGAGATTACTGAATATTGTTTATACTCCTTCACATAGCACTTCAGAATGTGTTATTTCATTACATGCGGAGAAAGCATTTGATAGAGTTGAATGGCCTTACTTATTTTATGTGTTGGAGAAGTTTAATTTTAGTCCGACATTCATTTCTTGGATTAAACTGATTTATCACACTCCAGTAGCCTCGGTGTTTACTAATAATCAAAGATCTCCCTTTTTTCGTTTATTTCGGGGCACTAGACAAGGTTGTCCTCTTAGTCCTTTACTATTTAATATTGCTTTAGAACCTTTGGCAATTGCTATCAGAGAATCACAGGATATTTCAGATATTAATTGTGGGACAGATATTCATAAGGTATCTTTGTATGCAGATGATTTATTATTATTCATTTCTAACCCTGAGAAATCTATTCCAGCAGTTCTATCATTGTTGGCTCAATTTAGTGAGTTCTCTGGGTATAAGTTAAATCTTAATAAGAGTGAATTGTTTCCTTTAAATAGACAGGTCCCAAGTTATGGAAATTTACCTTTTAAATTAGTTAATGACTCTTTTACTTACTTAGGGATTAAAATCACAAAAAACCATAAAGAATTATTTAGGTTTAATTTTTTACCCTTAATTGATCAGATTAAAGGCTTGTTTACTAAGTGGTCACCATTATCTTTATCTCTGATAGGTAGGATTAATGCTATTAAGATGGTTATTTTACCTAAGTTTTTATATATTTTTCAAGCGGTACCAATTTTTATTCCAAAATCTTTTTTTTACTAATGTTGATTCAAAAATTTCCTCATATATATGGCAAAATAAAAATCCCAGGTTAGGTAAAATATACTTACAGAAGACAAAGAAGGAAGGTGGGTTGGCATTACCTAATTTCAGATTTTATTATTGGGCAGTTAATATTAGATATTTGTTATGTTGGTTGAAGGAAATGGGATGGTCCTTTTGGCCCTCATTGGGTGAGTTTGGAAATTAAATCAGTACCAGGTTATGCTCTGGGTTCTATTTTAGGGACTTCTCTCCCTTTTGCTCTTTCTAAATTGCTGAAACGAATTGACAACCCGATAGTTAAATATTCCTTATGTATATGGTTTCTATCTTGGAAATTTTTCGGGTTGGCTCAATTCGTTTTAAATATTCCTATTGTATCTAATTGTTTTTTCCACCAATTATAGATCAAGCTTTTTTGGCTTGGAAAACTAAGGGTTTACTAAGATTTTCTGATTTATTTTCGGACAATTGCTTTATGTCTTTTGAGCAATTATCTAATAAATATAATTTGCCTAGATTTCATTTTTTTTTAGATATTTACAGGTTAGGCATTTTTTAAGTACGGTACTTCCTACGTTTCCAAATTTTGTGTCTTCAGATATTTTGGAGAGTTTGTTTGAATTAAACCCTTTTCAAAAAGGGCTTATATCAATACTTTATAATATAATTATGAAGAGACGTTCAGAGCCCCTTTATAAAACAAAAAATGATTGGGAAAGAGAGCTTAATCTTATTATTCCTATTGAGAATTGGGATAGAATTCTTCAATTAGTTAATACATCATCTATATGTGCCAAACATTCATTAATACAATTTAAGGTCGTACATAGGGCCCATATGTCCAAGGATAAATTAACTCATTTTTACTCTTATATAAATCCTATTTGTGATAGATGTTAAATTGAAATCGCGTCTTTAACTCATATGTTTTGGTCATGTCCGCTTTTGAAAAAATATTGGAAAGATATTTTTGATATTATCTCTGCGGTATTGAACATCAATTTCCAACCCCATCCTATTACCGCAATTTTTGGTTTACCAATGATGGACTCACTTCATTTATCTTCTTCCACCTGTCGAATGATTGCATTTCTCACTTTGATGGTTAGAAGATCTATTTTATTGAATTGGAAGGAAATTAATCCTCCCACTGTATTTCATTGGCTTTCTCAAATTATGTTATGTTTAAATTTAGAAAAAAATAGAAGTGGTGTATTTGATACCTCTATTAAATTTGAAGAGATATGGAGACCATTTATTCAATATTTTCATATGATGTAATATGACCCTGTTCCAAGCTTATTGGATTTTCCAGCTTTAATCTTATTTATGTTGAGAGGATCGGAGTTGATAACACTGATGATTATGTATTCTTGTGAGATATTATAAACAGCCCTTTTTTTTCCTTTTTAGTTTTTCTTTTTTTTTCTTTTTTTGCTTCTTTTTTCTTCTTCATTAGTTATTAGATTAGTAGTTTAGTCAATTTTGCAATCTTTTTTTTCTTTTTTCTGTGTTTTTATATCATATATTATGAAATACCTAGATTTACCTTGTTCATACATATACTATATGGTCCATGTTTTGGGAAAACTCATTTATACTGTAATCATTGCTTATGTATTCTTTCATGTTTGTTTGTAATCCCTTTATTAATATATCAATTGTATTTTGTTCATAATATTATTAATAATAATAAAGAGATTGAAAAAGAAAGACTAGGGAATGGGAGGGGCAGGAAACTTAGAACGGACCAGGCTCAACTGTTTAAACACTGTAGTGGAGAATAACATACTTGGACATAAATCGATTATAAGCTTCAAAAATATAAAATTGGGTCAGAATAGTATGAAGAACATCAGAACTAGAATGAGGATGGCCTGTATAAATGTAGAAAGTATTAAGAAAAAAATAAATGAACTGGAATCATATGCAAGTACGTATAAGTATGATTATAATACCAATAGCTAAAACCAAGGGATGATGATGAATATAGGATTAATGGATGTACTTTACTTAGGAAAGATCATAAAGGTGGGGGAGTAGCCATATACATGAGAGAGTTTAAATGAGTCTGCTTATCATAGATGAATCGAGACTTACTGAAGATATCTGGGTGAGAATTGTAAGCTATAAGGATGAAGAAATAACTTAGGGTGTATGTTATAGACCCCCTAATGCTGATAGTGATTTTAATAAACAACTCGATCAGAATATTAAAAAAGCAAGTTCTGAGGGTGATGTTATAGTTATGGCTGACTGGCCCTGTGGCTCAGAAGGGTAGGGAAAGGAAGAGGAAGGCAGCAGCGATAGGGGACTCTATAGTTAGGGGGTCAGACAGGTGATTCTGTGGATGCAGGAAAGTAACACAGATGGTAGTTTGCTTCCCAGGTGCCAGGGTCCGGGATGTTGCTGATCACGTCCACGATATCCTGAAGTGGGAAGGAGAACAGCCAGAGGTCGTAGTACATATTGGTACCAATGACATGGGTAGGAAAAGGGAAGAGGTCCTGAAAACAGACTACAAGGAGTTAGGAAAGAAGTTGAGAAGCAGGACCTCAAAAGTAGTAATCTCGGGATTACTGCCTGTGCCACGCGACAGTAGGTATAGGAATAGAATGAGGTGGAGGATAAATGCGTGGCTGAGGGATTGGAGCAGGGGGCAGGGATTCAGATTTCTGGATCAATGAGACCTCTTTTGGGGCAGGAGTGACCAGTACAAAAAGGTCGGGTTGCACTTGAATCCCAGCGGGACCAATATCCTGGCGGGGAGGTTTACAAAGGCTATTGGGGGGAGTTTAAACTAGAATTGCTGGGGGCTGGGAACCGAACTGAAGAGATGGAGGAAGAGACGGTTGGCTCACAATTCGAGAAAGTTTGGACACGGCGTGAGAGGGAGGACAGGCAGGTCATAGACAAGGGACGCGCTCAGACCGATGGTTTCAGATGTGTCTATTTTAATGCAAGGAGTATTATGAACAAAGTTGATGAGTGTGGATCAGTACTTGGAGCAATAATGATGTGGCCATTACAGAGATTTGGATGGGTCGGGCCAGGAATGGTTACTTCAAATGTCAGGCTTTAGATGTTTCAGAAAGGACAGGGAGGGAGGCAAAAGAGGTGGGGGCGTGGCCCAGTTATGTTGATCGGAAATAGTGTCACGGCTGCAGAAAAGGAGGAAGTCATGGTGGGATTGTCTGTGGAGACTATGTGGGTGGAAGTTAGGAACAGGAAGGGGTCAATGACTCTACTGGCTGTTTTTTATAGACCACCCTGTAGTAACAGAGATATCTAGGAGCAGATAGGGAGACAGATTCTGGAAAGGTGTAATAATAACAGGGTTGTTGTGATAGGAGATTTTAAATTCCCAAATATCAATTGGCATCTCCCTCAAGCAAGGGGTTTAGATGGGGTGGAGTTTGTCAGGTGTTTTCAGGAAGGCTTCTTGTCACAATAGCTAGATAAGCCTACAAGAGAAGAGGCTTATTTGATCTGATATTGGGAGATGAACCTGGTCAGGTGTCAGATCACTCAGTGGGGGAGTTTTTGGAGATAGTGATCACATTCTATCTTCTTTACCATAGCATTGGAGAGCAATAGGAGCAGACAAGAGAGGAAAGTGTTTACATGGATTAAGGGAAAATATGAAGCTATCAGGTAGGAACTTGGAAGCATAAACTGGAAACAGATGTTCTCAGGGAAACTTACGGAAGAAATATCACAAATGTTCAAGGGATATTTGCATGGAGTTCTGCATAGGCACGTTCTAATGATACAGGTAAAGGATGATAAGGTCCAGGAACTGTGGTGTTCAAAGGCTGTTATAAATCTAGTCAAGAAGAAAAAGTTCAAAAAGTAGGTCGTGATAGAGATGTAGAAGATTATATGTCTAGCAGGAAGGAGCTTAAGAATGAAATTAAGAGAAGCAGAAGGGGCAATGAGAAGGCCTTGGTGGACAGGATTAAGGAAAATCCCAAGGCATAAACCAAAAATGTGAAGAGCAAGAGGATAAGATGTGAGAGAATAGACAGTGAAAAAGTATGTATGGAACTGGAGGAGATAGCAGAGGGATTTATTGAATATTTTGCTTCAGTATTCACTACGGAAAAGGAACTTGGCGATTGTAGGGATGACTTACAGTGGACTGAAAAGGAAGAGGATGCACTGGGGCTTCTGGAAAGCATCAAGTTGGATAAGTTACCGGAACCAGATGGGCTGTACCCCAGGCTACTGTGGGAGGCGATGAAGGAGATTGCTGAGCCTCTGGTGATGATCTTTGCATCATCAATGGGGACAGGAGAGGTTCCAGGGGATTGGAAGAGGATGCACTGGAAAGCATCAAGTTGGATAAGTCACCGGGACTGGACGATTTTACCCCAGGCTGCTGCGGGAGGTGATGGAGGAGATTGCTGAGTCTCTGGTGATGATCTTCGCATCATCAATGGGGACAGGAGAGGTTCCAGGGGATTGGAAGAGGATGCACTGGAAAGCATCAAGTTGGATAAGTCACCGGGACTGGACAATTTTACCCCAGGCTGCTGCGGGAGGCGATGGAGGAGATTGCTGAGCCTCTGGCGATGATCTTTGCATCATCAATGGGGATGGAGGATTGGAGGTTTGCAGATGTTGTTCCCTTGTTCAAGAAAGGGAATAGAGATGGTCCTGGAAATTATAGGCCTGTGAGTCTTACCTCAGTGGTTGGTAAGTTGATGGGGAGGATCCTGAGAAGCAGGATTTGTGAACATTTGGAGAAGCATAATATGATTATGAATAGTCAGCATGGCTTTGCCAGATTTCTTGAAGATGTGACTAAACACATTGATGAAAGTAGAGCAGTTGATGTAATGTATATGAATTTCAGCAAAGTATTTGATAAGGTACCCCATGCAAGGCTTATTGAGAAAGTAAGGAGGCATGGGATCCAAGAGGACATTGCTTTGTGGATCCAGAACTGCCTTGCCCATAGAAGGCAAAGAATGGTTATAGACGGGTGATATTCTACATGGAGGTCAATGACCAGTGGTGTGCCTCAGGGATCTGTTCTGGGACCCTTACTCTTCGTGATTTTTATAAATGATCTCGATGAGGAAGCCAAGGGATGGGTCAGTAAATTTGCTGATGACACAAAGGTTGGGGGTGTTGTGGATAGTGTGGAGGGCTGTCAAAGGTTACAGCGGGATATTGATAGGATGCAAAACTGGGCTTGGGAAGTGGCAGATGGAGTTCAATCTAGGTAAGTGTGAAGTGGTTCATTTTGGTAGGTCAAAAATGATGGCAGAATATAGCATTAATGGTAAGACTCTTGGCAGTGTGGAGGATCAGAGGGATCTTGGGGTCCGAGTCCTTAGGACGCTCAAAGCTGCTGCGCAGGTTGACTGTGTGGTTAAGAAGGCGTACGGTGTATTGGCCTTGATCAATGATGGGACTGAGTTTAAGAGCCAAGAGGTAATGTTGCTGCTATATAGAACCCTGGTCAGACCCCACTTGGAGTATTGTGCTCAGTTATGGTCACCTCACTACAGGAAGGATGCAGAGGAGATTTACAAGGATGTTGCCTGGATCTGGGGAGCATGCCTTATGAGAAAGGGTTGAGAGAACTTCGCCTTTTCTCCTTGGAGTGACGGAAGATGAAAGGTGACCTGATAGAGGTGTACAAGATGATGAGAGGCATTGATCATGTGGATAGTCAGAGGCTTTTTCCCAGGGCTGAGATGGCTGATGTGAAAGGGCACAGTTTTAAGGTGCTTGGAAGTAGGTACAGAGGAGATGTAAGGGTTAAGTATTTTTACTCAGAGAGTGGTGGGTGCATGGAATGGGCTGCCAGCGATGGTGGTGGAGACGGATACGATAGGGTCTTTTCAGAGACTGCTGGATAGGTACATGGAGCTAAGAAAAATAAAGAGCTATGTGTAACCCTCGGTAATTTCTCCGGTAAGGACATGTTCAGAACAGCTTTGTGTATTGTTCTCCAGGTTTTCTATATTTCTGTGTTTCTATGGTGATAACCATAGGGCATTTGAAAATATGAGAGCGATAGTCAAGAAGTAAATTCAGATTGCCAAAAGGCAGGATGAGAAGGATATTGCTGATAATGCTAAGATTGATGCCAGGAAATTTTTTCAATATTTTAGTCATGAAAGAAAAGTCCAGAAGGAAGTTAAGTATATTAGGAATAATACTGGGGTGCTAAATTATGCAGAAAAGGACATAGTGGATACTTTGCTTAAGTAGTCACCTGCGAAGATGTTAGCCATATCCCAGTAAGTGTAGAGAAATAAGGTTGTTTTAAGTGACTTGGAGATCTTAGAAAATAAGGTCCTGCTTCAGATGAAAAGACAAAGTTAATAAATCACTGGGGTCAGACAACATTTATCCAAGGGTACTTAAAGAGACAAACAAGAGAAAACCTTCAGATGCTGGAAATCTGAGTAACACACAAGATGCTGGAGGATATCAGCAGTCCTGCCAAAGGGTTACGGCTCAAAACATCGACTGTACTTTTTTCCATAGATACTGCCAGGCCTGTTGAGTTCCTCCAGCATTTTGGGTGTGTACTTGAAGAGATCTCTGATTTATATATATAAACCCCTGACATGTATTTTTCAAAAGTCAATGAAGACTGGAGAAATCCCTGAGGACTGGAAATGGACTAACATTGTCCCAGTATATAAGAAGGGTGACCACTCTGACCCTGGTAACTGTAGACCAGTAAACTTAACGTCTATTGCAGGCAAGGTAATGGAAACAATAATAAACAATGAGAGAGAAAAGCAGTTGATAAGAACTACATATTAGCAGAAAGCCAGCATGGGCTCAGAAAGGATAAATCATGTTTTACTAATATGTTGGAGTTTTATGACAAAGCAACTAAAATTTATAAAAAATTTATAAAAATAGAGCAGTTGATATCATATACTTGGACTTTCAGAAGGTTTTTGACAAGGTAGCCCACAAGAAGCTAATATCAAATTACAGAAGGTACGGATTCAGGATAAGGTGTGCAAAGGGATGCAGAATTGGTTCAAAAACCGAAATCAATGAGTTACAGTGAGAGGATCATTTTCACGCCTAGAAGATGTTAAAAGTTGGGTTCAGCAAGGATTGGTATTAGAGCTGCTGCTTTCTTTAATTTACATTAATGACTTGGATAAACACTTAACAAATAAACTAGTAAAGTTTGTCGATGACACAAAATTAGATAGATAGATAGATAGATAGATAGATACTTTATTCATCCCCATGGGGAAATTCAACATTTTTTCCAATGTCCCATACACTTATTGTAGCAAAACTAATTACATACAATACTTAAACTCAGTAAAAATATGATATGCATCTAAAATCACTCTCTCAAAAAGCATTAATAATAGCTTTTAAAAAGTTCTTAAGTAGTTTACTTAAATACATTGAGTCCTAACCCCGGCACTTTAACATATCTTACTCCTGGCGGTTGAATTGTAAAGCCGAATGGCATTGAGGAGTATTGATCTCTTCATCCTGTCTGAGGAGCATTGCATCGATAGCAACCTGTCGCTGAAACTGCTTCTCTGTCTCTGGATGGTGCTATGTAGAGGATGTTCAGGGTTTTCCATAATTGACCGTAGCCTACTCAGCGCCCTTCGCTCTGCTACCGATGTTATACTCTCCAGTACTTTGCCCACGACAGAGCCCGCCTTCCTTACCAGCTTATTAAGACGTGAGGCGTCCCTCTTCTTAATGCTGCCTCCCCAACATGCCACCACAAAGAAGAAGGCGCTATCCACAACTGACCTATAGAACATCTTCAGCATCTCACTACAAACATTGAATGACGCCAACCTTCTAAGGAAGTACAGTCGACTCTGTGCCTTCCTGCACAAGGCATCTGTGTTGGCAGTCCAGTCTAGCTTCTCATCTAACTGTACTCCCAGATACTTGTAGGTCTTAACCTGCTCCACACATTCTCCATTTATGATCACTGGCTCCATATGAGGCCTAGATCTCCTAAAGTCCACCACCATCTCCTTGGTCTTGGTGATATTGAGACGCAGGTAGTTTGAGTTGCACCATATCACAAAGTCCTGTATCAGTTTCCTATACTCTTCCTCCTGTCCATTCCTGACACACCCCACTATGGCCGTGTCATCAGCGAACTTCTGCACATGGTAGGACTCCGAGTTATATTGGAAGTCTGATATGTACAGGGTGAACAGGACCGGAGAGAGCACGGTCCCCTGCGGCGCTCCTGTGCTGCTGACCACCGTGTCAGACCTACAGTCTCCCAACCGCACATACTGAGGTCTATCTGTCAAGTAGTCCACTATCCAATCCACCATGTGAGAGTCTACTCCCATCACATTCTGGCAGCAGGATCAATGCAGTTAGATCTAAACAAACTCCAAATGTGGGCAGATAAATGGCAGATGAAATTTAATGCAAATGTAAAATATTACATAGGAAGTAGAAATATTAGGTGTAAATATACAATGGGGGAGGGGTGTCGTGAATTAGAAAGTGCACTGTTGAGAAGGTTTGGATGTCCTGGTAAACTCATCACTGTCAATACCTGGACAATGCACAGAAGCGATTAGGAAGGCTAACAAAATGTTGAGCTATATAATGTACTCAAAGGAGTTGAAGTCTAGAGGTATTCTCGTTAAGTTGTTTAATGCGCTTGTGAAGCCACACCACATACTGTGTACATTTTTGGCATTAATATTGTATGAGGGATGTGAAGGCACTGGAGAGAGTTTAGAGAAGGGTGACTAGACTCATTCCAGGTCTACAGGGTATGAGCTACGAAGAAAGGTTGAAATAATTAAATCTTTGTAGCGTAAGTAGACATAGAATGAAGAAGAGACATGATAGAAGTGTTCAAAATAAATAATTTGGGATGTAAGTAAGATCGATGCCAGCCGCTACTTTAAAATTAATCTATCAATGAGGACAGGGGGCCATAGATGGAGATTGGTTAAAGGGAAATTTCAGACTAACATCAGGAAACATTTCTTTACACAGTGAGTTGTGGACATATTGAACAAACTACCTAGTTGTGTCATCGAGATTTCTACTTTAGATCTTAACTCATTAGTTATTTCAACACACATTATGAATAGGGATTTGGCAAGCTTTGTTGGGCCAAATAGTCTGCTCTTGTCAAAAATTTTCAAATATTCAATATTCAACACAATACTCAAAGTGCGACATCACCAGTGGCATGTGCAACCACACCAGGCCTCTCAACGTGTACACTAAATGCCTGAGACCGTATAAAGCACTGGTAATACTACACTAAGTGTATTGTGATCAGTTGTTGCCATTGGCGAGGGTCCAGAGGAGCTTCATGGGAATGAGCCCAGGAATGAAAGAGTTAATGAATAACAAACATTTCTTTGCTCTGGGCCTGTACTCCCTGGAGTTTAGAATGGGGATCTCATTGAAACCTATTGAAAGTTTAAAGGCCCAGATAGAGTGGACGTGGAGAGGATGTTTCCTATAGTCGGGGAGTCTAGGACCAGAGGGCTCAGCTTTAGAACAGAAGGAAATGAAGATGGATTTCTTTAGCCAGAGGATAGTTGTGGAGGATCTTGGCCAATGGGGCTCAGGTAAATATCTTTGCAAGACTATAGAATTTTGTGTCTGTGTTGCTTAATGCCTGGAATAGCAGAATATGGTAGAGCTGCTCTCTACTCTACTGCTCTAGACATAAGATAAAGTGGTGTTGCCTTTTAGTTTCTGCTGTAGATATGAGATTGTGTGGTATGCAGCTGCACACCACAAAGCTACATGACTTGGGTGTTCGTCCCTCAAGCTTCCTTAAGACAATACCAAATACGGGACTGTTGAACAAACCATACCCACTAGAATTAGCCATAAAGGGGGCACGTGTACTGATCGTAAGCAGAGTCCCCAGTATCCCACTGTTCACTGTGAAGGCCCTCCCTTGATTTGACTTTCCAAAGTGCAAAACTTCACACTTCTCCATATTAAACTCCATATGCCATTCCTTGGCCCATTTACTCAGCTGATCAAGATCACTCTGTAATTTTTCATAACCATGGTCATTCTCCACTGTACCAACTACTTTTGTGCTATTTATAACCCGACTAATCATCTTCATCCAGATCAATGACAAGTAGCAGTGGGCTCAGCAGCAACCCCTGGGGAACACCACTAGTCATGATCTTCAGTCTGAGAATCAACCTTCCATCATCACTCTTAGATTCCTATTGATAGTGTATCCAATTATCTACATCTCCATGGATTCCATGTGATGTAACTTTCTGGAGCAGCCAGCCACGTGGAACCTTATGAAAGGCCTGACTGAAGTCCATATAAACCCCACCTACTGCCCTGCCCTCATCAAATGATCACCTCATCAAGATGTTTTTGTTATGTAAAGTTTTGGAATACGTGATCTCCTGTGCACAAAACCATACTGAGGACACCTAATCAACCTCTGTCCTTCCAAAAAACTTCCCTGTAACTTTCCCACACAGATATTAGGCTCACTGGTCTTTATTTCCCAGGTTTTCCTTTGCCACCCATCTTAAGTCAAGGCATAACGTTGCCCACTCTCCAGTCTTCTAGCACTTCCAGCCTGGCTATGATATAAGATGCCGCAGATACCATAGCCAGGTCTCCCAATATTTCTTTACTAACCTCCCACAGAGTTCTTGGAGATACCTGGTCACACTCTGAAGACTTATCACCTTCATCCTTAGCATATCCAGAAAGTATTCTCCCTGTACTTATTCTTACTTCACATATAAATGTCAAGAAAAATACGAAGTTATCTCATGTGCCCCTTTTGCCCACCTGATTTCCTTGTGGAGTACACTCCTGCATCCCTCTTCCACTTGAGGGATTCATTGATCCACCTGCTCCAGGCCTCCTTTTTCCTGGCCAAGACATCATGAACATCATCATCAAGACTCCTTCCTTCTACCAGTCTTGTCCTTCACTACAACAAGAACATTCAGTCCTTGAGCTCCCTCACTTTCAAAAATCACTAACTCACCTCTGGTCCCTTTGCCTACAATTAACTCCAATCAATCTCTCCAAGCTCTAATCTCATACCATCAAAATTCTGAGTATTGTGTGCATGAATATGTGGATGTATTGGTTGTTAATGGAAATAACACATTTTACTGCATGTATCAATGCACATGTGATAAATAAATCTAAATGTAAAATTCATCTCGCTCCAATTTCGAACGTGAACCTGTGTACCTGATCTGTCCCCATCAATAACCGGATGAAAAATACTAAGTGTGGATTGGGACAGCTGCTTTCTGGCTGAGGTATACTTGGTAAGTGGGATACCTTCAAAAGTGAACTTTTGAGAGTACAAACCTGACAGAATAAAAGACAAGCAGAAAAGGTTTAGATAATGTTGGTTTTGAAGAGATGTTGTGGCCCCGGTTCAGAAAAAAAAGGACGTGCAGAGTAAATGAGACGCTTGAGGAAAATAAGAAATGCAAGAGAACAATTATGAAAGAAAACTTTAGGAAGGAATTTAACAAGATCCCGCATGGGAAGTTGGTCATGAAGTTTCAGTTGTTTAGCATTCAAGATGAGATAGTAAATTGGATTGGACATTGGCTTAGTGGAAGATGTCAGAGTGGTAGTAGATGGTTGCCTCTCTGACTGGAGGCCTGTGACTAGTGGAGTGCCCCAGGGATCGGTGCTGGGTCTGTTGTTGTTTCTCATGTGGATGATAATGTGGTTAACTGGATCAGCAAATTTGGGGATGACTGCAAGATTGGGGCTGTAGTGCACAGTGAGGTGACTATCAGAGCTTGCAGCGCGATCCGGACTGGCTAGAAAAATCGGATGAAATATTGCAGATGGAATTTAATGCAGGCAAATGTGAGGTGTTGCATTTACACAACCTTACACAAAGATTCTAGGAACACAGGTCTATAATTCATTGAAAGTAGTGTATAGGTAGATAGGGTCGTAAAGAAAGCTTCTTTGGCGCATCGGCCTTTATAGATCAAAGTAGTGAGTACAGGAGTTGGGGTATTATGTTGAAGTTGTAAAAGACATTGGTGAGGCCTCATTTGGAGTATGTGTGCAGTTTTGTTCACCTGCCTACAGGAAAGATGTAAACCAGGTGCGAAGAGTACAGAGAAAATTTATAAGGATGTTGCCGGGACTGGAGGATCTGAATTATAAGGAAAGATTGAATAGGTGAGGACATTATTCCTTGGATTGTAGAAGACTGAGGGGAGATTTGATAGAGATATTGTGGCGACCTACTTTCTACGCAGGGGAACAGACTTGCAAAATGGCATGCGCGTCAGCAGAGAGGGCTGCCCCAAAATGGCGCTGGGCCTTCTTCTTCACCAGCAAAGGGAGAAAGCCCGCACGTGGGAAGAGACTTTTGTAATGCAGTTCAGACGGTGAGGGCAGGAATGGAACTGCATAAAAGCTAATGCCGCGAAGTTTGAATAAACTAGTCTCGAGTGCAACTTACAGACTGCGTGTTTTTATTTCTAGCTCTGTGTATAGCACATTGCTACAATATACAAAATTATGAGGAGCATAGATAGAGTAAAGGCAAGCAGGCTTTTTCCACTGAGGTTGGGTGAGACTACAACTAGAGGTCGTAAGTTAAGGGTGAAAGGTGAAGTGTTTCAGGGGAACTTCCTCACTCAGGGTGATGAGAGGGTGAAACGAGTTGCCAGTGCAGGTGGTGGATGTGATTTTGATTTCAATGTTTAAGAGAAGTTTGGATCGCTACATGGATGGTACGGGTATGGAGGGCTATGGTTCGGGTGCAGGTCAGTGGGACTGGGATGGCACGGACTAGATCAGTTATTTCTGTGCTGTAGTTTTCTATGACTCTTGCATGAATATACGTAACGAATTTCACCCATCTCAGTTCTTAACTATGCGGCAGTCCTAGTAGATATTAGGGAAGATTACATCCCTGACTATGACAACTGTATTATTCGTACATCTCTCCACACTCTCCCTGTATATTTGTTTTTTTTTTAAATTCTGCTCACCATTTGGAAGACCTATAGTACAATCCCAACAATGTAAATCATCCTCTTCTTATTTCTCAGCTCCACCCAGAAACATTCACTGGATAATCCTTCAGGAGATTCATCTCAGACTGTTGCCATGAAAAACTCAGACAAAAAAGGGAATTCTTCTTCAGGGCCTTCAAGGAGTGAGAAACAAAAACAGAACACCAGTGAGTTTACATCTTCATGCTGTCATTGAGACATTGCTTTAAAAAGATTTAACAAGATCAATAATATTTTTAACCTTCCTTTCAGATTTTTCAAAGGATTACTGCTTTCACCACCCAAAGATAGATAAGAGGTTGGTTCCCTTTATAGTGACATTTGATCCCAACTGGAGAGAGTGAAATGTGATGAGCTCTTTAACCTCTTTCACTTCAGCAGCTAATACTCTCCCTTATTGGTCTTTGGCAGGAATGTGGAGACTTTGTGGAACTACCTTGTGAACTACAACCCTCCCAGGTGCTGTGTGGACTGTATAAACATCCTGTTGTTCAGCATGCTGAGGCCTGAGGAACCATCTGTCATCAATGCATTCCTTTCAGCTCTGGATATACATTCACTGACCAAAACTGATGTCCATGCAGGAGATATTCCCAATTCTCGGGCACCAAAGGTATAATTGATTATTGTTCTATTGTTCCTTTAATATAAACTCACAGATTGAATATGTCCTGGCCAGACTGCCCATTCAGTTTCCCCGATATACCCGAGTGTTCACATCAGAGGCAGAAAACAGTCCAATTAACATCACTCCAGTCTATTGGTTGGAAAGTGCCTCAAGAGGTCCTGAGGCTGGGAAACTTGCCAGTTAAATGCACGTCCCTGATATCAGTGAACAATCAGCTGGGACTCATGGGGTCTGACTGGGTGAGGACAGCAGGTTTCACTTACAAATGGACAGAACTGGATGGGTTGGATATTAATACTAAACAACAGTCTCACACTCACTCAAACAAAGATAGAACAAAGAACCAAAGAGGACAGCACAGTTACAGGCCCTTTGGCCCACAATGTTGTGCCAGACCAATTAAATCAGTAATCAAACAGCCAACTAAACTCATGGCTTCTGCCTACATGATCTCTATATCCTTCTATTTTCCTACATTCATGTGTCTATCAAAATGTGTCCAATGTATCTGCCTCTACCACCACCACAGCTCATTATAGCATGTGCCCTCAAATTCAGGTAAAGATCTTCTCCACCCTGTCCAAGGCCATGATGTTCTTCCTATAATGAGGCAACCAGAACTGTATGCAATACTTCAAATGTGGCCAATTATAGTTTTATAAAGTTGAAACATCACTTTCTGACATTTGAACTCAATGTCTCCCTGTGTAGCCACTTTCAGGGAGCTATGAACTTGGACACCAGGATATCTCTGCTCATCAACACTATTGAGGGTCTTGCCTTTAACCGTTCAGTGACTCTTTACATTTGACCTACCAACAGGCAACACTTCATATTTGGCCGGGTTAAACTCCTCTGCCATTTCTCTACCCACTTCTGTAACTGATCTATATCCTGTTCTATTCTTTGCCAGTCAACGACTCTATCCACAGCACCACCAATTTTCGTATCATCTGTAATCTTACTCACCCACCATTCTATATTTTCATCCAGGTCATTTACATACATCACAAACAGTGAGGTCCAAGTGCAGATCCCTACAGAACACCACTCATCACATTCCTCCAGCAAGAAGAAGTCCATTTGACTACCACCCTCTTTCTTCACTGGGCGAGCCAGTCCTGAATCCAAATGGAAATTCAACATGAATTCCATGCATCTTAATCATCTGGATGAGCCTTACATGAGGGACCTTGTCAAACGTCATACTAAAATCCATGTAGACAACATTCAAAGTACATTTATTATCAAAGAGATTTTGTAGTATACAATCCTGAGATTTGTCTTCCCACAGACAGCTACGAAACAAAGAAAACCATAGAATATATTCAAAGAAAAACATCAAACCCCCAATGTGCAAATAAAAATTGGGCAAACAACAACACAAAATGGGTGAAAAACACGAATATTCAGTACAGTACATATTCAGTACAGTACAGCTCAGTTCAGTTCAATCCAGCGCTGTGTCATTTGTTATCTCCAGGCTGCCCCAATCAAAAATAATCCAAAATAGGTGCAAAAAAAAGGAGCGACCAGAAACCAGAAAGACATCATAACGTGAACTAGAGTCAAAACCACAAACACCGTCAACTAAACTTTCCCAAGACCCAGGACTCCAGCACCATCCTCCAGCATGGTTGAGCGTGATGGAGAGAGAGACCATTCGAATGCAGAGACCTTCCTCCAGAAGTAGTGAGTGAGAGGCAGGGAGAGGCACTCAGACACAGAGACATTCCTCTGGGAGAGGCACAGTCATACACACTTTCCAACGGCAGGAGCAAGCGAGAGGCTGGTCGACGACGCTGAGCACCCACTCACCTTGATGATTTCAATCTTGCTCGACACCTTAATCAGTGAGATCAGCACAAAATGGAATTAAACATGGGCTTGCACCCCGTCTCCAGTCTTCTTCACCTCGAGACTGCACACTTCACTTGAAACCTCACTGAATGCCCTTGGAGATAGCAAAGCACCAGATCACTCAATTGGCTTGAAAACACATCACCAAACTGTAGATCACGGTTCCAGAAGTAGCAGACTGACATTTGAAGGAAAAAGAAGATGTATAAGAAGTAGCTTCATGATCCATCTGGAGGATGGTGCCCTTGGTCACATTGTTCACTGGGGCCATCGACCATCATCAAGCACGCTTGTCACCTCATCAAAATCTTCAATCAAGTTGGTAAGAAATGACTCACTGATCGACGGTATAGTTTCCAAGATTACCCCAGGTTCCCTTCGTGAATACTGGAACAACATTAGCAACTTACCAGTGTTCTAAGACCTCACCTGTGGCTGAAGAGAACATGAAGATATTGGTCAAGGCCCCAGTAATTTCTTGTCTCTCTCAATAACCTGGGGTATGTCCCATGGTGGCCTAGTGACTTCTCCAGCTTTGTGCTCTTTATTGGATCCAACACTACCTCCTCCTTTACTTTGAAATGACCCCACATTTTAATACACTCGACACTGACGTCCGTCTTTAAACACCCTCCACATTTCAGAAGTGGACTAGTGCAAAAGCAGCTGTGAAAATTTCCCCTGCTCCAATTTAATACTCTCCCACAGGCCCATGCATATCCTTATCTATAGATATCTTAAGGTGTTGTGGTCATTGTTTCCTAACTGTTCATTTACTGGCAGGTCAATCACCTGGTCAGGATCATTACCAAACACTGGGGCCCAGTACAGCCCCTCATCTTACTAGACTATCTACATATTTATTTAAGAAACCCCTGGATGTACCTAACCAATTCTGTGCCCCTCTAAGCCTCTTACACTAAGAAGATCCCAGTTTATATGAGGGAATTTGAAGTTCCCCATGACAACAGCACCATTGTTTTTACACCTTCCCCTAATCTGCCTGCATATCAGGTCGTCAATGTCCTGGAGGCTATTGGGGGTCTGTAGTACAATCCAAGCGGAGTGATTGCACCCTTTCTCTTTCTGAGTTCTACCCATACAGACTCAATGGACAGGGCCATCATTATGTTCTCTCTGAGGGGAGATGTGAGATTGTCCTTGATTACTCGTGCAACAACCACCACCATACCTCGCTCTCTATCTTTACTAAAATATTGAAACACTGGGACATTGAGTACCCATTGCTGTCCCTCTTTCAACCAAGTCTCTGTAGTGGGCACAATGCCAGATTCCCATATACTGATCCATGCTCTGTTCATCACTTTACCATAATACTCCTAGCATTAAAATACACACACTTCAAATTATCTGTCCTGTTGCAACTATTACCTTGTTCCTTTATCCCTATCCCTCCACTTTCTGACCTGGTGCTCTGGTACTCATTCTCATGCCAAACTAGCTTATACCCTCTCAAGGAGCACAAGCGAATCTCCTGGCCCAAATATTGGTTCCCCTCCCGTTCAGCTGCAACCCATCCCTCTTGTGCATCACCTCTGCCCAGAAGAGGTTCCGATGACCCAAAAACTTGAAACCCATCCTCTCCCTGTCTCATTGGAACGTAACTATGCAGAACCCCACACAAATATCCCCTGACCAGTTGCCACATTTCTTCCGTACGTTTCCCTAAGAACGTTTGTTTCCAGTTTATGCTTTCAAGTTCATGCCTGATAGCCTCATATTTCCCTTTACTCCAATTAAATGTTTCCCTAACTTGTCTGCTTCTATCCCTTTCCAATGCTATGATAAAGGAGATAGAATTGTGATCACTATCTCCAAAATGATCTCCCACTGAGAGACCTGAAACCTGACCAGGTTCATTTCCCAATACCAGATCAAGTGCAGCCTTCCCTCTTATAGACTTATCTACATATTGTGTCAAGAAACTTTCCTGAACACACCTAACAAACTCCACCCCATCTAAATCCCTCGCTCTCGGGAGATGCCATCGATATTTGGGAAATTAAAATCTGCATCCACAACAACATTGTTATTATTACACCTTTCTGACTTTACCCTTCCCTGCTGAACCTCAGAACTGGACACAGTGCCACCAGCCTGGTTGCTGCTGCTGTGCCTGGATAGGTTATTCCCCACTCCCAGCAGTATCTAACGAGGTATACTTGTTACTGAGGGGAATTTTAAACTGCAGGTCTCAGCCACTGGGATGGGAGTTGAACTCTCGGTCTCTGGATCACTGGTCCAGAATGGGGGTTCTGACTACCAGATTCCCAGATTGGTCAGGCTGTGGGAAAGCGGAAAACTGCAGAAACTGGAATGTGAAATAGAGACGGAGAATGTTGGAAATATTCAGCAGATCAGGCAGTATCAGTGGGGAAAGAAACACACAAGGTTAATGCTGAAGGATCATCATTCAGATACATTCGCTGTCCCTTTCTCTGTGGATGATGCCTGATCTGCTGAGTATTCTCCACATTCTCTGTTTCTCCCATCCCAAGGCTATGCTTAGTAATTTGGTTTCCTTGTTGAACTGGGAGGTTCTATATAGAAAGGTGAATCCAGAGAGTTAAACAGAGTAATCAAGATAATGTTGCTGCAGTCAGAGTCTCTCAGGGTCTGTATGCCAAGGATTCCTCTGCCCTCTCAGAGGAGATCTAAACAGTCCTGTGACAGCAAGGGAGAAAATATTAATCCCTATCCTCAGAAATCCTATCACTGAGGGAAGAACAGGGATTTCTCCCATGTCCTGGGAATCCCGTTACTGAGAGAAAAACAAGGAATTCTCCCCTGTCCCAGTGTGCATTTTTAGCTGTCAAAAGCAGATATTCTGCTGATTATGGGATCTTGCTGTGTGAAGATTGGCTGCCCTGTGTCCTTCATCACACAGAACTTCACTCTCCCTGAAAGGTACTAAACACATGTACTTCTTCTTGAGAGTTCACAGCTCTTACCCTACAGAATACAGACTATGAAGTTGTTGGATACACATGGATGGAATGCACTGGAGAACATGGATATGACAAAGCAAGTGTTACACATGATCCTGGAAGGAAGAGTTCCCAGTGGAACAGACGTGAGTCTCCTCTGTTACATCATGTTTCTGATACACACTCTGGAGTCTCATTAAACACTGAATAACCTCAGAGGGAGAAAGGAGGGGTCACTCTAGGAAAAGGTTTACTACATGTAGCCAGGGCTCAGTTGATGTGGTTACAAGTCTTGATGGAGATGAACCTATGGTCTCTGCTGAGGGGATGGTGCTTCGTGTAAAATGGATCCCAGGGAGAGAAAATCTGTACACAATATTCCAGGCAATCTGATGATGTAATTGGAATATTATGTCATTATTCTTGTGCAATGATCGTCCTGCAGTCAGGGATGTGGAGACACAAGACACTGCAGATGTTGTGCTATGGAGCACAAGACGATCTGCTGGAGTAACTCCACAGTCTGGTGAGGCAAAGGAGTGTTGACATTTTGTGTCGAGACACTGCATCAGGCTTTTTCATATTATAGTCACTTGTTGAGACTGTGTGTTCACTTTCAACGATCCATGTTCACGAAAGCCCAGGTCTCACCATTTAAAAATACTCCAGCTTCCCGTAGTTTCCACCGTCAGAGTATCAGAACCAGAATTAGGTTTACTATCACAGATATATCATGAAATTTGTTGACTTTTCGGCTGCTGTACAATACAAAACATAATAATAGGAAAAGAACTGTGAGTGTGTGTGTGTGTGTATTTTTTTAGTATAGAGTGCAATATTTACAACATTGAAACTCAGTGGATTTAATTTGGCTTCTTTTGACACTGATCAACAGAAAAATTCCTTTTCATGTCAAAGTGAAAACAAATCTCTACAAAGTGGTCTAAATTAATTACAAATATAAAACACAAAACAATTGACTGCATAAGATCATGCTTAAGAAGATAAAATCCTATAGCGTTGCAGGAAAGATACTGGCATGGACAAAGGAATGGCTGACAGACAGGAGACAGTGAGTGGGAATAAAAGGGGCCTTTTCTGGTTGGCTGCCAGTGACTAGTGGTGTTCCTCAGGGGTCAGTATTGGGACTGCTACTTTTCACATTGTTTGTCAATGATTTAGATAATGGAATTGATGGCTTTGTGGCAAAGTTTGCAGATGATATGAAGATAGGTGGAGGGGTAGGTAGTACTGAGGAAGCAATGTGATTGCGGAAAGACTTAGACAAGTTGGAGGAATTGGCAAAGATGTGGCAGATGGAATACAGTGTTGGGAAATGAACGGTAATGCACTTTAGTAAAAGGAACAATAGTATGGATTATTCTCTAAATGGGGAGAAGGTTCAAACATCAGAGGGGCAGAGGGACTTAGGAGTCCTCATGCAAAGGTTAATTTACAGGTTGAGTCTGTGGTAAAAAAGGCAAATGCAATGTTGGCATTTATTTCAAGAGGAATAGAATATAAAAGCAAGGAGATAAGGCTGAGGCTTTATAAGACACTAGTCAGGCTAGTCACAAGTATTGTCAACAGTTTTGGGCCCGATATCTCAGAAAGGACATGTTGTCATTGGAGAGAGTCCAGAGGAGGTTCATGAGGATGATTCTGGGAATGAAGAGGTTAACATGTGAGGTGTGTTTGGCAGCTTTGGGCCTGTACTCACTGGAATTTAGAAGAATGCAGGGAATCTCTTTGAAACCTACCAAGTTGAAAGGACTAGATAAGGTGGATGTGGAGAGGATGTTTCATATGGTGGAGGTATTGAGAACTAGAGGGCACAGCCTCAAAGTTAATCGGAGACCTTTTAGACCAGAGGTAAGGAGGATTTTTTTTAGCCAGAGAGGAGTGAAACTGTGGAATGCTCTTCCACAGACTGCCAAGGAGGCCAAGTCCACGGATCTATTTAAGCCAGAAATTGATAGTTTCCTGATCAGTCAGAGAATCAAAAGATCTGGCAAGAAGACAGGTGTATGGGGTTGAGTGGGATCCGGGATCAGCCATGGTGGAATGGTGGAGCAGAATTGATGGGCTGAATGGCCTAATTCTGCTCCTATGTCTTATGGCCTTATAATTATTTACCCCCTTCAAGTCAGTATTTAGTAGATGCATCTCTGGTAACAATTACAACCTTGAGTCTGTGTGGATAGATCCCTAACAGCTTTTCACATCTGTACACTGCAATTTTTTTTCCCATTCTTCTTTACAAAACTGCTTTAGCTCTGTCAGACTGTATGGGGATCGTGAGTGAAAAGTCTTCTTTAAGTCCATCCACAAATTCTCAACGGGATTGAGGTCTAGACCCTGACTTTTCCACTCCGTTGTTAACTTTGTTGTTTTTAAGCTATTCCTGGGTAGCTTTGGCTTTATGCTTGGGGTCATTGTCTTGCCGGAAAACAAATCTCCCAAGATGCAATTCTCTTGCAGACTGCATCAGGTTTTCCTCCAGGATTTCCCTGTAGTTTGCTACATTCATTTTATCCTCTACCTTCACAAGCCTTCCAGGGCCTGCTGCAGTAAGGCATCCCCACAGCATGATGCAGCCACCACCATGCTTCACGGTAAGGGTGGTGTGTTTTTGATGATGTGCGGTGTTTGGCTTACTGCAAACATAGCATTTAGTCTGATGGCCAGAAAGCTCAATTTTGGTTTCATCAGAGCATAGAATCTTCTACCAGCTGACTTCAGAGCCTCGAAGGTGCATCTGGCAAACTCCAGATTTCATGTGAGTCTTTTTCAACAGTGGCTCTCTCTTTGCCACTTTCCCATAAAGCTGCAACTGGTGAAGCACCTGGGCAACAGTTACTGAATATACAGTCCCTCCCATCTCAGCACTGCAGCTTACAACACTTCCAGAGTTGTCATAGGTTTCTTCATCGACTCTCTCACTTGTCCCTTTCTTGCCTGATCACTTAGTTTCTGAGGACAGAGTACTGTATCGGATTTACAGCTGTGCCATATGCTTTCCCTTTCTTGATGATTGACTTTACTGTACTCCAAGGGATATTCAGTGACTTGGAAATGTTCTTGTATCCATCTCCTGGCTTGTGCTTCTCAATATCCCATTTGTAGAGTTGCTTGGATTGATCCCTTGTCTTCATGGTCTGTTTTTTCCCAGGATACGGACTCACAAGCAGTGGGGTATATTTTGATATGGGTGTATTTGGACTAATATCAATTGAAGCACCTTGACTGCATACAGTGATCTCAACTTAACTAGTTATGTGGCTTCTAAAACCAATTGGCCGCACCAGTGTTGATTTGGTGTGTGATATAAAAGGGGATGAATACTTATGCAATCAATTATTTTGTGTTTTAGATTTGTAATTTATTTATATCACTTCACAGAGAGTCATTTTCATGTTAACACAAGTCTTTTTCTGTTGATCAGTGTAAGAAAAAAAGCTGAATAAATCCACTATGATTCAATGTTGTAAAACAATAAAACATGAAAACTTCCGGGAAGGGGAGGTGAATACTTTTTACAGCAATGTATAAATATAAAATAGTTAAATAAGTAGTCCATCAAATGGAAATGAAAGTGTAATGAAGTAGTATTCATGGGTTCAATGTCCATTTGGCACATGGTTGACAGAGGGGAAGAAGCTGTTCCTGAATTGCTGAGTGTGTGTCTTCACACTCCTGTACTCCTTCCTGATGGTAGCAATGAGAACAAGGCATGACCTGGGTGACGGGTCCTTAATGTCAGATGCTGCCTTTTTGAGGTAACGCTCCATGAAGATGTCTTTGATACTACAGAGACTAGTGTCCATGATGGAGCTGACTAAGTTTTCAACTCTCTGTCACTTACTTTGAACCTGTGATGTAGACACTGCCCCCCCCCCACTCCATTCCAGATGGTGATGCCCAGTTAGAATGCTCTCCATGGTGCATTTGTAGAAATTTGCAAGTGTTTTTAGTGACATACCAAATCTCCTCAAACTCCTATTGAAATATATTCATTGTTGTACCTTCTTTGTAACTGCTTTGATATGATGGATCCAGTGTAGATCCTCACAGATATTGACACCCTTGAACTTGAAAGTGCTCACTCTTTCCACTTTTGATCCCTCTATGAGGATTGGTGGGTGTTCCCTTGGCTTACTCTTGCTGAAGTCCACAATCGTTCTTTGGTCTTACTGACATATCTCACTCCCGTACACCCTCTTGTCACCATCTGAAATTCTGCCAACAATGGCACGTTATTATTCATGTTACATTTCACCTGTCATGTCTGTACCACTGAAACCTCTCTGCATCCTTCTCATGGCCCGCACTGTCAACATGAGACTTGCATACGGTGTACTTGCCCCTTTCATCCAAGTGATTGGGGTCGATTGTGAACAGCTGGGACACAATGCCTGATCTCTGAATGAAAATCAGAAATCTGCAGGTGGAGGAAACCTGAAATAAAACCAAATTACTGGAAACACTCAGCACGTCAGGTAGCATCTGTGAAGAGAGAACTAGAATTAATGTTTCATGTTCAGATTCATTTATTAATCACATGTACATCAAAACATACAGTGAAATGTGTCATTTGTGTTAACAACCAATACAACTTGAGGATATCCAGAATTACGACCATTCATCAGCACTGATCTCTGTTCATTTTCCCACCCAAAACTGAGCTGTGTATTCCTGATCTGTTTGATTCCATTCACTAATCCTCAGTGCACATCAGTCTATTACTCACTAAATCCCAGGCATTCTGATTTTGCTCATAATCTATATGTGTGGCACATAATGGGGCCACTGTAAGTACAAGTACACCACATTAACTGGCTCTCCATAATCTACACTGCCAGTTAAATGTCATAAATCTCTTAACACACCTGTCAGATTTCCTTTCAGAAGTCTACGTTCTCCTCCCAAACCTACTTTGTTTCCAAGTACCCTGTTCCCACTTCCTGTACAGGAGATCCAGTATTTTCCCTTCTGCCAATGTCTGTCATTCCACTGTCCTCTTTGCCTGTCTCAAACACTGATCTCACCTTTCCTCGCTTTGCCTCTGTGGGACGGTGTGGAATAAACAGAAATTGGGAAGATGATGAACACTGCATCCACATCCTCCATCACCACCTCACTGAAATCACAGGACACAGGTAATGCAGGGGCTGGGGGTTTATTGTCTTTCCAAATCATGTTCCTTTATCAATAATGCTGAAATATTTGACCCCATTGTACCTGGACTTGAAGCATTAGCCTGGTCTTCTCTCCAAAGATCCTGCCTGACCTGACGAGTGTTCCCAGCATTCCCTGTTATTTGAACAACCGCCTCAGTGCTGAGTGATTGTGATCATCAGTGTTCTTGCTGCTTCCTCTGTAACCAGTTCTACATTGTCTCACTTAGTTACACAGTTTCAATCCTGACTCGGATGTTGACAACTATCCAGTTATTCCGGAAAATGTAATTCACGGAGTTGCCTTCGTTTCTGACATTAGCTCTGAGGACCCAATTGGCGAGTTGAAGCAGTTGCACGCTGTTGTGGCAGAGAAATGTGAGTACCTTCTGTTAGTCTGTTTCACCATCATCACCATTCTAGAAACAGAAGCATAGAAAACCTACAGCACCATACAAGCCCTTCAGCCCTCAAAGCTATGCCGAACATGTCCATACCTTAGAAATTATCAAGGCTCACCATAGCCCTCTATTTTTCTAAGCTTCATGTAGCTATCTAGGAGTCTCTTAAAAGACCTTATAGTTTCTGCCTCCACCACCGCCGCTGATGGCCCATTCCACACACTCACCACTCTCTGCTCCGATATCTCCTCTGTATCTACTTCCAAGCACCTTAAATCTCTGCCTTCTCGAGCCAGCCATTTCAGCCCTGGGAAAAAGCCTCTGACTACCCACATGATCAATGCCTCTCATCATATTCTACACCTCTATCAGGTCACCCCTCATCCTCTATCACTTCAAGGAGAAAAGGGCCAGTTCACTCAACCTATTCTCATAAGGCATGCCCCCCAATCCAGGCAACATCCTTGTAAATCTCCTCTGCACCCTTTCTATGGTTACCACTCCTTCCTGTAGTGAGGTGACCAGAGCTCAGCACAGTACTCCAATGGGGTCTGACCAGGGTCCTATATAGCTGCGACATTACCTCTCGGCTCTTAAACTCAATCCCATAGTTGACGAAGGCCAATGCACCATATGCCTTCTTAACCACACAGTCAACCTGCACAGCAGCTTTGAGTGTTCTATAGACTCGGACTCCAAGATCCTAACTTGTCTGTACCTATCCCTCTCCAATGCCATGGTAAAGGAGATATAATTATGATCACTATCTCCAAAATACTCTCGCACTGAGAGACCTGACACCTGACCAGGTTCATTTCTCAATTGCCAGATCAAGTACAGCCTCTCCTCTTGTAGGCTTATCTACATATTGTGTCAAGAAACCTTCCTGAACGCACCTAACAAACTCCACCCCATCTAAACCCCTTGCTTGAGTGAGATGCCAATCAATATTTGGGAAATTAAAATCTCACACCACAACAACTCTGTTATTATTACACCTTTCCAGGATCTGTTTTCCTATCTGCTCCTCAATATCCCTGTTACTAATGGGTGGTCTATAATAAACACCGGTAGGGTTACTGATCCCTTCCTATTCCTAACTTCCACCCACAGAGACTCCGTAGACAACCCCTCCATGACTTCCTTCTTTTCTGCAGCTGTGACACTATCTCTGATCAACGGTGCCACGCCCCCACTTCTTTTGCCTCCCTCCCTGTCCTTTCTGAAACATCTAAAGCCTGGCACTGGAAGTAGCCATTCCTGTCCCTGCAGCATCCAAGTCTCTGTAATGGCCACAGCATCGTAGTTTCAAGTGCTGGTCCATGCTTCAAGCTCATCCGCTTTGTTCATTGTACTGCTTGCATTAAAATGGACAAATCTCAAACCATTGATCTGAGTGCGTCCCTTCTCTATCACCTGCCTATCCTCTCTCTCACATTGTCTCCAAGCTTTCTCTATTTGTGAGCCAACCTCACCTTCCTCCGTCACTTCAATTCCGTTCCCAACCCCAGCAAATCTAGATTAAACTCTCCGCAATAGCCTTAGCAAACCTCCCCACCAGGATATTGGTCCCCCTGGGATTCAGGTTCAAACCATCCCTTTTGTTCAGATCACACCTGCCCCGAAAGAAGTCCCAGTGATCCAGAAATCTGAATCCCTGCCCCCTGCTCCAATTCCTCAGCCACACATTTATCATCCACCTCAATCTATTCCTATATTCACTGTCACGTGACACAGGCAGTCATCCGAGATTACTACCTATGTGTTCCTGCTTCTCAGCTTCCTTCCTAACTCCCTGTAGTCTATTTTCAGGACCTCCTCCCTTTTCTTACCTATGCCTTTAGTACCAATATGTACCACAACCTCTGGCTGTTCTCCTTCCCACTTCAGGATATTGTGGACGCGATCTGAAACATCTTGGACTCTGGCACCTGGAACACAAACTACCATCTGTGTTTCTTTTGTGTATCCACAGAATCACCTGCCCGACCCCCTAACTATTAAGTCCCCTATGACTACTGCCATCCTGTTCCTTTCCCTACCCTTCTGAGCCACAAGGCCAGACTCTGTGCCAGAGGCACGGCCACTGTTGCTTCCCTCAGGTAGGCTGTTCCCCCCAACAGTACTCAAACAGGAGTACTTATTGTCCAGGGGTACAGCCACTGGGGTACTCTCTAACATCAGCCTCTTACCTTACCCTCTCCTGAGTATTACGCACTTCTCTGTCTCCTGTGACCCCGGAGTGACTACCTGCCTATAGTTCCTCTCTATCACCTCCCTGACCTGACGAAGGTCATCGAGCTGCAGCTCCAATTCCCTAACACTGTCCCTAAGGAGCTGCAGCTCGATGCACGTGGTGCAGATGTGGTCATCCGGGAGGCTGGGAGTCTGTTGTAACTTATTATTGTATTTACAGCTATCTACAGTGTTGTGATTGGGACCAAGTTTGAACAATTAGGGATAGAAGAGAACGACCACGAGCGGATTTATGAATACTGGCCACTGCAGGAGAAGGTAATAATCTGTAATCAGGGCAGTGATATTAATACAATGCTGTTACAATAGAACCTCAGGAAGTCCCAGAGCCTTTCCATCAGTGGTGTGTGTCCCAAAGAACAGCAGAGAGATTAACAATGAGGAACTGTTTTTCATCGACAGACTAAAGATGTACAGTATAATGTGAGATCACATTGAGTTTATAATTACAGTAACACTTGTCTCTCTCCTTCCTTCAGTTTAAGAGTTTGTCAGAATCTACTGGGATGGACACGCGTTCCATGTTTGTGGTTTCGAATGAACTGAGTCATCGGAACGAGAGGACAAAATGCATTCTTGCCCTGTACGCTCTGAATAATATGGTCAGAAACATGGACAAGTATCTGACAGTGATGACGTAATGGTCAGACCTGATCTAGTACTGAACTGTGGTACAGATCCCCACTCAGGAACACACTGTCTGCCTTCACCTGTTTCAGTAGCTCCAACGTGTAAACCCACCATCCGTTGAGCTGCAATGTGTAGATTGCTGGAAACTGAGGATTGATCAATTACGTATACTGATTCAATACATTACGTGAAGACCTTTTAGCCCAAAAGAGGACAGTTCAGAATCCTGGAAACTCTTATCTCATGTTCCACTGAATTATTTCACCTTTCACCCTTAACCCATAACCTCCAGTTGTAGTCTCACCTGACCTGTAGCTAAGGATGCTTTAAATATCTTCGCCAGGCCCCTGCAATTTCTGCATTAGCCTTCCACAGGGTCCGAGGGAAACCCTTGTCAGGCCCTGGGGATTTATTCACCCTAATTTGGCTCAAGATAGCAAACAGCCCATAATCTGTAATCTGCATAGGGTCCATGATCTCACTGCTGTGTTGTCTCACATCTATACGCTCCAGGTCCATCTTCCGAGCAAATACAGATGCAAAATATCTACTTCAGATCTCTCCCATCTTTTTCGGCTCTGCACCTAGATTACCATTCAGATCTTCCAGAGGACCAATTTTATCCTTTGTTATCATTTTGCTCTTAATATATCTGCATAACGTATAGGATTCTCCTTTACCTTGCCTTCTTTTCATCCTCTCGATTTCAATCTTAAAGGTTATTTTGCATTTCTTATACTCTTAAAGTACCTCTTTTGTTGTTACCTGCCTATAACTGTTATACACCTCTTTCTTTTCTTAACTGGGGCATCATAGGAGATTTGTGACATATATGATTATATGATATATATGTACAATTTCTGAAATACATCTTGTGGAAATGTTTGTTTGATGATGAACTTCAATAAAAAAAATAAATTACAAAAAAAAGAAACGCAAGGTTCCCTAAACCTGTTATTTTTACCTTTTATTCTGATGGGAACATACAAATCCTGTACTCTCAAAATTTCATTTTTGAAGGGCTCCCACTTACCAAGCTCATCTTTGTCAGAAAACAACTTGCCCCAAGCCAAGTCTTTTTGGAAACTATCAAAACTGTCCTTTCTCCAATTTTTTTGCAAACTGAACCTAAGGTCCACACCCATCCTTTTCTTTAACCTTGAAAGAGATTGCATTATGATCACTAAATGCAAAGTGTTCTCCTACATCAATGTCTGTCACCAGCCCTGTCTCAGTCCATAAATAGGTGATCAAATATTGCACCCTCTCTTATTGGGACTGCGTAAGGAAACTTTCTTGATCACATTTGACAGACTCTATCTCATCTCGTATGGGATTCCCAGTCAATACCCAGAAAGTTAAAATCACCTACAATCACAACCTTATTTTGATTGCCACAATCTGCAATCTCTCGATAAATTTGTTTCTCTAAATCCCTCGGACTGTTGAGTGATCTATAATAGTCTTATTAATATGGTCATATCTTCCTTATTCCTGAGTTCCACCCATAAATCCTAACGAGACGACTTCTTCAGTCTGTCCTGACTGAGCACAGCCATGACATTTTCCTTAAGTAATAATGCCACCCTTCCCCCTGTAAACCCTCCCACTCTATCATGCCCAAAACAATGGATACCCAGAATCCAGGATTGAATGGCTTGTCATATAAAGAGCATTTGATGGCTCTGGGCCTGTATTCACTAGAATTCAGAAGAATGAGAGGTGACTTCATTGACACATCTCAAATGGTAAAAAGGCATTGATAGAGTTGATGTGGAGAGGGTGTTTCCTATGGTGGGGAAGTCTAAGACCAGAGGACACAGCCTCAGAATAGAGGAATTGCCTTTTAGAATGGAGATGAGGAGGAATTTCCTTAGCCAGAGAGTGGTGAATTATAGCTGTGGAGGCCAAGTCTTTTAGTATCTTTAAGGCAGTGTTTGATAGATTCTTGATTGGCCAAGGCATGAAGGGATATGGGGAGAGGGCAGGGCAGGGTTGAGAGGAAAGTTGGATTAGCCATGATGAAATGGCAGAGCAGAATCAGTGGCCTAATTCTGTTCCTATATCTTATGGTTTCGATATTGAACTGACAGTTCTTCCCTTCCTGCAAGCTAGTCTCACTAATGGTTAAAATGTCATAATTTCATGAATTGCTCCATGCCCTGAGCTCATCTGCCTTTCCTATAATACTCCTTGCATTGAAATATACGCAGCTAAGGACACCAGTCTCATCAGTCTCGACCTTATGATTCCTGCCCTTGTATGTAGGCTTAACAACATCTTTCTCCACAACCACTCTACCATCTGTTCTGGCACTCTGATTCCAATCCCTTTGCGACTCTAGTTTAAACCCACCCGCCTCCCCTACCACCGTGCAGCACTATAAAACCTTCCCGCCAGGATATTTGTTCCCCTCCAGTTCAGTGCAATCTGTCCCTTTCTGCACAGCTTGCACTTTTCTGAAAGAGAGACCAATGATCCAAAAATCTGAAGCCCTCCCTCCTGCGTCATCTCCTTAGCCACGTGTTCAACTGTATAATCTTTCTTCCTTCTGTCCTCACTAGCATGTGACAGGGATAGCAATCCTGAGATCACAACCCTGGAGCTCCAAAGTGGTATATCTGCTGTTGAGGGGATTTGCACCGGATGCCTGTCCCTTTCTATCTCCTGATGGTCACCCAGTTACCTGTGTCCTGCTGTTAAGGTGTAACTGCCTTCTGTATGTCCTGTCTGTCAACCACTCAGCCTCCTAAATGATCTGGAGTTCATCAAGTCCCAGCTCCAGCTCCTCAACATGGTCTGTTAGAAACTGCAGATGGATGCAGGTGTAGTCATCAGGGACACTGGAAGTTTCCCTGCCTCCCCACATCCCTCGAGAGGAGCATTCCATTATCCTACCTGGCATCCCCTCTGCTCTAATGTGGCATAAGAAAGAAAGAATAAACGAACAAACTCTACCTGCAGCATTCACCTCTCCAAACCGAAGCCTCGATGAGCCAAAGCCTCAACCCTCCATTTTAACACTGGTCCACTCCACAATGGCTGCTCGGCTTAAATCTGACTTCTTTATGTTGGACCTTCCCAAAATTCAAAATAAATTTATTGCAAAAGTACCTATCTGTCATCATATACAGTGCCAATAAAAAGTATTCACCCCCTTGGAAGTTTTCATGTTTTATTGTTTTACAACATTGAATCACAGTGGAGTTAATTTGGCTTTTTTGAAACTGATTAACAGAAAAAGACTCTTTCATGTTCAAGTGAAAACAGAGAACCAATGTGCAAATACAAAAGATAGATAGATAAATAATAAGCAAGCAAGCAATAAATATCAAGAACCTAAGATGGACCGTCCTTAAAAAGTGAGTCCATAGGTTGTGGGCATGAGAGGCATCAGCGACATCGTGCTGAATCAAGACAATGCACATACTTAAGTTTCTCACTCCAGTCTTTGGCATTTACCCACACTTTGTAAACTCTGTCAAGACCAATAAATCCTCGTTCCAACAGGCAGCTTTGAACTCTTATCAGCATATCCAAATAACCCTCACTTCAGCAGTTTTTCAGTTTGATTTTGATTTGATTCATGAGGCTAAAACCTTATTCACAGGCAGTGCTAGATGCAAGAGAGGTTCTGCTATTGTCCAGTAAGGACATAGAACACATAATTTCAGAACACTTTATTGGAGCGTAGAAGGTTGAGAGGGTCTTAACAGAGGTACTTAAAATTATGAGGGGAATAGATAGAGTTGACGTGGATAGGCTTTTTCCATTGAGAGTAGTGGAGATTCAAACAAGAGTACAAGAGTTGAGAGTTAAGGGGCAAAAGTTTAGGGGTAACATGAGTGGGAATTTCTTTACTCAGAGAGTGGTAGCTGTGTGGAATGAGCTTCCAGTAGAAGAGAGTGAGGCAGGTTCGATTTTGTCAAAAAATTGGATAGGTATAAGGACAGGAAAGGAATGGAGGGTTATGGGCTGAGTGCAGGTAGATGGGACTAGGTGAGAGTAAGCATTTGGCACGGACTAGTAGGGTCGAGATGGTCTGTTTCTGTGCTGAAATTGTTATATGGTTATAACACATACTTGGTGGTTTCATTCTGCCTTATCAACTTTCATATAGTGGAAGAAAATGTTTCATTTTGAAAAATATTCATCAAAAGGAAAGAATTTCCTTTTTCCTGAAACAAGACACAACCATAGTTAAAACCATCAACTGCTGGTCTGACCAATCGGCCTCCATGCTGCAGGACAGCTGCGATGACGTTGACTGGAATGTCTTCCACGATGAGGATGTCTCCAAGTTCTTGAGGATGGGCTCAAGTGCTTCATCCGGAAGTGCATCGACATTGTCCCGCAGCAGTCTTCCCAAACCAGAAACCCTGGATCAATTGTTTGTGCGAGCAGCACTTACCGCACGACATAGAGCCTCCATCACTGGAGATCAACTAGAGTTCAAGAAAAGCATGTGCTCAAAGCTATCAAGGCTGCAAAACAACAATACAGGGAGAAGGTTGAGTCAAGAATCACACGTGACTTGTGGCGAGGGCTGCATACCATCGCAGACTTCAGAGCCAAACGTTGTGATGCCACCAACATCACGGCCTCTCTCCCAGATGAGCTCAATTGCATTTATGCTCAGTTCGATGTCACTAACTCTAAGCCTCCAAGAAAACCACCGCTACAATCTGCAACCTGGTCATCTCTGAGGCTGAAGTATGCAGACATTCCCAATGAGTGGACAGTCACAAGACTGTGGGACTGGACAGCATTCCAGGATGAGTACTCGGGATGTGCGCAGCACGATTGGCAGGAGTGTTTACAGACATTTTTAATCTCTCCCTATCCCAGTATAGAGTGCCCTCCTGCTTCAAATTATCCACCATTGTCTCTGTACCTAAAAAGACCAAAGTAACATGCCTGAATGACTGGCATCCTGTTTCACTCATCTCAATAATAAGTAATTGCTGTGAGAGGCTAGTCAAGGATTACATCTGCAGCGTGCTACCATCCAAACCGGACCCCCTACAATTCACTGTCCGACACAACAGATTAACATTGCTCTACATACTGTCCTTACACAACTGGAGGAGGAGGATGCTTATGTGAGAATGCTATTCTTGGACGACAGTTCAGCATTCAACACCATAGTTCCACCCAGGCTCAACAAGAAGCTCAGAGACCTCGGCCTTCACCCTGCCTTGTGCAGCTGGATCCTGGACTTCCTGTCAGTTCACCAGCAGGTTGTAAGAGTGGGCTCCCTCACCTCCAACATGCTGAATCTCAATACAGGAGCCCCTCAGGGTTGCATACTGAGTTCCCTCCTTTACCCCCTGTATATCCATGACTGTGTCGCCACCCACAGCTCCAATCTGCTAGTTAAATTTGCCGAAGACACTACTTTGATTAGCTTTACCTCAAACAATAACGAGGTGCCCTACAGAGAAGAAGTCATCTCTCTGACACAGTGGTGTCAAGAAAACAACTTCTCCCTCAATGTCGCAGAAACATAGGAGCTGGTTGTGAATGAAAGGTGGAATGGAGATGGGCTAACCCCTATTGACATTGATGGATCTGAGGTTGAGAGGGTAAATGGCTTCAAATTCCTCGGCATCCATTGCAGAAAGGGAAGGAGAGGGGACCAGGGGAAGGTGTTAGACAGGTGAAAAGAGGTGAAAGGCCAGAGTGGGGAATAGATAAAGATGGGAGGGGGAGGGATTTTTTTTTACCAGAAGGAGATAGCGATATTCATGCCATCATTTTGAAGGCTACGTAGATGGAATATAAGGTGTTGCTCTTCCATCCTGAGGGTGGCCTCATCTTGGCACAGAGAAGGCCACGGACTGACAACTCGGAAAGGAATGGGAATCAGAATAAAAATGTTTGGTCGCCGGGTAGTTCTGCTTTTGGTGGGTGGAGTGGAGGTGCAGATTCACAGATGAAGTGTTGCCTCACCTGGAGAGACTGGGGCCCAGAATGGAGGTGACAGAAGAAGCGAATCGGCAGGTGTAGCACTTTAACCACTTGCAGGGATAATCGCCCAGAGGGAGATTAGTGGGGAGGGTCAAGTTGACAAGGGAATCACAGTGAAAATTATTCCTGGCAGGATGTGGAAAATGGTGGTGAGGTAAAGATATGACTGGTGGTAGGATCCCTTTGGAAACACTAAAATTGCTGGGGATGATGTGTTGGATGTGGCTGTAAGAACAACAGAAACTGTATCACTGTTAGGGTGGCAAGAAGATGGGGTGAGCATGGATGTTTAGGAAGTGGAGGAGATGTGGGTGAGAGCAGCATCTATTGTGGGAGAAAGGAAGAAGCAGGACATCTCTGATGTCCCAGAAAGGAAAGCCATGCTCTGGAAAGAGATGCAGTGGAGGCAAAGGAACTGAAATAAAGGGAATAGCATTTTTACATGAGACAAGGTGGGAAGAGTGATGGTCAAGGTAACTGTGGAAATCGATAGGTTTGTAAAATATGTCAGTCGACTGTCTGTCTCCAGGGATGGAGACAGAGAGGTGAGAAAGGGGAGGGAGGTGTCAACCTAAGGGCAGGGTGGAAGTTAGAGGAATAGCTGATGAAATTCATGAGTTCAGCAAGTGTGCATGAAGTACTTGCAAACCAGTCAATGTAGCAGAGGAAGAGTAGGGGAGCATTAACTGGGAAGGATTAGAACATTGACTTTTCCACATAGCCAATGAAGAGGCAGGCATAGATGGGGCCCATGTGTTTGGAACATCTCTCATTGGAAAGTGCTTGGCCTCTTGGTTATGATGGAAAAGGTGGAGGAGAGACGGGGCAGTGTGGGTGCCCTTACCTCCCACTGACTGTAATGGAAGACTGACACAACTGTCAGAGGTCAGACCAGGAGTGAGATCACGGCAGGAAACCCCCAGTGGGATCTGGGGAATGAGTTTCTGACTGGTGTAAGTGTTGTTCATTTGGGTCGGGTAAGGATCGACAGGGTGGTGAGATTCCATCAATGATGATCAAGTTTTTGCCATCGGACAGTGTCAGGAGCTTGGAGAGTGTTTATTATAATGATGAATGACATAATGGGGTAATAGAGAGAACCCCTCAGTTGCAGGAGTCGAGTAGCTGGGTGACTATCAGGAGGAGTGGAAAGGTGAATCGGTGGTTAGCACAGAGCACCCCTGTGGCCATTCCCCTCAATAGTAAGTATACCGGTTTGGATACTGTTGTAGTGGGTGACCTTCCAGGGGAATGCCACGGAGCCTGGGTTACTGGCACTAAGCATGGGTCCACAGTGCAGAAGGGAAAGAGGGAGTAAGGGGAGCACTAGTGATAAGGGAGTAAATAGTCAGGGAAACAGACAGAAGATTTTGTGAGCGTGAACGTGTCACCCGAATGGTATGTTGCCTCCCAGCTGCCAGGGTCAGAGATGTCTCCTCTGCGTTTTGGAAGGGTAAGAAGAGAAGACAGAGATCTTGGTACATATTGGTAGCAATGACATAGGAAGGAAAAACAAAGAGGTATTGAAAAGAGAATTTAGAGAGCTGGGTAGAAAGCTGACAAGCATGACCTCCAGGGTAGTAATCTCTGGATTGCTGCCTGTGCCACGCCCAATGAGGGTAGAAACAAGATGATTTGGTAGGTTAATGTGTGGCTGAGAAGCTGGTGCAGGGGACAGCGCTTCAGGTTCTTGGATCATTGGGATCTCTTGTCAGGGAGGTATGACCTGTTCAGAAATGACAGGTTGCACCTGAACCTGAGGGGGACTAATGTTCTTGTGACACACACACAAAATGCTGGTGGAACGCAGCAGGCCAGGCAGCATCTATAGGAAGAAGTAGAGTTGACATTTTGGGCCGAGACCTTTCGTCAAGACTGACAAAGTCCTGACATAGGGTCTCGGCCCGAAACGTCAACTCTACTTCTTCCTATAGATGCTGCCTGGCCTGCTGTGTTCCACCAGCATTTTGTGTGTGTTGCTTGAATTTCCAGCATCTTCAGATTTCATGTCTTAATGTTCTTGTGGACAGGTTTGTCAGAGCTGTTTGGGAGGGTTTAAACTAACTTGGCAGGGGTGTGGAAAATGGAGTGAAGGGGATGGATAGTAAAAAAGCAAAGATAGCATGCAGTCAGACTGTCAGGAAGGGCAGGCAGATGATCAGACAAAATTGCAGCTGGCAGTGTGGGTATCAGAGTATTAAGGATGAAGCATCAAAAAGGGCAGCAAATACATTATTCAAAGTGTTATATCTCAATGCATGGAGTTTAAGAAACAAGGTGGATGATCTTGTTGCACGATTACAGATCATCAGGTATGACGTTGTGGCCATCAGTGAATCGTGGCTGAAGAATGGTTGTAGTTGGGAACTGAATGTCCAGGAAAAACCGCCAACAAAATGGAGAGTTATACAGTGCTAAGCAAACGTATCAAATGTACAATTCACAGCAATACAGAAAAAGCACCCAAAATGAAATCATATAAAGTTCGTATCCTCCCCACCCTCCCACTACAAACCTCCAGGCCAACCATTACAACGTAAAGAAAAGTTTATCAGAGCTTTCATCACCACAAAGCTGTAAATATAAAAAAAAGTATAATGCCTACTACCTAAACTATAATGTATTTCACAACAAAAAAAACGTAAAACTTAACCAGAGAAAAAAAAGTGAAAGTAAGGGATTGTGGTAAAAAAGAAGGATAAACCTTTTATCTAAAGAGGAATTATGAAATCAGTCAAGAAAAGGTCCCCATACCTTATGAAACTTTATGTCCAAATTAAGATGTGAATAATAAATCTTTTCAAGGTCTAAAAAGGACATAATGTCTCTAAGCCATTGAGCATGAGTGGGTGGGGCAACATCGCTCCACCTGAGAAGAACTAACGCCTAACCAAAAGAGATGCAAAAGATAATGTTCGACATTTAATCGGACTCAAATGCATGTCAACTTCACGCAAGCTGCCAAAAAGAGCAAAGGGTTAGGTTCAAAGTGGCAATTAAGAATATGAGATAAAGTTAAAAAAAACTCTCCAAAATTTCTCCAAACTAGGACAGGCCCAATACGTAAGAATAAGAGAGGACCCGCTCCCTTTACACTTATCACAAAAGGGAGTAATATCAGGATAGAAACGCGATAATTTAGTTTTAGATATATTAGCCCTATGTACAACCTTGAACTGCAAAAGGCAGTGGCGAGCACATAAAGAGGTAGAACTAACTGATTTAAGAATTGAATCCCAAACCTCATCGGATAGAGAAATATTTAAATCATGCTCCCAGGCAGTTCTGATTTTATCAAAAGGGACACGCTTCAAGGTCACAAACTTATCACGAATAGTAGGTATTAAATCTTTGCCCAATGGGTTTATACAAAGAAACAAGTCCACAACGTTTTTCTAGGGCATCTCAGGAAAGTTTGATATTAAAGGGTTAATAAAATGTCTAATTTGAAAATATCTAAAGAAATGTGTATTAGGTAGGCTGAACTTTGCAGACAGTTGTTCAAAAGTTGCAAAATGATTATCAATGAAAAGATCTTCAAAGCGCCTAATGCCCTTTCTGTACCAGTCATGGAACGTTAAGTCTTGCATAGATGGTCGAAAAAGATGGTTATGTAAGATAGGATGAGGAAGAGAGAAACCGTGAAGGCCATTATATCCTCTGAACTGAGCCCATATTCTCAAAGTATGTCTAATAAGAGGATTAACAATTCGTCTAGGCAAATGACAAGGAAGTGCGGATCCAAGAAGTGCAAAAATGGAAAAATCCTTACTCGAGTCCATCTCCATTGCCACCCATTCTGGGTAGTCAGACTGATTATGAAAGAAAGACCAAAAAGTAAGACAGCGAATATTGGCTGCCCGGTAATATAAACAAAAATTGGACAAGGCCATGCCACCTTCCCTTTTAGATTTTTGAAGGTGAGCTTTAATAAGTCTGGAACGTTTGTCCTTCCATAGATAGGACGAAATAATAGAATCTAGCGAAACAAGTAAGGCTTTAGAAATAAAACTTGGTAAAGATTGAAATAAGTATAAAAATTTAGGAAGGGTATACATTTTAACAACATTAATTCAACCTACTAGAGACATGGATAGGGGTGACCACTGTGCCAAACTCTGTTTTGTAGAGTTTAAAAGATTAGTAAAATTTTCTCGAAAAAGACTCTTAAAGTTCCTTGTTACTGTAATGCTGAGGTAAGTAAATTTATTATTTACTACTTTAAAAGGGAGGTCATGAAATTCTAATATTTGTGCTTTTCTATTAATTGGGAAGAGTTCACTCTTATGTAGATTAAGTTTATACCCAGAAAGCTGGCTAAATTTATTAAGAAGTAAAAACATATGGGGTAAGGAAGTAGTTGGATTCAATATAAAAAGTAGAAGATCGTCGGCATAAAGAGAAACTTTATGCTCAACACCCCTCCTCTAAATCCCTGTCAATTCAGCACAGCTACGAAAAGCAATTGCCAGTGGCTTAAGTAAGGGACTTAAGGGGCTCCCTTGCCGGGTGCCACATTTAAGATTAAAGGGCTGGGATTGCTGAGAGTTAGTCAAAGCAGAAGCAGTGGGACATGAATATAGCAATTTAATTCACTGACTCCCATAACTATCTTGACTATACCTCTTCCCACCCTGCCCAATGCAAAAATGCCATTCCCTATTCCCAGTTCCTCCGTCTCCGCCGCATCTGCTCCCAGGATGAGGCTTTCTGTTCCAGGACTTCTCAAATGTCGTCTTTCTTTCAGGATCGTGGTTTCCCTTCTGGCGTCATCAAAGATGCCCTTGCCCACATCTCCTCCACTTCCGCACTTCAGCCCTTAACCCATCCTCCCGTCACCACAACAGGGACCGTGTTCCCCTTGTCCTCACCTACCACCTCACCAGCCTCCGGATCCAGCATATCATCCTCTGCAACTTCCGCCACCTTCAACAGGACCCCACAACCAAACACATCTTTCCCTCCCTACCCCTTTCAGCTTTTAGCAGGGATCGTCCCCTCCGCGACTACCTGGTCCACACGTCCCTCCCCACAGAACTCCCACCCGGCACTTATCCCTGCAAGCGCAAATGCTACACCTGTCCCCACACCTCCACCCCTTACCACCATTCCGGGCCCCAGACAGTCCTTCCAGGTGAGGCAACACTTCACCCGCGAGTCTGCTGGAGTTGTCTATTGCAGCCGGTGCTCCCGGTGCGGCCTCCTCTACATTGGCGAGACCCGACGCAGATTGGGGGACCACTTCGTTGAGCACCTACGCTCCGTCCGTCACAATAGACAGGACCTCCCAGTTGCCACCCACTTCAACTCTGCCTCTCATTCCCATCCAGATATGTCCATACATGGCCTCCTCTACTGCCATGATGAGGCCAAACTCAGGTTGGAGGAGCAACACCTCATCTACCATCTGGGTAGCCTCCAGCCTGGTGGTATGAACATTGAAATCTCCAATTTCCGGTAATTCCCTCCCCCTATCCGAGCTCCCTCTCTGCCTCTCTCCCCTTTCAACTTTCTGCTCTTTTATCTCTACAGTCCTTTCATGCTTATCCCCTCCCCCCTTTATCTTTCCTCTGATTGGTTTTCCACCTGGTGCCTCTAGCCCTTCCCCCTCCCCTATCTCTATTACTGGGCTTCAGCCCTCTCTTCCCCCCATTCCTGATGAAGGGTCTCGGCCCGAAACGTTGGCTACTCTTTTCTCACGGATGCTGCCTGACCTGCTGAGTTCTTCCAGCATTGTGTATGCATTCTAAGAGAATATAAACTCAGGTCAGGCAATAAAGAGAAGAAACAATCAAAAAACTCCACATCATCCGAGTTGGGAGCGTACAAGTTAGCCAAGGCTACCCTAGTATTATATAAATTCCAGAGACAATAATAAAATGACCATTTGTATCAAATACTTAGTTGTGAAGCTCAAAGGGAACATTTTGACTAATAAGGATGGAAACTCCCCTGGCTTTAGCCGGAAAGGTAGAATGGAAGTGCTGAGCAACCCACCTTGACTTGAGAGAAGAATTATCAGAACTACGAATATGTGTTTCTTGCAAAAAAAAAACATTGCTGCTTTAACATGTGAAAACACCTTCCTTCTTTTAACAGGATGGTTCAATCCCTTAACATTCCAGCTTATAAAACTCAACAGACTAACCATTATCATTAAAAACATAAAAGGTAGTAGGAATAAATAAAATTAAACTTTCAAACAACTTTGGTGCAAAAGTGTAAAACAAGAGAATCAGGACAAAAAAATGCCCTGAGTAACAAAAAATAACTAAAGGTTTTATAAATGCCATTGGCAACAGAGATTCCTCCCCCCATTTTCAGTAGTCCGTAGAATTGAGTAATGTTTGATTCACCTGCTTTCATTCATCACTGTTCATCTTTCAAGAGCTGTTGTTAGATAGATAGATAGATAGATAGATACTTTATTCATCCCCATGGGGAAATTCAACTTTTTTCCAATGTCCCATACACTTGTTGTAGCAAAACTAATTACATACAATACTTAACTCAGTAAAAAAAATGTGATATGCATCTAAATCACCATCTCAAAAAGCATTAATAATAGCTTTAAAAAGTTCTTAAGTCCTGGCGGTAGAATTGTAAAGCCTAATGGCATTGGGGAGTATTGACCTCTTCATCCTGTCTGAGGAGCATTGCATCGACAGTAACCTGTCACTGAAACTGCTTCTCTGTCTCTGGATGGTGCTATGTAGAGGATGTTCAGAGTTATCCATAATTGACCGTAGCCTACTCAGCGCCCTTCACTCAGCTACCGATGTTAAACTCTCCAGTACTTTGCCCACGACAGAGCCCGCCTTCCTTACCAGCTTATTAAGACGTGAGGCGTCCCTCTTCTTAATGCTTCCTCCCCAACACGCCACCACAAAGAAGAGGGCACTCTCCACAACTGACCTATAGAACATCTTCAGCATCTCACTACAGACATTGAATGACGCCAACCTTCTTAGGAAGTACATTCGACTCTGTGCCTTCCTGCACAAGGCATCTGTGTTGGCAGTCCAGTCTAGCTTCTCGTCTAACTGTACTCCCAGATACTTGTAGGTCTTAACCTGCTCCACACATTCTCCATTAATGATCACTGGCTCCATATGAGGCCTAGATCTCCTAAAGTCCACTACCATCTCCTTGGTCTTGGTGATATTGAGACGCAGGTAGTTTGAGTTGCACCATATCACAAAGTCCTGTATCAGTTTCCTATACTCCTCCTCCTGTCCATTCCTGACACACTTCTTGCAATTTCTTCTAAGTTATGTTTATGCAGCTTTGTCAGTTTCATTGTTGGATCACTGTCTCGGTGACGACAGGTCGTTGTGTCATTCAGTAGTTGTTTAGCCTTGTCAATGTAGTCAGCATTTCACCATCTCTCCTGCCCTCTACATGTGAGTCCTCCTGACCTCCTAGGATGCCTGTTGAAGTGTTAAGAAGCAGACCTGTGATCCCCCTCGGTGCTTTGTGGAGAGTCTGTAGCCCTACCTTTCCTGACAGGGAGATGTGCTCTGCTCCACATCAACACAGCCGGCTCAGTGTTACATATTGTCCTGGGACTGAGGTCTCTGTGTCCAGCAGAGTACAGGGAGAAGCTCCCAAGGTTGGAGATATAAACAGAGATAATGCTGGCAGAACTCAGCAGATCAATGGCTGGCCACAATCAGACAGGGGCAATACAGCTGCCTTCTGCTGTCATTCACCATGTACCACCCTCTCCACCATGGGTGGTGTGGCTGATGTTCAGATGACTGGGAGGAGATAAGGGGGGGTCTAGGATGTACCACCATGGGTGGTATGGCTGATGTTCAGATGACTGGGAGGAGATTAGTGGGGGTGTGGTTGGTGTGAGATGTTTGACAAGGCTGTGAACACGTACCTCAGGGGGTGAGCAGTTCTCTGGTCATTTCACCATTTACACCCATCAGTGTATCCATAGACTGAGTGAACAGACACTTGGATCACGTTGTACGTAACAACACACCTTCTGGGGAGATCCACACCTCTCTCCTGTGTGTCTCAGTGCTCATACTTGGTGAGTCCGTATAAGCCATTCCCCATCTCACTTGCCCAGTACACAATGCCGGGACATGGGGCAGCTATTGGTCATGTGAATGGAGGATTGGGGAGGCCATCGTTTGGAATTCTCCACAAGGTGCCGGTCAGGAGCGGGGGCAGTGATATGGAAATGGGTCAACCTCAGCATCGTGTAACCACAGCATCCACCCTACTGCTGGTGAAGGCCACGGGGTCACCTGCTGCTTCCATTGTCAGATCCTCTGCTCCAGCTCACGGAGAACAGCTTCTCCTTGTCTCCCACCAGCTCCCTTCTTCCGGCATCCATGATGGGTCACCCTCTAACCTATGTGTGGTGTTTGTGACTGGGTGAGTTGTGGGGAGGGTATGGTAGGAGTGGGATGTGTGGTAGGGCTGTGACAGTTGGGTGATGACAGAGATGCTTTGCTGAGTGATGGGGGTGTGCACACTGTGTGAGGCCAGTGGTGCTGATGCTGTGATGTTGTCACGAGTCCTGACCATGAACCCGTGAAATCAGTCAATCTCTCTCTCTCTCTGTGTTTCTCTATCAGTACTGATCCCAAAGACAAACTCCTCTCTCCATCCTATCAGACAGACTTCTCTCCCTCCACCACTAGCACTGTCCCCTGGACGAGGGTCTGTGAATGAAACACCTGTCTCCTGGTAATTGCACCAGAATTTTCCCACCCTGGGTAAATGCCCACCAGCAGTTATAGGTAGGGAGGGTCCTGACATTGATTTAAGTTATAGATACAATGTGGAATAGGCCCTTCCACTGGAATCTCATTAAACATGGAATCAACGGAGACAGAAAAGAGCGATCTGTCTGGGGAAAGTCTTTGAAAACATCAGCCATAGTTCAGGAGGTCTGCATCTGATGCAAGATCAGTTACACATTAACACAAGAGGACAATGTTACAGTGATTAGTCCCTGGGTGATACCAGATGTCAAGGTGAAATGATTGGTCCAAGAGTAACACACAGGATCACAGTGTCAGAGATTAGTCCCAAAGTAACACATGAGGACAGAGATTAGTCCTGGAGTAACACAGGGGGACACAGTGACAGAGATTAGTCTTGGAGTAACACACAGGGACACAGTGACAGAGATTAGTCCTAAGGTAACACATAGGGACACAGTGACAGAGATTAGTCCGGAGTAACACACAGGGACAGTGACAGAGATTAGTCCTGGAGTAACACAGGGGGACACAGTGACAGAGATTAGTCCTGAGGTAATACACTACGACATGGTGACAGTGATTAGTCCTGGAGTAAAACACTGGCACATGGTGACAGAGATTAGTCCTGGAGTAACACACTGTGGACACAGTAACAAAGATTAGTCCCAGAGTAACACACAGGGACACAGTGACAGTGATTGTTCAGGGAATTCTACACCACTCTTCCTGCAGTCTCACAGCTGGCTGTCCCCACCTCACTTGCCCTCTACACATTGTTGGGACATATTAAGCTCTTGTCCACGTGAGGGAGGACTGAGCGTTGTGCTGACATCCTACACATGACACAGGTCAGCAGACGGAGCAGTGATAGGGAAATGGATCAATCCCAGCAACACATGACCCCAGCATCCGCTCCACTGCTAGTGAAGGTCACAGGGTCACCTGCCCCTATGATGGTCCGACCCCTGCTCCAATTCACCTGGAGCAGCTCCTCCTTGTCTCCTACGTTGCCTTCTGCTGGCATCCATTATGGACCAACCTCTCCACCATGTGGGGTTTGATGTTGGAATTCTGTGTGTGGCCATGAGATCATGTCTTACTTCCAAACTGATGTGAGAATAGACACTCAGGAGTCAATGGCCATGGGCCAACAGAAGAAGGGTGTTGAGGTCCAGACTAGATCAGTTCTGCTTACTGAATTGGAGGAGAAGGCTGGGGTTAGTGGAGGGATGGGGGCGGGGTGTTTGCTCCTGTAGGATTTTGTGACCTTTACTTCCGTTACAGAAAAACCCAAAGCAGTCACCTTAAACTGATATCATTACGTCAGACAGCGTCTCTTACAGTGAACACAACAATTCAATGATGGTGTTTGTGAATCATGTAGAACAGTTTCTATGATAACAATATGTGCCATCTGTCACCCATTACATTCCCCTACACTCTGTTCCTGTTCCTGTTCTTATCTCTCTTCATTCGTCAAACCCACCATCCCCGGATCAGTCTGGTCAGTCATTGCTGTAATCCTTCCTTGGGTCAGGAATCCTGAACTGTGCACAAGCCTCACCAGGACCCGATATAATTGGAGCAGGTCGTCTGTACTACTGTGTGACACAGTGATGGAGCAGTTAGTAGTGCTGCCTCGCAGATCCAGTGATTCCGATTCCATCCCAGCCTCCGGAGCTGTCGGTGTGGTGTTTGCATGCTCTTCCTGTGATGATGTGAGTTTCTCCCTGATGATCTTGGTTTCCTGCTCCCACATCCCAGTGACGTGCAGGTCATTGGGTCAATCTGCTGCTGTCATTTCCAGTGGGTTGTCAGAATGGTGGGGAGTTGATGGGGAGACGAGAGAGCTAGCATAGACTAGACTGGCTGAATGGCCTAAGTAAACAAACATGAACAAAAGCTGCTGAACTCACCATTTACCTTCCTATCACCTGGTAACCTGGATACAAAACACACGATTGTCTCTCCCACATTACTGATGGAGACTGAACAGCTCACACTCTTCAGGATTAAATTTCCCATCAGTTTACACACTGACCAACCATCTGTATCATCCTGCAGTGTGAAGGACCAAACAGTTTCTGAATCATCTGAAAACTTTGTTATCATGTCTCGAAATTTAGGTCAAAAATGTTGATACATTAGACTGAGCAGGGGACTGAGTATTGGAGCTCAGAGCAAATTCTAAACAGCTCGTGGGGACAGAGTGGACCCACAATGAAAGGAACTGAGCAGTAACAGTGAACTGGGGAGAGCAACATTGACAGGGACAGAGGGACCCCACTGAGTGTGATAGGGCCCATCCGGATCTCAGTAGATCAGTGTCCGTGACCACTGGACATTGTCTGATGGGACTGGTCCCTCCAGTCAGTGTTCACCTCAGTGCTGAGTGATTGTGATCATCGGTGTCCTTGCTGCTTCTCCTGTAACCAGTTCTTCATTGTCTCACTCAGTTACACAGTTTCAATCCTGACTCGGATGTTGCCAACTATCCCGTTATTCCGAAAAATGTAATACATAGAGTCACATTCATTTTTGACACAAATACGATAGACAGCATCAGTGAGGAACAAAAGAACCTGTTTAAGGATTTACAGATGATCGTGGCACAGAAATGTAAGTGCTTTCTTTTGCTCTGTGTAACCATTGTCACCATGATGTGGTAGATTAATAATGTTATCATGATTTCTTTTATCTTCCAGATATTTACAGGGTTGTGATTGGGACCAAGTTTGAACTACAAGGGATAAAAGAGAAAGACCATGAGTGAATTTATGAATACAAGCCGCTGCAGGACAAGGTAATGATCTCACCGATGTCTTGTGTATCTGTAATGTGACGTCCCAACACCTGTACTCAGTGCCCTGACTGATGAAATAAGTGAGGCAAACACCACCTTCACCGGCCTCTCTATCTGTGTCACCACTTTCAGGGAATCTTGATCTTCTACACTCGGTCCCTCTGTTCTCCAGTCAGTGATGTGTTTTCCATGTTGTGGTGTGGGAAACACAGCAGCCAAACTGTGCACAGCAAGATTCCACTGATAAATGACCTGGAACTATTTCTCTACTTATTAATCCAGAATTTGATGCATAATTTGTCATCTCTCTGAGGAGTTTGTAAGTACATTAATACCCATGTCCTTCCTCTCTCTCAGTTTACGATGTTGTCAGACTTGACTGGGATGGAGAAGTGTTCCATGTTTGTGGTTTCGAATCAATGGAGAGGTGATCAGATCGAGATGATCAAATGCATCCTTGCTCTGTACGCTCTGGAGACTATGATCAGAAACATCAACAAGTTTCTCAAAGTGACGAAGTAATGGCTACACCTGACCTTGTACAGAACTGTTGAACTGATCCTGTTTCAGGAGCACAGCCAATGTTTTAGCCTGATTTAGAAGCTCACATCTGTAAATCTGTTGTGTGAAGGAGACTGAAAGCTGAGGATTTTTCAATTACATAGATAGAAAGTTTCAAAACATCATACAAATTCCCTGACTCCAAAATGAAGACAGTTTGAAATCAGGTTTACTGTTGTTGATTAATATGACCTGAAATTTGTTTTTCACCAGCAGTGGAATGCAAAGATGTAAAGTTACTATAAATGATACAGTACTATAGCTCAGAAACAGGCCCTTCTGCCCATCTAGTCTGTGCTGAACGGTTATTTGCTGACCCAGTTTACCACATTATGAATGTGTGGTGAATGGAGGGATATGGACATTGTGTAGACAGAGGGGATTAGTGTGTTAGACACATGAATGTGTGGGGAATGGAGGGATATCGACATTGTGTAGACGGGGGGGATTAGTGTGTTAGACACTTGAATGTGTGGGGAATCGAGGGATATCGAAATCGTGGAGACAGAGGGGATTAATGTGTCAGACATCTGAATGTGCAGGCGAATGAATGAATATGGACATTGTGTAGACGGAGAGGATTAGTGTGTCAGACATCTGAATGTGTGGCGAATGGAGGGATATGGACATTGTGTAGACAGAGGGGATTAGTGTGTTAGACACATGAAAGTGTGGGGAATGGAGGGATGTGGACATTGTGTAGACAGAGGGGATTAGTGTGTCAGACACATGAATGTGTCGGGAATCGAGAGATATGGACATTGTGTAGACAGAGGCGATTAGTGTGTTAGACACATGAATGTGTGGGGAATGGAGGGATATGGACATTGTGTAGACAGAGGGGATTAGTGAGTCAGACACATGAATGTGTGGGGAATGGAGGGATATGGACATTGTGTAGACAGAGGTGATTAGTGTGTTAGACAGACACATGAAAGTGTGGGGAATGGAGTAATATGGACATTGTGTAGACAGAGGGGATCAATGTGTTAGACACACCCATGAATGTGTGGGGAATGGAGAGATATGGACATTGTGTAGACAGAGGTGATTAGTGTGTTGGACACATGAATGTGTGAGGAATGGAGGGATATGGACATTGTGTAGATAGAGGGGATTAGTGTCTCAGATACATGAATGAGTGGGGAATGGAGGGATATGGACATTGTGTAGACAGAGTGGATTAGTGAGTTAGACAGACACATGAAAGTGTGGGGAATGGAGGGATATGGACATTGTGTATACAGAGGGGATCAGTGTGTTAGACACACACATGAATGAGTGGGGAATGGACGGATATGGACATTGTGTAGACGAGAGGATTAGTGCGTCAGACACATGAATGTCTGGGGAATGGAGGGATATGGACATTGTGTAGACAGAGGGGATTAATGTGTTAGACACATGAATGTGTGGTGAATGGAGGGATATGGACATTGTGTAGACAGAGGGGATTAGTGTGTTAGACACATGAATGTGTGGGGAATGGAGGGATATCGACATTGTGCAGACGAGGGGATTAGTGTGTTAGACACATGAATGTGTGGGGAATGGAGGGATATGGACATTGTGTAGACAGAGGGGATTAGTGTGTCAGACATATGAATGTGTGGGGAATGGAGGGGTATGGACATTGTGTAGACAGAGGGGATTAGTGTGTTAGACACATGAATGTCTGGGGAATGGAGGGATATGAACATTGTGTAGACGGGGGGGATTAGTGTGTTAGACACATGAATGTGTGGGGAATCGAGGGATATGGACATTGTGTAGACAGTGGGGATTAGTGTGTTAGACACATGAAGATGGATAGATAGATAGATAGATACTTTATTCATCCCCATGGGGAAATTCAACTTTTTTTTCCAATGTCCCATACACTTGTTGTAGCAAAACTAATTACATACAATACTTAACTCAGTAAAAAATATGATATGCATCTAAATCACTATCTCAAAAAGCATTAATAATAGCTTTTAAAAAGTTCTTAAGTCCCGGCGGTTGAATTGTAAAGCCTAATGGCATTGGGGAGTATTGACCTCTTCATCCTGTCTGAGGAGCATTGCATCGATAGTAACCTGTCGCTGAAACTGCTTCTCTGTCTCTGGATGGTGCTATGTAGAGGATGTTCAGAGTTTTCCATAATTGACCGTAGCCTACTCAGCGCCCTTCGCTCAGCTACCGATGTTAAACTCTCCAGTACTTTGCCCACGACAGAGCCCGCCTTCCTTACCAGCTTATTAAGACGTGAGGCGTCCCTCTTCTTAATGCTTCCTCCCCAACACGCCACCACAAAGAAGAGGGCGCTCTCCACAACTGACCTATAGAACATCTTCAGCATCTCACTACAGACATTGAATGACGCCAACCTTCTAAGGAAGTACAGTCGACTCTGTGCCTTCCTGCACAAGGCATCTGTGTTGGCAGTCCAGTCTAGCTTCTCGTCTAACTGTACTCCCAGATACTTGTAGGTCTTAACCTGCTCCACACATTCTCCATTAATGATCACTGGCTCCATATGAGGCCTAGATCTCCTAAAGTCCACCACCATCTCCTTGGTCTTGGTGATATTGAGACGCAGGTAGTTTGAGTTGCACCATATCTCAAAGTCCTGTATCAGTTTCCTATACTCTTCCTCCTGTCCATTCCTGACACACCCCACTATGGCTGTGTCATCAGCGAACTTCTGCACATGGCAGGACTCCGAGTTATATTGGAAGTCTGATGTGTACAGGGTGAACAGGACTGGAGAGAGCACGGTCCCCTGCGGCGCTCCTGTGCTGCTGACCACCGTGTCAGACCTACAGCCTCCCAACCGCACATACTGAGGTCTATCTGTCAAGTAGTCCACTATCCAATCCACCATGTGAGAGTCTACTCCCATCTCCGTTAAGATCTTGGGCTGGATATGGACATTGTGTAGACGAGAGGATTAATGCGTCAGACACATGAATGTCTGGGGAATGGAGGGATATGGACATTGTGTAGACAGAGGGGATTAGTGTGTTAGACACATGAATGTGTTGGGAATGGAAGGATATGAACATTGTGTAGACAGAGGGGATTAATGTGTTAGACACATGAATGTGTGGTGAATGGAGGGAATTAAAGGCACTAGAGAAGTCCAGGAATGTAATCCTCACAGCACCACTGACCCCATCCAGGTGAGAGAGGGATTTGTGCAGCAAATACGTGATAGCATCCTCCACTCCCACCTTCTCCTTATATGCAAACTGAAGAGGATCCCGGACGTGCCTGGTTTGTGGCCTCAGATTCTGTATTATCAGCCGCTCCATGGTCTTCATCACGTGCGACGTCAAGGCAACAGGTCTGAAGTCATTCAACTCCTTTGGTTGTGGTTTCTTCGGTACTGGGACAATACAGGATGTTTTCCACTGTCTGGGTACTCTTCTCTGCTCCAGGCTCATGTTGAAGAAGCGCTGTAGTGGTTCTCCCAGCTCAGTCACACAGGCCCTCAGTAATCGTGGGGAAACTCCATCCGGTCCCGCCGCCTTGCTGGTACAGATCTTCCTCAGTTGACCTTCCACCTGTGCAGCCGTAATCCTGGGCGTGGGCAAGGTCTCCTGTGAGTGGCTATTTTCCTGTGAGGGAAGTAAGAGGGAGGACGAGTAGAAAGACAAGCCTGGTGTGGAGTTCTGCGGTGAGGATGAGATTGTGCTGTCGAACCTATTGAAGAAGTTGTTCAGCTGGTTCGCTTTCTCCACATCTCCACTTATGTTTGCCCCCCGCTTTGCACCGCATCCGGTGATGATCTTCATCCCATCCCACACCTCCTTCATGCTTTTCTTCTGCAGCTTTTGTTCTAGCTTCCTCCTATACTGCTCCTTTGCCCCCCTTATCTGTACTCTGAGTTCCTTCTGAACTCTTTTAAGCTCCAACCGATCATCATCTTTAAAGGCCCTCTTCTTCTGGTTTAGGAGGCCTTTGATGTGACTAGTGATCCAGGGCTTATTATTGAGATAGCAGCGAACAGTTCTAACAGGAACAACGGCATCCACACAAAAGTTAATATAGTCCGTTGTGCATTCAGTGACCTCCCCAACACCCCCACAGAGCCCCCCTTGCAGTACATCCCAGTTAGTAGTACCGAAGCAGTCTCTCAGGGCCTGTTCAGCTTCAGGAGTCCACTTTCTAAAAGAGCGTGTGGTAGTGGGATGCCTCATCACAATTGATTTATATCTGGGCTGTAACAAAACCAGGTTGTGATCAGCTTTCCCCAATGAAGGCAGTGGGGATGCACTATATGCATCCTCTACGTTTGCATACAGCAGGTCAATAGTCCTATTACCCCTGGTGTAGCAATCCACGTACTGGGAGAAAGCAGGTAGTGTCGTATCCAAAGTCACATGGTTGAAGTCCCCTGTAATTAACACCAGTGCCTCAGGGTGCTGTGTCTGAAGCCTAGCAACAGCGGAGTTGATGACGTCACACGCTACCGTTGCGTCGGCACGTGGCGGGACATACACATTCACCACAATGACGTTTGCGAATTCTCGCGGCAGATAATATGGCCTCATACTCACGGCGATCAGCTCAATATCTCTTTTGATATTTTAGCATTAATGGTAAGACTCCTGGCAGTGTGGAGGATCAGAAGGATCTTGGGGTCCAAGTCCATAGGATATTCAAGGCTGCTGCGCAGGTTGACTCTGTGGTTAAGAAAGCATACGGTGCATTGGCTTTCATCAATGCTGGGATTAAGTTTAGGATCCGAGAGATAATGTTGCATCTATCTAGGACCCTGGTCAGACCCCACTTAGACTACTGTGCTCAGTTCTGGTAGCCTCACAATAGGAAAGATGTGGAAACCAAAGAAAGGGTGCAGAGGAGATTTACAAGGATATTGCTTGGATTGGGGGGCATGTCTTTTGAGATTAGGTTGAGTGAACTCAGTCTTTTTTCCTTGGAGTGATGGAGGATGAGAGGTGACCTGATAGAGGTGTATAAGAAGATGAGAGAAATTGATTGTGTGGATGGTCAGAGGCTTTTTCTCAGGGCAGAAATGGCTAGCACTAGAGGGCACAGTTTTAAGGTGCTTGGAAGAAGGTACGGAGGAGATATCAGGGATAAGTTTTTTACGCAGAGAGTGGTGAGTGCATGGAACGGGCTGCTGGCGACCGTGGTGGAGGCAGATATGATAGGGTCTTTTAAGAGACTGATGGACAGGTATATGGAGCTCAGAGAAATAGAGGGTTATGGGTAACCCTAGGTAATTTCTCAGGAAAGGATATGTTCAGCACAGCTTTGTGGACCGAAGGGCCTGTATTGCGCTGTAGGTTTTATATGTTTCTTTGTTTTTCTACACTGTATTTGCATTTTAATTTCTATAGATTTTATGTAAGGTATAAACAGTCAGTATCGTAGACTTGTTCTGTTGTTAGATTTTCATTAGTGACGATATTCACAAACTCGTCAGGTAATTTCTCTGCTACTTTGTGATCAGCAGACACTTTATCTTTAGATTTTTTTATGCCAACCTGTTGAATGTTCACAAGTACCTTCAATTTTCAGTTTGTTGTAACAGATCTTTGCTTGCTTCATGATCCACAGACCATTATGAAGCATATGTTCACTCTGACGCTGATGAACCATTCTTCAAGACACGATTCAGAGATCTTCCTGTGTCTGTGAGACAGAGACCTGTGCATCGCCTGGGAGACCTCCCAGTGTCCTGTGGAGTTTTCCATTCGTGATGTCACATTGACACTAAAAAGAAAATTCAAAGTTCTTAGTTTGTGGGATTTTGGAATTTCAGATGAGAGCTATTCAACCTGTCGTCTGTTCAACAGTTTGGAAAAGTGAGGATGAGGTAAAAGAGAAGGAGAGTGCAAGAGAAATAACAAACATCTCCAGAATAAATATAAAAGTAAAACGTTTAGAAATAAATATGAATTTAACTTCTGGTAAAACAGGGGCAAGATTGTAAAGGGTGATGAACACAGGACTGAAGGTATTATATTTGAATGCATGCAGTACACGGAATAAGGTCGATGACCTTGTGGCACAGTTAGAGATTGGCGGGTATGACGTTGTGGGCATCTCCGAGTTGTGGCTAAAAGAAGAAAATATTCTATCGAAAGGACAGGCAGGTAGGCAGAAGGTGTGGGGTGTCTCTGTTGGTAAAAATTAAATCAATTCCTTATAAATAGGTGGCATAGGATCAGAAGGTATAGAATCCTTGGGGGCAGAGTTAAGAAACTGCAAGGGTAAAAAGATCTTGATAGGAATTATCTACAGGCCTCTGGAGAGTAGCCAGGATTTGAGATACAAATTACAACAGGAGATAGAAAAGTCATGTAAAAAGGGAAATGTTACAATCGTCATGGAGGTATATTGGGAAAATCCGGTTGGTACTGGACCCCAAGGAAAGGAATTTGAAGAATGCTGACGAAGTGCCTATTTAGAGCAGCTTGTAGTTGAGCCCAGAAAGAGAAAGGCAATTCTGTATCGGGTGTTGTATAATGAATCAGATTTCATCAGAAACATAGAAACATAGAAAGCCTACAGCACAGTACAGGACCTTCGGCCCACAAAGCTGTGCTGCACAAGTCCTTACCTTAGAATTTACCTAGTGTTACCCATAGCCCTCTATGTTTCTAAGCTCCATGTACCTATTCAGAAGTCTTTTAAAAGACCCTATTGTTTCCGCCTCTACCACCACTGCTGGCAGTCCATTCAATGCATTCACCACTCTGTGTGTAAAGAACTTACCCCTGACATCTCCTCTGTACCTACTTCCAAGCACCTTAAAACTGTGCCCTCTCGTGTTAGACATTTCAGCCCTGGGAAAAAGCCTCTGACTATCTAAATGATCAATGCCTCTCATCATCTTGTACACCTCTATCAAGTCACCTCTCAGCCTCTATCGCTCCAAGGGGAAAAGGCCAAGTTCACTCAACTTATTCTCATAAGGCATGCCCTCCAAATCAGGTAACATCTTTGTAAATCTCCTCTGCACCCTTTCTATGGTTTCCACATCCTTCCTGTAGTGAGGTGACCAGAACTGAGCACAGAACTCCAAGTGGGGCCTGACCAGGGTCCTATATAGCTGCAAGGTTACCTCATGGCTAAACTCAATCCCATGATCGATGAAGGCCATTGTACCGTATGCCTTTTTAACCACAGTCAACCTGCGCAGCAGCTTTGAGTGTCCTTTGATCTCGTACCCAAGATCGCCTCTGATCCTTCACACTACCAAGAGTCTTACCATTAATACTATATTCTGTCATTCTATTTGACCTCCAAAAATGAACCACCTTGCACTTACCTGGGTTGAACTCCATCTGCCACTTTTCATCCCAGTTAACATTGTCCCACTGTAACCTCTGACAGCCCTCCACACTATCCACAACACCTCCAACCTTTGTGTCATCAGCAAATTTACTAACCTAACACTCCACTTCCTCATCCAGGTCATTTATAAAAATCATGAAGATTAGGGGTCCCAGAACAGATCCCTGAGGCACACCACTAGTCACCCGCCTCCATGCAGAATATGACCCGTCTACAACCACTCTTTGCCTTTTGTGGGCAAGCTAATTCTGGATCCACCAAGCACTGTCCCCTTGGACCCCATGCCTCCTTACTTTCTCAATAAGCCATGCATGGGGTACCTTATCAAATGCCTTGCTGAAATCAATATGTACTACATCTACTGCCCTATCTTCATCAATGTGTTCAGTCACATCCTCAAAAAATTCAATCAGGTTCGTAAGGCACGACCGGCCTTTGACAAAGCCATGCTGACTATTCCTAATCATATTATATGTCTCCATATTATACATAGAGTGTACGGAGTGTCAGGAAGGGGTAGCAGCTCTGGTGGGGGAACATGTCGCGTCCTTTTCAGGCGGTTTGTCCACCTTTGGTCCCCACCTGACACTCAGCTCTCACCTGTGGCTCCCTGTAGCTGTTTGCATGCGACAGCGGCCACACCCCGGGCAATGGCCTTGACAAGCCGGCTAAACCAGGTGAGGGCAGCCGATGGGTCTCAAACCCTCGGTGAGATAGGGAGTTGTCTATCCCAGCATGTGAAGACAGACTCTGGCGGATTGAGCGGACGAGAACAATGGAAGGTCCAATGGTCAAGAAGGTGGCCGCTGCAAGTGTCATGGAACGCGTAGAACACAACACACAGAAGATGTCCTGGTCATCCACTGTGCCTAGTCCCATCTCCAGCTGTCTCGACTGTTGTCTTGCCACTGTATCCAGATGGGAATTGGGATGAGAGAGTGAGGCTGACGCTATGCAACTCTCCCTCACATAAACCAAATCACGCACTAGTCTCAACGCCATCATCACTGGACTTCATGAGGAAAGGTCCCGAGTTCGAATCCGGCTGGCTCCCTTGAACACTCTCAATCCGTGCTGGGTTGAATGTTGATCTAGCAACTTCACCTTGTTAAAAAAAAAGTACTAATGGTGTTGAGGTCTTCATCGATGATGCTGGACGAACACTAGATACGTCTCCAAATGTCCGTACATCCTGCCTCTCAGGATTCTTTCCATCTACTTCCCAACCACTGAAGTAAGAGAGCACTGATTAGAGAGCTAAAAATAAAGGCACCATTAGGACGACGTGATGAGAACATGATAGAATTCACCCTGCACTTTGGGAGGGAGAAGCTACAATCAGATGTATCTGTATTACAGAAAAGTAAAAGGAATTACAGAGGTAGGAGAAAAGAGCTGCCAAAGTTGATTGGAAGGGCCCACTAGCAGGGATGATGGCAGAGCAGCAATGGTTGGAGATTATGGGAGCAATTTGGAAGGCATAGAATGGGAACATCCAAAATAACTAGTTTGCTGAAGAGGGAGTGAGGCAACCGTGGCTATCAAGGGATGTCAAAGCCATCATAAAGACAAAACCATGGCAAAACTTAGTGGGAAGCTATTAAACACCAATAGAGGGCAACTAAAAAGACTAAGGAGGGGAAAGATTAAATCTGAAGATATACTAATCAACAAGATAAGAAGGGTATCGAAAATGTTTTCAGTTATATAAAGAGTTAAGGAGCAGTGAGAGTTGATATTGTATCACTGGATAATGATGCTGGAGAGGTAGCAATGGGGAAGAAAGACAATAAGCATTTTGGTCAGTGTTCATTGTGCAACACAACAGCAGCATGTTAGAAATTCGAGAGTGTCAGGGGGCAGAAATGCATGTGGTCACTTACTGAGAAGAAGGTGCTTCAGAAGCTGATAGGTTCTGAGTCCATGAATGTTGCAGCAGTCTGCAATCAAACACAATGCAGCTTCTCTTTTGCTGAATGAACACTGGGGGGCAGCATGACTCCAGCTTGGACACCACGCCACACCGTCTCCAAAGCCTTTCTCCTGTGCAGCTGTGGATAGGCAACACTGCGGCTTGAGGCCTAGTCCTCGCTATGACCGAGGCCACTCAGCTCCCCACCGTCCACCAATAAATCAGTAAACTGAACCAGCAGTATTCCACAGTTACAATGGTCAACAGGGTCTTGTGGTCACAAGAAAAGCAACTAAGACGATCACTCGCTGTTAGACTGTACACCACCTTCACACACCAATGCCTCTCTGACACAGCAGCAGTACGTCCTGCTCCTTCAGTTTCCCCGGCAACAAGCAACTCACTGATGGGGTAGAAGCCACTGCAATCGAAAGTACCTGGTTGGGAAGATGTTGCAGTCCATTATTAAGGATGAGGTTTTGGGGTACTTGAAGGAACATGATAAAATCAGATGAAGTCAGCAGAGAGAATCTTACCTGACAAATCCATTGGAATTCTTTGAGGAAATAACAGGTAGGATAGACAAAGGAGAGTCAGTGGATGTTGTTTACTCAGGTTTTCAGAAGCCACTTGACAATGAGCTGTACATGAGGGTGGAACGATACTAGCATGGATTGAAGATTGGCTTACTGGCAGGAGGCAAAGAATGGGAATAAAGGAGCCTATTCTAGTTGCTTCCAGTGACTAGTGGTGTTCCACAGGGGTCGGTGTCTGGACAGCTTCTTTTCACGTTATATGCCAATGATATGAATGACAGAATGGATGCCTTTGTGGCCAAATTTGCAGAAAATACAAAGCTAGTGGAAAAGCAGGTGTTTTTTTTTACTGTAGGGAATCTGCAGAAGGATTTACACAAATTAGGAAAATAGGTGAAAAACTGGAAGATATAATATAGAAACAGAAACATAGAAAACCTACAGTACCATACAGGCCCTTCAGCCCACAAAGTTGTGCCGTACCTGTCCCTACCTTAGAAATTACTAGGGTTACCCGTTGCCCTCTATATTTCTAAGCTCCACGTACCTAGCCAGAAGTCCCTTAAAAGACCCTATCGTATCCACCTCTGCCACCGTTGCCGGCAGCTCATATCATTCACTCACCACTCTCTGAAAAAAAAATTACCCCTGACATCTCTTCTGTACATATTGCCAAGCACCTAAAACCTGTGCCCCCTTGTGGCAGCCATTTCAGCCCTGGGAAAAAGCCTCTGACTATCCACACGATCAATGCCTCTCATCATCTTATACACCTCTATCAGGTCACCTCTCATCCTCTATCACTCCAACGAGAAAAGGCCGAGTTCACTCTTCTTGTTTTTATGAGACATGCTCCCCAATCCAGGTGACATCATTGTAAATCTCCTCTGCACCCTTTCTATGTTTTCCACATCCTTCCTGTAGTGAGGCGACCAGAACTGAGCACAGTACTCCAAGTGGGGTCTGACCAGGGTCCTATATAGCTGCAACATTACCTCTTGGCTCTTAAATTTAATTCCACTATTGATGAAGGCCAATCACCTTTGAAGGCCTTCTTAACCACAGCGTCAACCTGCGCAGCTGCTTTGAGCGTCCTATGGACTCGGACTCCAAGAACCCTCTGATCCTCAGTGCAGACATTACAATAAATAATAAACAGGACAATAGGGCAGCAAGGTGTCAGTCCAGGCTTTGGGTATTGAGCTTGGGGGAAGAAATTGTTACATAGTCCCGAATGCTTCAGTGCCTTTTCCCAGACAGCAGGAGGGAGAAGAGTTTGTATGAGGGGTGTGTGGCGTCCTTCATAATGCTGTTTGCTTTGTGGATACAGTGTGTAGTGTAAATGTCTGTGACGGCGGGAAGAGAGACCCCGATGATCTTCTCAGCTGACCTCACTATCCGCTGCACGGTCTTGTAATCTGAGATGGAGCAATTTCTGAACTAGTCAGTGATGCAGCTGCTCAGGATGCTCTCAATACAACCCCTGTAGAATGTGATGAGGATCGGGGGTAGGAGATAGAACCACAGAACACTAGAGCACAGTACAGGCCCTTCAGCCCTCCATGTTGTGCCGACCCATATAATCCTTTAAAAAAAGTACTAAACCCACACTACCCCATGACCCTCCATTTTTCTTTCATCTATGTGCCTGTCCAAGAGGCTAATAAATACCCCTAATGTTTTAGCCTCCGCCACCATCCCTGGCAAGTCATTCCAGGCACTCACAACCCTCTGTGTAAAAAACTTACCCCTCATGTCTCCCCTAAAGTTCCATGGAACATAGAACATAGAATAGTACAGCACATTACAGGCCCTTCGGCCCACAATGTTGTACTGACCCTCAAATCCTGCCTCCCATATAACCCCCCACCTTAAATTCCTCCATATACCTGTCTAGTAGTCTCTTAAACTTCATTAGTGTATCTGCCTCCACCACTGACTCAGGCAGTGCATTCCACACATCAACCACTCTCTGAGTGAAAAACCTTCCTCTAATATCCCCCTTGAACTTCCCTCCCCTTACCTTAAAGCCACGTCCTCTTGTACTGAGCAGTGGTGCCCTGGGGAAGAGGCATTGGCTGTCCACTCTGTCTATTCCTCTTAATATCTTGTACACCTCTATCATGTCTCCTCTCATCCTCCTTCTCTCCAAAGAGTAAAGCCCGAGCTCCCTTAATCTCTGATTATAATCCATACTCTCTAAACCAGGCAGCATCCTGGTAAATCTCTTCTGTACCCTTTCCAATGCTTCCACATCCTTCCTATACTGAGGTGACCAGAACTGGACACAGTACTCCAAGAGTGGCCTAGCTAGAGTTTTATAGAGCTGCATCATTACATCGCGTCTCTTAAACTCTATCCCTCGACTAACACCCCATAAGCTTTCTTAACTACCCTATCTACCTGTGAGGCAACTTTCAGGGATCTGTGGACATGTACCCCCAGATCCCTCTGCTCCTCTACACTACCAAGTATCTTACCATTTACTTTGTACTCTGCTTTGGAGTTTGTCCTTCCAAAGTGTACCACCTCACACTTCTCCGGGTTGAAATCCATCTGCCACTTCTCAGCCCACTTCTGCATCCTATCAATGTCTCTCTGCAATCTTCGACAATCCTCTACACTATCTACAACACCATCAACCTTTGTGTCATCTGCAAACTTGCCAATCCACCGTTCTACCCCCACATCCAGGTCATTAATAAAAATTACAAAAAGTTGAGGTCCCAGAACAGATCCTTGTGGGACTCCACTAGTCACAACCCTCCAATCTGAATGTACTCCCTCCACCATGACCCTCTGCCTTCTGCAGGCAAGCCAATTCTGAACCAACTGGCCAAACTTCCCTGGATCCCATGCCTTCTGACTTTCTGAATAAGCCTACCATGTGGAACCTTGTCAAATGCCTTACTAAAATCCATGTAGATCACATCCACTGCACTATCCCCATCTATGTGCCTGGTCACCTCCTCAAAGAACTCTATCAGGCTTGTTAGGCATGATCTGCCCTTCACAAAGCCATGCTGACTGTCCCTGATCAGACCATGATTCTCTAAATGCCCATAGATCCTATCTCTAAGAATCTTTTCCAACAGCTTTCCCACCACAGACGTAAGGCTCACTGGTCTATAATTACCTGGACTATCCCTACTACCTTTTTTGAACAAGGGGACAACATTTGCCTCCCTCCAATCCTCCGGTACCATTCCCGTGGACAGCGAGGACATAAAGATCCTAGCCAGAGGTTCAGCAATCTCTTCCCTTGCCTCCTGGAGCAGCCTGGAGAATATTCCGTCAGGCCCCGGGGACTTATCCGTCCTAATGTATTTTAACAACTCCAACACCTCCGACCCTTAATATCAACATGCTCCAGAACATCAACCTCACTCATATTGTCCTCATCGTCATCAAGTTCCCTCTCAGTGGTGAATACCGATGAGAAGTATTCATTGAGGACCTCGCTCACTTCCACAGCCTCGAGGCACATCTTCCCACTTTTATCTCTAATCGGTCCTACCTTCACTCCTGTCAACCTTTTGTTCTTCACATAATTGAAGAATGCCTTGGGGTTTTCCTTTACCTTACTTGCCAAGGCTTTCTCATGCCCCCTTCTTGCTCTTCTCAGCCCCTTCTTGCTTCTTTCTTGTTACCCTATATTCCTCAATAGACCCATCTGATCCTTGCTTCCTAAACCTCATGTATGCTGCCTTCTTCCACCTGAGTAGATTTTCCACTTCACTTGTCACCCATGGTTCCTTCATCCTACCATTCTTTATCTTCCTCACCGGGATAAATTTATCCTTAACATCTTGCAAGAGATCCCTAAACATCGACCATATGTCCATAGTACATTTCCCCGAAAAAACATCATCCCAATTCACACCGGCAAGTTCTAGTCATATAGCCTCATAATTTGCCCTTCCCCAATTAAACATTTTCCTGTCCTCTCTGATTCTATCCTTTTCCATGATAATGCTAAAGGCCAGAGAGCGGTGGTCACTCTCCCCCAGATGCTCACCCACTGAGAGATCTGTGACCTGACCTGGTTCATTACCTAATACTAGATCTAGTATGGCATTCCCCCTAGTCAGCCTGTCAACATACTGTGACAGGAGTCCATCCGGGACACACTTAACAAACTCTGCCCCATCTAAACCATTGGAACTAATCAAGTGCAAATCAATATTAGGGAAGTTAAAGTCACCCATGATAACAACACTCTTATTTTTGCACCTTTCCAAAATCTGCCTCCCAATCTGTTCCTCGGTATCTCTGCTGCTACCACAGGGCCTATAGAATATCCCCAGTAGAGTAACTGCTCCCTTCCTGTTCCTGAATTCCACCCATACTGACTCAAAAGAGGATCCTGCTACATTACCCACCCTTTCTGCAGCTGTAATAGTATCCCTGACCAATAATGCCACCCTCCTCCCTTTTTTCCCCCTTCTCCATCCCTTTTAAAGCACTGAAATCCAGGAATATTGAGAATTCATTCCTGCCCTGGTGCCAGCCAAGTCTCTGTAATGGCCACTACATCATAATTCCATGTATGCATCCAAGCTCTCAGTTCATCACCTTTGTTCCTGATGCTTCTTGCATTGAAGTACTGTTACGTACTCGTGACACGTGACAGTGGTACCCTTGTCACGTGACTGGGGTTGAAGCTATACTGGACTTGAGGTAATGGTCTTGTGATGGTGGAGTGACTTCATTTTCCTGCCAGTAGAGGTCATGTGACAGTTTTTTTTACAGGGTATAAAAGGAGGACCCCTCCCTGTGAGGAGGGGCAGTTCGTGGCTGGATTTGCCATGTTGACTTCATGCCACTGCGTGATTTAATGTGATGATGCAGTTTAGTTGAAAGATGAAGTTTTATCTAATGCCTAAAGTTTAAAAGGTCATTGCCAGCAGTTTCTTTACAATACTGCTAGTTAAGAATCAGTGGAGAGTGAAGATCAGAGTTCAGGAGTTAAAGATCGAGGAGAATTGAGTTTCGACGGTGAAACAGGTTCAACCCTGTTTGATCCTTATTTGAAAGGATTTCGTTGACTATTCTCATGTTAATCCCTGGGATGACCAGAAAGGATTGAGAATAGTGCGGTAAAGGAAAGGTCAGTGCCTTTGAGCTGTTTTGTTTCATAAAATTCTTCGTGGGAAAAGTTCGACTTCAGGGACTGAAGAAAAACGACGTGAAAGAGAATTTAAATCATCTTTAAAAGTCTCTCCTTCTTAAATGGACTGTGAGCATTTTGAACTTTTGGCAATACCACTTTAAAGAACTGTTTTTGCAACATTGCTTTAAGAACTGTTTAAGCTGCCGCACAGCAGCTAATTTCCGGTTACGTTAGTGATTTGTTTACTTTTGGGGGGTTTGTTTTCAGTTTTTAATAAACGTGTTATTTGTTATAAAAACCCTTGCCTAACTCACATATATTTATTGTTGCCTGAAGGACACACATTTTTGTCCTTCTACCTTACTACCTTTATACCCTTTATTCTGCTGCTCTTTCCTCAAAGCCTCTCTATATGTTAGATCTGGCTTTACTCCATGCACTTCTTTCACTTCTCTATCACTCTGGGTCCCATCCCCCTTGCAAATTAGTCTAAACCCTCCCATACCATGCTAGCAAACCTACCAGCAAGGAAAATTGCTCCCCCTCGAGTTCAGATGCAACCCATCCAATCTGTACAGGTCCCACCTTCCCCAGCAGAGATCCCAATGGTCCAAAAATCTAAAACCCTGCCCCCTGCACCAACTCCTCAGCCACGCTTTCAACTGCCATCTCCTCCAATTCTTACCATCACTATCACGTAGCACTGGCAGCAATCCTGAGAACGCCACCCTTGAGGTCCTGTTCTTCAGCCTTCTGCCTAGTTCCCAAAACTCACACTTCAGGAATTCATCCCTCTTCCTGCCTATGTCATTGGTCCCAACATGTATCACGACTTCTGGTTGCTTTCCCTCTCGTACCAGGATGTCATGCACCCAGTCAGAGACATCCCAGACCCTGGCACCCGGGAAGGACAAACCATGCAGGTGTCCTTCTCACATCCCCAAAATCTCCTGTCTGCTCCTCTGACTATAGAGTCTCCAATGACGATAGCTCTTCTCTTCTCCGTCCCATGCTTCTGCACCACACGGTCAGACTCAGTGCCAGAGGCCCTGCCACCGTGGCTCACACCTGGTCGGTCATCCTCACCAACTGCACCCAGGACGGTAAACTTATTATTCAGGGGAATGGCTACGGGGTGCTCTGCACTATCTGTCTACTCTCTTTCACTTTTCTCCCTCGGACTGTCACCCAACGACCTGCTTCCGGTAGCCTAGGTGTGACTACCTCCCTGTAGCTCCCATCTATGACTGCCTCATTCTCCCTTATGAGTCGAAGGTCATCCAGCTGCTGCTCCAGATTCCTCACACGGTCTTCCAGATCACCCAGCCGCAAGCAATTCTGGCAGATGTGACTCTGCGGGAGAGGGGGGATCCCCCAAGACGATCACATCTCACAGGAGAGGCACATCACCGTCTCAGGAGGCGTTGTAAAGACTAACTGGGAACAAGCTTGTCCTCCGCCTCTTCTTGACGAAGTCTCTCAAGTCAAAGCCTCAAATCTCCACTCCTTCACTGGCCCACTCACTCACTGGCTGATTTCCACAGGCCGTTCCGCTTGAGGTAACCCTCTATTTATTTGTTTGAGCTTTTCAAACTGCTTGGTCACCTGACCTCGATTGCCCAATCAGCTGCTTTCTGCTGAGTCTTCCCTCCCTTAATTTTGTACATATGCCCTCTGGTGTTTGTTATTGGTGCCCTGGGAAACAGGTACTGACTATCCAACCTATCTATGCCTCTCATAATCTTGTAGACCTCTATCAAGTCCCCTCTCATTCTTCTATGCTCCAAAAAGAAAAGTCCCAGCTCTGCTAACCTTGCTTCATATGACTTTGTTCTCCAAACCAGGCAACATTCTGGTAAATCTCTTCTGCACCCTCTCCATAGCTTCCACATCCTTCCTATAATGAATGACCAGAATTGAACACAATATTCTAAGTGCGGTCTCACCAGAGATTTGTAGAGTTGCAACATGACTTCTCTACTCTTGAACTCAATCCCCCTGTTAATGAAGCCTAGCATCCCATAGGCCTTCTTATCTACCCTATCAACCCGTGCAGCGACCTTAACGGATGTGTGGATTTGAACCCCAAGGTCCCTTTGTTCATTCACACTCTTAAGTAACTGACCATTAATCCTGTACTCAGTCTTCTGGTTTGTCCTTCCAAAATGCATCACCACACACTTGTCCAGATTGAACTCCATCTGCCATTTTTCTGCCCAACTCTGCAGCCTGTCTATATCCTCTTGTAACTTTCGACAACCTGCAGCTCCATCCACAACTCCTCCAATCTTCGTGTCATCCACAAACTTACTCACTCATCCTTCCGCCTCTACATCCAGGTCATTTATAAAAATCACAATAAGCAGGGCCCCAGGACAGATCCCTGTGGCACTCCACTAATCACCAACCTCCAGGCAGAATACTTTCCTTCCACAAGTACCCTCTGCTTTCTTCCTTTAAGCCAATTTTTTATCCAAACAGCCAAGGTTCCACTTATCCCATGCCTCATGACTTTCTGGATGAATCTCTCATGAGGGACCTTGTCAAATGCTTTGCCAAAGTCCATGTAGACCACATCCACTGCCCTACCCTCATCAATTTCTTTTGTTACCTCTTCAAAAAACTCAATCAGGCTTGTAAGGCACGATCTTCTCTTCAAAGCCATGTTGACTATCAATGAGTAGACTGTACTTCTCCAAATGCTCGTAGATCCTATCCTTAAGAATCCTTTCCAGTAGTTTGCATACCACTGACGTAGGACGCACCAGTCTATAGTTCCCAGGTTTCTCCCTATTACCTTTTTTAAACAAGGGAACTACATTTGCCATTCTCCAGTCCTCCGGCACTTCCCCTGCAGCCAAAGAGGATTCAAAGATCATTGCTAATGCTCCTGCAATCTCTTCTCTCAATTCCCACAACAACCTGGGGTGTATCAAATCCGGCCCTGGGGATTTATCAATCTTAATGTTTTTAAAGAAGATCCAGCACTTCTTCTTCCTTAATCTCCATGTTGTCCAGCACGCAGGCCCACTCTACTTCAACCTCATCCTGATCAAGATCCTATTCACTTGTGAATACTGAAGTAAAGTATTCATTTAGGACCTCCCCAACCTCCTCCGCCTCCAGGCACATGTTGCCCTCTTTATCCTTTAGCGGTCCCACCTTCGTTCTCGTCATCTTCCTATTCTTCACATACACATAGAACGCCTTGGGGTTCTCCTTAATCCTACATGCCAAGGCCTTCTCAAGGCCCCTTCGAGCTCTCCTAGGTCCTTTCTTTAGCTTCTTCCTGGTTCCCCTATATTTCTCATAAGCCCCTCCTACTTCCTGCTTCTTATATCTAACATACGCTTCCTTTTTCCTCTTGACAAGTTGCCTCACATGTTTCGTCAGCCACGGTTCCCTTTTCTTACCTTTTTTTCCTTGCCTCAGTGGGACAAACCTATCCTGACCCCAGCTCAAGTAGTCCCTAAACTTCTCCCACATTACTTCTGTGCTTTCTGCTTTGAACATCTGTTTCCAATTTACTCTCACTAGATCCTGCCTCATCCCTTCAAAGTTAGCCCTTCCCCAGTTAAGCACTTTACCATTTTGTCTGATTTTATCCCTTTCTATAGCTATGCTGAAGCTAAGGGAATTGTGGTCACTCTCACCAAAATGCTCCCCCACCAAGAGATCTGTCACCTGACCAGGTTCATTACCCAGAACTAGATCCAGTATAGCCTCTCCTCTTGTTGGCTGCTCCACATACTGTGTCAGGAATCCTTCTTGAACACACCTGACAAATTCAGCCCCATCTATCCCCCTTGCACTCAGGAGGTGTCAGTCAATATGAGCGAAGTTAAAATCACCCATAACTACTACCCTGTATTTCCTGCACCATTCTAAAATCTGCCGGCTTATCTGCTCCTTGGTGTCTGACTGAGGTCTCCCAGTTAGGAAGTCTAGGATCCATTTGCAGAGGGAGTTGTTCTGGCTCAGTAGGCTCAGCTTTCCAATCAGTTTCTGAGGGATGCCCCTTGGATCCCATACCTCATTACTTTCTCAATAAGCCTTGCATGGGGTACATTATCAAATACCTTGCTGAAATCCATACATAGTACATCTACTGCTCTTCCTTCAGCAATGTGTTTAGTCACATCCTCAAAAAATTCAATCAGGCTCATAAGGCACGGCCAACATTTCACAAAGCTATGCCGACTATTCCTAATCATATTATGCCTCTCCAAATGTTCATAAATTCTGCCTCTCAGGACCTTCTCCATCAACTTACCAACCTCTGAGGTAGGACTAATTTGTCAATAATTTCCAGGGCTATCTCTACTCCCTTTCTTGAATAAGGGAACAACATCCACAACCCTCCAATTGGTGATGCAAAGATCATTGCTAGAGGCTCAGCAATTTCCTCCCTCACTTCCCACAGTAGCCTGGGCAACATCTCATCCATTCCCAGTGACTTATCCAACTTGATGCTTTCCAAGAGCTCCAGCACATCCTCTTTCTTAATATCTGCATACTCAAGCTTTTCAGTCCACTGCAAGTCATCACTACAATCGCCAAGATCCTTTTCCATAGTGAATGCTGAAGTAAAGTATTCATTAAGTACCTCTGCTATTTGCTCTGCTTCCATACACACTTTCCCACTGTCACACTTGATTGGTCCTATTCTCTCACATCCTATCCTCTTGCTCTTCACATACTTGTAGAATGCCTTGGAGTTTTCCTTAATCCCGCCCACCAAGGCCTTCTCATGGCCCTTTCTGGCTCTCCTAATTTCCGTCTTAAACTTCATCCTGCTATCCCTATAATCTTCTAGATCTCTAACGTTACCTAGCTCTCTGAACATTTCATAAGCTTTTTGTTTCTTCTTGACTAGATTTACTACAGCCTTTGTACACACCACAGTTCCTGTACCCTACCATAACTTCCCTGTCTCATTGGAACATACCTAAGCAGAACTCCACACAAATATCCCCTTAACATTTGCTACATTCCTTCTGTACCTTTCCCTGAGAACATCTGGTCCCAATTTAAGTTTTCTGCCTTATAGCCTCATAATTCCCCTTACTTCAATTAAACACTTTTCTAACTTGTCTGTTCCTGTCCCTCTCCAATGCTATGGTAAAGGAGATAGATTTATGATCACTATCTCCGAAATGCTCTCCCACTGAGAGATCTGACACCTGACCAGGTTCATTTCCCAATACCAAATCAAGTACAATCTCTCCTCTTGTAGGCTTATCTACATATCCTGTCAAGAAACCTTCCTGAACACACCTAACAAACTCCACCCCATCTAAACCCCTTGTTCTAGGGAGATGCCAATCGATATTTGGGAAATCATGACAACTCTGTTGTTATTACACCTTTCCCGAATCTGTTTCCCTATCTGCTCCTCTATATCCCTGTTACCATTGGGTGGTCTATAAAAAACACCCAGTAAAGTTATTAACCCCTTCCTGTTTCTAACCTCCACCCACAGAGACACCATAGACAATCCCTCCATGACGTCCACCTTTTCTGCAGCCACGACACTATCTCTGATCAACAGTTCCATACCCCCACTTCTTTTGCCTCCCTCTCTGTCCTTTCTGAAACATCTAAAACCCAGCATTTGAAGTAACCATTCCTGTCCCTGAGCCATCCAAGTCTCTGTAATGGCCACAACATCATAGATCCAAGTACTGATCCACGCTCTAATATAGTGTCCGGAAATATATGGCCATGCACTTTGGTAGAAGGAATTAAGGTGCGAACGATTTTGTAAATGGAGAAAATTCAGAAATCAGAAGTGCAAAAGAACTTGTCTGTGCTTGTGCAGGCTTCCATAAAGGAAGGCAAATGCAAAGTTAGCATTCATTTTGAGAGGACTGAAACACAAAAGCAGGGCTGTAATGCTGATGCTTTATAAAACATTGAACAGACCCCACTTGCAGTATTGTGATCAGTTTTGGTCCCCTTATTTAAGAAAAGATGTGCTGAGATTGGAGAGGGTTCACAGGACGTTCATGAGAATGACTCTGTGAATGAAAGGGCTATGTGGACCATTTGATGTGGACCGTTTGACCGTATGTGGACCGTTTGATGGTCTGGGTCTTTACTCACTGGATCTCAGAAGAATGAGGGCATCTATTGAAGTCTAACAAGTATGGAAAGACCTGGATAGAGAAGAGTGTGACTCCTATAGTGGTGGAATCTAGGAGCAGAGGACATGGCTTCAGAATAGAGTGACACCCATTTAGAACTGAGATGAGAAAGAATTTCATTGGCTAGAGGGTGGTGAATCTGTGGAATTCATTGCCATAGATGGCTGTAGAGGCCATGACATTGGGTACAGTTAAAGCGAATATTGATATATTCTTGATCAGTAAGCATCATGGGGAGAAGGAAGGGCATGGATTTGAGTGGGAAAATAAATCACTCATGATGGAATGGAAGAGCAGACTCGATGGGCTGAATGGCCCAATTCTGTTCCTATGTCTAATGGTCCTCTTGTGGTTCTGGCATTGGATATTTACAGGGAATAATAGCCTCACACTCACTGCTCCTGAGCCTTATGGTCTCTTCAGAGATTTGTCTTGTTTGGCTTGTCTGCACACAACCTGTCAACTATCCATGTCTGGACATTACCTTGCCTCACTCCTCTCCTCATCAAAATTACTCACAATTTCATCAAGGAATCTCACTTTGGTAAGACCTGCATGAAGCCATGCTGACTCCACACGATCAACTCCTGCCTTTCCAAATGAAAATACATCTTATCCCTCAGTGCTTTCCAGCAGATGTGAGGCTATGATGTCTATAATCAAGGACAAAGGTGGGGGAGGGAATCATTTGCTTGGAAGTAGAGAATATCAGTGAGTACTCTGCTTCAGTATTTACCAAGGAAAAGGACATGGAGGACCAGAGGATCAGTGCTGAGTGTATAAATATATTCGGTTGTTTAGAGGTCAAGGAGGAGGAAGTGTTGGCATCCTAATGAATATTAAGGTGAATGTCCCCAGGCCATGATGGGATTTACCCAAGGTTATTGAAGGGGTAGGAGACGAGATTTCTGGGGGCTTGGCCAGTATCTTTGTGTCCTCTCTAGCCACAGGCGAGGTCCCGGTGGACTGGCGGGTCACTAATGTTGTACCTCTAAGTACGACGGGAATAAGGGAAAATCCTAGGAACTATAGACCAGTGACTCTCACAGCAGCTGCAAGGAAATTGCTGGAGAAAATCTTTAGGGTAGGATATCTGAGCATAGCCTAACCAGATGGAGCCAGCATGGCTTTGTGTAGGGTGTGTCATGACTTACTGGCTTGATTTTTTTTACAAGGAAGATTGATTAAGGTAGGGCAGTCGATGGTGTCTGCATGGATTTTAGTAAGGTGATTGACAAAGTCCCTCGTGGGAGGCTAATCCAGAAGATTAAGATGCATGGAGTCCACGGTGAATTGGCTGTTTGGATTCAGACCTGGTTTGCTGGTAAAAGACAGAGGGTAGTGGCTGTAGGGACATTTGATCTGGAGGTCTGTAATTAGTGGTGTTCCACTGGGATCTGTGCTGGGACCTCTGCTGTTTGTGATGTATAAAAACAAGCTGGATGAAAATGTAGTAAATTTGCAGATGACACCAAGACTGGTGGAGTTCTGGATAGTGTAGATGGCTGGGAAAGAATATTGTGTGATGTAGATCAGTTGCAGATTTGGGCAGGGAAATGGCAGATGAAGTTTAACTTAGATAAATGTGAGGTGTTGCACCTTGGTTGTGCAAATGCAAGGAGACAGTACAGTGTTAAGGGGCAAGATCCTTAACAGTGTTGCTGAGTAGAGAGATCTTGGAATCCAAGGAGGTTGTGGAATGCTTGCTTTTAATTAGTCAAGGCATTGAGTTCAAAAGTGAAGAGATTCTGTTGCAACTTACAAAACTCTGTTAGGCCACATCTGCAGACAGTTCTGGTCACCCCACTATAGCTAGCATATTGAGGCTTTGGAGAGGGAGCAGAAGAGGTTTACCAGGATGCTGCCTGGTTTAGAGAGCATGTGCTATCATGAGAGGCTGGACAAACTTGGGTTGTTTTCTCTGGTGTGGTGGAGACCGAGGTGAGATCTGATAGAGGTTTATAAGATTACGCGAGGCAAGGAGTAGATCAAGTAGGCAGTGAGTATCTGTTTCCCAAGGTGGAAATGTCTAATAACAGAGGGAATGCATTGCAGGTGAGAGGGGGAGGTTCAAGGGGATGTGAAGGACAAGTTTTTACTCAGAGAGTGGTGGATGCCTGAAATGTGCTCTCTGGTATGGTGCTGGAGGCAAATACATGAGAGGCTTTTAAGAGATGTTTAGATCGGCACGTGAACGTGGGATTGAGTTTAAGAGCCTAGAGATAATGTTGCAGCTATATAGGACCCTGGTCAGACCCCACTTGGAGTACTGTCCTCAATTCTGGTCGCCTCACTACAGGAAAGATGTGGAAACCATAGAAAGGGTGCAGAGGAGATTTACAAGGATGTTGCCTGGAGAATAGGTTAAGTGAACTCGGCTTTTTCTCCTTGGAGTGATGGAGAATGAGAGGTGACTTGATCGAGGTGTACAAGATAATGAGAGGCATTGATCGTGTGGATAGTCAGAGGCTTTTCCCCAGGGTGGAAATGACTAGCACAAGAGGGCACAGTTTTAAGTTGCTTGGAAGTAGGTACAGAGGAGACGTCAGGGATAAGTTTTTTATGCAGAGAGTGGTAAGTGCGTGGAATGGGCTGCCGGCGGTGGTGGTGGAGGCAGAAATGATAGGGTCTTTTAAGAGACTCCTGGATGGCTATATGGAGCTTAGAAAAATAGAGGGCTATGGGTAAAGCCTAGGTAGTTCTAAGCTAGGGACATGTTGGGCACAACTTTGTGGGGCGAAAGGCCTGTATTGTGCTGTAGGTTTTCTATGTTTCTATGTTTCTGTGAATGCAAGGAAGATGGAGGGATATGAACATTGTATAGATGGGAGAGATTAATGTTTGAGTGATTTTGATTTATTTTCTAGTGGTTCAGCACAACAATGTGGGCCAAAGGGCCTGTTCTGTGCTATACTATTCTATGCTTTTGATATAAAGGTACTTCACCCATTTCTCCCAGAAATGCTGAAACTGGGGATGATTTACTAACACCACAACATCATCTCAATACTTGGACTTGAACTTAAACTAGTGGCATTGTGACGGCTGATGAGGATGTCCCGTTAGGAACACATGCATAATCAAAGGCAGATCTGATTAAAGCAAACTACGTTTGTTTAAATGACCTCCTGCTCACACCTCAATCACACCCAGCTAAGCACCTGAGCACATTAAGCTTTTTTTTCACACTCTCGGTTTTTATTCACTTGTACCTTCCATGATAGCCTGTGTCCATTCACATTTCTAGAAAGTTAATGTCTCTCGTTTACGAGATTGATGCACCATCAATAACTCTCTCTGAGACGTAAAGGTGAGGTATCGGCTTTTATTGACTGGAAGAAGGAACAAGCAGTGAGTGACCACCATACTACATCCTGGAGATAGAGAGGCCGGGCTCAGGCCTCAATTGCCTTTATACAGGGGTCTGTGGGAGGAGCCACAGGAGCAGTCAGCAGGGGGCATGTCCAGACAGGTATATGTAGTTCACCACATTCACCCCCCCTTTATTTTAAAAACAGTCCCCATGTGGCGAAGTTTCTTACAAGTATATTTACAGGTTAAGTCTATCAGGTGGTCGAATCTGTCGCTGCGATCTACGTAGCACCGGCTGTGATTGCACAGGTGCCGGTGGTGGTGATTGCACAGATGCCGGTGGTGGTGATTGCACAGGTGCCGGTGGTGGTGATTGCACAGGTGCTGGTGGTGATGATCGCACAGGTGCTGGTGGTGATGATCGCACAGGTGCCGGTGGTGATGATTGCACAGATGCCGGTGGTGGTGATTGCACAGATGCCGGAGGTGGTGATCGCACAGGTGCCGGTGGTGGTGATTGCACAGGTGCCGGTGGTGGTGATTGCACAGGTGCCGGTGGTGGTGATTGCACAGGTGCTGGTGGTGATGATCGCACAGGTGCTGGTGGTGATGATCGCACAGGTGCCGGTGGTGATGATTGCACAGATGCCGGTGGTGGTGATTGCACAGATGCCGGAGGTGGTGATCGCACAGGTGCCGGTGGTGGTGATTGCACAGGTGCCGGTGGTGGTGATTGCACAGGTGCCGGTGGCGATGATTGCACAGATGCCGGTGGTGATGATTGCACAGATGCCGGAGGTGGTGATTGCACAGGTGCCGGTGTTGGTGATCGCACAGGTGCCAGAGGTGGTGATCGCACAGATGCCGGTGGTGGTGATTGCACAGATGCTGGTGGTGATGATTGCACAGATGCCGGTGGTGGTGATTGCACACATGCCGGTGGTGGTGATTGCACAGGTGCCGGTGGTGGTGATTGCACAGGTGCCGGTGGTGATGATTGCACAGATGCCGGTGGTGGTGATTGCACAGGTGCCGGTGGTGGTGATGGCACAGGTGCCGGTGGTGGTGATCGCACAGGTGCCGGTGGTGGTGATCGCACAGGTGCCGGTGGTGGTGATTGCACAGGTGCCGGTGGTGGTGATTGTACAGGTGCCGGTGGTGGTGATCGCACAGGTGCCGGTGGTGGTGATTGTACAGGTGCCGGTGGTGGTGATTGCACAGATGCCGGTGGTGGTGATTGCACAGATGCCGGTGGTGGTGATTGCACAGGTGCCGGTGGTGGTGATCGCACAGGTGCCGGTGGTGGTGATTGCACGGATGCCGGTGGTGGTGATTGCACAGATGCCGGCGGTGGTGATCGCACAGATGCCGGAGGTGGTGATTGCACAGGTGCCGTTGGTGGTGATCGCACAGGTGCCGGTGGTGGTGATTGCACAGATGCCGGTGGTGGTGATTGCACAGATGCCGGTGGTGGTGATTGCACAGATGCCAGAGGTGATGATTGCACAGGTGCCGGTGGTGGTGATTGCACAGGTGCCGGTGGTGGTGATCGCACAGGTGCCGGTGGTGGTGATTGCACAGGTGCCGGTGGTGGTGATTGCACAGGTGCCGGTGGTGGTGATTGCACAGATGCCGGTGGTGGTGATTGCACAGATGCCAGAGGTGATGATTGCACAGGTGCCGGTGGTGGTGATTGCACAGGTGCCGGAGGTGGTGATTGCACAGGTGCCGGTGGTGGTGATCGCACAGATGCCGGTGGTGATGATCGCACAGGTGCCGGAGGTGGTGATTGCACAGGTGCCGGTGGTGGTGATTGCACAGGTGCCGGAGGTGGTGATTGCACAGGTGCCGGTGTTGTTGATTGCACAGGTGCCGGTGGTGGTGATTGCACAGGTACCGGTGGTGGTGATTGCACAGGTGCCGGTGGTGGTGATTGCACAGGTGCCGGTGTTGGTGATTGCACAGGTACCGGTGGTGGTGATTGCACAGGTGCCGGTGTTGGTGATTGCACAGGTGCCGGTGGTGGTGATTGCACAGGTGCCGGTGGTGGTGATCGCACAGGTGCCGGAGGTGGTGATTGCACAGGTGCCGGTGGTGGTGATTGTACAGGTGCCGGTGGTGGTGATTGCACAGGTGCCGGTGGTGGTGATTGCACAGGTGCCGGAGGTGGTGATTGCACAGGTGCCGGTGTTGGTGATCGCACAGGTGCCAGAGGTGGTGATCGCACAGATGCCGGTGGTGGTGATTGCACAGATGCTGGTGGTGATGATTGCACAGATGCCGGTGGTGGTGATTGCACACATGCCGGTGGTGGTGATTGCACAGGTGCCGGTGGTGGTGATTGCACAGGTGCCGGTGGTGATGATTGCACAGATGCCGGTGGTGGTGATTGCACAGGTGCCGGTGGTGGTGATGGCACAGGTGCCGGTGGTGGTGATCGCACAGGTGCCGGTGGTGGTGATCGCACAGGTGCCGGTGGTGGTGATTGCACAGGTGCCGGTGTTGGTGATTGCACAGGTGCCGGTGGTGGTGATTGCACAGGTGCCGGTGGTGGTGATCGCACAGGTGCCGGAGGTGGTGATTGCACAGGTGCCGGTGGTGGTGATTGTACAGGTGCCGGTGGTGGTGATTGCACAGGTGCCGGTGGTGGTGATTGCACAGGTGCCGGAGGTGGTGATTGCACAGGTGCCGGTGTTGGTGATCGCACAGGTGCCAGAGGTGGTGATTGCACAGGTGCCGGTGGTGGTGATTGCACAGGTGCCGGTGGTGGTGATTGCACAGGTGCCGGTGGTGGTGATTGCACAGGTGCCGGTGGTGGTGATCGCACAGATGCCGGTGGTGGTGATTGCACAGATGCTGGTGGTGATGATTGCACAGATGCCGGTGGTGGTGATTGCACACATGCCGGTGGTGGTGATTGCACAGGTGCCGGTGGTGGTGATTGCACAGGTGCCGGTGGTGATGATTGCACAGATGCCGGTGGTGGTGATTGCACAGGTGCCGGTGGTGGTGATGGCACAGGTGCCGGTGGTGGTGATCGCACAGGTGCCGGTGGTGGTGATCGCACAGGTGCCGGTGGTGGTGATTGCACAGGTGCCGGTGGTGGTGATTGTACAGGTGCCGGTGGTGGTGATCGCACAGGTGCCGGTGGTGGTGATTGTACAGGTGCCGGTGGTGGTGATTGCACAGATGCCGGTGGTGGTGATTGCACAGATGCCGGTGGTGGTGATTGCACAGGTGCCGGTGGTGGTGATCGCACAGGTGCCGGTGGTGGTGATTGCACGGATGCCGGTGGTGGTGATTGCACAGATGCCGGCGGTGGTGATCGCACAGATGCCGGAGGTGGTGATTGCACAGGTGCCGTTGGTGGTGATCGCACAGGTGCCGGTGGTGGTGATTGCACAGATGCCGGTGGTGGTGATTGCACAGATGCCGGTGGTGGTGATTGCACAGATGCCAGAGGTGATGATTGCACAGGTGCCGGTGGTGGTGATTGCACAGGTGCCGGTGGTGGTGATCGCACAGGTGCCGGAGGTGATGATTGCACAGGTGCCGGTGGTGGTGATGGCACAGATGCCGGTGGTGGTGATGGCACAGATGCCGGTGGTGGTGATTGCACAGATGCCGGTGGTGATTGCACAGGTGCTGGTGGTGGTGATTGCACAGGTGCCGGTGGTGATTGCACAGATGCCGGTGGCTGTGATTGCACAGGTGCTGGTGGTGGTGATTGCACAGGTGCCGGTGGTGGTGATTGCACAGATGCCGGTGGTGGTGATCGCACAGGTGCCAGAGGTGGTGATCGCACAGATGCCGGTGGTGGTGATTGCACAGATGCTGGTGGTGATGATTGCACAGATGCCGGTGGTGGTGATTGCACAGGTGCCGGTGGTGGTGATTGCACACATGCCGGTGGTGGTGATTGCACAGGTGCCGGTGGTGGTGATTGCACACATGCCGGTGGTGGTGATTGCACAGGTGCCGGTGGTGGTGATTGCACAGGTGCCGGTGGTGATGATTGCACAGATGCCGGTGGTGGTGATTGCACAGGTGCTGGTGGTGATGATTGCACAGATGCCGGTGGTGGTGATTGCACACATGCCGGTGGTGGTGATTGCACAGGTGCCGGTGGTGGTGATTGCACAGATGCCGGTGGTGGTGATTGCACACATGCCGGTGGTGATGATTGCACAGGTGCCGGTGGTGATGATTGCACAGATGCTGGTGGTGATGATTGCACAGATGCCGGTGGTGGTGATTGCACACATGCCGGTGGTGGTGATTGCACAGGTGCCGGTGGTGGTGATTGCACAGGTGCCGGTGGTGATGATTGCACAGGTGCCGGTGGTGGTGATTGCACAGGTGCTGGTGGTGGTGATTGCACTGGAGACAGAGGTTGTGCTGGTTCCGGCCTAATTGGAGGTGTCAGCCCACTAGGTGTCAGTGATCCCTCATGCGTGTGCGAGGCGCCCGGTATAGGAGTGTCGTGAGGAGTCTGTGTAGGGCTCGGTGTCACCTCGGGTACAGGGTTCATAGTTACCGTGGCGTGTTCGGGGTAGTGGTCTGCTGCTCCTGCGGGCGCCAGGTCGCGGACGGAGACCGTGTCCTCCCGCCCATCAGGTAAGACCACGTAGGCATACTGGGGGTTCGCATGTAGAAGGTGAACCCTCTCGACCAGCGGGGAGTATTTATTGCTCCTCGCATGTTTCTGGAGCAGCACTGGCCCTGGGGACGTCAGCCAAACTGGTAGGGTGGTCCCAGTGGCAGACTTCCTGGGAAAAGAGAATAGGCGCTCGTGAGGGGTGGCATTGGTGGACGTACGTAACAGGGAGCGGATAGAGTGGAGTGTCTCAGGGAGGACCTCCTGCCATCGAGAGACCGGCAACCCTTTTGACTTAAGGGCTAAAAGTGTGGCCTTCCACACTGTGGCATTCTCCCTCTCCATCTGTCCATTTCCCCGGGGATTATAACTCGTGGTCCGACTAGTAGCAATGCCCCTAGCCAGCAGGAACCGGCGCAATTCGTCACTCATAAAGGAGGACCCTCTATCACTGTGGACATATCAGGGATATCCAAACAGAGTGAAGAGCTGGCGCAGGGCTTTTATGACGGACGTGGTAGTGGTGTCGGGGCAGGGAATGGCAAAGAGGAACCGCGAGTACTCGTCGATAATATTGAGAAAATAGACATTGCGGTTGGTGGAGGGAAGGGGGCCCTTAAAGTCAACACTCAGTCACTCAAAAGGGCGGGTGGCCTTGACAAGTTGCGCCGTGTCAGGACGGTAGAAGTGCGGTTTGCACTCAGCGCAGATTTGGCAGTCCCTGGTCATCGTCCTGATGTCCTCCAGGGAGTACGGCAGGTTCCGGGCTTTCACAAAATGGTAAAATCGGGTGACCCCCGGATGGCAAAGATGTGCATGAAGGGCGTATAGCTGGTCGAGCTGTGCGCTAGCACACGTTCCCCAGGATAGGGCATCAGGGGGCTCATTGAGTCTGCCAGGCCGGTACAGGATATCATAGTTGTCAGAAACGAGCCACGCTCCCGAATAATGGCTTCAAGACAAATTCAAGGAAACAAAGTTTATTAACAGTTCTGCAGAGCTGGGCTCCCTCAGAGAAGGGAACCCTGAACCTTACAGGGCAGCAGGTTTTATCCTTCTTCCTTACCCCTCCCCTCCCTGACTCGGGAGGTACACAGTGTTTTCCCATTCCATATTTGGAGTTGTTTTTTTACACGTTTCTGTAAAACAATAGTCCATATCTCAGGACTTCAATGATTCCACAAACAGTTAATCTTGTCAGGGCTTCTGCATTCATAATTAAATCACATTTGTTTACAGACTTTAACCCAGACATAATTAAATCACATTTGTCCCCGGACATAATTAAATCACCTTTGTCCTTTGACCTTAACCCAGACCTCTTTCAGAAACGCACATCTTAATTTTGAATCTTACAATACCACCCTTTTTCTTTTTAAGATGTGCGTTTCAACTAGCATTTCTCTCACTCCCAGGGGGCCCACCGTCCTTCCTCCGCCCCCCCGTGAGGGTCAACTTTCTTCTTTAATAGCATAATCTTTAGCTCATTCGTCCCATGTTGGGGTATCGCTACTGCCTGGAGCTGGGACACGTTACGCCTGACCAGTGCCTGTATACAAGGAATCAAGCACGGCAGGATCAAGAGAATCATTAGACCCCCGCCTGCTACTAGGAGAGCGGTACACCACCAGCTCCCTCCTAGTAGCCCGTCTAGCCAACTCATGTTCCCCAGGGATCTCCAGGTTTGTACTGGCACGTGGGCCAGTTTCCGAATTTTTGTCGGATATTTTTAACACGGCCTTTCCACTGTCGTCTATCTTAAGGCAACAGTTTGTAAGATTGAACTTCCCACATACCCCGCCTTCAGAGGCCAATAGGTAATCCACAGCCAGCCTGTTCTGGTATATTGCTGTTCGCATCTGACTCTGCTGTTTTGCCAACAGCTCCAATGCCAGTGCCGTTTGATTGGTTATTGCTATTGCCTGAAGTTGTGACACACTTCGTCTTATTAGTGCTTGTACACAGGGAATGAGGCAGGGTAAAAGCATCAAACTCATTAATCCACCTCCCACCATCCAGAGTACTGTTCGCCACCAACCGCCTTTATTATAGACCTGATAGTACGGCTTACCATTTTCCCAACACTCTTCTGCTTTTATCATAACAACGGTCATTTACATGCGAGTGGGACACAAATGATCCTGGGAACACCCTCTGCCCCACTCGTACCACGGTTCTGCACTTGTCACATTTCCCTTCAATTTCCCCGACATATAGAATCAAATATATTACAGTCAATAATGTTACAGTCCACATAGAGTTCATTTTTGCTGCCTTTTTAGCTTCACCACCAACGGTTCTTCACCGGGAACACAGGTCCACTCAGTGCGGCTTTCGGGCTTCACCGGTCCTTTTACCCTGGATGCGTGTGTCCACCCTTTTTCTTTTGTCCGTACAGCCGCCTCTGTTGTTAGCAGGACCTGGAAAGGGCCTTCCCACTGTGGCTGTAACTTCTCCGGCTTCCAGGTCCTTACCAGAACCCAATCTCCAGGCACGATCTGATGTAAAGCAAAGTCGAGCGGCGGAGTCTGGGCCAAGAGACCCTTTTTCCACAGTTCTGCAAAGGAACGGGACAAGGCCAGTAAATTGTTCTTTACAAATAAATCACCCCCCTGTAGTGTGGGATACCCCTCTATTTTATTCCAATATGGCAGTCCAAAGAGCATCTCACAAGGAGATACTCCTATGTCCTTCCGGGGCGCTGTACGTATTCTCAGGAGAGCGATCGGCAAACACTTGGTCCATGGTAGCTTGGTTTCCAACATCAACTTGGTTAGCTGTGCCTTCAGGGTGCTGTTCATTCGTTCTACTCTTCCCGAACTCTGGGGATGCCACGGGGTATGGTACTTCCATTTGATATGGTGCGTCTCTCCTTCTTGGAATGTGGTAGTGACATTCCCGTTATTCCAGCTATCCTTTCTGGGGTAATGCATCGCTGTCCTTTACTGACCCGGTGTCCCAGATACCTCACTTCCTTTTCTACAAATTGTAACTTTTTCTTTGAGTCCCGTAGCCCCTGCTTCCCCAGGAAGTTCAGTAGTCTGATGGTGTCTTCCTGCACCCCTTCCTGTGTTGGCCCGGATAGTAATAGATCGTCCACATACTGTAGCAGTTGGCTCTCTGGAGCACATTGGAATTCCGCTAGTACTTGCTCCAAGACCTGCCCAAATAGGTTAGGTGATTCGGTGAACCCCTGTGGCAGGACCGTCCACCGGAGTTGTCTTTTCCGCCCCGTCGTAGGATTTTCCCATTTGAACGCAAACATGTCACGACTGCTCTCTTCTAGCGGGCAACTCCAGAAGGCGTCTTTTAGATCTATTACACTGAACCATTCATGGTCAGGGGAGATCTTACTCATCAGTGTGTAAGGGTTGGGCACTACCGGGTATCGGGTTTGGACTACTGCATTTAGGCCCCGCAGGTCTTGTACCATCCGATAAGTCCCATCTGACTTTCGCACCGGGAGTATTGGGGTATTATATGGTGACATACATTCCTCCAGTAGTCCGTCAGCGATCAATCCCTCAATCACCGGCTGCAGCCCTTTTCTTCCTTCCATTGAAATAGGGTACTGTTTTCTCCGTACTGGCGAACTGTTAGGTAATAGTGAGATTTGCAAGGGGGAACGTTCAAACCCCCCCGGTTCCCTTCCCGGTACCATACCTCCAGGCTTATTTTCCTATCGTCTTCTTCCCTGAGGGCAAACAGCTGTACCATTATCTTCCCGTTCCTGGGCACAGTCCCGATGCCTAGCCTGACTTGCAGATCCCGCCCGAGCAGGTTGAATCTCGCAGAGGGTAACAAAAGTAGGTCCTGTCCCGTTACCCTATCCTCATGTTCAATTTTCACGTTTTCTATAACAGGTACTTGTATTATTTTGCCTCCAATACCGGGTACTCCCATTACCTTTGTTCCAGTTCGGGTGCCGGGAGGTATCTGGATTACGCTAGATCTTTCAGCACCCGAATCTACCATAAAGGTTGTATCTGACCCTTGGAGACCTACTTTTAAATTTACCAGGGGTTCCTGCCGATAATTCATCCCCAAGGGGTGGAACCCCCGACCTCCCTAGTCTTCATCTTCCATCATAGCGTACGAGCGCACTTCCCGTCGGTATCTGGGGCACTCGCGCCTGAAGTGTCCTTCTTCGTTGCAGTGAAAACATCTTAAAGCCTTCCTTAGCCCTCCTCCTTGCTCCTGGCTACTACCTCGATCCAAACATGGTCCCTGTCTCTCTCTCTACTATCTGTGGTTACTTGTCGCACTGTCTGGACCATTATCCTTGCCGTCTTCTGCTTCTCTTCATCCCTTCTTACAAACACTTTCTGTGCCTCCCTAAGTAGTTCACTTAAGGGTTTAGTATTCCAATCTTCTAGTTTTTCCAGTTTTGTTTTTTTTTATATATCTGGCCATGCCTTCGATACAAATTCAACACGAATCAGCTGTTGGCCAACCTCCGTCTCAGGGTCTTCGATTTGCGGAGCGGTAGGGGGCACATATGGGGCGGCAGGTGGTCGAGCACCTCCCATGTATTCTTTTTCTGTCCCCCTTCATTTATCGTTTTCAATTTATAACTATTTGTCGTTGGTAACCAGCATAGGGCATAATCACTTTCTTCGGGTTTAATGTTAGGTTTTGAATTCACGTACAGATTAAGGGCTTGTTGTACCCAATCCTCGCTAGACCCAAACTTAGGCCATCACACAGCCGACCCTTGGATCGGCTGGCGGGACCAGAATTCACAGTACTGTATCATTTTTCTCTTTGACTTCCCTTTTCGCCTCCCGTAATCCCAATTTTCGAGCATCCGTCCCAACGGACTATCAGGGGGTACCCCGGGGTATTTTTCATCATTGGCGCCTGGATTTCCTTTACCCTTTTCTCTCTTAGACCCCTTATTCCCCATCTCGAGGACTTGCTCGGTTCCAATCCACCCGCAGGCACCCCGTGATTCCACAATTCTCGTGCACTACGTCACTGCAGGAATTTAATTTGAATGTGACCCACCTAGCTCGGTCACTCCTGTCCAATTCCGGAACCTGTATTCCCGCGATCGCCCAGGAATTCACCTGCAGGCACCCCGCAGTTCCACAATTCTCGTGTACTACGTCTCTACAGGAGGAATCACCTGCAGGAACCCCACAGTTCCACAATTCTCGTGTACCACGTCTCTACAGGAGGAATCACCTGCAGGAACCCCGCAGCTCCACGATTCTTGTGTACTACGTCTCTACAGGAATTCAATTTCTTACCTGGGTCCTGTGCACAGAAATTACTCGATCGCTCACTGTCTCAACTGCCACGACAACCCCTCTTTGTTTCCTTGAGTCCGCCGGATATCACTCGCTCAAGCTGCGCGGGGCGACGAGCAAGGAATCAGGGACTGCCGAACTCGGCAGGGTGCACCTTCTCCAATGTCCTTCCTTGCCCCCCTCACGGCTGGAGTGTGGATCCCGGACGAGCGCCCCAAGTTGTCAGAAACGAGCCACGCTCCTGAATAATGGCTTCAAGACAAATTCAAGGAAACAAAGTTTATTAACAGTTCTGCAGAGCTGGGCCCCTTCAGAGAAGGGAACCCTGAACCTTACAGGGCAGCAGGTTTTATCCTTCTTCCTTACCCCTCCCCTCCCTGACTCGGGAGGTACATAGTGTTTTCCCATTCCATATTTGGAGTTGTTTTTTTACACATTTCTGTAAAACAATAGTCCATATCTCAGGACTTCAATGATTCCACAAACAGTTAATCTTGTCAGGGCTTCTGCATTCATAATTAAATCACATTTGTTTACAGACTTTAACCCAGACATAATTAAATCACATTTGTCCCCGGACATAATTAAATCACCTTTGTCCTTTGACCTTAACCCAGACCTCTTTCAGAAACGCACATCTTAATTTTGAATCTTACAATAGTTGTAGGTGGAGAGTTCTACTCTCCACCTGTCGTGGTTTCTTGTGCCCCACAAATGACCAGGAGACGCAGAAGATTCTTCAAGAAGTATTAAACTTTAATTTGCAAATCAAAGCTGAGACAGTCAGTGAGCTAGTCGCTGATTGCCCACCGATCCTTATACATAGCATTTTTTATAGCAATCTCCTGGTTTAGTTGCATTAGCATATCCAATCGGTCTATAGTTGCGTATCACAAGTACATCCGCCACTATTGTTTCTACCTATTGACTTAATCATGTTCTGATCTATATCTCTTAGCTACCTCTCATTAACACACCATTGTCTTCGACATTCAATTGGATACATGCATAGCAAATAGCAAACTCAGACTACATAATCCACATCTCTTAGCTTCCTCTTATTAACACACCATTGTCTTCTACATTCTTAAGATTTCATTCTCTAGCAAATAGCAAGTTCAAAGCTGACTACATAGTTTTGGTTACACAGCAAACAATGCAACTTTTATACTCCAATACACCGCAAAATTTTATCATTTTTGATTTTGCTCCGCTGTTGGTTGCTGAACATGAACGCAACCGAGCGCTGGTCAGTCAGCAAGGTGAACCTTTTGCCGGCGAGATAGTGCCTCCAGTGCCTAATAGCTTCCACTATGGCCTGGGCTTCTTTCTCCACCGCGGAGTGTCGAATTTCAGAGCCTTGAAGGGTACGAGAAAAGAATGCTACTGGCCTGCCTGCCTGATTGAGGGTAGCAGCAAGCGCAAAATCGGAGGCGTCACTCTCTACTTGGAAGGGAATGGTCTCGTCCGCCGCATGCATCGTTGCTTTGACAATGTCCCCTTTAATGCAGCTGAAGGTCGCGCGGGCCTCAGCAGAGAGGGGAAAAGTGGTAGACTTGACCAGGGGGTGGGCCTTGTCTGCGTAATAGGGGACCCATTGGGCGTAATAGGAAAAGAAGCCCAGGCACCGTCTGAGGGCTTTGAGAGTGGTGGGAAGAGGGAGTTCTAACAGGGGGCGCATACGGTCGGGATCAGGGCCAATGACCCCGTTTTCCACGACATACCCAAGGATAACGAGTTGGGTGGTTCCGAACACACATTTGTCCCTATTATAAGTAAGGTTCAGGACTTCGGCCACTTGGAAAAATCGTTGGAGGGTGGCGTTGTGATCCGGCCAGTCACGACCACAGATGGTGATGTTATCCAGATAGGGAAATGTGGCCTTCAGTTGGCACTGGTCCACCATCCGGTCCATTTCCCTCTAGAAGACCAAGACACCATTTGTGACACCAAATGGGATGCGCAGGAAGTGATAGAGCCTGCCGCCCACCTCGAAGGCGGTGTACGGGCGTACCTCTGGGCGGATGGGGAGCTGGTGATAAGCGGATTTCAGATCTATTGTCGAGTACACCTTGTACTGTGCTATCTGGTTGACCATATCCACGATGCGGGGTGGGGGTAGGCGTCAAGCTGCGTGAACCTATTGATGGTTTGACTATAGTCCACGACCATCCTATTTTTCTGCCCAGTCCGAACAACAACCACCTGGGATCTCCAAGGGCTTGTGCTTGGCTCAATGATCCCCTCCCCGAGCAGCCGGTGCACCTCTGACTGAATGAAGGCCCTGTTCCCCGCGCTGTACCTCCTGCTTTTAGTTGCCACAGGTTTACAGTCGGGGGTCAGGTTGGCAAATAGCAGTGGGGGAGGGATCTTGAGGGTGGAGAGGCTGCAGGTGGTGTCGGTAGCACAGCTGTTGGCATGGTGCTGGGCGGGACGTGTGGTTCGGTGTGTGTGTGTGTGTGGTCAGTAGCGGGGTATAGGACGAAGTCCCACAAAACTGAGGATTCCTGACAGTGAGTGGTGGGAGGGGCCCGTCATATGCCATAGTCACACTTTCGAGGTGGCTCTGGAAGTCCAGCCCCAATAGCACAGGTGCGCACAGTTGAGGCATGACCAGTAGCACAAAGTCCCAATATTCTGTGCCCTACACCACCAATGTCACTACCCAACCCCCCCGGATGTCTGTGGAATGCGATCCAGAAGCCAAGGTGATCCTCTGACTTACCGGCCGTGTCACGAGTCCGCAGCGTTGCACTGTTTCCGGGTCAATAAAACTCTCAGTGCTGCCTGTGTCAAACAGGCAGCTAGTCCTGTGCCCCTCCACCAGGATGTCCATCATTGACCTTGCAAGCTGGTGTGGGGCGCTTTGGTCGAGGGTTACGGTGGCCAGAGTTGAACTGCCGTCTTGGTGCCCGGTAAACACTGGCGGGTCGGGGGTGGGGCATGTTGACGCCGACAAAGATGGCCGCCCACATCCGGGCATGCAAGATGGCGGCCCCCATGTCTCACACGGGTAGGGGGCGGGGCATGTTGACACCGACAAAGATGGCCGCCCACATTCGGGCATGCAAGATGGTGGCCCCCATGTCTCACATGGGTAGGGGACGTGGCATGTTGACGCCCACATCCGGGCATGCAAGATGGCAGCCCCCATGTCTCGCTGCTCGACCCCGCTCGTGGTTCAGACTTACAGACCTTGGCGAAATGGCCCTTCTTCCCGCAGCTGGAGCAGGTCGCTTCTCGGGCCGGGCAGCGTTTTCGGGGGTGCTTTTCGAGTCCGCGGAAGTAACACAGTTCGGACTTTCGCCTGGCCGCAGCCGTGGTTGGGTTCGGGGAGTTTGTGGAATCGCGACTGGCAGCGGCGTTGGCGAATTCGCTTGCGGGAACCGGCAGCTGCGGGGTCTGAGGTGTCCACGGAACCGGCGGGGAATCACGCGGCTGGGCAGCGTCAGCGTTGTGCAGAGCAGCCTCCAGCATGTCGACCATCTCGATCACCGAGCGTAAGGTAAGATCAGCATTTTCCAGCAGCCGCTGGCGCACATACACTGACCTAATTCCGGTCACAAAGGCATCTCGTACCAAGAGTTCCGCATGCTGTTCCGCCGTGAGTGTTTTGCAGTCACAAGTTTGGACGAGTGTCTGTAGGGCTCGGAGAAATTGGGCGCTGGACTCTGCAGGCCGCTGACGTTGCGTAGCTAAGCGATGTCTTGCGTAGACGGTGTTCACCAGCCGCAGGTACTGTCTTTTGAGGGCGTCCAGTGCCCCTTCGTAGGTCGACAGGTCCCTGATAAATGAGTAAACTTTTGGGGTGACCCTCGAGAGGAGAATTTGGTGCATAACAGCGGGGTCAGTTGCACGAACCTCCTCCAAGTATGAGTGGAAGCATGCAAGCCAGAGTTCAAAGGCAAGAGCTGCTTCAGGGTCTTGGGGGTCCAAATCCAATCTTTCCGGACGTAAAACGGTTTCCATGTTTTAAAACTTCCAGTCAATAAAATTGATGCACCATCAATAACTCACTCTGAGACGTAAAGGCGAGGTATCGGCTTTTATTGACTGGAAGAAGGAACAAGCAGTGGTTGACCACCATACTACATCCTGGAGACAGAGAGGCCGGGCTCAGACCTCAATCACCTTTATACAGAGGTCTGTGGGAGGAGCCACAGGAGCAGTCAGCAGGGGGCATGTCCAGACAGGTATATGTAGTTCACCACAGAGATTTACCATATAACTTGTAATTAATTGTGGGTGTAAAGTTCCTTTTAGAAAAAAATAACTTGAGACTTTGCAACAGAAAATGTAAACCCCCACTGACATTCCCATTGCCCAGCGTCAAGAACAGCTGCCTGCATTTTTAACTTTATAATTTATATTCCTGCCTCTCTTCCACAGTGCACCATAAATGATTTGTAAATGTAAGTGAACATTTCAGAAAATATAATTGATCATAATATTAAAAGGAACGGTTTCACACACTCCCCTGTGGAGTCCCAATCTCTGTCTCATACTCCTTCCAGAGTGTTCTCTTATCACATAAAAATCTTGAATGCAATTGAACATTCTACCACCTATTCCCATCTTTTCCAGTTTAAGCAGTATTCCTGTGTCCATAACATATCATAACTGTTCTCCAGATCCAACTGTCACCATTGATTCTTTCACTTGAGCCTAACAAATATCAGATTCCAATCTTAACACTGAGTCCATGGTCATTCTCCCTTTACAAAATCCAGATTGGTGTCCAACTAATTTTCCCACAACTCTCCACAAAGTGAGGAAGCCTTGCTATAACCATTCATTCCAAAATCTTACATACATGTGAAGTTAGTGCAACATCGTATAGCAGACATCATCTTCCCCAGTCAGATCTGCACTGCTAATAGTCTGTTTAAGTTCAGACAATGTAAGTTCAACATCCAAGCAAGAATTAGAACATCCTTTTTTTTCTCTGCAATCCAGCAATTGATTGTCAAAACAGTTTCTCTATAAGACCTCTTTACTTGAATTGGCTGAACTATGTACACTGATATATGCTTTTGCTGAAGACTCTGCTTTTTCCGAGTCGGTAACTGCAACCTTCTCCCCACCATACAAAACCCGTAATGCATCAAGTTTTCTATCTCTCCCCATTTTTGTATCAGACCTCAAACTTCCCCCTACATGGATCTCTTCCCAACGCCATCACAGTACATTATCCAATGCAATTTCTTTGCCCTTCTCAGTACTTTAGAACTATAGCTTGAGCTCTTTTCTATTATATGAAAGATGAATAGGAGTAACATAGAAAACAGACAGCACAATACAAAGCTGTGCCAAACATGTCCCTAGCTTAGAACTACCTAGGCTTTACCCATAGCCCTCTATTTTTCTAAGCTCCATGTAGCCATCCAGGAGTCTCTTAAAAGACCCTATCGTTTCTGCCTCCACCACCACCGCCGGCAGCCCATTCCACACACTCACCACTCTCTGCGTAAAAAAACTACCCCTGACATCTCCTCTGTACCTACTTTCAAGCACCTTAAACCTGTGCCCTCTCATGCTAACCATTTCAGCCCTGGGGAAAAGCCTCTGACTATCCACATGATCAATGCCTTTCATTATCTTGTGCACCTCTATCAAGTCACCTCTCATCCTCCGTCGCTCCAAGGAGAAAAAGCTGAGTTCACTCAACCTATTCTCATAAGGCATGATCCCCAATCCAGGCAACATCCTTGTAAATCTCCTCTGCACCCTTTCTATGGTTTCCACGTCCTTCCTATAGTGAGGCGACCAGAACTGAGCCCAGTACTCCAAGTGGGGTCTGACCAGGGTCCTATATAGCTGCAACATTATCTCTCGGCTCTTAAACTCAATCCCACGATTGATGAAGGACAATCACCGTATGCCTTCTTAACCACAACATTGTCTAACTTTCCTAAACACTGTATTTTGCTCCTTCACAGCCCTTTTACATTCATCCATCCACTAGTGAAGAGCTCTCCTTTTATTATTTCCCAGCAATATGGGTTGATTCCTTAGCTATCGAGTTGAGTACAGAGCACAAGTTATTATTACTCAGCTTGACGTTCTCCAAAACCGAGTGATCTGGAAATGTACTTTTACATAGATCACCAAAACTTTCCAATTTGCCTTAGTAAAAATTCCATCTGGGGATATGAGATCTTTTCTTCTGATACACAGAAACATTGTACAGATGTTGGAAAAATGATCCCCTCTCACTGTTGTATCATTATACACTTGCTGGATACATAGATTTGCTATATCCTCAGATACAAGTGTGAGGTCTATAGCAGAAACAGTGTTGTTAAATAGATTTATCCTTGTACTCCTACCATCACTGAAGCACACTGAACACTTTCCTTCCAGGATGTCTCCCACCATTGTCCCATTCACATTTGTGTCACTACAACCCCACACCGTACTATGGGCATTAAAATCCCCACACCATATAACCTTATTTTTCCATTTCCACCCAACACTTTCCAAATATATCAGGTGCTAACCTTTCCCAAGGGTTATAAGAAATTATTATCTGAACTTTACTATCTTTCCCCAAGTTACCACAATTGACCCATAAACAACCCCTATTTCCAGAACGCTGCATTACCCTGTTTTTGACCAAGGTACCCACTCCTCCTCCATTGTCCATTTTCTGACAGCATCCTATATTAACAAAACCTTGTATGGTAAAACTTAAGACTCAAATTTAACCAGGTTTCCCATATACAAATACATTTCTTAAACTCTTGACCATTAGCTAGCAGGCTTCTAGCATTCCTTTGTAAGATTAGAAACAAAACCTTTGACCCCTGAACATTGTTTATTCCTCCTGTAAGGCATCATTAACAAATTCTGGAGTCAAGTCTTTTATCTCCAGATATTTTTCTGCAGCTTTTAAAATACAACTTTTCCTTTAACTAAATTATTTTTTAACTTGGTCATCTAGACATCTGGAGATTACTCTCCAAAGCTACTGTCATTCAATATAATTTCTTGGTGTTACTTTCCTTCCTCCCACATCTTTTAACCCCAAAGCTTCCTTACTTTGCTTACTATCTTTACAAAATCTCTTAAAGGTTTTGCACCCACAATATATCTTAATACTTTTCTTTTCAAATCTTTAGTTAATCTAATTGGATTGATATCAGAAACAGGACCAAATTCAAAACACAACAAAACCTTAAAACAACCACCTGGCTTCCCCAGATCACCCTCCAGCTCACCTCCTTCCCCTTTCCCCACTTTTTATTCTGGCATCTTCCCCCTTCCTTTCCAGTCTTGATGAACAGTCTCGGCCCAAAACGTCGAGTGAATGTCTCTATTCATTTCCATAGATACTGCCTGACTTGCTGAATTCCTTCAACATTTTGTGCATGTGTGTTGTCTTAAACTCTTCCTCCTCTTCCTTTTATTTCAATTCTGTCTACTGCCTTCACCACTGGACGATAAGCCAGTACAATCTTCAATCGGCTGCTTATTTTCTCATCTGCAATTCACCATCCACCAAACAACTCCTTTCACTCAATTCCACTTCCCTTTCACTACCTCCATCGCTTCCCACAATCTCTACCCCACTTCCATTCTCTTTCTCAATTTCCAACTCTTCCCTTCCTTGACCTCTGACTCTTCCCTTCCCTTTCAAAACTACCGACTCTTCCCTTCCCTTCTCGATTTCTGATACGTTCCTTCCCTTTCTCGATTTCTGATGCTTCCCTTCCCTTTCTTGATTTCCGACTCTTCCATTCTCTTTCTCAACTTCTGACTCTTTCCTTCCCTTCCTTGACCTCTGACACTTCCCTTCCCTTTCTTGACTTCCAACTCATCTTTTCACTTCCCCAATTTCTGAAGCTTCCCTTCATCGATTTCCCATGCTTCCTTTCCCTTTCTGGACTTCCAACTCTTCTCATCCCTTTCTCGACTTCCTACTTTTCCCTTCCCTTTCTCAACTTCTGACTCTTTCCTACCCTTTCTCCACTTCTGACTCTTCCCTAGCCCGAATTCCGACTCTTCCCTTCCCTTTCTCGACTTCTGACTCTTCCGTTCCAGTCTCGATTTCTGACACATTCCTTTCCTTTCTCGATTTCAGAATCTTCCATTCTCTTTGTCAACTTCCGACTCTTCCCTTCCTTGACCTCTGACTCTTCTCTTCCCTTCCTTGACTTCCGATGCTTCCCTTCCACTTCTTGACTTCCAACTCGTCCTTTCACTTCCCCGATTTCCGATGGCTCCCTTCATCGATTTCCTATGCTTCCTTTCCCTTTCTTTACTTCCGACTCTTCTCATCTCTTTCTTGACACTACTCGTCCCTTCCCTTTCTCGATTTCCAACTCTTCCCTTCCCTTTCTCTACTTCGGACCCACCTCTTTTCTTTCTTGTTTTCTGACTCTTCCCTCCCTTTACTCGACGTCCAACTCTTCCCTTTCTCAATTTCTGACTTTCCCTTCAGTTTTTCAACTTCTGACTTGTCTCTTCCCTTTCTCGACTCCTGATGCTCTCCTTCACTTTCTTGATTTCTGATGCTTCCCTTTCTCGACCTCTGCCTCTTCCTTCCCTTTCTCAACTTCTGACTCTTCCCTCCCCTTTCTTGATTTCTGACTCTTCCCTTCCCTTTCTCAATTTCCAACTAATCCCTTCTCTCTCGATTTCTGACACTTCCCTTCCCTTTCGTGATCTCGCTGCCTCTATCTCCTGAGACAGCTTGTCCACCGATGTCTATTATAAAGCAATGGACTCTCACAGCTACCTGGACTGTACCTCATCCCACCCTGCTACTTGTTAAAACACCATCCTCTTCTCTCAATTCCTCTGGCTCTGCCAGATCTGCTCTCAGGATGAGGCTTTTCATTCCAGGATGAAGGAGATGTCCTCCTTTTTCAAAGAAAATGGCTTCCCTTCCTTCACCATGAATGTTCCCCTCAACCTCATTTCTTCCATTTCATACACATCTGCTGTTACCCCATCCCCTACCTCACTACCAGGGATCGGGTTCTTCTTGTCCTCACCTACCACCACACCAGAATCCGAATCCAGTGCATAATCTCCAAAACGTCCGCCATTCTAACTGGATCCCACCACCAAACACATATTTCCCTTCCCCCCCCCACCACTTTCTGCTATCCACAGGGATCACTCCCTATGCAACTCCCTTGTCCATTCGTCCTTTCCCACTGATCTCCCTCCTGGCACTTCTCCTTGCAAGCAGAACAAGAGCTACTCCTGCCCCACACCTCCTCTCTCACTACCATCCAGGGTTCCAAACAGTCCTTCCAGGTGAGGCGGCACTTCACCTGTGAGTCTGTTGGGAACACGTACTGTGTTCTGTACTCTAGGTGGGGCCCCTGGTATATCAGTCAGACCTGACGTAGATTGGGACACCGCTTCACTGAGCATCTACGCTCCGTCCGCCAGAACATGTGGGATCTCCCAGTGGCCACCCATTTTAATCCCACTTCCCATTCTCATTCCAATATGTCCATCAATAGCCTTCTCCACTGTTGGGATAGGCGACACTTTGGTTGGCTGAACATTACCTTTTATTCCGTTTGGATATCCTGCAATCTGATGGCATAAACATCGATTTCTCAAACTTTCAGTAATACCTCCTCCCACCCCTTCACCATTTCCCATCCCCTTGTCCCTCTCTCATGTCATCTCCTCCCTGCCCATCACCACCTCTGCTGCTCTTCCTTCCATGGCCTTCTGACTCTTTCCCAATCAACTTCCACGCTCTCTGCTTCATCCCTCCCCTCTAAGTTTCACCCATCATCTGGTGTTTCTCTCTCTCCTCCCCCCAATCTTTCAAATCTACTCCTCAGTTTTGTTTTCTCCAGTCCTGCTGAAGGGTCTTGGCCTGAAATGTCGGCTGTACTTTTATCCAGAGATGCTGCCTGGCCTGTTGAGTTCCTCCAGCATTCTGTGTGTGTTGCTCAGATTTCCAGCATCTGCAGGTTTTCTCTTGTTTGTTCCTTTCCTCTCTTCCTTTGTCTTTGCCATATCCCTACCCAGGACTCGGTTTTCCATTCCTGGACATCAGAGATATCCTCCTTCTTCATAGAATGGTGTTTCCCTTCCTCCACCAATGATGCTGCCCCGAGCTATGTCTCCTCCACTTCCTGGACATCCGCACTCACCCCACCTTCTCTCCGCATAACAGTGATAGAGTTCCTCTTGTCCTTACCCACCACCCCATCACTTCCACATCCAACACATCATCCTCCACAATTTCTGCATCTCCAAAGAGATCCTACCAATAATCATATCTCTACCTCCCACCTCTCTCCACTTTCTGCAGAAATTCTTCTCTCCGTGATTCACTTCTCCATTCATTCTGGAAAAAAGATCCCTCCCCTTCTCTCCTTTCCCCTCCATTTATTCCCCAATCTGGGCTCTCAGCTCTTCTCATCTGCCAATCACCTCCCCCGGTCCCCTCCTCCTTCCCTTTCTCCTGTGCTCCACGATCCTCTCCGATTAGATTCCTTCCTTACCATCCCTTTATCTTTCCGACCCATGACTTCACCTTTCAGCTTCTAGCTATACTCCATCCCTTCCCCCCACCTTTTTATTCTTGCATCTGCTTCTTCATTTCCAGTCCTGAAGAGGGTCTTCGACTGAAATGTTGACAGTTTATTCATTTCCATAATTACTGTGTTCCTCCAGGGATTGTGTGTGTTGCTTTGGATTTCCAGCATCTGCAGAATTTCTTGTGTTAATCTCATAGGCAGAATATTCAAACTCTTTACAGACAGCTGTGGGATTGATCCTGGGTCACTGGGTCTGTCATAGTGTTTCGCTAACCATTACGCTACCATCCAGCACTCTTAATTCACCAAGACAATGAAAGTAAGAGCAAGGAGAACTGAAGAGGAGATATTAGAACTTTGTAACACTAAATGTGTGTCAAGTCTGTCCATTTCTGGTTATCCCATTCCAGCAAGGATCTGACAGTTTTAACGGGGGAATGAATGAGAAAAGGCAGTTGATGCTACTATTGGTGAAATTTGGCTGTGGACATATCAGTTACAATGGGATAGTTTCTTTGGAAAAGTTTGGATGAGGATATATATTTGAGCTGCCTACATGGCAGGGATTTGTGTAAAAAGGGTAAGAAGGATTTTTGTCCAAGGGTCATAATGGCAGAGAAACAAAGTCAGCATTATGATGCCAACCATCAAGTACCCATCTCTGGTTTTCTGCCTTGGCAATATCTCATTCTGCTTGGTTACTCTGAAACCCAACAGTTGGAACATTGTTTCTGTGTGGCAATCTTTTCCCTGCATTCTCCATGCAGGATTTGGTAGGGTTTCAACCAAATCATCATCATACGGCTCCCCAGAGCTGTGTGACCCGCTGAATTGTCCCAGCATTCTGATTTTCCCTTTCATGGGAATTGTTGGTGAAACCTGGAGTTACACTTCTTGCTGAGAAACCCTTCAGCACCTGGAAATGACTATTTATTGAGGCAACGTTTCAGGAGTTGTGCAAGGTATGAGTATGAATATGACATTTTGCACACAACAGTTCCTGAGGAGACATCAGATTGCATGTAGGGAAATAGAATTTCAATACAAGATCATGTTTGACCATTACATCATCACTTTGAGATACTTGTCAATGTTTCTGACCATATTATTCAGAGTGTACAGGGCAAGAATGCACTTTGTCCTCTCATTCCAATGACTCAGTTGATTCGAAATCACAAACATGGAACGCATTTCCATCCCAGTAGATTCTGACAACTTCTTAAACTGAAGGACGGAGAGAGACAAGTGTTACTGTAATTATAAGCTCAAGGGGATTAAACATTATACATCTTTAATCTGTAGATGAAACACAATTACTCCTCATTAATCTCTCTGCTGTTATTTGAGATCCTGCTGTGCACATACTGGCTATTTTGTTTTCCACACCACAACACAGACACACACCATGATGGAAATACTCCGGGCTTACTGAGGTTCTATTCTAACAGCATTGTATTGATATCACTGCCCCCGATTACAGATTATTACTGCCTTTCTCAATCTTTTTGCCCTGGAGGAATGTTTGAAATAATTTTCAGGTCTCAGGGAAACCCCTGCATAAAATTATGATGTCTACAGCTCACAGTACGTTAGCATGATCAGTAAGTAGATATAATAATCAAAAATAATTGTCTGTGCTCTTTTAAGTAGAGAATGAATTTTCAGCCAACCTTTCTTGAAAAAGTAACAGATAGTTACGCTTAGCTTACCTTTCTTTAAGGCATATTTACGGCAGCGATTTGTGTATTTAAGGCAGAGATTGATAGGTATCTGAGTAGCCAGGGCATCAAAGGTTATGGTGTAAAGGCGGGGGAGAGGGACTAAATGGGAGAATGGATCAGCTCATGATAAAATGGTGGAGCAGACTCGATGGGCCGAACGGCCAACTTCTGCTCCTTTGTCTTATGGTTTTATGGTCTTGAAATTAATCTCTTTCTTTCCCTTTCATAAATGTTAAAAAAGGTAAAGATAAAAAGTTTTTCAATTTTGAGTCAAACAAGGTAAGCACACATAGATTTCACATTCAACTGCATGTAGTAAGAGATTGGCGTGCTCGTTGTCCAGGTTTTCACAGTTTCTTAAACATTCTTGAGTGAACAGGTCTTAAAGGTAACTTGCTTCCTGAATCCTTTTACTGACTGTGACTTTATTTTCAAAAAACTTTAATCTGTTTGTTTTGAGATTCCAATCATTGTTTAAAATAATCAGCACTTTTACATGTCATATGACCGTGATTTTCAGTTAAATATCCTTTCAACTTTGCTGGAACCATTGCTACATTTGTAAGTTATTTGCCACAGCCAAAACACAATGGAATAGGACAACTTGGATCACCAGCCGACGTAAAACCTATTGATAAGTAGCTTTCTTTGTAAAGACAGACTTTTTTTGTGTCCAAGTTTGCACTAGTGTAGTGAAATGACTTAGAAGATTGTAATACTTTATCATTAACCTATCAGAATTGTCCATAGGCCTAGGCCTAGACTCCTCCTCTTCCATCTCACACCTCTTCAAAAATCACCACTATGGATCATTTTAGAATGAAAATTTCCCTCCGGTTTTCTACTACACCAGTAGTTTTCTTGCTCCCATAAGTCAGTCAGTGGCAGATAAAAGGAAATTGGGAGGAAGAGGCTGACATCACAGCCCAAGTCCATTCAATGCTTGGAAAAGACTATTCATGCTCATCAACAGCCTACCATCCTCCCTTCTGTGCAATACCAATTATCAACCTCTATCCTGCGTCAAATGTTGAGAATGGACTCAGGAAAATAAACACGGTCCTACTGTGCACTGCCATACTGGACTGAGATGGACTGCATCGTGCAAAGTTCAATAACTGATGTATTGTTTTTTTAAAATCCCTGCTGAGAAACCCTGAATTATTACCTTCTCCTGCAGTGGCCAGTATTCATAAATCCGCTCATGGTCATTCTCTTGTATCCCTGATTGTTCAAACTTGGTCCCAATCACAATACTGTAAATAGCTGTAAATACAATAATAAGTTACAACAGAATGGTGACAACAGTGAAACAGACTAACAGAATGTACTCACATTTCTGTGCCACAGCAGCGTGTAACTCCTTCAACTGGTTCATTGTGTCGTCACTGATGGGGTCCTCAGAGCTAATATCAGAAACGAAGGCAACTCCGTGAATTACATTTTCTGGAATAACTGGATACTCGTCAACATCCGAGTCGGGATTGAATCTGTGTAACTAAGTGAGACAATGAAGAACTGGTTAAAGAGGATGCAGCAAGAACACCGATGATCACAATCACTCAGCACTGAGGCGGCTGTTCAAATAACAGGGAATGCTGGGAACACGCATGAGGTCAGGCAGCATCTGTGGAGAGAAGACCAGGTCAATGGTTCAGGTCCAGGTGGAGCAGAAAATGAAGGAAATGTTCAGGTTGTAAGAAGGGTGACTGAGGGGAGTGGCAGTTAGGAAAATGGGAATACCTTTGGGTAGATGAGAGCAGAGTATACAATGGGAAAAAATGCAGCATCATTATTGATAAATGAACATGATTTGGAAAGAGAATAAACCCCCAGCCCCTGCATTACCTGTATCCTGTGATTTCAGTGAGGTAGTGATGGAGGAAGGGGATGCAGAGTTCATCATCTTCACAATTTCTGTTTATTCCACACCGTCCCACAGAGGCAAAGAGCATAAATGTGAGATCAGTGTTTAAGATGGGCAAAGAGGACAGTGGAGCCACAGACAATGGTAGAAGGGAAAATGCTGGATCTACTGTACAGGAAGTGGGAACAGGGTACTTGGAAACAACAGAAGGTTTGGGAGGAGAACGTAGATTTTAGAAAGGAATTCTGACAGTGTGCTAAGAGATTTGTGGCATCTAACTGGCAGTGTAGATTAGGGAGAGCCAGTTAATGCGGTGTACTTGTTCTTACAGTGGTCCCATAATGTGCCACACACACACACACACACAGATTATGAGAAAAATCAGAATGCTTGTGTTTTAGTGAATAATAGACTAATGTGAACAGAGGATTAGTGAATGGAATCTAACAGATCAGGAATACACAGCTCAGTTTTGGGTGGGAAACCAAACAGAGATCAGTGCTGATGAAGGGTGTTAATCCTGGATATCCTCGAGTTTTATTGGTTTTTACCACAAATGACACATTTCACTGTATGTTTTGATGTACGTGTGATTAATAAATGAATCTGAACATGAAACATTAACTCCAGTTCTCTCTCCACAGATGCTACCTGACCTGCTGAGTATTTCCAGCATTCTGTTTTTATTTCAGGTTTCCTACACCTGCAGGTTTCTGATTTTCATTCAGAGATGAGGGCTTGCGTCCCAGGTGTTCACAATCTATCCCAATCACTTGGATGAAAGGATCAAGTACACCGTATGCAAGTTTTGTGATAGCAGTGTGGGATGCAGAGAGGTTTCAGTGAGTACAGACATAACAGGTGAAATGTAACATCAATAATACCATGTTAGCAGAATTTCAGATGGTCATGAGAGGGCATACAGGAGTGAGATATACCAGCTGGATGAATCACAGCAACAACCTTGCACTCAATGTCACTAAAATCAAAGAACTGATTGTGAACTTCAGAAAGGGTAAGACAAGGGAACACACACTAGACCTCATAGAGGGATCAGAAGCAGAAAGAGTGAGCAATGTCAAGTTTCTGGTTGTCAATATCTGAGGATCTAACTGGACCCAACATATCAATGCAGCCACACAGAACACACAACAGTTACTATATTTCATGAGGAGTGAGGAGATTTGGTAGGTTGACAAAAGCACTCACAATTTTCTACAAGTGTACCGTATGGAGCATTCTGACTGGGTGGGTGCATCACCGTCTGAAATGGTGGTGGGGGGGTGGGGTTGAGTTTGTCAGTGGCTACTGCACAGGGTCTGTAGTCATTTCCAGGACATCTTCAAACAGCATTGCCTCAGAAATGGTTGACATCCATCATTATGGACAACCCCCCAGTCACCCATGTCATGCCTTGTTCTCATCAGAAAGGAGGTACAGGAGCACGAATCACACACAGTGATTCTGAATAGCTTTATCCTCCTGCCATCCATTTTCTGAATGAATATCGAACCCATGAACACAACCTCACTACTTGTTTATTTCTATTTTTGAACTACTTATTTAATTTAACTATATATAACAGTAATTCACAATTTTTTCTATTACGTATTGCACTGTACAGCTGCAGGCAAAAGTCAACAGATTTTACGACATACGTTGGTGATATTAAACCTGAATCTGGTTCTGATACTCTGACGTGTCGGCCTTGGTGGGAACTACAGGAAGCTGGAGGATATTTAAACAGTGAGGTCTGGGCATCCGTGTACATGGATCATTGAAAGGGAACACACAGACTCCACAACCGATTATAATATGAAAAAGCCTGGTGAAGGATCTTGTTACAAAACGTCAACCATCCTTTGTCTCACCAGATGTGCCCAAACGGCTGAGTTCCCCCAACAGATTGTTTTGTGTTCTGTTCTACAACAACTGCAGTGTCTTGTGTCTCCACATCCTGACTGCAGGAGGATCATTGCACAAGAATAACGACACAATGTTCCAATTGTACCATGAGATTGCCCCTAGAATATTGTATACAGATCTTCTCTCCCAACCTAAAGAAGGATGGACAAACACTAGAGAGACTGCAGTGAATGATCTGTTCAGTTGACATCATGTATCTATCCAGGAATAATCTCTGTCACTGCGTCTAGATCTGTTACTCTGGCAGAAATCTGTTTCATTGCCCGTGTGTTACTAAAAGACGAATTTCTTTCAACGTGTCCGCATGTGCCAATCTGGCAGTAATCTGTGTTGTCGTTTCCCCATATGTTACTCCAGGACTAATCTGTCACTGTGTCCCATTGTGTTACTCCGGGATGAATCACTGTCACTGCGTCTCTGTGTGTTACTCCAGGACTAATCTCTGTCACTGTGTCCCATTGTATTACACTGGGACTAATCTCTGTCACTGTCCCTGTGTGTTACTCCAGGACTAATCTCTGTCACTGTCCCTGTGTGTTACTCCAGGACTAATCTCTGTCACTGTGTCCCTGTGTGTTACTCCAGGACTAATCTCTGTCACTGTCACTGTGTGTTACTCCAGGACTAATCTCTGTCACTGTGTACCATTGTATTACACTGGGACTAATCTCTGTCACTGTCCCCGTGTGTTACTCCAGGACTAATCTCTGTCACTGTCACTGTGTGTTACTCCAGGACTAATCTCTGTCACTGTGTACCATTGTATTACACTGGGACTAATCTCTGTCACTGTCCCCGTGTGTTACTCCAGGACTAATCTCTGTCACTGTGTCCCCGTGTGTTATGCCAGGACTAATCTCTGTCACTGTGTCACTGTGTGTTACTCCAGGACTAATCTCTGTCACTGTGTCCCTGTGTGTTACTCCAGGACTAATCTCTGTCACTGTCTCCCCGTGTGTTACTCCAGGACTAATCTCTGTCACTGTGTCCCCGTGTGTTACTCCAGGACTAATCACTGTCACTGCGTCCCTGTGTGTTACTCCAGGACTAATCACTGTCACTGCGTCCCTGTGTGTTACTCCAGGACTAATCACTGTCACTGCGTCCCTGTGTGTTACTCCAGGACTAATCTCTGTCACTGTCCCTGTGTGTTACTCCGGGACTAATCTCTGTCACTGTGTCCCATTGTGTTACTGAAGGACTAATCTCTGTCATTGTCCCCGTGTGTTACTCCAGGACTAATCTCTGTCACTGTGTCCCTGTGTGTTACTCCAGGACTAATCTCTGTCACTGTGTCCCTGTGTGTTACTCCAGGACTAATCTCTGTCACTGTCTCCCCGTGTGTTACTCCAGGACTAATCTCTGTCACTGTGTCCCCGTGTGTTACTCCAGGATTAATCTCTGTCACTGTGTCCCCGTGTGTTACTCCAGGATTAATCTCTGTCACTGTGTCCCTGTGTGTTACTCCAGGACTAATCTCTGTCACTGTGTCCATGTGTGTTGCATTTCGGTTCGGATCGTTTACCTGATGCACCGTCCCCTCAGCCCAGGTCACAGGTTCATTTTCATTAAGACTTGTAACCACATCATCTGCTGAAATTTAGTAAGCCTTTTCCCAGAGCGATCCCTGCTTTCTCTCTCTGAGGTTTTTCTGTGCTTAATGAGACTCATTAAGTGTGTATCAGAAACGTGACATTGCGGAGGAGACTCACGTCTGTTCCAGCAGGAACTCTTCCTTCCAGGATCATGCACAACACTCTCTTTGTCCGATCTATGTTCTCCGGAGCATTCCATCCAGATGTACCCCAAAACGTTATCTTTCCTGCTCTGTAGGATCTGAGCTGTGAATTTTCAGAAAGACGTACATTGTTTAGCACTTTTCATGGAGAGTGAAGTTCTGTGTGATGTTGTGTTAGCCATGGTGGAACTCAAATATAGAAGGAATTGGTGAACTTGAATGGATCAACACCAGTCAAGCAGACAGACCAATTGTCTTTGTTCTTGCCAGGTGCTTGGAGATGGAGGCTGCCATTTTGTGGAAAATGCTGGATGTTCGAAATTAAATGTTTTGGTCAGTCATCCTTGGCACTGCAGGGTTGGTATGTAGTTGAAAAGGGTGTTTAAAGTGAGTGCATCTACATGAAGCACTGTCACAGGAAAGCAGCATCCATCAGCAGGGACCCCCACTCCGAGGATTGCTACCATTGGGAAGAAGGTACAGGAGCCTCAGGACTCACAGCATCAGGTTCCAGAACAATGACTACCCCTCAACCATCAGGCTCTTGAACCAAGGATAACTTCACTCAGAGATTCTGTGGTCATGAAAGAGGTGCCAGGATGGTGTGTTGCTTTCCGGGTGCTGAGTTCCAGGATGTCTCAGACCAACTGCAGAATATTCTCGCGGGAGAGGGTGAACAGCAAGACGTTGTGGTGCAAATAGGCACCAATGACAATGTAGAAAGAGGGAAGGGGCCCTGTTCAGTGAGTTAGGAAAGAGTCTGAAGAACAAGATCTCCAAGGTAGATTTCTCCAGGGGCCACGTGCTAGTCAGAGTGGAAATATAGTAAGATGATAGTATAGATGAATGAGTGGCTGAGGAACTGGTGCAGGGGGCGGGGTTGTAGATTCTTGGATCATTGAAGACCCTTCTGGGGGCAGAGGTGACCTGTACAAGAGGGATGGTTCACAGGTGAATGTTGTCTACAAGAATTTTATTATGATATTTGACAAGGTCCCTCATGGGAAACTCATCCAGATGATTAAGATGCCTGGGATCGACAGTGAATTGGACATTTTGATCCAGAACTGACTTGCCCAAAGGAGACAAAGGGTAGTGGTTGAATGGACTTGTTGGAGCTGGAGGAATTTAATTAGTGATGTTCCGTAGGGATCTGAACTGGGAACTCTGCTGTTTGTGACCTGGATGAACGTGTAGATGAGCAGGTTAGCAAGATTACAGATGATACAAAGATTGGTGGTGTTGTGGATATCGTGGATGACTGGCAAAGAATACAGCAGGATAGAGATCAGTTACAGAAATGGGCAGAGAAATGGCAGATGGAGTTTAATCTAACAAAATGCATGTTGGTAGGTCAAATGTACAGAGTCAGTACCCTGTTTAAGTAAAGACCCTTATCAGTGCTGGTGTGCAGAGAAATCTTGGTATCCAAGTTCATAGCTCCCTGAAGGTGGCTACACAGGAACACATTGAGTTCAAATGTCAGGAAGTTATGTAACAACATGAGAAAGTCAGCAGATACTGGAAATCCAAACAACACATGCAAAATGCTGGAGGAGCTCAGCAGGTCAGACAGCAGCTTTGGAAATGAATAAGCAGTTAAAGTTTAGGACTGAGGATATGTTGCAACTTTATAAAACTCAGATTTGTCCACAAGTTGAGTATTACATACAGTTCTGGTCACTACGCTATAGGAAGCATGTCAAGGCTTTGGAGAGGGTGCAGACAATGTTTACCAGGATGCTGCCTGGATTAGAAGGCATGTGCTATAACGAGGCCTGCACTGCCTGGGGTGGTGGTAGACATTAGGGAAATTTAGATATGCACATGAACGTGAGGGAAATGGAAGGATATGGACATTGTGTAGGCAGAGGAGATTATTTAAACCAGAAGACCATAAGATATAGGAGCAAAAGTAGGCTATTTGGCCCATTGAGTCTGCTTCACCATTCAATCATGGGCTGATCCAATTCTTCCAGTCATCCCCATTCCCCTGCTTTCACCGCATACCGTTTGATGCCCTGGCTGATCAAGAACCTATCTATCTCTGCCTTAAGTACACCTGTAGGGTTCTCAGTAATATTAACTGTAATATTCTCTGCTAATAATGAAATGGCTTCTCTGTAATATTAACTATGAGGTAATGTTATCTGTAGCTGAAAATTTTGGGTTATAACTATTAATAATGGGGGAATTAACCAATGGGAGTGTTATTCTATCTGCATGTCTGGGAATCGGGGTTGGTGCGCGGGAGATTCGGGAGGAGAAACGAAGAGGAAGGATGTGCAGGAAGTGCTCTGGTAGACCACCGTGGTTTGTCCCAGTCCGAGGGTCGAGGAGTTCGGAGGAGATTGTTCGGTGGAGGACTATCGGCTGCATAACTCCAATGATTTATTTGTGCAGAACCTATTTTATTAAAAGTGGTGCCTTTTCCTTTCCCTTTTATGTTCTGTTTCTCTGTTTAGCCAAAGCAACAGTTATAAAGTGTAACCATTTAATCGCATATTGTGTACTGTCTGATATTTTATGTTGGGGTTTGTACCGGAGTACATTACACTGCATCCACACAAACGTGATTCACCGTTTCCAGCAGCAGATGTCAGCTTTCCCTAGACACACATGAGTTAATCAAGCCTGAGTGTTATATTTGTGGGGCCCTCATCCGGGATTGAATTCTGTAGATGCTGTTTAAAGTACAGTTGTGATGACGACAGCCGTCTTTCAGCGATGGTGTGTGGCTGTGGGGGTGCCAGTGAACAATGCGTTGAGGGGGGGTGCAGACCCCTCAAGTGATAGTCTGACTGATACTCTGAGGTTTGAGTACGGTTAAAGCTGTTGGCAAAGTGGAAATTGTGTCGCAAAACTTTGATTTTGAGACGGGCACAGGCCTAGTGTTGGGGCAGGCAAGTGAAGATTACGAGGGGCAGAGTTGCCGGAGAGGATTGGCATCCTCGGGTAGGCGGGACCATGGCATCTGTAAAACTGTCGGGGAAGGAGGGGCTGGAGCTCAGCGAGCTGAGTCACCAGCAGAGGGGGGGAGGAGATCTTAGGGAACGAATTCTTTCACTACTGAAAGATGAAGGGAAGGAGTGGTCAGATTTGGAGAATTTGGTTAGTTCCCGCCCCTTAGCGAAAGGCGAGAGTTCCGAGTTGGCACCTGCCATTACCCCCCTGGCGAGGAAGTCAGAGGGGCCCCGCCAGAGGATAAGAATTTTCTCAGGGATAACACCCACCCCCCTGAAGGTGAAGAGGATTATGAGACATGGGTAGAGCAAACGTCACAGCTGTTAAGTGAGTGGCAGTGCTCAGATGAGGAGAAGGACAGCCATTGATTGACAGTTTGCGGGGAGTGGCGGCTGGGGTAGCGCGCGGTGTGAAGGATAACCAGCCTTTGGCTTCTCTGAAGGACTATCTGGAGGCCTTGGAAAGTGCTTTTGGGTTGACCGGGAACTCCTCGGGGAGTTTCAAAACATGCATCAGGAGCAGGGTGAGAAGCTCTCTGCATACCTTTTTCAACGAGATAGACAGCTTAATGGATTGCGGTGCCAGGGGTCATTCGGGTTCAACAGGTGGATCAGTTAAGACTGTATCGGATATTTCGGGGTGCCCAGGCTGAGGACAAGATTGCCTGGAGTCTCCGGCAGTCTTATAAAACACGCCCTCCTCTGATGTTCGTTCAGCTGATCAGAGATGTGAGGGGGGATGAGCGCGTGTTGAGGCCGTGGGAGGACTCTGTCAGTAGGGTGAAATCCTCCAGTGTAGTGAAGTGAGTGGAACCAGCTCCACCCGGAAATTGATAACGGAGTTGGTGGCCGAGCTGAGGGCTGAGGGGTTGGTAGGAAGGTCTCCCCCATCCCCCACGGGACGGAAAGCGCAGAGGGCTGCGAGTGGCAGGCAGTCTGCGAGAAGAGGGGTGGCCGGTAGCGTGTGCTATAACTGTGGGGAAGTGGGCCACTTCTGGGGGGAATGTGAGCAGCCAGAAGCCCCTTGGAGGGTGAGTCCCCAGGCATCCAGGCAGGGGGAGGTGTTGGGAAACTTACAGGAGACCCAGTGAGGGAACGGCCTGGTGTCTCTAGGGGAGCATGTTCCCAGCAATGTACCAAGGAACTCCTGAAAGCAAAAGACTCGATTCCAGAAGGATGAGTGGAACCCCACCCCAGCGTGTCGCTATAAACATCGGGTCGCAGGTCACCTTACTATACTGTTCATTTTACAACCAGTATTTGAAGCACTTACCCTTGACCCCATTCAGTGCACTGCAGATTTGGGGTGTTAGTGCTGGGGATTATACATATGGCGGGTATTTGTCAGTGAAACAGGAGTTTTCAGAAGCCGATGTGGGAGTGTCTGAAGCTCTGGAGACGTTAGTGCGGGTTTGTCCGGACCTGGTTAAGAAGGGGAAGGGGGAGGTTCTTCATTTCTGGTGGAGACCAACACCCCTGTGGTGCTGAGGCTCATGGGGGCCTGCCAGGAGAGGGCGGGTGAGAACTGTTTGGAGACCCGGCTGTGCACCCAGTGTCTGGAGCTGCTTTTGAGGAAGTGCAGAGCCGCACTGGGCCGGATACTGAATTTAAACGAGGGACTGTGTGGGGCACCCAGTCGAAGCCTAAGATAATAAGGCCCGGGGAAGTAGCAAGAGTGATGGGAACCCTCAGATTTCCTGGAGTGCCTGATGGCGAGGCCCATTTAGACGCTCTGGAAGACCTCCAGAGTTGGGATTTCTGGCTGGTGTGCTGGTGAGGCCCGAAGTGCAGAGGCCCTCTGTGGTACAGGTGAGAAGGATGGCTGTGATTGTCATGAACACTACAAAGAGAGGAATCACCTTTAAGAGAGGGATGCCGCTGGTGTTTTTGTTCCTGGTGACTGTAATGTCTAACGCCCCTCTGAGGCCACTGGGGGGGGAAGGATTGGAAAATAGAGGAATGTTGACTGATCAGGCCTCTAACTTTGGGGACTCTCCTGTGCTGCTGGAGTGGAAATGCAGGATGGTGGAGAAGATGTTGAAGCTGGAAGATGTTTTTTCCCTTGGCAAGTTTGATGTGAGTTGTTCGAAGAGAACTCGCCATAACATCTGAGGGACTGAGGACACCCCGTTTACAGAGAGGTCGTGGCGAATGGCCCCTGCAGATGTGGAAGATGTGCGGCAGCACCTGCACAAGTTGAAGGAAGCTGAGATCATCTCTGAATCCCAAAACCCTTATGCGTCCCCAATAGTAGTGGCCCAGAAGAAGAACGGAAAGGTGTGGGGTCTATAGGACTTTGAACCAGCGCAATATCCCTGACCAGCGTACAGTCCCAAGGGTAGAAGACGCACTGGCCTGTCTGAGTTGGGCGAAGTGGTTCAGTGTGCTGGAGTTGTGGAGTGGATATTACCAGATCCCGATGAGTGACGCCGACAAAGAGAAGACAACATTTATATGCCCTCTTGGATTTTTCCAGTTCAAAAGAATGCCCTAGGGTATAGCAGGGCCCTTGCTACATTCCGGGGTCATGGAGAAGACGGTGGGTGATATGAATTTGCTTGAAGTGTTGGTGCATTTGGATGATTTATTAGATTTGGGGACATCTTGGAAGAACACGAAGCGAGGCTACTGAAGGTGCTAAGCCGGCTGAAGGAGGAAGGGTTAAAACTCTCCCTGAACAAGTGCCAGTTCTACAAGATGTCTGTTAGCCATGTTGGGCACTTAATCTCGCAGGATGGAGTAGCTACAGACCCCACTAAGATAGAAGCGGTGACCACGTGGCTGAGGCCCCGTACTGTGAGCGCTCTGCATTCATTCATGGGGTTCTGTGGTTATTATCGGAGATTCTTGAAGGGCTACGCCAAAGTGAGTCACCCCTTGAACCAGCTTCTGTCTGGTTACCCTCCCTTGGGGAAGAAAGGGAAAAGGGGACGGGAGGTTGGAGACAATCTCAATCCACCAGAGTCCTTCAGACAGAGGTGGGATGTAAAATGTGAGGAGGCTTTTAAATCACTGAAAGCGTTGCTGTCCCGGGCACCAGTGCTGGCTTTTGCGATTGTCCTATGTACTACACACTGACGGCAGCCGAGAGGGATTAGGGGCCGTCTTGTATCAACATCAGGGCACTGTGTTGAGATCTCTAGCCTTTGTCAGCCGGAGTTTGTCACCCTCCGAGAGAAACAATCCCACCCATAAGTTGAAGGTCCTAGCATTGAAATAGGCGGTGGTGGATAAGCTGAGTGACAATTTCTACGGGGCCAAGTTTGAGGTGAAGACGGACAACAATCCACTTATTTATATCCTGACTTCGGCGAAACTGGATGCTACAGGCCATCGGTGGTTGGCAGCTTTGTCTGCCTATGATTTCAACCTGAAGTACTGGCCGGGGAGCTGGAAAGTCAATGCGGATGAATGAGGTGAGGGAAGGGGAAAGGGCAGGCAGAGCAGGGCTCTCCTGTGGCCATTCCCCTCAACAAGTATACCGATTTGGATACTGTTGGGGGGGGGGGGGGGGATGACTTACCTGGGACAAGCTGCAGAAGCCGGGTCTCTGGCACTGAGTCTGGTTCTGCGGTGCAGAAGGGAGGGGGGAAGAAGAGGACAATGGTAGTGAAAGGGGACTCTATAGTTAGAGGTACAAACAGGAGGTTCTGTGGTCGTGACAGAGACTCCTGGATGGTTTGTTGCCTCCTGGGTGCCAGGGTCAGGGATGACTCTGATCACGTGCACAGCTTTCTGACATGGGAGGGTGAGCAGTCGGATGTCATGGTACACATCGATACCAATGACGTAGGAAGAAAGAGTGAGGAGGTCCTGAAGAGTGAGTATAGAGAGCGTGGTAGGAAGTTAAAAAGTAGGAGCTTGAGGGTGGTAATCTCAGGACTGCTACCTGTGCCACGTGCCAGTGAGGGTAAGAATAGGGTGCTCTGGAGGATGAACATGTGGCTGAGGAACTGGTGTAGGGGGCAGGGTTTCAGATTTCTAGATCATTGGGACCTCTTCTGGGGCAGGTGGGACCTGTACAAGAGAGACGGGTTACACAAAAACTACAGGGGAACCAGTATCCTTGCAGGAAGGTTTGTTAGTGCTATTGGGGGGTGGGGGTTAAACTAGATTTGCAGGGGGATGGAAACCAGAGTACCAGAGTAGTTAGTGGAGCGCGAGGGAGATAAATAATGTTAAAGTTTCATGCAAAAATACAAATAGAAGGGTTGTGTATGGTAATAATCTTCTGAGGTGTGTCTATTTCAATGCGAGGGGTATTGTGGGGAAGGCAGATGAGCTGAGGGTTTGGATTCACATGTGGAATTATGACATTGTAGCCATTAGTGAAACTTGGCTACAGGAGGGGCAGGACTGGCAGCTCAATGTTCCAGGGTTCCGATGTTTCAGACATGATAGAGGCAGAGGGATGAAGGGTGGGGTGGGGTGGCATTGCTAGTCACGGAAAATGTTACATCAGTGCTTCAGTAGGACAGATTAGAAAGCTTGTCTACCGAGGCCATATGGGTGGAGCTGAGAAAGGTATGACCACATTAATGGGGTTCTATTATAGACCACCCAACAGTCAGTGAAAATTGGAGGAGCAAATCTGCAGAGAGATAGCAGACAACTGCAGGAAACATTAAGTTGTGATAGTAGGGGATTTTAATTTTCCATGTATTGACTGGGACTCCCATACTGTTAAAGGTCAAGATGGGTTAGAATTTGTAAAATGTGTTCAGGAAAGTTTTCTAAATGAATATGCAGAGGTATCGACTAGAGAGGATGCAATATTAGACTCCTATTAGGAAACGAGTTAGGACAGGTGATGGAAGTGTGTGTAGGGGAACACTTTTGTTCCAGTGATCGTAACTCCATTAGTTTCAACTTGATCATGGATAAAGATAGATCTGGTCCTCGGGTTGAGGTTCTAAACTGGAAAAAGGCCAAATTTAAAGAAATGAGGAAGGATCTAAAAAGCATGGATTGGGACAGGTTGTTCTCTGGCAAGGATGTGATTGGTAAGTGGGAGGCCTTCAAAGGAGAAATTTTGAGAGTGCAGAGTTTGTATGTTCCTATCAGGATTAATGGCAAAGTGAATAAGGATAAAGAACTTTGGTTCTCTAGGGATATTGGAACTCTGATAAAGAAGAAGAGAGAGATGTATGACATGTTTAGGGAAAAGGGAGCAAATAAGGTACTTGGAGTATAAAAAGTGCAAAAAAATAAAAAATATACTTAAGAAAGAAATCAGGAGGGCTAAAAGAAGACATGAGGAAGCTTTGGCAGTCAAGGTTAAGGATAACCCAAAGAGTTTCTACAGGTATATTAAGAGCAAAAGGATAGTAAGGGATAAAATTGGTCCTCTTGAAGATCAGAGTAGTCAGCTATGTATAGAACCAAAAGAAATGGGGGAATGGAAATAAGGCAAACAGGAAGTGAGGTCATGGATCCTATACAGATTGAAGAGGAGGAGGTACTTGCTATCTTGAGGCAAATCAGAGTAGATAAATCCCCAGGACCTGACAAGGTATTCCCTCGGACCTTGAAGGAGACTAGTGTTGAAATTGCAGGGGCCCTGGCAGATATATTTAAAATGTCGGTATCTACGGGTGAAGTGCTGGAGGATTGGAGGATAGCTCATGTTGTTCCGTTGTTTAAAAAAGGCTCTACATGCTACTTGTCAAAATAAAACAAAGGGAGTATCTAGTTTTATTAAATCTAATATTTCATTTATCTAAGATATTGTGTCAGATATTACTGGTAGATTTTTAATTGTTAAAGGAACAATTTGTAATAGAAAAATTGTTCTGGTTAACTTAAACGGACCTAATGTAGGTGATCCTGATTTTTAAAAAAAATGTATTTGCATTATTGCCGGACTTAAGTGAATATATATTGTTAATGGGTGGTGATTTTAACCATTGTTTAAACCCTTTGATTGATAAGAGTTCAACCAATCAGCGGCTTCCGAGTTGTTCTGCATCACTTATTAGCTCTTTTCTAATTGATTTTGGCCTGGTTGAAATTTGGAGACATTTACATCCTAATGATAGAGATTATTCTTTTTTTCACACGCTCACAAAAAAAAATTCGAGTATCGATTACTTTATGGTTCATCCCCGATTTTTGTCCAAAGTCCAGAAATGTGAATATGATGTTATAGTTCTTTTGGATCATGCGCCTTTAAGTTTAGCTTTTGAATTGAATGATGTCACTATTACACATTTGCCTTGGTGTTTTCCAGAAAATTTATTACAAAGTCTGGATTTTGTCAAATTTATTCAGACTCAGATAAAAGATTTTTTTTTTAACAATATGGGAGATGTATCAAAATTGATTATATGGGATACATTTAAAGCATATTTGCGCAGTCAGATAATCTCCTATTCAGCTAAGCTTAAGAAACAGATAAAAACAGAGATTTCCAAACAAATTAAAGACTTGGATCATATTTATGCAATCTCTCCTATCATTGATTTACTTAAACAAAGAGTTGAACTCCAATCATAATATAATTTATTATTAAATTATCCTATTGAAAGAAATTTGCTTAAATTGAAAAGTCAAATTTATGTATTTGTGGATAAAAATTATAAGCTATTAGCATCTCAATTATAAGCAGCTAGAGCTAAAATATGAATTTAAAAGAATTGTAATGGAGATGGTAGTTTAGCATGCAATTATGAAGATATTAATAACATTTTTCAAGACTTTTATATTGAACTTTATAAATCTCAGTTTCCAGTTGATTCTTCTAAAATGAATGCCTTTTTACAAAAGATCAATTTTCCTCAAATTTTCTGTTGAAGATCAACAAACTCTTGATGCCCCTATTACTGAAAGCGAAATTCAGAAAGCTATTTTTTCAATACAATCTGGTAAAGCTCCTGGACTGGATGGTTATTCTGTACGATTTTATTAAAAAATTAAAGAATTGCTCTCTTCATATATGTTGGAAACGCTTAAAGATTCTTTTTTTGATAGGAGAGTTACCTCCCCCATTTTATGAAGCTTCTATTTCTTTAATTCTTAACAAAGATAAAGATTCTACTGACTGCTTCATATAGACCTATTTCATTATAGAAACATAGAAACATAGAAGATAGGTGCAGGAGTAGGCCATTCAGCCCTTTGAGCCTGCACCGCCATTCAGTATGATCATGGCTGATCATCCAACTCAGAACCCTGTACCTGCTTTCTCTCCATACCCCCTGATCCCTTTAGCCACAATGGCCATGTCTAACGTCCTCTTAAGTACAGCCAATGAACCAGCCTCAACTGTTTCCTGTGGCAGAGAATTCCACAGATTCACCACTCTCTGTGTGAAGAAGTTTTGCCTCATCTCCATCCTAAAAGGCTTCTCCTTTATCCTTAAACTGTGACCCCCATGTTCTGGACCTCCCCAACATCGGAAACAATCTTCCTGCATCTTGCCTGTCCAATCCCTTTAGAATTTTATACGTTTCAATAAGATCCCCCCTCAATCTTCTAAATTCCAGTGAGTATAAGCCTAGTCGATCCAGTCTTTCTTCATATGAAAGTCCTGCCATCCCAGGAATCAATCTGGTGAACCTTCTCTGTACTCTCTCTGTGGCAAGAATGTCTTTCCTCATTATTAAATGTGGATGCTAAAATTCTCCCCAAAATAATAGCTAATCTGCTGGAGAACATTTTATCTAAAATTATTTCTCAAAATCAAACAAGTTTTTTAAAGGGTCATTATTCCTTTTCTAATGTTCCAAGTCTGTTAAATGTTATATATTCATCCTTTTCTAATGCTCCCCAATGTGTCATCTCTCTTGATGCTGAAAAAGCATTTGACAGAGTTGAATGGAAATACTTATTGTTTTAGAGAAATTCAGCTTTGGTTTTAATTTTAATAAGTGGATTAGAATGATATATAAAAGCCCTATTGCTACTGTTATTACTAACAATTGCAGATCTCCTTTTTTCAGCTTTCACGGGGTACGAGACAAGGATGTCCGTTAAGTCCTTTGTTATTTAATTTGGTGCTGAAACCCTTGGCTATTGCACTTCGTGAAGCTAAAGATATTCATGGGATTTTTATAAATGGGACTGTTCATAAGATCTCTCTTTATGCTAACAATCTTTTAGTTTATATTTCGAATCCTGAAGATTCCTAGTTTATTGAAAGTATTAAATGATTTTGGAAAGTTTTCGGGTTATAAACTAAAACTTCATAAAAGTGAATTATTTCCCCTGAATGACTCTGCTTCTATATATGATGATTTTCCTTTTAGAGTTACGGACTCATTTAAATATTCAGGTATTATTATCACTAAAAATCATAAAGATCTTTATAAAGCTAATTTGGTTCCTTTAGTGGATTTTATGAAGCAATTATTTTGTAGATGGAATTCACTTACACTTTTGTTAGTCGGCCAAATTCATGCAGTTAAAATGATGATCTTACCAAAATTTTTATATGTATTTCAAAATATCCCTTTTTTTTAAACTAAGAAGTTCTTCGACTCCATTATTTCATTATTTGTTTGGAATAATAAAAGACCAGGAATTGCTAAATATCATTTACAAAAATTTTTTAAAAGTTGGAGGTCTTGCTTTGCCTAATTTAAGAATGTACTATTGGGCTGTTAAAATACGTTATATGTGTTTTTGGTTATGTTGGGCTTATAGAGATGAACGACCACCTTGGGCCGATTTGGAATTGAATGCTGTGAAACAGTTTCACTTAACCTCATTATTAGGAGCTTCTCTGCCTGTACAACTGGCCAAAATTACTCATTTAAATTTATATCCTGTGATTAACCAGTCATTACAAATTTGGCTCCAGTTTCAAAATTTTTTTTATCTTAAAAAATTTAAACTTTTTAGTTTAATTTATCAAAATTCTTTATTTAAACCTCCATTAGGTGATCCTACTTTTCTTCTTTGGAGGAATAAAGGGGTTTATTCCTTCATGGATTTGTTCCAAGTTGGCCAATTGATGTCTTTTGAGAAATTAGTAACTAAATACTCTCTCTCATATTCACATTTCCTGCAATATCTTCAGGTCAGACACTTCTTACAAAAATACTTAAGTAATTTTCCATATATACAAGATTCTGACCTGTTAGATATTATTTCAAAAATGAATCCTTTAGTGAAGGGTTTTATTGGGAAAATTTATAATTTATTGTTACAACCGCACAATTATCCTTCACTTAAGATTAAGCAAGATTGGGAGAGAGAGCTTAACATGACCTTGATAACAGAAAATTGGTTAAGGATTTTGAAGTTGGTCAATTCTTCTTTGATTTGTGCCAATCACTCATTCAATTTAAAATTGTACATCGTTGCTATTTGACAAAGGAGAGACTGTCTAAAATGTTTCCTAATGTTGATAGTCAGTGTGACAGATGTAAAACTGAGACAGCCACATTGACACATGTTTTGGTCGTGTTCTGTATTGAAACATTTTTGGAAGTCTATTTTCTCTACAATTTCTAAAGCTTTAAAAATTAATTTACAACCTAATAAATTGACAGTTTTAGTTGGTATAATCCCTCAATATATTCATGGTATTTCTCCATTGGACCAACATGTAATTGCATGTGTTACATTATTGGCCTGAAGGGCTATTTTGTTGAAATGGAAAGATGCTTCTGTTCCTACTTTGATACAATGGTTTTCTCAGCTGACGTATGTCTTAGTTTGGAGAAAATCTGAAGTCAAACTTTTGATCCTCAATTTGATTTTGAGAAAAGGTGGGGTTCATTCGCCCGCTACTATCATCTGATTTGAGTTAATTAATATGGTTTCCTTCCCATTTTCCTTTAAATGGATTTGAGTTGGTGGATTGATGTTTTTTTTTAATGGAAGTTTGCATGATGTATAGCTCCGCGGTTGTGCTCCCAATGTTTTTTTTTTGCGTTTTTTAGTTAGTAGGGTTTTTTTAAGTTAGTAGGGGTTATTTTTTTCCTTTTTTTAAAAAAGATTTCTTAACAGTTTACTTTTATATTATTATTTATATACTGCTTAGCTTTGTTAATCAGTTATTTGCTAATTTAATTTCTTATTGCACATAATGACATATTGACTTAATGTATCTTTTTTGTCAATCTTCAATAATAATTAAGTAAAAAAAGATTTTTAAAAAAAGCTCTAAAAGTAATCTGGGAAATTATAGGCAGGTAAGTTTGACTTCGGTAGTAGGTAAGTTATTGAAAGGAGTACTAAGAGATAGGATCTACAAGTATTTAGATAGACAGGGACTTATTAGGGAAAGTCAACATGGCTTTGTGCATGGTAGGTCATGTTTAACAAATCTATTAGAGTTTTTCGAGGAGGTTACAAGGAAAGTGGATGAAGGGAAGGCAGTAGATGTTGTCCACATGGACTTCACTAAGGCCTTTGACAAGGTCCCGCATGGGAGGTTAGTTAGGAAGATTCAGTCGCTAGGTATACATGGTGAGGTAATAATTTGGATTAGACATTGGCTCAATGGGAGAAGTCAGAGAGTGGTAGGAGGATTGCTTCTCTGAGTGGAGGCCTGTGACTAGTGGTGTGCCACAGGGATCAGTGCTAGGTTCATTGTTATTTGTCATCTATATCAATGATCTGGATGATAATATGGTAAATTGCATCAACAAATTTGCTGATGATACAAAGATTGGAGGTGTAGTGGACAGTGAGGAAGGTTTTCAAAGCTTGTAGAGGGATCTGGACCAGTTGGAAAAATGGGCTGAAAAATGGCAGATGGAGTTTAATGCAGACAAGTGTGAGGTATTGCACTTTGGAAGGAAAAACCAAGGTAGAACATACAAGGTAAATGGTAGGGCCCTGAGGAGTAGAGTAGAACAGAGGGATCTAGGAATACAGATACAAAATTCCCTAAAAGTGGCGTCACAGGTAGATAGGGTAGTAAAGAGAGCTTTTGGTACATTGGCCTTTGTAAATCAAAGTATTGAGTATAAGAGTTGGAATGTTATGGTGAGGTTGTATAAGGCATTGGTGAGACTGAATTTGGAGTATTGTGTGCAGTTTTGGTCACCGAATTACAGGAAGGATATTAATAAGGTTGAAAGAGTGCAGAGAATGTTTACAAGGATGTTACTGGGACTTAATAAACTGGGCTACAGAAAAAGGTTGAATAGGTTAGGACTTTATTCCCTGGAGCGTAGGAGAATGAGGGGAGATTTGATAGAGGTATATAAAATTATGATGGATATAGACAGAGTGAATGCAAGCGGGCTTTTTCCACTGAGGCTAGGGGAGAAAAAGACCAGAGAACATGGATTAAGGGTGAAGGGGAAAAGTTTAAAGGGAACATTAGGGTGGGCTTCTTCACACAGAGAGTAGTGTGAGTGTGGAATGAGCTGCCAGATGAAGTGGTGAATGCGGGCTCACTTTTAACATTTATGAAAAACTTGGACAGATACATGGATGAGAGGCATATTGAGGGATACAGTCCAGGTGCAGGTCAGTGGGACTAGACAGAAAAATGGTTTGGCACAGCCAAGAAGGGCCAAAAGGCCTGTTTCTGTGCTGTAATGTTCTACGGTTCCAACAGGAGATGGATGAAGAGTGGAAGAACGTTCCTGCCTCTGGGGTGAAGGCCATTTGTCAGCTTGCTATCACCGTGAAGGCCGAGGAAAAGAAGAGGTCGGATTGCGCAGTGGATCCATTGGGGGTTTCTGATTATTGTCACTGTTTGGAGCGCGGTAGAGAAGGGGGATATGGCGTGGCCACAGAAGGTGAAACACACTTCACTGCCTCCATTACTGAGGGAATGGCCTCGGTTAAAATTGAGGAAACAAATTCTATAACAAGTTAGTCCTGACGAAGGGTCTCTGTCTGAAACGTCAAAAGTGCTTTTCCTTATAGATGCTGCCTGGCCTGCTGTGTTCCACCAGCATTTTGTGTGTGTTGCTTAAAACGGGTAATGTCACCCCTGGACCGACCTCGGTGTTGGCAGTTAGTCCTGCCCGAGCAGTATCGGAGGGTTGTGTTGAAGTCACTGCACGATGATTCTGGACATTTGGGGGTAGAGAAGACCTATGGATCGCTCAAAGACAGGTTTTACTGGCTCCGAATGAAGTGGGAGGTTGAAGAGTACCGCAAGTTGTGCATTCGCTGCATACGCCGGAAGACACTGCCTGTGCAGGCCGCTCCACTGTCATACTTCCAGAGTACAGGGCCCCTGGATCTGGTGTGTATGGATTTTCTGTCCATAGAACCCCATGCCAACAACACAGCGAATGTCTTAGTCATCACGGACCACCACACCAGATATGCTCAGGTTTTCCCTACCAAAGACCAGAGGGTGGCTATGGTGGCAAAAGTGTGAGAAGTATTTTGTGGATTATGGCCTTCCCCGGTGGATATACAGTAACCAGGGATGGGATTTTGAGAGTAGGCTCATCGATAAGTTATTGGGCATGCTGGGAGTTGAGAAATCGAGGACCACGTCCTATCATCCGCAGGGCAACCCCCAACCTGAGAGGTTTAATCAGACTTTGTTGAACATGCTTGGGACTCTGGAGATCAGCAAAAAGAGCAGATGGAGTCAACATATTGGGCATCTGGTTTACTGTTACATTCCGCATGGAGGTCGGTCACCAGTCGGGTGCCTCAAGGATCTGTTCTGGGACCCTTACTCTTCGTGATTTTTATAAATGACCTGGATGAGGAAGTGGAGGGATGGGTTAGTAAGTTTGCTGATGACACAAAGGTTGGAGGTGTTGTGGATAGTGTGGAGGGCTGTCAGAGGGTTCAAAACTGGCCTGAGAAGTGGCAGATGGATTTAAACCCAGATAAGTGTGAAGTGGTTCATTTTGGTAGGTCAAATATGATGGCAGAATATAGTATTAACGGTAAGACTCTTGGCAGTGTGGAGGATCAGAGGGATCTTGGGGTCCGAGTCCATAGAACGCTCAAAGCAGTTGCGCAGGTTAACTCCGTGGTTAAGAAAGCATACGATGTATTGACCTTCATCAAATGTGGAACTGAATTTAGGAGCAGAGAGGTAATGTTGCAGCTATATAGGACCCTGGTCAGACCCCACTTGGAGTACTGTGCTCAGTTCTGGTCGCCTCACTACAGGAAGGATGTGGAAGCCATAGAAAGGGTGCAGAGGAGATTTACAAGGATGTTGCCTGGATTGGGGAGCATGCCTTATGAAAACAGGTTGAGTGAACTCGGCCTTTTCTCCTTGGAGTGATGGAGGATAAGAGGTGACCTGATAGAGGTGTATAAAATGATGAGAGGCATTAATTGTGTGGATAGTCAGAGGCTTCTTCGCAGGGCTGAAATTGTTGCCACAAGAGGACACAGGTTTAAGGTGCTGGGGAGTAGGTACAGAGGAGATGTCAGAGGTTAAGTTTTTTACTCAGAGAGCGGTGAGTGCGTGGAATGGGCTGCCGGCAATGATGGTAGAGGTGGATATGATAGGGTCTTTTAAGAGATATTTAGATAGGCACATGGAGCTTAGTAAAATCGAGGGCTATAGGTAAGCTTAGTAATTTCTAATGCAGGGATATGTTCGGCACAACCTTGTGGGCCAAAGGGCCTGTATTGTGCTGTAGGTTTTATATGGTTTCTATGTTTCCAACTGCACACACAGTGAAGCTGCTGGATATTCGCCCTATTATCTGATGTTTGGGCACGAGGCGAGATTGCCCATTGACCTCTGACCTCTGTTTCGGGACTGATGCAGGTGACGTACCGCCTAAGTATGATCTGAAGTAGGTATCTGATATGAGGAGAGAGTTGAAAAAGGCATATAAATTGATGGGGGTGACGACCACCAAGCAGAATCAAGGAAATAAGAGGAGGTGTGACCAGAAAGTGAAGTTCTTCCAACTCCTGCCAGGAGACCGAGACCTCATATGGAATTTGGGTTTACCTGGAAAGCACAAGCTGGGTGACTGCTGGGTGGCCACACCATATGTATGTGGAAAGTCAGCTGCCAAACCTACTGGTTTTCCGGGTGAGGCCCGAGGACGGGAATGGGCCTGTCAAGATACTCCATCGGGACAAGAGGTGCAGGTAGATCCAACCCGACTTGGAGTCTACACCAAGTACGAGGACTTTGTGGAAGTGAGGGGTGAGGGAAGAGCCCACCGCGAAAGAGCCTGCACCGGCCCGGACCCTGAAAGGGATACAGTTTCGGACGATGATAACTCGGATGAGTGGTACATGCTGCCGTTCATTAACTCCCTCGATATGGAGGAAGAGACTCCAGGCCCTTCTCCCACTGTGTCAGGTGAGGCGAGGGGGGCTATGGGAGTGCAGCAGGACTCTAGTAGAGAGGAAGTGGTGCCTGAACAAGAGACAGAGGATTCCTGGGTGCAGAGGGGTTTGAGTGATCTCTCGTGGGAGGGTTCGCCCCATAGCTCCAAAGGGTCCCCCATAGTGGCTGAGGTGGAAGAGTTAGAAGAGGGGGTACGCAGGTCTCAGAGAAGTAGGAACCCTCCCTAGGTAGCACCCAGGGAACAGGGTGTGATCTCTACTGTTTTGGGAAGTTATGCCACTGCTTTCTGTACTTGGATTGGGCTCTGTGTTTTGCAGGAAGGGTTGGCGAATTATCTGAACGTCATGAGGGCATGACTAAATTCGTCAAGGGGAGAATGTAGGGTTCTCAGTAATAATAACTGTAATATTCACTGCTAATGATGAAATGGCTTCTCTGTAATGTTAACTATGAGGTAATGTTATCTGTAGCTGAAATGTTTGGGTTATAACTACCGGTACTAATAATGGGGGAATTAACCAATGGGAGTCTTGTTATTCTATCTTTAAGTGTGGGAAATGGGGTTGGTGCGCGGGAGATTCAGGAGGAGAAGCAAAGTGGAAGGACGTGCGGGAAGTGCTCTGGCAAACCACCGTGGTTGGTTGCAGTCCGAGGGTCGAGGAGTTCGGAAGAGATTGCTCAGTGGAAGACTACCTGCTGCGTGAACTCCAAAGGTTTATTTGTGCATGAACTATTTTAGTAAAAGCAGCGCCTTTTCCTTTTATATTCTGTTTCTCTGTTAACCGTTTAGCCAAAGTAACAGTTATGAAGTGTAATCATTATATTCCATATTGTGTACTGTCTGATATACTATGTTGTGGGTTTGTACTGGAATACATTACACAGCATCCACACAAACGTGATTCACCGTTTCGAGGGGCAGACGGCAGTGTTCCCTACACGACCATGAGTTAATCGAGCCAGAAAGTTACACACTCAAAGACTTGGCCTGAACAGCCGCTCATGGCAAAAAGTTCCACAGATTTACCACCCTCTGACTAAAGAAATGTCTCTGCATCTCAGTTCTAAAAGGACATCCTTCAATCCTGAAGTTGTGCCCTCTTGTCCTAGAATCCTCTACCATGGGGAATAACTTTGCAATCTCTAGTCTTTTCAGGCCATTTAACTTTCAGAATGTTGCTATGAGAGCCCCTCTCATTCTCCTGAACTCCAGGGAATAGTTGTTGGCCATTTGATTACTAATTTAATTGGTTCAGTACAGCAATGTGGGCTGAAGGGTCTGTTCCTGTGCTGTATTGTTCCATGTTCCTTGTTCTATCTGGACTCAGTGAGAGTGAGTGTGAGGCTGTTGTTCAGTGTAAATACCCAAACCGTCCAGTTCTGTCCATTTGTGAGTGAAACCTGCTGTCCTCACCCAGTCAGACCCCATGAGTCCCAGCTAATTATTCACTGATATCAGGGACTTGCATTTAACTGGCAACTTTCCCAGCCTCAGGATGTCCAGAGATGTTTTCCCGACAATAGATTGGAGTGAGAGTTATGGTACCATTCGGGTACATCAGGGAGACAGGGAATAGACATGAACACAGCCTGGCCAGCAGCATATAAAGTTTGTGAGTTCATATTAAATGAACAATAGTGTGGATACCTGTTCCGGAAAATCGGTACTGTCTCCCATCAGGACATCAGTGCTGGTTGATGAATGTCCATACAGAGCCGAGAAGAAAGCAATGATAACAGATAGTTCCTCAGACCCCCGCAAGCTGAACAACAGGATGTTTATACTGTCCATACCACTCTTGGGAGGTTTGTAGTTTGCAAGGAAGTTCCTCAGAGTCTCCATGTTCCTGCCAAAGACCAGGGAGGGAGAGCATCAGCTGCCTCGGTGAATAGGGTTAAGAAATCATCACATTTCTCTCTGTCCAGTTGAGATCACACACCACATTATGGGAGCCTACCTCTCATCCATCATTATCTGGTGAAAGCAGCCATCCTTTGAAAAATCTGAAATGGAAGGTTAAAAACACTCATTAATCTTTTTTGCATTTCAAGATCAAATTCTCAATGACAGCTTGAAGATATAAACTCATGGCTGTTGTGTTCTTGTCTCAAAGCCCTGGAGGGAATTACATTTGTGAATGAGGATATCACAGGAACAGTCTAAGATGACCCCACTGCAAATTTCCCAGAGATATTAGAGGATATCCAAGATGAAATTCTATTTTTCTTTGAGGATATTGAGAAAACAGCCTGAGATGAATTTCCTGGAGGATCATCCTGTGAAGATTTCTGGGTGGGTCTGAGAAATAAGAAGAGGACGATTTACATTGTCGGGATTGCACTATAGGTCTTCTAAACAGTGACTGGAATGAGAAAAACAAATATGCAGGGAGATTATGGAGAGTTGTATGAATAATGCCATTGTCACAGTCAGGGATTTTATCTTCCCTAACATGGACTGGGACTGCCATGCTGTTAAGGGTTTAGATGGGGAGATGGGGTGGAATCTGTTGTGTGTATTCATGAAAGAATCACAGAAAATGTATCCACCACTTGCGCTGGCAGCTCATTTCACAGTCTCACCACTCTGAGTGAAGAAGCTTCCCCCCCATGTTCCCCTTAAACATTTCACCTTTAACCCTTAACTCATGACCTCTGGTTGTTGTCTCACATAACCTCAGTGCAAAATGTCTGCTTGCATTTACCCTATCCAGACCCTCATAATTTTGTACACCTCTATCAAATCTTCCTTCCGTCTTCTACATTCCTAGGAATAAAGTCTAACCTATTCAATCTCTCCTTATAACTCATAGTCCAAGCAACATCCTTGTAAATTTTATCTGTACTTTTTCAATATTATTTACATCCTTGCTGTAGGTAGATGACCAAAACTGCACACAATACTCCAAATCAGGCCTCAGCAGCATCTTATACAACTTCAACACGACATCCCAACTCCTGTGTTCAATAATTTGATCTATGAAGGCCAATGCGCGAAAAGCTTCCTTTACAATGCTATCTACCTGTAAAACCACTTTCAATGAATTATGGACCTGTATTCATCCCATTTATCTAGATCATCCAGATCCCACTGCAACCTCTGATAGTATACGTCACTGTCCACTACACCCCCAAGCTTGGTGTCATCCCAAATTTGCCAATCGAATTAACTATATCGTTGACATAGATGACAAAGAACAACAGACTCAGTGCCAATCTCTGCAGCACACCGCTAGTCACAGGCCTTTAGTCGGAGAGGCTGGCATCCACTACCAATCTCTAACTTCTCCCACAAAACCCATGTCTAATCCAATGTACTGTCTCATGTTGAATGCCAAGGAAATTAACTTTCCTGATGAACCTCCCACATGATTTTCCTGGATTTCTTAAATATTCCTGGATTTTACTGCTTCAGGTGTGATAGAATCGGAGGGTCAAGAGGGGGAGGTGTTGCATTGCTTGCCAGAGAAAATATTACAGCAGTGATCTGGCAGGATAGATTAGAGGGCTCGTCTAGGGAGGCTATTTGGGTGGAATTGAGGAATGGAAAAGGTGTAGTAACACTTACAGGGGTGTATTATAGACTGCCTAATGTGGAGCGAGAATTGGAGGCACAAGTTTGTAAGGAGATAGCAGATATTTATAGTAAGCACAAGGTTGTGATTGTGGGAGATTTTAATTTTCCACACATAGACTGGGAAGCCCATTCTGGAAAAGGGCTGGATGGTTTGGAGTTTGTAAAATGTGTTCAGGATAGTCTTTTGCAGCAATACAACAGAGGTACCAACTAGAGAAGGGGCAGTGTTGGATCTCCTGTTAGAGAATGAGATAGGTCAGGTGACAGAGGTAGTGTTGGGGAGCACTTCCGGTCCAGTGATCACAATGCCGTTAGTTTCAATATAATTATGGAGAAGGATAGGACTGGACCCAAGGTTGAGATTTTTGATTGGAGAAAGGCTAACTTTGAGGAGATGCGAAAGGATTTAGAAGGAGTGGATTGGGACAATTTGTTTTATGGGAAGGATGTAATAGAGAAATGGAGGTCATTTAAAGGTGAAAATTTGAGGGTACAGAATCTTTATGTTCCTGTTAGGTTGAAAGGAAAGTTTGAAAGTTTGAGAGAGCCATGGTTTTCAAAGGATATTGGAAACTTGGTTTGGAAAAAGAGAGAAATCTACTAGAAATATAGGCAGCATGGGGGAAGTCAGGTGCTTGAGGAATATAAAGAATGTAAAAAGAATCTTGAGAAAGAAATAAGAAAAGCTAAACAAGATATGAGGTTGCTTTGGTAAGTAAGGTGAGAATAATTCCAAAGGGTTCCTACAGTTACATTAATAGCAAAATGATAGTGAGGGATAAAATTGATCCCTTAAAGAATCAGAGCGAACAGCTACGTGTGGAGCCAAAAGAGATTGGGGAGATTTTGAACAATTTCTTTTCTCCGGTATTCACTAAGGAGAAGGATATTGAATTGTGTAAGGTAAGGGAAACAAGTAGGGAAATTATGATGATTAAAGAAGAGGAAGTGCTGGTGCTTTTAAGGAATATAAAAGTGGATAAGTCTCTGGGTCCTGACAAGATATTCCCTAGGACCTTGAGGGAAGTTAGTGTAGAAATAGCAGGGGCTCTGACAAATATTTCAAATGTCATTAGAAACGGGGATGGTGCCAGAGGATTGGCGTATTGCTCATGATGTTCCATTGTTTAAAAAGGGTTCTAAGAGTAAACCTAGCAATTATTGGCCTGTAAGTTTGATGTCAGTGGTGGGTAAGTTAATGGAAAGTATTCTTAGAGATGGTATATATAATTACCTCGATAGACAGGGTCTGATTAGGAACAGTCAACATGGATTTGTGCGTGGAAGGTCATGTTTGAAAAATCTTATTGAATTTTTTGAAGAGGTTACGAGGAAAGTTGTCGAGGGTAAAACATTTCTGGGGGAGGTGGGACTGGTACAAACAGGATGGTCTGCACCTGGGCTGGACTGGAACCAATGTCCCAGGAGGAGTGTTTGCTACTGCTATTCAGGAGGATTTAAACTAATGTCTTAGAGGGATGGGAACAAGTGCAGAGAGACAGAGGGGTGTAAAATGAGGGTAGAAGCAAAAAGTAGTAAAGTGAAAAGTAAAAGTGGCAGGCAGGCAAATCCAGGGCAAAAAGCAAAAAGGGCCACTTTTCAACATAATTGTATAAGGGCTAAGAGTGTTGTAAAAACAAGCTTGAAAGCTTTGTGTGTCAATGCAAGGAGCATTCATAACAAGGTGGATGAATTGAATGTGCAGAAAGTTATGAATGAATATGATATAGTTGGGATCACAGAGACATGGCTCCAGGGTGACCAAGGATGGGAGGTCAACATCTAGGGATATTCAATATTCAGGAGGGATAGACAGGAAAGAAAAGGAGGTGGGGTAGCTCTGCTGGTTAGAGAGGAGATTAACGCAATAGAAAGGAAGGACGTTAGCCTGGAGGATGTGGAATCGATATGGGTAGAGGTGCATAACACTAAGGGAGAGAAAATGCTGGTGGGAGTTGTGTACAGGCCACCTAACAGTAGTAGTGAGGTTGGGGATGGTGTTAAACAGGAAATTAGAAATGCGTGTAATAAAGGAACAGCAGTTATAATGGGTGACTTCAATCTACATATAGATTGGGTAAACTAAATTGGTAAGGGTTCTAAGGAAGAGGATTTCTTGGAATGTATGCAGGATGGTTTTCTGAACCAACATGTCGAGGATCCAACCAGAGAGCAGGCGATTCTAGATTGGGTATTGAGCAATGAGGAAGGGTTAGTTAGCAATCTTGTGCAAGGCCCCTTGGGTAAGAGTGACCATAATATGGTGGAATTCTTCATTAACATGGAGAGTGACATAGTTAATTCAGAAACCAAGGTTCTGAACTTAAAGAAGGGTAACTTTGAAGGTATGAGATGTGAATTAGCAAGATAGACTGGCAAATGATACTTAAAGGGTTGATGGTGGATATGCAATGGCAAACATTTAAAGATCACATGGATGAACTACAACAAGTGTTCGTCCCAGTTTGGCAAAAGAATAAACCAGGGAAGGTAGTGCACCCGTGGCTGACAAGGGAAATTAGGGATAGTATCAAGTCCAAAGAAGAAACATACAAATTAGCCAGAAAAAGCAGCACACCTGAGGACTGGGAGAAATTCAGAGTCCAGCAAAGGAGGATAAAGGGCTTAATTAGGAAAGGGAAAAAAGATTATGAGAGAAAGCTGGCAGGGAACATAAAAACTGACTGTAAAAGCATTTATAGATATGTGAAAAGAAAAAGATTGGTTAAGACAAATGTAGGTCACTTACAGTCAAAAACAGGTGAATTGATCATGGGGAACAAGGACATGGTAGACCAGTTGAACAACTACTTCGGTTCTGTCTTCACTAAGGAGTATATAAATAATCTTTGGGAAATAGTAGGGGATCGAGGGTCTAGTGAGATGGAGGGAAATACATGTTAGAAGGGAAGTGGTGTTAGGTAAATTGAAGGGATTAAAGGCAGATAAATCCCCAGGGCCAGATGGTCTGCATCCCAGAGTGCTTAAGGAAGTAGCCCAAGAAATAGTGGATGCATTAGTGATAATTTTTCAAATCTCTTTAGATTCTGGATTAGTTCCTGAGGATTGGAGGGTGGCTAATGTAACCCCACTTTTTAAAAAAGGAGGCAGAGAGAAACCGGGGAATTATAGACCGGTTAGCCTGACATCGGTGGTGGGGAAAATGCTAGAGTCAGTTGTCAAAAATGTGATAACAGCACATTTGGAAAGCGGTGAAATCATCAGACAAAGTCAGCATGGATTTATGAAAGGAAAATCATGTCTAACGAATCTGATAGAATTTTTTGAGGATGTAACTAGTAGAGTGGATGTGGTATATTTGGATTTTCAAAAGGTTTTTGACAAGGTCCCACACAGGAGATTAGTGTGCAAACTTAAAGCACACAGTATTGGGGGTATGGTATTGATGTGGATAGAGAATTGGTTGGCAGACAGGAAGCAAAGAGTGGGAGTAAACGGGACATTTTCAGAATGGCAGGCAGTGACTAGTGGGGTACCGCAAGGCTCAGTGCTGGGACCCCAGTTGCTTACAATATATATTAATGATTTAGACGAGGGAATTAAATGCAGCATCTCCAAGTTTGCGGATGACACAAAGCTGGGTGGCGGTGTTAGCTGTGAAGAGGATGCTAAGAGGATGCAGGGTAACTTGGATAGGTTAGGTGAGTGGGCAAATTCATGGCAGATGCAATTTAATGTGGTTAAATGTGAGGTTATCCACTTTAGTTGCAAGAACAGGAAAACAGATTATTATCTGAATGGTGGTCGATTAGGAAAAGGGGAGGTACAACGAGACCTGGGTGTCATTGTACACCAGTCATTGAAAGTGGTCATGCAGGTACAGCAGGTGGTGAAAAAGGCAAATGGTATGTTGGCATTCATAGCAAGAGGATTTGAGTACAGGAGCAGGGAGGTTCTACTGCAGTTGTACAAGGCCTTGGTGAGACCACAGCTGGAATATTGTGTGCAGTTTTGGTCCCCTAATCTGAGGAAAGACATTCTGGTCATAGAGGGAGTACAAAGAAGGTTCACCAGATTGATTCCTGGGATGGCAGGACTTGCATATGAAGAAAGACTGGATCGACTAGGCTTATACTCACTGGAATTTAGAAGATTGGGGGGGGGGGGGGGATCTTATTGAAACAAATAAAATTCTAAAGGGATTGGACAGGCTAGATGCAGGAAGATTGTTTCTGATGTTGGGGAGGTCCACAACGAGGGGTCACAGTTTAAGGATAAAGGGGAAGCCTTTTAGGACCGAGATGAGGAAAAACTTCTTCACACAGAGAGTGGTGAATCTGTGGAATTCTCTGCCACAGGAAACAGTTGAGGCCAGTTCGTTGGCTATATTTAAGAGGGAGTTAGATATGACCCTTGTGGCTAAAGGGATCAGGGGTATGGAGAGAAAGCAGGTACAGGGTTCTGAGTTGGATGATCAGCCATGATCATACTGAATGACGGTGCAGGCTCGAAGGGCCAAATGTCCTACTCCTGCACCTATTTTCTATGTTTCTATGTTTACTCATGGAGGACCTCACTCACATCCAGGCAAGTGTCCACTCCCATTCTCCTTGAAGGGTCCAACCCTCTCCATATTTATTCTCTTGTATAGAATGTCTTGGGATTCTCTTTAATCCTACTTGCCAAGGGCCCCTCCTGCTTTCCTAATCCCTCTCTTCAGTTCTTTGTTTGATTCTGGCTTCCTCGGCTTCATATACCTTTCCCTAACCTTCTTGACTAAATTCATCCCTTCTCTCAACATCCAAGGATCACCTACCTTGCCATCCTTGTCCTTCCTTCAGAGTGGAACATACCTGTCCAGTACTGTGCTGTTGGTCTTTAAACACCCTCCATGTGTCAGATGTGGACTTGTCCAATAACAGCTGTTCCCAATTAAATCTCACTAGTTCCAGCCTCATGCTCTGGTAATTTGCCCTGCTCCAATGTAACCCTCTCCCACAAGGTCCATACGTATCCTTATCTGTAGCTATCTTCAAACTAAAAAGATCTGGTCACTGTTCCCTGTCTGCTCACCTGCTGACTGGTTGGTCACCTGGTCAGGCTCGTTGCCCAACACCAGGTCCAGTTCAGCCCCTTCTCTTGTTGGACGATCTACATGTTGACTTAAGAAACCCTTCTGGATGCCAATTCTGCCCCATCTAAACCTCTTCCACCAAGAAGGTTCCAGTTTATATTAAGGAAGTTGATGATCCCCATGACAACAATCCTATTGATTTTTACACCTTTCCTTAATCAGCCTGCAGATCTATTCCTCAATGTCCCAGTGACTATTGTGAGGGGGGGGGGGGTGTTGTCTGCACTACAATCCCATCAGAGAGATTCCACCCTTCTTATTTTTGATTTCTACCCATAGAGACTCAGTGGTCGAGACCCCCCCCCACCCCCATGTTGCCTCTGAGTGCTGCTCAAGTCAAGTCACTTTTTATTGTCATTTTGAGCATAACTGCTGGTACAGTGCACAGTAAAAATGAGATATTTTCCAGGGCCATGGTGCTACATGAAACAATACAAGAACTACACTGAAACTACATAAAACAACACAAAAACTACACTAGACTACAGACCTACACAGGACTGCATAAAGTGCACAAAACAGTGCAGGCAGTACAATAAATAATAGCAGTACAATAAAAACAATGGGCACAGTAGAGGGCAGTAAGTTGGTGTCAGTCTAGGCTCTGCATATTGAGGAGTCTGATAGCTTGGGGGAAGAAACTGTTACGTAGTCTGGTCGTGAGAGTCCGAATGTTTCGGGGCCATTTACTAGATGGCAGGAGGGAGAAGAGTTCGTATGGGGGTGCATGGGGTCTTTCATACTGCTGTTTGCTTTGCAAATATAGCACGTGATGTAAGTGTCTGTAATAGCAGGAAGAGAGACCCCGATGATCTTCTCAGCTGACCTCACTGTCCGCTGCAGGGTACTACGATCCAAGATGGTGCACTTTCTGAACCAGGCAGTGATGCAGCTATTCAGGATGCTCTCAATACAACCTGAATGACCCTGAATAGTACTACATCTCCCCCTAACAACTCTACCTCACACACTATCTGTTCTAACCCACTGAATCCTGTAATATTAAACATCCAGTCCAGTCCCTCTCACAATCAAATCTTTGTGGTGACCACAACATCACAGTTCTGTATATTTATCTGTCTGTGCTCTCAGTTCATCACTCTTACCCATAATACTCTCAGTATTAAAATAAACACACTTCAACACATGCCTTCCATTGTTTCAATTATTTTGCCCTTGCCTGTTACTGGTCATGACATCTACTTTCCTCTCAATCCCTCCACTCTCTTATCCAAGGGACTGGTTCCCGTCCCCCTACCAAACTCGTTGAAACCCTCCTGAATAGTTCTGGTGAACATCCTGCCTAGGATATTGCTTGCCTGCAGTAAAGATGCAACCTGACCCTCTTGAATGGGCCCCCACTGCCCCATTAGAATGCACAGGATCCACAGTGACTTGGCTGTTTGGATTCAGAATTGGTTTGGCTATGAATGAGAGGGTGATGGTCAATGGGACTTTCTCTGGCTTGAGGTCTGTGACTAGTGGTGTTGTGCTGGTCTATACTGGGACCTGTGCCTTTTATGCATCAGTAAGATCGCAGAAGATACAAAGATTGTTGGTGTTGATAGTGTAGAGATTGTCAGTTCCAGATATGGGTGGAGAAATGGCAAGTAGAGTTTAATCCAGGCAGTTCTGAGCTGATACCCTTTGGGAGATCAAGTATAAAGAGACAGTACATAGTTAATGTCAGGACCCTTAACAGTATTAACAGACAGGAGGATCTTCATCGTCACCATGATTGGTCACTTCTATCCCCTATCAAGAAGGCATTAGAACTCTCCAATTCTTTCTTAACAAAACAACCAATCGATTCCACTTCACCACCACCCTGCTCCAACCTCCATCTGGCAGGACTGGTCCTCACCCTCAACAATTTTCCTTCACCTCCTCTCACTTTCTCCAGACTAGAGGGATAGCCATGGGTCTCATAGGGGTGCTAGCCATGCCTGCCTCTTCAGTGATTATGTAGAACAGTCCATGCACTAAGCCTTCCCCAGGAATACTCCCCAACTCTTTCTCCACTACATTGTTGACTGCATTGCTGCTGCTTCCTGCACCCATGCTGAACTTGTCAATGTCATCAACTTTGCCTCTAATTTACACCCTGTCATTAATTTCACTCGGCCCATTCTGACTCCTCCCTCCCTTTTCTCGATCTCACCGTCTCCATGTCTGGAGAGAAACTGTCAACCGACATCTTTTATAAACCTACTGATTCCCATGGTTACCTCAACTATCCCTCTCCCTATCCACCTCATGTAAAAATGCTGTTCCATTTTCTCAGCTCCTTGGCCTCCACCACATCTGTTCCCAGGATGTGGCTTTGTTTTCCAGGATATCAGAGATGTCCTCCTTCTTCAAAGGATGGGGTTTCTCTCCCTTTACTATCGATGCTGCCCTCAGCCACATCTCTGCCATTTCCAGAACATCAGATCTCAACCCACCTTTCCACCATCTTTAACAGTGATAAAAGTCTCTTTGTCCTTCCCTAACACACCATCAGCTTTCACATCCCACACACTATCCCCTGCAATGCCCACCATCTCCAAAGGGATTCTACCACTAAAATCATACTTACCTCTACCTCCCCACCCCAGTCAGCAGATTTCTTTAATAACCCTTTCCTCAGCAGGTGATAATTACTGTGGAGAAATGGGAATTCCATTGGATGGGTAACAGAAATGTGCTGGGGAGGGACAGAGTGATCTTGGTCCATAACTCAGGCTTAATGAGCAGGTTCAGAGTCAATGAACAACAACGATGCTTTGCCTGTCTTTATATCACAGGTTTGGAATACCAGAACCAGGAAAATAGGAACAGGTACCTCCCTGCCCCACTGAATGATCATCAACCTCAGCTTCACCTTCCCATCCAGTCCCCAGGTCCTTGATACCCTTTCCACTGATCTCCCATCAGATATCCCTAGAAACTGGATAGCAACACCTTCCCAGAGCAGAGATCCAACACTTCAGAAATATTTCTCATCTCAGTGCTCAATGAACTTTGTCCCAAGACAGGGATCCCCATTCCCAACTGTTCAATACAGGGAAGGAGAGTGGAAACCGGCTAATCTGCATCATTCCAGCTCTCAGGAAAATGCTGGAATCCATTCTGAATATGTGACCAGTAAAACTTATTGGATAGACTCGATATCCAGGCCCAAAAGGAAAATATAACTATATAACAATTACAGCACGGAAACAGAACATCTCGGCCCTTCCAGTCCATGCCGAACACTTACACTCACCTAGTCTCACTGACCTGCACTCAGCCCATAACCCTCTATTCCTTTCCTTTCCATTTACCGATCCAATTATACTTTAAAGGGCAATATCGAACCTGCCTCTACCACTTCTATTGGAAGCTCGTTCCACACAGCTACCACCCTCTGAGTAAAGAAGTCCCCCCTCGTGTTACCCCTAAACTTTTGCCCCCTAACTCTCAACTCATGTCTGAATCTCCCCTACTCTCAACGGAAAAAAGCCTAACCACGTCAACCCTGCCTATCCTCCTCATCATTTTAAATACCTCTATCAAGTCACCCCCTCAACCTTCTACGCTCCAAAGAATAAAGACCTATCTTGTTCAACCTTTCTCTGTAACTTAGGTGCTGAAACCCAGGTAACATTCTAGTAAATCTTCTCTGTACTCTCTCTATTTTGTTGACATCTTTCCTATAATTTGGTGACCAGACTGTACACAATACTCCAAATTTGGTCTTACCAATGCCTTGTACAATTTTAACATTACATCCCAACTCCTAGACTCAATGCTCTGATTTATAAAGGCCAGCATACCAAAAGATTTCTTCACCACCCTATCCACATGAGATTCCACCTTCAGGGAACTATGCACCATTATTCCTAGACCACCCTGTTCTACTACATTCCTCAATGCCCTACCATTTACCATGTATGTTCTATTTTGATTAGTCCTACCAAGATGTAGCACCTCACACTTATCAACATTAAACTGCCATCTTTCAACCCACTCTTCTAACTGGCCTAAATCTCTCTGCCAGCTTTGAAAACCTACTTCATTAACCTCAACACCACCTATCTTAGTATCATCTGCATACTTACTAATCCAATTTACCACCGCTTCATCCAGATCATTAATGTATATGCCAAACAACACTGGACCCAGTACAGATCCCCGAGGCACACCACTAGTCACCGGCCTCCAACCTGACAAACAGTTATCCACCACTACTCTCTGGCATCTTGCATCCAGCCAATATTGAATCCATGTTATTACTTCAATATTAATACCTAAACATTGAACCTTCCTAATTAACCTTCCATGTGGAACCTTGTCAAAGGCCTTACTGAAGTCCATATAGACAACATCCACTGCTTTACCCTTGTCGACTTTCCTAGTAACCCCTTCAAAAAATTCAATAAGGTTTGTCAAACATGACCTTCCACGCACAAATCTATGTTGACTGTTCCTAATGAGACCCTGTCTATCCAGATAATTATATATACCATCTCTAAGAATACTTTCCATTAATTTACCCACCACTGACGTCAAACTTACATGCCGATAATTGCTAGGTTTACTCTTAGAACCCTTTTTAAACAATGGAACCACATGAGCAATTTGCCAATCCTCTGGCACCATCCCCGTTTCTAATGACATTTAAAATATTTCCGTCAGAGTCACTGCTGTTTCTACACTAACTTCCCTCAAAGTCCTAGGGAATATCCTGTCAGGACCCGGAGACTTATCCTCTTTTATATTCCTTAAAAGCACTAGAACCTCCTCTTATTTAATCATCATAGCTTCCATAACTTCCCTACTTGTTTCCCTTACCTTACACAATTCAATATCCTTCTCCTGAGTGAATACCGAAGAAAGAAATTGTTCAAAATCTCTCCCAGCTCTTTTGGCTCCACACATAGCTGTCCACTCTGATTCACTAAGGGATCAATTTTACCCCTCACTATTGTTTTGCTATTAATATAACTGTAGAAACTCTTTGGATTTATTTTCACCTTAGTTGCCAAAGCAACCTCGTATCTTCTTTTATCTTTTCTCATTTCTTTCTTAAGATGCTTTTTACATTCTTTATATACCTCGAGCACCTCATTTACTCCATGCTGCCTGTATTTCTTGCAGATCTCTCTCTTTTTCCGAACCACATTTCCAATATCACTTGAAAACCATGGCTCTCTCAAACTTTTAACCTTTCCTTTCAATCTAACAGGAACATAAAGATTCTGTACCCTCAAAATTTCACCTTTAAATGACCTCCATTCCTCTATTACATCCTTCCCATAAAACAAATTGTCCCAATCCACTCTTTCTCAATCCTTTTGCATCTCCTCAAAGTTAGCCTTTCTCCAATCAAAAATCTCAACCCTGGGTCCAGTCCTATCTTTCTCCATAATTATATTGAAACTAATGGCATTGTGATCACTGGACACGAAGTGCTCCCAACACATACTTCCATCACCTGACCTATCTCATTCCCTAACAGGAGATCCAACGCTGCCCCTTCTCTAGTTGGTACCTCTATGTATTGCTGCAAAAAACTATTCTGCACACATTTTAAAAAATCCAACCTTGTGCTTACTACAAATATCTGCTATCTCCTTACAAACTTGCTCCTCCAATTCTCTCTCCACATTAGGTGGTGTATAATATACCCCTATAAGTGTAACTACAACTTCCCATTCCTCAATTCCACCCAAACAGTCTCCCTAGACGAGCCCTCCAATCTGTCCTGCCAGAGCACCGCTGTAATATTTTCCCTGACAAGCAACGCAACACCTCCCCCTCTTGTCTCTCCGATTCTATCACACCTGAAGCAACGGAATCCAGGAATATTTTGTTGCCAATCACACCCCTCTTGCAACCATGTTTCACTAATAGCTACAACAACATATTTTCAGGTATCAATCTATGCTCTAAGCTCATTCACCTTTTTTACAATGCTCTTTCTTACAATTTTACTATCTTCTTTTTCTTCCTTTTCCCATACATCTGTACCTATACTGTTTTTCCTCTCCCCCTTTGTCTCTAGTTTCAATCCACTGGAGCCTCTCTTGCAAACCTACCTTGAAGAATATTTGTCCCCCTCCAGTTCAGATGTAAATTGTCCCACCGGAACAGGTCCCACCTTCCCTGGAAAACTTATTTGACCTGGAAAAATAGTATTTGAGGGTTTCACCACCAGGGCAGTAAAGAGGAACCGGAATGTAATTTGATCTTTAACACACTGACAGATGTGACAGTCACTGACAGTGTCCCTCTCTGCTACTGAACTGAATGGTCCTCCTGGCCAGTTCAGAGCAGAGTGAGGAATTGTCCCCTGTGGGTGTGGAGTTACCTCTGACCAACAGCAGGTCAGCAGGGGGAAAGGAGATTGTCACCCTCTGTACATCAGACACTGACATTAACAAGTGCAAAAACATCTGTGTTGAAACCTTTACTCACCCTGACACTTGCTGATGCTCCTTTTCACTTTGTCCATCGCCTCCTTGTTGCTGAGACTCTTCCGAATCTTAACAGGTGAATTCCACCACTGCTGCTTCCAGAGAATTCGCACAACAACAGTGTTGGCATCAAACATTCCCTGGTGAGCAACTTCCTCCGGTTTATACACTTTATCCCAACACTTTTCCAGCAGGATCACAACACTGATGTCTTCTCTCTTCACTCCTTGTTTCTCTGTGGTGGAATTACACAGATTTCATTCACCAGGGTTTACCTGTCTCTGCATCGACAACTATCACCCAGTGGATCTCACAGCTACTGTGATGAAGTGCTTTGAGAGGTTGGTTGTGGCCAGAATTAACTCCTGTCCAAGCAATAACACGGACCTGCTGTATTTGCCTATCGCGACAATAGGTCTAGAGTGGATGCAATCACACTGGCTCTCCACTTGCCCTTGTATCACCTGGACAACAGCAATACCTACACCAGGCTGCTGTTTATTGATAACAGCTCAGTGTTCAACACCATCTTACCCTCAGTGCTGATCAGGAAGAATGAAAACCTGGACCTCTGTGCCTCCCTTGTCGGGAGACGACAATCAGTATGGATCGATAATAACATCTCCTCCTCACTGACAATCAATGCAGGAGCACTTCAAGGATGTGTGCTTAGCCCGCTGCTCTAATCTCCATAAACTCATGATTGTGTAGCTAGGTACACCTCAAACACCATCTATAATTTTGTTGATGACACTCAGATGATTCTGAGGCAATGTACAAGAGTGAGAGATCAGCTGGTTGACTGGTGTCAAAGCAACAATCTGCAGTCTATGTCATTAAGAGCAAGGAATTGATTGTGGACTTCGGGAAGGGAAATCAGGGAAACACGCACTCGTCCTCATCGAGGGCTCAGCTGTGTATAGGGGAGCATTTTTAAGAACCCGGCTGTCAACGTTTCATTAGGTTACGCCTGAGCCCGATATTTTGATGGAGTTATGAAGAAGCCACACCAGCGGTTAGATTTCATTTGGGGATTGAGGAGACTTGACATGTCACCAAAGACCAGTAAATGTCTACATATGTACTGTGGACAGCATTGTGACTGACAATCAACAGAGGTGCAACTACGCTACATTGACGACTTCATCGACTTTGCCTCCAATTTCCACCTTGAGCTCAAATTTACCTGGTCCATTTCTGACACCTCCCTCCCCTTTCTCAATTTCACTATCTCTGGAGACAGCTTATCTACTGATGTCTATTTTAAACCCATGGACTTTCACAGCTACCTGGACTATACCTCTTCCCACACTGTAGTTGTAAAAATACCATCCCCTTCTCTCAATTCCTCCATCTCCACGGCATCTGCTCTCAGAATGAGGCTTTTCATTCTAGAATGAAGGGGATGCCCTTCTTTTTCAAAGAAAGATGCTTTTCTTCCTCCACCATCAATGCTGCCCTCAACCGATCTCTCCTATTTCATACACATCTGCACTTACCCCATCCTCCAGTCACCCTAACAGGGATAGGGTTCCTCTTGTCCTCACATAGCACCCTACCAGCCTCCACGTCCAGCACAGAATTCTCTGAAATTTCCGAAATCTCTAACGGGATCCCACACCAAACACATATTTCCATCCCTCAACTTCTGCTTTCCGCAGGGATCGCTCCATATGCAAATCCCTCGTCTATTTATCCCTCCCCACTAATCTCCCTCCTGGCACTTATCCTTGCAAGCGGAACAAGTGCTACACCTGGCCTTACACTTCCTCTCTCACCACCATTCAGGGCCCCAAATAGTCCTTCCAGATGAGGTGACACTTCACCTGTAAGTCTGTTGGGGTCATATACTACAAATGTTTGTATATCTGGTGCTCCCGGTATGGTCTCCTGTATAATGGTGAGACCAGGTGTAAATTGGGAGACTATTTCGCCGAGTACCTGAACACCCACCCACCAGAAGAAGCAAGATCTCCCACTGGCCACCCATTTAATTCCACTTCCCATTGTCATTCCAATCTGTCCATCCATGGCCTCCTCTACAGTTGCGATGAGAACACACTCAGGTTGGAGGAACAGCACCTTATATTCCATCTGGGTAGCCTCCAATCTGATGGCAGGAACGTCAATTCATAAGAACATAAGAACATAAGAGATAGGAGCAGGAGTAGGCCAATCGGCCCCTCAAGCCTGCTCCGCCGTTCAACAAGATCATGGCTGATCCAACCTTAACTCTAGTTTTCACCGAATCCCACAAGGCAACAGTGCCAACCAACAGGGCACCATGCCGCCCATTTTATTTTATTATTCATCCCACCCAAACCCATGTGATCACCCGGGGAAAAAAAACCCGAGATGCCAATTGAGGAGAAAAAATCTGGAAAATTCCTCTCCGACTCATCCAGGCTATCGAAAACTGGTCCAGGAGATCACATGGCTGATCTAAACCTAGCCTCATGTCCACTTACCTGCTCGCTCACCGTATCCCCTAATGCCATTTTTATCCAGGAAAATGTCTATCTCCGTTTTGAATTTATTGAGTGTAGTAGCTTCCACAGCTCTCTGGGGCAGTAAATTCCACAGCCCCACTACCCTCTGAGTGAAGAAATTTCTCCGCATCTCAGTCCTGGAACGGCATCCCCTTATTTTAAGATTATGCCCCCTAGTCCTAGTTTCACCCATCATTGGGAACATTCTCCCCGCATCCACCCGATCAAGCCCCTTCACAATCTTATATGTTTCAATAAGATCGCCTCTCATTCTTCGGAACTCCAATGAGTAGAGTCCCAATCAACTCAACCTCTCATCATACATCAACCCACCCATCCCCGGAATTAACCTAGTGAACCTTCTCTGCACTGCCTCGAGAGCCAGTATGTCCTTTCTTAAATATGGACACCAGAACTGCACGCAGTACTCCAGGTGTGGTCTCACTAATACCCGGTACAACTGCAGTAAGACCTCCCTGTTCTTATACTCCATCCCCCTAGCAATAAAAGCCAGCATTCCATTGGCCTTCTTGACCACCTGCTGCACTTGCATACTAACTTTTTGTGTTTCCTGCACCAGGACCCCCAGATCCCTTTGCACAGAAGCACTTTCCAGTTTCTCTCCATTTAGATAATAACTTGCTCTATTATTTTTCCTGCCAAAGTGCAAGACCTCACAGTTGTCAGTATTATATTTCATCTGCCAAATGTCTGCCCAATCACTCAGCCTATCTATGTCCCCCTGCAGGGTTTCAATGTCCTCCGCACTCATTACACTCCCTCCCATCTTTGTGTCATCAGCAAACTTCAATACGTTGCACTTAGTCCCTTTCTCCAAATCATTAATATAGATTGTAAAGAGTTGGGGTCCCCCGCGGAACACCACTAGTCACCAACTGCCAGTCTGAGAATAAACCATTTATCCCAACTCTCTGTTTTCTGTTAGAAAGCCAATCCTCCACCCATGCCAGAATATTACCCCCAATCCCATGATTTTTTACTTTAAGTAATAATCTTTGGTGTGGCACCTTGTCAAATGCCTTTTGGAAGTCCAAATACACCACATCCACTGGTTCCCCTTTATCTACCCTATATGTTATGTCCTCAAAGAACTCCAACAAATTTGTCAAACATGACTTCCCTTTTGTAAAGCCATGCTGACTTTGTCCTATTAAGCTATGTTTATCCAAATGCCCTGTTACTGTTTCCTTAATTATTGATTCCAACATTTTGCCAACCACAGATGTTAGGCTAACTGGCCTATAATTCCCAGCCTTCTGTCTATTGCCCTTTTTAAATAAAGGAGTTACATTAGCATTTTTCCAATCTGCCGGGACGATTGCCGAGTCCAGCGAGTTTTGAAAAATTATCACTAATGCATCCACAATCCCGACCGCCACTTCCCTTAAGACCCTAGGATGCAAGCCATCCGGTCCAGGGGATTTATCCAACTTCAGTCCCATTAATTTATCAAGTACCATTTCCTTGGTGATTTGAATTGTAGTTAGCTTCTCTCCCCCTAGAGCCCCCTGTTTATCCAGTGTTGGGATATTTTGAGTGTCCTCTACTGTAAAAACTGATACAAAATATTTGTTCAGCGTTTCCGCTATCTCCATGTCCCCTACCATTAATTTCCCGGTCTCATCTTCTAGGGGACCAACATTTACTTTAGCCACCCTTTTTCTTTTTATGTAACTATAAAAACTCTTACTATCTACTTTTATGTTTTTCACCAATTTACTTTCATAATCTATCTTCCCCTTCTTAATCAATCTTTTTGTTATTTGCTGATGATCTTTAAAAGCTTCTCGATCTTCAATCTTCCCACTAGATTTAGCTACCTTATATAACTTTCTTTTTAGTGGTATACTTTGCTTTATTTCTTTACTTAGCCACGGATAACTATTTTTTTCTTTTACAGCCTTTTTTCTTCAGTGGAATATATTTTTCTTGATAGTTGTAAAATAACTCCTTAAATATACACCACTGATCAAGTACCGATCTACCCTTTAATCTATTTTCCCAATCCATCTTAAGCAATTCCGCTCTCATACCATCATAGTCTCCTTTATTTAAGCTCAGTACGCTTGTTTGAGATCCAACCCTCTCATCCTCTAATTGAATATGGAATTCGACCATGTTATGGTCACTCATTCCAAGGGGATCCTTTACTAGGACATTTTTTATTAGTCCTGTCTCATTACACAGGACCAGATCTACGACTGCTTGCCCCCTTGTCGGCTCAGTAACGTATTGTTCAAGGAACCCATCCCGAATACACTCAATAAACTCTTCTTCAAGGCTGCTGTGTCCGACTTGATTAGTCCAGTCAATATGAAAGTTAAAATCCCCATAATTATAGCTGTTCCCTTATTACAAGCCCCAACTATTTCCTGATTTATGCTCCGACCAACTGAGTTACAGCTGTTTGGAGGCCTATAGACTACTCCCACCACTGCTTTTTTCCCTTTACTATTTCTTATTTCTACCCAAATTGTTTCGTTATCCTGATCCTTTGAGCCAATATCATTTTGCTTTATTGCAGTGATTTCTTGCTTAATTAACATAGCCACCCCACCTCCTTTTCCTTCTTGCCTGTCTCTCCTAATTGTCGAATACCCTTGTATGTTTAATTCCCAGTCCTGGTCACCTTGCAGCCATGTTTCCGTAATTGCCACAATATCATAACCTTACGTAATTATTTGTACCGTCAACTCATCAATTTTATTCCTAATACTATGTGCATTCAAATAAAGGACTTTCAAATATGTTTGACACTTATTTCCTACCTTTTCCTTTTGTACAACTTTATGCTTATCTCCGTACATTCTTTCCCCTCCTGACACACTCTGTCTTTTTATTCCTCCACTTTTACCTACATCCATTACCTTCTCCATTTTCTTTTTAATTATTTGCTCTCTAGAATCCTTCCCCCCCCCCCCACTAGTTAGTTTAAAGACCTCTCTGCAGCCCTAGTTATATGATTCGCCAGGACACTAACCCCAGCCCGGTTCAGGTGAAGCCCGTCCCTCCAGAACAGTTCACTCCTGTCCCAGTACTGGTGCCAGTGTCCCAAGAAGCAAAACCCACTTCTCCCACACCAGTCTTTGAGCCACGCGTTTAACTCCCTAATTTTATTTAACCTAGCCAAATTTGCTCGTGGCTCAGGTAATAATCCAGAGATTATTACCCTTGAGGTTCTGCTTTTTAATTTGACCCCTAGCTGCTTATATTCCTGTAACAGAACCTTCTTCCTTGTCCTATCTATGTCATTAGTACCGACGTGTACTAAGACAACTGGATCCTCCCCCTCCCACTGCAAGTTTCTCTCCAGCCCAGAAGAGATGTCCTTAACCCTGGCACCAGGCAGGGAACATAGCCTTCGGGACTCTCGCTCTCGGTTGCAGAGAACCCTATCTATCCCCCTGACGATACTGTCCCCTATCACTACAACATTTCTATTGACTCCCCCCTCTGGAATGGCCCCCCACTCCACGGTGCTATGGGCTGGTTGCTCATCCTCCCCACAGTCCCCGCTCCTGCCCTCACAGGGAGTTAAAGCCTCGAATCTGTTGGACAAGAGCAAGGCCTGCATCTCCTCCAGCCCTACCTCCTGGATTCCCCTACTTGCCTCACTCATAGCCACACCATCCTGTGCTTGACTGCAATCTACATTAGTTAATCTATTAGGTGTGGCTATCTCCTGGTACACAGAGTCCAGGTAACTCTCCCCCTCCCTGATGTGTCGCAGTGTCTGAAGCTCGGACTGCAGCTCATCAATATGAAGCTGGAGTTCCTCGAGCAACAAACACTTGCTGCAAATGTAGTCGCCGTGTCCCTCAATGGGGTCCACCGGTTCCCACATCTCGCAGCAGTAACACATCACCTGCTCCATGCTATATAGTTAATTTAATGTACTAGTATTAGTTATGCAAGAACCCTTTGCCCCAATACAGCTAACTATCACACTATTTAACAATACTTTTAAAGTTATGTGTAAAAGGAAGCAGGACTACTTACCAATACTTACCAAGCAACTAGCTGTGAGAGCTCTGCAGCTCCGGTCTTCCTCGCCTTGCCCGGTTCCGCCGAAGCCCGTTGAGCCAAAGCCCTTCAGCCTTCACTCTACTCCCGGCTCACTCCACTGCCCGCTGTATCGGGCTGTGTTCCTTTTAAATCTGAAGATTCCTTGAACTTCTGGAAATGGACCTCGTCCTTCACCATTCCCCTTCCCCTTTTCCCTCTCTCACCTTATCTCCTTGCCTGCCCATTGCCTCTCCCTGGCACTCTTCCCCTCTTTTCTCTCTTCCATGATCTTCTGTTCTCTCCTATCAAACTCTCCCTTCTCCAACTCTGTATCTCTTTCAACTTTCCAGCTCTTTACTTCATCCCACCCCTCCTGGTTTCACCTCACCCCTCTCCCAGCTTTGAAATCTACTCCTCATCTTTTTGTCTCCAGTCCTGCTGAAGTGTTTCGGCCCAAAACGTTGACTGCACATTTTTCCACAGATGCTGCCTGGCCTGCTGAGTTCCTCCAGCATTTTGTGTGTGTTGCTCGGATTTCCAGCATCTGCAGATTTCCTCGTGTTTGCCTACTGACACAATTTGTCTCTGTGAGTTTTGCAGGATTTTTACACCAATAACATGATGAACTGAGATGGCTCATGTGAGGAGGCTTGGGCCTACTCCGGCTGCTCCGGGGAGTGGACTAAGGACTCAATCTGATTCAGAATGCTGTTCTGAATTCTATTCTTCGTCATCTCTGCCACAAGGTTTATGAACAGTTCATGAGACCATGAACACTACCTCACTATTTCACTCTCTTTTTACACTACTTTTTAAATTGTTTTCATTTTTCTGATTTATGTTTTATACTGTGCTGCTGCTACAAATCAACACATTTCACTCCTTATGTCAGTGATAACAAACCTGATTCTGGACACAGTGGGTCAGGCAGGGTCTGTGCAGATGGAGGGATGGTGACATTTCACAATCCTGATGCAGGATTTCCGTATGAAACATCAACCATCCCTTCACCTCCACAGATGCTGCCTGACCCGCTGAGCTCCTCCAGCAGATTGTTTTATGCTCCACAATTATTGAATGACGGGAGAGAAGAGGGAAAAGTCAGCACAACCACCAATGAGAAATGTCACAAGTCAGAGAGAGACAGAGAACGAGAGTATCGACCTGTGACCCACTGGAGGGCATTTCGAAGATCCTCATCTTGACAAGACACTTCATAAACAAACAGAAGACAGGGAACTCCTGGCCCTTCACATGGGGAAATGTGCAGTTCCTTCACAATCATCTCATGGACGTCTCCTCGACCGTAACACTGCACTGTAAAACACAGAATCTGTGCTCACTCAGTCTGCCTCACACCAGCACATTTCACTCAGGGTGATTCTCAATTTATAACTTATCGATGCGGCTATAAAGAAGGCAAACCAGTGGCTATATTTCATTAGGAGTTTAAGGAAATTTGGGTGTCAATTAAAACACTCGTAAACCTCTACAAATGTACCCTCAGGAGCATTCTGAGTTGCTACATCACTCTCTGGTGTGGGGTGGGGTGGCCACTGCACAAGAACAAAGTAATTTGCAGAAACCTGTAAAATTAGTCTGCTCCATCATGCGTACTGGCCATATTATCCAAAACACCTCACTAATTTTTAATTTCTTTTTTTTGCATTACTTATTTTAACTTACCTATATTGAGCATTTGGTCCATAATGACAGACGAGAAAGCTGATTAACCTCAACAACCGTTTTATTGTGATAGACATGAAACAGACTGGGCACCATGACCCGGAGAGTGAACCCAATCAGTCTCGGACAGACAGAGGAGGTGACCATCACACACCCCGGTTACAGATATGGTGACCCACAAATACATGAGCGAATAACTGTATAATCCAAGCTAAAATGTAACAATAAATGAACTGGAACTTCCCACCATAATCCTACAAAAACATTTTAACCCAGGAACAATAAACAGTGCTGGTGATTCGAAATGCAGGGGCAGGGGCCGACCACGGTCCCCTGATTACTTTATATATATATGGTTAAGGTATTTATATATATAATTGTTTTTTTCCCCTCGATATTTATCATATATTTCATTGCACTGCCGCCGTGAAGTTAACAATTTTCACGTCACGTGTCGGTAACATTAATCCTGATTCTGATTAACAGAGGGAATGGGGTTGATTTAACGTTCCTCTGAGCTCGGAGGTGGGCGCCAACTGTCATGGGTCAATAGACCGTGTCCTGGGAACGAGAGATCCCGACTCAACAGGTTAACTGTTATCTCCCCACAGGACACATCTCTGTGACGCTCCACTGGGGTGTCTGAGGGCAAGTATTGCACAGTGTAGAGTTCAGAACTGGGAGTAGATCCACCTCCAGCACCCCACCCTCCTGCTCGCAGTCCCATAAACAAGTGCAAAAACATCTGTGTTGAAACCTTTACTCACCCTGACACTTGCTGATGCTCCTTTTCACTTTGTCCATCGCTTCCTTGTTGCTGTGACTCTGCTGAACTTTATCAGATGAATTCCACCACAGCTGCTCCCAGAGAATCCGTACAACAACAGTGTTGGCATCAAACATTCCCTGGTGAGCAACTTCCTCCGGTTTATACACTTTATCCCAACACTTTTCCAGCAGGATCACAACACCGATGTCTTCTCTTTTCACTCCTTGTTTCTCTGTGGTGGAGTTACACAGATTTCATTCACCAGGGTTTACCTGTCTCTGCGTCGACAACTATCACCCAGTGGTACTCACAGCTACTGTGATGAAGTGCTTTGAGAGGTTGGTTGTGGCCAGAATTAACTCCTGTCTGAGCAATAACATGGACCTGCTGTATTTGTCTATCGCGACAACAGGTCTAGAGTTGATGCAGCCTCACTGGCTCTACACTTGGCCTTGCATCACCAGGACAACAGCAATACCTACATCAGGCTGCTGTTTATTGATTACAGCTCAGCGTTCAACATTATCACACCCTTAACACTAATCAGGAAGATTTAAAACCTGGACCTCTGTGTCTCCCTCATCGGGAGACGACAGTCAGTATGGATCGATAATAACATCTCCTCCTCACTGACAATCAACACAGGAGCACCTCAAGGATGTGTGCTTAGCCCGCTGCTCTACTCTCCATAAACTCATGATTGTGTAGCTAAGTGCACCTCAAACACCATCTATAATTCTGTTGATGACACTCAGATGATTCTGAGGCAACGTACAGGAGTGAGAGATCAGCTGGTTGAGTGGTGTCATAACAACAACCTGCAGTCTATGTCATTTAGAGCAAGGAATTGATTGTGGAATTCAGGAAGAGGAAATCAGGGAAACACACACTCGTCTTCATCGAGGGCTCAGCTGTGTATAGGGGAGCATTTTTAAGTACCCGGCTGTCAACGTTTCATTAGGTTTAGCCTGGTCCCGATATTTTGATGGAGTTATGAAGAAGCCACACCAGCGGCTAGATTTCATTTGGGGATTGAGGAGACTTGATCTGTCACCAAAGACCAGTAAATGCCTACATATGTACTGTGGACAGTATTGTGACTGACAATCAACAGAGGTGCAACTACGCTACATTGACGACTTCATCAACTTTGCCTCCAATTTCCATCCGGACCTCAAATTTACCTGGTCCATTTCTGACACTTTCCTCCCCTTTCTTGATTTCACTATCGCTGGATACAGCTTATCTGCTGATATCTATTTTAAATCAACTGTCTTTCAGTTACTTGGACGATACCTCTTCCCACACTGTTACTTGTAAGAACACCATCCCCTTCTCTCGATTCCTCCATCTCCACGGCATCTGCTCTCAGAATGAGGCTTTTCATTCTAGAACGAAGGAGATGTCCTCCTCTTTCAAAGAAAGGGACTTTTCTTCCTCCACCATCAATGCTACCCTCAACTGATCTCTCCCATTTCATGCACGTCTGCACTTACCCCATCCTCCAGCCACCCGACCAGGGATAGGATTCCTCTAGTCCTCACATACCACCCTACCAGCCTCCATGTCCAGCACACAATCCTCTGAAATTTCCGCCATCTCTAATGGGATCCCACCACCAAACACATCTTTCCCTCCCCCAATTTCTGCTTTCTGCAGGGATCGCTCCATATTCGATCTATTTATTCCTCCCTACTGATGTCCCTCCTGGCACGTATCCTTGCAAGCTGAACAAGTGCTACACCTGCCCCTCACCACTATTCAGGGCTCCAAATAGTCCTTCCAGGTGAGGTGACACTTCACCTGTGAGTCTGTTCGGGTCAGATACTGTGTCTGGTGCTCCTGGTATAGCCTCCTGTATAATCGTTGTGACCCGGCGTAAATTGGGAGACAATTTCGCTGAGCATGTGTACACCATCCACCAGAAGAAGCAGGATCTCCGACTGGCCACCATTTAATACCACTTCCCATTGTCATTCCAATCTGTCTATCCATGGCCTCCTCTACAGTCGCGATGAGAACACACTCAGATTGGAGGAACAACACCTTATATATAATCTGGGTAGCCTCCAATCTGATGGCTTGAATGTCAAATTAAACCTGGGAATGGACCTCGTCCTTCACTATTCCACCTCCCCTTTTCCCTCTCTCACCTTATCTCCTTGCCTGCTCATTGCCTCCATCTAGAGTTCTATCCATCCTTTCTTTCTTCCACGGTCTTCTCTTCTCTCCTATTGAACTCTCCATTCTCTGGCTCAGTATCTATTTCACCAATTAACTTTCCAGCTCTTTACTTCATTTCACCCCTCCTGGTTTCACCTCTCTCCCCCTCCCTCAGCTTTTAAATCTACTCCTCATCTTTTTCTCTCCATTCCTGCTGAAGTGTTTCGGCCCAAAACGCTGAGTGTACATTTTTCCACAGATGCTGCCTGGCCTGCTGAGCTCCTCCAGCATTTTGTGTCTGTTGCTCGGATTTCCAGCATCTATACATTTCCTCGTGTTTTTGATTCTGTCTCACTATCCAGTTTAAGATTGCTCTCCTGAAGTTGTGCAACAGCTCACTGGTAGTTCAGGTGGCAGGAAATGTGAGTAAAAACATTCCTACAGACACCTTTTGTCTCTGTGAGTTTTGCGGCATTTCCCCCCTGTTAACATGATGAACTGAGGTGGCTAATGTGAGGAAGCTTGGGCCCACTTGGGGTGCTCCGGGGAGTGGACTAAGGACTCAGTCTGATTCAGAATGCTGTTGTTTGCTTCCATTATTTTCTATTCTTCGTCACGTCTGCCTGACCCTGTGAACAGTCAATGAGACCATGAACACTACCTCACTACTTCACCCTCTTTATAAATCTACTGATTTATTGTTTTCATATTTCTGCCAGTATTTATGTTTTATACTGTGCTGCTGATGCATTTCACTCCTTATGTCAGTGATAACAAACCTGATTCTGGACACAGTGGGTCAGGCAGGGTCTGTGCAGATGGAGGGATGGTGACATTTCACAATCCTGATGCAGGATTTCCATATGAAACATCGACCATCCCTTCACCTCCACAGATGCTGCCTGACCCACTGAGCCCCTCCAGCAGATTGTTTTATGCTCCACAATTATTGAATGACGGGAGAGAAGAGGGAAAAGTCAGCACAGCCACCAATGAGAAATGTCACAAGTCAGAGAGAGAGACAGAGAACGAGAGTATCGACCTGTGACCCACTGGAGGGCATTTCGAAGATCCTGAATTTCATGAGACACTTTGTAGACAAACAGAACACAGGGAACCCCTGGCCCTTCACACTGGCAGATTTTCAGCTCCTTCACAATCTTCTCATGGACGTCTCCTCGACCGTAACATTGCACTGTAAAACACAGAACCTGTGCTCACTCATCCTGCCTCACACCAGCACATTTCACTCAGAGTGATTCTCATTTTGCAACATATCAATGTGGCTATAATGAAGGCAAGACGGTGGCTATATTTGATTAGGATTTTGAGGAAATTTGGGTGTCAATTAAAACACTCAAAAACTTCTACAAATGTACACTCGACAGCATTCTGAGTGGCTGCATCACCATCTGGTGTGGGGTGGGGTGGCTACTGCACAAGAACAAAGTAATTTGCAGAAACCTGTAAAATTAGTCTGCTCCATCATGCGTACTGGCCATTTTATCCAAGACATCTCACTACTTAATTTCTTTTTTTTTTGCATTACTTATTTTAACTTACCTATATTGAGCATTTGGTCCATAATGACAGACGAGAAAGCTCATTAACTTCAACAACCGTTTTATTGTGATAGCCATGTACAGTCCGGGCATAATGACCCGAACAGTGAACCCAATCAGTCTCGGACAGACGGGGGATGGAACCATTACACACCCCGGTTCCCCAGTTACTGTTAGGGTGACCCACAAATTCAAAAGTGAATAACTGTATAATCCAAGCTAAAATAAAACAATAAATGAACTGGAACTTCCCACCATAATCCCACAAAAGCATTTTAATCCAACAACAATAAACAGTGGTCTTTCGAAATGCAGGGGAGGGGGCCGACCACACTCCCCTGATTACTTATATATATGGTTAGGGTATTTATATATATAATTCAGTTTCATCTCGATATTTATCATATATTTCATTGCACTGCCGCCATGAAGTTAACAATTTTCACGTCACATGCCGGTAACATTAAACCTGATTCTGATTAACAGAAGGGAATGGGGTTGATTTAACGTTCCTCTGAGCTCGGAGGTGGGCGCCAACTGTCATGGGTCAATAGACCGTGTCCTGGGAACGAGAGATCCCGACTCAACAGGTTAACTGTTATCTCCCCACAGGACACATCTCTGTGACGCTCCACTGGGGTGTCTGAGGGCAAGTATTGCACAGTGTAGAGTTCATAACTGGGAGTAGATCCACCTCCCGCACCCCACCCTCCTGCTCGCAGTCCCATAAACAAGTGCAAACACGTCTGTGTTGAAACCTTTACTCACCGTGACGCTTGTTGATGCTCCTTTTCACTTTGTCCATCGCCTCCTTGTTGCTGAGACTCTCCTGAATCTGAACAGGTGAATTCCACCGCAGCTGCTCCCAGAGAATCCGTACAACAACAGTGTTGGCATCAAACATTCCCTGGTGCGCAACTTCCTCCGGTTTATACACTTTATCCAAACACTTTTCCAGCAGGATCACAACACGGATGTCTTCTCTTTTCACTCCTTGTTTCTCTGTGGTGGAGTTACACAGATTTCATTCACCAGGGTTTACCTGTCTCTGCGTCGACAACTATCACCCAGTGGTACTCACAGCTACTGTGATGAAGTGCTTTGAGAGGTTGGTTGTGGCCAGAATTAACTCCTGTCTGAGCAATAACATGGACCTGCTGTATTTGCCTATCATGACAATAGGTCTAGTGTGGATGCAACCTCACTGGCTCTCCACTTGACCTTGGATCACCTGGACAACAGCAATACCTACATCAGGCTGCTGTTTATTGATGACAGCTCAGTGTTCAACACCATCTTACCCTCAGCACTGATCAGGAAGATTGAAAACCTATGCATCTGATCAGGAAGATTGAAAACCTATGCATCTGATCAGGAAGATTGAAAACCTATGCATCTGTGTCTCCCTCGTCGGGAAACAACAGTAGTGTGGATCGACAATAACATCTCCTCCTCACTGACAGGAGCACATCAAGGATGTGTGCTTAGCCCACTGCTCTACTCTCCATAAACCCATGATTGCGTAGCTAGGTACACCTCAAACACCATCTATAATTCTGTTGATGACACTCAGATGATTCTGAGGCAATGTACAAGAGTGAGAGATCAGCTGGTTGAGTGGTGTCATAGTAACAACCTGCATTCTATGTCATTAAGAGCAAGGAATTGATTGTGGACTTCAGGAAGAGGAAATCAGGGAAACACATACTCGCCCTCATCAAGGGCTCAGCTGTGTATAGGGGAGCATTTTTAAGAACCCGTCTGTCAACGTTTCATTAGGTTACGCCTGGGCCCGATATTTTGATGGAGTTATGAAGAAGCCACACCAGCGGCTAGATTTCATTTGGGGATTGAGGAGACTTGATATGTCACCAAAGACCAGTAAATGTCTACATATGTACTGTGGACAGCATTGTGACTGACTGACAATCAACAGAGGGGCAACTACACTACATTGACGACTTCATCAACTTTGCCTCCAATTTCTACCCTGACCTCAAATTTACCTGTTCCATTTCCAACACTGGCCTCCCCTTTCTCAATTTCACTATCGCTGGAGACAGCTTATCTACTGATATCTATTTTAAATCAACGGTCTTTCAGTTACTTGGACTATACCTCTTCCCACACTGTTACTTGTAAAAACACCATCCCCTTCTCTCGATTCCTCCATCTCCACAGCATCTGCTCTCAGAATGAGGCTTTTCATTCTAGAATGAAGATGTCCTCCTCTTTCAAAGAAAGGGGCTTTTCTTCCTCCATCATCAATGCTGCCCTCAACCAATCTCTCCCATTTCATGCACATCTGCACTTACATCATCCTCCAGCCACACTACCAGGGATAGGGTGCCTCCTGTCCTTACATACCACCCTACCAGCATCCACATCCAGCACACAATTCTCTGAAATTTCCGCCATCTCTAACGGAATCCCACCGAACACATCTTTTGCTCTCCCAATTTCTGCTTTCCGCAGGGATCGCTCCATATGCGACTCCCTTGTCTATTTATCCCTCCCCACCGATCTCCCTCCTGGCACTTATCCTTGCAAGCAGAACAAGTGCTACACCTGCCCTTACACTTCCTCCCTCACCAGCATTCAAGGCCCCAAATAGTCCTTCCAGGTGAGGTGACACTTCACCTGTGAGTCTGTTCGGGTCAGATACTGTGTCTGGTGCTCCCGGTATAATTGGTAAGACCAGGTGTAAATTGGGAGACCATTTCTCCAAGCACCTGCACACCATCCACCAGAAGAAGTGGGATTTCCCAGTAACCACCATTTAATACCACTTCCCATTGTCATTCCAATCTGTCCATCCATGGCCTCCTCTACATTCGAGATGAGAACACACTCAGGTTGGAGGAACAGCACCTTATATTCCATCTGGGTAGCCTCCAATCTGATGGAGTGAACGTCGATTTCTTGAACTTCTGGAAATGGAACCCCTCCTTCACCATTCCCCTCACCCACCCGTTCCCTCTCTCATCTTATCTCCTTGCCTGCTCATTGCCTCCCTCTGGAGCTCTTCCCATCCTTTCTTTCTTCCATGGTCTTCTGTTGTCTCCTATCGAACCCTCCCTTCTCCAGCTCTGTATTTCTTTCACCAATCAACTTTCCAGCTCTCTACTTCATTCCACCCCTCCTGGTTTCACCTCTCGCCCCTCCCCCAGCTTTTAAATCTACTCCTCTTTTTTTTCCCTCTCCAGTCCTGCTGAAGTGTTTCAGCCCGAAACGCTGACTGTACATTTTTCCACAGATGCTGCCTGGCCTGCTGAGCTCCTCCAGCATTTTGTGTCTGTTGCTCGGATTTCCAGCATATGTGGATTTTCTCTTGTTTTTGATTCTGACTGACAGTCCAGTTTAAGATTGCTCTCCTGAAGTTGTGCAACAGCTCACTGGTAGTTCAGGTGGCAGGAAATGTGAGTAAAAACATTCCTACAGACACCTTTTGTCTCTGTGAGTTTTGCAGCATTTTTCCCCTGTTAACATGATGAACTGAGGTGGCTCATGTGAGGAGGCTTGGGCCCACTCGGGGTGCTCCGGGGAGTGGACTAAGGACTCAGTCTGATTCAGAATGCTGTTGTTTGCTTCCATTATTTTCTATTCTTCGTCACCTCTGCCTGACCCTGTGAACAGTCAATGAGACCATGAACACTACCTCACTACTTCACCCTCTTTATAAATCTACTGATTTATTGTTTTCATATTTCTGCCAGTATTTATGTTTTATACTGTGCTGCTGATGCATTTCACTCCTTATGTCAGTGATAACAAACCTGATTCTGAACGCAGTGGATCAGGCAGGGTCTGTGCAGATGGAGGGATGGTGACATTTCACAATCCTGATGCAGGATTTGCATATTCACCTCCACAGATGCTGCCTGACCCGCTGAGCCCCTCCAGCAGATTGTTTTATGCTCCACAATTATTGAATGACGGGAGAGAAGAGGGAAAAGTCAGCACAACCACCAATGAGAAATGTCACAAGTCAGAGAGAGACAGAGAACGAGAGTATCGACCTGTGACCCACTGGAGGGCATTTCGAAGATCCTCATCTTGACAAGACACTTCATAAACAAACAGAAGACAGGGAACTCGTGGCCCTTCACGTGGGGAAATGTGCAGTTCCTTTACAATCTTCTCATGGACGTCTCCTCGACCGTAACACTGTACTGTAAAACACAGAACCTGTGCTCACTCAGTCTGCCTCACACCAGCACATTTCACTCAGGGTGATTCTCAATTTATAACTCATCGATGCGGCTATAAAGAAGGCAAGACAGTGGCTATATTTCATTCGGAGTTTGAGAAAATTTGGTTTGTCAATTAAAACACTCGAAAACCTCTAGAAATGTACCTTTGAGAGCACTCTGAGTGGCTGCATCACCGTCTGGTGTACAACAACAAAGTAATTTGCAGAAACCTGTAAAATTAGTCTGCTCCATCATGGGTACCGTCCATTTTATCCAAGACATCTCACTGCTTTTTAATTTTTTTTTTTGCATTACGTATTTTAACTTATCTATGTTGAGCATTTGGACCCTAATGACAGACGAGAAAGATCATTAACCTCAACAACCGTTTTATTGTGATAGACACGAAACAGACCGGGCACCATGACCCGGAGAGTGAACCCAATCAGTCTCGGACAGACGGGGGAGGTGACCATCACACACACCGGTACCCCGGTTACAGTTATGGTGACCCAAAAATACAAAAGCGAATAACTGTATAATTCAAGCTAAAATGCAACAATAAATGAATTGAAATTTTCCACCATAACCCCACAAAAGTATTTTGATCCAACAACAATAAACAGTACTGGTGATTCGAAATGCAGGGGCGGGGGCCGACCACGCTCCCCGATTACTTACATATATGGTTAGGGTATTTATATATATAATTCAGTCCTTTCTCGATATTTATCATATACTTCATCGCACTGCCGCCGTGAAGTTAACAATTTTCACGTCACATGTCGGTAACATTAAACCTGATTCTGATTAACGGAAGGGAATGGGGTTGATTTAACGTTCCTCTGAGCTCGGTGATGGGCGTCAACTGTCATGGGTCAATAGACCATGTTCCGGGAACGAGAGATCCCGACTCAACACGTTAATTGTGATCTCCCCACAGGAAACATCTCTGTGACGCTCTGCTGGGGTGTCTGAGGGCAGGAATTGCTGTGTAGAGTTCAGAACTGGGAGTAGACCAACCTCCCGCACCCCACCCACCCACCTGCTGGTAGTCCCATAAACCTTTCCGCAAAACAGGGAGAGTTGTTGGAGCCGGAAGGTTCGCAGAGAAGAGGATATGTCATCCCTCACCTCTCTCTTTCACTGCCCTCCCTCATCCCAATCCTCCGCCCAGTACAAACCTTTCCACCGATTCGCCATTTTTCTCCGATAACTCTCTGAACTGCTCTTGTTATTTCCGTGTTTGCCGAACCTTTGGGGGCGGAGCCTCCGCTCCGTACTCAGATACCATTGGATCCATTGGGAGCCAGTCAGCACGCTGCCGGATTGTGAGTGGCCAGGAAGGGTAAGTTATCCCCTCATTCTTTGAAAGTCCAGTCAATGCAACCACAATCTATTTACTGTCTGTCTGTGGGACAGCCCTCTCATGTCAGGAATTAGCCTGGTGAATCTCCTTTACACTGTCTCCAATGTTCCTGTTGCTCAGGGCACCAGAACTGTCGGCGCTGTTCTAGATTATGTAATTGCAACAAAACCTCTCTATTTAAAATCTGAAACCTTGCGAGTCAAGGTCATCCTGCTATTTGACTACAGTGTCTGTTGAACCTACCTGCTAACGTTTTCTTTAGACATTAATATTCTTAGAACATCTTGTAGCCGGTTTCTGATGGTGCTGGTCTGGGTGAGGTTCACAACCCCAGCCTGGTGCTGACAGCCTCCAACATTGCAGGAAAACATGTTGAGACCCGGCAAGACCCAGAAAGTGTCACATCAGTGCAGGTCTCTGTACTTTAAATCAACCAGTACAGGTCCCTCCATCCTCAGTGAGGGTCCCTGCATCTCCAATTGGGATTGATTTATTATTGTCAGATCTACTGAGGAACAGTGAACTATGCAGCCTCCTCTACATTGGTGAGACCCGTCGTAAATTAGGGACCACTTCATCAAGCACCTCCACATTATCCGCCATAAGTATGACTTCCTGGTGGCCAAACATTTTAATTCCACTTCTCATTCCCTTTCCAACAGGTCAATCCATGGCCTCCTCTTGTGCCAAGATGAGGCCACCCTTAGGGTGGAGGAGCAACATTTAATATTCCATCTGGATACCCTCCCAACTGATAGCATGAATATCCATTTCTGCTTCTGGTGAACAAATTCCAGCCCCTTCCTCTATTCCCCATTGACCTTTCACTTCTCACCTCCCAAATACTTCCCCATCTGGGTACCCATCATGAATGCCCATTTCCCTTTGCGGTGAACAAATTCCAACCCCTCCTCTATTCTACACTGACCTTTCACTTCTTCTCACTGGCCTGGCTCCCCTCTTCTTTCCCTTTCTCCTATTGTCTACTCTCCTCTCTTTTCAGATTTCTTCTTCTCCAGCCCTCGACCTTTCCCACCCACCTGGCTTCACTTGTTACCTTCCAAGTAACCTCTTTCCCCTCCTTCCAACTTTCTATCCTGGCATCATCCCCCCTCCTTCTCAGTCCTGAAGGAGGGTCTCAGTTGAAGACGTTGACTGTTTACTCTTTTCCTTCGATGCAGTCTGAGCTGCTGAGTTCCATCAACATTTTGTGTGTATTGTTGTTGAGTAGGTTCTGTGAGATAACTGCTCTAAGGAGCCTGACATATGTCACAGATTCCTCTACCACACCCTGGCGTGTCTGGTTAGTCCAGTCAGTATGTGGATTAGATCCTCCCATGAAAATCAGTGTCTCCTCAAACACACCTTTCATATTTTCCTGATTTATTTTTTTGTCTCATAGAGAAGCCACATTTTGAGGGTCTATGGACACCTCTCAACTGTCTTCTTTCCCCACTGCTCATTATTTCCTCAGCAACTGATCCCCTGTTGCTGTCTGCTGCGTGTCTCTCTCTCTCTCCATTGGGCCTGGCTCTGATGCTTCCATTCATGAACAGCTGTCCCCACTTCCTTTCCCTTTTCACCTGTTCACTGATCAGCAGCCCTCATCTGCCACCTTTCCCTTTTCACCTGTTCACTGATCAGCAGCCCTCATCTGCCTCCTTTCCCTTTTCACCTGTTCAGTGATCAGCAGCTCTCAACTTCCTCCTTTCCCTTTTCACCTGTTCAGTGATCAGCAGCTCTCATCTGCCTCCTTTCCCTTTTCACCTGTTCAGTGATCAGCAGCTCTCACCTGCCTCCTTTCCCTTTTCACCTGTTCAGTGATCAGCAGCCCTCACCTGCCTCCTTTCCCTTTTCACCTGTTCAGTGATCAGCAGCTCTCAACTTCCTCCTTTCCCTTTTCACCTGTTCAGTGATCAGCAGCTCTCACCTGCCTCCATTCCCTTTTCACCTGTTCAGTGATCAGCAGCTCTCAACTTCCTCCTTTCCCTTTTCACCTGTTCAGTGATCAGCAGCTCTCATCTGCCTCCTTTCCCTTTTCACCTGTTCAGTGATCAGCAGCTCTCATCTGCCTCCTTTCCCTTTTCACCTGCTCAGTGATCAGCAGCTCTCACCTGCCTCCTTTCCCTTTTCACCTGTTCAGTGATCAGCAGCTCTCATCTGCCTCCTTTCCCTTTTCACCTGTTCAGTGATCAGCAGCTCTCACCTCCCTCCTTTCCCTTTTCACCTGTTCAGTGATCAGCAGCTCTCACCTGCCTCCTTTCCCTTTTCACCTGTTCAGTGATCAGCAGCTCTCACCTGCCTCCTTTCCCTTTTCACCTGTTCAGTGATCAGCAGCTCTCACCTGCCTCCTTTCCCTTTTCACCTGTTCAGTGATCAGCAGCTCTCACCTGCCTCCTTTCCCTTTTCACCTGTTCAGTGATCAGCAGCTCTCACCTGCCTCCTTTCCCTTTTCACCTGTTCAGTGATCAGCAGCTCTCACCTGCCTCCTTTCCCTTTTCACCTGTTCAGTGATCAGCAGCTCTCACCTGCCTCCTTTCCCTTTTCACCTGTTCAGTGATCAGCAGCTCTCACCTCCCTCCTTTCCCTTTTCACCTGCTCAGTGATCAGCAGCCCTCACCTGCCTCCTTTCCCTTTTCACCTGTTCAGTGATCAGCAGCTCTCACCTGCCTCCTTTCCCTTGTCACCTGCTCAGTGATCAGCAGCTCTCACCTGCCTCCTTTCCCTTTTCACCTGTTCAGTGATCAGCAGCTCTCACCTCCCTCCTTTCCCTTTTCACCTGCTCAGTGATCAGCAGCTCTCACCTGCCTCCTTTCCCTTTTCACCTGCTCAGTGATCAGCAGCTCTCACCTCCCTCCTTTCCCTTTTCACCTGCTCAGTGATCAGCAGCTCTCACCTCCCTCCTTTCCCTTTTCACCTGCTCAGTGATCAGCAGCTCTCACCTCCCTCCTAACCCTTTTCACCTGTTCAGTGATCAGCAGCTCTCACCTGCCTCCTTTCCCTTTTCACCTGTTCAGTGATCAGCTCTCATCTTCCTCCTTTCCCTTTTCACCTGTTCAGTGATCAGCTCTCATCTTCCTCATTTCCCTTTTCACCTGTTCAGTGATCAGCAGCTCTCACCTGCCTCCTTTCCCTTTTCACCTGCTCAGTGATCAGCAGCTCTCACCTGCCTCCGTTCCCTTTTCACATGTTCAGTGATCAGCAGCCCTCACCTGCCTCCTTTCCCTTTTCACCTGTTCAGTGATCAGCAGCCCTCACCTGCCTCCTTTCCCTTTTCACCTGCTCACTGATCAGCAGCTCTCACCTGCCTCCGTTCCCTTTTCACCTGTTCAGTGATCAGCAGCCCTCACCTGCCTCCTTTCCCTTTTCACCTGTTCAGTGATCAGCAGCCCTCATCTTCCTCCTTTCCCTTTTCACCTGTTCAGTGATCAGCAGCTCTCACCTGCCTCCTTTCCCTTTTCACCTGCTCAGTGATCAGCAGCTCTCACCTGCCTCCGTTCCCTTTTCACCTGTTCAGTGATCAGCAGCCCTCACCTGCCTCCTTTCCCTTTTCACCTGTTCAGTGATCAGCAGCCCTCATCTTCCTCCTTTCCCTTTTCACCTGTTCAGTGATCAGCAGCTCTCACCTGCCTCCTTTCCCTTTTCACCTGCTCAGTGATCAGCAGCTCTCACCTGCCTCCGTTCCCTTTTCACCTGTTCAGTGATCAGCAGCCCTCACCTGCCTCCTTTCCCTTTTCACCTGTTCAGTGATCAGCAGCCCTCACCTGCCTCCTTTCCCTTTTCACCTGTTCAGTGATCAGCAGCTCTCACCTGCCTCCTTTCCCTTTTCACCTGTTCAGTGATCAGCAGCTCTCACCTGCCTCCTTTCCCTTTTCACCTGTTCAGTGATCAGCAGCTCTCACCTGCCTCCTTTCCCTTTTCACCTGTTCAGTGATCAGCAGCTCTCACCTGCCTCCTTTCCCTTTTCACCTGTTCAGTGATCAGCTCTCATCTTCCTCCTTTCCCTTTTCACCTGTTCAGTGATCAGCTCTCATCTTCCTCCTTTCCCTTTTCACCTGTTCAGTGATCAGCAGCTCTCACCTCCCTCCTTTCCCTTTTCACCTGTTCAGTGATCAGCAGCTCTCACCTGCCTCCTTTCCCTTTTCACCTGTTCAGTGATCAGCAGCTCTCACCTGCCTCCTTTCCCTTTTCACCTGTTCAGTGATCAGCAGCCCTCACCTGCCTCCTTTCCCTTTTCACCTGTTCAGTGATCAGCAGCTCTCACCTGCCTCCTTTCCCTTTTCACCTGTTCAGTGATCAGCAGCTCTCACCTGCCTCCTTTCCCTTTTCACCTGTTCAGTGATCAGCTCTCATCTTCCTCCTTTCCCTTTTCACCTGTTCAGTGATCAGCAGCTCTCACCTCCCTCCTTTCCCTTTTCACCTGTTCAGTGATCAGCAGCTCTCACCTGCCTCCTTTCCCTTTTCACCTGTTCAGTGATCAGCAGCTCTCACCTGCCTCCTTTCCCTTTTCACCTGTTCAGTGATCAGCAGCCCTCATCTGCCTCCTTTCCCTTTTCACCTGTTCAGTGATCAGCAGCTCTCACCTGCCTCCTTTCCCTTTTCACCTGTTCAGTGATCAGCTCTCATCTTCCTCCTTTCCCTTTTCACCTGTTCAGTGATCAGCAGCTCTCACCTCCCTCCTTTCCCTTTTCACCTGTTCAGTGATCAGCAGCTCTCACCTGCCTCCTTTCCCTTTTCACCTGTTCAGTGATCAGCAGCCCTCACCTGCCTCCTTTCCCTTTTCACCTGTTCAGTGATCAGCAGCCCTCACCTGTCTCCTTTCCCTTTTCACCTGTTCAGTGATCAGCAGCTCTCACCTGCCTCCTTTCCCTTTTCACCTGTTCAGTGATCAGCAGCTCTCACCTGCCTCCTTTCCCTTTTCACCTGTTCAGTGATCAGCAGCTCTCACCTGCCTCCTTTCCCTTTTCACCTGTTCAGTGATCAGCAGCTCTCAACTTCCTCCTTTCCCTTTTCACCTGTTCAGTGATCAGCAGCTCTCACCTGCCTCCTTTCCCTTTTCACCTGTTCAGTGATCAGCAGCTCTCACCTGCCTCCTTTCCCTTTTCACCTGTTCAGTGATCAGCAGCTCTCACCTGCCTCTTTTCCCTTTTCACCTGTTCAGTGATCAGCAGCTCTCACCTGCCTCCTTTCCCTTTTCACCTGTTCAGAGATCAGCAGCTCTCACCTGCCTCCTTTCCCTTTTCACCTGCTCAGTGATCAGCAGCCCTCATCTGCCTCCTTTCCCTTTTCAACTGTTCAGTGATCAGCAGCTCTCACCTCCCTCCTTTCCCTTTTCACCTGCTCAGTGATCAGCAGCCCTCACCTGCCTCCTTTCCCTTTTCACCTGTTCAGTGATCAGCAGCTCTCACCTGCCTCCTTTCCCTTTTCACCTGTTCAGTGATCAGCAGCTCTCACCTCCCTCCTTTCCCTTTTCACCTGTTCAGTGATCAGCAGCTCTCACCTGCCTCCTTTCCCTTTTCAACTGTTCAGTGATCAGCAGCTCTCACCTCCCTCCTTTCCCTTTTCACCTGCTCAGTGATCAGCAGCCCTCACCTGCCTCCTTTCCCTTTTCACCTGTTCAGTGATCAGCAGCTCTCACCTGCCTCCTTTCCCTTTTCACCTGTTCAGTGATCAGCAGCTCTCACCTCCCTCCTTTCCCTTTTCACCTGTTCAGTGATCAGCAGCCTTCACCAGCCTCCTTTCCCTTTTCACCAGTTCAGTGATCAGCAGCTCTCACCTGCCTCCTTTCCCTTTTCACCTGTTCAGTGATCAGCAGCTCTCACCTGCCTCCTTTCCCTTTTCACCTGTTCAGTGATCAGCAGCTCTCACCTGCCTCCTTTCCCTTTTCACCTGCTCAGTGATCAGCAGCTCTCACCTGCCTCCGTTCCCTTTTCACCTGTTCAGTGATCAGCAGCCCTCACCTGCCTCCTTTCCCTTTTCACCTGTTCAGTGATCAGCAGCTCTCACCTGCCTCCTTTCCCTTTCCACCTGTTCAGTGATCAGCAGCTCTCACCTGCCACCTTTCCCTTTTCACCTGTTCAGTGATCAGCAGCTCTCACCTGCCTCCTTTCCCTTTTCACCTGTTCAGTGATCAGCAGCTCTCACCTGCCTCCTTTCCCTTTTCACCTGCTCAGTGATCAGCAGCTCTCACCTGTCTCCGTTCCCTTTTCACCTGTTCAGTGATCAGCAGCCCTCACCTGCCTCCTTTCCCTTTTCACCTGCTCAGTGATCAGCAGCCCTCATCTGCCTCCTTTCCCTTTTCACCTGTTCAGTGATCAGCAGCTCTCACCTCCCTCCTTTCCCTTTTCACCTGTTCAGTGATCAGCAGCTCTCACCTGCCTCCTTTCCCTTTTCACCTGTTCAGTGATCAGCAGCTCTCACCTGCCTCCTTTCCCTTTTCACCTGTTCAGTGATCAGCAGCCTTCACCAGCCTCCTTTCCCTTTTCACCTGTTCAGTGATCAGCAGCTCTCACCTGCCTCCTTTCCCTTTTCACCTGTTCAGTGATCAGCAGCTCTCACCTGCCTCCTTTCCCTTTTCACCTGTTCAGTGATCAGCAGCTCTCACCTCCCTCCTTTCCCTTTTCACCTGTTCAGTGATCAGCAGCCTTCACCAGCCTCCTTTCCCTTTTCACCAGTTCAGTGATCAGCAGCTCTCACCTGCCTCCTTTCCCTTTTCACCTGTTCAGTGATCAGCAGCTCTCACCTGCCTCCTTTCCCTTTTCACCTGTTCAGTGATCAGCAGCTCTCACCTGCCTCCTTTCCCTTGTCACCTGCTCAGTGATCAGCAGCTCTCACCTGCCTCCGTTCCCTTTTCACCTGTTCAGTGATCAGCAGCCCTCACCTGCCTCCTTTCCCTTTTCACCTGTTCAGTGATCAGCAGCTCTCACCTCCCTCCTTTCCCTTTTCACCTGCTCAGTGATCAGCAGCCCTCACCTGCCTCCTTTCCCTTTTCACCTGTTCAGTGATCAGCAGCTCTCACCTGCCTCCTTTCCCTTTTCACCTGTTCAGTGATCAGCAGCTCTCACCTCCCTCCTTTCCCTTTTCACCTGTTCAGTGATCAGCAGCCTTCACCAGCCTCCTTTCCCTTTTCACCAGTTCAGTGATCAGCAGCTCTCACCTGCCTCCTTTCCCTTTTCACCTGTTCAGTGATCAGCAGCTCTCACCTGCCTCCTTTCCCTTTTCACCTGTTCAGTGATCAGCAGCTCTCACCTGCCTCCTTTCCCTTTTCACCTGCTCAGTGATCAGCAGCTCTCACCTGCCTCCGTTCCCTTTTCACCTGTTCAGTGATCAGCAGCCCTCACCTGCCTCCTTTCCCTTTTCACCTGTTCAGTGATCAGCAGCTCTCACCTGCCTCCTTTCCCTTTCCACCTGTTCAGTGATCAGCAGCTCTCACCTGCCACCTTTCCCTTTTCACCTGTTCAGTGATCAGCAGCTCTCACCTGCCTCCTTTCCCTTTTCACCTGTTCAGTGATCAGCAGCTCTCACCTGCCTCCTTTCCCTTTTCACCTGCTCAGTGATCAGCAGCTCTCACCTGTCTCCGTTCCCTTTTCACCTGTTCAGTGATCAGCAGCCCTCACCTGCCTCCTTTCCCTTTTCACCTGCTCAGTGATCAGCAGCCCTCATCTGCCTCCTTTCCCTTTTCACCTGTTCAGTGATCAGCAGCTCTCACCTGCCTCCTTTCCCTTTTCACCTGTTCAGTGATCAGCAGCTCTCACCTGCCTCCTTTCCCTTTTCACCTGTTCAGTGATCAGCAGCTCTCACCTGCCTCCTTTCCCTTTTCACCTGCTCAGTGATCAGCAGCCCTCATCTGCCTCCTTTCCCTTTTCACCTGTTCAGTGATCAGCAGCTCTCACCTGCCTCCTTTCCCTTTTCACCTGTTCAGTGATCAGCAGCTCTCACCTGCCTCCTTTCCCTTTTCACCTGTTCAGTGATCAGCAGCCCTCACCTGCCTCCTTTCCCTTTTCACCTGTTCAGTGATCAGCAGCTCTCACCTGCCTCCTTTCCCTTTTCACCTGTTCAGTGATCAGCAGCCCTCACCTGCCTCCTTTCCCTTTTCACCTGTTCAGTGATCAGCAGCTCTCACCTGCCTCCTTTCCCTTTTCACCTGTTCAGTGATCAGCAGCTCTCACCTCCCTCCTTTCCCTTTTCACCTGTTCAGTGATCAGCAGCTCTCACCTGCCTCCTTTCCCTTTTCACCTGTTCAGTGATCAGCAGCTCTCACCTGCCTCCTTTCCCTTTTCACCTGCTCAGTGATCAGCAGCTCTCACCTGCCTCCGTTCCCTTTTCACCTGTTCAGTGATCAGCAGCCCTCACCTGCCTCCTTTCCCTTTTCACCTGTTCAGTGATCAGCAGCTATCACCTGCCTCCTTTCCCTTTTCACCTGTTCAGTGATCAGCAGCTCTCACCTGCCTCCTTTCCCTTTTCACCTGTTCAGTGATCAGCTCTCATCTTCCTCCTTTCCCTTTTCACCTGTTCAGTGATCAGCCCTCATCTTCCTCCTTTCCCTTTTCACCTGTTCAGTGATCAGCCCTCATCTTCCTCCTTTCCCTTTTCACCTGTTCAGTGATCAGCTCTCATCTTCCTCCTTTCCCTTTTCACCTGTTCAGTGATCAGCTCTCATCTTCCTCCTTTCCCTTTTCACCTGTTCAGTGATCAGCTCTCATCTTCCTCCTTTCCCTTTTCACCTGTTCAGTGATCAGCTCTCATCTTCCTCCTTTCCCTTTTCACCTGTTCAGTGATCAGCTCTCACCTGCCTCCTTTCCCTTTTCACCTGTTCAGTGATCAGCAGCTCTCACCTGCCTCCTTTCCCTTTTCACCTGTTCAGTGATCAGCAGCCCTCACCTGCCTCCTTTCCCTTTTCACCTGTTCAGTGATCAGCAGCCCTCACCTGCCTCCTTTCCCTTTTCACCTGTTCAGTGATCAGCAGCTCTCACCTGCCTCCTTTCCCTTTTCACCTGTTCAGTGATCAGCAGCTCTCACCTGCCTCCTTTCCCTTTTCACCTGTTCAGTGATCAGCAGCTCTCACCTGCCTCCTTTCCCTTTTCACCTGTTCAGTGATCAGCAGCTCTCACCTGCCTCCTTTCCCTTTTCACCTGTTCAGTGATCAGCAGCTCTCAACTTCCTCCTTTCCCTTTTCACCTGTTCAGTGATCAGCAGCTCTCACCTGCCTCCTTTCCCTTTTCACCTGTTCAGTGATCAGCAGCTCTCACCTGCCTCCTTTCCCTTTTCACCTGTTCAGTGATCAGCAGCTCTCACCTGCCTCCTTTCCCTTTTCACCTGTTCAGTGATCAGCAGCCCTCACCTGCCTCCTTTCCCTTTTCACCTGTTCAGTGATCAGCAGCTCTCACCTGCCTCCTTTCCCTTTTCACCTGCTCAGTGATCAGCAGCTCTCACCTGCCTCCTTTCCCTTTTCACCTGCTCAGTGATCAGCAGCTCTCACCTGCCTCCTTTCCCTTTTCACCAGTTCAGTGATCAGCAGCTCTCACCTGCCTCCTTTCCCTTTTCACCTGTTCAGTGATCAGCAGCTCTCACCTGCCTCCTTTCCCTTTTCACCTGTTCAGTGATCAGCAGCTCTCACCTGCCTCCTTTCCCTTGTCACCTGCTCAGTGATCAGCAGCTCTCACCTGCCTCCGTTCCCTTTTCACCTGTTCAGTGATCAGCAGCCCTCACCTGCCTCCTTTCCCTTTTCACCTGTTCAGTGATCAGCAGCTCTCACCTCCCTCCTTTCCCTTTTCACCTGCTCAGTGATCAGCAGCCCTCACCTGCCTCCTTTCCCTTTTCACCTGTTCAGTGATCAGCAGCTCTCACCTGCCTCCTTTCCCTTTTCACCTGTTCAGTGATCAGCAGCTCTCACCTCCCTCCTTTCCCTTTTCACCTGTTCAGTGATCAGCAGCCTTCACCAGCCTCCTTTCCCTTTTCACCAGTTCAGTGATCAGCAGCTCTCACCTGCCTCCTTTCCCTTTTCACCTGTTCAGTGATCAGCAGCTCTCACCTGCCTCCTTTCCCTTTTCACCTGTTCAGTGATCAGCAGCTCTCACCTGCCTCCTTTCCCTTTTCACCTGCTCAGTGATCAGCAGCTCTCACCTGCCTCCGTTCCCTTTTCACCTGTTCAGTGATCAGCAGCCCTCACCTGCCTCCTTTCCCTTTTCACCTGTTCAGTGATCAGCAGCTCTCACCTGCCTCCTTTCCCTTTCCACCTGTTCAGTGATCAGCAGCTCTCACCTGCCACCTTTCCCTTTTCACCTGTTCAGTGATCAGCAGCTCTCACCTGCCTCCTTTCCCTTTTCACCTGTTCAGTGATCAGCAGCTCTCACCTGCCTCCTTTCCCTTTTCACCTGCTCAGTGATCAGCAGCTCTCACCTGTCTCCGTTCCCTTTTCACCTGTTCAGTGATCAGCAGCCCTCACCTGCCTCCTTTCCCTTTTCACCTGCTCAGTGATCAGCAGCCCTCATCTGCCTCCTTTCCCTTTTCACCTGTTCAGTGATCAGCAGCCCTCACCTGCCTCCTTTCCCTTTTCACCTGTTCAGTGATCAGCAGCTCTCACCTGCCTCCTTTCCCTTTTCACCTGTTCAGTGATCAGCAGCCCTCACCTGCCTCCTTTCCCTTTTCACCTGTTCAGTGATCAGCAGCTCTCACCTGCCTCCTTTCCCTTTTCACCTGTTCAGTGATCAGCAGCTCTCACCTCCCTCCTTTCCCTTTTCACCTGTTCAGTGATCAGCAGCTCTCACCTGCCTCCTTTCCCTTTTCACCTGTTCAGTGATCAGCAGCTCTCACCTGCCTCCTTTCCCTTTTCACCTGCTCAGTGATCAGCAGCTCTCACCTGCCTCCGTTCCCTTTTCACCTGTTCAGTGATCAGCAGCCCTCACCTGCCTCCTTTCCCTTTTCACCTGTTCAGTGATCAGCAGCTATCACCTGCCTCCTTTCCCTTTTCACCTGTTCAGTGATCAGCAGCTCTCACCTGCCTCCTTTCCCTTTTCACCTGTTCAGTGATCAGCTCTCATCTTCCTCCTTTCCCTTTTCACCTGTTCAGTGATCAGCCCTCATCTTCCTCCTTTCCCTTTTCACCTGTTCAGTGATCAGCTCTCATCTTCCTCCTTTCCCTTTTCACCTGTTCAGTGATCAGCTCTCACCTGCCTCCTTTCCCTTTTCACCTGTTCAGTGATCAGCAGCTCTCACCTGCCTCCTTTCCCTTTTCACCTGTTCAGTGATCAGCTCTCATCTTCCTCCTTTCCCTTTTCACCTGTTCAGTGATCAGCCCTCATCTTCCTCCTTTCCCTTTTCACCTGTTCAGTGATCAGCTCTCATCTTCCTCCTTTCCCTTTTCACCTGTTCAGTGATCAGCAGCTCTCACCTGCCTCCTTTCCCTTTTCACCTGTTCAGTGATCAGCAGCCCTCATCTGCCTCCTTTCCCTTTTCACCTGTTCAGTGATCAGCAGCTCTCACCTGCCTCCTTTCCCTTTTCACCTGTTCAGTGATCAGCAGCTCTCACCTGCCTCCTTTCCCTTTTCACCTGTTCAGTGATCAGCAGCTCTCACCTGCCTCCTTTCCCTTTTCACCTGTTCAGTGATCAGCAGCTCTCACCTGCCTCCTTTCCCTTTTCACCTGTTCAGTGATCAGCAGCCCTCATCTGCCTCCTTTCCCTTTTCACCTGTTCAGTGATCAGCAGCTCTCACCTGCCTCCTTTCCCTTTTCACCTGTTCAGTGATCAGCAGCTCTCACCTGCCTCCTTTCCCTTTTCACCTGTTCAGTGATCAGCAGCTCTCACCTGCCTCCTTTCCCTTTTCACCTGTTCAGTGATCAGCAGCTCTCACCTGCCTCCTTTCCCTTTTCACCTGTTCAGTGATCAGCAGCTCTCACCTGCCTCCTTTCCCTTTTCACCTGTTCAGTGATCAGCAGCTCTCACCTGCCTCCTTTCCCTTTTCACCTGTTCAGTGATCAGCAGCTCTCACCTGCCTCCTTTCCCTTTTCACCTGTTCAGTGATCAGCAGCTCTCACCTGCCTCCTTTCCCTTTTCACCTGTTCAGTGATCAGCAGCTCTCACCTGCCTCCTTTCCCTTTTAGCTGTTCAGTGATCAGCAGCTCTCACCTGCCTCCTTTCCCTTTTCACCTGTTCAGTGATCAGCAGCTCTCACCTGCCTCCTTTCCCTTTTCACCTGTTCAGTGATCAGCAGCTCTCACCTGCCTCCTTTCCCTTTTCACCTGTTCAGTGATCAGCAGCTCTCACCTGCCTCCTTTCCCTTTTCACCTGTTCAGTGATCAGCAGCTCTCACCTGCCTCCTTTCCCTTTTCACCTGTTCAGTGATCAGCAGCTCTCACCTGCCTCCTTTCCCTTTTCACCTGTTCAGTGATCAGCAGCCCTCACCTGCCTCCTTTCCCTTTTCACCTGTTCAGTGATCAGCAGCCCTCACCTGTCTCCTTTCCCTTTTCAGCTGTTCAGTGATCAGCAGCTCTCACCTGCCTCCTTTCCCTTTTCACCTGTTCAGTGATCAGCAGCTCTCACCTGCCTCCTTTCCCTTTTCACCTGTTCAGTGATCAGCAGCTCTCAACTTCCTCCTTTCCCTTTTCACCTGTTCAGTGATCAGCAGCTCTCACCTGCCTCCTTTCCCTTTTCACCTGTTCAGTGATCAGCAGCTCTCACCTGCCTCCTTTCCCTTTTCACCTGTTCAGTGATCAGCAGCTCTCACCTGCCTCTTTTCCCTTTTTACCTGTTCAGTGATCAGCAGCTCTCACCTGCCTCCTTTCCCTTTTCACCTGTTCAGAGATCAGCAGCTCTCACCTGCCTCCTTTCCCTTTTCACCTGCTCAGTGATCAGCAGCTCTCACCTGCCTCCTTTCCCTTTTCACCTGCTCAGTGATCAGCAGCTCTCACCTGCCTCCTTTCCCTTTTCACCTGCTCAGTGATCAGCAGCTCTCACCTGCCTCCTTTCCCTTTTCACCTGTTCAGTGATCAGCAGCCTTCACCAGCCTCCTTTCCCTTTTCACCTGTTCAGTGATCAGCAGCCCTCATCTGCCTCCTTTCCCTTTTCACCCGTTCAGTGATCAGCAGCTCTCACCTGCCTCCTTTCCCTTTTCAACTGTTCAGTGATCAGCAGCTCTCACCTCCCTCCTTTCCCTTTTCACCTGCTCAGTGATCAGCAGCCCTCACCTGCCTCCTTTCCCTTTTCACCTCTTCAGTGATCAGCAGCTCTCACCTGCCTCCTTTCCCTTTTCACCTCTTCAGTGATCAGCAGCTCTCACCTGCCTCCTTTCCCTTTTCACCTGTTCAGTGATCAGCAGCTCTCACCTGCCTCCTTTCCCTTTTCACCTGTTCAGTGATCAGCAGCTCTCACCTGCCTCCTTTCCCTTTTCACCTGCTCAGTGATCAGCAGCTCTCACCTGCCTCCGTTCCCTTTTCACCTGTTCAGTGATCAGCAGCTCTCACCTGCCTCCTTTCCCTTTCCACCTGTTCAGTGATCAGCAGCTCTCACCTGCCACCTTTCCCTTTTCACCTGTTCAGTGATCAGCAGCCCTCACCTGCCTCCTTTCCCTTTTCACCTTTTCAGTGATCAGCAGCTCTCACCTGCCACCTTTCCCTTTTCACCTGTTCAGTGATCAGCAGCTCTCACCTGTCTCCGTTCCCTTTTCACCTGTTCAGTGATCAGCAGCTCTCACCTGCCTCCTTTCCCTTTTCACCTGTTCAGTGATCAGCAGCTCTCACCTGCCTCCTTTCCCTTTTCACCTGCTCAGTGATCAGCAGCTCTCACCTGTCTCCGTTCCCTTTTCACCTGTTCAGTGATCAGCAGCCCTCACCTGCCTCCTTTCCCTTTTCACCTGCTCAGTGATCAGCAGCCCTCATCTGCCTCCTTTCCCTTTTCACCTGTTCAGTGATCAGCAGCTCTCACCTCCCTCCTTTCCCTTTTCACCTGTTCAGTGATCAGCAGCTCTCACCTGCCTCCTTTCCCTTTTCACCTGTTCAGTGATCAGCAGCTCTCACCTGCCTCCTTTCCCTTTTCACCTGCTCAGTGATCAGCAGCTCTCACCTGCCTCCGTTCCCTTTTCACCTGTTCAGTGATCAGCAGCCCTCACCTGCCTCCTTTCCCTTTTCACCTGTTCAGTGATCAGCAGCTCTCACCTCCCTCCTTTCCCTTTTCACCTGCTCAGTGATCAGCAGCCCTCACCTGCCTCCTTTCCCTTTTCACCTGTTCAGTGATCAGCAGCTCTCACCTGCCTCCTTTCCCTTTTCACCTGTTCAGTGATCAGCAGCCTTCACCAGCCTCCTTTCCCTTTTCACCAGTTCAGTGATCAGCAGCTCTCACCTGCCTCCTTTCCCTTTTCACCTGTTCAGTGATCAGCAGCTCTCACCTGCCTCCTTTCCCTTTTCACCTGTTCAGTGATCAGCAGCTCTCACCTGCCTCCTTTCCCTTTTCACCTGCTCAGTGATCAGCAGCTCTCACCTGCCTCCGTTCCCTTTTCACCTGTTCAGTGATCAGCAGCCCTCACCTGCCTCCTTTCCCTTTTCACCTGTTCAGTGATCAGCAGCTCTCACCTGCCTCCTTTCCCTTTCCACCTGTTCAGTGATCAGCAGCTCTCACCTGCCACCTTTCCCTTTTCACCTGTTCAGTGATCAGCAGCTCTCACCTGCCTCCTTTCCCTTTTCACCTGTTCAGTGATCAGCAGCTCTCACCTGCCTCCTTTCCCTTTTCACCTGCTCAGCGATCAGCAGCTCTCACCTGTCTCCGTTCCCTTTTCACCTGTTCAGTGATCAGCAGCCCTCACCTGCCTCCTTTCCCTTTTCACCTGCTCAGTGATCAGCAGCCCGCATCTGCCTCCTTTCCCTTTTCACCTGTTCAGTGATCAGCAGCTCTCACCTGCCTCCTTTCCCTTTTCACCTGTTCAGTGATCAGCAGCTCTCATCTGCCTCCTTTCCCTTTTCACCTGTTGAGTGATCAGCAGCCCTCACCTGCCTCCTTTCCCTTTTCACCTGTTCAGTGATCAGCAGCTCTCACCTGCCTCCTTTCCCTTTTCACCTGCTCAGTGATCAGCAGCCCGCATCTGCCTCCTTTCCCTTTTCACCTGTTCAGTGATCAGCAGCCCTCACCTGCCTCCTTTCCCTTTTCACCTGTTCAGTGATCAGCAGCTCTCACCTGCCTCCTTTCCCTTTTCACCTGCTCAGTGATCAGCAGCCCGCATCTGCCTCCTTTCCCTTTTCACCTGTTCAGTGATCAGCAGCTCTCACCTGCCTCCTTTCCCTTTTCACCTGTTCAGTGATCAGCAGCTCTCACCTGCCTCCTTTCCCTTTTCACCTGTTCAGTGATCAGCAGCTCTCACCTCCCTCCTTTCCCTTTTCACCTGTTCAGTGATCAGCAGCTCTCACCTGCCTCCTTTCCCTTTTCACCTGTTCAGTGATCAGCAGCTCTCACCTGCCTCCTTTCCCTTTTCACCTGTTCAGTGATCAGCAGCCGTCACCTGCCTCCTTTCCCTTTTCACCTGTTCAGTGATCAGCAGCTCTCACCTGCCTCCTTTCCCTTTTCACCTGTTCAGTGATCAGCAGCTCTCACCTCCCTCCTTTCCCTTTTCACCTGTTCAGTGATCAGCAGCTCTCACCTGCCTCCTTTCCCTTTTCACCTGTTCAGTGATCAGCAGCTCTCACCTGCCTCCTTTCCCTTTTCACCTGCTCAGTGATCAGCAGCTCTCACCTGCCTCCGTTCCCTTTTCACCTGTTCAGTGATCAGCAGCCCTCACCTGCCTCCTTTCCCTTTTCACCTGTTCAGTGATCAGCAGCTCTCACCTGCCTCCTTTCCCTTTTCACCTGTTCAGTGATCAGCAGCTCTCACCTGCCTCCTTTCCCTTTTCACCTGTTCAGTGATCAGCAGCTCTCACCTGCCTCCTTTCCCTTTTCACCTGTTCAGTGATCAGCAGCTCTCACCTGCCACCTTTCCCTTTTCACCTGTTCAGTGATCAGCAGCTCTCACCTGCCTCCTTTCCCTTTTCACCTGTTCAGTGATCAGCAGCTCTCACCTGCCTCCTTTCCCTTTTCACCTGCTCAGTGATCAGCAGCTCTCACCTGTCTCCGTTCCCTTTTCACCTGTTCAGTGATCAGCAGCCCTCACCTGCCTCCTTTCCCTTTTCACCTGCTCAGTGATCAGCAGCCCTCATCTGCCTCCTTTCCCTTTTCACCTGTTCAGTGATCAGCAGCTCTCACCTGCCTCCTTTCCCTTTTCACCTGTTCAGTGATCAGCAGCTCTCACCTGCCTCCTTTCCCTTTTCACCTGTTCAGTGATCAGCAGCTCTCACCTGCCTCCTTTCCCTTTTCACCTGCTCAGTGATCAGCAGCTCTCACCTGCCTCCGTTCCCTTTTCACCTGTTCAGTGATCAGCAGCCCTCACCTGCCTCCTTTCCCTTTTCACCTGTTCAGTGATCAGCAGCTCTCACCTGCCTCCTTTCCCTTTTCACCTGTTCAGTGATCAGCAGCTCTCACCTGCCTCCTTTCCCTTTTCACCTGTTCAGTGATCAGCAGCTCTCACCTGCCTCCTTTCCCTTTTCACCTGTTCAGTGATCAGCAGCTCTCACCTGCCTCCTTTCCCTTTTCACCTGTTCAGTGATCAGCAGCTCTCACCTGCCTCCTTTCCCTTTTCACCTGTTCAGTGATCAGCAGCTCTCACCTGCCTCCTTTCCCTTTTCACCTGTTCAGTGATCAGCAGCCCTCACCTGCCTCCTTTCCCTTTTCACCTGTTCAGTGATCAGCAGCCCTCACCTGTCTCCTTTCCCTTTTCAGCTGTTCAGTGATCAGCAGCTCTCACCTGCCTCCTTTCCCTTTTCACCTGTTCAGTGATCAGCAGCTCTCACCTGCCTCCTTTCCCTTTTCACCTGTTCAGTGATCAGCAGCTCTCAACTTCCTCCTTTCCCTTTTCACCTGTTCAGTGATCAGCAGCTCTCACCTGCCTCCTTTCCCTTTTCACCTGTTCAGTGATCAGCAGCTCTCACCTGCCTCCTTTCCCTTTTCACCTGTTCAGTGATCAGCAGCTCTCACCTGCCTCTTTTCCCTTTTTACCTGTTCAGTGATCAGCAGCTCTCACCTGCCTCCTTTCCCTTTTCACCTGTTCAGAGATCAGCAGCTCTCACCTGCCTCCTTTCCCTTTTCACCTGCTCAGTGATCAGCAGCTCTCACCTGCCTCCTTTCCCTTTTCACCTGCTCAGTGATCAGCAGCTCTCACCTGCCTCCTTTCCCTTTTCACCTGCTCAGTGATCAGCAGCTCTCACCTGCCTCCTTTCCCTTTTCACCTGTTCAGTGATCAGCAGCCTTCACCAGCCTCCTTTCCCTTTTCACCTGTTCAGTGATCAGCAGCCCTCATCTGCCTCCTTTCCCTTTTCACCCGTTCAGTGATCAGCAGCTCTCACCTGCCTCCTTTCCCTTTTCAACTGTTCAGTGATCAGCAGCTCTCACCTCCCTCCTTTCCCTTTTCACCTGCTCAGTGATCAGCAGCCCTCACCTGCCTCCTTTCCCTTTTCACCTCTTCAGTGATCAGCAGCTCTCACCTGCCTCCTTTCCCTTTTCACCTCTTCAGTGATCAGCAGCTCTCACCTGCCTCCTTTCCCTTTTCACCTGTTCAGTGATCAGCAGCTCTCACCTGCCTCCTTTCCCTTTTCACCTGTTCAGTGATCAGCAGCTCTCACCTGCCTCCTTTCCCTTTTCACCTGCTCAGTGATCAGCAGCTCTCACCTGCCTCCGTTCCCTTTTCACCTGTTCAGTGATCAGCAGCTCTCACCTGCCTCCTTTCCCTTTCCACCTGTTCAGTGATCAGCAGCTCTCACCTGCCACCTTTCCCTTTTCACCTGTTCAGTGATCAGCAGCCCTCACCTGCCTCCTTTCCCTTTTCACCTTTTCAGTGATCAGCAGCTCTCACCTGCCACCTTTCCCTTTTCACCTGTTCAGTGATCAGCAGCTCTCACCTGTCTCCGTTCCCTTTTCACCTGTTCAGTGATCAGCAGCTCTCACCTGCCTCCTTTCCCTTTTCACCTGTTCAGTGATCAGCAGCTCTCACCTGCCTCCTTTCCCTTTTCACCTGCTCAGTGATCAGCAGCTCTCACCTGTCTCCGTTCCCTTTTCACCTGTTCAGTGATCAGCAGCCCTCACCTGCCTCCTTTCCCTTTTCACCTGCTCAGTGATCAGCAGCCCTCATCTGCCTCCTTTCCCTTTTCACCTGTTCAGTGATCAGCAGCTCTCACCTCCCTCCTTTCCCTTTTCACCTGTTCAGTGATCAGCAGCTCTCACCTGCCTCCTTTCCCTTTTCACCTGTTCAGTGATCAGCAGCTCTCACCTGCCTCCTTTCCCTTTTCACCTGCTCAGTGATCAGCAGCTCTCACCTGCCTCCGTTCCCTTTTCACCTGTTCAGTGATCAGCAGCCCTCACCTGCCTCCTTTCCCTTTTCACCTGTTCAGTGATCAGCAGCTCTCACCTCCCTCCTTTCCCTTTTCACCTGCTCAGTGATCAGCAGCCCTCACCTGCCTCCTTTCCCTTTTCACCTGTTCAGTGATCAGCAGCTCTCACCTGCCTCCTTTCCCTTTTCACCTGTTCAGTGATCAGCAGCCTTCACCAGCCTCCTTTCCCTTTTCACCAGTTCAGTGATCAGCAGCTCTCACCTGCCTCCTTTCCCTTTTCACCTGTTCAGTGATCAGCAGCTCTCACCTGCCTCCTTTCCCTTTTCACCTGTTCAGTGATCAGCAGCTCTCACCTGCCTCCTTTCCCTTTTCACCTGCTCAGTGATCAGCAGCTCTCACCTGCCTCCGTTCCCTTTTCACCTGTTCAGTGATCAGCAGCCCTCACCTGCCTCCTTTCCCTTTTCACCTGTTCAGTGATCAGCAGCTCTCACCTGCCTCCTTTCCCTTTCCACCTGTTCAGTGATCAGCAGCTCTCACCTGCCACCTTTCCCTTTTCACCTGTTCAGTGATCAGCAGCTCTCACCTGCCTCCTTTCCCTTTTCACCTGTTCAGTGATCAGCAGCTCTCACCTGCCTCCTTTCCCTTTTCACCTGCTCAGCGATCAGCAGCTCTCACCTGTCTCCGTTCCCTTTTCACCTGTTCAGTGATCAGCAGCCCTCACCTGCCTCCTTTCCCTTTTCACCTGCTCAGTGATCAGCAGCCCGCATCTGCCTCCTTTCCCTTTTCACCTGTTCAGTGATCAGCAGCTCTCACCTGCCTCCTTTCCCTTTTCACCTGTTCAGTGATCAGCAGCTCTCATCTGCCTCCTTTCCCTTTTCACCTGTTGAGTGATCAGCAGCCCTCACCTGCCTCCTTTCCCTTTTCACCTGTTCAGTGATCAGCAGCTCTCACCTGCCTCCTTTCCCTTTTCACCTGCTCAGTGATCAGCAGCCCGCATCTGCCTCCTTTCCCTTTTCACCTGTTCAGTGATCAGCAGCCCTCACCTGCCTCCTTTCCCTTTTCACCTGTTCAGTGATCAGCAGCTCTCACCTGCCTCCTTTCCCTTTTCACCTGCTCAGTGATCAGCAGCCCGCATCTGCCTCCTTTCCCTTTTCACCTGTTCAGTGATCAGCAGCTCTCACCTGCCTCCTTTCCCTTTTCACCTGTTCAGTGATCAGCAGCTCTCACCTGCCTCCTTTCCCTTTTCACCTGTTCAGTGATCAGCAGCTCTCACCTCCCTCCTTTCCCTTTTCACCTGTTCAGTGATCAGCAGCTCTCACCTGCCTCCTTTCCCTTTTCACCTGTTCAGTGATCAGCAGCTCTCACCTGCCTCCTTTCCCTTTTCACCTGTTCAGTGATCAGCAGCCGTCACCTGCCTCCTTTCCCTTTTCACCTGTTCAGTGATCAGCAGCTCTCACCTGCCTCCTTTCCCTTTTCACCTGTTCAGTGATCAGCAGCTCTCACCTCCCTCCTTTCCCTTTTCACCTGTTCAGTGATCAGCAGCTCTCACCTGCCTCCTTTCCCTTTTCACCTGTTCAGTGATCAGCAGCTCTCACCTGCCTCCTTTCCCTTTTCACCTGCTCAGTGATCAGCAGCTCTCACCTGCCTCCGTTCCCTTTTCACCTGTTCAGTGATCAGCAGCCCTCACCTGCCTCCTTTCCCTTTTCACCTGTTCAGTGATCAGCAGCTCTCACCTGCCTCCTTTCCCTTTTCACCTGTTCAGTGATCAGCAGCTCTCACCTGCCTCCTTTCCCTTTTCACCTGTTCAGTGATCAGCAGCTCTCACCTGCCTCCTTTCCCTTTTCACCTGTTCAGTGATCAGCAGCTCTCACCTGCCACCTTTCCCTTTTCACCTGTTCAGTGATCAGCAGCTCTCACCTGCCTCCTTTCCCTTTTCACCTGTTCAGTGATCAGCAGCTCTCACCTGCCTCCTTTCCCTTTTCACCTGCTCAGTGATCAGCAGCTCTCACCTGTCTCCGTTCCCTTTTCACCTGTTCAGTGATCAGCAGCCCTCACCTGCCTCCTTTCCCTTTTCACCTGCTCAGTGATCAGCAGCCCTCATCTGCCTCCTTTCCCTTTTCACCTGTTCAGTGATCAGCAGCTCTCACCTGCCTCCTTTCCCTTTTCACCTGTTCAGTGATCAGCAGCTCTCACCTGCCTCCTTTCCCTTTTCACCTGTTCAGTGATCAGCAGCTCTCACCTGCCTCCTTTCCCTTTTCACCTGCTCAGTGATCAGCAGCCCTCATCTGCCTCCTTTCCCTTTTCACCTGTTCAGTGATCAGCAGCTCTCACCTGCCTCCTTTCCCTTTTCACCTGTTCAGTGATCAGCAGCTCTCACCTGCCTCCTTTCCCTTTTCACCTGTTCAGTGATCAGCAGCTCTCACCTCCCTCCTTTCCCTTTTCACCTGCTCAGTGATCAGCAGCCCTCACCTGCCTCCTTTCCCTTTTCACCTCTTCAGTGATCAGCAGCTCTCACCTGCCTCCTTTCCCTTTTCACCTCTTCAGTGATCAGCAGCTCTCACCTGCCTCCTTTCCCTTTTCACCTGTTCAGTGATCAGCAGCTCTCACCTGCCTCCTTTCCCTTTTCACCTGTTCAGTGATCAGCAGCTCTCACCTGCCTCCTTTCCCTTTTCACCTGCTCAGTGATCAGCAGCTCTCACCTGCCTCCGTTCCCTTTTCACCTGTTCAGTGATCAGCAGCTCTCACCTGCCTCCTTTCCCTTTCCACCTGTTCAGTGATCAGCAGCTCTCACCTGCCACCTTTCCCTTTTCACCTGTTCAGTGATCAGCAGCCCTCACCTGCCTCCTTTCCCTTTTCACCTTTTCAGTGATCAGCAGCTCTCACCTGCCACCTTTCCCTTTTCACCTGTTCAGTGATCAGCAGCTCTCACCTGTCTCCGTTCCCTTTTCACCTGTTCAGTGATCAGCAGCTCTCACCTGCCTCCTTTCCCTTTTCACCTGTTCAGTGATCAGCAGCTCTCACCTGCCTCCTTTCCCTTTTCACCTGCTCAGTGATCAGCAGCTCTCACCTGTCTCCGTTCCCTTTTCACCTGTTCAGTGATCAGCAGCCCTCACCTGCCTCCTTTCCCTTTTCACCTGCTCAGTGATCAGCAGCCCTCATCTGCCTCCTTTCCCTTTTCACCTGTTCAGTGATCAGCAGCTCTCACCTCCCTCCTTTCCCTTTTCACCTGTTCAGTGATCAGCAGCTCTCACCTGCCTCCTTTCCCTTTTCACCTGTTCAGTGATCAGCAGCTCTCACCTGCCTCCTTTCCCTTTTCACCTGCTCAGTGATCAGCAGCTCTCACCTGCCTCCGTTCCCTTTTCACCTGTTCAGTGATCAGCAGCCCTCACCTGCCTCCTTTCCCTTTTCACCTGTTCAGTGATCAGCAGCTCTCACCTCCCTACTTTCCCTTTTCACCTGCTCAGTGATCAGCAGCCCTCACCTGCCTCCTTTCCCTTTTCACCTGTTCAGTGATCAGCAGCTCTCACCTGCCTCCTTTCCCTTTTCACCTGTTCAGTGATCAGCAGCCTTCACCAGCCTCCTTTCCCTTTTCACCAGTTCAGTGATCAGCAGCTCTCACCTGCCTCCTTTCCCTTTTCACCTGTTCAGTGATCAGCAGCTCTCACCTGCCTCCTTTCCCTTTTCACCTGTTCAGTGATCAGCAGCTCTCACCTGCCTCCTTTCCCTTTTCACCTGCTCAGTGATCAGCAGCTCTCACCTGCCTCCGTTCCCTTTTCACCTGTTCAGTGATCAGCAGCCCTCACCTGCCTCCTTTCCCTTTTCACCTGTTCAGTGATCAGCAGCTCTCACCTGCCTCCTTTCCCTTTCCACCTGTTCAGTGATCAGCAGCTCTCACCTGCCACCTTTCCCTTTTCACCTGTTCAGTGATCAGCAGCTCTCACCTGCCTCCTTTCCCTTTTCACCTGTTCAGTGATCAGCAGCTCTCACCTGCCTCCTTTCCCTTTTCACCTGCTCAGCGATCAGCAGCTCTCACCTGTCTCCGTTCCCTTTTCACCTGTTCAGTGATCAGCAGCCCTCACCTGCCTCCTTTCCCTTTTCACCTGCTCAGTGATCAGCAGCCCGCATCTGCCTCCTTTCCCTTTTCACCTGTTCAGTGATCAGCAGCTCTCACCTGCCTCCTTTCCCTTTTCACCTGTTCAGTGATCAGCAGCTCTCATCTGCCTCCTTTCCCTTTTCACCTGTTGAGTGATCAGCAGCCCTCACCTGCCTCCTTTCCCTTTTCACCTGTTCAGTGATCAGCAGCTCTCACCTGCCTCCTTTCCCTTTTCACCTGCTCAGTGATCAGCAGCCCGCATCTGCCTCCTTTCCCTTTTCACCTGTTCAGTGATCAGCAGCCCTCACCTGCCTCCTTTCCCTTTTCACCTGTTCAGTGATCAGCAGCTCTCACCTGCCTCCTTTCCCTTTTCACCTGCTCAGTGATCAGCAGCCCGCATCTGCCTCCTTTCCCTTTTCACCTGTTCAGTGATCAGCAGCTCTCACCTGCCTCCTTTCCCTTTTCACCTGTTCAGTGATCAGCAGCTCTCACCTGCCTCCTTTCCCTTTTCACCTGTTCAGTGATCAGCAGCTCTCACCTCCCTCCTTTCCCTTTTCACCTGTTCAGTGATCAGCAGCTCTCACCTGCCTCCTTTCCCTTTTCACCTGTTCAGTGATCAGCAGCTCTCACCTGCCTCCTTTCCCTTTTCACCTGTTCAGTGATCAGCAGCCGTCACCTGCCTCCTTTCCCTTTTCACCTGTTCAGTGATCAGCAGCTCTCACCTGCCTCCTTTCCCTTTTCACCTGTTCAGTGATCAGCAGCTCTCACCTCCCTCCTTTCCCTTTTCACCTGTTCAGTGATCAGCAGCTCTCACCTGCCTCCTTTCCCTTTTCACCTGTTCAGTGATCAGCAGCTCTCACCTGCCTCCTTTCCCTTTTCACCTGCTCAGTGATCAGCAGCTCTCACCTGCCTCCGTTCCCTTTTCACCTGTTCAGTGATCAGCAGCCCTCACCTGCCTCCTTTCCCTTTTCACCTGTTCAGTGATCAGCAGCTCTCACCTGCCTCCTTTCCCTTTTCACCTGTTCAGTGATCAGCAGCTCTCACCTGCCTCCTTTCCCTTTTCACCTGTTCAGTGATCAGCAGCTCTCACCTGCCTCCTTTCCCTTTTCACCTGTTCAGTGATCAGCAGCTCTCACCTGCCACCTTTCCCTTTTCACCTGTTCAGTGATCAGCAGCTCTCACCTGCCTCCTTTCCCTTTTCACCTGTTCAGTGATCAGCAGCTCTCACCTGCCTCCTTTCCCTTTTCACCTGCTCAGTGATCAGCAGCTCTCACCTGTCTCCGTTCCCTTTTCACCTGTTCAGTGATCAGCAGCCCTCACCTGCCTCCTTTCCCTTTTCACCTGCTCAGTGATCAGCAGCCCTCATCTGCCTCCTTTCCCTTTTCACCTGTTCAGTGATCAGCAGCTCTCACCTGCCTCCTTTCCCTTTTCACCTGTTCAGTGATCAGCAGCTCTCACCTGCCTCCTTTCCCTTTTCACCTGTTCAGTGATCAGCAGCTCTCACCTGCCTCCTTTCCCTTTTCACCTGCTCAGTGATCAGCAGCCCTCATCTGCCTCCTTTCCCTTTTCACCTGTTCAGTGATCAGCAGCTCTCACCTGCCTCCTTTCCCTTTTCACCTGTTCAGTGATCAGCAGCTCTCACCTGCCTCCTTTCCCTTTTCACCTGTTCAGTGATCAGCAGCTCTCATCTGCCTCCTTTCCCTTTTCACCTGTTCAGTGATCAGCAGCTCTCACCTGCCTCATTTCCCTTTTCACCTGTTCAGTGATCAGCAGCTCTCACCTCCCTCCTTTCCCTTTTCACCTGTTCAGTGATCAGCAGCTCTCACCTGCCTCCTTTCCCTTTTCACCTGTTCAGTGATCAGCAGCTCTCACCTGCCTCCTTTCCCTTTTCACCTGTTCAGTGATCAGCAGCCCTCACCTGCCTCCTTTCCCTTTTCACCTGTTCAGTGATCAGCAGCTCTCACCTGCCTCCTTTCCCTTTTCACCTGTTCAGTGATCAGCAGCTCTCACCTCCCTCCTTTCCCTTTTCACCTGTTCAGTGATCAGCAGCTCTCACCTGCCTCCTTTCCCTTTTCACCTGTTCAGTGATCAGCAGCTCTCACCTGCCTCCTTTCCCTTTTCACCTGCTCAGCGATCAGCAGCTCTCACCTGTCTCCGTTCCCTTTTCACCTGTTCAGTGAACAGCAGCTCTCACCTGCCTCCTTTCCCTTTTCACCTGCTCAGTGATCAGCAGCCCTCATCTGCCTCCTTTCCCTTTTCACCTGTTCAGTGATCAGCAGCTCTCACCTGCCTCCTTTCCCTTTTCAGCTGTTCAGTGATCAGCAGCTCTCACCTGCCTCCTTTCCCTTTTCACCTGTTCAGTGATCAGCAGCTCTCACCTGACTCCTTTCCCTTTTCACCTGTTCAGTGATCAGCAGCCCTCATCTGCCTCCTTTCCCTTTTCACCTGTTCAGTGATCAGCAGCTCTCACCTGACTCCTTTCCCTTTTCACCTGTTCAGTGATCAGCAGCTCTCACCTCCCTCCTTTCCCTTTTCACCTGTTCAGTGATCAGCAGCTCTCACCTGCCTCCTTTCCCTTTTCACCTGTTCAGTGATCAGCAGCTCTCACCTGCCTCCTTTCCCTTTTCACCTGTTCAGTGATCAGCAGCTCTCACCTGTCTCCTTTCCCTTTTCACCTGTTCAGTGATCAGCAGCTCTCACCTGCCTCCTTTCCCTTTTCACCTGTTCAGTGATCAGCAGCTCTCACCTCCCTCCTTTCACTTTTCACCTGTTCAGTGATCAGCAGCTCTCACCTCCCTCCTTGCCCTTTTCACCTGTTCAGTGATCAGCAGCTCTCACCTGCCTGCTTTCCCTTTTCACCTGTTCAGTGATCAGCAGCTCTCACCTCCCTCCTTTCCCTTTTCACCTGTTCAGTGATCAGCAGCTCTCACCTGCCTCCTTTCCCTTTTCACCTGTTCAGTGATCAGCAGCTCTCACCTGCCTCCTTTCCCTCTTCAACTGTTCAGTGATCAGCAGCGCTCACCTGCCTCCTTTCCCTTTTCACCTGTTCAGTGATCAGCAGCTCTCACCTGCCTCCTTTCCCTCTTCAACTGTTCAGTGATCAGCAGCCCTCACCTGCCTCATTTCCCTTTTCACCTGTTCAGTGATCAGCAGCTCTCAGCTGCCTCCTTTCCCTTTTCACCTGTTCAGTGATCAGCAGCCCTCACCTGCCTCCTTTCCCTTTTCACCTGTTCAGTGATCAGCAGCCCTCACCTGCCTCCTTTCCCTTTTCACCTGTTCAGTGATCAGCAGCTCTCACCTGCCTCCTTTCCCTTTTCACCTGTTCAGTGATCAGCAGCTCTCACCTGCCTCCTTTCCCTTTTCACCTGTTCAGTGATCAGCAGCTCTCACCTGCCTCCTTTCCCTTTTCACCTGTTCAGTGATCAGCAGCCCTCACCTGCTCCTTTCCCTTTTCACCTGTTCAGTGATCAGCAGCCCTCACCTGCCTCCTTTCCCTTTTCACCTGTTCAGTGATCAGCAGCTCTCACCTGCCTCCTTTCCCTTTTCACCTGTTCAGTGATCAGCAGCTCTCACCTGCCTCCTTTCCCTTTTCACCTGTTCAGTGATCAGCAGCCCTCATCTGCCTCCTTTCCCTTTTCACCTTCTCAGTGATCAGCAGCTCTCACCTGTCTCCTTTCCCTTTTCACCTGTTCAGTGATCAGCAGCCCTCACCTGCCTCCTTTCCCTTTTCACCTGTTCAGTGATCAGCAGCTCTCACCTGCCTCCTTTCCCTTTTCACCTGCTCAGTGATCAGCAGCTCTCACCTGCCTCCTTTCCCTTTTCACCTGTTCAGTGATCAGCAGCTCTCACCTGCCTCCTTTCCCTTTTCAGCTGCTCAGTGATCAGCAGCTCTCACCTCCCTCCTTTCCCTTTTCACCTTCTCAGTGATCAGCAGCTCTCACCTGCCTCCTTTCCCTTTTCACCTGTTCAGTGATCAGCAGCTCTCACCTCCCTCCTTTCCCTTTTCACCTGCTCAGTGATCAGCAGCTCTCACCTGCCTCCTTTCCCTTTTCACCTGCTCAGTGATCAGCAGCTCGCACCTCCCTCCTTTCCCTTTTCAGCTGTTCAGTGATCAGCAGCTCTCACCTGCCTCCTTTCCCTTTTCACCTGTTCAGTGATCAGCAGCCCTCACCTGCCTCCTTTCCCTTTTCACCTGTTCAGTGATCAGCAGCCCTCACCTGCCTCCTTTCCCTTTTCACCTGTTCAGTGATCAGCAGCTCTCACCTGCCTCCTTTCCCTTTTCACCTGTTCAGTGATCAGCAGCTCTCACCTGCCTCCTTTCCCTTTTCACCTGTTCAGTGATCAGCAGCTCTCACCTGCCTCCTTTCCCTTTTCACCTGCTCAGTGATCAGCAGCTCTCAGCTGCCTCCTTTCCCTTTTCACCTGTTCAGTGATCAGCAGCCCTCACCTGCCTGCTTTCCCTTTTCACCTGTTCAGTGATCAGCAGCCCTCACCTGCCTCCTTTCCCTTTTCACCTGTTCAGTGATCAGCAGCTCTCACCTGCCTCCTTTCCCTTTTCACCTGTTCAGTGATCAGCAGCTCTCAACTTCCTCCTTTCCCTTTTCACCTGTTCAGTGATCAGCAGCTCTCACCTGCCTCCTTTCCCTTTTCACCTGTTCAGTGATCAGCAGCTCTCACCTGCCTCCTTTCCCTTTTCACCTGTTCAGTGATCAGCAGCTCTCACCTGCCTCTTTTCCCTTTTCACCTGTTCAGTGATCAGCAGCTCTCACCTGCCTCCTTTCCCTTTTCACCTGTTCAGAGATCAGCAGCTCTCACCTGCCTCCTTTCCCTTTTCACCTGTTCAGTGATCAGCAGCTCTCACCTGCCTCCTTTCCCTTTTCACCTGTTCAGTGATCAGCAGCTCTCACCTGCCTCCTTTCCCTTTTCAGCTGTTCAGTGATCAGCAGCTCTCACCTGCCTCCTTTCCCTTTTCACCTGTTCAGTGATCAGCAGCTCTCACCTGCCTCCTTTCCCTTTTCAGCTGTTCAGTGATCAGCAGCCCTCACCTGCCTCCTTTCCCTTTTCACCTGTTCAGTGATCAGCAGCTCTCACCTGCCTCCTTTCCCTTTTCACCTGCTCAGTGATCAGCAGCTCTCACCTGCCTCCTTTCCCTTTTCACCTGCTCAGTGATCAGCAGCTCTCACCTGCCTCCTTTCCCTTTTCACCTGCTCAGTGATCAGCAGCTCTCACCTGCCTCCTTTCCCTTTTCACCTGCTCAGTGATCAGCAGCTCTCACCTCCCTCCTTTCCCTTTTCACCTGCTCAGTGATCAGCAGCTCTCACCTGCCTCCTTTCCCTTTTCACCTGCTCAGTGATCAGCAGCTCTCACCTGCCTCCTTTCCCTTTTCACCTGCTCAGTGATCAGCAGCTCTCACCTGCCTCCTTTCCCTTTTCACCTGCTCAGTGATCAGCAGCTCTCACCTGCCTCCTTTCCCTTTTCACCTGCTCAGTGATCAGCAGCTCTCACCTGCCTCCTTTCCCTTTTCACCTGTTCAGTGATCAGCAGCCTTCACCAGCCTCCTTTCCCTTTTCACCTGTTCAGTGATCAGCAGCCCTCATCTGCCTCCTTTCCCTTTTCACCCGTTCAGTGATCAGCAGCTCTCACCTGCCTCCTTTCCCTTTTCAACTGTTCAGTGATCAGCAGCTCTCACCTCCCTCCTTTCCCTTTTAACCTGTTCAGTGATCAGCAGCTCTCACCTGCCTCCTTTCCCTTTTCACCTGTTCAGTGATCAGCAGCTCTCACCTGCCTCCTTTCCCTTTTCACCTGTTCAGTGATCAGCAGCTCTCACCAGCCTCCTTTCCCTTTTCACCAGTTCAGTGATCAGCAGCTCTCACCTGCCTCCTTTCCCTTTTCACCTGTTCAGTGATCAGCAGCTCTCACCTGCCTCCTTTCCCTTGTCACCTGTTCAGTGATCAGCAGCTCTCACCTGCCTCCTTTCCCTTTTCACCTGCTCAGTGATCAGCAGCTCTCACCTGCCTCCGTTCCCTTTTCACCTGCTCAGTGATCAGCAGCTCTCACCTGCCTCCGTTCCCTTTTCACCTGCTCAGTGATCAGCAGCTCTCACCTGCCTCCGTTCCCTTTTCACCTGCTCAGTGATCAGCAGCTCTCACCTGCCTCCGTTCCCTTTTCACCTGCTCAGTGATCAGCAGCTCTCACCTGCCTCCGTTCCCTTTTCACCTGTTCAGTGATCAGCAGCCCTCACCTGCCTCCTTTCCCTTTTCACCTGTTCAGTGATCAGCAGCTCTCACCTGCCTCCTTTCCCTTTCCACCTGTTCAGTGATCAGCAGCTCTCACCTGCCACCTTTCCCTTTTCACCTGTTCAGTGATCAGCAGCTCTCACCTGCCTCCTTTCCCTTTTCACCTGTTCAGTGATCAGCAGCTCTCACCTGCCTCCTTTCCCTTTTCACCTGCTCAGTGATCAGCAGCTCTCACCTGTCTCCGTTCCCTTTTCACCTGTTCAGTGATCAGCAGCCCTCACCTGCCTCCTTTCCCTTTTCACCTGCTCAGTGATCAGCAGCCCTCATCTGCCTCCTTTCCCTTTTCACCTGTTCAGTGATCAGCAGCTCTCACCTCCCTCCTTTCCCTTTTCACCTGTTCAGTGATCAGCAGCCTTCACCAGCCTCCTTTCCCTTTTCACCAGTTCAGTGATCAGCAGCTCTCACCTGCCTCCTTTCCCTTTTCACCTGTTCAGTGATCAGCAGCTCTCACCTGCCTCCTTTCCCTTTTCACCTGTTCAGTGATCAGCAGCTCTCACCTGCCTCCTTTCCCTTTTCACCTGCTCAGTGATCAGCAGCTCTCACCTGCCTCCGTTCCCTTTTCACCTGTTCAGTGATCAGCAGCCCTCACCTGCCTCCTTTCCCTTTTCACCTGTTCAGTGATCAGCAGCTCTCACCTCCCTCCTTTCCCTTTTCACCTGCTCAGTGATCAGCAGCCCTCACCTGCCTCCTTTCCCTTTTCACCTGTTCAGTGATCAGCAGCTCTCACCTGCCTCCTTTCCCTTTTCACCTGTTCAGTGATCAGCTCTCACCTCCCTCCTTTCCCTTTTCACCTGCTCAGTGATCAGCAGCTCTCACCTGCCTCCTTTCCCTTTTCACCTGTTCAGTGATCAGCAGCTCTCACCTCCCTCCTTTCCCTTTTCACCTGCTCAGTGATCAGCAGCTCTCACCTGCCTCCTTTCCCTTTTCACCTGTTCAGTGATCAGCAGCTCTCACCTCCCTCCTTTCCCTTTTCACCTGCTCAGTGATCAGCAGCCCTCACCTGCCTCCTTTCCCTTTTCACCTGTTCAGTGATCAGCAGCTCTCACCTCCCTCCTTTCCCTTTTCACCTGTTCAGTGATCAGCAGCCTTCACCAGCCTCCTTTCCCTTTTCACCTGTTCAGTGATCAGCAGCTCTCACCTGCCTCCTTTCCCTTTTCACCTGCTCAGTGATCAGCAGCCCTCATCTGCCTCCTTTCCCTTTTCACCTGTTCAGTGATCAGCAGCTCTCACCTGCCTCCTTTCCCTTTTCACCTGTTCAGTGATCAGCAGCTCTCACCTCCCTCCTTTCCCTTTTCACCTGTTCAGTGATCAGCAGCTCTCACCTGCCTCCTTTCCCTTTTCACCTGTTCAGTGATCAGCAGCTCTCACCTGCCTCCTTTCCCTTTTCACCTGCTCAGTGATCAGCAGCTCTCACCTGCCTCCGTTCCCTTTTCACCTGTTCAGTGATCAGCAGCTCTCACCTGCCACCTTTCCCTTTTCACCTGTTCAGTGATCAGCAGCTCTCACCTGACTCCTTTCCCTTTTCACCTGTTCAGTGATCAGCAGCTCTCACCTGCCTCCTTTCCCTTTTCACCTGCTCAGTGATCAGCAGCTCTCACCTCCCTCCTTTCCCTTTTCACCTGTTCAGTGATCAGCAGCCCTCACCTGCCTCCTTTCCCTTTTCAGCTGTTCAGTGATCAGCAGCCCTCATCTGCCTCCTTTCCCTTTTCACCTGTTCAGTGATCAGCAGCTCTCACCTGCCTCCTTTCCCTTTTCACCTGTTCAGTGATCAGCAGCTCTCACCTGCCTCCTTTCCCTTTTCACCTGTTCAGTGATCAGCAGCCCTCACCTGCCTCCTTTCCCTTTTCAGCTGTTCAGTGATCAGCAGCCCTCATCTGCCTCCTTTCCCTTTTCACCTGTTCAGTGATCAGCAGCTCTCACCTGCCTCCTTTCCCTTTTCACCTGTTCAGTGATCAGCAGCTCTCACCTCCCTCCTTTCCCTTTTCACCTGCTCAGTGATCAGCAGCTCTCACCTGCCTCCTTTCCCTTTTCATCTGTTCAGTGATCAGCAGCTCTCATCTGCCTCCTTTCCCTTTTCACCTGTTCAGTGATCAGCAGCTCTCACCTGCCTCCTTTCCCTTTTCACCTGTTCAGTGATCAGCAGCTCTCACCTGCCTCCTTTCCCTTTTCACCTGTTCAGTGATCAGCAGCTCTCACCTGCCTCCTTTCCCTTTTCACCTGTTCAGTGATCAGCAGCTCTCACCTGCCTCCTTTCCCTTTTCACCTGCTCAGTGATCAGCAGCTCTCACCTGCCTCCGTTCCCTTTTCACCTGTTCAGTGATCAGCAGCCCTCACCTGCCTCCTTTCCCTTTTCACCTGTTCAGTGATCAGCAGCTCTCACCTGCCTCCTTTCCCTTTCCACCTGTTCAGTGATCAGCAGCTCTCACCTGCCACCTTTCCCTTTTCACCTGTTCAGTGATCAGCAGCTCTCACCTGCCTCCTTTCCCTTTTCACCTGTTCAGTGATCAGCAGCTCTCACCTGCCTCCTTTCCCTTTTCACCTGTTCAGTGATCAGCAGCTCTCACCTGCCTCCTTTCCCTTTTCACCTGCTCAGTGATCAGCAGCTCTCACCTGTCTCCGTTCCCTTTTCACCTGTTCAGTGATCAGCAGCCCTCACCTGCCTCCTTTCCCTTTTCACCTGCTCAGTGATCAGCAGCCCTCATCTGCCTCCTTTCCCTTTTCACCTGTTCAGTGATCAGCAGCTCTCACCTGCCTCCTTTCCCTTTTCACCTGTTCAGTGATCAGCAGCCCTCACCTGCCTCCTTTCCCTTTTCACCTGTTCAGTGATCAGCAGCTCTCACCTCCCTCCTTTCCCTTTTCACCTGTTCAGTGATCAGCAGCCCTCACCTGCCTCCTTTCCCTTTTCACCTGCTCAGTGATCAGCAGCCCTCATCTGCCTCCTTTCCCTTTTCACCTGTTCAGTGATCAGCAGCTCTCACCTGCCTCCTTTCCCTTTTCACCTGTTCAGTGATCAGCAGCTCTCACCTGCCTCCTTTCCCTTTTCACCTGTTCAGTGATCAGCAGCTCTCACCTGCCTCCTTTCCCTTTTCACCTGCTCAGTGATCAGCAGCCCTCATCTGCCTCCTTTCCCTTTTCACCTGTTCAGTGATCAGCAGCTCTCACCTGCCTCCTTTCCCTTTTCACCTGTTCAGTGATCAGCAGCTCTCACCTCCCTCCTTTCCCTTTTCACCTGTTCAGTGATCAGCAGCTCTCACCTGCCTCCTTTCCCTTTTCACCTGTTCAGTGATCAGCAGCTCTCACCTGCCTCCTTTCCCTTTTCACCTGCTCAGTGATCAGCAGCTCTCAGCTGCCTCCTTTCCCTTTTCACCTGTTCAGTGATCAGCAGCTCTCACCTGCCTCCTTTCCCTTTTCACCTGCTCAGTGATCAGCAGCTCTCACCTGCCTCCTTTCCCTTTTCACCTGTTCAGTGATCAGCAGCTCTCACCTGCCTCCTTTCCCTTTTCACCTGTTCAGTGATCAGCAGCTCTCACCTGCCTCCTTTCCCTTTTCACCTGCTCAGTGATCAGCAGCTCTCACCTGCCTCCTTTCCCTTTTCAACTGTTCAGTGATCAGCAGCTCTCACCTCCCTCCTTTCCCTTTTCACCTGTTCAGTGATCAGCAGCTCTCACCTGCCTCCTTTCCCTTTTCACCTGCTCAGTGATCAGCAGCTCTCACCTGCCTCCTTTCCCTTTTCAACTGTTCAGTGATCAGCAGCTCTCACCTGCCTCCGTTCCCTTTTCACCTGTTCAGTGATCAGCAGCTCTCACCTGCCACCTTTCCCTTTTCACCTGTTCAGTGATCAGCAGCTCTCACCTGACTCCTTTCCCTTTTCACCTGTTCAGTGATCAGCAGCTCTCACCTGCCTCCTTTCCCTTTTCACCTGCTCAGTGATCAGCAGCTCTCACCTCCCTCCTTTCCCTTTTCACCTGTTCAGTGATCAGCAGCCCTCACCTGCCTCCTTTCCCTTTTCAGCTGTTCAGTGATCAGCAGCCCTCATCTGCCTCCTTTCCCTTTTCACCTGTTCAGTGATCAGCAGCTCTCACCTGCCTCCTTTCCCTTTTCACCTGTTCAGTGATCAGCAGCTCTCACCTGCCTCCTTTCCCTTTTCACCTGTTCAGTGATCAGCAGCTCTCACCTGCCTCCTTTCCCTTTTCACCTGTTCAGTGATCAGCAGCTCTCACCTCCCTCCTTTCCCTTTTCACCTGCTCAGTGATCAGCAGCTCTCACCTGCCTCCTTTCCCTTTTCACCTGTTCAGTGATCAGCAGCTCTCATCTGCCTCCTTTCCCTTTTCACCTGTTCAGTGATCAGCAGCTCTCACCTGCCTCCTTTCCCTTTTCACCTGTTCAGTGATCAGCAGCTCTCACCTGCCTCCTTTCCCTTTTCACCTGTTCAGTGATCAGCAGCTCTCACCTGCCTCCTTTCCCTTTTCACCTGTTCAGTGATCAGCAGCTCTCACCTCCCTCCTTTCCCTTTTCACCTGCTCAGTGATCAGCAGCTCTCACCTCCCTCCTTTCCCTTTTCACCTGTTCAGTGATCAGCAGCTCTCACCTGCCTCCATTCCCTTTTCACCTGTTCAGTGATCAGCAGCTCTCACCTGCCTCCTTTCCCTTTTCACCTGTTCAGTGATCAGCAGCTCTCACCTGCCTCCTTTCCCTTTTCACCTGCTCAGTGATCAGCAGCTCTCACCTGCCTCCTTTCCCTTTTCACCTGTTCAGTGATCAGCAGCTCTCACCTCCCTCCTTTCCCTTTTCACCTGTTCAGTGATCAGCAGCCCTCACCTGCCTCCTTTCCCTTTTCACCTGTTCAGTGTTCAGCAGCTCTCACCTGCCTCCTTTCCCTTTTCACCTGTTCAGTGATCAGCAGCTCTCACCTGCCTCCTTTCCCTTTTCACCTGTTCAGTGATCAGCAGCTCTCACCTGCCTCCTTTCCCTTTTCACCTGCTCAGTGATCAGCAGCTCTCACCTGCCTCCTTTCCCTTTTCACCTGTTCAGTGATCAGCAGCTCTCACCAGCCTCCTTTCCCTTTTCACCTGTTCAGTGATCAGCAGCCCTCATCTTCCTCCTTTCCCTTTTCACCTGTTCAGTGATCAGCTCTCATCTTCCTCCTTTCCCTTTTCACCTGTTCAGTGATCAGCAGCTCTCACCTGCCTCCTTTCCCTTTTCACCTGTTCAGTGATCAGCAGCTCTCACCTGCTTCCTTTCCCTTTTCCCCTGTTCAGTGATCAGCAGCTCTCACCTGCCTCCTTTCCCTTTTCACCTGTTCAGTGATCAGCAGCCCTCACCTGCCTCCTTTCCCTTTTCACCTGTTCAGTGATCAGCAGCTCTCACCTGCCTCCTTTCCCTTTCCACCTGTTCAGTGATCAGCAGCTCTCACCTGCCACCTTTCCCTTTTCACCTGTTCAGTGATCAGCAGCTCTCACCTGCCTCCTTTCCCTTTTCACCTGTTCAGTGATCAGCAGCTCTCACCTGCCTCCTTTCCCTTTTCACCTGCTCAGTGATCAGCAGCTCTCACCTGTCTCCGTTCCCTTTTCACCTGTTCAGTGATCAGCAGCCCTCACCTGCCTCCTTTCCCTTTTCACCTGCTCAGTGATCAGCAGCCCTCATCTGCCTCCTTTCCCTTTTCACCTGTTCAGTGATCAGCAGCTCTCACCTCCCTCCTTTCCCTTTTCACCTGTTCAGTGATCAGCAGCCTTCACCAGCCTCCTTTCCCTTTTCACCAGTTCAGTGATCAGCAGCTCTCACCTGCCTCCTTTCCCTTTTCACCTGTTCAGTGATCAGCAGCTCTCACCTGCCTCCTTTCCCTTTTCACCTGTTCAGTGATCAGCAGCTCTCACCTGCCTCCTTTCCCTTTTCACCTGCTCAGTGATCAGCAGCTCTCACCTGCCTCCGTTCCCTTTTCACCTGTTCAGTGATCAGCAGCCCTCACCTGCCTCCTTTCCCTTTTCACCTGTTCAGTGATCAGCAGCTCTCACCTCCCTCCTTTCCCTTTTCACCTGCTCAGTGATCAGCAGCCCTCACCTGCCTCCTTTCCCTTTTCACCTGTTCAGTGATCAGCAGCTCTCACCTGCCTCCTTTCCCTTTTCACCTGTTCAGTGATCAGCTCTCACCTCCCTCCTTTCCCTTTTCACCTGCTCAGTGATCAGCAGCTCTCACCTGCCTCCTTTCCCTTTTCACCTGTTCAGTGATCAGCAGCTCTCACCTCCCTCCTTTCCCTTTTCACCTGCTCAGTGATCAGCAGCTCTCACCTGCCTCCTTTCCCTTTTCACCTGTTCAGTGATCAGCAGCTCTCATCTGCCTCCTTTCCCTTTTCACCTGTTCAGTGATCAGCAGCTCTCACCTGCCTCCTTTCCCTTTTCACCTGTTCAGTGATCAGCAGCTCTCACCTGCCTCCTTTCCCTTTTCACCTGTTCAGTGATCAGCAGCTCTCACCTGCCTCCTTTCCCTTTTCACCTGTTCAGTGATCAGCAGCTCTCACCTCCCTCCTTTCCCTTTTCACCTGCTCAGTGATCAGCAGCTCTCACCTCCCTCCTTTCCCTTTTCACCTGTTCAGTGATCAGCAGCTCTCACCTGCCTCCATTCCCTTTTCACCTGTTCAGTGATCAGCAGCTCTCACCTGCCTCCTTTCCCTTTTCACCTGTTCAGTGATCAGCAGCTCTCACCTGCCTCCTTTCCCTTTTCACCTGCTCAGTGATCAGCAGCTCTCACCTGCCTCCTTTCCCTTTTCACCTGTTCAGTGATCAGCAGCTCTCACCTCCCTCCTTTCCCTTTTCACCTGTTCAGTGATCAGCAGCCCTCACCTGCCTCCTTTCCCTTTTCACCTGTTCAGTGTTCAGCAGCTCTCACCTGCCTCCTTTCCCTTTTCACCTGTTCAGTGATCAGCAGCTCTCACCTGCCTCCTTTCCCTTTTCACCTGTTCAGTGATCAGCAGCTCTCACCTGCCTCCTTTCCCTTTTCACCTGCTCAGTGATCAGCAGCTCTCACCTGCCTCCTTTCCCTTTTCACCTGTTCAGTGATCAGCAGCTCTCACCAGCCACCTTTCCCTTTTCACCTGTTCAGTGATCAGCAGCCCTCATCTTCCTCCTTTCCCTTTTCACCTGTTCAGTGATCAGCTCTCATCTTCCTCCTTTCCCTTTTCACCTGTTCAGTGATCAGCAGCTCTCACCTGCCTCCTTTCCCTTTTCACCTGTTCAGTGATCAGCAGCTCTCACCTGCTTCCTTTCCCTTTTCCCCTGTTCAGTGATCAGCAGCTCTCACCTGCCTCCTTTCCCTTTTCACCTGTTCAGTGATCAGCAGCCCTCACCTGCCTCCTTTCCCTTTTCACCTGTTCAGTGATCAGCAGCTCTCACCTGCCTCCTTTCCCTTTCCACCTGTTCAGTGATCAGCAGCTCTCACCTGCCACCTTTCCCTTTTCACCTGTTCAGTGATCAGCAGCTCTCACCTGCCTCCTTTCCCTTTTCACCTGTTCAGTGATCAGCAGCTCTCACCTGCCTCCTTTCCCTTTTCACCTGCTCAGTGATCAGCAGCTCTCACCTGTCTCCGTTCCCTTTTCACCTGTTCAGTGATCAGCAGCCCTCACCTGCCTCCTTTCCCTTTTCACCTGCTCAGTGATCAGCAGCCCTCATCTGCCTCCTTTCCCTTTTCACCTGTTCAGTGATCAGCAGCTCTCACCTCCCTCCTTTCCCTTTTCACCTGTTCAGTGATCAGCAGCCTTCACCAGCCTCCTTTCCCTTTTCACCAGTTCAGTGATCAGCAGCTCTCACCTGCCTCCTTTCCCTTTTCACCTGTTCAGTGATCAGCAGCTCTCACCTGCCTCCTTTCCCTTTTCACCTGTTCAGTGATCAGCTCTCACCTCCCTCCTTTCCCTTTTCACCTGCTCAGTGATCAGCAGCTCTCACCTGCCTCCTTTCCCTTTTCACCTGTTCAGTGATCAGCAGCTCTCACCTCCCTCCTTTCCCTTTTCACCTGCTCAGTGATCAGCAGCTCTCACCTGCCTCCTTTCCCTTTTCACCTGTTCAGTGATCAGCAGCTCTCACCTCCCTCCTTTCCCTTTTCACCTGCTCAGTGATCAGCAGCCCTCACCTGCCTCCTTTCCCTTTTCACCTGTTCAGTGATCAGCAGCTCTCACCTCCCTCCTTTCCCTTTTCACCTGTTCAGTGATCAGCAGCCTTCACCAGCCTCCTTTCCCTTTTCACCTGTTCAGTGATCAGCAGCTCTCACCTGCCTCCTTTCCCTTTTCACCTGCTCAGTGATCAGCAGCCCTCATCTGCCTCCTTTCCCTTTTCACCTGTTCAGTGATCAGCAGCTCTCACCTGCCTCCTTTCCCTTTTCACCTGTTCAGTGATCAGCAGCTCTCACCTCCCTCCTTTCCCTTTTCACCTGTTCAGTGATCAGCAGCTCTCACCTGCCTCCTTTCCCTTTTCACCTGTTCAGTGATCAGCAGCTCTCACCTGCCTCCTTTCCCTTTTCACCTGCTCAGTGATCAGCAGCTCTCACCTGCCTCCGTTCCCTTTTCACCTGTTCAGTGATCAGCAGCTCTCACCTGCCACCTTTCCCTTTTCACCTGTTCAGTGATCAGCAGCTCTCACCTGACTCCTTTCCCTTTTCACCTGTTCAGTGATCAGCAGCTCTCACCTGCCTCCTTTCCCTTTTCACCTGCTCAGTGATCAGCAGCTCTCACCTCCCTCCTTTCCCTTTTCACCTGTTCAGTGATCAGCAGCCCTCACCTGCCTCCTTTCCCTTTTCAGCTGTTCAGTGATCAGCAGCCCTCATCTGCCTCCTTTCCCTTTTCACCTGTTCAGTGATCAGCAGCTCTCACCTGCCTCCTTTCCCTTTTCACCTGTTCAGTGATCAGCAGCTCTCACCTGCCTCCTTTCCCTTTTCACCTGTTCAGTGATCAGCAGCCCTCACCTGCCTCCTTTCCCTTTTCAGCTGTTCAGTGATCAGCAGCCCTCATCTGCCTCCTTTCCCTTTTCACCTGTTCAGTGATCAGCAGCTCTCACCTGCCTCCTTTCCCTTTTCACCTGTTCAGTGATCAGCAGCTCTCACCTCCCTCCTTTCCCTTTTCACCTGCTCAGTGATCAGCAGCTCTCACCTGCCTCCTTTCCCTTTTCACCTGTTCAGTGATCAGCAGCTCTCATCTGCCTCCTTTCCCTTTTCACCTGTTCAGTGATCAGCAGCTCTCACCTGCCTCCTTTCCCTTTTCACCTGTTCAGTGATCAGCAGCTCTCACCTGCCTCCTTTCCCTTTTCACCTGTTCAGTGATCAGCAGCTCTCACCTGCCTCCTTTCCCTTTTCACCTGCTCAGTGATCAGCAGCTCTCACCTGCCTCCGTTCCCTTTTCACCTGTTCAGTGATCAGCAGCCCTCACCTGCCTCCTTTCCCTTTTCACCTGTTCAGTGATCAGCAGCTCTCACCTGCCTCCTTTCCCTTTCCACCTGTTCAGTGATCAGCAGCTCTCACCTGCCACCTTTCCCTTTTCACCTGTTCAGTGATCAGCAGCTCTCACCTGCCTCCTTTCCCTTTTCACCTGTTCAGTGATCAGCAGCTCTCACCTGCCTCCTTTCCCTTTTCACCTGTTCAGTGATCAGCAGCCCTCACCTGCCTCCTTTCCCTTTTCACCTGTTCAGTGATCAGCAGCTCTCACCTCCCTCCTTTCCCTTTTCACCTGTTCAGTGATCAGCAGCCCTCACCTGCCTCCTTTCCCTTTTCACCTGTTCAGTGATCAGCAGCTCTCATCTGCCTCCTTTCCCTTTTCACCTGTTCAGTGATCAGCAGCTCTCACCTGCCTCCTTTCCCTTTTCACCTGTTCAGTGATCAGCAGCTCTCACCTCCCTCCTTTCCCTTTTCACCTGTTCAGTGATCAGCAGCTCTCACCTGCCTCCTTTCCCTTTTCACCTGTTCAGTGATCAGCAGCTCTCACCTGCCTCCTTTCCCTTTTCACCTGCTCAGTGATCAGCAGCTCTCACCTGCCTCCTTTCCCTTTTCACCTGTTCAGTGATCAGCAGCTCTCACCTGCCTCCTTTCCCTTTTCACCTGCTCAGTGATCAGCAGCTCTCACCTGCCTCCTTTCCCTTTTCACCTGTTCAGTGATCAGCAGCTCTCAACTGCCTCCTTTCCCTTTTCACCTGTTCAGTGATCAGCAGCTCTCACCTGCCTCCTTTCCCTTTTCACCTGCTCAGTGATCAGCAGCTCTCACCTGCCTCCTTTCCCTTTTCAACTGTTCAGTGATCAGCAGCTCTCACCTCCCTCCTTTCCCTTTTCACCTGTTCAGTGATCAGCAGCTCTCACCTGCCTCCTTTCCCTTTTCACCTGCTCAGTGATCAGCAGCTCTCACCTGCCTCCTTTCCCTTTTCAACTGTTCAGTGATCAGCAGCTCTCACCTGCCTCCGTTCCCTTTTCACCTGTTCAGTGATCAGCAGCTCTCACCTGCCACCTTTCCCTTTTCACCTGATCAGTGATCAGCAGCTCTCACCTGACTCCTTTCCCTTTTCACCTGTTCAGTGATCAGCAGCTCTCACCTGCCTCCTTTCCCTTTTCACCTGCTCAGTGATCAGCAGCTCTCACCTCCCTCCTTTCCCTTTTCACCTGTTCAGTGATCAGCAGCCCTCACCTGCCTCCTTTCCCTTTTCAGCTGTTCAGTGATCAGCAGCCCTCATCTGCCTCCTTTCCCTTTTCACCTGTTCAGTGATCAGCAGCTCTCACCTGCCTCCTTTCCCTTTTCACCTGTTCAGTGATCAGCAGCTCTCACCTGCCTCCTTTCCCTTTTCACCTGTTCAGTGATCAGCAGCTCTCACCTGCCTCCTTTCCCTTTTCACCTGTTCAGTGATCAGCAGCTCTCACCTCCCTCCTTTCCCTTTTCACCTGCTCAGTGATCAGCAGCTCTCACCTGCCTCCTTTCCCTTTTCACCTGTTCAGTGATCAGCAGCTCTCATCTGCCTCCTTTCCCTTTTCACCTGTTCAGTGATCAGCAGCTCTCACCTGCCTCCTTTCCCTTTTCACCTGTTCAGTGATCAGCAGCTCTCACCTGCCTCCTTTCCCTTTTCACCTGTTCAGTGATCAGCAGCTCTCACCTGCCTCCTTTCCCTTTTCACCTGTTCAGTGATCAGCAGCTCTCACCTCCCTCCTTTCCCTTTTCACCTGCTCAGTGATCAGCAGCTCTCACCTCCCTCCTTTCCCTTTTCACCTGTTCAGTGATCAGCAGCTCTCACCTGCCTCCTTTCCCTTTTCACCTGTTCAGTGATCAGCAGCTCTCACCTGCCTCCTTTCCCTTTTCACCTGTTCAGTGATCAGCAGCTCTCACCTGCCTCCTTTCCCTTTTCACCTGCTCAGTGATCAGCAGCTCTCACCTGCCTCCTTTCCCTTTTCACCTGTTCAGTGATCAGCAGCTCTCACCTCCCTCCTTTCCCTTTTCACCTGTTCAGTGATCAGCAGCCCTCACCTGCCTCCTTTCCCTTTTCACCTGTTCAGTGTTCAGCAGCTCTCACCTGCCTCCTTTCCCTTTTCACCTGTTCAGTGATCAGCAGCTCTCACCTGCCTCCTTTCCCTTTTCACCTGTTCAGTGATCAGCAGCTCTCACCTGCCTCCTTTCCCTTTTCACCTGCTCAGTGATCAGCAGCTCTCACCTGCCTCCTTTCCCTTTTCACCTGTTCAGTGATCAGCAGCTCTCACCAGCCTCCTTTCCCTTTTCACCTGTTCAGTGATCAGCAGCCCTCATCTTCCTCCTTTCCCTTTTCACCTGTTCAGTGATCAGCTCTCATCTTCCTCCTTTCCCTTTTCACCTGTTCAGTGATCAGCAGCTCTCACCTGCCTCCTTTCCCTTTTCACCTGTTCAGTGATCAGCAGCTCTCACCTGCTTCCTTTCCCTTTTCCCCTGTTCAGTGATCAGCAGCTCTCACCTGCCTCCTTTCCCTTTTCACCTGTTCAGTGATCAGCAGCTCTCACCTGCCTCCTTTCCCTTTTCACCTGTTCAGTGATCAGCAGCTCTCACCTGCCTCCTTTCCCTTTTCACCTGTTCAGTGATCAGCAGCTCTCACCTGCCTCCTTTCCCTTTTCACCTGTTCAGTGATCAGCCCTCATCTTCCTCCTTTCCCTTTTCACCTGTTCAGTGATCAGCTCTCATCTTCCTCCTTTCCCTTTTCACCTGTTCAGTGATCAGCTCTCACCTGCCTCCTTTCCCTTTTCACCTGTTCAGTGATCAGCAGCTCTCACCTCCCTCCTTTCCCTTTTCACCTGTTCAGTGATCAGCAGCTCTCACCTGCCTCCTTTCCCTTTTCACCTGTTCAGTGATCAGCCCTCATCTTCCTCCTTTCCCTTTTCACCTGTTCAGTGATCAGCTCTCATCTTCCTCCTTTCCCTTTTCACCTGTTCAGTGATCAGCTCTCATCTTCCTCCTTTCCCTTTTCACCTGTTCAGTGATCAGCAGCTCTCACCTGCCTCCTTTCCCTTTTCAGCTGTTCAGTGATCAGCAGCTCTCACCTGCCTCCTTTCCCTTTTCACCTGTTCAGTGATCAGCAGCTCTCACCTGCCTCCTTTCCCTTTTCACCTGTTCAGTGATCAGCAGCTCTCACCTGCCTCCTTTCCCTTTTCACCTGTTCAGTGATCAGCAGCTCTCACCTGCCTCCTTTCCCTTTTCACCTGTTCAGTGATCAGCAGCTCTCACCTGCCTCCTTTCCCTTTTCACCTGTTCAGTGATCAGCAGCTCTCACCTGCCTCCTTTCCCTTTTCACCTGCTCAGTGATCAGCAGCTCTCACCTGCCTCCTTTCCCTTTTCACCTGTTCAGTGATCAGCAGCTCTCACCTGCCTCCTTTCCCTTTTCACCTGTTCAGTGATCAGCAGCTCTCACCTGCCTCCTTTCCCTTTTCACCTGTTCAGTGATCAGCAGCTCTCACCTGCCTCCTTTCCCTTTTCACCTGTTCAGTGATCAGCAGCTCTCACCTGCCTCCTTTCCCTTTTCACCTGTTCAGTGATTAGCAGCTCTCACCTGCCTCCTTTCCCTTTTCACCTGTTCAGTGATCAGCAGCTCTCATCTGCCTCCTTTCCCTTTTCACCTGTTCAGTGATCAGCAGCTCTCACCTGCCTCCTTTCCCTTTTCACCTGTTCAGTGATCAGCAGCTCTCACCTGCCTCCTTTCCCTTTTCACCTGTTCAGTGATCAGCAGCTCTCATCTTCCTCCTTTCCCTTTTCACCTGTTCAGTGATCAGCAGCTCTCACCTGCCTCCTTTCCCTTTTCACCTGTTCAGTGATCAGCAGCTCTCACCTGCCTCCTTTCCCTTTTCACCTGTTCAGTGATCAGCAGCTCTCACCTGCCTCCTTTCCCTTTTCACCTGTTCAGTGATCAGCAGCTCTCACCTGCCTCCTTTCCCTTTTCACCTGTTCAGTGATCAGCAGCTCTCACCTGCCTCCTTTCCCTTTTCACCTGTTCAGTGATCAGCAGCTCTCACCTGCCTCCTTTCCCTTTTCAGCTGTTCAGTGATCAGCAGCCCTCACCTGCCTCCTTTCCCTTTTCACCTGTTCAGTGATCAGCAGCTCTCACCTGCCTCCTTTCCCTTTTCACCTGCTCAGTGATCAGCAGCTCTCACCTGCCTCCTTTCCCTTTTCACCTGCTCAGTGATCAGCAGCTCTCACCTGCCTCCTTTCCCTTTTCACCTGTTCAGTGATCAGCAGCTCTCACCTCCCTCCTTTCCCTTTTCACCTGTTCAGTGATCAGCAGCCTTCACCAGCCTCCTTTCCCTTTTCACCAGTTCAGTGATCAGCAGCTCTCACCTGCCTCCTTTCCCTTTTCACCTGTTCAGTGATCAGCAGCTCTCACCTGCCTCCTTTCCCTTTTCACCTGTTCAGTGATCAGCAGCTCTCACCTGCCTCCTTTCCCTTTTCACCTGCTCAGTGATCAGCAGCTCTCACCTGCCTCCGTTCCGTTTTCACCTGTTCAGTGATCAGCAGCCCTCAACTGCCTCCTTTCCCTTTTCACCTGTTCAGTGATCAGCAGCTCTCACCTGCCTCCTTTCCCTTTTCACCTGTTCAGTGATCAGCAGCTCTCACCTGCCTCCTTTCCCTTTTCACCTGCTCAGTGATCAGCAGCTCTCACCTGTCTCCGTTCCCTTTTCACCTGTTCAGTGATCAGCAGCTCTCACCTGCCTCCTTTCCCTTTTCAGCTGTTCAGTGATCAGCAGCTCTCACCTGCCTCCTTTCCCTTTTCACCTGTTCAGTGATCAGCAGCTCTCACCTGCCTCCTTTCCCTTTTCACCTGTTCAGTGTTCAGCAGCTCTCACCTGCCTCCTTTCCCTTTTCAGCTGTTCAGTGATCAGCAGCTCTCACCTGCCTCCTTTCCCTTTTCACCTGTTCAGTGATCAGCAGCTCTCACCTGCCTCCTTTCCCTTTTCACCTGTTCAGTGATCAGCAGCCCTCATCTGCCTCCTTTCCCTTTTCACCTGTTCAGTGATCAGCAGCTCTCACCTGCCTCCTTTCCCTTTTCACCTGTTCAGTGATCAGCAGCTCTCACCTCCCTCCTTTCCCTTTTCACCTGTTCAGTGATCAGCAGCTCTCACCTGCCTCCTTTCCCTTTTCACCTGTTCAGTGATCAGCAGCTCTCACCTGCCTCCTTTCCCTTTTCACCTGTTCAGTGATCAGCAGCTCTCACCTGCCTCCGTTCCCTTTTCACCTGTTCAGTGATCAGCAGCCCTCACCTGCCTCCTTTCCCTTTTCACCTGTTCAGTGATCAGCAGCTCTCACCTGCCTCCTTTCCCTTTTCACCTGTTCAGTGATCAGCAGCTCTCACCTGCCTCCTTTCCCTTTTCACCTGTTCAGTGATCAGCAGCTCTCACCTGCCTCCTTTCCCTTTTCACCTGTTCAGTGATCAGCAGCTCTCACCTGCCTCCTTTCCCTTTTCACCTGTTCAGTGATCAGCAGCTCTCACCTGCCACCTTTCCCTTTTCACCTGTTCAGTGATCAGCAGCTCTCACCTGCCTCCTTTCCCTTTTCACCTGCTCAGTGATCAGCAGCTCTCACCTGCCTCCGTTCCCTTTTCACCTGCTCAGTGATCAGCAGCTCTCACCTGCCTCCTTTCCCTTTTCACCTGTTCAGTGATCAGCAGCTCTCACCTGTCTCCGTTCCCTTTTCACCTGTTCAGTGATCAGCAGCCCTCACCTGCCTCCTTTCCCTTTTCACCTGTTCAGTGATCAGCAGCCCTCATCTGCCTCCTTTCCCTTTTCACCTGCTCAGTGATCAGCAGCTCTCACCTGTCTCCGTTCCCTTTTCACCTGTTCAGTGATCAGCAGCCCTCACCTGCCTCCTTTCCCTTTTCACCTGTTCAGTGATCAGCAGCCCTCATCTGCCTCCTTTCCCTTTTCACCTGTTCAGTGATCAGCAGCTCTCACCTGACTCCTTTCCCTTTTCACCTGTTCAGTGATCAGCAGCTCTCACCTCCCTCCTTTCCCTTTTCACCTGTTCAGTGATCAGCACCTCTCACCTGCCTCCTTTCCCTTTTCACCTGTTCAGTGATCAGCAGCTCTCACCTGCCTCCTTTCCCTTTTCACCTGTTCAGTGATCAGCAGCTCTCACCTGTCTCCTTTCCCTTTTCACCTGTTCAGTGAACAGCAGCTCTCACCTGCCTCCTTTCCCTTTTCACCTGTTCAGTGATCAGCAGCTCTCACCTCCCTCCTTTCCCTTTTCACCTGTTCAGTGATCAGCAGCTCTCACCTGCCTCCTTTCCCTTTTCACCTGTTCAGTGATCAGCAGCTCTCACCTGTCTCCTTTCCCTTTTCACCTGTTCAGTGAACAGCAGCTCTCACCTGCCTCCTTTCCCTTTTCACCTGTTCAGTGATCAGCAGCTCTCACCTCCCTCCTTTCCCTTTTCACCTGTTCAGTGATCAGCAGCTCTCACCTCCCTCCTTTCCCTTTTCACCTGTTCAGTGATCAGCAGCTCTCACCTGCCTCCTTTCCCTTTTCACCTGTTCAGTGATCAGCAGCTCTCACCTGCCTCCTTTCCCTCTTCAACTGTTCAGTGATCAGCAGCTCTCACCTGCCTCCTTTCCCTTTTCACCTGTTCAGTGATCAGCAGCCCTCATCTGCCTCCTTTCCCTTTTCACCTGTTCAGTGATCAGCAGCTCTCACCTGCCTCCTTTCCCTTTTCACCTGTTCAGTGATCAGCAGCCCTCATCTGCCTCCTTTCCCTTTTCACCTGTTCAGTGATCAGCAGCTCTCACCTGCCTCCTTTCCCTTTTCACCTGTTCAGTGATCAGCAGCTCTCACCTCCCTCCTTTCCCTTTTCACCTGTTCAGTGATCAGCAGCTCTCACCTCCCTCCTTTCCCTTTTCACCTGTTCAGTGATCAGCAGCTCTCACCTGCCTCCTTTCCCTTTTCACCTGTTCAGTGATCAGCAGCTCTCACCTGCCTCCTTTCCCTCTTCAACTGTTCAGTGATCAGCAGCCCTCACCTGCCTCCTTTCCCTTTTCACCTGTTCAGTGTTCAGCAGCCCTCACCTGCCTCCTTTCCCTTTTCACCTGTTCAGTGATCAGCAGCTCTCACCTGCCTCCTTTCCCTTTTCACCTGTTCAGTGATCAGCAGCTCTCACCTGCCTCCTTTCCCTTTTCACCTGCTCAGTGATCAGCAGCTCTCAGCTGCCTCCTGTCCCTTTTCACCTGTTCAGTGATCAGCAGCCCTCACCTGCCTCCTTTCCCTTTTCACCTGTTCAGTGATCAGCAGCCCTCACCGCCTCCTTTCCCTTTTCACCTGTTCAGTGATCAGCAGCCCTCACCTGCCTCCTTTCCCTTTTCACCTGTTCAGTGATCAGCAGCTCTCAGCTGCCTCCTTTCCCTTTTCACCTGTTCAGTGATCAGCAGCCCTCACCTGCCTCCTTTCCCTTTTCACCTGTTCAGTGATCAGCAGCTCTCACCTGCCTCCTTTCCCTTTTCACCTGTTCAGTGATCAGCAGCCCTCACCTGCCTCCTTTCCCTTTTCACCTGTTCAGTGATCAGCAGCTCTCACCTGCCTCCTTTCCCTTTTCACCTTCTCAGTGATCAGCAGCTCTCACCTGTCTCCTTTCCCTTTTCACCTGTTCAGTGATCAGCAGCTCTCACCTGCCTCCTTTCCCTTTTCACCTGCTCAGTGATCAGCAGCTCTCACCGGTCTCCTTTCCCTTTTCACCTGTTCAGTGATCAGCAGCTCTCACCTGCCTCCTTTCCCTTTTCACCTGTTCAGTGATCAGCAGCTCTCACCTGCCTCCTTTCCCTTTTCACCTGTTCAGTGATCAGCAGCTCTCACCTGCCTCCTTTCCCTTTTCACCTTCTCAGTGATCAGCAGCTCTCACCTGTCTCCTTTCCCTTTTCACCTGTTCAGTGATCAGCAGCTCTCACCTGCCTCCTTTCCCTTTTCACCTGCTCAGTGATCAGCAGCTCTCACCGGTCTCCTTTCCCTTTTCACCTGTTCAGTGATCAGCAGCTCTCATCTGCCTCCTTTCCCTTTTCACCTGTTCAGTGATCAGCAGCTCTCACCTCCCTCCTTTCCCTTTTCACCTGCTCAGTGATCAGCAGCTATCACCTGCCTCCTTTCCCTTTTCACCTGCTCAGTGATCAGCAGCTCTCACCTCCCTCCTTTCCCTTTTCACCTGTTCAGTGATCAGCAGCTCTCACCTGCCTCCTTTCCCTGTTCACCTGTTCAGTGATCAGCAGCTCTCACCTGCCTCCTTTCCCTTTTCACCTGCTCAGTGATCAGCAGCTCTCACCTGCCTCCTTTCCCTTTTCACCTGTTCAGTGATCAGCAGCTCTCACCTGTCTCCGTTCCCTTTTCACCTGTTCAGTGATCAGCAGCCCTCATCTGCCTCCTTTCCCTTTTCACCTGTTCAGTGATCAGCAGCCCTCATCTGCCTCCTTTCCCTTTTCACCTGTTCAGTGATCAGCAGCTCTCACCTGCCTCCTTTCCCTTTTCACCTGTTCAGTGATCAGCAGCCCTCACCTGCCTCCTTTCCCTTTTCACCTGTTCAGTGATCAGCAGCTCACACCTGTCTCCGTTCCCTTTTCACCTGTTCAGTGATCAGCAGCCCTCATCTGCCTCCTTTCCCTTTTCACCTGTTCAGTGATCAGCAGCCCTCATCTGCCTCCTTTCCCTTTTCACCTGTTCAGTGATCAGCAGCTCTCACCTGCCTCCTTTCCCTTTTCACCTGTTCAGTGATCAGCAGCTCTCACCTCCCTCCTTTCCCTTTTCACCTGCTCAGTGATCAGCAGCTCTCACCTGCCTCCTTTCCCTTTTCACCTGTTCAGTGATCAGCAGCTCTCACATCCCTCCTTTCCCTTTTCACCTGCTCAGTGATCAGCAGCTATCACCTGCCTCCTTTCCCTTTTCACCTGCTCAGTGATCAGCAGCTCTCACCTCCCTCCTTTCCCTTTTCACCTGTTCAGTGATCAGCAGCTCTCACCTGCCTCCTTTCCCTGTTCACCTGTTCAGTGATCAGCAGCTCTCACCTGCCTCCTTTCCCTTTTCACCTGCTCAGTGATCAGCAGCTCTCACCTGCCTCCTTTCCCTTTTCACCTGTTCAGTGATCAGCAGCTCTCACCTGTCTCCGTTCCCTTTTCACCTGTTCAGTGATCAGCAGCTCTCACCTGTCTCCGTTCCCTTTTCACCTGTTCAGTGATCAGCAGCCCTCATCTGCCTCCTTTCCCTTTTCACCTGTTCAGTGATCAGCAGCTCTCACCTGCCTCCTTTCCCTTTTCACCTGTTCAGTGATCAGCAGCCCTCACCTGCCTCCTTTCCCTTTTCATCTGTTCAGTGATCAGCAGCTCTCACCTGTCTCCTTTCCCTTTTCACCAGTTCAGTGATCAGCAGCTCTCACCTGCCTCCTTTCCCGTTTCACCTGTTCAGTGATCAGCAGCCCTCACCTGCCTCCTTTCCCGTTTCACCTGTTCAGTGATCAGCAGCCCTCACCTGCCTCCTTTCCCGTTTCACCTGTTCAGTGATCAGCAGCTCTCACCTGTCTACTTTCCCTTTTCACCAGTTCAGTGATCAGCAGCTCTCACCTGCCTCCTTTCTCTTTTCACCTGTTCAGTGATTAGCAGCTCTCACCTGCCTCCTTTCCCTTTTCACCTGTTCAGTGATCAGCAGCTCTCATCTGCCTCCGTTCCCTTTTCACCTGTTCAGTGATCAGCAGCTCTCACCTGCCTCCTGTCCCTTTTCACCTGTTCAGTGATCAGCAGCTCTCACCTGCCTCCTTTCCCTTTTCACCTGTTCAGTGATCAGCAGCCCTCATCTGCCTCCTTTCCCTTTTAGCCTAGTCAGTGATGAACATCACACCTCCGGCTCATTTACCTTTTTGCCTCTTCAGAGATCAACTGTGCTCCTCTCCCTCCTTTCCCTTTTGGTCTATTCAGAGATCAACAGATCCCTCCTACCTCCTCTCCCTTTTGGATTGTTGAGAAAACAGCTCTCCCCTGCCTCCTTTCCCTTTGACCTGTTCTTTGGGAATGTTGATAAACTTGAATATTGATCTCCCAGTGCTGCTCACCCAACAATCATGTCACTGTAACAGTATTTAGTTCATGCTGATATGTTGCTGCCGGTGCCATGAATTCATCTGTTCTGTTGAAATTGTTTTGTGAATTCAAGTAAAGAACAGTAAACTTAGAATTTTTACAATTTTAATCAGTCTGAATTTACTTTGTTCTGTATTTTACCTGTTTCTACCCATTTCTGCCATACTTGGTTTGCCAATTCCACCCCCCCCCCCCCCAACCTCACTACTCTGGGCCACCCATCTCTCACTTTCTCTGTCTTCACCTCTGACTGTGTGGCTGAGTACAGCTCCAATGCCATGTACAAGTTGGCTGCTGACACCACTGTAGTGAACCATATCAAAGGTGGTGATGAATCAGCACACAGGAGGGAGATGGAAGATTTGGCTGAGTGGTGTCATAGCAACAACCTCTCACCACATGTCAGTAAGACCAAGGAAGTGAATGTTGACTTCAGGAGAGGGAATCCAGAGGTCCATGAACCAGTAATCATCAGAGGTGGAGAGGGTCAGTAACTTTAAATTCCTGGGTGTCTCAGAGAACCTGTCTTGGACCCATCATATAAATATAATTGCAAAGAAAGCACAACAGTGCCTCTAATTCCTTAGGAGTCTGTGGAGATTTGGCATGTCATCAAAAACCTTGACAAACTTCTATAGATGTGTGGTGGGAAGTGTTTTCACTGGCTGCATTATGGCCTGGTGTGGGAACACCAATGACTTTGAGTGGATATACCTACAAAAGTTAGTGGATTTGGCCCAGTACATCACAGCTAACACCCTCCTGACCATTGAGCACATTTACATGAAGTGCTGCTGTAGAAAATTAGCATTCATCATCAAAGATCCTCACCACCCAGGCCATGCTCTGTTCTCACTGCTGCCATCAGGTAGAAGGTTCAGAGCTTCTGGACACACCTCACCCAGTTCAAGAACAGTTCCTACCCCTCAACCATCAGGCTCCTGAACAAAATAGGATAACTAAACTTATCTATTGAGATGTCCTCACAACCAATCGTCTTTCTTTAAGGACTCTTTATCTTGTAATTACATACTGTCATTATTTATTGCTATTTATTTATATTTGCATTTGCACAGTTTGTTGTCCTCTATGCTCTTGCTCTTTCATTGATCCTGTTTACAGTTACTATTCTATAGATTTGCTGAGTATCCCACAGGAAAATGCATCTCAGGGTTGTACATAGTGACATGCATGTACTCTGATAATAAGTATTTCTTTGAACTTTTTCTCTTCATTGATTCTGTCCTGGGAGCTCCCTCCTGCCTCCTCACTTAGTTGGAAACTGAGTCTGTTGTCTGTTCACATGATTCTTCAGGACACAGGTCACAGCCCAGTTCAGCTGAAGCCAATCCTGATGGAAAACTCTCTGTCTCCATTACTGCCGACACTGCCCAGAGAATCTGAACCCCTTTCTCCCACATCAAGCCCTGAGGCATGGGTTTCTTCATCTAACCACGTTTATCCTCTGCTAACATCTGTGTGACTCAGGTAGTTGTCCCGAGCTTACAAACCTGGAGGTTCTACTTCATAATTTTGGTGATGGTTTGTTTCTGCAGTTTAATGAACAGACCTGAGCTTGTACAGATGTGTGGAACTGATCTCCTCTCAGGACCAGCTTGCTTCAGGGGAACCAGCCTTTCAATATGCTGTCCACTGAGCTGGTTGAAAGTTAAGGGTTTAAGACTTTTATAAATGGAAAGTTTCAATAAATCACACAAATTCCCTGTAGTTTAAATGAGGAAAGTTAATGATTGGAAACTTGGGAAATTCAGTCTGAGGGAAATTGATTAAAGGGAATTTGAACAAACAAAAGCTATCTCACCCTCCCCTTCCACTACCTCTCGCTTCTCCCCTTCTGCTACCTCTCCCCCTCTCCCTCCCTCTCCCCCTCTCCCTCCCTCTCCCTCCCTCATCCCTTCTCTGCTCCTCTCTCCCCTTATCCTTCCTCCCATCCCATCCTTCTCTCTTCCATCTTTCCTTTCCCCTTCCTACTTCCCACCTGCCCCACTTTCCCCCTGCACCCTTCTTCCCCCCGCCCTCTCTCCTCACCTCCTATTCAATGCTCGATTTGGAATATTATATTTTATGACTCAGTTGGCTGTTTGCACCTGAATGGCAGCTGAATGATCCAATGGAGCTGCACAACTGGAGGATCTCCTGGCTTTGTCCCCACAGCTGACAACGGTTGTGTGATAGTTGTGTGGGTGGAGCCAAGTAAGTCACCTGCTCCTCGTGACAGGAACCTCTCCTGGCATGAGTCACAGGGCAATGGAGGTGTGCTGCAGTTAAAACAAATACTAGACTGGAAGTGTTGTATTTGAATAAACACAGCATAAGGAATGAAATGGATGATCTTGAAATTCAGCTACAGATTGGCAAGTATGATGTTGTGACCATCTCTGAAGCTTGGCTAATAGATCGCTGCCACTGGGAACTGAACATCCAAGGATATATGGTGTACCGGAAAGATAGGTGAGTAGGTAGAGAGGGTGGTGTGGCTCAACATATAAGAAATAAAATTAAATCATTAGAAAGAGATGAGATAGGATTGGAAGATGTAGAGTCTCTATGGGTTGAGTTAAGAAATGGCAAGAATAAAAGAACACTAATGGTAGTTGTATACAGGCCTCCAAACAGCAGCCGGGATGTGGATTACAAATTACAGCAGGAGATAGAAAAGGCTTGTCAGAAAGGCAATGTCATGATAATCATTGGGGATTTTAACATGAAAGTGGATTGAGAAAACCAGGTCAGTACTGGATTTCGAGAGAGAATTTGCAGTATGTCTAAGGCATTTTATGAATGGCTTTTTAGATCAGCTTGTTGTTGAGCCTACTAGGGGATTGGCTGTGCTGAATTGGGTGTTGTGCAATAATCTGGAGGTGATAAAAGAGTTTAAGGTTAAGGAATCCTCAGGGAACAGTGATCACAATATGATTGAGTTCACATTGAAATTTGAGAGGGGAAAAATAAAATCCAATGTGTTGGTATTCAGTGGAATAAAGGAAATTAAAATGGCATGAGAGGGGAACTGGCTGAAGTTGACTGGAAAGAGACATTTGGAGGAAGGACGGCAGAGCAGCAATGGCTGGAGTTTCTGTGAAAATGAGGGAAGTGCAAGACAGATATATTCCAAGTAAGAAGAAATTTTCAAAGGGAAGAAGGACACTACCGCGGCTGACAAGTGAAATCAGAGCCAAAGTAAAAGCTAAAGAGAGGGCATACAAGGAAGCCAGAGCAACTGGGAAGATAGAGGATTTGGGAGCTTTTAAAAACTTGCAGAAAAAAACTAAGAAGGTCATTTGGAAGGAAAAGTTGAGAGGAAGCTGGCAACTATTATCAAGCAGTTTTACGTATATAGAGGGTAAAAGAGAGTCAAGGGTAGATATAGGACCAATACAAAATGACACTGGAGATATTGTAATAAGAGATGCAGAGATGGCAGAGGAACTGAATGTGCCTTCACAGTGGAAGACATCTGCAGAACACTGGACATTCAAGAGTGTCAGGGAAGTGAAGTTTGTGCAGTGAAAATTATGACTGAGAATGTGCTCAGGAAGCTTAATGGTCTGAGGGTGGATAAATCTCCTGGACCTGGTGGAATGCACCGTCAGGTTCTGAAGGAAGTAGCTGGAGAGATTGGGGAGGCATTAACAATGATCTTTCAAGAATCGATAGATTCTGGCATTGTATCGGATCACTGGAAAATTGCAAATGTCACTCCACTATTTAGGAAGGGTGGGAGGCAGCAGAGAGAAAACTATAGACCTGTTAGCCTGACATCAGTGGTTGGGTAATTGTTAGAATCAATTGTAAAGGATGAGATTATGGCATACCTAGAGGCACATGACAAGACAGGCCAAAGCCAGCATGGTTTCCCGAAATGAAAATCCTGCCTGACAATCCTACTGCAATTCTTTGAGGAAATTACAAGCAGGGTAGACAAAGGAGATGTAGTAGATGTGCTGTACTTGGATTTTCAGGCCTTTTGACAAGGTGCCGTACATGAGGCTGCTTAACAAGATAAGAGCCCATGAAATTAAAGTGAAGTTATGAGAGTGGGTGGAGCATTGGCTGGTCAGCAGAAAACAGAGAGTGGGAATGAAGGGATACTAATATGGCCAGCTGCTCATTACCAGTGGAGTTCCACTGGGGTCGATGTTGCAACCACTGCTTTTTCCAAAGTATGTCAATGATTTGGACTATAGTATTAATGTATTTGTGTCTAAATTTGCCGATGAATCAAAGATAGGTGGAGAAGTGAGTAGTGTTGACGAAACAGAGCTTGCAGAGAGACTTAGATAGTTTAGGGGAATGGGCAAAGAAGAGGCAAATAATGTAGCCAGCACATTGATGTAGTCATAAAGAAGGCAAGACAGTGGCTATACTTTATTAGGAGTCTGAAGCTCAAAAACTTCTTTAGTTGCACCGTGGAGAGCATTCTGACAGGCTGCATCACTGTCTGGTTTGGAGGGGCTTCTGCACAGGACTGTAAGAAGCTGCAGAAGGTTGTAAATCTAGTCAGCTCCATCTTGGTTACTAGCCTACAAAGTATCCAGGACATCTTTAGGGAGCAGTGTCTCAGAAAGGCAGAGACCATTATTAAAGACCTCCAGCACCCAGGGCATGCCCTTTTCTCACTATTACCATCAGACAGGAGGTACAGAAGCCTGATGGCACACACTCAGCGATTCAGGAACAGCTTCTTCCCCTCTGCCATCCGATTCCAAAATGGACTTTGAAGCTTTGGACACTACCTCACTTTTTAATATACAATATTTCTGTTTTTGCACATTTTTAATAATCTATTCAGTACACATAATTGATTTACTTGTTATTTATAATGTTTTAATGTATTTATTGTTATTATTAATAATATGCTAGATTATATATTGCATTGAACTGCTGCTACTAAGTTAAGAAATTTCACATGTCGGTGATAATAAACCTGACTCTGATTCTGATTCTGACAATGTTGGGAAGTGTCTGGTCATGCACTTTGGTGCAAGAAATGAATGGCAGAGTATTATTTAGATGAGGAGAGAATTCAAAGGGACTTGGAAGTCCTTGTGCAAGATAACCTAAAGGTTAACCTCCAGGTTGAGTTGGTTGCGAAGAAGGTGAATGCAAAGTTGGCATTCATTTCTAGAGGTATCGAATGTAAGAGCGGGGATGTGATGTTAAGGCTCTATAATGCATTTGTGAGACCACACTTGGAGTATTGTGTGCAGTTCTAGGGTCCTTATTTTAGAAAGGATATACTGACATTAGAGAGGATTCAGAGAAGATTCATGAGAATGATTCCAGGAATGAAAGGGTTACAGTATGAGGACCATCTGGCAGCTCTTGGGCTGTATTCCCTGGAGTTCGGGAGGATGAGGGGGAATCTCATAGAAACATTCTAAATGTTAAAAGGCCTGAACAGATTAGATATGGCAAAGTTATTTCCCATGGTAGGGGATTCTAGGACGAGGCACAACTTCAGGACTGAAGGACATCCCTTTAGAATTGAGATGCAGAAAAATTACTTCAGTTAGAGGGTGATAAATTTGGTGTCTTGAGCGGCTGTGGAGGCCAAGTCACTGACAACTATACCATCTATTTTAATGCCATATGCACACCTACTACCTACAGAAGAGATAAGCGGAGTGGCTATTGTCGAGAGTAGGCCAGTGGTGAGAGTATAAGGCTTTGACTCAAAGGAGGGTTCAGCTAGGAAGAGGCATCGGCTCTGTGTAAATCATTTCTTAAGGTTTCCTTTTTATTTCTTTTCTTCTCTTACTGTACCATTTCAATGGCTGTGCTCTGCTCTTCATGCCAGGTGTTGGAGAACTGGCAGACCCAGGGTCTCCTAGAGAACTCCATCTGTGTGAAGTGCATCCGGCTGCAGCTCCTTGAAGACCGTGTTAGGGATCTAGAGCAGCAACTGGATGACCTTCAGCTTGTGTGGGAGAGCGAGGAGATAATTGATCAGAGTTACAGGGAAGTAGTCACCCGAAGTTGCAGGAGGCGAGTCGCTGGGTGACTGTCAGGAGAAATGGAAATAGGCAGTTAGAGCAGAGCACCCTGTGGCCATTCCCCTCAAAAACAAGTACACAGTTTTGGATACTTCTGTGGGGTATGACCTCCCGTGAGAATGCCATGGCGACCAGGTTACAGGCACCGAGCATGGGTCATGGTGCAGAAGGGAAAGAGAGCGAAGGGAATGGTAGTGACAAGAGACTCAATAGTGAGAGGAACAGACAGGAGATTCTGTGGACATGAACGGGACACCCAGACGGTATGTTGTCTTCTGGGTGCCAGGGTCAGGGATGTCTCAGATCCTGTCCACAACATTTTACAGAGGTGGGGGAGCAGCCAGATGTCTTGGTACATATTGGTTCCAATCACATAGTAAGGAAAAGCAATGAGGTCCTAGAAAGCTAGGCAGAAAGCTAAAAAGTTGGACCACCTGAGTAGTAATTTATGGATTTCTGCCTGTGTCAAGCATCAATGAGGGAGAAACAGGATGATCTGGTAGATAAATGTGTGGCTGAGAAACTGGTGCAGGGGGCAGGGCTTCTGGTTCTTGGATAATTGGGATCTCTTGTGAGGGAGGTATGACCTGTTCAAAAGGGCCAGGTTGCACCTGAACCCGAGGGGGGCCAATATTCTCACAGGCAGGTTTGTTACAGCTGTTGGGGGAGGGTTTAAACTAACTTGGCAGGGGGTGGGGACCAGAGTGAAGGGACCCAGGATAGGACGGATGGTAAAAAGTGAAGATAACGTGCAGTCAGACTGTCAGGAAGGGCAGGCAGGTGATGAGACAGAGTTACAGCCAACAGGCTGAGTATCAAATCATTAGGGATGCAGAATCAGAAAGGGTAGCAAGTACGGTTCTCAAGGTGTTGTATCTAAATGCATTGAGTCTAAGAAATAAGGTGGATGATCTTGTTGCACTATTACAGATTGCCTGGTATGATGTTGTGGCCATCACTAAATCATGGCTGAAAGATGGTTGTAGTTGGAGCTGAATGTCCAAGGTTACATGTTATATCAGAGGGATAGAAAGGTAGGCAGAGGGGTGGTGTGGCTCTACTGGTAAAGAATGGCATCAAGTCAGTAGAAAGATGTGACATCAGAAGATGTTGAATCCTTATGGGTCAAGTCAAGAAACTGCAAGGGTAAAAAGACGTTAATGGCAGTTATATACAGGCCTTCCAACAGTGGCTGGGAGGTGGACCACAGGTTACAACATGAGATAGAAAAGGCCATTCAAAAGGGCAATGTTATGGTAGTCATGGAAAATTTTAAGATGCAGGTTGATTGGAAAATCATATTGGTAATGGATCTCAAGATAAGGAGTTTGTTGAATGCCTAAGCTATAGCTTTTAGGAGCAGGTTGTCATTGAGTCTACTAGAGGATCAGCTATACTGGGTTGGGTGTTTTGTAATGAACAGGAGGTGATTAGGGAGCTCAAGGTAAAAGAACCGTTAGGAACCAGTGATCACAATATGATTGTGTTCAACTTGAAATTAGATAGGGAGAAAGTAAAGTCTGATTTAACAGTATTTCAGTGGAGTAAGGGAAATTACAATGGTTTGAGAGAGGAGTTGGCCAAAGTAAATTTGAAAGAGCTGCTGGCAGGGATATCAGCAGAGCAGCAATGGTGTGTGTTTCTGTGAAAAATGAGGAAAGTGCAGGACATGTGTCTTCCAAAAATTGAATAAATACTCAACTGGTAAAATAGTACAACCATGACTGACAAGGGAAGTCAAAGCTATTGTAAAAGCAAAAGAAAGGGCATACAACAAAGCAAAAATTAGTGGGAAGATAGATGATTGGGAAGTTTTTAAAAATCTACAGACAGGAACTAAAAAGATCATTAGAAGGGAAAAGATGAAATATTAAAGCAAGCTAGCAAATAATATCAAAGTGGATAATAAAAGTTTTTTTCAAATATGTTAAAAATAAAAGAGAAATGAGAGTGGATTTAGGACCGCTAGAAAATGAGGCTGAAGAAATAATAATGGGGGACAATCAGATGGCTGATGAACTAAATGAGTATTTTGTGTCAATCTTCACCATGGAAGACACTAGCAGTATATCTGATGTTGTAGTGTGTGAAGGAAGAGAAGTGGGTGCAGTTACTGTTACAAGGGAGAAGGTGCCAAAAAGCTGAAAGACCTAAAGGTACATAAGTCACCCAGACCAGAGGAACTGCACCCTAGGGTTCTGAAAGAGGTAGTGTTAGAGATTGTGGTGACATTTGAAGTGATCTTTCAAAAATCACTGGACTCTGGCATGGTGCCAGATGACTGGAAAATTGCAAATGTTACTCCACTCTTTAAGAAAGGAGGAAGACAGCAGGAAGGAAATTATAGATCAGTTAGCCTGACCTCAGTGGTTGGAAAGACGTTGGAGTCAATTGTTAAGGATGAAGCAATAGAGTACTTAGTGACACAGGACAAGATAGCACAAAGTCAGCATGGTTTCCTTTAGCGAAAATCCTGCCTGATGAACCTGTTGGAATTCTTTGAGGAGATTACAAGTAGGATAGATAAAGGGCATGCAGTGGATGTTGTGTATTTGGACTTTCAGAAGGCCTTTGACAAGGTGCCATACATGAGGATGCTTGCTAAGTTAAGAGCACATGATATTACAGGAAAATTACTAACATGGTTAGAGCATTGGCTGATTGGTAGAAGACAGTGAGTAGGAATAAAAGGATCTTTTTCTGGTTGGTTGTCAGTGACTAATGCTGTTCTGCAGGGGTTGGTTCTGGGACCTCTTCTTTTTATGCTGTATATAAATGATTTAGATGATGGAATAAATGGCTTTGTTGCCAAGTTTACAGATGATACGAAGATTAGTGGGGGGGGGGTGGTAATATTGAGGAAACAGGTTGGATGCAGAAGGATTTAGGCAGGTTAGAAGAATGGGCAAGGAAATGGCAAATGCAATATCATGTTGGAAAATGCATGGTCATGCACTTTGATGGTAGAAATAAATGTGTGGACTGTTTTCTAAATGGGGAGAAAATTCAGAAATCTGAGAACCAGAGGGATTTGAGAGCTCTTGTGCAGAACACCCTGAAGGTTAACTTACAAGTTGAGTTGGTGATGAGGAAGGTAAATGTCATGTTAACATTCGTTTAAAGAGAATACAAGAATAAGGATGTGATGCTGAGGCTTTATAAGGCACTGGTGAGGCCTCACCTTGAACATTGTGAACAGTTTTAGGCCCCTCATCTTAGAAAAGATGTGCTGGTATTGGAGAAAGTCCAGAGGAGTTTTACAAGGATGATTTCAGGAATTAAAGGGTTATCATACGAGGAACGTTTGATGGCTCTGGGTCTGTACTCACTGGAATTTAGAAGGATGAGGGGGGATCTCATTGAATGTTGAAAGGCCTAGTAGATGTGGAAAGGATGTTTCCCATGGTGGGAGAGTCTAGGACAAGAGGGCACAGCCTCAGGATTGAGGGGTACCTTTTCAAAACAAAGATTTGGAGAATTTTTTTTAGCCAACAGATGGTGAATTTGTGAAATTTGTTGCCACATGAAGCTGTGGAGGCCAGATATTGGATGTATTTAAAGCAAAGATGACAGGTTCTTGATTGGATGTGGAATGAAAGGTTACGGGGAGAAGGCCAGGAACTGGACTTGAGGAGGAGATTTTAAAAAAAGACCAGCCATGATTCAATGGCGGAGTAGACTCAATGGGCCAGATGGCATATTTCTGCTCCTATGCTGTATGGTCTGATAGTCTGATCATACCTTGTATATTCTTGTCCAAATTAATCAATGTATAACAAATAGCAATGGAACCAACACTGACCCCTGGAGAACACCACTAATCACAGGCTTCAGTCCAAGAAACAGCCTTCAATCATCACCCTTGGATTACTACCATCAAAAAAATTATGTATCCAATTATCTACATCTCCATGGATCCATCTGTTATAACATTCCAGAACAGATGACCATGTGAAACCTTATGAAAGGCCTTACTGCAGTCCATATAAACCCTGTCTACTGCCTACACTCATTAACTTTATGATCACCTCATCTAATAACTTTTTGCGTTGTAATATTTTTTAATACGTTATCTCCCGTGCACAAAGCCGTGCTGAGTACCCCCAATCAACCTCTGTCTTTCCAGAAAACTTCCCCGTAACTTACCCACACAGATAGGCTCACTGGTTTTTATTTCCGAGGTTTTACTCTGCGGCTTTTCTTAAATAAAGGCACAACATTGCCCACTCTCTAGTCTTCCGACACTTCAAACCTGGTTACAGTATATGATACAGATTCTATAGCCAAAGCTCCTTTAGTTTCTTTTCTAGCTTCTGTCAGAGTTCTTGGAGACACCTGGTCAGGCTCTGGAGATCTGGCACCTTGATCCCTAAATAAATCCAGCAAGTATTCTCACTTGTTACTCTTTTTTTTGTCATCTGCTTATAAATTAACTTCAAGAAAAATCCAAGGTTACCTTGTGTGCCCCTTTTGCCCACCTGATTTCCTTGTGGAGTACACTCCGGCATCCCCTCTTCCACTTGAGGGATTCACTTGATCCAGCTGCTCCATGCCTCCTATTTCCTGCCCAAGGCCTCAATGTCCCTCATCATCCAGGGCTTCCTCCTCCTGGTAATTCTCTCTGACAAGGCCATTCAGACCTTAAGCTCCCTCACCTCCTAAAATCACTGACTTGCCTGTGGTTTCATTGCCTGCAATCAACTCATTCCAATCGATCTTTCCAATACCATCTCATACCATTAAAATTCCGAGGTTTGTGTGGGTGCTATGTTGGTGCCGGAATGTGTGTCACGAGCAGATCCTTGGGTTTGTTGGTTATTAATGGAAGTGACACATTTACCTAAATGTATCAATGTACATATGATAAATAAATCGATATCAGAAATTCACCTCGCAGCAATTTCAAACAGAAACTTGTGGACTTGATCTGTCCTTGTCTGTAACTATGTTCAGTGTGGTTTGGGACCAGATATTTTCTGGCAAAGGTGTACTTGGTAAGTGGGATGTCCTCTAAGTGAAATTTTGAGAGTTCAAAGTTTGTATGTTTGTCAGAATAAAAGGTTTAGGCACCCTTGGTTTTGAAGAGATATTGAGGCCCTGGCTGAAAGAGAAAGAAGGTGCATAGGAGGTATAGGCAGGAAAGAGCAGATGAGGTACTTGAGGAATGTAAGAAATATAAGAGAACATATAGGAAAGAAATCAGGAGAACTAAAAGAAGGCTTGAGTTTGCTCTTTGAGACAAGGTGTACGAGTGAAGTTACCAGGATGAAGGCAAGGCAGTGGATGTTGTCTACATGACGTTAGCAAGGAATTTGACATGGTCTCCTGTGGGAGGTTCATTGGAAAGTTCAGTTGCTTACCATTCAAGCTGAGACAGTACATTGGATTAGATGTGGGCTTTGTGGGAGAAGATAGAGAGTGGTAGTGGATGCCAGCCTCTCTGACTAAAGGCCTGTGACTAGCAGTGTGCTGTAGTTATTGTTTGTCATCTATGTCAATGATCTGGATGATAATGTGGTTAACTCAATTGGAAAATTTGGGATGACTCCAAGCTTGGGGGTGTAGTGGACAGTGAGGTATACTATCAGAGGTTGCAATGGGATCTGGATGAGCTGGAAAAATGGGATGAAAAATGGCAGAAGGAATTTAATGCAGACATGTGTGATGATAGATCTTACACTGGAACAGTAGGGCACTGAGGAGTGTGGTAGAACAAAGATTCTGGGAATACAGGCCCATAATTCATTGAAAGTGGTTTTGTAGGAAGATATGGTCATAAAGAGTGCTTTCGGCACCTTGGCCTTCTTAAATCAGAGAATTGAACACAGATGTCATGTTGAAGTTGAAGATGATGACCCATGATGGCGGCGCGACGCAGCAGCGCGCAGCGGCCACTTTGGAATAAATATCTGTAATCTGTCAAGTAGTGTGCCATGTACAATCCTGATTTGATGGAGACAGATGGGTGAAGCACGGAGGAACATCTGGTGAAACTTTTGACATGCCTGTTTCGCTGCCGCTGCTACTGTGCGATCCGAAAATCTCTGGGGGGAAGGCTTTGCCTGTTGCTTCGGGGCCGGGGTCGAAGCGCTCGGCAGAAATGTTGCTCAGTGCTCGGTGTCGGGGGGGTTGGTCGGAGGCTCGAAGGTTTCGGAAGGACTCAGAGTTGGCTGTGGTCGGGTGCTTCCAGGGCGCTGTATCAGCAAGGTTGCGGCGCTGGAGGTTCATGGCAGGAAGAGTTTTCTTCCTTCTACCGTCAGCGTGAGATGATGGGCTGTCGGGACTTTGAGACTTTTTTTTTACAGTGCAATGGACTGCTCTTTATCATATTACAGTATTGCTTTGCACTGTTGAAACTATATGTTATAATTATGTGGTCTTTGTCAAGTTAGTCTTTTATCAATTATGGTATCGTCTGCACTGTTGTAACTAAATGTTAATTATAACTATGTGGTTTTGTGTAGGTTTTTGGTTTGTTGGGTGGTAGTGCTGGTCTCTTGACTTGGTGTGTCTGGGTAGTCTTGTCTGATGGATTTGGAGCTCTTTTCTGGGGTATGTGCTAAGACGGTAGCGCAATATTGATACGCAGCAGCCTCTCCAGACTCTGGATTGGGGATTACCAAACGTTATGTGGTTTTTCTTGTGTGGTCTGTTTTGTCATGTGCTTTTTTTGTGATATCATTCCGGAGAACGTTGTCTCATTTTTTAACTGCATTGCATTTGTGGTTTCTAAATGACAATAAACTGAATCTGAATCTGAATCCGAAGTTATATAAGACACTGTTGGGGCCTGATTTGGAGTATTGTGTGCAGTTTTGGTCACCTACCTACAGCAGGAATGTAAATAATATTGAAAGAGTACAGAGAAAATTTACAAGGATGTTGCTTGGACTGGAGGATCTGAGTTATAAGGAAAGATTGAACAGGTTAGACCTTATTCCTTGGAAAGCAGAAGACTGAAGGGAGATTTGATAGAGGTATACAAAATTATGAGGGGTATGCATAGCGTAAATGCAAGCAGACTTTTTACACTGAGGTTGGGTGAGACGACAACCAGAGGTCATGAGTTAAGTGTGAAATGTGAAATGTTTAAGGGGAACATGGGGGGAGAACTTCGTCACTCAGAGTGGTGAGACTGAAACAAGCTGCCAGCATGTGATGGATACATTTTCTGTGACTCTTTCATAAATAAACATAACAAATTTCACCCTTTCTAAGCCCTTCATTGTGCGGCAGTCCCAGTCCATGTTAAGGAAGATAAAATCCCTGACTGTGACAACTGCGTTATTCGTACAACTCTCCATAATCTCCCTGCATATTTGTTTTTCTCGATCTATTCACTGTTTGGAAGACCTATAGTACAATCCTGACAATGTAAATTGTCCTCTTCTTATTTTTCAGACCCACCCAGAAATCTTCACAGGATGATCCTTCAGGAAATTCTTCTCGGACTGTTTTCCCGATATCCTCAATGAAAAATAGAATTTCCTCTTGGAAATCCTGGGCTTTGAGACAAGAACAGAGCAGCCGTGAGTTTATATCTTCATGCTGTCATTGAGAACTTGATCTTGAAATGTAAAAAGATTAATGACTCTTTTTTACCTTCCATTTCAGAATTTTCAAATGACGGCTGCTTTCACCACCCAACGATGGATGAGAGGTAAGCTCCCTTAGTTGTGGTGTGTGATCCCAACTGGACAGAGAGAAATATGATGATTTCTTTAACCTGTTTCACCGAGGCAGCTGATGCTCTCCCTCCTTGGTCCTTGGCAGCAACATCGAGACTCTGAGGAACTTCCTAGTGAACTACAACCCTCCCAAGAGCTGTGTGGACAGTATAAACATCCTGTTGTTCAGCTTGCTGGGATCTGAGGAATCATCTGTTATCAATGCTTTCTTCTCAGCTCTGGATGTACACTTGTCAACCAGCACTGGTGTCCGGATGGGAGACAATCCCAATTTTCCCAAACAACAGGTCTCCACACTATTGTTCATTTAATATAAACTCACAAACTTTATATGTTGCTGGCCAGGCTGTGTTCACTGTCTATTCCCTGTCTCCCTGATGTACCTGAATGGTACCATAACTCTCACTCCAATCTATTGGCTGGAAAGCATCTCTGGACATCCTGAGGCTGGGAAAGTTGCCAGTTAAATGCAAGTCACTGATATCAGTGAATAATTAGCTGGGACTCATGGGGTCTGACTGGGTGAGGACAGCAGGTTTCACTCACAAATGGACAGAACTGGATGGTTTGTATATTTACACTGAACAACAACCTCACACTCACTCTCACTGAGTCCAGATAGAACATGGAACATAGAACAGTACAGCACAGGAACAGGTCCTTCGGCCCACATTGTTGTACTGAACCAATTAAATTAGTAATCAAATAGCCAACAACTATTCCCTGGAGTATTTCCTGGAGTTCAGGAGAATGAGAGGGATCGCATAGAAACATTTTGAATGAAAAACGGCCTGAACAGATGAGATGTGGCATAGTTAGTTCCCATGGTAGGGGATTCTAAGACCATAGAGCATGATTTCAGGATTGAAGGACGTCCTTTAAGAACTGACATGTGGAGACATTTCTTTAGTCAGAGGGTGGTAAATCTGTGGAAGTTGTTGCCACAAGCAGCTGTGGAGGCCAAGTCATTGGGTGTATTTAAGGCAGAGATAGATAGGTTCTTGATTAGCCAGGGCATCAAAACATATGGGGTAAAAGTAGGGGAGTGGGGAAGAATTGGATCAGTCTATGATTGAATAGTGGAGAAAACTCAATGGGCCAAATGGCCTACTTCTGCTCCTATTTCTTATGGTCTTATGGTCCAGGTTCTGGGTCCTCCTGATATTAGGGGCCATTTTTCAAATCACTCTCTGCCTCTGGTGTTGGTGTAAGAGCAGGGTCCGTCTACAGGACATCCCAAAGTTTGGTCTGACCGATCTTGGGGTCTTATGGGACACTACAGCAGACTCTCCCCTGCCAAGGTGGGACACTGCACTTGAAGCTGGGGAATCAGAGGATTGGCGAGTGATCTTACTGGACTATCCAAGACCCCATGGGCACAGGACTTGGCAGATGTGATGGAAATTGCTCCCAGTGGGAGTGTCTCAAACTAAAGGACAGAGTGACAGTATTGTGGGGTGCGGAGGGAGCAGTGGCGGGGTGGAAAGCCATTTAACACTGAAGAACATAGGATATTCTAGCAGAGGTTGGGAATCGTGGGAATTCTCTTCCTGCGGGATCAGGAGATTGCGGGTGATAGTGAACTGGAACAGAAGGTGATCTGGGGTGATGAGCTGAGGTGAGTCGAAAGGGACTGAAGGCAAGGCCAGTGTTCCTGTGAAGGGAAAGGCATAGGAGGAGCTGAGCAGGGTCCAGTCAGGGTGAAGGAATTGTGATGGGGAGCTGAGGATATGAAAGAAGTTGACGGATGGATAGGTTGTGTTCTGTACCAGTGGAGTGTTATGCTCAGAGGAAAATCCACCACAATATTATGAAAAAACTGAATATTATTGAAGGACCAGGGGCTCCACTTGTTCTCTTTGTCTATAAAGTGTCCCGTGAAACTGAGGATCTCTGCAACGCTCTGCAGTGGATTGAAGGTAGGATTTTATTGCAGTCTCTGGAGATTTCAGTGTACTTTTACAGCTGTTGTAACAAGCATGTACAAGGAACATTCCCAGTTCAGCGCTGGGATTACTCTGTTCTGTTCTGGGACTGTCTGCTCTCTCAGTTGGACTGAAGGTCCCATTGTTTCCAGGTAGACAAGTTATTCTAGATCTCCCAAGCCATTGTTTATTCCTGAACCAACACTACAGTGAGTTATTGAACTGATGCTCCGGGTCAGACAATCTAGATGCAACTGAAAGGACCTTTACTGGAGGCACAGTCACATGGACCGAATGTCTCCATCTGTAATGGAAAGTCCTTTGAACATGAACAGTGCAGCACATGAACAGGCTCTTCAGCTCATGATGTCTGGGTCATGTATGATGCAAATTAAACTCTCTGTATAAAACCCTGTCTCACCCACACATCCACTTTAAAGTTCACCTCTCTCTCTTCAGCATGGTTAGTACAATGCTTTACAACACCAGCGAGCCAGATTCAATTCCACTGTCGCCTATAGGGAGTTCGTACGTTCTCTCAGTGACTGCATGGGTTTCCTCTCACATTCTAAATATATACGGATTAGTAAATGTTGGCAACTTGTGGAACTGGAATCGAATCAAAAATTCAGAGTTCAGAGTAAATTTATTCTCAAATTACACATATGCCACCATATACAAGCCTCAGATTCATTTTCTAAACACTAACATGTGTCCTTAAATTTGCTAACTTTGCAGCAGCATTTCAGTGCAAAACATAATATAAAAGAAGGAAGAAATATAATAATAATAAATAAATAAATAAATCTCAGTATACATATGTTGAAAAAATGGTGCAGAAACAGAAATAATATACTTTAAAAAAGGGAGATAGTGTTCATGGATTCAATGTCCATTTAGGAGTTGGATGGCAGAGGGGAAGTTATCACCGAGTGTGTGCCTTCAGGCTTCTGTACCTCCTACCTGATGGTAATATTGAGTAAAGTGCATGCCCTGGGTCTTGGAGGTCCTTAATAATGGACACTGCCTTTCTGAGACACTGCTCCTTGAAGAGATCCAGGGTATTTTGTTGTCTAATACCTAAGATGGAACCAACTAAATTTGCAACCCTCTACAGCTTCTTTCGGTCCTGTGCAGTAACAGCATCCCCCGTACCAGACAGTGATGCAGTCTGTCAGAATGCTCTCCACAGTATATCTACAGAAGTTTTTGAAATGTTTTGTTGACATACCAAATCTCTTCAAGCTCCTAATGAAATATAGTCCCTGTCTTGCCTTCTTTATAAACACAAAATACTCTGCAGATGCTGGGGTCAAAGAAACATGCACAAAATGCTGGAGGAACTCACCAGGTCGGGCAGCATCCGTAGAAATGAACAATCAATGTTTCGGGCCGAGACCCTTTGTCAGGACCCAGGTCCTTTGTCAGGTCCTGATGAAGGGTCTCGGCCCGAAACATTGACTGTTTGTTTCCATGGATGCTGCCCGACCTGCTGAGTTCCTCCAGCGTTGTTGCCTTCTTTATAACTGCATCAGTATGCTGAGACCAGGTTAGGTCCTCAGAGATCCTGACAGCCAGGAATTTGAAACTGCTCACTCTATCCACTTCTGATCCCTCTTTGAGGATTGGTATGTGTTCCTTTGTCTTACCCTGCCTGAAATCCACAATCAGCTCTTTCGTCTTACTGACATTGAGTGCAAGGTTTTTGCTGTGACACCACTCCACTAGTTGGCATATCTCACTCCTGTACGCCCTCTCGTCACCACCTGAGATTCTACCAACAATGGTTATATCATCAGCACATTTATAGATGGTATTTGAGCTATGCTTAGCCGCACAGTCATGGATATAGAGAGAGTAGAGCAGTGGGCTAAGCACACACCCCTGAGGTGCACCAACACTGATTGTCAGCGAGGAGGAGATATTGTCACCAATCCATACAGATTGTGGTCTTCCAGTTAGGAAGTTGAGGATCCAATGGCCGAGGGAAATACAAAGGTCCAGGTTCTGTAACTTATCAATCAGGATTGTGGGAATGATGGTATTAAATGCTGAACTATAGTCGATGAACAGCATCCTGAAATAAGTGTTTGCATTGTCCATGTGGCCTAAGGCCATGTGGGGAGCCATTGAGATTGCATCTGCCCTTGACCTACTGTGGTGACAGGCAAATTGCAGTGGGTCCAGGTCCTTGCTGAGGTAGGAGTTCAGTCTAGTCAACCTGTCAAAACATTTCATCACGGTAGATGTGAATGCTACAGGGCGATAGTCATTAAGGCAGCTCACATTATTCTTCTTAAGCTCTGGTATAATTGTTGCCTTTATGAAGCAAGTGGGAAATTCCACCCACAGTAGTTAGAGATTGAAAATGTCCTTGAATACTCCTGCCAGTGGTTTTCACAAGTTTTCAGAGCCTTACCAGGTATTCTATTGGGACCTTCCACCTTGCGAGGGTTCACCCTCTTTAAAGACAGCCTAACATTGGCCTCTGGGTCACTGGGTGCAGCAAGGATCTTCACAGCTGTAGTTACATTCTCCTTTTTAAAGCAGGTACAGAAACCGTTGACTTCATCTGGTAGTGAAGCATCACTGCCATTCATGCTATTGGGTTTTGCTTTGTAGGCAGTAATGTCTTGCAAACCCTGTCAGAGTTATTGTACATCCAATGTCACCTTCAACCTCATTCAAAATTGTCTCTTTCCCCTTGAATTAGCCCTCTGCAAGTCATACCAGTTTTCTGGTACAGACCTGGGTCACCAGACTTGAATGCCACAGATCTAGCCTTCAGCAGACGATGTACCTTCTGGTTCATCCACAGGTTTTGGTTTGGAAATGTACAGTAAATCTTTTTGGCACACACTCATCCACAAAGGTTTTAATGAAGTCGGTAACAGCTGCAGCATACTCATCCAGGTTCGAAGATGAATCCCTGAATACAGTCCAGTCACGGATACAAAGTTGTCCTGTAGGCGCTCCTGTGCTTCCCTTGTCCAAACCTTCTTGGTCCTCACTACTGGTGCTGCTGTCTTCAGTCTCTGCCTGTACTCAGGAAGTAGAAGTACAGCCAGTTGATCAGACTTCCCGAAGTGAGGGCTTGGAATAGCAGTCGGCATTCTTGTTGGTGGTATAACAATAGTTCAATGTGCTGTTTCCTCTATTGATGGTAATTGCTTAGTCTGTTTTTCAGACTGGCCTGGTTAAAATCTCCCAAAACAATGCTGAAGGCATTAGGGTGCACTGTTTTGTGCATGTTGATCCCCATTACTCAGATTATCTAAGGCCTGATTGACATTGGCCTGAGGTGGAATGTATACCGCGACCAAAGTGATCCCAGAAATCTCCCGTGGTAGATAAAATGGACGAGTCTTAACTGCTAGATATTCCATGACTGGTGAGCAGAATTGGGACAGCGCTGATATATGTGTGCACTAAGAACAGTTGATCATGAGGGGTTCTCCTCCACCTCTGCATCTGAGACACTGCATGGATCCATCCTGACGGTGTATAGTAAACCTGTCAATCTGAATCGCTGCATCTGGTATGGAAGGGGTTAACCAGGATTCAGTGAAACAAAGGACACACGCGGACCTAATGTCCCTCTGATTCAGCACCCTAGCTCTGATATCATGAATTTAATTCACCAGAGACTGCACGTTTGCCAGCAGGATAGTCGGTATTGGGATTTTAAATCCCTTTCCCTTAAACACACTTGTATCCCTGACCTGCAGCCACGTTTCCTGTGTGGAATCTGGTGAGGAGTCCATCCACAATTGGCATTGTTTCCATCAGTTTTAAGCAGTGATAGTTTATTTAATTGCATTAAAACATCTTTGTTGACTTTACTGATGGGGGAAGCAGTTGTGCTTTTTGGTTGTATCAGGCTGAAACGAGAATATTTAATCGTATCCATTGAGGGTTCTGCTGCCACATGAGTTGTCTTGAGGCGGCCCTGATTGTGGGCAGTCGGGTTGACGCCCACTGATCTATGTCATCAAGAACCGTCTCAGCCTGAAACATCAACTGTGTACACTTTTCCACGGATGCTGCATGACCTGCTGAATTCCTCCAGCATTTTCTTTGTGTTACTCACTGGATGCATTTTGTTTAGGCCTCTGGACCATTCTTTGTAAACTCTAAAGACTGTTGTATGTGAAAATCCCAGGAGATCAGCAGTTTCTGAGATACTCAAACCACCCCGTCTGGCACCAACAATCATTCCACGTCAAAGTTATTTAGATCACATTGCTTCCCCATTCTGATATATGGTCTGGACAACAACAAAAACTTCCAGCAGCTTTTACACATTTAGTTGCTGCCATGTGATTGGCTGATTAGATACTTGCATTGTCGCGCTGGTGTATCTACAAACGTTTGTAATAAAATGGTTACATGGTTACCAAAACACTGAGTGTGACCTTCTGTTACAGCCATGCTGTCTGTCCTTATCTGGCCTCCAGTCTCAAGGTTCTGCATCTGCTTTTGTGATACATTTACTTTGAACTTTGAATGTTCTTTCCAAACATGAGTAACTCCTATTCTTAAGATTGTGAGTAAGACCTATTCTTAAGTTTCCTCTCCAAAAGCATCTGTGCTACTGATGTGAGGCTCACCAGTCTGCAAATCCTGCATTATCCCTGCTTTTTTTCTAATCAAAGGCACAGTATTGGCCACTGTCTGTCCTGCAGGAGGGGATACAAGGATTATTCCTATTATTATTTTTGCTATTTTTATTATATTTTTATTGTCACAGGTACCGAGGCACAGTGAAAAGCTTGCCTGTGTACTGTACCTACACATCAATTCATTATACAATGCATAAGCACTAATGGGTGAGGGAGATCTTTGTCAAAGTCCCAGAAATTCTCTTCCTGGTCAAAATAATCTGGGATGCATCCCTTTCAGGTCTTTGGGATTAATCCACCTAAATGCTCTTTGAGACCCATTACCATCTACTTATTAATCTCAAAATTTCCAGTATATTAGAACACCCCACACTGATCTCACTGGGCTCCAATTCCTTCTCTGTGAATACTGAAGTGAAGAACTTTGCTCATGTTATTTGACTTCAAGCATAAATTCCCTCCTTTATCCTTGGGTGGGTCCTACCCTCTGATGAGTTATTACCTTATTCTAAATCTGCGTAAAAAAATGGTTCAGGATTCTCTTTAATGCCACTTGCCAAATACTTTGTATGTTCCCCTTTCACATTTTTATTTCCTTGGTTGAGTTCCCTCCTGCTTTATTTATTTTCTGGGAAGCCCTTGTCCAATTTCAGCTTCCAAAATAGTGAACATGCTTTCCTTTCCTTTTTGATTAAATCTACAACCTCTCTCACCAACCGAAGTTCCGAGTCTCTCCTCAGTACTGGAACATGCCTAACCTGAACTCTGGCAGGCCGGTCTTTCAGTAACTCTCACATGTCAGTTGTGGATTTATCCAATAACAGCTGCTCTAATTTACTCTCTAAAACTCCTGCTTCCTGTTAAAAATAATACTTCCTGTTAAGGGAAGGCTCAAAATTAATGAGTGGTCTATCAGATCTATAAATTCTTTCCTAAATTTTATTGCAACTGAACTATTAACAGAGGTAGAATCTGTTTGAAGCGAATGGACTCTATTTACACCAGCTTAACCTTGCAAAGGTTTTCCTACCAGGAAAATCAATGCATGTGTTGTTGAAATGCAGAAACCAAACTGCATTGCAAAAAAAAAACAACACTTAAAAACATGAAGAATCCTGAAAGTGTAAAAGTATATATATCTGTCTGTCATGAACCCAAGCTCTGTATGAATATTTGCTTGCTATTTTTCTTAATTGCTCAAAAAAAATTTTAAAAGTCAGGCAAAACATGTCTAATTTACTCTGGTATTTCCTTCATCTTTTATTCTAAAATGGGCCAAGTGAACATTTAACTGCCTATTTGATGACATTTTAATAAGTTAGGATGGTTGAGACTAGAACCATAGAAACATAGAAACATAGAAAATAGGTGCAGGAGTAGGCCATTCGGCCCTTCGAGCCTGCACCACCATTCAGTATGATTATGGCTGATCATCCAACCCTGTACCTGCTTTCTCTCCATACCCCCTGATCCCTTTAGCCTCAAGGGCCATATCTAACTTCCTCTTCAATATAGCCAATGAACTGGCCTCAACTGGTCATGGGTTAATTGAGAAAGGTGAAATATTTAAGAGGAACATGAGGGGGGCTTTTTACTCAAATTGTGGTGAGAGTGTGGAATGAGCTGCCAATGGAAGTGATGTGTGCAGATTCGATTTCAGCATTTTAAAGAATTTTGGATGCATACATGGATCGGAGGAGTGTGAATGTCTATGGCACAGGTGCAGGTCGATGGAACCTGAGAGATGAGTAGTTCACATGGACTAGATGGGCTGAAAGGCCTGTTTCTGTATTGCAGTGCTCTATGGCTCTGAGTTTTGAGATACTGGTGAAACTTCAGGTGGGGATCTACATGAAGTTGTGTCAGCACACTGTGAGAAAGAGGTAGCAATGTTGCAGGATGAGATACACCAAGATCATACATTTCCACCATGGAATAGAGAGCCTAAGCTTTTTCTATCTGGAGCAGAGATTTAGAAATGCAAACATCCAAGTAATTTTTTTGCCAAAGTACATATATGTTACCACATACAACACTGGGATTCATTTTCTTGTAGGCATACTCAATAAATCCACAGAATAATAACCATAACAGAATCAATGAGTGACCACAGCAAATTGGACATTCAACCAGTGTGCAAGACAGTAAACTGTAAATACAAAAAGAAATAATAAAAAATAAGCAATAAATATTTAAAAATGGGATGCAGAGTCCTTGAAAATGAATCCATAAATTGTGAGAACATTGCAGTGATGGGGCAAGTGAAGTTATCCTCTTTGAGTCAAGAACCTGATGTCTGAGGGGTAATAACTGTTTCTGAACCTGGTGGTGTGAGTCCTGAGACTCCAATAGCTTATTCTTGATGGCAGCATTGAGAAGAGAGCTTGTCTTTAATGGTAGGTGTCTCTGATGATGGACAGTTCTTTCCAGTGACAAAGCTTCATGTACAATGCTCAATGATGTGGAGGACTTTACCTGTATGGGTATGACTACTTATTTCCATTTAAGGGCATTGGTGTTTCTAAACAAGGGTGTGATGCAGTCAGTCCATATACTCAGTACTGCACATCTATAGACATTTACCAGAGTTTTAAAGATCATGCTGAATCAGGAGGAGGAGTATAGGAAACTGATACAGGACTTTGTGATATGGTGCAACTCAAACTACCTGCGTCTCAATATCACCAAGACCAAGGAGATGGTGGTGGACTTTAGGAGATCTAGGCCTCATATGGAGCCAGTGATCATTAATGGAGAATGTGTGGAGCAGGTTAAGACCTACAAGTATCTGGGAGTACAGTTAGATGAGAAGCTAGACTGGACTGCCAACACAGATGCCTTGTGCAGGAAGGCACAGAGTCGACTGTACTTCCTAAGAAGGTTGGCATCATTCAATGTCTGTAGTGAGATGCTGAAGATGTTCTATAGGTCAGTTGTGGAGAGCGCCCTCTTCTTTGTAGTGGCGTGTTGGGGAGGAAGCATTAAGAAGAGGGACGCCTCACGTCTTAATAAGCTGGTAAGGAAGGCGGGTTCTGTCGTGGGCAAAGTACTGGAGAGTTTAACATCGGTAGCTGAGCGAAGGGCGCTGAGTAGGCTACGGTCAATTATGGATAACTCTGAACATCCTCTACATAGCACCATCCAGAGACAGAGAAGCAGTTTCAGCGACAGGTTACTATCGATGCAATGCTCCTCAGACAGGATGAAGAGGTCAATACTCCCCAATGCCATTAGGCTTTACAATTCTACCGCCAGGACTTAAGAACTTTTTAAAAGCTATTATTAATGCTTTTTGAGATAGTGATTTAGATGCATATCATATTTTTTACTGAGTTAAGTATTGTATGTAATTAGTTTTGCTACAACAAGTGTATGGGACATTGGAAAAAAGTTGAATTTCCCCATGGGGATGAATAAAGTATCTATCTATCTATCTATCTATCTATCTATCTATCTATCTATCTATCTATCTATCTATCTATCTATCTATCTATCTATCTATCTATCTATCTATCTATCTATCTATCTATCTATCTATCTATCTATCTATCTATCTATCTATCTATCTATCTATCTATCTATCTATCTATCTATCTATCTATCTATCTATCTATCTATCTATCTATCTATCTATCTATCTATCTCTACTCAACTCCTGACAAAGTAGAGGAACTGCCATACTTTCTCATAATGGCTCAGGTGCCTGGCCAGGACAGGTCCTACAGAGTAATAACACAGAGGAATTTAAACTTGTTGACCCTCTCCAACTCTGATCCTCTGATGAGGACTGGCTCATGGACCTCTGGTTTCCTTCTCATGAAGTCAGTCTGTTCTGGGCCTGTTGCTTCAGGAGGAAAATTGGAGCGTATCCACATTGCTTCTCAGGCAGGAGTTATATGTTTCATCACCAACCTCTGAAAACACTTCACCACTGTGGATGTAAGTGCTCCTCAATGATGGTCATTGAGACAGGTCACCATGTTCTTCTTACGTACTGTTATAAGTGAGGCGGGTACCTCAGACTGCTGAAGCGAGAGGTTAAAGATCCAGTAAACACTCTAGCCAGTTGGTCAGGACAGGTCTTTATTTCTTGGCAAGATATCCTGTCTGTGTGGGATGTTCTTTGTGGGTTCACTGTTCTGAGTGCTGTTTGCGCATCAGCGACAGAGACTAAAATCACAGGATCATCGGGGCAGTGGGAGTTTGTGATGGTCAAAGCAAGCATAGAGGACAGTGAGCTCATCTGGCAGTGAAGCCTTGCTGTCACTTATGTCACTTGTGTTAACTGTATAAGAGGTCATTGTATTCAAGCCTTGCCACAATTGTCAAGCATCATTCATTGATTCAAGTTTAGTCTGGTATTACCACTTCACCCATGAAATGGCAGTCCACAGATCGTACTTGGACCTCTTGTAACTTTCTTGGTCATCAGACTTGAATGTCTCTGATCTCTGATCTGGCTCTCAGCGGACTGCAGATCTCAGGTTTTGTCTGGGGCTTTTGATGGGAGATATACTCATCTACAACTGTTTTAATTAAGTCTGTTAAAAGCATGGTGTATTCATACAGAGCTACAGATGAGATTAAGATTAAGAGGCTCCATAGTTGAGCAACATTACATTTGGAGGGGCACAGACAGGGTGCTGGGGAAACTCAAGTGTGTTGGGTGGTGTCTGTGGAAAGGAATGAAGAGTCAATATTTCGAGCTGACACCCTTCGTCAAGAGTCTCCATGAGGCCTAGTGCCGGTGTGTTGTGTATTTGATAATTCAATAAGCTTGTATATGTTGTTTGATTAATCATTCCTGTTCATTTAAATAATTATTTTTAGGTTATGTTTAATTGCATATGTCATCACTCTACCATGTGATATGTGCGCGCCTCGGTTAAGGTACAGGCAAAGTCAGAGTCATATTTCGGACTCCTGTGTCTTTCTTGAATTACTTTAATGTTTTGAAGTTACAAAACATAACACTGGTGATGAGGTATTTGTAAAACAAATCCAGGATGGTACTGACCTATTAAAGCAGAGTGAAATGTTCGAACGAAGAAAGAAAAAAATAGAAAAAAATAGAAATTTAAGAATTTTTATTCCGAACTGTATAAATCAGAATCACAAAATGATGATGTCAAGATAGAAAGGTTTTTATCACAAATAACTCTTCCAAAATTGAATTCGGAAGAACAGAAGGGATTAGCTATGCCTTTTACATTAAAAGAGGTCAAAGAAGCTCCAGGATCATTTCAAAGTAATAAATCCCCAGGAGAAGATGGTTTTCTGCCCGAATTTTATAAAAAGTTTAAAGATTTATTAATTCCTCCTTTTATGGAGTTAATACACCAAGCGGAAAGAAACTTCCAGAATCTTTTTCGACAGCTATTTTAATAGTATTGCCAAAAAAAATAGCGATCTTTTAAAGCCAACATCATATAGACCTATTTCTTTGTTAAACACTGACTATAAAATAATAGCAAAAATTTTATCTCACAGATTATCTAAATACTTACCAAAATTAATACATATGGATCAAACAGGATTTATTAAAAATAGACAATTGGCAGATAATGTAACCCGGTTACTTAGCATAATTCATTTGGCACCAAAGAGGGAGGAAATGAGTGTGGCAGCTGCTTTAGATTCAGAAAAAGCATTTGATAGATTGGAATGGGATTTTTTATTTAAGGTATTGGAAAAATATGGATTAGGAGTATCCTTTATAAAATGGATTAAAACCTTAAATACTAATCCCAAAGCTAAAGTAGTGACAAATGGTCAAATTTCAACACCATTTCAGTTAACAAGGTCAACTAGGCAAGGTTGTCCATTATCACCTGCTTTATTTGTGTTGGCGATAGAACCATTAGCTGAATTAATTAGAATGGACTCAGATATTAAGGGTTTCAGAGTTAACCAGGAGGAATACAAGATTAACTTATTTGCTGATGATGTTCTGCTTTATTTAACAAACCCATTGTACTTGTTGCATAAATTATCCTCTAGATTAGAAGAATATGGGAAAATATCAGGCTACAAAATAAATTGGGATAAAAGTGAAATTTTACCTCTTACTAAAGGAGATTATAGTCAATGTCGATTAATAACTCAATTTAGATGGCCGATAAACAGTATAAAATATTTAGTTATAAGAGTTGATAATGATATAAAGAACTTATATAAATTAAATTATTTACCATTATTGAAAAAAATTCAAGAAGATCTTGATAAATGGATGATATTACCAATAACATTAGTAGGTAGAGTAAATACTGTAAAAATGAATATATCCCCTAGATTACAATACTTATTCCAATCACTACCAATACAACTACCCCAGAAGTTTTTCCAAGAGTTAAATAAATATGTGAGGAAGTTCCTTTGGAAAGGTAAGATGTCAAGAATATCGTTGGAAAAATTGACATGGAAATTTGATCTAGGAGGGTTACAACTTCCAAATTTTAAGAATTATTATAAAGCAAATCAACTTAGATTTATTGCATCTTTTTTTGATAAAGATAAACCAGCATGGATTAGAATAGAACTAGATAAAATAGTAGAAAATACACCAGAAGATTTTATATATAAATGGGAATCTAAATGGATACGGGAAAAGAAAGAATCTTCTATATTAAAACATTTGATTGATTTATGGAATAAAATACATGTTGATGCTGAAATAAGGAATTCTTTATTAGCAAAGAGATCTTTAATTCAAAATAGACTTATTCCTTTTACAATGGATAATCAACTTTTATATAATTGGTTTCAAAAAGGGATTAGATATATAGGAGATCGTTTTGAAGGAGGTATATTAATGTCATTTGATCAATTAAAGAATAAATATAAAATATCAAACAACACTCTTTTTTGTTACTTCCAATTAAGGGCTTATTTAAGAGAAAAATTGGGTGAAACAATGTTATTGCTAAAATCTAATGAAATAGAAACTTTAATTCAAAAAGGAAAAACTAAAAAAATTATTTTTTGTATGTATAGTTTGATTCAAAAATGGGAAACTGACTTGAATATTAAAATTGAAGAAACAAACTGGTCAAGACTATGTCTTGATAATATGACAAATACAATAAATGTCCGGTTAAGATTAGTGCAATATAATTCTTTACATCAATTATATATTACACCACAAAAAATAAATAAATTAAACCCAAATTTACCTGATCAGTGTTTCTGATGTAACCAAGAAATTGGTACTATTTTACATTCTACTTGGTCTTGTTCTAAAATTCAACCTTTTTGGACAAATTTAAGAGTTTTAATGGAACAAATTATTGGAACACAACTTCCGCATAACCCAGTATTATTTTTATTAGGTGATATTGAAGGGATAAAACTGAAACCCAAATTGAATAAATATCAGAAAGAATTCATAAAAATTGCACTGGCAGTAGCCAAAAAGGCTATTGCAGTTACTTGAAATCGGATTCATACTTAAGTATAGATCGTTGGAAGAATGAAATTTCCAGCTGTATTCCTCTTGAAAAAATTACTTATAATTTAAGAGATAAATATGAAACATTTTTGAAAATTTGGCGCCCTTATTTACAAAAGACAGGATTAATTATATAGGTGCGCCGAAGATAAAATAATTGGTTATTTGGGGAAATAAATAAATAAATATACTAAAGTTATTATGAACTCTGTGGAGCATGTGGGGATCTTCCGATATCCAGGCATTCTTTCTTTCTTTCTTTCTTTCTTTCTTTCTTTCTTTCATTCTTCTTTTTCTTTTCTTCTATAGGGATGTTGGGGGAGGGGTTAAGGGGAAGGGGGAAGGGTAGATATTTTTTTTCTTTCTGTAATCATTTGAAAACTCAATAAAAAAAATTAATAAAAAAATAGGCCCATCTGATCCTTACTTCCTAAATCTCATGTATGCTGCCTTCTCCCACCTGACTAGATATTCCACCACTTATCACCCATGGTTCCTTCACCCTACCATTCTTTATCTTCCTCACCGGGACAAATTTATCCCTAACATCCTGCGAGAGATCTGTAAACATCAACCACGTGTCCATAGTACATTTCCCTGCAAAAACATCATCCCAATTCACACCCGCAAGTTAGCCTCATAATTTGCCTATCCCCAATGAAAAATTTTCCTGTCCTCTCTGATTCTATCCATTTCCATGATAATGTTCAAGGCCAGGGAGCATGGCCACTGTCCCCCAGATGCTCACCCACAGAGATCTGTGACCTGACCCGGTTCATTACCTAATACTAGATCTAGTATGGCATTTCTCCTAGTCGGCCTGTCAATATACTGTGAGAGGAATCCGTCCTGGACACACTCAACAAACTCTGCCCCGTCTAAACCCTTGGAACTAATCAGGTGCCAATCAATATTAGGGAAGTTAAAGTCACCCATGATAACAACCCTGTTATTTTTGCACCTTTCCCAAATCTACCTCCCAATCTGCTCCTCGGTATCTCTGCTGCTACCTGGGGGCCTATAAAATACTCCCAATAGAGTAACTGCTCCCTTCCTGTTCCTGACTTCCACCCATACTGACTCAAAAGAGGATCCTGCTACATTATCCACCCTTTCTCTGGCTGTAATAGTATCCCTGACCAGTAATGCCACCCCTCCTCCCCATCCAGGAGTCTCTTAAAAGACCCAATCGTTTCTGCCTCCACCACAGTCGCCAGCAGCCCATTTCACGCACTCACCACGCTCTGCATAAAAAACTTACCCCTGACATCTCCTCTGTACCTACTACCAAGCACCTTAAAACTGTGCCCTCTCATACTAGCCATTTGAGCCCTGGGGAAAAGCCTCTGACTATCCACACGATCAATGCCTCTCATTATCTTGTACATCTCCATCAGGCCACCTCTCATTCTCCGTCACCTCAAGGAGAAAAGGCCGAGTTCAGTCAACCTATTCTCATAAGTCAGGCTCCCCAATTCAGGCAACATTCTTGTCAATCTCCTCTGCACCCTTTCTATGGTTTCCACATCCTTTCTGCAGTGAGGCGACCACAATTGAGCACAGTACTCCAAGTGGGGTCTGACCAAGGTCCTATATAGCTGCAATGTCACCTCTCGGCTCTTAAACTCAATCCCATGATTGATAAAAGCTAATGCACCATATGCCTTCTTAACCACAGAGTCAACATTTGTAGCAGCTTTGAGCGCCCTATGGACTTAGACTCCAAGATCCCTCTGATCCTCCACACTGCCAAGAGTCTTACCATTAATACTATATTCTGCCAACATATTTGACCTACCAAAATGAACCACTTCACACTTATCTGGGCTGAACTCCATTTGCCACTTCTTTTTCCAATATTTTTATTAGTTTCTACATAGAAGAATATAGAGTACAAGAAAGTATATATAAAAGGTCAAAAAAGATTTTAAAAACTACCAATTACATTATATCTGTTCATTATAACAATCTCATTACCTCATATTCATATGTTAATCAATAGTTATATTGAACTAATCTAATAGAACCATAGAGCATTACAGCACAGAAACAGGCCTTTTGGCCCTTCTTGGCTGTGCCGAACCATTTTTCTGCCTAGTCCAACTGACCTGCACCTGGGCTATTTTCCTCCAAACCCCTCTCATCCACAGACCTGTCCAAGTTTTTCTTAACTGTCAAAAGTGAGCCCGCATTCACCACTTCATCTGGCAGCTCATTCCACACTCCCACCACTCTCTGCGTGAAGAAGAGTTCCCTAATGTTCCCTTTAAATTTTTCCCCCTTCACCCTTAACCCATGACCTCTGTTTTTTCCTCCCCTAGCCTCAGTGGAAAAGCCTGCTTGCATTCACTCTATCTATACCCATCATGATTTTATACACCTCTATCAAATCACCGCTCATTCTCCTAAGCTCCAGGGAATAAAGTCCTAACCTATTCAACCTTTCTCTGTAACTCAGTTTCTCAAGTCCTGGCAACATCCTTATAAACGTTCTCTGCACTCTTTCAACTTTATTAATATTCTTCCTGTAATTAGGTGACCAAAACTGTACACAATACTCCAAATTCGGCCTCAGCAATGCCTTATACAACCTCACCATAACATTCCAACTCTCATACTCAATACTTTGATTTATGAAGGCCAATGTACCAAAAGCTCTCTTCATGACCCTATCTAATTGTGATGCCACTTTTAGGGAATTTTGTATCTGTACTCCCCGATCCCTCTGTCCTACTGCACTCCTCAGTGTCCTACCATTTACCTTGTATGTTCTACCTTGGTTTGACCTTCCAAAGTGCAATACCTCACACTTGTCTGCATTAAACTCCAACTGCCATTTTTCAGCCCATTCCTCCAACTGGTCCAAATCCCTCTGCAAGCTTTGAAAACCTTCCTCACTGTCCACTACACCTCCAATCTTTGTATCATCAGCAAATTTACTGATCCAATTTGTCACATTATCATTCAGATCATTGATATAGACGACAAATAACAATGGACCCAGCAATGATCCCTGTGGCACACCACTAGTCACAGGCCTCCACTCAGAGTAGCAATCTTCCACTACCACTCTCTGGCTTCTTCCATTGAGCCAATGTCTAATCCAATTTACTACTTCTCTGTGTATACCTAGCAACTGAATCTTCCTAACTAACCTCCCATGCGGGACCTTGTCAAAGGCCTTACTGAAGTCCATGTATACAACATCCACTGCCTTCCCTTCATCCACTTTCCTGGTTACTTCCTCGAAAAACTCCAATAGGTTGGTTAAACATGACCTACCACGCACAAAGCCATGCTGACTTTTTCTAATAAGTCTATCCAAATAATTGTAGATCCTATCTCTTAGTATTCCTTCCAGAAATTTACCTACTACCGATCTAAAACTTACCAGCCTATAATTTCCCGGCTTACTTTTTGAGCCTTTTGTAAACAATGGAACTACATGAGCTATCCGCCAATCCTCCTGCACTTGACCCATGGATATCAACATTTTAAATATTTCTGCCAGGGCCCTGCAATTTCAACACTAGTCTCCTTCAAGGTCCAATGGAATACCCTGTCAGGTCCTGGGGATTTATCTACTCTGATTTGCCTCAAGACAGCACCTCCTCCTCTTTAATCTGTATAAGTTCCATGACCTCCCTACTTGTTTGCCTTGTTTCCATTGACTCCATTCCAGTTTCCTTAGTAAATACAGATGCAAAACAACAATTTAATATCCCTCCCATTTCTTTTGGTTCCATACATAGCCAACCACTCTGATCTTCAAGACGACCAATTTTATCCTTTACTATTCTTTTGCTCTTAACATACCTGTAGAAGCTCTTAGGATTATCCTTCACCCTGACTGCCAAAGCAAACTCATGTCTTCTTTAAGCCCTCCTGATTTCTTTCTTAATTATTTTTTTACTGTTTTTATACTCCTCAAGCATCTTATTTCCTCCCTGTTTCCTATACATGTTATACATTTCTCTCTTCTTCTTTATCAGAGTTTCAATATCCCTCGAGAACCAAGGTTCCTTATCTTATTCCTTTTACCTTTAACCCTGATAGGAACATACAAACTCTCAAAATTTCTCCTTTGAAGGCCTCCCACTTACCAATCACATCCTTGCCAGAGAACAACCTGTCCCAATCTACGCTTTTTAGATCCTTTCTCATTTCTTCAAATTTGGACTTTTTCCAGTTTAAAACTTCAACCCGAGGACCAGATCTATCTTTATCCATGATCAAGTTGAATCTAATGACGTTATGACCACTGGAACCAAAGTGTTCCCCTACACACACTTCCGTCATCTGCCCTTACTCATTTCCTAATAGGAGATCTAATATTGCATCCTCCCTAGTTGGTACATCTATATATTGATTTAGAAAACTTTCCTGAACACATTTTACAAACTCTAACCCATCTAGACCTTTAACAGTATGGGAGTCCCAATCAATGTGTGGACAATTAAAATCCCCTACTATCACAACTTTCTGTCTCCTGCGGTTGTCTGACATCTCTCTGCAGATTTGCTCCTCCAATTCTCGCTGACTGTATAATGTGGTCATACCTTTACTGTTTCACAGCTCCACCCATATGGCCTCAGTAGACAAGCCCTCTAATCTGTCCTGCCAAAGCACTGCTGTAATATTTTCCCTGACTAGCAATGCCACCCACCCCCACCCTTCATCCCTCTGCCTCTATCACGTCTGAAACATTGGAACCCTGAAACATTGAGCTACCAGTCCTGCCCCTCCTGTAGCCAAGTTTCAGTAATAGCTATGATATCATAATTTCATGTGTCACTCCAGACCCTCAGCTCATCTGCCTTTCCCACAATACTCATCGAATTGAAATATACACAGCTCAGAAGATTGTTACCACCACACACAACCTTACTATTTGTGACTTTGCATGAACTACTAACATCATTTATTTTATCCCCGTTCCACTATCTATTCTGGCACCCTGGTTCCCATCCCCCTACAAATCTAGTTTAAACCCTGCCCAATAACACTAGCAAACCTCCCTGCAAGTACATTGGTCCTCTTGTATTTCAGGTGTAACCTGTCTCTCTTGTACAGGTCCCACCTGCCCCAGAAGAGGTCCCAATGATCTAAAAATTTGAAACCCTGCCCCCTACACCAGTTTCTCAGCCACGAGTTCATCTGCCAGAGCATCCTACTCTTACCCTCACTGGCACGTGGCACAGGCAGCAATCCAGAGATTACTACCCTCGAGGTCCTGTTTTTCAACTTCATACCAAGCTCTCTATACTCACTCTTCGGGAACTCCTGACTCTTTCTACCTTTGTCATTGGTACCAATGTGTACCATGACTTCTGGCTGATCACCCTCCCACTTCAGAATGCTGTGCACACGATCAGAGACATCCCTGACCTTGGCACCCGGGAGGCAACAAACCATCCGGGCGTCTTTGTTATGACCACAGAATCTCCTGTCTGTACCCCTGTCTATGGAGTCCCTTATCACTACCGCTCTCCTCTTCTTCCTCCCTCCCTTCTGCACTGCAGAACCAGACTCAGTGCCAGAGCTGAGTCTGACATTGAGTCAGAGCTGACTCGGCTGCTGCAGCTTGTCCCAGGTAACCCATCCCCCCCAACAGCATCCAAATCGGTATACCTGTTTTGGAGGGGAATGGCCACAGGGGAACCCTGCACTACCTGCCCTTTCCCGTTCCCTCGCCTGACGGTAACCCAACTGCCTGTGCCCTGTTTCTTAGGTGTAACTACCTCCCGGAAGCTACTATCTATAAACTGCTCAGTCTCCCGAGGTCCGGAGGTCATCCAGCTCCTGCTCCAGTTCCCTAACACGGTTTGTTAGGAGTTGCAGCTGGATGCACTTCTTGCAGGTATTGTTGTCAGGGACACCAGAGGTCTCTCTGACTTCCCACTTCCTGCAAGAGGAGCATTCCAACATACTGCCTCGCATATTCTCTAGTCTGAACAAAAAAAAAGAAAAACAGAAACTTACTGGAACCTACCCTCGCCTCTGCCTGTTTCTTGCCGAAGCCTGATTGAACCAAAGCCATCCCACTCCGACTCAGTCCACTCCAACGATGGCCACTGTATATGGCGGTCTTTCTTTTAAACCTTGGCGCGCTACGTCACGTGCCTGCGCAGTCTAGCCTCTTTTTCCCGAGCTGTTAATGAGAATAAAAATGACCTTCTCTCCGCGATGCCTTCAGTCTTCCACTCTCAACCTCTTGCTTTGGTTGAGTTTATTACAAAAAAAAGAATCTAACCCCTACCAAGACCAAAGCTATTCATTAAGGAGAAAAGGTGGTAAATACCTTCTCATATAATAAAAATGAATAATAGCCCATATCTCAGTTTAAACAACAAGTTGAAGGTTTTGAAAATAATTCAGAAAAGGTCCCCACAATGTTTGAAAGTTTTGATGAGATTCAGAAATTGAACAACGGATCTTCTCTAAATCTAAGCATGACATAACATCACATAACTATTGGGCATGAGCAGGAGGAAAAACTTCTTTCCATTTAAACAAAAGCGTCCTGCTAGCTATAAGAGAGCTAAAGGCCAAAATATGTAAATCAGATGTCTTCAGCTTAATATCTTGTCCTGCAACAATACCAAAAGGGGCCGTCAGAGGGTTAGGCTTAAAATTAACTTTAAAAAGTAAGGAAACAGTTTGAAAAACTTCCTTCCAATTTTTTTAAAGATTCAGACAAGTCCTAAACTATATGAATTAATGAAGCTTCTCCATTATTACATCTGTCACAGTAGGGAGATATATTTGAATAAAAAAGAGATAGCTTATCCTTAATCATATGAGCTCTGTGTACCACCTTAAATTGTATGAGGGAATGATGAGCACATAGTGATGAGTATTAACCAGTTAAAAAATTTCATTCCAAGTTTCCTCAGATATTGATGTCTGTAAATCTTGTTCCCAGAGATTCTTAATTTTGTCTAAAGGAACATTCCTTGTCTCCCATAACATACCATAAATATTAGATATTGAACCATTATGAAAAGGTGTCAAACTAAAAATTACATCTAGTAAGTTCTTATCTGAGCTTATAGGAAATGTACATAATTGAGATCTTAATTGTAAATATCTGATTTGTAAATATCTAAAAATGTGAGGTTTGGGTAAGCTATATTTAGCTGACAATTGCTCAAATGAAAAAAGGTTTCCTCCAACAAACAGATCCCAAAAGCATTTAATAACCAACCCGTCCCATTCTTTAAAAAGTAAATTAGTCATGGAGGTTTTAAAAAAATGTTAGTATAAATGGGACTTGAAAGGAAAAATCTCAATAAACCAAAGTGTTTTCTAAATGGTATCCAGATCCTCAGAGTATGTTTAACTATTAAATGATCAGTTAGTTTACTTACAGATAAAGGAAGTGAGGATCCAAGAAGAGAAATAATAGAAAATTTATTAACAGAGTTAACTTCTAAAGTAACCCATACCAGACAATCTACGCAATTAATATAATACAACCAAATCGTAAGATACTGTATCTTAACTGCCCAGTAATAAAACCTAAAATTAGGTAAGGCTAAACCTCCAGACTTCTTAGATTTTTGAAGATGAACTTTATTCAAATGAGGATGTTTATTTTTCTATGTATACGAGGATAAAATAGAATCAAGAGAGTCAAAATAGGATTTAGGAATAAAAACTGGTAAAACCTGAAGAAGATATACAAATTTAGGTATAATATTCATTTTAATAGAATTACTTCATCCAATCAATGATATTGAAAGAGGTGACCAACTTAATGATATCCTTTTTACATGATTCAATAAAGTAAGAAAGTTTTCTTTAAATAGATGTTTGTAATTCTTAATGACTGTTACACCCGAATAAGTAAATTGATTCCTTACAACTTTAAAAGGGAGATTAGTATTAGTTGATACCAAACTATTTAAAGGAAATAATTCACTCTTATGTAGGCTCAATTTACATCCTGAAAACTGTTTAAGACAGGAGAGTAAAGAAAGTATGCATGGTGATGAGGTCTCAACATTAGAGATAAACAGCAATATATTATCAGTGCAAAATTTGAGAAATACCCCTCCTTAAAATACCACAGATATCATTAGATTCTCGAAAAGCAATGGCAAGGGGTTCTAAAGCTAGATCAAAGAGCAAAGGGCTCAACGGACAGCCTTGGCTAGATCCGTGATGAAGTTTAAATGGTTTGGAATTTTGAAAATTAGTAAGAACCCGAGCAGGAGATAGATAAAGTAATTTAATCCATTGAATAAAATCTGGTCCAAAATTAAATTTTTCTGAGGTTTTAAATAAATAATTCCATTCAACCTGATCGAAGGCCTTCACAGCATCTAAGGATATCACACATTCCGATATCTCCTGGGAGGGAGAGTAAATGACATTTAATACATGGTGTATACTAAAATGGGAATGCTGGTTTTTAATAAATCCAGTCTGATCATCAGAAATAGAAGGTAGAATATTTTCAATCCTACGAGCCAGAACCTTAGAAAGGATTTTAGCATTAACATTGAGTAATGAAATTGGCCTATATGAAGAGCATTCAGTTGGGTCCTTGTTCTTCTTTAGGATAAGTGAAATTGAGGCTTCATAGAAAGATTGAGGCAAGCTACCCAAATTGAAAGAATCCAAAAAGACTAAGTGTAATTGCAGTATAATTAAAGAAGAAAAAGCCTTATAAAATTCTCCAGAAAATCCATCTGGGCCCCGAGCTTTCCTAAAGTGTAATGAATGTATAACTATGGCAATTTCCTCATAAGAAATGGATCAATCCATCTGTTTACAGTTATCTGCAGAAAGTGCAGGGATGTTTAATTGATCTAGAAAATTATTCATTATAGTATCATCTTTAGGGGAATCAGAACTATAAAGTTTAGAATAGAATTCTCTAAAGGTATCATTTATTTCAGAGGGATCAGTTGTCCTATCACCATCAGTTTTGCAAATCTCTTTAATTTGTCATTTGTCATTTAACTACAGAAGTTTTTAATTGGTTGGCCAATACTTTGCCCAATTTATCTCTGTGAATGTAAAATTGAATTTTATCTTTAAGAAGTTGAGTTTCAATTGGATATGTTAACAGAAGATCTTTACTGAGTAAAGGGAACTTCTTTACTCAGAGAGTGGTAGCTGTGTGGAATTAGCTTCCAGTAGAAGTGGTAGAGATATATTCGATTTTGTCATTTATAAAAATTGGATAGGTATATGGGCAGAAAAGGAATGGAGGGTTATGGGCTGAGTGCAGGTAGGTGGGACTAGGTGAGTGTAAGTGTTTGGCATGGACTAGAAGGGCCGAGATGGCCTGTTTCTCTGCTGTGATTGTTATATGGTTATAAGATCGTATTTAGTTTTAACTTCAACATGTCTTTTATACAAAATAGGACCTGGAGCTATAGCATATTTTTGATCTAATTGTTTCAATTGATTGACTAATTCAATTCTTTCTTTATTAGCTTTATTCTTAACGCTCGCAGTATAAGAAATAATTTGTCCTCTAATATATCTGTTTGTTTGAGGAAGACCAGGGAGATTTAAAGATAGAAATAAAGGAACATGATCTGAAACAGCAATCTCTTTATATTCACAGGAACGAACTGATGAAATCATTTGACTATCAATAAAAAAAATCAATACTGGAATATCTTTGATGAACATGGGAAACAATTAGTATCCCCTATCTAAAAGGATGTAAGAAACTCCAAACATCAACAATACCTCATTTCAATAAAGAGGATTGAATAACCAAACAACACACACAAAATGCTGATGATTGGTCTAAAATTGGGTCTAGCCAGCAGTTAAAATCTCCTCCCATCACCAAAGAATAAAGACTCAGATCTGATAAAAACGAAAAAAAAAAAAAAAACGCTCAAAGAATCCTGGATCATCTACATTTGGGGCATACTCATTGGCAAATACTATTAATTGATTATCTAGTTTTCCTGAAATTATAATAAAATGTCCATTAGTATCAGACACTACTTTATGTTGGACAAAGGAAAGTGTATTATCTATAAGAATTGGAACTTCTCTAGATTTGGCCTGAAAAGATGATGAAAACAAAGTCCATTCCAAAAGCTAAAAAAAAGACGTAGATTATCACATTTGTGTATGTGAGTTTCTTGTAAAAGAAAATAATAGGGGCCTTAAATATAAGCAAATCCTATTACGTTTAACAGGGTGATTTAAACATTTCATGTTAAAAGTGAGTAAATTAACAGTTTGGTCGATTTTTAATATTATTTAAAAGGGTTAAAATGTAAGTTAAAACCAACCCATAAACCTTGAGAAATGGTAACCAAGCAACAGGTTGGCTAAAAGAAATTCAAAAACAGCTTCTGAGAGAAATAAAATCCTCCTGCCCACCTCCCAAAGAAGGAAAACCAACCAATAGAAAGCCAGCATCTACAACTATGGACACCCCCCCCCCAAATTGATTGATTGCTCCAATTAGTTTCAAGGTTGTTTACATTCCAACCTAGACTGAACAATATCCAGACAAGAAATTCAATTCTTATATATCAAAAATACAGTATTAAAAATACAAAACGAAATTAGTTACAAAGATTTACCAAAAGTAAAAGATACCTTTATTCATGCAGAAAGACATTAAACATTTAATCTTATATCTTCATGAGGAAACAGGCTAAGCAGTTAGCTTTCAGATTTAAAAAAATCTTTACGCTTCAGCATTGAAACAAAACCATTCAAAGGGTCCTTCTTTAATGAGATTATCTGTCAAACTGGGTAGCCAAGGGATGGGTTAAAACATTCCAACAAAGTTTGTTTAAACTTAGCACATTCCTGCATATCCTCAAGCAAATAGTCTTCGAGAATCTAATATTCCACCCCATAACGAGTCATGCCTCTTTGACGGGAGTTGCGAATTAAAAGCTTCTCATTTAATCTCGTGTCTTCACATAAGGACAAACTAAACAGCTAGCCTTCGGATTTTAAAAACCTTTGTGCTTCAGCAGTCGAACAAAACCATCTGAAAGAACCATTTTTAAGTGTGATTCTGAGACGAGCTGGGTAGCGAAGGGAGGGTTTGAAACCCTTGTTAAAAAACTCAGACATAACTTCTTTGAACTTAGCACATTCCTGCATAACCTCAGGTGGGTAATCATCACCAGTTCTAATCTTGCTGCCATGATAATCAATCATGTCTCTTCGATGAGATTCGCATACTAACATTTCCTTTGTTTTAAATTCATGAAACAAATTATTACCTATCTTGGTCTATCTCTGTTAGGAGGTCTAAACACGGGAAACCTGTGAGCTTGATCAATTATAGGCAAAGACACCAACATTTCTGGAAATAATCCTTGCAGAAAGTTTGCAAAGAATTCGATTAATTCTTCGAGACCCAGAACCCATAGGTTGTTCCTTCTACTTCTATATTATATGTTGATAATCTTCTGTCTTAACTTTTCATTGGATTTCGATTACTTTTCACAAAGCTTTTGCAGATCATCCACTTCCATTTCCAGAGACAACAACATTGTTTCATTTTTTTAATATGCTTATCATGTTCATTAAGAGTTTGCTGACTAGAATCCAATTTACCATCTATTTGTTTAAATTCAGAGCTGAATTGTTGAAACTTCTTAGAGGCTTCTTGTGTATGACTGCAGCAAATCCATAATAGAATCCAAAGAAGCAGGGGGATCATCCTTTTTAGTACCTCTGCCACCCCTTGATGTAGCCATAATGAAAAAATATCACATTTAAAAAAGAAGTTTCAAGACAGGTTGAGAATAGTAAGATAATTAGAGCAGGAGTAATGGGAGATTGCTGCTACTCCATCAGCCACCACCAGGAAATCATATTTGACCTACCAAAATGAATCACCGCACATTTATTTGGGTTGAACTCCATCTGCCACTTATCAGTCCAGTTTTGCATCCTATCAATTTCCTGTTGTAACCTCTGACAGCCCTCCGCACTATCCACAACACCCCCAAACTTTGTCTCATCAGCAAATTTACTCACCCATCCCTCCACTTCCTCATCCAGGTCATTTATAAAAATCACAAAGAGTAGGGATCCCAGAACAGATCCTGAGGCACACCACTGGTCACCGGCTTTCATGCAGAACATGACCCATCTACAACCACTCTTTGCCTTCTGTAGGCAAGCCAGATCTTGATCCATAAAATAATGTCCCCTTAGATCCCATGCCTCCTTACTTTCTCAATAAGCCTTGCATGGGGTACCTTATGAAATGCCTTGCTAAAATCCATATACACTACTTCTACAGCTCTACCTTCATCAATGTTTAGTCACATCCTCAAAAAATTCAATCAGGCTCATAAGGCACAACTAGCCTTTGACAAAGCCATGCTGACTATTCCTAATCATATTATGCCTCTCCAAATGTTCATAAATCCTGCCACTCTGGATCTTCTCCATCAGCTAACCAACCACTAAAGTAAGATGCACTAGTCTATAGTTTCCTGGGCTATCTCTACTCCCTTTCTTGAATAAGGGAATAACATCCGCAACCCTCCAATCCTCTGGAACCTCTCCCGTCCCCATTGATGATGCAAATATCATTGCCAAAGGCTCAGCAATCTCCTCCCTTGCTTCCCACAGTTGCCTGGAGTACATCCCCTCCGGTCCTGGTGACTTATCCAACTTGATGCTTTCCAAATGCTCCAGCACATCCTCTTCCTTAATATCTACACTCACAAGCTTCTCAGTCCACTGCAAGTCATCCCTACAATCGCCAAGATCCTTTTCCGCAGTGAATATGGAATTTGGTTAAACAAATTGTGTTACCATTGTGGCAGGGTTCACATCCACCAAACAAAGGCAGATTTAAAGCTGGAACTTGCAGAAAATGCTAAGTAGGACACATGCGATGAGCATGTCAGACAGACAAATAAATGGAAAATGCAGGCAAGAGATACAGGTAAAAGTTCAAGTTGTAGTTTCAAAAAAAGCAGCAATCTGCATGCTGCTAATGAAAAAGCTGATAATGATGAGAGTGACAGATTTCTGGAGACAGTGGTGGAAGCAGAGTCCCTGACAACATTTAACTAATGACTAGAGAAACACTTAAATCACTGAGCATAGAAGGCTACAATGCTGAAAGATGGGATTTAAACAAAATGGATTCTGACTGGTCATTTTGGATATTATGAACTAAATGACCTGTTTCCCTACTGAATGACTCCACAACAAATAGACAAATGTGTCTTTTCCTGTCTATAAACTTCTTTTTGGAGCACCTGTCTCATATTTCTCCATAGGAATAAAACAATCGATCAAACTGAAGCACTAAGACAGAATTTCTTACTCCTCTTCATTGACAAAAGTAAGACTTTCAAATTGTACTGTTACCTTTTCAGCTATAAAAGTGTATTTTCCTAGAATGTCACCTACTGTACAAGAGGGGTGAAGATATTTCTGATCCATGCTGAACTGAAACAGTCAATGAACCATTAGTGTAATGAAGATGTAAGGATGACTCTGGCAATGGTTTCAGTATGGGAACAGTGGCATGACTGAATTGCATACTTCCCTTACTGACAATTGTGTAATATAGACAATTCTTTCATTTCTGAATCCAAGCACTGAATGTGATCAGAGTTTTTCCTCAAACACTTTCCAGGAAATGAGTACGCTAAACTTCCAGTAGAAAATATTTTTTTCTCAAAGTATTTCAATCCATTCAGCTGTTAATTTAAATAAAACTCTCCATGAAGAGAAATAAGTCCTTTCTATTCACCTAATAATTTTTTAAGCCTATGTTGAATATCTGCTCTGCCTTTCCTGCTGTACAGAAAACAATCCCACATCATTGAAATGCTCTGATTCTGAAGACGTCATATTGATTTCCTCTAATTGTGTTCACTGTTACTGTGACTTGCAGTAATTTAGTCAGCAGAATTAGTGCTGTATGCCAGCTGTGACTCAGCTAATTTTTATACCATTTCCAAGAACTCTTTGCACCAGGGATTCTGCAGATGATGGAAATCTTGAGTAGCAGACATGGGATGCTGCAGGGGCTCATTGGGTCAGGGGGCATCCGTGGAGAGGAATGCACAGTCGACACTTTGGGCCGAGGCATCGATTGCTGGTTCCTCTCCATGGATGCTGCATGACTTACCAAGTTCCTCCAGCACCTTGTGTGTTATCTATGTTTTCTTTGCCTTTTCCATTGAAAGAAGGAGATCCAGGAAGCTTTATTAATTGGGTTAACAACCTGCCTTGTTACATTCTTTCCCCACACTTACTAGATTATTCCACTTCCTATTTTAATAACACTTATTTGCAGCCTACACAGATGTTTTTCTTTATATGCAAATTTTTCAATCACCTTTCATTTAAAATAAAATCATTTACATCTATCGCAAATACAGAAGACCTGACACTGAGCTTTCAAGAAGCCCAATGCACTGGATCTTCTATCCACTATTTGACTTTGCTACCTGCTGGAGCTAATTTTAGATATAACTTGACCTTGGACACCATTAGTTAGTACATTGTGATCAGTGTAGAACAGCCTTTTGCAACCTTTTTGCCCTAGGAACCCTTTTTTCCAGGTCTCAGTAAACCCCTGCATAAGAATTATTATACTACAGCTCACAGTATGTTAGTGTGATCAAGTCTGAGATATAATCATCCAAAATAATTGTCACTACTCTTAGAGTAGTTTATAAATTCTTAGCCAACCTTTCTTGGGGAAAAAACAGGTAGGTAAGCTTAACTTCCCTTTTTTGAAATTAATCTTTATTTCCCTTTCATAAATTTTAAAAACTCCTAAGGCAAACAGAATAAATTTCTGTTAAATAACTGGCTTAAGCCAAAATGGGTTTTAATTTTTCTAAAGTTAGGCTCGGTAGATTTAATTTAAATAAAGGTTGTAAATTGATTTTAATTAGTGCTCTTTACAACATGAAAATTTGCTGACAATGTTGAATAGTAAAGTTGCTAAAGCCATAAGCCAAAGCAATGTAAGTAAAAATATAGCCTAAGTCACAACTTTATACAAGACTTTGAAAAAATATTTTCTAAGTGACAAGATAGGGCTCAAATTTCAGCCTAGCATGTGAAACCTGTGCTTGTTTTTGCTGCACAAATATTCAGTTCTGGGTTAAATTTGAGAAAAGCACACTCAGATTTCACCTTCAAATGAAATGTGATGATTTCTGACCTTGCTTTTAGATAGATAGATAGATGGATAGATAGATAGATAGATAGATAGATACTTTATTCATCCCCATGGGGAAATTCAACCTTTTTTCCAATGTCCCATACACTTGTTGTAGCAAAAACTAATTACATACAATACTTAACTCAGTAAAAATATGATATGCATCTAAATCACTAACTCAAAAAGCATTAATAATAGCTTTAAAAAAAAAGTTCTTAAGTCCTGGCGGTTGAATTGTAAAGCCTAATGGCATTGGGGAGTATTGACCTCTTCATCCTGTCTGAGGAGCATTGCATCGATAGTAACCTGTCGCTGAAACTGCTTCTCTGTCTCTGGATGGTGCTATGTAGAGGATGTTCAGGGTTTTCCATAATTGACCGTAGCCTACTCAGCGCCCTTCGTTCAGCTACCGATGTTAAACTCTCCAGTACTTTGCCCACGACAGAGCCCGCCTTCCTTACCAGCTTATTAAGACGTGAGGCGTCCCTCTTCTTAATGCTTCCTCCCCAACACGCCACCACAAAGAAGTGTTAAACAAGAAAAAGCTTGCTCACACATGTAAGAAGTTGAAAACTGCAGCAAAATGTTCATTGCTTTCTGATGAATGGCAGGATACTCTTTTTTCACAGAAATCCAGGACTTGTCGTGGGCAGGTCAGTAAATCTCATCCTGAGTGCATGATCAGACTGCAGTTCACTAAGTTCTTCCTCTTCTGTCAAAGTCACATTCTCAAGCTCAGCAGAAGATTCAGAGAAAGGGTCCCTCACATAATCATATGGATGTGTTAAAAGGGAGGAAAAATACTGTTCAACTTTGGGGGAGATAAATGGGGAGGGAATGATATCACAGCCCAAGTTCAGAAAATGCACTTTGCACTCCTTATCAGACTACTGTCCTCCCTTCTGTTTATTACAGCACTTGCCAATAATCAATGACATCCCCTATCTCACATCGAAAACCGAAAATGGACTCAACAAAATAAACACAGTCCTACGGTGCACTGCCATACTGACTGAGAGGCCTCTAACGAAATTGCTAATGAGGCTTCTCAGTTACTGCCCACACTGTGAACATTAGAATTGTACGTTGCGTGAAGTTCAAAACATGATGTTTGTATAGAAACTTTAATTCAAAAAGGAAAAATTAAAAAAATTACGTCTTGTATTTATAATTTGATTCAAAAATAGACAATTAAACCATGAATCCATAAGTCAAGACAAAAATGGGAAACTGATTTGAATATTAAAATTGATTAAACAGATTGGTCAAGACTATGTCTTGACAGTATGACAAATACAATAAATGTCTGACTTAGATTAGTACAATATAATTTTTTACATCAACTATATATTACACCACAAAAAATAAATAGATTAAATCCAAATTTATCTGATCGATGTTTTCGATGTAATCAAGATATTGGTACTTTTTTACATTCTACTTGGTCCTGTGCCAAAATCCAAACTTTTTGGATAAATCTAAGAGTTTTATTGGAACAAATTATCGGAATACAACTTTCACATAACCCAATATTATTTTTATTAGGTGATATTGCAGAGATAAAACCAAAACTGAAATTAAACAAATATCAGAAAGAATTTATTAAAATTGCTTTGGCAGTAGCCAAAAAGATTATTGCAGTTACTTGGAAATCAGATTCATACTTAACTATGGACCATTGGAATAATGAAATTTTTAGCTGCGTTCCACTTGAAAAAATTACCTATAATTTAAGAAATAAATATGACATATTTCTGAAAATTTGGCACCCTTATTTACAAAAGCTAGGATTAAATATATAGGTGCTCCAAAGATAAAGTTATTAGTCATTTGGGGAAAAATAAATAAATATATTAAAGTTATTTTGAATTCCATGGAGCATGTGGGGATCTTCCGATATCCAGGCAGTCTTTCTTTCTTCTTTCTTTTTCCCCCTCTTTTTAGATAGGGATGCAAAGGGGGGGTTGATATATATATCATTATTTTACTATTCTATTTCTGTAATTATCTTAAAAAATCGAATAAAAATTTATATGATGTTTTTTCAATTTTTAAATTATGACCTTGCAGAAATCCGGTCGTGAAACCTTGGTTTAGAATGCGTGATATTGTCAAAGATCCTAATTTAATTATTTCAGCTGCCTCAAATTTCCACTCTTTCAATCTCCAAAACATTCAAGCAATTTGTTCAGAAACTGGATTAAAAAAATTTTCCTGATGAGAAACATGAGATTCCCTGAAGGCATGGGTGAAGAAAATCTGCACTGTAACAGCCCTGAACCTGAAACTTGGAATTTTCCATTGGTTATTGATTGTCAAAGGCTGAAAAAAAAACAATTCCAGTCTCTTTCCTCCCTGAATGGAATTAAAATTGAAACATCTTTCAAAATTTTGATTTTGATTACAAAAAACAATTCAACAGTAATTCTCATTACTTCTAGTTTGAAATAATATTTTGTCTTCAACCTTCTTCAAATTCAAATATTGTGAGTTACTATGTAAAGTGCAATTTAGATGCACAGGTATTCAATGACAGATTATAATCTAATACCATCAAATCAACCTTGAACCCAGGAAAGTTAACATTGGAGCAGCATGGCAGCTGCTCCAGTATTAGAGATACCATAATAATGCTTCACCGTGTTGGTCTGTGAATTGTTTTTCACACAATATCCCAGAAGTTGCTCCCTTATTCCATAGGGTACATGGTAGATACACTGCCAGTTAGTGGGATAGGTTTGTTTACCAACAAGTGTTGGAGTAGTAAATGAATTTGGGCAGGATGACCAAGTGCTCAGATTGTTATGTTAATTCATGCACCAATTACCTAAAAATGTCTTTGTGGCATCTACATTTCAGAGGAAATTGTAATGAACGCAGAGTCCTCAGGAGAATGGACTTGGTCTTCTGCAGCCTCAGCTTACATTTAGTAATGAAACTGTTCTGTACACAGCCACAGAGACCTGAGATGATAAACCTACCTTCAGTGGTGCCAGATCAGATATCGGTGGTTCCTTTCTGTTGAAAGTTCAGCAGCGTCCCTTGTTACATCAGTTTGTGTCTCCACACATGCCGAGTACTTCCAACACTCTCTGCCTTTACCCCAGTGACTTACCTCTGTTCTCTATGTACCTCCTCCTCCAGTGAGTACCCTTCCAGCCCTCCAGGTGTCTAGGGCAGATTGGGGCAGCCAGGATTAATGGGAGAGGAGACTATTAACAGTCTAGCAAAGGGGAGTTGGTGCTGGAAATTTAAATGTTATGCAGATCAGTGTAGATCCCTCAAAGTTGATACACGTTGATGGGATGGTGAAGAAGGCGTATGATGTGTTGGCCTTAATCAGTTGGGGGAATGAGTTCAAGAGCTGTACGATAATGTTGCAGTTCCATCACACTCTGTTCAGACCACACCTGGAGTATTGTGTTCAGTTCTGGTCACCTCATTATAGGAAGGATGTGGAAGCTTTAGCGAGGGTAGAAGGGAGATTTACCAGAATGCTGCCTGGAATGGAGAACATGTTTTATGAGGAAAGGTTGAGTGAGCTCGAGTTTTTCTCTTTTGAAGGAATGAGGAATGAGAGATGAGTTGATAGAGGTGTATAAGATTGAGATACACAGATAGAGTGGAGAGTCAGCACCTGTTTCCCAGGGTGGCAATGACCAATACCGGAGGACATCCATTTAAGGTGAGTGGAAAAAACTTCAGGAGAGAACATTTTTCCATAGATGTTGCCTGGTCAGTTGAGTTCCTCCAGCATTTTGTGTGTGCTGTTCAGATTTACAGCATCTGCAAATTTTCCCTTCTTTATGGATGACAGAATTGATGGCTTTGTGGCCGTGTTTGCAGACAATATGAAGATGGTCAAAGTGGCAGGGAGTGTTGAGAAAGTAGGGATGGTTCAGAAAGATGTAGATGTATTAGGAGAATGAAGAATGAAATGGCTGATGGAATGCAGTGTAGGGAAGTGTACGTTCATGCACTTGGTAGAAGGGACAAAGCTGTATACTATTTTCTAAGTAGGGAGAAAATTCAAAAATCAGAGGTGTAAAGCAGTCACCGTGTTGGCTTCCCTGAAGGTGAACTTGCAACTTGCAGGTGGTAAGGAAGGCAAATGCAATGTTAGTATTTTTTTGAGAGGACTAGAACATAAAAACAAGGATGTCATGCTGATGCTTTATAAAGTACTGGTCAGACTGCACTGGAGAATTGTGAGCAGTGTTATGCCCCAGATCTAAGAACGGATGTGCTGGCATTAGAGAGGGTCAAGAGGATGTTCATGAGAATGATTCCAGGAATGAAAGTGTTAATGTACAAAGAGCATTTGATGGTTCTGGGCCTGTACCCACTGGAGCTGAGAAGAACAAGGGTTGATCTCATTTCAACCTATGGAATATTCAAAGGCCTCTATTGAGGAGTGGATGTGGAAAGGATGTTTCCTATAGTGAGTGAGTCAAGGACAAGAGCGCACAGTCGCATAACAGAACAGAGATGAGGAGGTAGAGCCAAAGCGTGGGGAATCTGTGGAATTCTTTGATACAGATGGATGTGGAGACCAGGTCATGGGGTATTTATATTGCATTTTGTCAGGTTCTAGATTAGTAAGGGTGTCAAAGGTTATAGGGAGAAGGCAGGAGAATGGGGTTGTGAGGGATAATGAATCAGCTGATGGAATGGAAGAGCAGACTCAATAGGCCGAAGGACTTCATTCTGCTCCAATGTCTTATATTCTAATCTAAAACAATGTCTGGCCTGTGAGAGTTCCATCTTATCTTCTGCCTTTCCTCACGTCTCCTCAACTGTACATATCTTTTTAATATTTCTGTTATATTTGAGTAATCATGACTATATATGTGTTCTCATACGATAACTCTTTCATTCCTGGAATCATTCTCGCGAACCTCCTCTGAGCCCTTTCCAATATCAGAATTTGTTGCAATTCCCTTCCTCGCCACTGACTTAACCTGAAAGTTAAACTTTAGGGAATCCCCAATGAGGAGTCCCAGTCCCTTCGGACCTTCTTAAATTTTCTCCCTGGTTAGAAAATAGTCTACTTTTATTCCTTCTAAGAAAGTCAATGACCATACGCTTCCAAACACTAATTCAATCCTTTGCTTCTTTGCCTATTCTCCTCATCTATCTGTCCTTCTGAAGCCTTCCTGCTTCCTCAACACTACATTCCCCTACACCTATCTTCGTATCGCCTGCAAAGTTAGTCACAAAGCATCATTTCCATCATCCAACTCATTGACATACAATGTAAAATTAAGTTGATCCAACAATGACCCTGGGAGAACACCGTTGGTCACCACTGGTAGCCAACAGAAAAAGGCTCCCTTTATCCCCACTCTTTGCCTCCTGACCATCAGCCAGTCCTCCATCCATACTGGTGTCTTTACTATAATACCAGCAGCTCTTATCTTGGAAAGCAACTTCATGTGTAGCACGTTGCCAAAATCCTTCAGGTATTCCAAGTACACAACATCCACCGATGTCTCTCCTCATTGTTACTTCCTCAATCCTGCTTGTTATTTCTTCAAAGAATTCCAACAGAATTGTCGGGCAAAATTTTCTCTAAAGGAAACCCTGCTGACTACAGCCTATTTTATCATGTGCCTCCTAGTACCCCCGAGATATCATCCTTAATAATGGACTCTAACATCTCTCATTCACTGAGGTTGGACTAACTGGTGTATAATTTCCTTTCACAAACAAGAGAAAATCTGCAGATGCTGGGAATCCAAGCAACACACACTAAATGCTGGAGGAACTCAGCAGGTTATGCAGCAGCTGTGGAAAGGAGTACATTTTGGGCCAAGACCCTTCAGCTGGACTGCAGAAGTAAAGATGAAGGGTAGATTTAAAAGACGGGATGGGAGAGAGACAAACATAGCACGACAGGTGAAACTGGGAGGGGGAGGAATGAAGTAAAGAGCTGAGAAGCTGAATGGGCAAAGAGATACATGACTGGAAAAGGATAAATCTGATTGGAATAAAGTAGAGGGGAGAGGTGCTCCTCAGGGAGGCAAAGGGAAGGCAAGGAGATAAGGAAAAGGGGTAATGGGGAATGGTGAAAGTGGGGGAGTAGGGCATTATCAAAAGTTCGAGAAATCGTTGGAGGCTACCCAGATAAGGTGTTGTTCCTTCAACCTGAGTGTGGTCTCATTGCGACAGTAGGGGAGGCCTTAGATAGACATATTGGAATGGGAAGTGGAATTAAAATGGGTGGCCACTGGAGATCCCAATTTATCTGGAAGATGGAGCATAGGTGCTTGGTGACACTGTTATACACCCCTAGGGTTCATTTTTTTAGTGGACTGTCACTTTAAAACGCCAAGGGAATGAGACTGACTTTTGGACACGGTTGGATTTTTACTGACTGCAGAGTTGCTTGGTCACTATGGTGAGAGAGGTGGAGTTATTTGATGGACAATGAACGTTTACATTTTTTCTGTGGCTTGTTTTGAATATACAAGGACACAGACACACACATGCACAGAGTCAAGATGGATTCAGTCAATGGAAGACACAAGTGAGTCGGTCGCTGGTTTGAACTTTCAGTAGCCCAAAAGAGGCAAGTTGAGATCGATCCAGAGTACTGATAAATGACTCTCACAAGTGCTGCAATTAGAAGAAGTTTGCAGAGAGAGGAGAAGAGAGGAAGATTTGAAACAGAAGAAACCTAGTGACAAAGCTCACTGTTTGGACTCTCTCTCCAAGTAACCTGTGAGGGTGAGTTTGTTTCCATTCAGATATGTAAGTGTGATTGTCACTTAGTTAATCCACAGGAGTAGGTTCGCTGGTGAGGGGAAAACATTTGTGAATACCACATGTGTGTTTACCGTTTGTCTGGGTGTGGTAGTTCACTCAAGAAAGGCACCCCTGTGGCAAATCACTGTTGGACTTATTTCGTATGTCATAGAACTGGATAAGAGGCTATCAAGTTGTGTGTAATTGGGGTAACCTTGTGGAATCTACTGGTGTGTCGACCCTTGCCTGGGTGGTGGTTCCATTGAAGAGGGTCCCCTTTGTGATAAGCTACTGTTGGTGATAATCCATACGTGGATTCTGTTTGAGTATCCTGTGACCACCACTTCGGGATGTCCTGTAGCTGAATTCAGGTGTTGTATCACTTGTGTTGAAAGATATTCGTTGAAGATCATTGTCAGTGATACTTCATGTGTGCAGTGGAACAACTTTGGAGATAAAACCTACTGCTATTGTTATTTCGTGTTGTTGTCATGGAATCGGTGGAACATCGACATAATTGCCTTCACACGACATTCGCCTTTGGATTACAAACTTCTCGCATTTATTAAGCTGTGCATTTGAACTGAACTTTTCTTACCACAGACTGTATCACTTACCACCTAAGCTTGAAGTTTGAGGATTTATATATACACACCCTTATGCATAACACCATTAACTTCTGATTTACCAGGTTTAAGTTACTATATTACTTAGTTCCTAATAAAATAGTGTTTTGTTAACAGCAAAATCAGACTCTGGGTGTGTTCTATTGCTGCTCATACTTTTACAGGTCTGCGTCTATGGAACAACATGGTCTCCCAAACTACATCGGGTCTAATGAATATACAGGAGGCCACACCGGGAGCACCAGACACAGTATATGACCCAACAAATACAGATGAAGTGTTGCCTCACCTGGAAGGACTATTTGGGGCCCTGAATGGTTGTGAGGGAGGTCTGTTGCAAGAGGGCAGTGGGAGTAGACCCAAATGCAAGACACAGACCCTGAAGTACTAAGAGCTGGACAAAAATGATCAAGAATGCAAGGGAAGTCGGGAAGCAAGGATTGATCAGAGGGAAATCCAGGAGAGAGCAAAGCAAAGCAGGAAGAAATTAAGCTGGACACTGACACAGGCCCTGGACTAGGATTTGGACTTGGAACTCAGGACCAGGGATTTGGCTTGACACTGTATTGGGACTTGGATCAGCCTTGACCTGGACAGGACTGGGAACATGAGGCCTTGACACAGACAGGACTGGGAACATGAAACACAGAGCCGGGACCCCTCCTTGGATACAGGACATGGGGCCGGGACTCTTCCTATACACAGAACATGAAGAGACAAATCTCCACTCAAGGTAGCAGTAAATGGCCGGACCTACCTAGCACAGGTGAGGATACGAAGAGACAAGACCACTGTTACGAAAACCCCGTAACCAGGTAACTTACCAGCAAAGATAGATGGGTCAGCTGAGTCGGATGCTACTATTTTCAAACGTTTTATTCAAAAGGGGCACAAACGTATGGTTAATACAAAACATTCAGATCATCAAAACTCAATCTAAAACACCGGTGTAATAATAATCATTCAAAACACAAGCTCGATCGTCGTCTAGGGGTAATGTAGATTTTATATCGTTCACTGGATATCTAAAAGTCTTTTAGATCACGGCAGTTTCACTTAGTTGCCGGCGGAAGTGTCGCGTTGGTGCACTTTTAGTTAGAAAGACAGAGAACATGAAGCATTTACCCAACAGGTTTTCCAACCTGTAGGAGGTAGTCGGAAGTCTCATTGGGGGAATGGACTCTCATCTGTGGCTTCCCCTGTAGCTAGGCCGTCTTCCGTGGTGAAGTCGCCAATCCCAGGCAAGGGAAGGACGCACACGAACCCCACCACCGGCTGTAGCTATTAAAACGCTGTCGCAGGATTTCTAGCGTTTCTCCTTCGTGTGTTTCCTTGGTGCATCTGAGGGTCCTCCCCTCAGACCCGCCTTTATACTTCTTCACGGGATCGCAGGTGTCAATCAAGTTGCAGGTAATGCGATCTCTCTCTCAACCAGCCCACTTTGCCCGAGGGCTTTTCAGGTGGTCTCCATGAGACAATAGTCAAAGTCACTTTTATTCTGCTTCTTGGGAGAACGTGGTCTTTCGCACGTCTCTCTCTCTTGGGTCAGTTGACCCCCCTTAACTAGAGTTCTTGCGATTTTCACAAAGGAGGGGGCCAACGGCATAACACCACACTATGATAGACTGTTCCTTATCTTGATGTGACAAGGCTCCAGTTTCACTGCAGCGGGTTAATTTGATGAGGTTATTAATGAGAATGGTCCAGCAAGGAATCACTGGTCCCCAGAGCTATTTATGTTGCCAGCTGGAAACGAGAATCTGGTGCCTCAATTAAGGCACCCAACAGAACAAGGGAAAAACAGAAAAACCGGAGTACAGAATCCATGGACCATGAACTGGGATGTGGACATCATGGACTGGACCGTGACACCACCAGAAAAAGCGGGATCTCCCAGTGGCCATCCATCAGCTGGAAAATGAGCTGAGAAATGGCAGAAGGAATTTAATGCAGACAGGTGTGAGATTTGCCACTTTGGTTGAACCAACAAGGGTAGGTCCTACACAGTGAATGGTAGGACACTGAGGAAACAGAAACAGAAAACCTACAGCACAATACAGGCTCTTCGGCCCACATTTTTCTAAGCTATTTTTCTAAGCTCCATGTACCTATCCAGGAGTCTCTTAAAAGACCATATCATGTCCACCCCCACCACTGTCGCCAGTAGCCTATTCCATGCACTCACCACTCTCTGCGTAAATCCTTACTCCTGGCATCTCCTCTGTACCTACCTTCGAGCACCTTAAAACTGTGCCCTCTCATGTTAACCATTTCAACCCTGGGAAAAAGCCTCTGACTATCCACATGATTAATGTCTCTCATCATCTGATACACCTCTATCAGGTCACCTCTCATCCTCTGCTGCTCCAAGGAGAAAAGGCCAAGTTCACTCAACCAGTGAGGTAGAACAAAGGGATCTGGGAACACAGGTCTATAATTTGTTGAAAGTGGTATCGCAGGTGGATAGGTTCCTAAAGAAAGCTTTTGGCACATTGGTCTTCATAAATCAATGCATTGAGTACAGGAGGAGGGATGTAATGTTGAAGTTGGGTAAGATCTAGGTGAGGACTACTTTGGAGTATTGTTTGCAGTTTTGGTCACTCCTCTTCTGGAAATTATATAAACAATGCTGAGAGAGGACAGTGAAAATTTACAAGGATGTTGACAGGTCTGGAGGACCTGAGTTATACTGAAAATTAAAACCATAGAACCATAGAACACTACAGCACAGAAACAGACCATTCAGCCCTTCTAGTCTGTGCCAAAACTTTATTGGACTAGTCCCACTGACCTGCACCCAGTCCATAACCCTCCACACCTCTCCCATCAATGTATCTATCCAATTTATTCTTAAAACTTAAGAGTGAGCCCACATTTACCACATCAGATGGCAGCTTGTTTTACACTCCCACCACTGAATGAAGTTCCTCCTAATGTTCCCCCTAAACTTTCCCCTTTCACCCCAAAGCCATGTCCTCTCGTATTTATCTCTCCTAATCTAAGTGGAAAGAGCCTACTCACATTTACTCTGTCTATTCTCCTCAGTTTTGTAAACCTCTATCAAATCTCCCCTTATTCTTCTACACTCCAAGGAATAAAGTCCTAACCTGTTCAATCTTTCCCTGTAACTCAACTCCTGAAGACCTGGCAACATCCTAGTAAATCTTCTCTGCACTCTTTCAATCTTACTGATATCGTTCCGAAAGTTAGGTGACCAGAACTGCACACAATACTCCAGATTTGGCGTCACCAATGTCTTATACAACCCTACCATAACATCCCAACTCCTGTACTCAATTCTCTGCACTCCTCAGTGCCCTACCATTTACTGTGTATGTCCTATCTTGATTTGTCCTTCCAAATTGCAACACCTCACACTTGTCTGCATTAAATTCCATCTGCCATTTTCTGTCCCACCCCTCCAGTTGGTCCAGATCCCTCTGCAAGCTTTGATAGCCTGCCTTGTTATCCACAATGCCTCCAATCTTAGTGTCATCAGCAAACTTGCTGATCCAAATTATCACATTATCATCCAGATTATTGATATAGACAACAAACAATGGTTCTAGCATAGATCCCTGAGGCACACCACTAGTCACAGGCCTCCAGTCTGAGAAGTAATCATCCACTACCACTGTCTTCTCCCACATGGCCAAATTCAAATCCAGTTTACAACCTCTCCATGGATACCTAATGTCTGAACCTTCTGAACTAACCTCCCACGTGGGACATTGTCAAAGGCCTTACTAAAATCCATGTAGACAACATCCACAGACTTTCCTTCATCTACTTACTTGGTAACCTCCTCGAAAAACTCGTTAAACACGATCTACCACGCATAAAGCCATGATGACTATCCTGGCTTTAGCTGGTAAGGAAGGCGGGCTCTGTCGTGGGCAAAGTAATGGAGAGTTTAACATCGGTAGCTGAGCGAAGGGCGCTGAGTAGGCTACGGTCAATTATGGAAAACCCTGAACATCCTCTACATAGCACCATCCAGAGACAGAGAAGCAGTTTCAGCGACAGGTTACTATCGATGCAATGCTCCTCAGACAGGATGAAGAGGTCAATACTCCCCAATGCCATTAGGCTTTACAATTCAACCGCCAGGACTTAAGAACTTTTTTAAAGCTATTATTAATGCTTTTTGAGATAGTGATTTAGATGCATATCATATTTTTACTGAGTTAAGTATTGTATGTAATTAGTTTTGCTACAACAAGTGTATGGGACATTGGAAAAAAGGTTGAATTTCCCCATGGGGATGAATAAAGTATCTATCTATCTATCTATCTATCTTAAATAGCCCTTGGCTATCCAAATACTTGTATATCCGATCTATCAGAACACCTTCCAATAATTTACCTACTATTGATGTCAGGCTCACCGGCCTGTAATTACCTTTATAAACAATGGAACAACATGAGCTACCCTCCAATCCTCCAGCACCGCACCCATGACTAAGGACATTTTAAGTGTTTCTGCCAGGGCCCCTGCAGTCTCTCTCAAGGTCCGAGGAAATGTCATGTCATGTCAGGCCTGGGGGATTTATCTACATTTATTCACTGTAAGGCAGCAAGCACCTCCTCCTCTTTAATCTCTATATGTTCCATGACACTACTGCTCATTTCCCTTCCTTCCATATACACTATGCCAGTTTCCTGAGTAAATACTGATACAAAAAAACATTTAAGATCTCCCCCATCTCGTGAGGCTCCACACATAGATGACCACTTTGGTCTTCTAGCGGACCAATTTTGTCCCTTACTATCCTTTTACTCTTAATACTCTTGTAGAAACCCTTCAGGTTTACCTTCACATTATCTGTCAAAGCAACCTCATGTCTTCTTTTTGCCTTCCTAATTTCCTTCTTTAGTATTTTCTTACAATTTCTATGCTCTTCAAGTACCTCATTTGTTCCTTGTTGCCTATACTTGCTATACACCTCTTTTTTCTTAACCAGATCACCAATATCCCTTGAAAACCAAGGTTCCCTATGCCTGTTAACTTTGCCTTTAATCCTGGCAGGAACATGCAAGCTCTGCACTCTCAAAATTTTGCTGTTGAAGGCCTTCCACTTACTGAACACATCCTTGCCAGAAAACAACTTATCCCAATCCACTCTTCCTAGATCCTTTCTCATTTCCACAAAATTGGCCTTTCTCCAATTTAGAACCTCAACTTGAGGACCAGACCTATCTTTATCCATAATTAACTTGAAACTAATGACATTATGGTCACTGGACCCAAAATGTTCATCTACACATACTTCTGTCACCTGACCTGTCTGGTTCTCTAATACTTTACTTTATTGTCACCAAACAATTGATACTAGAGCGTACAATCATCACAGTGATATTTGATTCTGTGTTTCGTGCTCCCTGAAGTACAAATCAAAGTAAATATAATAAAAATTTAGATTATAAATCATAATTAGAAAATAGAAAAGGGAAAGTAAGGTAGTGCAAGTCAGGTCCGGATATTTGGAAGGTACGGCCCAGATCCGGGTCAGGATCTGTTCAGCAGTCTTATCACAGTTGGAAAGAAGCTGTTCCCAAATCTGGCCATATGAATCTTCATGCTCCTGAACCTTCTCCCAGAGGGAAGAGGGACAAAAAGCGTGTTGGCTGGGTGGGTCGTGTCCTTGATTATCCCGGCAGCACTGCTCCGACAGCGTGTGGTGTAAAGTGAGTCCAAGGATGCAAGATTGGTTTGTGTGATGTGCTGGGCTAGGTTCACGATCTTCTGCAGCTTCTTCTGGTCTCGGACAGGACAACTTCCATACCAGGTTGTGATGCACCCTAGAAGAATGCTTTCTACAGTGCACCTATAAAAAGTTACTGAGGGTTTTAGGGGACAGGCCAAATTTCTTCAGCTTTGTCAGGAAGTAAGGCACTGGTGGGCCTTTTTGGCAGTGGAGTCTGCTTGGTTAGACCAAGTCAGGTCATTTGTGATATTCATCCCGAAGAACTTAAAGCTTTTGACTTGTTCCACCTGTGCACCACCGATGTAGATGGGGTCGTGCGGTCCACTACTCCTTCTGAAGTCAACAACCAATTCCTTTGTCTTGCTGACATTGAGGGATAGGTTATTGTCTTCGCAACATGCCACCAGGTTCTTAATTTCCTCTCTGTACTCAGACTCATCATTACCCAAAATATAGCCTACAATTGTGGTGTCCTCAGAAACGTATATATTGAGTTTGATGGAAACTTGGCTACACAATCACGGGTGTACAATGAGTACAGCAGGGGGATGAGTGCACAGCCTTGTGAGGCACTGGTGCTCAGAGTGATTGTAGAGGAGAGCTTGTCTCCTATCCTTACAGCCTGGGTTCTGTCTGTGAGGAAGTTGAAGATCCAGCTGCAGATCTGAGTGCTAAGACCCAGGTTCCGGAGCTTAGGAATCAGTTTATAAAGAGATCAAGTATTGCACTCTCTCTCGTTGGTAACTCTATATATTGATTTAGAAAACTTTCCTGAACACATTTGACAAATTCCAAGCCATCTAGCCCTTTCACAGTGTGGGAGTCCAAGTCAATATGTGGAAAGTTAAAATCCCTTACTATTACATCTTTGTTTCTTACATCAGTCTGCTTTCTGCAGATTTGCTCCTCCAATTCTCTCTGACCTTTGGGCAGTCTATAATACAACCCAATTAGTATGGTCACACCTTTCCCATTCCTCAGCTCCACCCATATGGCCTCTGTAGACAAGCCTTCCGGGCCATCCTGTCTACGCACAGCTGTGGTAATTTCACTGACTAGTAATGCAACTCCTACCCATTTCATCCCTCCCCCTCTATCACATCTGAAACAATGGAACCGCAGAACATTAAGCTGCCAGTCCTGCCCCTCCTGCAACCAAGTCTCACCAATAGCAATATTGTCATGATCCCATGTGCCAATCCATGCCCGAAGCTCATCTGCCTTATCTACAATACTCCTTGTATTGAAATTACACCTGACAACATTTCTATCATGTACAAACCTTTGATTTCTGTCTATACATGCAGTCCTCACATGACCTTTATCCTCCTCCACCTCACTATCTGCTCTAACACTCTCGTTCCCCTCCCGCTGAAAATCTAGTTTAAAACCCCCGTAGCAGCACTAGCAAACCTACCTCTCCGGTTCAGGTGCAAACCATCCCGTTGGAAAAAGTCACACCTTCCCTGGAACAAAGCCCAATTGTTCACAAACATGAAGCTCTCCCTCCTGCACCATCTCCATAGCCACATATTTAGCTGCATTATCTTCCTATTTTTAGCCTCACTAGCATGTGGCATGCGTAGCAATCCTGAGATTGCAACCCTGGTGGTCCTGTCCTTTGACTTTGCATCTAAATCCCTAAACTCTCTTCACAGGACCTCCCCCTCCTTCTTCCTATCCACATCGTTGGTCCCTACATGGACCATGACATCTGGCTGCACTTCCTGAGAATACTGAGAACTCAATCTGAGATATCACAGACCCCGGCACCAGGGAGGCAACAGACCATCTGGGATTCTCAATCTCTCCCACAGAACCACTTATCTGTTCCCCTATCGAATCCCTTATCACTACTGCTCTCCTCTTTTCCCTCCTTCCTTTCTGAGCTGAGGGTCCAGTCCCGATGCCAGAGATGCGACCACTACAACTTGTCCCTGCTAGGTCGTCCCCACCAACAGTATCCAAAACGTTATACTTATTGTTGATGGGAACAACCAGAGGGGTGCTCCTGCCTTACAGGGGGTGACTGTCGTCCTGAAACTCCTGTTTATTTCTGCCTCTGCCTCCCGGATGATCTGAAGTTCATTCAGCTCCAGCTCCAGTTCCCTAACTCGGTTTGTCAGGAGCTGCAGCTGGATGCACCTTTTACAGGTGTAGTCATCAGGGACTGTCCCTGACTTCCCACATGCTGCATACGGAGCACTTGACTGCCCTAACTGCTGCCTCCATTACCTACTCCTAAGTTTATTAGATTAATTAAAAGATCTTACCTGGCCTTACCTCGCTGGGAGCAAGCTCATCCTCAGCCTCTGCTCGCTGAAGCCTCTCGAGCCAAAGCCTCAAAGCTCCACTCCTACCCTGAGCCGCTCCTCACTGGCCACTCCTCTTCATTTACCCCTCTGTTTCTGCCAATTATTTCAAGTACTCTCTCCCTCTAATCAACTCTATTTAACCCTTCAGTTGCCCTCCACACTCACCTGAGCTGCTTCCCAGCACTCAGCACTCTCCCTCCCCCCTCCCCCTGCTGCGATGGTCCCACGATCACCCTTGAATAGGAGAGGACAGAATTCTTTAGAATTCTGGAGATCAAATGAGGAGATTTGATGGAGGTATACAATTTATGAGGGGTATGTATAGGGTAAATGCAAGAAGGCTTTCTCCATTGAGGTTGGGTAGGACTACAAACCAGAGGTCTTGGGTTAAGGGTGAAAGGTGAAAAGATTAAGGGGAACATGAGGGGAAACTTCTTCACTCAGAGGGTTGTGAGAGTGTAGAATGAGTTGCCACCATTAGCGATGCATGCAAACTTGATTTCAATGTTTAAGAGTTTGGATCAGTACAGGGATGGTAGGGGTATGGAGGGCTATGGTCCAGCTACAGGTCAATGGCAGTAGGCAGTTTAAATAGTTACAGCATGGACTAGATGTGCTGAAGGGCCCATTTCTGTGCTGTACCTCTCAATGACTCCATGTATTCCCAAGAAAATCTGCTCACAAAATGCAGGGTGGAGAACAATCCCACATTCCTTCAGTAAAAGGCAAGAACAAAGTCATTGGAGTTGTCCATTTCCACAGTCCTCACTCTCTCCTTATTTGAAGTGACTCTTCCATTTCTTGAAGCCATTCCCAGGCAAGATGCACATGATCCTGGGAAACTACTGTTCCCATGGGAGCCAGGACCTCCATCTGGGATTGAGTGATATGGGAAACTATGACAACATCAGCTGAACAAGGATCAAAGATGAAGCCGACGTGTTGGACAGGGGAGGGGCGTGAGGAGACTGAGCACAATGTCCACAGACTCACAGGGAAGGTGAGAGAACATCATAAGGTGGGAAATGGGAGCAGACCCAAATGCAAGACACAGACATTGAAATACTAGGAAATGGACTGGACTAGTTAGGGTCTCTAACAGGCTATGGCTACAGGACTGGACAAGGCTTGGATTCTTCAAGGCTTTCCTGGGAAGGACAAGGTATTACTGGGCTAGGCGAGGCACAAGGACAGGACTAGACCCCAAAGCCTTAACTTGGTCTTGGGAGAATGGGGACACAGAGCCTTGGTTTTGGGGAGAACAGGGACACAGAGACATGGAACTCAGAGCCAGGACCCCTCCTTGGGAACAGGACTTGGGACCAGGGCTCTACAGAGTCAGGACCCCTCCTAGGGAGCAGGACATAGGGCCAGGACTGATACACAGAGAGACAGTTCCCAAAACAAGGTAGCAGCAAATGGCCAGACCTACCTAGCAAAGGCATGTACACAGAGGCAGTTCCAAACAACAATAGACAGTTCCTTATCTAGACACAGCAAAGCTCTGGTCTTGCTCCAGCAGTAGAACTTGACAGCAATGCAGACAAGACTTCCAAAGGAAGAGGAAGGGAACAGTCCTACAAATGAATCTCTCTCTCTCTCTCTCTCTCTCTCTCTCTCTCTCTCTCTCTCTCTCTCTCTCTCTCTCTCTCTCTCTCTCTCTCTCTCTCTCTCTCTCTCTCTCTCTTTCTCTCTCTCTCTCTCTCTCTCTCTCTCTCTCTCCCCCTCTCTCCCTCTCTCCCTCTCTCCCTCTCTCCCTCTCTCTCTCTCATTTTACGGCAGTTGGCACCCAGCTTAATGGTGCATTACCGTCACCTTCTGTTCCGGAGTGTGTGATAGACTCACATGCTAAATCCCTTCACCCAATCGCACACACACACATGCCCTAACCTACGCTTTATCCTCTCATCTTTGGCCATCCTAGTACCTATTCCTGTTTATCCATCATATCCTATAAAAAAAACCCTGTACCTCTTAAGAAAGCTAAAAATACCCTAACCTGTGTTCTCTCACCCATGCCCAGCAACTTTTTTAATGTGAATTCCTGCACCCCCAATTCCCTTAGATTAATTCTCATCATCTCTCTGTATCCCATACTTCCTGCAACTCAGAACTACATGTTCTACTGACTCCTCTTCCTGACATTCCTCACACAGTCCTGTTTGGTTTTCCCTATCAATTACAATGTTTGGTTTAGTGCACAGTGCCCCAGCCTTAACCTAGTCCACACAATTTCCTCTCTTCTGTATCTACTACCTACCCTAGTACCTGTAACACTTTTCTGAATTTGATATAAATGCCTCCCTTTCCCCTCCCTGTCCCATCTTTCTTGCCACATTTGTTTGATTTTTTTCCCAGGTTACACACTTAAACTCTGCTTTACTGATACTAATGTGCATTTCTATATTTTCTTTCTTTAATGCCCTCTTTGCCAACTTATCCACCCTTTCATTCCCCTTCACCCCTATATGAGCTGGAATCCATAGAAATTTAACCTGACCTCCCTGATTTGCAACTCTTGTGACTGACTGAAGGACTTCATGAAGTACATCTTGCCGGCTGTTTGAGTGAGATCTTAAAGTTGCTAGAACTGAAGATGAATCTGAGCATATCAACTCTTTGACTAGTCTTGCTTTCTCCACCCAATGCAACTCAACCAACACTGCCATCATCTCCACTGTATACACCGCTAACTATCAGAAGTTCTTCTGCTGATTGCATTTGCTTTTGCTGGTATAGCCACCCCAAATCCTGTCACTCCTGTTTCAGGTTCCTTAGCACCATCTGTATAGACCCGAGTATAATCACTATACTTTTCCATCACACGACAGTTAAATGCACTTACCAAATCAGTTTAATGTTTTCCTTTCCTTTTAACCCCTAACAAATGCCAGTCTACGTCAGGCCATACAAGCTTCCATGGAGCTACAACCGGATAAACTACTGAAGGACTTATCCTTAGTTCAAACACTCCACATGATATAGCAATATCATTCCCTACCCGACTAAAGTTTTCACTCTGAAACCTCCCATTTTCCCAGGACTCCTGCAACACTCCTTTAGCAGGGTGAGAATCATTGTGTCCCTGCAAATTAGCCCAGCAGTTTGCCATCAATTGCATCCTTCTTAATTCCAAAGGCATTACTTCCATTTCTACCCGCAGGGCTGACACTGGTGATGTTTTAAAAGCCCCACTGCACACTCTTAAAACTTGAGCCTGAATCACATCCAGTTTCCTTATAAGAGTCCTAGCTGCTGATCCATATGCTACACTCCATAATCCAACACAGATCTTACTAAAGCCACATACATTCTCTTCAATGCTGAACAACTTGTTCCCCATTCCCTACAAGTCAAACATCTCATCACGTGCGTTACTTTTTTACATTTCTCCTCAACTTTCCTGATATGGTCTGCCCATGTTAATCGTGAATCAAATATAACTCCCAGAAATTTAAATGATCCAACCCTTTTTAATTCAATCCCATACATCCTTAACTTCTTCCCTAACTCAATTCTTTTCCTAGTGAAAAATACAGCTTGAGTTTTTTCTACTGAAAATCTACATCCCCAATCATAACCCCACTTGACCACTTCATCAATTGCTCCTTGTCGTTTCCTGATTATATGCTCCATATTCCAGCCTCTTTTCCACAAGGCCCCATCATCGCCAAACAGTGACCTACCTATATCCACTGGTACCTTTAGGAAGACATCATTGATCATAGTGATGAAAAGTAATGGGCTAATCACATTACCCTGAGGTGTGCCATTTCCCACTATGCACTGTTTTGATAATTCTGATCCAATCCAAACGTGAATTTTTTTACAAAACAAAAAATCTTTAATCCAATTAAAAACTCTCCCCCCCCAACCCCCATCTTGTGCAGTTTAATTAATAATCCTTCCTTCCACATCTTACCATAGGCTTTTTCAATGTCAAAAAACACTGCAACTACTGATTCTTTATTTGCCTGGGCCTTTCTGATTTCAGTCTCTAATCTAATCACTGAGTCCATGGAATTCCTTCCCTTCCTAAAACCACTCTGATAACTTGCCAGCATTCCTCTCTTCTCAAGATCATACAATAAACTTTCTGTTATCATCCTTTCCATTATCTTGCATATATTTGATGTTAGTGCTATTGGTTTGTAGCTGGTGGGTTTTGACGGATCCTTGCCAGGTTTCCTTATTGGAATTACTACTGCTTCTTTCCATGCACTTGGTAATCTTCCCTCCTCCCACACTCTGTTGTAAAAATGCAGTAACTTCAAGAGTGCTCCTTCTCCTAGATTTTTAGCATAACGTAGCATATTAGATCTTTCCCTGAAGAGGTTGGTCTCGATTTCTTTATTGCTCTCACCATTTCTGCCAACGTAAATGGATCATCAATTATATCATCTGTTTCTTCCCTCCTGTTTAACACACCTGGGTATTGACTCATTGTTCTTTCCCTTCTCCTTCTCCCTTCTTCAGATACATTTTCTGAACTATGTATCTTTACAAATGACTTGGCCATGATCTCAGCCTTATCCCTGCTGGAGACTGCTGTTTCCTCCTCAGATATCATTACTGGATATTCCCAATCCCTTCTATCTCCTCGTATCCTCTAAATCATTCCCCATACCTCTCCCACAGGTGTTGTTCTTCCTATTTTGTTGCAAAAACTCCTCCAACTTGCCCTTTTAGCTTGACGTATAGTTCTTCTCACCATTGCCTGTGCCTTCTTATATTGAATCAAATGCTGCATATTATGGGTTCTTTTAACTAGCCTGAATGCTCTATTTTAATATATATATTCTGACGAAGGGTCCTGACGAAGGGTCTCGGCCCAAAATGTCGACAATGCTTCTCCCTATAGATGCTGCCTGGCCTGCTGTGTTCTACCAGCATTTTGTGTGTGTTGTTGTTTGAATTTCCAGCATCTGCAGATTTCCTCCTGTTTGCTCTATTTCTGTTTTTTTTTAAAACAGCCTGACAACATTCCTCTATCCACAATGGTACCAGTTTTCTATTCATCCTATTTTTACTCTTGGGTATAGATCCTTCTGCTGCCATAATAATTGCTGAAGTCACCTGACTGTTTAATTCATCTATATTTCCAGAAATGTCAATCTTTGTCAATGCTTCTTTACTTAACTTCTAGAACTTACCCCAATCTGCTTTTGCGAACACCCACTTTGGGGTTCCACCACCTGGTCTTACTTCAACTCTTTCACCCACTGAACATAAAACTGGGTAGTGATCACTGCCTACTGTTGAAGCAGTCCAAACTCCCCAGTTACTAATGCCAGCCAAGATATTAGACACTAACATAATATCTAATACCAACTCAGTTGCTGTTATGTTTATCCTTGTTCCTCTACCATCATTCATACATACCAAATCCCTTTCTTCCATCAAATCTTCAATTACCGTTCCATTTGAATCTGTAATCAGATCCCCCCCCCCCATATTGAGCTGTGAGCATTGAAATCTGCACACCACACTACTTTATGTCTATTTTGTCCTTGTATCCTTAATAGGCTGTCCAAATCCAACCTTTTACATGGATTGTAGTAGTTAATTATAATCCCCTCTCTCCCACATTTCCACCACTATGTATTCCTGATCGTCTCCTTTTTCCAGTAACCTATATGGTATACCTTGCTTGATTAACATAGCACAACCCCCTCCTCCCCCTAGATTTCTATCTTTCCTTATCATTGTATACCCATATACCACAAAGTCTAAAGCTGGTTTCAACCAAGTTTCCTGAATACACACTACATCCGGTTTTACAACCATTTCCTTAATAAAGTCCTTAAATTCCTGGCCATTGGTCAGTAAACTCCTTGCATTCCATTGCAAAAGAATCACCATAATGAGTATTAACCAACCGATGACACTTCCTGGCTTGACTGATTAGTGAGGTTCACATGACCAAATAGGACAAAGTCAGCAAGGTTTCCTGGAGGGGAAAATTTATCTGAAAAATCTGTTGGAATTCTTTGAGGAAATAGCAGGCAGGATAAACAAAGTAGAGTCAATAGATGTTGTTTACTTTAATTTGCAGAAGGTCTTTGACAAGGAGCCACATATGAAACTGCTGAACAAGTTAAGAGCCCATGGTATTACAGGAGAGTTACTAGCACAGATAGAAGATTGGCTGACTGGCAGGAGGCAAAGAGCAGGAAGAGATGGGGCTTTTCCTGGCTGTCTATGGGTGACTAATGGTGTTACACAGGGATCGATATTGGAACTGCTTTTTATTCACATTGTATGCCAAAGATTTGGAAGATGGAATTAATGGCTTTGTGGCCAGTTTTGTGGATGATAAGAAGGTAGGAGGAAGATACATAGTTTTGAGGAAGCAGGGAATCTGCAAGAGAACTGAGACAATTTGGGAGAATGGCTGTATGAAGTGGCATTTGCAATTTCCAGTCCGTCAGAACCAATCTAGGATCTAGTGTTTCTTCAAAGATGACTACTGAATCCTCCACAGTCTCTTCAGGAACCCTTTTCAGAGCCTGGGCTGCAGTTCATCAGGTTTCAGTGACTTATCTACATTCAAACTTTTCCACGTCCCATCACCTTCTCCTTACTAACAGCAACTACACTCACTCCTAGTCCCTGACTCTCTGGCATACAGCTGGTGTCTTCCACAGTGAAAACTGACACAGAATACTTACTGAGTTCATCAGCCATTTCTGTGTCCCCCAATACCACCTCTCCAGCATTATTTTCCAGCAGTCTGATATCCACTCTCGGATCTCTTTGACTTTTACATCTGAAAAACCTTTTGGTATAATTTGTATATTCTTGGAGAGCTGATCCTCAAATTTCGTCTTTTCTCTCCTTATGGCTTTTTCCGTTGCTTTCTATTGGTATTTGAAACATTCCCAATCCTATAACTTCCCACTAGTTTTTGCAAACATTATATGCCCTCTCTTTTGCTTTTCTGTTGTTTTTGACCTTCCATGTTACCTCATTATACCCCCACCCCACCCCCCACCTTTAGAATGTTTCTTCCACTTTGGGATGAACCTATTCTGCACTTTTTGAATTGCTCCAGAAACCTCATCCATTGCTGTTCTGCTGTCATCCTTGCTGGTGCCTCCTTCCAATCACCTTTGGCCAGCTCCCCTCCCATGCCTCTGTAATTCCCTTTATTCCACTGTAACTTCCATCATATTATGAGCCCTGCCTCCAAAGGTTTCTTTACCTTAAACTTCCAAATCAAATCCAGTTTATTTCACAACACCTAATCTAGAATTACCTTTTCCTGAAAGGTCGTAACCACAAATCCCTTCTCTTGAGAACATTCCCTGTTCCTTTCTCCATGGATACTGCCTGATATGCCGAGTATTCTCCACATTTCTGCTCTCTCACCCCAAGACTGTCCTTGTTAATTTGGTTTTCTCAGTGAACTGGAATGTTGCAGTTTGAAAGGGGAATCCAGAGATTCAGGATAACACTGTTGCAGTCAGAGTGTCTCTGGGTCTGTAAGTCGAGGATTCACCTGCCCTCTCGGGGGAATGTAAACAGTCCCAGGGCAGCAAGGGAAGCGGAGTTTCCTTGTGTCATGAGACATCATGTGACTAAGAGAAGATCAGGGAGATCTCCCACAGACTGGGATATCCTGTCACTGAGGGAAGAGCAAGGAGTTTTCCCACAGATTGGAATGTCCCATCATTGAGGGAAAAACAGGGAGTTCTCCTGTGTCCCTGTGAACATCCTCTACATAGCACCATCCAGAGACAGAGAAGCAGTTTCAGCGACAGGTTACTATCGATGCAATGCTCCTCAGACAGGATGAAGAGGTCAATACTCCCCAATGCCATTAGGCTTTACAATTCAACCGCCAGGACTTAAGAACTTTTTTTAAAAGCTATTATTAATGCTTTTTGAGTTAGTGATTTAGATGCATATCATATTTTTACTGAGTTAAGTATTGTATGTAATTAGTTTTTGCTACAACAAATGTATGGGACATTGGAAAAAAGGTTGAATTTCCCCATGGGGATGAATAAAGTATCTATCTATCTATCTATCTATCATTGTTAGCCAGCAGTAACAACACAAAGCAGATCTTCAGTTGATCACCATTCCACTGGTTATGGGATCTTGCTGTGTAAGCACTGTCTGCCCTGTGTTCTACATTACACAGAACTTCACTCTCCATGAAAGATGCCATTTACAAATGTACATCTTTTTGAAAGTTTACAGCTCAGGTACTACAGAGCAGGGTGTTTAAGGTTTTGGGATTCAACTGGATGGAACGCTCTGGTGAACACTGATCGGGCACAGAGAGTGTTAGAGATGACCCTGGAAGGAAGAGTTCCCAAAGGAACAAATGTGTGTTTCCTCCATTACTTCACACTTCTGATTTCCACCTCCTATTAAACACTGAACAACCTCAGAGAGAGAATGGAGAAATGGCCCCAAGAAAAGTTTCCGACAAAAGAGCCATAGTTCGGAAGACTGAGTCCATGTTCTGATCGGGATTAAACTATAATCTAGGCTGAGAGAAGATGGCACACTGTAAAAGAAGTAACACAGAAATGCCAAACAAAGAGTAACACTCGAGAACATAGTGACAGAGATTAGTCCTGGAGTAACAGATGGGGACAGCGACAGAGATTAGTCCTGGAGTAACACACGGGGACACAGTGACAGAGATTAGTCCTGGAAAAACACACAGGGACACAGTGACAGAGATTAGTCCTGGAGTAACACACGGGGACACAGTGACAGAGATGAGTCCTGGAGTAACACACGGGGACACAGTGACAGAGATTAATCCTGGAGTAACAGATGGGGACAGTGACAGAGATTAGTCCTGGAGTAACACACAGGGACACAGTGACAGAGATGAGTCCTGGAGTAACACACGGGGACACAGTGACAGAGATTAATCCTGGAGTAACACATGGGGACAGTGACAGAGATTAGTCCTGGAGTAACACACGGGGACACAGTGACAGAGATGAGTCCTGGAGTAACACACGGGGACACAGTGACAGAGATTGGCCATGGAGTAAAACACGGGTACACAGTGACAGAGATTAATCCTAGAGTAACGCACAAGGACACAGTGACAGAGATTAGTCCTGGAGTAACACACAGGGACACAGTGACAGAGATTGGCCATGGAGTAAAACACGGGTACACCGTGACAGAGATTAATCCTAGAGTAACGCACAAGGACACAGTGACAGAGATTAGTCCTGGAGTAACACACAGGGACACAGTGACAGAGATTAGTCCTGGAGTAACACACAGGGACACAGTGACAGAGATTAGTCCTGGAATAACACAAGGGGACACAGTGACAGTGATTAGTCCTGGAGTAACACACAGGGACACAGTGACAGAGATTAATCCTGGAGTAACACACGGGGACACAGTGACAGAGAGTAGTCCTGGAGTAACACACGGGGACACAGTGACAGTGATTAGTCCTGGAGTAACACACATGGACACAGTGACAGAGATTAGTCCTGGAGTAACACACGGGGACACAGTGACAGAGATTAGTTCTGGAGTAAAATACGGGGACACAGTGACAGAGATTCATCAGCGAATTCGACACCATACTCCCTGGTGTCTCACCGCCAGCCGTCCCCACCTCACCTGCCCTCAACACATTGCTGGGACACGTTGAGCTCTTGTCCACGTGAGGGAGGACTGAGTGGTGTGCTGACATCCTCCAAATGATACAGGTCAGGAGATGGAGCAGTGATGGGAAATGGATCAATCCCAGCAACACATGACCCCAGCATCTGCTCCACTGCTAGTGAAGGTCACAGGGTCACCTGCCCCTATGATGGTCAGATCCCTGCTCCAACTCACCTGGAGCAGCTCCTCCTTGTCTCCCACGTTGCCTTTTGCTGGCGTCCATTATGGTCCATCCTCTCCACCGTGTGGGGTTTGATGTTGGAATTCTGTGTCTGGCCATTAGATCATGTCTTATTTCCAAACTGATTTGAGAATAGACACTCAGGAGTCAATGACCGTGGGCCAGCAGAAAAAGGGTGTTGAGGTCCAGACTAGATCAGTTCTGCTTACTGAATTGGAGGAGAAGGCTGGGGTTAGTGGAGGGATGGTGGGGTGGGGGGGGGGGTGTTTGCTCCTGTAGGATTTTGTGACCTTTACTTCCGTAACAGAAAAACAAAAAGCAGACACCTTAAACTGGTATCATTACGTCAGACAGCGTCTCTTACAACTCAATGATGGTGTTTGTGAATCATGTGGAACAGTTTCTGTGATAAACAATATGTGCCATCTGTCACCCGTTACATTCCCCTACACTCTGTCCCTGTTCCTGTTCTTATCTCTCTTCATTCGTCAAACCCACCATCCCCGGATCAGTCTGGTCAGCCATTGCTGTAATCCTTCCTTGGGTCAGGAATCCTGAACTGTGCACAAGCCTCACCAGGACTGGATATAATTGGAGTAGGTCATCTGTACTACTGTGTGACACAGTGATGGAGCAGTTACTAATGCTGCCTCACAGATCCAGTGATTCCGATTCCATCCCAGCCTCCGGAGCTGTCTGTGTGGTGTTTGCACGCTCTTCCTGTGATGATGTGGGTTTCCCTCTGATGATCCTGGTTTCCGGCTCCCACATCCCAATGACGTGCAGGCCATTGGGTCAATCTGCTGCTGTCATTTCCTGTGGGTTGTCAGAATGGTGGGGAGTTGATGGGGAGATGAGAGAAGAGTGAACTGACTAAAGGCTAGCATAGACTAGACTGGCTGAATGGCTGAAGAAAACAAACATGAACAAAGGCTGCTGAACTCACCATTTACCTTCCTATCACCCAGTAACCTGGATACAAAACACACGATTGTCTCTCCCACATTACTGATGGAGACTGAACAGCTCACACTCCTCAGGATTAAATTTCCCATCAGTTTACACACTGACCAAACATCTGTATCATCCTGCAGTGTGAAGGACCAAACAGTTTCTGAATCATCTGAAAACTTTGTTATCACGTCCCGACACTTAGGTAAAAATTGTTGATACATTAGGCATAGCATTGACTGAGTATTGAAGAGCTCAGAGCAAATTCTAAACAGCTCGTGGGGACAGAGGGGACCCACAATGAAAGGAACTGAGAAGTAACAGTGAACTGGACAGAGCAACATTCCCAGCTGGAGATTGACAGGGACAGAGAGATCCCATCGATCCCTGAAGCAAGAGTGAGGTCAGAGCCCATCTGGATCTCAGTAGATCAGTGACCATGACCACTGGGCTTTGTCTGATGGGACTGGTCCCTCCAGTCAGTGTTCACCTCAGTGCTGAGTGATTGTGATCATCAGTGTTCTTGCTGCTTCCTCTGTAACCAGTTCTTCATTGTCTCACTCAGTTACACAGTTTCAATCCCGACTCGGATTTTGCCAACTATCCTGTTATTCCGGAAAATGTAATTCATGGAGTTGCATTCGCTTTTGACATCAACACCATAGACTTGATCAGTGACAACAAAATGAAAGAGTTTCAGGAGTTACAGACGACAGTGGCACAGAAATGTAAGTGTTTTCTTTTGGTCTGTGTAACAATTGTCACCTCAGCATTGCAGCTTCATATTGATATCTGGATCATCTCTCTTTTCCAGATGTTCACAGGGTTGTGATTGGGACCAAGTTTGAATTATTACAGATACCAGAGAAACACAATGCATGGATTTATGAATACAAGCCACTGCAGCAGAAGGTAATAATCTATAGAATCGGAGAAGTGACATTGATGTGGGAAACATAGCACCCAATCTGTGAATAGCATGATCCCACAGATAGTAGACAGGTAAACACAGGAGGTATTTGCTTTGTGGCTCCTGGTAAGCAGACAAATCTCAAGGTTCTATAATTTAAGCATACTTTGATAATTAATATACTTTGATTTCTTTGAATGCCCTAAACTCATCTGCCTTTCTTACAATACTCCCTGCATTGAAATATACAAACTCAGAACATTAGTCCCACCATGGTCAACCTTTTGATTCCTGATCTTGTGTGTAGGCTCAGCAACATCTTTCCCCACAACCACTCCACCATCTGTTCAGGCGCTCTGGTTCCCATCTTGTGTAGTTCTAGTTTAAACACCACTTCCCACCCCCTTGCAGCACTAGCAAACATTCCTGCTAGGATATTCATTCCCCTCCAGTTCAGCTGAAAACCATCCCATTGGAGGAGGAGGAAGAGGAAGAAGAGGAAGAAGAGGAAGAGGAAGAGGAAGAGGAGGAAGAGGAGGAAGAAGAGGATGAGGAAGAAGAAGAAGAGGATGAGGAAGAAGAAGAAGAAGAAGAAGAAGAAGAAGAAGAAGAAGAAGAAGAAGAAGAAGAAGAAGAAGAAGAAGAAGAAGAAGAAGAAGAAGAAGAAGAAGAGGAGGAAGAGGAGGAGGAAGAAGAAGAAGAAGAAGAAGAAGAAGAAGAAGAAGAAGAAGAAGAAGAAGAAGAAGAAGAAGAAGAAGAAGAAGAAGAAGAAGAAGAAGAAGACCCTTAACTTTGAGTGAAGTTATTGGGATGCCAACATGATGGCGTTTTTTTTTAGCAGGCTTTCTTATTTTTACGAGGTCGAGTTGCTAGCTTGCCACTCAACCCAGCACAGATGGAAAGTGTTCAAGGGAGCCGGCTGGATTTGAACTCCGAAGTCTGGCACTGATGCCACTACGCCACCAGCCGGCCGTCAGTCACTGTTATATCTGGTCAAAGTTAGAACTGGTCTCAGTTACAGCCAGTCACTGTCACAGCCATTCACTGTTACAGCTGTTCACTGTTACAGCCAGTCACTGTTTCAGCAGGGGACTGTTACAGACAGTCAAAATTACAGCTGTTCACTGTCACAGCCGTTCACTGTTACAGATGTTCACTGTTACAGCAGGGGACTGTTACAGACAGGCACAGTTACTGATGGTCACAGTTATTGCCAATCATTGCTTTAGCTGGTCACTGGTACAGCCGTTCACTGTTACCGTCAGTCACAGGTTGTTACTGTTGCTGTTCGCTTGTTCCTTCTCTGCCTTACCTGCTGATGTAGACTGACTCTGTCTGACCTGCACCATGATGAACATCTAATGAGATTGTGGTAAACATAAGATTTGTGCCTCATTCTCGATTTCTGAAGCAGCTGCTAGATATCACCCCCAGATCTAACTGAATGGACAGGAGCACAGTAAGGGAGCGAGAGGCCACAGCTTTAAGCTGTGGTTATTTTAGTTCAATTGGCTTCATGGGCAAGTCGGATAGACTGAGGGAACTCCCGGTGAAATACCACTAAACACCAGCAACCAACCAGTAAAAGTTCCGTGTATTCCCATTTTCTGCCTCTGTCTAATCAGCCAATGCTCTATCCATTCTAGTGTCTTGTATTTGATACCATCGGCTCTTGTGAAGCAGCCTCATGTGTGGCACCTTGTCAAAGACCTTCTGAAAATTGAAGTACATCAATTCTCCTTTGTCTATCCTGTTTGCTATTTCTTCAAAGAATTCCAAATGATTTGCCAGCCAAGGACTATGCTGACTACGTCCTATTTTATCATGCACCCCCAGGTACTCCAAAACCACATCCTTCACAATAAAATCCAACATCTTCCCAAACACTGAGGTCATATTAAATTGCTTATCATTTCTTTTCTTCTGCCTCTCTCCCTTCTTGAAGAGTAGAGTGATATTTGCAATTTCCCAGTACTCCAGGACCATGTTAGAATCTATTAATTCTTGAAAGATCAATAATAATGCCTCCACAATCTCTTCAGCCACCTCTTTCATAACTCTGGGATAGACACCATTTGGTCCTTGTGATTTGTCTACTCTCAGACCTCTCAGTTTCTCAAAACTTTTCTCCCTTCTGGCACCTTCACACTCCTGCCCCATGACACTCTCGAACCTTTGGCATTCTGTTAGTGTCTTCAGCAGTGAAGACTGATAAAATATACTTTTCATGCCTCCCATTACTACTACTACTACAGCATCATTTTGCAGCAATCTGATATCTACTCTGGCCTCTCTTTTACACTTTATATACCTAAGGAAACTTCTGGTATCTCCTTTAATAATATTGGTTCATATTTCATCTTTTCCTTTTTCATGACTAATTTAGTTTCCTTCTGTTGGGTTTTAAAAGCCTGCCAGTCTTCTAACTTACCATTAAGTTTTGCTCTATCATATGCCCACTCATTGGCTTTTATGTTGGCTTTGACTTGCTCCACTACCACAACCTTATTTGTTAGAATACATTTAGGTTCCTTTTGTATCACAGAATGTATACAGTAAACACTCTGAAATTTGTACTCTTCACAGGCATCCTCAAAACAAGAGAACCCATAAAATGAATGATAGAGCATCGAAGCTCCGAAACCACCCCCCCACCCTTCGCAGAAGAAGCAGGAAAAGCATCAGAAACCCACCTCACCCCCACCGTGCAAACAACAGCAAAAACCAATCTGTGATCCCTCCACAAATATGTTCCTCTAAATCCTGTGGACTGCTGTGTGATCTATATTATCGCCTCATTAACATGGTCATACCTTTCCTAATTCTCATTTTCACCCATAAAGCCTCACGAGATGAGTTGTTCAGTCTGTCTGAGCACTGCCCTGACATTTCCCCTGACTGGTACCGCTACCCCACCCCATTTAATCCCTCCTACTCTATCAAGTTTAAAGCAATGGAACCCTGGAATATTGAGCTGCCAGTCTTGGCTCTCCTGCAAGCAAGTCTCACCAATGACTATGATATCATAATGCCATGTGTTGATCTAAGCTTGACTTGGCTGTCAGAGGCTATTTGAGACACACGCCATTGGGACCATTTAACAGGTATGTGGGAGCTTATCCTCACTTCTTCCTCTGGCTATGACAGCCTTAAGGAACCATCTTCTAATCTCGCTGTGTATAAAATAGCTAAACACAAAGCAGCGCCATCTTAATTTTACTTAACCTTAGCTTCCCTTGTCATTGACTGTTCAGTTTTCTCCTGTTCTATCAATTCTTATTAAAACATTCATGAAACAATAAATTTTGTGCCTCTTTCCTGACTTCTAAAAGAACCTCGGATTAGAACAGCAGAGTCCAAAAGCATCTTGGATGTCCTTGAAAAGGGGGAAAGGGGGAAAAACTGGACGAAATGTGCACATAAGCATTGGAGCTTGTTTCTGTAGAAACTCTGTATTGCTTTACTCATGGTGCTGAATTCCCATTGCCAACCACAGGTAGAACTTCCCTTCTTGGAATCCTTTGACTCATAAAACAACCCTTGCATTAGGTGAGATCCTCCAGGTTTCTTCCCTGATGCTCTTCTCTGCACTGCTCCGACCAAACGACCCCAAACTAGACTTACTGCCCTGCAGAAATCTCATCCTGCCCAGCTGTCTAGAATTGGGTCTTGCCTCCCACTGGGCAGAAGGTTACCACACGTACCAAGACAATCCTGACTGGCTGACATAACATTCCTAAGTTGGACAACATGGCTCCTTATCTTTAGCCAGAGCCAAAACACTCTTACTAGCAGCACACATTGCTTTTGTAGAAAACTACTGAAATAAAATAACTCACAGCACAGGAGTGAAATCTTGAGCACGGCATTACATAAATTATTTACAACTTTCAGATTCGTCAGCCTGCCGGCAGCCACAAAACAAAGAATCACCCTGGAACCCATTTGAGGAGAAACCTCACACAACAAGACCATCAAATACCCAGTGTCTGAAAAAAGGGAAAGGAGGTGTTGCAGATGGACCAAGTTATTTTGAGGGCAGGGTGGAAGCTAGAGAGATCAGGAAGAACTCAGGGCTAAAGATAACACAGGCCAAGCAAAGCATTAAAAAATTAAAAAAAAAACTAGGAAACTAAACGCCAGAGATGCAAATCCCAAATATTTACATTTTGCTGGTTGAAAGTTCTTGTTAATCAGATAATGCAGCATAGCAGTTCAACCCGATGTCATGGTCCAGATCGGTTCCTCTTTAAATTTAGTTAGGTTGACTTATGATCCAAACCATTGACTCCTTGTTCCCCTCCAATTTCCTGTTTCACATGTCACTTTGCAATGGCAAAGTCACCGTCGCTACTACAAGCCAGAGTCATCCAGCCGGAGCCGACTATGTTTCTTGCAGAAGCAAGCCAGGTCCTTTCCTGCAGTGGAGTGCCAGCAATTCGCCTTCCCTTGCCAGAATGAGTCCGGGTAAGGTCAAACCACCAGTGGTGAGTTAAGAGCTCCCACAGCTTGAAATGAACTTGAGTCCGGTTTTCATGTCCTGTGTCTGTGTCTGTCCTTTGAAGAAGAAGAGTCCCGGCTTGATGCCTGACCTGAAGGTGGAGTCCTGGCTTGGTGTTCATGTCCTTGTCTACGTCTGTCCTTTGAAGAAGAAGAGTCCTGGCTCGATGCCTGACCTGAAGGTGGAGTCCTGGCTCGGTGTTTCATGACCAAGTGTCCAAATCCTGGCCACGGTGATCTAAGTTCCCATTGTCCGAGTCCCGGCCGCAGCGATCCAGTGATCCAGCGGGTGTTTCTCCCGGTCTCCAAGTCCAAGGTTTGTGTTCCTCTTTGTCTTCCTTGATGTCCTGGTCTTCTGTGTAGAGAGTAATAAATTCAATTTTATTGAACCTAAGAAAGACGTGTTTGTGTCCTGCTATTGGGTCCTCCTTGAGTCCCCTTGCTCCCACCTTGTAACACCCAATCGTATTCCACAAATTACACTGGAAAAAATTAACAAAAAAGTGGGTAGTGAAAATTAACAGTTTGCCTCGGCGGGAGGCCCCTTCAATGCTGCATGAATAACCTAAAAGAATATTGCTCTTCTCATTTATCTTCTCCCCAGCGCGAATGGTAAACTCTTTGGCCACCTCTGGTGTATCGAAATAATGCTTTTTACCTTCATGGATGACCTGGAGGTGGGCAGGATACAAGAGGCTAAACGTGATCCCTTTCCCGTAGAGCAGGGATTTCACCTCCTTTAATGCTGTTTCTGTCTACTGATGATGCGTTGCTTATCTTGAAAGAAGTGAAAGAGAACCAGGAACGTTCTTGGTCTCGTTTGCTTGGCTTCAAGGACGCCGGATGGTTTAGTCCCAACTTGGTGAGCACGCAAAAGCACGAGAGGGCTTGGGAAGAAATTTTTCCCCAGCACTGTGTCAAAAAACTTGGTCATAAACTTAACAGGGTCTGAGCCTTCCAAATTTTCAGGAATGCTGACCATTCTCAAATTGGATCTCCATGACCGATTTTCAAGGTCTTCTAGCTTCCCCTTCAGAAATTTGCTTTCACTCCGCAACACTGCAATGGCGGCTTCAGCGCTCACCAGTCAGTCACTATAATGATTCAGAACATCTTCAACCTCACGAATGCGTTCGTCGTGTGACTGGTAACAAGACATAATTTGTTCCATGGTAGCATTCACTGGTGGCAAAGCATCTTCAAATTCTCAAATTCTTCCGTCAGGTCAGGTAGCGCAGGTCCAGCACTGTGCAATGGTGCCAGAAATGTAACATCAGCTTTCTTGCTCGAGGCTTCACTGTTTTCCCCCCCCCCGTTTTACTTCAGAGGTGCATTTTATGTGCCCTTTCAGTGTCCAGCAATGCCCCAGGTTGTTCACAACGGTAAATATTCAGTTATCTCGAGCATACGGCAAAGATAAACAGGCAGATTTTCAATAGAAATCGGGAGTCACACTCACACGCACCTACTCAGTCCGTGTTCAACCCGGAAGTCGAGCATCGTGTGTTACTGTGTGCAGCTTGTGTCCTCCCATTGTTTTGGATTGTGGGCCCTGTGTGTCTTTTGATATAGTTAACATGGGTGCTGCTGATGGAGCCCACCTTGTGAGGTTTATTTCTTGGAATGTAACGGGGCTCAATGGTCCTGTTAAAAGAGCTGAAGCTTTATCACATCTGGAACAATTGAAAGCAGATATGCTATTTCTACAAGAGACACATTTAAGAGTGGAAGACCATAATAGACTCCCTAAAGCATGGATTAGTCAGGTTTTTCATTCCAGATCTAATAGTAGGTCTGGGGGGGAGGGGGTGTGGTGGCAATATTAATCAGCAAAAGAATGCAATTCACGCCATCTGATGTAATCAGTAACCCTAATGGTCGCTCTATTATAGTCTCTGGGTCTCTTTTTCAGATACCTGTCATTTTGGTAAATGTTTATGCCCCTAACTGGGACAACGTCCACTTTGCAAATAAGGTTTTCTCATTAATACCTAACCTGAATACACACCAGCTAATCTTTTCAGGAGATCTGAACTGTGCTGTTGACCCACTGCTTGATAGGTCTAGCTCTAGGGGAACTTCTCCTGGTATGGCAAAGGCCTTCTCGATGTTTATGCAACAAAATGGTTATATGGAGCCTTGGAGATTTTTGAATCCATTGGTTAGGCAATTCTCTTTCTTTTCTCATGTTCACCACTCCTATTCTAGGCTAGACTATTTCTTGATATCAATGATTAGACAAATTGAGTACACTGCTATAGTTATATCTGATCACTCACCCATGAAACTAGACCTATATTTTCCTTTAAACATGAGAGAACGGCCTCTGCAGAGACTAGTGGTGTTCCGCAGGGGTCGGTGTTGGGACCCCAACTCTTTACAATCTATATTAATGATTTGGAGAAAGGGACTAAGTGCAACGTATCGAAGTTTGCTGATGACACAAAGATGGGAGGGAGTGTAATGAGTGCGGAGGACATAGATAGGCTGAGTGATTGGGCAGACATTTGGCAGATGAAATATAATACTGACAAGTGTGAGGTCTTGCACTTTGGCAGGAAAAATAACAGAGCAAGTTATTATCTAAATGGAGAGAAACTGGAAAGTGCTTCTGTGCAAAGGGATCTGGGGGTCCTGGTGCAGGAAACACAACAAGTTAGTATGCAAGTGCAGCAGGTGGTCAAGAAGGCCAATGGAATGCTGGCTTTTATTGCTAGGGGGATGGAGTATAAGAACAGGGAGGTCTTACTGCAGTTGTACCGGGTATTGGTGAGACCACACCTGGAGTACTGCGTGCAGTTCTGGTGTCCATATTTAAGAAAGGACATACTGGCTCTCGAGGCAATGCAGAGAAGGTTCACTAGGTTAATTCTGGGGATGGGTGGGTTGATGTATGATGAGAGGTTGAGTTGATTGGGACTCTACTCATTGGAGTTCCGAAGAATGAGAGGCGATCTTATTGAAACATATAAGATTGTGAAGGGGCTTGATCGGGTGGATGGGGGGGGAATGTTTCCAATGATGGGTGAAACTAGGACTAGGGGGCATAATCTTAAAATAAGGGGATGCCATTCCAGGACTGAGATGCGGAGAAATTTCTTCACTCAGAGGGTAGTGGGGCTGTGGAATTTACTGCCCCAGAGAGCTACTACACTCAATAAATTCAAAACAGAGATAGACATTTTCCTGGATAAAAATGGCATTAGGGGATACGGTGAGCGAGCAGGTAAGTGGACATGAGGCTAGGTTTAGATCAGCCATGTGATCTCCTGGACCAGTTTTCGATAGCCTGGATGGGTTGGAGAGGAATTTTCCAGATTTTTTCTGCTCAATTGGCAACTCAGTTTTTTTTCCCCCGGGTGATCACATGGGTTTGGGCGGGATGAATAATAAAATAAAATGGGTGGCATGGTGCCCTGTTGGTTGGCACTGTTGCCTTGTGGGATTCGGTGAAAACTAGAGTTAAGATTGGATCAGCCATGATCTTGTTGAATGGCGGAGCAGACTTGAGGGGCTGATTGGCCTACTCCTGCTCCTATCTCTTATGTTCTTATGTTCTTAACCCCCTTTTGCTTTCCAATGAGAAATTTTGTAGTTATATATCAGCTAACATTGACACATTCCTTGAGACTAACAAAACTGAGTTGGTATTGTACTCTTTACTTAGGGAAACTTTAAAAGCTTACTTCAGGGGTCAAATAATTCCTTATACTTCACATGCCAATAATGAGCATAGGAAGGAAATGCAAATGTTATTGCAATCTATTTTGGACCCGGATAGGCAATATTTTGAAGCACCCTCTGCGGAATTATATAAAAGCCGGGCTGATTTGCAAGCGAAGTTTAATCTTCTATCCACAAACCTACCTGAACAATTAATTCTTAAGACATGTGACCTCTATTAGGAATATGGTGACAAGGCGAGCAGGTTTATAGCTTATCAGCTGAAGCGTCAAGCTGCATCATGACTTATTCCCCAGATAAAAGACACACATCAAAACTTAACAAGCTATCCAAAAGAGATTAATAACATCTTTGCAGCTTTTTATTCCTCTCTGTATACCTCAGAGTTTCCCTCAGATATAACAAATATTGAGCATTTTTTAGATAATTTGGAAATACCAACTCTTGAACCAGAGAAGGTGGAGAATTTATATCGGGCTCTTGGGCAGGAAGAGATTAATAATGCCATTATGGCTATGCAGAGTGGTAAGTCCCCAGGTCCTGATGACTCTCCGATAGAACCTTATAAGAAATTTAAGGATAAGCTCATACCGGTCCTGCTAGAAGTGGTTCAGGGATCTTTGGAGAACGTTTCCTTACCCCCTACTCTTTCACAGGCATCTATTTCACTTCTTCTTAAAAAGGACAAGGACCCGACTCAATGTGGATCATATCGCCCCATCTCACTTTTGAATGTGGATGTGAAAATTTTGGCTAAAGTGCTTGCGTGCCATTTAGAATGCTCCCTTCCCAAGATAATCACGGATGATCAAACAGGTTTTATTAAAAACCACCACTCATTTTTTAATAACCGTCGACTGGCTGATCCATCTCCCCGCTGATATTTGATAGTTTTGATGACCTGTGCAGTAAATATGGCCTTCCACATAATCATTTTTTAATACCTGCAGACTCGCCCCTTTGTCAAGGAAAAGTTTTTCCTCTTTTCTTGATCTACCACCTGCTATGTTGTGGGGAAATCTCACTCTTAGCTTTAATAATAAAGGGCTGATCTCTGTACTATACTCTCAGCAGATGTCTTTGGGAGTTCAAGATCTAAACAACTTGATATACTTGACCCGGTGCCTTGGTCCAGGAACTTTATTACCTGTTCTTGGTACCAAGGAGAGAGAGTGCTGATCTCCGCTGCCACTCAACTCTGAGTACAGAGAACAGCAGGCACACTTTATATAGTTAATGCATCACATGATAATTTACTCTGGCACTCAACTCTGAGTACCGTGAAGAACAGACACACTTTATATAGTTAATGCATCACATGATACTTCACTCTGGCACTCAGCTCTGAGTACAGAGAAGAACAGACACACTTTACATCACATGATACTTCACTCTGGCACTCAACTCTGAGTACAGAGAAGAACAGACACACTTTACATCACATGATACTTTACTCTGGCACTCAACTCTGAGTACAGTGAAGAACAGACACACTTTATACAGTTAATGCATCACATGATACTTTACTCTGACACTCAACTCTGAGTACCGTGAAGAACAGATGCACTTTGCATCACATGATACTTCCTGCAACATCCTCCCCACACAGGCTGCAAGCAAAGATAAGACCTAATACAAACAACTTCTTCCGTTCTGGGCTCCTGACTCATTGGAGTCAAGCAGAATGAATTATGGCGTGGTGCAGATGAATCCAGGCCAGAGGCTAGCACACCCATATTGCATATCCTGTGGTTCATGCCACCCCAACTGAAAGGAACAGTTTGCAAGAGCAACTAAATTTATGCCAGGCCACAGACAGACAGACATACTTTATTGATCCCGAGGGAAATTGGGTTTCGTTACAGCCGCACCACCAAGAATAGTGAAGACATATAGCAATATAAAACCATAAATAATTAAATAATAATAAGTTAATCATGCCAAGAGGAAAAATAAGTCCAGGACCAGCCTATTGGCTCAGGGTGTCTGACACTCCGAGGGAGGAGTTGTAAAGTTTGATGGTCATAGGTAGGAATGACTTCCTATGATGCTCAGTGTTACATCTCGGTGGAATGAGTCTCTGGCTGAATGTACTCCTGTGCCTAACCAGTACATTATGGAGTGGATGGGAGTCATTGTCCAAGATAGCATGCAACTTGACAGCATCCTCTTTTCAGACACCACCATCAGAGAGTCCAGTTCCACCACCACAACATCACTGGCCTTACGAATGAGTTTGTTGATTCTGTTGGTGTCTGCTACCCTCAACCTGCTGCCCCAGCACACAACAGCAAACATGATAGCACTGACCACCACAGACTCGTAGAACATCCTCGGCATTGTCTGGCAGATGTTAAAGGACCTCAGTCTCCTCAGGAAATAGAGACGGCTCTGACTCTTCTTGTAGACAGCCTCAGTGTTCTTTGACCAATCCAGTTTATTGTCCATTCATATCCCCAGGTATTTGTAATCCTCCACCATGTCCACACCGACCCCTTGGATGGCAACAGGGGTCACCGGTGCCTTAGCCCTCCTCAGGTCCACCACCAGCTCCTTAGTGTTTTCCACATTAAGCTGCAGATGATTCTGTTCGCACCATGTGACAAAGTTTCCCACCGTAGCCCTGTACTCAGCCTCATCTCCGTTGCTGATGCATCCAACTATGGCAGAGTAATCAGAATGCTTCTGAAGATGGCAAGACTCTGTGCAGTAGCTGAAGTCCGAGGTGTAGATGGTGCAGAGAAAGGGAGACAGGACAGTCCCCTGTGGAGCCCCAGTGCTGCTGACCACTCTGTCTGACACACAGTGTTGCAAGCGCACGTACTGTGGTCTGCCAGTCAGGTAATCAATAATCCATGACACCAGGGAAGCATCCACCTGCATCACTGTCAGCTTCTCACCCAGCAGAGCAGGGTGGATGGTGTTGAACGCACTGGAGAAGTCAAAAAACATGACCCTCACAGTGCTCGCCGGCTTGTCCAGGTGGGCATAGACACAGTTCAGCAGGTAGACGATGGCATCCTCAACTCCTAGTCGGGGCTGGTAGGCGAACTGGAGGGGGTCTAAGTGTGGCCTAATCATAGGCCAGAGCTGCTCTAGAACAAGTCTCTCCAGGGTCTTAATGATGTGGGAGGTCAATGCCACCGGTCTGTAGTCATTGGAGCCATTGGGGCGCGGCGTCTTCGGTACAGGAACGAGGCAGGACGTCTTCCACAGCACAGGAACCCTCTGACACAACGTAGTCAGTACAATTCTTATGTCAAGCATCCCATCAGATCTTGCCAGACAATTGTTTGGTCAATACTTCCAGTCTTCTCAAAGTCCATCACCATCTCCTTTGTCTTACTGATGTCGAGCTGCAGATGATTCAGCTTTTACCATTCGACAAAGACCTCCACCTGGGCCCTGTATTCATCCTCCTGTGCTCCCTTTACAGACCCAATTATTGCTGAGTCATCAGAGAATTTCTGCAGATGACATGACTTAGTTTTGTATTTGAAGTCCAAGGTATGCAGGGTAAACAGGAAGGGAGCCAATATAGTCCCCTGTAGGGCCCTAGAGCTCCCTATAGCCATGTTTGACACAGCTCTGAAGCCACAAAAACTGTGGTCTGCCAGTCAGGTATTCCATTATCCAGGATACTGTAGCGGTGTGCTACACGCAGCGCTGAAATAACGACACGCAGTCGGTGAGTTGCACTTGCAAAAGACATTTATTCAAACTTCGCGGCCTCGCTTTAAAGCTTTCCTGATCTCTCCCTCCCCGGGCGGGAATGCTGTAGGGGGCAAATATTCACAGTCCCGTCCCGCGCGCGGGCTTTTCCCCTTGCTGGTGAAGCAGGCCTGGCGCCCTCTTTGGGACTGGCCTCAATGCCGGCGTGCGCCACTTTGTGAGCCGGTTCGAGTGTGCTGGGAAGTGGGTCGCCACAATACAATGGAAGTGCCAACTTGCATTGAACAAAGCTTCTCTCCCAGAAATGACTACTGCTGTCTCGTCCGCCGTCCACAAGCTCACTGTGGACAGCCAGCATCGGTGGATAGCCATTAACGCTCTCACCAACATAATTCAGCAGCCTTTTCTCCGCCTCAGTCCCACCCCCAGTATCTCGCCAATCCTCCTTTTCTGCTGCCCGGACAATATCTGCTATTAATGTTCCTGCTCCTGCGCCCAGACCAGAACTGGTCTCGTCTGCCAACCTTCACAGTCTCCTGCGTCAGTGCAGGGACCGAGTATTCCACCACCAGGCAGATATTCTGGTGATCCCGATGGTTGCATGAATTTTATTAACCAATGTGTGCTGACATTCCAAGCCTAGACTGGTCATTTTGATTATGATGCGCGAAAACTGGCGTACATGGTCGCTCTTCCCGATGGACATCCACTCAGCCTGCTAAGTGCTTAACGGAAGCAATGATGCCTCACAGCCCAGTTGTCCTGACATTTTGTGGCGGTGTTAAGGAGGGTTTTTGACCTTCCAGTACGGGGTCAGGAGGCTGCCACCGACCCTTGGACCTGCTTTGGCCAAGGCAGAGGAACGGCGAGAGCCTATGCAGGCGAATTCCACACACTTGCAGCAGAGACAGGCTGGAATGAGAGAACTCTCATCATTGCCTTCCAGTGTGGGCTGAACACAGGAATCCAGAACAAAATCACGGTCAGGGATGAGCGGATAGTCTGGATGACCTGATTAATCTGGCTTTTCGAGTGTACAACTGGGTAACTGGTTTCGAGCTTCCTACACAGCGTCTGATCACTGTCATTCTTCACCCTCTCTCCGTCCATCACCACTCAGCACCCAGTCCATGGAGGAGCCTATGCAATTAGGCCGCATGCGCCTGTCTCAGGAGGAATGAGAGCAGCGCAGGAGAACAGGTGGCGATCCAGGACTCTTCCGGGTGGCAGGTCCCAAGCGCACATTAAAAGAGATACCCGTCAGCAGGGAGGGGAATCCTGATGGGTTGGTTCTCTCTTCAGTCAGCTTCCCCTAATTGTGTAACGCTCACAGCTTCCTTGTCACGGAGGTCTCAGACACCTGAACTTAAAGTATTTATCGACTCCGCTGCAGCCGGGAATCTCATGGGCATCTCTCCTGCTCAAATATGGGGAGTTCCAACTTGGGAATTAAGAGAAAAGATCACCGTCAAGGTGATGGACGGTCGACCTCTGGGCACCGGCCAAATCCACCATTGCTTTGTCTTGTGGTCTAATCTAAAAGAATAAGTCATGTGAGTGTTCTGTCATATCTTCTGCCTTCACTCACATTTCCTCAACTGTACATATCTTTGTGATTTAATTTTTCAGTTGTACTCAATTCAATATATTTGAGTAATTTTGAATATATTCATATATTGGTTGATTAAACGTTCTTGTTTGTTGAAATAATCCATGATGTGTTATATGTATAGATACATGAATTACATAAGTCATCACACTACCATGTGATACGTGCACACCTCGCTCAAAGTAAACTTGACGTTAGACCCATCTTTTTTGAGTCGCATGTCTCCCTTTGAATTGGTTTAATGTTTTACGGTTACAAAACATAACAATCTTGTCCTCACATTGTTCTACTGGAATATATAGAGAGACAAACTCTCTATCAACATTAAACTATTAAAACATACAGTTAATTAGTTCAAAACTGAAACATATTTCCCTCATAAAATCACTTCCCTGAATATGTTCTTGAGCGGTTGGCAAGTTGATGAGCATCACTGAGTGGGACACACTCAGTTGTCCCAATGGTATTTCAGTGGTGTAGTCAGCTCCCTGCTGTGAATGTACTGTAAATCCAGATAAAATAATATTATCTTGCATTTCCAAATGGTTCACTGACTGTGGATTTGTTTAGGGTGGTTCAAGAGCCTCTGGTGTCCCAAAACATTTTATATAGCAGCCTCCTACCCGAGCTTCTCCAAGGGGTCGACCCGCACCAGCCCACCCTGTGGTGCTCTCCAATGTAACTGAGGCCTGACACTGTCACTGTGTACTTGAGATCCCACAGGTAACTCTGGATACAGTCATCAGTTTCAATCTGCTCCTGGACATTATATTGCGGGTAATGTGGTTGACCTTCCAGGGGAAATGAATCCTTTGTTACATCCTGATCTTCCCCGACCCGTCTGCGTTGTGGGCAGACCCCAGCAAAACACTTCCATGGGGACCCGGTATTCATAACAGGAGGAATGTAGTCATTCTGATTGTGTCCTCGATACCCTTTCAGTAGGCGGTGCTGCTGAGTGTGACAATGGCATACCCTGTTAGACACCCTGTCACCCTTCATCCTGTCACTACACACCTTGTACTCTTATAGGGGACATTTTAGAACCTGTTCCCCCTTATCCTCCATCGTACCTTTCTCCCTCATTTCTCTCATTCTCGTTTAATCCTTCTGAGAAACCATGTTTCAGTGTATGTGGGATCAAACATTTCACACACTCTTCTGCTGTCCTCAGTACTGTGCGATACCAGAGTCTTCAGCCAGTTAATACTCTGTTGTTGACTCAAATCTCACCTGTCCAAAATGGGAATGTAAACATTTGAGAAAACCGACCATAACCTTATCACAAATGCAGTGGGATGCTCTCCTTTTCACGGTCTATACTGATGCAGAGCCTCCACTTTGTTACTTCGATGCGTTCCTGCAGCTTTTAATATAGCCTGTAGTAAACGCACTGTGTCCCTTGGCCTTGAGCCTGTTCCTCTGGCAGGGCTGAGTGTAACACTGGTTAGACACAGAAGGGTTAATTTCCACTCCTTTGCTCCATCTAAACCATGAATTATCTTGTGCTGCTGAGTGAGCTGGAAACGTTCTCGAGGATCGTCTCCCAGCCTGCACTTTGGTATATTCATAGTTATAGCACTCAACTGAGCCATGTCAGAAGGTGTTGTGTCACTTCTATGTCAGGATACTGTTTATTGATTGTAGCTCAGCATTTAACACCATCACTCCTACAGTCGTAATTGAAAAAATACAGAACCTGGGTCTCTGTGCCTCCCTCTGCAATTGGATCCTCGACTTCCTAACTGGAAGACAACAATCTATGCGGGTTGGTATTAATAACTCCTCCTTGCTGATGATCAACACTGGTGCACCTCAGGATGTGTGCTTACCCCACTGCTCCACTCTCTCTAAACCCGAGACTGTGTGGCTAGGCATAGCTCAAATGCCATCTATAAATTTGCTGATGATGAAACCATTATTGGTAGAATCTCAGATGGAAATGAGAAGGAAGACAGGAGCAAAATATACCAGCTAGGTGACTGGTCTCACAACAACAACCTTGCATTGAATGTCAGTAAGCCCAAACAGCTGATTGTGAACTTCAGAAAGGGTAAGACAAGATATCATGAACCAATCCTCATAGAGGGATCAGAAGAGAAGAGAGTGAGCAATTTCAGATTCCAGGGTGTCGAGATCACTGAGGATCTAACCTGGTCCCAATATATCGATGCAGCTATGAAGAAGGTAAGGCACTGGCTATATTTCACCAAAGACACTCTAAAACTTCTGCAGATGTACTGTGGAGAGCATTCTGACATTGTCATAAATAAGAAACTGCTGACAGAGTGTAGGTGCTTTACAAAGCGATTTCCCAATCTATATTGGGTTTCACTGATATACAGGAGGCCACACTGGCAGCACCAGACACAGTGTATGACCACAATAGACTCACAGGTGAAGTGTCGCCTCATTTGGAAGGACTGTTTGGGCCCTGAATGGTGGTGAGGGAGGAGGTGTAGGGACAGGTGCACCGTCCGCCAGTAAAAGCAGGATCTCCCAGTGGCCACCCATTTTAATTTCACGTCAAATTCCCATCAGATACCTCAAACCATTGTTTCTTCTACTGTCGTGATGAGGCCACCCACCCCTCCCTCTTCCGGTTTCACCCATCACCTTGTGTTTTACTCCCCCCCCCCCCATTTTTAACTCCACTCCTCGACCTTTCTCCCCCAGTCCAGCTGAAGGGCCTCGGCCAGAAACATCAACTGTACTCCTTTCCATGGAAGCTGCCTGGCCTGCTGAGTTCCTCCAGCATTCTCTGTGTGTTGCTCTCATTTCCTTTCTTCTGCCTCCCTCCCGTTTGGAAGAGTGGAATGACATTTACAATTTTCCAGTCCTCAGAACCATGACAGAATCTGGTGATTCCTGAGAGATCATTACAATCTCTTCAGCTACCTCTTTCAGAACCTGCGGTGTAGTCCATCTGGACCAGATGACTTACCTACCTTCAGACATTCAGGCTTCTGAAGCACCTTCTCCCTGGTAATAGCAACTACACTCACTTTTGCCCCCTGACGCTCTTGAACCTCCAGTACTGGAGAGTTTAACATCGGTAGCTGAGCGAAGGGCGCTGAGTAGGCTACGGTCAATTATGGAAAACCCTGAACATCCTCTACATAGCACCATCCAGAGACAGAGAAGCAGTTTCAGCGACAGGTTACTGTCGATGCAATGCTCCTCAGACAGGATGAAGAGGTCAATACTCCCCAATGCCATTAGGCTTTACAATTCAACTGCCAGGACTTAAGAACTTTTTTTAAAGCTATTATTAATGCTTTTTGAGTTAGTGATTTAGATGCATATCATATTATTTGTAATTATTTGTATGTAATGAGTTTTTGCTACAACAAGTGTATGGGACATTGGAAAAAATGTTGAATTTCCCCATGGGGATGAATAAAGTATCTATCTATCTACTGCTAGTGTCTTCCACAGTGAATACTGATACAAAATACTTATTCAGTTCATCTCCCATTTCCTAGTCCCACATTACTACCTCTCAGCATTATTTTCCAGGGTCCAATATCTGCTCTCACCTTTCATTTATTCTTTATGTATCTGAAATTCTTTTTGGTATCCTCTTTGATATTATTGGCTAGATTACATCTATCTTTCATCTTTTCTATCCTTATGGCTCTCTAAGATGCCTCCTGTTTTTTTCTGCTTTTTAAAAGTGTTCCAATCCACTATATTCCCATGAATATCTCTCTATTATATGCCCTCTCTTTTGTTTTTATGTTGTCTTTGACTTCCCTTGTCAGCCACAGTTTCTTCATTTGAGAGATTTGAGAGGGTCCATCTTACACCTGTCCCTCCCCCCTCTTCGGTCTCTCTTCCTGCCTTCCCTCGACCATCACTCACTAGCACTCATCCCCCAATTACTGCAATCACCTCCCCACCATCTCTGCCCAGCCCCCCTGGATCACAGCTTAGAATCAGCGAAGGAGAAGTATGTTGACTGTTCCAGCGACTTAAGACCCGAAAATCTCCAGGCCCTGATGGGGTCTCCCCCTCCTGTCTACGAGCCTGTGCTGATCAGCTGGCTCCCATCTTCACTCAGCTCTTTAACAGATCTCTGGAGCTGAGTGAGGTTCCGACTTGCTTCAAGCGCTCTACCATCATCCCGGTCCCCAAGAAACCCACCATCACAGGACTGAACGACTACAGACCTGTCGCACTGACATCTGTAGTCATGAAATCCTTTGAACGCTTGGTGTTGAACCACCTGAAGACCCTCACCAGCAGCCTGTTGGATCCCCTGCAGTTTGCCTACCGGGCAAATAGGTCAGTAGACGATGCAGTCAACCTGAGACTGCACTATATCCTGCAACATCTGGATCGACCTGGGACCTATGCTCGGATGCTGTTTGTGGATTTCAGTTCAGCGTTTAACACCATCGTCCCTCATACCCTCTGCTCCAAATTGTCTCACCTTACTGTGCCACCTGACCTCTGCGATTGGATTTACAGCTTCCTGACCAACAGAAGTCAGCAGGTAAGGATGGGACAGGTCACCTCGGATATTCGAATCACCAACACCGGCGCCCCCCAGGGGTGTGTCCTCTCTCCACTGCTGTTCTCCCTCTACACCAATGACTGCACCTCCTCCAACCCCTATGTGAAGCTTTTGAAGTTTGCAGACGACACTACCGTCATCGGACTCATCCAGAATAGTGATGAGTCTGCATCTCGACAGCAGGTGGACCAACTGGCGCTCTGGTGCAGTCGGAACAATCTGGAGCTGAACACGCTCAAGACAAAGGAGATGATAGTGGATTTCAGGAGACATCCCCCCGCTATGTCTCCCCTCACAGTCCTCGGCAGCCCTGTGTCCACAGTGGAGAACTTCAGGTTCCTGGGAACCACCATCTCTCAGGATCTGAAGTGGGAGCAGAACATCCGCTCCATCCTGAAGAAGGCCCAGCAGCGGATGTATTTCCTGCGGCTCTTGAGGAAATACGGTCTGCCTCAGGAATTGCTGCTGCAGTTCTACACTGCAGTCATTGAGTCTATCCTGTGCACCTCCATCATTGTGTGGTTTGGAGCCGCCACCAAGCAGGATAGAACCAGACTACAGCGCACAGTGAGGACTACCGAGTGCATCATTGGAGCCTCCCTGCCCTCTATTGTGGACCTGTACTCTTCCAGGTTGAAGAAGAGGGTGGGGAACATCATAAAGGACTCCTCCCATCCTGTGCACGGACTGTTTGATCTGCTTCCGTCTGGTAGGCGCTTCAGATCCCTCCAGACTAAGACTAATAGGCACTGGAGAAGTTTTTTCCCTACTGCGGTCACTTTGCTGAACAGTTAACTGCCGGTTAACTGTCGGCTAACTATTACTTGGATTGCACTAACTGTATGTATAATCTATATTTTCATTTATATTTATCATTATTATTGTTATGAGCAGAGAGACAACATCTGCCGGAAGTAAATTCCTTGTATGTGCATAGGTACTTGGCGATTAAAGTCTGATTCTGATTCTGATTCTGATTCTGATCCTGTGTTTATAATACTTCTTCTCTGAGATTGTGTATCTACTGTGAGCCTTCCTAAATGTTCCCAAAACTTCAACTATCCTTGTTCTGCCATCAGCCCTGGATGTGTCCCCTTCCAATCAGCTCCTCTCTCATGCCTCTATAATTCATTTTACTCTGTTGTAATACTGATAGATCCGACTTCAACTTCTCCATCACAAATTGCACAATCAATGTATGATTACGACCTGCTCAGGGTCCCTTTAACTGAAGCTCTCTTATCAAATCCAGTTCATTATACAACATCCAATAGAGAGCAGCAATTCCCCTTGTGGGTTCAACCACAAGCTGCTCTCAAAAATCATCTCGTAAACATACTATGAACTCTATCTCTTGATATCCAGAACCCCAACCTGATCTTCCCAATCAATTCAATTAAATTCAAGTTTAATTGTCATTCTACGTATAAGAATACTCATGAATACAGTCAAATGAGACAGTGTTACTCGAGGACCAAGGTGTAACACACAGCACCAACAGTCACTCACAGCACAAAGCACACGTAGCATGTAGAGGGTAGAACAATCCAGTCACTCTACAAAGAGTCCAAGCTCAAGCCACCAAACGCTGCTGTAATCAGCAGAGGACCACAACAGGGCGTGTCTTGTACCGAGTGTGAGATGGGGAGCAGCACCGACTCCAGCATGGACACTGCGCGACACTGCCCCCGGTGGAGCACACTGGCTCCAACACCTCTCTTCTGGCGACTGTAACAGGTGATACCGTGATCTAAGGCCTCGTCTTTGCACATACAAGATAGCAACTACATTTAGCATCACAGTAGAATATCACCATGCAATGCATATTTATATTTTATACTGACTCTGAGTTCATTGCCAAGTGAACAACCGGTGGGGGGGGGGGGCCACTCCAGCCTGGATGCTTCTCCACATTTCTCCCCTGGTGGGGCACACAGGCTCCAACTCCTCTCTCCTGGTGGTTGTAAACTGGTGACACCATGGCTTGAGTCTCTGGGCCCATTGAATGCCACTGAAATCTGCCATCATCCACAAATAGAGCTTGTCTTCTGCTGAGCAAACACTGGGGAGTGGGGAGGGGGCAGCACCACTTCCAGCATTTCTCCACAACAGCGCCCCCAGTGGAGCGCAATGGCTCCAATGCCTCTCTCCAGTCGGCTGTGAACAAGCAACATCTTCGCTTGAAGCCGAGTTCTCGCTATGATTGAGGCCACACGTCCCCTCTGCCACCCGATCTTGCTCACCGCCAATAAATCCATAAATCGAACTTATGGTATTCCATACTAACCCCACCCCGCTTACCTGTCTGTCCTTTCCATACAATGTGTATTCTTGGATGTTAACCTCTCTACTATGATCTTCTTTCAGCCATGACTTAGTGTTGCCCACAACTAACAGTCTCTCACTGTGCTACAATATCATCGACCTTACAGGTCTTTATCTCCATTCAAGCAGATCACTGTGTCCACCTTTAACGTCTTTAATCCATCGGGACAAAATTGGTCCTCTGGAAAACTATAATAGCATTCCATGTGTGAAGTCAAAACAGCTGGGGAAGATCTTAAATAAATTCTTTGCATCCGTATTTACTCAGGAGATGGAGACGAAGTCTATAGAAGTGTGGCAAAGAGGCATCAATTTCATGGACCCTTTACAGATTACAGAGGACAATGTGTTTGCTACCTTGAGGCAAGTCGGGTGGATAAATCCCCAATGTCTGACAAGGTATTTCCTAGGCCACTACAAGTAAAAGGGACCCTTTCAGGGATATTTAAAACATCCTTAGTGACAGGTGAGATAACAGAGGACTGGAGGAGAGCCAATGTTGTTCCACTGTTTTAAAAAAGGCTCTAAACATAAACAAGGAAATTATAGGCAAGTGAGTCTCACATCAGTTGTGAAAAAGTTATTGCAAGGTATTCTAAGTGACTGGATAGATAGGTATTTGGATAGACAGGGGTTAATTAAGGATAATCACTTGGCTTTGTGCTTGTGAGGTCATGTCCAGCCAATCTTATAGCGTTTTTTGAGGAAGTTAACAGGAAAGTTGATGAATGTAAGGCAGTGGATGTTGTCTATATGGACCTTAGTAAGGCATTTGACAACATTCCGTATGGGAGGCTGGTTAGGTAGGTTTAGTTGCTCAGCATTCAGGATGAGGTGGTAAATTGGATTAGACATTGTCTTTGTGGAAGAAGCCAGATGGTGGTGGTAGAGGGTTGCCTCTCTGGAGACCTGTGACTGGTGGTGTCTGCAAGGATCGGTGCTGGGTCCTTCGTTGCTTCTCATCAATACCAATGAACTGGATGATAATATGGTTAACTGGATCAGCAAATTTATGGATGACACCAAAACACCAGAGGTGTAGTAGACAGTGAGGAAGGCTTTCATGAAAAATGTCAGAGGGATTTTAATGCAGTCAAGTGCGAGATATTCCACTTTGGTAGGACAGACGAGGGTAGGTCCTACACAGTGAACGGTAGGACACAGAGGAGTATGGTAGAACAAACAGATCTGGGAATACAGATCCATAATTTATGGAAAATGGCATCACAGGTACATTAGATAGGTTCATAAAGAAAGCCTTTGGCACATTGGCCTTCATAAGTCAATGATTTGTGTACAGGAGATAGGATGTTATGTTGAAGTTGTGTAAGTTGTTGGTGAGGACTAATTTGGAGTATTATTGACAGTTTTGGTCACCGATCTTCAGGGAACGATGTAAACTAGGCTGAAAGAGTACGGAGAAAACTGGATGTTGCCAGTTCTGGAGGACCTGAGTTATCAGGAAAATTGAATATGTTAGGACAGAATTCTTTAGAACAGAGAAGACTGAGAGGAGATTTGATAGAGGTATACAGAATTATGAGGAATATATATAGTGTAAATGCAAGCAGGACTTTTCCACTGAGGTTCGTTGGGACAACAACCAGAAGTTATAGGTTAAGTGTGAAAAGTGCAAAGTTGAAGGGAACATGAGGGGGAACTTCTTCACTCAGAGGGTTGTGAGAGTGTGGAATGAGCTACCAGCATAAGTGGTGCATGTGAGTTCGATTTCAATGTTTGAGAGAAGTTTGGATAGCTACATGGACAATAGGGATTTGGAGGGCTGTAGTCCCAGTGAAGATCAATTTGAGTAGGCAGTTTAATTAGTTATAGCATGCACTAGATGGGCTGAAGGACTCGTTTCTGTGCTGTACCTCTCAATGACTCAATGTAGGAATGGAAAGGTACCTCGCATCCAGAATTTCTCCAATTAGCGGACGACTTCCTCCCATTCCCGGGAAAAAGCTGTTCAGGAGATAGTTCACAAAACGTAGGCTGGAGAGCAATCTCACATTCCTTCAGTAAAAGGAAAGAACAAGGTCACTGAAGTTATCCATTCCCACAGTCATCACCCACTTCTTGTTTGAAGTGACTCCTCCATTTCGTAAAGTCATTCCCAAGCTAGGTGTACATGACTCTGGGAACCCATTGCTTCCATGGGAAGGCAGGACCTCCATTTGGGATTGAGTGATATGTGAAACGATGACAACATCAGCTGATGAAGGAGCAAAGATGAAGCCGACGTGTTGGACAGGGGAGGGACGTGAGGAGACTGAGCACAATGTCCACAGACTCACAGGGAAGGTGAAGGAATGGGAATTCACTCGGTGGGATGTAGGGTCTGGAGGTCAGCAACATTCACCGGTGGAACAATGCAACAGAATTTTCCCGATGGAAAGTCCCCTCATGTTTCCTGTTCGTGGGTGATAGTATTATATACAGAAAGGGCTCTTTTTGGGATTTAACGTAGTGGAGTTAATACTCCAGGGCGGGTGGAGTCGCTGAATCCGGACGACAGCAAAGACAGAATGAATGTAGTCTCACTGTAAAATTCTTTATTGGTTCCTGTTTCACTTGATCTCCCTCCCCGAGTTCGCACATTGAGCAGCCGCGAGCCAAAGTGAAAGTACAAACAGGAAACAGACTTTGATCCCCGCGGGCTAAAGCGCAGTCAGCACACCGGCACCGATCACTGGGTTTACACAACGACAAACATGGGAAGCGGTGAGTTTATATCTTCAATCCGTTACTGAGACCACTGCAGCTGCTTCCCCCCGCCCCCGCCGCCCCAGTCCTCGAGATAAAAACAAAGAAGTTAATACTTTCACATTGCATTTCAGATATTTCAAAGGACGGCTGTTTTCACTATCCAACCATGGACAGACGGTAGGTTCCCCTAATCAGGTGTGATTTCGTTAACCGGTTTCACCCAGACGGCTGATGCTCTGTCTCTCTGGTCTTTGTCAGGAATCTGAGCACGTTGAGGAACTACTTGTGTAACTACAAACCCCCTGTGGGCTGTGGAGACTGTATAAACATCCTGCTGTTTGGCATGGTGGGGGCTGGGAAATCATCCATCATCAACACATTCCTCTCGGCTCTGGATCCACAAGGAACGATCATAACCTGTGTCCCAACGGGGACGGATCCCTGGTCTTTAACAAAACAGGTACACAGACTGCGGTCACTTTAATATAAACCCACAGACAGTATACGTTGCTCTGTTCTCTGTCTTCCTGATGTCCACATCAGAGGGAGTGAAAGGTCACCCCACTCCAATCTATTGGCTGGAAAGCACTCAATAGGTCTTTGGAGGTCCTGATGCTGGGAACGGTGCATTTAAACTCAAATCTCTGATATCAGTGTACAATTTGCTGGGGAATTACGAAGGAAGGTAGGCAAAGGAAATTATAGGCCAAATAGCCCGAGGCCAGTGGCTGGAAAATGCTGGACTCTACCAAACAGGATAAGGTTTCACTGCAGCTGGAGGCACATGACAAATCAGGCCAAAATCAGAATGATTTCCTTACTGGGTAATTTTACCTGAAAATGGTGTTGGAATTCTTTGAGGGAATAGCAGGCAGGATAGACAAGGTAGATACAACGGATATTTACTTGGATTTTCTGGAAACCTTTGACAAGGAGCCGCACATGAAACTGCTAAACAAGTTACTAGCCCAGGGTATTACAGGAGAGTTACTGGCATGGACAGAAGTTTGCTGACTGGCAGGAGGCAAAGAGTAGGAATATTTGGGGCTTCTCCTGGCTGTCTGCTGGTGACTAGTGGTGTTACACAGGGATGTTTTTATTCATGTTATATGTGAATGATTTAAGATGGAATCGATTGCTTTGTGGCCAATTTTGTGGATGATACGACGATAGGTGGAGAGGCAGGTAGTCTTGAGGAAGCAGGGAGTCTGTGAAAGAACTGAGACGGATGGGGAGAATGGATGTATGGAGTGTCATTTGCAATTTTCCAGTCCTCCAGAACCAATCTAGAATCTAGTGTTTATTTAAAGATGACTACTGAATCCTCCACAGTCTCTTCAGGAACCCCTTTCAGAGCCTGGGCTGCAGTTCATCAGGTTTCAGTGACTTATCTATGTTCAAACCTTTCCATGTCCCATCACCTTCTCCTTACTAACAGCAACTACACTCACTCCTAGTCCCTGACACTCTTGACTTTCTGGCATACTGCTGGTGTCTTCCACAGGGAAGACTGACAGACAACCTATTGAGGTCATCTGTCATTTCTGTGTTCCCCATTACTTCCTCTCCTGCATAATTTCCCAATGGGCCGATATCCACTCTTGCCTCTCTTTGACTATATACATCTGAAAAATCTTTTGGTGTAATTCTTGGATAGCTTATCCTCAAATTTCTTCTTTTCTCTGCTTCTGGATTTTTCAGCTGCCCTCTGCTGTTTTTTAACTCTAACTTCCCACTATTTTTGCTACATTATATGCCCTTCCTTTTGTTCTACTGCTGTCTTTGACATTCATTGTTAGAAATGATTACCTCATTACACCCCCACCCACTATAGAATACTTCTCCCACTATGGGATGAATCTATCCTGCGCCTTTTGAACTGCTCCCAGAAACTCTATCTATTGCTGTACTGCTGCCATCCCTGCTAATATTCCCTTCCAATCAACTTTAGCCGCTCCTCTCTCATGCCTCTGTAATTCCCTTTACTGCTCTGTAAAACTAATACATCAATTTTTTAAACACAAAGTGCACTGCAGATGTTGTGGTCAAATCGAGAAGTACAAAAAAAGCTGGATGAACTCAACAGGTCCAGCAGCATCCATTGAAAGAAGCAATCAACATTTTGGGTCGGGACCATGTCCTGACATTTCGGGTCGGTGTCCTGCTAAGGGTCCCGACCCAAAACATTGACTGCTTCTTTCAACTGATGCTGCTCGACCTGCTGAGTTCATCCAGCTTTTTTGTACATCTACATCAATTTTTTGTTTCTAAATCCAAAACCTCAGGATGAATTCCATCATATTCTGAACACTGCTTCCAAAGTGTTCCTTTACCTTAAACTCCCACATCAAATCCAGTTCATATCACAATACCTAATCCAGAATGACCTTTTCTTGAGTGGACTTAATCTCAAATTCTTCTAAAAAGTCATGTTGTAGGCATTCTACCAATTCCTTCCGTTGAGAAAATTTCCTGTTCTTTTCACCATGGATGCTGCCTGATATGCCGAGTACTCTCCACAATTTTGCTCTCTCACCCCAAGACTGTCCTCATTAATTAGTTTTTCTCGGTGAACTGGAACATTGCAGTTTGAAAGGGGAATCCAGAGATTCAGGATAACATTGCTGCAGTCAGAGTGTCTCTGGGTCTGTATACCAGGGATTCACCTGCCCTCTCAGGGGAATGTAAACAGTCCCAGGACAGCAAGGGAGATGGAGTTTCCTTGTGTCATGGGACATCCTGTGACAGAGAGAAGATCAGGGAGATCTCCCACAGACTGGGATGTCCTGTCACTGAGGGAAGAGCAAGGAGTTCACCCACAGATGGGATGTCCTGTCACTGAGGGAATAGAAAGTTCTCCTGTGTCCCAGTGCATATTTTTAGCCATCAGCCAATGACACAGAGCAGATATTCTGTTGATCCCCTTTCTATAGTTATGGCATCTTGCTGTGTAAACACTGTCTGCCCTGAGTTCTACATTACACAGAATTTCACTCTCCATGAAAGATGCCATACAAATGTACATCTGTTTGAAAATTTACAGCTCAGGTCCTATAGAGCAGGGTGTTTGAAGTTTTGGGATTCAGTTGGATGCAATGCTCTGGAGAACCCTGATCGGACAAAGAGAGTGTTACAGATGATCCTGGAAGGGAGAGTTCTCACAGGAACAAACGTGAGTTTCCTCCGTTACTTCACACTCATGACTTCCACAACCCATTAAACACTGAATAACCTCAGAGAGAGAAGGGAGAAATGGCTTCAATACAAGTTTCTGATGCAACAGACATAGTCAGAAGTCCGGGTCCAAATTCTGCTTGGGATGAAGCTACAATGTAGACTGAGAGAGGGTGGCACTCTGTAAAAGAAATTATTCAGAAACACCAAACAACAAATAAACCTTGATAACACAGCGACAGAGATTTGTCCTGGAGTAACACACAGGGACACAATGACAGAGATTGGGAAGTTTCACACCATTCTGCTTGCTGCCTCACCACTGGATATCCCCACCTCACCACATTGAGGGAGGACTGAGTGATGTGCTGACATCCTCCACATGATACAGGTCAGGAGACGGAGCAGTGATGGGGAAATGGATCAATCCCAGAAACACATGACCCCAGCATTTGCTCCACTGCTAGTGAAGGTCACAGGGTCACCGGCCCCTATGATGGTCCAACCCCTGCTCCAACTCACCTGGAGCACCTCTTCCTTGTCTCCTACCAGCTGTCTTCTGCTGGCATCCATTATGGACCAACCCCTCCACCATGTGGGGTTTGACATTGGAATTCTGTGTGTGGCCAAGAGATCATGGCTTACTTCCAAACTGATGTGAGAACTGACACTCAGGAGTCAATGGCCATGGGACAACAGAAGAAGGGTTTTGAGATCCAGACTAGATCATTTCTGCTCATTGACTTGGAGAAATCTGGGGTTAGTGGAGGGATGGGTGGGGTGGGGGGGGGGGTGTATGCCCTTGAAGGATTCTAAGAGTAAAACATTCGAGAGTCATTTTATGTGCTTGACAAGATTTGTAGTCTTTTACTCCCATTCCAGCAAAACCAAAGCTGTCACCTTAAACTGATGTCATTATATCAGACACCATTTCTTAAAGTCAACACAACAACTCAATAATGGTGTTTGTAAATTATGTAGAACAGTTTCTGTTATGAACAATCTGTCACCCATTACATTCCCCTCGTGGGTTCACCCCCCCCCCCCCCCCCGATGATCCTGGTTTCCAGCTCCCACATCCCAGTGATGTGCAGGTCATTGGGTCAGTCTGCTGTTGTAATTTCTAGTCGGTTGTCAGAAAGTTGAGGAGTTGATGGGGAGATGAGAGAAGTGTAAACTGACTGAGAGCTAGCATAGACTAGACTGGCTGAATGGCCTAAGGAAACAAACATGAACAAAGGCTGCTGAACTCACCATTTTCCTTCCAATCACCCAGTAACCTGAATACAAAACACAGGATTGTCTCTCCCGCATTACTGATGGAGACTGAACTCAGGATTAAACTTCCCATCCATTTACAGACTGACCAACCATCTCTATCATCCTGCAGCATGAACATAAGAACATACGAAACAGGAGGAGTAGTAGGCCATCCGGTCCATCAAGCCTGCTTCACCGTTCAATAAGATCATGGTTGATCTGTCCCTAAGCTCAGCTCCATTTACCTGCGTTTTCCCAATAACCCTTAATTCTCCTACTATGTAAAAATCTATCTAACTGTATCATTAATATATTTAGTGAAGAAGCCTCAACTGCTTCCCTGGGGAGAAATTCCACAGATTCACCACTCTCTGGGAAAAACAGTTTCTCCTCATCTCTGTCCTAAATCTTCTCCCCTGAATCTTGAGGCAACGTCTCCTAGTTCTAGTCTCACCTACCAATGGAAGCAATTTTCCTACTTCTATCTTATCTATCTCTTTCAAAAATGTTAATGTTTCTATAAGATCTCCTCTCATTCTTCTGAATTCCAGGGAGAATAGTCCAAGGCAACTCAATCTTTCTTCATAGGTTCATCTCTTCATCTCTGGAATCATCCTGGTGAACCTCCTCTGCACTGCCTCCAAAGCCAGTATATCCTTCCTCAAATATGCAGACCAGGACTGCACACAGTACTCCAGGTGCAGCCTCACCAGTACCCTGTATAGATTCAGCATAACCTCCCTGCTCTTGAATTTAATCCCTCTTGCAATGAAGGCCAACATTCCTTTTGCCTTCTTAATAACCTGTTGCACCTGCAGGCCAACTTTTTGTGATTCATGCATAAGCACTTGCAAGTCTCTCTGCACAACAGCATGCTGGGTAGTCTTTCACCATTTAAATAATAATTTGCTCTTCTATTATTCTTTCCAATTCCCTCAGCACCCTGGCATGCATCCCATCAGGACCAGGGAACTTATCTACCTTCAGGCCCTCTAGTTTGCTCATCACTATCTCTTTCATGACAGTGATTTTATCTGCTGTTTTTGTTTCACACAACGCAAATCAGATAAGGGAATTTACCCCAATCAATTCAACAGCCTCTCAATTTGATATTCAAAATCCTGGACAAAGGCCCCAATTTGTCACGTACTCAGTGACCGGGTTACCGAACCAGCAGAAATGGAATACACGTTGGAGTCTAGTATTACTGTAACTAATAGTGCTTATTAGTAAACTAAGTAATACAGTACTATAAAATGCAGATATATGAAACAGGTTAGCAATGATATATACAGACGTGTGGAAATAGGAATCAAAACCAAGCTCTTTCAGAGTCTTGGGGTAAATGGATAGTCTTACGATGGTGAAGAGTTTAGTTCAGTTCAGTTCAGTTGAGGTTAGGTCGAGGTAATTGCTGGATACTGTTGGAGAGAAAGACAGAGCAAGCAGGAGGTGATGCTGTTACTGTCGAACTGTCCGTTGGCTTCCTGTCCTGTTATGGTCACTGACTATGACCCCGTACGACCATTCTTCAGTGGTGGACCTGTCACCCAGGCAAGGGTGGACACACAAACAAGCCCCCACCGGTCGCACCTTTCACACACTGTGAGACACTGATTGATTCCCTGAATCGATCCTCCAAACCCCCACATTCATGTGGGTGCACAACGCTCTTTCAGTGTCCCATGGTGTGTCTGCTTGTGTCTTTTTATCTCCCCTTGCAGGGCACCGGCCGTCCATCAGGCCAGTCCTGCCTTGCTGTCTCTGCAAGAAACTAACAAGCAGGCAAAGAAAGTGTCCTTGGAGCAAAGGTAAACAATCAGCCAAGAAGCCATAATACCATAATATTAAAACAGGTCTCTCTCTCTCTCTCTCTCTCTCTCTCTCTCTCTCTCTCTCATTTGTGCAGGATGCCTCCCCCGTCTTCTTCTCTCTCTGTCATTAGCAGCATAGTTCACGGGGGGGGGGGGAGGTGGGGAGTCAACTCTGGACCCCATCTTAGCTTGGTTTGCTCATCACACTTCACTTTCCTTATTTCTTGTTTAGTTTTTCTGGCTTTTTAGAGTTCTCCAGTCTCCCGCTACTCTTTGTGACTTTGTACACAAGCTTTTAATTTGATACTATCTTTTATTTCCTTAGTTATCCAAGGCTAGCTCTCCCCACACTTACTGTCCTTGCTTTCGACTGGAAAATACTATTGTTGAACACTGTGAAAAATCTCTTTGAAAGTATTCCACTGTTCCTCAGCTATCCTACTCAATAACCTGTTCTCCCAATCCACATTAGCCAAACCCTCCCACATTCTGTTGTAGTGTCCTTTGTTCAAGCATAATACAATGAAAGATCAAACAGTTTCTAAATCACTTGAAAACTTTGTTATTACGTCCCGACATTTAGGTAAAAATGTTGATACATTAAACAGAGGAAGGGTCTGAGTATTGAGGAGCTCAGAGCAAATTCTCGAACAACTCGTGGGGACAGAGTGGACCCACAATGAAAGGAACTGAGAAGTAACAGTGAACTGGACAGAGCAACATTTCCAGCTGGAGATTGACAGGGACAGAGAGATCCCATCGATCCCTGAAGCAAGAGTGAGGTCAGAGCCCATCCGGATTTCAATAGATCAGTGACTGTGATTTCTGGGCTTTGTCTGATGGGACTGGTCCCTCCAGTCAGTGTTCACCTCAGTGCTGAGTGACTGTGATCATTGGTGTTCTTGCTGCTTCCTTTGTAACCAGTTCTTCATTGTCTCACTTAGTTACGCAGTTTCAATCCTGACGTGGATTTTGCCAACTATCCTGTTATTCCGGAAAATGTAATTCATGGAGTCGCATTCGTTTTTGACATTAGCACCATGGACAGCATCAGTGACGATAAAATGGAAGAGTTTCAGGAGTTACAGACGATCGTGGTACAGAAATGTAAGTGTTTTCTTTTGGTTTGTGTAACCATTGTCACCTCAGCATTGCAGCTTCATATTGATATCTGGATCATCTCTCTTTTCCAGATGTTCACAGGGTTGTGATTGGGACCAAGTTTGAATTATTAGGGATACCAGAGAAAGACAATGCATGGATTTACGAATACAAGCCACTGCAGTGGAAGGTAATAATCTGTAGAATTAGAGAAGTGATAGCAATATGGTATTTTTACAGTGTAACGATCCCACTGTGTGAGTGTGCAGACCCATCCACCATTTATTGTCCATCCTTGATCAGTCTCGGATGGGTAACAGTGAACCATCATTTCCATGCCATTGTATTGATAACCACAGGAGAAACCTCAGTTCAAAGTAAATTATTATCAAAGAATATAAATGTCACCATATACAACCCTGAGATTCATTTTCCTGTGGGCATATTCAATAATCCATAGAATATTAACCATAACAGGACAATGAATGACAGCACCAACTTGGGTGTTCAACCACTGTGCAAAGTCAACAAACTGTGCAAATACAAAAAGAAAGAAATAATAATAAAATAAATAACTAAGCAATAAATATCAAAAACATAAGACTATCAGACATAGGAGCAGAATTAGGCCATTCAGCCCATCGAGTCTGCTCCACCATTCTATCATGGCTGATCCCGGATCCCATTCAACCCTATACACCTGCCTTCTTGGATTAGATTAGATTCAACTTTATTGTCATAGTGCCAAGTACAGATACAAAGCCAATGAAATGCATCTAACCAGAAGTGCAAATGATTAGTGCTACTTACAAAATAACTGCAAATAAAAAGTAAGTGCTACAGCACACAAATATATAAGTACTGAGTCAGTACAGTATGGGTGCAGTACTGCTTAGCGCTGTGATGTGAGGTTCAGCCGGGTCACAGCCACAGGGAAGAAGCTCTTCCTGAGCCTGTTGGTGTGGGAGGCTCCTGTAGCGCCTACTGGATGAGAGGAAAGTAAAAATTCCATGGTTAGGATGAGATGCATCCTTGATAATGCTTTTCACCCTGACCAGGCAGCATTTATGGTAGATGTTCTCAAATGGTGGGCAATTGGGTGCTGATAATCCACTGGGCAGTTTTCACCACACGCTGGATTCCTTTGCGGTCCGATACAGGACCATTGCCATACCACACTGAGATGCAGTTGGTGAGTATGCTCTCAATGGTACAGCGGTAAAAGTCCGTCAGTATCCTGGGACAGAGGTGAGCTTTCTTGATGCTCCGCAGGAAATAAAGGCACTGTTGTGCCTTTTTGAGCAGGATGGAGGAGTTCAGGGACGAGGTGAGATCCTCGAAAATGTGGACACCAAGGAATTTGAAGCTTGAAGCATGCTCCACTACAGCTCTGCTGATGAAGATGGGGACGTGAGTGTGGCTCCTAGAATGCCTGAAGTCTCCTTGGTCTTCTGGGTGTTAAGGGCCAGGTTGTTGTCAGCACACCACGTGGCCAGGTGCTGGACCTCGTCCCTGTAGGCCGTCTCGTCATCCCCTCTGATCAGGCCAACCACCGTGGTGTCGTCTGCGAACTTGATTATGGAGTTAGAACCATGTACAGGAACACAGTCATAGGTGAAAAGGGAGTACAGAAGAGGCTCAGCACACAGCTTTGAGGCACACCGATGTTCAGGGTGAGAGTGGAGGAGGAGAGGTTGTCTAATTTAACAGATTGGGGTCTGTTAGTCAGAAAGTCCAAGGTCCGATTGCAGAGGGATGAGCTGATACCAAGCTGGCGAAATTTGCCGATCAGCTTGGAGAGGATCACAGTATTGAATGCTGGACCAAAGTCAATGAACAGCATTCTGACGTAAGAGTTGGGTCTGTCTAGGTGGGTCAGGGCAGAGTGAAGTGCCGTGGAGATGGCGTCCTCTGTTGACCTGTTGGTGCGATAGGCAATTTGCTGGGGGTCCAGGGTAGTGGGCAGACAGGATTTCAGATGTGATAGAACCAGTCTCTCAAAGCACTTTGCAACGATGGGGGTGAGTGCAACTGGGCAGAAGTCATTCAGGCGCATGGCAGTGGAATGCTTCGGCACTGGCGCAATGGTGGCAATCTTGAAGCTTGTGGGGACAACTGCCTGGGCCGGGGACTGATTGAAAATCTCCGTGATGACCCCGGCCAATTGCCCTGCACAGACTCTGAGCACTCGGCCAGGTATTCCATCCGGATCAGCTGCCTTCCGTACATTCACCCTGCTCAGGGTGGCACAAACATCGGAGGTGAAAAGTGAGAGAGGCAGTTCACCAGGTGGGAGATCCACTTTGAGGGTGAACTCCTTGTTCTCTCGGTCAAAGCGAGCATAGACGTAATTGAGCTCATCGGGGAGAGAGGCAGAGCTGGAAGGGGGCACAGTACTAGGTGGTTTGAAGTCTGTAAAGATCTGTATGCCATGCCACATGCGCCAGGGGTCCGTGGAGTTGAAAGTCTCCTCGATCCTCTGTTTGTATATGTGTTCAGCCTGAGAGGTTCCCCTCCACAGGTTGGCCCTGGCTGAGCTGTGAGCTTACCGGTCTCCAGACCTGAAGGCTGAATCTCTGGCTTTGAGCAGGAGGCGAACCTCTCTGTTCATCCATGGTTTCTGATTGGGGAAAACTTCTACTTGTGTTTGTGATGTCACTCTATCTACACACTTGTTGATGTGCTCAAGGACAGAGTTGGTATGTAAGTCAATGTTAGTCTGAGAGTCTGTGGTGGCACGGGCATCAATTACGCACTGCCGTCTGTGTGCTGGAATTGGTGCCAAAGAGCAGAGTCCGCACCCTCCAGCCAGATCTTAGTAGTCTTCATTGTGGGTTTCACACGTTTAATGACCGGGCTATACTTGGAAAGCAGAAACAATGAAAGATGGTCGGACTGTCCCAGGAGGGGGAGGGTAGTGGCTTTGTAAGCATCAGCCACATTTGTGTAGACGTGATCTAAGGTTCTATTACCCCTGATGGTGCATGGTATATTTTGGTAAAATCTTGGAAGCATGGTACGTTATTTTGCAATGATTAAAGTCCCGAGCGACAATAAATGCTCCATCTGGATGCAATGTCTGCAGCTTGCTAATAGCGGCACTGAGGTCTTTAATGGCTACTTTAGCATTAGCATCCAGTGGAACATAAACTGTGACAGCAATGATGCATGTAGACTCTCGTCGTTGATATATAGTCAGGTATTCCAGATCAGCAGAGCTATAAGTGTCAGCAATGGTAGAGTTAGTGACCATGATCGATTCACGTAGATGCATAAACCACCTCCCCTGCTTTTACCTGTTCCTGTTGCAGCTCTGTCAGTCTTGAAGACCGTGCGCCCTTCCAGATCCACCACGTTGTTTGGGACATCACTGTTTAGCCGCGTCTCCAGAAAAAAACATGACGTTGCAATCTATAAGCTTCTTTGTGTGAGGTTCCAAGTCCTTAGTTGGTCCAGCTCGTTCGCCAGAGACTGAACACTGGCGAGGAAGATGCTAGGTAGCGTTGGCTGGTGTGGATTTAGCCTTAGCCTAGAACACAGAACTCCACGCTTCCCCCGTCTTTGTTTGTGGTCTGGACACCGGCGCTGGGCCCTTCTGGTCAGAGCGAGTTGAATGCAGATTCACGGTGTACTTACTAACTCCGGAGGTACTTGGTCAAATTTGAATGGATAGTCCAAAACAGTGTTGGTGCATCGACAGTTAATGTCCAAAAGGGACTGTTTGCTGTAAGTGTAGTTTGTATAGCTGAATCAAGCGAACACACAGGAAACAAGCAGATAAATTAACACTATTTTTCGAAATCTGGTAAGACACTGAGCCTCGCGATGCACATGCCATCTTGTCGAAAACCTTCGATGCCCTGACCAATCAGGAAATGATCAACTTTTGCCTTAAATACACCAATGGATTTAGCCTCCACATCTCTCTGTCTACAGATTCACTACTCTCTGACGAAAAAAACATCCTCCTTACCTCCATTTTAACATGAGATTAGGAGTCCCTAAAAGTGAGTCCAGTGTGTGTGGGAACATCTCAATGAAGGGGGCAAGTGAGGTTGAGTGACATTATCCACTTTGATTCAAAAGCCTGATGATTGAGGGGCATCAACTTCCTGAACCCAGTGGAGAGAGTCTTAGGGCTCCTGTACCTTCTTTCTGATGGCAGCAGCGAGAAGAGAGCATGTCCTGGGAGGTGTGTGTCCCTGATGGTGGATGCTGCTTTCCAGTGAAATCCCCCGGTTTCCGTGGCTACGTAAGTCTAGGGAAGACACACCCCGGTACTGGCAAACCCGTGAGATTGAGACAGCTCTTCTACCTCAGACCCCGGTTTGTGTGGATGCTGTGTAATTTGCTTCCCTGTTACAACTCAGTGCCAGGAAATAACAGACAGCACACTGCATACGATTAAAGGAATTATATTGATGAATCTTCACTTACCTGAAGGGTTAGTAATGAAAAGAAACAAAAAAGGCCCATTATAATTAAACAGTCGAATGTGCATGAGTTGGAGCTCAACTCTTCCCGAAATTCATATTCACTGATCCTCAGTCGATCTCGGCACCTTGCCCCATCGAGTCACGTTTGCCCCACCGGGTCGAATCGTATCGCTGGTTCTCTTCAGCATCTTCTCCCTTCACCTCCCGCTGAATAAAGTACCCAGATCACACCGGTGTCATGTACACAACACAAAACCCACTCCCCTCATTGGGTGGCTCACATTCCAAAGCACCCATTATCTCCAACCATAACCTAAACACCGCTTCTACAGAACAACCGTTACGTTAGCAGTGAAACCTTTCCCAGGGTGTTGCACTCTCCCTCCAATATAATTAGTCATGTCCTCATGGAGTTGAGATTTATCACCCCGTAATACAAAGCACAACTGTCACCTTGGTTCAGATATGCCCACGTGCAGAGTGAGAGACACTTGTTACGTACCCCGTAACTGGGTCACTTACCAGCAAAGATAGAGAGGTCCGTTGCAGTCTGATGGTACTATTTTTAACAGTATTTATTGATAAAAATACCCAAAAATAATATCAATGCAAACATACAGATAATATACGTCGTCAATACTAAATCTAAAAGCACGGGTATAATAATAATCAATAAGAAATAGCTCTATCATTGTCTAGGGGATAATGTATTGTCCGATGGAAATATAAAAGTCACTCAGGTTCATTCAAGCTGCAGCTTTTTGGTTGGAGAGAAAGACGGAGGTTTAACTTGCCCATTCCTTTTATGATATCAATCCTTCGAGAGTCTTTAGGGACTGCTTTCCCCATTGTGGTTAGCTAAAGCCGTGCTTCTGTGGTAAAGGCCCACCGATTCCGAGGCAAATGGAAAAGGACGCACGTGGGCTTTTCCACCGGCTTTCACTATTACGCTGTTACAGGAGTTCTAGCATTTCTTCTGGTGCGTCTGAAGGGGCTGTTCCCCAGACCCTCTTTTATCCTGACTCACAGGGTCTCAGATGTCAATCAGGTTGGGATGATGCAATCCCTCCACCAACCTCCCCCTCGGTTCATTGCCTAGGGGCTTCGATGCATCGTACAGGATTCAATACACAATTCCGTCTCCAAGAGACAATAGCCGTTATCAATGGTTCCGCCTTTTGGAGGCTAGGACACATTCCAAACTCTTTGTGGATTCTGCATGTCTTTGTCTCGTTTCCTGGGTCTCCTGAACTGACTTAATAGTGATCTTGCGATTCTCAAAAAGGAGGGGGCCACGGGCGTAACACCCCCTTTCTTCAACGCGTTTTTTACCATCGGAAAAAAACGATGTAATACAGAGTCTTACAGGATTTTAGAATCTAACACAACACCAAAGTTTTTTTTTCTACAGAGTAATACAGTTATACATTAAATTCAGTATCTAGATGGTTACCGATTGCATTGTCACTTCCTTTAATACCTTAACATCTGGTACCTTACTAAAGTCTTGTAGCATCAGACTCCAATTTAGTAACCAACTATTTGTAGGTCTTATTGTTCTTTAGCAAACAAAAACTAAAGAGTTGTGATCTTAGCTTACGGGTATACTACAAAAGTTCAGGCAAATACTAATCTTTATGTTGCTTTCAAACTTAACAGGCAGGCTTCCATGGGGTTGCTTTTATTATTCACATGCTTTGTTGAAATCCCGTAAAACCGGCTTTTGCTATTTAAAAATGGAGTCCCCATTAACCCTCGCCTCTTTTCCGGTTAATTCCCACGTGGGGAGCTTGGGCACCCTGGCGAAATAGGCTTTCGTCCGCTCCTTCCGTAGGAGTTATTTTATCAACAATGTGTCCGAAACTTAGACCATCTTCTGAATTTCCACCCAGTTCTTTAATTTTACGCAAGTTGCTAGTTTTCTCTTCAGGACCCTTCAGGCTATTAGTTTTCAGTTCGAACTCTTTGTTCAAACAGCATTTCAAATTCTGCCTCTTCACACCACACTCTGGAATAACAATAGCGTGTGGGGCCCCGTCACCTTCCAACTCAACCTGTAAGTGATCGGCAGGCTTTGTGGTACCACACCATTGTCTCTGTAGCCTGGTTGCTGCCTTTGAATTATCCAGCCTTTAAATTTTCTTCATTCAATTTGGGAACAACATATTTCCCTTTTCCTTCAATAATAATATTCATCTCCCCACTTTTGATCTCTGCATTAACTTTTAACACACCTTTGAGCAAAAAACACCTGGGAACTCTCACTTCCCACTATTACCAAGGTTAACCCTTTCTTCCCTGAACCAAGTCTATCTGACCTACAAGGACTGCATTCCTTTTCAACTGACTCAAATACCTCAGACTTTTCCTGAGCTCCATTACTAGGTTCAGTACCACGTGCATCCACATCTTGGACACACTCAAATGGGACATTTGCCTCTTCCAGGCTTTCAATACCCATACCCGGTCCAAATTCTAAATTCCCCTGATTCTCCCAGCTACTCTCTGGGCAACTCCCTTCCGGAGTAAACTCAACCCCACGGGCTGAAACAACCTCATCTGCCAACCCAGCAGACTTCTTCAAGGTAAGGGCACCCTTTTCATCTAGGACTGCCCTCATTTCATTATCGGGAACACCTTTAGAATTTTCAACTTCTTCAAACAGTTCTGCCAAACCAGACAGATCATCCATGTCCAACTCTGGACTTTTTAACAGCTCTATCTGTTTCTCATCTTTATTTCCTGCCTCTAGAACTTTTCTCCTCGCTAAGGACAGGTCTACCTCCTCTCCCTTACTCTCTTTCACTTTACTACTCTTCGTTTTACCACCCTCTAAACCCTCGTGGTACAGGGTCGGTAAAAACATCTCGGCCAAATCGATACTGGCATGATTTAAACTGCTCTCTGTCTCAGCTGCCTTTCTCGACATGCTGCGAGTGATCGCGCATGCGGGATAGATCTTGGAATCTAGGGGCGGAGCCTCCACCGGCTGTCTGGTCAGCGTCATTGCTGACCAAACCTTACTACCGGCTAAATCATTACCCAGAAGGACGTCGGCGTCAGTTCTCGTGAGTTCTGATCGCACCCCCATTTCAACTGGTCCAGAGACTAGCTCACAATTCAGAATGATCCTATGCAAGGGCACCATTTCCGTCCCTTTTCCTATTCCTTTCACAGCTACCATTCCCGTCTTGCGACCAAAATCTAGTACCTTACTGCTAATCAATGATAGTTCAGCCCCCGTGTCTCTCCAGATCCGTACTGGAACTGGTGTGTCTCCCTCCCTCACAGACACGGTTCCGTTTGACATACAAGTCTCAGACCCTTCTCGTACTCTGTCTACCCGGGCTCTCTTGTCGATTTACTGATTACCACGGCACATCCGATAGGGACCGCGGCTTTCCGTTTTCCTGTCTCCTTCCTCGGAGCAAAGCACCTAGATGCAATATGTCCCCCCTTTCCACAATTAAAACAGGTCAAGCCCGGAAATCTCTGGCCGTCTTGCCTTTCCCCCTCAATCTTACCACTAGCTCCCGGTGGGACCTCTGCCTCAGCCGGCGGGCTTTCTCTATCGTTCCCATGGTCTCTCTGGTAACTTTTATTCGAGGAAAACTTTGTCTCGTGGGTTAGGGCATATTCATCTGCGAACCTAGCAAAGTCTGAAATGGACTTATTCGGCTTCTCATTCAAATACATCCGGATATCCTCCGAAACACAACCTTTAAATTCCTCAATCAGAATTAACTCCCTGAGACGCCAAAAATCCTCTTCCACTATCTCTGCTGTGCACCAACGGTCCAAGAGCATACCCTTCTCATAGGCAAACTTGGTATACGTCTGATTCCACCCTTTCTTTAAATTCCTGAACTTCTGTCTATACGCTTCAGGTACTAACTCATAACTCCGGAGAATGGCCGCCTTTACTTTGTCATAACTCTCCTCCTCTTCCTCCTCCATGGACAACGCCGTATATGCTCATTGTGCCTTCCCTTTTAACACACTTTGTAACAACGCCACCCACTGCTCTTTGGGCCACTTCTGAATCACTGCCAACTTTTCAAAAAGCAAGAAATAACTATCAACATCCGTCTCCTCGAACGGAGGTACTAACCTCAACTCTCGACTAACATTAAACCGCTCCTCTCGGTCTGACCCTTGATCTCTTCACCCTTGCCTTAACTTCTCCATCTCCAAGTCATGTTTCCTCTCTTTCTCTGCCTCCTTCTCCTTCTCGGCCCTCTCTTTCTCTTTCTCATCTGCTTCCAGCCGTTTTAACTGAATTTCATGCTCTCTTTGTTTCTCAGCTCTTTCCTGCTCCCGTTTCACCTTTAGCTGGAGCGCATGCTCCCTTTCTCTCTTGGCTCTTTCTTTCTCCTTCTCAGCTGCTTCCAGCTGCTTTAACTTAATTGCATGTTCCAACCTTAATTTCTCCAACTCTAACTGAGCCATCCCACTAGCTGGTACCTTTTCAGGGATATTTTCCAATACCTCAGCTGCAAACACATTCTTCCCAATATAATACTGAGTTATTGCCCTTCGCACCTCCCACTTTTTCATGGACAACCTCACCTCTGCGAGGTTTAGCCCTTTTGCCAGATTTATCAAGTCCAATTTGGTGGCTGCCTCTAGAGTCGGGTTTTCTATAAATTCATCCACGTCCATCTTTGCTGGTTTCCCGTCTGGCTACCTGCGTAACCAGATCCAAGTTTGGACTTACAAGCCCGATTCACTGGCCTCCCAATTTGGTGTCAAATCTCGAGATGAGAACCCCAACTGTTACGTACCCTGTAACTGGGTCACTTACCAGCAAAAATAGAGAGGTCCGTTGAAGTCTGATGGTACTATTTTTAACAGTATTTATTGATAAAAATACCCAAAAATAATATCAATGCAAACATACAGATAATATACATCGTCAATACTAAATCTAAAAGTGCGGGTATAATAATAATCAATAAGAAATAGCTCTATCGTTGTCTAGGGGATAATGTATTGTCCGATGGAAATATAAAAGTCATTCAAGTTCATTTAAGCTGCAGCTTTTGGTTGGAGAGAGAGACGGAGGTTTAACTTCCCATTCCTTTTATGATGTCAGTCCTTCGAGAGTCGTTGGGGGCTGATTTCCCTTTTGTGGTGAGCTAAAGCCGGGCTTCCGTGGTAAAGGCCCCACCGATTCCGAGGCAAATGGAAAAGGACGCACGTGGGCTTTTCCACCGGCTTTCACTATTACGCTGTTACAGGAGTTCTAGCGTTTCTTGTGGTGCATCTGAAGGGGCTGTTCCCCAGACCCTCTTTTATCCTGACTCACAGGGTCTCAGATGTCAATCAGGTTGGGATGATGCAATCCCTCCACCAACCTCCCCTCGGTTCATTGCCTGGGGGCTTCGATGCATCGTACAGTATTCAATACACTATTCCGTCTCCAAGAGACAATAGCCGTTATCAATGGTTCTGCCTTTCAGAGGCCAGGACACATTCCAAACTCTTTGTGCATTCTACATGTCTTTCTCTCATTTCCTGGGTCTCCTGAACTGACTTCATAGTGATCTTGCGATTCTCAAAAAGTGGGGGGGGGGGGGCACGGGCGTAACACACTGAATCAGGTCGATAGTTCACAGACTTTAATATGAACAGTGTTAAAGGGAAAATAAAACAATAAACGCAAGGCCAAGCAGGGCCGTTAACTAAAACTCTCAAAGGAAAACGAAGCCAAAACTGCGGCTGAAAAGAACATGTAAACACTAAATGAATACCGCTAGTTTTCAGCGTCAGTTGACTTGAAAGTCCAATATCTCAGAGAAGGCTGAATGCAAAACAGCAGCGAAGCATTGCTATGCTCTGTTCACGTCTTGACAAGCATTACGATGACAAGACTGGAGTTAAATACTATCACCATTAAATAATAATTACCTGACACGTGCAAATTAACAAGCTCTATTGCTGTATCTACAGCACTGCCAAACCTGTGATTGTAACAGGGCCCCCTCTTTAGGCGCAGCCCCTGAGGTATCACAGACCTGTGTCCGCTGGAAGTCCCGGATCAGCGACTTGTCCAAGATGTCCTTCACTGAGATCCAAGTACGTTCTTCTGGTCCATACCCTTCCCAGTCCACAAGGTACGGGACCTTACCACGTACCCAGTGAGATGCCAGGAGGCGCCACTCTGTATAGACCAGGGAACTGTCAACCAGGCGGGGAGGAGGGGGAGGTAGGGTGACTGGGGCCAGGGGAGAGGTGGTAACCGGTTTGAGCTGGGAAACATGGAATACTGGGTGGACCTTTGGTGATGCTGGCTGACGCAAACTCTAGGATAGCTTGTTGACTGCCCTTTCCACTACAAGCGGTCCCACGTGCACGGTTCCAATTTCCGGTTCTCGACTTTCAGGGGAAGATCCCTTGATGCCAACAAGACCTCCTTTCCTGGCTTGAATGGTCTTACCTGTTGACGGAGCCAATCAGCCGGCTGGGAATGCTGTTTCTGGGCACGCATCAGAGAAGCCCTGGCTTGTCTCCAGGTAGCGCTGGATCAGGTGGATCTCCTACGTCGATCTCCTGATCAGGGAAGAGCGGGAGCTGGAATCCCTTCTGGCATTCAAAGGGAGACATACTGGTGGAGGACGACTAGAGGTTATTGTGGGCGATCTCTGCCCACACCAATTGGGAGCTCCAGGATGTGGGGTTGGAAGAGGCAAAACAGCTCAGGGATGTCTCTAACTCTTGGTTCACTCTCTCAGTCTGGCCATTAGATTGGGGATGGAAGCCAGATGAGAGCCTGGCCGTGGCTCCTACAAAAGAGCAGAAAGCCCTCCAAAAGCGGGAAGTGAACTGTGGATCACAATCAGACGCTATGTCTTGAGGAAAGCCATGGAGCCTGAACACATGTTGAGCCATGAGTGTGGCAGTCTCACGAGCTGATGGGAGCTTGGGGAGGGCAGTGAAGTGGGCAGCTATGGAAAATCAATCCGGAACGACCATTAGATGGGCGCAGGCCAGTGATGAAATCTACTGAGAGGTGGGACACAGGCAGTGGACATAACAGAACCGCAGGATTCTGGCATGATGTCTTGTTCCGAGCACAGGCGGGACAGGCAGATACAAAGTCGTGGACATCCTGGGACATAGATGGCCATCAAAATTGTCTCTTTATAAGCTCCTAAATTCATGGAATTCCTGGATGTCCAGCCAGATGGAAGGAGTGACCCCATTCCAACAATTTGGAATGCACTGCAGCAGGAACAAGCAGCCGGTTGGAGGTCCCCCATCCAGGCCTGGATCTGATTGTTGGGCAGCCCTCACCTCTGCTTCTATTCCCCAGATCACTGGAGCAGCGATACACGAGCGAGGAAGAATGGGCTCTGGATCGGCGTTGTTTTCAGATCTGTCGAACTGCCGGGAGAGAGCGTTGGCCTTTGTATTGTTTCTGCCGGGATGATAAGTGAGGATGAAATTGAACCGTCTGTGAAGAAGACAGCCCACTGGGCTTGACGAGAGTTGAGTCTCTTAGCAACCTCAATATAGGAAAGGTTCTTGTGATCTGTCCAGACCAGGAATGGATGCTCTGCCCCCTCCAACCAGTGTTGCTATTCCTTCAGGGCCTCCTTGACAGCCAGAAGCTCCCGGTTCCCAACGTTGTAATTTCTCTTGGGAAGAGTCAAGTGACGGGAAAGAAAGGCACAAGGGTGCAGCCGGCTATCCGCAGATGAGCGCTGAGAGAGGACAGCTCCAATGCCGACATCGGATGTGTCCACCTCGACAATGAATGGCTGAGATGGGTCTGTGTGTTGCAGCAATGGGGCAGCGGAGAAACGTCGCTTTAGCTCGGAAAATGCTCGGTCGGCATCGTTCCTCCAATGGAATCCTGCCGAGGTGAGTGCATTAATTGGAGCCGCGATAGAGCCAAAATTCCAGATGAAGCAGCGATAAAATTTTGAAAACCTCATGAAGCGCCGTACCTGTTTGATTGTAGATGGTTTGGGCCACTCTGCAACTGCCTGAACTTCACTAGGGTCCATTTGAACACTGGATGGGATAAGTATGTAACCCAATAACGACACCTGGTCTTTATGGAATTCACATTTTTCAGGCTTGGCGATCAGATTATTTTGAAGAAGGCTTCTGAGTACATGCTGGACGTGCTCCTGATGAGAGCGGCAGGAGATAAGGATGTCATCTAAATACACAAATGCAAGCTGGTTCAACATGTCCCTGAGCATTTCGTTAACCAAGGCCTGGAATTCAGCCAGACCAAGAGGCATCACTAGGTATTCACAGTGGCCATTAGAGATGTTGAACGCATTTTTCCACTCATCCCCTTCTCTTACGCGAATCAGATTCTAAGCATTGTGCAGATCAAGTTTGGAAAATATTTGGAAAAGATCAAGTTTGTTGCTCCCTGGAGATGTTTAAACGCAGATGCCAGTAAGGGAAGAGGGTAGCTGTTCTTCACAGTGATGTTGTTCAGGGGCGGTAGACCTAGTGTTACTTTAATTTTCTATTTTAAATTTGATACACAATTTTCGATTAGGGCACATGGATAACAGAGCGGCTATCTACCATTGCCAGACACGACTACAATACAGAGATCGCCCAAAAACAAACCTCCACAAAGATCTGTTGGCTGAATTATGCGACGTCGGCTTGCTGAGGGGAATGGGCCTACAATCCTCGGACTTGCCTGATGCTGGGAGCCGGAGATGGAGATGGAGACGTCGAAAGCTATGTGCGAGGAAGCAGAAGCGAGGCAAACGGGGCAGGGGTCCGTAGCAGGCTAAAAGCAAACCCTAGCCAGCCGGCTCTCCCGTCCATTCTGCTCTCCAATGTCCGCTCCCTGGACAATAAAATGGACTACACCCGACTCCAACGTAATACTCGGCGGGAGTACAGTGTTTGCTCCACGTTTGTCTTCACAGAGACGTGGCTCACTGATGGGATTTCGGACGCTGCCATCCAGCTAGACGGGCTAGCCTTGTTTCGTTCGGACAGAAATGCAGCTGTCTCCGGTAAGGTCCGCGGTGGCGGTGTGTGTGTTTACATCCACACGGAATGATGTAAGAACTCTGTGCTGGTTTCCAGACACTGCTCATCGTTCGTGAAGTTTGTGGCAGTTCGATGCAGACCATTTTATTTGCCACGGGAATTCACCTCTGTCCTTATATTCGGTGTCTACATTCCTTCCAGCGCTAATGCTAAGGAGGCGCTCTGTGAACTGTACGGGGCTATTAGCGAACTGCAGAACGCACATCCTGATGGACTGTTTATTGTTGCCGGTGATTTTAACCATGCAAACCTTAAGTCAGTGCTCCCCAAATTCCATCAGTATGTGGACTTTGCAACGAGGGGGGAGAACGTGTTGGACCTGGTTTACACAAACATTCCCGATGCGTACCGGGCAGAGCTCCGCCCCCACCTCGGTTACTCAGACCGCATCTCTGTTATGCTAATCCCAGCATACAGACCACTCATCAAACGCTCCAGACCAGTTCAGAAGCAGGTGAAAACCTGGCCAGCAGGAGCCATCTCTGCTCTTCAAGACTGCTTTGAGCACACTGACTGGCCCATGTTCAGGGAGGCTGCAGCCGATGGCGACTCTGCCAACTTAGAGGAGTACACAGCATCAGTGACCAGCTACATCAGCAAGTGCATTGATGATGTTACTCTGTCCAAGACCATCACTACACGCGCCAACCAGAAGCCATGGATGACCACGGAGGTGCGTGCGCTGCTGCAGTCCCACGACTCCGCCTTCAGAGCAGGAGACAAGGCAGCTTTAACAACAGCGAGGGCCAAACTGTCCCGAGCCATCAGAGGGGCAAAGCGTGCACATGCCCAGCTAATCCACAGTTACTTCCAGGACAGCGGCGACACGTGGCGCATGTGGAAGGACATCCAGGACATCACCAATTACAAGACAATATCACCTGACTGTGCAGGTGATGCCTCCCTCCCAAATGTGTTGAATAACTCCTACGCCTGGTTTGAGGTGGAAAATGATGTGGCAGCGAGGAAGTCCACCCCTCCTGTGAATGACCAGGTGCTGTGTCTCTCCATGGCCGACGTGAGAAGAACCCTGTGCAGGGTCAACCCACGGAAGGCTGCTGGACCAGACAACATCCCTGGTAGAGTGCTCAGAGGATGTGCAGACCAGCTAGCAGATATTCTCACTGACATCTTCAACATCTCCCTGAGCAGCGCCACCATTCCAACGTGCTTTAAGGCCGCCACCATCGTCCCCGTACCAAAGTAGTCTTTAGCGTCCTGCCTCAATAACTACTGTCCCATTGCACTTACATCCATCATCATGAAGTGTTTCGAGAAGCTCATCATGAGGCATATCAAGACCCTGCTGCCCCCCTCACTGGACCCCCTGCAGTTTGCGTACCGTCCCAACCATTCAACAGATGATGCCATTGCCACCACCCTCCACCTGGCCCTAACCCACCAGGACAAAAAAGACACATACGTTCGGATGCTGTTCATAGACTTTAGTTCAGCATTCAACACAATCATCCCTCAGAAACGGATTGGGAAGCTGAGCCTATTGGGCCTGAACACCTCCCTCTGCAACTGGATCCTAGACTTCCTGACTGGGAGATCTCAGTCAGTCCGGATTGGGAGCAGCATCTCCAACACCATCACAATGAGCACTGGGGCTCCCCAGGGTTGTGTGCTCAGTTCACTGCTGTTCACTCTGCTGACCCACGACTGTGCTGCAACACACAGCTCGAACCACATCATCAAGTTCGCCGATGACACGACTGTGGTGGGTCTCATCAGCAAGAACGACGAGTCAGCTTACAGAGAGGAGGTGCAGTGGCTAATGGACTGGTGCAGAGCCAACAACCTGTCTCTTAATGTGAACAAAACAAAAGAGATGGTTGTTGATTTCAGGAGGGCATGGAGCGACCACTCTCCGCTGAACATCGACGGCTCCTTGGTAGAGACCGTTAAGACCATCAAATTTCTTGGTGTTCACCTGGTGGGGAATCTCACCTCGTCCCTCAACACCAGCTCCATAGCAAAGAAAGCCCAGCAGCGTCTCTACTTTCTGTGAAGGCTGAGGAAAGTCCATCTCCCACCCCCCATCCTCATCATATTCTATAGGGGTTGTATTGAGAGTGTCCTGAGCAACTGTATAACTGCCTGATTTGGAAATTTCACCGTCTCGGATCGCAAGACCCTGCAGCGGATAGTGAGGTCAGCTGAGAAGATCATCGGGGTCTCTCTTCCCGAAATCACGGACATTTACACTACACGCTGCATCCAAAAATGAAACAGCATTATGAAGGACCTCGTGCACCCCTCATACAATCTCTTCTCCCTCCTGCCGTCTGGGAAAAGGCTCCGAAGCATTCGGGCTCTTATGACCAGACCATATAACAGTTTCTTCCCCCAAGCTATCAGACTCCTCAATACCCGAAGCCTGGACTGACACCTTGCCCTACTGTCCTGTTTATTATTTATTGTAATGCCGATACTGTTTTGTGCACTTTATGCAGTCCAGTGTAGGTCTGTAGCCTCGTGTAGCTTTCTCTGTGTTTTTTTTTAATTACGTAGTTCAGTCTTGTTTTTTTTACTGTGTCATGTAAACCATGGTCCTGAAAAACGTTGTCTCATTTTTACTATGCACTGTACCAGCAGCTATGGTCGAAATGGCAATAAAAGTTGACTTGACTTGACTTGACTTGACAAACCAGCAACCACACTCGAACCCAGGGCCATTTATATTCCAGCCCCAATATGAGAATCAGGTGCCTATGATTAAGCCCATCTGAAACAGTGGACAGCCAGAAGGCCCGGAGTCTGGAGTCCCCATCTAGATCGTGAACCAGAATGCAGACTTCACGGACCAGACTATGACACCATGTCAAGGAAGCTGCGAGCATTACAGAATTAGGGGAAGCTGAAGAGAGAATGACCCATCAGGATCCCCCTCCCTGCTGACGGATACTTTTTCTTATTGAACGCTTGTAACATGCTGCCTGGAGGTGTCCAGGATTACCACAATAGAGGCAGGAACCTGTTCTCTGCCGCCTCCTGCGACAGGCGCATGTGCCCTAGGCTCCTCTGTGGGCTGGGTGGTGAGGGAGGAAAGACAGTGATCTGGTGGCATATAGGAAGTTTGAAACATTGTTTCCCTGCGCCACTCAGTTACCCGGTCGTCAATAGCCAGGTTAATCAGGTCATCCAGACTATCCTGCTTGTCCCGGACAGCAATCTTATGCCAGACTCCTGCATTCAGTCCACGCTGGAAGGCAGTGATGAGGGATCTCTCATTCAATCCCATCTCTACTGCAAGTGTATGGAATTTGACTGCATAGGCTCTCACTGTTCCTCTGTCATGGCGTAGATCCAAGAATTTGTGGGCAGCCTCCTGACCCCGTACTGGAAGATCAAAAACCCTCCTCAACTGCGCCACAAAATGTCCAAACGACTGAGCTGCAGGGTAAAGAGTTCCTGTAAAGAGTTGAACAGGCTGAGTGGAGGTCCGTCTAGAAGATTGACCATGTATGCCAATTTTCGTGTATCATCGCCAAAATGACCAGGCTAGACTTGGAATGTCAGCTCGCACTGGGTAATAAAATTCCTGCAACCAACGGGATCACCAGATTATCTGCCTGGTGGTGGAATACGCGGTTACTGAACAGTCGTGACAGTTGGCTCTGGTCCAGCCGAGGGAGCGGGAGCTGGTCTGGGCAGCAGGAGCGGGAGTATTAGTAGCAGAGATTGTATGGGCAGCAGAAAAGAGAGCGAGATGCTGGGAGTGGGACTGAGGCAGCCTGAAGTGACTGAGTTGAGCTGGTGAAAATGTTAATGGCTGTCAGCTGATGCTGGCTGTTCACAGTAAGTTCGCGGACGGTGGCCATGAGTGCAGAAATCACAGACACCTGAGACCGATTATCTGTGGTGAGCTGTTGAACAGCCGCAGCTAGGAACAATACCTGATTCTCCAAGTGTGACTGGGCTTGTCGGCACAAGATTATCTGCCTCATTGCCTCTGTAACTTCACTGAGAACAGATTCCATTGCCTGTAGCTTGTCTCCTATCTGACCGATGAATCTCACGGCCAAGTTCTGGTACACTCTCTCTGCTGGGTACATTTTTCTGGTTGAGACTTGCTGTCACCTTGGTTCGGATATGGCACAAGTGCAGAGTGAGAGACACTGAAGCAGGGAGAATAGAGCGACCCTCATAGACGGTGTATTCCTCTGTATACATCGAATGCATGACCTGCAGTACTCTTCGATCTCCAGCTTCATTTGGGGTCAGTAGTACTGATCTCTGAGCAATCCATATGTTTTTTCAACCCCCAAATTGCTGGAATCATCATGAAGTGACTTCAGCACAATCCACTGACATTCCTCACACAGAACTTGCTGGGGACACTGAGGCTGGTCTGGAGGAGGTGTGACCCGGTATAGGATCTGATCCCTCAACTCCAATTTAGGCCATTTTCTCTGTAGTAGACACACCCCAGCATGTTTCATCTTGTCCTCTTGTGCCATGTCCCCTTCTGCAACCACTGACCAAACAGTGCCTATGTCCGGTTCATTTCCCTGAGCGGCTGCCACTTCCAGGGTCTCAATTCTGGCAACTGCTTTGTCTTCAGAGCCGCCACGTTGCAGTAAGCTTGTGGAATGGCACCATCAGAAGCTTCCAAATGATCTACCACTTGATTCTGCCCTTGCCTTTCCTCTGCCTTACTGTGGTAGAAAATGGGCACATGGCTTTCACTCAGGGGTAGGAGCGCTCTCCCACTCTCTGTCCCTGTACAGCCCTTCATGTATACATAGGGACAACGCATCGGCAACAAAGCTTTTCAATGTACCTTGCTACATTTGTCCACAATACGAGGGATGATTGATATGTTTGTGTCCTAAGGCAGAAGTAGTCAATTTTAGGAAACCCAGCACATTTATTTTTCAACATAGTCCCATCCTACATTTACACACTTAGTCTAGCGGTCGTGGAGCATACGATCCCTTCGTTGCAGAAGTCGACATCTTGGACCTCCAGATGTGGTCGACAGGAGGTGTGATTGATTACTTCATGGCCTAAGGTAGAAGGAGATGAGTTATTAACTTCAAACTTTCTGCATTATTACTCATAGCATTGAACTTCACGAGTAACTGAACTTGTCCAGTGCTGTGAATCCAATCCAGTTTCAGGAGCATGGACACTGCACATGTAACGAGAGCTGTCTAACTCATCTCCTTCTTCCTTAGGCCACAAACTTATCAATCACTCCTGCTGTCGACCACTTTGTCAGCAGCTCCTTTAGCAACCGAAAGTCCTCTTCACATTTTACATCCCATTTAACTCCAAAATGCTCTGAAGGGCTCAGATAATTTTTACCATCCTCTGCTTTCAGCCCCAAGGGAGGGTAACCGCACAGAGGCTGGTTTAAAGGGTGACTAACTTTAAAGTAATCTTTCACGAACCTCCGATAGTACCCACAGAACACAAGCAATGAGCACAGGGCACACATAGTCATGTGGTCATTGCCTCTATCTTAGACGAATCCATTGCGTGAGACTAATTGCCCGACATAGCTAACAGATGTCTTTCAGAACTGGCACTTGTCCAGGGAAAGTTTTAACCCTTCAGCTTTCAGTTAGCCCAGAATCTTCATTGGCCTCACTTCATGTTCTTGCAAAGTGAACCCGAACATCTGGGATCATCCAGGTACAGCAACACCTCAAGCAAGTTCATATTCCCCACTGTTTTCTATATGACATGCTGGAAAGTCACCTGGGCTCTCAATATGCCCTGGGGCATGCTTTCAAACTGGAAGAATTCCAGTAGACATGTACTGGCAAAAGTTTGGGCAGCCTGGTCAAAATTTCTGTTACTGTGAATACTGTAGTTAAATGAGAAGATGAACTGATCTCCAAAAGTCATAAAGTGAAAGACAAAACTTTTTTTCAACATTTTAAGCAATATTAGTCTATTATTTTTGTTTTGTACAATTTTAGAGTAAAAAAAGGAAATGAGCACCATGCAAAGGTTTGGGCACCCCAAGAGATTTGAGCTCTCAAGTAGCTTTTACCAAGGTCTCAGACCTTAATTAGCTTGTTAGGGCTATGGCTTGTTCACAGTCATCATTAGGAAAGGCCAGGTGATTTAAATTTCAAAGCTTTATAAATACCCTGACTCCTCAAACCTTGTCCCAACAATCAGCAGCCATGGGCTCCTCTAAGCAGCTGCCTAGCACTCTGAAAATTAAAATAAATGATGCCAACAAAGCAGAGGAAGGCTATAAGAAAATAGCAAAGCGTTTTCAGGTCGCCGTTTCTTCATTTCATAATGTATTTAAGAAATGGCAGTTAACAGGAACGGTGGACATCAAGTTGAGGTCTGGAAGACCAAGAAAATTTTCTGAGAGAACTGCTCATGGATTGCTAGAAAGGCAAATGAAAACCCCTGTTTGACTGCAAAAGACCTACTGGAAGATTTAGCAGACCCTGGAGTGGTGGTGCACTGTCCTACTGTGCAGCGACACCCGCACAAATATGGCCTTCATGGAAGAGTCATCAGAAGAAAACCTTTCCTGCATCCTCACCATAAAATTCAGTGTCAGAAGTTTGCAAAGGAACAGCTAAGCAAGCCTGATGCATTTTGGAAACCGGTCCTGTGGATTGATGAAGTTAAAATAGAACTTCTTGGCCGCAGTGAGCAAAGGTATGTTTGGAGAAAAAAGAGTGCAGAATTTCATGAAAAGAACACCTCTCCAACTGTTAAGCACGGGGGTGGATCGATCATGCTTTGGGATTGTGCTGCAGCCAGTGGCACAGGGAACATTTTACTGGTAGAGGGAAGAATGACTTCAATTAAATACTAGCAAGTTCTGGAAGCAAACATCACACCATCTGTAAAAAAGCTGAAGATGAGAAGCAGATGGCTTCTACAGCAGGATAATGATCCTAAACAAACCTCAAATTCCACAATGGACTACCTCAAGAGGCGCAAGCTGAAGGATTTGCCATGGCCCTCACAGTCCCCCAACCTGTGGTGAAAATCTGTGGTGTTATGTGGGGGGCAACAATGAATATATAATTGAGTCAGGTTTTATAAACAAACATAAACATTTATTAAACTCTGCTCAACAAAGGTGAAAAGTAAACAAACCACTGACTTAACCAGAAGTTAACTGCTATATGGAATTTAACAAACAACCAAACTCTGGAATAGTTCTTAATGTGGTAAATTCGAACACAGTCTTAAAATGGTAAATTCGAACACAGTCTTAAAGTGGTAAATTTGGAAGTCAGAAAGGAGAGACTTCCCTGAAAATTGATTTCTTCGAAGTAACGATGATCTGTTGATCCTACAGCCAAGCGATGCCTTGTCCAAAGGATTCATGACGAAGGAAATAAGACGGCTTAAAGGAACTGACCTTTTTCCTGGAGGGTGAACAATACACAAACCTTCCTAATCTTGCAGGGGTTATCTCAGATACAGGCCACTATTCCTGAATGAAGATTCAATAAGTTCGATCCTTTGCAGAACTGCCGAGCGACACCAGCTTTACTCAATCCTTTGGGTTCCCGTACTTTGGTAAGGTCTCCACTCTCCAATACTAGACTGTGGAGGTAAAACAAGGTGTACAAACAAAAACTGGCAGCAATTGGCGAAACTGCTGGCACAATGGTTTGAACCTTACAATAGAAAGTAAAAACTCCACTTAATAACAAAACTGTGTTATGAGACGAATACGCAGCAAAACTAACTAATAACTAACCAACAAGCTAACTGAACTACCCTGCGTCGCAACAGGGGTTTCCCCTTATATACCTGTTGGAGCAGTGTGACCAGTGTGACCTCACACTGATGGGAAAATTACATCACCCCATCACCACAAGACAATTACATCATGCTCACAAGATACTCAATTACATCATGGTCATAAGACAGTCACAAGATACCCACGGGGTATGTAACAGTGGATAGACCTCAAAAGAGCAGTGCATGTAAGATGGCCCAAGAATTATACAGAACTAGAAGCATTTTGCAAGGAGGAATGAGCAATAGCCCCCCAAACAAGAATTGAAAGACTTGCAGCTGGCTACAGAAAGCATTTCACGAGGAAATCTGCAGGTGCTGCAAATTCAAGCAACGCACACAAAAACCTGGTGGAACGCAGCAGGCCAGGCAGCATCTATAGGAAGAAGTACAGTTGACCTTTTGGGCTGAGAAAGCATTTACAAGTTGTGATACTTGCCAAAGGGGGTGTTACTAAGTACTAAGCATGCAGGGTGCCCAAACGTTTGCTTCGGGGCCTTTTCCTTTTTCGTTATTTTGAAACTGTAAAAGATGGCAATAGCGAAATAATCGTGCTTAAACTATTAAAGAAATGTTTCATCTTTAACTTTATGCCTTTTGGAAATCAGGTCATCTTTTACTCGCTTTGCTATTCTCAGTAACAGAAATTTTGACCAGAGGTGCCCAAACTTGTGCATGCCACTGCAAATGCTAACTTCTCTTTGTCAGCCTCACTCATAGGGATTTGATAATGCCCACTCCTCAAGTCTAGCACACCGAACCCATTCGCACCACCCAGGCAGACCAGCATGTCCTCAGTTTTCGGGACTGGATACTGGTCGGGGATAGTACTTCTGTTTGGAGTCCTATAGTCCACACACATCCGTACCTTCCTAGTCTTCTTCCTGGCCACCACAATTGAAGACTCATCGGGGCTTATGGACTCTTCGTTCAACTTCCACAGATGCTACTAAACATCTTCCACCTCTGCAGGCACCAGTCGCCCTGACCTTTCTCTGAACGGGTGTCCTCTTTCACCCAGATGGTGTGGCGAGTGCTCTTGGAACAACCCACGTCAAACTCGTCAGTGGAAAAGACATCTTCCAGCTTCAGCATCTTCTCTCTCAACATTTTCTAACAACTCCAGGTACCGGGGAGTCGGAAGAGTTGAATGATTCAGTAGTCAACTTTCCCTTTTTCAGAGAGAATTTCTCTCCATCTCGTCTCATAGGGACACTAGACATTACCGTCACTGGAAAGAGTTGAGCCATTGACATCCCCCACCTGAGAGTGACCTCCCTCTCTGAGGTGTTCCTCACAATCACTGTCATCCTGTTCACCTGCACAACGGTTGGCTTCTGCAGTTTGCGCCTCACCAGAACCCCACCAGAACTCCTCTTCACGGTCTTCCAGAGCATCCACCAAGTGGGCTTCAGGCTCAGGCATTCCGGGAAATATAGTGTTTCCCATCACTTCAGCTACTTCCCCAGGTTGTAATACGACTGGTTTTGAATCGGTGAACCACACAGTTCCTCGTTTATGCTCGAGATCCAGCCCAGTGTGGCCACACACTTCCTCAAAAGCAGCCCAGAACACAGAGTGAGCGAACAGTGTTTTCAGAAAGCTTTCTTCAGCTTTCTCCTTGCAGGCTCCCACTTGGCTTCTCACAATAGGAGTGTTTGTCCCACAAAAAAAAAGCTTCACCCTTCTCAACCGCGTCCTGACAAACCAATACAGATGTGTCAAGGACTTCACCTCCTCCCACATCTGCCTCCGAAAACCAGCTTCAGTGGCAAGTAACCATCGTACAGATAGTCATCCGTACTAAGACTCCGATCTCTCGTGCACAGTGTGGCGTCAATGGCAAATGTGCCAAATACCGGGTGTCAAACGAATGGTCCAGCAAAGTAACCTGTGAGCTTGTGTCACGGATTCCTCTAGCATAACCAGCCTCAGTCTGTAGCGGTCTACTGGAGCTTGCCCCACTCAGCCTTCAGAATAGGGGTATTCTTTGCTTTAGGGTATCCCCAGATATATTGCTGGGAATATGCTACCCCGAGATGCCAGATAGTTTCCTCACTGGGTCTCTTCCAGGTTTCCCGACGTCTCCCTCTGCTTAGGTACCGGGGGCTCATTCTCCAAAGGCTTTCCCAGCCTTCACACTTCTGCCTGAAGTATCCCTCTTCCCCATAGTTGTAGCAGACAATACCAGTCATCCCATTCTCGCGGGACTCCGTTCATTATCAACCCTCTGTTTAGTCCGTTGCCTCGGGGGGTCAGACTCCTCGTCAGCTTTGTCGTGTGGGGTGGCCGTACCCGCCGATAACAACTGGGACATCTCGGTTCTAAACCCTGCCACTCCTGGGGTGGGCTATCGGTGGTTACTGCAGCCAAGGGGGGCTGCTACCGAGGACTGTACCTGCTGACAGAGAGCTCCCACACCTCCGTTGCATCCTCCTCCTCTCATACTTCTCTGATCAGCTTGATAAACGAGGGAGGGGGACACGTCTTACGAGACATCCGGAGACCCCGAGCGATCGTGCCCTGTGACGGTGCGTCTTTCACCACTTGGTCCATTCTTAACTGATCCACCTTGAATGGACTCCCGACGCTGCAAGCAACTCGGCTGCCTCTCTGGCCGAGAAATGTAAGCCGAAAGTTTCTCCCCCATCTCCATTGTCCAAAGCCCAGTGATAAGCTCCACTGGGCTTCCCGTTGCACCAAAAACATTTTCTAGCCCTTGCTTGTAGCCCTCAGAAGCAGCAAAGGGGTTCTTTATGGATCTCACTACGTTATCAGCCGGCCCCCTCAGACTCTCTACCAGTTGCTGTCTTTTTGCATCATCAGAGCTCTGGCACTGATCCAGCATCTGAGAGATCTGCTCTGCCCAAGTCTCATACTCCCCTTCCCCGATGGGGGTGGGCGTTATTCCCGAGAACATCCTCTGCCTACGATAATTGGCACTTTGCACCTGGGCACTTTGCCATTTATTTGCCAGGGAAGTAAGGGCCGATACCAACTCAGAATTTTCAGCCCTCACTGGAGGACTCATCAGATCTTCCACATCAGACCACTCCTTCCCCTCGCTCCGCAGAAACGAGAGCAACTTGTCTTTAAAGCTTCCGGTCGTCTACACTCCCCTCTCCCGGAAAGTGTGGATTGCCCAAGGCTCCCCTCCAGTCTTTGCCTGCCATTTTGTCAAAACACTGCTCCATGATGGCAACTGTTCCTAATGGTTTAATGGTACACAGAGTCCTCATTAATAATTTATTGGGGCTACAAATTTCTACCCCACTCAATACACACACACTCGTTACCGGTAACCCCGCGGATTCGTACCACCGCTCAATCCCTGCAGCGTTCATAACCACGTACTGTAATCACTTTACCGGAGATTAGTTTAGCACAGACTTAAACACACAACCCACTGGATGAATGCTCAGGCAATCATACAGCATCGAACAAAATCGATCCTGGACGACACCCCACAATGAAACCCCGTGGTTTCCTTGGCTACGTAAGTCCAGGGAAGACACTCTCCAGTCCCGCCAATCTTGGGAGACTGAGACAGCTTTGCCACACGAAGCCCCGGTTTGTGTGGATGCTGTGTAATTTACTACCCTGTTACAAATTAGTGCCACGAAATAACAGACAGTACACCGAACACAATACAGGGAATTATATTTATGAATCTTAACTAAATGGTTAGTAAAGAAAAACAAAAGGAAGTTGAGTGAAGTTATCCACTTTAATTCAAGAGCCTGATGATTAAGAGATGATAACTTCCTCAATCTGGTGGAGTGAATCTTGGGGCTCCCTTACCTTCCTTCAGATGGCAGCAGCAGCAAGAGAGCATGTCCCAGGTGGCATGTGTCCCAGATAACGGATCCTGCTCTCCGGCAATAGCACTCCATATACATGTGCTCAGCGGTGGAGAGAGCTTTACCCATGATGGACTGGGCTATATTCACTAGCGTTGTAGGATTTTCCATTCACGGGCATTGGTTTTTCCACACCAGGCTGTGATGCAGCCAGTCAGTATACTTGCCACTACACAACCATAGAAGTTTGTCAAAATTTAAGATGTCATACCAAACCTTCACAAACTTCTAAGGAATTAGAGGTGCTGCAGTGCTTTGTTTGTAAATGAACTTAATTTTGGGGCCCAGAACACATCCTCTGAAATAGTAACACTGAGGAATTTAAAGTTGCTGGAGATCTCCACCTCTGAACCCCGAAGAGGACTGACTCATGGACCTCTGGTTTCCTCCTTTTGAAGTTAATACTCAGTTCCTGGTTGTTGCTGACATTGGTGTGGGAAACATAGCCCCCACCTGTGCATAGCATGATCCCACTGACAGCAGAGAAGTGAATACGGGAGGTAAACACGGGAGGCAGTAGGCGGTATCCTGTCCCAATCACTATGATACGGCTGACCTGTCTCGGACCTCATCTTCTTCTGTCCCAAGTTCCCTGCACTCTTGACCCCCAACCTCCCAAACACTTATCCAGTGGGTAGTTGGCCAAGACTGCAGACAATACTCCAAATTAGGCTTAGAATTAGAGAGTCGGAGAAAAATACAGCTCAGAAACAGACCCTTCAGCCCATCTAATCTGTGCCGAACCATTGGAACTGCCTACTCCCTTCGACCTGCACCTGAACCATGGCCCTCCATACCCCTACCATCCACGTACCAATCCAAACTTCTCTTAAATGTTGAAATCGAGCTTGCATGCACCACTTGTGCTCACAGCTCATTGCACACTCTCACAACCCTCTGAGTGAAGACGTTTACTCTCATGTTCCCCTTAAACTTATCACATTTCACCCTGAACCTGTGACACTGCTTTGGCTGCTTTGTGTTTCGTGTCTGTGAGCTTCACGGTGCTTTGTCCCACTCTTTGATGAACTATGGACCTTCACTAGGTGCCCTGGGATTCTGGTCTATGGACTCAATTTGGTTCGGAATGCTGATGCTTGTTTTTATTGTTTGCGTGATTTGTGTGTTTTTCTCCTCTTTCTCTGCACACGGGGTGTTCCTCTTTTAAAAATTGTTTTTGCCAGTTTGTTGCTTTGTGGCTGCAAATAGATGAATCTCAGGGTTGTATAATTTATGCATACTTTGATGATAAATGTACTTTGAATGCTGTAAACTTGTCTGCTTTTCCTACAATACTCCCTGCACTGAAATATACAAACTCAGAACATCAGTCCCACCATGGTCAACCTTTTGATTCCTGATCTTGTGTGTAGGCTCAGCAACATCTTTCCCCACAACCACTCCACTATCTGTTCAGGCGCTCTGGTTCCCATCCTGTGTAGTTCTAGTTTAAACACCACCCCCACCTCCCTTGAAGCACTAGCAAACCTTCCTGCTAGGATATTCGGTCCCCCAGTTCAGGTGCAAATAATCCCGTCTGTACAGGTCACACCTTCCCTGGAAGAGAGCCCAATGATCCAATAATCTGAAGCCCTCCTCCTCCTGCACCATCTCCTTAGCCACGTGTTAAACTCTATTACTCAGGCTTTACTTTGTGCTGCCTCGTTTTACTGATATTTTCTGTCCCTTTCTGCCACACTTTGTTTGTCAAATCTCCCCTCACTCCTCTGTGCCACCGCTCTCTCACTTCCTCTTTAGTTATTAATCATTCTGCCCTTGGAACCGTCCCCTTTCTGTCTAGTCAGAAGCCTGGTCTACACAGTATTCACGTGATTCCCCAGGACACTGGCCACAACACAGTTCAGCTGAAGCTCATCCTATTGGAACAGCTCTCTCCGTCTCTGTTACTGCTACCATTGCCCGTGAATCTGAAGCCTGTGGAGTTTATAATTCCATTAACACCCTCTCTCTCCTTCCTTTCCCTCAGTTTGAGCTGCTGGCTGAACGTACTGGGATTGAGAAGCGTTCCATGTTTGTGGTTTCGAATCAGTGGAGAGGTGATCAGATCGAGATGATAAAATGCATCCTGGCCCTGTATGTTCTGGATAATATGGTCAGAAACATTGACCGATTTCTCAGAGCAGTGTAATGATCACAGCTGACCTTGTCCAGTGCTGTGAATCCGATCCAGTTTCAGGAGCATGGACACTGCTATGATAATTTTAGCATTCTTTATGCTTATATATATATTTGTACAATCACCTGCTTATGCGTAGACTTTTAGTAACTTGTTGTACAATTGGTTCCATTCTTCTGTAGTTACTTTCCCTGTAAAGCTGAAAGGTGGATCAGTTTGTATCTGCTGAAAGGGTTTCTCAAATAAACTGGCCCAGAGCACTTGGCAGAATAAAAACAAACCATGTGCTCATGGTCCTTAGTTACTGTCGGACACTGTTAGAGTTGGTCAGAATTACAGACAGTCATAGTTACAGCCCATGACACTTACAGTTGGTCACTGTAATGGATGGTGATTACAGCAGTCACAATTACAGCCAGTCACTGTTGCAATCAGACACAGTTACAGCAGTCACAGTAACAACACATCACAGTTACAGGCAGTCACAGTTATAGTGGTCAGAGTTACAGCCATTCATTTTTAAAGCTTGTCACATATACAGTCAGTCGTAGTTACGGATGGTCACTGTTACAGTTGGTCACTGGTACAGCCAATTACTGTAACAGTCGGTCATACTCACAGCTGGTCAGTTACAGCCCATCACATGTATTGCTGGCCACTGCTCAGCTGATCACAGTTACATTGGTCACAGTTACAATCAGTCGTGCTACAGCAAGTCACAGCTATACCAATAACAGTTACAGCCAGTAACTTTTACAGCCAATCACAGTTAGAGCGAGTCACAGTTAGAGTGGTCACAGATAGAGTGGTCACAGTTAGAGCTAGTCACAGTTAGAGTGGTCACATTTGGAGTTGTCACAGTTACAAGTGGTCACAGTTACAATCAGTCCTGCTACAGCAAGTCACAGCTATACCAGTAACAGTTACAGCCAGTAACTTTTACAGCCAATCACAGTTAGAGACAGTCACAGTTAGAGTGGTCACAGATAGAGTGGTCATAGTTAGAGCTAGTCACAGTTAGAGTGGTCACAGTTGGAGTTGTCACAGTTAGAGCTAGTCACAGTTAGAGCCGGTCACAGTTGGAGTGGTCAAAGTTAGAGTGGTCACAGATAGAGTGGTCACAGATAGAGCTAGTCACAGTTAGAGTGGTCACAGTTACAGCCATTTACAGTTACAGCCAGTCACAGTTAACGCTTGTGTCAGCAGCTTCTTCAGCGACTGAAGGGCCTCTTCACATTTTGCATCCCATCTCACTCCAAAAAGCTCTGAAGAGCCAAGATAATCTTCACCCTCCTCTCATTTTGTTCTCCTTCCTCTCTCCCCCAGAAGCTAATTTAAAGGGTGACTCACTTTAGAGTAGTCTTTCATGAACCTCCAATAATACCCACAGAAACCAAGGAATGAGCACACAGCGCTCACAGTCTGGGACTTTAGCCATGCTGGCACCACCTCCATCTTAGACAGATCCGTAGCTGCTCCATCCCCTGAGACTATATGCCCAACATAGCTGACAGACGTCTTGCAGAACTGCACTTGTCCAGGGAAAGTTTTCACCCTTCAGCTTTCAGGCGGCCCAGCACCTTCAGTAGCCTTGCTTCATGTTCTTGCATGGTGAAACTGAACACTATAAGGTTATCCAGATACACCAATACCTCAATCAATTTCACATCCCCCACTTTTTTCTATGACACATTGGAAAATCGCAGGGGCTCCTGATTAGCCATGGGGCATTCTTTCGAACTGGAAGAATGCTAGTGGACATAGAAATGCCGTCTTCCCTTTGTCAACCTCATTCATAGGGATTTGGTGATACCCACCCCTCAAATCCAGCACAATGAACCACTTTGCACCTTTCAGACAGGGCAGCGTGTCTTCGATCCACAAATGCTGCCGAACATCTTCCACCTCTGCAAAGGCCAATCACTGCTACCTTTCTCTGAACGGGGTGTCCTCAGTCACCCAGGTAGCGTGGCGACTGCTCGTGGAACAACCCACATCAAACTCGTCAGTAGAAAAGACAGCTTCCAGCTTCAACATTTGCTCTATCAAACTCCTCTTCCAACCTCCCAGTACCAGGGAGTCCCCAAAGTTGAATGACTCAACAGTCAACTTTCTCTTTTTCGGTGAGAGTTTCTTCCCGGCTTGTCTCACAGGGACACTAGACATTATTGTCACTGGGAAGAGGTGCACCAGGGGCATCTGCCGTTTGAAGGTGCCCTCCCTCTTCGTAGTGTTCCACTCAAGAATAGTTTGTACGAGATGTGAGATCTGACCTCTGGGTGGCAACATCCCATTTGCAAGTTTCTTCCATGTCTGCAGAATCTTCTGTCTGCTTCCTCAGGCAATGAACTGCCCCATCACTATCGTTCTCCTCTTTAAAAAGCTGCCTTACAGGGTAACCAATGGCAAAGTCTCCAGAGAGCAACTACTGAAGAAAACCCCGAGTCAGTGATCTAGAAAAAGATCTTGACACATCGATTCCTGGCCGGGTTCATCAAAAGTCTCAATACACAGTGTGGATTACGAGACCAAACTAAGGAGTAACACAATGAAAATAATTGTGAACCTAAAGGGTTAATCAGAATTGGGTTTATTATTACTGACATATGTTGTGACATTTGTTGTTTTGTGGCAGCAGTACAATGCAAGATACAAACATTACTGTAAATTACACTAAATAAATACATCGTGCAAAAAAGGAATAGTGGGTCAGTGTTCATGGGTTCATAGACCATTCAGAATTCTGATGACGGGGAGAAGAAGCTGTGACTGAATGGCTGAGTGTGGGTCTTCAAGTTCCTGTGCCTTCTCCCTGACAGCAGTACCGAGCAGAGAGAGTGTCCTGGGTGGTGAGGGTCCTTAATGATGGATGCTTGAGACACCGCCTTTCGAGAACATCCTCGAAGTGGGGGAAGGCTGTGTCCATGATGGAGCTTTCTGAATGGATATGTTTTGAAACAAGATAGGAATATCTGAGTTGTTTAAACAAATCTTGATTAATAAAGTATAGTTGTTAGGCAAATTAATTGTCCTGTGTGCTGCATTAATGTAAATAGAAAGAACTTCAGGCCACTCTTCACCTCCACCCAGTTTAAAAAAGATTCCCCCCCCCCACTCTATCCACCAAAAGCTGAACTTCCCAGTGGCCAACCATTTTAATTTCCATCCCCAGTCCTGTTCCGACACGTTGGTCCATGGCCTCAGCTTCTGCCACAATGAGGCTACTCTCAGTCTGGAAGAGCAGCTCCTCATATTCCATCTGGGTAACCTCTGATGGAATGAACGATATGTACTTCCGATATACTTTTTTTATTTTCCCTCCCCTTACCCCTTCTTCTATTCCCCACTCTGGATTCTCACCTGCTCTCATCGGCCTATCAATTCCATCTGGCGGCCCATTCTTCCCTTTCTCCCATGGTCCATTCTCCTGTCCTATCAGATTCCTATTTCTCCAGGCCTTCACCTTTTCAACTCACCTGGCTTCACCTGCCACCATAAAACTTGTCCACTTTCCCCCACCCTCCCACCTTTTTATTCTGGCACCTTCCCTTCCTTTCCAGTCTTGATGAATAGTCATGGCCCAAAAATTGATTGATTATTCATTTCACTACATGCTGCCTGACCTGCTGAGTTTCTCAAACATTTTGTGCCTATTGCTCTGGATTTCCAGCCTCTGCAGAATCTCTTGTGTTTATGAAAAAGACCCATTTATTCCATCTCTGGCTTCCATGAAGGAGATAATTTTCCATCCTTACTAACATAATTCCTCTTATTTAGCCACTTGTCAGATAGACTGCTGGCTATCCTATCTGACAACCATCCTCATTATTCCAGGAGAGACTGGAGAGGGGGGTTTTCTTCAGGGAACATCAAAGGGAAGTTGAATAGAAAATGACAGGGCTCTGGGTAGTGAATATTGGGCTGATGTTCTTTTTCGGTGGAGGGTTCAAGGACAGAGATCACAAATGTAAAAGGGAACCGAGTTAGAAGTGACATGAGAAAAATCCTCTTATGATGTGCCACTTCAATGGAATCAGCAATCCACAACTGGGGAAGGAAGCTATGAGGTCAGTTCCTGAATGGTTTCCTGGAGCAGTGCTTCATGGAACCAACCTGGGATCTTGGATGCGGTTATCACTAATGGGGCAAGGTGTGTATAAATTGGAATTGGTTTATTGTTGTCACATGTACCAATATACAGAGCAAAAGCTTATTTTTGCAAATGTTCATACAGAGCAGATTCATTATACAGAGTATTGAGGTCATTCAAGGCCAAACAATAACAGAATGCAGAGTGAAGTGTCACAGCAACAGAAGCAGTTAGACAATAAGGTGCAAGGTCAAACGGAGTTAGATCGTGAAGTATAAAGTCCAACTTTTTACACTAGGGGACCATTTAACAGCTTCATAAATATGGGATAGAAACAACCCTTGAGCCTGGAGGCACGCGGGTTTAGGTTTTCTATCTTCAGGCTGATACGGGGGCGAGGAGATGATAAAATGTCCAGGGTAGCTGGGCCTTTGAAAATGTTGGCTTATTTCCGAAGGCAACAATAAGGGGAGACAGAGTGAATGGATGGAAATCGGTTTCTGTGATGTGCTGAGCTGTGTCACAACTCTTTGCGGTTTGTTTCGGTCCTGGTCAGAGATACTACCCATGATGCTTGTGGATAGGATGCTTTCTGCTGTGCATGATAAAATTGGTGAGCGTCAAGCGGGACCTACTAAATTTCTTTTACCTCCTGGGGAAGTTGAGGCGCTGGCGAACTTTCATCCCTGTGATGTCTGTGTGGTTGGAACTTGAGTGGCTTTTGAAGATGTTCACTCCTAGGAAAATGAAATTATCAACCCTCTGAACCTCAAAGACTTTCATGTAGGCAGGGACATATGCTCTGCACCTTTCTCTTCCCTGAACTCAATGATCTTCTGTTTGGCTGACACTGAGGAAAGGCATGACACCATGTAATTAAGCTCTATATCTCCTTACAGTACTGTAATTCATCGTAATTTGTCCTCATTGAATATAATACTCAGAACCACAGTGACCTGGAACATATGCAGTTTCCAAAGTGTGTTAAGACCATAACAAATAGGAGCAGAATTAGGCCATTCGGCCCATTGAATCTCCACCACTATTCCATCATGGCTGATTATGATCCTTCTCAACCCCATTCGTCTGCTGTCTCCTGTAGACTTTAATGCCCTGACTAATCAAGAACCCATCAACTTCCACTTTAAGTATACGCAGTGACTTGGAATCCAAAGTTGTCAATGGCAATGAATTCCACAGATTCTCCACTCTCCAGCTTAAGAAATTCTTGATCATCTCTGTTCTTAAGGGATGCTCCTCCATTCCCAGGCTGTGCACTATGATCCTGAACTCCACATCATCTCTACATCCATTCCACATCCACTCTATCTATCCCTTAAATTATTTGATAGGTCTTAATGAGACATCCCGCCTCATTCTTCTAAATTCCAGGGAATACAGGCCCAGAGCTATGTACCTGTTTTGTCAGCTTCTCATACATTAACCCTTTCATGTCCTGAATTATTCTCATGAATCTCTTCTGGATCCTTTCCAATGCTAGCAAATCTTCCAGCTTAATATGGTTCTGGTGAAGCACAGCACTGACTTGTTGGCAACATATACAACTATTTACTATTCTATTAATCGTATTTTTTTGTTGAAAATGATCAGTGTAATCAATAGCCTGTAATTTCTCTGTCAGAGTTAAGTTTTGATATGCCTGTACAATCCGTTATTTTTGGTGTGAACTGAAGTCTTGAAGCTGCAGGATAGTTGCAGTGTGGCATGTACAGGCTCAATTGAGGCAGTGGAGCCCTCACCTCTTTTTTACTCTTTATATGTCTGAAAAGAAGCTCTTGCTGTCCTCTTTTATATTATTGGCAAGCTTACCTTTGTATTCCATTTTCTCTTCATATTGATTTTTAGTTGCCTTCTGTTCGTTTTTAACATCTTTCCATTCCTCTAACTTCCCACTCATTGCTGTATATTATATATAACCTTTCTTTTGCTTTGTTGCTGTCTTTGACATCCATTAACAGTCATGCTTGCAAAATCCTTCCAAAGTTGTTCATCTTTAGGATGTATCAATCTTGTGCCTTTCTAATTGTCCCAGAAACTCCAGCCATTACTGTTCTACTGTCCTCCTTGTGACAGTCCCTTCCAATTAACTTTGGCCAGCAATTCTCTCATGCCTCTATAATTCCCTTTACTCCACAGCAATACTGATACATCTAACTTTATTTTGTCCCTCTCAAATTGCAGGATGACATCTTGTACATTGTGATCACTGCGTCCTAAGTGTTCCTTTAGCTTAAGCTCCCTAATCAAATTTGTTTTATTACACAGCACCCAATCCAGAATTGTTTTCCCCTAGTTGGCTCCACGACAAGCTGCTCTAAAAAGTCATTTACAAATACCATTTATTGGGATCCAGGATCAATGTGATTTCCCAATTTATCTGAAAATTGAAATTCCATGTTTATAGCCACAGTTCTGACTAAGACCCTTTAGAAGGTTAATTTATCTGCTGCACATCCCACCCTGCCCCACTGAACAGAAAGACATGAAACACTTATGCTCCTGCTGTGACACCAGAACATAGAACATAGAACACAGAATATTAAAGCACATTACAGGCCCTTCGGCCCACAATGTTGTGCCAACCCTCAAACCCTGCCTCCCATATAACCCCCCACCTTAAATTCCTCCATATACCTGTCTAGTAGTCTCTTAAACTTCACTAGTATATCTGCCTCCACCACTGACTCAGGCAGTGCATTCCATGCACCAACCAACCTTCCTCTAATATCCCCCTTGAACTTTCCTCCCCTTACCTTAAAGCCATGTCCTCCTGTGCTGAGCAGTGGTGCCCTGGGGAAGAGGCGCTGGCTGTCCACTCTGTCTATTCCTCTTAATATCTTGTACACCTCTATCATGTCTCCTCTTATCCTTCTGCTCTCCAAAGAGTAAAGCCCAAGCTCCCTTAATCTCTGATCATAATCCATACTCTCTAAACCAGGCAGCATCCTGGTAAATCTCCTCTGTACCCTTTCCAGTGCTTCCACATCCTTCTTATACTGAGGCGACCAGAACTGGACACTATACTCCAAGTGTAGCCTAACCAGAGTTTTATAGATCTGCAACATTACATTGCGTCTCTTAAACTCTATCCCTCGACTTATGAAAGCTAAAACCCCAGAAAAAGTAACCGTGCTCCTGTCTATCTGGTGATGACATTGCACGGAAGGATTTTTAGAAGTTGAAAATGAGGCATCTATTGCAACTCCTCCTCTTTCATTAAATGAATGTATAGTACAGGACAGGCACGGTCAGTTTGCACCTACAAGCAAGGCAGTGAAGGAACAAATTGTGACTGGCTATAATTAGGAAATGTAAGCACGTGGTTTTCTTTCCTACCATCAGCCAGTCCAGGCCAGTTTAGATAAGGAATGTGTTCAGCAGAGACTGACTGATTGTCCCTTCAACTTTGCAGGGAAAGAAAAGGCAGAAAAATAGAACCAAATATAGTTCAAGTTACAAGAAGTTTATTGACAACGGATGATTATACAAATATGTAAATGAGTGTAAAGAGCGCTAAAACTACAAGGAAAAACACAATTAAAATAATAACCCAGCAGTAGTGATTGGGATTCTGAGACTGGGTCAGTTCCACACTCTGTAGAAGGTCAGATGTGGTGATTACAATGCCACTCTGAAATTATTGTTGATATTTCTGACCATATTAACCAGAACATGAAGGGTGAGAATGCAGTTTATCATCTCCATCCATTCACCTGTCCATTGATTCAAAACCATAAACGTGGAGTGCTTGTCTATCCCAGTAAACACAGACAATTTATTAAACTGAGAGGAAAGAAGACGAGAGATATTAATGAAACTATCAACTCTGCAGGCTTCAGTTTCACGGGGCAGTGGCAGCAGCGATGGAGGTAACGTAGCAGTCACTAGTGGGACATCTGTTGGAGAGGAAATATTGAACATGGGGAGTGGGGGAGGAAGACAGAGGTGGGGCTGGTCTACAGACTGAGTCCTCTCCTTGATAAAGTACCATTGAGGAAAATAAGAAAAGTCTGTTTGAAAGGACTGCAATTACCCTGGGAGATCTTAATCCACATATTGATTGAACAAACCAGAACGACTCCTTCCCTTTCCCCATTTTTTTTATTCTGGCATCATCCCCCCCCCCTCCCCTGAAGAAGGGTCATGGCCCAAAACGTTGACAGTCTATTAATTTCCATAGATGCTGCCAGACCAGCTGAGTTCCTCCAGAATCTTGTATGTGTTACATTAAATGAAAACTTTCCAAATGTCTTCACTTTGTAGGTCACAAAGTTTCCCACTGAAAATGCACACTAAATTGAAATAACAGGGAAGGACCTTTAAAAATCATAGGACTAATGGGAGACAAGTAATCAGAACCCAATGCCTTACGCCAAGTGTTTTCAGTAAGAGATTTCAGAGACAATGGACAGTGATACCTGGAGAGGGGATCCTGGAGGGATCATCCAATGAAACAAGTATGTAGAATCTAGAAATACGAGACAGAAGATCATTTTCTGGTGTTGTACCACAGGCTTGAAGCAGTAGAGTAATAGGTACAATATGTCAGCAAATCAAACAAAGGTGCAGTGGGAATAGGGTTAGAGCTGTGGGGAATTTCAACTCTCCCACCATTTCCTGGGGTTGCTTTAGAATAAAGGGCACAGTCTGTGTGGAATTAGTTAGTGTGTCCAAGAGAATTTCTGTAACAATACGTAGATTGTCTATTTGAGATGGGACGACACTCAACTTTACGTTTGGGTGTGAAACTGGGCAGCTGGTGGAAATGTCAGTGGGACATCACTTTGGGAAAAATTGTCATCTGTCTGTACACAGAAGAGCAATATTGGGTCTTTATGTTGTAACATCATAAACTCCTGGCTATGCTGCTCTTGGAGGGCTCTGTGCAGTTCTGGTCTCCATCCTGTAGCAGGGACCAGTTCCACTGGAGAGAGTGCAGAGGAGATTCATCAGGATGTTGCCTGCAGTTGAGCACTTTACTTAAGTCAGAGTTTAAAGCTGGGTTTGTTTTCCTTGAGGTGAAGGAGTCTGAGGGGGTGACTTGATGGGCTGAATGGCCTAATTCTGCTCCTATGTCTTATGGTCTTGTTCAGGATATAAGATGGATAGATAGGGTAAAAAAATCAGTTTTATTTCTCTTTATCATGAGCAATCTCAACAACAATGGTGTGTAGGGCAAAGGGGGTTCAAATGGGAACAAAGACAGTTTATACAAATAGTCACTAATATCTAGAAAATGTTGCCAGAAGAGGTGTTGGAATCACTTCATTTCAGAGTCATCGAGATGGACACTTAAATGAGGCAATTCAGCAAGACAGAGAAAGACATGGACCTATTGCAGAAGCTGGGATTAGTGTAGATGGTTATAAAATGTCAGCATGGGCATGATGGGTTGAAGGGCCAATGTAACAGCACCAGTGATCACCGATCTGGGTTCAATTCCCATCACTGCCTGTAAGGAATCTGTACTTTCTCCCTGTGAACACTTGGTTTTCCTCCGGTGTTGTGGTTTCCTCCCACGTTCCAAAGACAGACAGGTGAGTGAGTTGTGGCCAACACTACCTGACTGCTCAGTGCATTCCTCGCTGATTTGATTGCATGCTAAATGATGATATCACTATGTTTCAATGTACGTGTGATAAATAAATGTATTATTTCAGAATAGTGACTTTATGGAGAGCAGACTGAGCAAATGATCAATGGTGGATGGAGAAAGGGGTTTCAGGCCTCACCGAGAACACAGCTGAGGAGCTACAGCATTGACACATTCCACTGGGAACAACATGCCCTGTGTCATCCTGTCTGACCTCCCCACCGAGACAGCAGTGCTCACTCGTATCAGCAATGAGACTGGGGCTGGACAGTCGTGTAGTGGTTAGCACAACGCTTTACAGTACCAGTGAACTGGGCTCAATTCCAACCACTGCCTGTTAGGGGTTTGTACGTTCTCTCCATGACTGCGAAGGTTTCCTCCAGGTGTTCTAGTTTCTTCCCACAGTCCAAAGATGTAGGTTTGTAGGTTAATTGGTCTTTGTAAATTGCCCCGTAATTAAATCAGGGATTGCTGAGCAGTGTGACTGGAAGGGTTTAATCTGTGCTGTGTCTCAATGGAAAAATAAATGAATAAGTGGATAAATAAATAAATAGATAAGATAATTAATTAATTGATCTGAAAAAAGATGAGCCGATTTTGCTCGAGCATCTCCACACTCCTGTTAGCTGTGGGACGGATGAGGGCTCAGACTGGTCTAACTGACCATCTCGATACACACTGTCTCACCATCAATGTCACCACCTTACTCAAATCATCTACGTACGGACAACAAAAGGACACCCAGGACAAATGAGGTTGTCAGAGAGATTCTGTACCCTTGGTGAAAGGCAGGATGGGCAGGGCAAGACATGACCAGGCGGAAGGCAGGAGAGAGTAATGAACAAAAGGGATGAGAGTAAAAGGTTCAGTGCAGAAATTGCCTCATCAAAACCTGTGTATTCTTGAATTATTAAATAACTTGGAGAGTCATGGTGTTAACCATGGATATGAACAATACCCAATCATTTTCACATAAGAAAGGACATTTAAGATGTTTACTAATTTCAGTTATATTCATAACCTGAAGGGTTAAGTTTATCAGCAACATGGGACAAATTTCAGATTTCCTGTTACAACACACACTCTCAAGGGGATTTCCAGCTCCTCTGCTTGACATTGCAGTGAAGTGTGAGGTACGCTTGCATGATAAATGTACCATTATTGATTCATCTAGTGCTACATAACTGGGAGTTGTAGTGTGGATAAGCTCCCACTACCTATTACATGCTGCTACTGGGGTGCATGTCACATGGCCTCTGACAACCAAGTCCAACTCCTGGACTTCACAAGTGGCTTTGCTACTAAGTTCAAAGTTAATTTATTCACCATATGCAACCCTGAGGTTCAGTTTGTTGCCAGCATACTCAGTAAGTTCAACAAGCATAATATAATCAATGAAAGACCACACCAAACAGAGTGGACAACCAGTGTGTATTATGAAACACACCCAACCGTGCCAGCTTCTGGGGTTTAGACACTCTAACTCTCCGTAGTATGGATAGTTGGCATGGCCTCTTTAAAGATTCAGCCCACCCCGCTGACTGGCGACCATGTTTTGGGGCAAGGATTTAATATTTAAGGAACACTTGAACTGAGGTTTGGAGCTCAATAATCAGCTCAATTTTGGATCCTCATCTACTGCCTAGCTGAAAACCCTGTCTTCATTTCAGTCTCATATGATGTATCGATTCCAGTCTCCGATACTCCAGCACTTGGGTCTGAACCATCCTCCTGTTGATCTCTTGTCAGAGTGTGTAAAAACAACAATCTGTGCGAATACAAAATATAATAATAATAATAATAATAGATAAATAAGCAACAAATGTCAAGAACATGAGATGAAAAGTCCTTGAAAATGAGTCCATAGATTGTGGAACACACACAAAATGCTGGATGAACTCAGCAGGCCAGGCAGCATCTATGGACGAGAGCACAGATGACATTTTGGGCCGAGACCCTTGTGTGTGTTGCTTTGATTTCCAGCACCTGCAGATTTCTCTTGTTTGCAATAGGCTGTGGTAATAGTTCAGTGATGGGGCAAGCGAGTTCGTTCCACTCGTTCAAGAGCCTGATGGTGAGAGGTAATAACTGTCGCTGAACCTGGTGCTGTGAGTCCTGAGGTTCCTGTATCTTCTTCTGGATGGCTACAGTGAGAAGCGAACATCACCTGGGAGGCGAGGTGTCCTGATGATGGATGTCGTTTTCCTGCGACAGTGCTCCATGTAGATGTGCTCAATGGTAGGGAGGGCTTTACCGGTGAAGGCTTGGGCTGTAGACACTTACTTTTGTAGAATTTTCCTTTCAGGGGTATTGGTGTTTCCCTACCAGGCTGTGATGCAGCCAGTCAAAATACTCTCCACTACACATCGATACAAGTTGTCAATGTTTTAGATGTCATGCCATCTCGGATTACTGCCTGTGCCACATGACAGTGAGTATAGAAATAGAATGAGGTGAAGGATAAATATGTGGCTGAGGGATTGGAGCAGGGGGCAGGGATTCAGATTTCAGAATAATTACGACCTCTTTTGGGGTGGGTATTATGTGAACAACAAGGACGCGATGCACTTGAATCTGAGGGGGACCGATATCCTAGCGGAGAGGTTTGCTGAGGCTGTTAGGGACAGTTTAAACTAGAACTGCTGGGGTGTAGGAATCAAACTGAGGAGACGGAGGAAGGAATGGTTGTCTCAAAAATTGAGCAAGCTTGTAGGCAGTGTGAGAGGGAGGATAGGCAGGTGATACCGAAAAGATGCCTTCAGATCGATGGATTGAGATGCATCAATTTTAACACAAGAAGCATCATGAAGAAAGCGGATGAGCTTAGAATGTGGATCAGTACTTGGAGCTATGATGTTGTCTCCATTACAGAGACTTGGATGGCTCAGGGGCAGGAATGGTTACGTGGAGTGCCAGGCTTCAGATGTTTCAGAAAGGACAGAGAGGGTGGCAAAAGAAGTGGGGGCGTGGAACTACTGATCAGAGATAGTGATATGGCTGCAAAAAAGGAGGAAGACATGGAGGGATTGTTTACTGAATCTCTGTGGGTGGAAGTTAGGAACAGGATGGGGTCAATAACTCTACTGGGTGTTTTTTTATAGACCACCCAAAAGTAACAGGGACATCGAGGACCAGATAGGAAGACAGGTTCTGAAAAGGTGTAATAATAACAGGGTTGTTGTGGTGCAAGATTTTAATTTCCCTAATATTGATCGGCATCTCCCTGGAGCAAGGGGTTTAGATGGGATGGAGTTTGTTAGGTGTGTTCAGAAAGGTTTCTAACACAATAAGTACAGTTTGTAGATAAGCCTACAAGAGGGGAGGCTGTACTTGATTTGGTATTGGGAAATGAACCTGATCAGGTGTCAGATCTCTCATTGGGAGAGCATTTTGGAGATAGTGGTCACAATTCTATCTCCTTTACCATAGCATTGGAGAGGAATAGTAAGAGACAAGTTAGGAAAGCATTGGAGTTTGGAGTAAGGGGAAATATGAGGCTATCAGGCAGGAGCTTGAAAGCATAAATTGGGAACAGATGTTCTCAGGGAAAAATATGGCAGAAATGTGGCAAATGGTCAGGGGATATTTGCATAGCATTCTGCATAGGTATGTTCCAATGAGACAGGGAAAGGATGGTAGGGTATAGGAACCATGGTGTACAAAGACTGTTGAAAACCTAGTCAAGAAGAAAAGCTTACAAAAGGTTCAAAAAAGTAGGTATTAATAAAAATCTGGAAAATCATAAGGCTAGCAGGAAGGAGCTCAAGAATGAAATTAGGAGAGCTGGAGTGAGAAGGCCGTGGCGAGCAGGATTAAGGAAAACCCTAAGGCACTCAACAAGTATGTGAAGAGCAAGAGGATAAAATGTGAGAGAATAGGACCAATCAAGTGTGACAATGGAAACGTGTGTATGAAACCGATGGAGAAAGCAGAGGCACTCAATGAATATTTCACTTCGGTATTCACTACGAAAAAGGAACTTGGCGATTGTAGGCATGACTTACAGGAGACTGAAAAGCTTGAGTATATAGCCGTTAAGAAAAAGGATGTGTTGGAGCTTTCAGAAAGCATCAGGTTTGATAAGTCACCAGGATCGGATGAGATATACCCCAGGCTACTGTGGGAGGTGAGGGAGGAGATTGTTGAGCCTCTAACAATGATGTTTCATCATCAATAGGAACGGGAGAGGTTCCAGAGGATTGGAGGGTTGCAGATGTTGTTCCCTTATTCAAGAAAGGGGGTGAGGTAGCCCAGGAAATTATAGACCAGTGGTTGGTAAGTTGATGGAGAAGATCCTGAGAGGCAGGATTTATGAACATTTGGAGAGGCATAATATGATTAGGAATAGTCAGCATGGCTTTTTCCAAGGGCAGGTTGTGCCTTATGAGCCTGATTGAATTTTTTGAGGATGTGACTAAACATAATGATGAAGGAAAAGCAGTGGATGTATTGTATATGGATTTCAGCAAGACATTTGATGGTGAAGTACCCCATGCAAGGCTTATTGAGAAAGTAAGGAGGCATGGTATCCAAGGGGACATTGCTTTGTGGATCCAGAACCGGCTTGCCCACAGAAGGCAAGTGGCTGTAGATGGGTCATATTCTGCAGCGAGGTCAGTCACCAGTGGAGTGCCCCAGGGATATGTTCTGAGACCCTAACTCTTCATTACTATTATAAATGACCTGGATGAGGAAGTGGAGGGATGGGTTAGTAAATTTGCTGATGTCATAAATGTTCGGGGTGTTGTAGATGTAAAACGTGTGGAGGGCTCTAAGAGGCTACAGCGGGACAGCAATAAGATATAACAATCCAACAGTAGTGATTGGGGTTCTGAGACTGGGTCAATTCCACAGTCTGTAGAAGGTCAGATGTTTCTGACCATATTAACCAGAACATGGAGGGTGAGTATGCATTTTATCATTTCCATCCATTCACCTCTCCATTGATTCAAACATGGAGTGCTTGTCTATCCCAGTAAACACAGACAACTTCTTAAACTGAGAGGAAGGAAGAAGAAAGAGAGATATTAAATAAACTATAAACTCTGCTGGCTTCAGTTTCACAGGGCAGTGGCAGCAGTGATGGAGGTAATGTAGCAGTCACTGGTGGGACATCTGTTAGAGAGGAAATAATGAACACGGGGGTGGGGGAGAAAGACAGAGGTGGGGCTGGTCTACAGACTGAGTCCTCTCCTTGATAAAGTACCAATGAGGAAAATATGAAAAGTGTGTTTGAAAGGACTGCAATTACACTGGGAGATCTTAATCTAAATATTGATTGGACAAATCAAACTGACACGGTATAGTAGAAGAACATATGATACCCGTCAGGGCTCTTAAGCAGTACACTAATGAACCTAATCAGCCACAGGGTGTTTTTTATCAGGTGATGTGTATTGAGGGAGAATTGAACTGAAACGTGTTAAAGGATCATGAGGAAGTAGTGTATGCTACATGGTAGATTTCTAGTTCCATTTGAGGGAGAACCCAGGTCCAAGATGAAGACAATGACAACAAATACAATGATAATGATGTGACAGTCCAGTTGCAACGGGGGAATGAGTAAATCAGCTGACAGGCAGGTCAGTAGATGGACAATGACAGATATTCAGACAGTTGCCCCATAATTCTCAACAGAATTGTATCCCAATCATAGAGAGTGATTCCATCGGGAGGAGGTGCAATCCATGGAATTCCACAAGGAATGTCAAGGACATGTTAATTGGAAACAGGAAGTAGGAGGGGACCCAGTGGGAAGTAATAGGCCGGTGAAAGTGGGGAATAGATGAAGTCGGGGGGGCGGGGGGTGCTAAATTTGTTTGCCAGCAGGAGAAATCAACATTCATGCCATCAGGTTAAAGGCTACCCAGTAGGTATTGCTCCTGCACCCTGAGGGTGGCCTCATCTTGGAACAAGAGAAGGCCATGCCCAACATGTCGGAACAGGATTGAGAAATGGAATTAAGATATTGAGCCACCGGGAAGTCCCACTTGCGGCGGATTGTGCAGAGGTGCTTGATGGAGTGGTCCCCCAATTTACGACAGGTCTGTTACTTTATTTCCTGTCCTTTATTCCCCTCTCTGACCTTTTACTTCTTCTCACCCGCCTATTACTTTCCGCCCTCCTTCCCTTTCTCCTGTGGTCCACTATCCTCTCCTAACATACTGCTTCTTCTCCAGTCTTTGAATGCTGAGGTGATAAGCGGCAGGGGACACTTATTTTTTATGGTGATGCTATTCAGACCCCTGTAGTCAACGCAGGGCCGTCTTTCTTCCCTACAAAGAAGAAACCTGCGCCTACAGTGGAGGATGAGGGTCGGATAATGCCGGCCGCGAGAGAGTCATTTAGGCAAGCCTCCATTGCTTTCCTTTCTGGCCCGGACAGGTTATACAGCCGACTGGTGGGTAGAGGGGCTCCGGGGAGAAGGTCAATTGCGCAGTCGTAAGGTTGGTGTGGAGGCAGGGAATGAGCCCGTTGCTTGCTGAACACTTCTCCCAAGTCGTGATACTCTGCTGGAACCTTGGACAAGTCGGGGTTTCAGAGGCAGACGAGGTCGCAGTGACTTTCAAAGAGGAAAGAGCCGATTGAAGACAAGTGGAGTGAGAGAACGGACTCCAGCTAGTTATCTTCCCGGTGGCCCAGTCGATGTGGGGATTGTGGCGGCTTAACCAGGGTACCCAAAAACTATAGGAGCTTGAGGAGAGGAAATTAAGTTAAATTGTACCTGCTCCTGAAGGTTCTCGGAGAGATAACAGACGGGGTGGTATGCAGTGTGTGACCCGGACCGGAAGTCTACCATCCAGAGCCCAGGTTTACAGAGAGATACTCAACGGATCCCAGGGATTTCCGGCCCGGGAGGCTATGTCTTCAACCACTTTCAGTCCACTAGAGCTGACAGAGGCAGGGACTATCTGATGGTTGTAACATAAAGCCGCTGGGATCTGCATACGGGTTTGGGGGACGGAAGGGAATGTTGTCTGGCTCACCCTTCTACTGGTGAGCATTTCCTCTTTGGCCGAAGGGGACGGGTAGCACGGAAGTGGTCAGACTGGCTGCAATATAGACACTCACCCGCTCTCAATCTCTGTCGTCATTCTGTGGGGGAAAGGCGGTTCCGACCCAGCTGCATGGATTCCTCTCACGGGGCGGGGGAAACGGCCGGGTTGGGAGCTATTCTAGGAGAATTGGAGAATAAAGTTGCATTGTTCGCTGTGTAACCAAAACTATGTAACCAGCACAAAATGTTTCACCAGCGTATTGTGTGTGTTGTTGTTTGACTTTCCAGCATCTGCAGATTTCCTCGTGTTTCCTATGTAACCAGCCTTGTGTTTGCTATTTGCCATGTATCCAATTTATTAGCCAGAATGTAATCTCTGTATTGTCTCTGTACTATTGAACGCATCAGTGCCTTAAGAATGTGCCTAACAGTGAAAGTAAGCATGTAGAGATAATGGTGGTAGACGGGATCGTGGAGTGGTGTGATGGTATGGGGACCAGTCAAGGCCGGGAAGGGGGACACGTGTTCCAGGGAGTAGACTAGAACAAGTATAAGCTACTGAACAAAAAATACAGGTGGCGAATCAAGAAGCTAATGTGCTGGTGATTAGAAGGTATGCTAATGTAACTAAGATAAGAAATTACTATAAAGAATATCGTGTACTAGGCTCGGCGGGCAATTAGTGACACGTTCATTAATTGTCTCAGCTTTTGTTTGCAAATAAAGACATAAATTTCTCGAAGAATCTTCTGTGTCTCCTGAATATTTCAAGAAACCACGACAGGAGCAGGAGGAGAAGAGAGGTTTGTGCTGGTGGGAGAAGGTAATGAATGCTGTGGAGTGGCCAAAGGTGGTGGACAACCAGATCTCTCCCTATGGAGTTCTCGAAGGTGATTGTCCAACCTGGTGGCAAGGGAGATCAGGGAATCCAGGCTGTCGGTGTCGTCTCTTGCCACTAACTCATCTTCTACAATGTCACTGAGACCATTCCAAAATACCCCTTGGAGTGCCTCATTGTTCCACCCTGAGCTGGCCGCTAATGAACCAAGCTTTATTATTTCTGTTCTCAACACGTCAGGCAGAATTGCTTTTCCAGTATCCTTGTCAAACTTCAGAAGTCCAATGTCATGCTGTTCAATCACTTCTGGTCTGACAGTTCGAGGCTCTTTGACACCATCCAGTTCACTAGGTTCAGTGTCGTCAGATTCAATCTCGTCAGGTAAAATCTCGTCAATAAACTCAACATCACCACCACCACCACCATCGTCATCCCCTCCTGTCATGTGCACGTTCTCTGTGGCAGCCTCACTCTTAATCTCCTCATAATGAATTTATCTGACTTGACTTCCTCCTCGGCTTGTGATGCATTTGTACTTGATCCACCTTCGGATTCTAACAAACCTGTAGCAGGTGCAGGCGACTCCATGGAACGAGTCGAAAAACTTGTTCCGGGCTTTTCAAAGAAGGGCATGAAGAACTTGCTCGACTTCTTGGCTTCCTCCGCCTCCAGCTTTTGTCTCTTCCGTCCTTCAGCTCCACTTTCCTTCTTCGTGAAGAAACGTTTCATGGTCTTCTTGCACAATGCTCTGAAATAAGGCCATCCTAGTGCTTCTCACCCGTGATAATCAAAGACAGATCATACATCTGAAGAAAATTCTTTTCTCACTATCCGAGGATGTCTTGTCTGACTTTAATAGAAACTGCTCAGTGGCGCCCCCTTTAAGTGGTGCCCAGGGCACGTGCCATACCTCAGATAAGCCGCTGCCGAGCACCCTGTTTTCCCAAACCCACAGAGAGAGTGAGGGAATGGGAATTCACCCAGTGGTATGTAGGATCTGGAGGTCAGCAACATTCCCCGGTGGAACAAAGAGTCAGAATTTTCTCGATGGAATGTCCCGTCCCGTTTCCTGATCGTGGGTGATAGTATTGTAAACAGCGTTAGAGGCTCCCGTTTCATTAACTGTGAATGTCACTTTAAGAGGCTGGACTGAGTGACGTCAAAAAGGCGGGGCTGGGTTCTGAGTGACAGCAGAAGCGAGCGAGAGAATATTTATGAACTGTGTTTTGTATTCGAAAAGCTAGTGTGTGGATCAGTGAGAGAGTCTGCGACTCTGTAACCAGACATGGGTCTCCCCCATGGTCTATTATCATCGTAAAGCATCGGACCACGAGCTTGGGACAGGCTCGTTGCAAATTACATAGTTCTCCCTGGCCGGAGATTTATTGAAAGATCGACGCAGTGCCTGTGGCTAAAGTAACTGCCACTTTGATCCATTCTTGAGTTTAGAAGTATTGGTGGCGATCACATTTTAGTCTTCCCTTGTACAGGGGTGTTGTGACGACCACTCGTGTCAAAGGATACTTCTCTGGATACTTGGGCGTGGATTCGTGGGATTTCGACATCGGACGGCGGTGCTGTCACTCAGTCTCTACCCTCTCGCAACTACGTCTCGTTATTATTAACACTGGATTATTAAGACTCGTTTTGGGAAGAGACTTTCCAGGCTTGTTCCTAAACTTAATTGTTAGGAGCTGCATACACATTTACACACACACTTTTATTTACTCTGACTAATTGTTTTATATATTAAGTAGTTACTAATAAAAATAGTGGTTTTAATAATAAAACCTGCCTCCAGTTGTGATCCATTATTGCTGGGTCTTTGTCAGATTGGAACAAATTTTGGGGTATTTTGTTTTGATCGTGACAACGGAAAGGACTATTTTTGTGAGTTAACATGCCCGCCCCGAGGGGTGTCGCTGGATCCGAACCAATAGCAAAAGCGGACTGAATGCGATGTCACAGTAAAATTTTGATTGGTTCCTGTGCCACTTTGATCATCCTGTCCAAGTTCGCACATCGACCAGTCGCAAAGTGGAAGTACAGGCAATACGTGGAAGTACGTGGATCCCGCAGGCTAAAGGCGCGGTCAACACACCGGCGCCGATCACTGGGTTTACACAGCGCCAAACATGGGAAGCAGTGAGTTTATATCTTCAATCCGTTATTGAGATAACACCCCCACCGATACAAAAAAAGACATTCTTTGATTAAAAACAAAAAAAAACTTTCACATTGCATTTCAGATTTTTCAAAGGACGGCTGTTTTCAGTATCCAATCATGGACGAGCGGTAGGTTCCCATAATCAGGGTGTGTCATCCCAACTCGACAGAAGTCAATGTGATGATTTCGTTAACCCATTTTACCCACTCAGCTAATGCTCTCTCTCCTGGTCTCTGGCAGGAATTTGGACATTCTGAGGAACTATTTATGTAACTACAAACCTCCTGAGGGCTGTGGAGGTTGTATAAACATCCTGCTCTTCGGCTTGGAGGCGGGTGGGAAATCATCAACCATCAACACATTCCTCTCGGCCCTGGATCCACAGGGAGCGATCATAACCTGTGTCCCGACAGGAGACACTCCCAGGTCTCTCACACCAGAGGTACACACACTGCTGTCAGTTTAATATAAGCACACAGAATGTACTCGTTGCTCTATTCACTGTCATTCATGTACCGGAATGTCCACATCGGAGGCAGTGAACGGTCCAATAATCCCCACTCCAACCTATCGTGTGGAAAGCGCCTCGGGAGCACCTGAGGCTGGGAAAGGTGCTATTTAAATACAAGTCCCCCCATATCAGTGAACAATTCGCTGGAAACTTAAAGGGGGGGGGGGCGATAGAGGAGTTGTAAAAAACATTATCGACTCACTAGACTGAGTTCAGTGGTTGGGAAGATATTAGAGTCCATTATTAATGATGAAGTTTTGATACACTGGGAATCACGTGATAAAACAGGACACAGTCAACCTGGTTTACTTTAGGGGAAATTTGCCTGGCAAGTCTGTTGGAATTATTTGAGGAATTAACATGCAGGAAAGATAAAGTAGAGTCAATGGATGCTGCTCTCTTGGATTTTCAGAAGGCCTTTGACAAGGTGCCACACATGAGACTGCTAAATAAGTCAAGAGCCCATGGTATTACAGGAAAGTTAATGGCATGGACAGAAGATTGGCTGACTGGCAGGAGGCAAAGAGCAGGAATAGATAGAGCTTTTCCCAGTGACTAGAGGTAATCACAGAGATCTATATTAGGACTGCTTTCTTTCACGTGATATGCCAATGATTTGGAAGATGGAATTGATGGCTTTGTGACCAAGTTAGTGGATAATACAAAGATTGGTGGAGGGGCAGGTCATGCTGAGAAAGCAGGGTGTATTCAGAAGAACTGAGACAGATTGGGAGAATGGGTGTATAGTGTAACATTTGCAATTATCCAGTTCTCTAGAACCATTCAAGAATATAGTGTTTCTTGAACAACCACTACTAATGCCTTCAGGTACCCTTTCCAGAACCCTGGGGTGCAGTTCATCTGGTCTAGGTGACGTCTACCTTCAGATCTTTCCACTTCCCAAGCTCTTTCTCCTTACTAACAGCAATTACACTCACTCCTAGTCCCTAATATTCTTGAATTTCTGGCATACTGCTGGTGTCTTCCACAGTGAGGATTGATGAATACTTTGTGAGCTCGTCTGCCATTTCTATGTTCCCCATTACTACCTCTCCAGCATTATTGTCCAGTGCTCTGATGTCCACTCTTGCCTCCGTTTGACTTTTATATCTGAAAAATCTTTTGGTATCCTTTTTATATTATTAGTTAGCTTATCATATTTATTCTTTTCTATGCTTATGGCTTTTAAAGTTGCCTCCTGTTGATTTTTAAAATCTCCCCAATCATCCAATTTTGCACTAATTTTTTGCTACTTTATATGCCCGCTCTTTTGCTTTTCTGCTGTCTTTGACTTTTCCTTGTTAGTCATTGTTACCTCATTATGCTCCCTTTAGAATGCTTCTTCTACTTTGGGGTGTATCTGTACAATAACCTTTGAATTGCTCTGTCAGTACCTTCAGTTGAACTTTGTCTTTTTGTGTGTTTTCCACCTAGCCATCAGTCTGTGGTTTTGTATTGCCATGTGCTCTTGTTTGTTATCATTTTCCATGTGCTCCTGTTCGACTGAGTACTTCGCCTCTCACCTGTTTCTCATTATTGCCTGTTTTGCAGCCACGTCTGTCTCATTGTGCTCCACCTATCATCTGCCTGTCCGTTTATTGCTCAGTGTATTTTAGTCCTGTGTTTTTACCTGTTTGTTGCCAGATTGTGCCAGTGAGTTTTCCTGAGCCTTTCCAGCATTCATATCTGTACTCTGTCCATCTGAATATCAACTCTGCCTGTTTCCCAATTCTGGTTTTCTGGATTTCTCTGAAATATTTGATCTCTGCCTGAACTTTGATGCCAACTTTGTTGCCCCTCTGGATTTGCTACTCAGTGAACATCACAGTGTGCACAGTCTGCGATCGGGTCCCTGCACCCTGACATACTCCCAGAAACTCCAGCCATTGCCATTCTGCTGTCATCCCTGCTGGTGTCCCTTCTAATGAACTTTGACCAGCGCTACTCTCTGTCATAAGGTGGGTGTTGAGAGCAGGCCCAAATGCAAGATACAGACACTGTGTACTAGGGACAGGGCTAGGAGTGTCAAGAAAGCAAGGGAAGTGGGGAAGAAATGATGCTGGACAAGACACAGGCCCTAGGCGATACTAAGATACAGGGCCTGGGCTAGGACTAGAGTAGGAAAGCGGGACCTGGACAAGGAACTAGGAACTTGGAACCTGGACAAGGAGTCCAAGCCAGAGACTGGACAGGGACCTGGAACCTGGGTTTGACGCGGACTCGGACTCCGGATCTAGACAAGGACAAGGCATGGCAAGGCAACAGGACTGGACGTGGGGGCAGGATGCGGAACGTCTGGACTGGATGAGGACATGAAGCTCAGACTTGGGAGACTGGAACACAGAGCCTTGGTCTTCGGAGACAGGAACGCGGAACACAGACCTGGGACCCCTCCTTGGGAATAGGTTGTAGGGCCAGGACTCATACACAGAAAGCTGAACACGACAAGACAGTTCCCAACACTGGGTAGTGGCAAATGGCCGGACCTATCTAGTGAAGGTGAGGACACAAAGAGACAGTTCCAAACAATGAAAGACAGTTCCTTATCTGAATACAGCAAGCCTCCAGTCTTGTTCCGGCAGTAGAACTTGATGGCGAGAATAGGCAAGGATGCAGGCGAGGCTTCAGGCAAAAGTTAACAGGTGAGGTTCCAGGCAAGGGCTACAGAAAGAAGGGGAAGGAAAGGAAACAGTCCAGGCTCCAGGAAGCAGTAAAGACAGCCTGGCTTACCCAATGGAGGCAAGGACAGGAAGGGACAGATTGAACCACAAGGTAACAGCAACGACTGCCTGACTTACCCCACAGAAGCAAGGACAGGATATTGACAAGACAAACCAGCACCCACACTTGAACCCAGGGCCACTTATATTCCCAGACACAAGATGAGACTCAGGTGCCTATGATTAAGCCCAACTGAAACATGGGACAGCTGGAAGACCCGGAGTCTGAAGTCTACGGACTGGACCATGAACCAGAACACAGAGTTCATGGACCGGAACATGACACTCTCAGATAAATCACCTTTTATTTTCTACCGCTCAAACCTTCAGGTGAATTTGATCATATTATGAACCCAGCCTCATAAGTGTTCCTTTACCTTAACCTCACTAATCAAATTCAATTTATTTCACAGCACCTAGTTAGAATGTCATTCTACAAATTCCTTCCCTTGGGAATATTCCCCATTGGTTTCTGCATGGATGCTGCCTGATCTGTTGAGTATTTGTACATCAATTTCTGGAACATCTGTTTATTACCCCCTACTCATTCCCATTTCCCTCTCTAACCTCATCCCCTTACCTGCCCACCACCTCCTTCTGCTGCACCTCCCACTGCCCTTTCTTCCATAGCCTTTTCAGATTCAGTTTATTGTCATTTAGAAACCACAAATGCAATGCCGTTGAAAAATGAGACAACGTTCCTCCAGAATGATATCACAAAAGCATATGACAAAACAGACTACACCAGAAAATCCATGTAACGTTTGGCAATCCCAAATCCAGAATCCGGAGAGGCTGCTGCATATTAATATTGCGCTACCATCTTAGCGCGTTCCCCAGAAAGGAACTCCAAATCCACCAGACAAACAAGACCAAAAACTAAAGCTACAAGACCTGCACAAAACCACATAGTTACAACATATAGTTACAACAGTGCAAACAATAGCATAATTGATCAAAAAAAAGTCTATGGGCACAGTAAAAATATAGCCTTTTGTCTTCTCCTATCAGATTCCTGCCTTCTCCAGCCCTTTATCTTTTTCACAAATCAACTTCCCAGCTCTATACTTCACACCTTCCAGTCTCCGAGTTTCACCTATCACCTGCTACATTGTACTTTCTCCTACCCTCTGCCCACCTTCTTACTCTGACCTCATCTTTATTCTTCTCCAGTGCTAGTGAAGAGTCTCTGCCTGAAATGTCAACTATTACTCTTTTCCACAGATGCTGCCTGGCCTGCAGAATTCCCCCAGCATTGTGTGTGCTGCTTGGATTTCCAGCATCTGCAGATTTTCTCTTGTTTGTAATACTCCACATTGTCTTTCTCTCACCCCAAGGCTGTCCTTATTAATTTGGTTTTCTCAGTGAGCTGGAGGGTTTCAGATTGAACGGTGATTTCAGAGATTGAAATACAGTAATCTAGAGTAATGCTGCTGCAGTCAGAGTGTCTCAGAGTCTGTACACCGAAGATTCATCTGCCCTCTGTAGGGGTGTAAACAGACCCATGGCAGCAAGGGAAACAGAGTTTCCTTGTGTCCTGGGATGTCCTGTCACTGATGGAAGATCAAGGAGTTCTCCAATGTCCTGTTGACATCTTTAGCCATCATTCAACACCACAGAACAGATATTCTGCTGCTCACTGTTCTGTAGCTTATGGAATCTTGCTGTGTAAACACTGTCTGCCCTGTGTTCTACATTACACAGAACTTCAATCTTATGAAAGGTGCTATACAAATGCACATTGTTTTGAAAATTTACAGCTCAGGTACTACAAAGCAGGGAGTTTAAAGTTTTGGGATTCAGCTGGATGGAACGCTCTGGCGAACACTGATCAGACAATGAGAGTGTTACAGATGATCCTGGAAGGGAGAGTTCCCAAAAGAACAAACGTAAGTTTCTTCCGTGCTTCACATTTCTGAGACAGACCACCGGAGTTTCATTAAACAATGAACAAACTTGGAGAGAAAGGGGAAATGGCTCCAATAAAAAAATTTCTACAAAATAACCATGGTTCAGAAGACTGGGGTTCATGTTCAATGGGGATGAAGCAACAAGCAGAGTTGAGGGAAGGTTGCACTCTGTAAAAGTTATATGTAAATACAAGGATAACAGCAACAAATGCAACAAGGGGACAAAGTGACAGAGATTAGTCCTGGAATAACACACAGGGACAGTGACAGAGATTAGTCCTGGAGTAACACACGGGGACACAGTGACAGAGATTAATCCCAGAGTAACACACAAGGACATGGTGATAGAGACTAATCCCAGAGTAACACATGGACAGTGATGGAGATTAGTCCTGGAGTAACACACGGAGCTAGTGACAGAGATTAGTCCTGGAGTAACACATGGGGACAGTGTGACAGAGATTCATCAGGGAGTTCCACACCACTCTTCCTGGTGTCTCACTGCCAGCCGTCCCCACCTCACCTGCCCTTTACACATTGCTGGGACATGTAGTGTTCTTGTCCGGCTGAGGGAGGACTGAGTGGTGTGCTGACATCCTCCACATGACACAGGTCAGCAGACGGAGCAGTGATGGGGAAATGGATCAATCCCAGCAACACATAACCCCAGCATCCGCTCCACTGCTAGTGAATGTCACAGGGTCACCTGCCCCTATGATGGTCCGACCCCTGCTCCAACTCAACTGGAGCAGCTCCTCCTTGTCTCCTACGTTTCCTTCTGCTGGCATCCATTATGGACCAACCTCTCCACCGTGTGGGAATTGATGTGGAGATGAGAGAATTGTGAGCTGACAGGGAGCTAGCATAGACTAGACTGGCTGAATGGTCTGAGGAAACAAACATGAACAAAGGCTGCTGAACACACCATTTACCTTCCTATCACCCAGTAACCTGGATACAAAACATACAATTGTCTCTCCCACATTACTGATGGAGACTGAACAGCTCACACTCCTCAGGATTAAATTTCCCATCAGTTTACACACTGACCAACCATCTGTATCATCCTGCAGTGTGAAGGACCAAACAGTTTCTGAATCATCTGCAAACTTTGTTATCACATCCTGACATTTAGGGAAAAATGTTCATACATTAAACAGAGGAAGGGACTGAGTATTGAAGAGCTCAGAGCAAATTCTAAACAACTCGTAGGGACAGAGGGGACCCACAATGAAAGGAACTGAAAAGTAACAGTGAACTGGACAGAGCAACATTCCCAGCTGGAGATTGTCAGGGACAGAGAGATCGCACTGATCCCTGAAGCAAGAGTGAGGTCAGAGCCCATCTGGTTCTCAGTAGATCAGTGACCGTGACCACTGGACTTTGTCTGATGGGACTGGTCCCTCCAGTCAGTGTTCACCTCAGTACTGAGTGATTGTGATCATTGGTGTTCTTGCTGCTTCCTTTGTAACCGGTTCTTCATTGTCTCACTTAGTTACACAGTTTCAATCCCGACTCGGATTTTGCAAACTATCCCATTATGCCAGAAAATGTAATTCATGGAGTCGCATTCATATTTGACATGAACACTATAGACTGCATCAGTAAGGAACAAATGAACACATTTAAGAAGTTACAAATGATTGTAGCACAGAAATGTAAGTGCTTTCTTTTGCTCTGTGTAACCATTGTCACCACAATGTAGTAGATTGATAATGATATCTGGATAACCTTTCTCTTCCAGATATTTACAGGGTTGTGATTGGGACCAAGTTTGAAGTACTAGGGATACAAGAGAATGACCATAAGCGAATTTATGAATACAAGCCGCTGCAGGACAAGGTAATGATCTGACCGATGTCTTGTGTATCTGTAATGTGACGTCCCAACTCCTGTACTCAGTGCCCTGACTGATGAAGTAAGTGAGGCAAACACCACCTTCACCGGCCTCTCTTTCTGTGTCACCACTTTCAGGGAATCATGATCTTCTACCATCGGTCTCTCTGTTCTCCCGTCAGTGATGTGTTTTCCATGTTGTGGTGTGGGAAACACAGCAGCCAAACTGTGCACAGCAAGATTCCACTGATAAATGACAAGGAACTGTTTCTCTACTTATTAATCCAGAATTTGATGCACAACTTGTCATCACCCTGGGGAGTTTATAAGTACATTAATACCCATGTCCTTCCTCTCTCTCAGTTTGCGATGTTGTCAGACTTGACTGGGATGGAGAAGCGTTCCATGTTTGTGGTTTCGAATCAATGGAGAGGTGATCAGATCAAGATGATCAAATGCATCCTTGCTCTGTACGCTCTGGAGAATATGATCAGAAACATCGACAAGTTTCTCAAAGTGATGAAGTAATGGCTACACCTGACCTTGTACAGAACTGTTGAACTGATCCTGTTTCAGGAGCACAGCCAACGTTTTAGCCTGATTTAGAAGCTCACATCTGTAAATCTGTTGTGTGAAGGAGACTGAAAGCTGAGGATTTTTCAATTATAGAGATAGAAAGTTTCAAAACATCATACAAATTCCCTGACTCCAAAATGAAGACAGTTTGAAATCGGGTTTACTGTCATTGATTAATATGACCTGAAATTTATTGTTTTGCAGTAGCAGTGCAATGCAAAGACATAGAGTTACGATAAATTATAGAGTACTACAGCTCAGAAACAGGCCCTTCTGCCCATCTAGTCTGTGCTGAACGGTTATTTGCTGATCCAGTTTACCACATTATGAATGAAGTTGTTCATATACTGTAGATGAAAAACAGCAATGAACACTACACTGATCCCTACGGTACACCACCAGTCACAGACCTCCTGTGAGGGAATCAACTATCTTCTACAGATCTCTGTCTTCTCCTGATAAACCAATGCTGTGTAAAGGGGGGTATCTTCTTTTTCTTTGTTACTGCGTATGTTAATCAAAATGGCTTCTTTGTTTTGTTAAAAGTAGGAATGATAGATAGATAGATAGATAGATAGATAGATACTTTATTCATCCCCATGGGGAAATTCAACCTTTTTTCCAATGTCCGATACACTTGTAGCAAAACTAATTACATACAATACTTAACTCAGTAAAAATATGATATGCATCTAAATCACTATCTCAAAAAGCATTAATAATAGCTTTTAAAAAGTTCTTAAGTCCTGGCGGTTGAATTGTAAAGCCTAATGGCATTGGGGAGTATTGACCTCTTCATCCTGTCTGAGGAGCATTGCATCGATAGTAACCTGTCGCTGAAACTGCTTCTCTGTCTCTGGATGGTGCTATGTAGAGGATGTTCTTTGTTGCGAGAGAGTGCTGGAAGCTTGTTTAGGTTAAAATTTACTGATAACGAGAATTGTATTCCTTTGTAAACCATTTGGGATTAATGTTGTTCTTTCTTCTGAGTCTGTAAGCTATTGTTGGTGGGCTTTTGGGGAGATCGGCGCGAGGGGATGAGAGAGAGGACGTGATGCTGTGAACTGGGAGAGGAACGGACCCCAAGCGGGGGTCCAAGGCCAGGAGGTACCCCGAGGAGAGGAGACGAAGATAGATGTGCTTGGTTGACCACTTCGGGTGGTCCTGAGCTGCGAGTCGAGGAGTTCGGAAGGGATTGAATGGTAGCCAGAAGACTTCAGTAATTGAGCTCCAACAGTTGTGCATGAAGTGGTTTGGACTTATCAAAGTTTGGTGCCTTTTCTTTATTTTCTTTTCCTTCATGTATACTGTATCATTATTAATTACTTAGTTATAGTAATCTTTATAAACTGTAATCATTTAGTCGCATATGGTGTCCTGTCTGTTCTTTGGCAAGGCGGGGACATCACACAGCATCCACACGAGCTGATTACCCAGTTTGGTGGGGCCGAAGGCTGCTCCCCCGAGTTGAGAACGAGCTGAGCAAGCCTGAGGCGACCCAGGGGGTTACAGCTGAATCCAATTTACTATTGAATGCCAAGCAACTGAACCTTCTGGACCAGCCTCCCATGCAGGACTTTATCAAAGGCCTTGCTAAACTCCATGTGGACTGTCCATGTTCACTGCCTTTCCTTGTAACCTCCTTGAAAATCTGTGTAAGATTTGTGAGACACGACTCACCCAACTAAGCCTTGTCTAATTATTCTAATAATTATTGACTAATTATTATTCTGTCTTGTGACGTGAAATTTGTTATCCTGCAGTAGCACAGTGATACAACTACAACAAAACTATAAATTACAAATTAAATAGTGCAAACAAAACCATGAGGTAGTGTTTATGAAACATTCAGAAGTCTGACGGTGGAGGGGAAGAAGCCGTCTCTGAATTGTTACCTTTGGAAATTATCGGGTAAACTTTGCAAAAGTGGGCCCAGGTGAAATCGACTAATGGAAACTTCCAATATAATCAGTGATTGAGTTGCCAAGAAACAATGACACTGTGGGTAGGGTTTAACTAATCTGACAGGGATATTGGAACCGGAGTGACAGGGCAGAGGATGGGGAAGATCATATGCAAGTAGATACAGTGTATAGTGAGACTGTGAGGAAGGACAGGCAGATGACAGGGGAAAATTGCCGTCAGTAGGATGGGTTGAAGTTTATCTTTAAACCAAATACAGGTTGAATACTCTTTGTCTGGAATACTTGAAGCTGGAAGTGTTCTAGATTTCAGATTTTAGAATACATCAGGAGAGACCTTGGGATTGCCATCACTTAAGACTGAATTTGTGCGCGCCCGGTAAGCAGTCTTTGTCTTACACTTGTTCATCACAAGTACCTAATCATTTGTACTGTTCAGTACAAACCATTCATATAATGAAAATATAACGTGTACAGGTTAACAAAAGCAGCACAGCAGCATTGGAAGAATACCCGAATCAGCTGTTCAATAACAACAAACAACAACGGGCTTTCAGTCTCCATCTATGGAACATGTTTTGATTAAAAGATTACTGTACACTGTATTTGCATTTTAATTCTTATAGATTTTATGTAAGTTATAAACAATCAGTAATATAGACTTGTTTTGTTGTTAGATTTTCATCAGCGATGATCTTCACAAACTCATCAGTTAATTTCTCTGCTACTTTGTGATCAGCAGATGCTTTATCTTTAAAACTTTTTAAATCTTTAAAAAATGAATGCTACGTCTTTTATTAAAATTCTGCAACCAGCCTGTTGAATATTCACAAGTGCCTCAGGTTTCAGTTTGTTGTAACAGATCTTTGCTTGTTTCATGATCCGCAGACTGTTATGCAGCATATGTTCACTGTGATGCTGATGAACCATACTTTCAATACACAATTCAGAGACCTTCTGTGTCTGTGAGGCAGAGACCTGTGCATCACCTGGGAGACCTCCCGGTAATTTTCCACTCATGATGTCACATTGACACTAAAATCAAAATTCAGATTTTAGGTTGTGGCTGGCTTGGTGGTGTAATGGAATCAGTGCTGGACTTTGGAGCGAAGGCTCCTGAGTTTGAATCCAGCTGGCTCCCTTGCATGCTTTCCATCCATACCAGGTTGAGCATTGAGCTAGCAACTCGACCTTGTAAAAACAAGAAAGCCTGCTAAAGTAACGCTGTCACAACAGCGTCCCGATAACTCCACTCGGAGTTAAGGGCTTTCTTCTTCTGCTTAGTTTGTGGGATTTTGGAATTTCGGATGAGAGCAATTCAACCTGTAGTCTATTCAACAGTTTGGAAAAGTGAGGATGAAGTAAAAGAGTGCAAGAGAAATAACAAATGTCTCCATAATAAATATAAAAGTAAAATGTTTAGAAACAAATATGAATTTAACTTCTGTTAAAATAGGGGCAAGATTGTAAAGGGTGATGAATACAGGATTGAAGCTGTTACATTTGAATGCATGCAGTACACGGAATAAGGTCAATTACCTTGTGGCACAGTTAGAGATTGGCGGGTATGACGTTGTGGGCATCTGAGTTGTGGCTAAAAGATCATAGTTTGGAACATATTCTATCAAAAGGACAGGCAGGTAGGCAGAGGGTGTGGCGTGTCTCTGGTGGTAAAAATGAATCAAATCCTTATAAATAGGAGGCATAGGATCGGAAGATGTAGAATCCTTGTGCGTAGAGTTAAGAAACTGCAAAGGTATAAAGACCCTGATAGGAATTAAGTACAGGCCTCTGAACAGTAGCCAGGATGTGGTATACAAATTACAACAGGAGATAGAAAAGTCACATAAAAAAGGGAATGTTGCGATAGTCATGGAGGTATATTGGGAACATCCGGTTGGTGCTGGAATCCAAGGAAAGGAATTTGAAGAATGCTGATTAAGTGCCTACTTGTTGTTGAGCCCAGAAGGAGAAAGGCAATTCTGTACAGGATGTTGTGTAATGAATCAGATTTGATTAGACAGCTAAAAGTAAAGGCATCATTGGGAGAGAGTGATGGGAACATGATAGAATTCACCCTACACTTTGGGAGGGAGAAACTACAATCAGATGTATCAGTATTACAGAAGAGTAAAAGGAATTACAGAGGTAGGAGAGAGGAGCTGCCGATGTTGATTGGAAGGGGCCACTAGCAGGGATGATGGCAGAGCAGCAATGGCTGGAGACTATGGGAGCAATTTGGAAGGCATAGGATAGGAACATCCGAAAGAACTAGTTTGCTGAAGAGTGAATGAGGCAACTGTGGCTACCAAGGGAAGTCAAAGCCATCATAAAAACTAAACCAATGGCAAAACTTATTGAGAAGCTATTAAAACACCAATAGAAGACAACTAAAAAAAGATGGAAAAGATTAAATCTGAAGGTACACTAGCCAACAAAATAAAAGGGGTACTGAAAATGTTTTCAGTTATATAAAGAGTTAAGGAGCAGCGAGAGTGGATATTGTACCACTGGAAATGATGCTGGGGAGTATTGAGGGAGAAAGAAATTGTGGACAAAGTCAATAAGCATTTTGCGTCAGTGTTCACTGGGCAACACACCAGCAGCATGCCAGAAATTCAAGAGTGTCAGGGGGCAGAAATGCATGTGGCCACTTACTGAGGAGAAGGTGCTTCAGAAGCTGATAGGTCTGAAGTTAGAAAATTCACCTGGACTAACCCAGGGTTCTGAAAGAAGCAGCTGAAGAAACTGTGGAGACGTTAGTAGTGATTTTTCAGTAATTACTAGATTCTACAATAGTTCCAGAGTACTGGAAAATTGCAAATGCCACCCCACTCTTTAAGAAGGGAAAAAGGTAAAGACAGGAAATTATAGGTCAGTTAGCCTGACTTCAGTGGTTCAAAGTCCAAGGTTCAAGTTTGTTATTCAACCATACATGAAGCTCATGAATACAGTCAAACGAAACAGCATTACTCCTGGGCCAAGGTGAACAACACAGCACCAAGAGTAAAGCTATTATTAATGCTTTTTGAGTTAGTGATTTAGATGCATATCATATTATTACTGAGTTAAGTATTGTATGTAATGAGTTTTTGCTACAACAAGTGTATGGGACATTGGAAAAAATGTTGAATTTCCCCATGGGGATGAATAAAGTATCTATCTATCTATCTATCTAAGCACATTAAGATATCAGAAAGATACATTCACACAAAAAATATAGTCCAAGATCTTGAGTCCATGAATGTCTGCAATCAAACACAATACATCTTGCCTTTTGCTGAATGAACACTGGGGGGGGGGGGGGACAGCACAACTTCAGCTTGGACACCACACCGCCTCCAAAGCCTTTCTCCTGCGCAGCTGTCGATAGGCGACATTGCAGCTTGAGGCTTAGTCCTCGCTATGACTGAGGCCACACAGCTCCCGCACTGTCCACCAATAAATCACCAGTATTCCACAGTTACAATGTTCAACATGGTCTTGTGGTCACAAGAAAAGCAACTAAGATGATCACTCGCTGTTAGACTGCACACCACCTTCACACACCAATGCCTCTCTGAAACAGCAGCAGCATGTCCTGCTCCTTCAGATAGATAGAGATAGATAGATAGATACTTTATTCATCCCCATGGGGAAATTCAACATTTTTTCCAAAGTCCCATACACTTGTTGTAGCAAAACTAATTACATACAATACTTAACTCAGTAAAAATATGATATGCATCTAAATCACTATCTCAAAAAGCATTAATAATAGCTTTTAAAAAGTTCTTAAGTCCTGGCGGTTGAATTGTAAAGCCTAATGGCATTGGGGAGTATTGACCTCTTCATCCTGTCTGAGGAGCATTGCATCGATAGTAACCTGTCGCTGAAACTGCTTCTCTGTCTCTGGATGGTGCTATGTAGAGGATGTTCAGGGTTTTCCATAATTGACCGTAGCCTACTCAGCGCCCTTCGCTCAGCTACCAATGTTAAACTCTCCAGTACTTTGCCCACGACAGAGCCCGCCTTCCTTACCAGCTTATTAAGACGTGAGGCGTCCCTCTTCTTAATGCTTCCTCCCCAACACGCCACCACAAAGTAGAGGGCGCTCTCCACAACTGACCTATAGAACATCTTCAGCATCTCACTACAGACATTGAATGACGCCAACCTTCTAAGGAAGTACAGTCGACTCTGTGCCTTCCTGCACAAGGAATCTGTTTTGGCAGTCCAGTCTAGCTTCTCGTCTAACTGTACTCCCAGATACTTGTAGGTCTTAACCTGCTCCACACATTCTCCATTAATGATCACTGGCTCCATATGAGGCCTAGATCTCCTAAAGTCCACCACCATCTCCTTGGTCTTGGTGATATTGAGACGCAGGTAGTTTGAGTTGCACCATATCACAAAGTCCTGTATCCGTTTCCTATACTCCTCCTCCTGTCCATTCCTGACACACCCCACTATGGCCGTGTCATCAGCGAACTTCTGCATATGGCAGGACTCCGAGTTATATTGGAAGTCTGATGTGTACAGGCTGAACAGGACCGGAGAGAGTACAGTTCCCTGCGGCGCTCCTGTGCTGCTGACCACCGTGTCAGACCTACAGTCTCCCAACCGCACATACTGAGGTCTATCTGTCAAGTAGTCCACTATCCAATCCACCTTCAGTTCCCCGGCAACAAGCAACTCACTGATGGGGTAGAAGCCACTGCGATCAAAGGTACCTGGTTGCGAAGATGTTGCAGTCCATTATTAAGGATGAGGTTTTGTGGTACTTGAAGGAACATGATAAAATCAGATGAAGTCAGCAGAGAGAATCTTACCTGTCAAATCCATTGGAATTCTTTGAGGAAATAACAGGTAGGATAGACAAAGGAGAGTCAGTGGATGTTGTTTACTTGGGTTTTCTGAAGCCACTTGACAATGAGCTGTACATGAGGCTGGAACAATACTAGCATGGATAGAAGATTGGCTGACTGGCAGGAGGCAAAGACTGGGAATAAAGTAGACAAGGTGTATTCCACAGGGGTCAGTGTCCAGATAGCTTCTTTTCACGTTATATGTTAATGATATGAATGACAGAATTGATGGCTTCGTGGCTGTATTGGTAGAAGATACAAAGGTAATGGAAAAGCAGATTTTAACTGTAGGGAGCCTGCAGAAGGATTTACACAAATTAGCAGAATTGGTGAAAAACTGGAAGATGGAATATAGTGTTGGGAAATGTATGGCCATGCACTTTGGTAGAAGGAATTAAGGTGCGGACTATTTTCAGAAATCAGAAGTACAAGGAACTTGGGTTTCTTGTGCAGGATTCTGTAAAGGTTGAGTCAGTGGTGAGGAAGGCAAATGTAAATTTAGCATTCATTTTGAGAGGACTAAAGCACAAAAGCAAGGATGTAATGCTGATACTTTACAAGGCATTGAACCACTCTTGGAGTATTGTGATCAGTTCTGGTCCCCTTATCTAAGAAAGGATGTGCTGATAATGGAGAGGGTTCAAAGGCCGTTCATGAGAATGAACGTGAATGAAAGGGTTAATGTGCGTTGACCATTTGATAATCTGGGCCTTTACTCGCTGGAGTTTAGAAGAATGAGGGAAGCTATTGAAACCTGTCAAATATGGAAAGACCTAGATAGAACGGATGTGAAGAGGATGCCTCCTATAGTGGAGGAGTCTAGGATCAGAGGACACAGCTTCAGAGTGATGTCCATTTAGAACAGAGAGGAGGAGGAATTCCTTTAACCAGACAGTGGTGAATCTCTGCATTCCATTGCCACAGAAGGCTGTGGAGGCCAAGTCACTTGGTATATTTAATGTGAATGTTGATAGATTTTTGATTAGTAAGGGCACCAAAGGTCATGGATTTGAGGGGGAAAATAAATCACTCATGATGGAATGGAAAAGCAGAATCAATGGGCTGAATGGCCCAATTCTGTTCCTATGTCCATTGGTTTTCTATGGTTCTGTCATTGGATATTTACAGGGAATAATAGCCTCACTCACTGCTCCTGAACCTTATGGTCTCTTCAGAGATTTGTTTTGTTTGGCTTGTCTGCACACTACCTGTCAACTATCCTTGTCTGGACATTACATTGCCTCATCCCTCTCCTCATCAAAATTACTCAATTTCATCAAGGAGTCTCACATTGGTAAGGCCTGCATGAAATCATGCTCACACCACACGATCAACTCCTGCCTTTCCAAATGAAAGTACATCAGTGCTTTCCAGCAGATGTGAGGCCAAGATGTCTATAAATCAAGGACTGGGGGGGTGGGGTGGATATTTGCTTGGAAGTGGAGAATGTCAGTGAGGTACCTAATGCATACTTTGCTTCAGTATTTACCAAGGAAAAGGACATGGAGGACCTGAAGTTCAGTGCTGAATGTTAAGGTTGTTCAGAGGTCAAGGAGGAGGAAGTGTTGGGCCTCCTAATGAATATTAAGGTGAATGACCCCAGGCCGTGATGGGATTTACCCAAGGTTACTGAAGGAGGTAGGAGACGAGATTGCTGGGGGCTTGGCCAGTATCCTTGTGCCCTCTCTAGCCACAGGCGAGGTCCCAGTGGACTGGCAGGTCACTAATGTTGTACCTCTAAGTACGACGGGAATAAGGGAAAATCCTAGGAACTATAGACCAGTGACTCTGTTACAGGTGGGGGCCAAGCGTGCTGGAGGGGGACCCAAATGCAGAACACAAACACGTTTTTCTAGGGTTAAGTAGAGTTTATTGCTCTTTACAAAGAGAACCGTGACGCAAGGATAGAACACAGACCTCGGATGTGGATACCTGGAGACGAGGAGCGCCACGGCCCGGACTTGATACTCAAACATAGGACATGAAACACAGTCTCACCAGGCATGGAGCCGGGACTCTTTAACACCGGGGTCAGGACTCTTCTAGAGTACAGGGCCGGGACCCCTCTTTAGGCAGAACATGGATACGGAGACCACACAACGACAGTCCGTGCGACTAGCGGCAAACGGCCTGCCTACTGCTCTGGATACAGGATGACAAAACAACGGACAGTACTATCACTGACCCAAGTTTGCTCCAAGCAGTGGGAGCTCTTAACTCACCCTGGCGGGTTAACCTTGTCCCGACCCACTCTGGCAAAGGAAGGTGAATTGCTGACACTTGCTCCGGCTAGGTGACTTTGGCTCGCGGTAGCAACAGCGACTTCGCTAATGCTCCATAACGCTCTCGACCCGAACGGCTGACGCCAGGGGCTCATAAACTGCCGGTTCGGTCGAGAGTAAATTAACTTAATGGCCAAGCTCGAGGGGAACGTGAAACAGGGAATTACAGGGGAACAATGAGTCAATGGTCCGGATCATAACACAACCAAGATAAATTTAAAGGGAAACCGATCGGGACCATGACACTCACAGCAGCTGCAAGGAAATTGCTGGAGAAAATTTACCTTTATTTACAAGGTTCATTAACAACTGCCTGTATTTTTAACTTACAATTTATATTCCTGCCTTTCTTCTACAGTGCACCATATAATGATTTGTACATATAAGTGAACATTTCAGAAAATATCATTGATCATTATATTAAAAGGCCTGAGTTCACACACTCCCTGTGGAGTCCCAATCTCTATCTCATACTCCTTCCAGAACATCTTTTTATCACTTAAAAAATCTTGAATGAAATTGAACATTCTATCACCTATTCCCATCTTTTTCTGTTTAAGCAGTATTCCTGCGTCCATAACATATCATAACTGTTCTCCAGATCCAACTGTCACCACTGATTCTTCCACTTGGGCCTAACAAATATCAGATTCCAAACTTAACACTGAGTCCATGGTCATTCTCCCTTTACAAAATCCAGATTGGTGTCCAACTAATTTTCCCACGACTCTCCACAAAGTGAGGAAGCCTTGCTATAACCATTCATTCCAAAATCTTACATACATGTGAAATTAGTTAAACATCATACAACAGATGTCATCTTCCCCAGTCGGATCTGCACCACTAATAGCCTGTTTAAGTACAGACAATGTAAGTTCAACATCCAAGCAAGAATTAGAACATCCTTTTTTCTCTTTGCAATCTGGCAATTGATTGACAAAACAGTTTCTCTGTAAGACCTCTTTGCTTGAATTGGCTGAACTATGTACACCGATGTATGTTTCTGCTAATAACTCTGCTTTTTCAGAGTCAGTAACTGCAACCTTCTCCCCACCATACAAAACTAGTAATGCATCAAATTTTCTATCTCTCCGCTTTTTCATATCAGACCTCAAACTTCCCCCTACATGGATCTCTTCCCAACGCCATCACAGTACATTATCCAATGCAATTTCTTTGCCCTTCTCACTACTTTTAGAACTACAGCTTGAGCTCTTTTATATTGTATGAAAGATGAATAGGAGTGTCATTGTCTAACTTTCCTAAACACTTGATTCCGCTCCTTCACAGCCCTTTTACATTCATTCATCCACTAGGGAACAGCTCTCCTTTTATTATCTACCAGCAATATGGGTTGATTCCTTAGCTATCGAGTTGAGTACAGAGCACAAGTTATTATTACTCAACTCAACATTCTCCAAAACCAAGTGATCAGGAAATATACTTTCACATAGATCATCAAAACATCCCAACTTGCCTTATTAAAAATTCCATCTGGGGATATGAGATCTTTTCTTCTGATACACATCTGTTCCCATTGTACAGATATTGGAAAAATGATCCCCTCCCACTGTTGTATCATTATACACTTCCCAGATACACAGATTTGCTATATCCTCAGATACAAGTGTGAGGTCTATAGCAGAAATGGTGTTGTTAAATAAATTTATCCTTGTACTCCTACCATCACTGAAACACACTGAAAACTTCCCTTCCAGGAAATCTCCCACCACTGTCCCATTCGCATTTGTGTCACTGCAACCCCACACAGTACTCTGGGCATTAAAATCCACACACCATATAACCTTATTTTTTCCATTTCCACCCAACACTTTCCAAATATATCAGGTGCTAACCTTTCACAAGAGTCATAAGAAATTATTATCTGAACTTTACTATTTTTCCCCAATTTAACACAATTGACCCATAAACAACCCCTATTTCCAGAAGGCTGTGTTACCCTGTTTTTGACCAAGGTACCCACTCCTCCTCCATTGTCCATTTTCTGATAGCATCTAATATTAACAAAGACTTGTATGGTAAAACTTAAGACTCAAATTTAACCAGGTTTCCCATATACAAATGCATTTCTTGAACTCTTGACCATTAGCTAACAGGCTTCAAGCATTCCATTGTAAGATTAGAAACAAAACCATTAACAGCCCACCTTTGAACCCTGACATTATTTACTCGTCCTGTAAGGCATCATTAACAAATTCTGGGGTCAAGTCTTTTATCTCTAGATATTTTTCTGTAGCTTTCAAAATACAACTTTTCCTCTAACTAAATTATTTTTAACTTGGTCATCTATACATCTGGAGATTACTCTCCAAAGCTACTGTCATTCAATATAAATTCTTGGTGTTACTGTCCTTCCTCCCACATCTTTTAACCCCAAAGCTTCCTCACATTGCTTACTATCTTCACAAAATCTCTTAAAGTTATTGAACACACTATACGTACATCCTAATACTTTTTTTTTCAAATCTTTAGTTAATCTAATTGGATTGATATCAGAAACAGGACCATATTCAAAACTCAACAAAACCTTAAAACAGCCACCTGGCTTCCCCAGATCACCCTCCAGTCACCACCTTCCCCTTTCCCCACTTTTTATTCTGGCATCTTCTCCCTTCCTTTCCAGTCTTGATGAAAGGCCTCGGCCCAAAATGTCGAGTGAATGTCTCTATTCATTACCATAGATACTGCCTGACCTGCTGAGTTCCTCCAACATTTTTGTGTGTTGTCTTAAACTCATCTTTCTCCTCCTTTTATTTCAATCCTGTCTACTGCCTTCACCACTGGACGACAGGACAATCCTCAATCGGCCACTTATTTTCTCGTCTGCAATTCACCATCCTCCAAACAACTCCTTTCACTCAATTCCACTTCCCGTTCGTTACCTTCGTCACTTCCCACAATCCCTACACCCCCTTCCTGACTGAGAGAAAACACCAACATCAGGCTCCAAATACCCCAGTGTCATGGTTCCGGTTGGCCGTTCCACTTTAACACTTCTTTCTCCCTGATTATGCCCCAATTTCAGTGAATTGATGCTAAGTTATGTGGCGACCCACTTCCCAGTGCACTCGAACCGGCTCACAAAGTGGCGCACGCCGGCATTGAGGCCGGTCCCAAAAAGGGCGCCAGGCCTGCTTCACCAGCAAGGGGAAAAGCCCGCGCGCGGGACGGGACTGTGAATATTTGCCCCCTACAGCATTCCCGCCCGGGGAGGGCGGGAACAGGAAGGCTTTAAAGCGAGGCCGCAAAGTTTGAATAAACCTCTTTTGCAACTGCAGCTCACCGACTGCGTGTCGTTAATTCAGCGCTGTGTGTACAATTGGTGACCCCGACAGCCCAAACGATATCTGGACCGGAGATGAACGACGCCGCATCTGTTCATGCAGTTTCGTTAAAACTGCCAAGCTTCTGGACGCTGCGACCTCACCTGTGGTTCCAGCAAGCAGAAGCCCAATTCCACATTGGGCAGATAATCGCGGATTCCACACGTTACTAAGACGTGGTGAGCTCCCTCGACCAGGAGACAGCCGCCCAGGTTGAGGAGTTCATACAGTCGCCCCCGGGAGACGGCAAATACACAGAATTCAAAGCCCTGCTCATAAGGACTTTCGAACACTCACGACGCGAGCGAGCTGCCCGTTTACTGCACCTGGATTGTTTGGAAGACAAGCCGCCGTCGGCTATGATGAACGAGATGCTGGCCCTGGCCGGAGGGCACAAGCCCTGCCTCATGTTTGAGCAGGCATTCCTGGAGCAGCTGCCCGAGGACATACGCCTGCTGCTGTCCGCGGCGGATTTCAGCGACCCCCGGAAGGTGGCGGCCCGGGCAGATGTGCTGTGGAAAGCCAAGAAGGCGAGTGGGGCGTCCGTCACACAGATCACCAAGCCACGCTCCCAGCAGCAGACCAGACCAGGCCTGGCTGCAGAGCCCACTAACGCAAGTTCCCGGGAAACGCCAGGGCCAGCCGCCACTGATTGCTACGGCGGCTGGCCTTCGGGATGGCCTCCTGTATGTCTGGGACAAGCGGTCGGGACGCCGATTTTTGGTCGACACCGGAGCCGAGATCAGCGTCTTACCTCCGACGAGTTACGACACCCGCAACAGAAAACCGAGTCCCACCCTGAGGGCCGCGAACGGCAGCACAGTAAGGACCTACGGCACCCGTACGGTGCGGCTACAGTTCGGCTCCAGCCACTTCACACTGGCCGCGGTAGCCCAACCACTCCTGGGGGCGGATTTTTTGCGAGCTCACAGCCTACTGGTCGACCTGCCGAGGCAGAGACTGGTCCACGCCGAGACCTTTCAAACGTTCTCCCTGGTTGAAGCCCAGTTGCCGGACCCACACCTAGACTCCATCACGCTGTCCGACAACGACTTCACCAGAGTCCTGGCGGATTTCCCATCGGTTCTGTCACCGCAGTTCACAGCAGCCATGCCCAGACACGGCGTACAGCACTACATCCCGACCCAGGGACCACCCCTCCACGCCCGTGCTCGAAGGCTTCCCCCGGACAAGCTCCGACTGGCGAAGGAGGAGTTCAAGAGGATGGAGGAATTGGGGATCATACGGCGGTCCGACAGCCCATGGGCCTCCCCCCTGCACATGGTGCCCAAAGCAACATGGGGACTGGAGACCATGCGGTGACTACCGCAGGCTGAATGAGGCTACAACACCGACCGCTACCCTGTGCCGCACATTCAGGACTTTGCAGCAAACCTGCCCGGCGCACGGATCTTCTCCAAGGTAGACCTCGTCCGAGATTACCATCAAATCCTGATGCATCCGGACGACGTCCCCAAAACGGCACTCATCACTCCTTTCGGCCTTTTCGAGTTCCTCCGCACACCGTTCGGCCTGAAGAATGCCGCACAGACGTTCCAGCGGTTAATGGATGTGGTGGGACGCGACCTGGACTTCGCATTCATCTATTTGGACGACAACCTCATAGCCAGCAGCAGTCGTCAGGAGCATCTGTCCCACCTCCGTCAACTCTATGCCTGACTGGGTGAATACGGCCTAACAATCAATCCGGCCAAATGGCAGTTCGGGCTCGACACCATCGACTTCCTGGGCCACAGAATTACTAAAGACAGGGCAACAACTCTGCCCGCCAAGGTAGACTCGGTCCGCCATTTCCCCCGACCCAACACAATCAAAGGCCTTCAGGAATTCGTGGGTATGGGGAGTTTCTACCACCGCTTCCTCCCTTCAGCTGCCCGAATCATGCGCCCACTGTTCATCCTGATGTCGGGTAAGGGCAAAGACATTACCTGGGACGAGGAGTCCGCCGCCGCTTTTGTTAAAACCAAAGAAGCCTTGGCAAACGCCGCGATGCTAGTGCACCCCAGAACAGACGTCCCTACCGCCCTCACAGTGGACGCATCTAACACGGCAGTCGGTGGGGTACTGGAGCAACTCATCGAGGGGCGCTGGCAACCCCTGGCGTTTTCCAGCAAACACCTACGACCACCCGAGCTCAAATACAGTGCTTTCGACCGGGAACTGTTGGCGCTATACCTGGCAATCCGGCATTTCAGGTACTTCTTAGAAGGTAGGCCCTTCACCGCGTTCACGGACAACAAACCGCTTACCTTTGCGTTCACGAAAGCATCTGACCCCTGGTCGTCCCGCCAGCAGCGACATCTGTCCTACATCTACGAATACTCGACGGATGTCCGGCATGTCTCGAGAAAGGACAATGTCATGGCGGACGCTCACTCCCGCCCTAACATCCAAGCCCTGTCCCAGGGGGTAGACTATGAAGTGCTGGAGGAGGCGCAGCAGACAGACGAGGAGATCCCTAGTTACAGAACCGCAGTCTCCGGTTTGCAGCTCCAGGCTCTCCCCGTCGGCCCAGGTGAGAGGACCCTACTCTGTGACGTCACCACCGACCAACCCCGCACTGTCGTCCCGGCAGCCTGGCGGCGGAGCGTTTTCAACTCCATTCACAACTTAGCGCACCCCTCCATCAGGTCAACCGTCCGGATGGTCTCCAGCAGGTTCGTTTGGCACAGATTCTGCAAGCAGGTCAGTGAATGGGCCAAAACGTGCATGCACTGCCAAACAGCCAAGGTACAGCGACACACCAAGGCCCCGCCGCAGCAGTTCCACCCCACCCGCCGGCATTTCGACCACATTCATGTGGATATCGTGGGCCCCCTGCAACTGTCGCGAGGACCGCGGCACCTCCTGACTATCGTGGACCGGTTCACCAGATGGCCAGAGGCGGTCCCACTCACCGACACCACCTCTGACTCTTGCGCCCGGGCACTGGCTGCAACCTGGGTATCTCGCTTTGGTGTACCAGCCCACATCACCTCCGATAGAGGCACCCAGTTCACCTCCAGCCTGTGGTCAGCTATGGCCAGCCTTTTGGGGACACAGCTGCACTACACAACTGCCAACCACCCACAGTCGAACGGACTAGTGGAGCGTTTCCACCGTCACCTGAAGTCGGCTCTCATGGCCCGCTTCAAAGGGCTTAACTGGGTGGACGAGCTTCCCTGGGTCCTGCTCGGAATCCGCACGGCGCCCAAAGACGATCTGCACACCTCGTCTGCCGAGTTGGTGTACGGCGCACCGCTGGTCGTCCCAGGAGAGTTGATACCAGCCCCAAGGGGGCAAGAGGAAGAACCCGCAGCAGTCCTGGGCAGACTACGCGAGTGGCTCGGTAACCTGGCCCCCGTACCAACTTCACAGCATGGGCAGAACCCGACCTGCATACCCAAAGACCTGCAAAACTGTAAGTTTGTTTTTGTACGATGGGGTGGACATCGGGCACCGCTACAGCGGCCCTACGAGGGGCCGTTTACGGTAATCAGAAACAACGGGTCCACATTCGTGCTGGACATTGGGGGGAAAGGAGGTTTTCACAGTGGAACGACTCAAACCAGCCCATGTGGACTTGGCGCAGCCGTTCGAGATTCCGGCACCGCGGCGCAGAGGCAGACCTCCCAAACAGAGTCCGACCCAGACTGAGGACATTGGGGGGTGTATCGCCGGTACTGGGGGGTGGGGGGGGAGAGTTATGTAGCGACCCACTTCCCAGCGCACTCGAACCGGCTCACAAAGTGGCGCACGCCGGCATTGAGGCCGGTCCCAAAAAGGTTGCCAGGCCTGCTTCACCAGCAAGAGAAAAAGCCCGCGCGCGGGAACAGGAAGGCTTTAAAGCGAGGCCGCGAAGTTTGAATAAATCTCTTATGCAACTGCAGCTCATTGACTGCGTGTCGTTATTTCAGCGCTGTGTGTAGCACACCGCTACAGTTACACAATTTCTGCACATCTGGCTCTCATCAGAGACTGGGAAATAAATACTATGGTGCCTCTATCACAGTATGCCGGTTCGTTGGCCAATTCTCGTGTGATACTTCGTTCCCTGTCCCGATTAGAACCGGTAATTCTAAGTTCCGCTCTAGTTTCTAGAGTCCCTGTGAATCCCGTCTCCTTGTCAAGATCCCTCTGGTTTCCCGCTCTCCGTTCAGGTCTACGCCAGCCTTCCCAACTGAGTCGACGTGCCGGTGTCCTGCACTTGGGTTCTCCTCCATCTCCCCCTTGTAACACTCAGCCCTCTCGAGGTCTCTCCTGCCTTTGTGTACCTGGTGAAAAAGAACGTAACACACACAAAGTGCTGGAGGAACTCAGCAGGTCAGGCAGCACCTATGGAAGAGAGTACAGTCGAAGTTTCGGGCCAAGACCGCCGGACTGCTGAGTTCCTCCAGTATTTTGTGTGTGATGCTTGGATTTCCAGCATATGCAGACTTTCTCTTTTGTTTGTTTTGTGAAAAGTTACGCTGAATCCCAGCCATAGACAATGTTCAAGTGTAAAACCAGTTCAATGCTCCGATCAGCTGTTGGAAATCTCAAAAGCGTGAACTGGAACCGACCGATGAGGAAGGGGAATCACACTCTGGGCAGGTCGGTACAGAGGGGGCCGGTTTCGTCTCCTTGACTCAGTGGTGTGAGGAACCTGCTGCCTCCAAAGACGAGTAGCCCGGAGGTTTCCTCTGATCCGACAGGGAGAGAGTGAAGCAAGAGGCCGTTCAACCCATCATGTCACTCGCGGTGATAGTCCTGCCTATTTTTCTCAGTGAGTGTCCGCTGCTCAGCCAGTTGATGGACAGGGAATTCATCCAATCTCCAGCGAGTGCAGGTTGTGAGCCCACCCCCTACATAAAGTTCCCAATACCCAGTAGCTGGGAATTGCTTGCTCTGGACTACCCAACCTGGTGGAGCAGGACCACTAAAGGAGTGTATGCAGCAGAAATCAGACGTACCGCAGAGGCTCAGAGGAAACGCACTGCGCGCAAGGCTCGAGCTACCTCCACTTCCACTGCAGCACCTACCCTCATGTGTCCCACCTGTGGGCGAGCTTCCAGGGCCCGGATTGGCCTCACCAGTCACCTCCGGACCCACAGTCACAAACCCTCCACCTGACAGAAGTCGTGGTCGTCTTCGACTCCGAAGGACGAACAACAACAACTCTATTGGCTACTGGATGCTGACAGACAGACAGACACATAGGAGAGAGAAGTAAATACGTGAAGGTGTAGAAAACACGAGGAAAAAAAGCAAAGGATGCTGGAACCTCCCAGCGGGTTGGTGGTGTCAACAAGTCAGGTCCAGGTCCATTTTATTATCAAGTGCAGAAGTACAGTGAGCTACAGGTGCAATGGAGAACTTGTGAGGGCATCACAGGCAAGGAGGTAATGGAGAGCACACCAGGCATGACTTAGAAATTCGAATTTGTACAAAAAAGCCATTAGTGCAAAATAACACAGCTAGAAACGAGTCTATGGTGATACATGAGGTGGCCACAAGTCTTCCATTGCTGAGGTCAAGTTCGAGTTTATTATCATGGGAACATGTATCCAGGGTATAATTGCCATGGAAATTGGCTTTTGCAGAAGCAACACAATACATTGGAAACAAGTTGGCTTAATTATAACTAATTTACTGGACATGTATAATGAAGAGAAAGAAATAGAATTAGAATCACTGTTTGTAATTGCATTAATATGCTGGGCCCAGGATAGACCTTCAGAGATATCAACACCCAGGAACATGAAACTGCTCACATTTTCCACTGCTGATCCCTTGAGAAACTGATATCTGCTGCCAGCTGTTGAGTAATTTGTTGTTTTTCAGCAGCTGTTCAGGGTAAAAACAAAAATGCTATAAATTACAACATAAATATTGTCAAAAAAGGAAATGCAGATTCATGGTTCAATCAGAAACCTGCTGGGAGAGGGGAAGAGGCTTACCTGAATGGTTGAGAAGAGAAAGAGTTAGGGGTCCTGTTAGTGTTAAAGAACCTGATGGGAGTGAAGAAGCTGTTGTGGAAACTTTATATTTGGGTCTTTGTCCCCCTGTACTTCCTGACTGAGGCAGGATTCAGAAGAAGACAAGGTCCAGACGGTGATATCACCTAACTGAATCAGAATTGGGTTAGATACCACTGGCACATATCGTGAAAAATGTTGTTTTGTGGCAACAATACATTGCAATTCATAATATAAATTATAAATTACAATAAAGAATATATATTATTAAATAAAGTAAGTGGAGCAAAAATGAGCAAAACAGCTAAAGAAAACAGTGAGGTAGTACACATGGGTTCATGTTCTATTCAGAAATCTGAAGTCAGAGGGGAAAAAGCTGTTCTTAAACCATTGAGTGTGTTCCTTCAGACTCCCATAACTCCTCCCTGACGGTAGCAATGAGAAGAGATCATGTCCTGAATGGTGATGAGGGTCCTTAATGATGGATGCAGCCTTCTTGAGGCATTGCAATAGACAATAGTTGTAGCAGTAGGCCATTCGGCCCTTCGAGCCCGCACTGCCATTCAATGTGATCATGGCTGATCATCCACAATCAGTTCCCCGTTCCTGCCTTCTCCCCATATCCCTTGACTCCACCATCTTTAAGAGCGCTATCTAACTCTTTCTTGAAACCATCCAGAGAATTGGCCTCCACTGTCTTCTGAGGCAGAGCATTCCATAGATCCACAACTCTCTGGGTGAAAAAGTTTTTCCTCAACTCTGATCTAAATGGCCTACCCCTTATTCTTAAACTGTGGCCTCTGGTTCTGGACTCCCCCAGCATTGGGAACATATTTCCTGCCTCTAGCGTATCCAATCCCTTAATAATCTTGTATGTTTCAATCAGATCCCCTCTCTTCTTTCTAAATTCCAGTGTATACAAGCCCAGTCGCTGCAATCTTTCAACATATGACAGTCCCGCCATCCAGGGAATTAACCTCATGAACCTATGCTGCATTCCCACAATAGCAAGAATGTCCTTCCTCAAATTTGGAGACCAAAACTGAACACAATACACCAGGTGTAGTCTCACCAGGGCCCTGTACAACTGCAGAAGGACCTCTTTGCTCCTATACTCGACTCCCCTTGTTATGAAGGCCAACATGCTATTCGCTTTCTTCACTGCCTGCTGTACCTGCAAGCTTACTTTCAGTGACTGATGAACAAGGACACCTAGATCTCGTTGTACTTTCCCTTTCCCTGACTTGACACCAGATAGTAATCTCCCTTCATGTTCTTGCTACCAAAGTGGATTACCTCACATTTATCCACATTAAACTGCATCTGCCATGCATCTGCCCACTCACCCAACCTGTCCAAGTCACCCTGCATTCTCCTAACATCCTCCTCATATTTCACACTACTACCCAGCTTTGTGTCATTGCAAATTTGCTGATGTTACTTTTAATCCCTTCGTCTAAATCATTAATGTATATTGTAAACAGCTGCAGTCCCAGCACCAAGCCTTGCGGTACCCCACTAGTCACTGCCTGCCATTCTGAAAAGGACCCGTTAATCCATACTCTGTTTCCTGTCTGCCAATCAATTTTCTATCCAGTGAGTACCCTACCCCCAATACCATGTGCTTTAATTTTACCCACTGATCTCCTATGTGGGACCTTGTCAAAGGTTTTCTGGAAGTCCAGGTACACTACATCCACTGGCTTTCCCTTGTCCAATTTCATAGATACATCCTCAAAAAATTCCAGAAGATTAGTCAAGCATGATTTCCCCTTCGTAGATCCATGCTGACTCGGACCGATCCTGTTACTGCTATCCAAATGTACCGTTATTTCATCTTTTATAATTGACTCCAGCATCTTCCCCACCACTGATGTCAGGCTAACTGGTCTATAATTCCCCGTTTCCTCTCTCCCTCCTTCCTTAAAAAGTGGGATAACATTAGCTATCGTCTAATCCTCAGGAACTGATCCTGAATCTATAGAACATTGGAAAATGATTACCAATGCTTTCATGATTTCTAGAGCCACCTCCTTAAGTACCCTGGGATGCAGACCATCAGGTCCTGGGGATTTATCGGCCTTCAGTCCCATCAGTCTACCCAACACTATTTTCTGCCTAATGTGACTTTCCTTCAGTTCCTCCGTTACCCTAGATCCTCGGACCACTATTACATCTGGGAGATTGTCTGTGTCCTCCCTAGTGAAGACAGATCCAAAGTACCTGTTCAACTCGTCTGCCATTCCCTTGTTCCCCATAACAAATTCACCCGTTTCTGCCTTCAAGGGCCCAACTTTGGTCTTAACTAGTTTTTTTTCTCTTCACATACCTAAAGAAGCTTTTACTATCCTTCTTTATATTTGTGGCTAGTTTACCTTCAATCCTCATCTTTTCTCCCTGTATTGCCTTTTTAGTAATCTTCTGTTGCTGTCAGGTGGGGCCGGTTACAGTAGGACTCAAGTGCAGACCAATGAATACTCTTTTACCAGGATTTTATTAGCGGCCACAGGGGCAACAGTCTCTCAACCCCAGGAGGCAGGCACGAAGCCGGAATAGCAGGCGGAGGTCTTACCTGGGAAAGGCTGTCCGGTGAGGGCAGACGATTACGGGTGCTTCAGTCAAGAATCAGGTTCCAAACAGGCAGAATCCAGAAACACAGAATTCAACAATTTCAGTTGGCAGTAGTCACTATAGCAGGCTGGAATGACTCAGTTCAGGACTGGGACGAAAAGGCAGAGAGTATGAGTCGAGGCAGGGTTTAAATGGACCGGGCAATGAGCGGGAACAGAAACAGGTGGGTGCTATTGAGGAGATAAATGGGTAATTGGCGAGAGTCCAATTAGGGAAGGGGCTGGTTTAAAGCCCACATGGCCAGGTGAAAGAAGGTAGAATTTAAGGGCTGTCGTGGTCCAGAGCTATCAGCAGGATTTTGGCTGGAACGTGGTGGTGCATGTGTGAATGTGGTTTGGAACTTGTTGAGGGAAGGAGAGTGGGGAAGGGGCGGGAATTGCTGGGAGGGGGTTGCCTGGGTCTGGTAATGGCAGACAAGGTGAGAGGAGGGGCTGAGGGAAAGAGAGTGGGGAAGGAGCGGGATAGGGATTTGGGATCAGAGGCAGGCAGCTGGGGAGAAATGGATTTTTGTGAAGGGATAAATAAAGGGAATAAGGAGATAGTGAGGGGATGGATGAATGAAAACCGAGCCAAAGGCAATAAAAGAATAAGAAATGACAGTGGAGAGAGTTCTGAAAGTGAGGATGATGAACAAGTTCAGAGAGGAGGTGTTGTCATAATTAGATTTAATGAGCTGGCACAAGGACACATGAAGAAAATTAACCTGTTTGTGCTAACAACAACTCTGGCAAATAAGATAGGGGAAATAGTATTTGCAAAAGTCCTTAATGATGGCAATCTATTGGTAAGATGTGCGAATGAGGAACAACTTGAGAAAGCACTCAAGCTAAAAGAGATAGGAAAATGCAAGGTGGAATATACAGGGAGGGTGGGAGCATGAAATGGTGGTTGTAAAGGAGTGATCACGGGTGTACCAATGAGTATAAACATGGAGGAGTTGAAGATGAATATCAAAGGGGGGGGAAGTAATTAATGTTCTAAGACTGAAAACAACAAAGGAGGGAATGAAAAAGGAAAGTGAAACAATATTGATTGAATTTGAAGAAGAAAGAGTTCCAAGGAAAGTGTTCCTGGGTTTCATGAGTTACCCAGTAAGGGTGTATGTGCCAAAGCCATTGAGGTGCTAAAATTGTCAAAGGTTTGGACACATAGCTAAAAACTGTAAAAGGCTAAGGAGATGTGCTAGATGTGGGGATGATCATGAATATGGAAAGTGCGGAACAGGAGTGCAACCAAAATGCTGTAATTGTGGAGGAGCTCATAATGTGGTGTATAGTGGGTGTGAGGTTATGAGACAGGAGAATAAAATTCAAGAAATAAGAGTGAAAAGAAAGATCACTTATGCAGAAGCTCTAAGAATGTCAAGAGAACAGAATAATGCTCCTAATGACCAGAGAGAAATAGGGATGCAAGAGATGCAGCAATGAGTAAATGGCAGGATTTATGTGGAAAAAAAAGCTCTAGTAACATTCATTGCAGGAGTCATTAATAGTACGGCAGATGTAAAGTCAAAAAGTGACAAAATTCAGCTGGTGGTCAAAGCAACAGTAAACCATTTAGGGTTAGTAGGACTGACATGGGAAGAAGTGAGGGAGAACCTCACTAATCAGTCCAGCCAGGAAGTGTCATAGGTTGGTTAGTACTCATTATGGTGATTCTTTTGCAATGGAATTCAAGGAGTTTACTGGCCAATGGCCAGGAATTTAAGGAATTTATTAAGGAAATGGTTGCAAAACCGGATGTAGTGTGTATGCAGGAAACTTGGTTGAAACCAGCTTTAGACTTTGTGGTACATGGGTATACAATGATAAGGAAAGATAGAAATCTAGGGGGAGGAGGAGGTTGTGCTATGTTAATCAAGCAAGGTATACCATATAGGGTACTGGAAAAAGGAGATGATCAGGAATACATAGTGGTGGAAATATGGGAGAGAGGGGAGGGAGTGGTTATAATTAACTGCTACAATCCATGTAAAAGGTTGGATTTGGACAGTCTACTAAGGATGCAAGGACAAAATAGACATAAAGTAGTGTGGTGTGCAGATCTCAATGCTCACAGCACAATATGGGGGGATCCGATTACAGATTCAAATGGAACGGTAATTGAAGATTTGATGGAAGAAAGGGATTTGGTATGTATGAATAATGGTAGAGGAACAAGGATAAACATAACAGGAACTGAGTCGGTATTAGATATTACATTAGTGTCTAATGTCTTGGCTGGCATCAGTAACTGGAGAGTTTGGACTGCTTCAACAGTAGGCAGTGATCACTACCCAGTTTTATGTTCAGTGGGTGAAAGAGTTGAAATAAGACCAGGTGGGGGATTCCCAAAGTGGGTGTTTGGAAAAGCAGATTGGGGTAAGTTCCAGAAGTTAAGTGAAGAAGCATTGACAAAGATTGACATTTCTGGAAATATAGATGAATTAAACAGTCAGGTGACTTCAGCAATTATTATGGCAGCAGAAGGATCTATACCCAGGAGTAAAAATAGGATGAATAGAAAAATAGTGCCATGGTGGACAGAGGAAAGTTGTCAGGTTGTAAAAAAACAGAAATAGAGCATTCAGGCTAGTTAAAAGAACCCATAATATGCAGCATTTGATTCAATATAAGAAGGCACAGGCAGTGGTGAGAAGAACTATACGTCAAGCTAAAAGGGCAAGTTGGAGGAGTTTTTGCAACAAAATAGGAAGAACAACGCCTGTGGGAGAGGTATGGGGAATGATTAAGAGGATGGGGGGGAGATAGAAGGGATTGGGAGTATCCAGTAATGATATCTGAGGAGGAAACGGCCGTCTCCAGCAGGGATAAGGCTGAGATCATGGCCAAGTCATCTGTAAAGATACATAGTTCAGAAAATTTGTCTGAAGAAGGGAGAAGGAGAAGGGAAAGAACGATGAGTCAATACCCAGGTGTGTTAAACAGGAGGAAAGAAACAGATGATATAATTGATGATCCATTTACTTTGGCAGAAATGGTGAGAGCAATAAAGAGATCGAGACCAACCTCCCCAGGGAAAGATCTAATATGCTACGTTATGCTAAAAAATCTAGAAGAAGGCGCGCTCTTGAAGTTACTGCATTTTTACAACAGAGTGTGGGAGGAGGGAAGATTACCAAGTGCATGGAAAGAAGCAGTAGTAATTCCAATAAGGAAACCTGGCAAGGATCAGTCAAAACCCACTAGCTACAGGCCAATAGCACTAACATCAAATATCTGTAAGGTAATGGAAAGGATGATAAATGAAAGGTTATCATATGATCTTGAGAAGAGAGGAATGCTGGCAAGTTATCAGTGGTTTTAGGAAGGGAAGGAATTCCATGGACTCAGTGATAAGGTTAGAGACTGAAATAAGAAAGGCCCAGGCAAATAAAGAATCAGTAGTTGCAGTGTTTTTTTGACATTGAAAAAGCCTATGACATGATGTGGAAGGAAGGATTATTAATTAAACTGCACAAGATGGGGGTTGGGGGGAGAGTTTCTAATTGGATTAAAGATTTTTTGTTTGGTAGAAAAATTCAAGTTCGGATTGGATCAGAATGATCAAAACAGTACATAGTGGGAAATGTCACACCTCAGGTTAGTGTGATTAACCCGTTACTTTGCATCATTATGATCAATGATGTCTTCACAAAGGTACCAGTGGATATAGGTAGGTCACTGTTTGCGGATGATGGGGTCTTGTGGAAAAGAGGCAGGAACACCAAGCATAAAATCAGGAAACTACAAGGAGCAATTGATGAAGTGGTAGAGTGGGGTTATGATTGGGGATGTATATTTTCAGTGGAAAAAACTCAAACTGTATTTCTCACTAGGAAAAGAATTGAAGTAGGGAAGAAGTTAAGGATGTATGGGATTGAATTAGAAAGGGTCGGATCATTTAAATTTTTGCGAGTTATATTTGATTCACGATTAACATGGGCAGACCATATCAGGAAAGTTGAGGAGAAATGTAAAAAAGTAATAAACGTGATGAGATGTTTGACTGGTAGGGAAAGGGGAGCAAGTTGTTCAGCATTAAAGAGAATGTATGTGGCTTTAGTAGGATCTGTGTTGGATTATGGAAGTGTAGCATATGGATCAGCAGCTAGGTCTCTTATAAGGAAACTGGATGTGATTCAGACTCAGGTTTTGAGAGTGTGCAGTGGGGCTTTTAAAACATCACCAGTATCAGCCCTGCAGGTAGAAATGGGAACAATGCCTTTGGAATTAAGAAGAATGCAATTGATGGCAAACTAGTGGGTTAATTTGCAGGGACACAATGATTCTCACCCTGCTAAAGGAGTGTTGCAGGAGTCCTGGGAAAATGGGAGGTTTCAGAGGGAAAACTTTAGTCGGGTAGGGAATGATATTGCTAGATCATGTGGAGTGTTTGATCTAAGGATAAGTCCTTCAGCCATTTATCCGGTTGTAGCTCCATGGAAGCTGGTATGGCCTGACGTAGACTGGCATTTGTTAGGGGTAAAAAGGAAAGGAAAGTATAAAACTGATTTGGTAAGTGCTTTTAACTGTTATGTGATGGAAAAGTATAGTGATTATACTCAGGTCTATACAGATGGTGCTAAGGAACCTGAGACAGGAGTGACAGGGTTTGGGGTGGCTATACCAGCAAAAGCAATTGCAATCAGCAGAAGAACATCTGATAAGTTAGCGGTGTATACAGTGGAGATGATGGCAGTGTTGGTTGTGTTGGGTAGAGAAACCTAGACTAATCAAAGCGTTGATATGCTCAGATTCATCTTCAGTTCTAGCAAGTTTAAGGTCTTCTCACTCAAACAACCGGCAAGATGTACTTCATGAAGTCCTTCAGTCGGTCACAAGAGTTGCAAATCAGGGAGTTCAGGTTAAATTTCTATGGGTTCCAGCTCATGTAGGGGTGAAGGGCAATGAAAGGGAGGATGAGTTGGCAAAGAGGGCAATAAAGAAAGAAAATATAGAAATGCACATTAGTATTAGTAAAGCAGAGGTTAAGTGTGTAATCTGGGAAAAAATTAACCAAATGTGGCAAGAAAGATGGGACAGGGAGGGGAAAGGGAGGCATTTATATCAAATACAAAAAAGTGTTGCAGGTACTAGGGTAGGAAGTAGATACAGAAGAGAGGAAATTGTGTGGACAAGGTTAAGGCTGAGGCACTGTGCACTAAACCAAACACTGAAATTGATAGGGAAACACCAGACAGGACTGTGTGAGGAATGTTAGGAAGAGGAGTCAGTAGAGCATGTAGTTCTGAGTTGCAGGAAGTATGGGATACAGAGAGAGATGATGAGAATTAATCTAAGGGAATTGGGGGTGCAGGAATTCACATTAAAAGGGTTGCTGGGCATGGGTGAGAGAACACAGGTCAGGGTATTTTTAGCTTTCTTAAGAGGTACAGGGTTTTTTTTTATAGGATATGATGGATAAACAGAAATAGGGTACTAGGATGGTGAGGATAAAGTGTAGGTTAGGGTATGTGTATGTGTGCGATTGGGTGAAGGGATTTAGAATGTGAGTCCATTGCATACTCTGGAGCAGAAGGTGACGGTAATGCACCATTAAGCTGGGTGCCAACTGCCGTAAAACAAGACAGAGAGAGAGCTATCAGCAGAGCCCCTTTGACCCAGTGTTCCGGCCGGATCCGGCTCTTTAAAAGTTTCCCTATCCTCTGGCTTCCCGCTCATCTTTGCTATTTTATACTTCTTCTCTTTTATTTTTATACTGTCCTTGACTTCCTTTGTGAGCCACGGTAGCCCCTTACTCCCCCTAGGATCTTTCTTCCTCTTTGGAATGAACTGATCCTGCACCTTCTGAATTATTCCCAGAAATACCTGCCATTGTTTTTCCACTGTCATCCCTGCGAGGGTATCCTTCCAGTCAACTTTGGCTAACTCCTCCCTCATGGCTCCATAGTCCCCTTTGTTCAACTGTAATACTGACACTTCTGATTTTCCCTTCTCCCTCTTAAATTGTAGATTAAAACTTATCATATTATGGTCACTACCTCCTAATGGCTCCTTTACCTTGAGTTCCCTAATCAAATCCGGTTCATTACACAATACTAGATCCAGAATTGCCTTCTCCCTGGATTTTAACTGCAACTGCAGTTAAGGATTGCAAAGGATTGCCTTTTGAAGGTGTCCTTGATGCTGGGGAAGCTAGTGCCCATGATGATGCTGGCTAATTTTGAAACTTTGTGCAGTTTTTTTCTGATTCTGTGCAGTAGCCCCTCCATACCAGACAGTGATGCAACCAATTAGAATGCCCTCCATAGTACATCTGTAGAAATTTGCTCAAGTCTTTGGTGACATTCCAAGTCCACTCAATCTCCCAATGAATTCTAGCCACTCTCATGCCTTCTTAGATCGGGTCCTGTGCAACAAGACAGGTAAAATTAGTGATCTTGCAGTTAGGGATCCTCTTGGAAAGAGTGATCACAGCATAATTGAGATTCTCATATAAATGGAGGGTGTAATAGTTCGATCTAAAACCAGTGTAATGAGTCTACAATGGAATGAGGGAGGATTTGGCTAGTGTAGACTGGGAACACAGGGTATATGGTGGGACAATCGAGCAACAGTGGAAGACTTTCAAAGAGATTTTTCACAATGCTCAACAAAAGTGTATTCCAGTGAAAAGCAAGGACAATAATGGCTTGGATAACTAAGGAAATAAAAGATGCTATCAAACCTGAAACTTGTGCATACAAAGTCACCAAGGGTAGTGGGAAATTGGAAGATTGGGAATCACATCAGTTCAAGTCATCTTAACTCACAACTGGCTTGATGGCAGGAAGCTGCTGGTGATGGTGGGACATTGTTTCCTGTCTGGAGACTGGGAATTTATTTATTGATTGAGACACAGCAGGGAATAGACCCTTCTGCCCTTTGAGCCATGCTGCCCAGCAACCCCTAATTTAACCCTAGTGTAATCACAGGGCAATTTACAATGATTGATTGATTAACCTTTTAAAGGTACGTCTTTGGACTGCGGGAGGAAACCGGAGCAGCTGGAGAAAACCCATGAATTCTATGGAGAGTACGTACAGACTTCTTACAGGCAACATTGGAATTGAACTCCAAATTTCAGTGCTCCAAGGTGTAATCATGTCATTCTGACCACAGTGTCACCATGGAAACCAACATATTGATGATATAATGAAGAAGGCACAACAGCAGCTTTATTTTATTAGGAGTTTAAGGAGATTTGGTCAGTCACCAAGATCCACCCTGCTATTGTAAAAGTGCTATCCTCTTCTCTCCATTCCTCTGTCTCTGCTACATCTGCTCTCAGGATGAGGCTTTTCAATCTATGATGAAGGAGATGTCCTTCTTTTTCTAAGAAAAGGGTGTCCCTTCTTCCACCATCAATGCTGCCTTCATTTCTTCCATTTCATGAATGTCTGCTATTACCCCATCCCCCGCCACACTACCAGGGATAGGGTTCCTCTTGTCCTCACCCACCACCCCACCAGAATCCGTATTCAGCGCACGATTCTCCAAAACTTCCACCACCTCCAAACACATCTTTCCCTTTCCCCCCACTTCCTGCTTTCTGGAGGGATCACTCCCTATGCAACTCCCTTGTCCATTCATCCCTTCCCACTGATTTCTCTCCCTCAAGCAGAACAAGAGCCACACCTACCCCAACATCTCCTCCCTCACTACCATCCAGGGCTCCAAACAGTCCTTCCAGGTGAGGTGGTACTTCACCTGTGAGTGTTGGGAAAACATACTGTGTTCTGTACTCAGTGTGGCCTCTGGTATATCAGTCAGACCTGACGTAGATTGGGAGACTGCTTCGCCGAGCATTTACGCTCCGTCCGCCAGAACATGTGAGATCTCCCAGTGGCCACCCATTTTTAATTCCACTTCCCATTCCCATTCTGATATGTTCATCAATAGCCTTCTCCACTGTCAGGATAAGGCCACACTTTGTTTGGATGACCAACACATCTTATTCTGTTTGGGTAGTCTCCAACCTGGTGGCATTAACATTGATTTCTCAAACTTTCAGTAATACCTCCTCCTACCCCTTCACCATTTCCCATCCCCTTGTCCCTCTCTCATATCATCTCCTTGACTGCCCATCACCACCTCTGCTGCTCTTCCTTCCATGGCCTTCTGACTCTTTCCCAATCAACTTCCACGCTCTCTGCTTTATCCCTCCTCTCTAAGTTTCACCCATCATCTGGTGTTTCTCTCTCTCCTCCCCCCAATCTTTCAAATCTACTCCTCAGTTTTGTTTTCTCCAGTCCTGCTGAAGGGTCTTGGCCTGAAATGTCGGCTGTACTTTTATCCAGAGATGCTGCCTGGCCTGTTGAGTTCCTCCAGCATTCTGTGTGTGTTGCTCAGATTTCCAGCATCTGCAGGTTTTCTCTTGTTTGTTCCTTTCCTCTCTTCCTTTTTCTTTGCCACATCCCTACCCAGGACTTGGCTTTCCTTTCCTGGACATCAGAGATATCCTCCTTCTTCATAGAATGGGGTTCCCTTCCTCCACCAATGATGCTGCCCTGAGCTATGTCTCCTCCACTTCCTGGACATCCGCACTCACCCCACCTTCTCTCCGCATAACAGTGATAGAGTTCCTCTCGTCCTTACCTACCACCCCATCACTTCCACATCCAACACATCATCCTCCACAATTTCTGCATCTCCAAAGACATCCTACCAATAATCATATCTTTACCTCCCACCTCTCTCCGTGATTCACTTCTCCATTCATTCCAGGAAAAAAAATCCCTCCCCCTCTCCTCCCCTCCATCTATCCCCCAATCTGAACTCTCACCTCTTCTCACCTGCCGATCACCTTCCCCTGGGTCCCCTCCTCCTTCCTTTTCTCCTATGCTCCATGTTCCCCTCCGATTAGATTCCTTCCTTTATCTGTCTCACCCACATGGCTTCACCTTTCAGCATCCAGCTATCATCCATTCCTTCCCCCCACCTTTTTATTCTTGCATCTGCTTCTTCATTTCCGGTCCTGAAGATGGTCTTGGACTGAAATGTCAACAGTTTATTCATTTTCATAGATGCTGTGTTCCTCTAGGGATTGTGTGTGTCTTTGGAGTTCCAGAATCCACAGAATTTCTTGTGTTTATCTCATGGGGAGAATGTTCAAACCCTTTACAGACAGCTATGGGATTGAACCTGGGTCACTGGCTCTGTCACAGTATTTCGCTAACCATTGTGCTACTGTCCAGCACTCTTAATTCACCAAGACAATGAAAGTAAGAGCAAGGAGAACTGAGGAGGAGATACTGGAACTGTATAAACACTGACCATGTGTGAGGAGGAGATACTAGAACTGTATAAATACTGACCATGTGTGAGGAGGAAATACTAGACCTGTATAAATACTGACCATTTGTGAAGAGGAGATACTGGAACTGTATAAACACTGACCATGTGTGAGGAGGAGATACTGGAACTGTATAAACACTGACCATGTGTGAGGAGGAGATACTGGAACTGTATAAACACTGACCATGTGTGAGGAGGAGATACTAGACCTGTATAAATACTGACCATTTGTGAAGAGGAGATACTGGAACTGTATAAACACTGACCATGTGTGAGGAGGAGATACTGGAACTGTATAAACTCCTTTCTCTACCCTTCCCATCCTGGCTCTATCTACCCATTATCCCTGCCCACATCTGGTTCAATTAACCACCCACCAGCTTCCAATCCCTGCCCCAGTTCTGTATAACAATCTGGGCTGAAGGGCCTGTTCCTGTTCTATAGTTTCTGTGTGGCAATCTTTTCCCTGTCTTCCCCACCCAGGTGTAGGGTTTCAACCAAATCATCATCATACGGCTCCCCAGAGCTGTGTGACCCGCTGAATTGTCCCAGCATTCTGATTTTCCCTTTCATGGGAATTGTTGAGGAAACCTGGAGTTACACTTCTTGCTGAGAAACCCTTCAGCAGCTGGAAATGACTGTTTATTGAGACAACCATTCAGAAGTTGCGTAAGGTGTGAGCATGAATATGACATTTTGCACACAAATGTTCCCGGGGAGACATCAGATTGAATGAAGGGAAAGAGAGTTAAAGAACAAAGTAAGCTGGAGCTGTCGGTACATTTTGCACACCAGGTTCTAAAGAGAGATTGGATTGTGTGCAGTGGAGAGAGAGTTTAAGAGAATTGAGCTGAGGCATTCAGCACATCTTGTGTACCACAGTTCCTGATGAGACATTGGATTATGCATCATTAGGCACTTGGCAATAACAATGATAATAATATAATCCCCTCAAAGCTAATCAATCAGTGTCAAGACCCTGGCCTCAGCTTCTCCTCGTGCAGTTCAATCCTCGATTTCCTCACTTGATTACAGTCATGTTGGATTGGCAACTACATCTCCTCCACAGTCTCCAACAGCAAAGGTGCACCACACGGCTGTGTGCTTAGCCCTCAGCTGTGCTTCCTTTATAGTTATGGCTGTGAGGCTAAGCTCATTTCCAACATCATGTTGAAGTTTGCTGATTATAACCCTGTCATAGGCCGAATCAGCATATGGGAGGAAGATTCAAAATCTGGCTGAGTGATATTACAACAACCACCTCTTGCTCAATGTCAGAAAGACCAAGGAGTGGTTTATTGACTTCAAGAGGAGGAAGCCAGAGGTTTATGAGCAAGTCATTGGAGGATCAGCAGTGGAGAGTGTCAGCAACTTTAAACTCCTCAGTGTTATCATTTCAGAGGATCTGTTCTGGGCTCAGTAGATAAGTGTAATTATGAAGAAAACAAGACAGTGCCTCTACTTCCTTAGAAATTTTCAAAGATTCGTCATGATGCCTAAAACTTTGACAAACTTCCATGGATGTGTGCTGGAGAGTGTATTGACTGGTTGCATCATGACCTGGTATGTAAATACCAATGCCCTTTGACAGAAATCCTACAAATGTAATGGTTACGGCCCAGTCCATCACAGGTAAAGCTCTCCCCACCATTCTGCACATCTGCATGGAGCGCTGTCACAGGAAAGCGACAGTCATCATCAAAGTCCCCACCAGCCACACTATGCTTTCTTCTTGCAGTTGCCATCAGGAATAAGGTACACAGGTCTCAGAACCCAGACCACCAGGTTCAAGAACAGTTATTACTCCTCAACCATCAGGCTCTTGAACTAGTGAGGACAACTTTACTGAACTGTTTCCATAACCAATAGACTCACGTTCAATAACTCACCATCCTAACTTTCTCGATATGTATTCTTTATTTAATTATTTTCCTTTTACATTTGCAGTTTGTTGTCTTTTTTGCACATTGGTTGTTTGCCTGTCCTGTTGAATGTGGTCTTTCATTGGAGCTATTGTGTTTCTTGGATTTACTGTGTATGCCCACAAGAAAACAAATCTCAGGATTGTATATGACATCTAGGTACTTTTATAATAAAGTCAGTTTGGACTTTGGCAAAGTCAAATACAAAGAAGTCAGGTTTAAGCTGAGCAGCCATTGTGGAGTGAGCCAGTGTTAAAATGGGGAGTTGAGGCTTTGGCTCATCAAGGATTCAGTTTGGAGAGGCGAATGCTGAAGACAGATTTTGTTTGTTTATTCTTTCTTTCTTATTCCACATTAGAGCAGTGGGGATGCCAGGTAGGATAGTGGAAAGCTCCTCCTGAGGGATGTGAGGAGGTGGGGAGACCTCCAGTGTCCCTGACAACTACATCTTCATCCATCTGCAGTCTGAGGAGTTGGAGCTGGGACTTGATGAACTCCAGATCATTTAGGAAGCTGAGTGGTTGATAGACAGGATATACAGGAGGCAGTTACACCCGAAGAGCAGGACACAGGTAACTGGGTGATCATCAGGTGGGGGAAAAAGGACAGGCATCTGGTGTACCCTGAGGCCATTCCCCTCAACAACTGGTATAACCCCTTTGGAGCTCCAGGGTTGTAATTTCAGGGTTGATATCCATGCCTTCTGCTAGTGAGGCCAGCAGAAGGAAGATTATACAGTTTATCATGTGGCTCCGCAGATGGTGCAGGAAGCAGGGCTTTAGATTTTTTGGGTCATTGGACTCTCTTCCAGAAAAGTGGGATCTGTACAGAAAGGACCCGAAATGGAAGAGGACTAAAACCCGAGCGGGAAGGTTTTTTAGTGCTGCACGGTGGGGAGAAGGGGGTTTGTTTAAACTAGAGTTTCAGGGGTTTCAGAGTGCCGGAACAGTGGAGCGGTTGTGGAGAAAGATGTTGTTCAGCCTATATACAAAGTCAGGAATCAAAAGGCGTATATTTCAGTGCAAGGAGTGTTTCAGGAAAGGCGGGTAAGCTGAGGGCATAGAGCAATACATGAAATTATGACATTGCAGCCATTAATGATTCTAGGTTGCAGGATGGACAGGGCTGGCAGTTTAATGTTCCTGGGTTCTGTTGTCTAGATGTGATAGAGTGGGAAGGATTAAAGATGGGAGAGGTGGCATTACCGGTCGCAGATAACGTCACAGCAGTGCTCTGTCAGGACAGACTGGAGAAGTCTAGTGAGGCTTTATGGGTAGAACTGAGGAATAAGGAAGGTATGACCATGTTAATGGGGCTCTTTCACAGACCACTCAACAGTCCGAGGGATTTAGAGGAACAAATTTACAGAGATATCACAGACTGGCAAGAAACAAAAGGTTGTGTTAGTTGGTGATTTTAACTTTCAACGTATTGACTATGACTCCTAGACTGCAAAAAGAACAGATGGGATAGGGTTTGTTAAATGTGCTCAGGAAAGTTTCCTTAAGCAGTACATCAAAATCCTAATGACAGCATGTAATACTGGACCTCCTATTAGGGACTGAAACAGAGCAGATGACAGATGTTCGTGTAGGGGAGCACTTTGCATCTGATGATCATAATGCCATTAGTTTCAAGGTTATTATGGAAAAGTACAGGTCTAGTCCTCGGGTTAAGACTACAAATTGGAGAAAGACCATTTTCGATAGTATCCAAAAGCATCTGGCAAGTGTGGTTTGGGGCAGGTTGTTTTCTGGCCCAGATGAACTTGGTAAGTAGGAGGCCTTTGAGAGTACAGAGTTTGTATGTTTCCATCAGAATAAAAAGATAAAGATAACAGGTTTAGAGAACATTGCTTTTTAAGAGATATTGATGCCTTGGTTAAGAAAGGGAAGAGGTATATAGCAGGAACAGGCAGGTAGGAAGAAATGAGGTACTTGATGAGTACAACAAATAGAAAATTACTTTCAAAAAACTGAAATCAGGAGGGCTAAAAGAAGGCATGAGGTTGCTCTGGCAGACAAGGTAAAGGAGAATCCTAAGGCTTTCTACGGATATATTAGGAGCAAAAGGACAATGTTTGCTATCTTGAAGAAAATTAGGATGGATAAATCCCCAGCACCTGACAAGGTGTTCCCTTGGACCCTGTGGGAAGCTGGTGCAGAAATTGTAGGGTCTCTAGCAGAGATATTTAAAACATCCTTAGCTATGGGTCAGGTGCCGGAGGATTGTTTGACAGCCAGTGTTGTTTTGTTGTTTAAGAAGCGCTCTAAGAATAAGCAGGAAAATATAGGCCAGTGAGCCTGACATTAGTAGTGGTGAGGTTATTGGAAGATATTCTAATGGACCGGATGTCTGAGTATTTGGATAGCCAACATGACTTTGTATGTGGTAAGTTGTATGTAACTAATTTTAGAGTTTTTCCAGGAAGTTACCAGGCTTGCTGATGAAAGCAAGGCAGTGGATGTTGGTTGTATGGACTTGAGGAAGGCCTTTGACAACGTCCCACATTCAAGAGCTTGGCATTCAGGATGAGGTAGTAAATTGGATTAGATATCGAATTCATGGGAGAAGCCAGAGAGTGATGGTAGATGGTTGCCTTTCTGAAGGCCAATGCACTGAATACAGGAGTTGGGATATTATGGTGAAATATTACAAGACATTGGTGACTTGTGTTCATTTCTGGTCACCTACCTACATGAAAGATGTAGATAAGATTGAAAGAGTGTTTACAAGGATGTTACTGGGACTTGAGGACCTGTATGAGAATGAAAGGTTGTATAAATTGGGACGATATTCCATGAATGTAGAAGGTCAAGAGGAGATACGATTGAAATATACAGAAGTATGAAGGGTACAGAGAGGGTAAATACGAGCAGGCTTTTTTTTTACTGAAGTTGGGTGAGACTACAACCAGAGGTCATGGGTAAAGGGTGAAAGGTGAAATGTTTAAATGGAACATGAGGCAAGGGTTTCCAGGATTCTGAACTGTCCTCTTCTGGCTAAAAGGGCTTCATGTAATGTATTGAATCTTTATACATAATCGATCATTCCTCAGCTTTCAGCCATGTACACGTTGCAGCTCAATGGATGTTGGGTTTACACGTTGGAGTTACTGAAGCAGGCGAAGGCAGAGAGTGTGTTCCTGAGTGGGGATCTGTACCACGATTCAGTACAAGATCAGGTCTGACCATTACATCATCATTGTGAGAAACCTGTCGATGTTTCTGACCATATTATTCCGAGTGTACAGGGCAAGAATGCATTTTGTCCTCTTGATCTGACCACTCCATTGATTCGAAACCACAAACATGGAATGCTTTTCCATCCCGGTAGAGTCTGACAACCTGTATTCATAAATCCACTCATGGTCGTTCTCTTCAATTCCTAATTGTTCAAACTTGGTCCCAATCACAATGCTGTAAATAGTTGTAAATACAATAATAAGTTACAACAGAATGGTGACAACGGTGAAACAGACTAACAGAAAGTACTCATATTTCTCTGCCACGACAGAGTGTAACTCCTTCATCTGGTTCGTTGTGTCGTTACTGATGGGGTCCTCAGAGCTATTGTCAGAAACGAAGGCAACTCCGTGAATTACATTTTCTGGAATAACTGGATACTCAGCAACATACGAGTCAGGATTGAAACTGTGTAACTAAGTGAGACAATGAAGAACTAGTTTGAGAGGAAGCAGCAAGAACACCGATGATCACAATCACTCAGCACTGAGGCGGCTATTCAAATAACAGGGAATGCTGGGAACACTCGTGAGGTCAGGCAGCATCTGTGGAGAGAAGACCAGGTCAATGGTTCAGGTCCAGGTGGAGCTGAAAATGAAAGAGATGTTCAGGTTGGAAGAAGGGTGACTGAGGAGAGTGGTGGATAGGAAAATGGGAATACCTTTGGGTAGATGAGACTAGGATATACAATGGGACCAAATATTTCAGCATTATTGATAAAGGAATATGATTTGGAGAGGCAATAAACCCCCAGCCCCTGCATTACTTGTATCCCGTGATTTCAGTGAGGATGTGGATGCAGTGTTCATCAACTTCCCAATCTCTGTTTGTTCCATACCATCCCACAGAGGCAAAGAGAGTAAAGGTGAAATCAGTGTTTGAGACAGGCAAAGAGGACAGTGGATCGACAGACATTGGCAGAAGGGAAAATACTGCATCTCCTGTACAGGAAGTGGGAACAGGGTATTTGGAAACAACGGTAGGTTTGGGAGGAGAACTTAGATTTCAAAAAGGAAATCTGACAAGTGTGTTAAGAGACTTGTGACATCTAACTAGCAGTGCAGATTAGGGAGAACCAGTTATTGTGCTGTTCTTGTACTCAGAGTGGCCCCGTAACATTCATGTCTTTATACATATAACCAGTCATGGATTATTTAAATGAACAAGAATGTTTAATCTTAGAAACATAGAAAACCTACAGCACAATATAGGCACTTCAGCCCACAAAGTTGTGCCGAACATGTCCCTACCTTAGAAATTACTAGGCTTACCCATAGGACGCTATTTTGCTAAGCGCCATGTATCTATCCAAAAGTCTCTTAAAGGACCCTAGCGTATCCACCTCCACTACTGTTGCCGGCAGCCCATACCTCGCACTCACCACCCTCTGAGTAAAAAACTTACCCCTGACATCTCCTCTGTACCTACTCCCCAGCACCTTCAACCTGTGTCCTTTTGTGGCAACCATTTCAGCCTTGGGAAAAAGCCTCTGACTATCCACACGATCAATGCCTCCCATCATTTTATAAATGGCTATCAGGTCACCTCTCAACCTCCGTCACTCCAAGGAGAAAAGGCCGAGTTCACTCAACCTATTCTCAGAAGGCATGCTTCCCAACCCAGGCAACATCCTTGTAAATCTCCTTTGCACCCTTTCTCTGGCTTCCACATCCTTCCTGTAGTGTGGGAACCAGAACTGAGCACAATACTCCAAGTGGGGTCTGACCATGGTCCTATATAGCTGCAACATTACCTCTCAGTTCCTAAATTCAATTCCACAATTGATGAAGGCCAATACACCATATGCTTTCTTAACCACAGAGTCAACCTGTTCAGCTGCTTTGAGTGTCTTATGGACTCGGACCCCATGATCACTCTGATCCTCCACACTGCCAAGAGTCTTACCGTTAATACTTTTTTCTGCCATCGTATTTGACCTACCAAAATGAACCACTTCACACTTACCTGTGTTGAACTCCATATGCCACTTCTCAGCCCAGTTTTGAATCCTATCAATGTCCCGTTGTAACCTTTGGAAGCCCTCCACACTATCCACAACACCTCCAACCTTTGTGTCATCAGTAAACTTACTAACCCATCCCTCCACTTCCTCATCCATGTCATTGATAAAAATCACAAAGAGTAAGGGTTCCAGAACAGATCCCTGAGGTACTCCCCTGGTGACCGACCTCCATGCAGAATATGACGCGTCTACAACCACTCTTTGCCTCTGTGACACACACAGATTATGAGCAAAATCAGAATGCCTGGAATTTAGTGAGTAATAGACTGATGTGAACTGAGAATAAGTGAATGGAATCAAAGAGATCAGGAATACATAGTTCAGTTTTTGGGCAGGAAACTGAACAGAGATCAGTGCTGAAGAAGGGTTTTAATCCTGGATATTCTCAAGTTGTATTGGTTGTTAACACAAATGTTACATTTCACTGTGTGTTTTGATGTATGTGTGATTAATATATGAATCTGAACATGAAACATTAACTCTAGTTCTCTCTCCACAGGTGCTACCTGATCTCCTGAGTGTTTCCAGCATTCTGTTTTATTTCAGGTTTCCTACACCTGCAGGTTTCTGATTTTTATTCAGAGATGAGGGCTTGTGTCCCAGCTGTTCACAATCGACACCAATCACTTGGGTGAAAGGGTCAGATACACCATATGCAAGTTTCGTGATGGCAGTGCGGGCCGTGAGAAGGATGTGGAGAGGTTTCAGTGGCACGGACATGACAGGTGAAATGTAACATGATTAATGACGTGCCATTGTTGACAGAATTCCTGATGGTAATGACAGTGCGTACAGGAGTGAGATATACCAGCTGGATGAGTGGTGTTACAGCAACAACCATGCAGTCAATGTCACTAAGACCAAAGAACTGATTGTGAACTTCAGAAAGGGTAAGACAAGGGAACACACACCAGACCTCATAGAGGGCTCAGAAACGGAAAGAGTGAGCAATTTCGGGTTTTTGGTTGTCAATATCTGAGGATCTAACTGGATCCAACATATCAATGCAGTCACACAGAACACACAACAGTTACTATATTTCATGAGGAGTGAGGAGATTTGGTACATCACCAAAAGCACTCACAATTTGTAACAAATGTACCATGGGGAGCATTCTGACTGGGTGGGTGCATCACGGTCTGGAATGGGGGGGGGTTGAGTTTGTCGGTGGCTACTGCACAAGATCTGTAGTTATTTCCAGGACATCTTCAAGCAGCATTGTCTCAGCAGTGGTTGGCATTCATCATTATGAACACCCCCCCAGTCACCCATGTCATGCCTTGTTCTCATCAAAAAGGAGGTACAGGAGCACGAATTGCACTCAGTGATTCTGAATAGCTTTATCCCCCCCGCCATCCATTTTCTGAATGAACATCAAATCCATGAACACAACCTCACTATGTTTTTATTTCTATTTTTGAATTACTTATTTAATTTAACTATATATAGATAGATAGATAGATAGATAGATAGATAGATACTTTATTCATCCCCATGGGGAAATTCAACATTTTTTCCAACGTCCCATACACTTGTTGTAGCAACAAAAAACTAATTACATACATACTTCACTCAGTAATAATATGATATGCATCTAAATCACTACTCAAAAAGCATTAATAAAAAGTTCTTAATTCCTGGCAGTTGAATTGTAAAGCCTAATGGCATTGGGGAGTATTGACCTCTTCATCCTGTCTGAGGAGCATTGCATCGATAGTAACCTGTCGCTGAAACTGCTTCTCTGTCTCTGGATGGTGCTATGTAGAGGATGTTCAGGGTTTTCCATAATTGACCGTAGCCTACTCAGCGCCCTTCGCTCAGCTACCGATGTTAAACTCTCCAGTACTTTGCCCACGACAGAGCCCGCCTTCTTAACCAGGCAAAAGTCAACAGATTTTACGACATATGTTGGTGATATTAAACCTGAATCTGGTTCTGATACTCTGACGTGTCGGCCTTGGTGGGAACTACAGGAAGCTGGAGGATATTTAAACAGTGGGGTCTGGGCATTCGTGTACATGGATCATTGAAAGTGAACACACAGACTCCACAACCGATTATAATATGAAAAAGCCTGGTGAAGGATCTTGTTACAAAATGTCAACCATCCTTTACCTCACCAGATGTGCCCAAATGGTGAGTTCTCCCAACAGATTGTTTTGTGTCCTGTTCTACAACAACTGTAATATCTTGTATCTCCACACCCTTGACTACAGGTGGATCATTGCACAAAGTATAACAACATAATGTTCCAATTACATCATGAGATTGCCCCTAGAATATTGTGTACAGATCTTCTCTCCCTACCAAAAGAGGGATGGACAAACACTAGAGAGATTGCAGTGAATGTCCTGTTCAGGTGACCTCGTGTATCTTTCCAGGACCAACCTCTGTCACCATGTCTCCATGTGTGAATCTGGCAGAAATCTGTGTCACTGTCCCGGTGTGTTACTCCAGGACTAATTCCTGTCACAGTGGCCCCGTGAGTTACTCCAGGACTAATCATTGTCACTGTGTCCCCGTGTGTTACAACAGGACTAATCTCTGTCACTGTGTCCCTGGGTGTTACTCCAGGACTAATCTCTGTCACTGAGTCCCCGTGTGTTACTCCAGTACTAATCTCTGTCACTGTGTCCTTGCGTGTTACTCCAGGACTAATCTCTGTCACTGTGTCCCGGTGTGTTACTCCAGGACTAATCTCTGTCACTGTGTCCCGGTGTGTTACACCAGGACTAATCACTGTCACTGTGTCCCTGTGTGTTACTCCAGTACTAATCTCTGTCACTGTGTCCTTGTGTGTTACTCCAGGGACTAATCTCTGTCACTGTGTCCCTGTGTGTTGCCTTTTGGTTCAGATCCTGCTCACTTACCTGATGCACCATCCCCTCAGCCCAGGTCACTGATTCATTTCCATCAAGTCTTGTAACTGCATCAACTGAGCTCTGGCTACATGTAGTAAGCCTTTTCCCAGAGCAGTCCCTCCTTCCTGTCTCTGAGGTTGGTCTGTGTTTAATGAGATTCCGAAGTGTGTATCAGAAATGTGATGTAACGGAGGAGACTCACGTCTGTTAGATGCTGAACCTTTCCTTCCAGGATCATGTGTAATACTCTCTTTGTCCGATCCAGGTTTTCCAATGCATTCCATCCAGATGTATCCCAAAACATTATCCTCCCTGCTCTGTAGGATCTGAGCTATGAATTTTCAAAAAGACATACATTGTTTTGCATTTTTCATGGAGAGTGAAGTTCTGTGTGATGTTGTGTTGGCCATGTGGAATTCAAATATGGAAGAAATTTGCAAACTTGAATGCATCAAGGGAGCCAACAGACCAATTGCCTTTGTTCTTGCCATGTGCTTGGAGATGGAGGCTGCCATTTTGTGGAAAATGCTGGATGTTTAAAATTGAATTGTACACATTAATGAAGGAAGAGCAGTATATGTAGTGTATATGGATTTCAGCAAGGCATTTGATAAGGTACCCCATGCAAGGCTTATTGAGAAAGTAAAGAGGCATGGGATCTAAGAGGACATTGCTTTGTGGATCCAGAACTGGCTTGCCCACAGAAGGCAAAGAGTGGTTGTAGACGGGTCATATTCTACATTGAGGTCGGTCACCAGTGGAGTGCCTCAGGGATCTGCTCTGGGACCCTTACTCTTCATGTTATTTATAATTGACATGGATGAGGAAGTGGAGGGATGGGTTAGTAAGTTTGCTGATGACACAAAGGTTGGAGGTGTTGTGGATAGAGTGGAGGGCTGTCAGAGGTTACAGTGGGACATTGATAGGAATGAAAACTGGGCTGAGAAGTAGCAGATGGAGTTCAACCCAGATAAGTGTGAAGTGGTTCATTTTGGTAGGTCACCATCCAGAGGCAGAGAAGCAGTTTCAGCGACAGGTTACTATCGATGCAATGCTCCTCAGACAGGATGAAGAGGTCAATACTCCCCAATGCCATTAGGCTTTACAATTCAACTGCCAGGACTTAAGAACTTTTTTAAGCTATTATTAATGCTTTTTGAGTTAGTTCTTACTGAGTTAAGTATTGTATGTAATTAGTTTTTGCTACAACAAGTGTATGGGACATTGGAAAAAAGGTTGAATTTCCCCATGGGGATGAATAAAGTATCTATCTATCTAAATATGCTGGCAGAAAAAAGTATTAATGGTAAGACTCTTGGCAGTGTGGAGGATCAGAGGGATCTTGGGGTCCGAGTCCATAGGACGCTCAAAGCAGCTGAGCAGGTTGACTCTGTGGTTAAGAAAGTGTATGGTGTATTGGACTTCATCAATCGTGAAATTGAATTTAGGAGCCAAGAGGTAATGTTGCAGCTATATAAGACCCTGGTTAGACCCCACTTGGAGACTGTGCTCAGTTCTGGTCACCTCAGTACAGGAAGGATGTGGAAGCCATAGAGACGGTGCAGAGGAGATTTACAAGGATGTTGTCTGGATTGAGGAGCATACCTTATGAGAATTGGTTGAGTGAAATCGGTCTTTTCTTGGAGCAAAGGAGGATGAGAGTTGACCTGATATAGGTGTACAAGATGATGAGAGGCACTGATCACATGGATAGTCAGAGGCTTTTTCCCAGGGCTGAAATGGTTGCCACAAGAGGACCCAGGTTTAAGGTGCTGGGGAGTAGGTACAGAGGAGATGTCAGGGGTAAGTTTTTTACTCAGAGAGTGGTGAGTGCGTGGAATGGGCTGCCGGCAATGGTAATGGAGACAGATACTTTTGAATAAGTACATCGAGCTTAGTAAAATTGAAGGCTATGGGTAACCCTAGGTATTTTCTAAGGTAGGGACATATTCAGCACAACTTTGTGGGCCAAAAGGCCTGTATTGTGCTGTAGGTTTTCTATGTTGTTTTTTAACCTGAGTGTGGTCTCATTGCGACAGTAGAGGAGCCCATGGATAGACATGTCGGAATGGGAATGGGAAGTGGAATTAAAATAGGTGGCCACTGTCTTTTTCCGGTGGATGAAGTGTAGGTGCTCGGCGACACGGTCTGGTCTCATCAATATACAGGAGACACATCAAAAGTACTGGACACAATGCATGACCCAACAGACTCATTGGTAAAGTGTTGCCTCACCTGGAAGGACTATTTTGGGCCCTGAATAGTCGTGAGGGAGGAGGTGTAGGGGCAACTGGTCCCTCCAGAAGAAATAGCGGGATCTCCCAGTGGCCACCCATTAGCTGGAAAATGAGCTGAAGATGGCAGATGCAATTTAATGCAGACAAATGTGACTTATTCCACTTTGGTTGGACCAACCAGGGTAGGTCCTACACAGTGAATGGTAGGGCACTGAGGAGTGTGGTAGAACAAAGGGATCTGGGAACACAGGTCCATGATTCATTGAAAGTGGTATCACAGGTGGATAGGATCATAAAAAAAAGCTTTTGGTGCATTGGCCTTCATAAATCGATGTTTTGAGTTCAGGAGATGGGATGTTATGTTGAAGTTGTGTAAGTTGTTGGTGAGGCTAATTTGGAGTATTGTTGGCAGTTTTGGTCACATATCTTCAGGGAATGATGTAAACTAGGCTGAAAGAGTACAGAGAAAACCAGATGTTGCCAGTTCTGGAGGACCTGAGTTATAAGGAAAATTGAATCGGTTAGGACAGAATTCTTTAGAACACAGAAGATTGAGAGAAGATTTGATAGAGGTATACAGAATTATGAAGGGTATATATAGGGTAAATGCAAGCAGGATTCCTCCGTTGAGGTTGGGTGGGACCACAAACCAAAGGTCATGGGTTAAGGATGAAAGGTGAGAAGATTAAGGGGAACATGAGGAGAAACCTCTTTTGTGAGGGGTTGTGAGAATGTGGAATGAGTTGCCATCACAAGTGGTGCATGCAAACTCAATTTTAATGTTTAAGAGAAGTTTGGATCGGTACATGAATGATAGGGGTATGGAGGCCTATGGTCCAGGAGCAGGTCAATGGGAGTAGGCAGTTTAAATCGATTGGCATGGACTAGAGGGGCTGAAGGATCTCTTTCTGTGCTGTACCCCTCAATGACTCCATGTGTTCCCGAGCAAATTTGGGTTGGAGAATAATCTCACATTCCTTCAGTAAAAGACAAGAACAAAGTCATTGGAGTTGTCCATTTCCACAGTCCTCACCCTCTTCTAATTTGAAGTGACTCCTCCATTTCCTGAAGCCATTCGCAGGCAAGTTTCACATGACCCTAGGAAACCACTGCTCCCATGGGAAGGCAGGACCTCCATCTGGGATTGAGTGGTATGGGAAACAATGACAACATCAGCTGATCGAGGAACAGAGATGGAGCCGACGTGTTGGACAGGGGAGGGGGCGAGGAGACTGAGCACAATGTCCACAGACTCACAGGGAAGATCAGGGAATGGGAATTCACCCAGTGGGATGTAGGGTCTGAAGGTCAGGACAGCTTCTCTCAGGTCAGAGGTGGTGATTTAAAAAGAGAGCTTCGCGGGCATTAGTCCATTGTTCAGGGCTTATCAGCGGCGGCAACTAAGCTTGACAAACTAAACAGAAGTACAGAAGGGATAACCAGAGCCGCCATTGTCGGGGGTAGCCCAGTGGTGGGAGTAGAAGCAACAGGCTTCAGCAAGGTAGGTGAGTAAGTGGACTTCGTTTTTGGTTTTCCTTTGCATTTATTTATAGGAATAGAGAGCACATCGGTAGGGTTAGTATTTTGCTCTGGGTGTCAGATGTGGGAATGCTGAGAATCTTCCAGTCTCCCAAATAGCCACATCCACACCAGGTGCACCGAAATGCAGTTCCTGAGAGATCGTGTTAGGGATCTGGAGCTGCGGCTCGATGACCTACAGCTTACTAGGGAGAGAGAACAGGAAATAGAGAGAAGACACAGGGACTTAGTCACCCCGAGGCTGCAGGAGTCAGATAAATGGGTGGCGGTCAGGGAAGCGATGGAAAGAGCTCAGATCGCAGAGAGCACCTCTGTGGCCAAACCCCTCAGTGATCGTTTTCTCATTTTGGATGCTGTCGAGGAAGATCACAAAGATGAGGAATGTGGCAGTCATAGGGGATTCCATAGTGACGGGAACAGACAGGAGGTTCTGTCAGCCTGATAGAGATACCCACATGGTGTGTTGCCTCCCAGGTGCCAGGGTACGGGATGTCTCAGATCGGGTGCAGAGTATTCTGAAGGGAGAGGGTGAACAGCCAGAAGTCTTGGTACACGTTGGTACCAGTGACATAGGCAGGAAAAGGGAGGAGGTCTTGAAGAGGGAATTCAGGGAGTTGGCTAGGAAGCTGAAAGCTAGGACTTCTAGGGTAGTAATTTCAGGATCGCTGCCTGTGCCTCGTGCTAGCGAGTGCAAGAATAGCATGATCAGGCGTATTAGTATGTGGCTGAGAGACTGGTGTAGAGGGCAGGGATTCAGATACCTGGATCATTGGGGCCTCTGCTGGGGGAGGTACGACCTGTGCAAAAAGGATGGGTTACACCTGAAGCCAAAGGGGTCCAATATCCTAGCAGGCAGATTTAACAGAGCTGTTAGGGAGGGTTTAAACTAATTTGGCAGAGGGATGGGAACTAGAGTGATAGGGCTGAGGAAAGGGAAAACAGAAATAAATCAAAGATAGTGTGCAACAGAGATTATAGAAAGAACAGGCAGGAGATGAGGCTGAGTCAAAACCAGTGACATCAGTTACAGGGCAATAGAGGCATGGTGCAGTTAAATCAGAAAGCAACAAGTACTGACTGAGGGTGTTGAATTTGAATGCACACAGCATAAGGAATGAAATGGACAATCTTGATATTCGGATTGGCAAATACGATGTTGTGGCCTTCTCTGAAAATTGGCTACAGGATGGCTGTCATTGGGAGCTGAACGTCCAAGGATATACGGTATATTGGAAAGATAGGCTAGTAGGCAGAGGGGGTGGTGTGGCTCTGTGTATAAGAAATAATATTAAATCATTAGAAAGGGATGACATAGGGTTGGAAGGTATAGAGTCTCTATGGGTTGAGTTAGGAAATGGCAAGTGTAAAAAGACCCTAATGGCAGATGTATACAGGCCTCCAAACAGCAGCCGGGATGTGGATTACAAATTACAGCAGGAGATAGAAAAGGCTTGTCAGAAAGGCATGTCTTGATAATCGTTGGGGATTTTAACATGAAAGTCGATTGGCCAGTACTGGAACTCAAGAGAGAGAATCTGCAGTGTGTCTAACGGATGGCTTTTAGAACAGCTTGTTATTGAGCCCACTAGGGGATCAGCCGTGCTGGATTGGGTGTTGTACAATGATCTGGAGGTGATAAGAGTTCTTAAGGTTAATGAACCCTTAGGGCACAGTGATCACAATATGACTAAGTTCACACTGAAATTTGAGAGGTAAAATAGCATCCAATGTGTCGATATTTCTATGGAATAAAGGAAATTACAATGGTATGAGAGGGGAACTAGCCGAAGTTGACTAGAAAGGGACATTTGCAGGAAGGACAGCAGAGCAGCAATGGCAGGAGCTTCTGTGAAAAATGAGGGAAGTGCAAGACAGATATTCCAAAGAAGAAATTTTCAAAGGGAAGAAGGATACTACCGTCGCTGACAAGTGAAGTCAGAGCCAAAGTAAAAGCAAAAGGGAGGCCAATCTAGGAAGCCAGAGCTAGTGGGAAAATAGAGGATTGGGGAGCTTTTAAAATCTTGCAGAAGGAAACTAAGAAGGTCATTCAGAAGGAAAAGATGAATTGCAAGAGGAAACTGGCAACTAATATCAAAGAAGATATTAAAAGGTATTTTTTAGTACATAAAGGTAAAAGAGAGTCGAGGGTAGATATAGGACCAATAGAAAATAATGCTGGAGATATTGTAATGAGAGACACAGAGATGGCAGAGGAACTGAATGTGTACTTTGCATCAGTCTTCACAGTGAAAGATATCTGCAGTATACCGGAAATTCCAGAGTGTCAGGGAAGTGAAGTTTGTGTAGTGAAAATTACAACTGAAAAGATGCTCAGGAAGCTTAATGGTCTGAGGATGGATAAATCTCCTGGACCTGATGGAATGCACTCTTGGGTTCTGAAGGGAGTAGTTGGAGGGATTACGGAGGCATTAACAATGATCTTTCAAGAATCAATAGATTCTGGCATTGTACGGGATGACTGGAAAATTGCAAATGTTATTCGACTATTGAAGAAGGATGGGAGCAGCAGAAAGGAAACTATAGACCTCTTACCCTGACATCAGTGGTTGGGAAGTTGTTGGAATCCATTGTTAGGGATGAGATTATGGAGTAAATGGAGGCACATGACAAAATAGGCCAAGCCACATGGAGTAGTCGCAGAGAACGAGCACTCCGTCCTGCTTTTTATCTCTACACTCCTTCTTCTCCCCTTTTCTCACACCAAACTGTTAAGACTTTTTGCTCTTCCCCTGCCTGCGACTATGCTTACTTCACAATTGACCTCAAAGAGTACTAAATCTGGGGAAAAAAAACAAAAATTGGTGGTTGGCCTGACAGTAGAGGCTATCTCCACGCTACTAGACCAACACTGTGAGGCATTAGTGGCCGAATTTAAATCTTCTTTCAGCCTGCTGGAAACAAAACTCAATCAAATCGAATGCAAAGTGGAGGACCATGGTCAACGCCTACCCTCTCTCTCGAGCTCACTATGGACGACCTGAGCCAGCGTGTCAGTGAACTGGAAAACATTTACTCCAGCTAATGGCCAAAGTTACTGAGCTGGAAGGCCGGAGCAGACCGCAGAACCTACACATCCTGGGCCTGTCGGACTCTATTGTAGGCCGGCATCATACTGAAATTTTTTCCAGTCTGCTTTGTGAGATCTTTGGGAAGGAGACGCTTCCGTTCTCACCGGAGATTGATAGAGCCCACTGTTCACTAGCAGCTAAACTGGCCCCAGGACAGAGACCGCGCCCGGTCATTCTTCACCCTCACCATTACCAGATTAAAGGTCTCCTGGTTCAAGAGGCCTGGCAGAGAGGGAAGCGAGAATACCGCAGGCAGCAGATTTGGGTTGTGGAGGACTACTCCTCCGAAGTTTTGAGCCTGTGAGCCGAGTACAGAGAAGTAATGACGGAGCTATACAACCAAGGACTCAGGCCTTCCCTAGTATACCTTGCACCACTCCGCATCACACTTCCCAGCAGTGATAAGAAGTGACTACGCTCAGTAGATGAAGCACAGAACTGCATCAACAGCCTTCCTGGAATTCTTCATAAAATACTTTTCTCCCATACCCTCTGCCAGGTAACATTAGCAGAGCTTGGATAGTGAGGCCTGGTCTGACTTGGCCGGGTTAGGAACTGACTACTACGATAGGTGGAATAATATTCACTCAGACTGTTCTCTCTCTCTCTCGAGTATTTCCATTTACCTCTAATTCAGTGAGCTCTACAACCTTTCCTGGGAAGAGCACTGGGTAAAGTCTATTTATTATTTTTTTTTTCAAATATCAGTTTATATTTCTGTTTTATGCTTCATTTTTCAGAGCCATGTTTAATAAACTTTGTGGAATTGTTTTGTCTCTCATTAAGCACAATATCAGTTTAGGAGTGTTGAATGCTTACTGTTTCCTTTAAATAGCAATAACGGAGTTGGAGATGAGGCTACGAGTGACAGTAAGTTGTACTGTTGGATGATTATTGTTCTTAAGAGCTCGTTGCTATGCTTTCTGGAAGCTGTCTTGTTGTGGGTTGGGGGGTGTGGGGGTACTCCAATGCTGGTATTGTTTTAAGAACCCTTAGAATTCCTTGTTATACAGGATTTACTTCTGCCCTGTTCCTCTTTGTTTTACATTTTTGCCTCAGAGCTGATACCCAAAATCTTGATACCACTTATGCCTATCAACCTGTATGTCTTTTAAAGAAGAATGGTTAGTCCGTTAAATTTTGTAAGCTGGAATGTCAAGGGGATGAATCACCCTGTTAAAAGAAGGAAGGTGTTCTCACATCTCAAACAGTTTAACACAGTAATTCCATTTCTACAAGAAACACACATTCGCAGTTCTGATAATTCCCGTCTTATGTCACGATGGGCGGGGCAGCACTTCCAATCCAGTTTTCAGGTTAAAGCTGGGGGGTCTCAATTCTCATAAACCAAAATGAACAATATCAGATACAAACACCCACTTTGTCATTGTCTCGGGGAAATTATATAATACATTGGTAGTGTTAGCTAACATATATGCTCCTAACTCGGATGATGTGGGCTTCATTGAACGTTTTTTCTCTGCGCTGCCTGATCTGAGTTCATAATCTCTCATACTAGGTGGAGATTTCAACTGTTGGTTAGATCCAGTGTTGGATCAATTGTCTCCTATTCCCAGAGTACTAAGCAAATCTGCCTCATTAATTCAGTTATTCCTCTCCAACTATGGCATTTTTGATGTATGGCGCTTTCTTTACCCAAATAAGAGAGAATATTCTTTCTTCTCACACGTTCATCACACCTTTTCTAGAATTGACTACTTTCTAATTGACAATCAGCTGATTCCATCGGTCCATTCCTGTGTTTACCAGAACATAGTGATATCAGACTATGGTTGTCCTGTCTATAATTCTGCCTGGCTTTCCTCAAGTAAATAAGCATTGGTGTTTTAATTTGACCTTACTGTCAGATAATGATGTTGTAAAATTTATGGAGGACCAGATAATCTTTTTCCTTAATATGTCACCTGAAACCCCAAGCCTAGTTGTTTGGGATGCTTTGAAAGCATACCTCAGGGGTCAAATAATTTCCTATACTGCGAATATGAAAAGAAAGACCCATAAAGAATGACTAGATCTGGCCAATCAAATTAAAGAAATAGACCAACAATATGCTCAAATTAATAATCCAGAGCAGTACAAAAAATTAGTGGAACTCCAAACTAAATTTGATCTTACTTTCACTCCCCAGTTGAATGCCAACTTTTGAAGAGCAAGAGTCGGTTCTATATCCATGGTGACAAATCTGGTAAATTTTTAGCCGACCAATTAGGGGGCCTCAAAGCCAAACAACACATCAAAAAATTCGAATGGAAAACGGAAGCATCACCTCGAATCATTCTGAAATCAACAACACATGCAGGAATTTTTACTCTTGACTTTACACTTTTGAATCCCCAAATGATAACATTTTGGTCGAGAATTTTTTAAACAGCTTATATATCCCCACGCTCTCTTCTGATCTCAAAATAAGACTGAATGAGCCAATATCATTCGAGGAAATATCCTCAGCCATCTCGTTACAGCAGACTGGTAAATCACCAGGACCCTACGGGTTCCCTGTAGAATTCTTTAAATCATTTTCGTTATTGCTCTTACCTCAACTAACCTTGGGTCTATCTGATGCATTTAAACAGGGTAAACTGCCAACATAATTTAATGAGGCATGCATCATTCTTCTAGCGAAGAGAGGAAAAGATCCAACAGAGTGTTCCTCATATAGGCCAATCTCTCTGTTAAATGTCGATGTCAAAATCTTAGCTAAAGTTCTGACCTGTAGACTGGAAAATATTCTACCCTCAATTATTTCTGAAGACCAAACCGGTTTTATCAAAAACCGCCTCCCCTTTTTTAACATACACCATCTATTAAATATTTTATATTCACCTTCAGTTGGAATCCCTGAATGCATCTTTTCCTAGACGCAGAGAAAGCGTTCGACCGTGTGGAATGGAATTACCTCTTTGCTGTTTTAGAAAAATTTGATTTTGGACCAAGCTTTATCATGTGGATTAAACTGTTATATTTGCATCCCACCACCTCTGTTTTGACAAACTCTCAGCAATCCCATCCTTTCAACCTCAAACGAGGAACCCGCCAACGGTGCCTTTTAAGCCCTTTACTTTCTGATCTGGCCATAGGGCCACTGGCGACTGCATTCCGCAGTTGTGCAGATCTGACAGGGATTTGGAGGGGGGGAGGTTGAGCACAAAGTCTCCCTTTATGCTGACGATCTTTTACTTTTTATATTAAACCCGATCACCTCCTTACCCCCATGTTCTCACTCCTTAACAAATTCAGCCAGTTTTCAGGATACAAACTTAATTTACACAAGAGTGAACTTTTTCCAATAAATGGAGAAGCGCAAGCGTCAGAGTTCCATAACCTCCCTTTTAAGGTAGTGAATAACCAACTTAATTACCTTGGCGTCACAGTAACAAGGAAACATAAGCGCCTTTTTGGAGAAAATTTCATTAATTTGTTAAAACAAACAAAACAGAGCCTAGCACAGTGGTCACCCCTGTCCATGACCCTGATGGGCTGAAATAATGTTGTCAAAATGAACATCTTTCCTAAATTTGTATACCTTTTTCAATCGACACCAACTTTCATTCCTAAATCCTTCTTTGACTCGCTAGAATCAGTCGTATGGAAGGGCAAGCATCCCCGAATGAATAAAGTACATTTTCAAAAATCTAAAAGTGTTGGGGGCATGGCTCTGCCCAATTTCCGCTTATATTACTGGGCAGCTAACATACGCTGTCTCATCTTTTGGTCTCATCTTTACAACTGATCTGACTGCCCAATATGGGTGGCAATGAAGCTGAACTCTATTAAGAATTTCTCCATCTTCGCACTTCTTGGATCTGCACTCCCTTTTCTTATGCCTAATCCAATTGTTAATCCTGTTATCAGGCACACCCTGAGAGTGTGGGCTCAGTTCAGAAAGCATAATCATCTCCATGGCTTCTCTCTTTCAAGTCCTATCCTATATAATCATCTCTTCCAGCCTTCTATACATGATCCAACATTTCAAGACTGGTATAGAAAGGACATCAGGTGCTTTAAAGGTCTTTTTATAGACAACAGTTTTGCATCATTTGAACAACTGTCTGCAAAGTTTAACCTACCGAACACTCATTTCTTCAGATATTTGCAAATTAGACATTTTATCAGCCCTTTGATATCAAACTTCCGAGAGGCACCCATCACAAACATCGTTGATATGTTTCTCTGCATGAATCCAATGCGCAAAGGTCTAATATCTACTATTTGCAACAAGCTAGCGGTCCTGAGGTGAGACCCCCCCTTGACAAAATTAAAACCGTCTGGGAGCAAGATTTAAATTTCTCACTGTCAGATGATGTATAGGATTCAGATTTTAAGTTAGTTAACTCAAACTCTTTATGTGCCCGCCGCTGCCTGGTACAGTTCAAGGTCATACACTGGGCCCATATGTCTAAAACTAAATTATCTCACATTTACCCAGATGTTAATCCCTGCTGCGACTAATGCAAAAGGGGCGGGGCTTCCCTTATTCATGTGTATTGGGCATGCCCTAGCTTGGAAAAATACTTGAAAGATGTTTTCCAAACTCTATCAAATACTTAATTATAATTTGAAGCCTAACCCTTTGATTGCTCTTTTCGGCACCTCCAGAGAGGGGAACACGCATCTAAGTCTGACTGAATGTCGCATACTGTCTTTTGCCTCTCTTTTGGCCAGGCATGCAGTCTTGCTCGGGTGGAGGGTTGCTCCCCCCCCCTCCCACTCACACTCAGTGGCTCAGGGACATCATGTCCAGTCTATACCTTGAGAAGATCCATTATTCAATTCTCAACTCAGACATAAAGTTGCAAAAGGTGTGGGGATTCTTTTTTGAATACTTTCAGAACTCCCAGCCAAACTAAAGGTCCATTCTTTCTTCCTTTCCTCTGCGCATAAATCTCTGACCTCCAGCATTTCCTGGTAAAATTCTATGGACTCAGATGTGTAAACATACAACAGTCTTTGTATTAGGAAAATACATCTTCTCTATACCAGTGCAGCTCTGTGGGGACAAAGGTTCTGTTTAACCCTTTTTGCTAATGCAATGACAGCTTGGAGATGGGAATTGGGTGGGGTGGGTCAAGTCAGGGAGGCAACCAAAGCATGGTTGTACTATGGGTGCATCTCTTTCATAGATGTGAACTGTACATTTGATACATTTGTTATGTACTGCACAAACTGCCTATATACTATGAAATCTTTATTTGAAAAAAACCAATAAATATATTGTGAGATAAAAAAGAAAATAGGCCAAAGCCAGCATGGTTTCCTGAAAGGAAAATCCTGCCTAACTAACCTACTGCAATTCTCTGAGGAAATTACAAGCAGGGTAGCCAAAGGAGATGTAGTGGATGTGGTGTACTTGGATTTTCAGAAGGCCTTTCACAAGTTGCCGCACATGAGGCTGCTTAGCAAGAGAAGAGCCCATGGAATTACAGGGATGTTATAGCATGGGTGGAGCATTGGCTGGTCGGCAGAAAACAGAGAGTGGGAATAAAGGGATCCTATTCTGGCTGGCTTCAGGTTACAAGTGGAGATCCACAGGGGTTGGTGTTGGGACTGCTGCTTTTTACAAAGTATGTCAATGATTTGGAATACAGTATTAATTGATTTGTGGTTAAATTTGCTGATGATACAAACATAGGTGGAAGAGCGGGTAGTACTGAGGAAACAGAGAGCCTGCAGAGAGACTGAGATAGTTTAGGGGAATGGGCAAAGAAGTGGCAAATGAAATACAGTGTTGGAAAGTGTTTGGTCATGCACTTTGGTGGAAGAAATAATCAGGCAGACTATTACTTAGATGGGGAGAGAATTGAAAATGCAGAGACGCAAAGGGACTTGGGAGTCCTTGTGCAAGATACCCTAAACGTTGACCTCCAGCTTGAGTCAGGAATGAAAGGGTTACCATATGAGGAATATCTGGCAGCCCTTGGGCTGTATTCCCTGGAGTTCAGGAGAAAGAGGGGCGATCTCATAGAAACATTCTGAATGTCAAAAGGCCTGAACAGATTAGATATGGCAAAGTTATTTCCCATGGTATGGGATTCTGGGACAAAAGGCTTCAGGATTGAAGGACGCAAACACGAGGAAATGTACAGATGCTGGAAATTCAAGCAACACACACAAATTGCTGGTGGAACACAGCAGGCCAGGCAGCATAGTCCACGTTTTGGCTGCCTGGCCTGCTGCGTTCCACCAGCGTTTTGTGTGCGTTGCCAGGATTGATGGATGTCCTTTTAGAACTGAGGTGTGGACTTTAGTCAGAGGGTGGCAAATCTGTGGAATTTGTTGTCACGAGCGGCTGTGGAGGCCGTGTCATTGGGTGTATTTAAGACAGAGATAGATAGGCTCTTGATTAGCCAGGGCATCAAAGGGTATAGGGTGAAAGCAGGGGAGTGGGGATGACCGGCAGAATTTGATCTGCCCAGCGGAGCAGACTCGATGGGCCGAATGGCCTATACCTGCTCCTATATCTTATGGTATGGTCTTACGGAATAATGCGACAGAGTTTTCGTGGTGGAAACTCCCGACATTTTTCCTTTTCGCGGGTGATAGTATTATAAACAGGAAGGGTTGTTTTGTGTGAGTTAACGTGTACGCCCTGCGTGGAGTCGCTGAATCCGGACGACAAGTAAAATCGGAATGGATGTAATGTCACTGTTAAATTCTTTATCGGTTCCTGCCTCACTTGTCCACTTTGACCAAGTTCGCGCATCGACCAGTCGCAAGCGAAAGTGGAAGTGCAAACAGGAAATGCGCAGTCGACTCACCGACTCCGATCACTGGGTTTACACAGCGCCAAACATGGGAAGCAGTGAGTTTATATCTTCAATCATTTACTGAGACCCCTCCCCCGAGATAAAAACAAAGAAATTAATACTTTCACATTGTATTTCAGATTTTTCAAAGGACGGCTGTTTTCACTTCCCAACCATGGACAAGCGGTAGGTTCGCATAATCAGGCTGCGTCATCTCGACCGGGCAGAGGTCAATGTAATGATTTTGTTTACCCGTTTCACCCAGACAGCTGATGCTCTGTCTCCCTGGCCTTTGGCAGGAATCTGAACACTCTAAGGAACTACTTATGTAACTACAACCCTCCTCAGGGCTGTGTGGACTGTATAAATATCCTGCTGTTCGGCATGGTGGGGGCTGGTAAATCATCAGCCATCAACACATTCCTCTCGGCTCTGGATCCACAAGGAGCGACCATAACCTGTGTCCCGACAGGAGACAATCCCGCGTCTCTCACACCAGAGGTACACACACTGCTGTCGATTTAATATCAACGCACAGGCGGTATATGTTGCTCGATTCACTATGAATTCACTGTCCTTTGTGTGTCTCCCTGATGTCCACATCAGAGGTCGTGAGAGGTCACCTCACTCCAATCTATTTGCTGGAAAGCACCTCGGGTAGTCCCGAGGCTGGGAAAAGTGTATTTAAATCCAAGTCCCTGATATCAATTAGCTGGGGAATTAAGAAGGGAGGGAGGAAAAAGAAATTATAGGCCAATTAGCCCAAGGTCAGGATAAGGTTTCTATACACTTGGAGGCACATGACAAAATAGGACAAAGTCAGCATGGTTTCCTGAAGGGGAAATTTTACCTGAAAACTCTGTTGGAGTTCTTTGAGGAAATAGCAGGCAGGAAAGACAAAGCAGAGTCAGTGGATGTTGTTTACTTGGATTTTCAGAAGGCCTTTGACAAAGAGCCACACACGAAGCTGCTGAAGAAGTTAAAAGCCCATGGTATTACAGTAAGGTTATTGGCATGGACAGAAGATTATCTGACTGGCAGGAGGCAAAGAGTAGGAATAGATAGAGCTTTTCCTGGCTGTCTGCTGGTGACTAGTTGCATTACAATCAATATCGGGAATGCTTCTATTCACATTATATGCCAATGATTTGGAAGATGGAATTGATTGCTTTGTGACCAGTTTTGTGGATGATACAAAAATAGGTGGAGGGTAGTTAGTTTTGAGGAAGCAGGGAATCTGCAGAAGAACTGAGACAGTTTGGGAGAATGGGTTAATGAAGTGGCATTTGCAATTTCCAGTCCTTCAGAACCAATCTAGAATCTAGTGCTTCTTCAAAGATGACAACTGATGCCTCCACAATCTCTTCAGGAACCCCTTTCAGAGCCTGGGCCACAGTTCATCACATTCAAACCTTTCCACTTCCCATCACCTTCTCCGTACTAATAGCAGCTACGCTCAGTCCTAGTCCCTGACTCTCTGTCTTCCACAGTGAAGATTGATGTAATTCCCTTTATTCCACCGTAAAATGGATACATCATTTTCTTGTTTTTCCCTCCCAAACCTCAGGGTGAATTCAATCATATTATGAAACCCTACCTCCAAAGGTTTCTTTACTTTAAAATCCGAAATCAAATCCAGTTTACTTCGCAACACCTAATCCAGAATGACCTTTTTGCAAAAGGGCGGAACCACAAATCCCTTCTCTTGAGAACATTCGCTGTTCCTTTCTCCATGGATGCTGTCTGATATGCCGAGTATTCTCCACATTTCTGCTCTCTCACTCCAAGACTGTCCTTATTAATTTTGTTTTCTCAGTGAACTGGAATGTTGCAGTTTGAAAGGGGAATCCAGAGATTCAGGGTAACATTGCTGCAGTAGGAGTGTCTCTGGGTTTGTATACCAGGGATTCATCTGCCCTCTCAGGGGAATGTAAACAGTCCCAGGGCAGCAAGGGAGGTGGAGTTTCCTTGTGTCATGAGAGATCATGTGACCAAGAGAAGATCAGGGAGATCTCCCACAGACTGAAATGTCCCATCACTGAGGGAAGAGCAAGGAGTTCTGCTGGGTTCCTGTGCCCGTTTTTAGCCATCAGCCAATGACACAAAGCAGACCTTCTGTTGATAAACATTCCACTGTTTATGGGATCTTGCTGTGTAAACACTGTCTGCCCTGTGTTCTACATTACACAGAACTTCACTCTCCATGAAAGATGCAATACAAATGTACATCTTTTTGAAAATTTACAGCTCACGTGCTACAGAGCAGGGAGTTTAAAGTTTTGGGATTCAACTGGATGGAACGCTCTGGAGAAACCTGACCAGACACAGGGAGTGTTACAGATGATCCTGGAAGGAAGAGTTCCCAAAGGAACAAATGTGAGTTTTCTCCATTACTTCATACTGCTGATTTCCACAACCCATTAAACACTGAACAACCTCAGCGAGAGAAGGGAGAAATGGCTCCAAGAAAAGTTTCCGACAAAACAGCCATGGTTCTGAAGACTAGGTCCATGTTTCGATCGGATATAAGCTATAACCTAGGCTGAGAGAAGATGGCACACTGTAAAAGAAGTAATACAGAAATACCGAACAAAGAGTAACACTCGAGAACATAGTGACAGAGATTAGTCCTGTAGTAACACACGGGGACACAGTGACAGAGATTAGTCCTGGAGTAACACACCGGGACACAGTGACAGAGTATAGTCCCAGAGTAACACATGGGGACACAGTGACAGAGAATAGCCCTGGAGTACCACTCGGGGACAAAGTGACAGAGATTAGACCTGGAATAACACACGGGGACACAGTGACAGAGATTAGCCCTGGAGTAACACACGGGGACACAGTGACAGAGATTAGTCCTGGAGTAACACTTGGGGACAAAGTGACAGAGATTAGACCTGGAATAACACACGGGGACACAGTGACAGAGATTAGCCCTGGAGTAACACACGGGGACACAGTGACAGAGATTAGTCCTGGAGTAACACTTGGGGACAAAGTGACAGAGATTAGACCTGGAATAACACACGGGGACACAGTGACAGAGATTAGTCCCAGAGTAATACTCGGCGACAAAGTGACAGAGATTAGACCCAGAATAATACACGGGGATGTTTTGACAGAGATTAGCCCTGGAGTAACACACGCAAACACGCTGACAGAGTTTAGCCCTGGATAATACATTGGGACACAGTGACAGAGATTACTCCTGGAGTAACATGCTGGTTCACAGTGACAGAGATGAGTCCTGGAATACCACACAGGGACACAGTGACAGAAATTAGTCCTGGGGTAACTCACGGAGACACAGTGACAGAGATTAGTCCCAGAGTAACACATGGGTACACATTGACAGAGATTAGTACTGAAGCAACACACGGCGGAACTCGGTGAAAGAGATTAGTTCTGGAGTAACACACATGGTCAGTGACAAAGATTACTTCCTAGAGTAACACACAGGGACATAGTGATAGATTAGTCCTAGTGTAACACACTGGGACATGGTGACAGAGTTTAGTCCTGGAGTAACACACAGGGACACAGTGACAGAGATGAGTCCTGGTGTAACACCCAGGGACACAGTGACAGAGATTAGTCCTGGAGTAACATGCTGGTTCACAGTGACAGGGATTAGTCCTGGAGTAACACACTGGGACACAGTGGCAGAGATTAGTCCTGGAGTAACACACAGGGACACAGTGACAGAGATTAGTCCTGGTGTACCACATGGGGACAAGGTGACAGAGATTAAACCTGGAATAACAAACGGGGACACAGTGACAGAGGTTAGTCCCTGTGTAACACACGTGGACTCGGTGACAAAAATTAAGTCCTGGAGTAACACACAGGGACATAGTGACAGATTTGTCCTTGAGTAATATGCTATATATATTCTACATAGCTATATGCTATATCCACCCCGATCAGACCCCACTTGGGGTACTGTGCTCAGTTCTAGTGGCCTCACTACAGGAAGGATGTAGAAGCCATAGAAAGGGTGCAGAGGAGATTTACAAGGATGTTGCCTGGATTGGGGAGCATGCCTTATGAGAATAGTTTGAGTGAACTCGGCCTTTTCTCCTTGGAGTGAAGGAGGATGAGAGGTGACCTGATAGAGGTGTACAAGATGATGAGAGGCGTTGAACGTGTGGAGAGTCAGAGACATTTTCCCAGGGCTGAAATGGTTGCCACAAGAGGACACAGGTTTAAGGTGCTGGGGAGTAGGTACAGAGGAGATGACAGGGATGAGTTTTTTTACACACAGAGTGGTGACTGCATGGAATGGGCTGTAACGGTGTGGAGGTAGATACGATAGGGTCTTTTAAGAGACTTTTAGATAGGTACATGGAGCTTAGTAAGATAGAGGGCTATTTGTAAGCCTAGTAATTTCTAAGGTAGGGACGTGTTCAGCACAACTTTGTGGGCCAAAGCGCCTGTATTGTGCTGTAGGATTTCTATGTTTCTAACACACTGGGACTTAGTGACAGACATTAGTCCTGAAGGAACACACGGGGATACAGTGACAGGGATTAATCCTGGAGTAACACACAGGGACACTGTGACAGAGGTTAGTCCTGGAGTAACACACGGGGATACAGTGACAGAGATTAGTCCTGGAGTAACACACTGGGACACAGTGACAGAAATTAGTCCTGGAGTAACACACAGGGACACAGTGACGGACATTAGTCCTGGAGTAACACGTAGTGACAGTGACAGAGATTAACCTTGGAGTAACACACAGGGACACGATGACAGAGGTTAGTCCCTGTGTAACACACGTGAACACAGTGACAGAGATTAGTCCTGGAGTAACACACAGGGACACAGTGACTGAGATTAGACACAGAGTAACACATGGGTACACAGTGACAGGGTTTAATCCTGGAGTAACACACAGGGACACTGTGACAGAGGTTAGTCCTGGAGTAACACACGGGGATACAGTGACAGAGATTAGTCCTGGAGTAACACACAGGGACACAGTGACAGAGATTAGTCCTGGAGTAACACACGGGGACACAGTGACTGAGATTAGTCCTGGAGTAACACACACGGACGTAATGACAGAGATTAGTCCTGGAGTAAACCATGTGAACAGTGACAAAAAGTAATTCCTGGAGTAACACACAGGGACACAGTGACAGAGATTAGTCATGAAGTAACACACAGGGACATGGTGACAGAGTTTAGTCCTGGTGTAACATTCGGGGACAAAGTGACAGAGATTAGACCCGGAATAACACACTGGGACACTGTGACAGAGGTTAGTCCTGGATTGTCACACAGTGACAGTGACAGAGATTAGTCCTGGAGTAACAGACGGGTTCACAGTGACAGAGATTAGTCCTGGAGTAACACACTTGGACACAGTGACATAGATTAGTCCTGGAGTAACACATGGAGATTCGGTTACAGAGAATTGTCCTGGAGGAATACACGGAAATACAGTGGCTGAGATTAGTCCTAGAGTAAAACACAGGGACAAAGTGATAGAGATTAGTCTTGGAGTAACACACTGGGACACAGTGGCAGAGATTAGTCCTGGAGTAATACAACAGGGACACAGTGACAGAGATTAGTCCTGGAGTAACACATGGAGATTCGGTTACAGAGAATTGTCCTGGAGGAATACACGGAAACACAGTGACAGAGATTAGTCCTGGAGTAACACACTGGGACACAGTGACTGAAATTAGTCCTGGAGTAACACATAGTGACAGTGACAGAGATTAGCCTTGGAGTAACACACAGAGACACGATGACAGAGGTTAGTCCCTGTGTAACACACGTGAACACAGTGACAGAGATTAGTCCTGGAATAACACACACGGACGTAATGACAGAGATTAGTCCTGGAGTAACCCATGTGGACAGTGACAAAAATTAATTCCTGGAGTAATACACAGGCACATTGTGACAGATTCGTCCTCGAGTAAGATGCTATATATATTCTACATAGCTATATGCTATATCCGCCCCTGATCAGAGCCCACTTGGGGTACTGTGCTCAGTTCTAGTGGACTCACTACAGGAAGGATGTGGAAGCCATAGAAAGGGTGCAGAGGAGATTTACAAGGATGTTGCCTGGATTTGGGAGCATGCCTTATGAGAATAGTTTGAGTGAACTCGGCCTTTTCTCCTCGGAGCGAAGGAGGATGAGAGGTGACCTGATAGAGGTGTACAAGATGATGAGAGGCATTGAACGTGTGGAGAGTCAGAGACATTTTCCCAGGGCTAAAATGGTGGCCACAAGAGGACACAGGTTTAAAGTTCTAGGGAGTAGGTACAGAGGAGATGACAGGGATGAGTTTTTTACACACAGAGTGGTGAGTGCGTGAAATGGGCTGCCGGTAACAGTGGTGGAGGCAGATACGATAGGGTCTTTTAAGAGACGTTTAGATAGGTACATGGAGCTTAGTAAAATAGAGGGCTATTGGTAAGCCTAGTAATTTCTAAGGTAGGGACGTGTTCAGCACAACGTTGTGGGCCAAAGGGCCTGTATTGTGCTGTAGGTTTTCTATGTTTCTAACACACTGGGAATAGTGACAGATTAGTCCTAGTGTAACACACTGGGACATGGTGAAAGAGATTAGTCCTGGAGTAACACACAGGGACACAGTGACAGAGATTAGTCCTGGAGTAACACACAGGGACACAGTGACAGTGATTAGTCCTGGAGTAACACACGGGGACACAGTGACAGAGACTAGCCCTTCAGTAACACACAGGGACTGTGACAGAGATTAGTCCTGGAGTAACACACAGGGACACAGTGACAGAGATTAGACCTGGAGTAACACATGGGGACACAGTGACAGAGATTAGTCCTGGAGTAACACACAGGGACACAGTGACAGAGATTAGTCCTGGAGTAACACACAGGGACACAGTGACAGAGATTAGTCCTGGAGTAACACACGGGGACACAGTGACAGAGATTAGTCCTGGAGGAACACACAGGGACACAGTGACAGAGATTAGTCCCAGAGTAACACATGGGTACACATTGACAGAGATTAGTACTGAAGCAACACACGGTGGATCACGGTGAAGGAGATTAGTTCTGGAGTAACACACATGGTCAGTGACAAAGATTACTTCCTAGAGTAACACACTGGGACATGGTGAAAGAGATTAGCCTTGGAGTAACACAAAGGGACACAGGACAGAGATTAGTCCTGGAGTTACACACAGGGACACAGTGACAGAGATTAGTCCTGGAGTAATGCACAGGGATACAGTGACATAGTTTAGTCCTGGAGTACCACTTGGGGGCAAAGTGACAGAGATTAGTCCTGGAGTAACACACGGGGACACAGTGACAGAGATTAGATCCGGAATAACACACGGGGACACTGTGACAGAGGTTAGTCCTGGATTGTCACATAGTGACCGTGACAGAGATTAGTCCTGGAGTAACACACAGGGACACAGGACAGAGATTAGTCCTGAAGTAACAGATGGGATCACAGTGACAGAGATTAGTCCTGGAGTAACACACAGGGACACAGTGACAAAGATTTGTTCTGGAGTAATGCACGGGGACACAGTGACAGAGATTAGTCCTGGAGTAACACACAGGGACACAGTGACAAAGATTTGTTCTGGAGTAACACACAGGGACACAGTGACAAAGATTTGTTCTGGAGTAACACACATAGACACAGTGACAGATATTAGTCCTTGAGTGACACACAGTGACGATGACAGAGATTAGTGCTGGAGTAACACATAGGGTCACAGGACAGAGATCATTCCTGGAGCTACACATGGGGACACAATGTAAGATGTTTATACTGGAGTAACACATGGGGACACAGTGACAGAGATTCAATAGGGACTAATCTCTGTAACCAAGTCCTCGTGTGTTACCCCAGGTCTAATATCTGTAACCAAGTCCCCTTGTGTTACTACAGTATTCATCTGTGTCACTGTGTCCTTGTGTTTTACTCCAGGACTAATCTCTGTCAATATGGATCCGCAAAGCTAACAGGATTGTGAAGGACCCCGCGCACCCCTCACACAAACTCTTCTCCCTCCTGCCATCTGGCAAAATGTACTGAAGCATTCGGGCTCTCATAACCAGACTGTTACTGTTTCTTCTCCCAAGCCATTAGAGTCCTGAATTCCCAGTGTCTAGTCTGACACCAACTTAGACAGACAGACACGCGCGCACACACACACACGCACGCACGCACGCACGCACGCACGCACACACACACACACACACACACACACACACACACACACACTCTTCACTTCACTTCAGTCCCTTTGCAATTTTTGTTCTTTTCTTTTTCAATTCCTGCTAAAACATTGTTTACATTATTTACATTCACATAATTTATTATTATATTGTAATTTGTCCTCTACTGTGCCAAGTTGTCTTGTTTACTAATTATTATACTGTCTTGCGCTGTTTTGTGCACTTTATGCACATTTTGTGTAGGTCTGAAGACTAATGTAGTTTTGTGTTGTTTCATGTAACACCATGGTCCTGGAGGAACGTTGTTTCATTTTTACTGTGTACCATACCAGCAGTTATGTTTGAAATGACAATAAAAGTGACCTGATCCTGATCTTGATCTTGAGTTACACACCACTCTCCCTGGTGTCTCTCCACCAGCCGTCCCCACCTCACCTCCCCTCTACACACTATTGGGACACGTTGAGCTCTTGTCCCTCTGAGAGAGGACTGAGCAGTGTGCTGACATCCTCCACATGATACAGGTTAGGAGACAGAGCAGTGATGGGGAAATGGATCAATCCCAGCAACACATGACCCCAGCATCCGCTCCACTGCTAGTGAAGGTCACAGGGTCACCTGCTCCTATGATGGTCAGACAGTCTGCTCCAACTCACCTGGAGCAGCTCCTCCTTCTCTCTCATGTTGCCTTCTGCTGGTATCCATTATGGTCCAACCCCTCCACCATGTGGGGTTTGGTGTTGGAATTCTGTGTGTGGCCATGAGATCATGTCTTATTTCCAAACTGATGTGAGAACAGACACTCAGGAGTCAAAGGCCATGGGCCAACAGAAGAAGGGTGTTGAGCTCCAGACTAGATCAGTTCTGCTTACTGAATTGGAGGAGAAGTATGGGGTTAGTGGAAGGATGGGGGGGGGGGTTGGGGTATATTTGCCCTTTTAGAATTTTGTGAGTAAAACATTTGAGAGTTGTTTTATGTGTTTAATAAGATTTGCAGTGGTTTACTTCTATTTCAGAAAAAAACAAGTCACTCCTAAACTGATGTTATTACATCAGGCAGCGTCTCTTACAGTGAACACAACAACTCAATGAGGGTGTTTGTGAATCATGTAGAACAGTTTCTATGATAACAATATGTGCCATCTGTCACCCGTTACATTCCCCTACACTCTGTTCCTGTTCCTGTTCTTATCTCTCTTCATTCATCAAACCCAGCATCCCCGGATCAGTCTGGTCAGCCATTGCTGTAATCCTTCCTTGGGTCAGGAATCCTGAACTGTGCACAAGCCTCACCAGGACCTGATATAATTGGAGCAGGTCGTCTTTACTACTGTGTGACACAGTGATGGAGCAGTTAGTAGTGCTGCCTCACAGACCCAGTGATTCTGATTCCATCCCAGCCTCCGGAGCTGTCTGTGTGGTGTTTGCACGTTCTTCCTGTGATGATGTGTGTTTCCCCAATGATCCTGGTTTCCGGTTTCAACATCCCAATGACGTGCTGGTCATTGGGTCAGTCTGCTGCTGTCCTTTCCAGTGGGTTGTCAGAATACTGGGGAGTTGATGGGAAGATGAGAGAAGTGTGAACTGACAGAGAGCTAGCATAGACTAGACTGGCTGAATGGCAGAAGGAAAATAACATGAACAAAAGCTGCTGAACTCACTATTTACCTTCCTATCATCTAGTAACCTGGATACAATAGAGAGGATTGCCTCTCCCACATTACTGATGGAGACGGAACAGCTCACAGTCCTCAGGATTATCCTGCAGTGTGAAGGACCAAACTTATTTCTGAATCATCTGAAAACTTTGTTATCACGTTCCGATATTTAGGTAAAAATGTTGATTCATTAAACAGTGCAAGGGTCTGAGTTTAGAAGAGCTCAGAGCAAATTCTAAAGAGATCATGGGGACAGAGGGGACCCACAATGAAAGGAAATAAGAAGTAACAGTGAACTGGACAGAGCAACACTCCCAGCAGGAGACTGACAGGGACAGAGGGGACCCACTGATCCCTGAAGCAAGAGTGAGGTCAGAGCCCATTTGGATCTCAGTAGATCAGTGATTCTGATCCTGGGCTTTGTCTGATGGGACTGGTCCCTCCAGTCAGTGTTCACCTCAGTGCTGAGTGATTGTGATCATCGGTGTTCTTGCTGCTTCCTCTGTAACCAGTTCTTCATTGTCTCATTTAGTTACAGCATTTAAACCATGACTTGGATGTCTCCAACTATCCCGTTATTCCGGAAAATGTAATTCATGGAGTTACATTCATATTTGACATCAGCACCATGGACAGCATCAGTGACGATAAAATGAATGCATTTCAGGAGTTACAGACGATCGTGGCACAGAAATGTAAGTTTTTTCTTTTGGTTTGTGTAACTATTGTCACCTCAGCATTGCAGCTTCATATTGATATCTGGATCATCTCTCTTTTCCAGATGTTCACAGGGTTGTGATTGGGACCAAGTTTGAATTATTACAGATACCAGAGAAACACAATGCATGGATTTATGAATACAAGCCACTGCAGCAGAAGGTAATAATCTGTAGAATCGGAGAAGTGACATTGATGTTGGAAACATAGCACCCAATCTGTGAATAGCATGATCCCACTGACAGTAGAGAGGTAAACACAGGAGGTATTTGCTTTGTCGCTCCCGGTAAGCAGACAAATCTCAAGCTTCTATAATTTATGCATACTTTGATAATAAATATACTTTGAATCCTTTGAATGCCCTAAGCTCATCCGCCTTTCCTACAACACTCCCTGCATTGAAATATACAAAACTCAGAACATTAGTCCCACTATGATCAACCGTTTGATTCCTGACCTTGTATGTAGGTGCAGCAACATCTTTCCCCACAACCACTCCACTATCTGTTCAGGTGCTCTGGTTCACATCCTGTGTGGTTCTAGTTTAAACTCCCACCCCCACCCCCCTTGCAGCATAAGCAAACCTTCCTGCTGGGATATTCGTTCCAGTCCAGTTCAGGTGAAAACCATCCCGTCTGTACAGGTCCCACCTTCCCTGGAAGAGAGCCCAGTGATCCAATAATCTGAAGCCCTCCTCCTCCTGCACCATCTCCTTAGCCACGTGTTAAACTCTATTACTCGGCTTTACTTTGTGCTGCCTCATTTTACTGATATTTTCTGCCCCCTCTTGCCACACTTTGTTTGGCAAATCCCCCCTCACTCCTCTGTGCCACCGCTCTCTCACTTCCTCTTCAGTAAGAAACATAGAAAACCTACAGCACAATACAAGCCCTTTGGCCCACAATGCTGTGCTGAACACGTACTTACTTTAGAAATTACCTGAAGTTACCCATAGCCCTCTATTCTTCTAAGCTCCATGCACCTGTCCAGGAGTCTCTTAAAAGTCCCTATTCTATCTACTTCCACCACTGTCACTGGCAGCCCATTCCACGCACTCAGCACTCCCTGCTTAAAAACCATATCCCTGCCATCTCTTTGGTATCTACTTCGAAGCACCTTAAAATTGTGCTCTCTTGTGTTAGCCAGTTCAGCCCTGGGGAAAAGCCTCTGACTATCCACACGATTAATGCCTCTTATCATCTTGTACACCTCTATCAGGTCACCTTTCATCCTCCCCTGCTCCAAGAAGAAAAGGCCTTATTAAGCATTTTGCCCTTGGAACCCTCCCCTTTCTGTCTAGTCTGAAGCCTGGTCTACACAGTATTCACGTGATTCCCCAGGACACTGGCCACAACACAGTTCAGCTGAAGCCCATCCCAATGGAACAGCTCTCTCCGTCTCTGTTACTGCTACCATTGCCTGTGAATCTGAAGCCTGTGGAGTTTATAATTCCATTAATACCCTCTCTCTCTTTCCTTTCCCTCAGTTTGAGAAGTTGGCGGAAAGTACTGGGATGGAAAGGCGTTCCATGTTTGTGGTTTCGAATCAGTGGAAAGGTGATCAGATCGAGATGATAAAATGCATCCTGGCCCTGTATGTTCTGGATAATATGGTCAGAAACATAGACCAATTTCTGAAAGCAGTGTAATGATCACAGATGACCTTGTTCAGTGCTGTGAATCTGATCCAATTTCAGGAGCCGGACACTGCTGTGGGATTGATGTTTTTATTGTTTTCCCTGTAGTTTTAGCATTCTTTATGCTTGTATATATATTTGTACAATCACCTGTTTGTAGACTTTTAGTAACTTGTTGTATTAGTAGTTCCATTCTTCTATAGTTTGTATCCTTGCAAAGTTGAAGGGGGAATTAGTTAGTATCTGCTGAAAGGGTTTCACAAATAAACTGTCTCAGCCCACTTGGCAGAATAAAAGCACACAATGTGCTCATGGTCCTTTGTTACAGTCAGTTACAGTTACAGATGGTCACTGGTGCAGCTGGTCACTTGTACAGCCGATCATTGTTACAGTCAATCACTGTTACAGCCGATCACAGTTACAGCAGTCAGAGCATAGCCATTCTTTGTTACAGCCAGCTGGTTACAGCTGGTCACTGTTAAATCCGGCCAGATTTAGAACTGGTCACAGTTACAGATGGTCACTGTTACAGCCGTTCAAAATCACAACCAGTTACCGTTACAGCCAGTTACTGTTACAGCCAGTCACAGTTACAGATGATCACAGTTACAGCCAGTTACTGTTACAGCCGGTCACTGTCACAGCTGGTTGCTGTTATAACAGGGGACTGTTACAGCCAGTCAGAGTTACTGATGAAACATAGAAAACCTACAGCATAATACAGGCCCTTCGACCCACAAAGATGTGCCAAACATGTCCCTACTTTAGAAATTACTTAGGGTTATGCATAACCCTCTACTTTTCTGAGTTCCATGTACCTATCAAAAAGTCTCTTAAAAGACCCTATCGTATCCGCCTCCACCACAGTTGCCGGCAGCCCATTCCACGCATTCACCACTCTTTGAGTAAAAAACCTAATCCTGACCTCTGTTGCTACTCCCCAGCACCTTAAACCTGTGTCGTCTTGTGGCAACCATTTCAGCCCTGGGAAAACATCTCTGACTATCCACACGATCAATGCCTCTCATCATCTTGTACACCTCTATCAGGTCACCTCTCATCCTCCTTCACTCCAAGGAGAAAAGGCCAAGTTCACTCAACCTATTCCTTAATGCATGCTCCCTAATCCAGGCAACAACCTTGTAAATCTCCTCTGCACCCTTTCTATGCTTTCCAAATCCTTCCTGTAGTGAGGCGACCAGAACTGGACACAGTACTTCACAAGGGTCTGACCAGGATCCTATATAGCTGCAAAATTACCTCTCAGCTCCTAAATTCAATTCCATGGTTGATGAAGGCCAATACACCATACGCCTTCTTAACCACAGAGTCAACCTGCACAGCTACTTTGAGCATCCTGGGGGGGGGGGGCAGGGGGAAGGAGAGAGAGACAGAGAGAGACACACATGAGGCTAGGGTTCTTCAAGGCTTGGGTCTGGACTCCGAGCCAGAGACTGGGCAAGGACCCAGAACCTGGGTCATGACTTGGGCTCAGACTCCAGAACAGGGCTAGGACAAGACGAAGCTACAGGACGAGGAGAGGCACAGGACTGGACATGAGACTCCTGGACAGGACAAGGGAACCCCAGCACAGGACGAGGGAATCCCAGCACCGAGCTGGGCAAGGTACTCCTGGGCTGGGCGAGGCACATCAACAAGACAAGAATGCAGAGCCTTGGTCGAGGGAGAACAGGAACACAGAACAGAGCCTTGGTCCAAGGAGAAAAGGCCAAGTTCTCTCAACCCATTCTCATAAGGCATGCTCCCCAAACCAGGCAACATCCTTGTAAATATCCTCTGCACACTTTCTATGGCTTCCACATCCTTCCTGTAGTGAGGCAACCAGAACTGAGCACAGTACTCCAAGTGGGGTCTGACCAGGGTCCGATATAGCTGCAGCATTACCTCTCGGCTCCATGACTGATGAAGGCCGATACACCATACGCTTTCTTAACCACAGAGTCAACCTGCGCAGCTGCTTTGAGCGTCTTATGGACTCAGACCCCAAGATCCCTCTGATCCTCCACACTGCCAAGAGTCTTACCATTAATACTGTATTCTGCCATCGTATATGACCTACCAAAATGAACCACTTCTCAATTATCTGGGTTGAACTCCATCTGTCACTTCTCAGCTCAGTTTTGCATTCTGTCAATGCTCCGTTGTAACCTCTGACAGCCCTCCACACTACCCACAAGAACTCCAACCTTTGTGTCATCAGCAAACTTACTAACCCATCCTTCCACTTCCTCATCCAGGTTTTTTTTTATAAAAATCACAAAGATTAAGGGTTCAAAGAACACTTAAGGAAGTTCCCTGAGGCACTCCACTGGTGACCAACTCCATGCAGAATTTGACCCGTCTACAACCATCTTTGCCTTCTGTGGGCAAGCTAGTTCTGGATCCACAAAGCAATGTCTCCTTGGATCAAATGCCTCCGTACTTTCTCAATAATCCTTGCATGGGGCACCTTATCAAATGCCTTGCTGAAATCCATATACACTACATCTACTGCTTTTCCTTCATCAATGTGTGTAGTCACATCCTCAAAAAATTCAATCAGGCTCATAAGGCATGACCTGCCCTTGACAAAGCCATGCTGACTACTCCTAATTATATTATACCTCTCCAAATGTACATAAATCCTGCCTCTCAGAATCTTCTCCATCAAATCACCAACCACTGAAGAAAGACTCACTGGTCTATAATTTCCTGGGCTATCTCTACTCCCTTTCTTGAATAAAGGAACAACATCCACAACCCTCCAACCCTCCGGAACCTCTCCCGTCCCCATTAATGATGCAAAGATCATTGCCAGAGGCTCAGCAATCTCCTCCCTCACCTCCCACAGTAACCTGGGGTACATTTTGTCCGGTCCCGGTGACTTATCCAACTTGATACTTTCTAAAAGCTCCAGCACATCTTCTTTCTTAATATCTACATGCTCAAGCTTTTCAGTCTGCTGCAAGTCATCACCACAATCACCAGGATCCTTTTCCATAGTGAATACTGAAGCAAAGTATTTGTTAAGTACCTTTGTAATCTCCTTTGGTTCCATACATACTTTCCCACTGTCACACTTGATAGGTCCTATTTTTTCACATTTTATCCTCTTGCTCTTCACATACTTGTAGAATGTATTGGGCTTTTCCTTAATCCTGTCTGCCAATGCCTTCTCATAGCCTCTTCTGGCTCTCCTAATTTCCTTCTTAAGCTCCTTCCTGTTAGCCTTATAATCTTCTAGATCTCTAACATTACCTAGCTCTCTAAACCCTAGTCCTGACGAAGGGTCTCGGCCTGAAACATCGACAGCGCTTCTTCCTATAGATGCTGCCTGGCCTGCTGTGTTCCACCAGCATTTTGTGTGTGTGTTGTTGTTTGAATATCCAGCATCCGCAGATTTCCTCGTGTTTGCTCTCTGAACTTTTTGTAAGCTTTTCTTTTCTTCTTGACTACATTTATTACAGCCTTTGTACACCATGGTTCCTGTACCCTACTGTGATTTCCCTGTCTCATTGGAATGTATCTATACAGAACTCTACACAAATATCCCCTGAATATTTGCCACATTTCTTCCATACTTTCCTCTGAGAATATCTGTTTCCAATTTAAGCCTCAAATTTCCTGCCTGACAGCCTCATAATTCCCCTTACTCCAGTTAAACACTTTACTAACCTGTCTGTTCCTAACTCTCTCCAGTGCTATTGTAAAGGGGATAGAATTATGATCACTATCTCCAAAACGCTCTCCCACTGAGGGATCTGACACCTGAACAGGTTTATTTCCCAATACCAGATCAAGTACAGCCTTTCCTCTTGTCAAATTATCTACATACTGTGTCAAGAAACCTTCCTGAACACACCGAACAAACTCCACCCCATCTAAACCCCTAACTCTAGATGGTCACAGTTACAGCAGGGGACTGTTACAGATGGACACAGTTATTGCCAATCACTGCTTCAGCTGGTCACTGGTACAGCCATTCACTGTTACAGTCAGTCACAGGTTGTTACTGTTGCTGTTCTCTTGTTCCTTCTCTGCCTTACCTGTTGATGTAGACTGACTCTGTCTGACCTGCACCATGATGAACATCTAATGAAACTGTGGTAAACATAAGATTTGTGCCTCATTCTTGATTTCTGAAGAAGCTGCTGGACATCCCCCCCAGATCTAACAGAATGGACAGGAGCACAGTAAGGGAGCGAGTGGCCACAGCTTTAAGCTGCAGTTATTTCAGTGCAATCGGCTTCACAGGCAAGTAGGATGGACTCAGGATATGGACTGAAACTGGGAACTGGGATATCACAACCAACAACAGAAACACGGCTGAGGGAAGGGTAGGGTGGGCAGCTCAATGCTCCGGGTACAGATGCCACAGGTGTGACTGAGGTACAGGTGAGAGAGGAGGAGGGGGAGATGACATTTGAGAAAAGAGGACATAGGAATGCTCTTTGCTTGGGAGATCGTCCAGTGAGACTGTTAGAAGTTTTCAAGAAGGATTCAACTGGTTCACAGGTTCAGCTGTGGAAATGATCCAGCTTCAAATGTTGCATCCTAGCTGTCTACATGAACAATAACTTTCTATTTGATGAACTCTTATCTACAGATTTGAATGGAATTTGAGTGGACCAAGGCTATTGTGTCATTATTAGGTCAATTTGGAGCCTTCTCTGTCTATAAACAGAAACTTCAGAAAAGCAAATGCTTTCCCATTAATAACTTGTCCCTACAGATCCGACAGGAATCTTTGCCTTTTCCTTTATCTCAAAATGGTTTTGTATACCTAGGCCTACACATTACTTGCTCTTTTACATCTCTGTTTGAAGCTAACTACAGGACTCAGGTTAGTCAAATGAAGGCTGATTTTGAGAGATTGCACAGTTTACCCCTTACAATAGCTGGGACAATTCCATCAGTGACAATGACTATACTTCCCAGATTTCTTTATTTGTTCCAGTGCTTGCCAGTTTTCTTATCTAAGTTATCTTTCAAGTCAGTCAATTAAGCTATAATCTCCTTTATTTGGGAAAATAAGGTCCCAAGGGTTAATAAGCATATTCTCCAAAGAGGTCATGATGTAGGTGGAATGGGCCTTCCTAGCTTTATTCATTATTACTGGGCATCGAACATTCAAAAGGTATTATTTTGGCTTCACCGGCCAGATATAAACTGGTGGCTGCTTGAGACATGGTCTTGCCACTCCTCGTCTCTCCCAGCTTTAGTATATTCTTCCTTTCCATTGAGATCCTCTCAATTCACATCTAACCTGGTCATGGTCTCCACCCTCAAAATTTTTAATCAATTTCGCTGCCACTGTAAGTTCACATCAGCTTCAGTTTTGGGTCCCATTCATAGAAACCATCTATTTCTCCCATCCGCACTCAATTCAGTTTTTAGACAATGCGGTTTGAACAGTCTTATGTGCATTAAGCATTTGTACACTGATAATATATTTGATAGTTGTGATGACCTGTGTAGTAAATATGGCCTTCCGCATAATCATTTTTTTAAATACCTGCAGATTCGCTACTTTGTCAAGGAAAAATTTCCCTCTTTTCCTAATCTACCACCTGCTATGTTGTGAGAAAAACTCACTCTTAGCTTTAATAATAAAGGGCTGATCTCTGTACTATAGTCTCAGCTGATGTCTTTGGGAGTTCAAGAGCTAAACAAAACTAGGACTCGGTGGGAGGATGACCTTGGTATGGATCTGGCTGAGGAATATTGGGCAAAAGCATTGAATAGGGTTCACTCCTCATCATCATGTGCTAGACTGGGGCTCATACAATTTAAGGTTTTACACAGGGTACATTTAAGTAAAGCCAAGCTTGCTGACATATATCTTGGACCAGACGCTGGCTGTGACACCTTTCTTGTCGTATTTTGGGAGTCTTAATGAATTACCTACAAGTTGAGGGCATTTGATTACACTTAGGAATTTTCCCCCTTTTAACACGCATATGGTTTACCTCACAGGGTGGTTGATGAATTGTAATATGAGTGTATTCTGGATCATCTGACATGTTGTGGATGTGTGTGGGCCATCGTCTTGAAGGAGTGTGGGGGTATGGCTGTGAAATGTCCGTACTTGTATTTGTGAAGTGTTGTATTGTAAGTACATTAGCTGCCATGGTATGTTCAGGGAGGGAGGGTGAGGGGACGTTTGTTTAGGGGTAAGATATAAAAGCAAAATGGAGGAAAATGTAATGCATTACATATTCTGTATTTTGTCATTCCTTCAAAAAAAAAGAAAGAACTCAGGGGAAACTTCTCCCCAGAGAGAGAGAAGAAGGTGGAACTAACCCCACCCCCACTGGGAGTGGCTCGATAATCAGATATGGAGGAATTAGGAGGATAGTGAGGGGTGTGATGGATGGGGTGGGAGAAAGCTGGTGTTGCACAGAAACACCAGCATTAACCAGCGAGGATAATTGTCCCAATTCCCTGCACTAAACACCATTGAACACTGTCCAGAGCAGAATGTTGTACTGAGTCACTGAAGATACAGGTAGATGAGCAACAGTGACCAGCAACTGGAGAACATCTGGACTCTCCTGCCCTGGGAAAACACTGTGACCATCTTTACCCTCTCGTGATTTTATATACCACTGTATGATCACCGCCAATAAGTTCCAAGGAATCCTCGCCTGTCCAAACTCTCGCTATTAACTCAGGCCTTCCAGACCTGGCAACATTCTGGTAAATCTTCACTGCACTCTTTCCAGTCTGAGAAAACCTTTCCTATAATAAGGTGACCTAAACTCCACACAGTACTTCAAATGCAGCCTTATAGAACTTCAACATAACGTCCCCAATCCCCATACTCAGCGCACTGGCTGATGCAGGCCAGTATGCTAAAAGCCCCTTTCAATACCATCTCTATCTGTGATGCTCCTTTCAATGAACTGTGTACTCATACTCTGTTCCATTACACTCCTGAATGCCCAACTACCCATAGTACATGCCATACGCTCAGCCTGCGTCCAACCACCCTCAGCCTGTTTACAAATCTGATCAAAATTCCCCTGTAATCTACGTCAAACTTCTTCACTATCAACACTTCCTCTGAATTTGTGTCCTCCACAAACTTAGTCATCAAGACTTGTGCGTTCTCATTTGAATTATTTATATAAAATAAATCGTTATTAACAAGAGCCCCATCACTGATCCCTGCAGCACACCACTGGTCACCAGAGACCTTCTGAGAAACTACCTTCAACCATCTCCCTACTTCCTACCTCCCAGTCAATTTTGAATCCACATAACTGTCTCTCCAGGATTTCATGAGACCTTTCCTACCAGACCAGCCGACTATGTGAGATGTTATTGTAGGCCCTGCTAAATGGACAACGTTCTCAGCCCAAACCTCATCTACAATTTCAGTCACTGAACAAACAGCTCTGAAGAGGTTCAACAAGCACAACTTTCAATGCACAAAGCCATTCAAACTCATCCTATTCAGTCTCTGTCTATCCAATGCTGGGACATCCTATCCCTCCAATTGCCCACCAGTAACATCCCTACAACTGCCATCAGATTCACTGGTCTGTCATTGGCTTATTCCTTCTATAATTCTTAAACTACAGAACAACATTGTCCTTATTCCATTCTTCAGTGGCATCATTTCCCAGTGACAAATGATGAAGCAAATATCTCTGTAAGGGCCTCCGCTGTTTACTCTCTAGCCTCCCATGGAGTCCCAGAGAGCACTTAGAAAGGCCCTGGGGATTTATCCACTAGAAATCACTGTAAGGCCACAAATACCTTCTCCCTGGGAATATGAATGTCCCCAATCTGTCTTCACCTGCATCCCTCATCACTTGAGCAATTGTGATTTTCCGTAAATCACTTCAGAAATCAGTAAACAATGAGGAGAAACATTTGTTATAATTTCAACATATCGGCTCCATCTGAACCTGCTGATCCCCCACAGGGACTCCTCTCTCAGTAATCATCCTTTTAATCTTTACTGAGCTATAGAACCTCTGGGACTTTTCTCAAAATATAGCTGACAGACCCATCTCGTACCCATACTTTACACTCCAGGTTTCCCTCAAGTGTATTCTTGATAGTCTTACAGTCATCCTGAGATTACTTCTCCCCAGTTTAAACACAATGCTGGTGGAACTCAGCAGGCTGGGCAGCATCTATGGAAAAGGGCAAACAGAATGCATCTACACCCTTGATATGTCATGACTTGTACCCCAATCCTTGCTTCTCACCGTTACACTGAAGCTTCTCTGAGCTCTTTTCGCTCTTCTCTTGCGTGCAGGTCGAAGATGTCGAATGATCTGGTTGGTCATTGCACATCGAGGTGGGCACACTGTACGATGAGGGAGTCTCACTGCCCTGTGAATCCTTGCTCAATCGTACTGCACACCACACACATCAATCAGAAACCTGTAACCTGGGAGTTGGTGTTGAGGTTACCTTAGAACTGATGGGGATTTTCTGTTCTGACCCTCCCTCCCTCCCATACCCTCCATCCCGGTGTGTCACTGGGATACAGTTCTGACAGTCTCCATCACTCCCACCCCAGACACACACATTCCATATGGGAAGTTTACAGTGAAATGTGACGTGCGGCTGGGGAGAGGCAGGTTTTACCCACTGGGACAGGACCCTCCTCTGGATTTTGTCTTGTTGACAAGACTCAGTCTGACGGTCTGAATCACTGCGTGGCCTTCATCAGAACTTGTCCACGTAACACTCGCTTCTGTCCAAAATATCTGAAAAACATTGGTTCCCTCATGGAATAACCCTGGATCTTTCGTCATCTTGTTTACTCCAAAATCTCCAGATTTCTTCAACAGAATCACGGAGCAACTGTCTTCCTTCTGCACTGTCCCATTTCCTGAAACATAGAATGGGTGTCCAGTGTCGCAAAAAGGCTTTGTACCAATGAGGATCAGGGGTACAGGACATCCAGTGGAAAGTGAAAGCAAGGAGTTAGTTGTGGTTTCCAGTGATGGACAGTGGTATAGGAGTGGTTGGGAGTCAAAGAGACGGAGAGGAGTGTAAAGGTTGCAGGGGAGTTGACAGGGAGTTTAAAGGCTTTAGGGGTCAGAGGAGAATCTGACACAGCTACAGGTGAGGTATGGACCTTGGGGAAGACAATTCGAACCTCAACTCACATATTCAAATAATCTCTTCCCTTCAAGAGGTGGGGCCGGAGTGAATGAGCCCACACCCAACGTCCCTGGGCCTGTCATCCGAAGACAGAGGGACGTACATAATGCAGGCCACTCAGGTGTGTCTGTGCATGAGGGATGAACAGGAAATTATAAAGTAGTGATGGTGTGGGATGTGGAGGGGTGTGTTAGTGATGGTGTGGGGATGTGGAGGGGTGGGTTAGTGGTGGTGTGGGATGTGGAGGGGTGTGTTAGTGATGGTGTGGGGATGTGGAGGGGTGGGTTAGTGGCGGTGTGGGATGTGGAGGGGTGGGTTAGTGGTGGTGTGGGATGTGGAGGGATGGATTAGTGGTGTTGTGGGATGTGAAGGGGTGTGTTAGTGGTGGTGTGGGATGTGGAGGGATGGGTTAGTGGTGTTGTGGGATGTGGAGGGGTGGGTTAGTGATGGCGTGGGATATGGAGGGCAGGGTTAGTGGTGGCGTGGGATGTGGAGGGATGGGTTAGTGGTGGTGTGGGATGTGGAGGGGTGGGTTAGTGATGGCGTGGGATGTGGAGGGGTGGGTTAGTGGTGGTGAGGGATGTGGAGGGTGGGTTAGTGGTGGTGTGGGATATAGAGGGGTGGGTTAGTGGTGGTGTGGGATGTGGTGGGGTGGGTTATTTGGTTGGGGCATAATCAACGTTACTGCTTGGGGAAGGTCTCTGTTTTTGTATCTGGTGGTCCTGACGTGGAAGCCGCATTATCTCCTCCATGATGGAAGTGGGATAAACAGTTCATGAGCAAGGAGTGTGGGATCTTTCCTGATGTTACTGGCCTTTTTCTCGTACCTTTCTCTATACATGTCCCTGATGGGGTAAGTTGGTAACAGTGATGAGTTGGGCAGTTTTAACTATCACTTGTAGAACCTTCCTGTTTGCAGCAGCACAGTTTCCGTACCCTGCAATAACAACACATGTTAGGATGCTCTCTGGATAGACAGTGAGACAGATAGAATGAAAATTACACATCATTTCACTGTAGCATTACAAATGTAGGGTTCTCAGATTATTAACTGTAATGTTAACTGTTAACTGCTTATATTAACTGGCTTCTCTGTGGTGTTATAATGAAACGGCTTCTTTGTGGGTAACTGATGAGGTAACGCTCTGTTTAGTTGGAATGTTTTGTTATAATTATTGATTACCGAGGAACTAACCAATGGAAGCAATGTTGTTCTATCTGTATGTGTGGGAACCTGGCGTGAGTGCGCAGGAATTTTTCGGGAGAAGAACAGAAGAGGAAGGACATGCTGGACGCGCTCTGGTCGACAACCAAGGTTGGTCCCAGGTGGTGGTTCGAGGAGGTTGGGGAAGATCGAAGGGTGTACCAAAGGCTTCGATAATTGAGCTCCAACGGTTGTGCACGAGTTGATTGGACTCTGATAAGCTTTGTCGCCTTTTTTTCTTTTCTTTTTATTACTTAGTTCTAGTAAGATTTATAAAGTGTACTCTGTAAACGTACATTGTGTGCCGTCTGATATTGTGTGTGTGAGTTTGTACCAGTTTGCATTTTTGCAGCATCCACGCAAATGGAAGATACGGGTTGGCGGGTAGACCGATTTTCCTCGAGACAAGTGCGCACTGATGAGATGGTAGTGCAAGAATTACCATGATATTTTACAGTAATGAGTGCACATTCACACTGTCCTGATAAGCAGTGATGTTATTGCACTGTATTGCTCAGCATGTCTGTGATAGCAGGGTGTGGTAAACAGAGGTAAACACAGCTTAAACAGAGGTTAATAACAGTCTAATAGGAAGGGGTCATCACTTCCCCAGCTATAGGTTGACCATTATACAGCCTAATGGTCTAGGGTAAGAATGACCTTATACAATGGTCTTTGGAGCAGCACAGCCTATTGCTGAAAATTCAGCCAAGTTGGTATGCAGAGTGTGAGAAACATTGTCCAGAATTGCCAAGATTTTCCAAAGGGTCCATTGTTCTTCCACAACCTCCACTATGCCCAGTTTGACTCCTGTAACAGAGAGCCAGACTTTCTAATCAGTTTACGGAGCCTGTGGGCATCACCTGTGTTGATGCCACTGCCTCAGCACACCACTGCATGGAAGATTGTGTTGGTGACAACAGACTGGTAGAACAAGGCCTGAAAATTCCAAAAAACCTCAATCGTCTCAGGAAGTAGGAGCAAATCTGGCCCTTCTTAAACACAGCCTCTGTATTGGTGTTCTACTCAAGTCTGTTGTCCAGGTTCACCCACAGGTATCTGTAGATCCTCAACACATCCACTTCCTCACCATCAACAGTAACAGGGAGCAGTGCAGGCCTGGTCTTTGTTGTGGAATTTTCTGTCATCAAATAATTACCTGACCCCATGCCTTGGAACAAGAACTTTATTAACTATTCTTGGTACCAAGGAGAGAGAGTGCTGATCTCCACTGCCACCTCAACTCTGAGTACAGAGAACAGCAGGCACACTTTATGCAGTTAATGTCATAAGGAGGCATTGGGAATGGACCCAAATGCCAGACACAGACACTGAAGTACTAGGAACAGGACGGGGCAAACTAAAGGACGGGACAGGTCGCAGACTAGGCTTGGGAAGCAGGACCAGGACAAGGGACTGGGAACAAGGAGCCTGCACGTGGACTCCGAGCCCAAGACTGGACAAGGACCCAGAACCTGGGTCTTGACTCGGGCTCGGACCCCAAACCAGCCAAAGATGTGACAAGGCCTGGGGTCTTGAGGCTCGAGGCTGGGGTCTTGAGGCTTGCATAACTCAGAGGCTGGAGCTAGGAGGCAGACTAGGAACTGTACCTCAATATAGAGTGGGACTTATCCTTGACAAGCCAGCACTCCTCTTTAACAGGACACTAACATGAGACTGGGTAGTACATAGACATAGAGCCAGGACTTACCCTTCAACAAGCTGGGACTCAACTTTCACTCCACACCAAGGCGGAGCAGGTCTATCCATTGGGTAACTTACCTGACTTACCCGACAGAGGCAAAGACAAGACAAGGCAAGACAGATTCCCTCTGCAGGGCAATGGCAGAACAGCCTGACATCCCCCATGGAGGCGAGGACAAGACAAGACAGATCATCCCACAGGGACAAGGACAGGAAGAGACAAACACTGAAGAACAACAGATAGACAACATCTCTGCATCGGGGTTGCTCCAAGTCACAGTTACAGCCAGCAACCTCGGCTGGCTATGGAAACAACCAAATCCTTACCTAGCTCAGAGTGGCTGACGGCCACCCAGCTGGCCCAGGAAATGGCCAAATCCATACCGCAATGACAGCAAGGCTCCAAGAAGCAATGGTTCTCCAATGTGGCCTAAAGATGACAAGTGGCCATTCTAGCCTTCCACCAGCTATTTGCTCGCAGAGAATCTTGACAAGACAGCCCGCCAATCACACTCAATCCCGTGGTCACTTACATTCCCAGCCCCAAGATGAGCATCAGGTGCTTACGATGAGGTTCAACCGAAACAAGGGACAGCCCGAGGACCTGGAGTCCGGCGTCCGCAGACCGGACCATGAACTGGAATGCGGACTTCGGACCGGACCATGACAGTTAATGCATCACATGATACTTCACTCTGACACTCAACTCTGAGTACCGTGAAGAACAGACACACTTTATACAGTTAATGCATCACATGATACTTCACTCTGGCACTCAGCTCTGAGTACAGTGAAGAACAGACACACTTTACATCACATGATACTTTACTCTGGCACTCAACTCTGAGTACCGTGAAGAACAGACACACTTTATACAGTTAATGCATCACATGATACTTCACTCTGACACTCAACTCTGAGTACCGTGAAGAACAGACACACTTTATATAGTTAATGCATCACATGATACTTCACTCTGACACTCAGCTCTGAGTACCGTGAAGAACAGACACACTTTATATAGTTAATGCATCACATGATACTTCACTCTGGCACTCAGCTCTGAGTACCGTGAAGAACAGACACAATTTATACAGTTAATGCATCACATGATACTTCACTCTGACACTCAGCTCTGAGTACAGTGAAGAACAGACACACTTTACATCACATGATACTTTACTCTGACACTCAGCTCTGAGTACAGTGAAGAACAGACACACTTTACATCACATGATACTTTACTCTGGCACTCAGCTCTGAGTACAGTGAAGAACAGACACACTTTACATCACATGATACTTTACTCTGGCACTCAGCTCTGAGTACAGTGAAGAACAGACACACTTTACATCACATGATACTTCACTCTGACACTCAGCTCTGAGTACCGTGAAGAACAGACACACTTTACATCACATGATACTTTACTCTGACACTCAGCTCTGAGTACCGTGAAGAACAGACACACTTTACATCACATGATACTTTACTCTGACACTCAACTCTGAGTACCGTGAAGAACAGACACACTTTATACAGTTAATGCATCACATGATACTTCACTCTGACACTCAGCTCTGAGTACCGTGAAGAACAGACACACTTTACATCACATGATACTTTACTCTGACACTCAGCTCTGAGTACCGTGAAGAACAGACACACTTTACATCACATGATACTTCACTCTGGCACTCAACTCTGAGTACCGTGAAGAACAGACACACTTTACATCACATGATACTTTACTCTGACACTCAACTCTGAGTACCGTGAAGAACAGACACACTTTATACAGTTAATGCATCACATGATACTTCACTCTGACACTCAACTCTGAGTACAGTGAAGAACAGACACACTTTATACAGTTAATGCATCACATGATACTTCACTCTGACACTCAACTCTGAGTACAGTGAAGAACAGACACACTTTACATCACATGATACTTTACTCTGACACTCAGCTCTGAGTACCGTGAAGAACAGACACACTTTATATAGTTAATGCATCACATGATACTTCACTCTGACACTCAACTCTGAGTACAGTGAAGAACAGACACACTTTATACAGTTAATGCATCACATGATACTTTACTCTGACACTCAGCTCTGAGTACCGTGAAGAACAGACACACTTTACATCACATGATACTTCACTCTGGCACTCAACTCTGAGTACCGTGAAGAACAGACACACTTTATATAGTTAATGCATCACATGATACTTCACTCTGGCACTCAACTCTGAGTACAGTGAAGAACAGACACACTTTATACAGTTAATGCATCACATGATACTTCACTCTGACACTCAGCTCTGAGTACAGTGAAGAACAGACACACTTTACATCACATGATACTTCACTCTGACACTCAGCTCTGAGTACCGTGAAGAACAGACACACTTTACATCACATGATACTTCACTCTGGCACTCAGCTCTGAGTACCATGAAGAACAGACACACTTTACATCACATGATACTTCACTCTGACACTCAGCTCTGAGTACCGTGAAGAACAGACACACTTTACATCACATGATACTTCACTCTGGCACTCAGCTCTGAGTACCGTGAAGAACAGACACACTTTACATCACATGATACTTTACTCTGACACTCAGCTCTGAGTACAGTGAAGAACAGACACACTTTACATCACATGATACTTTACTCTGACACTCAACTCTGAATACCGTGAAGAACAGACACACTTTATACAGTTAATGCATCACATGATACTTCACTCTGACACTCAACTCTGAGTACAGTGAAGAACAGACACACTTTACATCACATGATACTTCACTCTGACACTCAACTCTGAGTACCGTGAAGAACAGACACACTTTATACAGTTAATGCATCACATGATACTTTACTCTGACACTCAACTCTGAGTACCGTGAAGAACAGACACACTTTACATCACATGATACTTTACTCTGGCACTCAACTCTGAGTACAGTGAAGAACAGATACACTTTATACAGTTAATGCATCACATGATACTTCACTCTGACACTCAACTCTGAGTACAGTGAAGAACAGACACACTTTACATCACATGATACTTCACTCTGACACTCAACTCTGAGTACCGTGAAGAACAGACACACTTTATACAGTTAATGCATCACATGATACTTCACTCTGACACTCAACTCTGAGTACAGTGAAGAACAGATACACTTTATACAGTTAATGCATCACATGATACTTCACTCTGACACTCAACTCTGAGTACAGTGAAGAACAGATACACTTTATACAGTTAATGCATCACATGATACTTCACTCTGACACTCAACTCTGAGTACAGTGAAGAACAGATACACTTTATACAGTTAATGCATCACATGATACTTCACTCTGACACTCAACTCTGAGTACAGTGAAGAACAGACACACTTTATATAGTTAATGCATCACATGATACTTCACTCTGACACTCAACTGTGAGTACAGTGAAGAACAGACACACTTTACATCACATGATACTTCACTCTGACACTCAGCTCTGAGTACCGTGAAGAACAGACACACTTTACATCACATGATACTTCACTCTGACACTCAGCTCTGAGTACCGTGAAGAACAGACACACTTTACATCACATGATACTTCACTCTGGCACTCAACTCTGAGTACCGTGAAGAACAGACACACTTTATATAGTTAATGCATCACATGATACTTCACTCTGGCACTCAACTCTGAGTACAGTGAAGAACAGACACACTTTATACAGTTAATGCATCACATGATACTTTACTCTGACACTCAGCTCTGAGTACAGTGAAGAACAGACACACTTTATACAGTTAATGCATCACATGATACTTTACTCTGACACTCAGCTCTGAGTACCGTGAAGAACAGACACACTTTATACAGTTAATGCATCACATGATACTTCACTCTGACACTCAACTCTGAGTACAGTGAAGAACAGACACACTTTACATCACATGATACTTTACTCTGACACTCAACTCTGAGTACAGTGAAGAACAGACACACTTTATACAGTTAATGCATCACATGATACTTTACTCTGACACTCAGCTCTGAGTACCGTGAAGAACAGATACACTTTACATCACATGATACTTTACTCTGACACTCAACTCTGAGTACAGTGAAGAACAGACACACTTTATACAGTTAATGCATCACATGATACTTTACTCTGACACTCAGCTCTGAGTACCGTGAAGAACAGATACACTTTACATCACATGATACTTTACTCTGACACTCAGCTCTGAGTACCGTGAAGAACAGACACACTTTACATCACATGATACTTCACTCTGGCACTCAACTCTGAGTACCGTGAAGAACAGACACACTTTATATAGTTAATGCATCACATGATACTTCACTCTGGCACTCAACTCTGAGTACAGTGAAGAACAGACACACTTTATACAGTTAATGCATCACATGATACTTTACTCTGACACTCAGCTCTGAGTACAGTGAAGAACAGACACACTTTATACAGTTAATGCATCACATGATACTTTACTCTGACACTCAACTCTGAGTACAGTGAAGAACAGACACACTTTATACAGTTAATGCATCACATGATACTTTACTCTGACACTCAACTCTGAGTACAGTGAAGAACAGACACACTTTACATCACATGATACTTCACTCTGACACTCAGCTCTGAGTACCGTGAAGAACAGACACACTTTACATCACATGATACTTCACTCTGACACTCAGCTCTGAGTACCGTGAAGAACAGACATACTTTACATCACATGATACTTCACTCTGACACTCAGCTCTGAGTACCGTGAAGAACAGGCACACTTTACATCACATGATACTTCACTCTGACACTCAGCTCTGAGTACCGTGAAGAACAGACATACTTTACATCACATGATACTTCACTCTGACACTCAGCTCTGAGTACCGTGAAGAACAGGCACACTTTACATCACATGATACTTTACTCTGGCACTCAGCTCTGAGTACCGTGAAGAACAGACACACTTTACATCACATGATACTTCACTCTGACACTCAGCTCTGAGTACAGTGAAGAACAGACACACTTTACATCACATGATACTTTACTCTGACACTCAGCTCTGAGTACAGTGAAGAACAGACATACTTTATACAGTTAATGCATCACATGATACTTCACTCTGGCACTCAGCTCTGAGTACAGTGAAGAACAGACACACTTTACATCACATGATACTTTACTCTGACACTCAGCTCTGAGTACCGTGAAGAACAGACACACTTTACATCACATGATACTTTACTCTGACACTCAGCTCTGAGTACCGTGAAGAACAGACATACTTTATACAGTTAATGCATCACATGATACTTCACTCTGACACTCAACTCTGAGTACAGTGAAGAACAGACACACTTTACATCACATGATACTTCACGCTGACACTCAACTCTGAGTACAGTGAAGAACAGACACACTTTATACAGTTAATGCATCACATGATACTTTACTCTGACACTCAACTCTGAGTACCGTGAAGAACAGACACACTTTACATCACATGATACTTCACTCTGGCACTCAACTCTGAGTACCGTGAAGAACAGACACACTTTATACAGTTAATGCATCACATGATACTTTACTCTGACACTCAACTCTGAGTACCGTGAAGAACAGACACACTTTACATCACATGATACTTTACTCTGGCACTCAACTCTGAGTACAGTGAAGAACAGATACACTTTATACAGTTAATGCATCACATGATACTTCACTCTGACACTCAACTCTGAGTACAGTGAAGAACAGACACACTTTACATCACATGATACTTCACTCTGACACTCAACTCTGAGTACCGTGAAGAACAGACACACTTTATACAGTTAATGCATCACATGATACTTCACTCTGACACTCAACTCTGAGTACAGTGAAGAACAGATACACTTTATACAGTTAATGCATCACATGATACTTCACTCTGACACTCAACTCTGAGTACAGTGAAGAACAGATACACTTTATACAGTTAATGCATCACATGATACTTCACTCTGACACTCAACTCTGAGTACAGTGAAGAACAGATACACTTTATACAGTTAATGCATCACATGATACTTCACTCTGACACTCAACTCTGAGTACAGTGAAGAACAGACACACTTTATACAGTTAATGCATCACATGATACTTCACTCTGACACTCAACTGTGAGTACAGTGAAGAACAGACACACTTTACATCACATGATACTTCACTCTGACACTCAGCTCTGAGTACCGTGAAGAACAGACACACTTTACATCACATGATACTTCACTCTGACACTCAGCTCTGAGTACCGTGAAGAACAGACACACTTTACATCACATGATACTTCACTCTGGCACTCAACTCTGAGTACCGTGAAGAACAGACATACTTTATACAGTTAATGCATCACATGATACTTCACTCTGGCACTCAGCTCTGAGTACAGTGAAGAACAGACACACTTTACATCACATGATACTTTACTCTGACACTCAGCTCTGAGTACCGTGAAGAACAGACATACTTTATACAGTTAATGCATCACATGATACTTCACTCTGACACTCAACTCGGAGTACAGTGAAGAACAGACACACTTTATACAGTTAATGCATCACATGATACTTTACTCTGACACTCAACTCTGAGTACCGTGAAGAACAGACACACTTTACATCACATGATACTTCACTCTGGCACTCAACTCTGAGTACCGTGAAGAACAGACACACTTTATACAGTTAATGCATCACATGATACTTTACTCTGACACTCAACTCTGAGTACCGTGAAGAACAGACACACTTTACATCACATGATACTTTACTCTGGCACTCAACTCTGAGTACAGTGAAGAACAGATACACTTTATACAGTTAATGCATCACATGATACTTCACTCTGACACTCAACTCTGAGTACAGTGAAGAACAGACACACTTTACATCACATGATACTTCACTCTGACACTCAACTCTGAGTACCGTGAAGAACAGACACACTTTATACAGTTAATGCATCACATGATACTTCACTCTGACACTCAACTCTGAGTACAGTGAAGAACAGATACACTTTATACAGTTAATGCATCACATGATACTTCACTCTGACACTCAACTCTGAGTACAGTGAAGAACAGATACACTTTATACAGTTAATGCATCACATGATACTTCACTCTGACACTCAACTCTGAGTACAGTGAAGAACAGACACACTTTATACAGTTAATGCATCACATGATACTTTACTCTGACACTCAGCTCTGAGTACCGTGAAGAACAGGCACACATTATATAGTTAATGCATCACATGATACTTCACTCTGACACTCAACTGTGAGTACAGTGAAGAACAGACACACTTTACATCACATGATACTTCACTCTGACACTCAGCTCTGAGTACCGTGAAGAACAGACACACTTTACATCACATGATACTTCACTCTGACACTCAGCTCTGAGTACCGTGAAGAACAGACATACTTTATACAGTTAATGCATCACATGATACTTCACTCTGACACTCAACTCTGAGTACAGTGAAGAACAGACACACTTTATACAGTTAATGCATCACATGATACTTTACTCTGACACTCAACTCTGAGTACCGTGAAGAACAGACACACTTTACATCACATGATACTTCACTCTGGCACTCAACTCTGAGTACCGTGAAGAACAGACACACTTTATACAGTTAATGCATCACATGATACTTTACTCTGACACTCAACTCTGAGTACCGTGAAGAACAGACACACTTTACATCACATGATACTTTACTCTGGCACTCAACTCTGAGTACAGTGAAGAACAGATACACTTTATACAGTTAATGCATCACATGATACTTCACTCTGACACTCAACTCTGAGTACAGTGAAGAACAGACACACTTTACATCACATGATACTTCACTCTGACACTCAACTCTGAGTACCGTGAAGAACAGACACACTTTATACAGTTAATGCATCACATGATACTTCACTCTGACACTCAACTCTGAGTACAGTGAAGAACAGATACACTTTATACAGTTAATGCATCACATGATACTTCACTCTGACACTCAACTCTGAGTACAGTGAAGAACAGATACACTTTATACAGTTAATGCATCACATGATACTTCACTCTGACACTCAACTCTGAGTACAGTGAAGAACAGATACACTTTATACAGTTAATGCATCACATGATACTTCACTCTGACACTCAACTCTGAGTACAGTGAAGAACAGACACACTTTATACAGTTAATGCATCACATGATACTTCACTCTGACACTCAACTGTGAGTACAGTGAAGAACAGACACACTTTACATCACATGATACTTCACTCTGACACTCAGCTCTGAGTACCGTGAAGAACAGACACACTTTACATCACATGATACTTCACTCTGACACTCAGCTCTGAGTACCGTGAAGAACAGACACACTTTACATCACATGATACTTCACTCTGGCACTCAACTCTGAGTACCGTGAAGAACAGACATACTTTATACAGTTAATGCATCACATGATACTTCACTCTGGCACTCAGCTCTGAGTACAGTGAAGAACAGACACACTTTACATCACATGATACTTTACTCTGACACTCAGCTCTGAGTACCGTGAAGAACAGACATACTTTATACAGTTAATGCATCACATGATACTTCACTCTGACACTCAACTCTGAGTACAGTGAAGAACAGACACACTTTATACAGTTAATGCATCACATGATACTTTACTCTGACACTCAACTCTGAGTACCGTGAAGAACAGACACACTTTACATCACATGATACTTCACTCTGGCACTCAACTCTGAGTACCGTGAAGAACAGACACACTTTATACAGTTAATGCATCACATGATACTTTACTCTGACACTCAACTCTGAGTACCGTGAAGAACAGACACACTTTACATCACATGATACTTTACTCTGGCACTCAACTCTGAGTACAGTGAAGAACAGATACACTTTATACAGTTAATGCATCACATGATACTTCACTCTGACACTCAACTCTGAGTACAGTGAAGAACAGACACACTTTACATCACATGATACTTCACTCTGACACTCAACTCTGAGTACCGTGAAGAACAGACACACTTTATACAGTTAATGCATCACATGATACTTCACTCTGACACTCAACTCTGAGTACAGTGAAGAACAGATACACTTTATACAGTTAATGCATCACATGATACTTCACTCTGACACTCAACTCTGAGTACAGTGAAGAACAGATACACTTTATACAGTTAATGCATCACATGATACTTCACTCTGACACTCAACTCTGAGTACAGTGAAGAACAGACACACTTTATACAGTTAATGCATCACATGATACTTTACTCTGACACTCAGCTCTGAGTACCGTGAAGAACAGGCACACATTATATAGTTAATGCATCACATGATACTTCACTCTGACACTCAACTGTGAGTACAGTGAAGAACAGACACACTTTACATCACATGATACTTCACTCTGACACTCAGCTCTGAGTACCGTGAAGAACAGACACACTTTACATCACATGATACTTCACTCTGACACTCAGCTCTGAGTACCGTGAAGAACAGACACACTTTACATCACATGATACTTTACTCTGACACTCAACTCTGAGTACCGTGAAGAACAGATACACTTTACATCACATGATACTTCACTCTGACACTCAGCTCTGAGTACAGTGAAGAACAGACACACTTTATACAGTTAATGCATCACATGATACTTCACTCTGGCACTCAACTCTGAGTACAGTGATGAACAGACACACTTTATATAGTTAATGCATCACATGATACTTCACTCTGGCACTCAACTCTGAGTACAGTGAAGAACAGACACACTTTATATAGTTAATGCATCACATGATACTTCACTCTGACACTCAACTCTGAGTACCGTGAAGAACAGACACACTTTATACAGTTAATGCATCACATGATACTTCACTCTGACACTCAGCTCTGAGTACAGTGAAGAACAGACACACTTTATACAGTTAATGCATCACATGATACTTCACTCTGGCACTCAACTCTGAGTACAGTGAAGAACAGACACACTTTACATCACATGATACTTTACTCTGACACTCAGCTCTGAGTACCGTGAAGAACAGACACACTTTACATCACATGATACTTCACTCTGACACTCAGCTCTGAGTACCGTGAAGAACAGACACACTTTACATCACATGATACTTTACTCTGGCACTCAACTCTGAGTACCGTGAAGAACAGACACACTTTATACAGTTAATGCATCACATGATACTTTACTCTGACACTCAGCTCTGAGTACCGTGAAGAACAGACACACTTTATACAGTTAATGCATCACATGATACTTCACTCTGACACTCAGCTCTGAGTACCGTGAAGAACAGACACACTTTACATCACATGATACTTCACTCTGGCACTCAACTCTGAGTACCGTGAAGAACAGACACACTTTATATAGTTAATGCATCACATGATACTTCACTCTGACACTCAACTCTGAGTACAGTGAAGAACAGGCACACTTTACATCACATGATACTTCCTGCAACATCCTCCCAACACAGGCTGCAAGCAAAAATAGATCTAATGCAAACAATTTCTTCTGCTCTGGGTTCCTGGCTCATAGGAGGCAAGCAGAACGAACTCAGGCATGATGCCAGAGGAATCCAGGCCAGAGACGAGCACATCCCATGCCTGTGGTTCACGCAACCCCAACTGAAAGAAATAGTTTGCAAAAGCAGCTAAATTTATGCCAGGCTACAACGTAAGTCAGTACAATTCTTATGTCAAGCATCCCAACAGATCTTGCCAGACAATTGTTTGGTTTGTTTTTACTAATTTTTTGGTCAATACTTCCACAGTCTTCTCAAAGTCCATCACCATTTCCTTTGTCTTACTGATGTCGAGCTGCAGATGATTCAGCTTGCACTATTTGAGAAAGACCTCCACCAGGGCCCTGTATTCATTCTCCTGTGCTCTCATCAAGCACCCAACTATTGCTGAGTCATCAGAGAATTTCTGCAGATGACAAGACTCAGTGTTGTATCTGAAGTCCAAGGTATACAGGGTAAACATGAAGGGAATCAGTATAGTCCCCTCTAGGGCCCTAGAGCTGCTTATAGCCATGTCTGACACAGGTCTGAAGCCACAGAAACTGCCAGGTAGTCCATTATTCAGGATGTAATGGAAGTGTCAACCTGCATTGAACAAAGCTTCTCCCCCAGCAATGAGGGCTGTGAGGTATTGAAGCCACTTGAGAAATCAAAAATAGACATGACCCTCACAGTGCTGCCCTGCTAATCCAAATGAGAGCAGGCTCTGTTCAGCATGTTGATGGCAACATAAATGACTCCAATGTGCTCCTGGCAGGCAAACTACAGGGGATCGAGAGCTGATCTGACTGGGGGCTGGAGTTGAGACAGGACCCGCCTTTCTAGGGTCTTAATATATGAGGTCAGAGCAACTGGACAGTAATCATTCAAGACTTTTGGTCGGCCCTTCTTGGGCACATGGACCACACATGATGTTTTCCACACAGTCAGGACCCTTTCCAGGCTGAAAATGTGCTGAAGAACTCCACACAGTTGCTCAGCACACTCCTTCAGGACCTGGGGGTTTACATTATCCGGTCCCAATGCTTTGCTGCGTCCAAGTTTCTCCAGAGCCCTTCTCACCTCCTCAGTAGTGAACGTGAGTCCACAATGACTCGGGAGTTGGTGGAAGGTGGGGTTGTGGGAGGTAAAGATCAGGACAATAGTAGTTAGCATGTGGAAGTGTGGGTGGTAGGTGCAGGGAGAGGAGGGGTGAAGACAGCAGTAACCTGTGTTCAACCACGTGTTGAACTGGATTGGGGAGGAAGGAAGAAGGAAGGAACTGGTGCTGAGGGAGCACTGGGTGCCTTGGTACCTGGGCTGGTGCGCAGAAGGGTATGTGACAGGAGGGCAATTGTCAAACCTATTGAAGAATTGGTGCATCTCCACTGTGCATCTGCAGAGGGATGTGAGTAAGATGAGCACAGACCAGCTCTCTTCAGCCTCTCAGAAAGGGGAGGCATTGGTGAGCTTTCCTGTGGAGGATGTGTTCTGGGACCATGTGAGATGTGCATTCCCAGGACTCTGAAACTGCTCAAGTTTCTGCCAGAGTGTAACCGATATAAAGAGGGTGTGAGTTCTCCCTAATAACCATCTCTTTTGTCTTGTTGACATTGATGAAGAGGTTACTTACCTGGCACCAGTCCTCGAGCTCTTCCACCTCCTCTCTGTAGCCATCTCATTGTTGCTGGTGATGAGCCCCACCACTGTCATATCATCAGATTTGGGTCAGGACTGATCTCTGCTGGTCTTCATTCCTCTTCTGTCACCTTTCTCCATCTTCTCTACTTCTCCAGCATCAAGTGTTCACTCCCTCCTCCACTTTATCCTTCCCCCCCCCATGATCCAGTCTCCACACCCAGACCCTCACTACCCTCTGCCAAAAGAAGTTCTGACACATCAGTTTGAAACCACCAGCCCATTATCTATAGTTATGTCCCTTGTTCCAGACCCTGATGAAATCATCCAACATCTCCCCTGTCAAAACAGAGTCTTAGACCTTTGAGTAAGGTCACCCCTCATTCTTCTAAAGTCTAAGCAATGCAGACACAAACTCTTTAATCTTTCTTGGCAGGACAGCCTTTTGCCAACCTGGTTTTCCCAAACTAGAAACCTTTGGATGAACCTCGAGATCCATTACACACTACAAAGCGGGTGACCCTGACCTTGACAAGAAACCGAGATACAACCTCAGGAAAGTAATCAGCGATGCCATGAGACAACACCAGTGTAAAATCAAGTTCCAGACATGATGTCTGTTATGTCAGGGCTTACATGTTAGAACAGATTTCAAAATGAATCTGGGAGCATCGTGTCAAGAACACATCCATTCCAGATGAGTTTTGCGTGTTCCATACACACTTTAAACAGAAGTCACCACCCAATCGACAGACTCCAGAGTACCTGAATCTACAGTCACCATTGTAAATGTAAGATCAGTATTCAGGAGGGTGAACTCACAGAAAGCATCTGGCCTGGATGGTGTTGCTGCCCATATCCTAAAATCCTTAGATATTTTTAATCTCTTCCTGCTGCATTTTAGTGTTTTCACCTGCTCTAGGAAGGCCACTTGCATACTGGTACCTAATAAAAACAATGCAATGTGCCTCATCAATAACTGCCTGGCAGTTTGGACATTTTCCATCATAAAGTGCTTCGAGGTGCTGGTGATGGTTCAATCTAATCTAGTTTTCCAGACAATCTCAACCCATTGTGATTTGCCTACCACTACAACATATCCATATGTCCATGGTGTACACCACCCCTCTTCCACCCCCTCCCTGTACCCACCACCCCCCTATCCTACTCTCAAGTCCAGGGCACTTCAACAGTACAGACACCTATGTCAGACTTGTGTATGTTGTCTACCATTCTACCTTCAGTATTAGAATTCCAAGCAAACTCATCACCAAACTCAGTGACCTAGGAATGAATGCTTCCATCGGCAACTGTATCTTCGACTTCTTGATGAACAGACCTCGCTCAGAAAGGACAGGCAGCAACATCTCAAAGCTGGTGGTCCACAAGCCTGTGTTCACAGCCCCACCAGCCCCACACACCACTCCCTGTACATGCGTGTCTGTGTGGCCCGATTCTGCTCTATCTCCATCTACAAGTTTGTAGTTGAACATAGTGAGTTGTATCTCAAATAATGACGAGATGGAATACAGGAAGGAGACAGAGGGCCCAGTGACATGGTGTCATGACAACCACTTTTTCCCTCAATGCCAACAGAATGAAAGTGCTAGTGATTGATTTCAGAAAGAGGAGCAGTGTACATGTTCCTGTCTACATGAAAGATGCTGACATTGAGAGTTTCAAGTTACCAGGAGTGACCATCACCAATAGCCTGATAGAGTCCACCCAGATAGGCATCTCAAGGCCTCTGGTTCCTCAGGAGGTCAAAGTCGTTCACAGTGTCCCTTCAATTCTCGCAAATTTATGTTAATGCACCATGGAAAGCATCCTAACTAGATTCACCACAGCTTGGTACGGCAACTGCTCTGCCTAAGACACAAGAAACTGCAGAGAGTTGAGGACAAAGCTCAGCACATCACAGAAAACAAACTCCTCTCTCTGAACATAGTCAACACTTCTTGCTGTCTCAGTAAAACATCCAGTAGAATCCAAAACCCCACACACCCCGGCAATTCTCTCTTCTCCCTCCTGCTGTCAGGCAGATGCTTCAAAAGTTTCAAAGCACGTATATTCAGGTTCAAGGACATCTTCTGTGCTGCTGTTATAACACTATTGAATGATTACCTAGCAAAATAAAATGGACTCTTAATCTTACTGTCTACCTTGTTATGAACTTACAGCCTCCCTGCACTGCACTTTCTCTGTAATTGTAGCATTTTAGTCTTTGTTCTGCTATTGCTTTACTTTGCATTGTGTAATGAATTGATTAGTATGAACAGTAATCAGTACAAAACTACTGTGCTGTGCCAATGGCTTTTGGGGTTAGCTGGTGAAGGAAACCATTGGAATAAAACTAGAGAGAAAGAATTTTAGCAAAGACCAAAGTCCTGCTCAAAGAGAGAACTGGAATTTGATTGTAAACAAGGTGGGACAGCAGAAATCTGATTGGATGAAGACTAGCCAATCAGGAGGGACAGAGATGGGTATAAATCCCACTGGACTAGACATGCCCGAGCATCATCTGTGATGAAGGTGGCAGGGCTTCTCATTGAAATATTGGTTAAAATCAATACTTTTATTTGGCTGGAGCCCAAGAAGAGTTTATTTGTCATATATTAGATCCTTTCTCAATACAAAGCTGTTCACTGTACCTCACTATACATAACAATAATAAACTAATACCAGCTTTATTTCCTCTCTTCTATTAATTAGATTGTTGAATCTCCTTTGCACTGTCTTGGTGTAACCTATAACACTATCCGCAACACCACCATACCTTATGACATCTGAAACCTTACCAAACCACCCTCTACTTCCTCATCCAAGTAAATTATAAGAATCACAAAAATCACAGAACAGATACGTGTGAAATACCACTTGTCACTGACCTGCAGGTAGAACAAATTCTTTCTACTATCACTGTCTGCCTTATGAACATTCTGAGCAGAAATACCTTATTCATGATAGTCATTATGGGTTTGTGAGGGGTAGGACATGTCTCACTGGCTTAACTGGGTTTTTCAAGTAGGTAACAAAATATTGATTGAGGTAGAGCTGTAGATACGGTGTCTATGGATTTTACTAAGATGATGGCAAGGTACTCCATGGTAAGCTCATCCAGAAAGTCATCTGTTATGAACCCATGGAAACTTGGCTGCATACATTCAGATTTGGCTTGGCCACACAATCGCTAACCAGACTCACAAAATTCTGTCCTTCAGAATCCTGTCCATTAGTTGCCTACCACTGAGGTAAGAGTCACTAATCGATAAATCCCAAGATTATTCCATTACCTTTCTTGATCAATATTTGTGGTCCTCCAAACTCTCTGTATGAGGAAGCAGAGATCATCCTCAACATAATCTATTCCCTCTGTTTCCATAAAAATCTGGGGTATATCTAATCCAGCTCCATTGTCTTACCTATCGTAATGATTTTCAAAAGCTCCTACATTGCCTCTTTCTTAATGTTAACATTCTATAGCACAATATCCTGTTTTAAATTGACCTCACATTATTTGATGTCCCTCTCCAAGGTGAGCACAAATGCAAGGTATTCTTCAGGGATCTGCACCACACCGAGAAACACAGCAACGATTAGAAGCTGAGGACATGAACTATTAAGAGTGGGATTAGTAGTGAGTATCTTTACCCTTTTAACTTGAAAACCTCAGGGTGAAACCCCTGGAAGAGTGTCAATAGCGGTTAAAGATTTATTGAAGCCACAGCTGTGACATACAGCAGCTTTAACGAGACAGTATCAGCAGAGACCAGTGTCCAAAATCCTTACCATGTAGTTCTGCAAAATTATACCAAGGGATTTGGTCAAGTTATTGAACAAAATAGTGAATTGACTTTCTGTGGATGATAAACTATTTCATTCCAACAAACCAAGAAACAAGATGTGAGCTTCACAAAATGAAGAACCAGCAGGGGAACAAAATGTATAATGATGCAGAGGATTTAATACGGTTGGATGTATAAATTTATTTTCATTCAAAGGATCCAATTATGATTTTCTGCAAGAAATAGTTATTTTTACAGTCTTTGATAAGTTACTGAATAAGATTTACTTTGTTTAAAAATTGTGATGTTGAAGAATTGTTGTGAAATGAGTTAAACTGTGTATATATAATTTCTGAATTTGAATTTTTAAGTAAGTTTTTATACATACACTAGTGCTACACTGGTGTATGTATACAGGGGTAAGTTTTTATGCAGAGAGTGGTGAATGCGTGGAATGGGCTGCCGGTAACGGTGGTGGAGGCGGATATGATAGGGTCTTTTAAGAGACTCCTGGATAGGTATACAGTATGGAGCTTAGAAAAATAGAGGGCTATGGGTAACCCTAGGTAATTTCTAAGGTAAGGACATGCTCGGCAGAGCTTTGTGGGCCAAAGAACCTGTACTGTGCTGTAAGTTTTCCATGTTTCTATGTCTACTAACTATAATACTTGAGAATAGTAATTGTATTTGGTTTTCTAAATAACCTGGGTTAAATACAAAGGAAAGTTTAGTCTGTAAACTTTTAAATAGGGAATAACACTATATCTAATTAGTTAGAGAAATTGGAGTAACAAAGGTTATTTGAATGAAGATCACTGATCCTAACGAAACAGGAATTTGGCTTTTGTTGATATCTCAGATTTGGAACCTAATGTTTGAATTTTGAATTGTTTTTGTTCATGTAGATATTTTGTACATATTGTTTATTTCCTTTCAAACAAAACCTTATTTCCAGAAATGTGTGGTTTCTATTCACTGCCTCCTTCCGATATCTGGAGTCTTCTGATGGCCTATTAGCACCTAGTGTAATTTGATTTTCTCAAAAGCATGTGACAATTAGTCACACACCAGAAGACTAGTGCTACACAGGTGTATGGCTGAACTAAAGGTCAGGGAGTTGTGGTCAATGTCTCCAAAACACTTGCTCACCAATAGGTCTGTCACCTGTCCTGGTTCATTACTGAGTACTAGATCCACTATGGCCTCTCTTCTCATCAGCTTGTTTGCATCTTGTGTCAGCAATAATTCCTGGACACACCTAACAAATTCAACCTTCTCTAACCTCTTGCACTAAAGACTGAACAATGAATAATAGGTCAGATGGCCCTGAGATTTCAGTCTCTGAGTTGTGAGAGCTTTCTTCAGAAAGGTGACTGCACAGAAAGCATCAGCCCATATGGAGTACCTGGCTGAGTACTAAAGACCTGTGATAATCAACTGGCTGCAGTGTTCACCGATATCTTCAAACTCGCACTTCTGCTATCTGGGTACCCATCTGCTTCAAGCGGGCTTCAATTATACCCATGCCGAAGAAGAATTTGATAAAGTGCTTCAATGACTATCACCTAGTAGTACTTACATCCACTGTGATGAACTACTTTGAGAGATTGGTGATGAAACATATCAACTCCTGCCTGAGAAGTGACTTGAATCTGCTCCAGCTTGCCTACCGGAGCAACAAGTCCAGAGCAGGTCCCATTTTATTGGTTCTTCATGCAACCCTGGAGCATTTGGATGCAAAGATGCACACATCAGGATGCATTTTATTCACTACATTCAATACTATCGCCCCATCAAAACTAATGAATAAGCTAATAGACCTTAGCCTCAATACATCCTTGTGCAATTGGAACCGATTCAGGTACAACAAGGGAACAAACACCTGTCCTCATAAATGGACCAGAATAGGAGAGAGTTAGCAACTTCAACCTCCTGGGTGCCAATATCTTTGAGGAGCTAACCTAGACCCAACATAAGACCATAAAAGATAGGAGCAGAAGTAGGCCATCCGGCCCATCGAGTCTGCTCCGCCATTCAATCATAGGCTGATCCACTTCATCCAGTCATCCCCACTCCCCTGTTTCCACCCCATACCCTTTGATGCCCTGGCTAATCAAGAACCTATCTATCTTTGCCTTAAATACACCCAATGACTTGGCCTACACAGCCACTCGTGGCAACAAATTCCACAGACTTACCACGCTCGGACTAAAGTAATTTCTCTGCACCTCAGTTCTAAAAATCCATCCTTTAATCCTGAAGTCATGCTGTCTTGGTCTAGAATCCCCTACCATGGGAAATAACTTTGCCATATCTAATTGGTTTAAGCCTTTTAATATTCAGAATGTTTCTATGAGAAGGCATGCCAGTGGCTATGTTTCTTTAGGAGTTTGAGGAGATTTGGTATGTTACCAAAACAACACTCAAAATTTTCTGCAGGTGTATCGTGGAGAGCATTCTGACTGGCTGCATCACCATCTTGTGGGGCGGTGGGGGGGGGGGGTGCTAATGCGCAGAATCAAATTAAACTGCGGAGAGTTATAAACTTAGTCATCTCCATCATGAGCACTAACCTCTGTAGTATCCCGGATACCTCAAATAGGTAGCATTGATCATTAAAGACCCCTATGAACCAGATGATGCCTTGTTCTCATTGCTGCCATCAAGAAGGAAGTACAGGAGCCTGAAGGCACACACTCAGCATTTCAGGAGCAGCTTCCTCTCCTCTGCCATCTGATTTTTGAATGGACCATGATCCCATGAACAGCACCTTAATACTTTATATATATATATATATATAAACTGTATAGACTTAGAGTAATTCACAGTTTTTTTCTCCACTATTATGTATTGCATTGCACTGCTGCTGCAAAGACAACAAATCTCATGACATATGCTGGTGATATTAAACCTGATTCTGATTCTCATTTGCAGAACCCAGTTAGTTCGGATTGGCAACAAAATCTCTTCCACAGTCTCCATCAGCACAGGTGCACCACAAGGCTGTGTGTTTAGCCCCTTGCTCTATAACCATATAACCATATAACTATATGACAATTACAGTAAGGAAACAGGCCATCTCGGCCCTTCTAGTCCGTGCCGAATGCTTACTCTCACCTAGTCCCACTGACCCGCACTCAGCCCATAACCCTCCATTCCTTTCCTGTCCATATACCTATCCAATTTTACTTTAAATGACAATACTGAACCTACCTCTACCACTTCTTCTGGAAGCTCATTCCACACAGCTACCACTCTCTGAGTAAAGAAATTCCCCCTCGTGCTACCCCTAAACTTTTGCCCCCAAACTCTCAACTCATGTCCTCTTGTTTGAATCTCCCCTACTCTCAATATAAAAAGCCTATTCATGTCAACTCTATCTATCCCCCTCATAATTTTAAATACCTCTATCAAGTCCCCCCTCAACCTTCTATGCTCTAAAGAATAAAGACCTAACTTGTTCAATCTTTCCCTGTAACTTAGGTGCTGAAACCCAGGTAACATTCTAGTAAATCTTCTCTGTATTCTCTCTATTTTGTTGACATCTTTCCTATAATTTGGTGACCAGAACTGTACACAATACTCCAAATTTGGCCTTAACAATGCCTTGTACAATTTTCACATTACATCCCAACTCTTATACTCAATGCTCTGATTTATAAAGGCCAGCATACCAAAAGCTTTCTTCACCACCCTCTCCACATGAGATTCCACCTTCAGGGAACTATGCACCATTATTCCTAGATCACTCTGTTCTACTGCATTCTTCAATGCCCTACCATTTACCATGTATGTCCTATTTGGATTATTTCTACCAAAATGTAGCACCTCACATGTATCAGGATTAAACTCCATCTGCCATCATTCAGCCCACTCTTCTAACTGGCCTAAATCTCTCTGCAAGCTTTGAAAACCTACTTCATTATCCACAACGCCACCTACCATCGTATCATTTGCATACTTACTAATCCAATTTACCACCCCATCATCCAGATCATTAATGTATATGACAAACAACATTGGACCCAGTACAGATCCCTAAGGCACACCACTAGTCACTAGCTTCCAACCTGACAAACAGTTATCCACCACTACTCTCTGGCATCTCCCATCCAGCCACTGTTGAATCCATTTTACTACTTCAATATTAACACCTAATGATTGAACCTTCCTAAATAACCTTGTCAAAGGTCTAACTGAAGTCCATATAGACAACATCCACTGCTTTATCCTTGTCAACTTTCCTGGTAACCCCTTCAAAAAATTCAATAAGATTTATTTGTCAAACATGACCTTCCACGCACAAATCCATGTTGACTGTTCCTAATCAGACCATGTCTATCCAGATAATTATATATACCATCTCTAAGAATACTTTCCATTAATTTACCCACCACTGATGTCAAACTGACAAGCCTATCATTGCTAGGTTTACTCTTCATACTTATGACTGTGAGGCTAAGCACAGCTCCAATGCCATATTTAAGTTTGCTTACTGTTATTGGCTGAAGCAATGGTGGTGATGAATCAATACTTGGGAGGAAGTTGCAAAATCTGGCTGAGTGGTGCCACAATAACTTCTCGCTAATGTCAGCAAGGCCAAGGAGCTGCTTATTGACTTCAGGAGGAGGAGAAAGTCCATGAGCCGGTCCTCATTAGGGGATCAGAAGTGGAGAGGTTCAGCAACTTTAAATTCCTCAGTGTTATCATTGAGAGGACCTGTCCTGGGCTCAGCACCCAAGAGCAATTATGAAGGGAGCAGGGTAATGCTTCTGATTCCTTGGGAGCTTGGAGAGATTCAGCATGATATCTAAAACTTCGATAAACTTCCACAGACGTGTGGTGGAGTGTATATTGTCTGGTTGCATCATGGTTTGGTAAGGAAACATCAATACACTTGAATGGAAAATCCTACAAAATGTATTGGATACAGCACAGTTTATCGTGGGTAAAGCCCTCTCCACCATTGACTACATCCACATGAGGCACTGATTCAGGAACACAGCATCCACATCAGGTGCTCCCAGGCCATGCTCTCCGCTTGCTGTTACCATCAGGAAGTAGGTACAGGAGCATCAGGACTCACACCATCAGGTTCAGGAACAGTTATTACCCCTCAACCATTAGGCTCATGAAACTGTGGCAGAACTCCACTCAATGCCATTTAGTTTCACTCATCCCATCACTGAACTGTTACCACAACTGTGGACTCACTTTCAATGACTCTTCATCTCATGTTTTTTGTATTTATTTATTTGTTTATTTGTTTGTTTGTTTGTTTGTTATTTATTTTCTTTTTCTTTATTTATGTTGATTCTACATTTTCCAGAAATAAAACAGCAAACATTCGAACCAAGGGAGTTTACGTTAACACTATTACTATGTTGATGAGAAAAGCAGTATGAACAATTAGGAGAGTCATCTAAAGTCTGCTCGCATTGGGGTTATAAATTCAATCCATTTCTTCCAAATTTGATAATTTTTTTCTTTTTGAATTCTCAGGGAGTAAGTCAACTTTTCCATTTTAAATATTTCCAAAATAATTTCATGCCAATCTTCTAAAGTAGTTGATACTGGATTTAGCCACTTTCTGGTGATTGAATTCTCACTTGCCGCTAAAAGGGCCTGCAGCAACTTTATATCTTTCTTCTGTTCCAGAAACAATACATGCCCCAAATAGAGAGTCACAACGTCTAGAGGCATCTGTATCTTAAATACCTTAACTAATGTCCTGTGAGTACCTTTCCAATAAAAGCTTCATTTAGGGCAATCCCAAAAAATATGAAAATCATTTGCCTCCTTGGAGCCACACCTTCTCCAACATGCCACGTTTGTGTCTTTATATTTTTCCTGGTATGGGGTCTTGAAGTATCTTATAATATTCTTCCAGCAATGTTCTCTCCAAGACAAAGAGTAAGTTGGACCACTGACAGCTGCATATTTTCCCCCAAGCCTCCTCTGAAAGTACCAACCTCACTTCTTTTTCCCACTTCTCTTCAATATACAATGTGTTTTCATTTTTGGCATGAGAGAGGGCATTATATAATCGAGAAATTGATTTACTTGGTATTGAGCTGTAAGCCGAATTCAAAATCTTGAAAAAATTTAATCTTGCCATTGATAAGTCTGTACATCTACAACTCTGGTTAAAGTAGTGTCATACTTGAAGGTACCTAAAAGAGTCATTGTGTTCTCAGCCATGTTTGTTCTGCAGGGATTGAAAATTTGTAATATACTTTTATGTGTGAATGAGAGGTAGGTTGTAAGACCTTTCTTTATCCATAGTTCAAATCTTTTATTTCCTCTGCTGGGAAAAAATTCAGTATCATAAGCAAACCATCTAAAAAGTTTTGACATGTTGTAGATTCCACATAAATTAGACACCTTCTGCCATACTTTTAATGTGAAATTTATCCAGCTGTTTTTAATCTTTTCCAATTGGGCCATCAATCCTTTGTCTGCAACTGAGGCCTGTAGAGGAAAACTGTCAATCAATCCAAATTATATTTCCTTCCATCTAGCCTTGTATTCCCCATTACACCAATATCTGTGAAGCATAAAAATAATTTCTCAAGCAAGGAAGTGCCATACCTCCTCCTTCCTTTCCTAACTGTAAGGTGTTAAATCGAATTCTAGGTTTCTTTCCTTGCCAGATAAAGTGGGAAATCCATTTCTCCCATTCCCTGAATTGATTATCGTCTGCCTCCACAGGTAAAGTCCGGAAAAAGTAACATAACTGAGGGAGAATATTCATTTTTATGGTATTTATCCTTGGATTTAAAGTTAAAAAGGGGATAAGATTCCATCTATCTATATCTGCTTTTATCTCTGAAACTAATGGCCCATAATTTACCTGTGACAACATTGAAAGATCTTTTGGCAAGGTTATTCCTAAATATTTTAATGATTTAGCTTTCCACTTAAGATCATATGTATCCTGCAGTTTTTGGATGCTGTATAATTTAGGGACATAACCTGTGTTTTCTTTACATTAATTTTATAATCCGATATTTTCCCAAACTCATCTAACAGTATAAACAATCCTATGAATGATTTTTCTGGTTCACTCAAATAGACTACGACATCATCTGCGAATAGCTCTACCTTCCCTGGCACCTTGATACCTTTTACAATTTTGCTCTGTCTTATTAACTGGGCAAGAGGTTCAATGTATAGAGGAGAGGAGAAATTAGGTATCCTTGTTTAGTTCCTCTCTCCAAAATAAAGAGTCAGAGATCCCCATTTATCTTAATTCCACCTGTAGGGCTGTCTACAACTTGAAGTTGTTTTAATTTTCCTTGAACATCTGCTAATTTTTGTGCTTTGAATTTTTTCATGCGAGTCGTAATGGAAATAACTTACCCTCTCAGTATGGCTTTCAATGTATCCCATAAAATCACTGGTGATGTTTTCTCCCGTGTCATTAAGGTCTAGGTATTCTTTCATTTCTCCCCTTAATCTCTCCATTACTTTTGGGTTACTGAGTATACGTGAATTTAACCTCCATAGTGTTTTCCTCATTTTCCTTTCCAGAATTAGAGACATAGAGACTGGGCTATGGTCCAACAGATCAATTGTTGCAATGTTACACTCTTTAATCCTGAATCTATCTGTGTTAAATATAGGAAAAAGTCTATCCTTGAATAAGCTGAATGAGGGAAAGAATAATGTGTATAGTCTTTACTAGTGGAGTGTAATTCCCTCCACACATCTATTATTCCCAACTCCTCCATCAATGATTTCACTTTCCTAGTCAGAGGTTTATTCTGAATAACTGTTTCTGAAGAATCTAATGCAGGGTTTAACCTAACAATAAAATCCCCTCCGCAGATTACTACCCCTTGAGAGCTGGCCATTGAGGCAAAAATATGTCTATAGAATGATTATTCACTACCTGGTGGAGCATAAGCATTCAGCAATGTGATTTCAGTACCTTCTATTCTTCCTGTAATCTTTACAAATCTTCCATCCTTGTCTTTAGTCTCTGAAATATGTTCATAGTTCAGAGCACTTGATATTAAAGTAGCTACTCTTCTTTGGTGGCTCAGTTTATATGATGAATAAAATACATGCTTAATGCCCATTCTTATTAATTTTACATGTTCGGATTGGCTTATGTGCGTTTCCTGAAGGAAAGCTATTTGTGCCCTCTCTTTTTTCAATTTAGACATAATCTTATTTTTCTTAATAGGATTCAAAACCCCATTAACATTATAGGAAATTATTTTTACCGGTTCAATTTGCATTTTTCTCTGCTGGAAAAGAAAACACTTTCCTTTTCTAAACAAACAGTAAGCAATACCTTTTCAACAGTACAACAAAACACAAACCCAAACCCTAGGCTTTTTTGAACATACAAAATTTGAAAATTTTCCCTGACTTCCAACAATAAGACCTGAGCACCGACCTGCCTCAGTTCAGAGGAATAACCTCTATCTTCACCCTATGTTAGAGGGCCCTCCGCAGAGTGAACAGTCATAGAGAATTCTCTCCCTTTTATGTCTCGACCATATTGCTATCATTCAAGTTATTCCATCTAGTTTATTTTCAGTTACCAGCTTTAATTTTCCTTTAAGTCCAATTTACAATTTTCAGTCAATTCTCTTAATTAATCAGTACTCTCTGTATGTTTGCATCTGAATACTTGCAGCTTTTCCTTGTAGATTGACCCTCTGGTTCGAGTGGAGTGTCCTCACCGCACTGGCAGCCATGACTTCCACCGAATCCTCTCCAGGAGCGACTCCAGTTGGGTGATAACTTTTATGGGTAGCCCCGGTCCGCCAGGTCTGACATTGTTCCTCCACTGTAGCACAGGTGTCTGTCACTTTGTCATAAAAAGCTCTTAGCCGAGCTGCATACAGTGTCTGGAATCTGATGTCGTTTCCCTTCAGGACCCACCATGCCTCCGTGTATTCCTTCCGTCTGGCAAGAATCCCTGGTGCGTAATCGTGGTCAAAGCTGATTTTACAGTTGCTCCACATAAAGCCTTTCTTTTGCCATGCCAGTTTAATCACTTCTTCCTTCGTTCTGTAACTGAGAAATCTGACTAAAATCGATCTGGGCTGGGCGTCTGCCAGAGGCTGTGGTGCTAATGTGGTGGGCTCTTTGTATCTGTCGGTCCTTTGCTTCTGGTATGTCAAGGTTCTCTCTAAGCAGCGTCTCCACAAAGGGAATCACCAATCCGGGTTTACCTTCAGCTCCTTCAGGAACTCCATACATCCTCACAGTTTCCCTTCTTGAGCGACCTTCTTGGTCTATTAGCTCACACTGGAGCTGCTCTTGTAGCTTTAGCATTTCTGCTATCGCTTCCTCTGCATTTTGCAGCCTCTCCTCAGTCCCTACAATCCTTGCTTCAGCTTCATCTAACCTCAAATTAGTTTTTGCTATTTCTCCTTTAATATCCTGCAGCTGTTTTTGTTATCTTGTCGGAAATCACAAATCTCTCTGAGAATCAAAGTCAGGTTCACTGACTCTTCCTCATGATCTCCGTCCTGGCTAGCCATGGAGAAGCTAGGCCCTTCGTTTTGCTGTGACTCATTGTACTTATCAGCCTTCTGAGCAGACTTTTTATTCTTGATCTTAGACATCATCCTTGCCCCTTTTATTGATAGATAGATAGATAGATAGATAGATAGATAGATAGATAGATAGATAGATAGATAGATAGATAGATAAATACTTTATTCATCCCCATGGGGAAATTCAACATTTTTTCCAATGTCCCATACACTTATTGTAGCAAAACTAATTACATACAATACTTAACTCAGTATAAATATGATATGCATCTAAAATCACCCTCTCAAAAAGCATTAATAAATAGCTTTTAAAAAGTTCTTAAATGGTTTACTAAAATACATTGAATGGTACCTTAAGCTCAGTCCTAACCCCGGCACTTTAACATATCTTACCCCTGGCGGTTGAATTGTAAAGCCGAATGGCATTGGGGAGTTATACAATACTAAATATTTGTCTAATTTCAATTTTGGGGCAATTTACATTATTTTTTGACTAGAGAGCTTTCCCTACACTGCTATTCCCTTGGTGACCTGGAAGCCCCCCCCCCACCATGTTTTTCATATTTAATGCTTATTTTATTTTTATTATTTTTTTCTTCCTTTTGCATTTGCAAAGTTTGTGCATTGGTATTTGTCCATCCAGTTGGAGGCAGTCTTTCACTGATCTTATTATGTTTCCTGGATTCATTGGGTTTGCCCGCAGGAGGGTATATGGTGGCACATATGTGCTTTGATAATGAATTTACTTAAAACTTTGAAGTTGAAATCTCCCATGGCAACACTTCATGTCAGTCTATGTTTATACCTGGTCAAAATCTGCCTAGTAATCTGCTCTTCAATGTCCTTGCTGCTTTGGGGGAGGGCTCTGTCAGATGCCCCCAACTGAGTGATTACTCCCATTCTTTTTCTGACTTCCACCCACACTGACTCAATTGGTCTTCCGGTAAGGTGGCAGAGCGTTCAGATGTTGTGGCCTCCTAACGGCCAACCAAAGGTATATTATTCTTTGTTAAATCAAAGATGTTCTATTTTCTTTTTTTTTGTGATCGCAAGGCAAAACTGGACTCCAAGAGCTTTGGGTATGGCAGGTCTACACCCATGATTGGCATCGGAGCTGGACTGGGTTCAGACCATGTTAGTGCCTGGAAGGCCTTGATGGCATCGGAGCTGGTGCACAAAGGTGACATGTTGTGTAACTGTGGGTCTTGGGAATTTCTCTTGCAATCGCAAGACCCGGCTGGATATAGATAATATATGATACTGTAGGCCTGCTTCCCGTGTTTGGTGGTGCAATAGATTGCAGGGGAGCTTTGTGGCCTCAGTTGTAGTGGATGAGGTCTCAAGCCACGGGCTTACCTGCTGCTGCAGTTCAGGATAGGAAATACTGGAGGCAATGTACTGTGATGTTCATGCTCAGTTGGAGGCTGGCCTCTCCTGCCAGTACTGCCCTCCAGTGCTTGATCAGTGGAATGACAAGCCGGATTGCATGAACCTTGGCTGTTTCATTTGGCTGTATTCATGTATGGATGACGTGCTCTCTTTCTGCAGCTGTGTTACTATTGCTGATTTGCAATGATATTCCAGCCACATGCTCCCACCTATTTTACCTTCCCTTTAAATCTCTGGAACAAACAACCAATTGAGCCGTTGCAACAGCCAAATTTCTGTAATAGCCTCAGCATAGTGGATTGATCCAAACTCTAAGCTTATCAACTTTGCCCCTAATACTTCTCACAGTAAGCATGTTTAATCCCATCCACCTGACTGAATTTATGTCCTATCAACTGCCTATCCTTCCTCACAGTCTCACTGCACAAGGCATCTCCTTTTACACCAACTGCACCAGCATCTGACCTGACACTTTGGTTTCCCTGGTAACCTCATTTAAACCCTCTAGCAAACCTGCTCACAAGGAAGTTGGTCCGTTTGACTTCAGCTGTAAATCATCCCTTTTGTGTAGGTCATATCTTCCCCAGAGATCCTAGTGATCCACAAATCTGAAACCACAACCCCGATATTAATTCCTCTAGCACACACTCACCTGTCAGATCATCCTATTCTTACTGTCATTGGCATGTGGAATAGGCAGCAATCCAGTTAGAGTAAAAAAATACTACCCTTGAGATCATGCATTGCAGATTCCTTTCCTTCCCCCTTCTTCTACTGTCACAACCATGGATTCAGCAACACAGCAGACACGGCAATTGTGCTCGTGAATATGTACGTGTCAGATAATTATTATTTTATTGCAATAGTATTTACTCCATTCTTTCCATCATAGTGCTTGTCAAGACTTGAACCCAGCACAGCAAGGCTTCACTGCCTGTTTGCATTCAGCCTTGACTGAGAAATTGAACTGTCAAGTCAACTGACACTGGAGTCTAGTTGTATTCGTTTAATATTTATTATTCCTTTCAGCCGCATTGTAGGCTTTGTTTTCCATTTGAGAGTTTTAGTTTACAGCCCTGTTTGGCCTAATCTTTATTATTTTCTTTTCCCTCTAACTCTGTTTGCATTAAAGTCTGTGAGCTATCGACCCACTTCAGTGTCTCTCACTCTGCACTTAGGCCATATCTGAAACTGGTGACATCTATTCCCCAGTCTGGATTCTCATCTGCCTGTTACCTCCACCCCCATCCCTCCCTTTCTCCCATGATCCACTCTCATCTCCTATCAGATTCATTTTCTTCTAGCCCTTCACCTTTCTGACTCACCTGGTGTCACCGTTACCTTTAAACTTGTCCTCCTTGCCCCACCCTCCCACCTTTTTATTCTGGCATCATCCCCTTCCTTTCCAATCCTGATAAATGGTCTTGACCAAAAAATCAGCTGTTTATTCATTTTCATACATGCTGCCTGATCTGCAGAGTTCCTCCAACACTTTGTGTATATTCTCTGGATTCCCATTATTCCACGTCTCTTGCTTTTATGAAGGAGCCAATTTTCCATCCATGCCAACATAATTTCTCTTGTGTGGCAACTTGTCAGATAGCCTTTGGAATTCTAAATGTTGGTTATGCCTTCACAGAAATGCCGTCATTATTCCAGGAGAGATTGGAGAGAAGGATTTTCTTCAGGGAACATCAAATAGAAAATGAGAAACCTGAGGATTTTTCCATGGACAGAGGTCACAAATATAAAAGGGAACAGAGTTAGAAGTGACATGAGGAAAATCCTCTTATGATGTGCCACTTCAATGGAATCAGCAATCCACAACTGGAGAAGGAAGCTATGAGGTCAGTTCCTGAATGGTTTCCTGGAGCAGTGCTTCATGGAACCAACCTGGGGTCTTGGATTTGGTCATCACTAATGGGGCAAGGTGTGGATAAATTGGAGTTGGTTTGTTGTTGTCACATGTACCAAGATAAAGAGCAAAGCTCATTTTTTGCACACTGTACATACAGATGAAATTTATTACTGAGAGTATTGAGGTAGATCAAAGCAGAACAATAATAGAATTCAGACTGAAGTGCCACAGCTACAATAAAGTTAGACAATAAAGTGCAAGGTCTAAACAAGCTGGATTGTGAAGTCAAAAGTCTAACTTTTCACACTGGGGGACAAATTAATAGCTTTATAACTGCAGCGTAGAAACTATCCTTGAGCCTGGAGATACATGCGTTCAGGCTTTCTTCTGGCTGATGTGAGGGGGAAGAAGATAAACTGTCTAGGGTAGCTGGGGGCTTTGAAAATGCTGGATTTTTTCAAAGGCAGCAGTAAATGTAGACAGATTAAATAGATGGAGATCTTGTTTCTGTGATGTGCTGAGCTGTGTCCACAACTCTCTGCTGTTTCTTCCAATCGAGGACAGTGCAGATGCCATTTAAGCCATGATGCATATGGATAGGATGCTTTCTGATGTTCATTGATAAAACTGGTGAGCATTTGTGTGAACATGCTAAATCTCTTTTACTTCCTGAGAATTAGAGGTGCTGGTGAACTTTTGTCCCTGTGATGTCTGCGTGGTTGGACCTTGACAGGCTTTTGAAGATGCTCACTCCTAGGAACTTGAAATTATCAACCTTCTGATCGTCAAAAACTTTCAGTCTCATATGCTCTGCACCCTTCCCTTTCCTGAACTCAACGATATTCTGTCTGGCTGACTCCGAGGAAAGGTAGTTGTCATGACACAATGTAATTAAGTATATCTCCTTACTATACAGCAATTCATTGTAATTTGTCCTTAAGTTAAATGATCAAATTGAATATAATGTTCAGAGCCAGTTTCCCAATTGTGTTAATACCATAAGACATAGAAGCAGAGTTAGGCCATTTGCCCCATTGAGTTTGCTGCACCATTCAATCATAGCTGATTATTATCCATGAACCCAATTCTCCTGCCTTCTCCCCATAATTTTTAATGCCCTGGCTAATCAAAAACCCATCAACTTCCACTTTAAATATACCCAATGACTGGGAATCTTCAGCTGTCCATGGCAATGAATTCCACAGAGTCACCACCCTGCAATTCAAGAAATTCCTGATCATCTCTGTTCTAAACGGATGTTCCCCTATTCAGAGCTGTGCACTCTAGTCTTAAACTCTGCCACAACAGGAGACATCCTCTCCACATCCACTCTATCTAGCCATTAAAATATTCAATAGGTTTCAATGAGACACCTTGCATCATTCTTCAAAACTCCAAGGTATATTGACCCACAGCGATCAAATGCTCCTCATACGTTAAACCTTTCATTTCCTGAATCATTCTCATGAATCTTCTCTGGATCCTTTCTAATGCCAGCATACCTTTTGACTTAAGATAATGCTGGTGAAGCATTGTGAGGACTTGTTGGCAGCATTTACAACTATTAACTACTTTATTAATCACATTTTTTCTTGAATGATCACTACAATCAATAGTCTGTAACTTCTCTTTCAGAATAGAGCTTTTGATATACCTGCACGATACGGCATTTTTGCAGTGTGAACTGAAGGCTTGCAGGTGCAGGACAAGTGCAGTGTGGCATGTACAGGCTGAATTGAGGCGGTGGAGTTTAAGATGGGGGATTGGGGGGACAAAGCCAATAGTTGGTTTCTGGAGTGGACTTGGAGGCAAAGCTTTTGATGTACTCTTTTATATTATTGGTTATCTTGCCTTCATATTTCATCATTTCTCTTCATATAGCTTTATAGTTGCCTTCTGTTCATTTTAAAAAACTTTCCAATCTAACTTCCCACTAATTGTTGCTAAATATGTGACCTCTCTTATGCTTTTATGCAGTCTTCGACATACATTGACAGTCATGGCTGTAACGTCCTTCTTTTAGTTCTTTATCCTTTAGGATGTATGTACCTTGCATCTTCTACATTGCTCCCAGAAATTCCAGCCATTGCTGTTCTGCTATCTTCCCTGCTAGTGTTCCCTTCCAATTAACTTTGGTCAGCTCTCCTCTCGTGCTTCTGTAATTCTCTTTACCCCTCTGTAATAATGATACATCTGAATTTATCTTCTCCTTCTCAAACTGCAGGGTGAATAAAGTACCCCATTATTTTGACTAAAGCCCTTTGGAAGGATAATTTTTCTGCTGCATATCTGACCCTGCCCCACAGGACAGGAAAACATGAAACACTTGGGCTCCTGCTGTGACTCCAGAGAGATGAACTGTGCTCCTGTGTATCTGAAGATGATGTTATGCAGAAGGCTTTTTAGAAGTTAAGAATGAAGCACAAATACTATAATTCCAGCGGATTCATTAAATGCTCATCATGGAACAGGTCAGAGAGGGTCAGTCTGCACCAACAAGCAAGGCAGAGAAGGAACAAATAGTTATCAGCTGTAACTAGAAACATGAGCATATAGATTGCTTCTATAGTAAACATAAAGTACACTGCAGATGCTGTTGTCAAATAAACACATACAAAAGCTGGATGAACTCAGCAGGTTGGGCAGCATCCGTTAAAAGGAGCAGTCAACATTCCGGGCCAAGACCCTTCATCAGGATTAAAGATGATAGGGCAGGGGCCCTATAAAAAAGTTGGGGGGGAGGTGGAATGTGCCAGATGAAAAACCAATCAGAGGAAAGATCAAGGGGTTGGGGAGGGGAAGCAGGGAGGGGATAAGCGGGAGAGGTGAAGAAGCAATCTAAGGGGAAAGCACTATGGGTAGTAGAAGAAGGCAGAATCATGAGAGAGGTGATAGGCAGCTAGAAGAGGAGACAGAGTGAAAGTGTGAGAGGGAGGGAATTAAAGGAAGTTGGAGAATTCAATGTTCATACCAAGGGGCTGGAGACTTCCCAGACAGTATATGAGGTGTTGCTCCTCCAACCGAAGTTTGGCCTGATCATGGCAGTTGGGGAGGCCATGTATGGACATATCCGAATGGGAATGTGAAGCAGTTGTTGCATCTGGTGCTTCCGGTGAGGCCTCCTCTACATCGGCAAGACCCAACGCAGATTGGGGCACCGCTTCGTCGAGCACCTCTGCTCTGACCGCCACAACAGATAGGATCTCCTGATTGCCACTCACTACAACTCTGCTTCACATTCCCATTCGGATATGTCAGCTCTGGCCTTCCCTTTCTTGATCACTGGGACAATGAGTATGGCCCAATCATCTACTAAACCTTGGAGATAATTACAGATGCCTCCAAGCTCTGAAGTTCAGCATCCACTTTGGGACATAGTGTGTAAGTCACTGGATGTGCTTTATGGCATCTTGGTGTTGCTGCTTCATTTCTTTGAACCAACAGTCATTTGCATCATAGGAGGATGTGTCACATAGATAACATTATTGGATTTTTGCACCATTCAAGGATACTTTTTACATTTCATATTCTAAAATCTTTTTATGTAGTTCTGTGGAATCCTTTGCTGCATTCTCTAATGATAATGCAATGGTGATTGCCCATTCTAAGATAAGGTCGCTTTCTAACAATAGCCTATTTTGAGTGCTTCGACAATTGCTGCCACATACAAGCCTGTCCCTTAATGCATCAGAAAGTCCATCTCCAAAGTCACAGGCCTGGGAAAGTTTGCGCAGTTCTGCAATGAATTCAGAACTACTTTCATCCTTTGACTAGTTCCTTTTGTGAAATCTGAATCTCTTAGCTATTACCAGCCATTTAGCTCTCCAATGATTTGTAAAATTGGCACTATTTGAGCAAGTGTCTTTCTTGCAGTGTGTGCAGGAGTTACTAGATTGCACAGGAGCCTGTACACTTTAACACCCATTAATCTAAGAAGCGTGCATTCATTCTTCTCCTCCACGTTCGCATTACAATACAGTTCTACCCTCTCAATATACGGCACAAATCCTTCATTAGTGCTATCACATTTGTCCACTTCCTGACTAATATCTGACTGTACATTGATCTGATTGTATCTCGCTTTACATACATGTATACAAATTATGTATACAATTTTAGTGTTTGGGCAATATCCTACCACATTTCCCCTCTTTATTGCTTGCACATTGTGATGGAGATGTAACATAGAGATTTTTACTCCCTTGGAGGTATAAAATAAAATATTGTTATTATTATTATTAAAGCCATCACCGTATTATTTTTACTTTAACTTTCTAGTTTTGCATCTTTCACTGTGTACTATGCAACTAGTCATGCAGCCTTTTGTTAGCATTTGTGATGGCCTTCTCCATAATGTTTAACTCTTTTCTCTCATCCTGTAATCGTCCCATAACTGTTGGTGTGCTTCCTGATATTCTCTGACATTCACATTTGTACTTGTCACCAATTTGCTGTGTCTGTGCAACCGCATATCAATTAAATAAAAGCACACACACAGGATATGGTTTTAACTGGTGAGTTCACAATGCAGAGAGACGGGAGAGGAGGAGGGAGGGGGAGAATATGTATGTATAGACAACAGATCAATGCACCCAGGTGAGTTATCAGAACACACATAGTGTTAAGGGGAGTCATTGCTCTAAAATAAATTAATCCATACATTACACAAATAGTTTCTGCTATCTGGACAATTATACCAGAAGAGTTATTGGAATCACTTCATTTAAGAGGTATCTATATAGAGACTTGAATGAAAGATATGGACCTATTTCAGAAGATGGGATTAGTGTAGATGGCCTGAGCCTGGTCTGTGCTGTATCTCTAAATAAGTAAAATTACAATTTTGTTCATAGAAGACAGCCCCAACTTAGAGTTAACCATGGATATGAACAATACCCAGTGATTTCCACGTAAGAAAGGACATTTAAGATGTTTACCATTTTCAGCTATATGCATAACCTGAAGGGTTAAGTTTATCAGCAACATTGAACAAATTTCAAATTTCCTGTTACAACACACACAAGGGGATTTCCAGTTTCTCTGTTTGAGGTGATTTGTGAGGTATTCACATGATAAATGTAACATTATTGATTCATCTAGTGCTACATAGTGGTTGCTAAGGTTGTGATAGCTGGGAGTCGAGGTGTGGATAAGCTTCCATTACCTATTAAATGCTCCCAATGGCTTCTGACAATAGTCCAGCTTCTGGACTTCGCAAGCGGCTCAGCTACTAAGTTCAAAGTTAGTTTATTCACAATGTTCAACATATACAACCCTGAGATTAATTTTCTTCTGTGCATACTCAGTAAGTTGAAAAACTATAATGTAATCAATGATAGACTGCACTCAACAGAGCGGACAACCAGTGTGTATTACGCCATGCACCCAATCGTGCCATCTTCCAGGGTTTAGACCCTATAACTCTCCAGGGCATGCTGAGCTGGTGAAGCCCATTTAAAGATTCAGGCTGCCCTGCTAATTGGTGGCCATGTTTTGGAACCAGAATTTAATATTTAAAAATCGCTTGAACTGAGGTTCAGTGCTAAATTCTCAGTTCAAATTCGGATCCTCATCTAGCACCTAGCTGAGAACCCTGTCTTTGGTTCAGTCTTGTATATGTCTCAATTCCACTCTCAAATGCTTCAGCACTTGTATCCTAACCATCCGCACCTTGGACTCCTGTCACAGTGTTCAAAAGACAACAATCTGTGCCAATACAAAAGGAAAAAAATAAATAAGAGATAAATAAGTAACAAATACCAAGAACATAAGATGAAGAATCCTTGACAGTGAATTCGTAGGTTGTGGTAACAGTTATTTCTGAAGAGTTTTGATCGGGGCAAGACTGCGCAAACACGTGGACGTCAGCCATTGAGAACAGCGCGAAGAGTTTAAAGGGAGACGGTTGTTTCTTCAGCGGTTTGATCAGGGCATAACTGCACAAGCGTGTGAATGTCAGCCAGTGAGAAGAGTTTAAAAGGAGACAGCATTATAGAGCGGGAGTCAGAGGAGCGGGCAACAGAGAAGAAGGAGACAGAGTAAGAAGGCTTTGGCTCGACTGGGCTTCGGAGATAACGGGTCGAGGTGAGGTAGGTTGGAATACAGACGAGGTATGTGTGTGAGGCCGGTGCTCTGTGCACGGTGTCAGATGTGGGATGTCCTGGAGACTTCTAGCCTCTCGAACGGCCACATCTGTGCCAGGTGCGTCAAACTACAGCTCCTTAAGGGCCATGTTAGGGAACTGGAGATGCAGCTCGATGACTTTCGTCTGGTCAGGGAAAGTGAGGAGGTGATAGGAGCTATAGGCAGGTAGTCACTTCGGGGCCTCAGGAGATAGATAAGTGGGTAACAGTCAGGAGAGGGAGAGGCAGGAGTCAGATGCTAGAGAGCACCCCTGTGGCTATACCCCTTGACAATAAATACTCCTGCTTGAGTATTGTTGGGGGGGAGGGGGCAACGGCCTACCTGGAGAAAGCAACAGTACCCATGCCTCTGGCACAGAGTCTGGCCCTGTGGCTCAGAAGGGTAGGGAAAGGAAGAGGATGGCAGCAGTGATAGGGGACTCTATAGTTAGGGGGTCTGACAGGCGATTCTGTGGATGCAGGAAAGAAACAGAGATGGTAGTGTGCCTCCCAGGTGCCAGGGTCCGGGATGTTTCTGATCATGTCCATGATATCCTGAGGTGGGAAGAACCACAGCCAAAGGTTGTGGTACATATTGGTACCAATGACACAGGCAGGAAAAGGGAGCAGGTACAGAAAGCAGCCTACAGGGAGTTAGGAAGGAAGTTGAGAAGCAGGACCACGAAGGTAGTAATCTTGGGATTACATGACAGTGAGTATAGGAATAGAGTGAGGTGAGGATGAATTCATGGTTGAGGGATTGGAGCAGAGGGTAGGGATTCAGATTTCTGGAAGCTATAGCTATATAGCTATAGCTATAGCTATAGCTCCTTTCATTTGAATCCCAAATGGACCAAAATCCTGGCGGGGAGGTTTGCAAAGTTTATTGGGGAGAGTTTAAACTAGGACTGATGGGGAGGTGGGAACCAAACTGAAGAGATGGGGGAAGAGGCGTTGGCTCACAAATAAAGAAAGCTTGTAGACAGTGTGAGAGGGAGGATAGGCAGGTGATAGAGAAGGGACGTGCTCAGACCGATGGTTTAAGTTGGGTCTATTTTAATGTAAGGAGTATCATAAACAAATTGGATGAGCTTCGAGCATGGATCAGTACTTGGAGCTATGATTTTGTGGCCATTACAGAGACTTGGATTGTCATGGTCCCAATCGTTAATTCCCTATCTTACTCCTAATTTCCTTTGATTGTGCCACTGTTCCGACTATTTTTTTTCCCAATTGCTTCTAATCCACTTTGATGATGGCACATCTGGTTTCCATCAAGAATTGCAGTATAAGAACCTTGTCGTCACAACCACTAGTACCAGTTTGTTGGTCTTTATCCTGTGAGTTAACTATGTTTCCAACCACTTAAAACTGTTTGTTTTAAGATGAGTTCCAGTTTCAAGGTTTACCTATGAGACTCCGTCTCTCTGAGTCCAGGCTCCGTATCAAAGCTCCATATCAGGGCTCAGTGTCAAGATCCCTCCTGTTTGCTGTTCGGCGTCTACGTCCACATAAGCATCCAAACTCAATCTCTGTGCCTGTGTCCTGCACTCGGGTTTGCTTCATTCACTCATTGCAACAGAACAATCTGGCCACAGTGGACCCTGCGGACATGAAGACCCTGCAACAAGCCCTCGCCAGCCAGGGCTCCCTACTGGGTCTGCACAATCAGCTTCTCCGGGATGTTGTGGAGAACCTCCATTCCCTGTCCGCTAACGTAATGAAGATCGGTGATCAGATGGACCGTGTATCCACTAATCTTACCCCATCCACTCCTGGGACTCTGTCAAACCAGTCCAGACAGTCTGTAGTGGCAACTCCCTACACGTCAGCAACACCCCCGCCAAGATTTGGGGAAGTGCTAGGCCTTCCTTCTGAAATGCTCCTTTGTGTTCAATCAGCAGTCATCCACATATTCCATGGACAAGTCAAGGAGAGCTGATATCATGGGGTTGTTGCGGGGAAGTGCCTTAGTGTGGGCTACAGCTGTTTGGGATAATCAGCCGGAAACCTGCTCTTCATTCTCCACCTTTATCACAGAAATGAGGAAGACCTTTGACCACCTCGTCTGTGGAAATGATGCCGCTAAGCATCTACTCACTGTCCGTCAGGCCTCATGCAGTGTTGCCGAGTATTCCGTGGAGTTCCAGACGTTAGCGGTCAACTCGGGGTGGAATGATGAGGCACTCCAAGGGGTTTTCTGGAATGGCCTCAGTGACATGGTGCAAGTCAAGTTGGCAGCAAGGGATGACACCGACAGCCTGGATTCATTAACCTCCCTAGCCACCAAGTTGCACAATCATCTTCGAGAATGCCAAAGGTCGAGAACTGGTCATCCACCACCTTCGGCCACTCCACGGCACTCTGTACCATCTCCAACCAGCCCTTGCCTCTCTTCTCCTTCTTCTCCTGGAATAGCTCCCAGCCTGGCTGTTTCCACCACCCCGGGAGAGGAACCCATGTATCTGGGATGGAACCATCTTTCTCCCACAGAGCGACTCTGGAGATTCAGACCAGGGGAGTGTCTCTATTGCGGCCAGTCTGGCCACTTCCGTGCTACCTGTTCCCTTCAGCCAAAAGGGAGGAGGGCTCACCAGTAGAAAGGGGGACCCTGTGAGCCAAACAACATTCCCATCTGTCCCCTGAACCCAGATGCAGCTCTAAGCTACTTTAAGTTACAACCAACAGTCCCTGCCTCTGTCCGCTCTAGTGGACTCCAGCGCCGAGGGAAACCTGTTGGATGAAAACATAACTTCCTGGACTGGAATTCCTCGGGAGCCGTTGAGCACCCTTCTGGAAGCCCGGACACTGGATGGTAGACTCCTGGCCCGAGTCACTCACTGCCCTCTATCCCTGTCTCTTAATCTGTCTGGGAGCCATCCGGAACAGGTACAATTTAACCTAAGTTCCTCTCTTCAAGCTCCAATCGTTCTTGTGTACCCCTGGTTAAGCCGCCATAATCCCCACATTGACTGGTCCACTGGGAGCTGGAGTCCGTTCTGTCACTCCATTTGTCTTCAATTGGCCCTTTCCCCTGTGAAAGTGATCGCGGCCTCATCTGCCACTGAGACCCCCGACTTATTCAAGGTTCCAGCAGAATACCACGATCTGGGAGAAGTGTACAGCCAACAGCAGGCTCTTTCCCTGCCTCCACACCGCCCTTAAGATTGTGCTATTGACCTTCTTCCCGGAGCCCCTCTACCCACCGGTCAGCCGTATAACACGTCCCGGCCAGACAATAGACAATAGACAATAGGTGCAGGAGTAGGCCATTCAGCCCTTCTAGCCAGCACCACCATTCACCGTGATCGTGGCTGATCATACACAATCAGTACCCAGTTCCTGCCCTCTCCCCATATCCCTTGACCCCGCTATCTACAAGAGCTCTATCTAACTCTCTCTTGAAAGCATCCAGAGACTTGGCCTCCACTGCCTTCTTGGGCAGAGTGTTCCATATATCCACCACTCTCTGGGTGAAAAAGTTTTTCTGCATCTCTGTTCTAAATGGCCGACCCCTTATTCTTAAACTGTGGCCTCTAGTTCTGGACACACCCATCAGCGGGAACATGCTTCCTGCCTCCAGCATGTCCAATCCCTTAATAATCTTATGTGTTTCAATCAGAGCCAGAGGGGGGCAGTGGTGGAGTGCCCAACACCTTCAACACTCAAGCCACTCCAGTGATTTCTGGGGTTCGAAACTTTTATCGTCGGTTCATCAGGGATTACAGCTGGGTGGAAGTGCCCCTTACTCGACTCACCTCTCCTAAGTCCCCATTTCTCTGGTACCCCGAAGCGGACGCTGCCTTCTCGGAGCTGAAGAGGCGTTTCACCTCCGCTCCCATCCTGGTCCAACCAGACCCCTCTTATCAATTCATCATGGAGGTCGATGCCTCTGACTCTGGGTGGGAGCGGTCCTCTCCCAACGTTCAGGCCCTGACCAAAAACTTCATCCCTGTGCCTTCTTTTCTCACCGGCTGTCCCCTGCCAAATGATATTACAACGTAAGGAACCAGGAGCTACTGGCGGTCAAACTTGCTTTGGAGGAGTGGAGACACTGGCTGGAGGGAGCGGAACATCTGTTTATCATCTGGACTGATCACAAGAACCTCACATATATCCAAGCCACCAAATGCCTGAACTCTCGCCAAGCCCGTTGGGCATTATTTTTTGGCAGGTTCAGGTTTATACTCACCAATCGTCTGGGGTCCAAGAACAGGAAGCCCGATGCTCTCTCCTGTCAATATATTTCTAAGGAGGGCCTTCCCAACCCCAAGACCATCCTTCCGCCATCCTGGGAGATTGAGTCCATAGTCAAAGAAGCCCAACGGACTCAACCTGACCCAGGCAATGGACCCTCCAATTGCCTCTTTGTGGCCGATTCTGTTTGGTCTCAGGTTCTCCGGTGTGGGCACATGTCTCGTTTTGCCTGCCATCCCGGGATCGATCGGACTCTGTCCCTTCTGAAGAGACGTTTGTGGTGGCCCTCCATGGATGCTGACACCCGTTCCTTTGTGTCTGCCTCTTCCGTTTGTGCCATGGAAAAACTTCCCACTGACCACCTGCTGGATTGCTTCATCCCCTACCTGTTCCTAGCCGCCATTGGTTTCACATTGCACTGGATTTTGTTACAGGACTACCCCTTTCTCATGGAAAGAGCTGAGAGGTAATGTTGCAGCTATATAGGACCCTGGTCAGACCCCATTTGGAGCACTGTGCTCAGTTCTGGTCGCTTCACTACAGGAAGGACTTGGAAACCATAGAAAGGGTACAGAGGAGATCTACAAGGATGTTGCCTGGATTTTGGTTCATACCTTATGAGAATTGGTTGAGTGAACTCGGCCTTTACTCCTTGGAGCAATGGAGGATGAGAGGTGACCTGATGGAGGTATACAAGATGTTGAGAGGCACTGATCGTGTGGATAGTTGTTGTTTCTTCTATCCTGCTTGTTATTTCTTCACAGAATTCCAACAGGTTTGTCTGGCATATATTTCCCTTAAGGAAGCCATGCTGATTTTGACCTGTTTTATCTTGTGCCTCCAAGTACCCTGAGATCTCATAATTAATAATACACTGAAACATCTTCCCAATCCCTGAGGCTGGGCTAACTGGTATATAATTTCTTTTCTTCAGCCTCTCGTTTTGAAGAATGGAGTGACATTGTATTTTTTGAGTCCTCCAGCACCATGCCAGAATCCCGTTATTCTTGACAGATAATTACTAATGCCTTCATAGTCTCTTCAGCTACCACCTTCAGAACCCTGGGGCGTAGAACATCTGGTCCAGGTGACTTATCTACCTTCAGACCTTTTAGCTTCCAAAGCACCTTCTCCCTAGTGATAGTAACTGTACTCACTTCTGCCCCAACACTCCTGAATTTTCAGCATACTGCTAGCGAATACTGATGCAAAATGCTTATTCAATTTGTCTGTCAGTTTCTTATCCCAGATTACCTTCTCTCCAGCATCATTTTCTAGGGTTATGATGTCTAAAAGTATAAGTAAAAATATACAAATTTATTTTTTATATATATCAGAAAAGTCTTTTGGTATCGTCTTTGATATTATTGGCATTTACCTTCAAATATTGTCTTTACCTTCTGATGCTTTTTTTTTACATGCCTTCGGTTGGTTTTTAAAAGCTTCTCACTTTCCACTGATATTTCTCTATTATATGCCCTCTCTTTTGCTTCTATGTTGACTTTGACTTGTTGTTCATCCTGCCTTTAGAATACTTTGAGGTGCACCTATACTGTGCCTTCCAAAATGCTCTTAATAACTCCAGCCATTGCAGTTCTGATCAGCCCTGGTGGTGTCCCTTTCTATTCAACTTTGGTCAGCTCCTCTCTCATGCCTCTTTCATTCCCATTACTCCACTGTAATACTGATAGATCTGACTTTAGCTTCTCCCTCACAAATTGCAGGGTGAATTTTATGATTGCTCTCTTCTAAGGGCTTTTTTTACATAGAATGTAGAAATCTACAGCGTATTACAGGCCCTTCGGCCCAGAATGTTGTGCCGACCATGCAACATACTCTAGAAACTGCCTAGAATTTCCCTAGCCCATAGCCCACTACTTTTCTAAGCTCCATGTGCCTATCTGAGAGGCATTTAAAAGACCCTATTATATCTGCTTCCACCACTGTCACTGGCAGTGCATTCCACACACTCACCAGTCCCTGTGTGAAAAACTTACCCCTGACATCTGCTTGGTACCTATTTTCAAGCATCTTAAAACTATGCCCCCTTGTATCAGCCCTGGGAAAGAGCCTCTGGCTATCAATACGATCAATGCCCCTCATCATCTTGTACTTCTCTATCCAGTCACGTCAAATCCTCCATTGCTCCAAGGAGAAAAGGCCCAGTTCACTCAACCTATTCTCATAAGATATGCCCTCCAATCCAGGCAAAATCCTTGTAAATCTCCTCTGCACTCTCTCTATAGTATCCACATCCTCTCTCTGTAGTATATAGCACTCTCTCTATAGTATCCACATTCTTCCGGTAGTGAGGTGATCTGAACTGAACACAATACTCCAAGTGGGGTCTAACTAAGGTCTTATATAGCTGTAACATTATCTCATGGTTCTTGAACTCATTCTCACGGATGATGAATGCCAACACACCATACGCCTTCTTAACAACACTGTCAACCTGTACAGCAGTTTTGAGTGTCCTACGGCCATGGACCCTCCAGACTATCCACAACACCCCCAACCTTTGAGTCATCAACAAACTTACTAACCCACCCTTCTACTTCTGCATTCAAGTTATTTATAAAAATCACAAAGAGGAGGGGTCCCAGATTAGATCCCTGTGGAACACCACTGGTCACCGAACTTCATGTAGAATACCAACCATCTACAACCACCCTTTGCCTTCTGTGGGCAAGCCATTTCTGGATCCATAAAGCAATGTCTCCTTGGATCCCATGCCTCCTTACTTTGTGAAGGAGCCGTGTATGGGGAACATTATCAAATGCCTTACTGAAATCCATATACACTACATCCACTGCTCTACCGTCATCAAAGTGTTTTGTTACATCCTCAGGTAATTCAATCAGGCTCCTAAGGCACGAGCTGCCCTTGACACGGCCATGCTGACGATCCCTAATCAGATTATGTCTCTCCAAATGTTCCTGCCTCTCAAAATCTTCTGCAACAGCCTTCCCACCAGTGAAGTCAGACTCACTGGTCTCTAATTTCCTTGGTTATCTCAGAATCAAGTTTATTATCACCAACATATGACGTGAAATTTGTTAATTTAGCAGCAGCAGCAGTTTGATGCAATACATAATATAGAAGGCAAATCACAAAATATAATAATGATAATGATAATAATAATAAGTAACACTTCCTTGAACATGATTCAACTTTTTAAACCCTATAATCCTTCAGTACTTCTCCCATCCCTATTGATGATGCAAAGATTATCGCAAGAGGCTCAGCAATCTTCTCACTCACTTCCCACAGTAGCCTGGGGCAGTGACATCTAACTTAATGTTTTTCAAAAGCTCCAGCACACCCTCTTTTTTAATGTCTATATGCTCAAGCGTTTCAGTCCACTGTAAGTCATCCCCCCAACTGCCAAGGTTTTTTTCTCTGGTGAATTATTCATTAAGTACCTCCACTACCTCCTCTGACTCCATTCACATGTTTCCACTATCGCACCTGATTTGTCCTGTTCTCACGTGGCTCATCGTCTTGCTCTTCACATACTTGTAGAATACCTTGGGTTTTCCTTAATCTTGCCCACCAAGGCCATCTCATGGCCCCTTTTGGTTCTCCTAATACCATTCTTAAGCTCCTTCCTAGCAACCTTGTAATTTTTAAGAGCTCTAACCGCATCTTCTTTATTTTTGTAATTCGAATTTTTATTATCATTTATTTTTATTTTACAAAGTAGCACAGCATATCATAGAGCAGATACAGTACAGCATATTTATACAGCCATCCCATGACAGGAAAATGTATAAAACTAAGAAACAGAAAAAAACCTTCTAATTTAAGTTTAAATTAACATAATGGCCTGAGAAATTGGTTAAAATTTCATAATATGAACACATGTTGGGAAGAATTAACAGTGAGGGAAAAGTGCAAGACACGTAGGATCAATTTTTGGTTGTATGTCAACCACACCTTCTTGAACTTTTTGTAATCTTTTCATTTCTTCTGAAATAGATTTTCTACATCCTTTGTACACCATGGATCTTTAACCCCCACCATCCTTTCCCTGCCTCAATGGAACATACCTATGCAGAACTCCATGTGAATGTTCCCTGAACATTTGCCACAGTTCTGCCCTGCAAACATCTGCTCCCAATTTATGCTCCCAAGATCCTGCCTAATAGCATCATATTTCCCACTGCCCCAATGAACTGTTTTCCTAAATTGTCTGCTCCTATCCCTCTCTAGTGCTATGGTGGTGATAGAGGTGTGGTCACTACCTCCAAAATGCTCTCCCACCAAGAGATCTGACACCTGACTAGGTTCATTTCCCAATACCCCATCAAAGACAGCCTCACCTCAAGTTGGCTTATCTACATATTGTGTCAGGAAATCTTCCTGAACACACCTAACAAACTCTACCCCATCTAAACCCTTTGTGCTAAGAAGATGCCAATCAATTTTAGGAAAGTTAAAATCTCCCATCACAACAACCCCAGTATTATTGCTCTGTCCAAGAATCTGTCTCCCTATCTGCTCCCCGATATTCGTGTTACTACTGGGGAGTCAATAGTAAAAAACGCCCAGAATTGTCCCTTTCCTAGGACTTCCTCCTTTTCTGCAGCCACGACACTATTCCTAATTAGCAATGCATGTCCCCAACTCTTTTGCCTCCTTCTCTGTTATTTTTGAAACATCTTAAGCATTACACATTCCACAGCCATTCATTCTCCTGAGATATCCAAGTCTCTGTAATGGCCACAATGTCACAGTTCCACGTATTGATCCACGCTCCAAGTTCATCCGCTTCATTTATGATACTCCTTGCATTAAAATAGACACATCTCAAACCATCCGGCTGAGTGCATCTTTGCCCTACCATTTGCCTACCCTTCCTCACAGACTCCCCCAAGCCATCTCTACCTGTGCTCCAACCCCATCCTCTGCCTCTTCACTTCAGTTCCCACCCCCCTACAAATCTAGTTTAAACTCTCCCCAATAGATTTCCAATCTATTCCAATCAAAGTGTAGCCTCATTGTGGCAGTAGAGGAGGCCATAGACTATCAGAGTGGGAATGGGAAGTCAAATTGAACTGGGTGGCCACTGGGAGATCCCACTTTTTCTGGTGGATGCAGTGTGGGTGCCCGATCTACAGGAGGTCTTACTGATATACAGGAGGCAGACATGGAGCACTGGATACACCAAATGACCCCAACAGACTCACAGGTGAAGTGTTGCCTCACCTGGAAGCCTGTTTGGGCCCTGAATGGCAGTGAGGGAGAAGGTGTCGGGGCAGGTTTGGCATTTGTTCCACTTGCAAGGAAATGTACCAGGAGGAAGATCAGCGTGGAGGGTTGAATGGATAAGGGAGTCCCACAGGGAGCGACCCCTGCGGAAAGCAGAAAATGGGGAGGTGGAGGCAAAGATGTCCTTGATGATAGGATTCCGTTGGAGGTGGTGAAAGTTACAGAGAATTATGTGCTGGATGCAGAGGTGGGAGGTGAGGATAAGAGGAACCCCATCCTTGGTGGGATGGCAAGTGGATGGGGTGAAGGCAGACATAAGTGAAATGGAAGAAATATGGGAGAGGGCAGCATTGGTAGGGGGGAGGAAAGCCCCTTTCTTTGAAGGAGGACAATGTGCTTTGCTGATATGAACATAATGCCGGAACATTTAGAAACTAATCCATTTCAGCTGATGTAGCCGAATTGAAGAAATTTTCCGAGCTTTGTCAGTTCAGTGATGGACTTAATAATGCACTGAGACATCATTTTGTTTGTGGATCCTTACACAAAAACATTCAAAAATGGCTTCTAACTGAAACACCACTGATATTTAAAAGAACAGTTAAAATCTCTCTATCAATGGAAGCAGCAGTCAGAGATGCAATTGCATTGCAGTCAGGAATGAAAATGAGCATCAAAGAGAAAATGGCGACGTGACTTCAGCGCGCGCGGCCACTCCAGGAATGAATATCTGTTATGTAGGGGCCGTGCACAATCCTGATTTGATGGGGACAGACGTGAGAAGCACGGAGGAACATCTGGTGAAACTTATGACATTCCTGTTTCGCTGCTGCTGCTACTGTGCGATCAAGAAATCTCCGGAGAGGAAGGCCCCAAATCCTCGGCTTTGCAGCTGGGGCCGGGGTCGAAGCGCTTGGCAGAGATAGTGCTCGGTACTCGGTGTCGGAGGGCTGGTCGGAGGCTTGAAGCTTTTCGGATGGACTCAGAGTTGGCTGTGATCGGATGTTTACAGAGGCTGCATCGGGAAGCTTTGCGGCGCTGGAGGTTCATGGCAGGAAGAGTTTTTCTTCCTTCTACCGTCTAAATGAGATGATGGGCTATCGACGACTTTGAGACTTTTTTTATCGTGTCCATGGTCTGCCCGTATCAAATTACGGCATTGCTTTGCACTGTTGTAACTATATGTTATAATTATGTGGCTTTTGTAAGTCTTCTGTTTTTGTGATATCATACTAGAGGAACATTGTATTATTTCTTAATGCATGCATTACTAAATGACAATAAACGAGGACCGAGTGTCCTCACAATCTAAAAAAAAACAATGAATGGAGACTCATTACCTTGGCATGGTACCAGCCAATTACAAATAGTTTGGTGGAAGGTTTGTCCAGAGACTAAAGAATGCAGTGCAAGCAACTTCAACAGAGCACACGGCAGTGAATCAGACAATGCGGCAATTATACTCTGCAACCAATAACTCATCAGCTCTGCTGGTTCTGGGTCATCCCTTGTGCTCCCACTTGGATCTTCTCAAACCCAATCTCAGAAGGTTAAAGAGCTAGACTGAGCGCTCTTCAAACAAGGAGCTCTGACATCTTACTGCTGGGCAAGCGACACTGTTGAGGGACGACAATGATCAAAACTGGGTAGTTGGAAAAATGGTCAAGAAAGACACTGTCCCACAAGTGTAAGAAATCCTCCTTAACAGTTAAATTGATAGGCCTGAATGGGACAATTTAAAATTAAACATCCCATGACTAGAGAACAAGACGTTACATATTTTTGATATTCGTTCCATATTGAGTTGGAGTTTATATTTACAAGCTAAGCAGGAAGGATTGGAGTGGTGTAGGGGAATCAATATTTCAGTAATATTGTAAATATATTGTTTCATTCAGCATACTTTATGTAAATAATTCATCATAGGTTATATTTAAGAAATGTGGAAATAGCACATCTCATTATATCACCACGTCAGATTGAGCGTCTCAGTAAAGAAAAGAAAAACAAGTAAACAAGTATCCTAGCTCCGATGTTCATTTTTTTTTCATTTAATTTCTGGAGTTACAAAGCATAACACATGTCACCATCATTCCTCCCGTGTTGCATTGCTGTTGCAGGCCCATTTTCACTGCTTCAAGATTCCCAGCTTCAATAATGGCATGTTTGGGATGAATGTGAAGGGCAGCACTGGTCAATTCATAGACCAATGCACATGCATTGGTGATGGATACAGAGATATGGATTGGTTCAGATGCTGCAGGGGTAACCGAGACAGTGAGGCTGCTGGGGTTTACTGATACAAAGCAGGGGTATAGATGTTCCAGGGTGTGTACTGAGGCAAGGTGGGCTGTATGTGCTGCAGGTCTTTACTGAAAAAGGGAACGGCAAAGGAATTTCAGAGGATAACTGAGACAGGGTGAGATGTAGACAATCTAGGAGTTACAGAGCCAAGGAGATGTTTAAGGACTGGAAAAGCTCCCAGGGACAGGGCAGAATATAGAGATTATAGGATGTTGCCATGACCAGGAAAGGCTATAGGGTCTGGATAGTTCTACAGTCAGAGGGAAAGGTATGAGGGCCAGAGACATTTACATGGATGGGAAGGGCTTTAGAGTTGGGAGGGGGTAAAACAGGTGGCAGACATGTAGGGACTGGAGGCATCCAGAGGGATGGGGTGGGGTATGATGTAGAGGTGGGTTAGATGTAGATGCTGAGGAATGGGTTTCAGAGAGACCAGGGTGACAGAGATACTCAAGAGTTAGGTTCTGGAGTTCACAGGGACAGGGTGGGACGTAGGACCCAGAAGACGTCAGCGAAAGATAGATTGGTTTGGGGTTGGAGGGGCTTATGGAGATGGAGGTTTCATGGGTATATTGGTAAACGGAGCTTCAGTAACAGGTGTGAGTGATGGTGTCTGGAGTTGGGGAAACAATGGATGATGGACTGGGGACAGAGATGGCTGTGGCAGTTTATGCAGTGGGGTGATTTTCAGTCAGATGGAGGAAGGGTTTTATGTTCAAAGGTGTTCTGTTGGGTAGGAGTCAAGTGAATTACAGAGAAAAGAAAGGCTGACAGGGCCACAAGAGATCACAGATTTGGGGAGAGCTGGAGTGACAGCAAAGTGTGTAGGGATGAGAGAAGGTGCACATACAGACATGGATGCAAAGGCTGTAGAGGACAGAAGAGGAACTGACAGCTGAGGCAGATCAGCCACGATGATTTTAAATCCTGAGGCAGTATAGAGGTGCTCAGTTGCCTGTTCCTGCCATATTGTGAGATGACTTTCTCCCGACCCCACACATTCACTGTCCTGACAACTGTCACCACAATCTCCCTGTGCACTGTGGTGCACTATTCTGGAACAAGAAAGCACACTTGCGAAGACCAGAAAGAACTTTCCGGATTCGCAACTCCTGGCTGCAAGGGATTATTGAGACATGGTGAGGAGTACCTCATACACAGAGTTACTGAGTCATGAATGGATGCAGGGACTGCAGGAATTTACTGAGTCAGGGAGAGGTGGAGGGGTTGAAGGAGTTTACTGAGGGAGAGGTGGAGGGGTTGCAGAAGTTTACTGAGGGAGAGGTGGAGGGGCTGCAGGCGTTTACTGAGGGAGTAGTGAAGGGTTATAATTGGATTACAGGGAGGGTGAAGGGGCTGCAGGAGTGTATTGAGATGGGGAGAGATGAAGGTGTAGGAAGAGATTTAGTGAGATATGGGGGGGGAGGGTCTCCAGGAATATTCTGAGTCAGGGAGAGGTGGAGAGGCTGCAAGGGTTTACTGAGACAGGGTGGAGTGAAGGGGCTACAATGGGGTTACTGAGACAGGGAGTGGTGAAGCGCTTACAAGGGAATTACTGAGGCAGGAGGTGGGAAAGTGGCTGTGAGGGCTCAGACAGTGAAGGGGCTGCAGGTATTTACTGCGACTGGCGGAGGTGAAGGGCTGCGGGAGTTTACTGCGACTGGTGGAGGTGAAGGGCTGCGGGAGTTTACTGCGACTGGGAGAGGTGAAGGGCTGCGGGAGTTTACTGCGACTGGTGGAGGTGAAGGGCTGCGGGAGTTTACTGCGACTGGGGGAGGTGAAGGGCTGTGGGAGTTTACTGCGACTGGTGGAGGTGAAGGGCTGCGGGAGTTTACTGCGACTGGTGGAGGTGAAGGACTGCGGGAGTTTACTGCGACATGGGTGGTGAAGGAGTTTACTGTGATATGGGTGGTGAAGGAGTTTAATATGACATGGGTGGTGAAGGAGTTTACTGTGATGTGGGTGGTGAAGGAGTTTACTATGATATGGGTGGTGAAGGAGTTTACTGTGACATGGGTGGTGAAGGAGTTTAATATGACATGGGTGGTGAAGGAGTTTACTGTGACATGGGTGGTGAAGGAGTTTACTATGATATGGGTGGTGAAGGAGTTTACTGTGATATGGGTGGTGAAGGAGTTTACTGTGATGTGGGTGGTGAAGGAGTTTAATATGACATGGGTGGTGAAAGAGTTTACTGTGATATGGGTGGTGAAGGAGTTTACTGTGATGTGGGTGGTGAAGGAGTTTACTGTGATGTGGGTGGTGAAGGAGTTTAATATGACATGGGTGGTGAAAGAGTTTACTGTGATATGGGTGGTGAAGGAGTTTACTGTGACATGGGTGGTGAAGGAGTTTACTGTGACATGGGTGGTGAAGGAGTTTACTATGACATGGGTGGTGAAGGAGTTTACTGTGACATGGGTGGTGAAGGAGTTTACTGTGATATGGGTGGTGAAGGAGTTTACTGTGACATGGGTGGTGAAGGAGTTTACTGTGATATGGGTGGTGAAGGAGTTTAATATGACATGGGTGGTGAAGGAGTTTACTGTGATGTGGGTGGTGAAGGAGTTTAATATGACATGGGTGGTGAAGGAGTTTACTGTGATATGGGTGGTGAAGGAGTTTACTGTGACATGGGTGGTGAAGGAGTTTACTGTGATATGGGTGGTGAAGGAGTTTAATATGACATGGGTGGTGAAGGAGTTTACTGTGATATGGGTGGTGAAGGAGTTTACTGTGACATGGGTGGTGAAGGAGTTTACTGTGATATGGGTGGTGAAGGAGTTTACTGTGACATGGGTGGTGAAGGAGTTTACTGTGATATGGGTGGTGAAGGAGTTTACTGTGACATGGGTGGTGAAGGGGCTGGAGGAGCTCTCTCCTTTGTCCATTTTTGGAAAATCAGATCAGTCTTTGATCCTCTTCTCCCATCATACAGGCAGAAGCTGAAACAAGAGGTGGCAATAGTTAAAACCATCCACTGTTGGTCCGAACAATCAGCCTCTGAGGAAAGCCACCATTACAACCTGCAACTTGGTCATCTCTGAACCTGTGGTACGCGGACGTTCCCATTGAGTGGATAGTTGCAAGGCTGTGGGACCGGACGGCATCCTAGGGTGAGTATTCAACTGGCAGGTGAGTTTACTGACATTTTTAATCTCTCCCTCTCCCAGTGTAGAGTGCTCTCCTGCTTCAAATTATCCACCATTGTCCCTGTACCAAAAAAGACCAACGTAACATGCCAGATCAACTAGCGTCCTGTCGCGTTCACCTCAATAATAAGCAAATGTTTTGAGAGGCTGGTCAGGGATTACATCTGCAGCTTGCTACCACCCAAAATGGACCCCCTACAATTCACCTACCAACATAACCAATCAACAGACAACGCAATAGTCACAGTTCTACTTACTGTCCTTACACATCTGGAGAAGGAGGATGTTAATATGAGAATGCTGTTCTTGGACTATAGTTCGGCATTTAATAGCATAGTTCCATCCAGGCTCAACTAGAAGCTCAGAGACCTTGGCCTTGACCCTGCCTTGTGCAGCTTGTGCAGGTTCTAAGAGTGGGCTCCCTCACCTCCAACCCTCACACTCTCAATACAGGAGCCCCTCAGGGCTGTATACTGAGTCCCCTCCTTTATTCCCTGTACACCCATGACTATATCGCCACCCACAGCTCCAATCTGTTAATTAAATTTGCCGATGATATTACAATGATTGGCCTAATCTCAAGCAATAACAAGGTGGCCTACAGGGAAGAAGTCATCTCTCTGACACAGTGCTATCAAGAAAACAACCTTCTCCCTCAATGTCGCAAAAACAAAGGAGCTGGTTGTGGACTACAGGAGGAATGGAGACAGGCTAACCCCTATTAACATCAATGGATCTGGGGTTGAGATGGTAAACAGCTTTAAGTTCCTCAGCATCCACATCACCAAGGACCTCACGTGGTCTGTACACACCAGCTGTGTGGTGAAAAAGGCACAACAGCACCTCTTTCACCTCAGACGGTTGAGGAAGTTTGGTGTGGGTCCCCAAATCCTAAGAACTTTCAACAGGGGAACAATTGAGAGCATCCTGACTGGCTGCATCACTGCCTGGTATGGGAACTGTACCTTCCTTAATCGCAGGACTCTGCAGAGAGTGGTGTGGACAGCCCAGTGCATCTGTAGTTGTGAACTTCCCACGATTTGCAAGGACAGGTGTGTAAAAAGGGCCTGTAGGATCAATGGGGACCCAAACCGTCCCAACCACAATCTATTCCAGCTGCTAACATCCGGGAAACAATACTGCAGCATAAAAGCCAGGACCAACAGGCTCTGGGACAGCTTCTTCCACCAGGCCATCAGACTGATTAATTTACACTGACTTGAGTGTATTCTATATTACATTGACTGTTCTATTCATTATAAATTATTATTAACTACTATGATTGCACATTGAACATTTAGATGGAGATGTAATGTAAAGATTTTTACTCCTCATGTATGTGAAGGATATAAGAAATAAAGTCTATAAAGTCAATTTAGTTCAATAGAACGCAAACGCGAGGAAATCTGCAGATACTGGAAATTCAAGCAACACACTCAAAATGCTGGTTGAACGCAGCAGGCCAGGCAGCGCATATAGGGAGAAGTGCTGTCGACGTTTTGGGTCCAGACCCTTCGTCAGGACTAATTGAGAGAAGAGATGGTAAGAGATTTGAAAGTGGGAGGGGGAGGGGGAGATCCAAAATGATAGAAGACTGGAGGGTGTGGGGTGAAGCTAAGAGCTGGAAAGGTGATTGGCAAAAGGGACACAGAGCTGGAGAAGGGGGAGGATCATGAGACGGGAGGCCTAGGGAGAAAGAAAGGGGGAGGGGAGCACCACAGGGAGATGGAGAGCAGGCAAGGAGTGATTGTGAGAGGGACAGAGAAGGAAAAGAGAGAGAAAAAAATAGATAAATAAATAAGGGATGGGGTAAGAAGGGGAGAAGGGGCATTAACAGAAGTTAGAGAAATCAATGTTCATGACATCAGGTTGGAGGCTACCCAGGCAGAATATCAGGTGATGTTCCTCCAACCTGAGTGTGGCTTCACCTTGACAGTAGAGGAGGCCATGGTAGACACATCAGAATGGGAATGGTATGTGGAATTAAAATGTGTACCCACCAGGAGATCCTGCTTTCTCTGGTGGACCGAGCGTGGATGTTCAGCGAAATGGTCTCCCAGTCTGCGTCGGGTCTCACCAATATATAAAAGGCCACACCGGGAGCACCGGATGCAGTATACCACACCAGCCGACTCACAGGTGAAGTGTCGCCTCACCTGGAAGGACTATCTGGGGCCCTGAATGGTGGTGAGGGGGGAAGTGTAAGGGCAGATGTAGCACTTGTTCCGCTTACAAGAATAAGTGCCAGGAGGGAGATCGGTGGGAAGGGATGGGGTGGGGGGGGGGGGATGAATGGACAAGGGAGACACGTTGGGAGCGATCCCTGCGGAAAACAGAAAGGCGGTGGGGAGGGAAAGATGTGCTTTGTAGTGGGATCCCATTGGAGGTGGCGGAAGTTATGGAGAATTATACGTTGGACCTGGAGGCTGGTGGGGTGGTAGGTAAGGACAAGGGTAACCCTATCCCGAGTGGGGTGGCGGGAGGATGGGGTGAGAGCAGATGTGTGTGAAATGGGAGAAATGCGTTTGAGAGCAGAGTTAATGGTGGAGGAAGGGAAGCCTCTTTCTTTAAAAAATAAAGACATCTCCTTCGTTCTGGAATGAAAAGCCTCATCCTGAGAGCAGATGCAGCAGAGATGGAGGAATTGCGAGAAGGGGATGGCATCTTTGCAAGAGACAGGGTGGGAAGAAGAATAGTCCAGGTAGCTGTGAGAGTCTGTAGGCTTATAGTAGACATCAGTAGATAAGCTATCTCCAGAGATAGAGACAGAAAGATCAAGAAAAGGGAGGGAGGTGTCAGAAATGGAATAGGTAAATTTGAGGGCAGGGTGAAAGTTGGAGGCAAACTTAATCAAGTCAACAAGCTCAGCATGCGTGCAGGAAGCAGCGCCAATTCAATTGTTGATGTAGCGAAGGAAAAGTGGGGGACAGATACCAGTTTGGACTTTTCCATAAAGCCAACAAAAAGGCACAACACTGAGGTTTCAAGCAGCAGGTTGTTCAGAAACCATCAGATGTGCTTGAGAGTGCAGGATTCTCCTGTGGCCATTCCTCTCAGTAACAAGTACCATTTTTAGATACTATTCAGTGTTGGATGATGGTCATTCAAAGATTAGGAGCTGCAAAAGCCAAGTCTAGGGCTTATGAGTGGCTCTGATGCACAACAGGTGAAATGAGAAGCAAGGAGAGCGGTAGTGACAGAAGACCGAGTAGCTACGGTGACTGACCGGAGATTCTGTGGCAAAGATCAAGATTCCAGATGGGTCCTGAGTGGCAGGATCAAAAACACTCCTGAGTTGTTGCAGAACATTCTGAAGGAGGGGATGGGTTGAGCAGCCGAAGGCTATTGTGTACATTGCAATGGACAATATAGCAGGAAAGGGTATGAGGTTCATTGAGTGAATATAAGGAGTGGGGAAAGATGAGGAATCGGTGAGGGCATTGCAGATATTGCAGACAATAAGATCAAGTTCAGCAGACAGGTTCACAACAAAGAGAAATGAAAAACCACTGGTTTCAATGACATTTACTTCAGTGCACGGGGTTTAACAACAAACAATCTGCAGGAGGGTCTCAGTCGATCGAGAGGCATCTGTTAGGGGGAAAGAGTTATTGACATTTTGGGTGGGATCCATGAATCACCACTGGAGTGACTTTCCTGCATCAGACTGAATGTTGCTCCAGAGCTCAGTATCTATACTCTGTTATCTGTCCAACAGGCTTAACATCTAAGGCAGGCAAACACAGTGCTTGGATTTTTTTCTGGAGTGTTTCAGCCATAACAGAAACACAGTTGAGAGAATGTCATGTAGATGAATCCTTCAGTTCCAGTTTCTACAGATGTATCAATGAAACAGGTAAGAGATGATACGCTGGTGTATTTCAGTGAGGAAGGACACAATATCAGTGCATAGGGAGGGTATTTCTTGTGTGGGGGTATATCCAGTGAGACTCTATTTCAGAACTCAAACATTGAGGGGTTGACCACCCCCACAACCCAAGCAAATGTAACCAGGGTTGATACAAGTGGATGTTAAGGGAAAACAGATAGTTTTAAGAATAATGAGTTAGTTTCAGTTGGAGATTTTTAATTTTTCCTACATTGACAGGATCACGCACGGTGACTTGGACAGGGTGGAATTTTTTGGTGAATCAGGCAGGGACGTTACTGAGTGTTTATGTATTTGCTTTAAAGTAGTTTTGGAAAAAGATAATACTAGTCCATAAATTCAGGTCATAAATTGTGGCAGGGCCATTTCAGGAGGCATTATACCAGACCTTGCAGTGGTTGATTGGGTGAACCTATTTCCTATTAAGTGGATATCTGGCAAGTGGGATAGACTTAAATGTGTAATGTCAAAAATTCAGGAGCACAATGTTCCTGTTAGGGTGAAGGCCAAGGCTTGCAAGTTCAGGAAATGTTACATGCTGTTAGATATCGTAGGCTATGGTCATCAAAAATAAGATTCATCCATCAAGTTTAGGCTGTCAATCAAACAAATCCCTTCCATATGTAACATGCTGTAAGGTTTCACTGCTAATGTCATGGTTTCTCTGTAGCTGCAATGTTTGGGATATGACTAGAGATAACGGGGCCTTTGGAATGCATGCTATGCAATGAGAGGCATGTTGTTCTTTCTTGTGGGTCTGGGAGCAGGGATTTTGCCATCTTTTTGTCAGCGATAGATGAAGAGAGAAGACACAAATGAAAAGAGTTGGTAGACTGCCGGACAGAGTGGACACTGTTCGAGGGCCTGACGGTCAGCGATACTCAGAGGAGGTTGATCAGGAACGAATGGACAAATCCGTGAGCTCCGATGTGCACGTTAGACTGTTTCATTAAAATGGGCCGTATTTCTTTTTATTTTCTTTACTAACCCTATAGTCAGATTCATATTTATAAAGTCCAGTTATTTAATTGCATACAGTGTACTGCCTAATAGTTTGCGGTTCGGGTTTGTAACCGGGCAATATCTCATGAAACATCCACACAAATGAGATTTCTCAGTTTGGCTGGGCCAGAGGCTGTCTTCCCCTGGGCAAACACATGCTGGCTGAACCTGACGGTTACATGTATAACAAGAGAAAGGGTACTCTTCAATCAGGAGGGGCAAAGGGGGCATGAGGTGGATCTGGCAGGCAATGACAAGGAAAATCCCAAGAAGTTCAACAAGTATGGAAAGAGTCAGAATATGTTTAGTATCACTGAAACAGGCAGTGGAATTTGTTGCTCTGCAGCAGCAGCAGAATAACGTAGAAACATAGAAAACCTACAGCACAATACAGGCTCTTCGGCCCACAATGCTGTGCCAAATATGTACATTCTTTAGAAATTACCTAGGGTTACCCATAGCCCTCTATTTTTCTAAGCTCCATGTACCTGTCCAGTAGGCTCTTAAAAGACCCTATCATATCTGCCTCCACCACTGTTGCCGGCTGCCCATTCCACGCACTCACCACTCTGCGTAAAAAGCTTACCCCTGACATCTCTTCTGTACCTGCTCCCCAGCACCTTAAAACTGTGCCCTCTTGTGTTAGCCAATTCAGCCCTGGGCAAAAGCCTCTGACTATCAACACAATCAGTGGCTCTCATCACCTTATACTCCTCTATCAGGTCACCTCTCAGCCTCTGTCACTCCAAGGAGAAAAGGCCAAGTTCACTCATTCTATTCTCATAATGCATGGTCCCCAAACCGGGAAACATCCTTGTAAATCTCCTCTGCACCCTTTCTATAGTTTCCACATCTTTCCTGTAGTGAGGTGACCAGAACTGAGTACAGTACTCCAAGTGGGGCTTGACCAGAGTCGTATATAGCTGGAACATTACCTCTCAATTCCTAAACTGAAACCCACAATTGATAAAGGCCAATGCACTATATGCCTTCATCAACCAGAGTCAACCTGTGCAGCAGCTTTGAGTGCCCTATGGACTCGGACGCCAAGATCCTTCTGATCCTCCACACTGTTAAGAGTCTTACCATTCATACTATATTCTGCCATCATATTTAACTTATCAAAATGAACCACTTCACATTTTTCTGGGTTGAACTCTATCTGCTACTTCTCAGCCCAGTTTTGCATCCTATCAATGTCCCACTGTAACCTCTGACAGCCCCCCCACACTATCCACAAGACCTTTGTGTCATCAGCAAGTTTACTAACTAATCCCTCCACTTCCTCATCCAGGTCATTTATAAAAATCACGAATAGAAGGCGTCCCAGAACAGATCCCTGAGGCACACCACTGGTGACCTACCTCCATGCAGAATATGACCCGTCTACAACCACTCTTTGCCTTCTGTGGGCAAGCCAGTTCTGGATCCCCTTGGGTCCTAATCCTCATTACTTTCTCAATAAGCCTTGCATGGGGTACCTTATCAAACACCTTGCTGAAATCCATTATGCCAACGGCTCTACCTTCATCAATGTGTTTAGTCACATCCTCAGAAAATTCAATTAGGCTTGTAAGACAGGACCTGCCTTTGACAAAGCCATGGTGACTATTCCTAATCATATTATACCTCTCCAAATGTTCCTAAATCCTGCCTATTAGGATCTTTTCCAGCAACTTACCAATCACTGAAGTAAGACTCACTGGTCTATAATTTCCTGGGCTATCTCTACCCCTTTTCTTGAATAAGGGAACAACAACCACAAACCTCCAATCCTCCAGAACCTCTCCCACCCTCATTGATGATGAGGATTGCCAGAGGCTCAGTAATCTCCTCCCTCGCCTCCCACAGTAGCCTGGATTACAGCTCGCCCAATCCTGATGACTTATCCAACTTGATGCTTTCCAAAAGCTCCAGCACATCCTATTTCTTAGTACCTATATGCTCAAGCTTTTCAGTCTGCAGCAAGTCATCCCTACAATCGCCAATATCCTTTTCTGTAGTGAAAACTGAAGCAAAGTATTCATTAAGTACCTCTGCTATCTTCTCCAGTTCCATACACATTTTTCCACTGTCACACTTGATTGGTCCTATTCTCTCACATCTTATCCTCTTGTTCTTCACATACTTGTAGAATGCCTTCGGATTTTCCTTAATCCTGCTTGTCAAGGCCTTCTCATGGCCCCTTCTGCCTCTCCTAATTTTATTCTTAAGCTCCTTCCAGCTCGTCTTATAATCTTCTAGATCTCTATCATTACCTAGTTTTTTGAACCTTTCTTTACTTCTTGGCTAGATTTACAACAGCCTTTCTACACCACGGTCCCTGTACCCTATCTTCCTTTCCCTGTCTCAATGAACATACCTATGCAGAACACCACACAAATATCCCCTGGACATTTGCCACATTTCTGCTGTATATTTGCCTGAGAACATCTGTTCCCAATTTATGCATCCAAGTTCCTTCCTGATAGTTTCATAATTCCCCTTATTCTGATTAAACGCTTTCCTAACTTGTCTGTTCCTATCCCTCTCCAATGCAGATCTGACACCTGGCCTGGTTCATCTCGCAATACCAGATCAAGTACAGCCTCTCCTCTTGTAGGCTTATCTACATATTGTGTCAGGAAACCCTCTTGAACACACCTAACAAACTCCACCCCATCTAAACCCGCTGATCTAGGGAGATGCCAACCAATATTTGGGAAATTAATGTCTATAAACACAAAAAAACCTGTTATTATTACCTTTCCAGAATCTGTTTCCCTATCTGCTCCTTGATGTCCTTGTTACTATTGGGTGGTCTATAAAAAACAACCAGTAGAGTTATTGACCCCTTCCTGTTCCTAGCTTCTACCCACAGAGACTCTGTGGACAATCACTCCATGACTTCCTCCTTTTCTGCAGCCTTGATAACTATCTCTGATCAGCAGCGCCATGCCCCCACCTCTTTTGCCTCCCTCTCTGTCATTTCTGAAACATCTAAAGCCTGGCACTCGAAGTAACCATTCCTGTCCCTGAGCCATCCAAGTCTCTGTAATGGCCACAACATCATAGATCCAAGTACTGATCCACACTCTAAGCTCATCTGCTTTGTCCAAAACACTCCTTGTGTTGAAATAGACACATCTCAAACCATCAGTCTGAGCACATCCCTTCTCTATCACCTCCCTCTCACACTGTGTCCAAGCTTTCTCTATTTGTTAGCCAATCAGCTCTTCCCCAGTCTCTTCAGTTTAGTTCCCACCCCCTAACAATTCTAGATTAAACTCGCCCCTGCAGGATTCAAGTGCTACCCATCGTTCTTCTACAGGACACACCTGCCCCAAAAGAGGTCCCAATGATCCAGAAATCTGAATCCCTGCCCCCAGTTCCAATCCCTCAGCTATGCATTAATCCTTCAGCTCATTCTATTGCTATACTCATTGTCATGTGACACAGGCAGTACTCCCAGGATTACATACTATTTTTATGGTCCTGCTTCTCAACTTCATTCCTATTTTGTATCAGTATTGACTGTGGAAGACACCAGCATTATGCCAGATATTCAATAGTGTCAAGGACTAGAAGTGAGAGTAAGAAAGTGCTTGGGAGGTGAAAAGGTCTGAAGGTAGACATAACCTGGACCAGATGCATTGCAGCCCTAGTTCTGAAATGGGTACCTGAAGAGATTGTGGAGGCAGTCATTGGTAATGATTTGAAGAAACACTTGATTCTGACATGGTTCTGAAGGACTGAAAATCTGTAAATGTCACTCCATATACCCATTCTTCAAATCTTAAACTTCAAAGTGCAAAGTACATTTATTATCAGAGTATGCATACATTATACAACCTTGGATTATACAATCCATAGATCCAAACAACACACACAAAATGCTGGTGGAACATGGCAGGCCAGGCAGCATCTATAGGAGAAGCACTGTCAACGTTTCGGGCCGAGACCCTTCGTCAGGACTAACTGAAAGGAGAGATACTTAGAGATTTGAAAGTAGTGGGGGGAGGGGGAAACGCGAAATGTTAGGAGAAGACCAGAGGGGGTGGGATGAAGCTAAGAGCTGGAAAGGTGATTGGCGAAAGTGATACAGAGCTGGAGAAGGGAAAGGATCATGGGACGGGAGGCCTCAGGAGAAAGAAAGGGGGAGGGGGGAGCACCAGAGGGAGATGGGGAACAGGAGCATTAACGGAAGTTAGAGAAGTCAATGTTCATGCCATCAGTTGGGAGGCTACCCAGCCGGTATATAAGGTGTTGTTCCTCCAAACTGAGTGTGGATTCATCTTGACAGTAGAGGAGGCCATGGATAGACATATCAGAATAGGAATGGGACGTGGAATTAAAATGTGTGGCCACTGGGAGATCCTGTTTTCTCTGGCAGACCGAATGTAGGTGTTCAGCGAAACAGTCTCCCAGTCTGCGTCGGGTCTCACCAATATATAAAAGGCCACACTGGGAGCACCAGACGCAGTATACCACACCAGCCGACACACAGGTGAAGTGTCACCTCACCTGGAAGGGCTGTCTGGGGCCCTGAATGGTGGTGAGGGAGAAAGTGTAAGGGCAGGTGTAGCACTTGTTCCGCTTACAAGGATAAGTGCCAGGAGGGAGATTGGTGGGAAGGGATGGGGGGGAAGAGTGGACAAGAAAGTCATGTAGGGAGCGATCCCTGCAGAAAGCAGAAAGATGGGGGGAAGAGAAAGATGTGCTTGGTAGTGGGATCCCATTGGAGGTGGCGGAAGTTACGGAGAATTATACGTTGGACCTGGAGGCTGGTGGGGTGGTAGGTGAGGACAAGGGTAACCCTATCCCCAGTGGGGTGGCGGGCGGATGGGGTGAAAGCAGATGTGCGGGAATTGGGAGAGATGTGTTTGAGAGCAGAGTTGATGGTGGAAGAAGAGAAGCCCCTTTGCTTAAAAAAGGATGACATCTCCTTCGTCCTGGAATGAAAAGCCTCATCCTGAGAGCAGATGTGGCGGAGATGGAGGAATTGTGAAAATGTGATAGAATTTTTGCAAGAGACAGGGTGGGAAGAGGAATAGTTCAGGTAGCTGTGACAGTCTGTCAGCTTATAGTACTAGTGATGGAGTTCAATTCCTGCCACTGTCCGTAAGGTGCTGGTACATTTCTCCCGTGACCACATGGGTTTCCTCTGGATGCCCCAGTTTCCTCTCACAGTCCAAAGATGTATGGTTGATATGTTAATTGGTAATTGTAAATTGTTCCTTGATTAGGCTAGGGTTCAATCGGGGGTTGCTGTGCAGCACAGCTCGAAGGGCCAGAAGGGCCTATTCTGTACTGTCTCAATAAATAAATCATCCTGAAACATCGACTGTTTATTCATCTCCATAGATGCTTCCCAACCTGCTGAGTTCCTCCAGCATTTTGTGTGTGTTGCTTTGGATTTCCAGCATCTGCAGACTTTCTTGTGTTTAGGAAACCTCTCTTCCTTGTCACAATACCCTGGGATCGATCCAATCAGCTCCTCGGGATTTATCCACTGCAATGCTCCTCAAAAGGCCCATTATCATCTACTTATTTATCTCAAAATTCTCTAGCATATTAGAATACCCTGTACTGATCTCATTATCCTCCACTTCCTTCTCCCCAGTGGATACTGATGAGTACAGTCAATACTTCCCCAACGTTATTTGACTTCAAGTATAAATTCCGTCCTTTATCCTTGAATGGTCCTACCCTCTGACCAATTATTACCTTGCTCTAAAAGCATGTAAAAAATATTTAGGTATTCACTTTAATGCCACTTGCCAAGGCTCTGCCTGTGACATTTTTAGCACTTCTAATTCCTTGCTTTCCTTTCTGAAAGTTTTTTTGTCCATTTTCAGTGTCCTAAACATTAAATGTGCTCCTTCTTATTTTTTGAGTAAATACACAGCTTCTTTCATCATCCAATGTTCCCTTATCATTAGTCCTTCCTTAGTACTGGAACACGTCTATCCCAAGCCCTGACGGGGTGGTCTTTAACTAACTCTCATATGAGAGTTAACGCTGCCTAATAATTCTATAATTTCCTACTACAGTTTAATCCTTCCCTTATTTGTAACTAGAGTTGAAACTTCACTTGAGGAGGGATTGATTCTTGGCAGTGAGTTATGATGTTGAATTTGTTTTCTCAAAGAACAGTGGAGGTAGATTTAACGGAACTTGACAGAATAACAAAGTTGGTCTCATGGAGGCAGAGAAAAGAGACAGTCCAAAGTGTAATGGGCTGTGTTGATCAGACCCAAACTAATCGAGTGTCCAGGAGATGTGGTAATAAGTGTACAAACACAACAAAGTAACTTAGGCCTAACTTACCATAAACTAGAAAGCAGAAATAAACCACATACAATACTATGTAACAAGTCACAAAGGTTTCCACAAAGATCTTGTGGCTCACAATTCTTAGTCACTACTTGATGTCATATTTGGAAGAACTCCAATTTCATAAAACCACCCCTGGGTACTAGGCACTGATCACAACCTCCAGTCTCAGTTGAAATCCAAAAAAATCCAAATAGCACATGTTGGTGTCTTGGAGGCAGAGCAAATATATAGTGGAATCAAAGGAAAATTATTACCAGATGGAGTCAGACTGCAAATGTGAGGAAAATGATCTTGATCTCCCAGTGCAATAATCACAAAGTATTAGCAGGCAGGTCTAACAAGTAGGTCAGAAGTAAGATTACATTTGCAAAGGTGCTAACGTCTGATTAGGAGAATGGGCAAAAAATGGCAGATGCAATACGCTGTTGGCAAGTGTATGGTCATGCACTTTGGTAGAAGAAATAAAAGGGTAAACGATTTCCTAAATTGAGAGAAGGTACAAAAATCTGAGGTGCAAAGAGACTTGGAGTCCTTGTGCAGGTTTCCCTAAAGTCTAATTTGCAGGTTGAGTCTGTGATGAGGAAGGCAAATGCGATAACTGTATTCATTTCAGGAAGACTAGACATAAAAGCAAAGATGTAATGTTGAAAGTTTATAAAGCAGTGTTGAGGCCTCACTTTGTGTATTGTGAGCAGGTTAGGGCTCCTTATCTTAGAAAGGATGTGCTGAAACTTTAGAGGGTTCAAATGAGTTCATTAAAATAATTCCAAGATTGAATGGCTTGTGATAGCTCTGGGCCTGTTTTCACTAGAATTCAGAAGACTGATTCTTGATTGTTTAGAACATGAAGGGATATAGGGAGAAGGCAGGAGATTGGGGCTGCAAAGAAAATTGGATCAGCCTTGATGAGATGGAGGAGCAGACTCAATTCTGTTTGGCCTAATTCTGTTGATATATCTTATGGTTTATGGTCTTTAATGGATAGAAACACAGTAGAATTGTGAGCTGTGGGGTGGAGTGGATGATGACATGTGGGAACATAGGAGGAATGGAGAGAGAGAGAGAGAGAAGCATTTTAAACAATGAGAAAGTGGTAAATAGTGCTGTTTTATTTGAACTGGGAGAATTGGTTCAAGAAGTAAACATCAGGTCCAGTGTCAGTCAGGGATGAAATAGATAGATAGATAGATAGATAGATAGATAGATACTTTATTCATCCCCATGGGGAAATTCAACCTTTTTTTTCCAATGTCCCATACACTTGTTGTAGCAAAACTAATTACATACAATACTTAACTCAGTAAAAATATGATATGCATCTAAATCACTATCTCAAAAAGCATTAATAATAGCTTAAAAAAAAAGTTCTTAAGTCCTGGTGGTTGAATTGTAAAGCCTAATGGCATTGGGGAGTATTGACCTCTTCATCCTGTCTGAGGAGCATTGCATCGATAGTAACCTGTCGCTGAAACTGCTTCTCTGTCTCTGGATGGTTCCCTCTTATTGTAGGACCAGAGTGAGAAGACCTATCTGTAGCTATCCAGGGTCCTGGGGAGACCACATCTGGAACACACTGAGGAAGAGTATTCCTGAACAGATCTGACTCCTAGGTGAGTTAGATGGAGGTTGGATGGAGGAGAGGGAGGATGATATAAGGTGTGGAGATACACGAAGAATTGGGAAGCTTGTTCATACACTCAAGACTGACAGGTGAGTCTCCTGCTGTTTCATTTTGCTTTTGTAGCAATGCGCTGAGGTGCAGAAAAAAATTAAAATATTCTCAAGATCAAATCATTTAAATGTGGTTTAATTACCCATCAGGCAATTGAGGAAGGAAGGAGATGACATCAGTGCTGTGATCCTGCTGGAAAAGTCTTTGGATAAACAGAAAAAGCCTGCTGAAGTTGCTCACCAGGGAATGTTTGACACTAACACTGTGGTTGTGCGAATTCTCTGGCAACAAATGGTGGAATTCACCTGATAAGATACTGGATGCTTCCAGCAACCTGGAGGCAATGGACAAAGTCTAATGGAGCATCGTTGGGTGACAAAATGAAGGAAAGTTCAAGTAACAGAGCATTTATTAATACAGTGTGTGATGTGTAGCTGATGATGATGCTCTTAAGCCCTGCTGCTCTGGCTCTTCCGGCCCTTATTCCTCCGCTGCCCTTACCCGCACCTCCTCCAGCCGACTGGCCTTATTATGCCTGGCCACATCCCTCTGGCGATTTGTCTTTGGGAGGGGATTGCTGCATATTGGGATGAGGGCTGGTCATGTGACCTGGGACCTCCCTGCCCTGGGGCATTGTGGGTGGCCCAACTCTCTCTTCCATCTCATTGGTTTAACAGTGACTGTGAAAGTCCTGATTGGTGGTCAAAGCTCATCTGGTTCAGAGATGTCCTTTGACAAGCACAAATGCTGTCCTCACTTTGTCAGGTCCTGAGGTGAGTCCACACCCACGAGGTCAATTACTGAGAAGTTTTCCACTGTTGATGTCACTATATCTAATTTCCATGTTGGCTTTGGCACCAATGCACAGATACCGAGAAATGAACAAAAAAAAATCATTACCTACCTACGTAATTCATGTTCAAGGTTTAAACTCCTACTGTGAGTCTGGACAACATCACTCCGACACTCAATGCAAAGATCTACAGGCACATGTAACAGCTGCTCTGTGCAGGCAGATGGACGGAGCTGATGGAGGAAAACCCCCTTGTCCCAGATATTCTCCAGCAGCTGGCCACTACTGCTCATCTGCCTGTATTTTCAGTGATTCATTGTCACATCCTGCATTGGACAGTGTTTACAGCAGTCAATTCCGACACTTGTTCTCACTGCTTACTGTAGGTGTTTCTGTCCAGTATCAGCTTTCTGCCCCTCTTCTCCATCTCACCTCCTCTGTGTATTCTTCTCATCCATTTCCCCAGTCTGAATCTCCAGACTCTCCAGTAGGAGGGAGTTCCCCTCTCTCTTTACTCTGTCGGAGAACATTCCCTTGTTATGTCTGACTTCTCATTCACTGCCGTGTATCAATAACACTGAACTCAGTTCCTGCCATTAGTGAAAGCATCTTCTCCCCATCAGACCCATCTGTAATTGTAAGAGCCTTCTCTCAGAAGATCCTCAGCTTTCCTTTTCCCAGTCTGGTTAGTGTTTCTGGGTTGTGGCCCCTCCTTGTAAACTGTTAATGCATATTCTCCAGAACCATGTGCAGTCTCCCAATTGTGGTCTGAACAATGTTCCTTACAAGGTTAACATAACACCTGCAGTATCTATTCTGTCCCACTGGAGAGGACAAGAGGGATCTGGTTCCTTCTCTGAGACCTTAATCCCTGTTGGTGCTGATGACACTGAGCACAGGGCATCCAGTGGGCTGACTTGGCACGGGGAAGCGTGTATCATCACCACCACTGTGCTCTCATTCCTGCAAGGGGACATGTTGCGCTGATGTAGTCCATCTGTATTTCCTGTTCCAGGGAGAGTTGCAGGAGGAGGCTGGTGATGGCCTGACCCAGTGTCTACTGCCCAGACCCAGCCTGAAATGCTGACCTGCTCTGGACTTACCAGTGAAGACAATAGATCTGGCTCTGAGAAGCTCTGACTCCAGAAATAAATCACAACTGTGGCTATTCATCCAGGGCAGGGGCATTTCATCACAACTATTATACTGAAAGTGCCCCGTGCTCCCTGTTAACAACCTTTTCCTGCTCTAGTGACGATCAATAAAAGAGTGATGTGACTCCTGTAATGGGTACTATGTACTGTTTACCTTATGTCAGGACAGAGTCCTGGGAGTGCATGTGCTAGAGCTCATTCACCGGCTATGCTTATCTTTGGCAAAGAAACTATTCCCTACACTGCGTAAGGAAACTGAGATAGTGACCTGATAAACCTGCTTTCAGTGGTGCCAGAGTCAGATATCACCAGTACCAATCTGCTAAAAGTTCAACAGCGTGACCCACTTCCTCTGCCTCTGACTCCACCCATGCTGAGTTTCTCCCAGCGCTTGGCTGCCTTCATCACCAACAATTTACCACCTGCTTTCCCTGTAACTCTTCCTCTGGTGACCACGTGCCCATCCAGTCCTTGAGATATGTGGGACAGATTGATGGGAGTGGGGGCTATGAACATTCCAGAGAAGAGGAGATTGTGCTGGAATACTCAATGTTATGGAGAGCTCAGTGACGTTATGTGAAGCCTAGATTTCTGATGTTCACTCACACTCAGGGCTGAGCTTCAAGATGATTAGATGTAACACTGCCGGTAGGTCAGAATTGCCAGACGTTTGGCCCACTGACAGCACTAAGAATTACTTGCAGGTGAATCAGTCCTTCACCTGTGAATCTGTTGATGTCAGTTACTGCATTCAGTACTCCTGATGGGGCTTCTGCTCTATATCACTGAGACTCAATCATAGGATCGATTTGTTGAATACACTCACTCCATCCATTTCACCAGCCAGATATCTCAATAGTCACCTATTTCAGTTACACTTCCCATTCCCATCAGAACGTAGTTGTCCATGGTCTCCTCTGTTGTGCACAGTGTAGAAAGTTGTCACGTTGATAGGATGCAGAGCTAAGTAGTGATGTGGTAGATGGAAGTCAATTCAGAAAAGTGTGAAGTGATAAATTGTAGAAGGTTGAACATGAAGGCACATTACAGAGCTTCTGTACCCTTGGTGAGAAGACATGAGCAGATGAAAAACAGGAGAGAGTAATGAACAAAAGGGATGACAGTACAGGCATTAGGGAGTGGTCATGGAGTTGAGGGAAACAAAGAGAGGGTGGCCTCACAGCTTATTGTCTGGAATAACTAGGGTAGTGTTATGATCTCAAGTTATTGAACTGGTTCAGTGTAGAAATTGCCTCATCAAAAGGTGTGCATTCCTTAAACCATTAAATCATTTGACGTGCCACAGTGTCATAGCGTTTCACGCGACACTAATACAGCCCAGGGTACCAGATTCAGAGTTCAATCCCAGCATCCTCTGTAAGGAGTCTCTGTGCATCTTCCCCGTGGAATGTGTGGGTTTTGTCTGTGTCGTCCGGTTCCCTCCTACAGTCTGATGACGTACCGGGTGTCATTGACAAAAACAGTTGTGCAGGTCAAGTCACTGGGTATATCTAAGGTGGAGGTGGATACGGTCTTGATTAATCATGGTGTCAAAGGTTATTGGGAGAAGGCAGGAGAATGGAGTACAGGGGGATAATAAATTAGCCATAATGGAATGGCAGCACATACTCTAAGAGCCAAATTGCCTAATTCTGCTGCTATGTCTTATGTTCTTATGGGTAGATTAACTGGTCTCATGATTAAGTTAGAGTTAAATCGAGTTGACTGGGGCTTTCTAGACATTGTGGTTTGAAGGGCCAGAAGGGTTTACTCTGTGCTATGTGTCTATGTAAATAAAATTACAGTTTTGTTTTTAGAAGACAGTCTCAGCTTTGAGTTCATGGATATGAGCAATACCCAATGATTTCCACGTAAGAAAGAACATAAAAGATGTTTACCTTTTCATCTGTATTCATAACCTGAAGAGTTAGGTTTATCAGCAACATGGAACATAAAAAAGTCTCAAAGTCCTCAATAGTCCATCATCTCATGTAGATGGTAGAAGGAAGAAAAACTCTTCCTGCCATGAACTTCCAGCACCGCAAAGCTTCCCGATGCAGCCTCTGTAAGCATCCGACCACAGCCAACTCTGACTCCGTCCAAAAAACTTCAAGCCTCCGACCAGCCCTCCGACACCGAGCACCGAGCACCATCTCTGCCGAGCACTTAGACCCCGGCACCGGCCGCCAAGCAACAGGCAAAGCCGAGGATTCAGGGCCTTCCTTTCTGGAGATTTTTTTCAATCGCACAGTAGCAACAGCAGCGAAACAGGCATGTCAAAAGTTTCACCAGATGTTCCTCCGTGCTCCTCACGCCCGTCCCCATCTAATCAGGATTGTGCATGGCCCCTACTTAACAGATATTCATTCCTGGAGTGGCCGCGTGCGCTGCCATCGCGCCGTCAGTTTCTCTCAACTTGAATGAGGAACTGGAAGGTTGGGTTGATAAGTTGCAAATATCACAAAGGTTGGTTGTGCACAGTTGTTATAGATTATAGCAGGACATTGATAAGATACAGAGCTGAGTTGTGAAGTGGTAGATGGAGTACAATTCAGAAAAAAAATCATTCACTTGGGAAGGGAGAGTATAAGGTTAATGGCAGGATTCAATACAGTGTAGGAGAATGTAGAGACCTTAGAGTCTCTGCCCATGGATCCTTCAAAGTCGACATGTAGGTTGGTAGGGTGGTTAAGCATGTTGGCCTTTATTACTGGGGAGAATGAGTTCAAGAGCTGTAAGGCAAAGTTGTAGCTCGATAAAATCCTAGTTAAATCACACTTGGAGTATTGTGTTCAGTTCTGGTCGCCTCATTATAGGAAGGATGTGCAAGCTTTAGAGATGATACAGGAGAGATTTACCAAGATCCTGCTTGGATTAGAGAGCATGTTTTATGGGGAGGCTTGAGCAAGTTAGGGCTTTTCTCATTGGAGAAAATGAGGAATAAGAGGTGACTCGATACAAATGCATAACATTGAGAGACACAGATAGAATGAGCACCTTAATTTCTAGGGCAGCAATACTAATTCTAGAGGACATCCATTTAAGGTGATTAGAGAAACTTTAGGTGAGATATCAGAGTTAAGTATTTTACACAAACCCCACTGGAAGGGTCACTCATATCAGTGAGACCTGATGTAGATCAGAGGTTCAATTCATCGAACACTTCCGCTCCATCCACAGCACCATCAGGATCGCCCGATGATCATACGTTTAAATTTTTTGTCACATTCCCATTGCAACCTATCTGAATGTGACCTCCTCTACTACCAATTTGTTTATTTCCCTCGATAGATGTTGCCAGACCTGTTTAGTTTCTTCAGCGATATGTGTTTTGTGACAGTGATGTCTGCTTTATCATTGTGGTTTTGTACATCTGGGTGGATTCATCGAATCATGGTCTGCATGTTCTTACATTTCTGGAATCATGTATAGACCACAGAGCTTCCTTATCACATGGTCATGTGTGAAGCAAACAGGTTTTGATGGGATTCCATTAATGACATTCCTGCTGCTTGATATTTTTCCAAATTTTATTTCATTGCCCATGTTCTTTTTGCTGTGCTTGGGCATTGTGGGTGGTGGGGTAATTTGAACCTGTGCCTCTGTCACTGCCTCTAGACAGGCCTCTAGATTTCCAATGCAGGTGACACATGACAAGCTGCCTGAATGAGCAGTGGATGCAGATTTATTGGGAACTTTCACTCAGGGAATCAAGACAGATTGCGAGCCTTTGTTGTGGTGTAGGTACTGGAGGTGGAGGTAGAGTGAAATTCTTGGCTCTGTTGCACAGACCTGGTGGTGGATCAAACCCAAGTGCTGAACACGGGCGCTGAGGCTGAGGAGGGAGACGCTGCCATCGTAGCGAGCTTGGGCAGGGTTCCAGGGGGGGTTTTACCCGGAGTCTTGGTCTTGGTACATAGTTCAGGAACAAGACTAGACTTAGAACTGATAGTCCTAAACACCATGGAGTGAGGTTACTCGTGCACGAGTTGACCAACGAACTGGCACCTTCTAGTAGTGGTCACAGGGCTCTTATATCACTGTTTGATGGGATGCAGATTTTCGTAATTATTGGAAATAATGACCCGATTCCTGAGTAAGGCAGCCAGGTGCCAGAAGGGACCATGACAGTACCAGCACCCCCCCCCCCCACCAATGGGAATGGTGGGGGGGGGGGAGAGGTTAGGGCTGGTTGGAGAAAGTAAGGTGGACCGTGGGGTGGACCGAGGAATGTGGTAATCGGTCAGCTCTCTCAGACCTTCTCGAAGTCGATAATCTAATCTGATGGCTAGCGAGATCAGAGAGTCTAGACAGTCCGTGTTGTCTCTCGCGGCCAACTCATCCTTCACCTGGTCCGATAGGCCCTGCCGAAACACCTCTCGTAGGGCCTCGTCATTCCACCTGGAGTCTGCGGCCAGGGTCCGGAACTCAATGGAATACTTGGCTGCACTTCGGAAGCCTGGAAAAGGGCAAGCAGTCATCTCGCGGCGTCCTTGCCTTGAATGGATTGTTTGAAAACCTTCCTCATTTCTGCGACAAAGAGGAACAAACTTCCGGCCGGTTATCCCACACCGTGGTTGCCCAAACCAAGGCTTCCCCTTGTAGCAGATCCATGATGTACGCAATCTTCGATTTGTTGGAAGCGTAGGTACGTGGATGCAGCTCGAAAACCAGGGAGCATTGGAGCAGGAAGGCCCAGCACCTGCCCAGGTCCCCGGCGTAGGGTTCAGGGTCGGGCACAGACGATTCTCGAGGGGATGGGATTGCGGACTCTGAGGGCGAAGCCATCCCGAGCAGTGAGGTTTGGGTAGCTGCGGTTCTTGAAGGGGGTCGGGAGGCCAAAGCGGGGACCTGGTCCATTCGTTCACTGACCTTCTACACATTCATGGTTAGCGTCCGAAGGTTGTCTGTGATCTCCTGAAGCAGTTGGTCGTGGGCGCCCAACAGGTAGCCCTGGCTAGTCAGGGCCTCTTGTACGGGATCCATGTCTGCTGGGTTCATCGTGGCCAGTTCGTTCTGTTGCATGGCCGTGGTGGTGGACCGAAGCCAAGTAGTGAACACGGGCGCGAAAAGCTGAGGAGGGAGACGCTGCCATCGTAGCGAGCGTGGGTAGGTTTCCAAGGGGGGTTTTACCCGGAGTCTTGGTCTTGGTAGATAGTTCAGGAAAAAGGCTAGACTTAGAACTGATAGCTCTAAACACCATGGAGTGAGGTTACTCCTACACGAGTTGACCAATGAACTGGCACCTTCTAGTAGTACGTACACAACGCTGGAAGAACTCAGCAGGTCAGGCAGCATCCATGAGAAAAGAGTAGCCAACGTTTCGGGTCGAGACCCTTCATCAGGAATGGGGGGGGGGGAAGAGAGGGCTGAAGCCCAGTAATAGAGATAGGGGAGGGGGTAGGGCCTAGAGGTGCCAGCTGGAAAACCAATCAGAGGAAAGATAAAGGGGGGAGGGGGAGGGGATAAGCATGAAAGAAATGTCGTGATAAAGAAGCAGAAAGTTGAAAGGGGAGAGAGGCAGAGAGGGACCTGGGAAAGGGGAAGGGGGAGGGGGAGAGAATGATCAGATATTGGAGAATTCTATGTTCATACCACAAGGCTGGAGGCTACCCAGACAGTATATGAGTTGTTGCTCCTCCAACCTGAGTTTGGCCTCAACATGGCAGTAGAGGAGGCCATGTATGGACATATCTAGATGGGAATGAGAGGCAGAGTTGAACTGGGAGGTCCTGTCTATTGTGACGGATGGAGCGTAGGTGCTCAACGAAGCGGTCCCCCAATCTGCGTCGGGTCTCGCCGATGTAGAGGAGGCCTCACCGGGAGCACTGGATGCAATAGACGACTCCAGCAGACTCGCAGGTGAAGTGTTGCCTCACCTGGAAGGACTGTCTGGGGCCCGGAATGGTGGTGAGAGGTGTGGGGACAGGTGTAGCATTTGCGCTTGCAGGGATAAGTGCCAGGTGGAAGTTCTGTGGGGAGGGACGTGTGGACCAGGTAGTCGTGGAGGGAACGATCCCTGCGAAAAGCTGAGAGGGGTAGGGAGGGAAAGATGTGCTTGGTGGTGGGGTCCTGTTGAAGGTGGCGGAAGTTACGGAGGATAATATGCTGGATCCGGAGGCTGGTGGGGTGGTAGGTAAGGATAAGGGGAACCTTGTCCCTGTTGGGGTGACGGGAGGATGCGTTAAGGGCTGAAGTGCAGGAAGTGGAGGAGATGTGGCTGAGGGCATCTTTGATGACACCAGAAGGGAAACCACAATCCTGAAAGAAAGACGACATTTGAGAAGTCCTGGAACAGAAAGCCTCATCCTGGGAGCAGATGCGGCGGAGACAGAGGAACTGGGAATAGGGAATGGCATTTTTGCATTGGGCAGGGTGGGAAGAGGTATAGTCAAGATAGTTATGGGAGTCAGTGGGTTCGTAGAAGATGTCAGTGGATAGTGTGTCTCCAGAGACCACCAGGTGCCAGAAGGGACCATGACAGGCTCATATGTTTGGATGCTTCTCAAATCATGCACGTTCTGAATTAATCCAGCATCACCAACATTCACGTGGATTTCTCGACTGCCAATAATTCCTCCTTCTCACATTCCAATGTTTCTTGGAAGTAAGTCCTTCCTGTATGAAGTGGGAGAGTTTACAATCCCTCACAAGGGTGTTGCCAAGAGCCATTGTTCTTGTAAATCTTTTATAGTCACATTGCAAGAAGTTTGTGTTGCTATTGAGGACACAATGATCCCTGACCCCTGACTGTCCTAGTGAAAGTGGTGGTGAGTCTCTGCCTTGCTTCCAGACACTTCCCTGCCCACAGGTCTGGACCCTGTTCCATTACTTGGTGATGAAGGTTTCTCTACAGCATTACATTTTGCAAGACACAGTCCTCATACCCAGCAGTAATTACAGCACTACAGATGTTTAGAATTAAGGTTCATATCTAACTAATAATGATGAAAGAAAAAAGCAGGATTTTGAAGGTCAGTACAAAAGTTCAGTTTATTATAAAGCAAGCAACAGTTGCAAGGGCAAAAGTGAAAGTTATCTTGCAACATGCTATCATAGAGAACCTGCAGAGTGAAGGTTGTTTTGAGTCTGAACTTGCAAAGTTCCACTGCATGGGTTATGAATGCATTGGAAAGCTGTGGCCATCATGGAGTAGAGCACATGCTCTGAAATCCTGTGGTGAAAGGAATGCAGGCAGTCATTTTGTGAGGCTGTTCTGAAATCTCCAATTTGTGATATGTGTTATGAACTGCAGCTTTTGAACTCAGTCCCCCGGCTAGTGAAGGTCAACACACCATACACCTTCCTAACCACCCTATCAACCTACGTGGTATCTTTGAGGGATCTATGGACTTGCTCCACACTGGAACAATCTTGGCATCATAATCCTTTTCAGTGATTTCAATTTTGACCTTCCAAGTGTATCAATTCAGACTTTTCCAGATTGAACTCCATTTACTACTTCTCATACCAACTGCGGATCCTATCAATGTCCCTCTGTATCCCACAGCAACCTTTTGCATTCTCTCCCACACTACCAACCTTCACGTCATCTGCAAACTTACTAACCCACTCTTACAGTTTTTCATCCAAGTCATTTATAAGAAAATCACAAAGAGCAGGGATCCCTGAACAGAACCCTGCAGAAAGCGACTGGCCACCGACCTCCATACTGACTGTGTTCATATTCTACATCCCTCTGCCTATTGTGGGCAAGTGAATTCCAAGTCAACACAGCTAAGTCTCTTTTGATCCCAAGCCTCCTGAATTTGGGAAAGAGCCTACAGGAAACATTATCAAATGCCTTTCTAAAATTCATATACACCACAAGCACTGTTCTACCTTCATCAAGGTGTACACACCCTCAAAGAATTCAGTCAGGCTCACGGGGCATGACACGCCTCACAAAGCAATGCTGACTCTTCCCAATCAGCCTATATTTCTCCAAATGCTTTTACATAACCTGTCTTTAAGAAACCTCTCCAGTAGTTTAACCTCCACCAAAATAAGATGCAGTGGTCTGCAATAGAATTATCCCTATTATCATTCTGGAACAAAGGAATAACATTTGCCAACTTCCAATCTTCTGGTTCAAATCTTGTGACAAGCGAGGACACAAAGATCATGGCCAAAGGTGCAGAAATCTCTTTCCTCACTTGCCGTACTAACCTGTGGTAAATCTTGTCCAATATTCTTAAGTGGGAGGGTGAAAGCTGGAGGTTGTGGTCCATGTAGGTACCAATGACATGGGTAGGATGAGTGATGAGGTTCTGCAAAGAGATTTCAGGGAATTAGGTGAGAAGTTAAAGGGCAGAAACTCCAGGGTTGTGATTTGGGATTGCTACCTGTGCAACGTACTAGTGAGGCCAGGTATAAGAAGGTTATACAGTTTAACATTGGCTAAAGAGATGGTGTAGGAGGGAGGGCATAATATTTTTGGATCATTGGCCTCCCTTCTAGGGAAGGTGGGATCATACAGAGAGAAAAATTGCAGGTGAACTGAAGGCAAGCTAGTATCATAGTGGGAAGATTTGATAGTGCTGCATGATGGGGTTTAAACTAGAGATGCACGGGAATGGGAACCAAAGTGCCAGAGCAGTTAGTGAGAGGTTATGGAGAAAGATGTTGTTAAGACCTCAGGCAGAGTCAGGAACCACAGTGTTTGAGCATGTAAGACAAATATCCTGAACTGCGTAGATTTCAATGCAAGAAGTATCACCAGATGATATGTAGCTACTAGTGGAACTTGGTTGCAGGAAAGCAGGACTGGCAGCTCAATATTCTGATGTTCCATTGTTTTAGAAGTGACAGAGTGGGAGGGATTAAAGGAGGAAGGGTTCAGTTACTAGTCAGGGAAAATGTTACAACAGTGCTCAGTCAGGACAGACTGGAGAATTTGTCCGGAGAGGTGATATGGGTGGATCTGAGAGATACGAAATGAATGACCACGTTAATGGGTCTATACTACAGACTACCCAACAGTTTGAGAGATTTAACGGAACAAATTTGGAGAGAGACTGCCGACTGTTGCATGAAACTTAAGGCTGTCAAAGTAGATGATTTTAACTTTCCACATATTGGCTGGGACACTCATACTGTAAAAGTACTAGATGACACAGAGTTTATCAAATGTGTTAAGGAAAGTTTCCATACTCAGTACATAGAAGTCCCATTGAAAATACTTCATCTGCTAGTAGGGAATGAGACAAGGCAGGTGACAGAAGTTTGTCTAGGGGAACACTTTGCACCTAGTGATCATAATGCCATTTGTCCTAAGAAAGAAACCAGGAAGTCTAAGAGAGGGCATAAGGTTGCCCTAGCAGAGAAGGTGATGGAGACTCATAAGGGATTTTACAGATATATTAAGAGCAAAAGGATTTCAAGGGATACAGTTAGTCCTCTGGAAGGTCTGAATAGTAATACATGTACTTACTCAACAGATGGACACAGAGTTTATAGAAGTAAGGCAAAGTGGCAATCACTTCATGGATCCTGTACAGATTACAGAGAAGGAGGTGTTTGCTATCCTAAGGCAAATTAGGGTGGATAAATCCCCAGGACCTGACAAGATGTCTCCTTGGACCCTTTTGCAGGCCAGTGCAGAAATTTCTGGGGCCATAGCAAAGATATTTAAATCATCCTTAGCAACAGGAGTTATACCAGAGGATTGAAGGATAGCCAATGTTTTTCTGCTGTTCAAGCAAGGCTCTAAAATAAACCAGGAATGTAGGCTGGTAAGCCTGACATCAGAAGTGGGAAAGTTAGTCTGAAGGACTGGATATACTGTGCAAGTAACTGGATAGACATTGACTGATTAAGAATAGTCAAAATGGCTTCATGTGTGGTAGGTCATGTCTAACCAATCTTACAGAGTTTTTTTTGAGGAAATTACCAGGAAAGTTGTTGAAAGCAAGGCAGTGAATGTTGTCACCATGGACTTTAGCAAGGCATTTGACAAGGTCCTTGTTAGGGAAATTAATTTGCTAAGGAAGTTTGATTAAAGTTGATCACAAGTAAATTAGACACAGACTTCAAAGTAAAGAGATCTTTATTCATAATATCGTGGGGAGTGGAACCTGTAACAGTGGGTTTCGAACATCAAATAATACAGAGAGCACAGCACCTTTTATACATGTACAAATCAATTGCAAAAGTAAAGGCTGTTCAGTTATCCTTGTGAATTAGAAAAGATAGTCAGGTTCACATGCAGATCTCTTGTGATAAACTATACCCATAGTGTTATGAAGGATGAATAGCTCTGATGGGCAGAAGGGTGCAGAGTTGCCCATGTTCCCCCCCCCCAGGAGAATAACAAACCATTACTGTTGCTATGCTGCTCATGAGAGAGAGAGATGAGGAGAAAACATGCAAGAACATCTGCTACTGATAAGAGAGGGAAGAGAGACTTGTTGATTTACTGTTATGACTTCTGCAAGGGTTATTTATCCTATACCATTCTGTTCATTAACATTCCTCAGTGGACAGCCGGAGTGGGCTGGTTTGATGGACACAGTCACTCAAAATTGATTGATAACTGAGACCCCGTGAGTAGGGATAAAAGTCAGGTCTGGAGAGACACCCTTCGGACACACCAAGAGACACATTAATGGGCACTGATTGAGTGTTGGAACCCACGGGAAGGTGTGGGGCATCGGAGACTGAACCAGGAGGTCGGTCAGTAAAACTCACAGTGTTATAGCAGGGCCGGTGGGGACTTGTGTGTGTGTCCACTCATGCCAGAGTGATGAGTCCACTACAGAAGAACGGTTTAGCTGAAGAACAGAGGGGTCATAACTGAATGGCCACAACGACACGACAGATCAAGAACGCAAAGGAAGGTTTGCCTGACTGTAGCTGTTACTTCTCGCTCGCTCTCTCTCTCCAACAATTACAGCACAACAACCATATCTACCTCAGCATGCATGAACTGAACTGAACTTTATATTCTATGACAATTCATTTACCCCTAGACATCGATAGAGCTTGTTTATTATTACTTATTATTATTCCTACACTTTTAGGTTTATTATTGCTAATTTGTGTCATTTATATGTTTGCATTATTGTTATTGATTTGCTTATTTTGCTAATAAACACTTATGAAAATAGTACCACCAGACTCCAACGGATTCTTCTATCTTTGCTGGTTAGACACCCAGTTATGGGGTACGTAACAAATTGGGGGCTAGTCCGGGATTTGATTTCCAAATTGGGGGGCCAGTGAATCGGGATAAAAGTCCCTTATCTGATCTGGTTGCGTGGGTAACCAGACGGGAAACCAGCAGAGATGGAAATAGATAAATTTGTAGAAAACCCGACTTTGAAGGCGCTAGATAGTGCCACGAAGGTGGAATTGCTGAGCGTTGCAAATCAGATAAATCTCTCGGCAGTAAAACAGTCGATGAGAAAGTTGGAGATGCAGAGGGCAGTAGCCATCCATTATGTATCTGAGGATGTGTTCACGTCTGAGGTATTGGACCTGTTCCCTGAGAGGAAACCAGTTGATGGGGAAGTTCAGTTAGAGATGGAAAAATTAAGGTTGGATGCGGAAAAGAAGAAAATGGAGAATGAGATCCAGCCAAAGGAGTTGGTGGTGAGAAGGGAGAAGGAAAGAGCTGAGTTGGAGGCACAAAGGGAGAAGGAAAAAGCTGAAAGGGAGATGGAGGAAAGGGAGAAAGAGAGGCAGCATGAGCTGGAAATAGAGAAGTTAAAGGCATCGCAGGGAAGAGACCGGGCAGCAGACACAAATGAGGGGTTCAAGATTGGTCTTGAGATCCAGTTGGTACCTCCATTCGAGGAGATGGATGTCGATAAGTTCTTCCTCCATTTTGAGAAAGTGGCTGTGAATCAGAACTGGCCTAAGGGGAAATGGGCTGTTCTGTTACAGAGTGTACTTAGGGGGAAGGCCCAGCAAGTGTATTTGGCATTGTCCATGGAGGAGTCTAGGAATTATGAGGAAGTAAAGAGGGCTGTATTGAGGAGCTACGAGTTGGTGCCAGAGGCATACTGGCAGAAGTTCCGGAACTTGAGAAAGCCATGGAACCACACATATTTAGAGTTTGCCCGTGAAATGCAAATGTGTTGTGAGCGTTGGTGCACCTCAAAAGGGGTTGTTGGAGATTATGATAAACTGTTACAGTTAATACTGATGGAGCAATTTAAAAGTTGTATCCCTGAAAGTATGAAGACGTACTTGGATGAGAAGGAGACGAAGACTCTGTCTATGACTGCCAAATTAGCAGACAGGTACACCCTAACCCATAAGTCAAAGTTTACCTCAAATAAGAGTTACCAGAAAGGCAGTAGGGATGGTAGAGAAAGCCCACCGGCTAAGGTAGAGAATAAGCCAGGAGCTAGTGGAAAAGGTAAGGAAGAGGAAAAGCAGGCTGGCAGGAAGGTTCCTAGCTTTACCTGTTATAATTGTGGAAAAGCTGGTCATATCGCATCTAAGTGCTTTGCTCCGAAGAAAGAGACAGGAAAAGGGAAAACAGCAATCCCTACTGGTTGCATTGAGTCAGTCAGCAGATCGATGAGGAAGGTAAAGGTGGATAGAGCACAAGAGGGGTGTGAGAAGTTTATTTTGGAAGGGACGGTGTCTGTGAAAGAAGGAGAAACCCCAGTTCCAGTGAGGATCTGGAGGGATACTGGGGCTGATCAGTCATTGATCCTAAAGAAGGTGCTAAATTTCAGTCCTGAGACTGGAGAGGTAGTGTTAAGAGGCATAGGAAAAGGGACAGAAGCTGTACCTTTGCACAGGATCATTTAAAATTGTGACCTGGTATCTGGACCAGTCGAAATAGGGGTGTGGTCAGAACTACCGAGGGACAGCGTGGACGTTCTTCTTGGTAACGATTTAGCAGGTGGTGACATGAGTTCAGCAGTGAAATTAACAGCAAGCCTGTGAGTGCTGAGGACACGCCCATAGATTCTAAGATTTATCCCGCATGCGCAATCACTCGCAGCATGTCGAGAAAAGCGGCTGAGAAAGGAGACAGTTTAAATGAGTCCAATGTTGATTTGGCTGAGACGTTTTTACCAACCCTGTACCAAGAGGGGTTAGAGGGTGGTAAAACAGAGGATAGTGGAGTGAGGAAGGAGGTTATGAAGGCACAGAGTGAAGATGAGAAACAGATATGGCAGTTAGAAGGTCCAGGGTTGGACACGGATGATCTGTCTGGTTTGACAGAGCTGTTTGCAGTTGAAGAATTTAAATGTGTTCCCGATAATGATATAAGGGCTGTCCTAGACAAAAAGGATGCCGCTACCTTGAAGGAGTCTGCTGGGTTAGCAGATGATGTTGTTTTAACCCACAGGGTTGAGTTTACTCCGGATGGGAGCTGCCCAGAGAGTAACTGGGAGGATCAGGGGAACTTAGAATTTGAAAAGGGGACTGGTATTGAAAGCCTGGAAGAGGTAGATGTCCCGTTTGCTTGTGTTCAGGATGTGAAGGATGTGGAGTCACAGGGTACTGAACCTAGTATTGAAACTCAGGAAAAGTCTGAGGTATCTGATTTAGTTGAAAAGGAATGCAGTCCTTTTGGGTCAGATAGACTTGGTTCAGTGAAGAAAGGGTTAACCTTGGTACCAGTGGAAAGTGAGAATTCTCAGTTGTTTGTGTTAGAAGGGGTGTTAAAAGTTAGTGAGGAGATGAAAGCTGGTGATGTGAATATTATTGAAGGAGAAGGGAAAGATGTTGTTCCTAAATTGAATAAAGAAAATTTAAAGTCTGGATTAGTTTTAGAAGCAGTAACCATGCTGAAGGAACAATGGCTTGTTAACAAGGTGCCTGTGAATCAATTACAGTTTGTTTTGGAATTTAAAGATAAACAACTTGGTGATGTTGTTCAAGGATGTGATTTGGAGAGACAGAACTTAAAGTGTTGTTTTGACAAAGAGGGATCACTTGCAGATGTTAAATTGGAAACTAACAGAATTAAAGATCCTGGAGATAAAATTAATGACTTGCTTAAGAATAAAGAATTGTGTGGAAGTTCAGCAAATGGGCTTAGTTTGGAAAACATTGGTGATAAAATAACTCCTATAAAAGGAGTATGTGAAGGCCTATTCCACACTGGTGAGCAAGCCAACCACGTGAGAGTTAAGTGGAAAAAGGACAAAGGTTGACCAAATGCCACTTTGAATAACAGGATCTGCTTTTGAGGGAATTTGATCTTTTTTTAACAAAGCATGTGAATAATAAAGAAGACACCATGGAAAATTGACTGTTTGAATGTTAAGTTTAAAAGTAAAATAGAGATTAGTATTCGCACAAATTTCTGTAATGTACTATATTGTAATAACACATGTATTGGTTCACATTTTGTAATATACACCTAAGTTATACTGATCACAACCCTTTGGTATTTTTGGCTAACATGAAAAATAAAAATAGGAGATTACTAAGTTGGAGTCTGTTGCTACAGGAATTCGATATTAAAATTAAACATAATAAGGGGAGTGACAATGTAATTGCTGACTGTTTGTCTAGATGTTAGTTTGAATGTGTATCTCTATTATTTTTGTAGTTAAGACCACTTCTGTATTTTGTTAAATGTTGTAATTCTGTAAGATGCTGTATTAGTTCATTTTCACCTTGGTGAAAATTCCCAGAAGGATGGGGGTGTTATGAAGGATGAACAGCTCTGATGGGCAGAAGGGTGCAGAGTTGCCCATGACCCCCCCCCCGGGAGAATCACAAACCATTACTGTTGCTATGCTGCTCATGAGAGAGAGATATGAGGAGAAAACATGCAAGAACATCTGCTACTGATAAGAGAGGGAAGAGAGACTTGTTGATTTACTGTTATGACTTCTGCGAGGGTTATTTATCCTATACCATTCTGTTCATTAACATTCCTCAGTGGACAACCGGAGTGGGCTGGTTTGATGGACACAGTCACTCAAAATTGATTGATAACTGAGACCCCGTGAGTAGGGATAAAAGTGAGGTCTGGAGAGACACCCTTCAGACACACCAGGAGACACAATAGTGGACACTGATTGAGTGTTGGAACCCACGGGAAGGTGTGGGGCATCGGAGACCGGTCAGTTAAACTCACAGTGTTATAGCAGGGCCGGTGGGGACTTGTGTGTGTGTCCACTCATGCCAGAGTGACGAGTCCACCACAGAAGAATGGTCTAGCTGAAGGACAGAGGGGTCATAACTGAATGGCCACAACAACACGACAGATCAAGAACGCAAAGGAAGGTTTGCCTGACTGTAGCTGTTACTTCTCGCTCTCTCTCTCTTTCCAACGATTACAACACAACAACCATATCTACCTCAGCACGCATGAACTGAACTGAACTTTATATTCTATGACAATTCATTTACCCCTAGACATCCATAGAGCTTGTTTATTATTGCTTATTATTATTCCAACACTTTTAGGTTTATTATTGCTAACTTGTGTCATTTATATGTTTGCATTATTGTTATTGATTTCCTTATTTTACTAATAAACACTTGTGAAAATAGTACCACCAGACTCCAACGGATTCTTCTATCTTTGCTGGTTAGACACCCAGTTACAGGGTACGTAACAATAGCAACAGCCAAAAAAAAAAATTTTAGTCGTGTGTACAACTTTCTATTAACAGACAATTTGCCTCATATCCTGGAGTCAAATTCTTACAAGAAAAGCAACCACCAAAGATCTTCCTAAAGGCCCCCCAACCCCTAGGAGGATTATAGTTATGGAATTCTTCTCCAAACTTATGTATCTGTTTACACTTCTCTGGATATAGTTAGCTAGGTGGGTTACATTTTCAGATTCACCATGAAGATAGGTATAACATTCCTGTACTATAATGACACACTTTGCTCCTTTCTTATCTAAAATAAACTCTAAGGCCATCATGTTTTGCATCATGCTGAGTCCGTTGTTGCTTGTCATCTATATCAACAAGCTGGATGATAAGGTAGTTAAATGGATGACGCCAAGACTGGGGGTGTAGTGGACAGCAAGGAAGGCTATCATGGCTTGCAGAGGTATCTGGATCAGCTGGAAAAATGGCAGATGAGTTTTAATACAATCAAGAGCGAGGTGTTGCACTTTGGTTGGACCAACCAGTCTAGGTGTCATGTTCTGGTCCGTGAAATCCGCGTTCCAGTTCACAGTCCGGTCCATATTCCCCAGACTCCGGGTCTTCCGGTTGTCCCTTGTTTCATTTGGATTTAATCATAGGCATCTGACGCTCGTCTTGGGGCTGGGAATATAAGTGTCACTGGGATCAAGTGTAGGTGCTGGGAATATAAGTGTCACTGGGATCAAGTGTAGGTGCTGGTTCATCTCGTCAGCATCCCATCCTTGCCTCCGTTGGGTAAGTCAGGCCATCTTTGCCATTACCCAGAGGTTGGACTGTTCTCTTCCCTTGCCCTTCTTTCTGTAGCCCTTGGCTGAAGTCTCGCCTGTTACCTTTCACCAGGAGACTCCCCTGCATTCTCACCTATTCTTGCCGTCAAGTTCCAGCACCAGAACTAGACAGGAGCCTTGCTATGTCTAGATCAGGAACTGTCTTTCATTGTTTGGAACTGTCTCTTTGTGTCCTCAACTTTGCTAGGTAGGTCCAGCCATTTACAATTACCTTGAGTTGAGAACCATCTCGTCATGTTCAGCTTTCTGAGTATGAGTCCCGGCCCTATGTCCTGTTCCCAAGGAGGGGTCCTGGCTCTGTGTTCTGTGTTCCTGTCTTCAAAGACACAGGCCCTGAACAAGACTAGGATACAGGGTCAGGGCTAGGACTAGACTAGGAAAGCGGGACCTGGACGAGGAACTAGGGACTTGGAACTGGGCACCTGGACAAGGACTCCGAGCCAGAGACTGGACAAGGACCCGGAACCTGGGTCTTGACTCGGGCTCGGACTCCGTATCTAGGTGAGGACAAGACGCGGCAAGGCAAAAGGACTGGACGCAGGACTCCTGGACTGGACGCAGGACTCCTGGGCTGGACGAGGACATGAAGCTCAGACTCGGGAGACACAACACAGAGCCTTGGTCTTGGGATACAGGAATGCGGAATACAGAGCCTTAGTCTTGGGAGACAGGAACACAGAACACAGAGCCTTAGTCTTGGGAGACAGGAATGCAGAACACAGAGCCTTGGTCTTGGGAGACAGGAATGCGAACACAGAGCCTTGGTCTTGGGATACAGGAATGCGGAACACAGAGCCTTAGTCTTGGGAGACAGGAACACAGAACACAGAGCCTTAGTCTTGGGAGACAGGAACACAGAACACAGAGCCTTAGTCTTGGGAGACAGGAACACAGAACACAGAGCCTTGGTCTTGGGAGACAGGAATGCGAACACAGAGCCTTGGACTTGGGAGACAGGAATGCAGAACACAGAGCCTTAGTCTTGGGAGACAGGAACACAGAACACAGAGCCTTAGTCTTGGGAGACAGGAATGCGAACACAGAGCCTTGGACTTGGGATACAGGAACACAGAACACAGAGCCTTGGTCTTGGGAGACAGGAATGCGAACACAGAGCCTTGGACTTGGGATACAGGAACACAGAACACAGAGCCTTAGTCTTGGGAGACAGGAATGCAGAACACAGAGCCTTGGTCTTGGGAGACAGGAATGCAAACACAGAGCCTTGGACTTGGGAGACAGGAATGCAGAACACAGAGCCGGGACCCCTCCTTGGGAACAGGATGTAGGGCCGGGACTCATAAACAGAAAGCTGAACATGATGAGACGGTTCCATACACAAGGTAGTGGCAAACGGCTGGACCTACCTAGCGAAGGTGAGGACATAAAGAGACAGTTCCAAACAACGAAAGACGGTTCCTGATCTAGACACAGCAAGGCTCCAGTCTTGCTTTAGCGGTAGAACTTGATGGCAAGAATAGGTGAAAGATACCAGTCAAGGCTCCAGGTGAAAGGTAGCAGGCCATGCTTCAGCAAAGGTCTACAGAAAGAAGGGTAAGGGAAGGGAACAGTCCAACCTCAGGGCAACGACAATGCGGCCTGGCATACCCAATGGAGGTGAGGAGAGGAAGGGACAGATCCAACCGTAGGGTAACAGCCAAGATAGCCTGACTTACCCCACCGAGGTGAGGACGGGATACCGACGAGACAAACCAGCACCCACACTTGAACCAGGGCCACTTATATTCCCAGCCCCAAGACGAGCATCAGGTGCCTATGATTAAGCCCAACTGAAACAAGAGACAGCCGGAAGACCCAGAGTCCAGCATCTATGGACCAGACCGTGAACCAGAACGTGGACCACGGACCAGACCATGACACTAGGTTGCTAAGGAAACTTTATGTTTTCTTTTATCTCTCCTGATTTTTCTTAATTATTCTGTGGCATTTCTTGTACTCCATCAGCAACCCATTTGTTCCTACCTGGTCTTATCTGCTATTTTCCTCTTCTTTTTATTATTTTAACCAGGGCCTGAATATCTCTTGAAAACCAAGGTTCTCTACATTTGCCATCTTCCCCTTTTATTCTAACAGGCACATACAAGATTTTTTCTCTCAAAATTTCACTTTTGAAGGCTTCCCACTTTCCAACTATTCACTTGCCAGAAAGCAGCCTGTCCCAGTCCACACTTGCCAGATCATTTCTGATACTATGATAATTGGTCTTTCTCCAATTTAGAATCTCAACCCATGGACCAGATCTATCTTTTTGCACATTTACTTTGAAACTCTTAGCGTTGTGATCACTAGATGCAAAGTGTTCCCCTGCAGAAACTTCTGTCTTCTGCCTTGACTCATTCCCATTTTTCAGATCCAGTATCGCATGCTCTCTCGATGGTACTTCCACATACTGATGAGAGAAACTTTCCTGAGCAAATCTGACAAACTCTATCCCATTAAGTTTCAATCTAAATTGGTAACCATATTTATTATGGTCAACTCCAGTAAGGCACAGAGAAAGGCATTGTTTTCCATACCACTGGTGAAATGAGGTCCCTCATGGATTCTTTGTCTTGTAGCAATGTGCTACAGAGCTAGAAATAAAGATGCGCAGTCTGTAAGTTGCACTTGAGTCTAGTTTATTCTAACTTTGCAGCGCTGGCTTTTACGCAGTCACGTTCCCACCCTCTCCGGGCAGAAATGACATCAGAGGTGCATTACAAAAGTCTCTTCCCGCGCGCGGGCTTTCTCCCCTTGCTGGTGAAGAAGAAGGCCCAGCGCCATTTTGGGTCTGGCCTCTCTGCCGACGCACGCACCATTTTGTGACCCAGTTCGCCTGCGCAGAAAGTGGGTCGCCACATAACCTCCCCCACGAACCGCCGATACGCCCCCAATGTCCACAGTCTGGATCAGTCTCTGTTTGGGCGGTCTGCCTCCGTGCCGCGGTGCCTGAACCTCAACCGGCTGTGCCCCGTCCAGATGGGGTGGATTGAGTCAGTCCACCGTGAAAACCTCCTCTTTCTCCCCAACTTCCAGAATGTATGTGGACCTGTTGTTCTTGATCACCTTGAATGACCCCACGTATGGCCACTGTAGTGGTGCCCGGTGTCCGCCCCTTCATACAGATACAAACCTACAGTTCTGCAGGTCTTTGGGTACGCAGGTCAGGTTCTGCCCATGCTGTGAAGTGGGTATGGGGGCCAGGTTACCGAGCCTCTCACGTAGTCTGTCCAGGACTGCTACAGGTTTTTCCTCTTGCCCCCTTGGGGCTGGTATGAACTCTCCTGGGACAACCAGGGGTGTGCCGTACACCAGCTCGGCCGACGAGGCATGCAGATCCTCTTTAGGCGCTGTGCGGATTCCAAGCAGGACCCAGGGAAGCTCGTCCACCCAGTTAGGCCCTCTCAGGCGGGCCACGAGAGCCGACTTCAAGTGACGGTGGAAGCGTTCCACTAGTCCGTTCAACTGTGGGTGGTAGGCAGTTGTGTGGTGTAGCTGTGTTCCTAACAGGATGGAGGTGAATTGGGCGCCTCCATTGGAGGTAATGTGGGCTGGTACCCCAAAGCGTGCTACCCAGGTTGTAATCAGCGCTCGGGTGCAGGAATCGGCGGTGATGTCGGTGAGCAGGACCGCCTCTGGCCACCTCATGAACTGGTCTACCCTGGTTAGGAGGTACCGCGTTCCTCTGACACTGGTAGGGAACCCACGACGTCCACATGAATGTGGTCGAACCTCCGGCGAGTGGGTTCGAACTGCTGCGGCGGGGCTTTAGCGTGCTGCTGCACCTTGGCTGTTTGGGACTGCGTGCACGTTCTGGTCCATTTGCTGACCTGTTTGCGAAGTCCGTGCTACGCGAACTTACTGGAGACCAGCCGGACATTTGTCCTGATAGATGGGTGTGCCAAGCCGTGTATGGAGTTGAAAGCTCGCCGCCGCCAGGCTGCCGGGACAGTGGGGCGAGGTTGGCCGGTAGCCATGTCACTCAGGAGGGTCCTCTCACTTGGGCCTATGAGGAAGTCTTGTAGCTGCAAACCTGAGACTGCGGTCCTGTAGCTGGGCATCTCGTCGTCTGCCTGCTGCACCTCCGCCAGTGCTGCATAGTCCACCCCCAGGGACAGGGCCTGGACAGCTAGTCTGGAGAGTGCTTCCGCCACGACGTTGTCCATTCCCGAGACATGCTGGATGTCCGTCGTGTACTCGGAGACATAGGACAGATGTCACTGCTGGCGGGCCAACCAGTGATCGGACACCTTCGTGAACATGAAGGTCAATGGTTTGTGGTCCATGAATGCAGCGAATGGCCTGCCTTCTAAGAAGTACCTGAAATGCCAGATTGCCAGATATAGTGCCAAAAGCTCCCGGTCGAAGGCACTGTACTTGAGTTCGGGTGGTCGTAGGTGCCTGCTGAAGAACGCCAAGGGTTGCCAGCACCCCACCGACTGCTGTGTTGGATGCATCCACTGTGAGGGCAGTTGGAACATCTGTTCTGGGGTGCACCAGCATCGTGGTGTTTGCCAAGGCTTCCTTGGCTTTAATGAAAGCGGCCGCGGCCTCTCTGTCCCAAGTAATGTCCTTGCCTTTACCCGACATCAGGGTGAACGAAGGGTGCATGGTACGGGCTGCTGAGGGGAGGAAATGGTGGTAGAAGTTCACCATACCAACAAGCTCCTGCAGATCTTTGTCTGTGTTGGGCCAGGCAAAGTGGCAGATCACGTCTACCTTGGCGGGCAGAGGTGTTGCCCCGTCTTTGGTAATCCTGTGGCCCAGGAAGTCGATGGTGTCAAGTCCGAACTGGCATTTGACCAGGATGATCATGAGGCCGAAATCACTCAGGCGGGAGTAGAGCTGGTGGAGGTCGGACAGATGCTCCTGACGACTACTGCTGGCTATGAGGATGTCATCCAAGTAGATGAACGCAAAGTCCAGGTCGCGTCCCACCACATCTATTAGCCGCTGGAATGTCTGTGTGGCATTCTTCAGGCCAAACGGGGTGATGAGTACTGTTTTGGGGACGTCTTCAGGGTTTGCTGGGATTTGATGGAATCTCCAGACAAGGTCTACTTTGGAAAAGATGCTTGCCCCGTGCAGGTTTGCTGCAAAGTCCTGTATGTGCAGCACAGGGTAGCGGTCTGGAGTTATAGCCTCATTCAGTCTGCGGTAGTCGCCGCATGGTCCCCAGCCCCTGGCTGCTTGGGCATCATGTGCAGGGGGGACGTCCATGGGCTGTCGGACCTCCGTACAATCCTCAATTCTTCCATCCTCTTGAATTCCTCCTTCGCCAGGCGGAGCTTTTCTGGGGGGAGCTTTCATGCGCGGGCGTAGAGGGGTGGTCCCTGGGTCGGATGTGGTGCTGTACTCCGTGACCGGGCATGGCTGCCGTGAACTGCGGTGCCAGAACCGATGGAAGGTCCGCCAGGATTCTGGTGAATTCATTGTCAGACAGCGTTATGGAGTCCAGGTGTGGGGCCGGCAACTTGGCTTCACTCACGGAGAACGTCTGGAAAGACTTGGCATGGACCAGTCTTTTCCCTTGCAAATCGACTAGCAGGTGGCTGGCTCTGGCGTTTCCCAGGAACTTGCAGGGTGGGCAACAACAGCGGGCCTCTGTGCCCCACTGCTGGTGGTAGAAACCCCACTTTTTTTGGGTTCCTCACTCCTGCCTCTGGGTTGTGTGCACTCCACTGCCGGGCTTGTCTGGCCTGCTGTTGGGCACGTGGCTTGGTAATCTGTTCGATGGGCGCCCCACTCTCCCTCTTGGCTTTCCACAGCACGTCTGCCGGGGCCGCCACCTTCTGGGAATCACTGAAATCTGCGTCGGCCAACAGCAGATGTATGTCCTTGGGCAGTTGTTCTATGGACGCCTGCTCAAACATGAGGCAAGGCCTGTGTCCTTCAGCCAGGGCCAGCATCTCGTTCATTAATACTGACGGCGGCCTATCTCCCAGGCCGTCCAGGTGCTGCAAGCGGGCACCTTGCTCACGCCATAAGAGGCCAAAGTTCCCTATGAGCAGTGCTTTGAATGCTGCATATTTGCCTTCTTCCGGGGGTGTCTGTATGAAATCCTCAACACGGGTGGCTGTCTCCTGGTCAAGGGGGCTCACCACGTAGTAGTAACGTGTGGAAACAGAAGATATCTGCCGAATCTGGAACTAGGCTTCTGCTTGGTCAAACCACACGTGTGGTCGCAGTGTCCAGAAAGTTGGCAGCTTTAACGAAACTGCGTGACCAGATGAAGAATCGATCATCTTTGGTCCAAATCCCGTTTGGACTGTCGGGGTCACCTATGTAGCAATGTTCTACGCACAGAGATAGTAATAACGACACACAGTCTGTAAGTTGCACTCAAGACTTGTTTATTCAAACTTAGTGGTACTGGCTTCTACGCAGTCCTGTTCCCGCCCTCTCTGGGCAGAAATGACATCAGAAGTGCATTACAAAACTCTCTCCCCACGCGTTGACTTTCTCCCCTTGCTGGTGAAGAAGAAGGCACAGCTCCATTTTGGGGCTGGCCTCTCTGCCGATGTGCGCGCCATTTTGTGAGCCGGTTCGCCTGCGCAGAAAGTGGGTCGCCACAGTCTAACCCTATGTAGCTGAATATTTTGTCATCTGCAGTGAGGTACACAGGATGTCATTGCCGGCCAGAGTTATGGCTTCCCAGAGTTCATCAATCCTCCAATCTCAACACCCTCAGTAGTTTCAATCTAAATTGGTAAATAGATTTACGAGGGGTGATTGCTAAGTTTGTGGCCTAAGGTAGAAGAAGGTAAGTTATTAACTTCAAACTTTCTGCATAATCACTCAAAGAGTTGAACTGCACATGCATGTAACGAGAGCTGTATAACTCATCTTCTACCATAGACCATGAACATATCAATCACCCCTGCCGTGGACCACTTTCTGGAGGTCCAAGATGCTGACTTCTACAAAGAAGGGATCCATATGCTCCATGACCGCTGGCCTAAGTGTGTAAATGTAGGGGGGGACTATGTTGAAAAATAAATGTGCTAGGTTTTCTAAAATTGACTCCTTCCACCTTCGGCTATGAACTTATCAATCACCCATTGTATTGTGGACAAATGTAGCAAGGTACATTGAAAAGCTTTGTTTTGCATGCCATTGGTGCATTGAGGTAGTAGTAGCAGCTGTTCACTAATTCATAGATATATTTAATTGTCAAGGTATGCATGTACAATACAACTCTGATGTTCATCTTCTCCAGATAGCCATGAATTACAGAAAATCCAATGGAATTGGAAATATAGAAACATAGAAAACCTACAACACAATACAGGCCCTTCAGCCAACAAAGCTGTGCTGAATATGTCCCTACCTTAGAACTATCTAGGCTTTACACATAGCCCTCTATTTTTCTAAGCTCCATGTAGCCATCTGGGAGTCTCTTAAAAGACCCTAGAGTTTCTACCTCCACCACCACTGCAGGCAGCCCATTCCACACATTCACCACTTTCTGAATAAAAAACTTACCCTGGCACCTCCTCTGTACCTACTTCCTCTCGTGCTAGCCATTTCAGCCCTAGGAAAAAGATTCTGACTATCCACATGATCAATGCCTCGCTGAAAGAAAAGACATCAACCCACCACCCATCCCCAAATGAAATGGAAAAGGAACTAAACCTGAAAATCCCAACCCCTCCCTCACACAAAAACCAACAGGTCACCCGACTGGAAGATTGCAACCAGAACATCAAAAATCCCAAATCTCCAACCCACTCCCTTGAAAAAAATGGACAATAACATCAAATTCACAAACCCCTTCTTGCAAAAAGAACAGCAACAAACCCCAATACCCCCTCCCACACACAAAAACAAACAGATTGCCCACATAGAAAAACCAATAAAACATCAGAACACAAATCCCTAACCCCTCCCTCACACAAAAACCAACACATTGCCCACCCTGATCCCCAACCCACCATGGTCACTCATAAAGAAAACACGGATAACTGAAGGGGAGCAATATAAACCACAGCTCAATAATCACATAAATCTCTGAATTTTGAAAACATCCTCTCGCCATAACCGAGGAGAGCAGCCACTTGAGCTCAGACCTTCCATGAAGAGTGACGGACATACTGCCAACCTGCACCCAAAACGCCGCCCACTCGGTTACCAGCTGCCATCAACCCATTGCTTCAGTGGAGAGCAACCATTGACCTTCTCTGTATTCGTCTTGATACTTCCGTCTTCCTTGACACTTTGAAACGGAGTCAATCATGGCCCCATCTCTGGTCTTCTGAACAATGCAGCCCATCCAATAGATGTATTGCAATCACTTGAGTTGAGTTTGATGTTCTCCTAAGCGGTTGTCTTTTGGTGTTTCCTTTGGCAGCTGTGGAGCCCAATCCGGGATCAACACATTCTGCTGCAGTGTGGACAGGAGTAAGTGGCGGCTGTGGTTAATGTTTGGGTCTTCAGTCTCTGTTTTCATAACGTATTCTTGTCCATACAGTGGCAGTCATTCCTATGTAGTGCACTCCCTCTTGAAAAGATATTCTCCATGTACATCTCTTGAGTGCAATGTCTTTCCAGATTTTAGATGAACTTATTCAGCTGGGCACTTTGACCTTCATTCAGCTGTGAGTAAAGGATCTGTTTGGGGAGACGTGCGTTAGTCATTGGAATGCCTGACCTATCCATCAGAGTTGTGTCCTTTATCATGGTGGAAATGGTGTTCATATTGCCCTCCTCTAGTATGTTGGTGTTAATCTGAAATACAAGGGAAAACAATAATGCATCACCGTCTTCGAGAAGTCAATGAACAGCTTTTCAAAGATGAAAGTAAATTTATTAACAAAGTATATAAATGTCATCATATACAGCTTTGAGATTCATTTTCTTGCAAGCATGCACAGTAAATCGAAGAAACAGAATAGAAGTCCAGGAACCTGATGGTTGAAGGGCAATAACTGTACCCAAATTCTGTGGTGTGGGTCCGAAAGCTCCAGTAACTTCTTCCTGATGGCAGCATCGAGAAGAAAACATGATCAGGGTGGTGAGTGTCCTTTATGAGGGATGCAGCTTTCTGGCAACACTGTTCCATGTAGATTTGCTCAGTGGTGGCAGTTTGTTACCTGTAATGAACTGGGCAGTGTCGTCTACTTTTTGCAGGATTGTTCTATTCAAGGCTATTGGTGTTTCCATACAAGGCCATGTTGCAACTAATCAAATGCTCTCCACTGCACATCTGCTGAAGTTTGTCAGAGTTTTAGATGTCATCCTGAATATCCTGAGGAAATAGAGGTGCTCAATAGAAGATATGCTTTCTTCATATCTGCCCAGGACAAGTCCTCTGAAATTATAACACTGAAGAGTTTAAAGTTGATGACCCTCTTCACCACTGATCCCCGGATGAGGATAGCCTCATAGACCTCAGGCTTCCTCCTGCTGAAGTCAATCATCAGCTCCTTGGTCCTGCTGACATTGAGTGAGAGGCTGCTGTTGTGGTACCACTCGGCTAGGCTTGCAGCCTCCCTCCTATATGCTGATTGTCACCACCTTTGATTTGGCCAATGTAAGTGGTGTTATCAGTAAAGTTATATATGGCATTGGAGCTGTGCTTAACCTCACAGTCACAAGTATAAAGAGAGTACAGCAAGGGGCTAAGCACACAACTTGTGTTGCACTTGTCCTGATGGAAATTGTGGGGGGATATATTTTAGCCAATCTGAACTGACTAACGTCTGCAAATGAGGAAACTGAGGATCCAACTGTTCAGGGAGCTATTGAGGTTAAGATTTGGAAGCTTCTTGAAGCTTATCTGGGAATCAGAGAGTTTTGCCATCAACCATTTTTTGCTGTATAACTTGGAGTTTAGAAAAAATTGGGGTCATCTTATTCAAACACATAAGACTCTGGTTTGACAAGAGAGATGTTGGAATGTTTTCATCAGTATCTGGAACAAGGGATTTAACTACAGATAATGGTCCAGTGGTTTAAAACTGATGTGTTGGAGGCAGGAAATGATGGTATAGATGTGGAGAATGGATCACGCAGGGGAATAAACATTTGGTGATGGAGCCTGGAGAAAGATGATGGAAGAGGTGTTGAGAGAAGCACCGACCAGCCCCGGCTTGACTGTCTGGTGCGCAGGTTTGAGCTCAGAGTCAACTGTCCTCCTCTCAAGTCTGTCTGACCTGTACCCAATTCCTTATAGCCGCCCACATCCAGCCTCATCCAACCAGAGTATGAGATTCCTCATACCTGTCTTGTCATTCTGTCAGTTCACTCACAATCTGCCATTGTACTGAGTGTGCATCAAGGAGTTGAGGGGAATGAGCAGGTTGATCGTTTGGCCAAAAAGGCAATTAAAAGTTCATCTGTGGATATAGACCTTCCACTTAGCAAATCAGAAGTTAAGGGTTTGGTGGGACTAAGAATTAGTGGATTGTAGCAAAACTTGTGGGATAATGGGCAAAGGAGAGAAAGAATGCGTAAAGCTGTTAGATGGATGGGAGAAGGGGGTAAGACAAAACGGGAAGGAATTAAATTGACTCGACTTAGAATTCAGCATATTATACTTTATTCCTTATATCTTGTTGGAAAACACTCTGGGGTGTGTAGGTTTTGTCATTATTATGAAACAGTTGAACACATTCTTTTACAATGTGAAGTATACAAGGCTGAAAAAGAAAGCAAATGCAGGATGCACTACTAGCTGTGGGGGTTGACAGTTTTCACTTAAAAACTAAGTTATGGAAGTGACTTAAATTTTATTCACAATGTCGTATTTCATTATTTGCAATCTAGAGGGCTTTCGGGTAATTTAGTTTTCATTTGATAAAGAACTAGTAGGGGTTTTATTTCCCAACTCTGCACCACCACACTGCAGTCCAGTTGGCGGCGGTAATGCACCTTTAAGTTTGACTGCCATACACCATTAAAAGTCGGAAGAAGAACGTACTGAGTAGCTGCCAATTTGCAGGGGGAGGCGATAGCCCGCCCCCACGAGCCGGGTAACACGGAAGAAAATAATGTATTTCGGTGGCGATGAAAGTGGAAGATGTGGAATTTGTTGAACTTTTGGGGTGAGAAAGAGAGCGATATTGAAGGGGAGGGAGCGTTGGGCGGTCTGGGGAAAGGTGGAGGCGGTGGCAACAGCAAGGGAGTATGAAGGGGTAGTAGTGACTGGTGGAATATTTGGGGTAGGACGGAGGGGAGGTGTCCGGCGTGGACTGTGGTGGTGGTGGAGGTGGGGGGGGGGGGGGGGTGAGGGTGGTGCTGTCCGTAGGTGGAAGAGACAAACGAGTATTATCAGAAAAAGATCCCAGATGACTGTTTACCCGTGTCCGGGAGCGATTCAAACCTTCAGACACAGCGTCATCACAGGAGCAGATTTACTGGAGGTTCGTACCCTCTTACTAGCGAAAGTTCACACTTTTTGTAAACTTCCCATCGAGCATACCGGACGTGTCCGATGTAGGTCGGTGTGGTTTTGGGGAGACTGACGGAGCTATACTCCGGTCGGTGACCCCTTTGGAAAATTGGAACGGAAGGAGCGGGGTGGGGTTCAGAGCAGAAAAAATGCGGGTATTTATGTTAATGTATGTTTTTGTCTTGCATGACAAAATTGTGATTGTTGTGTGTTGTCCAATAGGGTCGGGCGAGGATCCGCAGGATGGTGAGATCCCGTCAGGGACGAGCGCAGGACTGGGTTCCTGGCTTTGGCAGTTGATCGGTGGTAGCTCGGAGAAGCTTCGGTGTAACGGTGAGAGGACAGGGTTCGGGCATTTGCCTCAACTCGATGGGCTGAAGGTATTCCACAATGTACACTCTGCCGATGTCCCCCATCTCTGCATCTCCCTGTGGTCCCTACAAGCACTCTCCCTCTCTGTGAACCACTCTAGCCCTTCCTGTACGAACTCCAAGAGTCCATGATTTCCACGGTCAGGATGGTACCCTGTGCAACCCCTGCCCTTAAACGCCCCCGTGACGCAACTTGAGGAAGTGTCCTGCAGTAAAATGACAATTGTTACTGTCACTGCATTTGGGATCTTTCCTTACCCTGACTGATCCATACTGGTACAAAGCCCGTTCCCAACACATGAACTGTTGACCCATGCCTGTGGGTATTCATCTCTGAGCTGTGAGGAATGTTAAATCAGCTACATTTCCTTCCATTGCTGAGAATTACCCTGAGTGAAATGTGCTGGTGTGAGGCAGGCTGAGTGAGCACAGGTTCTGTGTTTTACAGTGCAATGTTACGGTCGAGGAGACGTCCATGAGGAGATTGTGAAGGAGCTGGGAATCTCCCAGTGTGAAGGGCCAGGAGTTCCCTGTGTTCTGTTTGTCTACAAAGTGTCTCGTGTAATTCAGGATCTTCAGAATGTCCTCCGGGGAGTCACAGGTAGATAGATACTTGCATCCTTTTCAACAGAGAATTCATAGATGACATTTTTTGTTTGGAATCCCCCACTCTTTTGAAGACCTCTTTCTACTGTTGGCTATTCCTTCCTTCTGAGGGAAAATAATTGTAACTGTGTGTAATCTTTGGGATTGTTTCATTGTAGAAGAAGGGACAAACACTGAAGTAGCACCTTCCTTATTCATGACATTGTCCAAGACACGGGTGAGTTCCCTTGCTCTGTTTAATTTGGTCTGTGTGGATCTTCTCTGAAACTGAATGGGTGACTGGGGACTGGGCTGAATGTACCAGTGGAGAAACTGTGCCTCCAGTAATGTTGCCACTCCCGTGGTGATGTGAGTGCCAGTACTGGTGAGTGGGAGGATGCCTTGTACACAGACAGCATCAACCCGACACCACATGGCAGGAAGGTGCATGCAGCCGCAGGTGGAAGGTGCTGAACCCAGAACTGATGTACCCTGTGGGTTCCTGCAGTGGGTAGGGCACACACTCCCCTCACAGATCACTAAATACTGTGTTTCAGGAGAGGGGAGAGCACGGAAGGAAGACATTTGTGCTGTGATTCTGTTGGTCAGCACCAGAGATGTGGCAGAGGAGATGAAGAGAACAGATCCGGAGTCATTTCCTGAAGGAACAGAAGTTATGTCCACAACTAATCCAGGTACGAATGACTGTTGGGGTGTGTTGAGTCCTTATGCCAATGACAGCAATCTCCCTGAGGCATTCACTCCATCAGAGTGGCATTGACTGGACCAGATCCAGAAGAGTTTCCTGTCTTGGTAGGTAAAAACTATCTTTCCCTGGCCACACATCACTCTGTACTGTAAACTTCCCATATGGAATATCAGGGACATGTCTGATGTGTATCGGGGTGGGAGACTGATGAAAGTTTGGTCAGTGATCATATCGGGAGGAAGAAATGGTCAGAGCCGGAGACCCTGTGGGCCCTGTGTTCAGTTCAAGCCTGTGTCTTAATCAACAGGCTTCTGATTGCCATTTGTGTTGTCCAGTAGAGTCAGGCAGGGTGGTGAGATCCTGTCAGCTCAGAGCAAGGCACTGGGTTCTTGGCTTTGGAACCAATGCAAACATTGGTTGATCAGCTTCAGTGTAAGAGAGAGGATAGGATTGGGGCAGTGGCCAAAAAACAATGGGCTGAAGGACCTCCACAGCCTCCAGGTGACGAGCCCTTGGTGTCTGGCTGTGGCTTCTCAGCAGTGGCCCCTCTGCTTCCAAGGAGAAGATTCTGTGCAATATGAGAGTTTGGGGTCTCCCTGTCTCCTCCACCCTGTCTGTAGGTGTGTCTGCATTCCCTTCATCTCTGGCCCATACAATCTTCCCTGTCTCTTATCTCTGGTTTCGACATATGCACCCCCCCCCCCCCAATCTCTGTGAACCCTTCCCTATCACTTTGAAGGTCTCCATTCCTACACCCGTCCCCATCTCTCTTATCCACCCCATTCAGTGATGTGAGACTGGGGACTGCTCTCTGTCACTCTGAGGGATGAGGGATGACTTCACGCTCTCTTTTCAGTGTTGAGGGCAAAGACTGGGACCCACTGCAATCTGTCTATCCCCACAACAGGTCGAAGGCAGATGCAATCTCAATGGTTCTTCACAGGGTCTTGGATCACCAGGGTGACACAAACACCTATACCAGGTTGCTATTTGTCGACTAAAGCTCAGCTGATATTTTGAGGTGTAAAGGGCCACGGGTCCCCTGTGTTCTGTTTATCTACAGAGTGTGCAATGGTCAGAAAGCTTAGAATGGGTCACAATCTGCTCCAGCTTCTACACTCTACTCTGATTTCAGAGGGTACTAACTCTCTGCATTTTTCTGTGCACAAGAGTGGGGACGTGTGTGGGTTCTGAGGTCACTTCATGTCAGTGCCGTGGGTGACAGGCTTCTGATTCTCATGTGTGTTGTTCAATAGGGTTGGTCGAGGATCCACAGGGCATTGAGATCTGGTCAGTACCATGGACGGTACTTCATTCTTGGTTCTGGTACCTGTGGAACAGATATATTATCGACGGGAGCTCGGAGAAGCTTCGGTGTAACGGTGAGAGGACAGGGCTGTGGACATTGGACTGAATTCACTGGCCTGAATGTACATCCACAGTCTCCCAATGACAGATTTACAGAGTATAGCTGTGGCTTCTCAGCGGTGACAGCTCCACTTCCAGGGAGGGGACTCTGTGGAACGTGAGAGTGTGGTCCACGCTGCCTCATCACAGTCCATACCACACTCTGTATTTTTCTGCATTCTCCTCCACTCCGGCCACTACACCCCTCCCTGTCTCCATATCTCCCTCCGGCCCTTACACACCTGCCTGTCTCTGCAACCCTCTTTGACTGTGACATCTTTCCCAGTCGCTGAGAACCCCTAAACCCCTCCAGACCCTATACCTCTTCCCTTCCTGTCTCTGTGTCATTCCCTCATTCAGATCTGACACCGCTCCCCACCCTGGCCCCTACTTCCTCTTTGACTCTGTTGACCCATGCCACTGGATCTCCATCTCTGAGCTCAGACGGACATTAAATCACCCCTTCCCTTTCCGTTACAGAGAATTACCCTGAGTGAAATGTCCTTGGTCTGAGGCAGGCTGAGTGAGCACAGCTTCTGTGTTTTACAGTGCAGTGTTACGGTCGAGGAGACGTCCATGAGAAGAGCGTGAAGGACCTGGACATCTCCTCATGTGAAAGTCCAGAGATTCCCTGTGTCCTGTTTGTCTACAAAGTGTCTCGTGAAATTGAGGATCTTCGAAATTCCTTACAATGGGTCACAGGTAGATACTCTCATTTTCTGTCTCTAAGTGATCTGAATTTTTTATCTTTAGGGGTTCTGCTGTTTTCTGTCTCTCGTCTCCTCTCACTAAGTCATGTGGAGCATCAAACAATCTGTTGGGGATTTAGGCAGCATCTGTGGAGTGAAAGGGATCGATGATGTTCCCTTTTAAAACTCTCCATCTGGGCTTTTATTTCTGTAAATCCCTCCAGCCCTACATTCTTCCCCATCTCTATAACCTCCTTTATTTCCCTTCTCTGTAAATTCCTCCACCTTGATACCAGTTATCTCTGTTACTCTCTTCCAGCCCCTTCATGACTCCTCGCAGCCTGTATACCTCACCCCATTACTGAAACCCTCTCCAGATCCTACACCCCATCCTCTTCTCTGTAAGCCTCTGTTACTGCTATCAACCTTCAACAATAGTCATCAGTTTAGGCCTAGAGAGAATCTGTATTTGCTGACAAATACCTTTATTGACTCAGTTAACAACATCCACATGAGTTACCAAAACCAAATGCTGGAGTGTGCACCCATCTACATGACACCTCCAGCCACTATGCTGGAGGTGTAGCTCCCTCTGTAGCTCTGTAGCTCCCTCCATGTCTCCATGCCCTTTCACAGGTCTGACACGTATCTGTCTCTACAACCCTCATTGTGATTGAAGTGCCTGTCTCATTGCTTCACTGGCTTTAGCTTTTGGACAATACCTGTTAGTGATGTCCACTGTCCTCAATCGATTACTTGGGAAACTGAGGGTAAGTATACTTGCCACCGAGGTTATGCAAGGGAGACTGGCTGACTGAAACCGTGATGGTAATCTAGGAAGATCAGAAGGAAGAGATATGATCCTGTGGAAAGATGTGGAAGTTGTGAGAAGGTTGTCAGGGTGGATGCTAAGGGCTCAGAGACCAGCTGGAGAGTTTGATCACAGAACCATCTGACTAGGACAGTCTCCTATTTGTCACTCAGAGGTCCTTCCACTCCATCGTGTGGTGTGGGAATAAACACAATAAACAGACAAGTACAACGTGATGAATAAAATCTCTGTAATTCCACCACAGAGAAACAAGGGATGAAACGCAGAAACATCTGTGCTGTGATCCTGCTGGAAAAGTGTTTACGTAAGTGGAAAATGCCGGTGGAAGTTGATCACCAGGGAACATTTGATACCAACACTGTTGTTGTGCGAATTCTCTGGGATTCCCCTGAGCAGATTCACGAGGCAATGGACAAAGTGAAGCAGAGCATCAGGAGGTGGTGGGGTGAGTAAAGGTTTCAACACAGCTTGTTTTGCTCTTGCTAATCCTGGTGTGTGACACACAGGCAGTGAGGAGACCCTTCACTCTGCTGACCTGTCTGCTCTATAGGTGAATCCACACCCACAGAGATCAACTCTTCACCATGCTCTGAACTGGTCAGGGAAACCATTCAGTTCATCTGGTGAGAGACTATTACCTATGTCTGAGTATTAAAATTACATTGCAGCTTCCAATATTGTGCCCTGGTGGTGAAAACTGAGACAGCTGGCTGACTGAATTCCATTTTCCTATTGGACCTGGATACTAGCTCTCTCACAAGAGCTGGAATGATGAAGAGTAGCAGCAATTCCCAGTCCACTCTCCTTCCCTGTACTGAACAGTTGGTAATGGGGATCATTGTCTAGGGACAAATGGTGTTCTTTTCCACCTTATCAGTCTATGCAGACACCTTGGGGAAACTGTGAACTTCAACACCATGTTTCATTTGCAGATCATCTTGTTATGGGATCTCCCAAGATACAACGTTTGGCTGGTTAAACTCCATCTGCCATTTTTCTGCCCATATCTACAACTAATCTATATGCCACTATATTCTTTGACAATGTTCTTCACTATCCACAATACCACATATATTTGCGATGTACAGTACATAAATTACTTGGGTGAAAATATAAATGGGAACTATATTCGGCGATAATGCCAATCCCTGTGGGGAAAAAAATGTTGATAAACGTGAGGTGCTACATTTTTGTAGGAATAATCCAAATAGGGCATACATCGTAAATGGTAGGGCATTGAAGAATGCAGTAGAACAGAGTGATCTAGGAATAATGGTGCATAGTTCCCTGAAGGTGGAATCTCATGTGGATAGGGTGGTGAAGAAAGCTTTTGGTATGCTGGCCTTTATAAATCAGAGCATTGAGTATAGGAGTTGGGATGTAATGTGAAAATTGTACAAGGCATTGGTAAGGCCGAATTTGGAGTATTGTGTACAGTTCTGGTCACCGAGTTATAGGACAGATGTTAACAAAATAGAGAGAGTACGGAGAAGATTTACTAGAATGTTACCTGGGTTTCAGCAGCTAAGTTACAGGGAAAGGCTGAAGAAGTTAGGTCTTTATTCTTTGGAGCATAGAAGGTTGAGGGGGGACTTGATAGAGGTATTTAAAATAATGAGGGGGATCGAGTTGACGTGGATAGGCTTTTTCCATTGAGAGTAGGAGAGATTCAAACAAGAGGACGTGATTTGAGAGTTAGGGGGCAAAAGTTTAAGGGTAACACGAGGGGGAGTTTCTTTACTCAGAGAGTGGTGGCTGTGTGGAATGAGCTTCCAGTAGAAGTGGTAGAGGCAGGTTTGGTATTGTCATTTAAAGTAAAATTGGATAGGTATATGGACAGGAAAGGAATGGAGGGTTATGGGCTGAGTGCAGGTTGGTGGGACTAGGAGAGTGTAAGCGTCGGCATGGACTAGAAGGGCCGAGATGGCTTGTTTCCGTGCTGTAATTGTTATATGGTGATATGGTTGTCTTTTCTGTGGATCCTAGGTATCTGAATTTGAATGAGATTCCAAAGTGGAACCTTTGTTTCCATGTATAAACCATCCAGAGCTCTACATTCATCAGTAGCCTTCATCGCCACCTGAAAAACAAACAAAAATCAGTCCCTGGTGCTTGAAGTGCCTCCAAGGTGCCAGGGTCAGGGATGTGTCAGAGATTGGCTGTGGAACATCCTCAGAAGGGAGGGTGAGCAGCAGGAGATGACAGTGACAGAGGTAGACAGGGAGAAAAGACCCAGAGCAGTAACCAGAGGCAGTTAGAAAAGAAGCTGAAAAACAGGATCCCAAAAGTAATAATTTCTGAAATATTCTGTGTCACGTCCCAGAAAAATGGATCAGATGAACAAGTGGCTGAGGAAGTTGTGCAGAGGACAGTATTTCAGGATTTTCCATCAGTGAAACCTTTCTGGGGAAGGGGTGACTTGTAGTAGAGGAAAAGGTTGCATCTAAACTGAAAGAGAACCAATGTCCAGGCTGGAGGTTCACTTGTGCTGATTGGAGGGGTGGGGGGACGTGGGTGGTTAAACAAGTCTGGCAGGGGGCAGACAGGCAGGAGGAAGGTAATGGGTATGATGGGATGAACAGGGTGAAGGGTGGTTATGTTAATGCTGAGGTCTAACGAATAATGATGAGGAATATGGGTCAGTGTGTCCACAGTCCTGACTCAGCAAATGGAAAACTGAAGGTAAATATCCCTACTCCAGAGATCATGCAGAGTAGAGACTCACTGAATCCTCTGAGAGTGATCAAGGAAGATCAGAAGAAAGAGATGCCATTCTCCAAAAAAGTGAGGGAGTCAGGAGGGGATGTTCAGGGTTAACACTGAGAGATTGGGGACCAATTGGAGAGGTTGATCACAGAATTGTGTGAAGGGGACAGTCCCCTACTGGGTCACTTGGAGGTTCATCCACTCAGTTGTGTTGTGTAGGAATAAATGCAATAAACAGAGATTGGTACAGCCTGGTGAATGAAATCTGTATAATTTGATCACAGGGGACAACTGGACTGTGATCCACACAGCAGAAACATTGGATAATCTGTATAAACCGGTGGATGTTGCTTACCAGGCAATGCTTAATCCTAAAACCGTGGTTGTGAGAATGTTTTGGGATTCACTGGAGAAGATTCAGGAGCAGCCCTGCTACAAGGAAGCGGTGGACAAAGTCAAACAGAGCATCAGGACGTGGCAGGGTGAGTAAAGGTTTCAAAATAAAGCTCTTTTCCAGGTGACTGATCCCTAACGAGAATTGTTAGGGAACAGTGACCACTGCACCTTAAGTTTGAAGATACTTACAGATAAGGATAAGGATGGACCTTGCAGGAGAGCATCAGATTGGAGCAGAACATATCAGAGAATTCGGCAGGAACTGATGAGGGTTAACTGGGGACAGCTGTTTTTGTGCAAGTCCACGTTTGGCACATGGACGGTGTTAAAAATCAATGGCACAAAGTACAGGATAGGAATGTTCCAATCAGGAGGAGGTATTGGAAACTTTGGTTACTGAGAGGTGTGATGGATTTAGTCAAGCAGGAAAAGGAAATGTATGTAAGATTGAGGAAGCTAAATTCAAGGGGAGCCATTGAGGAGAATGAAGAAGCTTAAAAGTAACTGAAGGGAATTACGAGAACCAGGAAGTGCCATGAACAGTTGGACTTTACTGAGTCCAGCACACTGCTCAAGCCTTCACAGTTTACTACAGACCTCAATATCAGACCGGACAACATCACCCCACATGGTGTACATTTCTACAGACACACGCTGCAGCCACTGAGTGTGGATTGGTGAACGAGAGCCAGTGGAGCAAAACTCTGGTCCTAGATTTTCTTTAGGTGCCGTTTACTGCCATGTCAGACGGTGACATCTATGGTGAGGTAGTATGTATCGACATTCTCATGCTCCCTACACACAGCTGACGGGTGTGGGGATGCTGTAGCATCAGTGGTTCATCATTTTCCAGATCTCTTATCCTCTTTGCTGCCCTATTCTCGCCTCATAATATATGAGTGAGAACTGCTTTCTCTGCCGGCCCATCAGACAGGAGGAGCCGGATCCAGTGGGATGTATCAGTGCTATTGCTTCTCATCCATGTTCTAGGAGAGACTGGAGTGGGAGTGACAGCAGCATGATACACCTTTGCCTTGGTCTGTGGCTGAACCTCTTTGATCCATAGTTCTTCCAAAATCAGATCTGGATTTTCCTGTTCTTTTGTTGACTTCATCATCAATGTCCAGATGAAGGGTCTTGACTAGAAATTGTGCCATCCAGCTCCAGGATTTCTCATTTCATTGTAAGGGCCATACAGTGTCGTCAGGATAATTAATAGGCAGAGAAGTCAGCTTCCTTGTCAATTATTCGAGGTGCTCAGACATGGAAGTCCATTTGATTCCTGCACATCACACCTGGAACATCTAATGCTTAAATGTTGGACAGGTATGTACCCGTCTTGGGAGTTCATTTCAGCTATCCTTAGGGCAGTTCTACCTCTGACCCCAGGCAGATAGGAAGCCTGCATTCATAAACTATACTCTGTGGTTAACAGCTGTGAAATGGAATACCCAAAAGACTCTCTCATTGCCAATGACTTCAACCACACCAATTTACACCAGGGTTCCAAACACCCTTGACCATTGTTACACTGAGCCAATCTCAGCCCCTGTCCACCACCAGGCTTTGCTCCTTCTCCCTGCATATAAACAGAAGGATCTAGTACAGAGAGTGGTGTGGTGCTAACTGAGGATATAGGTGCAGTCCTGTACAATGCCTTGAGATATCAGTCCATGTTCAAAGGCTCAGGCAACTTAGATTATTTATGTCATCAACATTATGGACTTTATCAGAAAATGTGCAGAGGACTGTGTACTAAGGAGATTAATCTATATGTTACCAAACCAGAAACCATTGGACACACCAGGATATACAATCCATGAAGTCCAGATTTGCAGCATTCAAATCAGGTGATCTTGACTTTTACAAGAAATCAGGATGGGAAATCAGAGGTGCAAAATATGCACACACACGACAGGCGCACACACGTATGCAGGTGCACACACACACACACACACACACACACACACACACACACACACACACACACACACACACACACACACACACACACACACACACACACACACACACACACACACACACACACACACACACACGACAGGCGCACACACGTATGCACTCTACTGTGCAAAAACCATCGAGGCTGTGTGGGATTACCCGGAGAGGCTACTAAATACATGAATAATCACACATTCTTTGTAACTGATCACTCCAATCAATCGCCTGTAACTTCCCTTTCAGAGATGACCCTGTACAACTGCATTTCTGCAATATGAACTGAAGTCTTGGAGGAGCAGGACAGTTGTGGTGTGGCATGTACAGACCAGTCGAGGCGGTGTGCCCCAGGCCAGAGTGTGGGGAATGAGACAGTGTTTGGACAGTTTAGGGGCCAAGTCAAATTGGAAAGGTCAGGTACATGCCAAATACTGGTGGTGGGTCCTAGACCTGAAAGTATTTCAAAGTCCAAGAACGAGGAACAGCCTGAGGTTTGGATGAGTTAAGCACCGGACTAGATTGAAAAGGTCAGGGTGTTGGGGCAGGGGTGAGGAAAGGGCTGGTGCTCAGCTCGCTGCTCCGTGAGATTCACCTTCTTTGTCATCCATATCACTGTTTGGGAAATCGAGAGGCATAAGTTTGCGGTGAGAGGGAAGAGACATAATTGGAGCATGAGAGGCACCTTCTTCAGCCAGGAGCAGTGTTTCAGGCAGGTAGAATAATATTTAAAAGGTAGTTTCTCAGGTGCATATGCATGGGGAATGTCTCGAGGGGTGTGACAAACAGGAAAAGATTAGATGACAGACTTGGTTGGCAGAGATTTGATGGGATAAGTACCTGTTTCCATGTCTGTGGTGTGGGATGTGGGGAACTGAAATGGACCTGCAGTGGGCTGACAGGTTGAATGGCTTCTTACTGGGCTCTGACTCGTATCAGCAGGATGAAAATGATCATCTCCTCCGATCATGCGTTGGTCGCTCACAGCTGGGTTGGAGAGAGGGAAGAGGGGGATCTGAGGAACCCATGTTCGATTCATCCCCCTCCTCCACTCACTGTGCTCCCAATGTCGGTGGAACATCCCAGCCAGCTTACTGACCATGGAGGGAGGGATCATGGTATTGTAAATGGAATGGATTCCTTCTGTCTATCCCCACAATAGGTCTATGGCAGATGCAATCACAATGGCTCTTCACAGGGTCTTGGATCACCTGGGCAATGCAAACACCTATGCCAGGATGCTATTTGTTGACTATAGCTCAGCGTTTAATACCATCATTTCCACAGCTCTGATCAATAAGATACAGAACCTGGGGCTCTGTACTTCATCTGCAGTTGGATCGTTGACTTCCGAACTGGAAGACCACAATCTGTGTGGATTGGTAATATCTCCACCTCACTGATGATAAATACTGGAGCACATCAGGGCTGTCTGCTTAGCCCACTGCTCTGCTCCCTTTATATCCATAACTGTGTGGCTAGTTATAGCTCAAACGCCATCTATAAATATCCCTATGATATAACCATTGTTGGTAGAATCTCAGATGGTATTGAAAGGGCGTAGAGGAGTGAGATATACCAGTAAGTTGAGTGGTTTTGCAGCAACAACCTTGCACTCTACGTCAGTAAGACCAAAGAGCTGATTGTGCTCCTCAGAAAGGGTAGGATGGGGGAACAGAAACCAATCCTCATAAAGGGTACAGAAGTGGAGAGGGTGAGCAGTTTCAAGTTTCTGGGTGTCATTCTGACAGGCACAACACTGTCTGGTATTGTGGGGGGGAGGGGAGATCTGCTGCACAGATTGAAAGAAGCTACAGAAAGTTTTAAAATTGGTCCGCTCCATCTTGAGTAATAGCCTTCGTAGTATTCAAGAGATCTTAAAGGAGTGGTGCTTCAGAAAGGTGGGATCCATTATTAAGGACTCCATTAACCCAGGACATACTGTCAGGAAGGAGGTACAGAAGCCTCAAGGCACACACTCAGCAATTCAGTAGCAGCTTCTTCCCCTCTGCCATCCAATTCCAAAATGGGCATTGAATCCACGAATACTACCACACTTTTTATACATATTATTTCTGCTTACAGTATTTTAAATTTATTTTATATATATATATACTTTTTTCTCTATTATCATTTATTGCATTGTACTGCTGCCACAAAGTGAACAAATGTCACAACATATGCCGATTATATTAAATCTGATTCTGATTCTGAAACCCAGTGTGTAATGAGCGGGTAACGGGTATGATGGGATGAACAGGGTGAAGGATGGTTATGTTAATGCTGAGGTCTAACGGATAATGCTGAGGAACATGGGTCAGTGTGTCCGCAGTCCTGACTTAGTAAATGGAAAGCTGAAGGTAAATATCCTTGCTCCAGAGATCATGTTACTCAGGTGCATGGGAATGTTTCGAGGGGTGTGACAAACAGGAAAAGATTAGATGACAGACTTGGTTGGCAGAGGTCTGATGGGCCAAAGTATCTGTTTCCATGTCTGTGTTGTGGGATGTGGGGAACTGAAATGGACCTGCAGTGGGCTGACAGGTTGAATGGCTTCTTACTGGGCTCTGACTCGTATCAGCAGGGTGAAAATGATCATCTCCTCCGATCATGCGTTGGTCGCTCACAGCTGGGTTGGAGGGAGGGAAGATGGGGATGTGAGGAACCCATGTTCGATTCATCCCCCTCCTCCACTCACTGTGCTCCCAATGTCGGTGGAACATCCCAGACAGTTTACTGACCATGGAGGGAGGGGTCATGGTATTGTAAAAGGAATGGGTTCCTTCTGTGAGTTAATGTTTATGTCCTGTGTAGAGTCACTGATATGGATGAACAGTAACAGCAGAATGAAGGTGATGTCACAGTAAAGTTCTTTATCTGTTCCTGCCTCACTTTTATCAAACTGCCAAACTTAACTCATTGACCAGTCACAAGCCGCATTCAAAGTGAACTGGGAAGCAAAAAACAGACTCTGATTTCCAGGGCATTTTGTTCACACAATAAAAACAAGAGGGGTTCTAGGGAGAGTGAAAGAATACTTAGGGATATGGAAGAGGATTTGTTCCTGAAGCTGGAGGGAGTGGACAGACTAAATGAGTACTTGGCATCAGTATTCAACAAGGAGGGGGACGTGGAGAACATTGATGATGTGGTGTGGATTGTTGGTAATCTTGAGCATGTTGATATCAAGAAAGAGATGTTCATTCTTTTGAAGGCTGACGTCCCCAGGGCCTGATGGGACCTATCTCAGATTATTGAGAGAGCCAAAAGAGCAGCCTTGACAATCTTCCTCTCCTGTCTAGTCACCACTGAAGTCCCAGAGGAGAGGAAAATCCCTATGTTGTTCCTCCATATGATGAGGATCATCCAGCAAGTTGCAGACCAAAGAAATTATTGAAGATGTTTATTAGGAATGGGATTTACATTTGTTACAGATAATCAACATGTTTTTTTGCAGGGAATGTCATACCTTGTGAGTTCACTGAGATAATTATATGATAATTGATGAGGGTAGGCCAATGGATGCTGTATACATTCTTTCAAGATGAAAACATAGCAATTCATGTTTTCACTTTACATTTCAGATTATTCAAAGGATACGTCTGCGTTCACCACCCAGTAATGGACCAGTGGTAGTTTCCCTGAATCAGGTGTGTGTTCCTGACTGGACAGAAGTAAATGTGATGATTTCATTAACCCATTTCATCCAATCAGCTGATGCTCTGTTTCCCTGTTGTGGAAGAAAATTAAGAAGAAAGTTCAATTTTGTTTTCAATTATTGCTTAAGACTTTAGTCATGAGGGTGACAGGATTAGATGCAGACAGTGTCTTGCTTATACAATCTAACAATAGCTAGAAATAGATCATGCCAATGATGTGGTATTGTTATTTTTTTTTCTGAAACCATCTTGCTAGTAGAGGAACAGGCTGTAGATGTGCAATTCTAATTTTGTATTTCATGCGGGAACATTGGTAGACTTGCTGATACCTTAGAAGTGCTTCTTGAAATCGCTGGTAAAGTATGTTTAGCTGTTGGCTATTGCCCTAAATCTACTGTATAAAGTTAAGATGTAATCTGACATTGATGGGGTTGTAAGACAATACCTGCCTATGGTCATGTATTAAAGGATAACCTTATACCGTGCTCTGTGTCTTTATTTCTGTTCCCTAACAGAGTAAAGTCTCTCACAGTAATTCTGTTACAGTAAATCAGGGTAAATTCAATGACAGAAATTTAGCAACAAGAATGGGATCCCTATGACCCTGGATTTTGAATGAACCCATCCGTGAGACTCACTCCAGGAAGAGGAGTTAAGCCCAGACTGGGGTGTGCCTATCTGTGAGACTTGCTTGAAAGGATAGAAGTCAAGCCCAGATTAGGCTGTGCCTACCTGTCAGACTCGTTCGAGCAAGGGGTGACAAACACACCAATGAATAAGAGGGAAGAAGGACACTACCGTGGCTGACAAATGAAGTGAGAGCCAAAGTAAAGCAAAAGAGAGGGTAGACAAGGAAGCCAGAGCTAGTGGGGAGATAGAGGATTGGGGAGCTTTTAAAAACTTGCAGAAGGAACTAAGAAGGTCATTTGAAAGGAAAAGATGAATTATGAAAGGAAGCTGGTGACTAATATCAAAGAAGATACTAAAAGCTTTTTTAAGTATATAAAGGGTAAAAGAGAGTTGAGGGTAGATATAGCACCAATACAAAATGAGCTGGAGATATTGTAATGAGAGGTGCAGAGATGGCAGAGGAACGAAATGCGTCTTTTGCATCAGTCTTCACAGTGGAAGATGTCTACAGTATACCAGCAATTCAAGAGCATCAGGGAAGTGAAGTTAGTACATTGAAAATTAAGACTGAGAAGGTGCTCAGGAAGCTTAATGATCTGAGGGTGGATAAATCTCCTGGACTTGAAGGAATGCACCCTTGGGTCTTGAAGGAAGCTGCTGGAGAGATTGCAGAGGCATTAACATTGATCTTTCAAGAATCGATATATTCTGGCATTGTACCGGTTGACTGGAAAATTGCAAAAGTTACTCCGCTATTTAGGAAGGGTGGGAGGCAGCAGAAAGGAAACTATAGACCTGTTAGCCTAATATCAGTGGTTGGGAAGTTGTTGGAATCGATTGTTAGGGATGAGATTATGGAGTACCTGGAGGCACATGACAAGATAGGCCAAAGCCAGCATGGTTTCCTGAAAGAAAAATCCTGTCTGACAAACCTACTGCAATTCTTCGAGGAAATTAAAAGCAGGGTAGACAAAGTAGATGCAGTAGACGTGGTGTACTTGGATTTTCTGAAGGCCTTTGACAAGGTACCACATGAGGCTGCTCAGCAAGATGAGAGTGCATGGAATTACAGTGAAGTTACTAGCATGGGTGGAGCATTGGCTGGTCGGCAAAAAACAGAGAGTGGGAATAAAGGGATCCTATTCTGGTTGGCTGCTGGTTACCAGTGGAGTTCCACAGGGGTTGGTGTTGGGACTATTGCTTTTTACGACGTATGTCCATGATTTAGACTATTGTATTAATGGATTTGTGGCTAAGTTTGCCAATGGTACAAAGATAGGTGGAGGAGTGGGTAGTGTTGAGGAAACAGAGAGCTTACAGAAAAATGTAGATGGTTTAGGGGAATGGGCAAAGAAGTGGCAAATGAAATACAATGCTAGAGAGTGTATGGTCATGTACTTTGCTTGAAGAAATAAATGGACATACTATTATTTGAATGGGGAGAGAACTCAAAATGCAGAGTGTTACGGATTCAGCAACAATAAATATCTGAGTGAGGCAGGGTTTTTATAACAAACAAAACGTTTATTAAACACTGAAAAACAAACCCCCAAAAGTAAACAAACAACTAACGTAACCGGAAGTCAGCTGCTGTGCAGCAGCTTAAACAGTTCTTAAAGCAATGAAGCTTAAACAGTTCTTAAAGCGATGTTGCAAAAACAGTTCTTCAAAGTAGTACTGCAAAAGTTCAAAATGCTTACAGTCCATTTAAGGAGAGACTTCTTAGACAATTTAAATTCTCTTTCACATCGTGTTGCTGCGATTCCCAGTCGAACTATACTTTTCCCACGGAGAAGTTACAAAGATGGAAATGAAACGGCTTAAAGGTACTGACCTTTCCTTTACAAAACTGTTCCCAATCCTTTCTGCTATTTCACAGGGATTAACATAGGGACAGCCAACAAATTCCTTCCGAATGAGGATCAAACAAGGTCGAACCTGTTCCACCGTCGAAATCAACTTTCCTCGATCTTTTAACTCCCGAACTCCAATCTTCACTCTCCACTGGTTTTTAACTGGCAGTATTATAAAGAAACTGCTGGCAATTACCTTTTAAACTTTAGGCATTAAATAAAACTCCATCTTTCAACCAAACTGCATCATAATATTGAACCACGCAGTGGCATGGAGTCAAACTGGCAAATCCAGCCATGAACTGCCCCTACTCACAGGGAGGGGTCCTCCTTTTATACCCGGTTAAAAAAAAACCTGTCACATGACCTCTACTGGCGGGAAAATGACATCACTCCACCATCACAAGACCATTACCTTAAGTCCAGTATAGCTTCAACACCACTGTCACGTGTCACGGGTACGTAACAAGAGATACAGAGTCTTGGGAGTCCTTTGGCAAGATACACTAAAGATTACCCTCCAGGTTGAATTGGTTGTGAAGAAGGTGAATGCAATGTTGGCATCATTTCTAGAGGAATAAAATATAAGAGCAGGGATGTGATGTTGAGGCTCTATAAGGCACTTGTGGGACCACACTTGGAGAATTGTGTGTAGTTTTGGGCTCCTTATTTTAGAAAGGATATACTGACAGGAGAGGGTTCAGAGAAGATTCACGAGAATGATTCCAGGAATGAAAGGGTTACCGTATGAGGAACACCTGGCAGTTCTTGGGCTGTATTCCCTGGAGTTCAGGAGAATAAGCGGGGATCTCACAGAAACATTCTAAGTATTAAAAGGCCTGAACAGATATGATAAAATTATTTCCCATGGTAAGGGATTCCAGGACAAGAAGGCACAAGTTCAGGAATGTAGGACATCCTTTTAGAACTGAGATGCAGAGAAATTACTTTAGTTGGAGGGTGGTAAATCTGTGGAATTTGTTGCCATGAGCGGCTGTGGAGGTCAAATCACTGGGTGTATTTAAGGCAGAGACAGATAGGTTCTTGATTAGCCAGGGCATCAAAGGGTGTGGGGTGAAAACAGCGGAGGGGGGATTACTAAAAGAATTGGATCAGCCCTTGATTGAATGTCAGAGCAGACTTGATGGGCCAAATGGCATACTTCAGCTCCTATATCTTATGATCTTATGGACCCATTGCTTCCCCTGGGTTCGCCCGCTGAAAAGGTTTGGTTGGAAACAGTGGACAACAGGTACTCTGGAACATTCTCGAGTGATTTGTATGGGTGGAGTTGTAGTGATTGGATATATGGTGGGTCTTTTGGTCTAAAGAGAATTCTGAACTGGAAACACGCATGCTGGGAATGGGGATCCAAATGAGGACTTACAAAATATGATGTGGTGTTTTAATAAATGGGAAGAGGTGGCAAGACAGCATCAGCCTCCAACGGTCCAACCTAAGAGACAAGAAACCAGACCCCCCCCCCCCCCCAGAGGATATTGGGTCGCACTGCACCGACAGCCCCGGGCACCAGACTGTATCCTCATGTTACCCCCCTGCCTCCTTATCTGGAGGTCCCCAGTGCTATGGAAGTAAAGTAATAGAGGTGGCTGTGGGTGTGTCTCCAGTTTAGGACCACCAGTAGCAGAGGGAACAATCACCGGGGGTGGTGGCTTAGAATGGGAGCAAAGGGCAGAACTACTGGACCTTGTGACAGCAGGCAGGATCCTGCTTTTAAATCGAAGCAAGAGGTGGAGAGGAAGGAGGTAAAAGAAGCTTGGAGAGAAGCCTTTTTTTTTAACTGATCGTGGCAAAGAGGCTAGACTGTGCAGGCGCGTGATGTAGAGCACCAAAGGTTTAAAAGAAAGACTGCCATATACAGCGGCCATTGTCGAAGTGGTCTGAGGGGGAGTGGGATGGCTTTGGCTCAACAGGCTTCAGTGTGAACAGGCAGTGGCGAAGTTTGAATGGGGCACGACTGCGCAAGAGTGTGAAAGTCGGCCTCTGAGATCAGCCGGGGAATTTAATAAGCAATCTGAGGCTGAGGATGAGCTTCACTCCAGGTGAGGTAAGGCCGGGTAAGCTTCTTTAATTAATCTAATTAGCTTAGGAGTAGGTAATGAAGGAGGCAGTTAGGACAGTTCAGTGCTCTGTTTGCAGTATGTGGGAAGTCAGGGCAAGCACAATTGTCCTTGATGACTGCACCTGTAAAAGGTGCATCCAACTGCAGCTCCTGACAAACCATGTTAGTGAACTGGAGCTGGAGCTGGATGAACTTTGGATTATTCGAGAGGCAGAGGCAGAAATAGACAGGAGTTTCAGGGAGATAGTCACCCCTAGGAGTCAGCAGACAGGTAGATGGGTGACTGTCAGGAGAGGGAAGGGGAATGGACAGGAAGAGCAGAGCACCCCTGTGGCGGTTCCCATCAACAATAAGTATACCGTTTTGGATACTGTTGGGGAGGATGACCTCCAGGGACAAGTTGCAGTGGTTGCGTCTCTGGTACCAAGACTGGACCCTCAGCTCAGAAGGGAAGGAGGGAAAAGACGAGAGCAGTAGTGATAGGGGATTCGATAGTTAGAGGGACAAATAAGAGGTTCTGTGGAAGAGATCGAGAATCCCGGATGGTCTGTTGCCTCCCCGGTGCCAGGGTTCGCGATATCTCGGATCGAGTTCTCAGTATTCTCAAGAGGGAGGGTGAGCAGCTGGATGTCGTGGTTCATGTAGGGCCCAATGACGTGGGTAGGAAGAGCGAAGAAGTCCTGAAAGGTGAGTTTAGGGAGCTAGGCGCCAAGTTAAAGGACAGGACCTCCAAGATAGCAATCTCAGGATTGCTACCAGTGCCACGTGCAGGTGGGTTTAGAAATAGTAAGACAGTGCAGATCAACAGGTAGTTGAAGACATGGTGCAGGAGGGAGGGCTTCAGATTTATAGATAATTGGGCAGTTTTCCAGGGAAGGTGGGACATGTTCCATCCGGATGGTATACATCTGAACTGGAGGGGGACAAGTATTCTTGCAGGTAGGTTTGCTAGAGAGGCGTCAGTGAATTTAAACTAGATACGGGGGGTAGGGGAACCAGAGTGCAAGAACAGATGTTTGGGAGAAGGAAGAAAAAGAAAACAGTAAAGTTGTTTGTACCGTTAGAGATAAACAGAGAGGAAGAGGTGGAGAATTTCTTAAATGCATTTATTTCAATGCTAGGAGCATTGTAAGAAAGGTGGATGAGCTTAGAGCATGGATTGACACCTGGAAATATGATGTTGTAGCTATTAGTGAAACATGGTTGCAGGAGGGGTGTGATTGGCAACTAATTATTCCTGGATTTCGTAGCTTCAGGTGTGATAGAATCAGAGGGACAAGAGGGGGAGGTGTTGCATTGCTTGTCAGAGAAAATATTACAGCTGTGCTCTGGCAGGATAGATTAGAGGGCTCATCTAGGGAGGGTATTTGGGTGGAATTGAAGAATGGGAAAGGTGTAGTAACACTTATAGGGATGTATTATAGACCACCTAATTGGGAGCGAGAATTGGAGGAGCAAATTTGTAAGGAGACAGCAGATATTTGTAGTAAGCACAGGTTTATGATTGTGGGAGATTTTAATTTTCCACACATAGACTGGGAAGCCCATACTGTAAAAGGGCTGGATGGTTTGGAGTTTGTAAAATGTGTGCAGGATATTTTTTTGCAGCAATACATAGAGGCACCAACTAGAGAACGGGCAGTGTTGAATCTTCTGTTAGGGAATGAAATAGGTCAGGTGATGGACATATGTGTTGGGGAGCATTTCGGGTGCAGTGATCACAATGCCATTAGTTTCAATATAATTATGGAGAAGGATAGGACTGGACCCAGGGTTGAGATTTTTGATTGGAGAAAGGCTAACTTTGAGGAGATGTGAAAGGATTTAGAAGGAGTGGATTGGGACAATTTGTTTTATGGGAAGGATGTAATAGAGAAATGGAGGTAAATTAAAGGTGAAATTTTGGGGGTACAGAATCTTTATGTTCCTGTTAGGTTGAAAGCAAAAGTTAAAAGATTGAGAGAGCCATGGTTTTCAAGGGATATTGGAAACTTGGTTAGGAAAAAGAGAGATATCTACAATAAATATAGGCAGCATGGAGTCAATGAGGTGCTCGAGGAATATAAAGAATGTCAGAAGAATCTTAAGAAAGAAATTAGAAAAACTAAAAGAGGATACAAGGTTGCTTTGGCAAGTAAGGTGAAAATAAATCCAAAGGGTTTCTATAGGTATATTAATAGCAAAAGGATAGTGAAGGATAAAATTGGTCCCTTAGAGAATCGGAGTGGACAGCTATGTGTGGAGCTGAAAGACATGGGGGAGATTTTGAACAATTTCTTTTCTTTGGTATTCACTAAGGAGAAGGATATTGAATTATGTAAAGTAAGGGAAACAAGTAGGGAAGTTATGGAAACTATGACATTTAAAGAGGAGGAAGTACTGGCGCTTTTAATGAATATAAAAATGGATAAATCTCCAGGTGCTGACATGATATTCCCTAGGACCTTGAGGGAATTTAGTGTAGAAATAACTGGGGCTCTGACAGAAATATTTCAAATGTCATTAGAAATGGGGATGGTGCCACAGGATTGGCATATTGCTCATGTTGTTCCATTGTTTAAAAAGGGTTCTAAGAGTAAACCTAGCAATTATAGGCCTGTCAATTTGATGTCAGTGGTGGGTAAATTAATGGAAAGTATTCTTGGAGATCCGCCATTTTGCAGCACATGGAGTGAGATGCGCTTTATAGTGGCTCCACTTTTTTTAAATGTATTTTACATCCCACTGACAGACTGCTTTTAAGTCTGATGTTTTATTACTTTTGTTGAAAGATTTATGATTCAATTATGATGGCCGGAAGTCAATCTGATATTGAATTTAGAAGCGGCAAGACTTTTCCTGAAACAGAACAAACTGAACAAATTAAGAAACCGGAGGAACCTGTTACTTTAGCAGGAATATTTTCTTCAATACATGATATGAAGTCTGAATTTGGATCGTTCAATGCCAAGATTGATAAGCTGACAGATACCAGCAGGAAGCTATCTTTAATGTACAACAATCTTTGAAGAATTTGGACTTTCAATTTCAGACACTCAAGCAGACTACACATCGAATTGAGAACGAGCATTAAATGTGAAAAGATTTTTAAGAAATTAAAAACACAATGCAGATATTATTTTTGCACGAGAAAATCATGTATGGAGTCCGGATAAGGACTTTTTTCAAGTTTGGAAAGGACCTTTATTTCATTCTTTATCAACTAATAAAGTTAGAGGGGTATCTACTTTTGTTAACTCTAAAATAACTTTTGTACATTTTAATACTATTACTGATACGATTGGAAGATATTTAATTGTTACTGGTTTACTATGCGATCAAAAGGTAGCTTTGGTGTGTGCATACGCACCTAATTTAGACAGTTCTGAATTTTTTAAAAAGCTTTTTTCTGAGCTACCGAATCTGAATGAATATAAGTTGATCATGGATGGTGACTTTAATTGTTGTCTGTATCCGGCAATTGATAGGTCATCAACCAATCCGTCGCTTCCTAATAAAGCTGTGGCTTGTATTAATTTTTTTCTACTAGAATATGGCCTGGTCGATATCTGGAGATATAAACAACCTAATGACAAAGATTTTTCATTTTTTTCACACATTCATCATAAATACTCTAGAATTGATTACTTTTTGTTAGTGTTACGTATTCAGGCAACAATAAATATAGATGAGATAGGCAAGGGTTTAACAACAAATAACACGTTTATTAAACACTGAAACAAACCCCCTCAAAAGTAAACAAACCCAAACGTAACCGGAACTCAGTTGCTGTGCGGCAGATTCACAGTTCCTAATAGCGTGGCATGTTCAAACAGTTCTTTAAAGCGGTATTGAAAAAAAAAAGTTCTTTAAAACGATACGCCGAAAAAAAGTTCTTTAAAGCGGTATGCCGAAAGTTCAAAAGCTCACAGTCCTTTTAAAAGGAGAGACTTTTTAAAGCGATTTAAATTCTCTTCCACGTCGTTGTCCTTCGATTCCCCGGCGTCGAACTTTCCCACGAAGAATTTTATAAAATATAACGGCTTAAAGGTACTGACCTTTCTTCCACACTCTGTCCTCAAATCCTTTCTGGTCATCCCAGGGATCAACAGCGAGAATAGTCAACGAAATCCTTCCGAATGAGGATCAAATAAGGTCGAACTTTTCCACCTTCGAAAATCGGTTCTCCTCGATTTTTACCTTCCAAACTTTTCTTCACTCTCCACCAGCAAAGAAACCGTTGGCAGTGACCTTTTAAACTTTAGGCATTATATAAAACTTCATTTTTAACTAAACTGCGTCATCACATTAAATCACGCAGTGACATGAAGTCATCTTAGCAAATTCCGCCACGAACTGCCCCACCTGACAGGGTGGGTCTTCCTTTTATACCCTGTAGAAAAAACCTGTCACATGACCTCTACTGGCGGGAAAATGACATCACTCCACCATCACAAAACCATTACCTCATGTCCAGTATAACTTCAACCCCAGTCACGTGACAAGGGTACCACTGTCACGTGTCACGGGTACGTAACATTAGACACACGCTTGCTACACTCTGTTGTTGAGTGTGCACAGGACGTCATTGCGTTGTTGGATCACGCGCCTCTGAAATTAACCCTGAAGCTCTCTGACAGTTTTTTGAAAATGTCACAGTGGAGATTGAATCCCGTATTGTTACAGGATCCAGCCTTTATTAGTTTTATTAAGGAGCAAATTTCTATATTTTTGAACTCAATACAACTGAAGGAATGTCAAATTTGGTTATACGAGATGCAATGAAATCCTTTCTTAGAGGACAGGTAATTTTATATTCACAGCTTTAAGAAAGAAAACTAAAGCAGAACTGTTAGTGCTTACTAATAAAATTAGAGAGATAGATAAAGCATATTCAGTTAAACCTACTGAAGATCTATATAAGGAAAGGGTTGAACTTCAAACACAATATGATTTGCTTTTGACCTTTCCCATCAAACAGCAAATTTTGAAATCTAAAAGTGTATTTTATATACTTGGAGCTAAATCAGGTAAACTTTTAGCTTGTCAGTTAAAGGCAGGTATGGTCAGAAGACAGATTCTGAAAATATGTAGACCAGATAGAACTGAAATGTTAGATACCAATGATATTAATAAGATATTTATGGATTTTTACTCCAATCTTTTTAAATCTGAATTCTCGAATAATACTTTTATTATGAATAGTTTTTTTGCAAAAATTAAACATATCTAAAATTTTGACTCAAGATATTAATATATTAGATGCACCTATTAAACAAGAGGAAATAGCGAAAGCTATATCCTCTATGCAATTAGGGAAAGCTCTGGGACCACATGGCTATACAGTGGAATTCTATAAGACTTTTAATGAAGTGCTTATACCACATCTTCGTCAAACTTTTATTGATTCTATATCCTCTGGGAATCTTCCGAAAACTTTTTATGGGGCATTAATTTCATTGATTCCTAATAAAGGAAAGGTTTATCAGAATGTGCATCCTATAGACCTATCTCTTTATTGAACGTAGATTTTAAAATTCTCTCTGAGATTTTAGCCAATAGACTTTAGAATATTCTGCCTACTGTTATTTCAAATGATCAAACTGGATTTATTAAAAATAGGTACTCACATTTTAATATTTGAAGACTGTTAAATATCATTTATTCCCCCTCAGTTAAAGAATCTGAATGTATTGTACCTCTGGATGCAGAGAAAGCTTTTGATAGGGTGGAGTGGCCTTATTTGTTTCAGGTTTTGGAGAAGTTTAATTTCGGTCTGGGATTTATTTCCTGGATCAAACTGATTTATCAAGCCCCAGTGGCTGTGGTTATAAAAGTCTCCTTATTTTAGATTATATATAGGGCTGTCCTCTCAGTCCTTTATTATTTAATTTGGTTTTAGAACCACTTGCTATCACTCTTAGGGATTCTAATTCTGTGCAGGTTATTAAGAGAGGGGATAAAGTACATAAGGTTTTGTTATATGCGGATGATTTATTAGTTTACATTTCAGATGCTAGGAAATCTATTTGCTTTATGTTATCTATATTTACTGAATTCAGTATTTTTTCTGGATATAAATTAAATTTACATGAAAGTGATTTCCTATTAATAATTACTCTGATTATTATAATCAAATACCTTTTAACAATGCTAAAAACTATTTTACTTACCTTGGTATTAAAATTACTAAAACTTTTAAAGATCTTTAGAAGTATAATTACTCTCCTCTAATTGAATATACACAACAAACACTTTCTAAATGGTCGCCTATGTCGATGTCCTTAATTGGTCGAAAAAATGCTATAAAAATGGTTATTTTACCAAAATTTTTATATATGTTTCAAGCGGTTCCATCTTTTATTCTGAAAATGTTTTTTGCTAGAATAGATTCCATGATCCTGTCATACATTTGGAATAATAAAAGCTCTAGAGTGAATAAATTTTTATTGCAAAAATCAAAAAAGCATGGGGGACAGTGCTACCAAACTTTAGATTTTATTATTGGACAATTAATATTCATTATATCACCTTCTGGATCCACGGTATAGATAAACAGGATTGCCCCCATGGTTACATTTGGAGGAGAACTTGGTAAGGGGGTATTCATTAGCTTCTTTACTGGGAGCTCCTCTTCCTTTTTTGTTCTTAAGGATAGGTAGACAAGGTCTTAGTCCTATTGTTAAACATACTTTAAATATTTGGTTTCAGTTTTGTAGAATTTTTGAATTAAATAGCTTTGTACTCTCTAGTAATGTCCATTTTAAATTTTTCTTTAAACCATTAACTCTGAATAAGGCTTTTTAAATATGGAAAACCAAGAGAATAAAAACTTTTTAGATTTGTTTTTAGAGGATTGATTAATGTCTTTTTTGCAGTTAGTGGATAAATATGATATATCTAATGCACATTTTTTGAGATACTTACAAGTTAGGAATTTTTTACGTGATGTTTTACCGAATTATCCATTTGTTCATTTGTCAAATATGATACATGCTATTTTTCAGCTTAAATCACTTCAAAAACGATTGATAGTCATTATATATAAACAGTTAATGAATGCACGTATGTTGCCTAATGATAAGGTTAAACTTGCTTAGGAAATGGAACTTCAGCATTCACTTTCAGATGATCAATGGACTAAAATTTATTATGTAGTTAATAATTCATCTATCTGTGCACGTCATACTCTCATTCAGTTTAAAGTAGTACATAAGGCACATATGTCAAAAGATAAACTAGCACATTTTTTTAATATAAGCCCTACCTGTAACAGGCGTAATGCCAAGGTGGCTACTCTAACTCATTTGTTTTGGTCCTGTACAAAATTAAATAATTTTTGGAGAGATGTTTTTAGAACATTATCAAAAGTCATAGGTGTGGACTTACAACCAAATTCACTTACAGCAATCTTTGGGATTATTCCAAAGGAAACAGGAAGTGTCCCTGCCTCCGCTCAACATGTGATAAACTTTTCAACTTTACTGGCTAGGAGAGCTATTTTGTTACACTGGAAAGATTCTAATCCACCTACTGTTTTTCATTGGCTCTCCTCCATTATGTCCTGTTTAAATTTGGAGAAAATTAGAAACCAGATGTTTGACACATCTTTTAATTTTGAGCAAACCTGGCAACCTTTTCTTCAATATTTTCATATGCTTTAACCTTTTTTTCTCTTTTTAAATTTTTTTTGTATTTTTTTCTCTCTATCTTTTCTTCTCTTTTTGTTTCTCTATCCATAAAGGTTCAGATTTGACCAGAAGGAGGTTTTCTTTTTTTTCTTTTCCAATTTTATCCTCAAATGGTCTGCCCAGCCTCTCTTTTTTTTTGTTTTTGGTTAGTTTAGTGTTTTTTTTCCTCATAAAAAAATTCAGTCTTTTTTTATGAATTGACTAGAGGAGTTATGGTTTCTTGTTTATATACAACAGCTTGATATTATGCTTATATGACTTCAATAATATATATCCTTTTTGCCGTTTGTACATTTTTGCATTATGTTTGTTATAACTTCTGCTCTGATTTGTATCTTTTTTATTTGTTTAAAAATCAATAAAAAAGATTGAAAATGAAAGTATTCTTAGAGATGGTATATATAATTATCTGGATAGACAGGGACTGATTAGGAATAGGCAACATGGATTTGTGCATGGAAGGTCATGTTTTACAAATCTTACTGAATTTTTTGAAGAGGTTACGAGAAAAGTTGAAGAGGGTAAAGCAGTGGATGTTGTGTAAATGGACTTCAGTAAGGCCTTTAACAAGGTTCTGTATGGAAGGTTAGTTAGGAAGTTTCAATCGTTATATATTAATATTGAAGTAGTAAACTGGATTCAACAGTGGCTGGATGGGAGATGCCAGAGAGTAGTGGTGGATAACTGTTTGTCAGGTTGGAGGCTGGGGACCAGTGGTGTGCCTCAGGGATCTGTACTGGGTCTAGTGTTGTTTGTCACACACATTAATGATCTAAATGATGGGGTGGTAAATTGGATTAGTAAGTATGCAGATGATACTAAGGTAGGTGGCATTGTGGATAATGAAGTAGGTTTTCAAAGCTTGCAGAGAGATTTAGGCCAGTTAGAAGAGTGGACTGAATGATGGCAGATGGAGTTTAATGCTGATAAGTGTGAGGTGCTACATTTTGGTAGGAATAATCCAAATAAGACATACATGGTAAATGGTAAGGCATTGAAGAATGCAGTAGAACAAAGTGATCTAGGAATAATGGTGCATAGTTCCCTGAAGGTGGAATCTCATGTGGATAGGGTGGTGAAGAAAGCTTTTGGTGTACTGGCCTTTATAAATTAGAGCATTGTGTATAGGATATTAATTAAGATGGTGCCGGTAACTGGCGACTCTGCACGTGCTCTGTCAAGCAAACCGCCCCCTACACTATCCTATACCCGAGAAACCCTTCTAAGCCTCCAATCTGCTACATCTAGCAAGATCAACAACACCCTAGCAAAGTTACAGACCCAGCCGGAGATCATCGATGCGCCAGAATTGCTTCAACTCCAGACCGTACCTGGATCCAATCGTCGAGGCCTGGTCCGAGGTCCACCACGTTCACGGAGACCAACGGCCTGGTACTGTGTCGGAGTGCCTGGAGACATGGCCCATTCCGACCAGCACCTCTCTGAAGCAGACAACCACCCCAGACGCTTCCCCGGAGCAACCACCGTAGAGCCCTGTTGGTGGCCATCCACAGCTGCCGGAAGTGAGGCCTCCGCCGCTGACCTCGGAAATCCAGCCCGGGGCTCGGCTGGAGCGGAGGCCTCCGCAATCATGACACAGTTCACGGACTTGTTTCAGCCGGCAGCCCGGCCCTCCAGGATTAAGTGTCGGCTTCAGGGCCCGACCCTATCGACAGCCCAGGCCCCTGACAGTTGAAAGTAGCAGTGGATCCTCCCCCGTCACTCTACCCGACCTCGAGCTCCCGACGATGCGATCAACCGATCGTGACGCGTCCACCAACCTCAAAGAGCTGCCAACAACACACTGCATCGATGGAAATCTGGAAAGATGCACAAATTACCTACAAGTATCAGTACAAGTAACAGACCTACAAGTATCTGGGAGTACAGTTAGACGAGAAGCTAGACTGGACTGCCAACACAGATGCCTTGTGCAGGAAGGCACAGAGTCGACTGTACTTCCTTAGAAGGTTGGCGTCATTCAATGTCTGTAGTGAGATGCTGAAGATGTTCTATAGGTCAGTTGTGGAGAGCGCCCTCTTCTTTGTGGTGGCGTGTTGGGGAGGAAGCATTAAGAAGAGGGACGCCTCACGTCTTAATAAGCTGGTAAGGAAGGCAGGCTCTGTCGTGGGCAAAGTACTGGAGAGTTTAACATCGGTAGCTGAGCGAAGGGCGCTGAGTAGGCTACGGTCAATTATGGAAAACTCTGAACATCCTCTACATAGCACCATCCAGAGACAGAGAAGCAGTTTCAGCGACAGGTTACTATCGATGCAATGCTCCTCAGACAGGATGAAGAGGTCAATACTCCCCAATGCCATTAGGCTTTACAATTCAACCGCCAGGACTTAAGAACTTTTTAAAAGCTATTATTAATGCTTTTTGAGATAGTGATTTAGATGCATATCATATTTTTTACTGAGTTAAGTATTGTATGTAATTAGTTTTGCTACAACAAGTGTATGGGACATTGGAAAAAAAGTTGAATTTCCCCATGGGGATGAATAAAGTATCTATCTATCTATCACCGAGGAAGCATGGGAAAAGAGCTGGGTTGCTGGTCGGATTGAAGCGGAGGGGCTTTTGGATCCCTCTGCCCACCATCCTACTAGCCAATGTGCAAGCCATAGAGAACAAGGTGGATGATCTGAAAGGGAGACTTACCTACTGCAGGGAGATAGACAATAGATGCAGAACTGCTGTGTATTCTGTTTCACAGAGACCTGGCTCTCTCCTGACACCCCCGACTGTGCCATCCGACCAGAGGGATTTTCAATCCATCAGATGGACTGCACAGCGTCTTCGGGCAAGACGAAGGGAGGTGGAGTCTGCCTATTGATCAACACTACGTGGTGCTCAGACACAGTGGCACTGACAAGCTCCTGCAGTCCAGACCTGGAACATCTGTCGGTGAAGTGTCGTCCTTATTATCTGCCATGGGAATTCACCTCGGTAATACTGACAGCAGTCTACATTCCCCCCCGACAGATGTGGAGTGTGCTGTGAATACACTGTATGCCAACATCAGTGAACTTGAGACCAGGTATCCAGAGCTTTGCTCATTACAGCCGAGGACTTTAACTAAGCCAACCTCAGAAAAGTGCTGCCAAAGTTATACCAACATGTCTGACGGGTTATCCGGGCCTGTGCAAGGGAGCTAGCTGGAATGTTTGCTGACATCTTCAGCTGCTCCCTGCTTCAGTCTAAGATCCCCTCACGTTTTAAGAAGGCAACAATAATCCCAGTGCCGAAGGAAAGCAAGGTGGCATGCCTGAAAGACTACTGACCTGTAGCTCTAACATCAATTGCTATGAAGTGCTTCGAGCGATTGGTTATGGCACACCTCAACCATAACCTACCGGTCAACCTTGACACTTTGCAATTCGAGTACAGGAGCAACAGGTCAAAGGCAGATGCTATCTCCCTGGCACTACATTCCTCCTTAGAACACCTGGAGAATAAAGATGCATATGTAAAGCTCCTTTTCATTGACTACAGCTCTGCTTTTAATACTATCATTCCAAATAAACTGATTCCTAAGCTCCGGAACCTGGGTCTTAGCACTCAGATCTGCAGCTGGATCTTCAACTTCCTCACAGACAGGACCCAGGCTGTAAAGATAGGGGACAAGCTCTCCTCTACAATCACTCTGAGCACTGGTGCCCCACAAGACTGTGTACTGAGCCCCCTACTGTACATATTATACACCCATGATTGTGTAGCCAAGTTTCCATCAAACTCAATATATAAGTTTACTGATGACACCACAATTGTAGGCCATATCTTGGGTAATGATGAGTCTGAGTACAGAGAGGAAATTAAGAACCTGGAGGCATGGTGCGAAGACAATAAGAAGGAGTAGCGGACCACATGACCCATCTACATCGGTGGTGCACAGGTGGAACAGGTCAAAAGCTTTAAGTTCCTTGGGGTGAATATCACAAATGAACTGACTTGGTCTAACCAAGCAGAGTCCACTGCCAAGAAGGCCCAACAGCGCCTTTACTTCCTGAGAAAGCTGAAGAAATTTGGCCTGTCCCCTAAAACCCTCACTAATTTTTATAGGTGCACCATAGAAAGCATTCTTCTAGGGTGCATCACAACCTGGTATGGAAGTTGTCCTGTCCAAGACCAGAAGAAGTTGCAGAATATCGTGAACCTAGCACAGCACATTAGACAAACCAATCTTCCATCTTTGGACTCACTTTACACCACACGCTGTTGGAGCAGTGCTGCCGGGACAATCAAGGACAAGACCCACCCAGCCAACACACTTTTTGTCCCACTTCCCTCCGGGAGAAAGTTCAGGAGCATGAAGATTTGTATGGCCAGACAATACAGCTTCTTTCCAACTGTGATAAGACTGTTCAACAGATCCGGACCCGGATCTGAGCCATACCTTCCAAATATCTGGACCTGACTTGCACTACCGTACTTTCCCTTTTCTATTTTCTAATTATGATTTATAATTTAAATTTTTATTGTATTTACTTTGATTTGTACTTCAGGGAGCGCGAAGTGCAGAAATAAATATCACTGTGATGATTGTACGCTCTAGTATCAATTGTTTGGTGACAATAAAGTATTTGTATTTGTAGGAGTTGGGATGTAATGTTAAAATTCTACAAGGCATTGGTGAGGCCAAATTTGGAGTATTGTGTACAGTACTGGTCACCAAATTATAGGAAAGATGTCAACAAAATAGAGAGAGTACAGAGGAGATATACTAGAATGTTACCTGGGTTTCAGCACCTAAGTTACAGGGAAAGGTTGAACAAGTTAGGTCTTTATTCTTTGGAGCGTAGAAAGTTGAGGGGGGACTTGATAGAGGTATTTAAAATTATGAGGGGGATAGATAGAGTTGACGTGGATAGGCTTTTTCCATTGAGGTAGCGTAGATTCAAACAAGAGGATGAGTTGAGAGTTTGGGGGTAAAGTTTAGGGGTAACACGAGGGGGAATTTCTTTACTCAGAGAGTGGTAGCTGTGTGGAATGAGCTTCCAGTAGAAGTGGTAGAGGCAGGTTCGGTATTGTCATTTAAAGTAAAATTGGATAGGTATATGGGCAGGAAAGGAATGGAGGGTTATGGGGTGAGTGCGGGTCAGTGGGACTAGGTGAGAGTAAGCATTCGGCATGGACTAGGAGGGCCGAGATGGCCTGTTTCCATGCTGTAATTGTTCTCTTTTAATCTTTTTATTAATATTAAAAATATTATGAACAAAATACAATTAAAATATTAATAATGGATTACAAACATATAAACTCCCATTACACATGAAGGAATACATAAACAATGAATACAGTATAAGTAAGCTTTCCCAAAACATAAACCATATAGTGTATATATGAACAAGGTAAGTCTAGATATTCCATAATATATAATATAAAAAAAGAGAAAAAAAATCTATATATGAAAGTTAACTAATCTACTAATCTAATATCTAAGAAAAAAAACAAAAAAGGAAGAAAAAACTAAAATAAAACTAAAAAAAAGAGAAGAAAAAAAAGGGCTGTTCATAAAATCTCACAAGCATACATAAACATCAATGTTGTCAACTCCGATCCTCTCAACATACATACGATTAAAGCTGAAAAAAATCAACAAGCCTGGCACAGGGCCATTACATCATATGAAAATATTGAATAAATGGTCTCCATATCTTTTCAAATTTAATAGAAGTATCAAATACAGCACTTCTAATTTTTTCTAAATTTAGACATAACATAGTTTGAGAAAGCCAATGAAATACCGTGGGAGGATTAATTTCCTTCCAATTCAACAAAATAGATCTTCTAGCCATCAAAGTGAGAAAAGCAATCATTCGACAGGCGGAAGGAGATAAGTGAAGTGAGCCCATCATCGGTAAACCAAAAATTGCGGTAATAGGATGGGGTTGTAAATCAATGTTCAGTACCGCCGAAATAATATCAAAAATATCTTTCCAATATTTTTCCAAAATCGGACATGACCAAAACATATGAGTTAAAGATGCGATTTCTGATTGACATCTGTCACAAATAGGGTTTATATGAGAATAAAAATGAGCTAATTTATCCTTGGATATATGGGCCCTATGCACAACCTTAAATTGTATTAATGAATGTTTGGCACATATAGATGATGTATTAATTAATTGAAGAATTCTATCCCAATTCTCAATAGGAATAATAAGATTAAGCTCTCTTTCCCAATCATTTTTGGTCTTATCAAAGGGCACTGAACGTATCTTCATAATTATATTATAAAGTTTTGATATAAGCCCTTTTTGAAAAGGGTTTAATTCAAACAAACTCTCCAAAATATCTGAAGACACAAAATTTGGGAATGAAGGAAGTACCGTACTTATAATTTGCCTAGATTTCATTTTTTTAGATACTTACAGGTTAGGCATTTTTTATTTATTTGCTAATTGCTCAAAAGACATAAAACAGTTGTCCAAAAATAAGTCAGAAAATCTTAATAATCCCTTAGTTTTCCAAGCCAAAAAAGCTTGATCTATAATTGAGGGGTGGAAAAAACAATTAGATACAATAGGACTATTTAACACGAATTGAGTCAACCCGAAAAATTTCCGAAATTGAAACCATATATGTAAGGTATATTTAACTATCGGGTTGTCGATTCGATTCGGCAATTTAGAAAGAGCAAAAGGGAGAGATGTCCCTAAAATAGAACCCAGAGCATAAGCAGATACCGATTTAGTTTCCAAACTCACCCAATGAGGGCCAAAAGGACCATCCCATTCTTTCAACCAACATATCAAATATCTAATATTAACTGCCCAATAGTAAAATCTGAAATTGGGTAATGCCAACCCACCATCCTTCCTTGTCTTCTGTAAGTATATTTTACCTAACCTGGGATTTTTATTCTGCCATATATATGAGGAAATTTTTGAATCAACATTAGTAAAAAAGGATTTCGGAATAAAAATTGGTACCGCTTGAAAAATATATAAAAATTTAGGTAAAATAACCATCTTAATAGCATTAATCCTACCTATCAGAGACAAAGATAATGGTGACCACTTAGTAAACAAGCTTTTAATCTGATCAATTAAGGGTAGAAAATTAAACCTAAATAATTCTTTATGGTTTTTTGTAATTTTAATCCCTAAGTAAGTAAAAGAGTCTTTAACTAATTTAAACGGTAAAATACCATAGTTTGGGACCTGTCTATTCAAAGGAAACAATTCACTCTTATTAAGATTTAACTTATACCCAGAAAACTCACTAAATTGAGCCAACAATGATAAGACTGCTGGAATAGATTTCTCAGGGTTAGAGATGAATAATAATAAATCATCTGCGTATAAAGATACCTTATGAATATCTGTTCCACGATTAATACCCAAAATATCTTGTGATTCTCTGATGGCAATTGCCAAAGGTTCTAAAGCGATGTTAAATAGTAATGGACTAAGAGGACAACCTTGTCTAGTGCCCCAAAATAAACGAAAAAATGGAGATCTTTGATTATTAGTAAACACCGAGGCTACTGGAGTTTGATATATCAGTTTAATCCAAGAAATAAAGGTCGGACTGAAATTAAACTTCTCCAGCACATAAAATAAGTAAGGCCATTCAACTCTATCAAATGCTTTCTCCGCATCTAATGAAATAACACATTCTGAAGTATTGTGTGAAGGAGTATAAACAATATTCAATAATCTCCTAACATTGAACAAAGAATAGCGATTTTTAATAAAACCGGTTTGGTCTTCCGAAATAATTTGGGGTATTACCTTCTCCAGCCTGGAAGCCAGTAACTTGGAAAAAATCTTAGAATCCACATTCAATAAAGATATTGGTCTATAAGATGCACAATCAGTAGGGTCTTTACCTTTCTTCAGTATTAAGGAAATGGAAGCTCTATAAAAAGATTGAGGCAAATTCCCCAATCTAATTGCTTCTTCAAAAACCTTGCATAGCCAAGGAGATAGAGTAGCAGAAAAACATTTAAAAAATTCTACTGTGTACCCGTCTGGACCTGGTGCTTTCCCAGAATTCATTGAGGAAATGACCCCTTTAATTTCCGCATCCGTAAATGGAGTATCTATTACTGAAAGATCATCAGATGATAGTTTTGGAAAATTCAATTTCCCGAGAAAATCACACATGGTATTATGATCCTGAGGGAATTCAGATTGATACAGGGAGGTATAAAAGTCTTGAAAAGACTTATTTATCTCATCATGGTTAACTGTCAAATCCCCGTTCTGCTGACGAACCATAGTGATTTGACGTTTAACTGAAACATTCTTCAGCTGACTAGCTAACAGTTTTCCCGATTTATCACTATGTATATAAAAATCAGATCTGGTTTTCATTAATTGATTTTCAATCGGAGATGTGAGTAATAAACTATTTTCCATTTGAAGTTCAACCCTTTGTTTGTAAAGCTCCTTGCTAGGAGTAGTCGAATATTTCTTGTCAATCTCTTTAATTTTATCAACCAATAAAAGAGTTTCCTTCTTAATGCGTTTTCTCAGACCAGCAGAATAAGAGATAATCTGTCTATGTATATACGCTTTAAAAGTGTCCCAAAGTATTCCGCAAGAGATATCCTCCGTGGAATTAGTTGAAAAGAAGAAATCGATCTGTTCCTTCATAAATTTAATAAAGTCCAGCTCTTGCAATAAGGTAGAGTCAAATCGCCATTGTCTAGCACTTAAAGCTGTATCCGTAAAATTAATAGAAAGTTTTAATGGAGCATGGTTGGAAATAGCTATAATATCATAATTACAACCAATTACCGATGGAATAAAACAAGAGTCAATAAAAAAATAATCAATTCTCGAATAAGAGTGATAAACATGTGAGAAAAAAGAAAACTCTTTGTCATTAGGATGACGAAATCTCCAAATATCAAAAACTCCATTATCAGTCAAAAAGGAGTTAATACAAGTGGCCGACTTATTGGGCAAAGTCTGAATAGGTGTAGATTTGTCCATCAAAGGAATTAGACAACAATTAAAGTCACCACCCATTATTAACTTATATTCATTTAAATTAGGTAAAGAAGTAAATAAGGACTTAAAGAAATCAGGACAATCCACATTTGGGGCATAAACATTAACCATAGCAACCTTTTTATTACCAAGTAAACCCTTAATTAACAAAAATCTACCATTCGGATCCGAAAGGATATCATGTTGAACAAATGCAATAGAGGAGTCAATAAAAATTGAAACTCCCTTAACTTTGGCATTCGAATTCGAATGATACTGTTGACCCCGCCAAGACCTAAAAAAGCGATATTTGTCCTCCTTCCTCACATGAGTTTCTTGTACAAAAATGATATGAGCATTAAGTCTTTGGAATACTTTGAAAATCTTCTTTCATTTAATCGGATGGTTTAATCCATTAGTATTCCAAAACACAAAGTTAATGGTTTGAGCCATGTTTATAAAGTCATCCCTTTGGTATATAAAGGGTTAACCATGTTATAAACTCATGCACCCGGAAGAGGAACAAAAATAAAGAGTGGACCCAGAAGTGATGACATCGTAGACATATTTGTAGTTCAAGAACAGCCCAAGTAAAAAAACTAAAACAAATTGATAAGAGAAAAATTAAAAAGGAAAACGGACCAACCCCCACCCCCACATGAAAAAGAAAAAAAGCCAAAATATGGCTAGAAAAAAGAAAAAATGAGACTAACTCTACCCCCATATCAGCGGCAGACCACTCCGTGTTTAAAGGATATATTAAAAAAACCACCCGAACTTTAAGAATTATGATCGCAGTACTAAAAACTATGCTTCTTAATATGCTGAGTTGTAAAGAAAAAGGGAGTATAATCACTAAAAGTTTATAAATCGGGTTATAACCCAAACAAATCAAGAAGTATTTAAACTATGATAAGCGATGCATTATAGGAAGAAGACGAAAAAAAGAAACAATAACGCCATCTAAAACAAAACCAATACTTTGCAAAAAACCATTATCTTGATATTAAACAAAAAATTCACTTCGAAAGGTTAAAAATATACCTTCAAGGGAACAAAAATAATAGACAAAAATATAGTATAGTAGTTAAAGTGTATAAGACAAAGCGATTAATATAACGAAAACACACTTTAACTTAAATATGAAGTATAGGATAAACCTACACCAATAACCAGAGACTAACCCTGGTTTGAGGAATCGAAAACCATCTTTCACGATCAGAATCACTCATTTAATGGAGAGTAGTAACTGTATCAGTAGGGAAGTTCTCCTCCAAATACTTTTTCGCTTCAAAGGTAGACAGAAATACTTTACGCGGAGCATTCGGGGGGGGGGGGGGGGAATCCTGAGCTTCGCTGGGTATAAGAGCGCAGGTTTTAGATTTTTCTCATAACATTCAGACATCAGAGGTTTAAAAAGCAGCCTTTTCTTCATAACTTCTGGGCTAAAATCATCCACCAAACGAAAGCAATAATCATGAAATTTAATCATCCCAGCCCTTCGAGCTTCACGAATGAGTTGTTCTTTGTCGTGTACGTAATGAAATCGGACGATTACCACCGGGGAATTATCTGAAACCGTCGGTGAACGACTCCAAATTCTATGTGCTCGGTCAAGTACCGGGGGGTTTTCTGGAAAAACCGACGGAAACGCATCTTTTAGAAATTGAGCAAAGTATTTCGAAGGATCGCCTTTTTCTATGCCATCTGGGAGACCAAGTATGCGTAGGTTCTGTCTTCTGGACCGATTCTCCAAATCGACACTCTTGGCTTTAAGTGTCTCCACCAGTTTAATGGTCGAAATTAAATCCTGTTGCAATTTTTCAATTGTCAAATCTCGTTTCCGCGCTTCATGTTGCAGAGACGCGATAAGCGCTTGCTGCTGGTTAATTACTGAATCCGTCTTAACCATACAATCTTGAAAAGCCTTTATATCTCGTTGAAAAGCCTGATGATGTTCCTCAAATTTTTTATCCAAAACCTCCATAAGCAGTTCATAAGTTAACTCAGTGCGTTGCGGTTGAGCTAGCTTCTTTCCATTACCGTTCGGGTTTCGCCCCGGTTCTCGTCCTTTGGATCTAAGAGCCATTTCTGTTTGCATATCTTCCAAAATTCACAATAAAATCTTAACGATAAGCCCGAGAAAGTAGCAAAAATCTTTTGGTGTAGGTAACAATAAGTTGAATAAGGGTGATCAAAGGTTAGAAAAAGTAAAGGTTATGGAGCGGATCTGAAACAGTACTCACTCCATGAGCGTCTCCCGCTGACTCCGCTGTAATTGTTATATGGTTATATAATCCAGATTCTTCAATGGTGGCAGGGGTTGGTCTCACCAGCAGAACTTGATCCAAGGTGGAACAGGATACGGGGCCTGCTGGTTTCACAGGAAAGGGGCTGTGTCAGCATCCCTGTATCTTAGTGTGAGGTATGGCCATTTTAAAACCTCAGACCCTGGCTGAAGTTTGTATTATGATACATGATGCACCTGATCCAATGTAAGAACCTGTGGCATTCCACAAGCGGTTGATCCAGAACTGCAAATGAAGGGAGAGACAATTAGCAATTTTATCGTTAGATTTAGAGATACTCGGGAATCTAATGGAGGAATTCCTTTACAACTAAACAACCCATTGACGGTGCAAATGTTGCTAAATTGCCCTAGACTGGAGTTGACTCACTCCTTCAAATTAACAAATTTGAATTGTCAAACACAAGTCTGGAGGGAGTGCCTGAAAGTGCTGATAAACATGGAATGTAATGGTCAGTTTAAGCGCCATGGAGAAAAGGGGTAATTGATACAGAGAGGCCAGGAATATAGAACGAGTGTTTGTCCAAGACAAAGGGAGAGACCAGGTTATGTGTAGAAACTGTGGTAGGAGAGGGCATTGGGCAATAGAGTGCTCTTTTTCCTTTAACCATAGGGAAGGACCTTGGCAGAATACCCCTGGATATAGGACCTATGGAACAGCTCAGGAATGTCCAACGGGGAGGTCACAAGGGATGGGTGATGCAGACTGCAAAGATAAGGCTTTCTAATAACCCCTATGGAGGGATCATTTAATAAGTATAGAAGTGGATAACAAAGAGATACAAGTCTTGAATGATTCCAGCGCTACTATATCATCCGTACACCCCTCTGAGGGAACACTTAGAGCTGTAGGAATTGCCAGAGCTCTTATGATAGACCCTTTATCTAAACCCGTTGAGGTAAGAATAGGAGAAAATTCAATAGATGAGACTGTGGAAGCAGAAAATTCCTCAGTAAACCTGTTGGGCCAGCAGGCTCTGTGCAAGTTGAATGCAATAATACATTGCTCACCTGAGGGGTTATACTTAAAACATCCGACAAGTAGGCTGCCTGAGCTTCACACTATGATGATCAGAAAAGTTGCGGGAGGTACAGAGAGAGCAGCACTATATAGCTGGGAAAGCCTAAATTATTAATATTCGTTACTGAAGTCCTATACCAAAAGGGGGAATTTTTCAACCATTCAATCGGAACATGCAAAACATTAACTGCATGGCATTGCACTGCCACTTTTAGAGATCCTGATCCCGATGATCAATACTGAAAAGAGATGAGCTTCCTGGAAGGAGAAAAATGCAAAATTTTACAGGAAGGATGTTCTTCAGACGCGAAGGTATAGTGACCAAAGTAAAATTAGACGAACAGCAAGAGAAAGTTTTTTTCGAAAAGTCACAGCCATCACCTCGTGTCTCTAACACTAAAGCAGGAAGAGGCATAGGACTGATTGTAAGGTGAATACTGGCAAACCCAAACCAGCTGCACTAAACGGTGATGGTATATTACGGACTGAAACAGGAGTGGCGGTGTTCACCACTGTACAGGACATTCCACGATAGATAGAATGTAGATTTCATAGAGGAAGGGCCCTCCCCCACCAAAACCATAGTTAACAGAACCTGATGACATGCCCAGTACACTCAGAGATGTGGGCACTGCATAAGAATCATGTGGGATTTGTAACAACGGCAGAACCTGACCAAGTAATTCTTAAGCGAAATGCCTGACTGCCATCTATCAAACAATATCGATTAACTCCAGAGGCAATTAATGAGGTTAGACCAGCGATAGAGGCATTAGGCAGCTCTTCAGCCTGCTCAGACTCCGTGTAATACTCGATGTTACCAACCCCAAAACCTAGGAGACCAGACGAGTGGCGTTTTGTGCAGGATTTAAGAGCCACAAATCAAGTAGTGCAAATCATCTCACCAGTTGTGCCAGATGTCAGCCTCCAACCCCTCGGATAGTTGCTGGTCCACTGGAATTGATTTGTGTTCTGCGTTCTGCTCCACACCCCTGCATGAGGATAGCCAGTGTTTGTTCACCTTTACATACAACGGACAGAAATATTCATGGATACGATTACCTTAAGGGGACACAGAAAGCCCTGCCGTATATATTCAGGCTGCTGTCTGAAATTATCTTGCAAGCCCCATATCAGGAAAAAGGCAGCATAATATTGCAAACACGAGGAAATCTGAAGATGCTGGAAATTCAAGCAAAATTCACAAAATGCTGGTGGAACACAGCAGGCCAGGCAGCATCTATAAGGAGAAGCACTGTCGACGTTCCAGGCTGAGACCCTTCGTCAGGACTAGAATATGCCAATAATATGTGGTAACCTCTACTTTACAAAAAGACCACTCGACAACATTATGGCCAAAAGAGCATCTTTATCTGGGACGGCAAATGATATTTACAAAACAGAGGCTTCCAGGTACCCCGTGTGGCATGGATGGAGGAACTATATACAATGCATACTGGGAGTAAAAAAAGCAGAAGTAGTCCTGATGAAGGGTGTTGGCCTGATACATCGACAGTGTTTCTCCTTATAGATGCTGCCTGGCCTGCTGTGTTCCACCAGCATTATATGTGAGTGGCATAATATTGCAGTATGCTGAGGATCTATTGCTGGCTTCCAAGACCCTGACTGACTGCAGGGAAGACTTAAATGGATCTGTTCAATAACTTGGCTACCCGGGGACACAGGCTTCTTCATCAAAGCTGCAGTCTTGCCGATCGACTGTGATAGATCAATGATATGTTTTATACCTTGGAACTCGGTGATTGGGGCAGAACATAATTCAGCCATTACACAAACCGAGGGCCACCACTGAGAAAACAAATGATGGCTTTCCTGAGAATGACTAATTATTACCGACATTAGGTTCCAGAATATTGAATTGAATTGACTTTATTACTTACATCCTTCGCTTACATGAGGAGTAAACATCTTTATGTTACATCTCTGTCTAAATGAGTAATGTACAATGTATAGTAATTTGTAATAAACATTATGTACAACAAGTCAGTCAATATAACATAGAAGTACAATTATATCAGTGTGAATTAATGAGTCTGATGGCCTGGTGGAAGAAGCTGTCCCAGAGCCTGTTGATCCTGGCTTTTATGCTGCGGTACCATTTCCCTGATGGTAGCAGCTGGAACAGTTTGTGGTTGGGGTGACTCGGGTCCCCAATGATCCTTCAAGCCCTTTTTACACACCTGTCTTTGTAAATGTCCTGAATAGTGGGAAGTTCACAACTACGGATGTGCTGGGCTGTCCGCACCACTCACTGCAGAGTCCTGTGATTAAGGGAGGTACAGTTCCCATACCAGTCAGTGATGCAGCCAGTCAGGATACTCTCAATTGTGCCCCTGTAGAAAGTTCCTAGGATTTGGGGTCACATACCAAACCTCTTCAACCGTCTGAGGTAAAAGAGGGGCTGTTGCACCTTTTTCACCACACAGCCAGTATGTACAGACCACATGAGATCCTCGGTGATGTGGATGCCAAGGAAATTAAAGCTGTTCACCTTCTCAACCCCAGATCCATTGATGTCAATAGATCAATTCTTCCTGTCTCCATTCCTCCTATAATCCACAACCAGCTCCTTTGAGTTGGCAACACTGAGGGAGAGGTTGTTTTCTTGACACCACTGTGTCAGGGTGATGACTTCTCTGTTGGCTTCCTTGTTATTATTTGAGATAAGGCCAATCAATATAGTGTCGACTCCATGATGCTGTTCTCAGAACAGTGCTGCAGCAGGAGGCTCCTGAGAAGGTCCCGTGGAATGAAAACATGGAATGTGCTTTCAAGGCTCTAAAGGATGTGCTGATACATGCACCAGTCTTGGGTCTGCCAGATTGTAAGAAACCCTGCCAGTTGTTCCTGAGCGAAAAGGAGAGACTGGCCAGTGCATAATTGACCCAGGAGCCTGGCGGGGGGGGGGGGGGGGGGTTAAGGAGACCAGCGGCTTACTATTTTGCCTTATTGCCCCCAGTGGCAAGTGGAACGCTTGTAAAACGTGGCTGCCACCACAGTGATGGTGGAAAAGGCTCGGTCATGCCTGTACTGTCTGAACAACCCATGTGCTAATACTACTGAATTGACCAGAGACCCAGTGCCAGATCTATGGGATATGTGGTAAGGCTAATTTAACGTTCAAAAGAGTCCCGGCACTAAACTCTGCCACGTCAGAGCCTCTAGTAGAGGAAGGCAAACCTCACGACTGCATCAAGATTGTGGAATTAATTACCTCTCTCTATCCAGACTTATCCTCTGTGCTGTTGGAGAACCCAGACATGATATTGTTTACAGATGGGTCTTCATGCAAGCCCAATGATTATACAATACTAGCCGGATATTTGGTGGTAACCCCGTTTGAAAGCCTGGAGGCAGGAGTCCTCCCTCAAGGAAGATCCACACACACAGCTGAACTTCTCGCCTTAGCAAGAGCATATGTTTTGGCAGAAGGATGTACTGTAAATACATTCTAGTTATTAGTTATTCTAGTATTAGTTATTATTCTAGTATTCTGGTATTGGTTATTCTAGTTATTAGTTATTCTAGTTACAGATTGTAGATATGGTTTTGGGGTAGTACGTTATCTTGGGTCCCTCTGGCAACACAGAGGGTTTATGACATCAGCTGGAAGACCCATACAACATGCATGCATTATTAGGAACCTCTTAAAGGCAGTGCAATTGCCAAACCAAAAGTGTGGCTCAAGGATTGGTGTGGGAGAAGTGGGTTTGAATTCACGGGAGATTGGTACTAGTATTGGGGAGGAGGGGTCTGTTTCATATGGATGGGCTTCACCAAATTGTGATGGGACCTGGATACCGGTGAATCACGTAACTAAGGTTGTAGATAGTCAAGTGGAGTCAAACTTATTTATAAAGCACATTTAAAAACAACCCATGTTGACCAAAGTGCTGTACAAAGCACAAAAGGTAGCTAAAATCACATATACAAGAAGCACAGATATAAACAACAAGGCACTCAGCTTATAGACACAAAATAAACAACACATCAGCCTAGGCACAAGCCAAAAATCAGCCACATCAGGAAGATTCAAATGCGAATGAATAAAGGTAAGATTTGAGCCTGAACTTAAAAGAGTCAAAGGAGGGGGCAGATCTGATAGGGTGGGGAATGCTGTTCCACAGTCGAGGGGCTGCAACAGCAAAGGCGTGGTCACCCTGAACTTAAATTTAGATCGCGGGACAGCCAGGAGCACCAAGACAACTGACCAGCGGGACCTGGAATTAGAATAAGGGGCTAGAAGGTCTGTGATATAGGAGGAAGCCAGCCCAGGTAGAGGTCTATAAACAAACAGGAGAACCTTAAAATCAATTCTAAACCATACTGGTAGCCAGTGGAGATAGGCCAGATAGGGCTTTAAACTAAGTAGTAAGTGAGGTAAGTTCAACAAATTGAAGTATGAATAAAGTAAAAGATAAAAGTGTGAATAAAGACAAGTTAAAAGCAAAAGATTAAAAAAGAGAAAACTAAGTAGAGTGAAAAAAGTCAGTGCAAAAGAGAAAAAGATTACAAGATTTTAAAAGCACAATGAAAAACAATATAAAATATAAACAGCAGGATATTGAATCCATCTGGATAGAAATTAGGGATAGTAAAGGGGAAAAATCATTGTTGGGATTTGTCTATCGGCCACCACATAATAACATTACAGTGGTACAAGCAATAAACAGAGAAATACCTGAGGCATGTAAGAATGCAACAATAGAGGACTTCAACTTTTACATAGATTGGGTGAATCAATTTGGTTGAGGAAGTCTTGAGGAGGATTTCATAGAATGCTTTTGTGATGGCTTTCTTGATTAGTATGTTACTGAACCTACAAGGGAACATGCCATTCTGTGCAATGAGACAGGTAAAATTAGTCATCTTTTTAAAAAGATTGATCAAAGTATGATTGAGATCCTCATATAAATAGAGAGTGTGTTAGTTCAATCTCAAACCAGTGTATTCTACCTAAACTATGGAGACTACGATAGGATGAGGGAGGATTTGGCTAGTGTAGACTGCAAACACAGGGCTATATGGTGGGACAGATGAGGAGCAGTGGAAGGCTATCAAAGAAAATTTTCATGGTGCTCAACAAAAGTATATATTTAAGTTAAAAGCAAGGACAGTAAGGATGGGGAGAACCAGCCTTGGATAACTAAGGAAACAAAATAATGCATCAAACTAAAAGCTGGTGTGTACAAAGTTGCCAGGATTAGTGGGAAACGGGAAGATTAGGAAAACTTTAAAAAGCATCAAAGAAACACTAAACAGGCAATAAGGGAAGGGGAGATAGATTATGAAAATAAACTAGCACCAAATATAAAAACAGATACTAAAAGTTTTGATAGTTATATAAAGTGGAAAAGCGTGGTTACAGTTAATGTAGGTCCCTTAGAGGATGAGGGGGAACTGATAGTGGGTAATGAAATAGCCGAGGCTTTGAATGACTATTTTTGTCTCGGTTTTCACAGTGGAGGACACATCTAACATGCCAAAGTGAAATGCTATAGATGTGAAGGGAGGTGAGGACCTCAATGCAATAGCAATCACTAAAGAGGTTAGTGCTGAGCAAACTTGAGGGTCTGAAGATAGATAAGTTCCCTTGTCCTGATGGAATGCATCTCAGGATACTGACAGAAATAGAAGTTATAGTAGAGGCTTTGATGATAACTTACCAAAATTCTCTGGACTCTGGTCAGGTCCCGGCAGATTGGGAAAAGTTGAATGTCATGCCACGGTTCAGAAAAAAGGTAAAAGGCAGGTAACTGTAGGCCAGTTAGTTTAACTTCTGTAGTTGGGAAAATGCTGGAAGCCATCATGAAAGAAGAAATGGTGAGGAATTTGGAAAGAAATGAATCCATCAGGCAGATGCAGCATGGATTCAGCAAAAGCAGGTCCTGTTTGACAAACTTACTGGAGTTCTTTGAGGATATAACAAGCACAGTGGATAGAGAGGAACAGATGGATGTTATTTACTTGGATTTCCAGAATTCTTTCAGTAAGGTGCCAGATTAAAGCTTAACTGTAAGTGTACATTGAGTTGGGGCTGATGTTTAAGCATGGATAGAGGATTGGTTAACCAATAGAGAGCAGAGTTGGAATACATGGGGGTTTCTCTGATTGACAATCAGTGGTGAGTGGTGTGCCGCAGGGGTCAGTGCTGGGCCCACAACTGTTCACGATCTGGAAGAGGGGACCGAGAGTAGTGTATCTAAGTTTGCTGATGATACTAAATTGAGTGGACAAGTAAATTGTTCAGAAAATACAGAGTCTGCAGAGAGATATAGATAGGTTAAGTGAGTGGGCAAGGGTCAGGCAGATGGAGTACAATGCTGTACAATATGTGCAGATGGAGTATAATATGAGGCCATTACCTTTGGAAGGAAAAATGGATGATCAAATAATTATTTAAATGGCAAAAACTGTAGTATGCTGCTGTGCAGAGGTACTTGGGAGTGCTTGTGCATGAATCACAAGAGGTTGGTTTGCAGGTGGAGCAGACTATCAAGAAGGCAAATGGAATGTTGGCCTTCATTGCTAGAGGGATTAAATCTATGAGCAGGGAAGTTAGTTTGCAACTATACAGGGGGTTCTGGTGAGGCCGCACCTGGAGTACTGCATTCAGTTCTGGTCTCCTTACTTAAGGAAGAATATACTGGCTTTGGAGGTGGTGCAGAGGTTCACTGGGTTGATTCTTGAGATGAAGGGGTTAGACTATGAGGAGAGATTGAGTCACCTGGGACTGTACTTGCTGGTATTCAGAAGAATGAGAGGAGATTGTATAGAAACATAAAGTTATGAAAGGGATAGTTAAGGTGGAGGCAGGAAAGTTGTCTCCACTGATAGGTAAAGCTAGAACTAGGCTACATAGCCTCAAGATTCAGTGCAGTGGATTTAGGATGGTGATGAGAAGGAACTGCTTTCCTAGAGAGTGGTGAATCTCTGCAATTATCTGCCAAATGAAGCATTGGAAGCTACCACAGTAAATATATTTAAGACAAGGTGTTGTCAGGGTGCTCAAGTAGGGACTCAATTGCAGACCAAGCTCTGTGCACACTCTGATATTTATTGAGTAACAAATCCAGAGGGGCAACAGAGTCAGCATCAAACTTCAGGCAGAGATTTTAAAAAATCCAAAGAAATCCAAAAATCAGAATCAGCAAACAGTCAGAGTCAATACTCAGAAGGACAGAGTCGAGCTATAAATGATGGAAAGGCTCAGGAAAACTCTCTGGCAAACACACAGGACTAAAATACAGTGAGCAATAAACAGAGAGGCAGATGATAGGTGGAGCACAATGAGACACAGGTGGCAGCAATACAGGTAATAATGGGAAACAGGTGAGAGATGGAGTACTCAGTAACACAGGGACCAGAGTAGAGCAGGAGCAGGAACAGGAGCACATGGCAATACAAAACAACAGACTGACGGCAGGGGGAAACACACAAAAAGACAGATTTCAACTGGAGGTGCTGACACAAGGTTGGATAGACTTTTGCAGCATAGGGAAATTTAGGGTTATGGGTAAAAGGCAGGTAGTTAGAGATGAGTCCATGGTGAGATCAGCCATGATCATATTAAATGGTGAAGCAGGCTTGATGGGCCAGATGGCCAACTCCTGCTCCTACTTCTTATGTTCTTAGCTGTCATTAGGTGTGTATCTCACACAAATACATCAGACCATATAGCCTTGGGCAATGAAGTGGCCGATACAACTGCTAGATGGACTGCAACAAATGTAAAGTCCGTGCCGGTACTTGGGCAGGTGCAGCGTACCCCCCTGCCTCTCCAGTCCACTACACTCCAAGATCTGATTGCAGCTCAGCAGAACACCATGGAAACAGAGAAAATCAGAATCAGGAAACAGGTAGTTAAATGACTAATATTTACTCAATAAGGATGGGATGTTGATACATCCAAACAATAGACCAGTACACCCAGGAAATCTCATAAGAACATAAGAAATAGAAGCAGGAGTAGGCCATCTGGCCCACTAAGCCTGCTCCACCATTCAATAAGATCATAGCTAATCAGACCATCTCCATCTAGGTCCATCTCCACCTGCTGGTTCTGTCTCCATAACCTTTAATTCCCCTACTATGCAACAATCTATCCAAACCTATCTTCAATATATTTACTGAGGTAGCCTCCATTGCTTCATTGGGTAGAGAATTCCACAGATTCACCACTCTTTGTGAATTTACTCCCCTGAATCTTGTGGCTATGTCCCCTGCTTGTAGTCTCACCTACCAGTGGAAACAACTTTCCAGCCTCAATCTTATCTATCCCTTTCATAATTTTAAATGTTTCTATAAGACCTCCTCTCTGAATTCTTCTGAATTCCAGCGAGTACAGTCCCAGGCAACTCAATATCTCCTCAAAGTCTAATCCCCTCAACTTAGGAATCAACCCAGTGTACCTCCTGTGCAACTCCTCGAAATTCAGTATATCCTTCCTCAAGTAAGGATACCAGAACTGCATGCAGTACGCCAGATATAGCCTCACCAGTACCCCGCACAGTTGCAGCATAACTTCCTTGCTCTAAAATTCAATTCCTCTACAATGAAGGCCAACATTCCATTTGTCTTCTTCATTGCCTGCTGCCCCTACAAACCAACCTTTTGTGATTCATATACAAGCACACCCAAGTTCCTCTGCACAGTAGCATGCTGCATTTTTTATCATTTAAATAATAATCTGATCTTCCATTTTTCTTTCCAAAGTGGATGACTTCGCAATCTGTCAGACACTTATCCACTCACTTAACCTATTTATATTCTCTGCAGACTCTCTGTATTCCATACACAATTTGCTTCAGCAAACTTAGATACACTACATTCAGTCCCCTCTTTCAGATCATTAATGTATATCGTGAACATTTGTGGACCCAGCACCGACACCTGTGACACACCACTCACCACTGATTGCCAACCAGTGTAGCACCTGTGTATCTCAACTCCCCACTCTCTATCGGCTAACCAATTCTCTATCCATGCTAAAACATCACCCCCAACTCTATGCATACTAATCTTACGGATAGGTCTTTTATATGGCTGCTTATTGAATGCCTTCTAGTAATCCAAGTAAATAATATCCATTTGTTCCCCTTCGTCCACTGCAGTTGTTATATCCTCAAAGAACTCCAGTAAGTTTATCAACAAGGCTTGCCTTTGCTGAATTCATGCTGTGTCTGCGTGATGGATCCATTTCTATCCAGATGTCTCACTATGTCTTCTTTAATGATAGCTTCAAGCATTTTTCCAACTACAAATGTTAGATAACTGGCCTATAGTTACTTGTCTTTTGCCTACATCCTCTTTTGAACAGTGGTGTGACATTCCCCTTGTTTCCAATCCATTGGGACCTATGAAGAGTCCAGAGAACTTTGGCAAATGATCACTAACAGCTCAAGTCTAACCCCTGCCTTTTCTCTCAGTACCCTGCGATGCATTTCATCAAAACCAAGGGGGTTGTTTATCTTCAGGCCCACAAGTTTGCTCAGCACTACCTCTTTAGTGATAGCTATTGTATCGAGATGCTCACCTCCCATCACATCCATGTCATCTCTCCTTGGCATGTTAGATGTCCTCCAGCATGCAAAACTACATAAAAGAGTCATTCAAAGCCTCAGTCATTTCCTTATTACCCAATATCAATTCCCCTTTCTCGTCCTGCAAAGGCCCAATGTTTTACTATAACCACCCTTTTCCACGTTATATATTTATAAGAACTTTTACTATCCTGTTTCATATTTTGTGCCAGTTTATTTTCATAATCTATCTTCCCTTTATTTATTGCTCACAGAGCAGTTCTTTGGTGCTTTTAAATGTTTTGATGACACAAATGTTGGGGGTGTTAACTTTCTGCACGATCACTCAAAGAGTTGAACTGCATGTGCATGCAAGTTTGTAGTTAATAATTCATCTCCTTCTACCTTAGGCCATGAACTTATTAATCACCTCTGCTGTGGAGCGAGGGTCCAAGGGCTGGCGGAGGTCGACAGGAACAAATGAACCAACAGTGAGCTCCAATGATGCACAATAGACTGCTTCATTAAAATGGGTTCTTTTACTTTTTATTTTCTTTACTAGCCCTCTATCCAGAATAAGAGTTATAAAGTTCAATCATTTAATTGCATATGGTGTACTGTCTGATATTTTGTGGTGCGGATTTGTAAACGGGCAATACATCATGCAGCATCCACACAAACATGACTTCTCACTTTAGCAGGGCCAGAGTTGTTTTCCCCTAGACGGAAATGTGTTGGCTAAGCCTGAAGGTTACAAGTGTATATGGATTTTAGCAAGTTATTTGATAAGGTACCCCATGCAAGGCTTATTGGGGAAGTAAGAAGGCATGGGATCCAAGTGGACATTGCTTTGTGGATCCAGAATTGCCTTGCCCACAGAAGGCAAAGAGTGGTTGTAGACAGGTCATATTCTGCATGGAGGCCAGTGACCAGTGGTGTGCCTCAGGCATCTGTTCTGGGACTCCTTCTTTTCGTGACTTTTATAAATGACCTGGATGGGGAGTGGAGAGATAGATTAGTAAATTTGCTGATGATGTAAAGGTTGAGGGTGTTGTGGATAGTGTGGAGGGCTGTCAGAGGTTACAGCAGGTCATTAATAGTGTGCAAAACTTGGCTGAGAAATGGCAGATGGAGTTCAACCCAAATAAGTGTGAGGTGATTCATTTTGGTAAGTCAAATATGATGGCCGGATGTAGGATTAATGGTAAGACTCTTGGCAGTGTGGAGGATCAGAGGGATCTTGAGGTCTGAGTCCATAGGACACGCAAAGCTGCTGCAAGGGTTGACTCTATGATTAAGAAGGCATATGGAGCATTGGACTTCATCAATCTTGGATTGAGTTCAAGAGCCAAGAGGTAATGTTTCAGCTATATAGAACCCTGGGCAGACCACATTTGGAGTACTGCATTCAGTTCTGGTCACCTCACTACAGGAAGGATGTGGAAGCCATAGAAAGGGTGCAGAAGCCATTTACAAGTATGTTGCCTGTATTGGGGAGCATGCCTTATGAGAATAGGTTAAGTGAACTCGGCCTTTTTCCTTGGAACGATGGAGGATGAGAGGTAACCTCATAAAGGTGTATAAGATGATGAGAGGCATTGATCGTGTGGATAGTCAGAGGCTTTTACCCAGGGCTGAAATGGCTAGCATGAGAGAGCACTGTTTTAAGGTGCTTGGAAGTAGGTACAGAAGAGCTGTCAGGGTATTTTTATGCAGAGAGTGGTGAGTGAGTGGAATGGGCTGCCAGTGACAGTGGTGGAGACAGATATAATAGGGTCTTTTAAGAGACTCCTGGATTAGCACATGGAGCTTAGAAACATAGAGGGCTATGGGTAACCCTAGGTAATTTCTAATGTTACGAATGTGAAGCAACTCTGAGGGGCCAAAGGGTACAAAGTTGCCCCCTCCTTTTTGAGAATCGCAAGATCGCTATTAATTCAGGTCTGGGACCCAGGAAATGAGAGAGAGAGAGACACTCAGAATACACAAGGTTTGGAATGTGTCCTGACATCAGCGGAACGGAACCACTGACTACTGCTATTGTCTCTTGGAGACGGAATTGTGTATTGAGTACTGTACTATTCATTGAAACCCCTCAGGGGACAACCAGAGTGGTCTGGTTGAGGGATTGCATCATCCCAACCTGAGTGACATCTGAGACCCTGTGAGTAAGGATAAAAGAGGGTCTGGGGAACAACCCCTTTAGATGCTCCAGGAGAAACACTAGAAATCTCGTGACAGCGTTTGATAGCGAAAGCCAGTGGGGGCTTGTGTGCGTCCTCCCTTGCCTGGGGTGGTGGGCTCACCACGGAAGAACGGTTTAGCTAAAGGAGAGGTCACAATTGAATGGCCACGACAAAGAGACACCTGACGGATCGAAATCATAATGGTTGGAAAAACCCGTAGCGGTAACTGTTCCCATTCTATTCCTATTTCTCTCTCTCCAACAAAGTGCAACACAGCGACAACCAAAAGATGGCAGCTTGTGGAACTGCAGTGAACTTTATATTTCCATCGGACAATTCATTATCTCCTAGACAACAATAGAGCTTATTTCTTATTGAGTATTATTATACCCGCACTTTTAGATTTAGTATTGACGACGTATATTATCTGTATATTTGCATTGATATTATTTTTGTGTATTTTTACTAATAAATACTGTTAAAAATAGTATCATCAGACTTCAACGGACCTCTCTATCTTTGCTGGTAAGTGACTCAGTTACGGGGTTCGTAACACTAAAGTAAGTACATGTTCAGTACAGCATTGTGGGTGAAGGGCCTGTATTGTGCTGTAGGTTTTCTGCTTCTATAACTATTCTACATTATGAGTAAAGTTAAGATCTCTGGTTTTGAAAATGTGCAGTGGTGTAACCCATCTGTCTGAGAGAAATATAGTGAGTAGGTAAAGAAAGCAACTAACAAAATCATCTTTCTCTGTGAATTCACACCCATTACACCCATTTCATTGTTTGTTTAGTGAACACCTGCATTATGGTCTCTGTATCTGTTCACAAACCCCATCTCCGTAATCTCTGAGATAAGCAGGGATGTTATTGTGGACAAATCTCTGACCCTTACTACAATCGAGAAATTCACTGATGAGCTAAAATTTCACCATTCTACAAAGATTATATTCTTACATTTGGAGTACTTAATCCTGTGAGGCAAGTTAGAAAAAATCCTTGAAACCCATTCAAGGTGTCCAGGGGCAGAGGGTGGTGGAAAATGCTGGATCTCAAAAACATACAGTACTGGAGATATGACAGATCAGGCAGCATCTGCAGGGGGAGTTTCGGGAGTCAGAGCTTCTCGGAAGTGGATCTGTGGTCTTCGCTGTTAAGTCCAAAGCAGACTTTAGGTCTGGGCAGAGTGGAATGAGGGTGGGTTATGTTAACCTTGTAAAGGGTCTTGATCAGACCACGCTTTGGAAACTAGGCAGTTTAGGAGAAGCTGCATTAGCAGTTTAGGAGGAGTGGTTACAGCCCAGAAACACATCACAGGCTGGGAAATGGATCCAGTGGGGGACTTAGTCATGGCTACAGACGGAATTGATGGGGAGATAATGCTTGAAATTGTGGCTTGAACTGGACACAGGGTCATTAATACAAAGCAGTCACTGAGAAATCAAATGGAACTCAGGGAAATATCTCCCCCAGAGAGAGGAGAGAATGTTCAACTACATCCCACTTGGAGAGTCTCTCAATAATCAGGAAGCAGATGAGAAAGATACACTGAGGGGTGAAATGGAGCGGAATGGGTGGAAGCTGGTGTTGGACTGTTACATACCCCGTGGGTATCTTGTGGCTGTCTTATGACCATGATGCAATTGAGTATCTTGTGAGCATGATGTAATTGTCTTGTGATGGTGGGGTGATGTAATTTTCCTGCCAGTGTGAGGTCATGTGATGGAAGGTTCCAACAGGTATATAAGGGAAACCCCTGTTGTGACGCAGGTTAGTTTGAAAGTCAGTTCGTTAGTTAGTTTGTTAGCTTTGCTGCATATTTGTCTCATGACGCAGTTTTGTTTTAAAGTGTTTTACATTCCATCTTAAGTGTCAAAGGTTATTGCTGGCAGTTTCGTCAAATGCTGCCAGTTTTGTTTTATCTACCTTTGGAGTCTAGTGGGAGAGTGAAGATTTTACCGGAGTACGGGAAACCGAAGGATTGAGTAAAGATGGTGTTGTTCGGTGGTTTCATAAAGAATCAACCTTATCAAATCTTCGTTCATGAATAGTGGCCAGCATCTGAGATAGCCCCTGCAAGACAGGAAGGTTGTGCAGTGCTCATTCTCCAGGAAAAGGTCAGTTCCTTTAAGCTGTTTTATTTCCTCCGGTGTAAATCCTTCGGACAAGGCATCTCTCAGCTGGGATCAGCAGGTCGTCGTTACTTCAAATAAATCTGTTTTCTAGGGAACTCTCTCCTTACTGACTGTATAAACCACTTTAAGACTGTGTTCAAATTTACCACTTTAAAAACTGTTCCAGAGTTCGGCTGTTTGTTAAATTGCCGCATAAAAGTTTAACTTCTGGTTAAATTAGTCGTTTGTTTACTTTTCACTTTTTGTTGAGCAGAGTTTAATAAATGTGTTTGTTTATAAAATCTGCCTCAATTCCATATTCTTTGTTGCTGATCACATAACTGAAATTTGGGGGCTCGTCCTTGATATGTTCCTATTTTGAGTTTAAGGCTTTGTTCATTATCAATCTCATTTGGAAAAGGGAAATACCCGATTCTTTTGTTTGATTGGTCTGTGGGTGGTATTCGACAGCAATGGATATTGATGACTTTCTGGCTTCGCCAGACCCAGAGGTATTAGCGAAGGCGAGAAAGGGTGATGTATCCGAGATTGCTAGAAGGTTGAACCTTAAAGGAATTTTGAAGGTTACAACAATGCCAGTAACTCAGAGAAAAATTGCGGAACACTACATAGAGTCGGGTGGTTTTATATGTTAGATATGTTTCCAATAAGTAACCTGGAAATGCAGTTACAAATTGAACAAATAAAGTTAGAGCAATATAAAGCGGACTTGGAATGAAATCGGTTAGAAGATGAAAATAGAAAGAGAGAATCTGAAGTGAGAGAGGCAGATAGAAAGAGGAAGTTTGAGTTAGAGATGGAGAAATTGAGGTCTGAGGATAAGGCATCTGGTTCTAGGAATATGTTTGTTGTTAGTCAGGAAATTAAATTGGTTCCTCCATTTCATGAGGCATAAATAGATAACTATTTTCAACAGTTTGAAACTGTTGCTCTGATTTCAGAGTGGTCAAAAGATAAATGGCCAGTGTTGTTACAGAGTGTAATTAGAGGCAAGGCGCAACAAGTTTATACAGCTTTAACTGCTAAGCAAGCACTTGATTATGATATTGTGAAGCAGCATATACTGAAAGCGTATTGTTATGAGTGCTGAACAGACCTGATGGAAATGGGGTGCAGAGTTAACCATCCCCCCCCGAGAACTATGAACTATTGCTGTTGCTATGCTGCTAATGAGAGAGAGAGAGAGAGAGAGAGAGAGAGAGAGAGAGAGAGAGAGAGAGAGAGAGAGAGAGAGAGAGAGAGAGAGAGAGACACGAAGCACAGAGGCAAGAACACCTGCTACAGATAAGAGAGAGAGAGAGACTGTTGATTTATTATATTTTGGCTCTTCCTGGATTATGTCCTTGTCTACAAGGACATTATTTTGCTCGTTAACATTCCTCAGGAGACAGAAGGAGTGGCCTGATTTGATGGACACAGTAATTTAGAATTGATGGATAGCTGAGACCCCATCAGTGGGGATAAAAGACAGGTCTGGGAAGACACCCTCAGACACACCAGTGGACACTGACTGAGTGTTGTGAACCCACAGGAAGGTGGGGGCTTCATGGACCGAATCAGGAGATCAGTCAATAAAGCTCACAGTGTGACGGCAGGGCTGGTGGGGACTTGTGTGTGTGTGTCCACTCATGCCAGAGTGACGAGTCCACCACAGAAGAACGGTCTAGCTGAAGGACGGAGGGGTCATAACCGAATGACCACAACAACACAATGGAATCAGATGGCAACAGGGTTTGCTGACGGCCGCTGCTCAATCTTTTGCTCTCTCTCTCTCCCTCCAACGATTACAACACAACAACCATAACTACCTCAGCACACATGAACTGAACTGAACTGTATGCTCTTCTATGACAATTCATTTACCCTTAGACAGATAGAGAAGAGCTTGTTTAATATTGCTTATTATTGTTCCTACACTTTTAGGTTTATTATTGCTAACTTGTGTTATATGTATATTTGCATTATTGGTATTGTTTTGCTTATTTTACTAATAAACACCTTTGAATATAGTACCACCAGACTCCAATGGATTCTTCTATCTCTGCAGGTCTGACACCCAGTTAAGGGGTACGTAACAAATTGGGGGCTCGTCCGGGATTTTATTACCAAATTGGGGGGCCAGTGAATCGGGATAGAAGTCCCTTATTTCATCTGGTTGTGTGGATAAGCAGACGGGAAACTAGCAGAGATAGATATTGACAAATTTTTAAAAGACCCGACTTCGGGTGCATTAGAGGTTGCCAGGAAGGCGGAATTGGTGACTGTTGCGAAATGATTGAATCTCTTGGTGGTGAAACAGACGATGAGAAAGTTGGATATATAGAGAGCAATAGCTGTGCATTATGTATCCGAGGGTGTGTTCCCATCGGATGTATTGGAACTGTTCCCTGAGAGGAAACCAGCCGAGGGTGAGCTTCAGTTACAGATAGAAAAATTAGGGTTGGCTGAGGAGGAAAAGAAGAGGGAGCATGAGCTTCAAGTAAGGAAGCTGGAGCTGGAGGCTGAGAAGGAATGAGCAGAGAGGCAGTTTGCGTTGAAAATGGAAAGGTTAAATGTAAAGCAGGGAAGGGACCAGGCAGCCGACCCAAACAAGGAGTTGAAGATTGGTCAGGTGTTTAAGTTGGTACCCCCCATTCAAAGAGATGGATGTCGATAGGTACCTCCTTCATTTTGAGAAAGCGGCTTTGAATCAGAATTGGCCTATGGAGAAATGGGCTGTTCTGTTACAGAGTGTACTTGGGGGAAGGCTCAGCAAGTGTATTCGGCATTGTCTATGGATGAGTCTAAGGATTATGATGAAGTAAAAAGTGCTATACTAAGGAGTTACGAGTTGGTGCCAGAGACATACCGGCAGAAGTTCCGGAACTTGAGAATGCCGTGGAACCACACGTATTTAGAGTTTGCCCGTGAGATGCAGATGTATTGTGAGCGTTGATGCACCTCAAAAGAGGTCACTGGAGATTATGACAAGCTGCTACAGTTAGTGCTGATCGAGCAGTTCAATGTTTGTATCCCTGAAGGTATGAAGATATACTTGAACGAGAAGGAGACAAAGACTCTGTCTGCGACTGCTAAGCTAGCGGACGAGTATGCCTTAACCCACACGACAAAGTTTTCCCCAAATAAGAACTACCCCAGGAATAGTAGGGATGGTAGAGAGAGCCCACTGGCCAAGTCAGAGAATAAGCTGTGAACTAGTGGAAAAGGCTGGGAGGAGGAAAAGCAGGCTAGCAGGAAGGTTCCTAGCTTTATGTGTTATAACTGTGGAAAAGCTGGTCATATCGCATCTAAGTGCATGGCTCCAAAGAAGGAGACAGGAAAAGGGAAAACAGCAATCCCGACTGGTTACATTGAGCTGGTCAACAGATTGATGAGGAAGGCAAGGTTAGATAGAGTCCAAGAGGGGCATGAGAAGTTTATCTTGGAAGCGACGATGTATGTGAAGGAGGGTGAAACCCCAGTTCCAGTGCAGATCTGGAGAGATACTGGGGCTGGTCAGTCATTGATTCTAAGGGAGGTGTTAGACTTCAGTGCTGAGACCAAGACTGGGGAGGTTGTGTTAAGAGATATCGGAAAAGGGACTGAGGCCGTACCTTTGTACAGGATATTTCTGAAATGTGACCTGGTATCTGGACCAGTCAAAACTACTGATGGATGGTGTGGACGTCCTACTTGGTAACGATCTGGCAGGTGATGATGTGTGTTCAGCAGTGAAGCTGACAAGCAAGCCTGTAAGTGCTAAGGACCCGCCCATAGATTCCAAAATTTAGCCCGCAAGCGCAATAACTCGCAGCATGTCTAGAAAGGTGGCTGAGACAGAAAGCAGTTTAAATGAGTCCAGTATTGATTCAGCAGAGATGTTTTTACCGACCCTGTACTAGGAGAGGTTAGAAGATGGTAAAACGGAGGATAGTGGAGCTAAGGAAAGTAAGGGAGATGAAGCAGATTTAGTGTTGTCAAGGAATGGAATTTTGAACCTTGCCCATAAGATACCACTAGGTGGACATTTTGGAGTGAGGAAGGAGGTTATGGAGGCACAGAGTAAAGATGAGAAACAGATGGGGCAGTTAGAAGGTCCAGGGTTGGACACGGATGATCTGTCTGGTTTGACAGAGCTGTTTGCAGTTGAAGAATTTAAGTGTGTTCTCAATGATGTGAGGGCAGTCCTAGATGAAAAGGATGCCGCTACCTTGAGGGAGTCTGCTGGGTTAGCAGACGAGGTTGTTTTAACCCGCAAGGTTGAGTTTACTCTGGATGGGAGTTGCCCAGAGAATAACTAGAAGGATCAGGGGAACCTAGAATTTGAAATAGGAACTGGTATTGAAAGCCTAGAAGAGGCAGATGTCCCGTTTGCCTGTGTTCAGGTTGTGAAGGTACCTGTAGAGTCACAGCCTTGTGTTGAAACTCAGAAAGGGTCTGAGGTGTCTGATTTGGTTGAAAAGGAATGCAGTCCTTTTGGGTCAGATGGACTTGGTTCAGTGAAGAAAAGGTTAACCTTGACACCAGTGGACAGTGAGGATTCTCAGTTGCTTGTGTCAGAAGGTGTGTTAAAAGTTAATGATGAGATGAAAGCTGGTGATGTGAATATTATTGAAGGAAAAGGGGAAAGTGTTGTTCTTAAACTTTTGAATAAGGTAAATTTAAAGTCGGGTTTGGTTTCAGAACTGTTGATCAAAGTGAAAGGACCGTTAACTAAACAATGGTTTGTTAACAAGGTGCCTGTGAATCAATTACAGTTTGTTTTGAAATTTAAAGATAAACAACTTGGTGATGTTGTTCAAGTATATGATTTGGAGAGACTGAACTTGAAGTGTTGTTTTGACCAAGAGGGATCACCTGCAGATGTTAAACGGGAAACCAATAGAATTAAAGAACCTGAAGATAAAATTAATGACCTGCTTAAAATTAATGAGTGCTGTGGAAGTTCAGCAAATGGGCTTAGTTTGGAAAACATTAGTGATAAGGTAGCACATGTGAAAGGAGTCTGTGAAGGCCTAATCTGGGCTAGTGAGCCAGCTAACCATGTGAGAGTTAAGTGGAAAAGAGGCAAGGATTGATCAAATGCCACTTTGAATAACAGGGTCTGGTTTTGTGGGAATTTGACTTTTTTTTAGACAAAGCATGTGAAAGATAAAGACAATTTCATAGTAGATTGACTGAATTTTAAGTTTAAAAGTGAAATAGAGATTAGTATTTGCACAAATTTCTGTAATGTACTGCATTATAATCACACATGTATTAGTTCACACTTTGTAATATACACTTAAGCTATGAACACAACTCTTTGGTATTCTTGGCTAACATGAAAAATAAAAATAGGTGGTTATTAAGTTGGAGTCTGTTGTTACAAGAATTCGATATTAAAATACAGCATGTAAAGGGGAGTGACAATGTAATTGCTGATTGTTTATCCAGATGTTAATTTGAAAGTGTATCTGTATTATTCTTGTAGTTACTTCTGTATTTTGTTAAACTCTGTAATTCAGTGATGTGCTTTATTAGTTAATTTTCACCCTGGTTAGTTAATTTTACCAGAAGGATGGGGGTGTTATGAGTGTTGAACAGGCCTGATGGAAATGGGGTGCAGAGTTAATCATTCCCCCCCTCGAGAACTATGAACTATTGCTGTTGCTATGCTGCTAATGAGAGAGAGAGAGATGAAGCACAGAGGCAAGAACACCTGCTACAGATAAGAGAGAGAGATACTGTTGATTTATTATATTTTGGCTCTTCCTGGATTATGTCCTGGACTACAAGGACATTATTTTGCTCGTTTTCATTCCTCAGGAGACAGCAGGAGTGGCCTGATTTGATGGATACAGTCATTTAGAATTGATGGATGGCTGAGACCCTGTCAGTGGGGATAAAAGACAGGTCTGGGGAAACACCATCAGACACACCAGTGGACACTGACTGAGTGTTGTGAACCCAAGGAAGGTGGGGGCTTCGAGGACCGAATCAGGAGATCGGTCCATAAAGCTCACAGTGTGATGGCAGGGCTGGTGGGGACTTGTGTGTGTGTCCACTCATGCCAGAGTGATGAGTCCACCACAGACGAACGGTCTAGCTGAAGGATGGAGGAGTCATAACTGAATGGCCACAATGGTACAACGGAATCAAACAGCAACAGGAAGGTTTGCTGACTGCCGCTGCTCAATCTTTTGCGCTCTCTCTCTCTCTCTCTCTCTCTCTCTCTCTCTCTCTCTCTCTCTCTCTCTCTCTCTCCAATGATTACAACACAACAACCATAACTACCTCAGCACGCGAGAACTCAACTGAACTTTATACTCTTCTATGACAATTCATTTACCCCTAGACATTGATAGAGATTGCTTATTATTGCTTATTATTGTTCCAAGACTTTTAGGTTTATTATTGCTAACTTGCGTTATATGTATATTTGCATTATTGGTTTGTTTTGCTTATTTTACTAATAAACACCTTTGAATATAGTACCACCAGACTCCAATGGATTCTTCTATCTCTGCTGGTCTGACACCCAGTTACGGGGTACATAACAGTATGAACAGGTTCCGGAAGCTTATAGAGAAAGATTCAGAAATTTGAAGTGATCCACGGACAAAACTTACATGGAATTTGCCTACGATAAATCTGTATGTTTTGAGAGATGGGTTTCCTCTAAAAATGTGAATGGGAAATGATAACTTAAACTTAAAGTATGATTTTAATGGAGGAATTTAAAAAGAGCATCCCTGTTGAAGTAAGATCATACTTAAATGAGAGGGACACTGCTACATTGCAGGAGTCTGCTAAATTAGCAGATGAGTATGCTTCAATCCATAAAAAATATATTTCCTCAGTGTAGAACTTTTAAAAGGAAAAATAGCACAGAGAGTCAAGATAAACTAGAAATTAAATCAGAAGTTAGTAAGAAAGGTAAGGATGAAGGGAACCATGTGAAGGAAAGACAGTTTGGTCTTGTAATTATTGTAAGAAACCTGGTCATGTAATAGCTAACTGTTTCCAATTGAAGAAGAAGGAGAAGGAAGCAGTCCCAGATGCCTGTGTGCAACATATTGAAAAACCTGTAAATCTACAGAGTTTGAGAAATACAAATGAAGCTTTGTCACGGTCTGACCAAGTTAAAAGGGGATATGATCATTTTATAACCGAAGGATTTGTATCCTTGAAAGAGGAATCCACGCTGGTGCCAATAAGAATCCTTAGGGATACTGGAGCTTCTCAGTCCCTTATGTTAGATAGTGTTCTAAAGTTTAGTGATGAGTCTGACATTGGTGAGATAAATTATATACGAGGTGTTGGGAGTGCCCTTATGCCTGTACATTTACATAGAGTAAATTTAACATCAGGGTTAGTTACAGGACCTGTCATAGTAGGACTACAACCCAGTTTACCTGTGAATGATGTTTCTCTATTGTTAGGGTATGACTTAGCAGATGGACAAGTTTTTCCTGAAGTGTATTTGAGGATTAGGCCCATCTCTAATGAACCAAAGATAGGCTCTAACATAGATTCCTCCTGTGTTGTAACCCGAGCTATGGCCTAAAAGGTTGCTGAGGTGAATGGGTCTGTGCAGGTTGAGGCTGCTACCCATAACCGTTTAACTCGGGATTCGAATTTTGAGGATGTGTCAGAAAATTTCTTACCTTCATTGTTTGATCAAAATTTTTGTAGTAAGTCTGACCATGAAGATTTGTCTCTAGCTTGGAAGGGGATGATAGCAGAGCAGAGTAGAGATCCTGAGATTATCAATTTAAAATAACAAGCTCTCCCAGATAGTGAAATTGAGAAGGTATTATTTTAGGAGGATAGTAGGATATAGTAGGAGCCAGTAGGATATTATTTTAAGAATGGAGTGTTAATGAGAAAGGGGAGATCACCAACAATTCCTGCAAGTGAGGAATGGGAAGTTGTTCACCAGGTAATAGTTCCTAAAGTTTATTGCAATGAGATTTTAACTTTGGCTCATAGTATGCCCTTGGGTGGACATCAAGTTGTGAAGAAAACTGTGAACAAGGTTTTTAAAGATTTTTACTGGCCTGGTTTGAGAAAAGATGTGGCAACATTTTGCCAAACTTGTCATACTTGTCAGATTGTGGGTAAACCTAATCAAGTTACTCCCGTGGCCCCATTGCAACCTATTCCTGCATTTGATGAACTGTTGCCAAATTTTTTGTAGATTGTGTGGTCCCATTGCCAAAAACTAAAAGTGAGTATTGTTATGTACCCCTAGGGTTCATATTTTCTGTGGACAATCACTTTAAAATGTCAGGAGAATGAATCTGGCTTTTGGGCACTGTTTGAGCTGTTACAAAGAGAGAGGGAGGCATCCAGTGCAATGAGAGAGAGAGAGAGAGAGAGACAGAAACTGCTTGAAAGGTTGATGTTATGGTTTCCCTGTAAGTTGTTTACCTTTCCGCAAGGACACTTGCCTGCTTGTTAAAGTTCCTGCAGAGAGAGGAGGATGGATCAGGTTGATGGACAGCTGGTGTCCAACATGCGGAGATAAAAACCAGGCCCGCTGTTACACAGAGAGACACAACACGAGAGACACAGTTTCAGACACTGAACGAGCTTTGTTGCACCGACATGAAGGTGGGTTTTTGGAGGATCGATTCGGGGAAATTTCACAGTGTGAAATGGTGTGACCGGTGGGGAAATATTTGTGTGTCCATCCTTGCCTGGGTGATAACTCCACCACTGAAGAACGGTCGTACGTATCATGGTCATAGTCGGTGACTACAACAGGACTTTGGAAGACAATGGGAAGATTGACAGCATCACCTCTCACCTCTCTCTCTCTCTCCATTGTTACTCAAATAACTACCTTGAATTGAACTGAACTCTCTTCATCATCATAAAACTGTATCCATTCACCCCGGGTTTGAAAGAGCCTAGTTTTGTTCCTATTTCCACACATGTGTATATATATAAAATTGCTAACCTGTTTGATATATTTGCATTTATAGTACTCTATTGTGTAGTTTACTAATAAACACTATTAGTTTATAGCAATACCAGACTCCAATATGTTTTCCATTTCTGCTGGTTCTTTAACCCGGTCACGGGGTACGTGAGAGTATCAATACTTTTTGACTGTTATGTGCACAGCATCTAGGTTTCCAGAGGCAATGCCACTTGGGAATATAATGACTAAAACTGTAATAAAGGCTCTTATAAAATTCTTCACTTATTTTGGGTTGCCTCAGGAAATACAATCTGATCAAGGTAGTAATTTTATGTCTGGATTGTTCCAGCAGATAGTTTATAAACTGGGAGCTAAACAGATTACCTCATCTGCATACCATCCAGAATCGCAAGGAGCCTTGGAGAAGTTTCATTCTACCCTCAAAACCATGATTAGGATGTATTGTGTGGAAAATGAAAAGGACTAGGATGAGAGCATACATTTACTTCTATTTGCAGTACTATGGGCACATAGTCTCATGGAATGCAGTAGCTATGGATCCGTCTAAGATAGAGGCGGTGACCACATGGCCAAGACCCCAGACTGTGAATGCCATGCTCCCATTCCTTGGCTTCTATTGGAGGTTCGTGAGGACTACTCTAAAGTGAGAGTCACTCTTTACATCGGCTTCTGTGCAGTTATCCTTCCTTGGGGAAGAAAGGGAGGATGAAAGGAGAGGATTGTAAAGATTATCATAGCCCTTTGAAGCCTTTTGGAGCGAGATGGGATGCAAAATGTGAAGAGGTCTTTGAGTCGCTGAAGTAGATGCTGACACAAGTGCCTATGCTGGTTTCTGGAGACCCCCAATTGCTGTATTTTCTGCACATGGATGCCAGCAGAAGGGGTTTAGGGGATGTTGTATATCAGGATCAGGCACAGGGTTGAAGCCTATCTGTCATCTACCCCACACACAAGTTGGAGTTGAGAATCAGAATCAGAATCAGATTTATTATCACCGGCATGTTACGTGAATTTTGTTAATTTAGCAGCAGCAGTTCAATGTAATACATAATCTAGAAGAGAAAAAATAAATAAAATAATAATAAATAAACAAATAATTCCTTTACAGTATAAGTATATTGAATAGATTTATGAATTTTTGAATTTTGATTTTTTAAAAAACATGCAGAAACCTAAAATTCTGTATATTAAAAAAGTGAGGTGGTGTCCAAGGAATCAATATCCATTTAGGAATCGGATGGCAGAGTGGAAGGAGCTGTTCCTGAATCACTGAGTGTGAGCCTTCAGGCTTCTATACCTCCTTCCTAATGGTAACAGTGAGAAAAGGGCATGCCCTGGGTGCTGGAGGCCCTTAATAATGGACGCTGCCTTTCTGAGAAACCGCTCCCTGAAGATGTCCAGAGTATTTGTCGGCTAGTACCCAAGATACAGCTGACTAGATTTACAACCTTCTGCAGCTTATTTTGGTCCTATGCAGTAGCACCTCCATACCAGACAGTGATGCAGCCTGTCAGAATGCTCTCCACAGTAAAACTATAGAAGTTTTTGAGTATATTGGTTGACATGCCAAATCTCTTCAAACTCCTAATAAAGTGTAGCTGCTATCTTGCCTTCTTTATAACAACATCGATTTGTTGGGACCAGACTAGATCCTCAGAGATCTTGACACCCAGGAACTTGAAGCTGCTCGCGCTCTCCATGTCTGATCCCTCTATGAGGATTAGTATGTGTTCCTTCATCTTAGCCTTCCTAAAGTCCACAATTAGCTCCTTCATCTTACTGATGTTGATTTGCTGTGGCACCGTTCTACATACCAGAAGAGTCTCCAATATATTCACTGTTTTGTGCATTAAGAATGCTCACCTGGAGTGAACTCTCTGAACGCATTGAGTCTGGACAGCTTCCCTGACAGTGTCACTGGATCATGTGCAGATAAATTGCTATTCAGCAGCTTTAAGAAGACCATTATCATCCCAGAACCCAAGAACAATTAGGTAATGTGCCTTCATGTCAACAGCTCAGTAGCTCTAAAATCCACATCAATGAGATAATTCATGACGTTCATCAGGCAACACTTTAACACCAAGAACTACCTAGATTTCAGGAAAACGTTGCTGTATTCGAATGAGTTCAATGGCAGATGCCATCTCGTGGACATACGCACATCTCTGGATCATGATTGTATGTTTGTATGTTTCATACAAACTCAATGGTAGCTTGTTATGAACTGTAACATTTTAGAAACAAACCAGCAGCAAGAGATTTCACATGTCAGGTTTTAATATTAAACCCACTATCTTTATTAGTATCTACTCATAATATAGTAACTTAATGAGATAAACAAAAGTTAACAATGTTATGTGCATATATGTGTAACTGTCAAACGCTCTCTCTCCAGACCAGATGGTGTGACAAATGCAGTAAGGATTTCAGGGGCCAGAAAGTGTTATAGAGATGGGAATTAGTGGATTAGTGATTAAAGATTAGGGTGACCAAGATTATTACAGGGTTTTGCAAGGTGGCACAAGCTTGTGTTGGTTACAGAGCTGGGGGAACAGATGAAACCAGATGGGCTAACAGTCATAGAGATTCTATAATGTGCAGATAGACTTGCGGAGTGGGGAAGGGCTGTCGGAGCTGAGAGGGAGCGCAGAAGCTGGAATTTGTTACAAAAACAAAGTAAATGAAGTGTCAGGAGTGTGTTACATGAACTAGAGGGGCTGAAGGATGAGGTCTGCACAGTGTTATAGAGACAGAACCGTGTGCATGCAAGACCAGAACGGTATCGATAGACGGCCAGTTATGTGGGGAACGGATAGGATGACAGAGACGGGGTTTGATTCAGGGGTTCCCGTCATTACAGAAAAGTGGGTTATGGATGGGTGGACCCCCAGTTACCTTCCCTGCTGTGAATCCCATTCACCAATTGTTCCCTAATGTATCATGGAGCACTATTATGAAACTGAAGACACACTGCAGCAATTTGCAAATATTGTGGGAAGCTTCTGCTGGACAAGCCCCCTCCCCTTGAGAGAATCAATAGGGTCAGGTGGCTCGGAATAGTCAGCATGTGCCAGTAAGTGCAGAAGCTGCTAGGAACACCTATCTCGGGTGAGGTCAGAAACTTAGTTGCATTTCAGGTTGATAAAATCTTATGAGAGTTGCACTTCCACTATCGGATTCGAGCCACGAGTGACGTTTCTATCAGGTCAATATCTTGTGTGCAGCAAATCTGTTCATGGCAAAATTCAGTTCTCCGTGTGATGAGCCCCCACGCTGCAATTTAAAATGTAGGCTGGGAAAAACTCTGAAGATAACCTTGTCCATTTGTATGTTAGAGTATTTACATAATTGAAGAAAGTAAGGTGCTATTCAGGTGACAAGGGCTGTTTAAATTCACTATGAATCTAGGCTTACTGCCTATGAGATAACTATGCCCGGCCAAGCACGTTCCCCTAAGCCAATGCTTGTTAGTATTTTGAAGGAGTGGTTTCCATGAAGAAAGCCTGCAGTTGGGTCACATGTCTTAAGCCTGTACAAGTCACATGTATCAAATCCACTCCTCAGTATTTTTTCTCCAGTCCTGCCAATGGGTTTTGGCTTGAAATGACAACTGTGCTTTTTTTCCATAGATGCTGCCTGGCCTGTTGGGTTCCTCCAGCATTTTGTGCGTGTTGCATAAAATAAGTCATAATCAGCATTGTTTCTGTGAAGTGAAATCTTGCTTGATAAATCTGTTTGAATTATTTGAGGAAGTTACAATCAGAGTGGACAAAGGAGAGGCAGTAGATGGCACTTACTTAGATTTTCAGATGGCATTTGATAAGGTGCCTCACATGAGGCTGCTTAACAAGATAAAATACTATGGTGTTACAGGAAAGATACTGGCATGCATAGAGGAATGGCTATCAGTCAGGTGGCAGCAAGTGGGACTAAAGGAAGCCTTTTCTGGTTGGCTGCCAGTGATTAGTGGTGTTCCTCAAGGGTCAGTATTGGGACCACTACTTTTCATATTGTTTGTCAATGATTTAGGTAGTGGAATTGATGGCTTTGTAGCAAAGTCTGCAGATGGTACAAAGATAGGTGGAGGGGTAGGTAGTGCTGAGGAAGCAATGCAATTTAGACTAATTTGAAGAATGGGCAAGAAGAAGTGGCAGATAGAATATAGTGTGGGGACACGTATGATAATGTATTTTGGTAAAATGAACAATAGTGCAGGCTATTATCTAAATGGGAGAGAAAATTTAAACATCAGAGGTGCAAAGGGACTTAGGAGTCCTCATGCAAGGCTTCTAGAATGTTTATTTACAGAATGAGTCTGTGGTAATGAAGGCAAATGCAATGTTGTCATTTATTTTAATGGGAATAGAATATAAAATCAAGGGGTTACGCTAAGGCTTTATAAGACACTAGTCAGGCTGCACTTAGAGTATCATCAACAGTTTTACATAGAACCTAGAACAATACAGCACAGTACAGCCCCTTCGGCCCACAATTCTGTGCCAACCCTTAACCCTGCCTCCCATATAAGCCTCCACCTTAAATTCCTCCATATACCTGTCTGGTAGTCTCTTAAATTTCAGCAGTGAATCTGCCCTCACCACTGACTCAGGCAGTGCATTCCACACACCAATCACTCTCTGAGTAAAAAACTTTCCTCTAATATCCCCCTTGAACTTTTCACCCCTTACCTTAAAGCTGTGTCCTCTTGTATTGAGCAGTGGTGCCCTGGGGAAGAGGCGCTGGCTGTCCACTGTATCTATTCTTCTTAAAATATTGTATACCTCTATCATGTCTCCTCTTATCCTCCTCTCCAGAGAATAAAGTCCTAGCTCCCTTAATCTCTGATCATAATGCACACTTTCTAAACCATGCAGCATCCTGGTAAATCTCCTCTGTACCCTTTCCAATGCTTCCACATCCTTCCTATAGTGAGGTGACTAGAACTGGACACAGCACTCCAAGTGTGGCCGAACTAGAGTTTTATAGAGTTGCATCATTACCCTGCGACTCTTAAATGCTATCCCTTGACTTACAAAAGGTAACAATCCACAAGCTTTCTCTACTACCCTGTCTACCTGTGAGGCAACTTTCAGGGATCTGTGGACATGTACCCCCCAGGTCCCTCTGCTCCTCCACACTACAAAATATCCTGCCATTTACTTTGCACTCTGCCTTGAAATTTGTCCTTCCAAAGTGTACCACCCCACGCTTCTCCGGGATGAACTCCATCTGCCACTTCTCAGCCCACTTCAGCACCCTATCAATGTCTGTCTGCAATCTTTGACAATCCTCTACACAATCCACAACACCACAAACCTTTGTGTCATCTGCAAACTTGCCAACCCCCTTTTCTACCCTCACATCCAGATCGTTAATAAAAATCATGAAAAGTAGAGGTCCAGACCGATCCTTGTGGGACACCACTAGTCACAACCCTCCAATCCGAATGTACTCCCTCCACCACGACCCTCTGCTTTCTGCAGGCAAGACAATTCTGAATCCACCTGGCCAAACCTCCCTGGATCCCATGCCTTCTGACTTTCTGAATAAGCCTACCATGTGGAACCTTGTCAAATGCCTTTCTAAAATCCATGTCGATCACATCCACTGCACTACCTTCACCTATATGCCTGGTCACCTCCTCAAAGAACTCTATCAGGCTTGTTAGACATGATCTGCCCTTCACAAAGCCATGCTGACTGTCCCTGATCAGACCATGATTCTCTAAATGGCCATAGATTCTGTCTCTAAGAATCTTTTCCAACAGCTTTCCCACCACAGACATAAGGCTCACTGTTCTATAATTACCCGGACTATCCCTACTAGCTTTTTTGAACAAGGGGACAACATTCACCTCCCTCCAATCCTCTGGTACCATTCCCGTGGACAATGTGGATATTGTCGCGACCACAGAACCTCCTGTCTGTACCTCTAACTATCAAGTCCCCTATCACTACCACTCTCCTCTTTTACCCCCCCTCCCTTCTGCACTGCAGAACCAGACTTGATGCCAGAGATCCGGCTGCCACAGTTTGTCCCAGGTAAGTCATTCCCCCTCCCCCAACAGTATCCAGATCGGTATACTTATTGTTGAAGGGAATGGCCACAGGGAAACCCAGTTCTGCCTGCCCTTTCCCCTTCCCTCACCTGACAGTAACCCAATTACCTGTGCATTGCTCCTTTGGTGTAACTACCTCCCTGAAGCTACTACCTATAAACTCCTCATTCTCCAGAATGATCCGGAGGTCATCCAGCTCCTCCTCCAGTTCCCTAACGTGGTTTCTTAGGAGCTGCAGCTGGATACACTACTTGCAGGTGTCATTGTCAGGGACACCAGAGGTCTCCCTGACTTCCCACATCCTGCAAGAGGAGCATTCCAACATCCTGCCTGGCCTTCTCTCTACTCTAAACAAACAAAACAAAACTTACCGGAACCTACCCTCGCTTCTGCCTGTTGATGTCAAAACCTGTTGAACTAAAAGCCGTCCCACTCTGACTCAGTCCACTCTGATGATGGTCGCTGTATATGGTGGTCTTTTCTATTAAACCTTTGGTGCTCTACATCACGCACCTGCGCAGTCTAGCCTCTTTTCCCCGATCAGTGTAAAAAAGATGACTTCTCACCGAGATTCCTTTACTCCTTCACTTTCAGCCTCTTGCTTCATTTTTAAAAAAATGTGAAGTATGTTATTTTATGGCAGCAGGATAGTGCAAGATATCAGAAAGTACTATAAACATACAATTAAAAACTGATAAATGTATAAGTAATTAAATTACCAAATAAGTAATTAAACAAACAAAAATAACTAGTGGAATTTAGGAACAGATTTATCCACAGTGCTCTCTGATTAGTGTTCCAAAAACATTGAGTGTGGGTTGTTAAGTTGCTGTACCTCCTTCCTGATGTTAGTAATGAGAATAGTTAACATGTGAGGGTCTTAATGATAGAAACACTCAGTTGAGGCAGCACATTTGAAGATGTCCTTGATGGTGAGGAGGCTTGTGCCCATGAACCTAGCTAAATCTACAATGCCTGCACCCAGGTAAGGCCTGTACATTGGAGCCTCAATACCACACAGTAATGCAGACAGAATTCTGTCAATTGTACATCTGTAGAAATTAGATAATTACCAGAATTTTTGGTAATATTTCAAATTTGCTTAAGTTGATCAGATGCATCAGGGGGGAGGAGGTGGGCAAATGGGGAAAGAGAGAGGATGAGAGGGAATCAGAATGGGGAACTGAAAATGAGAAGGGTGGGGGCAAAGATAGAAATTACCGGAAGGTGGAGAAATCGATGATTATGCCATCAGGTTGGAGACTACCCAGATGCAATAAGAGGTGTTACTCCTCCAACATGACTTTGGTCTCATCATGGCAGTAGATGATACGTTGCAATGTGAATGGGAAGTCATTGAAATGGGCAGCCACCAGGAGATCCCACCTTTAATGGTGGACAGAGCAAAGATGCTTGACAAAGTGATCTCCCAACCAACGCCATGTCTCACTGAAGCATCAGATGGTGCACTGAGAACACTGAATACAATATGGAGCATCCTCTGAAATATTGTCATCCAGGAACTTGCAGCTGCTCATCCTTTCCACTACTGACCCCTCAATGTGTGTTCTCCCAACTCCCCATTCATGTGGTTCACAATCAGTTCAGTGGTCTTACTAACGTTGAGTGACAGGTTGTTGCTGCGGCATATTTCAAATTGACAAAGTACCTCACTCCTGCATGCCTCAATGTCACCATTTTAGATTCTACCAACAATAATGCTGTCATTGCTGAATTTATCAGTGGCATTTGAGCTATGCCTTAGCACACATGAATGTAAAGAGAGTAGAACAGTGAGCTAAACATGATTTCTGGTCTGAGTTAAAAAGTCATGAGGTAACATTGCAGTTCTATAAAACTCAGGTTACACCACACGTGGAGTATTGTATCCAGTTCTGGTTGGCTTGTTACAGGGAGGATGTGATAGTTTCAGAGAGGGTGCTAAAGAGATTTGCCAGGATGCTGCCTAGATTAGAGAGTATGTCTTAATACAAAAGGCTGAGTTAGCCTGTGTTATTACCTTTAGAGCTGTCATGGCCCCTTCTGGCAATCCCCCATCTTGCTATTTACCTCAAGAATTGGGCCTCAATCCACTCGTTTAGTTTCCAATCATTCCCAGGTGCCACTAACTACACACACCTGCTTTCCATCAGCAAATGCAGGATAAAAACCCTGTGAGCACAACAATGAGCTGCCAATCAGAATTACCTATTCAGGTTATTATAATAGCTTTGGAGATAGGTTGATTGAAGGCCAGTATCCCTGATTGAAGCATCACGGGAGAACATGGAACATTGGGAGCAGCCGGTTAGTTGCCGTGGGCTGTGTGTCCAGAGAGCTTGAGCTCTGGTGGCGCAGAGCTCAGAAAAGGCAATGTAACAGACTTTCAATATTATAAATCAGTGAGTTGTTTGTTATGTCTCCCTTCTCACTGTGCAATGGGGATACCTGTTTCCCTTAATAGGGAGAGAGAGAGAGAGAGCCTGTGGTTCATCAAATTATCGGCTGAATGAGTCGGCTTTGGGGTACTGCAAGACTGTGACCTTACTGATATTTTGCTGCACGCTTGAGTGCTCAGTGGGGGAGGGGCGCCATTGCCTTGTTGCTGCTTGTGGGTGGGAGGGGGGATCTAACATTTAACTGTCATTCATTATTTGGGGCACTCCACTGTTTTGGTGGATGTTTGCAAAGAAAAATAATTTCAGGATGTATATTGTATATGTTTCTCTGACATTAAACATACCTATTGAACCTATTGATGAGTTTAGCATTCATATTATCATGTAAGAGCTAAAGGATCGTAAGATATTTCTCAAAGCACCTGATTTTGGATAGTAACTGCCAAAGGGTAGCACAAAAATATGGTCTACACAAGCTGGAATATAGCCCTAAAGTTCCATTATCTGATGTTCCTCCATGGCTCTTTACAATACATACAGTGGATATAAACCTGCAACAACTTTTAAAAAAAGTAGTCTAACTGTGGAATCAAATTGATAGTACAAGAATATATAGACCAGCATTTTAGAAACAAATTAGTAATATTTACGGATGGATCAAAAGACCCTAGCTCTGGCCACACAGGTATTGCAGTCTACATTCCTCAGTGCAAAACTAGTATCAGGAAAAGAACATCAAACCATTTATCAGTGTATACAACAGAATTAATGGCAATACTGAGTGCATTATCTTGGATAGAAGAAAATAATGTCAAAAAGGCTGTCATTTGTTCAGACAGTTTGTCTGCATTAACCTCTATCAAATCAAGAAAATCAGAAAGTAGACAGGATATTTTATTGGAGATTCTATGCCAGTTGTATATACTGACCAATAATGGGGTAGAAGTAAGCTTCATTTAGGTTCCTGCTCATTGTGGTGTGGAGGGTAATGAAAAAGTGAACATTATAGCTAAACAATCACTCAGATCATCTATAATAGAGGTCCAGCTCCCTCTAAGCAAAGCGGAAGTCAAAAGCATTATAAAAACACATATTGAGGAGACATGGCAAAAGCATTGGAATGAGAGTGAAACAGGGAGACAACTGTACAAGATCCAAAGGCAAGTCAGATACCAAAGAATATCAAGTGGGCATAGAAAGATAGAAGTGATCATCAGTCGTTTAAGAATTGGTCACACAAGTCTTAATTACATATTATACAAAATAGGGAAACATCCAACTGGGTTGTGTGAATACTGTAATCAACCAGAAACAGTGGAACATGTATTGATAAAATGTAAGAAGTATGAAAGAGAAAGAGTGAAGATGATAGGAGCGCTTCAGATAAACAAAAAACTGCTGTGGCTTTAGAAGACATTTTAGGTGGGAGTTCAAGAGAAATATGGACCTATATCATGAAGTATCTGAAAGACTCTGATTTATTATATAGAATTTAGGGAATGCAATTCTTTTCATTCCTCCTGTTTATCAAATGATCCACACTCCAGTCTAGTAGGTGGTGGTAATGCACCTTGAAGCTGGTTTGCCAACTGCCATAAAACAGCAGAAGAAGAAGAAGAAAAGGAACGAGCTGCCAGTTCATTGGTCGACTCCAGTGTGAGTAACCTCATTTCATGATTCTTAGGACTGCCAGTTCTAAGTCTGGCATCGCTCCTGGATACAGATTCCACGCTTGCTACGTCAATAATGCCTCCTGACTCTGCCTCTGTGACCGTATTCTGCTCTTGGGTTTGTCCACCACCACACTCATGTAACAGGAGCAAAGGAGGGTGAGGTTACTTGATAGAGGTGTATAAGATTATGAGAGGCGTAGATAATCAGCAGCATTTTTCCAGGGGGCAATAGATCATACAAAAGGACATCCATTTAAGGTGTGTGGAAGAACATATAGGCTAGATGTCCAAGGTAGCTTTTTTTCTTGCATAGACAGTACTGGTGCATGAAATGATGCCAGTGATTTTGCTGAAGTATTAAAGAATAGGGATATTTAAATGACTGTCACATAGGCAGATGTTCATATGGAAATGGATGATTATTATCTGTGTAGGAGGAAAGGGTTAGATTGATCATGGAGTACGTTTACATAGGATGGAACTACAACATAGGCCTAAGAGCTTCCACTGTGCAGTACTGTTTTGTGTTATAATTTGATACGTGTCTGCCTAAAACAAATTTCTGCACTGTTACATGTCCAAAGAAAGGATGAAAAACTACTTTTTTACTAATTGCCTCTCCCATACCACCTGGTCTCCAAATTTGACCGAGAAATTAATAGTTGAACATTTCCATCCCATCCATTGTATAAGCACATGATGCAGCCACTGTATGTGGATGGGTGGATGGGAGCTGATGGAGCAAATCCCTTAAACCCAGAGATTCTCCAACTGCTGGTCATTACTGCTCAGCTACCGGTATCTTCAGTTCGACATCCTATGTTGAACAGTGCTCCACAGGCAGTGTTTACAGCAGTGAACTGGGACTCGTCCTGACTGATTAACACCAGTGTTTCTGTCCAATATCAGCTTCCTCCCATTCCTCTTTGTCTCAATCCTTTGTATATCCTTCTCATCCACTCCCCTGAGGGGTGGGGAGTGGTGTTGTTTACCTCTGTCTCTGGGGAAGTTTCTCCTGAGTTCTCATTGAATCTCCATAAATCCATCTGTAACAGTGAGAACCAGAACAACCTTCAGCCCATCCTTTTCCAGGCTGGGCAGTGGATACTCCTTAAGTCTTTAATGCACCTTCTACAGGACCAGTGTGACCAGAAACATGTGATCTCCCATGTGTAGTCAGACAAGGTTAACACCACCCTCTCACTTTCCATAATGTCCCAATGGACAGGATTCCATTTGCTTTTCTGTGTCCCTTTCAATCTCCATTAATGCCAGTGTCACTGAGTCCAAGGGATCCAGGGGGCAGGTTTGGAGTGTGAATCTTCTCCATGTTCTTACTGCAATGTTGCTGCACCATGCTCTCATTCCATTAACAGGGGAATGTCAGGCGTGTCAAGGTTTTCTGCTCCAGGGATCCCTACATGGAGAGGCCAGTGATCTCCTGACCCACCCACCACATGGACAGACCCTACCTGAAATGCTGCTGCTGCTGCTCACCACATCTGCCCATACCTGTTCTGGACTTATCAGTGAAGATAAAAGATCCAGTTCTGAGAGGCTCTGATTCAAGAACCAAATCATGGACACTCATCTTGAACAAAGACATTTAATCAAAGTTATTGCATTGATGGTGTCTCATGTTCTCTGCTCAGACCCTTTTCTGCCTCACTGATGCACAATAAAAGAGCAATGTGACTCCTGTAATGTGTAAAACCCGTTGTCACTGATGAGGTGCACCCTGCAATGTCCACGTTGGGGCAGAGTCCCGAGACTGGAATTGGAATTCCAGTTGGAATTTACTTTGGGAGTTTCTCCATGCAAGCAGGAATCTGTTGGGTTTCATAATACTCATGCTGCATAATTCATGAATGTTGCTGTGGTTTAAATCTCTGCTTCGAACTCTGTGAACAATCCTGGTAGCTCAGTTACAGAAGAAGCTGACGGAAGATGCAGAAACGGTTCAGCCAGATGCTTCCCTACCAAGATTAGAGGGAATAAGCTCTAAGGAGTGGTTGAACCGGGATTGTTTTCTTTGGATCAGGGGGCCTCAGGGGAGACTTGATATAATTTGATCTAATTCTGAGAGAAGTAGATAGGGTACTCTTTTGCTGTGGGTAGAAAGAACCATACTAGAGGCCTGAATTTAAGATTAGATGAGGAACTTTAATCATCAGTGATCACTCATAGTTGGGTATGATTCTTCTCCTGGTGGTTGATCTGGTCACTTGTGAGTCTTGAGCTGACTGAAGAGGCCGATCTGTGATCCACATCCTATTGCAGTGTTGGCTGGTGTAGGTCATTGAAGTGGTGATGGATGTAGCTGGTTGGGCCTTTCCCAGTCTTTCCTTACATTAGTCTCAGTGGCACGGTGGAGGGATTCTTCAAGCTGTGCAGTCCGCTGATAGACAGTCCTTCTCCAGCTTTTCCTATCCTGTGCTAATTTCTTCCTTCCATTCAGACTGACGTGGCCTTTCCTCAGATGGGTCTTCATACTGTCTTTGAACTGCTTTTTCTGGCCTCCAGGAGTGCACTTTGCATCCTTGAGTAGGCCAAACAGGACTTGTTTAGGGAGATGGGAGTCAGACATACAGATGATGTGGCCAACACATCGCGATTGGTATTGACTCATGATTGGCTATGGAGTTAATGTTGGCTTCCTGCAAGGTGCTGGAGTTAGTATGCCTGTTCTTCCAGCTAACTCAGAATCTTTCAGAGGCATCTTTGATGGTGTTTCTAGGAAATTTATGTGCATGACTCCACTCCATACAGCAAGCAGGGGAGGACGATAGCTTTATAGACCAGAAGCATCGTGTTGGTCTTGATATCCCAATCTTCAAAAGCCCTCTTTCTCAGCCCGGTTAAAGCTCTACTCACACAGCCTATTCTGTGAGTTCGTTCAAGGTCGATGTTGACTTTTGAAGAGAGAAGGCTGTGAAGGTATGGGAAATGATCAGTGTTCTCCAGAGGGATGTTGTCAACTTGGATGGTTGGAGGTTTATGAGCTTGACCTAGAGCAGGTTGGTGGAGGACTTTGGTGTTCTTGATGTTTAGGTCAAGTCTCAGGAGCTTGTATGCTTGGGCAAAAGCATCCATTGTGCTCTGCAGATCCTTCTCAGAGTGAACTACAATGACGTTATCATCTGCACAGTGGAGCTCCATGACAGACACCTTGCTCTTTGCCTTGAACCTGTTAAGGTTAAAGAGTTCTCCATCTGTCCTGCAGAGAATCTGGACTCCTTGTGGGAGTTCTTGGCCTGTGAGGTGAAGAATGGTTGCAATGAAAACGGCAAACAGATTTGGGGCAATGAGGTACCCCGTTTGACTCCCATCTCAACCTTAAAAGGTGCTGTTTCAGAGCCGCTGTATCAGGGGTGGAGCAAAGTGATGGCGGTAAAAATGACTCATTTGCCTGCATCTTCGGAAACAGTTCTGTTCCTATCTTTGGTATCATTTTGTTTCCTTTTTAAGGTTCTTTTGAAGAACCTGAGCCAGACTTACACTCTGACTTCAGTTCTTTATGACAATGGGACCGGCTCTCAGGGCCTCACAACCGGCCATTTTCTGATATCCCAAGGACACGGCCTGGAAGACTAGCGTGCCTTCAGGGTGTCGGATTTTCGTGGCTCTGGAGATAGGTTGATTGAAGGCCAGTATCCCTGACTGAGGCATCATGGGAGAACATGGAACATTGGGAGCAGCCGGTTAGTTGCCGTGGGTTGTGTGTCCAGAGAGCTGAGCTCTGGTGGCGCAGAGCTCCGAAAAGGCAATGTAACAGACTTTCAATATTATAAATCAGTGAGTTGTTTGTTATGTCTCCCTTCTCACTGTGCAATGGGGATACCTGTTTCCCTTAATAGGGAGAGAGAGAGAGAGAGAGAGAGCCTGTGGTTCATCAAATTATCGGGTGAATGAGTCGGCTTTGGGGTACTGCAAGACTGTGACCTTACTGATGTTTTGCTGCACGCTTCAGTGCTCAGTGGGGGAGGGGGTGCTGGTGGGGGAGGGGGGCCATTGCCTTGTTGCTGCTTGTGGGTGGGAGGGGGGATCTAACATTTAACTGTCATTCATTATTTGGGGCACTCCACTGTTTTGGTGGATGTTTGCAAAGAAAAATAATTTCAGGATGTATATTGTATACGTTTCTCTGACATTAAACATACCTATTGAACCTATTGATGAGTTTAGCATTCATTTTATCATGTAAGAGCTAAAGGATCGTAAGATATTCCTCAAAGCACCTGATTTTGGATAGTAACTGCCAAAGGGCAGGATGATTTACAGAGTCAAATGCTTTATTGAGGTCTATGAAGGCTATATAAAGTGGGAGATTTTGATCCTGGGCCTCTGCTGCAATTGAAGTGCTGTAAAAATCATGTCAGATGTTCCTCTGGCTGGACGGAAGCCACACTGAGACTCAGGGAGGAGATCATCTGTCAGAAGTGAAAGCCAGTCACATAAAATTCAGGTGAGTACCTTTCCCATTGTAAAGAGGAGGGAAATGCCTCTATGTTTCCACAGTCAGGTTTGTCACAATTTTTGAAGAGTATGACAATCAGGGCATCCCTAACTTCAGCTGGAATCTTCTCCTGCTTCCAGATCTTGACAAGCAGGTCATGAATATGATTTATATGTTCAGTACCATCTTCCTTTAGGATTTTTGCTGGCTTTCCATAAGGCCCAGTAACCTTGTTGGTCCTCAATTTCTGGCAAGCTGTCTGCACCTCTTTGGTTCTAGGAGGATTGCTCATGTCCTCCTTCATGGGTCATTGTGGGAGCTGGTTGATGGCTTCAATGTCAATAATGGTGTTACGATTAAGTGGCTCTTGAAAGAGTCCCTTCCATTGAGAATTGATGGCATCATTGTCCTTTAGCAGACTTTGTCCATCTTTGGAGTGAAGGGGTTTGAGCCATATACTGCTTTGGTGGCAATAAACAAACCCCTGATATCACCAGAGTCAGCAAGCTGCTGTATTTCTGGGGCCCTCTCAGTCCACCACTGAGTTCTTTATTTCCCTTACTCTATGCTGGACTACGCTTTGGAGTGGGCTTCCCACTTTGCCTTGTGATTGATGTACTTCTGCCAGGCACAAAAAGCTTTCAGTCTTGTTGATTAACTCTTCTATTTCATTGCCATTTTCATCAAACCCAGTCTTTGTTTTTCTTGGTCTTATATCCAATGATGTTTTTCAAGTATAAAGGATAGTGGTCTTCAGTGTGGTCCAGTGTGCTTCAATGTCCTCTGGATACAGCTTTGAGAGTCTTTCAGAAAAGGCAGCCTAGAGATGTACTTCTGTTGTGTCTTTTAGGCTCAGCTTCTTTTGCACTCTACCCTTCATGATTTGGATGATCATTGTGAGCTATTAAGCCAATGGTCCATCCAGCCATCAACTGCACTGATCGTGGTTCTGCTATTCTTTACATCTCTGTGATTGCTCCTCTGAACAATGACATAATCTATAAGGGCCAAATCTTTGAACAGGGTTTTTCCCTTATTTCTCTGGTGGAACAGGGTTTTGGTGATGGTCAGGACATGTTCAGCACACTTAGAGAATAAGAGCACTCCACTGAAGTTGATATTGCCAATGCCCTCTTTCCAAATTGTGCCTTTCCAGCAGTTGCTATCCCTATCAACTCCAGCAATGAAGTCTCCAAGAAGAATGATCTGATCTTCCTTGGGAATATCCACTTGTATGTGGTCTAGATTGGTGTAGAGGGTCTCCTTAACTACTTCTGGTGAGTCTAGGGTTGGAGTGAGGGCATTCAGAGCTGTAACCATTTGGTTGTTAGATAGTCATCTTGCCCTTGGACTGGGGCAGGCTGCTCACCCCACATGGGGAAGGGGCTAGAAAAGGTGCACTAAAAAGTAGTCTGCTTCCTTGCTCCTGACTGGATTACTGAGTCCAATGGGTCCACAAAACTGTGGCTGAAACAAAAGCATATGAATTTTGGAGGCTGGAATGTGTGGAGAGTAATGGACAGTGAATCCAGCGATCATCCTGAAAGACTTATTGCCATCACCTCAAGAGAGCTGAGAATATTCCCAATGGACCTTGCTGCCCTCTCTGAAATGTGATTGGCCAAGGAAGTACAATTGAAGGTGAAGAGTGGCTCATACTTTTCTGGAAGAAGAAATCAGCAAATGAACCCAGAATCCATGGAGTTGTATTTGCCATAAAAACAGCATCATCAGTCTCCTGTCCAAATTGCCAGTTAGCATCAATGAATGCCTCATGACCATGTTCCTCGAGCTCAGTAAAAACCAAATAGAGTCTAAAATAATGAGGCAACCTATTGTTTTAGTTTTCTATGGAGGGTGACAGGTGCCAGGCAGATATGATGATAACATTTAAGAGTAAGTTGAATGTAGACATGCACAGTTAGGCATACTGTGGGATAATAGTGCAGAAGTTAAGACTGGTTTAAATTGGCATTATGGTTGGCACTGTGCTCTGTATGCAGCCATCACGTGGGCTATCAAGCCTCCGGTATTATTTGTTTTAGATTTGCAATTGCAAAATTTTATTTTAATGGGAAAATGAGCTTTAGTGATGCCCATTTGTTGAGAGAGTATTAAAAATATATTTTCTCTTCAGGTACCAGTTACACAGGAAGCTATCTGACAGATAGTGACATTTTTTTTCACAACAACATCCAGTGGCCATGGTTAAAATTTGTGCTTCAGAATCTAGCTGGATGAAACAGCTGGATATGTGAAATTCCACATTGCCAAACTCGTCAATCTATCCGGATTGCAGAGCAGAGAATGGCTACCTTCTGGCAACACCCACCAGGCTGTTCCAACCGTGTGTACAGCGGGGTGGATCTGCAGGGGTTCCAGATAATGTCTGCAGAGACTGGAACTGCACTGGCTCTTTCCCTCAGAGCTGCAAAGACGAATGGAAGGCTTAATGGTGACTGTAAAGATCAGAGCAATGGAGAAACTGCTTCCAGCAGCAGGAAGATCAGGAAGCAGGTAGAAAACTCCTAGGGAATTATCAGCCAGGAAATTGGAGTGTGTTTATGTGCAGAATGTGTGGTTAGTGTCTCAACCACGGATTCGGCAGCACAGCAGATACACCAATTGTGCTTGTGAATATGCTCGTGTCAGATAATTATTATTTCAATGTGATAGTATTTAACTCCATTCTCTCCATTGTATTGCTTGTTGAGACTTGAACCCAGCACAGCAACATTTCACTGCCTGCTTACATTCAGCCTTGTTTGAGAAATTGGACTGTTGAGTCAACGGATTCTGAAGACTAGCGGTAATTGTTTTATATTTAGTTATTCCTTTCAGCCGCAATGTTGGCTCCTTTTTCCATTTGACAGTTTTAGTTAATGGCCTTGTTTAGCCAAACACTTATAGGCTTCTTTTCCCTCTAACTTGGTTTGTTTTAACTCCGCACTTGGGCCATATCCAAACTCGGTGACAGTTGACCGAGCAGTGGATGCAGACCCAGCGATTACGTCTGAAAGGGAAGAAGAGGAATAGTGGGAAATGGAAAGAAATTGTGGTGAGAGGCTGTTTGGACAAGTGTTTCCAAGGGAATGACAGAGACATAATGGGCCAACTGTCCTCTTCTGATGTACAGCTCTGTAACCACAGAGAATGGGAAGTACATGCAGGAAACCGCAAATACGTGAAGTAGTCATTTATGTCTAAAATGCAGTGGTGCACATTACCTGTCACAGACTCGGAATTTAATAATAAACTCCCCGGTGAATGGTTCAAGTTGAGCTGAAGAACGAGTTTGTCAGATACAATAAGGGCCAGAGATTGTTACACAGAAATGTCCTTGCCTATCTCAGAAAATACGGAGATGGGATCTGTGATGTTACAGAAAATATATAGAAAATGTGAAGACATATAGAAATTAACAATAAAACTGGATGTTTATGAATCTACACAAAATGATAAATTTTGAATGTATTGAAGGTTTTGATTAAGCCAGTGTGAGAGTGGGAAGGAGAAGTAAACTGACAAGCATTGGAAACGGACGATGACAGAGCGTAGGTGGTCCAGAAATGGGGTTGGTGGTAAATTGAACCAGATTAGGGGGGGAACTGGGGGGAGATGTGAGCAAGTGGAGTCAGATGGGGAATTGGGAAGGGAAGGTGAACAAAAAGAGAAGCAAACTAGGTAGGAGAGAGAGAGTTTGACTGTGAGCTAATTTGGAGAATGAATGGGAGAAATTGGTTAGTCTCTGGTTAGCGAATGGGAGATTGATAGTGTAACCCAAGTTAATTAAACCCAAAGATGTAATGTTAGAAATGTCCACCGATGTAAGTATGAAAATGAGGTTTACTGATTTGCTTTTTAAAAGAGAACTGGAAAAAAAAACTAAGCGAGAACAAGGCGTGGCAGACAAGGTGCAGACGAGCGAGAGAAACACAGCAAACTATTAGAAACTAAAGATATAAATTATTAAAAGTGTAATTGGTAGTGAATATCTCTACCCTACTTGAAAACCTCAGAGTGAAGCCCCTGGATGAGAGACAATTTGATAAAAGGTTTATTGAAGCTAAGACTATAACAAGCTTCATCTACAGCGAGACAATATCGGCAGAGAGCAGTGTCCAAGATCGCTACCATGTAACCGGGAATGAGTTCTGTTAAATGATAACAAGTGATTTAGTCAGAGTTTTTTGTATAAGTTTTGTAAATTGACCTTCCATGGATGACCCACTATTTCATCCAAGGAACTAAGAAACATGATGGCGAGCCTCCTAAGATCGAAGAACCAGCGCGGGAATGAATGTTTCAAGACATGGCAGTAAGCTTATCTTCATTCGAAGGATCTGCATTTGATTTTCAGCAAACACTTTGATAAATTACTGAATGAGATTTACTTTGTATAAAGGTTGTGATGTTGGAGAATTTGTCATGAAAGGGGCTAAGCTGTGTATTTTTTTTTGGTGTTGAACTTGAATTTGTAGACATACTGACCTCAACTGAAAGTGAAGTTAGCCATAATACTTAAGACTAGGAATTCAATTAGTTTCTAACTAATGAGGGATAAATAGAAAGACATTTGATGGTTAAATAAGGAATAACACTCAATCTAATTTTGATATCTGAGATTTGGAATCTGAACAGAATTTTGGAATTTTGAATTTTTCTTACTCAAGTAAATATTTTGTGTATATATGCTATATTTCATGAACAAAATTACCACCAGAAGTGTGTGTTTTCTATTCACTGCCCTTTTTGCATATCTACATCTTCTGATGGCCTTCTAACACCTAGTGTAGCACTATATAAGTAGATTTTCTCATAAAGAGTGTGGCGATCAGTCATACGAGATAAGACAAGCACGACATAGGTGTTACAATAGGCAGTGAGTGGAGATACGTGTTGGCATTATAAAGATAAGACACGTTGGAGCAGAGGGATAGGAGTTGGTGAATCTTGGGCAGTGTAGATATTCGAACTGATCAGGATAGCGGGTGGAGGCATGCTGCAAGTTTGAATACCTGAAAGAGATTGAATGTACTGTACGCAGGGGAATGAGGGAACTGTAACAAGGTGCTTTGGGAGAGTTTTGGTGAAGGTTTCAGTGGTGAGCAGAGAGGGTGCATTCAGTCAGTGTTACAGAGGGAGAATGGGCTCCTCAGTAATGAAGCGGATGTAGTGAATTGAAGTTGGTGCTGGGTGAAAAGTTTAAACATATTGAATAAACAGCCCAGGTGCATCTGCTGAGTTCTCCTGGAATAATCCATTCATGCACAAGGATGTGGGAGTCAGGGAATTCAAATGGCCCAGACTGAGGCTCAGAGACCATTGTTCACTGAGGAGGAGTAAACAATGGGTGAGTGTGGGAGAAACACCACGCTGAGGTGGAGTAGGGAGCAGGGCAGGTAACAGGCCTATTCCCTCTGTACTCTCCCAGCTGGACATGAGGAGTTAGGGTAGAGGTGTTGACCTCAGCATCCATGAGCCATCCCATTAGGCATGGCGATTCTGAGATGTGACAACTCCTCAGGCATCGCATTCTGCGATCCATCCCTGGAAATTCCTGGTGGTCCATAAACCTTCACTGCTTTACACAGCTTTAAAACTGGACATGAACGACTGAAGTTTATCAGGTAGGTTTAAATCATAATAGCAAATGTATAAAACAGCTTAAACACCAATAACAATAGAAGTGAAAGTAGCAACTAGCTCACAGACACCGACCATACAGGACACCAGTTTATATATTCATCGGGTGTCCTCACTCAGCTCAGGGAGGGGCCAGGTGTGAAGTACATCCTGACTAAATTTCATTAGCTGCCTGCACAAACAAAAGAAAATCTGCAGATGCTGGATATCCGAGTAACACACACAAAATGCTGGAGGAACTCAGCATGCCAGGCAGCATCTGTGGAAAGGAGTACAGTCAATGTTTTGGGCTGAAAACCTTTAGTAAGGCTGGAGAAATAATGAGGAGCCAAGATTAGAGGTTTGATGGAGGAGAAGGAGAATCAGAGTGACAAGTGAAAACAGAAGGGAGGGTAGATGTGAAGTAAAGATTTGGGAAGTTGATTAGTGAAAGAGATACAGGGCTGGAGAAGGGGGAATCTAATAGGAGAGGACAGGGGGCCATGGAAGGAAGAAAAAGGGGGAGAAGCACCGGAGGGAGGCGATGGGCAGGCAACGAGGGAGATCCCACTTTTTCTTGCAGATGGAGCGTAGGTGCTCGGCGAAGAGTCTCCCAGTCTACGTCGGGTCTCACTGAAGTACAAGAAGCCACAGCGGGAGCACTGAATACAATAGATGACTGCAACAGACTTACAGGTGAAGTGTCGCTTCACCAAGAAGGACAGTTTGGGGACCTAAATGGCAGTGAAAGAGAACGTTTAGGGGCAGGTGTAGCACTTTTCTGCTGGCAAGGATGTGCCAGGAGGGAGATCAATGGGGAAGGAGGAATGGACAAGGGAGTCATGTAGGGAGTGATCCCTGTGGAAAGCAGAATGTCGGGGGGGGGGGTGTGGAAGATGTGCCTGGTGGTGGGATCCTGTTGGAGATGACGGTAAGTATAATGAAGCACCTTCCAGCTTTGGCCATGTATGCAGAGCAATCTGAGACACTTGAAGCTCAATTGGAAACAAAAGCCAGCAGGTACAAGTGAATTACTTTTTCTCCTAGACTGAACACCATGAATCCTGCAATCCAATGAACAGTATTGGCATATGGGGGGCTGAAAACGAGACAAGCAAGTGCTGAAATCTGTTTTCTGTCACTTCACACAGAAATGGAATCAGAGAAATTAAGCTGGATATTGGTTTCCATCAATAAACATGCAATTTAGATACACAGCAAAACTGGAGCTATGTAAGGTCATTAAAGCCAATTGAGACTGTTCATTCATTTAGCACAATGACGGTGAATCTCTATTCCAAGCTTTATACTCTCTCTCCATCCCCAGGTCTGCCAATGATACCATGTTTAGACACATTCTCTCCCCTCCCCCATGTTAAATATGTCTGTTGTAGCCTCTGCACTGAGAATTACACAGTTCTGTTGCCCACTCAGTGAAGCCGTTGGGGTCAGCTGTACTGTAAATATGTGCTCCGTTTCCTGACACTGTTCTCATGGGTTCTAGGCAGCCACCCTTTCTCCAGCCAGAACAAACATCTCCATATCCGGTACACCGAGTTTTGTCAGAATTGTGTACGTCTCGTTGAGATCCCCTTTCACTCACCAGGTGTCCATGTACGATAATCCTGCCATTGAATACTGTTGCAGTCATCAATAGCAGCTATAGTGTTCCTTGTGTCACATGGTCAAAATTGTCCACAGTTCTCCCATTGTCCACCCATAAGACCAGAATTCCATAAAACATAGTAGTAGAATTAGACCATTCCACCGGCAAGACTTCTCTGTCATTCCATCATGGCTGACTTATTATCGCTCAACCCCATTTTCTTGCCTTCTCCCTGTAACCTTTGATGCCTCAACTAACCAAAAACCTATCAACCTCCGTTTTAAAAGTACAGGGTGACTTAGCCTTCATAGCTGTTTGTGGCAATGAATTCCACAGACTGACAATCCCTAGCTAAACAAATTCCTCATCTTTGTTTGGAAAGGACGACTGGTCCTGGACTCTCCCGCTCTCTCCCGCTCTGGGAAATACGAAACAGCATTGTCCACACTCAGCACCTTAATGTGAATATCCTAGGCTTGCACAGATTTGTGTTCAAAGTTCAAAGTAAATTTATTGTCAAAGTATACACTCTGTATGTCACCATACAAACCCTGAGATTCGTATTCTTGCAGGCATACTCAGTAAATCCAATTTCCATGATCCAATTAATGAAATACAAACAACCAATGTGTAAAAGACAACAAATTGTGCAAATACAAAAGAAAGATGAAAATAATAAATAAATAACCAAAACAATCAATAAAATGAGGTGAAGAGTCCTTGAAAGTGAGTCCATGGGTTGTGGGAACAGTTCAGTGATGGGGCAAATGAAGTTGAGAGAAGTTATCCCCACTGATGTTTGAGGGTTAATAACTGTGTCTGAACTTGGTGGCTGAGGCCTGAGGCCCTCATTCATTCTTTCTAATGGTGGCAGTGAGGGGAGAGCATGTCCTGGGTGGTGTGTGACCCTGGTGATGGATGTTGCTTTCCTGCCACAGTGTCCCGTGTGGATGTGCTCAGTGATGGGGAGGGCTTTACCTGTGATTGACTGGGCTGTATCAATTATTTTTTTGTCGGGCTTCCCATTCAAGGGCTTTGGTGTTTCCGTACTAGTCTGTGATGCAGCCAGTCAATATACTCTACACCATACACCTATAGAAATTGTGCACAGGGGAAATACATTTTCTGTTATGTAGTTTCTTACAGACAACATAACTCTTCACAGTGTGTGAGATATACCGTCCCCATGGCTGGTGCACTGCATAGAAACTATTAAGCAAACCTGAAACTTGCAAAATCATTGTAGAAGCGCCTTCCAATGCAGCCGTCCCCGCTCTCCACCCATTGGGAAGTGAAGAGCATTGGGTGCATCACATCTGCAGCAAATGTATCAAAATGTAAAATGCTACAAACACTCAGCTGGGTGGGAACAGGAACAGGATGTGTGTGGGGCTGATTTACTTCTTGAGTTCTACCAATACACACTCAGTGGAAAAGACCTTTACTGTGCCCCCATTGTTCGCTGCTGTGATATTTTCCAGATTAATAATGCAATTCCACCCCCTTACCTCCCTCTCTGTCTTTTCATTGATAGATAGATAGATAGATAGATACTTTATTCATCCCCATGGGGAAATTCAACATTTTTTTTTCCAATGTCCCATACACTTGTTGTAGCAAAACTAATTACATACAATACTTAACTCAGTAAAAATATGATATGCATCTAAATCACTCTCTCAAAAAGCATTAATAATAGCTTTTAAAAAGTTCTTAAGTCCTGGCGGTTGAATTGTAAAGCCTAATGGCATTGGGGAGTATTGACCTCTTCATCCTGTCTGAGGAGCATTGCATCGATAGCAACCTGTCGCTGAAACTGCTTCTCTGTCTCTGGATGGTGCTACGTAGAGGATGTTCAGGGTTTTCCATAATTGACCGTAGCCTACTCAGCGCCCTTCGCTCAGCTACCGATGTTAAACTCTCCAGTACTTTGCCCACGACAGAGCCCGCCTTCCTTACCAGCTTATTAAGACGTGAGGCGTCCCTCTTCTTAATGCTTCCTCCCCAACACGCCACCACAAAGAAGAGGGCGCTCTCCACAACTGACCTATAGAACATCTTCAGCATCTCACTACAGACATTGAATGACGCCAACCTTCTAAGGAAGTACAGTCGACTCTGTGCCTTCCTGCACAAGGCATCTGTGTTGGCAGTCCAGTCTAGCTTCTCGTCTAACTGTACTCCCAGATACTTGTAGGTCTTAACCTGCTCCACACATTCTCCATGAATGATCACTGGCTCCATATGAGGCCTAGATCTCCTAAAGTCCACCACCATCTCCTTGGTCTTGGTGATATTGAGACGCAGGTAGTTTGAGTTGCACCATATCACAAAGTCCTGTATCAGTTTCCTATACTCCTCCTCCTGTCCATTCCTGACACACCCCACTATGGCCGTGTCATCAGCGAACTTCTGCACATGGCAGGACTCCGAGTTATATTGGGTTATATTGAGGTCCTGATTTTCAGCCTCTTTCCTCACTCCTTATACTCACTGCGTTGGACGTCTTCCTCCCTATCAACCGATGTCACTGGTGCCAATGTGCACCCCAGATTCTGGCTAATTACTCTCCCCCAACCCCGAGAGTGTTTAGCAGCTTTTCCGACACATCCTCTGGCATTCAGAGGTCAACACAACATCCTGGCATCCTGGCCACACGCAGGTCGATGGAGCAATACCTTATCTCCCGCCTAGGTAGCCTCCTTCCTGCCGGCATGAACATCCAACTCACTGACCTCCATTGATACCCCTGCCCCCCACCCTTACCCCCATCCCTATCTATTATTTTAGTCTGGTTCTCTTTCTCTCTCTTTTCCCCCCTCACTATAATCTCTCCCCCCAGCCCTACCTTTCTTTCTCTTTTATTTCCCATAATTCTCCACCTTCCCCCAGCCCATTTCTCTCCAGCCTATCACTTCCCTGCTCTCTACTTTATCCCTCCTCGACCATCCCATGTTACTTCACTCCTGATGAAGGGTTTCGGCCCGAAACGTCGTCATTACCTCCTCCCATAGATGCTGTCTGGCCTGCTGAGTACTGCCAGCATTTTGCATTTTTTATTTATTTCCAGCATCTGCAGATTCACTCGTGTTATCCTGGCGTCTCTTCTGCGGCCCCAGTGAATATAAAAGTGGCTGGAATCAGTGAATATAAAAGTGCCCGCCCACCCACCCACCCACAGTCACAGGTGATCAAACAGTACTCTCACCCTCATACAGACCAGACAAACCTAGACATCACCCCTCCCACAGTGAAAAGAAATCCCGGAATCCCCTGACCAGCCATGGCGGTGGTGTCCTCAGTAACCCTGTCTCCACTGCGGAGGATTCAACATTATGGTAGCATAGTGTCGCTTTTGCGCGACACAATTACAGCTCGGAGTTCAAACCCGGCACCCCTATAAGAAGTTTGTACGACATTCCCATGGAATGAATGGCTTCCTCACACAGTTAAAGGCGTACAGGTTATCAGTTTCATTGGTCATAGTAAATTGATCAGGCTGGGGTGAAATCGAGATTTACTGGGTGGTGTGGTTCGAAGGGCTGGAAGGCTCTAACCTACACTGTATCTCTAAGTAAAGAGATGGAAAGACCTGTAGGGGCTGGAAGGGTTACAAGTATGCAGAGGAGTTTATGGGGTTGGTGGAGTTCACAGACAGAGGAAATGGTTTGGAGTCAAATGTGTGATATTAGAGGAGAGGTGCAGAGGCCAGTAGGGGTGACGGAGATGGGGTTGTGGGTTCTTCATTCTAGAGGGAGTTACGGAGACAGGGAGGAGACAACAGAAATAAATCGCTGCTGGTAAAGGCAGAGAGTGCTGGGCATTGTCAGCGTTATTGGGGACAGAAACAGAAGTATTGGGTTATGCTATTGAACTTTTAACAAAACCTCAACTGCGGGCAGGCAGAGGGTTGCATTCATCAAACAGCAACAGTGATACTGTCCCACCGAGCTGACCAATTCAGCCCTCCCTTTCCCTTAAATACCCCAACGCCAGTCAATACTGGCTGTCCCAGACACATTGAGGGCTGAAAGGGGGTTCATGGAGAGTCGAGTTCAGTCACTATTGGTAAAGTCAGACAGTGCTAGGAATTGTCAAATGGCCGGATAGAGCTAGTGGGTCATGCTGATGGACTTACAGAACAATCAGAACCTGTGTACTTGCCTTTGAGAGTACCGATACAGGTTTATCAAATCACCATCTCAATTTTCTGAGGCTGTGTATGGAATATTTTTTGTGCCAAAGATAAGCATAGGCCACAAAAGAGTTCTACCAAGATCATTCTCCGGACCTTCCCTGAGATAGACTACACGTGATAACTTTCATTGACAGAGACAGGGGACATTACAGGAGTCACATCACTTTTTATTCATTATCCATCAGTAGTGAAGCAAGGGGCTGGAGCAGGGAACCCAAGACACTTTCAGCACAATAGATGTGATCAAACGCCATTTTTCAGGATGAGTGTCCACAGTTTGGTTCTGTTGTCTCAGAATCTGATCAGTTGTCTTCACTGATGTCCGGAGTAGGCCAGGGCAGAAGAGGTGAGCAGAGGCAGCATTTCTCTCTGGGTCTGACAGCAGATTCCCCATACACTGGGTGGGTCAGGTGATCACGGGCCTCCTCCTGCAGGACGTCCTGGAATGGGAAACACAGATGGGCTCCATCAGTTCACAGCCTGACATTCCCCCTCACAGGAGTGAGAGCGTGGTGCAGGGACACTGCAGTGGTGTGTGAGAACACCAAGATAATGCACACTCCCCTCCAAACCTGTCCACCGGCACCGATGGAGATCAGGATCAGAATCAGGTTTGTTATCATTGGCATGAGTTGTGGAATTTGTTAACTTACAGTTCAATGCAATACATGATATTAATAAGGTCATACAGAAATACACAGAACCCTGGGATCCTGTACAGTGGGACAGTGGAAAGTGGATGTGTTATGTTAACCTTGTAAAGCACCCTGGTCAGACAACTCTTGAGAGTCTACACGGTTGGTCATTAAAGATTCACAATGACTGGTCACCCCACAGAAACGCAGAACAGGGTTGGATTGGAAGAGCAAAGTGTACAAGGAAACAGAGTGGATGTTGGTCCACAATCCAGAGCTTTGCAACCTCTCTGAAGAAATGTAGATACGTCCCAACCTGAACAAACCATCTCCTGAACTTGGGGCAGTTCTGCCCGTTGAGAACTATACAGCATGTGGAAGGAGAATGGAAAAAGGGAATCTCTGATTACTCTGTGTCATTTTAGCTCTCAGGAAAATGCTCGATTTAGTTGTGAGGACAATATCACAGGAAGTGATTAGTCAAGATCATCCTATTTTGCAAAAGGAGGATAGTGCAGTATTTGGTAAACATGTTCCCTGAGGAGTCACTACCACAGCACCATAGGGAGAGATGTAATGCAACTTGGTCTTTAATATACTGACAGATGTGACAGGCACTGACAGTGCCTCTCTCCGCTGCTGAACTGAATAACACACACTAAATGCTGGAGGAACTCAGCCACCAGGCAGCATCTATGTAAAGACATTTCAGCAGAGACCCTTCAACAGGACTTCAGAGCACGGTGAAGAATCGAACCCCGTGGGCCTGGATTCACCTGCAGACTAGAGCAGGTGAGGTCAGTGCTTGTACATTCTGACAGACATCACTGAATTAAGTGAGTTTTTACTAATCAAGACCTTCAGGGTTACAATGAGACTAATGAGACAGAGGAGGGGGAAGTCTACTCACAATGCCATAAGACGTTGAGTATCTGGGATTACATGATCAGCTCTGGCCCCAATTGGCAGTATCTTCCCAATAAATATTCAATATATCCTTCCAAATACACAACTCCATCACCCAGAGGGACAAAGGTGGGGTGGAGTGGGGATGTTTAAGGGCGTCATCACCATCTGCACAACATAAACTGCAATTAGTAAATGTTCTAAGGTTTCTTTTGAAACTACTCACTCTGCCACTCCATAATCCTCTGTTTGACCTTGTCCATCGCCTCTTGGTTACTGGGACTGTTCTGAGCCCTGGCAAGTGAATTCCATGACTGTTCCCAAAGAATTCGCACAACCAAACAGTTTGCATCGAATATTCCATGGTGAGCAACCTCTACCAGTTTATTCTGATTGTTCCATGACTTTTCCAGCAGGATCACAGCACAGATTCCTTCCTTTTTTCTCCCGCAATTGCCTATAATATATTAAACCACATTTAAATTGTTTGACCTTGAGTCATTATATTATTGCCCACTCCTTCATCTAAGACTTTCCTAAAAAAGGACAAACACAGACTGGTAGACTAACCTTGTCCTGGCAGTATGAACCAACAACAATCCTTCCCAACATTCCCTCCTCTCTCTGCCTTCCCTGTACACTCAGCCTTGGATATTCCCAGCTCTTTGATATTGCAGTGACATCTTTCTTCTCTTTTCAATTCCAGTATGTAATAGCTGAACTTCCTCAGCTTCTACTCAGCACAATCTTTCACCCCAGTAACTGGTTCACTGCACTTGAGCTGCTCAAATACAACCATCACCAGACCCCTGAGTTCTCGTGCCAACACAGACTCATGGTATCAGTCTGTGCTCAAGCATTCTTTGTTGCTGACCCTCCCGTGAGTGGAACATTTCAACTGACCAATAAATTCTTCTCCAGATCTTTTATGCTTGAATAAGACTTACATTGCTTTGTTTAGCCCCTCTGACTTGAAGAGATCTACATGCATACTTATTATTCTAACAGGTTTTGTTAAATCTTCTTCCACTGTCTTCCCAAAATCAAATTCCATATCATAACTCATTGCTTGAAATAGATCTCTTCTCAAATGATCTGCTGCCACAGATGGAAACATTCAATCCATTGTGACTGGGCCTTTAGGAAAGATCTCTTCAGTTTCATCTCAGGTTGTGTGACCCGAGGCTTTAGCTCCATAACTCACTGAAGTGTTGGATCAGGAATAAACACACCTCTGGAAGATGGGAAAAACTCAGCTACCTGGAAAGAATGGGACCTTCAGTCCCACTGAGAGAGCAGACAGCTCTGTGACAGAGCCGGGCATCCTCAGTGCTGTACCGGGAATGCTCCTTGGCACAAAGGGTTAAAGAAACACTGACATTTGCAGAAGCTCGATGAAATCCTACCTTCAATCCACTGCAGAGCGTTGCGGAGATCCTCAGTTTCACGGGACACTTTGTAGACAAAGAGAACAAGTGGAGACCCTGGCTTTTCAGTGACGTTCAGTTTTCTCACAATATCGTGGTGGATCTTCCCCTGACCATAACACTCCACTGGTACAAAACACAACACGTCCGTCAATTTCTTTCATATCTACAGCACCAAATCACACTCTCCTGCACACTGACCATCAACTGCCCAGCTCCTTCTGTGCCGTCTCACTTGATAAGAACACAAGAAAGCCATAAGAAAACTCAATCTCTCTAACTCGACTCGCCATCCATTTCGATAAACCCCGGGTTTCATGTCCTTGCTTCCTAGGTCCTCGTCACGTTTAATTCCCCGAATGTTCCAAACATTCACTTCCCTCTTCTTTAGAAATCTCGCTAATCCATTTTCCACCTCCGGCAGAGAGTATTTATTGCAGTCCCCACCCTTCACCAATATTTCTTACCCACTTCAATGTTAAATGGCACACCCCTCCCTTAAACGCTCTGACTCTGTCCCTGGGATCGAGACTTTCCCACTAAAGGAAACATCATCATATGCCCCCTGTCCTGTGCTCGGAGGGTCTGAGATACTTCAGTGAGGTCACCCCTCATTGATGTTACCTCCGCCCCACCGTCCAGTACTATGTCCCACCTTGGCAGTAGAGGGTCTGCAGGGAGGGCCACTGGTAGACCCGTAAGACTAGTCGGAAAAACAGATCAAGAACTGCAAAACAGAAGCGCCAGACCAGAGAAACGACTGACATAATCATTGAAACCCGGCAACGACACCTGGAAAATACCACAGAACCAGGTTCTGGTGAAGTCACTGACAGCGGAGCACGAAGATGGAGAACCGGATAACTTTCGTGGCTTCTTATCCTCCAAAGCAATACACACAAAATTCTGGAAGAACTCAGCAGGTCAGGTGGCTTCTGTGGAAATGGATAAGCGGTCGGCGTTTTGAGGCTGCGACCCTTCTTCTAGCCTCTTGATGGAGATCCCTCCTTAATATCCTCCTCACCACCAGCAGTTGAGCGGACAATGCAGGAAGCTCTAACTGGAGCAGCCATTGGTCCGCTCAGCTGTCACTCTGGAACGACTTGCCCCGAATGTTACAAATGACGAAATTACCGGCGTTCCGCACTCTCACGATTGGATCAGTTGCTGGTCCATCTTTTGCCACAGGGCGGAGCGCATCCTGCAGGGGTATATATGATAGTCAATCAGTGGCGGGTCCACATCTCCGAGTGAACGTAGTGTGCTTGCGCGCAGAACTAAAATAAAATAAAATACTTTGCAGACGGTGAGAAACTGGTCAATGTTGATGTGTTGTTGGAATTTGGGAGAATTGGTTCATGAAGCAAATCTCAGGTCAAGCTGGCAGTCAGCAGGAACATAGAGCTGCCCCTTATCGAAGGGGCGGTAAGGACCTGCGGTTCGCCTGCAGCTGTTCAGGGACCGAGGATGGTCACACCTGGAACACCCCAAGGGAGGGATCTCATAGCAGCACCATACAAAGCAATGAACGGATTCCTGGGATGAAGAGTTGTGGCGAGGAGAGGCTGAGGAAGATTGGGGTTCACAAGAAAGTGATCTGCTTTCACTGCAACATCAAAGTGTCAGAAACGCACCACACAAAAATGAAAACTATCTCATCCATATTGACTAATTACGGATATACACAACCTGATAGCATAAACATCGATTCCCCTGACTTCATCTTCTCCCCCTTCTTTCATTTATGTTCCAAATCCTGTAGTTACCTTCTGACCGTGTCACTGCTCCTCAATTACCCATCACCTACTCAGGTTCCATTCCTAATTCCCTTTCTTCCATGGCTCAGTCAAAAGTTTTTTCTTCAACCCTTAACCTTTACCACTTCCATCGATCATTCAAGCGTTATATTTTAAACCCTCCCCCCATCTAGTGTAACATGTTACCTGCCAATTTGAGCTATGTCAGACCTCCAACCTCCCCGCATCCCTCCCCCAACCTTCTTAATCTGGCCTCTGCCCCATTCATTTTCATAATTGACAATTCCCTTCCATGAGTTTTGTATATGTTACTCATTTTATTTGCTGTCCCTCTTTCCGGAATGCAAACCCTCACACATTACTACCTCCACCACGATGACTATTTTTGCGGCCGCATTGAAGGACAGCTGGAGGTGAGGTCTCTCTTGCCAGGAATGCATATGGCGGACTTGGCGAACTTGTCACAGTTTTAACTCTGCTTACAGAGATAGACCAAGTAATTGCAAGACAACTGTCCTATTTTAAAACTCTAATCCTTTTACAAAATAAATGGCTAACGTGCTGTTTGTTTCCATAACTACTGTTGGAGCTGCTCGCTACCTGGTGATTCAAGCACCAGAATATTTCGATACCACCGGACTGCATGAGATAATTATGAACCATTTTAAGCCATACAATGAGCGTGTTGTTAACACCTTCCAGTCTGAAGAAGACTCATTTATTTCAACTAGCTGTTTTCCATGTGATGGTTAGTTTTCAATCCATTCTAATGAGCTATTTCTGATAGCACGGGCTTTTAATTTACACAACTCATCAAATGTGTTTTTTTGGAAATATAAATGTTCCCCTCTTGACCACCTATTTGCATTTTCAGAAGAATTGATTAAATTCGTCAAACACGATTTTCCCTTCATAAAAACACACTGATTGACTTTGATTACATTCAGCCTTCATAATTTTTTCTTTCTTCTTGGATTGTTGACTCCAACATTTTACCAACGATCGATCTGAACTTCCTGGCCCATAGTTCCAGACTCGCAGAAATCCATGTGTTTCCACCGTTTCATATACGACTACTCTCAGCCCCTCCCCCCACCCCAGAACACAAAGTTCCCTCGGTCCTCACCCTTCAAACCAGAGCTTCCACATCCAGCACATGATCTGTTACCACTTCCACCAACTCCAACACAACCCCACCACCAGTCATCACACCATCAGCCCTCCTCCCAGTTTTCTGCCTTATGTCCCTGGTATGTTATTTCACAACAGCTGGTAGAACAACTGTCCCATCACAAGCTGTGTCACCACCATCCAGGGCCTCAGACAATCCCTTCCAGTTGAGAAAGATTCACCTGCATCTCCTCCAGCCTTGTTTGCTGTCTTTGATTGTCTCCATGTGGCATCCTCTACATCGGCGAGACCAGGCACAGACTGGGAAACTGCTTTGATGAGCATTTGTGAGTCACTGGGACCAGACGAGATATACCCAAGGCTACTGTAGGAGGTGAGGGAGGAGATTGCTGAGCCTCTGCTGATGATCTTTGCATCATCAGTGGGGACAGGAGAGGTTCCGAAGGATTGGAAGGTTGCCGATGTTGTTTCCTTATTCAAGAAAGGAAGTAGAGATAGCCCAGGAAATTATAGACCAGTGTGTTTTACTTCTGTCAAGAACGGGGGCAGACACTGAAGTACTAGGGGTAGGACAGGATGGGGATGCCATGGCATACAAGGGATAAGGCAGGCGGGGCTGGATCCCGGAGGTCAGGCGAGGCAGGAGGATCCCAGAGTTTGGACGAGGCAGACAGGAGGATCCCAGAGTTTGGACAAGTCAGACAGGAGGATCCCCGTGTTCGGACGAGGCAGACAGGAGGATCCCAGAGTTTGGACGAGGCAGACAGGAGGATCCCAGAGTTTGGACGAGTCAGACAGGAGGATCCCAGAGTTCGGACGAGGCAGACAGGAGGATCCCAGAGTTCGTGGCAGACAGGAGGATTCCTCATGGCGGGCCACATGGATCCTGGGCAGGTGCGGGGCACAACCCATGGGAAACGAGGGGAGGAAAGGGTAGGAGTCCTTAGGGTGGGCCGCATGGATCCCGGGCAGGGCTGCCTCCCAGGCAGAAAACACGGAGGCCTGGGCCAGTCGCAGACACCTGGTCAGGTGTAGGGCACAACCCTTAGGGAGCAATAGGTGGAAAGGGCAGAAACCCCCGCCGGCCAGCGGCAATCCGGCCGGATCTCCCTGACAGAGGCAACGGGTAGGAAAAGGCAGATGGGTGGAAAGGGCAGAAACCCCCGCCGGCCAGCGGCAATTCGGCAAGGGTAGATGGGGACATGCCAAGTGCCTTTAGCCTCCTAAGGAAGTAGAGGCATTGGTGAGCCTTCTTGGCATCAGTGTGGTTGGACCAAGGAAGGCTGTTGGTGATGTTCATGCCTAGGAACGTGAAGCTATTAACCCTTGCAAGTTCAACATCATTGATGTAAAAAGGGCTGCCCCCCCTTACTGGTCAACAACCAACTGTTGTTTTGTTGACATTGAGGGAAAGGCTGTTGTCATGCGACTATGCTTGTAAACTCACTATCTCCTCCTTGTACACCGACTCATCATTATTTCAAATACGACCCACCACGGTGGTATCATCAACAAACTTGCAGATGGATTTACAACAGAATCTGGTCATGTAGTTGTGTGTACAGGAAGTAGAGCAGGAGCTGAGGATTTGTGCAGCATCAGTGTTTAGAACAAAAGCAAGAGAAAATCTGCAGATGCTGGAAATCCAAGCAACACACAAAAAACGGTGGAAGAACTCAGCTGGCCAGGCAGCATCTATGGAAAAAAGTACATTCGACATTTTGGGCTGAGACACTTTCGCAGGACTGCTGCCTAGCCTGCAGAGTTCCTCCAGCATTTCTGTGTCCAGTGTTTAGAATAATCTTGACAGAGGTATTGCAACCTGATCAGACTGATTGTGGCCTTTTGTTCAGGAATTTAAAGATAAAGTTGCAGAGGGAAACATTGAATCTCGCACACACTGCTGAAGCGAGACTTATGCTGATCATTTGCTTGTGTGTTCACTGAGAACTTTAACCTCTTGCTTCAGCAGTGTGTGGTACCCAACTGCTTCAAGTAGGTGTTAATCATACCAGTGCCCAAGAAGAGCATGGTGACCTGCCTAAACAACAGTCACCTGGTAGCTCTTACAATCACAGTGATGATGATGTGTTTTGAAAGGTTGGTGATGAAACATATCATCTCCTGCCTGAGAAGCGACTTAAATCCTACCTGAGCAACAAATTTTCTGGTGATGGCATCTTATTGACACTTCACTCAGCCCTGGAACATCTGGACAGCAAAGGTATCTACCAGGATTCTCTTTATCAAATGCAGTTCTGCCTTCAATACCATAATTCCCTGAAAACCAATCAATAAACTCCATGTGGAATTGGCTCCTAGATTTCCTCACTTGCAGAACCCAATGAGTTCAGATTGGTATCATCTCCTCTGTGATCTCCATCAGCACAGGTGCACCACAAGGCTATGCGCTTAGCCTCCCTGGTCGACTCGCTATACACATGACTGTATGGCTAAGCACAGCTCCAATGCCATCTTGAAATTTGCTGATGACACCATTGTCATACACTGAATCAATGGTGGTGTGCAATCAGCATATAGGCGGGAGAATGAAAATCTGATTGAGTGGTGCCATAACAACATCTTACTCAATGTCAGCAAGACCAAGGAACTGATTATACTTCGGAAGAAGGAAACCAGATGCCCATGAGCCAGTATTCACCAGAGGTGGAGAGTATTAGCAAATCTAGATTCCTAGGTGTTATTACTTTGGAGGGGCCCTGCACCTTAGGAGAGTTTGCAGAGATTTGGCATGACATCTAAAATTTTGACAAACTTCTAAAGATGTGTAGAGGAGAGTATATTATCTGACTGCATCACAGTCTGGCATGGAAATGCCAAGGCCCTTGAATAGAAAATCCTACAAAAAGTAGTGGTTACTGGACAGTCTTTCCAACCATTTTCAGCATGCATTTTCAGAGACTCCCACCACCCAGGACATGCGGTGATCTTACTTCTACCATCAGGAAGAAGGTACAAGAGCCTCAGGACTGCCACAACCTGGTTCAGAACAAATACTACCTCTCATCGGTCTCCTAAACCAAAGTGGATAACTTCATTCATCTTCACTGGCCCTATCATTGAATCTTCTTACAACCACTGGATTCAACTTTCAAGGATTCTTCATCTCATGTGCTCAGTATTTATGATTTATTTACTATAATTGTTTTGTCTTTCTGTATTTGCATAGATCTGTGTTGGCAACAGGAACACTGCAGTGGGTGGAGGGTGTTTAGAAGGCTGATGTGTGCCATGACCAGACTTTCAAAGCACTTCTAGAAGGTGGATTCCAGAGACACCATGTGGTGGTCATTGAGGCGCAGTTTTTCTTGGGCACTGGCATGATAGTCATCATCTTAAATTATGAGAACACTGCAGCTTGAAGTAGAGGAGATAGAAAAAACCCAGAAAATATCCCTGCCAGACACATGAACTCAGGACAAGGCCATGGACACCATCCCGGCCTCATTGATTTCTATGGGTTCACTCTCCAGAGAACTGATCTTACGATGGTAGATTCAGATGCACTGGAGGCTGGCTGTTGTCGTATCTGTTCCCTTCTGTTGAAAATGTGCCTAGAATATGTTAAGCTGATTGGGAAGGGATGTGCTGATCTTGGTGATGCTGACTGACTTAGTTTGTTACCCATTATAGTATATAAACCATGCCACAGTTGACCACTATACTTAGACTGTCTCTTACAATCACTGATAGCTTTACATAAGTTGTATCTTGATTTCCTGTAAAGGTCAAGGTCATCTGATTTGAATGTTGCAGTCCTGAACTTCAGAAGAGAGTGGATCACGGTTGCCGGTTTGGAAACACCCGAATTGTCCTCTTTAGTACGCAGTCCTCAACACAGTTGATGGTAAATTTTCTGATGCTAATGACAGGCCCATCTTGTCTGGGAACTGAATCTTTGACCATGGAGCATTCTATTGACTCAAAGCCGTCGTGTAAAGGTTGTTTGTTCCTTCAGAGCAGCACTGTATGACTTTCCGTACTGATCAACCCACTTCAGCTTCTGTTTGGATACAGTGAGTAGAAGCACAAACTGGTGGTCTAATTTACCAAAGTGTGGTTGAGAGATGTCTCGCTAGGCATTCTTGATGGTTTTATAGGAATAGTTGAGGGTGTTTGGGTCCCTGGTGAGTTGCTGCTGGTATTGTAGTATCATACTCTCGAAGTTCCCCTGTTGAAATCACCGGCAATGATGAAAAGGGCTTCTTGGTATCCCGTTTGAAAGCTGTTGCCTCAGAGTACAGATTGCTGACGACTTGCATCATATCCATCTGAGGTGGGGTGTAAGCTGCCGTCAGGATAGCTGATGTGCACTCCCGTGGCAGGTAGGGTGGGAAACACTTCACCGTTAGATATTCCAGGATGGGTGAGCAGGAGCTTGCCACAACCACCATGTCCAAACAGCACGAGGAGTTGATTAGGAAACAGACCCTCTGCACATAGCTATACCCAAGGACGCCGATGGTCCATCCAATGAATTGAGAAGCCCTCAGGATGAATAGTGCAGTCAGGTTAAGATTTAAGCCACAGTTCAGGGAGATGGAGCACACAACAGTACCTCAGTCTTGTACTGAGTTGATCAACTTTGTTCTCGGTGGCCCGGCCATTGGCAGAGTATGTTGGCAGGGGGGGTCTTAGACCCATGATATTTCAGCCTCACCTGCAGCCCAACCCTCTTGCAACTGGGTGTAATGTTTCCACCAGTGGGATAGCTGGAACTAGGGACAGAACTACAGATTCTGGGCCAGTAGGTTAAAACTGATGTTGTGGAATTTCTTCTGACAGAGGGTAATGAAGATCTGGGTGTGCAGACCACATCATTGGAGGTGGAAGAGTGGGGGGTGGTGCTACAGGGAAGCGGATGAGCATCCTGCTCCATCAGCACCAATCCAACAGGAGATGAGCCTAGAAAAGAGCTGAGGCCAGCACAGATCAACTCTGATCCCAATAACTGGCAGATTTGAATGCCAAGTCACATGCCTCTGACTGTCTTTTGTGTTTGGCTCAATATCAACTGCTGACAGAGGCAGTACACACAAGTGCTGGTGAAACTCAGCAGGCAAGGCAGCATCTATGGATAAGAGTAAACAATTGATATTTCCATTGATGCTGCATTGCCTGCACATTCTCAAACAAGGGAACCCACTTACTGAACCCCACTAAGGAACACCAGGCCATTGTCTCCCACACCATCACCAACCTTATGACTCTGGGTATCTCCCATCCACTGCAATTTTCTAGGTATCAGTGACTGTATAAAGAAAATCTTTTTCTTTGTTCCCTTTTAAACCCCCTTTGCCTTACACACCATTGTTGTTGCGATCCCTCATGGTAAACAGAAACAAAACTGACTTTTTATCCGACCTATCCCTCTTGTAATCCTGCACAAGACCATAAGACATAGGAGCAGAATTAGGCCATTCCACCCATCAAGTCACCCCTCAGACTCCTTCACTCCAGGGAAAACAAACCCAGTTATAAGCTCTGTCTTAACTGAAGTGCTCCACTATGGGCAACATCCTGATGAATCTCCTCTGCACTCTGTCTAGTGGAACTGGTCCTTGCTACAGGATGGAGACCAGAACTGTACAGAGCCCTGCAAGAGCAGGATAGCCAGTAGTTTATAATGTTACAACATAATGTCCCAATATTGCTCTTCCATGTACAGACAGTTGACAATTGTTCCCAAAGTGATGTCCCAATGACATTTCCACCAGCTGCCTAGTTTCACTCCCAAACATAAGGTTGAATGTCGTCCCATCTCAAATAGACAATCTACACATCATCTCAATAATTCTCTTGGACACACTAATTCCACCCTGACTGTGCCCTTTGCACTAAGGCAACCCCAGGAAATGGTGGGAGAGTTGAAACCCTATTCCCACTGCACCTCTGTTTGTTTGTTGACACATTGTATCTGTTATTCTACTATTTCAAGGCCTATTGTACAATGCCAGCAAAGTGATATTCCATCTCGTATTTCTAGATTCCACATATTTGTTTCATTGGATGATCCCTCCATGCTATTCTAAGTATCTCTGTGATGTTCTCTCCCCCCCCCCCCATCGAATGCAAATCCCCCTCTTACATTCCCTTCTGCCTTCGTCTTTGTTCGTCCTCCATATTTGGAACAAGAATGTCTTCTTTGCTGTTTTTTCAATCTTCATGTATCTTCCTGGAATATTGCGAGTTTAAAAAAAAGCAGAGTCCACTATCTCTGAAGTCTCTTCCTTAAAGCACTCGGCCCAAGGCATTGGGTCCTGACTACTTGTCTCCCATTAACCCTGTGATTTTTACAGGTCCTTCCATGTTCTTTCAATTTAGTGTGTGTTTTCAGTGGGAAACTGTGTCCTACAGATTGAAGACTGATCGAAAATTTTCATTCAATATAATACATACAAAATACTTCAGGACCTCAGCAGGTCACAGTATCTATGGAAATAAATAAAAAGCTGAGATTTTAGGCCAAGATTCTTCTTCAGAACTGAGAAGGAAAGGGGAAGTGCCAGAACAAAATGGTGTGGGGGTGGGGGAAGGAACAAGAGGCTTTCTGGAAGGTGATATGTGAAGCCAGGAGCATGGGAAAGTTCATGGGCTGCAGAAGAAGCAATCTGATGGAAGAGGAGAGTGGACCATAGGAGAAAGGGAAGGAGGAGGGAACTCAGTGAAATGAGAGGCAGGTGAGAAGAAATAAAATGTCAGAGTGGGAAATCAAGAAAGAGACCTGTCATAGATTGGGGGACAATTTCATTGAGTACCTCTGCACCATCCACTACAAGTGGGACTTCCCAGTAGCTCAACATTTTAATGCCACTTCCCATTCCCCTTGCAACATGTCGGTGCATGGCCTCCCCTTGTGCCAACCTCAGGGTGGAGGAGCAACACCTCATATTCCATTTGGATAGCCTTCAATTTGATGGCATGAATATTGATTTCTCCTCTGGTAAACAAATTTATTTCTCCTCCCCCACTTCCTCTTTTCCCCACTCTGGTCTTTTTCTTCTTCTCCCCTGCCTAGTACTTTCCTCCTACTTCCCATTTCCATTTAACATAGGATAGAGTTAGGGGTTAGGGTTATTGGAGTGGGATACATAGTCCTACAAGACATCTTTAAATGTGAAATACCCTTAGAAAGTAAGACCATATATTTTGGGTATATACCTCAAGAATGGTTGAAATGAGATGAATATTTAATAAATATACTGCTGGTGGCTGGTAAAAAGACCCTTACCAGGAAATGGTTATCACAGGAGAGCCCAACTTTAAAAGTATGGATGGAAATTACAATGGGCATTTACAAAATGGAGAAGATAACAGCATCTGTTAATCATAAGTTGGAACAATTTGATTCATTCTGGGAAAAATGGTTTAACTACATAATGCCTCATAGGCCTGATTTTATTCTCACAAATCAATGAATATGTTGTTAAAAAAAAATCACTCCCTACTTTGTGCATAGTTTTCTTCTTTTGATTGTTCTTTCTTTCCACTCTTTTCTACAAGTGTATACCTCAGATAAATATTATGTGGAGATTTGTGACAAATATATGATATATATGTGCAGGATCTGAAATACATCTCATGGAAATGTTTGTTTGATGATAAACTCCAATAAAAATAAATTACCAAAAAAAGAATGTAAGGCAGACAACGATAGTAGAAGGAGCATGTTCTGGCTGGAGGTCAGTGACAAGTGGTATTTCACAGGGATTTATTCAGAGACAACTGTTTTTTTGTGATTCTTATAAAATACTTGGATGAGGAATTAGAGGATGGGTTAGTAAGTTTTCAGATATCACCAAGGTGGTGTTCTGGATAGAGTTAAAAGTTACACAGGGGCGATGCAAAGGACATTCATCAATCTAATTGCTAGAAGCGAGGAAATAAAACTGTATTTAGTTTATTATTGTCACATATACTAAGATACAGCAAGCAGCTTGTATTGAAAAAGGATCTAGAGTTTTCTTGGTATCTATGACAAATAAACACTTCTCGGGCTTCCAGCAGGGTACAGGCATCAATTTTAACCAATATTCTGAAGACAAACACTGACATCTTCATCAGAGATGATGCCTGGGCATGAGTAGTCTGGTGGTATTAATACCCCCATCATCCATCCCTCCTGATAGCTTAATTCTCATTCAATCATGTTTCCGCTATTGCACCTTGTTTACAATCAAATCCCAGTTCGTACTTTGAGTAAGACCTTTGTCTTTGTTAAAATTTTTTCTCTCTTGTTTTATTCCAATGGCTTCCTTCACCAGGAGGTCCCAAAAGCCATTGACACAGCACAGTAGTTTTGTATTGATTACTGTTCATACTAATCAATTCATTTCACAGTGCAAAGTAAAACAATAGTAGAATGCAGAATAAAGTGTTACAATTACAGAGAAAGTGCAGTTCAGGGAGGCAACAAGGTAGAAATTAACAAGGTAGACGACAAGGTTAAGAGTCCATTTTATTTAGCCAGGGAATCATTCAATAGTATTAAAGCAGCAGCACAGAAGCTGTCATTGTAGCTTATTTGAAACTTTTGAATCATCTGTCTGATGGCAGGAGGGAGAAGAGAGAATACCCGGAGTGGGTGGAGTCTTTGATTCTACTGGATATTTTACCGAGGCAGCAAGAAGCGTTGACTAAGTTTACGGAGAGGAGTTTGTTTTCCATGATGTGCTGAGCTGTGGCTACAACTCTCTGCAGTTTTGTGTGTCTTAGGCAGAGCAGTTGCCATACCAAGCCGTGGTGAATCTAGATACGGTACTTCCTATGGTGCATCGATAAAAATTTGTGAGGATCGAGTTGATACTGTGAGCTACTTCAACCTCCTGAGGAATTAGAGGCATTTGAGAGTTTTCTGATGTAGGTGGACGATGACAGGGTATTGGTGATGTTCAATCCTGGTAACTCGGATTAGTTCACAGAACATCAGCATCTTTGATGTAGACAGGAACACGTACACTGCTCCTCTTTCTCGAGTCAGTCACCAGCTCTTTAATTCTGTTGGCATTGAGGGAAAAGATTGTTATCATGACACCATGTCACTGGCTCCTCTATCTCCTTCCTGTACTCCAACTCGTTGTTATTTGAGATACCTGCATAGTGAGTTGTATCATCTACAAACTTGTAGATGACCACACAGTCATGAGTGTACATGGAGTGGAGTGTGGGGCTGTGGACACAGTCTTGTGGACCACCAATCCAGAAACCATTGGATGAACCTTGAGATCCATTATACACTACAAAGCAGGTGACCCTGACCTTGAAAAGAAACCAAGATACAAGCTCAGTTCTGCTTTTGAGAATAATGTGACAGAGGCGTTATTGCCTGTCCCTACTGATTATGATCTGTTGGTCAAGAAGTCACTTATCTAACAGAGGTGTTGATAACCAGCTCTGTTTGGAGATACATTTGCCTGGAATTATAGTATTGAAAAAAATAACTGTAATGGCAACCAATCTCTACAGTTGGTGTTCTTACTGTCCTGATGCTCCAGGGATGAGGACAGGGCTGGGGAGATGGTGGTTGCCAGAGAACATTTACGGTGATAGGTGAGTTGCAGTGTATGGAGGTTATCTGGGAGGCTGGAGTTAATGTGCGTCATTACAAACCTCTTTAATCACCTCATAACGGTGGATGTCAGAGGCATGGGATGACAGTCCCAAATGCGTACAGAGAGTAGAGTAGGGGGCTGAGCACGCAGCCCTGTGAAGAATCAATATTCTGAATAATTGTGGTGTCCGTGTTGCTCCCTGTCCTTCCTGAGTGTGGTCTGTTGGTCAGGAAGTCAAAGATCCAGTTGCTGAGGGAGGCATTGACTCCCAGATCTCTGAGTTCGGTGATGAATTTGTTTGGAATTCTGGTACTGAAGTCAGAATGGTAGACAACAAACGACAGTCTGACATGGGTGTCTGTACTGTTAAAATGCCCTGGAATTGAGCGTAGAATGGAGGCAGGAGGGTGGAGGAGGTGGTGGCATACACCATGGACATATGGATATGTTGCAGTTGTAGGCAAATTACAATGGGTTGAGATTGTCTGGAAAACTAGATTAGATGGAACCATGACCAACACCTCGGAACTCTGACATTACCATCATGAAGTGCTATCAGGCGGTAATCGATAAAGGGCAGATTACCTTGTTTTTTCCTTCGGTACCAGTGGTCTTCCTAAAATGGGTGAATACATCAAATTGGAGCAGGAAGTGGTTAAAAATATCTCCAAACAACCCCGCTAGCTGATCGGCACAGGATCTCGGGATATGGGCAGGAACACCATCCAGGCCGGATGTTTTCCGTGAGTTCACCCTCCGGAATACTGATCTTACATTTACAATGGTGACTGTAGATTCAGGCACTCTGGAGTCTGTCGGTTGGGTGGTGACTTCTGTTTAAAGTGTGTATGGAACACGTAAAACTCATCTGGAATGGATGTGTTCTTGACACGATGCTCCCAGATTCATTTTGAAGTCTGTTCTAACATGTAAACCCTGGCATAACAGACATCATGTCTGGAACTTGATTTTACACTGGTGTTGTCTCATGGCATCGCTGATTACTTTCCTGAGGTCGTATCTCGGTTTCTTGTCAAGGTCAGGGTCACCTGCTTTGTAGTGTGTAATGGATCTCGAGGTTCATCCAAAGGTTTCTGGTTTGGGAACACCAGATTGGCAAAAGGCTGTCCTGCCAAGAAAGACTAAAGAGTTTGTGTCTGCATTGCTTAGACTTTAGAAGAATGAGGAGTGACCTTATTCAAAGATCTAAGACTCTGTTTTGACAGGGGAGATGTTGGATGATTTCATCAGGGTCTGGAACAAGGGACATAACTATAGATAATGGGCTGGTGGTTTCAAACTGATGTGTCAGAACTTCTTTAGGCAGAGGGTAGTGAAGGTCTGAGTGTGGAGATGGATCATGGGGTGGGGGGGGAAGGACAAAGTGGAGGAGGGAGTGGACACTTGATGCTGGAGAAATAGAGAAGATGGAGAAAGGTGAGAGAAGAGGAATGAAGACCAGCAGAGATCAGTCCTGACCCAAATCTGATGATATGACGGTGGTGGGGCTCATCACCAACAACAATGAGATGGCTACAGAGAGGAGGTGGAAGAGCTCGAGGGCTGGTGCCAGGCAAGTATCCTCTTCATCAATGTCAACAAGACAAAAGAGATGGCTATTAGGGAGAACTCACACCCTCTTTATATCGGTTACACTCTGGCAGAAACTTGAGCAGTTTCAGAGTCCTGGGAATGCACATCTCACATGGTCCCAGAACACATCCTCCACAGGAAAGCTCACCAATGCCTCCCCTTTCTGAGAGGCTGAAGAGAGCTGGTCTGTGCACATCTTACTCACATCCCTCTGCAGATGCACAGTAGAGATACACCAATTCTTCAATAGGTTTGACAACTGCCCTCCTGTCACACCCCCTCTGCACACCAGCCCAGGTACCAAGGTACTCAATGCTCCCTCAGTGCCTCCAACTCCCCTCTGCCCTTCTACCCCCTCCAGATCAACACATGGATGAACAACACAGGTTACCGCTGTCTACACCCCTCCTTCCCCTACACCTCCCACCCACACCTCCACATACCTTGTTCATTCGTCCATCCCCACTCATCTCCCTCCTGCTACTTACCCTTGCAAGTGGAACAACTGCTACAGCTGCCCCTACACCTCCTCCCTCACTACCATTCAGGGCCCCAAACAGTCCTTCCAGGTGAGACTACACTTCACCTATAAGTCTGTTGGGGTCATGTACTGTGTCCGGTGCTCCCAGTGTGGCCTCCTGTTTATCGGTGAGACCCGACGTAGATTGGGCGACCGCTTAACTGATCATCTGCGCTCTGTCCACCGCAGGAACACCCATTTTAATTCCACTTCCCATTCCCATTCGGATACGTCCATCCACACCTTACACTCTGCTTGGGTAGCCTCCAACCTGATGGCATGAACATCAATTTCTCAAAATTATGGTGATGCCCCCTCTCACCATTTCCCAACCCCTTTTCCCTCTCTCAACTTATCTCCTTGCCCACCCATTGGCTCCCTCTGATACTCCTCCCCCTTTTTCTTTCTACCCTGGCCTCTGTCTCTTCCACCAATCAACTTTCCAGTTCTTGATTCATCCTCCCCCCTCCAGGTTTCAGTATTATTGACAGTATTCTTGCGGACCGCTCGACCAGAAGGGGGTGGGGTGGGTGGATGTGTTAATTACGACTGGACTATCGATAAGTCAACTAGAAGTCACTTATAAGTGGCTAATACACTCAATTTCATTTCTAAAAGGGTTTATCTAACAAATTTAATACAGCGCATATTTTCCTCGTATGAGCATATAAAATCATTGCAACACACCAATATCACTGAATCAGTGGAGCCCTGGGCTTGTTTCCCTGCAACAAGATGGTCCCATTGAGGGGTGATGGGAGTCAGCGATACTCGAAGGGGGTTCCTTGTGTCCAGTCTATTCCACAATTTAGTTTTCGTGGCTCCCAACACTTACTTCTGTCCGGCTTGCTCACGTTTTTTTTGCTCAAAAACATTCAATGGGTTTGTATTTAAGTGCAGGGTGCTTGGATTCAAGGTGCCGAAACAGTTTTGAGGGTTTAATTTCATCATTAGACCGCCTCTGGGCCCAAACTCCAGCCTCTCGCCCGCCCGCCGCCAGACGCCTTGGCCAGCTGCGGCTGGTTGTGCGTGGGGTAAGAGGACAAGGTCAAGGCCAGAGGTCCCCATGCCGGGGCCACAGCGTTCGCAGTCCGGAGAGAGTGACCGACCGAGCAAGGAGTGCGGCGGGGTTTGTATTCCCCCCCCCCCGGTAGGATCTATTGGCCAACAAAAGTTTGGGTCGAGAGATGATTTTATGTAGGTCACAGCGAGGTCGCTACTTACAAAACCCTGAGCCCAAATTAGGTCGTCTGCGAATATTTTAGCACCGGGTTCCCCACGAACATTCAGTGTGCTAAACAGGTTTAGAGGCGGCGCCCTGCTGTCTGTGCTCCAGGCCAGTAGCCACGGCACTTCCCGCCGGCCAGTTACCTGAGACCAACCAGTGATCCCTGGCGAGAGGGTATCGCTGCGTTTAGGCGACTGATGACCGCGCCTGCGTTCAAGTTTTACAGTGCGCATGACAGGTGCAGCAGATTCATATCGACAAATCATACTGTTTCTTCGCGGCCCGGTGGTTGGGGACCACTAGCCTGGTGTTTCTCTCTCCTCTCCCGCCACCTTTTCAATGTACTCCTCATCATTTTTCTCCAGTCCTACTGAAGGGTCTCGGCCTGAAACGACGATTGTACTTTTTTCCATCAATGCTGCCTGGCCTGCTGAGTTCCTCCAGCATTTTGTGTGTGTTTCTCGGGTTTCCAGCGTCTGCAGATTTTCTTTTATTTGCGCTGAAACAACTCTCGGCCTGGAGTCGATCACGCGCCCTACAATCGAACGCCACGGGGCGGGGCTGTAGCTCAGATCCGCCCTCTATGCATGACAGGCGGTCAGCTCGACCAATGACAGTCGGTGGAAGTTCAACGTGTCGCTGTCCATTCCAGAGAGCTTATGCGCTGATTGGCAGCTCCTCAGACGAATAGAATGAGAGCATAGTGGAAGGTCCCGCCCTCAAGTCCAAGTGCGTAAACTCGAAAATAACTGAGCAGAAAGTGGAAGAAATACGTGCAGGATGGAGAATCGGTGCAACGGTGGGTGAGGCTGATTTGTGGGGCTGACAGGGCGGGATACAATATAATAATAAATGATGTAGAAGGTGAAGGAGGAGTCGGTGAGTGTGGGAGAACAAGGCGGAGGGACAGGAAGAGTGATCGGATGGGGTGGGGGAGAGGCGTTCGGGGAAGGAGAGGGAGGGCGGTGTGATGGAAATGGAATGGGGTGAGATAAGGATATTTGAAAGAGGGAGAGGATTGAGACTGAGTAAGGACAGAGTTTGTGGAGAGAGCGTTTGGTGAGTGACAGCTGGGAGGGGGATGGGGGATACTGCCCTCACCACCCACGTACCTCCATTCCCACGCTCCTCACCTCTCCATCCCAATCTGTACCATTCCCTCCTGCCCCCACACTTTCCACTCTTTTAACCCTACTATCCTCCATCTACCCTTCTGTAACATCCTACCCTACATGTGGGAGACTGTGCAAAAGTTTCTTCCCCCAAGCCATCAGACTCCTTAATACCCAGGGTCTAGACTGACATCAACATCATTTATTATAACCATATAACAATTACAGCAGGGAAAAAGGCCATCTCGGCCCTTCTAGTCCGTGCTGAACGCTTACTCTCACCTAGTCCCACCAACCTGCACTCAGCCCATAACCCTCCATTCCTTTCCTGTCCATATACCTATCCAATTTTACTTTAAGTGACAATATCGAACATGCCTCTACTACTTCTACAAGAAGTTCGTTCCACACAGCTACCACTCTCTGAGTAAAGAAATTCCCCTTTGTGTTACCCCTAAACTTTTGCCCCTAACACTCAACTCATGTCCTCTTGCATGAATATCCCCTACTCTCAATGGAAAAAGCCTACTCACGTCAGCTCTATCTATCCCTCTCATAATTTTAAATACCTCTATCAAGTCCCCCCTCAACCTTCTACGCTCCAAAGAATAAAGACCTAACTTGTTCAACCTTCCTCTGTAACTTAGGTGCTGAAACCCAGGTAACATTCTCGTAAATCTTCTTTGTACTCTCTCTAATTTGTTGACATTTTTCCTATAATTTGGTGACCAGAACTGTACACAATACTCCAAATTTGGCCTTACCAATGCCTTGTACAATTTTAACATTACATCCCAACTCCTACATTCAATGCTCTGATTTATAAAGGCCAACATACCAAAAGCTTTCTTCACCACCTTATCCACATGAGATTCCACCTTCAGGGAACTATGCACCATTGTTCCTAGATCACTCTGTTCTACTGCATTCTTCAATGCCCTACCATTTACCATGTATGTCCTATTTTGATTAGTCCTACCAAAATGTAGTACCTCACACTTATCAACATTAAATTCCATCTGCCATCTTTCAGCCCACTCTTCTAACTGGCCTAAATCTCTCTGCAAGTTTTGAAAACCTACTTCATTATCCACAATGCCACCTACCTTAGTACCATCTACACACTTACTAATCCAATTCACCACCCCATCATCTAGATCATTAATGTATGTGACAAACAACATTGGACCCAGTACAGATCCCTGAGGCACACCACTAGTCACCGGCCTCCAACCTGACAAACAGTTATCCACCACTACTCTCTGGCATCTCCCATCCAGCCACTGTTGAATCCATTTTACTACTTCAATAGTAATACCTAACGATTGAACCTTCCTAACTAACATTCCATGTGGAACCTTGTCAAAGGCCTTACTGTAGTCCATATAGACAACATCCACTGCTTTACCCTCATCAACTTTCCTAGTAACCTCTTCAAAAAATTCAATAAGATTTGTCAAGCATGACCTTCCATGCACAAATCCATGTTGATTGTTCCTAATCAGACCCTGTCTATCCAGATAATTATATATACTATTAATTTACCCACCACTGACGTCAAACTTACAGGCCTATAATTAAAAGGTTTACTCTTAGAACCCTTTTTAAACAATGGAACAACATGAGCAATATGCCAATCCTCTGGCACCATCCCCGTTTCTAATGACATTTGAAATATTTCTGTCAGAGCCCCTGCTATTTCTACACTGATCTCCCTCTAGGTCTTAAGGTAAATCTTGTCAGGACCTGGAGACTTATCCACTTCTACATTCCCTAAAAGCGCCAGTACTTCCTCTTCTTTAATCGTCATAGTTTCCATAACTTCCCTACTTCTTTCCCTTACCTTACACAATTCAATATCCTCCTCCTTATCCATAAATCTGAAGCCCTCCCTCCTGCACCATCTCTTCAGCCACCTGTTGATTTGCACTATCTTACTATTTCTAAACCTGCCTGCATGTGGCACTGGTAGCAATCCTGAGATTGCTATCCTGCAGGTCCTATCCTTTAACTTGGCGCCTAACTCCCTAAACTCACCTTTCATGACCTCCTCACTCTTCCTACCCACGTCATTGGTCCCTACATGGACAACAACATCCAGCTGTTCACCCTCCCTCTTGAGAATACTGAGAACTCGATCCGAGATATTGCAGACCCTGGCACCAGGGAGGCAACAGACCATCCGGGATTCTCAATCTCTTCCACAGAACCTCCTAGCTGTTCTCCTAACTATCGAATCCCTTATCACTACTGCTCTCCTCTTTTCCCTCCTTCCCTTCTGAGCTGAGTTTCCAGTCTCAGTGCCAGAGATGCAACCACTGCAACTTGTCCCTGGTAGGTTGTCCCCATCAACAGTATCCAAAATGATATACTTATTATTGGTGGGAACGGCCACAGGGGTGCTCTGCTCATTCTGTCTACTTCCCTTCCCTCTCCTGACAGTCACCTAGCTACCAGTCTCCTGACTCTTAGGGGTGACTATCTCCCTGTAACTCCTGTTTACTTCTTCCTCTGCCTCACGAATGATCCAAAGTTCATCCAGCTCCAGCTCCAGTTCCCTAACTCGGTTTGTCAGGAGCTGCAGCTGGATGCACCTTTTGCAGGTGTAGTCATCAGGGACAACTGTGCTCGCCCTGACTTCCCACATACTGCAAATGGAGCACTCAACTGCCCTAACTGCTGCCTCTATTTCCTGCTCCTAAGCTAATTAGATCAATTAAAGGAGCTTACCCAGCCTTACCTGAATGGGAGCAAGCTTGTCCTCAGCCTCTGCTCACCAAAGCCTCTCGAGCCAAAGCATTCCTACTCTGTCTCCCACTACTCCGTTGCCCGCTCCTACGATGCCCACTCTGTTAACCTGCTCACTTTTTAACTCTCCTAGTGCCTCACGGGCGGACTTTCACGAACTTGTGCAGTCGTGCCCTGTTGGACTGCTGAAGAAATGACCAACTCTTCTCAATCTGCTCGCTTTTTAACTCTCCCACTGCCTCATGGGCTGACTTTCACGCGTTTGCTATTATTATACTATACTTGTCCTCCACTGTGCCTATTGTCTTGTTTGTTATTTATTGTACTGCCCTGCACTGGTTTGTGCGCTTCATGTAGTCCTCTGTAGGTCTGCAGTCTAGTGTAGCCTTGTGTTGTCTCACTTAGTCTAGTGTCGTTTTGTGTTGTTTCATATAACGCCGTGGTCCCGGAGGAATGTTGATTTGTTTTTACCATGTACTGTATGGTTGAAATGACAATAAAACGCGACTTGACTTGACTTGAGACTGGGGGCATCTCTGGGCGACACTCTGAGATTGGGAGATGAACTCGCACTCTGTGTTTCACAGTGCAGTGTTACGGTCGAGGAGATATCCATGAGAAGATTGTGAAGGAGCTGGACATCTCCCATTGTGAAGAGCCCGGGGTTCCCTGCATTCTCTTTGTCTACAGAGTATCTCATGGAATTCAGGATATTCGAAATGCTCTTCAATGGGTCACAGGTAATTAGGCCATTTGGCCCATCAAGTCTGCTCCATGATTTCATCATGCTGATGCATTCTTTCTCTCAGCCCCAATCTCCTGCCATCTCCCCGTATCTCCTCATGCTCTGACTAATCAAGAACCTTAAATATACCCGATGACTTGGCCTCCACAGCCACCAGTGACAGTGAATTCCACAGATTCACCACTCTCTGGCTAAAGAAATTTCTCCTCATCTCCATTCCACAAGGACACATCTCAATTTTGAGGCTGTGTCCTCTGGTCTTAGACTCCCCCACCATAGGACACATACTCTCCACATTGACTCAAACAAGGCCTTTCAACATTCTGTAGGTTTCAATGAGGTCACCTCTCATTCTTTCGAATTCCAATGAGTTCAGGCCCAGAGCCATTGACACTCTTCATATGAGAAGCCTCAGTCCTGGAATTGTTTTCATGAATGTTCTCTGCAAGGTCAGCACATCCCTTCTTATAAAAGGGCCCAAAACCACTCTCAATTCTTCAAGTGGGGCCTCATGAGTGCTCTATAAAGCCTCAACATTACATCCATGTTTTTATATTCTAGTCCTCTTGAAATGAATGCTAACATTGCACCTGTCTTCCTCACCAATGACTCAACCTGCACATTAACCTGCACAGGGACTCCCAAGTCCTCAGAGTTTTGAATTTTCTCACTATTTAGAAAATAATCTACCTGTTTATTTCTTCCAGCACAGGAGAAGTCATTGAGTGATAACATTTTCCTGAAAACCCTTCCCTTTTGGGGACTTCTGATCTCTGCTGGCCCTTCCCTACCTGAGGAGCACACTGACACTGTGTGTGTTCCTCAGGATTGATTCCTTTATGAATCAGGGACCTGCACTGATGCAATGACTTTCTGAAGATGATAATGTCCTGCCCAGTTGTACCTGTCGAGGGGACAGAGGTTATTATTGTGATGGGGGATATGTATTGGTGCACAGCAAGCTCCCACAAACAGCAGTGGGGCTATCTACCAGGTATTCTGATACAACATTGTCTGGGACACACTTGGGCTCCCTCGCTCTGTGTGAAATGGTGTATATGGATCTTTCTGTGCACCTGACTGGGGGCCTGGTGTTTGGGCTGAAAATCCCTGTGCTGTACCTCCTGTGGGACGTGAGTGCCTGTAGTGGGGGTGTGAGGACTGTCTTGTACACAGACAGCATCACCACAACACCACCCGGGCACACGGGGGGGGGGGGGCAGGAGCGTGGGCACAGCCTCAGGTGGAAGGTGCTGATTTACCCTGAGGGCTCCTGCGGTGGGTGGGACACACAGCCCTCCCACAGCATCACCCAGATCACTCTGTCACTCTGTGTCTCAGGAGGAGGGACGGTGCAGACACACAGCATCACCCAGATCACTCTGTCACTCCGTGTTTCAGGAGGAGGGACGGTGCGGACACACAGCCCTCCCACAGCATCACCCAGATCACTCTGTCACTCTGTGTTTCAGGAGGAGGGACGGTGCAGACACACAGCATCACCCAGATCACTCTGTCACTCTGTGTTTCAGGAGGAGGGACGGTGCGGACACACAGCCCTCCCACAGCATCACCCAGATCACTCTGTCACTCCGTGTTTCAGGAGGAGGGACGGTGTGAACACACAGCCCTCCCACAGCATCACCCAGATCACTCTGTCACTCTGTGTTTCAGGAGGAGGGACGGTGCGGACACACAGCCCTCCCACAGCATCACCCAGATCACTCTGTCACTCTGTGTTTCAGGAGGAGGGATGGTGCGGACACACAGCATCACCCAGATCACTCTGTCACTCTGTGTTTCAGGAGGAGGGACAGTGCGGACACACAGCCCTCCCACAGCATCACCCAGATCACTCTGTCACTCTGTGTTTCAGGAGGAGGGACAGCACGGAAGGAAGACATTTGTGCCGTGATACTATTGCAGAAATCCCGAGCTGTCGGAGAGGAGAAGATAACGACAGATCCAGGGTTATTCCATAAGGGAACTAAAGTTTTTTGCGTATCCTGGATGGATTCCAGTAGTTGGTGGAATAGATCGAAGACATACCAGTGTCCCACAGTGATTCAGACTGTCAAACAGAGTCTCATCGACAGGACCCGATCCAGAGGAGGTTCCTGCTCCGGTGGGTAAAACCTGCCTCTTTATTGCCGCATTTCATTTTGCACTGTAAACTTACCACTACAAACATAAGAGACATGTCGGATGTGTGTCTGGGGGAGGGGAGGGAGAGTGATGGGTCTGTACCCCAGTCAGTCAGAAGACGCAGTGGGAGGGAGGGTGGGTGGGTCAGAGAAGGAATCCCCCATGGGTCCTGAGGTCAATTCAGTCCCAATCCCCAGGTAACAATATACTGTTTGTGTTGTGCAATAGGGTGGAGCGAGGATCCGCAGGGCGGTGAGACCCCATCAGTGCCAAATGAACGATCGGATTCATGGATTTCTTCAAGTTGGAGCCCAGAGACGAACGGCAGTAGCTCGGAAAAGCTTAACTGTAATGGTGAGAGGGCAGGCTTGGGGCAGGACTGGGAGATGTTGAGAGTTAAGGGGCAATATGTTCCTATGAGGTGAATGGTAAACCTGGCAAATGTGGGGAATTCTGGATGACGAGAGATAGTCAAGTTCTTTTTTAAAAAAAATTATTTAATTGTGTTTTTAAGTAATTACAAGTGTAGAAAAAAATGTATATCTCCCTTCCCCCCTCCCCTTAACCCCTCCCCCCTAACTTCCCTATTAAAAAAAAGAGAAAGTAAGAAAGAAAAAAAAAGGAAAGAGTGCCTGGTTGTTGGAAGATCTCCACATGCTCCATGGAGTTCTTAATAACTTTAGTATATATATTTATTTCTTTCCCCAAGTAACCAATTGTTTCATCTTCAGAGCACCTATATATTTAGTCCTGTCTTTTGTAAATAAGGGCACCAAATTTTCAGAAATGTTTCATATTTATCTCTTAAATTATAAGTAATTTTTTCTAATGGAATACAGCCATAAATTTCTTTCTTCCAACAATCTATACTTAAATATGTATCCGATTTCCAAGTAACTGCAATAGCTTTTTTGGCTACTGCCAGTGCAATTTTTATGAATTCTTTCTGATATTTATTTAGTTTGAGTTTTGGTTTTATCCCTTCAATATCACCTAGTAAAAGTAATATTGGATTATAAGGAAGTTGTATTCCCGTAATTTGTTCCAGTAAAAGTCTTAAATTTGTCCAAAAAGGTTGAATTTTAGAACAAGACCATGTAGAATGTAAAAAAGTACCAGTTTCTTGGTTACATTGGAAACACTGATCAGATAAACTTGGATTTAATTTATTTATTTTTTGTGGTGTAATATATAATTGATGTAGAAAGTTATATTGCACTAATCTTAACCGAACATTTATTGTATTTGTCATACTATCAAGACATAGTCTTGACCAATTTGTTTCTTCAATTTTAATATTCAAATCACTTTCCCATTTTTGTCTTGACTTATGGACTCCTTGTTTAATTGCCTGTTTTTGAACAAATTATACATACAAGATATAATTTTTTTAACATTTCCTTTTTGAATTAAAATTTCTATTTCATTAGATTTCGGCAATAACATTGTTTGACCTAGTTTTTCTCTTATATAAGCCCTTAGTTGAAAGTAACAAAATAAAGTGTTATTTGATACTTTATATTTATTCTTTAATTGATCAAATGACATTAATATACCTCCTTCAAAACAATCTCCTATGTATCTAATCCCTTTTTGAAACCAATTATATAAAAGTTGATTGTCCATTGTAAAAGGAATAAGTCTATTTTGAATTAAAGATCTCTTTGCTAATAAAGATTTTTTTGTCTCATCATCAACATTTAACTTATTCCATAAATCAATCAAATGTTTTAATATAGGAGATCCTTTCTTTTCCCGTATCTATTTAGATTCCCACTTATATATAAAATCTTCTGGTACGTTTTCTCCTATTTTATCTAGTTCTATTCTAATCCATGCCGGTTTATCTTTCTCAAAAAAAGATGCAATAAATCTAAGTTGATTTGCTTTATAATAATTCTTAAAATTTGGAAGATCAAATTTCCATGTCAATTTTTCCAACGATATTCTTGACATCTTACCTTTCAAGAGAAACTTCCTCACATATTTGTTTAACTCTTGAAAAAACTTCTGGGGTAATTGTATTGGTAATGATTGAAATAAATATTGTAGTCTAGGGAATATATTCATTTTTATAGTATTTACTCTACCTACTAATGTTATTGGTATTTATCAAGATCTTCCTGAATTTTTTTCAAAAGTGGTGAATAATTTAATTTGTATAAGTTTTTTATGTCATTATCAACTCTTATACCTAAATATTTTATACCATTTGCCGGCCAGCTAAATTGAGTTATTAATCGACGTTGACTATAGTCTCCATTAGTAAGAGGTAAAATTTCACTTTTATCCCAATTTACTTTATAACCTGATATTTTCCCATATTCTTCTAATCTATAAGATAATTTACATAATGAATGTAATGGATCTGTTAAAGTAGAACATCATCAGCAAATAAATTAATCTTGTATTCTTCCTGATTAACTCTGAAACCCTTAATATCTGGGTCCATTCTAATTAATTCAGCTAATGGCTCTATTGCCAACACAAACAAAGCAGGTGATAATGGACAACCTTGCCTACTTGATCTTGTTAACTGAAATGATGTCGAAATTTGACCATTTGTCACTACTTTAGCTTTGGGATTAGTATTTAAGGTTTTAATCCATTTTATAAATGATGTTCCTAAACCATATTTTTCCAATACCTTAAATAAAAAATCCCATTCCAATCTATCAAATGCTTTTTCTGCATCTAAAGCAACTGCCACACTCGTTTCCTCCCTCTTTTGCGCTAAATGGATTATACTAAATAACCGGGTTACATTATCTGCCGATTGTCTATTTTTGATAAATCCTGTTTGATCCATATGCACTAATTTTGGTAAGCATTTAGATAATCTATTAGATAAGATTTTTGCTATTATTTTATAATCAGTATTTAATAAAGAAATAGGTCTATATGATGCTGGTTTTAAAAGGTCTCTATCTTTTTTTGGCAATACTATTAAAATAGCTGTTGAAAAAGATTCTGGAAGTCTATGCGTGTTTCTGCTTGATGTATTAACTCCGTAAAGGGAGAAATTAATAAATCTTTTAACTTTTTATAAAATTCAGGCGGAAAACCATCTTCTCCTGGAGCTTTATTACTTTGAAGTGATCCCAGAGCTTCTTCAACCTCCTTTAATGTAAAAGGCATACCTAATCCCTTCTGTTCTTCCGTATTTAATTTTGGAAGAGTTATTTGTGATAAAAATCTTTCTATCTTAACATCATCATTTTTTGATTCTGATTTATACAACTCAGAATAAAAGTTCTTAAAAGCCTCATTAATTTCTAGAGGCTTATAAGTAACTTTATTCACTTTTGTTCGGATTGCATTTATTGTTTTAGAAGTCTGATCTGTTTTTCACTGCCATGCAAGGACCTTATGTGATCTTTCACCTAGTTCATAATATCTCTGTTTAGTTCTCATAATTGCTTTTTCTGTTCGATATGTCTGGAGTGTATTATATTGTAACTTCTTATTAATAAGTTGTCTTCGTTTTTCTTCTGTCATATTTCTTTGAGATTCTTTTTCTAATTTTATAATCTCTTTTTCCAACTGATCTATTTCTATCATATATTCCTTCTTAATTTTAGAAGTATAACTTATTATCTGACCTCTCAAATATGCCTTCATTGCTTCCCACAATATAAATTTATCATCAACTAAATGTGAATTTGTATCTAAAAAGAACTGAATCTGCTTTTTCATAAAGTCACAAAAATCTTGACATTTTAGTAATATTGAATTAAATCTCCATCTATAAATTGATTCCCCTTTATCTATCATTATCATTGTCATTATCAAAGGAGAATGAATATTCTCGCTTTATATTCCATATTTTTCACTATCTTGAATATTCGTTGATAATAGGAAAAAAATCTATCCTTGAGTATGTTTTATGTCTATTTGAATAAAATGAATAATCTCTTTCTTTTGGATTGATTCTTCTCCAAATATCAATCAAATTTAAGTCTTTCATCAATGATAGAGTTAATTTTACTGCTTTTAATTTTGTAATAGCCTTTGTTGATCTATCTAAAACTGGATCTAAACAAAAATTAAAATCTCCACCTATTAATATTTTATCATGTGCGTTAGCCAAATTCAAAAAGACCTCCTGTATAAATTTTACATCATTTTCATTTGGTGCATAAATATTCATAAGAGTCCATAGTTCTGAAAAAATTTGACAATGTATAATTAAATATCTTCCTGCTGAATCAATTAATACATTTTGTATTTTAATTGGTAAATTTTTATTAACCAAAATTGCAACTCCTCTCGCCTTTGAGTTAAATGAAGCTGCAATAACATTTCCAACCCAGTCTCTTTTTAATTTCTGATGTTCTATGTCCATTAAATGAGTTTCTTGTAGGAAAGCTATATCTATTTTCATTTTTTTAATATATGTTAAAATTCTTTTTCTTTTTACTGGTCCATTAAGCCCATTAACATTAAAACTTAAAAAATTAAATAAATTAGTCATTGTTTTTAATTATGTTACTCCAATCTATAATAATGCCTAATCTTTCAACTTTCGTGGTATCCTGGGAAATCTTTTTAGAAGTCTCCATGTTGCTATGTATGTCCCCACCAATCATCCAAGCAAAAAATAGAAGAAAAATAGAGTATAAGGAAAAAAACAAAATACCCCCCTACTAATGTTGTGAAAGAAAAAAAACACAACATTACCCCCCTCTGTTGTACGGGTCATGGCAATCGCCATAATTACACACGTGAATCCCGTAGTAACCGATTCAAAGTTCCCCAGCCCCCCCGCAACGTAAAAAGTATATATATAAGAAAAGAAAAAACATACTATTCTCAATTAATATTTCTAAAATTTTACTTTTCTCCCTTGTATCATCCTTAAATGTCCATCAGTTCCATTCACTATCTCTGTCTTCGTCTTTAACTATTGCGTTTATAAATCTCTACGTTTAATTAGCGAATAGATGGAAGTTTTTGTGCGAACACCTCCGCATCTCGATAATCGGAAAAAAATATTTTTCCCTCTTCCAAAAAAATTATCAGTGTTGCTGGGTGACGCATTAAAAATTTATAACCTTTTTCCCATAAGACTTTTTTTGCTGAATTAAATTCTTTCTTTCTCTTCAAAAGGTTATAACTTATATCAGGATAAAAAAGAACTGGTTTCTCTGCTATCATCAATGGACCCTTTCTTCTTTTGGCACCTTGGGCAGCCACCCTCAAAATCTTTTCTTTATCCTGGTATCTTAAACATCTTATCAAAATTGATCGCAGATTTTGATCATCTTGAGATCTTGGCCTTAAGGCTCTGTGCGCCCTTTCAATCTCAATTGAAGTTTCTTCTCCCATTTCCAATTTTTCAGGGATCCATTTTTGAAAAAAATTTATTGGGTCTTCTCCTTCGGTACCTTCTTTAAGTCCAACAATTTTAATATTGTTACGTCTACTAAAATTTCCAAGCTTATCAATTTTTTCCACGAGTTGTTTTCTTTCTGATGTCCAGGCATTATTATCATCTTCCATTTCCTTCATTCTTCCATCCATATCTTCCATTTTAATTTCCAAATCTGTAATTTACTTTTCCATTTTTTCTTGTTTCTTTGTCATTTTATCAAACATAGCCTCCATATTTATTGTTTTTTCTTTAATTACTTTTTGGTTACTTTTAATTACTTTTAATGCATTTAATTTATGCATTATTTGCCTCAAAGTCTTTTTTGTATTTTCAGAGGAACTTTCATCTCCATCTTCGTCTGATTTATCCAGAGAATCTGACTCTCTCTCAGAATCGCTATCACTTTCAGTTGCAGTCGCAGCTGAGATTTGTAGTTCTGGTTGCTCTCGTTTACGCATGCTCGTTCTTTTACGCTTGCGCAGTTCTCGTTGATCTTTTCCTTTAGAAATGGCCAATGCTGCCGCAGTTTCCTGTTCTGTTTCACCAGTGATGTGTTGTACCTGAGTCCGCGGTTCTTCGGTAACAGTAGACCTTGATTCTGTTCGAACTTGAGCTGTCTTCGCGGTAGTATTTTTCTTTTGTTTATGAGGCATAGCTTAAAACAATCCGGAGTAGTTTATAAGTAACCTTAAGAAAGTATTGACTAATTTTTCTTCACTTAAACATTAATTTATTGATTTTTTTACGGGAGGGCTGGGTTCCAGCGTCTCGATCCTACGTCATCACGTGACGTCCCCCTAGATAGTCAAGTTCTGATCAGGAAAATGAATGAAACACACAGAGTGTTTTGGTCTGGGACTTGTGAATCCCTTGAATTAGAAAGGCTCAGAATACTCTTAAGACGAGGATCAGCAGAGGAAAGAGAGTAAAAGATGAATCGGGCAGGTGAGGTTAAGACAATCCCAAGATGTTGAATCAAGAGTAAGAGAGAGGCTGGTGAGAGAGTGTGTCCCCTTAGATATCAGCAAGGCTGCCCTTGTCTTCTGCAGCTGGAGATGGGTGTGGTTTTAAAATGTATTTTTCCTCAGTGTTTACTGAACATGTTCAAGAAATAAGGGAAACATGGAAATGTTTTGGTGGACAGTCTTATGACCAGGGAGGTGGTATTGGCAGCCTTACAGTGCTATAAGGCAGATAAATCCCCAGGGCCTGTCTGAGTGTCTCCTGGGACTTTATGGAAGGCCAGAGGAATATTAGTGGAGATTCTGCCAGAGATTGCAATGTCCTTCACATTGGTGAAGTTGTGTAAGACTTGAGTGGGCTGAACGTGTTTGGTTGTTTAAGGTGAACTACAAGGACGAGCCAGGAGCTACAGACCGGTCAGACTGATATTCTCAGTAGAGAAGTGACTGGGGGGTATTCTGAGGAACTGGATCTACTAGGAATTGGAATTGTGTAGACAGAGTCTGATCACGATTAGTCAGCATGGATTTGTGTGTAGAAAGTGGTGCTTGAATATTTCTAGCAGTTTCTTGAATGTGTGAGCTAAAAGGACGATGTGCGTAGGGCAAATACAAAGCATAGGTGTGGTCTTTGGCCTGACCTCATAATTCCTTAGCATCTCTCTCCTTAAACCTGACTCTGACCCCTAACTCCCCAAAGCCATCCCTATGAACTTAAAAACCATCTGTATCTGAGCACAGCATAGATAGATAGATAGATAGATACTTTATTCATCCCCATGGGGAAATTCAACCTTTTTTCCAATGTCCCATACACTTGTTGTAGCAAAACTAATTACATACAATACTTAACTCAGTAAAAATATGATATGCATCTAAATTACTATCTCAAAAAGCATTAATAATAGCTTTAAAAAAAGTTCTTAAGTCCTGGCGGTTGAATTGTAAAGCCTAATGGCATTGGGGAGTATTGACCTCTTCATCCTGTCTGAGGAGCTTTGCATCAATAGTAACCTGTCGCTGAAACTGCTTCTCTGTCTCTGGATGGTGCTATGTAGAGGATGTTCAGGGTTTTCCATAATTGACCGTAGCCTACTCAGCGCCCTTCGCTCAGCTACCGATGTTAAACTCTCCAGTACTTTGCCCACGACAGAGCCCGCCTTCCTTACCAGCTTATTAAGACGTGAGGCGTCCCTCTTCTTAATGCTTCCTCCCCAACACGCCACCACAAAGAAGAGGGCGCTCTCCACAACTGACCTATAGAACATCTTCAGCATCTCACTACAGACATTGAATGACGCCAACCTTCTAAGGAAGTACAGTCGACTCTGTGCCTTCCTGCACAAGGCATCTGTGTTGGCAGTCCAGTCTAGCTTCTCGTCTAACTGTACTCCCAGATACTTGTAGGTCTTAACCTGCTCCACACATTCTCCATTAATGATCACTGGCTCCATATGAGGCCTAGATCTCCTAAAGTCCACCACCATCTCCTTGGTCTTGGTGATATTGAGACGCAGGTAGTTTGAGTTGCACCATATCACAAAGACAGAGACAGAGACCACAGTTCAGAGACAACTTGACATAGGGACAAAGATGCATAGTTTATCGAAAGAGCAATCATGGGTGTTAACAAAGGTGTTGAGCACACTGGCCTTGATCGGTGAAGGAACTGAGTAGAAGAATTGGGATGTAACGATACAGTTGTATAAATCATTGGTGAGGTCACACTTGGAATACTGAGCACTGTTTGGGAAAACCAGTGACAGGAAAGAACTGGAAAGAACAGAGAAAATTTACCAGGATGTTGGATATCTCGAAGTCCTGAGGAATAGGAATTGGCTCAGTAGTCTAGGTGTTTATTCTGTGGAACATGGGAGAATAAGCGGTGACCAAATCAAAGTATATAAACTCATGAGGGGGCAACAGTTTGCTCCCCAGAGTAGGGGGAGGCAATACTAGAGGTCATAGTAAACACAAAGTACCCTACAGATGCTGTGGTCAAATTAACATGTACAAACAAGCTGGAAGAATTCAGCAGGTCGGGCAGCATCCGTTGAAACGTTGACTGCTCGTTTCAATGGATGCTGCCTGACCTGCTGAGTACTTACAGCTTGTTTGTACTAGAGGTCATAGGTTCAGAGTGAGGGGGGAAGCTATACAGGGCTTGAGGGGCAACTATTACACCCAGGGGGTAGTGAGTCCATGCAACCAGCTGTCATGGGAAGTGATTGCGACAGCTACAATGATATCATTGAGGAAACCCTGAGCAGGTACATAGATGGCTGAGGCTTGGAGAGGTGCAGACTGAATGTAGGAAATTTAGAATGCCTGGGTGGGGGCCGTGGTCAGTGTGGGCACATTGTGATAAAGGGTTTGGACTGTGCTGTACTGTTCTGTGTTCTGTTGTGCTATACTGCTCTGTGATTACACATTAATGAAGGTAGAGCCATAGATGTAGTGTAGATGGATTTTAGCAAGGCATTTGATAAGATATCCCATGCAAGGCTTATTGAGAAGGTAAGGAGGCATGGGATCCAAGGGGACATTGCTTTGTGAATCCAGAACTGGCTTGCCCACAGAAGGCAAAGAGTGGTTGTGGACCGGTCATATTCTGCATGGAGGTCAGTGACCAGGGGAGTGCCTCAGGGATCTGTTCTGGGACACCTACTCTTTGTGATTTTTACAAATGACATGGATGAGGAAATGGAGGGATGGGTTAGTAAATCTGACACGAAGGTTGGGGGTGTTGTGGATAGTGTGGAGGGTTGTCAGAGGTTACAGCAGGACATTGATAAGATGCAAAACTGTACTGAGAAATGGCAGATGGAGTTCAACCCAGATAAGTGTGAGGTGGTTCATTTTGGTAGGTCAAATATGATGGCAGAGTATAGCAATGATGAGACTCTTGGCAGTGTGGAGGATCAGAGGGATCTTGGGATCTGAGTTCATAGGACACTCAAAGCTGCTGCACAGGTTGACGCTGTAGTTAAGGAGCAATTCTGTGCATTGGCCTTCATCAGTCATAGGATTCAGTTTAAGAGCCGAGACTCAAATGTTGCAGCTATATAGGACCCTGGTCAGACCCCACTTGGAGTACTGTGCTCAGTCTGGTCTTCTCATTACAGGAAGGATGTGGAGATGTGCAGAGGAGATTTACAAGGATGTTGCCTGGATTGGGGAGCATGCCCTATGATAATAGGTTGAGTGAACTCGGCCTTTTCTCGTTGGAGCGATAGAGGATGAGAGGCAACATGATAGAGGTGTATAAGATGATGAGAGGCATTGATCGTGTGGATAGTCAGAGGCTTTTTCCCAGAGCTGAAATGGCTAGTATGAGAGGGCATAGTTTTAAGGTGCTTGGAAGAAGGTAGAGAGGAGATGTCAGGGGTAAGATTTTTATGCAGAGAGTGGTGAGTGCATGGAATGGGCTGCTGGTGGAGGCAGAAATGATAGGGTCTTTTCTTTCTTTCTTTCTTTTTAAATCTTTTTATTAATTAAAAAAACGTAAGTGAAATAGGAATTCAAAATGTTTGAGAGTACATAATTAATAGTTTAAATAGACAATCAGATATATAATAATCAATATATAAAGCCTCCCAAACCCATAGTATTAATGTAAAAGAAACGAAAAAGAGAAAAAAAAACAAAAAAACTAAAAGAAAACTTTAAAAAAAACTAACCAACATGGGCAATTGCATAATGTTAAATACATACAGTAGTGCCGATAACTCCGAACCTCCATCCAAATAATTAAGGATAATAACAGTAAGGTTTAGGATCAGACCATTTAACTCATATGAAAATGTTGAATAAATGGTCTCCAAGTTTCCTCAAATTTAACTGAAGAATCAAAAACCACACTTCTAATTTTTTCTAAACTCAGACAAGAAATAGTTTGAGAAAACCACTGAAATACAGTTGGAGGGTTAATTTCTTTCCAATTCAGTAAAATAGATCTTCTAGCCATTAATGTAACAAATGCAATCATTCGTTGAGATGAAGCGGATAGACGATTATTATCTATCATTGGTAAACCAAAAATTGCAGTAAAAGGATGCGGTTGGAAATTGATATTTAAAACTTGAAATAATATGAAAAATATCTTTCCAATAATTTTGTAAACAAGGACAAGACCAAAACATATGAGTCAATGAAGCAACATCAGAATGACATCTGTCACAGGTTGAATTAACATAAGAATAAAATCGAGCAAGTTTATCTTTAGACATGTGAGCTCTATGTACAACCTTAAATTGTATTAGGGCATGTTTAGCACAAATAGAGGACAAATTTACCAATGATAAAAAAAAATTCCCATTGCTCAGTAGATATAGGACAATGCAATTCTTCTTGCCATTCCTTCTTAATTTTTTCTGATACATCTGGCTGTACACTCATAATCATATTATAAATGATAGCTACTAAACCCTTTTGACAAGGATTGAGGGCTAAAATTCTTTCTGTAATGTCCAATGGACATTCTTTTGAAAAAGACTTTAATTCATTATACAGAAAATTTCTGACTTGCAAATATCTAAAAAAATGGGTTTTAGGTAAATTATATTTATTAGATAGCTGTTCAAAGGACATAATGTTATCATCCAAAACCAGATCACGAAAACATGTTATACCTTTTGTTTTCCTTAAAAGAAAAGCTTGATCTATAGATGAAGGCCGAAAGAAGTAGTTAGATATTATAGGACATGACAGCATAAACTTATTCAAGCCAAAAAATTTACAAAATTGAAACCAAATTCGTAATGTATACTTGACTATGGGATTAGTTATCTGTTTATTCATTTTGAATAACAAAAAAGGAAGTGAAGATCCTAAGATTGAGATCAGTGAAAAATCTTGCACAGATTTACATTCCAAATTTACCCATTGCAGGCAAACAGCTGTAGTCGATTCTTGTGTCCAGAATATTAAATACCGTATATTAACTGTCCAATCGTAAAATCTTAAGTTTGGTAGAGCCAAGCCGCCCTCCTTCTTAGGCTTCTGTAAATATTTTTTGCCTAGACTAGGATTTTTGTTCTGCCACAAATAAGAAGATATTTTAGAGTCAACCATATCAAAAAAAGATTTAGGAATAAAAATTGGTAATGCTTGAAATAAATATAAAAATTTAGGTAGTATCATCATCTTAATGGCATTAACTCTGCATACCAAAGACAAAGATAATGGAGACCACCTATTAGCAAGTTGCTTAATTTGATTGATTAAAGGTAGAAAATTAATTTTAAATAAATCTTTATGTTTTTTAGTAATTTTAATACCTAAATAAGTAAAATAATCTGTAACAATTCTATATGGTACATGATTATAAATTGGAACTTGCATATTTAATGGAAATAGTTCACTCTTATTAAAATTCAATTTATAACCAGAAAAATTACTAAATTGAGCGAGCAAAGAAGAAATAGCAGGAATAGATCTTTCAGGGTTAGATATATATAATAACAAGTCATCCGCATATAATGATACCTTATACGTCGTCTCCCCACGGGTAATACCGAAAATATTGGGTGATTCACAAATAGCTATAGCCAAGGGTTCTAAAGCAATGTCAAATAATAAAGGACTTAAAGGACAACCTTGCCTTGTACCACGAAATAGCTGAAAAAAAGGGGATCTTTGATTATTGGTAAAAACCGAAGCTAAGGGTTTATGGTTTATTAATTTAATCCATGATATAAATTTTGAACTAAAATTAAAATGTTGCATTGTATTAAATAAATATGGCCATTCGACTCTATCAAATGCTTTTTCGGCATCTAAAGAAATGACACATTCTGGTATTTTAGATGAAGAGGTATAAATAATATTAATTAATTTTCTAATGTTAAAAGATAAATAGCGATTTTTAATAAATCCAGTCTGATCTTCAGAAATAATTCGAGGTAATATATTTTCTAATCTAATAGCCAAAATTTTACTAAAAATCTTAAAATCCGTATTCAACAAGGATATAGGCCGATAGGATGCGCATTCAGTAGGGTCTTTATCTTTTTTAAGAATTAAAGAAATAGAAGCTTTATAAAAAGATTGTGGTAGTTTACCTATACTTAATGCATCTTTAAAAATTTTACAAAGCCAAGGAGAAAGTATGGAAGAAAAAGATTTAAAAAATTCTGCGGAAAAACCATCTGGACCAGAAGCTTTACCCGAATTCATTGAAAAAATACCCTTTTCTATTTCAGACTCCGTAATAGGTGTATCCAAAAATACACTATCCTCAACAGTTACTTTTGGAATATTCAATTTCCTTAAAAATTCATTTATTATAGAAGAGTCCTTAGTACATTCTGATTGATATAAGGAATTATAAAAATCTTGAAAGGCTTTATTTATCTCTTTGTGATCGATCGTCAAAGTACCATCTTGTTTACGAATCCTAGTAATCTGTCGTCTATCCGAGACAATTTTCAATTGGTTAGCTAGTAATTTACCAGACTTATCTCCATATATATAGAATTGGGCTTTTGATTTAATTAACTGACTTTCAATCGAGGAGGATAATAGTAAGCTATGCTCCATTTGAAGTTCCACTCTTTCTTTATAAAGTTCTTTGCTAGGGATCATTGAATAAATCTTGTCAATTGCTTTGATTTTATCAACTAGTATTAATATTTTAGAATTAGTTTGTTACCTAACTCCAGCAGAATATGAAATAATCTGTCCACGAATATATGCCTTAAAAGTATCCCACAAAGTTCCACTAGAGATCTCTGCTGTAAAATTTGTTGAGAAAAACAAATCAATTTGCTGTTTAATAAAGTTGACAAAGTCAGGATCCTGCAATAAAACAGGATTAAACCTCCAACCTTTAGTATTAATATATGAATTCGTCATGTTAATAGATAACTTCAAAGGTGCATGATCAGATATGGTAATAGAGTCATATTTACAATCCATAATATCTGTAAGTAAATGGTGATCAATCAAAAAGTAATCAATTCTTGAGTAATTATGGTAAACATGGGAAAAGTATGAAAACTCTTTGTCGTTAGGGTGTAAAAAATGCCAAATTTCACAAATAGCTGAATCAATCATAAAAGAGTTAATGAGAGAAGCAGATTTATTTGGAAGAGTTTGGGTGGCCTTGGATCTATCCATCAAAGGGTTTAAACAACAGTTAAAATCCCCACCCATTATCAATCTATATTGATTCAAATTAGGAAAGGATATAAATAAACATTTAAAAAATTCAGGACAATCAGTATTTGGAGCATAAACATTAACTAAAACAACTTTTTGATAAAAAAGTAGACCAGTAATAAGCAAAAATCTACCTTGCGGATCTGAAATTGTTTCATGATGTATAAAAGAAGTTGATGAATCTATAAAAATGGAAACACCTCTCACTTTGGCTTGCGAATTTGAGTGATACTGTTGGCCCTTCCAAAACCTAAACAACCGTTGACTATCCACCTTCCTTACATGAGTCTCTTGTACAAAAATAACATTAGCATTCATTCTGTGGAATACTTTGAATGTTTTTTTCCGTTTGATCGGATGATTTAAACCATTAGTATTCCAAGAAACAAAGTTAATAGTCCTATCCATATTGACAATATTTATTACAATTAACACATAAGTTTGAAAAAAAAGTGAACTCATGAACCCGGAAGAAGGAAGTAAGTTCAAGGAGAAACCAGAAGTCACGGCACTGCGACCATTTTTGTAGTTTCATATAAGCCCATGAAATAAAACTAAGCAGAAAGCAAGCAAAAGGAAAAGAAAAAAGAAAAATTCCCCTCCCTCCACCCTCAAAACCCCAGGAAAAAAGCCAAAAAGAGGCAAGCAAGCAATCTAATACTAAAATTACCCCCGTGTCTCAAGACGGCAACTCAGACACAACAAAGTTAAAAAAAAATACATACAACCCACATTATAAGAGAGGGTTGGTATAACAAAAGTTAAAATATAAAATTAGTATTATAAATGTATATAAACAAAAGGGTTAAAAAAGAATTAAAACGATAAAACCCATAAATGACTAATACTGGATTGGTATTTTAAATGAAAGTTTAAAACTTTCAAACACATCAAAACAGATATGACGTTCCAAGCACTAAAGTCTGTCGGGAAGAAGAAACAACATTTTATTTTTTTTAAAAATCTTAATATTTAAATGTTAAGTGTATAAAAAAGCATATATCAGCTTAAAAAGAAAAGCAAAAAGGAGGAAAAAAACCCTAATAAGTTATTTTCAACGCTAATAGATTAATAATATGGAAAAATAATAAAGTCAAAATAAACCGAGCAAAAAGAGCTTTAACCGTATATAAGAAATACATGTAAGCCATACCAAAAAAAAACCAAACATCATTCTGTAACAGATCCAAATCTATAGGCTAAATTACATTAGTCAGCCCGGTAGAATGTCATTGTTCCAAGAAACTTTGAGCATCCGCTGGAGATTTAAACAGCCGAAAAGTTCCGTCCTCAAGAGTGACTCTCAAGTGTGCTGGAAATAACAGCGCTTGCTTGCAGCCTTTCTGGTGAAATTTCGACATAACCGATCTAAAAGCCATTCTCGCCCTTAAGACTTCAGGGCTATAATCTTCCAGAATGCGAAATTTAAACTCTTGATAGCTGATCATACCCTTTTTTCAAGCCGCCCGAATCAAACGTTCTTTGGTATGAAAGTAATGGATCCGAAGAATTACATGTCATGGTTTCAAACTTGAATCAGACCGAAAACGGGAGACACGGTGTGCCCGATCAATTACCGGGAGAGAGTCCAGTACCTCTGGACCCAAGACATCCATTAGAAATTTAGAGAAGAAAACGGTAAGATCACCGCTCTCAAATTTTTCCGGAATCCCAATTAATCGAAGATTTTGTCTTCGAGAGCGATTTTCCAAATCAGTAATTTTAACTTTATGACGATCCATCTGTTGAGAAGTCGAAGTTTGCTCTTCTTGTATTTTTTCAATTATACGATCTTTCTTGCGAGCGGCTTCTTCAAGAGCCAAAATACTTGCTTGTTGTTTTTGTGATTCCAGTGAAAGTGTCTGGAGCTTTTCTTCAACTAGTTTCAAACGCTCATCAAACCGAAAAAACTTTACGGTTATTTTTCTCTCCAGTTCTTCAAATTTGTCTTCTATAAGCTTCACAATTGTTTCTAAAGTTATCGGTTCTTTCGTCTGTTTCGATTCTTTTGCTCTAGACATTTCAGCAAGTTGAGAATAATTCAAATAGTTAAAAAGAAAAATTCTGTATGTTTAGACCCCTTTAGAATAAGTATAAAAAATCCTTTAAGGGGTGTTTGTAGGTTAAAAAGACGTAAAAGATTTGGAGCAAAGTCTAGAAGCGGTTTACTCCATGAGTGCCATCTTGAGACCCTAGGGTCTTTTTAAGAGTCTCCTGGATAGGTACATTTTTTAATATATAGGCATCCATTAGTCTCATGAGACGCTGGATTTGCGCCTTGGAAGGTTTTTCCAGGGCGCAGGCCTGGGCAGGGTTGTATGGGAGACCGGCAGTTGCCCAAGCTGCAAGCCTTCCCCTCTCCACGCTACCGATTTTGTCCACTAGGACCCATGCAGCTTGGCACCGGTGACGTTGCAGAGCAATGTGTTGTTAAGTGCCTTGCTCAATGACATAAACACACTGCCTCAGCTGAGGCTTGAACCAGTGACCTTCAGGTTGCTAGTTCGATGCCTTGCCCACTGGGCCACACGCCAACGCTGGATAGGTACAAAGAGCTTAGAAAAACAGAGGGCTATGGGTAAGCCTAGGTAGTTCTAAAGTAAGGACATGTTTGGCACAGCTTTGAAGGGCCTGTATTGTGCTGTAGGTTTTCTATGTTTCTATGTTAAAGCACCTCCTCAGTGTACATCTCGCAGTCTCCTGGTGACTGGCACCCGACTCACAGCAGAGACCCCTCTGTTTCCAGTGAGGGGATTCTGTGGCATGTGGGAATCGTGGGACTCACTATCACCCCCAGGTCCATACCTCACCCTCTAGGTACAGTATGTCTGTGTTACCCTGCAGCCCCTACACCATTCCCACTCACTGTCACCACCCCCCAGTCCGTGCACACCTCCCATACCCTGTGAACCCTCCGGTGTCCACACCCCTACTCGTCTTTGTGACCACCTCCAGCACCGACGTCCCTTCCCTTCTCCGTGTCCTCCTCCAACTGTTGTCCCCTCGCCGTGTCTCTGTCCCCTCATGATTTTACACACTTCCTTGTCTCCGAGACCCACTCTGGCACCTACTCTCCTCTCCGTCTCTGTAAACCACCAGCAATTGTCTGTCACTTGCACATCCCTCAGGATCTACCGTTGCCCTGTCTCATCCAAATTGTACAAACACGGTGGGTGTCCATCTCTGAGATCAGAGAAACATTAAATCACCCCTCCCTTTCCGTTACTGAGAATCACCCTGAGTGAAATGTGCCCGGTCTGAGGCAGGATGAGTGAGCACAGGTTCTGTGTTTTACAGTGCAGTGTTACGGTCGAGGAGACGTCCATGAGAAGATTGTGAAGGAGCTGGATATCTCCTCACGTGAAGGGCCAGGGGTTCCCTGTGTTCTGTTTGTCTACAGAGTGTCTAATGAAATTCAGGATCTTCAAAATGCTCTTCACTGGGTCACAGGTAGATACTCGCATCGTTTTTCACAGGGGAAATGATCCAGTGGCATTTTCTCCCAAAAGTCCCCTTCCCTTGTGGGGACTTCTGCTGACTGTTGGCTGTTCACTCCCTCAGGGAGGAGGCAGGAGAGTGGGGTTGAGAGGGATAGTAAATCAGCCAAGGTGGAATGGGACAGCAGACTCGATGGGTCAAATCGCCTAATCCTTTGTCTTATGGTCAGTGTGATACAGGTGATTAGTTCATTGTAGGAGAAGGGGACGAGCTTTCCTGTAATGCCTTCCTGGTCCATAACATGTTCTGCCATTAAGCACACAGTCGTTATTGTAATGGGGGATGTGTATTGCTGCATAGCAAGCTCCCACAGACAGCAGTGAGGAGATGGATTGGAGAGCCCATTGTCTGGGACATGGGGCTTCCCTTGCTCTGTCTCAAATGGTCTGTGTGGATCTTTCTGTGCAGCTGAGTGAGGGAGGGGTTTGGGGCTTGGCTGAAAATCCCAGTGGAGCAATGGTGCCTCTGGCAGTCATGTCCTATGGGGTTGTGAGAGCCAGTAGTGGAATGAGAGGGCTGTCTTGTACATAGTCAGCATCAACTGGACACACACGGGGACAGGAAGGTGGGACAGCCCCAGGGGGAAGGTGCTGAGCTCAGGGCTGAAGTACCCAGTGGGTGGGACTCACACCCATCCCACAGCAGCACCCAGACACTCTGTTACTCTGTGTTGCAGGAGACGGAAGAGCGCGGAAGGAAGACATTTGTGCCGTGATTCTGATGCAGAAATCCCGAGATGTGGGAGAGGGGCAGATAAGGACCTACCCAGGGTTATTCCATGAGGGAACAGCAGTTCATCGAGTACTTTGGAGAGAAACCTACGATATTCTCAAAAGGAGATCAGCTGACTGCCAGTGTCCAAATACGATTCGGGCCATCAGACAGAGTCTCAGTGACAGAACCAGATCCAGAGAACATTCCTCCCCTGGTGGGTAAAACCTGTCTCTCCCTGTCACGACTCACTCTGCACTGTAACCTTCCCACATGGAATGTGAGGGATGTGATCGATGTGTGTCTCAGGTGGGAAAATGTTGGAACAATAGCCGGTCAGTCAGTGACTGCTGCGGGAGGGAGGTTCGGAGCACAAACGTCCTTTGGTACTGAGGTCAGTTTAGCACCAACTCCCGTGTACAGGCTTCTGACTGATGTGTGTGATTTCCAGTAGGGCAGAGCGAGGATCCGCCAGGCAGTGAGTCTCTGGTGCTGAGTGAACAATCGGCTTCCTCGATTTCTTCAGGATTCAGCCAAAGGAAGAGCAGCTGGAACTTGGAAAGGCTTCAGTGTAACGGTGAGAATGCAGGCTTGGGGCTCGACCCGAAAGATTGGGGCAGGAGTTGAGAAGTATCAAGTCTGCAGAGGCAGTATGTTCCTGTCGAAGTGGAGGGAAAACCTGGCAAGACGAGAGATATTCAAGCTTTGGTCAAGAAACATATGGAAGGACAAGGTGAAATCAGGTCATTTCCCAGTGAATCCCTTAATTCACATGACTATTTGCCCAATGAGTCTGTGATGACCACCATGCCCAGCTGGAAAATCCCTTAGTCACATGACTAAGAATACTATCACGAGGGAAAGCAGGAGGGAAAAGTGAGAGGGTGTGATTGGGATCAGGAGGACAAATATAAGGAAAACAGCAAGAAGTTCTGTAGAGTTTAGCTTAAACTTTACAGTGCCAGCCATGTGTGTTCAATTCCCACTGCTGTCTTTGAGGAGTTTGTACTTCCTCCCTGTGACTGCAGTGAGTTTCCACTGGGTATTCCAGTTTCCTGCCACAGTGCCAAAACCTTAGTGTTAGTAAGTTGTGGGCATGCTATGTTGGCACTGGTAGCAGATATAAATGATCTAAATAGGACTGGAGGGGCAATTCTTTCACCCATAGGGTGGTGAGTATAGAGACACGGCTGCCAGAGAAAGTGACGGCAGCAGTGGGTCCAACAACGGTATCATTGAAGGGGCACCTGGATGGGTGCATGGAAAGGCTAGGTTAGAACGGATAAAGTTGACTGCAGGAAATTGGGATTTTCCAGCTGGGCATGGTGGTCATCACAGACTCATTGGGCAAATAGTCTCTGTAAACTACCCCACTTAACCTGGTGTTCTGGAACCTACACGCCTTGTCATCTCTGCGGTCTCCACTGTCTCCAACACTCCTCCCCCCCATCTCTGTAAACCTGCCCACTTCACCTGCTGCTTTCACATACCTTGAGAGCTCACATTTGCTGACAGATTTACAGTGAAACAGAGCCCATTCCCATGCTGGTGGGTGTCCGTCTCTGAGCTCGGAGGAACATTAATTCTACCCCCTTCCCTTCTGTTACTAGGAATCACCCTGAGTGAAATGTGCTGGTGTGAGGCAGACTGAGTGAGCACAGGTTCTGTGTTTTACAGTGCAATGTTACGGTCGAGGAGCCGTCCATGAGGAGATTGTGAAGGAGCTGAATATCAACCAGTGTGAAGGGCCAAGGATTCCCTGTGTCCTGTTTGTCTACAAAGTGTCTCGTGAAATTGAGGATTTTCGAAATGCCCTGCAGTGGGTCACAGGTAGATATTCTTGTCCCCTCCACAGGTGAGTGTCATGAGGTTGATTCGCTTCCCTGGTATCCCCTTCCCCTTGGAGACTTTTGCTGACTACTGGCTCTTCCCGTCCTCTGAGGTACAATAATTATGACTGTGTGTCATCCTGTATTTGGTTCACAGTAGGAGAGTGGCACTGCATCGACATAGCACCTTCCTTATCCTTGCCTTGTCCTGTGATGCCCTGCCACCAAATCTCACAGTAGTTATCATTGTGATGGGATGTATAACGGTGCACAGCAAGCTCCCACAAACAGCTGTGAGGTAATGGACTGTGGATCCCGATGTAACATTGTCCAGGACACGGGTCGGTTCCCTTCCTCTGTGTGTAATGGTGTTTGGAACTTTCTGTGACCCTGAGTGGGGAGAGCATTCCTGGGATGAAAGTCCCAGTGGGACAATGATGCTACTGTCAGTGCTGTACCTCCTGTGGGGAGGGGAGTGCCAGTAGTGGGATGGGAGGGCTGTCTTGTACATAGTCAGCGTCAACCAGACACACACGGGGCAGGAAGGTGGGACAGCCCCAGGGGGAAGGTGCTGAGCTCAGGGCTGATGTACCCAGTGGGTGGGACGCACACCCATCCCACAGCAGCACCCAGACACTCTGTTACTCTGTGTTGCAGGAGACGGAAGAGCACGGAAGGAAGACATTCGTGCCGTGATTCTGTTGCAGAAATCCCGAGATGTGGGAGAGGGGCAGATAAGGACCTATCCAGGGTTATTCCATGAGGGAACAGCAGTTCATCGAGTATTTTGGAGCGAAACCCATATCCTCAAAAGATGGAAAGCTGACTGCCAGTGTCCAAATACGATTCAGGCCATCAGACAGAGTCTCAGTGACAGAACCAGATCCAGAGAACATTCCTCCCCTGGTGGGTAAAACCTGTCTCTCCCTGTCACGCTTCACACTTCACTGTAAACTTCCCACATGGAATGTGAGGGATGTGATCGATGTGTGTCTGGGGTGGGAAAATGATGAAACAAACAATAGTCGGTCAAGAAGAGGGAGGGAGGTTTGCAATCTAAAACATCTTTGGGTCCGGAGGTCAATTTAGCAATAATTCCAAGCTTACAGGCTTCTGACTGATGTGTGTGCTTTCCAGTAGGGCGGGGTGACAGTCCACCGGGCAACGAGACTCCAGTGATGAATGAACAATTGGATTGTTCGATTTCTTCAGGATGCAGCCAAAGGAAGAGAAGCAGGAATTCGGAGAAGTGTAACGGTGAGAATGCAGGCTTGGGGCTCAAGCTGAGCGATTGGGGCAGGAGTTGAGAAATTTTAAGTCTGCAGAGGCAGTATATTCCTATCAAAGTGGAGGGTAACTGAGAGATATTCAAGCTTTGATCACAAAAAAAAGGACAAAGTGAAATTAGGTTATTTCCCAGTGAATCCCTTAACATCAAATGACTAAGATGTTCAATGATTCAATGCTGATGTAACACAAAAACAAATCTTTAATCTGATCTGACACTATTTTAAGTTTAAAATGATAACTAAGAAGAAATAGCTTACTTTAGAAGCTCAGAAGGTCTGCTTGTGTCCTGAGCTGCAGAAACATATTGGGAGAAAATAACACAGCACATTGACATTCATTAGTTGGACATTGAATTTGGAACTGGGGCATTATGTTGCTGTTGAATGTGTTATTGGTGAAGCTGCAATTCAAATATAGTGTAGAGTTTTGATGACCCTTTTATAGGAAAGATGTGGTTAAGCTGGAAATTGGGCAGAGAATTTCAAGACTTGCCAGTGTTGAGTAATAGGGAGGGCTTTTCCATTCTAGTTCATTATACCTTGTAACGCAGGCAGTGGTGATGATATTTATGTCCTCGTTGTCCATGGGAATGGTACCAGAGGATTGGAGGGAGGCGAATGTTGTTCCCTTGTTCAAAAATGTAGTAGGGATTGTCCAGGTAATTATAGACCAGTGAGCCTTATGTCTGTGGTGGGAAAGCTGTTGGAAAAGATTCTTAGAGATAGGATCTATGGGCATTTAGAGAATCATGGTCTGATCAGGGACAGTCAGCATGGCTTTGTGATGGGCAGATCAAGTCTAACAAGCCTGATTGAGTTCTTTGAGGAGGTGACCAGGCGTATAGATGAGCATAGTGTAGTGGATGTGATCTACATGGATTTTAGTAAGGCATTTGACAAGGTTCCACACAGTAGGCTTATTCAGGAAGTCAGAAGGCATGGGATCCAGGGAAGTTTGGCCAGGTGGATTCAGAATTGGTTTGCCTACAGAAAGCAGAGCGTCGTGGTGGAGGGTGGACATTCGGATTGGAGGGTTGTGACTAGTGGTGTCCCACAAGGACCTGTTCTGGGACCGCTACTTTTTGTGATTTTTATTAATGACCTGGATGTGGGGGTTGAAGGGTGGGTTGGCAAGTTTGCAGATGACACAAAGGTTGGTGGTGTTGTAGATAGTGTAGAGGATTGTCAAAGATTGCAGAGAGACATTAATAGGATGCAGAAGTGGGCTGAGAAGTGGCAGATGGAGTTCAACCCGGAGAAGTGGGAAGTGGTACACTTTGGGAGGACAAACTCCAAGGCAGAGTACAAAGTAAATGGCAGGATACTTGGTAGTGTGGAGGAGCAGAGGTACATGTCCACAGATCCCTGAAAGTTGCCTCACAGGTAGACAGGGCAGTTAAGAAAGCTAACACCCCATAAGCTTTCTTAAGTCGAGGGATAGAGTTTAAGAGTCATGATGTAATGATGCAGCTCTATAAAACTCTAGTTAGGACACATTTGGAGTACTGTGTCCAGTTCTGGTTGGCTCACTATAGGAAGGATATGGAAGCATTGGAAAGGATACAGAGGAGATTTACCAGGATGCTGCCTGGTTTAGAGAGTATGGATTATGATCAGAGATTAAGGGAGCTAGGGCTTTACTCTTTGGAGGGAAGGAGGATGAGAGGAGACATGATAGAGGTATACAAGATATTAAGAGGAATAGATAGAGTGGACAGCCAGCGCCTCTTCCCCAGGGCACCACTGTTCAATACAAGAGGACATGGCTTTAAGATAAGGGGTGAGAAGTTCAATTGAGGATATTAGGGGAAGGTTTTTTTTTACTCAGAGTGGTTGGTGCGTGGAATGCACTGCCTGAGTCAGTGGTGGAGGCAGATACACTAGTGAAATTTAAGAGACTACTAGACAGGTATATGAAGGAATTTATGGTGGGGGTTATATGGAAGACAGGGTTTGAGGGTTGGCACAACATTGTGGGCCGAAGGGTCTGTACTGTGCTGTACTATTCTATGTTCTATATGGAAATATATAAAATCATGGTGTGGCTAGGATAAGGAGGATGCCATCAGTCTTTCCCACATGTCAGTGTTGCGCGGAGCGAATGAGGAGAACCCAAGTGCAGGACGCGATCACAGAGATTGAGTTGGGGGTCCTGGCGCTGACATGAACTTTGAACAGCAAACCGGGGGTATCTTGACACGGAGCTCTGATACGGAGTCTTGACACGGAGACGGGGTTTTCATGGAATATCTTGAAACTGGAGCTGATCTTGGAATAAACGGTTCTAAGCAGTCGAGAAACTAAGTTATCATATGCGAATAAACCAACAAACTGGCAACCTGTGATAGTGATGCCATTGTATTTATTTCAGTCTCTGATGAAAACCAGGTGTACTGTAATTGAGTAAACTAGCAGCAATTGGAGATCTAATGACTGAAATTAGGGCATAATCAGGGAGAAAGGAGTGTTAAAGGGGAACAGGCAACCGGACCATGACAATACCCCTCCCTCAACGGGAGCCTCCAGGCGACCCCCCAGGCTTGTCTGGGTAGTCCCGAAGGAAATCCCGGATGAGAGAAGGGTTCAGGATGAAGGAGCGGGGAATCCAAGAATGTTCTTCTGGGCCGTACCCCTCCCAGTCGACCAGGTACTGGAGACCCCTGCCCCAACGGTGGACATCCACTAACCACCAGACGGTCTGTGCTGGATGGACGTTGAAGATCCGGGGGGGTGGGATGTGGAGGGGGTTCGGTCAGAGGGCACAAGCGGCTGACAGAAACCAGTTTTAAATGGGAGCTATGAAATGTAGGATGGATCTGCACAGATGTAGGTAGTTTAAGCCAGACTGCCGTGGGATTGATAATACTCTCAACCTCGAAGAGTTGAGGGGGGAGCTTCTTGGGCTCGTTCTTGAGAGGAATGTCTCTGGACGAGAGCCACACCATCTGCCCAGGTCGATACTCAGGAGCAGGGGTACGATGGTGGTCGGCAATTTTTCGGTTACTGTTGACTGAGCGAAGCATGGCCGTGCGTGTGTCTTCCCAGATCTTCCGGCACCTGTGTATCTGGGCCTGGACTGATGGCTCCGCCATCTCCTCTTCCTGGGTGGGAAACAGCGGGGGTTGATACCCAAGGGAGCATTCAAAAGGAGATTTTCCGGTAGCGGTGCTGGCAAGAGAGTTGTGGTCATATTCTACCCAGGCGAGATGGTTGCTCCAGGTAGACGGGTTGTTGGCTGTTATACAACGTAAAGCGGCCTCCAACTCCTGGTTGACCCATGCTGTTTGCCCGTTTGTCTGTGGGTGAAGCCCAGATGACAGGCTAACTGAGGTACCAACGGCTCGACAAAAGGATCTCCAAACTTGCAAAATGAATTGAGGTCCCCAGCCGGAATCAATATCCGAAGGGATTCTGTAAAGTTGGAAAACATGGGTGACAAGAAGGTCTGCGATCTCTTGCGTGGAAGGTAGTTTAGGGAGGGTTACAAAATGTGCCGACTTGGAGAAACAGTCCACCACAGTGAGTATGGCAGTGTTTCCATGTGAACGGGGTAGACCGGTGATGAAATCTAGAGCAATGTGGGACTAGGGATGACCAGGGACAGGTAGGGGATGAAGTAATCCTGCAGGTAGCCAATGGGAGGCTTTTCCACGGGTGGAGACTGAACATGCAGAGACATAGAACTGGGTGTTAGCATCCATGGTGGGCCACCAGAAATATCTCTTCAGGAGGGTCAGAGTCCGATTGATTCTGGGATGGCATGCAAAACGAGAAGTGTGCCCCAACTGGAGAACCTGTAATCGAACAGAATCAGGTACAAAGAGGGTGTTCCGCCCCCTCCAACCAGTGCCTCCATTCTTCCAACACCAGTTTGACTGCCAGGAGTTCCCAGTTCCCCACATTGCAGTTTCGCTCAGCGGGAGTCAGTCGGCGGGAGAAGGCACAGCGATGAAGTTTCTGATCTGGGCCTGAACGTTGGGACAGTACCGCTCCCACCCCAGAGTCGGAGGCGTCAACCTCCACAATGAATTGACAGGAGGGGTCCGGTTGAATCAGAACGGATCTTCTCGGGATCAGCTCTCACCGGTCCCCTCTCGATGATATAACCGAGGAAGCTGACCGAGGGAACGTGGAATTCGCATTTCTCCGCCTTTATGAATAATTTATTCTCCCCCAGCCTCTGCAGGACTTGCCGGACATGGTGCACGTGTTGCTGGGGACTGCTGGAAAAGATCAGGATGTCATCCAGGTAGACAAACACAAAACGGTTAATAAAGTTTCTTAGTACATCGTTAATCAAGGCTTGAAAAACTGCGAGGGCATTGGTGAGGCATAAGTGGCATGACCAAGTACTCAAAGTGGCCTAAAGGGGTATTGAATGCTGTTTTCCACTCGTCCCCCTCCCTTATCCGGACCAAATGGTAGGCGCTTCGTAGGTCCAACTTCGAGAAGATGGTGGCTCCGTGAAGTGGTTCGAAGGCAGTGGGTACTTGTTCTTAATGGTTGTATGACTTAGGCCTCGGTAGTCGATGCAGGGTCAGAGGAAACCATCCTTCTTCCCCACAAAGAAGAACCCTGCGCCCACTGGGGAGGATGAGGGTCGGATAATGCCCGCCGCGAGAGACTCACTGATGTAAGCCTCCATTGCTTCCCTCTCTGGTTGAGACAGGTTATACAGCTGACTGGTGGGTAGAGGAGCTCCGGGAGAAGGTCGATGGCACAATCGTATGATCGGTGTGGAGGCAGGGAAAGGGCGCGTTGTTTACTAAACACTTGCCCCAGATCATGGTACTCCACTGGAACCCTGGACAAGTCGTGGGGGTTCAACAACATTTGAGGTCGTGGTGGTTCTTACAGGGGAAAGGGCCGACTCTAGACAAGTGCAGTGTTAGAACGGACTCCAGCTGGCTATCTTCCCAGAGGACCAATCAATGTAAGGATTATGGTGACTTAACCACGGGTACCCAAGAACTATAGGAGCTTGAGGAGAGGAAATTAAGTTAAATTGTACCTGCTCCCGATGGTTCCCAGAGAGGATCAAAGACAGTGGTGGAGTATGGTGAGTGACCGGGCCAGAAGTCTTCCGTCCAGTGCCCGAGCTTCCAGTGGGGTACTCAACAGCTCCCGAGGAATTCGGGCCTGTGATGCTATGTCTTCATCCAACAGATTCTCCCCAGCACCAGTCTATCAAGGCAGACAAGGACAGGGACTGTTGGTTGTAGCTTACAGTAGCTTGGATCTGCATCCGGGTTTGGGGGAACAGAAGGGAATGTTGTCTGACTCACCAGCATCCCCCTTTCTACTAGTGAGCCCTCCCTTTATGGCCGAAGGGAACAGGTAGCACGGAAATGGCCAGACTGACCACAATAGAGACAATCCCCGGCTCTGAATCTCCGGAGTCGCTCTGTGGGAGAAAGACAGCTCCACCCCAGCTGCATTGGTTCCTCTCCCGGGGTGATGGAAACGACTTGACTGGATGCTATTCTAGGAATGGGAGGATGAGAGAGGTTAGCACTGGGAGAAGATGGTAAAGCGTGCTGTGGGGTAGCCAAAGGAGTAGAATGACCGGTCTTCTCTCTCTCTGACGTTCTCAGGATCGATTGTCCAGCCTGGTGGCCAGGGACATCACTGAATCCAGGCTGTTAGTGTCATCCCTACCGCCAACTCATCCTTTACATTCCTGGAGTGCCTCATCATTCCAGCCCGAGTCGGACGCTAGTGTCCGGAACTCCACGGAGTATTTGGCAACACTCCATGAGCTTTGACAGAGAGTGAGCAGATTCTTAGTGGCATCTTTACCACGGACAGGATGGTCAAACATCTTCTTTATCTCTGAGATGAAGGTGGGGAAGGAAGAGCACGTCTCTGGCTGATGATCCCAAATCATGGTGGCCCAAGCTGAGGCATTTCCTGGTAACAACCCCATAATGTAAACTATTTTTGATCTGTCAGTGGCGTACGTGGATGGCTGCTGCTTGAACACCAAGGAGCATTGCAGTGGAAAGCCCGGCACTTCCCCAGATCCCAGCGTAGGGTTCTGGTCAGGTACGTGCAGCTGTCTTAGCGGTCGTGCTGTCGACACATAGGGCGTTACCACTACAGGCTGTCCGGGCTGGAGAGACAGAGTTCCTGGAATCGACGGGGTAAGATGGGCGGATACTCGGTTGACCTGTTCACTGACAGAGAGCGGAGGTTCTCCATGACATCCCGGAGCAGCGGATCGTGCGAGCCCAGTAGGGAGCCCTGGCTGGTGAGGGTTGTTGCAGGGGATTCGTGTCCACTGGGTTCATTATGGCCAGTTTGTTCTGTTGTATGGAGCGACTGAGGAGAACCCAGGTGGAGGACACTGGCACAGAGATTGAGTTGGGGATGCTGGCATAGACGTGAACATTAAACAGCAAACTGGAGGAATCTTGACACGGAGCTCTGATATGGAGTCTTGACACGGAGACGGGGTTTTCATGGAATATCTTGGAACTAGAGCTGAACTTGGAACAAACGGTCTAAGCAGTTGAGAACTGAAGTTATCACATGGGAATAGACCAACAAACTGGCAACCTGTGAGAGTGACACCATCGTATGTATTTCAGTCTCTGATGAAAACCAGGTGTACTGTAATTGAACAAAGTAGCAACAATTGGAGATCTTTCTTTCTTTCTTTTCAAATCTTTTTATTAGTTTTTTGAAAAAAAACAGAAGAAAAATATTGTTACAAGACATTTGAGAGTACATAATAGATTGATAAACATTCAAATATATATTGATCCATACATAGAATCTCTCAAACTCATATAATAATATAAATGATTAAGAAAAACCCCCCCAAAACAAAAAAAAAAACAACTAAATAGAAAAAAAAAACTAACCAACATGGGCAATCGCATAATGTTATATATATACAGTAGTGCCTATGACTCCCAACCTCCATCCACACAATTCAGGATAGTGACAATAAGGTTCAGGATCAGACCGTTTAATTCATATGAAAATGCTGAATAAATGGTCTCCAAGTTTCCTCAAATTTAACTGAAGGATCGAAAACCACACTTCTAATTTTTTCTAAACTTAAACAGGAAATAGTTTGGGAAAACCACTGAGATACTGTTGGAGGATTGGCTTCTTTCCAATTCAGTAAAATGGATCTTCTAGCCATTAGTGTAATAAATGCAATCATTCGTTGGAATGAAGCGGATAAACACTTATTATCCATCATTGGTAGGCCAAAAATTGCAGTAAAAGGGTGTGGTTGGAGATTAATATTTAAAACTCTTGAAATAATATTAAAAATATCTTTCCAATAGTTATGTAAGCAAGGACAGGACCAAAACATATGAGTCAACGAAGCTATATCAGAATGACATCTATCACAGGTTGGATTAACATACGAGTAAAATCGAGCAAGTTTATCTTTAGACATATGAGCTCTGTGTACGACCTTAAATTGTATTAGAGTATGTTTAGCACATATAGAGGATGAGTTTACCAATAATAAAATTTTTTCCCATTGCTCAGTAGAAATAGGACAATGCAGTTCTTCCTGCCATTCCTTCTTAATTTTTTCAGATATATCTGGTTGTAGATTCATAATCATATTATAAATGATAGCAACAAGACCCTTTTGACAAGGATTAAGAGCTAAAATTCTTTCTGTAATGTCCAATGGACATTCTTTCGAAAAAGACTTTAGTTCATTATATAAAAAATTTCTAATTTGTAGATATCTAAAAAAATGGGTTTTAGATAAATTATATTTATTAGATAATTGTTCGAAGGACATAATGTTATCATCCAAAAACAGATCACGAAAACATGTTATACCTTTTGTTTTCCATAAATAAAAGGCTTGATCTATGGAAGATGGTCGAAAAAAGTAATTAGCTGTTATAGGGCTTGACAGTATAAACTTATTCAAACCAAAAAATTTACGAAATTGAAACCAGAACAATTGGAGATCTAATGACTGAAATTAGGGCATAATCAGGGAGAAAGGAATGTTAAAGGGGAACAGCCGACCGGAACCATGACAGTCAGGAGAGTCCAAAGCTTGGGGCATATGCTTAGGGTGAAGAGGAAACATCTAAATAGGATCTAGGGGCAATTCTTTCACCCATAGGGTGGTGAGTATACAGACTGAGCTCCCAGAGACAGTGGGAGCAGCAGGTGCAATGGTATCATTGAAGGGACACCTGGATAGATTCATGGAAAGGCAGGGTTAGAACAGATAAAGCTGACTGCAGGAAATTGTGATTATCCAGCTGGGATATTGGTCCTCACAGACTCACTGGGCAAATAACTTTGCTCTTGCTGTATTAAACGATTAGGTGAATAGCCTCATTCTGTACATCCCTCAGTCTCCAATTACATCCCCTTAGGGCAGGTGTGCCTGGGGTGGGCTTGATGGGAGACTGTCAGTCAGAACTGTATCCCAGTGACACACCGGGATGGAGGGTATGGGAGGGAGGGAGAGTCAGAACAGAAAATCTCCATCGGTTCTGAGGTAACATCAACACCAACTCCCAGGTTACCGGTTTCTGACTGATGTGTGTGTTGTGCATTAGGGTCGAGCGAGCATCCACAGGGCAGTGAGACTCCCTCATCGTGCAGTGTGCCCACCTCGATGTGCAGTGAGCAACCAGATCATTTGACATCTTCAACCTTCACGCAAGAGAAGAGTGAAAAGAGCTCAGAGAAGCTTCAATGTAACGGTGAGAAGCAAGGGTTGGGGCACGACTCGTGGTATATCAAGGGTGTAGATGTATTACGTTCCTCTTGTGCACAGAGCCTGGAGGGTTTCGGAACCCTGGCTGATGAGAGAGATTGAAGTTCCAGTCAAGAGGAGAGGCAAGCATACATTGTGTTCACAAACAGGAGTCCTAAAGAAGGATCTCAGTCCGAAGCATCGGCTGTCCTCTTTTCCATTGATGCCGCCCGTCCTGCTGAGTTCCTCCATCATTTTGTACATAATACATTGTGTTTAATTTGGGAAGGAGTTAACCTCATGAAGACTATAAAAATATCAATGCACTTGAGGTAAATCTGGAGGGCAAGTGAGGTAGAAATGGATCTGACAGATTAAATTATGAAAAATTCTAGGAGGTTCTATAGCTCAGTAAAGATTAAAAGGATGGTTAGTCAGAGAGGAGTTCCTGTTGGGGATCAGCAGGCTGTCTGTAACTTGAGGGGGCAGATAGGTTGAAATTATAAGAAATATTTCTGTTCAATGATTGCTGAACTGATTTACTGAAAATCACAATTGCTCAAGAGATGAGGGAAACAGGTTTAGACAGACTACTGGGGGATATTGATATTCCCAGGGAGAAGGTATTTGCAGCCTTACAGTGATTTCTAGTGGATAAATCCTCAGGGCCTTACTAAGTGCTTCCTGGGACTCTGTGGAAGGCTAGAGAGGAAACAGCGGAGACCCTTACGGAGAAATTTGCTTCATCGTTTGTCACTGGGAAACGATGCCACTGAAGAATGGAATGTGGTCAATGTTATTCTGTTGTTTAAGAATGATAGAAGGGTTAAGCCAAGGATCGACCAGCGAATCTGGTGTCAATTGTGGGGAAGTTAGGGGTGGGCTATCGGAGAGATAGGATGTCCCAGTATTTGGGTAGACAGAGTCTGATTTTAGGAGGAGTTTGCATGGTGTTGTGAGTCAAAGTTGTGCAGTTGAACCTCTTTAGAGCTGTTTGTAGAATACCAAAATTGTAGATGAGGTTCGGGCTGAGAATGTTGTCCATTTAGCAGAACCTACAATAAGACGCCACATGGTCAGCTGATCCAGTAGGAAACGTTGCATGAAATCCTGGAGAAACAGTTCGGTGGATGCAAAAATATGAGAGATATACAAGCTGTGGTCAAGAAAAATATGGAAGGACATAGTTCAATTAGGTCCTGTGCCAGAGACTGAGAAACTTTAATGCCAAATGACTAAGAAAACAATCAAGAGTGAAATCATGAGGGCAAAGAGAGAGGGTGTGAGATGGATCTGGCAGAAAAGGTAAAGGGAAATCCCAAGATACTTTGCAGCCATATCATGAGTAAAGGGTGGTTACTAAGTGAGTAGATCCCTTCAGACATTAGCAGGGCTACCTATGTCTTGACCAGCAGGACATGGGTGAGATTCTTAACAAATATTTCCCTTTTTCACCAAGGAGATAATCATGATTACTCAAGGGAATTAAGTAAAATGTTTTGGAGATTGGTCGTATTTCCAGAAAGGATAATATTTGCAACCTTCCAGTGTATTGGTAGATAAATCCCTATTCTTGGACCTGACTAAGAATACTATCAGGAGGCCAATCAGGAGGGCAAAGAGAGAGGGTGTGAGATGGACTTGGCAGATAAGGTTAAGGTAAAACCAAAGAAGTTCTGTAGTGGTTAGATTAAACTTTACAGTGGCAGTCATGTGTATTCAATTCCCTCTACTGTCATTAAGGAGTTTGTACTTTCTCCCCATGACGGCAATAGATTTCCACTACTGGTGTAGTTACCCGCCACAGTGCAAAAACCTTAGAGATAGTAATTACTTGGCATGATACGTTGGCACTGGAAGTAGGGTGACCCTTACGGCTGCCCCCAGCTCATCCTTGCATTGTGTTGTTCATCGAGGCAAACGATGCATTTCACTGAATGTTTCAATGATTCTGTGTAGATGTGGCACAAAAACAAATCTCTAATCTGATCTTTCACTATTTTAAGATTAAAATGGTAGCTGGGTAAATTAGCTCAATTTAGAAGCTAAGAAGGTATGCTTATGTCTTGAGCTGCAGAAACATGTTGGGAGAATAGAAGCTTTAGCATGATGACATTCATCATTTGAGCAAGAATTGTAAGACTGTTGCCAGTACTGAATAATAGGGAGGGGTTTTCCACTCTAGGTCATTATTTCTTGTAATGTAGTGTTACGTATTCAGGCAACAATAAATATATGTGAGTTAGGCAAGGGTTTTTATAACAAATAACACCTTTATTAAACACTGAAAACAAACCCCCCAAAAGTAAACAAACACTAATGTAACCAGAAAACAGCTGCTGTGCGGCAGCTTCACAGTTCTTAAAGTGATGCAGCTCAAACAGTTCTTAAAGTGGCATTGCCAAAAGTTCAAAATACTCAGTCCATTTAAAAGGAGAGACTTTTTAAGGCGATTTAAATTCTCTTCCATGTCGTTTTCCTTCGATCCCCGGCGTCAAACTTTCCCACGAAGAATTTTATGAAATGTAACGGTTTAAAGGCACTGACCTTCCACACTATTCTCAACCTCCTGCTTCCCGCAGAGATTAACACGAGAACAGTCAACGAAATCCTTCCAAATGAGGATCAAATAAGGTCGAAACCAAGCTACCGTCGAACATCGATTCTCCTCGATCCTTAACTTCCAAATTCTTATCTTCACTCTCCACTAGCAAAGAAACTGCTGGAAATGACCTTTTAAACTTTAGACATTAGATAAAACTTCATTTTTCAACTAAACTGCGTCATCACATTAAATCACGCAGTGGCATGAAGTCAACTTGGCAAATCCAGCCACGAACTGCCCCTCCCCACAGGGTGGGTCTTCCTTTTATAACCTGTAAAAAAAAACTGTCACATGACCTCTATTGGCGGGGAAATGGCATCACTCCACCATCACAAGACCATTACCTCGAGTCCAGTATAACTTCAACCCCAGTCACGTGTCACGGGTACGTAACACCTCCCTCCAAAAAAAAAACATTTTTGGTCTGACAAGAACAAAAATTTTAACAATCATTTACAAGAAAAACAAATGTATAAATTATATAACATACACAATATACAATACCATCACATAACATCTTACAACTCACAATACAGTAGGAGTGTTACAATTAAAAAAAAACACTCCATAAAAAAAATTACATTGTACATTCAACATCGAGATAGACAATCAGCAACCACATTATCTTTACCTTTAACATGAGTTATCACAATATTGTACTCTTGTAACATCAAACTCCAATTTAATAATCTTGTTTTTGTTTTTCATCTTACTCAGAAAAACCAATGGATTATGATCAGTGTAAACAATAAGTGGTTTTTGAGTTGTACCAACATATACCTCAAAATATTCTAAAGCTAAAACAAGAGATAACAATTCTTTCTCTATTGTCGAATAATTTCTCTTATGGTTATTAAATTTCTTAGAAAAGTAAGCTACTGGATGATCAACCTCATCACCCTCATTCCTTTGCATTAATACTGCTCCCGCAGCCTCATCACTAGCATCTACAGCTAATGAAAAAGGTTTTTCAAAGTCAGGTGCTTTAAGCACAGGTTGTTGACATATCATTGTTTTCAATTTTCCAAATGCTTCTTGACGAAGCACTGTCCACACAAACTTCACATTCTTCTGCAAAAGGTTAGTTAATGGAAGGGCAACATTAGCAAAATTCTTACAAAATTTTCGATAATATCCTACCATTCCCAAGAATCTTCTGAGAGTTTTTTTCCCCGTTGGAGTGGGAATCTCTAAAATTGCCCGAACTTTTGCCTGAACAGGAGCTACCTTACCTTGACCCACAACATAACCAAGGTAAGTCACAGTGGCATGTCCAAATTCACTCTTAGCTAAATTAATAGTTAAGTTAGCTTTTGAAAGCCTTTCAAACAATTTCTCCACCGCAATAATGTGTGCTTCCCAAGTATCATTTCCTGTTACTAAATCATCAATATAAGCATCAGTATCTTTCAATCCCTGAATCACAGAGTTAATCATCCTCTGGAAAGTACCTGGGGCATTCTTCATCCCAAATGGAAGAACATTATACTCATACAGCCCAGATGGAGTTACAAATGCAGAAATCTCTCTACCTCTGTCTGTTAATGGAACACACCAATACCTTTTCAATAAATCAATCTTTGTAAGGAACTTTGCTTTTCCAACTTTATCTACACAATCATCTACTCTAGGAATTGGATATGCATCTGTTTTCGTTACAGCATTCACCTTCCTATAGTCCGTACAAAACCTAATATTACCATCTGGTTTTGGCACCATAACACATGGTGAACTCCAATTCGAGTTAGAATGTCTAATAATATCATTCTCTAACATGTATTCAATTTCTTTCTCAGCAAGTTCACATGTTTCCATGTTCATCCTATATGGATGTTGTTTGATAGGTTTGGCATCTCCAACATCTACATCATGTGAAGCTATAGTAGTCCTTCTCGGAACATCTGGAAACAAATCCTTATATTTAAAAATCAATTCCTTCATCTGTTGTTTCTGCTCTAGCTGTAAATGTGCTAATTTCTCATCAATATTTTCCAGAATGGTTGAATTAGGTAACCTAACAGAAACAATGTTAGATTTAGAATGAAAGTCAGATGAATCATCTATCATGTTCCCAGTTAAATCAAACTCATTCTCACTAACCACAACAGTCACAGTATCAGATTGTTTACCAAAATATGGTTTTATCATATTTATATGGCAAAGTTGTGTTGTCCTTCTACGATCTGGAGTTTTTATTACGTAATCCGCATCATTGATTCTAGACACAATTTCATAAGGACCATGAAATCTAGCTTGTAAAGGATTTGTCTGCACTGGGAAAAGAACCAACACCTTATCTCCAGGCTTAAACATTCTCATCCTAGCTTCTTTATCATACCAAGTTTTCATTTTCTCCTGAGTCAACTTTAAATTTTCCTTGGCTAAACTACAAGCTTTATGTAACCTGTCCTTAAACTTCAAAACATAGTCCAACAAATTAGTGTGTACTTCCTTACTAATCCACTGTTCTTTCAATAAAGCTAAAGGTCCTCTAACTCTATGCCCAAACACAAGTTGAAATGGACTAAAACCTAAAGATTCCTGTACCGATTCCCTTACTGCAAATAAAAGTAAGTTTATACTCTCACCCCAGTCACTTTCATTTTCCACACAATATGTCCTAATCATATTCTTGAGGGTAGAATGAAACCTCTCCAAGGCATCTTGCGATTCTGGATGGTATGCAGACTAAGTGATTTGCTTAGCTCCCAATTTATAAACTATCTGTTGAAACAATCCAGACAGAAAATTACTGCCTTGATCAGTTTGTATTTCCTTAGGTAATCCAAAATAAGTAAAGAATTTTATAAGCGCCTTTGTCACAGTTTTAGCTTTTAACTTCCTAAGTGGTACTACCTCTGGAAACCTAGACGAAGTACACATGCTAGTCAACAAATACTGATAACCAGTTTTTGTCTTTGGTAATGGACCAACACAATCTACAATAACTTTAGAAAACGGTTCACCAAATGCTGGAATAGGTTGTAATGGAGCTACTGGTGTAACCTGATTTGGTTTACCCACAATTTGACAAGTATGGCATGTTTTACAAAACATCGCCACATCTTTTCTTAGACCAGGCCAGTAAAAATGTTTTAAAATCTTGTCCACAGTTTTCCTTACCCCTTGATGTCCACCTAAAGGCACACTATGAGCTAAAGTCAAAATCTCACTCCGATAAACTTTAGGAACAACTACCTGGTAAACAACATTCCATTCCTCACTTGCAGGAATTGTAGGCGACCTCCACTTCCTCATCAACACTCCTTTTTCCAAGTAATATCCTACCGGCACCTTCTCAATTTCCCTACCTAGTAAAGCTTGTTCCCTCAATTTTATAATCTCAGGATCTCTATTCTGCTCTGCTATCATCTCCTTCCGAGACAGAGATAAATCTTCATAGTCAGACTTACTCCCAGAATCTTGTTCAAACAACGAAGGTAAGAAAGTCTCTGACACATCCTCAAAACTTGAATCCTGAGTTGAACAGTCATGAGTAACAACCTCATTCTGCACATCAATCCTTTTAGCAATAGCTCTAGTCACAACACAGGAAAAATCTGTGTTAGAATTCATCTCTGGTTCCTCTGACTCCATTGTCAAATGCACTTCAGGAAAAACTTGTCCACCTGCCAAGTCATTACCTAACAATAAAGAAATACCCTTCACAGGTAGGCTATGCTGTAATCCTACTTTAACAAATCCTGTAACTAACCCTGACTTTAAATTTACTTTATGTAAATGTACAGGCATAAAATCACTCCCAACACCTCTTACGTAATTTACCTCACCAGTATCACTCTCTTCATTAAACTCCAACACACTGTCTAACATCAGTGATTGAGAAGCTCCAGTATCCCTAAGGATTTTTATTGGCACCAGAGTAGATCCTTCTTTCAAGGATACAAACCCTTCAGTTATAAAATGATCATATCCCTTTCTAACTTGCTCAGACTCTAACAAATCCTCATTTGTGTTTACCAAACCCTGTAATTTTACAGGTGCTTCAGTATGTTGCACACAAGCATCTGGAACTGCTTCCTTCTCTTTCTTTTTCAATTTGAAACAGTTAGCTATTACATGGCCAGGCTTCTTACAATAGTTACAAATAAGACCAAACTGTCTTTCCTTCACAGGTTTTCCTTCCTCCTTACCTTTCTCATTATCTTCTGATTTAATTTCTGATTTACCTTGAGTCTCAATGTTATTTTTCCTCTTAAAAATTCTGCCCTGAGGAAATTTATTCTTATGGATTAAAACATACTCATCAGCTAATCTAGCACAGTCCTGCAATTTATCAGTATCCCTTTCATTTAAGTAGGTCCTTACTTCAACAGGAATGCTTCATTTAAATTCCTCCATTAAAATCAGCTCTTTCAATGTATTATAGTCCCCATTTACATTTTTAGAAGAAACCCATCTCTCAAAACACATAGCTTTATCTTAGGCAAATTCCACCTAAGTCTTTTCCACAGACTTCTTCAAACTTCTGAATCTTTCCCTATACGCTTCTGGGACTAATCCGTATGATTTGAGAATATGCGTTTTCACAATATCATGATCTAATGCCTGTGCAGCAGTTAAAGCTGTGTAAACTTGTTGTGCCTTGCCTTTAATTACACTCTGTAACAACACTGACCATTTATCTTTCGGCCACTCTGACATCCGAGCAATAGTTTCAAAATGTTGAAAATATCTTTCCACTTCTGTTTCACTAAATGGAGGGACCAATTTAATTTCTTGACTAGCAATAAACGGTTTTTTAGATCCAGAAGACTGATTCCCAGACCTTAATTCCTCCATTGCATATTCAAACTCCCTCTTTTTCTGTTCAGCCTCCAATTTACAACGCTCTAACATCATTTGTTCGATTTGCAACTGCATCTCCAGATTACTTATTGGAAACGATTCTAAAATCAAATCATCAAAAACACCCGAATCCACATAGTGTGACGCGATTTTTCTCTGTATAACAGCCTTAGAAGTAGTCTGCAAAATACCTTTAAGGCGCAATCTACTAGCAATCTCAGATACCTCAGTTTTTTTTGCTGTCGCTAACAAATCCGCCTCTGGCGAATCCAGAAACTCATCAATATTCATTGTTGCCGAATACCATTCACAAGCCAATCAAACAAAAGAATCGAGTATTCCCCGTTTCCAAAACACTGACTCAAAAGTTAACAAGCATTTAAACTCAAACGATCCAATCCCAGACGAGCCCCCATATTTATATTACGTATTCAGGCAACAATAAATATATGTGAGTTAGGCAAGGGTTTTTATAACAAATAACATGTTTATTAAACACTGAAAACAAACCCCCCAAAAGTAAACAAACACTAACGTAACCGGAAAATAGCTGCTGTGCGGCAGCTTCACAGTTCTTAAAGCGATGCAGCTCAAACAGTTCTTAAAGTGGCATTGTCAAAAGTTCAAAATACTCAGTCCATTTAAAAGGAGAGACTTTTTAAGGTGATTTAAATTCTCTTCCATGTCGTTTTCCTTCGATCCCCGGCGTCAAACTTTCCCACAAAGAATTTTATGAAATGTAACAGTTTAAAGGCACTGACCTTCCACACTATTCGCAACCTCCTGCTTCCCGCGGAGATTAACACGAGAACAGTCAATGAAATCCTTCCGAATGAGAATCAAATAAGGTCGAAACCAATCCACCGTCGAACATCGATTCTCCTCGATCCTTAACTTCCAAATTCTTATCTTCACTCTCCACTAGCAAAGAAACTGCTGGCAATGACCTTTCAAACTTTAGACATTAGATAAAACTTCATTTTTCAACTAAACTGCGTCATCACATTAAATCACACAGTGGCATGAAGTCAACTTGGCAAATCTAGCCATGAACTTCCCCTTCCCACAGGGTGGGTCTCCCTTTAATAACCTGTAAAAAAAAAACCTGTCACATGACCTCTACTGGCGGGAAAATGACGTCACTCCACCATCACAAGACCATTACCTCAAGTCCAGTATAACTTCAACCCCAGTCACGTGACACGGGTACGTAACAGTAGGAGGTGGCGATAATGTAGAAATATATAAAATCATAGTGTGGCAAGGATAAAGAGGATGTCTTTCCTACAGTTCAGGAGAGCCCAAAGCTTGGGGCATATGTTTAAGGTGAAGAGGAAGGATCTAAATATGACCTGAGATGCAATTCTTTCACCCATGGAGTGGTGAGTATAGAGACCGAACTCCCAGAGAAAGTGGAAGCAGCAGGTGCAACGGTATCATCGAAGGGGCACTGTATGGAAAGGCAGGGTTAGAACGGATAAATTTAACTGCAGAAATTGGGATTATCCAGCTGGGCATAGAGATCCTTATAGACTCGTTTAAATGAATGTCCTAAATCTTGCTGTATTAAGTGATGGGCTGAATGGCCTGCATTATGTACAATCCTCTGTCTCTGAATGACATACCCTAGTTCCCTAGGTGTGGCCTCGTAATTAGAGTCCCCAACACTTCCAGGCAAGGGATTCTGTGGAATGTAAGTTGACATTCTAACTCTCTTCCCTGAGGTCCATCCCTCATCTGTAGCTTTGTCAGTTTCACCTCTGACCCCTACGGCCTTTAAACACTCAAGAACTCCCCTCCCCCACAACCCCGACACTCCTCCCCGTCTCTTTGACTCCTAAACATTCCTATACCACTCCCTGCCACTGTGAACCACAACTAACTCCTGCTTTCACTTCCCTCTGGATCTCCTGCAATCCTCACTCGTTCGTAGCCTGCTCTCGGGACACAGGATATCCATGCTGGAGGGTGTCTATCTCTGAGCTCAGAGGAACATTAAATCACCTCCCTTCCTTTCCGTTACTGAGAATCACTCTGAGTGAACTGTGCCTGGTGTGTGGCAGGATGAGTGAGCACAGGTTCTGTGTTTTACAATGCAATGTTGCAATCGAAGGGACATCTATGAGAAGATTCTGAAGGAATCAGTGATATTCTCAAATGGACATCAGCTGACTACCAGTCCCCAAATGCCATTCTGGCCATCAGACAGTCTCAGTGACAGAACCAGATCCAGAAGACGTTTGTTTCCCAAAGGGGAAAACCTGTCTCTCCCTGTCACGCCTCATGTTTCACTGTAACCTTCCCACTTGGAATGTGAGGGTCGTGTCTGATGTGTGTCTTGGCTGGGAAAATGATGGAACTATAGCCTGTCAGTCAGTGACTACTGCAGGAAAGAGTGAGGGACAGAGTTTTACAGTACAAAAGGTCCTTGCGTCTTGAGGCCAATTTGGCAACAATTCCCAGTTTCCGTGCTTCGGAATGATGTGTGTGCTTCCCAGAAGGGCAGAGCGAGACTTTGGTGTTGAGCGAACAATTGGATTCTTGGACTTCTTCAGGATGGAGCCAAAGGAAGAGCAGCTGGAATTCAGAGAGGCATCAGTGTAACGGTGAGAATGCAGGCTTGGGGCTCGACCCGAGAGACTGGGGCAGGAGCTGAGAAATATCAAGTCTGCAGAGGCAGTATGTTCCTGTCGAAGTGGAGGGTAAACCGGGCAAGACGAGAGATGGTCAAGCTTTGCTCCAGGAAACTATGGATGGACAAGGTGTAATTCGTCATTTCCCTGTGAATCCCTCAACATCAAATGACTAAGAATGCTATCAGGAGGCAAATTTGGAGGGCAGAGAGATAGGGTGTGGGATGGATCTGGAAGATAAGGTTAAGGGAAATCACAAGACGTTCTACAATGGTTAGCATAAACTTTACAGTGGCGGCCATGTGTTTTCAATTCCTTCTGCTGTCTTTAAGGAGTCTGTGCTCTCCCTGTGACTGCAGTGGGCTTCCACTGGGTATTCTAGATTTCTGCCACAGTGCAAAAACCTTAGTGTTAGTAAGTTGTTGGCATGCTACGTTGGCACTGGAATCAGGGTGACCCTTACGGCTCCCCACAGCTCATTCTTGTACTGTGTTGTTCATCGAGGCAAACGAGCATTTCACTGAATGATTCAATGTACATGTAACACAAAAACCAAATCTTTATTCTGATCTGTCAGTATTTTAAAATTAAAATGGTAGCTTGGAGAAATAGCTCACTTCAGAAGCTCAGAAGGTCTGCTTATGTCCTGAGCTGCAGGAACATGTTGGGAGAAAATAACATTTAGCATGCTGACATTCATCAGTTGAGTACAAAACTAGGGCATTATGTTGCTGCTGAATAAGTTATTGATGAGGCTGCAGCTGGAACACGGTGTAGAGTTTTGGTCACCCTTTTATAGGAAATGAGTGGTTAAAGTGGAAATTGGGCAGAGAATTGCAAGACTTTTGCCAGAACTGGGTAATACGGAGGGGTTTTCCACTCTAGGTCATTATTTCTTGTTATGCAGGAGGTGATAATTACTTAGAAATATCTCAAATTGTCATGTGGCCAAAATAAGGTGGATGCCAACAGTCCTTCCCACAGTTCAGGAGAGTCCAAAGCTTGGGGCATATGCTTAGGGTGAAGAGGCATGATCTAAATAGGACATGAGAAGCAATTGTTTCACCCATAGGGTGGTGAGTAGCTCCCAGAGAAAGTTGGAGCAGCAGGTACAATGGTATCATTGAAGGAACACCTGGATGGTGTATCAATGGGTGGGGTTGAAGCCGATAAAGCTGACTGCAGGATCTGGGTGGGCAGACTGCTCATCCCAGACTCGTTAGACTGAAGAGTCTCTATCTTGCCATATTAAGCGATTAGCTGAATGTCATGGTCAAGCAGACATCCATGCGAAGAATGTGATGGATCTGAAAATCTGCCAGTGTGAAGAGCCAGGGGTTCCATGTGTTCTGTTTGTGTATAAAGTGTTCCATGAAATTCATGGAAATCAGGATTTTTGAGCTACCCTGCAGTGGGTCACAGATAAATACACTCGTCTTCTGTCAGTCTGTGACTCCACCTAATGAAACCTTACCCCAGAGTCCTCTGGACTTTTGGTGACTTATGGACCGCTGCCTCTTGCTCCTCTCTGAGGCACAATAATTATTATGCATGACCCTGTGTATCTTTCTAACTGTCTTCCCCAAGGTCCATACCTCATTTGTAGCTGTGTCAGTTTCACCCGACCCAACAGCCTTTAAACTCCCTGAGACCCTCCTCCAAATGTTCCCTGTCCCTTTCACTCCCAACCGCTCCTACACCACTCCCCATCACTGCAAAGCACCACTAACTCTTTACTTTCACTTCCCACCAAATCTCCTGTACCCCTGACTGGTTGAAAACCTGTTCTTGGGACATGGGACACCCACCGCAGTGGGTGTCCATCTCTGAACTCACAGGTGCATTAGATCAGCTCCCTTCCTTTCTGTTACTGAGAATCACCCTGAGTGAAATGTGCTGGTGTGAGGCAGGATGAGTGAGCACAGGTTCTGTGTTTTACAGTGCAATGTTACGGTCGAGGAGATGTCCATGAGAAGATTGTGAAGGAGCTGAAAATCTGCCAGTGTGAAGGGCCAGGAGTTCCCTGTGTTCTGTTTGTGTACAAAGTGTCTCATGAAATTCAGGATCTTCGAGCAGCCCTGCGGTGGGTCACAGGTAAATACACTCGTCTTCTCTCAGTCTGTGAATCCACCTGATGAAACCTTACCATAGAGCCCCTTGTCTTTTGGTGACTTATGGACCATTGCCTCTTGCCTCTCCCTGAGGCACAATAATTATTGTGTGTTTCCATTTTAAGGCATGTGCATTGTTTTATTCGGATTTACCTCTGCAGTTCACAAAAATTTTTCATTGTGATGGGAGATTGGTGCACAGCAAGCTCCCACAAACAGCAGAGAGGCAATGAACTGGGGATCCTGTTGCAAAATTCTCTGGGGCATGGTGGGGTTCCCTTGTCTCTATCCACAATGATGTTTGTGGATCTTTCTGTCCACCTGAGTGGAGAGCTGATCGAATGTCCCAGTGGAGACGTGTTGCCTCTTTCAGTGCTGTACCCGGGGGTGATGAACCCTGTGGGTTCCTGCAGTGGGGGGGACACACATCCTTCCACAGCAGTACCTAAATCACTCTGTTACTCTGTGTTTCAGGAGACGGGACAGTGCGGAAGGAAGACATTTGCTCTGTGATTCTGTTGCAGAAATCCAGAGATTTCAGAGTAAACAAGATGACGACTGATCCAGGGTTATTCCATGAGGGAACCAGTATTTTTCAGATATTTTGGACAGAAGCGAGTGTTACGTGGACAAGTACTGATGAAGGCCACGCAGTGATTCAGACCGTCAGACAGAGTCTCGTCAACAAAACAAAATCCAGAGGAGGGTCCTGTCCCGGTGTGTAAAACCTGCCTCTCCCCGGCCGCACGTCACGTTTCACTGTAAACTTCCCATATGGAACATGTGTGTCCAGGGTGGGAGTGATGGGAGACTGTCAGAACAGTACCCCAGTCAGTCAGTGAGACACCGGGATGGAGGGTATGGGAGAGAGGGAGGGTCAGAACAGAAAATCCCCATCGGTTCTAAGGTAACCTCAACACCAACTCCCAGGTTACAGGTTTCTGATTAATATGTGTGTGACACCCCTCAGTGTGCAGTGAGACCCCCTCGGTGTGCAGTAAGACCCCTCAGTGTTCAGTGAGACCCCTCAGTGTGCAGTGAGACTCCCTCGGTGTGCAGTGAGACCCTCTTGGTGTGCAGTGAGACCCTCTCGGTGGGCATTGAGACCTCCTCACTGTGCAGTGAGACCCCCTCGGTGTGCAGTGAGACCCCCTCGGTGGGCAGTGAGACTCCCTCCGTGAGCAGTGAGACTCCCTCGGTGTGCCACGGGTATGGTGCCAGAGGATTGGAGGGTAGCTCATATTGCTCCGTTGTTTAAAAAAGGCTCCAAAAGTAAACCAGGTAATTACAGGCCTGTGATCCTGACATCAGTAGTAGGTAAATTATTGGAAGGTGCTCTGAGAGATCGGATATACAAATATTTGGACAGCCAAGGGCTGATTAAGGATAGGCAGCATGGCTTTGTGCATGGTAGATCATGTTTAACGAATCTTGTAGAGTTTTTCGAGGAGGTTACCAAGAAAGTAGATGAAGGAAAGGCTATAGATGTTGTCTACATGCAATTTAGTAAGGCCTTTGACAAGGTCCCATATGGGAGGTTAGTTCAGAAGGTTCAGAAACTAGGTATCCATGGAGAGGTTGTAAGCTGGATTCAAAATTGGCTGTGTGGGAGAAGACAGAATGTGGTAGTGGATGATTGCTTCTCCAGAAGTTTCCCCTGAGTTCTTTCTGATCTCTCAGTGATTACCCTGTATTAATGACCCTGTGTCCAGTTCCAGACACAACTGGAGGTATCTTCTCCCCATCAAACACATCTGTAACCTTCTGTCCCACAGGACAACCCTGAGATTTTCCCAGTCAGTGCTGTGATTCTGATCTGTGACTATTCAGTGTGAACCTTTAATTCACCACGGTGTGACCAGAACCATGTGTAGTCTCCCAAGCGTTGTCTGAACAATGCTCTTTACAAAGTCAACATAATCTCTCCACTTTCCATTCTGTCCCACTGGACAGGATCCTAGGGTTCTGCTGACTTCTGTGTGACCTTATTAATCTCCGTCGGTGCCGGTGTCACTGAGCACAGCGGGTCCAGTGGGTAGGCTTGGAGTGGGGAAGTGTGTATCATCTCCGTGTTCTCACACTGTGCAGTGTTCCTGCACTGTGCTCCCACTCCTGCAGGGAGGAATGTCAGTTAGTGTACAACTGATAGAGACCGTCTGTATTTCCTGTTCCAGGAAGTCCTGCAGGAGGAGGCCGGTGATCACCTGACACACCCACCATCTGGGGAATCTGCTGCCCAGACCCAGTCTGAAATGCTGCTGCTCCCCACGTCTGCCCTGACCTGCTCTGAACACGTCACTGAATACAACTCATCCGGTTCTGAGAAGCTCTGACTCCAGACTCAAACTGCAGACCCTCATCCTGAACAAGGGTGTTTGATCACAGTTATTGCACTGAAAATGTCTTGTGTTGTCTGCTCAGACTCTCTGTCTGCCCCACTGATGGTCAATAAAAGTGATAGTGATGTGACCCCTGTGATGTGTACTCTCCTCTGGCAGTGATGAAAATTACCCTCAACAGCCCATAACCTTGGCCACACCCCCACAAAGTGGCCTACTTAAAACTGGACTCCACTCTTCTCTCCCTCCCCTTGGAGAGGCCTGCATACCCATTCCTCGGCCCTACCCCTAAACCTACCAACTGCATCCTCCCTACACACCCCCGTAAACCTGCTCTCTCTCCACCAGGGGCCATTCACCACACCACTATCAGTTTTGGGTCCTCTTTTAACCCTTTCCCCCCTCCACTGCAAGGTCCTGCAGCCCCACCTCCCAGCCCTACCTCTAAACCTAACCTCTCCAACCCCTTCTACACTCGCCCATAAACCCGAGACCTCTCCACAGCAGGGAGCTGTTCACCCCACATCACCAGTTTAGCACTATCTGCGCTACCCCACAAACATCCCCAACCCTACCCTTCACCCTAATCCTAACTTCCAATGGACTGCCACCCCCACTAAACTGGGCAACACCCCAAATAACCCAAGTCACACCCCTACAACGAGGCTTACGTAACACTAGGCCCACCAACCCCTCTGGCATCCCTAGTCCTTAGCCTACCCCTAAATCTAACATCTTCAACCCTTCTACACACCCCCGTAAACCCAAGCCCTCTCCACAGCAGGGGGCCAAATTCACCCAACATCACCAGCAGTTCAGTTCCTCTTTCAAACTTCCCCGCTACTGCAAAGTCCCATACCATTCCCGCCAACCCGCACTGCCAATTCCCACCTCACCTTCCTTCTCCATGAAACCTCCACCCCCATTACCTAACTCTACCCTGGGTCCTGGCCCTCGCTCCACATCCCCCAAAGAGTTACTGTACAACACCCAAATCACAGCACCGATTCCCTATATAAAACCCCCCCAAGCTCTAACCACAGGCAGTAACCCCATCATCGTAACTTAAACTCCAGAATGGAGGTTAACGAGGGGCAAGATCAAAATACAGGCAAGTGGGGGACCTGGATGATGACAATGTGAGCCAAAAACAAAGTAGCTGGGTGAAGTGATCTCCAGTACGAGATCCACAAACACCAGAGGGATATTTTGCCCACTGCCCACGTAATCACATACTCAAAATGGTGGTGAAACTCATCAGCAGCATCCAGGGATTGAAGTAAACAAGTCAAGTCACTTTTATTGTCATTTTAACCATAACTGATGGTACAGTGGATAGTAAAAATGAGACAATGTTTTTCAGGACCATGGTGTTACATGACACATTACAAAAAACTAGACTGAACTATGTAATAAAAAAACAACACAGAAAGCTACACCAGACTACAGATCTACACTGGACTGCATAAAGTGCACAAAAACAGTGCAGGCATTTACAATAAATAATAAACAGGACAGTAGGGCAAGGTGTCAGTCCAGACTTCGGGTATTGAGGAGTCTGATTGCTTGGGGGAAGAAACTGTTACATTGTCTGGTCGTGAGAGCCCGAAAGCTTTGGAGCCTTTTCCCAGATGGCAGAAGGGAGAAGAGATTGTATGAGGGGTGCATAGGGTCCTTCATAATGCTGTTTCCTTTGCAGATGCAACATGTAGTGTAAATGTCAGTGATGGTGGGAAGAGAGACCCCGATGATCTTCTCAGCTGACCTCACTATCCGCTGCAGGGTCTTGCAATCTGAGATGGTGCAATTTCCGAACCAGGCAGTGATGCAGCTGCTCAGGATGCTCTCAATACAACCCCTGTAGAATGTGATGAGGATGGGGGGTGGGAGAAGGATTTTCCTCAGCCTTTGCAGAAAGTAGAGATGCTGCTGGGCTTTCTTTGCTATGGAGCTGGTATTGAGGGACCAGGTAAGATTCTCCGTCAGGTGAACGCCAAGAAATTTGGTAATCAGTCGGCATTTTGGGGAAAGACCCATCATCAGGGATGGGGAGGAAGAGGGCAGATCTAGAATAGGAAGGTGGGCAAGGGGAGGAGTAAATCAGAGGTGTTTCCATGGGCACTATTTTGGCTATTCATTGACTGTGTAGCAGAGTCCATGTTCCGAGTTGTAAAGAATATATGTAATGCCCTGGTTAAGATTTCACTGCTATGCTGTGAGGTATTTTATTTTAGTAGTTTGCTACAAAAGTAATGTGTCCTGCTAGTTAGCGTGTTCTGGCTTTGGCTAAAAATGAAGAGCCATGTTGTTCAACTTAGGAATGTTATGTCAGCCAGTCAGGATTTTCTTGGTACAAAGGATTCCAAGAAGGGAAGTTTTACCTGTGGTTGGCGATGGGAATTCAGCGCTGTAAGTAAAGCGATAAACACAGTTACTACGGAAACAAGCTCCAATGCTTATGTGCACATTTAGACTGGTTTAACTGTAATAGGCCTTTTGTTTTTCTTTTTCCAATTAACTGTTAAAGTTGGAAATTTAAAAATTTTATACTGGTGTATAATCTGTCATTTTTTGGCAACCGATAATTTTGTGTGGTTAGCATTTACACTGCAATCAACGTTCCTGAATTGGAACATCCCAACATTCCGGTTTGGATGAAGCTCCAATCATTCCGACTCTAGACGTATTTTGCTTATGGAAGCTGCCCTTCTCACCACTGAGTCACGTGGCTGTTCACAGAGTTAGCAAATGAGCCAAGTTGTTATACAAGTCCCGGTGAGGGGATTGCATCTACATAGTTTGATAATAAATGTACAAATGTTTGTACTTTGAACTTTATCTTGACTATACCTCTCCCATCAGTTCCTCTGCCTCCATCTCCTCTGTCCTCATGTTGATGTTTTCCATTCAAGGATATCCAAAATGCTGTTGGACTCTGATGTTCTAATCCAAGGTTCTTTTAGAAGTCAGGAAAGAGGCATAAAATGTATTGCTTTATAATCATTTTATTAAGAAATGATAGAACAGAAGAAAACTGAGCAGACAATGACAAAAAAAGCTAAGGTTAAGATGGCACTGCTTAGTGTTCAGCTATTTTATACCCATGGAGATTAGGAAAGTGATTCCTTAAGGATGTTATAACTGGGGGAAGAAGTGGAGATAAGATCCCACTACCTATTAAATGGTCCCACTACCTATTAAATGGTCCCAATGGTATGTGTCTCAAATAGCCTCTGACAGTGTAGTCTTGTTCCTGGTCTTCACATATGGCTTGGCCACTTAGCCCAAAGGAATTGTTTCTACTCTGTTAGAGCAGCTATAATTGGAGTGGGCAGTGTTAGAGTGGGGATTAAAGCTTTTGCTCTTTGAGGCTTCGGCAAGCAGAGGCTTGAGTGAGAGAAGCCAAAAAGCTGTAGTATTTTTCAGTTTATATATTTTTCCTTCTTTATAATTATAGTTAGAGCAGTATGGATGCCAGGCAGGATAACTGAATGTTCATCTTACCGAATGTGGGAAGTCCATCCAGCTGCAGCTTCTAACTCCATGCAAAGGTGATGGAGCTGGGGCTGGATAAATTCTGAATCATTCTGGAGGCTGAGGGGAGTGATAGACAGGACATATAGAGAGGTAGTTACTCTGAAGGTGAGGACACAGGATACTGGGTGACAGCCATGTGGTTGAAAGTGGTTAAGCAGCCAGTGCAGAGTACCCCTGTGGCCATGCCCCTCAACAACAGGTATACCACTTTTTTTTATTGTTGGGGGGAGAATGACCTAGCAGGGGGAAGTCACAATGGTCAGGTCTCTGCCATTGAGTTTGGCTCTGTGACTCAGAAGTGGATGAGGAGAAGAGGTGAGCTGTGGTGATAGGGGACTCATTAGTTATGGGAACAGAAAGGAGCTTTGTGGACAAGAAAAGGACTCCTGGATGGTGTCTTGCCTCCCAGGTGCCAGGGTCCAGGACATCTTATATCGGGTCCTCAGCATTCTTAAATGGGGTGGGAGGGTAAACAGCCAGAGTTCCTGGTCCATGTATGTACCTATCATTTAGGTAGGAAGTGTGACGAGGTTCTGCAAGTAATCTCAGTGAATTAGGTGCTAGGTTAAAGGGCAGGACCTCCAGGGTTACCCATGTCACATGTGAGTGAGGCCAGAAATAGGAAGATCATATATTTTAACATGTGGCTAAGGAGTTGGTGTAGGAGGGAGGGCTTCAGATTTTTGGATCTTTGGCCTCTCTTTCAGGAAAGACTGGACCTGTATAAAAGATGTGGCTTGGACCTAAACTGGAGAGGTCTACTATCCCAGCCGGAAGGTTTTCTTGAACTGCACTGTAGAGAAGGGTGGGGTGGGAGTTTAAACTTGAGTTGCAGGGGGATGGGAGCCAGAGTGCCAGAACAGATAGTTGGGAGGTTATGGAGACTGATGTTATTAAGACCTCAGACAAAATCAGAAATCAAAAAGTTGAGCATGGTGTGAACACTGGTCTGGTTGTGTATATTTCAATGCAAAAAGTATTGAAGGAAAGGCAGAGGAGCTCAGGGTGTAGATCAACACATGGCATTATGATATTGTAGTCATTAGTGAAACTTTGTTGCAGGTGTGGCAAGACTGGTAGCTCAATATTCCGGGGTTCCATTGCTTTAGACAAGAAGGATTAAATGGGGAGAAGTGGCATTACTAGTCAGGGAAAATATCACAGCAGGTCTCAGACAGACTGGACAAGTCATCTGGTGAGGCTTTATGGGTGAAAATGAGAATTAGGAAAGGTATGACCATCTTAATGAGGTGATAATATGGATCACACAGTAGTCCACAGGATTTAGAGGAACAAATTTGTGGAAGGATCACAGACTGGGTTTTGCTGTTGCTTGCACAGTGGGGGTGGATGGAGGTTTTGGTGCTTTTGCTGGCATGAGTAGGGGGTGGATGGAGGTTTTGGTGCTTTTGCTGGCATGAGTAGGGGGTGGATGGAGGTTTTGGTGCTTTTGCTGGCATGAGTAGGGGGTGGATGGAGGTGTTGATGCTTTTGCTGGCATGAGTAGGGGGTGGAGGGGTTGATGCTTTTGCTGGCATGAGTAGGGGGTGGATGGAGGTTTTGGTGCTTTTGCTGGCATGAGTAGGGGGTGGATGGAGGTGTTGATGCTTTTGCTGGCATGAGTAGGGGGTGGGGGGGTTGATGCTTTTGCTGGCATGAGTAGGGGGTGGATGGAGGTTTTGGTGCTTTTGCTGGCATGAGTAGGGGGTGGGGGGGGGTTTGATGCTTTTGCTGGCATGAGTAGGGGGTGGATGGAGGTTTTGGTGCTTTTGCTGGCATGAGTAGGGGGTGGGGAGTTTGATGCTTTTGCTGGCATGAGTAGGGGGTGGATGGAGGTGTTGGTGCTTTTGCTGGCATGGGTAGGGGGTGGATGGAGGTTTTGGTGCTTTTGCTGGCATGAGTAGGGGGTGGGGGGGTTTGATGCTTTTGCTGGCATGAGTAGGGGGTGGGGGGGTTGATGCTTTTGCCGGCATGAGTAGGGGGTGGATGGAGGTGTTGATGCTTTTGCTGGCATGAGTAGGGGGTGGGGGGGTTGATGCTTTTGCTGGCATGAGTAGGGGGTGGGGGGGTTGATGCTTTTGCCGGCATGAGTAGGGGGTGGATGGAGGTGTTGGTGCTTTTGCTGGCATGAGTAGGGGGTGGGGGGGTTGATGCTTTTGCCGGCATGAGTAGGGGGTGGATGGAGGTGTTGATGCTTTTGCTGGCATGAGTAGGGGGTGGGGGGGTTGATGCTTTTGCTGGCATGAGTAGGGGGTGGGGGGGTTGATGCTTTTGCCGGCATGAGTAGGGGGTGGATGGAGGTGTTGGTGCTTTTGCTGGCATGAGTAGGGGGTGGATGGAGGTGTTGGTGCTTTTGCTGGCATGAGTAGGGGGTGGATGGAGGTGTTGGTGCTTTTGCTGGCATGAGTAGGGGGTGGGGGGGGTTTGATGCTTTTGCTGGCATGAGTAGGGGGTGGATGGAGGTTTTGGTGCTTTTGCTGGCATGAGTAGGGGGTGGGGGGTTTGATGCTTTTGCTGGCATGAGTAGGGGGTGGATGGAGGTGTTGGTGCTTTTGCTGGCATGAGTAGGGGGTGGATGGAGGTGTTGGTGCTTTTGCTGGCATGAGTAGGGGGTGGATGGAGGTGTTGGTGCTTTTGCTGGCATGAGTAGGGGGTGGATGGAGGTTTTGGTGCTTTTGCTGGCATGAGTAGGGGGTGGGGGGGTTTGATGCTTTTGCTGGCATGAGTAGGGGGTGGGGGGGTTGATGCTTTTGCTGGCATGAGTAGGGGGTGGATGGAGGTTTTGGTGCTTTTGCTGGCATGAGTAGGGGGTGGATGGAGGTGTTGGTGCTTTTGCTGGCATGAGTAGGGGGTGGATGGAGGTTTTGGTGCTTTTGCTGGCATGAGTAGGGGGTGGGGGGGTTTGATGCTTTTGCTGGCATGAGTAGGGGGTGGGGGGGTTGATGCTTTTGCTGGCATGAGTAGGGGGTGGGGGGGTTGATGCTTTTGCTGGCATGAGTAGGGGGTGGATGGAGGTGTTGGTGCTTTTGCTGGCATGAGTAGGGGGTGGGGGGGTTGATGCTTTTGCTGGCATGAGTAGGGGGTGGGGGGGTTGATGCTTTTGCTGGCATGAGTAGGGGGTGGGGGGGTTGATGCTTTTGCTGGCATGAGTAGGGGGTGGGGGGGTTGATGCTTTTGCTGGCATGAGTAGGGGGTGGGGGGGTTGATGCTTTTGCTGGCATGAGTAGGGGGTGGGGGGTTTGATGCTTTTGCTGGCATGAGTAGGGGGTGGATGGAGGTGTTGGTGCTTTTGCTGGCATGAGTAGGGGGTGGATGGAGGTTTTGGTGCTTTTGCTGGCATGAGTAGGGGGTGGGGGGGTTTGATGCTTTTGCTGGCATGAGTAGGGGGTGGGGGGGTTGATGCTTTTGCTGGCATGAGTAGGGGGTGGATGGAGGTTTTGGTGCTTTTGCTGGCATGAGTAGGGGGTGGGGGGTTTGATGCTTTTGCTGGCATGAGTAGGGGGTGGATGGAGGTTTTGGTGCTTTTGCTGGCATGAGTAGGGGGTGGGGGGGTTTGATGCTTTTGCTGGCATGAGTAGGGGGTGGGGGGTTTGATGCTTTTGCTGGCATGAGTAGGGGGTGGGGGGTTTGATGCTTTTGCTGGCATGAGTAGGGGGTGGATGGAGGTTTTGGTGCTTTTGCTGGCATGAGTAGGGGGTGGGGGGGTTGATGCTTTTGCTGGCATGAGTAGGGGGTGGATGGAGGTGTTGATGCTTTTGCTGGCATGAGTAGGGGGTGGATGGAGGTGTTGGTGCTTTTGCTGGCATGAGTAGGGGGTGGATGGAGGTGTTGGTGCTTTTGCTGGCATGAGTAGGGGGTGGATGGAGGTGTTGGTGCTTTTGCTGGCATGAGTAGGGGGTGGATGGAGGTGTTGGTGCTTTTGCTGGCATGAGTAGGGGGTGGGGGGGTTGATGCTTTTGCTGGCATGAGTAGGGGGTGGGGGGGTTGATGCTTTTGCCGGCATGAGTAGGGGGTGGGGGGGTTGATGCTTTTGCCGGCATGAGTAGGGGGTGGGGGGGTTGATGCTTTTGCCGGCATGAGTAGGGGGTGGATGGAGGTGTTGGTGCTTTTGCTGGCATGAGTAGGGGGTGGATGGAGGTGTTGGTGCTTTTGCTGGCATGAGTAGGGGGTGGATGGAGGTGTTGGTGCTTTTGCTGGCATGAGTAGGGGGTGGATGGAGGTGTTGGTGCTTTTGCTGGCATGAGTAGGGGGTGGATGGAGGTGTTGGTGCTTTTGCTGGCATGAGTAGGGGGTGGGGGGTTTGATGCTTTTGCTGCTTCTGCGAGGGGTGGGGGAGGGGGCTTCAATGTTCTATCATACATTTTATGGGTTCTCTTGTTTCGTGGATGGCTGTGAAGGGTACAAATTTCAGATTGTATACTGTATACATCCTGTGATATTAAAGGAACCCAATATATTCCAAAAAAAAATCTAAAAATGAAGTTGTGGTGGTAGATTCTTTTAACTTTCCACAAGTTGACTGGGACTCCTGTACTGTAAAAAGGTGGATGGGATAGAGTTTGCCAAATGTGTTCAGGAAAATTTCCTTAATCAGTCTATGGAAATCCCATCAAGAGTGTGTGCAATACTTGAGCTTCGATCAGTGAATGAGTCAGGACAGGTGACAGATATTTGTTTGGGAGAACTTTGATCGAGTGATCATAATTACATTGGTTTCAATTATTGAAAAGGATAATCTGGTCATTGGGATTCTAGATTGGAGAAAGGTTACTTTTGATGGTACCAGAAAGGATCTGGCAAGTATGGATTGGAACAGGCTCATTTCTGGCAAAGTGAAATTTTGAGAGTACAAATCCTGTATCTGCCTGTCAGAATAAGAGGCAAGGATAACAGGTTTAGGGAACCTTGGTTATTGAGGCCCTGGTTGGGAAATAAAAAGAGGTTTCATGGCAGGTACAAGCAGATAGGAATAATTGAGGTACTTGAGTATAAGAAATGCAAGAGAACAGAAAAGAAAAAAAATCAGGTGGGCTAAAAGAAGTCCTGATGTTGCTCGAGCAGACTAGATGAAAGAGAATTCTAAGGGCTTTTACAGATATATTAAGAACAAAAGGATTGCAAAGGGGAAAAAATTGTCCTCTGGAAGATCAGAATTATAATCTGTGCATGGAGCCAAAAGAGATGGGAGAAATTTTAAATGGATTTTTTGCATCTGTATTTACTCAGGAGAATTAGCATGGCAGAGTCACCTGACTCTATAGAGAGGAGGAGATCATTGTACAATTTCAGCAGGGCAGACTCTGTGCTATGATAAGCCTTAAAACCTGACTGAAATCTTTCCAAGATGTTGTTATGGTGTAAGTAGGGCAGCAATTGACTAAGAGTAACCTTTTTGAGAACCTTTGACAGGAATGGAAGTTTAGAAATAGGTCTGTAGGTAAGGCGGGGTCTAAGTTGGGTTTTTTCAGGAGGGGCTGGACCATGGCACGCTTGAAACAGGTATGAACAGTACCAGTGGCCAGGGAGCTGTTGACAATAGAGAGCATGCTGGGACTGGCCATGTCAAAGACATCCTTCAGGTGGGCAGTGGGGACAGTTTCAAGGGGGCAGGTTGCAGGTTTCATGGTGGAAACAATCTTTGTAAGGGAGGGTAGTGTGATGTGTTGGAAAGAGTCCAATTTGGATGAACAGACCAGTGAAACAGTTAAGTGGGGGGGGGGGGAATGTTCATTCTAATGTTTTCAACTTTGCTAATGAAGAATTTAAAAATTTCTTCTCACTTAGCAGGGAACACATCTAAACTAATACTGGGGGTGGGACAAGTGACAGAATTTATGGTACTGAATAAAACCTTGCGATTATGAGAGTTGTTAGAAATGAGTTCAGAAAAGTATTTTGTTCTTGAGCCTTAACTACAGGAAAGATATAGTAAGTTCGAAACAGTGCAAAGAAAATTTACAAGGATTTTGTCGGGTCTTGAGGACCTGAGTTATAAGGAAAGATTGAATAGGTTAGAACTTTATTCCCTAGAAGGTAAAAGATAGAGGGGACGTTTGTGAGAGATATAAAAAATTATGAGGAGTATAGATGGGGTAAATGCAAGCAGGATTTTCCTACTGAGATTGGGTAAGACTACAACTAGAGGTCATGGGTTAAGGGTAAAAGGTGAAATGTTTAAGGGGAACATGAGGGGAAATTTCTTCACTTGGTGGTGAGAATGGGGAATGAGCTGCATCGCAAGTGGTTCATGTGATTTTGATTTTGAAGGGAAGTTTGGATAGGTGCTTGGATGGGAGGGCTATGGTCTGTGCAGGTTGGTGGGACTAGGCAGGTTATAAAGTTTGGCATAGACAAGATGGGCTGAAGGGCCTGTTACTGTTCTGTTGTTTTCTATGACTCTATAACTGTGACAGGAGAAGGGACAAAGCCGGGTTACTGGTGCCTTAGAACCAGTCACTTTGGGCAGATGGGACTCATCAGCCATGGTTGCCAACTCACCCATAGAAAGAAAACTCTGATCTAAAACATCTGATGCCTTGCAGTATAGCCATCGATGGGAAGGCTTTGGAAGGAAACCCGAGGATAAAATCTGGAGCTGGAGATCCTGAGGCAGTAAAACGTTGAGCTCAATGCTGACTGCAACTCCTGTGACGCCACTGGTGCCAAACTGTATCTGTTTCTGCTGCTCCTCTGGATTCATCTGCTGTGTGGAGAGGGGGTCCTGCTGCACATGGAACAGCCGGCTCTCCAGATCATACTGTCCCAGCTTGTGTATCACATAGACAGCGAGGATGCAACGTCCACGGTGAACCCCAACCAACAGAGAGCCTGGTGTCTCTGACAAGGAAAATTCCATTCAAATCTGTAGATAAGAGTTCATCAAATAGAAAGTTATTTTTCAATACTGCACCACCAAGTTCACCAATGAGAAAGCACTCATTCAAGTGATGCAGAATAAAGAATAACTTTCCAGAATTATATTTTATATAGCTACTAGAGACATATTACTACTTGACAGATAGACCTCAGTATGTGCAGTTGGGAGACTGTAGGTCTGACACGGTGGTCAGCAGCACAGGAGCGCCGCAGGGAACCGTACTCTCTCCGGTCCTGTTCACCCTGTACACATCAGACTTCCAATATAACTCAGAGTCCTGCCATGTGCAGAAGTTCGCTGATGACACGGCCATAGTGGGGTGTGTCAGGAATGGACAGGAGGAGGAGTATAGGAAACTGATACAGGACTTTGTGATATGGTGCAACTCAAACTACCTGCGTCTCAATATCACCAAGACCAAGGAGATGGTGGTGGACTTTAGGAGATCTAGGCCTCATATGGAGCCAGTGATCATTAATGGAGAATGTGTGGAGCAGGTTAAGACCTACAAGTATCTGGGAGTACAGTTAGACGAGAAGCTAAACTGGACTGCCAACACAGATGCCTTGTGCAGGAAGGCACAGAGTCGACTGTACTTCCTTAGAAGGTTGGCATCATTCAATGTCTGTAGTGAGATGCTGAAGATGTTCTATAGGTCAGTTGTGGAGAGCGTCCTCTTCTTTGTGTGTTGGGGAGGAAGCATTAAGAAGAGGGACGCCTCACGTCTTAATAAGCTGGTAAGGAAGGCGGGCTCTGTCGTGGGCAAAGTACTGGAGAGTTTAACATCGGTAGCTGAGCGAAGGGCACTGAGTAGGCTACGGTCAATTATGGAAAACCCTGAACATCCTCTACATAGCACCATCCAGAGACAGAGAAGCAGTTTCAGCGACAGGTTACTATCGATGCAATGCTCCTCAGACAGGATGAAGAGGTCAATACTCCCCAATGCCATTAGGCTTTACAATTCAACCGCCAGGACTTAAGAACTTTTTAAAAAGCTATTATTAATGCTTTTTGAGAGAGTGATTTAGATGCATATCATATTTTTACTGAGTTAAGTATTGTATGTAATTAGTTTTGCTACAACAAGTGTATGGGACATTGGAAAAAAGGTTGAATTCCCCATGGGGATGAATAAAGTATCTATCTATCTATCTATCTATCTATCTATCTATCTATCTATCTATCTATCTATCTATCTATCTATCTATCTATCTATCTATCTATCTTAAACTGTTACATGCATATAAAACTATTTAAAATACAAGCAGATAATTAATTGTTAAATTGCAAAGAAAAAACAATTATCTAAGTCTAGTCTGAATTAAACAATGTTCTCCTACCTGAACATAGGGTTTCCCTTCTATTATTATTAAAGCTGCCTCAACCACATCTCCTCCATTTCTCACCTGTCAGGCCTCACTCTAAGACACCCAACACAACAGAATCAGGTTTTTCAGCTACCACCCATACACTTCCTCACCCAACACATCTTCTACCATCTACAAAAGGATTTCAACTCCAGACACAACAGTTATCTGCTGAGAACTCCGTTCTCAGACCTGCAGGTGGAAATATCGTGATGTGTACCTCGATAGAGCTTGTCTGTGCTTCTGTCTGTCCAGTAGGAGAAGACCAGTAATGCCCGGACCCATTCACTGTCCAGGGAATCTGCTGTCCATTCCAGGTCTGACATGCTCTGTCTGTTTTTATTGATGATTTTCCTCTGCCTAAGGAGGCTCTGGATAGAAGCTCAGCTGTGAAACTTCCCATTCTAGTTTGCTGATTGTGGTGGTGAAAAATCTGCATTTGCAGTATTTTCCTTGCTTGCTGCTGGGAGCCCCTGTTTTTGGAACATTCGGCTTAGTATGTATCAAAGGTGTTAACAAGTTACTTCTGCAGAAGTTATGTTTGTCAGAGGTGTTAACACCTTACTTTTGCAGAGCAATGTTCTTACGAGAACTGCAAAATAAATAGCTTAGTTACTAACCGCAGACTAGACATGACAGATGATGTTATTACTTTCTTGTACATCAAACTGTTTCATCTATCTGTATAAAAGGTCAACTTGCCTACGCGTCTGGTCAGAGTCAGTCTCTCCACCGTGAGGGTTGGCTCTCCGTGATCATCACGACAATAAAGGTTCTTGCTGCGAACTGAGCCCAGAGAGTCTCTGTCTTTTATTTTAAGTAAAGTGTTAAAACTCTGCTACAACACTGATCCATGCTAACACACATTAAACCATTCAGTCCTCGCCTGGCTCCCAAAACATTAACCTGTCACCTTCGCCATCCCCACAACTCACCTGTGTATCAGAGGAACAGGAAGGTTGCCAGCAGATCAACAACTAACTCAGTACCTCACTTACTGTAGACATCAGTGGGCTTTGGTCACTAAACCTGTAACTGTGTGTATAACATTTGTGTAACTGTCCACTTACACATCTCGCGGCCTATAATGTTTGAGAAAGGAATATCCAGGAAAATGAGAGGAATACCACAGGTGTCAAACTAGCCCTATGCAGAGTCCAGAAACAGACTTTCAACAGAATGTCATTATCACATTTCCTTACATTTAGCGTATTAGAGACGGGATTGCATACGTTGACCAGAAGGGTTCAGAGAGATGGCCAGATATGTTGGGACTGGATGGGATGACAGATATGGTGTAGGGGTTAGAGTCGTTACAGAGGAGTCAGTTGTTCCTCTTGAGTTCGAGCTGCCAGTGAGCAACTATGAAACCTGCTGCACCGATGCTCCAGGGAGAAGAGTATGTCCATGAGATGGCATCTGCTGTAGAACCTTTACCGGTAGCAGCAATGATTCATTCAGTCTCGTTTGTCTCTGGCGTTCCTGTTAGGTTGAGAGGAAAGGTTGAAATTTCGAGAGTGCCATGGTTTTCGAGGGATATTGGAAACTTGGTTTGGAAAAAGAGGAAGCTCTACAATAAATATAGGCAGCATGGAGTAAATGAGGTGTTTGAGGAATATAAAGAATGTGAAAAGAATCTTAAGAAAGAAATTAGAAAAGCTAAAAGAAGATACAAGGTTGCTTTGGCAAGTAAGGTGAAAATAAATCCAAAGGGTTTCTACAGTTATATTAAAAGCAAAAGGATAGTGAGGGATAAAATTGGTCCCTCAGAGAATCAGAGTGGACAGCTATGTGTGGGGCTGAAAGAGATAGGGGAGATTTTGAACAATTTATTTTCTTCGGTGTTCACTAAGGAGAGGGATATTGAATTGCGTAAGGTAAGGGAAACAAGTAGGGAAGTTATGGAAATTATAACGATTAACGTGGAGGAAGTACTGGCGCTTTTAAGGAATATATCAGTGGATAAATCCCCGGATCCTGACAGGATATTCCCTAGGAACTTGAGGGAAGTTGGTGTAGAAATAGCAGGGGCTCTGACAAAAATATTTCAAATGTCTTTAGAAACGGGGATGGTGCTGAAGGATTGGCATATTGCTCATGTGGTTCCATTGTTAAAAAGGGTTCTAATAGTAAACCTAGCAATTATAGGCCTGTCAGTTTGACATCAGTAGTGGGTAAATTAATGGAAAATATTCTTAGAGATGATATGTATAATTATCTGGATAGACAGTGTCTGATTAGGAATAGTCAGCATGGATTTGTGCGCGGAAGGTCATGTTTGACAAATCTTATTGAATTTTTTGAAGAGGTTACAAGGAAAGTTGATGAAGGTAAAGCAGTGGATGTTGTCTATATGGACTTCAGTAAGGCCTTTGACAAGGTTCCACACGGAAGGTTAGTTAGGAAGGTTCAATTGTTAGGGAATAATATTGAAGTAGTAAAATGGATTCAACAGTCAAGACGAAGGGTCTGGGCCCGAAACGTCGACAGTGCTTCTCCCTATAGATGCTGCCTGGCCTGCTGTGTTCCACCAGCATTTTGTGTGTGTTGTTTGAATTTCCAGCATCTGCAGATTTCCTCATGGATAACTGTTTGTCAGGTTGGATGCTGGTGACTACTGGTGTGCCTCAGGGATCTGTATTGGGTCCAATGTTGTTTGTCATATACATTAATAATCTGGATGATGGGGTGGTAAATTGGATTAGTAAGTATGCAGATGATACTAAGGTAGGTAGCATTGTGGATAATGAAGAAGGTTTTCAAAGCTTGCAGAGAGATTTAGGCCAGTTAGAAGAGTGGGCTGAACGATGGCAGATGGAGTTTAATGCTGATAAGTGTGAGGTGCTACATTTTGGTAGGAATAATCCAAATAGGACATACATTGTAAATGGTAGGGCATTGAAGAATGCAGTAGAACAGAGTGATCTAGGAACAATGGTGCATAGTTCCCTCATGTGGATAAGGTAGTGAAGAAAGCTTTTGTTATGCTGGCCTTTATAACTCAGATCATTAATTATAGGAGTTGGGATATAATGTTAAAATTGTACAAGGCATTGGTAAGGCCAAATTTGGAGTATTTTGTACAGTTCTGGTCACCGAGTTATAGGACAGATGTTAACAAAATAGAGAGAGTACGGAGAAGATTTACTAGAATGTTACCTGGGTTTCAGCAGCTAAGTTACAGGGAAAGGCTGAACAAGTTAGGTCTTTATTCTTTGGAGTATAGAAGGTTGAGGGGGAACTTGATAGAGGTATTTAAAATTATGAGGGGGATAGATAGAGTTGACGTGGATCGGCTTTTTCCATTGAGAATAGGGGATATTCAAACAAGAGGACATGAGTTGAGAGTTAGGGGGCAAAAGTTTAAGGTTAATACTAGGGAGAATTTCTTTACTCAGAGAGTGGTAGCAGTGTGGGATGAGCTTCCAGTAGAAGTGGTAGAGGCAGGTTCGGTATTGTCATTTAAAGTAAACTTGGATAGGTATATGGACAGGAAAGGAATGGAGGGTTATAGGATGAGTGCAGGCCAGTGGGACTAGGTGAGAGTAAGCGTCGGCACGGACTAGAATGGCTGAGATGGCCTGTTTCCGTGCTGTAATTGTTATATGGTTATATGGTTAATGATGAGCCTCACAAAGACCTTCACGATGGTGAATTTTAGAGCTACTGTGCTGTTGATATTAAGACACATCATGTTATTTTTCTGAGGTTCTGGGATGACAGTGTTCTTTTTAAAGCACACAACTCCCAGGGATTTAAACACCTTATGTGCATAGGACTGAAGAGCACTGCCAGGGACACTATCCAGACACGACACATTCAGAGAGTTCAGTCTAAAAACTATTCTAAAATACATGTCGGTTGTTCTGGTTGTTGGCTACATCACAATCACTATCCTTTAAAATGAGCGTAGAATGTATGAAGCTTGTCTGAAAAGAATGGTTGTTATAATAACTAGACCTGACACACTGACTGCTGGTTTCAAACTCGATATTGTACTCGGATTAACTTGTGAAATTGTTTTGACAGTTGATTTAGTAATTTTAAGATATACCTGGGCAGCTAAATTGATTCAGAAGGGGTAGGACTGTCTGACTGTGGAGAACCCATAAATTATGTAGATAGGAAGTTTCAATGAACCACACAAATTATCCTTAGCTAAAGGGTTGTGATTTGATAGTATTGATCAATACTCTTGAGAATGTTTGTTTGTTAACTCGTCGTGCACTAATATGCTTAGACATGGAGTTTATGGGAGTAGCCAGGGTTGTATGCCTCTTGACTGGAGGCCTGTGACTTGCGGAGTGCAGCAGGTATCACTGCTGGGTCTGTTGCTGTTTGCCAACTAGAGCAAAGATATATATGGTAATGTCATTAACTGGATCAGCAAGTTTGCAGATAACAACAAAATTGTGGGTGAGGTGACTGCGAGAAAGACTATCATGAAGAACATTAGGTGCTAACTCTTGCCAGTTAAGGTATGAGTCAAATCTCAAAAAGAAACAAGAATTAATGTACTGAGCTCTGCAAGATAGTTTAACTTGTAACTGCTCCTTTCTCTCTAATTATTTTAGTGAACAGTAACATATTGTTAGAGTGTGGTAATATTTCTATACAATCATTGGATATTTCATAATAAGTCTGCTGTTACTATGCTGAACTGTATAAAAGGATGCTATTGTAACAGGAGACCAGAGTCTGGAGCTGGTGGCGAACATCTCTCTCTCCCCTTGGTACCAAGTAAAATAAAGGTCCTAAAATGAGACTCAAGAGTGAAGTATTGTTTTTCACCTGACTAAGGTCAAATTTCCATGACAATCAGAATCATTGATAGTCAAGAAACAAAGAAAACCAAGAAAGTCAGTTCAAAGAGAAACAGCAAATACACCCACCACAGAAACTAATGGCATCATGATCATCAACCACCCAAATTCCCCTGCCCTGCAAAACACAACTAACAGGAAAATCGACAAGAAAATCGACTCACAAGTACAGCAGGACTGGACAACATCCAGGTTTGGGCTGACAAGTGGCAAGTAACATTCGAGCCACGGCAATGCGAGGCAGTGACCACCACCAACAAGAGAGGCTCTAACCACCATCCTTTGACATTCAGTGGCATCACCATCACTGAATCCCCTACCGTTAACATCCTGGGTGTTACCATTAACAGGAAACTGAATTTGTCTAGCCATGTAAACACTGGGGCAAACAATGTAGGTCAATGGCTGGAAATCCTGTGGCGTGTAACTCACCTTCTGACTTCCAAAGCTTGTCCACCATCTCCAAGGCTCAGGTCAGGGGTGTAATGGCATACTTGCCACTCACCTGGATGAGTGCAGCTCCATCAACATGCAACAAGACAGCTAGAGAGACAGACATACTTTATTGATTCTGAGGGAAATTGGGTTTCATTACAGTTGCACCAACAAAGAATAGTTAAAAAATATAGCAATATAAAACCATAAATAATTAAATAATAATAAGTGAATTATGCCAAGTGGAAATAAGTACAGGACCAGCCTATTGGCTCAGGGTGTCTGACACTCCAAGGGAGGAGTTGTAAAGTTTGTTAGCCACAGGCAGGAATGACTTCCTATGATGCTCAGTGTTGCATCTTGGTGGAATGAGTCTCTGGCTGAATGTACTCCTGTGCCTAACCAGTACATTATTAAGTGAATGGGAGACATTGTCCAAGATGGCATGCAACTTGGACAGCATCCTCTTTTCAGACACCACCGTCAGAGAGTCTAGTTCCACCCTCACAACATCACTGGCCTTACGAATGAGTTTGTTGATTCTGTTGGTTTCTGCTTCCCTCAGCCTGCTGCCCCAGCACACAACAGCAAACATGATAGCTCTGGCCACCACAGCCTCGTAGTGCATCCTCAGCATCGTCCCGCAGATGTTAAAGGACCTCAGTCTCCTCTTGAAGTAGAGACAGCTCTGACCCTTCTTGTAGACAGCCTCAGTGTTCTTTGACCAGTCCAGTTCATTATCAGTGCGTATCCCCAGGCATTTATAATTCTCCAACATGTCCACACAGATCCCTTGGATGGAAACAGGGGTTACCAATGCCTTAGCCTTCCTCAGGTCCACCACCAGCTCCTTAGTCTTTTTCACATTAAGCTGCAGATGATTCTGCTCACACCATGTGACAAAGTTTCCCACTGTAGCCCTGTACTCAGCCTCATCTCCCTTGCTGATGCATCCAACTATGGCAGAGTCATCAGAAAACTTCTGAAGATGGCAAGACTCTGTGCAGTAGTTGAAGACTGAGGTGTAGATGGTGAAGAGAAAGGGAGACAGGACAGTCCCCTGTGGACCCCCAGTGCTGCTGACCACTCTGTCTGACCCACAGTGTTGCAAGCGCACGTACTGTGGTCTGCCAGTCAGGTAATCAATAATCCATGACACCAGGGAAGCATCCACCTGCATCACTGTCAGCTTCTCACCCAGCAGAGCAGGGCGGATGGTGTTGAACGCACTGGAGAAGTCAAAAAACATGACCCTCACAGTGCCTGCCAGCTTGTCAAGGTGGGTGTAGACACGGTTCAGCAGGTAGACGATGGCATCCTCAACTCCTAGTCGGGGCTGATAGGCAAACTGGAGAGGGTCTAGGTGTGGCCGGAGCTGCTGTAGAGCAAGTCTCTCCAGGGTCTTCATGATGTAGGAGTTCAATGCAAACGGTCTGTAGTCATTGGAGCCACTGGGGCGTGGTGTCTTCGGTACAGGGATGAGGCAGGACGTCTTCCACAGCACAGGAACCCTCTGGAGACTCAGGCTCAGGTTGAAGACATGGTGGAGTACTCCACATAGCTGGGGGGGGGGGGCACAGTCTCTGAGCACACTGGGGCTGACACCACCCGGGCCTGTGGCCTTGCTTGGGTGGAAACATTCATAACAAGCTTGACACTATGTAGTAAAAGTGTCCCACTTGATTAGTACCCCTTCCACAAGCATCCAATCTGTCCACCATCGACAAACAGTTGCAACAGTGAATACTATCTGCAAGATGAACTGCAACAACACACCAACGGTCCTAAGGCAGAAGCTTCCAGGTCCACGACCACTACCACCTAGTAGTAGGCAGCCGTCAATCCCAGGGGATCATGTACTTGCACCTCTGATGAACTGTGTCCTCTCCAGGGCACAACCTAGGTGGGAAGATTTGAAGAACTAGCTGTTGTCTATGCAGCGGGTTTCCCCTCACCCAGTCATTGATGTATTCCAAGGGAAGGGCAAGGCCAATACAGCTTGGCACCAATGTCATTGTAGAGGTTGCCAGAGTGAAGCTGTAAACATCAAGCTGCCTTAGTGACCTCGGCTCCAGATTTCTTCCTTGGGGTTTACTCCTGAAGCCTTTCCCAAGGGTGGGTATGGATGCAAGGCAACGTGTCTTAATATTAACAGCAGTACCTCTGAAATCCACCATTATGAAGTTCTTTGTGAGGTTCATCATGGAACTCATTAATGCTCAGAGACAAACGGGACTGAATGAGGTGTTGCTGCCATGAAACAGTTTTACGGCAGATTCAATCTCATGGACATACACTCCTCTCTGGAGCTGAGTGCAGCATGTTTCATATTTGCTCAAATGTAGCTTGTTCCCAAGAAGTGGTAACTGTTTATTGCTTGTCAAACCTATCCAGGCCACACAAAAATAACTCTGCCTTTAGTTATCTCATAATTTATGGGATATGGTGAGAGGATATTTTGAAGGGATTACACAGATTAAGGTATGGAAGAATGAATCAGATGTGGAAATATGTTCAGATTTCATGGGATGACAAAGACCAGGAAGTCTGCGTGGGACAGAGAGTAAACAGAGACAAGCAGGGTTGTAGGCCGTGGACGGGTATGGGTGGTATTAGAAGTGACTAAGGCAGTGAGAAGTTGAGGGGTCAGAAAGTTTTATAGAGGCGTAGATTAGTGGAAGGCACAGTGTTCAGAGAATTACAGAGCTGTTCTCGGCTGCATAGGCCTGCAGTTGATACAGGGATGGGGTGAAGATTTGAAAGCACGTGAGGTGACAGCACAGGAGTTGTGGAGATGGGGACTGATGTTGGTGCCACAAAAAATCACTGAGAGAATGTGTAGAAGCTGAAGTGTGTGACAAAGCTGGAGGGGATGTAGTGGGGAAATGTGTTACTGATAATGGTGGGTGTAAATCCTGAAGGAGGTTGCAGATACAGTGTAGTTTAATGAATCCGGACAGTGTATTAGAGACGGGATTAAACGCCCGAACCAGAAGGGTTCTGAGAGATGTAGAGACTGGATGGGATGACAGAGATGGTGTAGAGGTTAGGGTCATTACAGAGGTATCAGTTATAGATGGGCTGACACCATGTTCTCTTCCCTGCTATGACTACTCAACCTTTTGTCTGGTGTACATTCAGCAACTATTCTCTAACGTATGAATGAGCACTATTCTGAAACTGCAAAACAGACTGTAGCAATTCGTACATGCAGTGTGAGGCTTCTGCTGTACACAGCACCTCCCCTCGAGAAAGGTGAGTCAGAATAGTCAGAGTGAACCAGTAAGATCAGAAACTGTGAGGAACACTGAGCTCGTCCGGGGACTGGAACTGAGCTGTGTGTCAGGCTGCTGAATTCTTATCAGAAAAGCACCCAGTACCTGTCTCTTGAGCCATTATTGACACTGCGATCAGGTCGTTAACTTCTTTTGGGGGATCTGTTTATGGCCAAATTGAATTCACAGCAAATGTAAGGAGATTTGATATTGACAGTCTATATTGAAAGTCTGTTTCTGGACCCTGCAAAGGGCTAGTTTGAGGCCTGTAATGTTTCTCCTATTTTCCTGGACATTCCTTTGTCCAACATTGTAGGCCAGGAGATAAAAACCCACAGTCATTGTGTTATCCAAAAATTTGTTGACCCAGTTGACCACATTACAGATCATTGATGTAGATGACAAACAACAACAGACCCAGCAATGATCCCTGTAACACTTCACGAGTCATAGGCAACCACTCAGACAGGCAACAATCTAGAACCACTCTCTATGTTTTACTGCAAACCCAATCTCACATCCAGTTAGTACGTGAAGCGTTAAAGAACAAACTTACGCAAGGGCATTGGTCAGTATTGCTGTCTCACAATCCTTCAGCTAAGGATAGGTTCAGTGGTTCATTGGAATTTTTTATCTGTGGAATCCATAGGCTCTCCACCGTCAGACCTTTCTGCTCATTAGTAATCCATTTAAATCCCCTGGAGTAATTTATAATTATTAAATCACCTGTGAGAACAATTTCACGAGTTATCATGAGCCCAATATTGAGTGTGAAATCAGCAGTCAGTGTGTCAGAGCTACATGTTTAAACAAAGTGCAGAACAAATGGCTTTGCAGTTTATGCTCATTTAAAGGAAAGGAGTGATATGTCGCCAACGACCAGAACGGCAGGAAATGCAGTCACCGTGGCATTTATACAAGGAGCACTGCTGTGCTGTGACCACACGGAGATGATGAAAACCACAAACACCCTCCTCACACCTGCCTACCGGATGTGCTATGCTCAGTGCAAACCTCAAATAAATAGGGTCACACAGAAGTAAATGAAAATCTAGAGTCTTGGTCGATGAGACAAATTCGAAAGCGATAGTGTTTTGCTAATCTTTTAAGCAGAAGTGTTTAGGAAACTGAACACATTCATTCTGGTCAAAATACATTAAAATCTTAAAGGTGGTTGTCAAAGCAACATAAAACATTGAACTCGTTTGGAAGGACTCCTCTACTTTCTTGAGATTCTGCATGTCATCAAAAACATTGACAAACCTCTCTAGATGTGTGGTGGGAAGTGTGTTGACTGTCTGCACTGTGGCCTGGTGTGGGAACACCAATACCTTTGAGTGGAAAATCAGAATCAGAATCCTTTATTATCATCATGTATGAGGACACATACAGGGAATTTGATACCGGTTTCCCTGAGCTTTCTCTGTACAGAATTAAAAGCAAACAAAAGGTAAAAAACGGGATGAGGTCCTACAATATGAATTTAGGGAGTTAGGGGATAAACTAAAAAGTAGGACCACAAAGGTAATAATCTCTGGATTACTACTAGTGCCACATGCTAGTCAGAGTAGAAATAGGAAGATATGTCAGATGAATACGTGGCTTGAAAAATGGTGCAAGGGGGAGGGATTCAAATTTTTGGGGCATTGGAACCAGTTCTGGGGGAGGGGGGACTGGTATAAACAGGACGGTCTGTACCTGGGCTGGTCTGGAACCAATGTCCTAGGCTGAACATTTGCTACTGCTGTTCTGGAGGATTTAAACTAATGTGGCAGGGGGATGGGAACAAGTGCAGAGAGACAGAGGGGTGGAAAATGAGGGTAGAAGCAAAAAGTATTAAGGTGAAAAGTAAAAGTGGCAGGCAGACAAATCCAGGGCAAAAAGCAAGAAGAGCCACTTTTCAACATAATTGCATAAGGGCTAAGAGTGTTGTAAAAACAAGCCTGAAGGCTTTGTGTGTCAATGCGAGGAGCATTCGTAACAAGGTGGATGAATTGAATGTGCAGATAGTTATTAATGAATATGATATAGTTGGGGTCAGAGAGACATGGCTCCAGGGTGACCAAGGATGGGAGCTCAACATCCAGGGATATTCAATATTCAGGAGGGATCGACAGGAAAGAAAAGGAGGTGGGGTAGCATTGCTGGTTAGAAAGGTGATTAACACAATAGAAAGGAAGGACATTAGCTTGGAGGATGTGGAATCAATATGGGTAGAGCTGCATAACACTAAGGGGCAGAAAATGCTGGTGGGATTTGTGTACAGGCCACCTAACAGTAGGCGTGAGGTTGGGGATGGCATTAAACAAGAAATTAGAAATGCGTGCAATAAAGGAACACTAGTTATAATGGGTGACTTCAATCTACATATAGATTGGGTGAACCAAATTGGTAAAGGTGCTGAGGAAGAGGATTTCTTGGAATGTATGCGGGATGGTTTTCTGAACCAACATGTCGAGGAACCAACTAGAGAGCTGGCCATTCTAGATTGGGTATTGAGCAATGTGGAAGGGTTAGTTAGCAATCTTGTCGTGCGAGGCCCCTTGGGTAAGAGTGACCATAATATGGTGGAATTCTTCATTAAGATGGAGAGTGACATAGTTAATTCAGAAACAAAGGTTCTGAACTTAAAGAAGGGTAACTTTGAAGGTATGAGACGTGAATAAGCTAAGATAGACTGGCAAATGATACTTAAAGGGTTGACGGTGGATATGCAATGGCAAGCATTTAAACATCACATGGATGAACTACAATAATTGTTCATCCCAGTTTGGCAAAAGAATAAACCAGGGAAGGTAGTGCACCCGTGGCTGACAAGGGAAATTAGGGACAGTATCAAGTCCAAGGAAGAAACATATAAATTAGCAAAAAAAAAGCAGCACTCCTGAGGACTGGGAGAAATTCAGAGACCAGCAGAGGATGACAAAGGGCTTAATTAGGAAAGGGAAAAAAGATTATTAGAGAAAGCTGGCAGGGAACATAAAAACTGACTGTAAAATCTTTTATAGATATGTGAAAAGAAAAAGATTGGTCAAGACAAATAGGTCCTTTACAGTCAGAAACAGGTGAATTTATCATAGGGAACAAAGACATGGCAGACCAATTGAATAACTACTTTGGTTCTGTCTTCACTAAGGAGGACATAAATAATCTTCCAGAAATAGTAAGGGACCGAGGGTCTAGTGAGATGGAGGAACTGAAATACATGTTAGTAGGGAAGTGGTGTTAAGTAAATTGAAGGGATTAAAGGCAGATAAATCCCCAGGGCCAGATGGTCTGCATCCCAGAGTGCTTAAGGAAGTAGCCCAAGAAATAGTGGATGCATTAGTGATAATTTTTCAAAACTCCTTAGATTCTGGATTAGTACCTGAGGATTGGAGGGTGGCTAATGTAACCCCCACTTTTTAAAAAAGGATGCAGAGAGAGAAACCGGGGAATTATAGACCGGTTAGTCTGACATCGGTGGTGGGGAAAATGCTAGAGTCGGTTATTAAAGATGTGATAACAGCACATTTGAAATGAGGTGAAATCATCGGACAAAGTCAGCATGGATTTGTGAAAGGAAAATTATGTCCGACGAACCTTATAGAATTTTTTGAAGATGTAACTAGTAGAGTGGACAGGGAAGAGTCAGTGGATGTGGTATATTTAGATTTTCAAAACGCATTTGACAAGGTCCCACACAGGAGATTAGTGTGCAAACTTAAAGCACACGGTATTGGTGGTATGGTATTGATGTGGATAGAGAATTGGTTGGCAGACAGGAAGCAAAGAGTTGGAGTAAACGGGACCTTTTCAGAATGGCAGGCAGTGACTAGTGGGGTACCGCAAGGCTCCGTGCTGGGACCCTAGTTGTTTACAATATCTATTAATGATTTAGATGAGGGAATTAAATGCAGCATCTCCAAGTTTGCGGATGACACAAAGCTGGGCGGCGGTGTTAGCTGTGAAGAGGATGCTAAGAGGACGCAGGGTGACTTGGATAGGATAGGTGAGTGGGCAAGTTCATGGCAGATGCAACTTAATGTGGATAAATGTGAGGTTATCCACTTTGGTTGCAAGAACAGGAAAACAGATTATTATCTGAATGGTGGCCGATTAGGAAAAGGGGAGGTGCAACGAGACCTGGGTGTCATTGTACACCAGTCATTGAAGGTGGGCATGTAGGTACAGCAGGTGGTGAAAAAGGCAAATGGTATGTTGGCATTCATAGCAAAAGGATTTGAGTACAGGAGCAGGGAGGTTCTACTACAGTTATACAAGGCCTTGGTGAGAAAGCACCTAGAATATTGTGTGCAGCTTTGGTCCCCTAATCTGAGGAAAGACATTCTTACAGTCTTGCGGGAGTACAGAGAAGGTTCACCAGATTGATTCCTGGGATGGCAGGAGTTTCATATGAAGAAAGACTGGATCGACCAGGCTTATACTCACTGGAATTTAGAAGATTGAGGGGGGATCTTATTGAAATGTATAAAATTCTAAAGGGATTGGACAGGCTCGATGCAGGAAGATTGTTTCTGATGTTGGGGATGTCCAGAATGAGGGGTCACAGCTTAAGGGTAAAGGGGAAGCCTTTTAGGACCGAGATGAGGAAAAACTTCTTCACACAGAGAGTGGTGAATCTGTGGAATTCTCTGCCACAGGAAAGAGTTGAGGTTGGTTCATTGGCTATATTTAAGAGGAAGTTAGATATGGCCCTTGTGGTTAAAGGGATCAGGGGTCTGGAGAGAAAGCAGGTACAGGGTTCTGAGTTGGATGATCAGCCATGATCATACTGAATGGTGGTGCAGGCTCGAAGGGCCGAATGGCCTACTCCTGCACCTATTTTCTATGTTTCTATGTTTCTAAAACAATAGTTCAAATAATCATAAACTATATACATGAGGCCCACCTCATTTAATGTACAGGTGGACTTGATTTATAATAGACTAAAATTCAAGTGTTCATAAGACTGATGGCATATGGAAAGAAACTGTTCTTGTACCTATTTGTCCTGGCATACAGTGATCTAAAGCGCCTACCAGAAGGAAGGAGTTGGAACAGGTGATGTCCAGGGTGTGATGGGTCTACAATAATGCTGCTTGCTCTCTTCCTGATTCTAGATGCATATAAGTCCTGGATCGAGGGCAGCTTCACACCAATAATCCTTTCTGCAGCCCTGACGGTTCTTTGGAGTCTATTCTTGTCTTGGTTGGTAGCTGATCCAAACCAGATAGTGATGGATGAACAGAGAACAGACTGGATTATTCCTGAATAGAATTGAATCAGCAGCTCCTGAGGCAGGTTGTACTTCCTGAGTTGATGTAGGAAATACAACCTCTGCTGAGCCTTTTTGATAAGAGTGTCCGCGTTGGGTGTCCACTTCAGGTCCTGGGAGATTGTGACACCCAGAAATCTGAAGGTCTCCACAGCCTACACAATACTGTTGAGTATAGTGAGTGTGGGGAGTATTGGGGGACTCCTCCTGAAGTCCACAGTCATCTCCACAGTCTTGAGCGTATTTAGCTCCAGATTGTTCTGACCATGCCAGAGGGCCAGCCGTTCCACCTCCCGTCTGTATGCAGACTCATCACCGTCTCAGATAAGGCCAATGACAGTTGTGTCGTCTGCAAACTTCAGGAGTTTAACAGATGGATTCTGTGAGGTGCAGTCATTAGTGTAAAGGGAGAAGAGCAGTGGGGAGAGCACACATCCCTGGGGGGCACCGGTACTGATTGTCCGGGTGCTGGAGATGATGCTCCCCAGCCTCACTTGCTGCACCCTGTCAGTCAGGAAGCTTGAGATCCACTGACAGATGGCGGGGGAGACAGTAAGCTGGGTGAGTTTGGAGTGGAGAATTTCTGGGATGATGGTGTTAAAAGCCGAGCTGAAGTCAACAAACAGGACCCTCACAGAAGTTCCTGGGTTGTCGAGGTGTTGTAGAAGTAATGCAGTCCCATGTTGACTGCATCATCCACTGACCTATTGGCCTGATAACAAACTGCAGGGGGTCCAGCAGGGGGCCTATGATGTCCTTCAGGTGAGCCAACACTAGTCTCTCAAAGGACTTCATGACCATGGATGTCAAAGCAACAGGCCTGTAGTCATTTAGTCCCTTGATAGTGGGTTTCTTAGAGACTGGAATGATAATGGAGTGCTTGAAGCAATGAGGGACTTCACACAGCTGCAGTGATCTATTGAAGATCCGTGTGTAGATGGGGGCCAGCTGATCAGCGCAGGTCTTCAGGCAGGAGGGTGACACACCGTCTGGGCCTGAAGCTTTCCTGGTCTTCCGCCTCCGGGACAGCTGGCTCACCTCCCTCTTAGATCCTAAGTGCAGGTACAAGGGAGTTGAAGTGAAGGGGGGGTAGGGGGAGCTGTTTTTGTAATGTGGGGTGAGAAAGCAGATACTAAGATGTCAGGGTGATGGATGATGGGGGTCACAGGTAGGTCTGTGTTTTGGCTGGGGGAAATGACTGTGTCGAATCTACAAGAAAACTTGTTCAGATCGTCAGCCAGTTGATGGTTCTCCACAGCCTGAGGGAATGGTTTCTTGTAGTTGGTGATCTCTTGGAGCCCCTTCCACACTGACATTGGGTCGTTGTCTGAAAACCTGTTTTGCAGTTTTCCAATGTAGCGCTTCTTCGCTGTCTTAATCTCCCTTGTCAGTGTGTTCCTGGCTCGTTTGTACAGAATCCTGTCCCCTCTTCTGTACGCTTCCTACTTCTCCCGACAAAGCTGCCTGAGTTGTGATGTGAACAGGGCTTGTTGTTATTGAATGTGCAGAAGGTTTTTGTTGGAATGCACATGTCTTCACAAAAACTGATGTATGAGGTTACGGTGTCAGACAGATCATGAAGATCTGTAGCTGCAGCATCAAAGTCACTTCAATCTGTGCAGTTGAAACAGGCCTGAAGTTCCAGCTTTGACTCCCTGGTGCATCTCCTGACTGTCCTGACAACAGGCTTAACCGATCTTAGTTTCTGCCTGTATGTTGGGAGAAGGTGAACCAGGCAGTGGTCGGAGAGTCCCAAGGCTGCCCGTGTAACAGAGCGATATGCATCCTTTGTTGTCGTGTAACAGTGGTCCAGTATGTTAGTGTCTTTGGTGGGACACTTAATATGTTGTCTAAATTTTGGCAATTCGTGGTCAAGGTTTGCCCTGTTAAAATCACCAAGAGCAATGAGCAAGCAGTCTGGCTGTTTATTCTCCACTTCAGTTATCTGAACTGAAAATCATGCAAAAGTTAGTGGATTTGGCTCAGAACATGGGAAAAACCCTCACAATCTTTGAGCACATCTATTTGAAATGTTGCCGGAAAAAAGCAGCACCCATCATCAGAGGTCCTCACCACCCAGGTCATTCTCTTCTCTCACAGCTGCCATTAGCTGGAAGGTACAGGATCCTCAGGGTTCACACCACCCGGTTCAGGAACAGTTGAATGTGATGGTTCAACCATCAGGCTGTTGAACAAAAGAGGATAACTACACTCATTATATCTCAGGTGATCCCAGAACCAATCATCTCACTTGAAGGGCTCTTTATCTTGTTATTTCATGTTTTCATGATTTATATATTGCTATTTATTTATATTCGTATTTGCACAGTTTGTTATTCATTGATCCTGTTCACAGTTACTGTTCTATAGATTTGCTGAGTATGCCCGCAGATAAAATAAACTCAGGGTTGTGTGCAGTGACATATCTGCACTCTGATAATAAATTTTACTTTGAATTTTGATGGGGAAGATGGCAGGCTAATCATTATGCAATTTCCCCACTGCTGCAACATCCCTCCTATCACGTAGACACCAGGGGAGTGAATACAAACAGATGTACCTGGTGACTTCTCCTTCCAAGCTAGTTCAGCATTTCAATGGGCATTGAACACCACCTTTATGTCTGTAATCATTGTGATCAGAAGCAAATGGGTGCAGTCTTCCCAGTATGGTCTGACCAGCTCTGTTTACCAGCTCAGCAAAACTCCGCCACTTTCAAGTTTTTCCCACCCATCGAGACCCTAGACTTCTGTTTACTTCTGTGTGAGCCTAATAATCTCCACGGGATGCATTTTGACTGAGCACATGTGAACCAGTGGGTGGGCGTGCATTGTGGGCTGGGGGTTTGCAGCATCTTCGTGTAGACATACAGCAGTGCATCTGTACTCCATTCTCACACCTGCAGGTGGAAATATAGTGATGTGTATCCCTGATGGAGCCTGTCTGTGCTTCTTCTTCCATGCAGTCCAGTAGGAGGAGGCCAGTAATGCCCGGACCCATTCACTGTCTAGGATATCTGCTGTCCATTCCAGGTCTGACATGCTCTGTCTGTTTTTACAGATAATTTTCCTTGGCTTAAGCAGGCTCTGGTTAGAAGCTCAGCTGTGAAACTTCCCATTCTTTTTCACTGAACCATGCTAGCATACATTAAACCATTCAGTCCTGGCCTTGCTTCGAAAGCATTAACCTGTCATCTTTGCCATCCCTACAACTCACCTGTGTATGAGAGGAATAGGAAGGTTGTGAGAAAATCAACAACTAACTTAGTACCTCACTTACTGTAGACATCAGTGGGCTTTGGTCACTAAACCTGTAACTGTGTGTATAACATTTGTGTAACTGTCCACTTACACATCTCGCGGCCTATAATGTTTGAGAAAGGAATATCCAGGAAAATGAGAGGAATACCACAGGTGTCAAACTAGCCCTATGCAGAGTCCAGAAACAGACTTTCAACAGAATGTCATTATCACATTTCCTTACATTTAGTGTATTAGAGATGGGATTGCATGTGTGGACCAGAAGGGTTCAGAGAGATGGCCAGATATGTTAGGACTGGATGGGATGACAGATATGGTGTAGGGGTTAGAGTTGTTACAGAGGAGTCAGTTGTTCCTCTTGAGTTCGAGCTGCCGGTGAGCAACTATGAAACCTGCTACACCGATGCTCCAGGGAGAAGAGTATGTCCACAAGATGGCATCTGCTGTAGAACCTTTACCGGTAGCAGCAACGATTCATTCAGTCTCGTTTGTCTCTGGAGTTAATGATGAACCTCACTAAGAACTTCACGGTGCTGAATTTTAGAGTTACTGCGCTGTGGATATTAAGACACATTATGTCATTTTTCTTTGGTTCTGGGATGACAGTGGTCTTTCTAAAGCTGACTACACCCAGGGATTTAAATACCTTATGCACACAGGATCGAAGAGCACTGCCAAGGGCACTATCCAGACATGACACATTCAGAGAGTTCAGTCTAAAACTGTTCTTAAATTCACATCGGTGAATGCATTGCAGTCTGTTCTGGTTGTTGGCGACATCACAATCCTTATCCTTTAAAACGAGTGTAGAATGTATGAAGCTTGTCTGAAAAGGATGGTCATTATAATATCTAGTCCTGACACACTGACTGCTGGTTTCAAACTCGATATTGGACTCGGATTAACTTGTGAAATTGATATGGCAATTGATATAATAACTTCAAGATTATACCTGGGCAGCTAAATTGATTCAGAAGGGGTAGGACTGTCTGACAGTGGAGAACCAATAAATTATGTAGATAGAAAGTTTCAATGAACCACACAAATTATCCTTAGCTAAAGGGTTGTGATTTGTTAGTATTGACCAATACTCTTGAGAATGTTTGTTTGTTAACTCGTCGTGCACTAATATGCTTAGACATGGAGTTTATGGGAGTAGCCAGGGTTGTATGCCTCTTGACTGGAGGCCTGTGACTTGCGGAGTGCAGCAGGTATCACTGCTGGGTCTGTTGCTGTTTGCCAACTAGAGCAAAGATATATATGGTAATGTCATTAACTGGATCAGCAAGTTTGCAGATAACAACAAAATTGTGGGTGAGGTGACTGCGAGAAAGACTATCATGAAGAACATTAGGTGCTAACTCTTGCCAGTTAAGGTATGAGTCAAATCTCAAAAAGAAACAAGAATTAATGTACTGAGCTCTGCAAGATAGTTTAACTTGTAACTGCTCCTTTCTCTCTAATTATTTTAGTGAACAGTAACATTGTTAGAGTGTGGTAATATTTCTATACAATGATTGGATATTTCATAATAAATCTGCTGTTACTATGCTGAACTGTATAAAAGGATGCTATTGTAACAGGAGCGGAGTCTGGAGCTGGTGGAGACCGTCTCTCTCTCCCCTTGGTACCAAGTAAAATAAAGGTCCTAAAATGAGACTCAAGAGTGAAGTATTGTTTTTCACCTGACTAAGGTCAAATTTCCATGACAATCAGAATCATTGATAGTCAAGAAACAAAGAAAACCAAGAAAGTCAGTTCAAAGAGAAACAGCAAATACACCCACCACAGAAACTAATGACATCATGATCATCAACCACCCAAATTCCCCTGCCCTGCAAAAAACAACTAACAGGAAAATCGACAAGAAAATCGACTCACAAGTACAGCAGGACTGGACAACATCCAGGTTTGGGCTGACAAGTGGCAAGTAACATTCGAGCCACGGCAATGCGAGGCAGTGACCACCACCAACAAGAGAGGCTCTAACCACCATCCTTTGACATTCAGTGGCATCACCATCACTGAATCCCCTACCGTTAACATCCTGGGTGTTACCATTAACAGGAAACTGAATTTGTCTAGCCATGAAAACACTGGGGCAAACAATGTAGGTCAATGGCTGGAAATCCTGTGGCGTGTAACTCACCTTCTGACTTCCAAAGCTTGTCCACCATCTCCAAGGCTCAGGTCAGGGGTGTAATGGCATACTTGCCACTCACCTGGATGAGTGCAGCTCCATCAACATGCAACAAGACAGCTAGAGAGACAGACATACTTTATTGATTCTGAGGGAAATTGGGTTTCATTACAGTTGCACCAACAAAGAATAGTTAAAAAATATAGCAATATAAAACCATAAATAATTAAATAATAATAAGTGAATTATGCCAAGTGGAAATAAGTACAGGACCAGCCTATTGGCTCAGGGTGTCTGACACTCCAAGGGAGGAGTTGTAAAGTTTGTTAGCCACAGGCAGGAATGACTTCCTATGATGCTCAGTGTTGCATCTTGGTGGAATGAGTCTCTGGCTGAATGTATTCCTGTGCCTAACCAGTACATTATTAAGTGAATGGGAGACATTGTCCAAGATGGCATGCAACTTGGACAGCATCCTCTTTACAGACACCACCGTCAGAGAGTCTAGTTCCACCCTCACAACATCACTGGCCTTACGAATGAGTTTGTTGATTCTGTTGGTTTCTGCTTCCCTCAGCCTGCTGCCCCAGCACACAACAGCAAACATGATAGCTCTGGCCACCACAGCCTCGTAGTACATCCTCAGCATCGTCCCGCAGATGTTAAAGGACCTCAGTCTCCTCTTGAAGTAGAGACAGCTCTGACCCTTCTTGTAGACAGCCTCAGTGTTCTTTGACCAGTCCAGTTCATTATCAGTGTGTATCCCCAGGCATTTATAATTCTCCAACATGTCCACACAGATCCCTTGGATGGAAACAGGGGTTACCAATGCCTTAGCCTTCCTCAGGTCCACCACCAGCTCCTTAGTCTTTTTCACATTAAGCTGCAGATGATTCTGCTCACACCATGTGACAAAGTTTCCCACTGTAGCCCTGTACTCAGCCTCATCTCCCTTGCTGATGCATCCAACTATGGCAGAGTCATCAGAAAACTTCTGAAGATGGCAAGACTCTGTGCAGTAGTTGAAGACTGAGGTGTAGATGGTGAAGAGAAAGGGAGACAGGACAGTCCCCTGTGGACCCCCAGTGCTGCTGACCACTCTGTCTGACCCACAGTGTTGCAAGCGCACGTACTGTGGTCTGCCAGTCAGGTAATCAATAATCCATGACACCAGGGAAGCATCCACCTGCATCACTGTCAGCTTCTCACCCAGCAGAGCAGGGCGGATGGTGTTGAACGCACTGGAGAAGTCAAAAAACATGACCCTCACAGTGCTTGCCAGCTTGTCAAGGTGGGTGTAGACACGGTTCAGCAGGTAGACGATGGCATCCTCAACTCCTAGTCGGGGCTGATAGGCAAACTGGAGAGGGTCTAGGTGTGGCCGGAGCTGCTGTAGAGCAAGTCTCTCCAGGGTCTTCATGATGTAGGAGTTCAATGCAAACGGTCTGTAGTCATTGGAGCCACTGGGGCGTGGTGTCTTCGGTACAGGGATGAGGCAGGACGTCTTCCACAGCACAGGAACCCTCTGGAGACTCAGGCTCAGGTTGAAGACATGGTGGAGTACTCCACATAGCTGGGGGGGGGGGGGGGGCACAGGCTCTGAGCACACTGGGGCTGACACCACCCGGGCCTGTGGCCTTGCTTGGGTGGAAACATTCATAACAAGCTTGACACTATGTAGTAAAAGTGTCCCACTTGATTAGTACCCCTTCCACAAGCATCCAATCCGTCCACCATCGACAAACAGTTGCAACAGTGAATACTATCTGCAAGATGAACTGCAACAACACACCAACGTTCCTAAGGCAGAAGCTTCCAGGTCCACGACCACTACCACCTAGTAGTAGGCAGCCGTCAATCCCAGGGGATCATGTACTTGAGCCTCAGATGAACTGTGTCCTCTCCAAGGCACAACCTAGGTGGGAAGATTTGAAGAACTAGCTGTTGTCTATGCAGCGGGTTCCCCCTCACCCAGTCATTGATGTATTCCAAGGGAAGGGCAAGGGCAATACAGCTTGGCACCAGTGTCGTTGTAGAGGTTGCCAGAGTGAAGCTGTAAACATCAAACTGCCTTAGTGACCTCGGCTCCAGATTTCTTCCATGGGGTTTACTTCTGAAGCCTTTCCCAAGGGTGGGTATGGATGCAAGGCAGCGTGTCTTAATATTAACAGCAGTACCTCTGAAATCCACCATTATGAAGTTCTTTGTGAGGTTCATCATGGAACTCATTAATGCTCAGAGACAAACGGGACTGAATGAGGTGTTGCTGCCATGACACAGTTTTACGGCAGATTCAATCTCATGGACATACACTCCTCTCTGGAGCTGAGTGCAGCATGTTTCATATTTGCTCAGATGTAGCTTGTTCCCAAGAAGTGGTAACTGTTTATTGCTTGTCAAACCTATCCAGGCCACACAAAAATAACTCTGCCTTTAGTTATCTCATAATTTATGGGATATGGTGAGAGAATATTTTGAAGGGATTACACAGATTAAGGTCTGGAAGAATGAATCAGATGTGGAAATATGTTCAGATTTCATGGGATGTCAAAGACCAGGAAGTCTGCGTGGGACAGAGAGTAAACTTTTTAAAAGATATTATTAATGCTTTTTGAGAGAGTGATTTAGATGCATATCATATTTTTACTGAGTTAAGTATTGTATGTAATTAGTTTTGCTACAACAAGTGTATGGGACATTGGAAAAAAATGTTGAATTTCCCCATGGGGATGAATAAAGTATCTATCTATCTATCTATCTATCTAAACAGAGACAAGCAGGGTTGTAGGCCGTGGATGGGTATGGGTGGTGTTAGAAGTGACTAAGGCAGTGAGGAGCTGAGGGGTCAGAAAGTTTTATAGAGGCGTAGATTAGTGGAAGGCACAGTGATCAGAGAATTACAGAGCTGTTCCAGGCTGCATAGGCCTGCAGTTGATACAGGGATGGGGTGAAGATTTGAAAGCACATGAGGAAAGCATAGGAGTTGTGGAGATGGGGACTGATGTTGGTGCCACAAAAAATCACTGAGAGAATGTGTAGAAGCTGAAGTGTGTGACAAAGCTGGAGGGGATGTAGTGGGGAAATGTGTTACTGATAATGGTGGGTGTAAATCCCGAAGGAGGTTGCGGAGACAGTGTAGTTTAATGAATCCGGACAGTGTATTAGAGATGGGATTAAACGCCCGAACCAAAAGGGTTCTGAGAGATGTAGAGACTGGATGCGATGACAGAGGTGGTGTAGAGGTTAGGGTCATTACAGAGGTATCAGTTATAGATGGGCTGACACCATGTTCTCTTCCCTGCTATGACTACTCAATCTTTTGTTTGGTGTACATTCAGCAACTATTCTCTAACGTATGAATGAGCACTATTCTGAAACTGCAAAACAGACTGTAGCAATTCGTACATGCAGTGTGAGGCTTCTGCTGTACACAGCCCCTCCCCTCGAGAAAGGTGAGTCAGAATAGTCAGAGTGAACCAGTAAGATCAGAAACTGTGAGGGACACTGAGCTCGTCCGGGGACTGGAACTGAGCTGTGTGTCAGGCTGCTGAATTCTTATCAGAAAAGCACCCAGTACCTGTCTCTTGAGCCATTATTGACACTGCGATCAGGTTGTTAACTTCTTGCAGGGGATCTGTTTATGGCCAAATTGAATTCACAGCAAATGTAAGGAGATTTGATATTGACAGTCTATATTGAAAGTCTGTTTCTGGACCCTGCAAAGGGCTAGTTTGAGGCCTGTAATGTTTCTCCTATTTTCCTAGACATTCCTTTGTCCAACATTGTAGGCCAGGAGATAAAAACCCACAGTCATTGTGTTATCCAAAAATTTGTTGACCCAGTTGACCACATTACAGATCATTGATGTAGATGATAAACAACAACAGACCCAGCAATGATCCCTGTAACACTTCACGAGTCATAGGCTACCACTCAGACAGGCAACAATCTAGAACCACTCTCTATGTTTTACTGCAAACCCAATGTCACATCCAGTTAGTACGTGAAGCGTTAAAGAACAAACTTTCGCAAGGGCATTGGTCAGTATTGCTGTCTCACAATCCTTCAGCTAAGGATAGGTTCAGTGGTTCATTGGAATTTTTTATCTGTGGAATCCATAGGCTCTCCACCGTCAGACCTTTCTGCTCATTAGTAATCCATTTAAATCCCCTGGAGTAACTTATAATTATTAAATCACCTGTGAGAACAATTTCACGAGTTATCATGAGCCCAATATTGAGTGTGAAATCAGCAGTCAGTGTGTCAGAGCTACATGTTTAAACAAAGTGCAGAACAAATGGCTTTGCAGTTTATGCTCATTTAAAGGAAAGGAGTGATATGTCGCCAATGACAAGAACAGCAGGAAATGCAGTCACCGTGGCATTTATACAAGGAGCACTGCTGTGCTGTGACCACACGGAGATGATGAAAACCCCCAACACACTCTGCACGTCGGCCTACCGGATGTTCTATGCTCAGTGCAAACCTCAAATAAATAGGGTCACACAGAGGTAAATGAAAATCTAGAGTCTTGGTCGATGAGACAAATTCGAAAGAGATAGTGTTTTGCTAATCTTTTAAGCGGAAGTGTTTAGGAAACTGAACACATTCATTCTGGTCAAAATACATTAAAATCTTAAAGGTGGTTGTCAAAGCAACATAAAACATTGAACTCGTTTGGAAGGACTCCTCTACTTTCTTGAGATTCTGCATGTCATCAAAAACATTGACAAACCTCTCTAGATGTGTGGTGGGAAGTGTGTTGACTGTCTGCATTGTGGCCTGGTGTGGGAACACCAATACCTTTGAGTGGAAAATCAGAATCAGAATCCTTTATTATCATCATGTATGAGGACACATACAGGGAATTTGATACCGGTTTCCCTGAGCTTTCTCTGTACAGAATTAAAAGCAAACAAAAGGTAAAAAACGGGATGAGGTCCTACAATCTGAATTTAGGGAGTTAGGAGATAAACTAAAAAGTAGGACCACAAAGGTAATAATCTCTGGATTACTACTAGTGCCACATGCTAGTCAGAGTAGAAATAGGAAGATATGTCAGATGAATACGTGGCTTGAAAAATGGTGCAAGGGGAGGGATTCAAATTTTTGGGGCATTGGAACCAGTTCTGTGGGAGGTGGGACCGGTATAAACAGGACGGTCTGCACCTGGGCTGGTCTGGAACCAATGTCCTAGGCTGAGCGTTTGCTACTGCTGTTCTGGAGGATTTAAACTAATGTGGCAGGGGGATGGGAACAAGTGCAGAGAGATAGAGGGGTGGAAAATGAGGGTAGAAGCAAAAAGTATTAAGGTGAAAAGTAAAAGTGGCAGGCAGACAAATCCAGGGCAAAAAGCAAAAAGAGCCACTTTTCAACATAATTGCATAAGGGCTAAGAGTGTTGTAAAAACAAGCCTGAAGGCTTTGTGTGTCAATGCGAGGAGCATTCGTAACAAGGTGGATGAATTGAATGTGCAGATAGTTATTAATGAATATGATATAGTTGGGATCAGAGAGACATGGCTCCAGGGTGACCAAGGATGGGAGCTCAACATCCAGGGATATTCAATATTCAGGAAGGATCTACAGGAAAGAAAAGGAGGTGGGGTAGCATTGCTGGTTAGAAAGGAGATTAACACAATAGAAAGGAAGGACATTAGCTTGGAGGATGTGGAATTGATATGGGTAGAGCTGCATAACACTAAGGGGCAGAAAACGCTGGTGGGATTTGTGTACAGGCCACCTAACAGTAGGCGTGAGGTTGGGGATGGCATTAAACAGGAAATTAGAAATGCGTGCAATAAAGGAACAGTAGTTATAATGGGTGACTTCAATCTACATATAGATTGGGTGAACCAAATTGGTAAAGGTGCTGAGGAAGAGGATTTCTTGGAATGTATGTGGGATGGTTTTCTGAACCAACATGTCGAGGAACCAACTAGTGAGCTGGCCATTCTAGACTGGGTATTGAGCAATGAGGAAGGGTTAGTTAGCAATCTTGTCGTGCGAGGCCCCTTGGGTAAGAGTGTCCATAATATGGTGGAATTCTTCATTAAGATGGAGAGTGACATAGTTAATTCAGAAACAAAGGTTCTGAACTTAAAGAAGGGTAACTTTGAAGGTATGAGACGTGAATAAGCTAAGATAGACTGGCAAATGATACTTAAAGGGTTGACGGTGGATATGCAATGGCAAGCATTTAAACATCACATGGATGAACTACAATAATTGTTCATCCCAGTTTGGCAAAAGAATAAACCAGGGAAGGTAGTGCACCCGTGGCTGACAAGGGAAATTAGGGACAGTATCAAGTCCAAGGAAGAAACATATAAATTAGCAAAAAAAAAGCAGCACTCCTGAGGTCTGGGAGAAATTCAGAGACCAGCAGAGGATGACAAAGGGCTTAATTAGGAAAGGGAAAAAAGATTATTAGAGAAAGCTGGCAGGGAACATAAAAACTGACTGTAAAATCTTTTATAGATATGTGAAAAGAAAAAGATTGGTCAAGACAAATAGGTCCTTTACAGTCAGAAACAGGTGAATTTATCATAGGGAACAAAGACATGGCAGACCAATTGAATAACTACTTTGGTTCTGTCTTCACTAAGGAGGACATAAATAATCTTCCAGAAATAGTAAGGGACCGAGGGTCTAGTGAGATGGAGGAACTGAAATACATGTTAGTAGGGAAGTGGTGTTAAGTAAATTGAAGGGATTAAAGGCAGATAAATCCCCAGGGCCAGATGGTCTGCATCCCAGAGTGCTTAAGGAAGTAGCCCAAGAAATAGTGGATGCATTAGTGATAATTTTTCAAAACTCCTTAGATTCTGGATTAGTACCTGAGGATTGGAGGGTGGCTAATGTAACCCCCACTTTTTAAAAAAGGAGGCAGTGAGAGAAACCGGGGAATTATAGACCAGTTAGTCTGACATTGGTGGTGGGGAAAATGCTAGAGTCGGTTATTAAAGATGTGATAACAGCACATTTGAAATGAGGTGAAATCATCGGACAAAGTCAGCATGGATTTGTGAAAGGAAAATTATGTCTGACGAACCTTATAGAATTTTTTGAAGATGTAACTAGTAGAGTGGACAGGGAAGAGCCAGTGGATGTGGTATATTTAGATTTTCAAAACGCTTTTGACAAGGTCCCACACAGGAGATTAGTGTGCAAACTTAAAGCACACGGTATTGGGGGTATGGTATTGATGTGGATAGAGAATTGGTTGGCAGACAGGAAGCAAAGAGTTGGAGTAAACGGGACCTTTTCAGAATGGCAGGCAGTGACTAGTGGGGTACCGCAAGGCTCCGTGCTGGGACCCTAGTTGTTTACAATATCTATTAATGATTTAGATGAGGGAATTAAATGCAGCATCTCCAAGTTTGCAGATGACACAAAGCTGGGCGGCGGTGTTAGCTGTGAAGAGGATGCTAAGAGGATGCAGGGTGACTTGGATAGGTTAGGTGAGTGGGCAAATTCATGGCAGATGCAATTTAATGTGGATAAATGTGAGGTTATCCACTTTGGTTGCAAGAACAGGAAAACAGATTATTATCTGAATGGTGGCCGATTAGGAAAAGGGGAGGTGCAATGAGACCTGGGTGTCATTGTACACCAGTCATTGAAGGTGGGCATGCAGTTACAGCAGGTGGTGAAAAAGGCAAATGGTATGTTGGCATTCATAGCAAAAGGATTTGAGTACAGGAGCAGGGAGGTTCTACTACAGTTATACAAGGCCTTGGTGAGAAAGCACCTAGAATATTGTGTGCAGCTTTGGTCCCCTAATCTGAGGAAAGACATTCTTGCAGTCTTGCGGGAGTACAGAGAAGGTTCACCAGATTGATTCCTGGGATGGCAGGAGTTTCATATGAAGAAAGACTGGATCGACCAGGCTTATACTCACTGGAATTTAGAAGATTGAGGGGGGATCTTATTGCAATGTAGTAAATTCTAAAGGGATTGGACAGGATAGATGCAGGAAGATTGTTTCCGATGTTGGGGATGTCCAGAACGAGGGGTCACAGTTTAAGGGTAAAGGGGAAGCCTTTTAGGACCGAGATGAGGAAAAACTTCTTCACACAGAGAGTGGTGAATCTGTGGAATTCTCTGCCACAGGAAAGAGTTGAGGCTGGTTCATTGGCTATATTTAAGAGGAAGTTAGATATGGCCCTTGTTGTTAAAGGGATCAGGGGTCTGGAGAGAAAGCAGGTACAGGGTTCTGAGTTGGATGATCAGCCATGATCATACTGAATGGTGGTGCAGGCTCGAAGGGCCGAATGGCCTACTCCTGCACCTATTTTCTATGTTTCTATGTTTCTAAAACAATAGTGCAAATAATCATAAACTATATACATGAGGCCCACCTCATTGAATGTACAGGTGGACTTGATTTATAATAGACTAAAATTCAAGTGTTCATAAGACTGATGGCATATGGAAAGAAACTGTTCTTGTACCTATTTGTCCTGGCATACAGTGATCTAAAGCGCCTACCAGAAGGAAGGAGTTGGAACAGGTGGTGTCCAGGGTGTGATGGGTCTACAATAATGCTGCTTGCTCTCTTCCTGATTCTAGATGCATATAAGTCCTGGATCGAGGGCAGCTTCACACCAATAATCCTTTCCGCAGCCCTGACAGTTCTTTGGAGTCTATTCTTGTCTTGGTTGGTAGCTGATCCAAACCAGATAGTGATGGACGAACAGAGAACAGACTGGATTATTCCTGAATAGAATTGAATCAGCAGCTCCTGAGGCAGGTTGTACTTCCTGAGTTGATGTAGGAAATACAACCTCTGCTGAGCCTTTTTGATAAGAGTGTCCGCGTTGGGTGTCCACTTCAGGTCCTGGGAGATTGTGACACCCAGAAATCTGAAGGTCTCCACAGCAGACACAATACTGTTGAGTATACTGAGTGGGGGGAGTATTGGAGGGCTCCTCCTGAAGTCCACAGTCATCTCCACAGTCTTGAGCGTATTTAGCTCCAGATTGTTCTGACCACACCAGAGGGCCAGCCGTTCCACCTCCCGTCTGTATGCAGACTCATCACCGTCTCAGATAAGGCCAATGACAGTTGTGTCGTCTGCAAACTTCAGGAGTTTAACAGATGGATCCTGTGAGGTGCAGTCATTAGTGTAAAGGGAGAAGAGCAGTGGGGAGAGCACACATCCCTGGGGGGCACCGGTACTGATTGTCCGGGTGCTGGAGATGATGCTCCCCAGCCTCACTTGCTGCACCCTGTCAGTCAGGAAGCTTGAGATCCACTGACAGATGGCGGGGGAGACAGTAAGCTGGGTGAGTTTGGAGTGGAGAATTTCTGGGATGATGGTGTTAAACGCCGAGCTGAAGTCAACAAACGGCACCCTCACAGAAGTTCCTGGGTTGTCGAGGTGTTGTAGAATGTAATGCAGTCCCATGTTGACTGCATCATCCACTGACCTATTGGCCTGATAACAAACTGCAGGGGGTCCAGCAGGGGGCCTATGATGTCCTTCAGGTGAGCCAACACTAGTCTCTCAAAGGACTTCATGACCATGGATGTCAAAGCAACAGGCCTGTAGTCATTTAGTCCCTTGATAGTGGGTTTCTTAGAGACTGGAATGATAATGGAGTGCTTGAAGCAATGAGGGACTTCACACAGCTGCAGTGATCTATTGAAGATCCGTGTGTAGATGGGGGCCAGCTGATCAGCACAGGTCTTCAGGCAGGAGGGCGACACACCGTCTGGGCCTGAAGCTTTCCTGGTCTTCTGCCTCCGGGACAGCTGACTCACCTCCCTCTCACAGATCCTAAGTGCAGGTACAAGGGAGTTGAAGTGAAGGGGGGGGGTAGGGGGAGCTGTTTTTGTAATGTGGGGTGAGAAAGCAGATACTAAGATGTCAGGGTGATGGATGATGGGGGTCACAGGTAGGTCTGTGTTTTGGCTGGGGGGAATGACGGTGTCGAATCTACAAGAAAACTTGTTCAGATCGTCAGCCAGTTGATGGTTCTCCACAGCCTGAGGGAATGGTTTCTTGTAGTTGGTGATCTCTTGGAGCCCCTTCCACACTGACATTGGGTCGTTGTCTGAAAACCTGTTTTGCAGTTTTCCAATGTAGCGCTTCTTCGCTGTCTTAACCTCCCTTGTCAGTGTGTTCCTGGCTCGTTTGTACAGAATCCTGTCCACTCTTCTGTACGCTTCCTACTTCTCCCGACAAAGCTGCCTGAGTTGTGATGTGAACAGGGCTTGTTGTTATTGAATGTGCAGAAGGTTTTTGTTGGAATGCACATGTCTTCACAAAAACTGATGTATGAGGTTACGGTGTCAGACAGATCATGAAGATCTGTAGCTGCAGCATCAAAGTCACTTCAATCTGTGCAGTTGAAACAGGCCTGAAGTTCCAGCTTTGACTCCCTGGTGCATCTCCTGACTGTCCTGACAACAGGCTTAACCGATCTTAGTTTCTGCCTGTATGTTGGGAGAAGGTGAACCAGGCAGTGGTCGGAGAGTCCCAAGGCTGCCCGTGTAACAGAGCGATATGCATCCTTTGTTGTCGTGTAACAGTGGTCCAGTATGTTAGTGTCTTTGGTGGGACACTTAATATGTTGTCTAAATTTTGGCAATTCGTGGTCAAGGTTTGCCCTGTTAAAATCACCAAGAGCAATGAGCAAGCAGTCTGGCTGTTTATTCTCCACTTCAGTTATCTGAACTGAAAATCATGCAAAAGTTAGTGGATTTGGCTCAGAACATGGGAAAAACCCTCACAATCTTTGAGCACATCTATTTGAAATGTTGCCGGAAAAAAACAGCACCCATCATCAGAGGTCCTCACCACCCAGGCCATGCTCTTCTCTCACAGCTGCCATTAGTTGGAAGGTACAGGAACCTCAGGGTTCACACCACCCGGTTCAGGAACAGTTGAATGTGATGGTTCAACCATCAGGCTGTTGAACAAAAGAGGATAACTACACTCATTGTATCTCTGGTGATCCCAGAACCAATCATCTCACTTGAAGGGCTCTTTATCTTGTTATTTCATGTTTTCTTTATTTATATATTGCTATTTATTTATATTTGCATTTGCACAGTTTGTTATTCATTAATCCTGCTCACAGTTACTGTTCTATAGATTTGCTGAGTATGCCCGCAGATAAAAGAAACTCAGGGTTGTGTGCAGTGACATGTCTGCACTCTGATAATAAATTTTACTTTGAATTTTGATGGTGAAGATGGCAGGCTAATCATTATGCAATTTCCCCACTGCTGCAATATCCCTCCTATCACGTAGACACCAGGGGAGTGAATACAAACAGATGTAGCCAGTAACTTCTCCTTCCAAGCCAGTTCAGCATTTCAATGGGCATTGAACACCACCTTTATGTCTGTAATCATTGTGATCAGAAGCAAACGGGTGCAGTCTTCCCAGTATGGTCTGACCAGCTCTGTTTACCAGCTCAGCAAAACTCCGCCACTTTCAAGTTTTTCCCACCCATCGAGACCTTAGACTTCTCTTTACTTCTGTGTGAGCCTAATAATCTCCACGGGACATGTTTTGACTGAGCACAGGTGAGCCAGTGGGTGGGCGTGCATTGTGGGCTGGGGGTTTGAAGCATCTTCGTGTAGACATACAGCAGTGCTCCTGTACCCCGTTCTCACACCTGCAGGTGGAAATATCGTGATGTGTATCCCTGATGGAGCCTGTCTGTGCTTCTTCTTCCATGCAGTCCAGTAGGAGAAGGCCAGTAATGCCCGGACCCATTCACTGTCTAGGGAATCTGCTGTCCATTCCAGGTCTGACATGCTCTGTCTGTTTTTACAGATAATTTTCCTTGGCTTAAGCAGGCTCTGGTTAGAAGCTCAGCTGTGAAACTTCCCATTCTTTTTCACTGAACCATGCTAGCATACATTAAACCATTCAGTCCTGGCCTTGCTTCGAAAGCATTAACCTGTCATCTTCGCCATCCCTACAACTCACCTGCGTATGAGAGGAATAGGAAGGTTGTGAGAAGATCAACAGCTAACTTAGTACCTCACTTACTGTAGACATCAGTGGTCTCTGGTCACTAAACCTGTAACTGTGTGTATAACATTTGTGTAACTGTCCACTTGCACATCTCACAGCCAATAATCTTTGAGAAAGGAATATCCAGGAAAATGAGAGGAATATTACAGGTGTCAAACTAGCCCTATGCAGAGTCCAGAAACAGACCTTGAACAGAATGTCATTATCACATTTCCTTACATTTAGCGTATTAGAGATGGGATTGCATGTGTGGACAAGAAGGGTTCAGAGAGATGGCCAGATATGTTGGGACTGGATGGGATGACAGATATGGTGTAGGGGTTAGAGTTGTTACAGAGGAGTCGGTTGTTCCTCTTGAGTTCGAGCTGCCGGTGAGCAACTATGAAACCTGCTGCACCGATGCTCCAGGGAGGAGAGTATGTCCATGAGATGGCATCTGCTGTAGAACCTTTACCGGTAGCAGCAACAATTCATTCAGTCTCGTTTGACTCTGGCGTTAATGATGAACCTCACTGAGAACTTCACGATGCTGAATTTTAGAGCTACTGCGCTGTGGATATTAAGACACATTATGTCATTTTTCTTTGGTTCTGGGATGACAGTGGTCTTTCTAAAGCTGACTACACCCAGGGATTTAAATACCTTATGCACACAGGATCGAAGAGCACTGCCAAGGGCACTATCCAGACATGACACATTCAGAGAGTTCAGTCTAAAAACTGTTCTTAAATTCACATCGGTGAATGCATTGCAGTCTGTTCTGGTTGTTGGCGACATCACAATCCTTATCCTTTAAAATGAGTGTAGAATGTATGAAGCTTGTCTGAAAAGGATGGTCATTATAATATCTAGCCCTGACACACTGACTGCTGGTTTCAAACTCGATATTGGACTCGGATTAACTTGTGAAATTGATATAATAACTTCAAGATATACCTGGGCAGTTAAATTGATTCAGAAGGGGTAGGACTGTCCGACAGTGGAGAACCAATAAATTATGTAGATAGAAGGTTTCAATAACCCACACAAATTAACCTTAGCTAAAGGGTTGTGATTTGCTAGCATTGACCAATGCTGTCGAGAATGTTTGCTCGTTAACTCTTCGTGCACTAATTTGTTTAGACATGAAGTGTATGGGAGAAGCCAGGGTTGTATGCCTCTTGACTGGAGGCCTGTGACTTGTAGAGTGCAGCAGGTATCACTGCTGGGTCTGTTGTAGTTTGCCATCTAGAGCATAGATATGTATGGCAATGTGGTTAACTGGATCAGCAAATTTGCAGATAACACCAAAATTGTGAGTGTAGTGACTGCGAGAAAGACTATCATGCCTTGCAGTGGGATCTGGGCCAGCTGGACAATGGGAGAGAAAATTTAATGCAGACAAGTGTGAGGTGTTGCACATCAATAAGACCAACCAGGGTGTGACTTACATGGGTACTGAGGAGAGTGATGGAACAAAGGGATCTGGGAATAGAGGTCTGTAGTTCAATGAAGGTGGTGTTGAATACAGTAGATGGGATATTATGTTGAAGATGAATAAGAATATGGTGACCCCTAATTTGGAGTATTGTGAACAAACATAAGAAATTCTGCAGATGCTAGAAATGCAAGGCAACACACTGAAAATGTTGAAGGAACTCAACAGGTCAGACAGCATCTATGGACAGTCAATGTTTCAATCCATCAGGATTGGAAAACAAAAAATGAGAAGTCAGAGTAAGAAGGTGGGGAGGAGGGGAGAAAGAAGTGCAAGGTGATAGGTGATAAGTGAAACTGGAAGAGGGAGAGGGTGAAGTAAAGAGCTGGAGTGTTGAATTGTGAAAAAGAGAAATCGCTCTCACAGTGGAAGTCTGATAGGAGAGGGTAGTGTTACGAACCCCGTAACTGGGTCACTTACCAGCAAAGATAGAGAGGTCCGTTGAATTCTGATGGTGCTATTTTTAAATGTTTTTATTTATAAAGGGGCACAAAAGTAAGGTTAATACAAACATTCAGATAATATACGTTGTCAATACTCAATCTAAAGCGCGGGTATAGTAATAATCATCAATAAGAAGTAGCTCTATTGTTTTGTCTAGGGGTAAAAATATTGTCCGATGGAAATATAAAAGTCTTTCGAGTTCATTCAGGCTTTTAGCCGTTTGGGGACCACTGGGTTTCACTTGTTGGAGAGAGAGAGATTTTTGGTGAGAAAAGAAACTTGCCAGTCTGTTGGACGCAAACTGTTAAATCAGTAATGTGGGTTCCCCGTTGTCAATTCGAAGTCCTTTTCAGTGTTATCAGCCACCCATTCCCCAGGCAAGGGGAAACGAACCACACGTGGCTTCCGAATAGCTTCCCGTTACCACGGGAGCGATGGTGTCTCTTTCTGGTGTGTCGCTAGGGGACTGCCTCCTGCAGCCCCTTTTATCTAGACTTGCAGAGTGGTAGATGTCAATCAAGGTTGGGTGATACAATCCCCACCCCACATTGCCCGAGAGTGTCTCCAGGTTTTGGATGGGTCAACAGTACCATTCGAATTTGAATGCCAAAGTAAAGGGAGTTTCAATTTTTATTGACTTGTCTATTACATTTGTCCAACACGATATTATTTCAGATCTGAATGGTAGATTTTTGTTAATTACTGGGTTACTTTTTAACAAAAAGGTTGCTATGGTTAATGTTTATGCTCCAAATGTGGATTATCCCGATTTTTTAAGTCCTTATTTACTTCTCTACCTAATCTAAATGAATATATGTTAATAATGGGTGGTGACTTTAATTGTTGTTTAAATCCTTTGCTGGACAGATCTATATCCACTCAGACTTTACCTAATAAGTTGGCCACTTACATTAATTCATTTTTGACTGATAATGGAATTTTCTATATTTGGAGATTTCGGCATTCTAAGGACAAAGAGTTTTCATTTTTCTCACATGCTTACTCGAGAATTGAGTATTTTTTATTGACTCTCATTTTATTCCATCTGTAATTGGTTGTAATTATGATATTATAGCCATCTCTGATTATGCTCCATTGAAACGTTCTATTAAATTTATGGATACAGCGTCTAGTGTTAGGCAATGGCGATTTGATTCTACCTTACTGCAAGATCCGGATTTCATTAAATTTATGAAGGAACAGATCGATTTATTCTTTTCAAATAATTCCATGGATGATATTTCTTGTGGAACACTTTGGGACACTTTTAAAGCATATATACGTGGACAGATTATCTCCTATTCTGTTGGTTTGAGAAAACGTATTAAGAAGGAAACTCTTTTATTGGTTGATAAAATTAAAGAAATTGACAAGAAATATTCGACTGTTCCTAGTATGGAGCTTTACAAACAAAGGGTTGAACTTCAAATGGAACACAGTTTATTACTTAGATCTTCGATTGAAAATCAATTAATGAAAACCAGATCTGATTTTTATATACATAGTGATAAATCGGGAAAACTGTTAGCTGATCAATTGAAAAATGCTTTGGTTAAACATCAAATTATTAAGATTCATCAACAGAATGGTGAATTGACAGTTAACCATGATGAGATAAACAAATCTTTTCAAGATTTTTATACTTCACTGAATTCCCTCATGATCATAATACCATGTATGATTTTCTTGGGAAATTGAATTTTCCAAAATTATCATCGGATGATCTTTCAATATTTGAAACTCCTATTACGGATGCAGAAATTAAAGGGGTTATTTCCTCTATGAATTCTGGGAAAGCACCAGGTCCAGATGGGTATACAGTGGAATTTTTTAAGTGTTTTTCCTCTACTCTTTCTCCTTGGTTATGCAGGGTTTTTGTAGAAGCAATTAGATTGGGTAACTGCCACAATCTTTTTATAGAGCTTCCATTTCTTTAATATTGAAAAAAGATAAAGACCCGACTGACTGTGCATCTTATAGACCAATATCCTTATTGAATGTAGATTCCAAGATCTTTTCCAAGTTACTGGCATCCAGGCTGGAGAAGGTATTACTTCAAATTATCTCGGAAGATCAAACTGGTTTTATTAAAAATTGCTGTTCTTTTTTGAATATTAGGAGATTATTGAATATTGTTTATACTCCTTCACGTAGCACCTCAGAATGTGTCATTTCATTAGATGCGGAGAAAGCATTTGATAGAGTTGAATGGCCTTACTTATTTACTGTGCTTGAGAAATTTAATTTTAGTCCGACATTCATTTCCTGGATTAAACTGATATATCATACTCCAGTAGCCTCGGTTTTTACTAACAATCAGAGATCTCCCTTTTATCGTTTATTTCGGGGTACTAGACAAGGCTGTCCTCTTAGTCCATTATTATTTGATATTACTTTAGAACCTTTGGCAATTGCAATCAGAGAATCACCGAACATTTTTGGCATTACTCGTGGGATGGATATGCATAAGTTATCATTATATGTAGATGATTTATTATTATTTATTTCTGATCCTGAGAAATCCATTCCTGCAGTTATATCATTGTTGGCTCAATTTAGTAATTTTTCTGGGTATAAATTAAATCTTAATAAGAGTGAATTGTTTCCTTTAAATAGACAGGTTCCAATTTATGGAAATTTACCTTTTAAATTAGTTAATGACTCTTTTATATACTTGGGGATTAAAATTACAAAAAATTATAAGGAGTTATTTAAGGTTAATTTTTTACCCTTAATTGATCAGATTAAATGTTTTTTCACTAAATGGTCACCATTATCTTTATCACTGATAGGTCAGATTAATGCTATTAAGATGATTATTTTACTAAAGTTTATATATCTATTTCAAGCGGTACCAATTTTTATTCTGAAGTCTTTTTTTTGCTAATGTTGATTTCCTCATATATATGGCAGAATAAAAATCCTAGATTAAGTAAAAAATATTTACAGAAGGCAAGGAAGGAAGGTGGATTGGCATTGCCTCATTTTAGATTTTATTATTGGGCAGTTAATATCCGATATTTGATAAGGTGGTTAAAGGATTGGGATTTATCTTTTAGCCCTCATTGGGTGAACCTGGAAACTAAATCTGTACAAGGATTTTCATTGAGTTCTATTTTAGGGTCTTCTCTTCCCTTTGCTCTTTCTAAATTGCAGAAACGAATTGACAATCCGATAGTTAAACTTACTTTATGTATATGGTTTCAATTTCGGAAATTTTTTGGGTTGACTCAGTTTGTTTTAAATATTCCTATTGTATCCAATTGCTTTTTTATCCTTCTATTATAGACCAATCTTATTCAGCTTGGAAGACTAAAGGATTACTATGATTTTCCAATTTATTTTTGGATAATTGTTTTATGTCTTTTGAATAATTATCTAATAAATATAATTTGCCTAAATTTCATTTTTTTTAGGTATTTACAGATTAGGAATTCCTTAAATACTGTACTTCCTACCTTTCCAAATCTTGAGTCTTCGGGTATTTTGGAGAATTTGTGAGAACTAAATCCTTCTCAGAAAGGTGTAATATAAAAACTCTACAATATAATTATGAAAATATGTTCAGAGCCCTTCTATACGATTAAAAATGATTGGGAAAGAAAACTTAACCTTACTATCCATATTGAGAATTGGGATTAAATTCTTCAACTAGTCAATTTATCATCTATATGTGCTAAACATTCATTAATACAGTTTAAAGTTGTGCACAGGGCTCATAAGTCCAAGGATAAATTGGCTTGTTTTTATTCCTATATAAATCCTATTTGTGACAGATGTCATTCTGAGATAGCATCTTTAACTCATATGTTTTGGTCATGTCCGCTTTTGAAAAAATATTGGAAAGACATTTTTGATATTATTTCCACAGTATTGAACATTGATTTACAACCTCATCCTATTACTGCAAATTTTGGTTTACCAGTGATGGACTCAATCCATTTATCTTCTTCTGCTTGTCAAATGATTGCATTTCTTACATTATGGCTAGAAGATCTATTTTGTTGAATTGGAAAGAAATTAATCCTCCTACCGTATTTCATTGGCTTTCTCAAACTATGTTATGTTTAAATTTAGAAAAAATTAGAAGTGTTGTATTTGACCCTTCTATTAAATTTGAAAAGACATGGAGACCATTTATTCAATATTTTCATATGATGTAATGTGACCCTGTTCCAAGCCTATTTGTTTTTCCAGTTTTGATTATACATATGTTGAGAGGATTGGAGTTGGCGACATTGATGATTTTGTATTTTTTTATAGATATTATAAACAGCCCATTTTTCATTTTTTTTCCTTCTTTTTTTCTCTTTATTAGTTATTAGGTTGTTAGATTAGTTTTTTTAGCATATTTTTTTTCTTTTTCTCTTTTCTGTTTTTTAATATATATTATGATATAACCTAGTTTTGCTTTGTTTATATGTTATTTGTATCATTCATGATTTGGGAAGAATTAATTATATTGTAACTATTGCTTGTGTATCCTTTCATGTTCAGTTTAAATTTGTAAATTTGTAATCCCACTATCTATATATTAATCTTATTATGTTGATATTAATAATAATAATAAAAAGACTGGAAAAGGAAAAGGTGAGTGTAGTGTTCTCACACATGTGTAAAAGGACTCTGAACTAAACACCAAGCATAAACCAATCAATGAGGCAGTCCCAGTAAGATTAACCATTTACTGTTCACTCTTCCACATTAACATATGGTGAAAACTGTTGATAAAACAATACAAAATATATACAGTATTTTTTTCCTTCTTGACATCACATTTACATCATAAATACTTGCAAAAGTAAAACTACAAGAACTATATTACATTAAAGTGCAACATATAGTCAGAATCTACCTATGCCATCGACTGGCTTTAAATACACTTCAACACAAACTATCTGCAACTCTTTAAATAACAAAAAACATAAACTTTATCAACCGTCATTACTTTTAACAGAATCAGCGTTAACATTTTTAATTCAACATATTGATTATCTCATGAACTTATGGCGTTGCTTCACTAATGTTTCTAGTGTGTAAAAAGAAAACTTTTCTTGTGCTGATCCTGCACACATAAGCCCCCTCCTTCCCATTTCTCCAAACCGGTATTTTCCCACAAGACGTGGCAAAACCGGGTGTGAGGTCATCGCATGCCGCGATATATCACAGACAACGAATTTACTTTAAACAACCTTAACTTTAACTAGTGTTACGAATGTGCCACAACACTGAGGGGCCGAAGGGTACAAAGTCGCCCCCTCCTTTTTGAGAATCGCAAGATCGCTATTAATTCAGGTCTGGGACCCAGGAAATGAGAGAGAATCCACAAGGTTTGGAATGTGTCCTGGCCTCAGCGAAACAAAACCATTGATAACGGCTATTGTCTCTTGGAGACGGAATTGTGTATTGAGTACCGTAGATTCCGTACTACAGAGAGCACCTGATTAAAAGCCGCAGGCTCTAATTTTAGAAAGAAAATCAATTTTGTACTTGTACAAGCCGCACCGGATTTTAAGCCGCAGGTGTCCCACGTTGTAATATGAGATATTTACACAGAAAGATATTACACGTGAGGATTTTTTAACTTTTAATTAAATCCATATGGTAACATAAATAAATACATATTGCAAATGCTTTTTTTCGAACCGTGCCTGTAACACGGCTACTTTTAAATATACATATGTATCGGTAACACACAAATTACGTTGCGTATACTTTTTTACTGAACAGTGCACGAACAACATTCCAATATCTCCTAACGACTGGTAAAAAAATATATATACTGCAGCCTACCAGGAAAAGTTATTGATTGCCTTTAACTTAAAAGCAGCGTTCTCGCTCGGGTCTAATGCCGCTCGCCCCCACCTTTCCGTTTATCGCAAACCGGTATTTCCCACAATACGCGGCGAAACCGGATGTGACGTCATAGCATGCCGGGATGTAGTACAGAAAACAAATATAGTTAAAACACTTCTAACTTTAACTAGAAAATACTAACAAATGAATTACTAAGCGAAAATATTATAAACTAAATAACTGCCATAAAGGCAGAACAATGCTTTTCTTCGAGTGTTTTCCATGTTGATGAGGGTGAGTACAAATGACTGATTTACAATAATTTAATTGTGAAAGTGCGCTTGATTTATCGTACAATTTCATTGGACCTCTGTGAACTACTCATCAATTTTATTGGTCTACTGGTACGAGGCAAAATGTTTTTGGCGGCACGAAAAAAAACCATGCATTAGCCGCACCGTAGTAAAGCCGCAGTGTTCAAAGCTGTTCAAAGCGTGGGAAAAAAGTAGCGGCTTATAATCCGGCATCTACGGTAATTTACTATTTATTGAAGCCCTCAGGCGACGACCAGAGTGGGCTGGTTGAGGGATTGCATCATCCCAACCTGATTGACATCTGAGACCCCGTGAGTAAGGATAAAAGAGGGTCTGGGGAACAACCCCTTTAGACGCAGCAGGAGAAATGCTGGAAATCCAGTGACAGCGTTTTATAGCGAACGCCGGTGGGGGCTTGTGTGCGTCCTCCCTTGCCAGGGTAGCAGGCTCATCACGGAAGAATGGCTTAGCAAAAGAAGAGGCCACAAATGAACGACAACACCAACGAGACTCCGACGGATCGAAACCATAAAAGGAATCAGCAAGTTTTTCCCAAAATCTCTCTCTCTCTCCAACCATTGAAAACCCAGTGGTCCCCAAAGGCTGCAGCCTGCATGAACTGAGTGACTTTTATATTTCCATTGGACAATACATTATAACCATATAACAATCACAGCACGGAAACAGGCCATTCCGGCCCTCCTAGTCCGTGCCGAACTCTTAATCTCACCTAGTCCCACCTACCCGCACTCAGCCCATAACCCTCCATTCCTTTCCTGTCCATATACCTATCCAATTTTACCTTAAATGACACAACTGAACTGGCCTCTACTACTTCTACAGGAAGCTCATTCCACACAGCTATCACTCTCTGAGTAAAGAAATACCCCCTCATGTTTCCCTTAAACTTTTGCCCCCTAACTCTCAAATCATGTCCTCTCATTTGAATCTCCCCTACTCTCAATGGAAACAGCCTATTCACGTCAACTCTATCTATCCCTCTCAACATTTTAAATACCTCGATCAAATCCCCCCTCAACCTTCTACGCTCCAATGAATAGAGACCTAACTTGTTCAACCTTTCTCTGTAACTTAAGTGCTGAAACCCAGGTAACATCCTAGTAAATCGTCTCTGCACTCTCTCTAATTTATTGATATCTTTCCTATAATTCGATGACCAGAACTGTACACAATATTCCAAATTTGGCCTTACCAATGCCTTGTACAATTTTAACATTACATCCCAACTTCTGTACTCAATGCTCTGATTTATAAAGGCCAGCGTTCCAAAAGCCTTCTTCACCACCCTATCTACATGAGACTCCACCTTCAGGGAACTATGCACTGTTATTCCTAGATCTCTCTGTTCCACTGCATTCCTCAATGCCCTACCAATTACCCTGTATGTTCTATTTGGATTATTCCTGCCAAAATGTAGAACCTCACACTTCTCAGCATTAAACTCCATCTGCCAACGTTCAGCCCATTCTTCTAACCGGCATAAATCTCCCTGCAAGCTTTGAAAACGCACCTCATTATCCACAACACCTCCTACCTTAGTATCATCAGCATACTTACTAATCCAATTTACCACCCCATCATCCAGATCATTTATGTATATTACAAACAACATTGGGCCCAAAACAGATCCCTGAGGCACCCTGCTAGTCACCGGCCTCCATCCCGATAAACAATTATCCACCACTACTCTCTGGCATCTCCCATCTAGCCACTGTTGAATCCATTTTATTACTCCAGCATTAATACCTAACGACTGAACCTTCTTAACTAACCTTCCATGTGGAACTTTGTCAAAGGCCTTGCTGAAGTCCATATAGACTACATCCACTGCCTTACCCTCGTCAACATTCCTCGTAACTACCTCAAAAAATTCAATAAGGTTTGTCAAACATGACCTTCCACGTACAAATCCATGCTGGCTACTCCTAATCAGATCCTGTCTATCCAGATAATTATAAATACTATCTCTAAGAATACTTTCCATTAATTTACCCACCACTGATGTCAAACTGACAGGTCTATAATTGCCAGGCTTACTTCTAGAACCCTTTTTAAACAATGGAACCACATGAGCAATCCCCTAGACAATGATAGAGCTTATTTCTTATTGATTAGTATTATACCTGGACTTTTAGATTCAGTATTGATGACGTATATTATCTGTATATTTACATTGATATTATTTTTGTGTATTTTTACTGTTATGATCCCAGCCCCCTCCTTCTTGTGAATCGCAAAATCGCTATTAATTTGGGTCTTGGACCCAGGAAATGAGAGAGAATCCTCAAGGTTTTGGAATGTGTCCTGGCCCCTCAGCAAGACAAAGCAACGGATTTGGCCATTGCTTCTTGGAGACACCTTTGTGGATTGCGATCCTATACTACGTGCCAGCTCTCAGGGCAACGTGGGCTGGGCTACGGAGAGAGATTGCATCATCCCAACCTGATTGACATCTGAGACCCCGTGAGTCCAGATAAAAAGAGGAGCTGTAGAGACGGCCCCTCAGACACACCAGAAGAGACGCTAGCGATCCCGTATAGCGGGCAGCCATTTGAAGGAAGCCACGTGTGTTCGGTTCCCAGGCCTGGGAGCTGGTGGCTGATACCAAAGAAATGAGTTTCTGTAACTAACAAAGGGGAACCAACTCCCCTGACACAACGGATCGGCCTCATCAAAAGACCCAGGCAAGTTTCTCTTATCACAAATCTCTCTCTCCAACAAGAGAAAACCCAGCGGTCCCCAAAGGCTAAAGCCTGCATGAACTTGAGAGACTTTTATATTTCCATCGGACAATATTTTTACCCCTAGACAAAACCGATAAGCTACTTCTTATTGATGACTATTACTATACCCGCGCTTTAGATTGAGTATTGACGACGTATATTATCTGAATGTTTGTATTAACCTTACTTTTGTGCCCCTTTATAAATAAAGACTTTTAAAAATAGTACCATCAGACTTCAACGGACCTCTCTATCTTTGCTGGTAAGTGACCCAGTTACGGGGTTCATAACACTAGAAAACGATAACAAATGAATTATTAAAGCGAAAATATAATAAACTAAACAAATGCCCTAAAGGCAACACACTCCCCACCTGACCTTTGTAAGGTCACAATGAACATAATACAAAACTTCAGTCTCTAAATCAGTCCTTAGGTAGAAGTAGAATGACTTCTGCAACTGACCTTTGGTAGATTTTCACATCACCTTGGTCAGAAGTTTTCAACTCAACCTTCCTGACATGTCCATCCCTACTAGGGAATGTGGCAGTGATTCTGGCCATTGGCCAGCAGTTGTGGGTGATTTGCTTGTCCCTGAGCAGGACTAAATTTCCAACTTGAAGATTCCTGCAGGGTTCTGTCCACTTTTGTCTGTGTTGCAACAAAGGTAGATATTCATGTCTCCAACGAGACCAGAACCAATTTGCCAGAGCCTGGACCTGTCTCCATTGTTTTGTGTACAAATCCTTATCAGAGAAGTCCCCAGGTGGAGAGGGAGTTCCTGTTTGTATTTGCAGCCGAATTTCCGAGTCTCTTTCGGGTTCGATCAGCTCAAATGTCTTGCTCATTTGAGTTTTTTCTGTTGGTGGCTGATACAGAAAGGGGGGTCTGGTGAACCAGGATGTCTGAGCCAGACGGGATGCAGGTAAGGATCTCGATGCATGGCCTGCAGGGTTATCCTCGGTACGTACATAATGCCATTGTTCAGGCTTTGATGACAGGAGGATACGTTGAACTCTATTATGAACGTACACGTAGAAGTGTTTTGATTCATTATAAATATAACTAAGCACTACTTTGCTATCCGTGTAGAACTTGGTGTCATCCAGCTCTAGGTCTAGCTCGTCCTGGATAAGATCTGCCATTTCCACAGCCAGGACAGCTGCGCACAGTTCAAGCCTTGGAATTGTCGGCTCGGACTGAGGAGTGAGCTTCGCCTTACCAGTTACAAATCCTACTTCAACTTGACCATCCTTCCCGACTACTTTCAAGTAAGCCACAGCACCGATGGCCTTGGTAGACGCATCCGAAAAAACACACAATTCTGTGTGCGCTGCCTCGGTGGGTGAGGTTGCAGTGTACCTACGTCAGATATGAAGCTGTTTTAGATCTTGAAGTGAATCTCTCCAAGCCTCCCACTTGCTTAGCTTGTCTTCTGGTAGGGGAGTATCCCAGTCAGAGAGCTCAGAGGTAAGTTCTCTGAGAAGGACTCTTCCTTGGATCGTAACTGGTACCAGTAGACCCAAGGGATCGAAAACACTATTGACAGTGGAGAGAACTCCATGGCTGGTAAATGGTTTGATCATGGTCGGCACGGAGAACGTGAATGTGTCAGTCGTAATCTCCCAAAGTAAGCCCAAACTCCTTTGTGTGGCTATGGTTTCTCCATCTAGATCTAAGTCTTTGATTGCTAGAGCACAGTAATCATGTGGAAAGGCCTCTATTACTGCCTGACAGTTTGATGCGAACTTATGCAAGCGGAGGTTTGACACAGAGAGTGAGGCTTGTGTACGTCGGAGCAGATCGATTGCTTCGTCTTCTTTCTGTAGTGACATCAAGCCGTCATCGACATAGAAGTGCCTTTCTATAAACTTAACGGTGTCATCTCCGTGCTCCTGATGGCTCTTCGCAGCCTGTAGATGGCCACGGCAGGTGATGGACTATTGCCGAAAATGTGGACTTTCATCCGGTACTCAATGACTTCCTTGATAATGTGATTGTCCTTGTACCATAAGATACGGAGTAAATTGCGATGGTCCTCCTGTACTAAGAAGCAATGGAACATCTGCTGGATGTCTGCTAAGATTACGACCTTCTCCTTCCGGAAGTGCAGCAGGACCCCGAGAAGGGTATTGTTAAGGTCGGGGCCTGTAAGGAGCATGTCTTTAAGGGAGATACCAGTGCACTGAGCACTGGAGTCAAAGACCACCCTGATCTGATTGGGCTTTTGTGGGTGGTAAACCCCAAACGTTGGGAGGTACCAGCAATCCTTGCCTTGCCTCAGTGGCAGTGCTACTTCAGCATGTCCATTAGCGAAGATCTTCTCCATAAATGCTACGTATTGTTGCTGCATCTCAGGTTTCCTTTTCAGGATTTTTTGCAAGGACGTGAACCGCTTGACTGCCTGCTCTTTGTTGTTTGGCAAGCGCTGGCGTGGTTCTCTGAAAGGTAGTGGGGTGATCCAATTATTTGCTTCATCTCTGAAGACCTTGGTGTCCATTATTTTTAAGAAAATGGCGTCTTGTGCTGATGGAGCAAGTTTATTATCATGCTCAGTTTGAGCGAAGACTGACTGTCCCAGCATCTTGTCAGTTACTTTGCATCTGTTAAAGCCTTGTCGTGCTTCCTTGATACACATGAAACTTGTGAGGGGTTGAAAAATTGAAAGGCGGCCACTCTCTAGCACATTGGTCTTGAGTGTGTTAACTGTCGGTTTGTGTACATTGCAAAGGCACACCTCTCCTATCACCACCCAGCCCAGATCCAGGCGTTGCGCAAAGGGGGCGTCGTGTGGTCCATTGACCTGCTGCCTAACCTTGTGCACCTGGAGAACATCTCTTCCTAATAGCAGGAGTATTTCTGCTTTTGGATCCAGTTCTGGGATGTGCTTGGCAATGTGGTGGAGATGTGGCTGGTGTAGAACTGCACTTGGCGTCGGGATCTCAGTGCGGTTATTCAAAATTTCATTGCACTCTAAGAGTGGAGGGAGACAGATGACAACTTTACCATCCAGGGACTTGAGCTGGAAGCCTTCTGCCTTCCTTCCATATGTTTCCACGCTGCCTGAGCAAGTTCTAAGGTAGTATGGGAACTGATTACTCTCAATGTTGAACAAGTCAAAGAACTCTGGTCTGACTAGTGAGCAATTGCTCTGATCGTCCTGAATTACATAGGCTTTGATGGCCTTATTTTTGGCTCCCTTAGGGTACACCTTTGTGAGACAGATCTTTGAACAAGAACAGCTTGACTGAGCTTTACCGCAAACTTCTGTACAGCTCGAGCTGACAACAGTTGTCCTGGAGTGAGCTTCTCCCTCCCTGCCATCCTGTTGTGGGGGTGAAGGAGCGTTGTCGGTTTGTGGTAACGGGTCGGGATGCATGGCCCCATCGTGATTAGTGCTATTACATTCCGGGCACTTCACGGAGATCATACACTCTCAGGCAAGGTGAGAGGTAGAGGAACAGCATTTAAAACATATTCTTTTCTCCTTGAAAAGGGCCATTCTCTCTTCAAGGGTTTTTTTCCTAAACGTTCTGCATTTTTTGAGTGGGCTGTGTTTGTTATGCAATAGACAATTCTTGCTAGGGTCATTGTTAGTTGTAAAGACTTCAGTTTTACGCACTGAGACAGGTTTATTAATGTTGAAATTATTTGAAGTGTATTTAACTGGCTTGGTGTAAATTGTACTGCTACCTGTACTCATGAAGCTAGGGTCGTTTTGCTTCTTCGCCTCCTTGCACACAAATCTAGTGAAATACTCAAAGGAAGGAAATCGACCATTGTTCTGTTCCTTGTACTCTGAGCCAACAGACACCCACTTTTCCTGCAGCCCAAATGGAAGTTTGTCCATGATTGGTCTAATCCTGTATGAAGTATCTAGGTATGATAGACCAGTTAAATAGCCATCTTCTTTGGCGCCTTGAATCTCCATGAGTAAATCTCCGAGCTCTCTTAACTTAGTGTGGTCCTTGGCTGACACCTTAGGAAAATTTTCCAGACATCAAAATAGTGCCGTTTCAATAATTTCAGGGGCCGCATAGCCCTCCCGAAGTCTCTCCCATGCTTTGCTCAAGGCTAGCTCGGGTTTGTTGATGTACACTGAACGTATGCGTCTCACTTGTTCGCATGATTCTTTTCCCAGCCATTTCATCATAAGATCCAACTCTTGGGTTGCTCCGAGCTGGACTCCGTCGATAGCATTGGTGAATGAGGAGTACTATGCATGGTAATTTTCAGGTTTATCGTCAAACTGATATAGTCCTGAAGTGACGAGATCTCGTCGTGCTAAATACTGTGCCATGGGTTCAACTGCTAGTGGCATGCTGGCTGGGGGAATATGTCGGTGTGTATGCGACTGAGGGTGTACATTTGTTATGGAATTTGCTGTTCTGAATTCAGCCTTTGCCTCTCCTCTTGCCAAATCTGGTAAGTTTGGTGTCGAAAAGTATTTGTCATCAGCCCTTTCATTCTTGAATTCATCGCAGAGTTGCAAGGGTAAATTGTCTTCCTCAGGTGAATGTAATGCAATTGGGCCTCTCTGAGACTCCTCGTGAGGTGGGATGTTAGCATATAAGTATGGAGAGGAAGAATGAATCTTCAAATCCATTTGAGATCGGACATAGTCGCTTGTGCGTTCCAATCTGGTCTTTTCTGAAGTAGATTTTACGTCAACCAGAACATGCATTTCTTCAGCACTTTCTATTATCTCTGCTTCCACCCTGGCAGCTTCTGCTTCTCGTTCTAGCGTCAGCACTTCTAACTCTGACTCTATCCTTACCCTTTTCAACTGGTTTTCGGCTTATCTGGCAGCCGCTTCCTTTTCTCTGGCAGCCTTTTCCATTTGGTTTTCGGTTTCTCTGGCAGCCGCTTCCTTTTTCAATTTTTCTTCTTTTTTTTGTGTACAACGCTCGCACCTTGGCGGCTTCTGCCTTAGCTCTTGCATGGGCAGCCTTACTTGTTGATGCCCTACTGCCCCTGGCACAGGATGGCAACGACTTGAAGCTGGATCGTGATGTCATTGCAGCACTTGAAACACCTGGTAATGCCAACTTTTCACTGTAGTGTTCTTGCACAGGTGCAAAAGAACTCTGAACTAAACACCAAGCATAAACCAGTCAGTGGGGCGGCCCCAGTAAGATTAACTGTTTACTGTTCACTCTTCCACATTAACATATGGTGAAAACTGTTGATAAAACAATACAAAATATATACAGTATTGGTTTCCTTCTTGACATCACATTTACATCATAAATACTTGCAAAAGTAAAACTACAACAACTATATTACATTAAAGTGCAACATACAGTCAGAATCTACCTACGCCAACGACTGGCTTTAAATACACTTCAACACAAACTATCTGCAACTCTTTAAATAACAAAAAACATAAACTTAATCAACCGTTATTACTTTTAACAGAATTAGCGTTAACATTTTTAATTCAACATATCGATTATCTCATGATCTTACGGCGTTGCTTCACTAATGTTTCTAGTGTGTAGAAAGAAAACTTTCATTGCGCTGATCCTGCACACATAAGCCCCCTCCTTCCCATTTCTCCAAACCGGTATTTTCCCACAAGACGCGGCGAAACTGGGTGTGACGTCATCGCATACCACGATATATTACAGACAATGAATTTACTTTAAACAACCTTACCTTTAAATAGAAAAGGATAACAAATGAATTACTAAAACGAAAATATAATAAACTAAACAAATGCCTTAAAGGCAACACAGTGAATGTTCTGTCATATCTTCTGCTTTCACTCACATACTCACATTTCCTCAACTGTACATAGCTTTGTTGTGTATTTAATATTTCATTTATACTCAATTCAATTGAATATATTTGTATATATATATATATAGTTTGATTAAGAAATCTTGTTCATTTCAATAATTCATGACGGGTTATATGTATAAATACATGAATTACATAAACCATCACGCTGCCATGTGATACATTTGTGCCTTTCTTAAAGTCAACATGAAGTTCGATGCACATTTCAGCTTCCTTTGAATTAGTTTAAGATTATGAAGTTAGAAAACATAACATTGGCAACGAGGTATTTTTGAAACAAACGTGAGACGGCTACTGACCTGCTGAACTGCAATGAGACATTCAAATTGTTATGTTTTGTAATTTCAAAACATTCAACTAATTCAAAGGAAGACACGGGAGTCTGGGACTGTGTCTAACTTCATGTTTTAGTTTAAGTGAGGCGTGCATATGTCACATGGTAACGTGGTGACCTATGAAATTCACATATTTATATATACAATTCATAATGAATTATGTAAATGGACAAGAACACTTTGTCAACCAATATATACTGTGTATGTATGTATGTATGTATGTGTGTGTGTGTGTGTGTGTGTGTGTGTGTGTGTGTGTGTGTCTATATATATATACAAGATTACTCAAATATTACAAACTCCAACTCAAGAGAGAATGTGTCTCAACTGTATACACAGTATACTATATTATATGTTCCAATTGGAAGGTTAGTTGTTCATTATAAGTTGCTCCATGATTAGGCAAGGGTTAAATCAGGGCTTCCTGGATGGTGTGGCTTGAAGGGCTGAAATGGCTCATTCTGTGCCATATCTCAATAAATAAATAAAAACGACCATACTCACACACCCACAGTGTAGCAAATTTTAAATTGTCCCATTCAGGCCCAAAGATTTAATCACTGTGGAGGATTTCTTACTCTTCTGGGTTAATGTCTTTCCTGACAAGGAGGAATCATTCTGTTTGGCTGATGAGACTTGTGGCTGTGAAACAATCTCAGATTCTGAGGTCACCTCTGTTGTTGTTGTGGGAGTTGATTCTTAGACTTCGGGAAGTGGTTCTGACAGTGGTAGCCACATTTCTTCTTCTTCGTTTTTCTTCGAGTTTGTTAATCTTGATCTTGGGATGGTGCATTTAGCTCACTGGAGTATTCTCTTATTAATCCATCTATTGCTCCCTTTATGACTGATCTCTCCTCTTGGATTTTTCATGGATAGTATCATCTGATGAATACTCTATATTCATATCTCCATTGACTCCTTTCCATTTAGCCTTTCATTCATCCAGCTGAGCTTTTGTCTTTGTACCTAGTTTTATAAGCAGCTTTCTGTATCCCACTTGAAATTCATGCAATATCCTCAATGCACACAGTGTAGATTCTGGTTCTTTATAGTCACAAATGCCGAATGATTGCAACTTTCCTGAAGCTCCTTGAAAACTCTTCCTGTTTAAAGCCAAGCAATATTTCACAAGTAACTGCCTGAACCAAAGAACTGATTGTGGGTTTCAGAAAGTGTAAGACGATAGAAAATACATCAGTCCTCATAGAAGGATCTGAAGTTAAAAGAATGGGCAATTTCAAATTCCTGGGTGTCAATATCTCTGAGGATCTATCCTGGGCCCAACATATCAATGCAGTTGCAAATAGGACATGATAGTAACTATATTTAACTCAGAGGTTCAGGAAATTTGGTATGTCACAAAAGGAACTCCCAAATTTCTACAGACGTACCATGGAGAGCATTCGTGGGGTGGAGGGGGGAGTTGGGGTGCAGTTCAAAGGATCAATATAAACTGCAGAAAGTTACAAACACTGCTCCATTATGGGCACCCGCCTCCCCAGTATCCAGGACACCTTCTAGGAGTGATGCCTGAAAAAAGCAGCACCCATCAATAAGGACCCCCATCACCCAGGACATGCCCTCGTCTCATTACTACCATCAGGGAGAAGGAACAGGAGGCTGAAGACACACATTCAGTGACTCAGAAACAGCTTATTCCCCTCTGCCATCAAATTTCTGAATGGAAATTGAACCCATGAACACTAACTCGCTTCTTTTTTGCACTAATTATTTAATTTAACTTTAGAAAAAAGATATATAAACTGACATAATTCACAGTTTTATTACCATGTATTGGTACTGCTGACACATATTTCATGACATATGCCAGTAATAATGGAATTAATTCTGATTCACATATCAGAAGCTTTCTCAGACATGTTGCCTACAAAAACTGTGGTCATCAGATCATTGCATTTGTCACTTTCACAATTCCTCTGAACACCATGGTCCTTCCTTGGTCCAATATGCTTTCCAGCCAGAAGCACAGAGGTTGGCAGAAACACCAGTTGTCTTCTGTTGGGCAATGGTTGATCATGTTCAGCATGGAGACAGTTGTGGCATCATCCAGTACATTTCTTAATTCGCTTTCAGTTGGCTTCATTGCAGGGGATGTGGCTGGCAGATGGTGGCTGGATCTCCAATCAAGTTGTAGTTCTCTCAGCCAGAAACAACCCCACAGTGCTGGTCCTCCTGTTTTTACCACACACAAGCTCAATGTGGCTTGTTGGTTGCATTTCATTGTTACAAATGTCATTCCCACAGGAGTTATCTTTTCTCCAGTACAAGTTGTTAGTTGGATATCGGCAGTCTTCACTTTAATATCTTAGAAATGCCTGTCAAACAGATTTTGTGGAATGACTGAAACAACTAAACCAATGTCCGATTCCATTTTAATCAATTTGCCATTTACTTCTGGTCTAAGCCATATTATTTGTCAAATGCTCTCCTTTGCCACTCTTATATTGCAGGTAATGCCAAAACATTTAAAGCTGAAACGATCACTGATTGCAGAATGTCTTAGGTGTCATAAATGGAATTTAAAGGAAGGAGAATCCATTTTAGCATACATGGCTGAATGGAAGAAATTGCCTGAGAATTGTCAGTTCAGTGATGGTCTTCATGATGCACTGAGAGATCATTTAGCTTATGGAATCTTATAGGAAAGCATTCAAAAATACCTCTGAATTTCTGTTTTAATGGAAACTGCAGACAGAGATGATATTGAGTTGTGGTCAGGAATGAAAGTGAATGTAATCAAAATTGCAGCATCGAGATGGAGGCCTTCATGGTCAAACAAATTGTGTTGCCATTGTGGTGCAGACTCATATACACTGGTAGGAAATCATATTGGATCAAGGAAGGACCATGCTGCTCAGAGGAATTGTGAAAATTACAAAGGTAGGGGTCCAACTACAACAGTTTTTGAAGGCAACATATCAGAGAAAGGTTCTGATATAGTAATTAGGCAGTTCTTTGTCAATGTGGTTTGTCAATGTTCTTTGTCAATGTCAATGTTAGCTGGAAGAGAGACAAAAAGTTGTTTATAAAAGTAGAAGCAAAGAACAAAGCCAAGCTGGATGAATAGTAGACCAAATAGAAAGGAGTCACTGGTCATATGAAAACAGGGGATTTGTCAGATCATGATGTTCAGGAAGAAGCCAAGAGGAGAGACCAGATCATAAAGGGAGCAACAGAAAGATTAAACAGAGAATACTCCCGTAAACTGAATGACCCTTCCCAAGATCAAGATGCGAAAAAGGAAGAAAAATGTGACTACCACTGTCAGAACCAGTTTCTGCAGTCTCAGAGTCAACACCTAAAACCACCACAGAGGAAGTTCCAGAACCTGAGATTGTTTCACATCGATGAGTCTCAGCTGCCAGTCAGAGAGATCCACAGTGTCAGGAGAGACATTACCTCACAAGAGCAAGATATCTTCCAGAGCTATTAAGTATTCAGGCCTGAATAGGACAATTTAAAATTTACAATGCTGTCTGAATGTAAAAGTTGCATTATATAGTATACCGTGTATATAGTTGAGATGCATTCTTCATTGAGTTGGAGTTTATAGGTAAGCAGAGAATTGATATATATTTAATATTTCAGTTATATTTGAGTAATCTTGTGCGTACACATACACAAGATCAGTCAAAAATTATATATGTTGATTAGGCATTCTTGTTCGTTTAAATAATCCACAAAAAAATCCATTACGGGTTAAATAAATGCATAACTACACGAATTACACAGGTCACCACGCTACCACGTGATAGGTGCGCACCCCGCTTAAATTAAATATGAATTTAGACCCATCTTCCCTTCAATGAATTTAATGTTTTAAAATTACAAAACAAAACAATCTTGTCCTCACATCATCCTCCTGCAATATCTAAAAGGACCTGCCCTCTATCAGCTTTACACTGCTAAATCATACAGTTATTCAGCTCAAAGCTCAAACCTGCTTGATGGGTCTACCCGGACCACCCCACCCTGCCGTGCACAACGTAACCTGACACCAACATTGTGTACTTGGGATCCCCACAGGTAACTCCAGGTGGATTTCCATCGGCACCCTGGGCATCATGTTGCCGGCAACGTGGTTGACGTTTCAGGGGCAATGAAACCTTTGTCATAGTCTTATAAACGTAAAGGCTGTTCACAGTTAAGGGCTGAGTCTGAATCCAGACGAACAGGAAGAGCGGAATGAGCGTGATGTCACTGTAAAATTTTCATTGGTTCCTCACTTACATTGAACGTCCTGCCCGAGTTCGCACATCAACCAGTCTCAACGTGAAATTGCAAGGTAGAAATATATTTGAATTTGGGCAGTCTAAATCGCAATCAACACTCCGCAGGTTACTCCGCACGGCGCCAAACATGGGAAGCAGTAAGTTTATATCTTCAGTCTGTTACTGAGACCCTCCCCCTCCCCTTGCGTGAATAAAACTAAATTAATGCTTTCATATTGCATTTCAGATTTTTCAAAGGAGGACTGTTTTCACTTCCCAACCATGGACAAGCGGTAGGTTCCCTTAATCACAGCGTGTCATTCCAACCGACACAGGTAACTGTGATGTTTTCGTTAACCCGCTTCATCCAGACAGCTGATGCTTGTCTCTGTCTTTGTCAGGAATCTGAACACTCTGAGGGACTACCTTCGTAACTACAACCCTCCTGAGGGCTGTGGAGGCTGTATAAACATCCTATTCTTCGGCATGGTGGGGGCTGGGAAATCATCGACCATCAACACATTGCTCTCTGCTCTGGATCCACAAGGAGCAACTATAACCTGTGTCCCGACAGGAGACAATCCCAGGTCTCTCACACCAGAGGTACACACACTGCCGTCACTTTAATATAAACACGCGGACTGTATAAGATGATGTATTCACCATGAATTCATTGCCCATTTTCTATCTCCCTGATGTACCCCAGTGTCCACATCAGAGGCAGTGAATGGTCCAACAAGCCTCACTCCAAACGATTGGGTGGAGAGCACCCTGGGAGGTCCCGAGGCTGGGGGAGGTGCCATTTAAATACATGTCCCAATAACCTGTGAACAATTTGCTGGGAAATTAAGAAGGGAGGGTGGTGGCAAAAGACAAGAAATTATAGGCCAATTAGCCCAAGTTCAGTGGTTGGGAAAATGCTAGACTCCATGATTATGGAAAAGGTTTTGATACACTTGCAGGCACAGGACAAAATAGGCCAAAGTCAGGGAATATTTTACCTGACAATTCTGATGGAATTCTTTGAGGAAATAACAGGTAGGATACACAAAGGAGAGTCATTGGATGCTGTTTACTTAAATTTTCAGAAGGTCTTTGACAATAGTCCCACATGAAACTGTTAAACAAGTTAATAGCCCATGGTATTACAGGAGAGTTACTGGCATGGACAGAAGATGGGCTGATTGACAGGAGGCAAAGTATTGGAATAGGTGGGGCTTTTCCCAGTTGGCTACTGGTGACTAGTCGTGTTCCAGAAGGGTCGATATTGGGATTGCTTCTTCTCATGTAGTTTGCTAATGATTTGGATGATGGAATTAATGACTTCATGGCCAGATTTGTGGACAATGTGAACATAGTTGGAGGAACAGGCCATTTTGGGGAAAGAGGGATCCTGTAGAAGAAATTAGACAGATTGATACGGTTGTGTCCAGGTCCCAGACTGTATTGAGGCAAATTGAACCTGATGCCTAGATGGAGATTTAAGTGAGGGGTAGAATTGTGAAGTTCAGGTGCAGGCCAAATCAAGACACTGGGGCCCTGCCCCAAGAGCATTTCCGGATGATTGAACTTGATGTTTGGATGTTGATTTAGGCACCAGGTCAGATTGAAAATGTTTGGGTGTCAGGGCCTGAGGTGAGGGATGGGCCAGTTCAGGTCGCTGTTTCACCACTCGACTCTGTGCTGAACTATGGATCTCTCTTTGCAGACTTTGGTTCGGAGTGCAATTTGCTTGTGGTTATTGTTTGCATGATGTGTTTTTTCTCTGCACATTGGGTGTCAATGGTCTTATTTATATATGGGTTCTTTTGGGTGTCTTTGTGTTGTGGCTGCCTGTTAGAAGACAAATCTCAAGGTTGTATAATGTATGCATACTCTGATAATAAATGTACTTTGAACTTTGAAGTTTAAGATTTGAAGAATGGGTGTATGGAGTGACATTTACAGATTTTCAGTCCTTCAGAACCATGTCAGAATCAAGTGTTTCTTCAAATCACTACCAATGACTGCCTCCACAATCTCTTCAGGTACCCATTTCAGAACTAGGGCTGCAATGCATCTGGTCCAGGTTATGTTTACCTTCAGACCTTTTCACCTCCCAAGCACTTTCTTACTCTCACTTCTAGTCCTTGACACTATTGAATATCTGGCATAATGCTGGTGTCTTCCACAGTCAATACTGATACAAAATAGGAATGAAGTTGAGAAGCAGGACCATAAAGTTATTATGTAATCCTGGGAGTACTGCCTGTGTCACATGACAATGAGTATAGCAGTAGAATGAACTGAAGGATAAATGTGTAGCTGAGGGATTGGAACGGGGGCAGGGATTCAGATTTCTGGATCATTGGGTCCTCTTTTGGGGCAGGTGTGTCCTGTAGAAAAACGATGGGTAGCACTTGAATCCTGCTGGGGCGAGTTTAATCTAGAATTGTTAGGGGGTGGGAACTAAACTGAAGAGACTGGGGAAGAGGTGATTGGCTAACAAATAGAGAAAGCTTGGACACAGTGTGAGAGAGAGGTGATAGAGAAGGGATGCGCTCAGACTGATGGTTTGAGATGTGTCTATTTCAACACAAGGAGTGTTTTGGACAAAGCAGATGAGCTTAGAGTGTGGATCAGTACTTGGATCTATGATGTGGTGGCCATTACAGAGACTTGGATGGCTCAGGGACAGGAATGGTTACTTCAAGTGCTGGGTTTTAGATGTTTCAGAAAGGACAAGGAGGGAGGCAAAAGAGATGGGGGAGTGGCAGAGATAGTGTCACGGCTGCAGAAAAGGTGGACAACATGAAGGGACTGTCTACGCAGTCTCTGTGAGTGGAGGTTAGGAACAGGAAGGGGTCAATAACTTTACTGGGTGTTTTTTATAGGCTGTGCAATAGTTACAGGGATATCGAGGAGCAGACAGGGAAACAGATCCTGGAAAGCTGCAATAATAACAGAGTTGTTGTGATATGAGATTTTAATTTCCCAATTATCGATTGGTATCTCCCTACAGCAAGGAGATTAGATGTGGTGGAATTTGTTAAGTGATGTCAGGAAGGTTTCTTGACGCAATATGTGCCTACAAGAGGAAAGACTGTACTTGATTTGGTTTTGGGAAATGAACCTGGTCAGGTGTCAGATCTCTCAGTGGGAGAGCATTTTGGAGATAGTGATCACAATTCTATTTCCTTTACAATAGCATTGGAGAGAGACAGGAACAGACAAGTTAGAAAAGCGTTTAATTGGAGTAAGGGGAATTGTGAGGCTATCAGGCAGGAACATGGAAGCTTAAATTAGGAACAGATGTTCCCAGAGAAAGGTACAGAAGAAATATGGCAAATATTCAGGGGATATTTGTGTGGAGTTCTGCATAGCTATGTTCCAATGAGACAGGGAAGTTATGGTAGGGTACAGAAACTGTGGTGTACAAAGGCTGTAGTAAGTCTAGTAAAGAAGAAAAGAAAAGCTTACAAAAGGTTCAGAGGGCTAGGTAATGTTAGAGATCTAGAAGATTATCAGGCTAACAGGAAGGTGCTTAAGAAGGAAATTAAGAGAGCCCAAAGGGGCCATGAGAAGGCCTCACCAGGCAGGATTAAGGAAAACCCCAAGACATTCTAGAGTTATGTGAAGAGCAAGAGGATAAGACGTGAAAGAATAGGACCTATCAAGTGTGACATTGCGAAAGTGTATATGGAACCGGACGAGATTACAGAGGTATTTAATGAGTACTTTGCTTCAGTATTCACTATGGAAAAGGATCCTGGTGATTGCAGTGATGACTTGCAGCAGACTGAAAAGCTTGAGCATGTAGATATTAAGATAGAGGATGTGCTGGAGCTTTTGGAAAACATCAAGTTGGATAAATTGCTGGGACCGGAAGAGATGTACCCCAGGCTACTGTGGAAGGCGAGGGAGGAGATTGCTGAGCCTCTGGCGATGATCTTTGCATCATCAATGAGAGAGGTTCCGGAGGATTGGAGGATTGTGGATATTGTTCCCTTATTCAAGAAAGGGACTAATAATAGCCAGAAATTATAAACCGGTGAGTCTTACCTCAGTGGTTGGTAAGTTGATGGAGAAGATCCTGAGAGGCAGGATTTATGAGCATTTGGAGAGGTATAATATGATTAGGAATAGTAGGCATGGCTTCGTCAAGGGCAGGTCATGCCTAACAAGCCTGATTGAATTTTTTGAGGATGTGACTAAACACATTGATGAAGAAAGGGCAGTAGATGTAGTGTATATGGATTTCAGCAAGGCATTTGATAAGGTACCCCATACAAGGCTTATTGAGAAAGTAAGGAGGCATGGGATCCAAGGGGACATTGCTCTATGGATCGAAAACTGGCTTGCCAACAGAAGACAGAAGTGGTTGTAGATGGATCATATTCTGCATGGAAGGCAGTGACCAGTAGTGTGCCTCAGGTATCTGCTCTGGGACCCTTACTCTTCGTGATTTTTATAAATGACCTGGATGCAAAAGTGGAGGAATGGGTTAGTAAGTTTGCTGATGGCACAAAGATAGTAGGTGTTGTGGATAGTGTGGAGGGCTGTCCAAGGTTACAGAGGGACACTGATAGGATGCAAAACTGGGCTGAGAAGTGGCAGATGGAGTTCAACTCAGAGAAGTGTGAAGTGGTTCATTTTGGTAGGTCAACTATGTTGGCAGAATATAGTATTAATTGTAAGACACTTGGCAGTGTGGAGGATCAGAGGGATCTTGGGGTCCGAGTCCATAGGTCGCTCAAAGCAGCTGTGCAGGTTGACTCTGTGGTTTAGAAGGCATACGATGAATTAGCCTTTAACAATTGTGGAATTGAATTTAGGAGCTGAGAGGTAATAATGCAGCTATATAGGACCCTGGTCAGACCCCACTTGGAGTACTGTACTCAGTTCTAGTCGCCTCACTGGAGGAAAGATGTGAAAACCATAGAAAGGGTGCAGAGGAGATTTATAGGGATGTTGCCTGGATTGCGGCATATGCTTTATGAAAACAAGTTGAGTGAATTTGGTCTTTTCTCCTTAGAGTGACGGAGGATGAGAGGTGATCTGATAGAAGTACATAAGATGAGGAGAGAAATTGATTGTGTGCATAGTCTGAGGCTTTTTCCCAGGGCTGAAATTGTTGCCACGAGAGGGCACAGGTACAAGGTGCTTGGGAGTAGGTACAGAGGAGATATGAGGGTTAAGTTTTTAATGCAGCGAGTAGTGAGTGTGTAGAATGGGCTGCCGGCAGTGGTGGTGGAGGCAGATATGATAGGGTCTTTTAAGAGACCTTTGGAAAGGTACATGGAGCTTAGTAATATAGAGGGATATCTGTAACCCTTGTAATTTCTAAGGCAGAGAAGTGTTTGGCACAACTTTGTGGGCCGAAGGGCCTGTATTGTGCTGTAGGTTTTCAATGTTTTCTAAAATACTTATTGAGTTCATCTGCCATTTCTGTGTCTCCCATTACTACCTCTGCAGCATTATTTTCCAGCCATTTGATACCTTACCTCTCTTTGACTGTATATATCTGAAAAATACTTTCATATCCTTTTTATATTACTGGATAACTTATCTTCTTATTTCATCTTTTCTATTCTTATGGCTTTTCATTTAGAGTTATAGTGTCATAACACAGAAGCAAGTTTTTGGCCCTTTCTGTTTATGCTGAACCATTTAAACTGCCTACCCCCATATCTCTCCATATCCCTACAATCCATGTACCAATCCAAACTTCTCCTAAACATTGAAATTCAGCTTGCATGCACCACTTGTGCTGGCAGCTTTTTGCATTCTCTCATGACATTCTGCATGAAGATGTATTCCTCAGGTCCTGCTTAAACTTTTCACATTTCACACTTAACCCATGGCCTCTAGTTGAAGTTTCCCCCCACCCTCAGTGGAAATGCCTGCTTGCATTTACTCTGTCTATACCCTTCATAATTTTGTATACCTTTCTCAAATCTCCTCTTAATCTTCTACATTCCAAAGAATAAAGTCTAACCTATCAAATCTCGACATAACTCAGATCCTCCAAATCCAGCATCATCCATGTAAATTTTGTCTGTACTCTTCCAGATTAGGCCTCACTAACATGTTGTACAATGTCAACATAATGTCCCATTTTCCATACTCAATACATTCATTTATGAAGTCCAATGTACCAAAAGCTTTCTTTAAAGCATTATCTACCTGTGACACCACTTTCAATGAATTATGGACTTGTATTTCCAGATCCCTTTATTCTACCACACTCTTCTCTGTCCTACCGTCCCTGTGTAAGAGCTACTCTGGTAATACCTCGCTCTTGGCAGGATTAAATTCCATCTGCCATTTTCAACCTATTTTTCCAGCTGATGCAGATCACTGTGCAAGCTATATTATCCTTCCTCACTGTCCACTACCCCCCTATTTTGGTGTCATCTGCAAATTTGCTGATCCACTTAACCATGTTATCATACAGATCATTGATACAGATGACAAACAGCAATGGACCAGGCACTGGACCCTACAGCATACCACTAGTCACAGGGCTCCTGCGAGGCAACCATCTACTACCATTGACTGGCTTCTCCCACAAATCCAATGTCTAATCCAATTTACTATCTCATCTTGATCTCCAAGCAACTGGATCTTCTTGACCAACCTCCCATGCAGGACCTTGTCAAATGTTATGTAAACTACATTCACTGCATTGCCTCCATCACATTCCTGTTAACCTCCTTGAAGTTACAACTTCTCAGTTTCCTTTTGTTAATTTTGAAAATCTTCCCAAACCTCTAACTTCCTATGAATTTTTTTGGCTATATTATATTCTCTCTCTTTTGCTTTTCTGTTGTCTTGTACAGACCCTGTTAATTACGGTTACCCCATTACCTCCCGACTTTAGTGTACTTCTTCTTCTTTGTGATGAATCTATCCTGCATTTTTCAAATTTCTCTCAGAAACTCCAGCCATTGCTGTACTGTTAACCCTGCTCATGTCCCCGCTCCAATCAACTTTGGCCAGCTCCTCTCTCATGCCTCTGTCATCCCTTTTACTCAACTGTAATGCTAATACTTCTTATTTTAATTTCTCTCTCTCAAATATCAGGGTGAATTCAATCATTTTATGAACACTGCCTCTTAAGGGTTCTTTTACCATAACTACTACTACGTCGACTCAGGTCTAGTGAACCAGCGTTGGGCACGATGATGGACACTCCACTTCTCCCTCTCCCTCATCATTGTGTTCAGTTCACCTACATTAGCCACGCCACTGTCTTCTAGGAGCATGTTGACCATAGTCTTGGGATAAACATAAACTTCTTCATAAAATCCGATTAATTTCAGAACATCTAATCTAGAATGACCTTTTCTCATGTGGGCTCGACCACATTTCTCTAAAAAGCCATCTTATAGGCAATCTCCAGTTTCATTCTCTTGAGAACATTCCCAGTTCCTTTCTCCAGGGATTTTGCCTGATCTGTCGAGTATCCTCCACGTTCTCTGTTTCTCTCACCCCAGACTATCCGTATTAATCTGGTTTACTAGGTGAACTGGAAGTTTGCAGATTGAAAGAGGAATCCAGAGATTTAAACACAGTAATCCTGGATATATTTACTGCAGTCAGAGTAACTCACCACAGATTCATCTGTCCTCTGATGAGGATCTAAACAGTTCCATGGCAGCAAGGGAAATAGAATTCCCTTATGTCCTGGGATATCCCATCACTGAGGGAAAAAGGGCAGTTGTCCCGTGTCCTGATGTACATTTTGTGCTGTCACCTAACAATGCAAAAGCAGTTACTCTGTTGCTCACTATTCTGCGGTTTGTGGGATCTTGCTGTGTGAAAATTGACAGATATGTGTCCTACAACACACAGAACTTTACTCACCATCAAAGAAGCCATAAAAATGTACATCTTTTTGAAAATTCACAGCTCAGGTCCTACAGAGCAGAGAAGATAAAATTTTGGGATACTGCTGGATGGAATGCAATGGAGACAACAGATCAGGCAAAGAGAGTGTTATGCATGATCCTGGAAGGAAGAGTTCCCAATGGAACAGACGTGAGTATCCTCAGTTACTTCATATTTCTGATACATTTGACTGGAGTTTCATAAAACACTGAGCAAACTCGGAAAGAGAACGGAGAAATGGGACCAAAAAAGTTTCCCACAAAACTGAAGGACTCAGAAGACAGGGGCCTGATTCCAATGGGGATAGAGTGATAAATTGGGCTCAGAAAGCATTACACTCTGTAAATGAAGTTATATGGAAATACCTGGAGAAAAGGAGCACAGTGACAGAGATTAATCAATCAGTAACACACAGGGACACAGTGACAGAGATTAGTCATGGAGTAACACACAGGGACATTATGACGGAGATTAGTCCCTGAGTAATGCACAGCAACATGGTCACGGACATTAGCCCCAATAGTGACACACAGGGACATGGTGACGGACATTAGCCCCGGTAGTGACACACAGGGACATGGTGACGGACATTAGCCCCGGTAGTGACTCACAGGGACATGGTCACGGACATTAGCCCCGGTAGTGACACACAGGGACATGGTGACGGACATTAGTCCTGTAGTGACACACAGGGACATTGTGATGGACATTAGTCCGATAGTGACACACAGGGACATGGTGACGGACATTAGTCCCGGTAGTGACTCACAGGGACATGGTGACGGACATTAGTCTGGTAGTGACACACAGGGACATGGTCACGGACATTAGTCTGGTAGTGACACACAGGGACATGGTCACGGACATTAGTCCGGTAGTGACACACAGGGACATGGTCACGGACATTAGTCCGGTAGTGACACACAGGGACATGGTGAAGGACATTAGCCCCGGTAGTGACTCACAGGGACATGGTGACGGACATTAGTCCGGTAGTGACACACAGGGACATGGTCACGGACATTAGTCCGGTAGTGACACACAGGGACATGGTCACGGACATTAGTCCGGTAGTGACACACAGGGACATGGTCACGGACATTAGTCCGGTAGTGACACACAGGGACATGGTGAAGGACATTAGCCCCGGTAGTGACTCACAGGGACATGGTGACGGACATTAGTCCGGTAGTGACACACAGGGACATGGTGGAACTGAGCAGTAAGAGAGCCATGACCATGTGAAAGGGGTTATATTACAGACCACCCAACAGGCCGAGGGATTTGGAGGAACAAATTAGTGAATCAATCACAGACTGTTGTATGAAACGTTAGTTTGCTATAATAGGTGATTTTAATTTCCACATACTGACTGGGAATATCATACTGTATGAAGGCTCAATGGGATTAAACTTGTCCAATGTGTTCAGGGAAGTTTCCTTAATCAGTACATAGCAGTCCCAGTGAGACAGTGTGTGAAATTGTATCAGCTATTAGGGAATGAACCAGGGCAGATGACAGAAGTTTGTGTAGGGGAACACTTTATAACGTGACCACAATGCCATTGTGTCGGGTATCCATCATTTCCAACAATGTCTTAGAACTGTGTGGAAGACGTTTTGTAGGGAAAAAGCTGCTCCACTGGGGCAGTTCCACTAACTCAGCCTCAAAAATCTTGATCCAATGGTATGAAAAATCACCACAAATGGAGACTTCCTCAGCTGCAGTTGATAGCCGTGTGTCTTCTGTGTCTTGTCATGACCTTTGCTCTCCAGGAAGCATTGCAGCACCGCCTTCTTGGCTGATGGATCTCGTAGCTGATCTTATCCACCCAGTCCACAGGAACTGGCTTTGCATGCTGAGGTAGGCAAATCCTTTTCTTCCTGGGATTGGAGATTCCCAGTTACCTCAGCTGGTTGAGCCCACCTGTCAAACGGTGTACCGGGGTGTGGCCACTGTCGCATGCAAACAGTTACTTGGAGACACCTGTGTGGCGGGTGGGGAATAAAGGTTGACGAGCAGGCTCTGGGCAGAGCTTGACAAGTCCACCATCAGAGGTGCTACCCACCCTACATACCCCATATACCCCTACACAATACAATTAGATTTAGGGTAAATATGCAAAAAGCTAGGTCTGGTCTGTGGGTTGAGATTTTAAATTGGGGAAAGGACAATTTTGACCAGAAATGATCTGGCAAATGTCAATTGGAACACTTTGTTTTCTGTCAAAGATGCATTTAGTTAGTGGCAGTCCTTTAGAAGAAATATTTTGAGAGAACCAAGTTTGTATATGCCTGTCAGAATAAAAGGCAGAGATAACTATGTCAGGAACCTTGGTTTTCAAGAGATATAGAGAACCTGGTTAAGAGGAAAAAGGAGGTGGATGTCAAGTATAGGCAGGGATGAAGACATGGGGTGCTTATGGAGTGCAAGAAATGCAAGAGAACATTTAGTAAATATATGAGGAGAGCTAAAAGAAGGCATGAATTTGCTCTTGCAGACAAGGTGAGGGGGAATCGGAAGGGATTCTACAGATATATTAAGAACAAAAGGATTGCAAGGGGCTAAACTGGTCCTCTGGAAGATCAGAATGGTGATCCACGTGTGGATCCAAAACAAATGGAGGAATCTTAAACAGTTTTTTGCATCTGTATTCACTCAGGAGACAGACACAGAGTCTATAGAATTGAGGCAAAGCAGCATCGACTTCATAGACCTTGTACAGATTACAGAGGAGGCGATGTTTGCTATCTTGGGGCAAATCAGGGTGGATAAATCCCCAGCACCCGACATGGTGTTCCCTTGGACACTCGGGAGACCGGTGCAGGAATTGCCGGGGCCATAGCAGAGATATTTAAATCATGCTTAATGACATGCTTATCACAGTTAGAGTTCACACATCGCCAAGTGGTTAAGGCGTTCGACTAGTGATTTGAAGGTCACAAGTTTGAGCCTTGGCTGAGGCAGTGTGTGTGTCCTTCAGCAAGGCACTTACCCACACATTGCTCTGCAATGACACCGGTGCCAAGCTGTATGGGTCCTAATGCCCTAACCTTGGACAACATCAGTGGCGTTGAGAGGAGAGACTTGCAGCATAGGCAACTGCTGGTCTTCCACACAACCTTCCCCAGGCCTGCGCCCTGGAAACCTTCCAAGGCACAAATCCATGGTCTTACGAGACTAACGGATGCCTATAGTGACAGGAGAGGTACCAGAGGATGAGAGGGTATCCAATGTAAATGTAAACCTGGAAATTATCGGTGAGGCAGTCTGACTTCAGTTGTGAGAAAGTTATTGGAAGATATTCTGAGGGACCGGATATTTTTGATTTAGATTTAGATTTTAGATTCAACTTTATTGTCATTGTGCCGAGTACAGATACAAAGTCAATAAAATGCAGTAAGCATCTAACCAGAAGTTCAAAAGAATAGTGTTATTTCCAAAATAACTACAAATAAAAAGTAAGTGCTACAGCATACAAATATAAAAGTACTGAGTCAGTACAATATGGGTGCAATAGTGCTTAGCGCTGTGATGTGAGGTTCAGCAGGGTCACAGCCTCAGGCAAGAAGACCTTCCTGTGTCTTCAGAGGCTCCTGTAGTGCCTACCAGATGGGAGAAGAGTAAAAAGTCCATGGTTAGGGTGAGATGCATAATGCTTTTTGCCCTGCCCAGGCAGCATTTATGGTAGATTTTTCCTTGGTGGGCAATTGGGTGCTGATAATCTGCTGGGCAGTTTTCACTGCCTACTGGAGTGCTTTGAGGTCCGATATGGGACAATTGCCATACCACACTGAGATGCAGTTGGTGAGTATGCTCTCAGTGGTACAGCGGTAAAAGTCTGTCAGTATCCTGGGACAGAGGTGAGCTTTCTTGATGCTCAACAGGAAATAAAGGCGCTGTTGTGCCTTTTTGATCAGGATGGAAGAGTTCAGGGACCAGGTGAGATCCTTGGAAATGTGGACACCAAGGAAGCTGAAGCTTTATACACGCTCCACTACAGCTCCGATGATGTAGATGAGAATGTGAGTGTGGATCCTAGCACGCCTTAATTCCACAATGATCTCCTTGGTCTTATGGGTGTTAAAGACCAGGTTGTTGTCGGCACACTACATGGCCAGGTGTTCAACCTTGTCCCTATAGGCCTTCTCGTCAGCCCCTCTGATTAGGCCAACCACCATGGTGTCATCTGCGAACTTGATTATGGAGTTAGAACCATGTACAGGAACATAGTCATAGGAGAAAAGGGAGTACAGAAGAGGGCTCAGCACACAGCCTTGAGACACGCCAGTGTTCTTGCTGAAAGTATAGGAGGAGAGGTTCTCTAACTTAACAGATTGGGGTCCATTAGTCAGAAAGTCCAAGGTCCAATTGCAGAGGGATGAGCTGATACCAAGCTGGCGAAGTTTGCCGATCAGCTTAGAGGTGATCACAGTATTGAATGCAGAACTAAAGTCAATGAACAGAAATCTGACATAAGAGTTGGGGCTGAGTTAGGATATATAAGTTTTTGTATAAATATGGACATATTAAGGTTAGTCAGTATGGCTTCCTGTTTGGTAGTTCATGTCCAACCAATCATATAGAGTTTTTCGAGGAAGTTACCAGGAAAGTTGATAAAGGCAAGGCCGTGTAAGTTGTCTACATGGATTTTAGCAGGGCATTTGACAAGAATCCGCATGGGAAGTTGGTCAAGAAGGTTCAGTTGCTCGAGCGATTGAACCTTCTTGACCAACCTCCCATGTGAAATCTTATATATACAAGGTAGCAAATTGGATGAGACATTGGCTTTGTGGGAGAAGCCATAAAGTGGCAGTGGATGGTTGCCCCCTTGACTGGAGGCCTGTGACCAGCGGTGTGCTGCAGGGTTCAGTGCTGGGTCCATTGTTGTTTGTCATCAATGATCTGGATAATAATGTGGTTAAAAGAATCAGCAAATTTGCAGATGACACCAAGATTGGTGGAGTAGTGAACAGTGAGGATGGCGATCATGGCTTGCAGAGGGATCTGCATCAGCTGGAAAAATGGGTTGAAAATGGCAGACAGAATTTAATACAGACAAGTGCAAGGTTTTGCACTTACATAGGACCAAACAGGGTAAGTCTTACACAGTATGTGGTAGGGCACTGAGGAGTGTAGTAGAACAAAGTGATCTTGGGATACAGGTCGATAATTTGTTGAATGTGGCATCATAGGTAGATTGGGTTGTAAAGAAAGCTTTTGGCACATTTTCCTTCATAAATCAATGTATTGAGTACAGGATTTGGGATGTCATGTTGAAGTCGTATAAGATAGATAGATAGATGATAGATAGATACTTTATTCATCCCCATGGGGAAATTCAACTTTTTTTCCAATGTCCCATACACTTGTTGTAGCAAAACTAATTACATACAATACTTAACTCAGTAAAAAAATATGATATGCATCTAAATCACCATATCAAAAAGCATTAATAATAGCTTTTAAAAAGTTCTTAAGTCCTGGCGGTAGAATTGTAAAGCCTAATGGCATTGGGGAGTATTGACCTCTTCATCCTGTCTGAGGAGCATTGCATCGATAGTAACCTGTCACTGAAACTGCTTCTCTGTCTCTGGATGGTGCTATGTAGAGGATGTTCAGAGTTATCCATAATTGACCGTAGCCTACTCAGCGCCCTTCGCTCAGCTACCGATGTGAAACTCTCCAGTACTTTGCCCACGACAGAGCCCGCCTTCCTTACCAGCTTATTAAGACGTGAGGCGTCCCTCTTCTTAATGCTTCCTCCCCAACACGCCACCACAAAGAAGAGGGCGCTCTCCACAACTGACCTATAGAACATCTTCAGCATCTCACTACAGACATTGAATAACGCCAACCTTCTTAGGAAGTACAGTCGACTCTGTGCCTTCCTGCACAAGGCATCTGTGTTGGCAGTCCAGTCAAGCTTCTCGTCTAACTGTACTCCCAGATACTTGTAGGTCTTAACCTGCTCCACACATTCTCCATTAATGATCACTGGCTCCATATGAGGCCTAGATCTCCTAAAGTCCACCACCATCTCCTTGGTCTTGGTGATATTGAGACGCAGGTAGTTTGAGTTGCACCATATCACAAAGTCCTGTATCAGTTTCCTATACTCCTCCTCCTGTCCATTCCTGACACACCCCACTATGGCCGTGTCATCAGCGAACTTCTGCACATGGCAGGACTCTGAGTTATATTGGAAGTCTGATGTGTACAGGGTGAACAGGACCGGAGAGAGTACGGTTCCCTGCGGCGCCCCTGTGCTGCTGACCACCGTGTCAGACCTACAGTCTCCCAACCGCACATACTGAGGTCTATCTGTCAAGTAGTCCACTATCCAATCCACCATGTGAGAGTCTACTCCCAACTCCGTTAGTTTGTGCGTTAAGATCTTGGGCTGGATGGTGTTAAAGGCACTAGAGAAGTCCAGGAATGTAATCCTCACAGCACAACTGACCCCTTCTAGGTGAGAGAGTGATTTGTGCAGCAAATACGTGATAGCATCCTCCACTCCCACCTTCTCCTTATATGCAAACTGAAGAGGATCCTGGGCGTGCCTGGTTTGTGGCCTCAGATTCTGTGTTATCAGCCGCTCCATGGTCTTCATCACGTGCGACGTCAAGGCAACAGGTCTGAAGTCATTCAACTCCTTTGGTTGTGGTTTATTCGGTACCGGGACAATACAGGATGTCTTCCACTGTCTGGGTACTCTTCTCTGCTCCAGGCTCATGTTGAAGATGCGCTGTACTGGTTCTCCCAGGTCAGTAGCACAGGCCCTCAGTAATCATGGGGAAACTCCATCCGGTCCAGCCGCCTTGCTGGTACAGATCTTCCTCAGTTGACCTTCCACCTGTGCAGCCGTAATCCTGGGCGTGGGCAAGGTCTCCTGTGAGTGGCTATTTTCCTGTGAGGGAAGTAAGCCTGGTGTGGATTTCTGCGGTGAGGATGAGATTGAGCTGTCGAACCTGTTGAAGAAGTTGTTCAGCTGGTTCGCTTTCTCCACATCTCCACTTATGTTCGCCCTCCGCTTTGCACCGCATCCGGTGATGATCTTCATCCCATCCCTTCATCATACTATAAGACAGTAGAGCAAGCTAATTTGGAGTATAGTGTGCAGTTTTGGTCAGCAACCTACAAGAAAGATGTACCTTAAATGAGATCAGAGGATATGTCCAAGAATGTTGTCTGGTTTGGAGGAACTGAGTTACAAGGAAAGATTGAATAGGTTAGGACTTTAATCTTTGGGACCTCGAATACTGAGAGGACATTTCACAGAGGTATACCACTGAGGTCGGGTGGGACTACAACCAGAGATCATGAGTTAAGAGTGAAAAGTGAAAAGTGAAGTGGAACATCAGGGGACAATTCTTCACTCAGAGGGTCATGAGTGTGAGGAACAAGCTGCCAACACAAGTGGTGAATGTGAGCTCAATGTCAATGTATACGAGAGGTTTGTATAGGCACATGGATGGTAGGGATATAGAGGGATTCCAGATTTTAGTATTTTAAAATAAATGCTAATATCACATTTGTCCTCCTCACCACTGACTCAATCTGCAAGTTATCTTTCAGAGAATCCTGCACCAGCACTCCCGGTCCTTATCACCTCAGATTTTTAAACTTTGTCCCCCGTTAGAAAATAGTCTGCTCTTTATTCCTTCTACCTGTGTGCATGATCATACACTTCCCAACACTACATTCCATCTGTCACTTTTTTGCCCATTCTTTTAATCTGCCTAAACCTTCATCAGCCTTTCTAATTCATCCACACTACCTGCCCCTCTACCTGTCTTTGTATTACCTGCAGACCTGGCCACAAAGCCATGACTTCCATCATCCCAATCATTCTGATACAATATAAAATTAAGTGGTCCTAACATTGTTCCCTGTAGAACTCCAGTAGTGACTGGCAGGCAATGACAAAAGGCTCCCTTTATTCCCACTTGTTGCTTCCTGACATTCAGCCAATCCAATATCCATGTTAGTATCTTTCCTGTAATACCAGCTGCTCTTATCTTACTAAGCAGTGTGAAGTGAGCCACCTTCCCAACATACTTCAGAAAATCCAAGTACACAGCACCCACTGATGTTGTCTATCCTGCTTCAAAGAATTCCAATAGATTTGTCAGGAAAGATTTCTCAAGAAATCTAGATTTCCTCAAAGAAACCATACTGACTTCAGCCTATTTTAATAAATGCCTCCAAATACTCTGAGATCTCATTCTTAACAATGGATTCTTCCCAACCACTGAGATTGGGCAAACTGACATATAGTTCCCTCTGTTTTGCCTCCCTCCCTTCTTGGAAGAGTGGGGTGATAGTTGTCGTTTACAGTCCTCCAGCTCCATGCTAAAATCTAGTGATCCTTGAGACATAATTACGAATGCCTCCACAATCTCTTCAGCTACCTCTTTCTGAACTCTAGGGTGTCATCCATCAGGTCCAGATGACTTATCTGTCACTGTTGAACTTCCAGCATACTGCTAGTGTCTTCCACAGTGAAGTCTGATGTAACATACTTTATCAGTTCATCTTCCACTTCCCTGTCCCCTATTACTACCACTTCAGCATCATTTTCCAGGGGGTCCAATACCTACTCTCACCTTTCTTTTGCTCTTTATATGTCAAAAAAATCTTTTGGTATCCTTTTAGATATTATTGGGAAGCTTACCTACATATTTCATCATTTCTCTCCTTATGGCTTTTTTAGTTGTGTTTGGGTGTTTTTTTAAAAGTATCCCAGTCTTTTGGCTTTCCACTAATATATCCTGTCTTTTGTTTTTGTATTATCTTTGATTTCCTTTGTCAGCCACGGTTGTACTATCCTGCCTTTAGAATACTTCATCTTTGATCTGTATCTATCCTGTGCCTTCGGAAATACTCCCAAAAAACTCCAGCCATTGCAGTTCTGCTGTCATCCCTGATAGTGCCCCTCTCCAACCTACTTTGGCCAGCTCCTCTCATACCTCCATAATATCCTTTACTCCACTGTACTACTGACTTTAGCTCATCCCTTACAAATTGCAAGGTGAATTCAATCATCTTATGATCACTGCCTCTGTGTATGACTCTATCGTGTTTCAAATTGACTAACAATCTGCTTTGTACTGCATTCTGAAACTTTACTCCACACAGACAGTTTCTGACTGATCTGTAAACCTTGCTATCATACCTTGGTGTTCGGAATTACATTACTGACAGATTAGACAGAACCAGCGTCTGAGTACTGAGAAGCTGAGAGCAAATTCTGAAACAGCTCCTGGGGACAGAGTGGACTCACAGTGAAAAGATCTGCAGAGTAAGAGTGAACTGGAGAGAGCAACATTCCCAGCTGACAGGGACAAAGCGACCCCACCAATCACTGAGCAGGAGTGAGGTTGGGGCCCAATGGATCTCAATGGATCAGTGGCCCTGATCACTGGGCTTTGTCTGATAAGCCTCGTCTCTCTGGTCAGCGTTCAACTCAGTGCTGAGTGAGTGTGAACATCAGTGTTCTTGCTGCTTCTCTGTAACCAGTTCTTCATTGTCTCACACAGTTACACAGTTTCAACCCTGACTCAGATATTTCCAGCTATCCCGTTATTCCCGAAAACGTAATTCATGGAGTCATGCTCTTATTTGACATCAACACCATGGACATCATCAGTGATGATCAAATGAAAGCATTTCAAGAGTTGGAGACATCCGTGGCAAAGAAGTGTAAGTGCTTTCTTTTAGTTTGTGTAACCATTTACACCTCAGCATTGCAGCTTCATATTGAAATCTGGATCATCTCTCTTTTCCAGATGCTCACAGGGTTGTGATTGGGACCAAGTTTGAAAAATTAGAGATAGAAGAGAAACACAATGCATGGATTTATGAATACAAGCCACTGCAGAAGAAGGTAATAATCTGTTAAATCAGGAGCAGTGATATCAGTACAATGTTTTTACGGTATTCTGGTCCCATATTGTGTGTTTGCAGACAGACATAATGTTTATTTTCCATCCTTGATTAACCTCAGGCAGGTAACAGTGAACCACCATTTCCATGTCATTATAATTAGTGACCTCATGCTGTCATCGGACACTCAGTCAGTGATGTGCATTCATGTTCAATGTTCAAAGTAAATTTATTATCAAAGAATATTTTTGTCGCCACGTACAACCCCAAGATTCATTTTCTTGCAGGCATAGTCAATAAATTCATAATAGAATAAGAACAACTGAGCATTGTGACCTGCCCAGTTGCACTGACACCCACAGTGATGAAGAGTTTTGAGAGGCTGGTGGTAAAACATATCAGCTCCTGCCTGGGAGCTGACTTGGATCCACTCCAACTTGCTGACTGGAGCAACAGGTCTGCAGCCAATGACATCTCATTGATACTTCACACAACCCTGGAACATCCGAACAGGAAAGGAACATACATCAGGATCCTCTTTATTGGCCACAGTTCAGCGTTCAGTACCAGCATCCCCTCAAAACTAATCAATAACCTCCAAGACCTTGGTGTCAAAACTTCCTTGTGCAATTGGATCCTGGATTTCCTCACTTGTATACTTGTCATTTCAGATTGGCAACAACATCTCCACGATCTCCATCAGCACTGGTACACCACAAGGCTGTATGCTTAGCCCCCTACTTTACACCTCATTGGCTAAACACATCTCCAAAACCATATTTAAGTTTGTTGATGACACCATTGTTGTGGGCCGTGTCAAAGTTGGTGATGAATCAGCATACATGAGGGAGTCAGAAAATTTGGCCGACTGGTGTCACAACAACAACCTCTCACACAATGTCAGCAAAGCCAAGGAGCTGACTGTAGACTCAGGAGAGGGAAACCAGAGGTCTGTGTGCAAGTCCTTATCGGAGGATCAGGTGTAGAGATGGTTAGCAACTTTAAATTTCCTGGTGTTACCATTTTAGAGGACCCAGCAGGTAAATGCAATTGTGTAAAAAGTACACCAGTGCCTCTACTTCCATAGGAGCCTGTAGAGATTTGTCATGACATCAAAGACTTTGAGAAAATTCAATAGATATGCAGTGGAGAGTGTATTGACTGGCTATATCATGGCCTGGTATGGAAACACTAATGCCTTTTAATGGAAAATCCAACAAAAGGTTTCGGATTCAGCCAAGTATATAACAGGTAAAGTCCTACCAACCATTGAGTACATCTTCAAGAAACACTGCTGTAGGAAAGCAGCATCCTTCATCAGCGGTCCTCACCACACAGGCCATGCTCTTGTCTCACTGCTGCTAACAGGTCGAAGGTACAAGAGCCTCACAACTCATACCAGCAGTTTCATTAACAGTTACTACTCCTCAACCATCAGGTTCTTGAACAAAAGGGGATAACTACACTCACTTGCCCATCCATTGTAATGGTCCCCAGAGCAAATCATCTCCATTTAAGGACTCTTTATCTTATTTCACGTTCTTGTTAATTATTACTATTCATTTATATTTGCATTTGCACACTTTGTTGTCTTCTGAACTCTGGTTGATCTTTCACTCGTCCTGTTCTCATTACAGATTTGTAGATTTACTGAGTATGCCCACAGGAAAAAGAATCTCAGGGCTGTTTTTGGTGACAAAATTTACTTGAACTCAGTGAAAAACCAGACTAAATTAGGCAATCAACCATGTGCAGAAGGCAACAATGCAAATGCAAAGGAAAGAAATAGTCATAAAAATAAATTAGTAACAAATATCAAGAACTTGAAATAAAGAGTCCCTGAAAGTGGGGGCACAGGTTGTGGGAACATCTCAATGGTACAAGCAAAGTTAAGTGAAGTTATTCCTTTTGGTTCAAGAGTCATATGATCGATGGGTAATAACTTTGTGAAACTGGTGGTGCGAGTCTGATGGATCCTGTACCTGCTTCCTGATGGCAGCAATGAGAGGAGAACATGTCCAGGGTGGTGGCTTTCCCTGATGATAGTTGTTGCTTTCCCACCACAACACTCCATGCAGATGTGCTCAGTGGTGGAGAGGGCTTTACCTGTGATGGGCTGGGCCATATTCACCATTTTTGTAGGATTTCCTTTCGAGGGCATTGATGCTTTCAAGGTTTCATGCATACATTTATTGTCAGAGAAATGTATACAATACACATCCTGAAATGCTTTCTTCATAGCCATCCACAAAAACAGAGGACCCCAAAGAGAACAATGGTCAAATGTTCTCCCCTCCCAAATTTCCCCCCTCCTGCACTAAGCAGCAGCAAGCAACAATCTCCCCTTCCCCCACCCCACTGGCGAAACAAGCATCAGCACCCACCACCAAGCACTCAAACTTGAGCAAAGCAAAGGTAAAGACACAGACTTGCAGTTACCCCAAAGACTACATTGTTCACCCGGCATTCGACATACCACAGGCTCTCTCCCTAATAAGGGAGAAAGAGGTGTCTCAATTTTCACAGTGAGCAGGGAGACATAACAAACAACTCTCTGGTTTACAATGTTAAAATTCCGCCATGTCGCTTTTTATTTGAGCTCTGTGCCCAAAGATCACGAGTCTCTGGGCAAACAGCCACAGATATTCCGATTCGCACGATGACACACGGGTCTCCTGTCATGATATCAACCCTCGATCCGCTCATCTTCAGAGGCTTAAGATCCTAGGCTTCCAAATACTTAGGCTGAGCCCTTGGCATGACGAACAATGGCCAGTCCTGAAACCCCAAGTGCAGGAGAACTGTAGTGAGCATGTAACTCCATGTCAGGGTCTTCAAAAGAATCCTGAAAGCGAAAAATAAAGATGTTAAAGATGGAAATAGAGCTGTTCTGAAGATGCAAGCAAAGGAATCACCATTCAGCACTATCGTCACTCCGCTCTGCCTTCTATAAGCCTTTCATACCAGACTGTGAGACAGACAGTCAATATACTCTCCACTACACATCCAGAGAAGTTTGTCAAAGTTTTAGATGTCATCCCAACCTTTTTAAACCTCTATGCTTCTGCTTTGCTCATAATTGCACTTAATTTTTCGGCACAGAACAGTAACACCAATAGTAATTCTTCTGAAATAGTAACACCAATGAATTTAAAGTTGCTGACTTTCTCCACCTCTTGAAACCCCAGTGAGGACTGGCTCATGTTCCTCTGGGTTCCCCCTCTTGAAGTTACTGATCAGTTCCCTGTTATTGCTGACATTGGGGTGGGAAACATAGCATCCAATCTGTGCATAGCATGATCCCACTGACAGAGAGGTAGGGGAATGTCACTCAGCTCCTCTATCATGCTGCCCCAATCATTACAATTCAGCTGATCTGTCCTGGACCTCAACTACTTCTGTCCCAGTTCCCGGCACCATTGAACCCCAACCTTTCAAACACTTATCCAGTAGACAGGTGACCAAAATTGCACACATTACTCCAAATTAGGCTTCACCAACATCTTATACAATGTCAACAGGCTGACTCTGTGGTTAAGAAGGCATACGGTGTATTGGCCTTCATCAATCATGGAAATTAATTTAGGAGCTGAGTGGTAATGTTGCAGGTGTATAGGACCCTGGTCATACCACACTTTGAGTACTGTGCTCAGTTCTGGTCGCCTCACTACAGGAAGGATGTGGAAACCCTGGGAAGGGTGAAAAGGAGATTTACAAGGATGTTGGCTGTATTGGGGAGAATGACTTATGAGAATAGGTTGAATGAACTCGGCCTTTTTTCCTTGGACTGATGGAGGATGAGAGGTGACCTGATAGTGGTGTACAAGGTAATGAGAGACATTGATCAAGTGGATAGTCAGAGGCTTTTCCCCTGGGATGAAATGGCTTGCACAAGAGGGCATAGATTTAAGGTGTTTGGTAGTAGGTACAGAGGAGATGTCAGGGGTAAGTTTTTTATGCAGGGAGTGGTAAGTGCACGGAATGGGCAGCCAGCAGCAGTGGGTCTTTTAAGGGACTCCTGGATGGGTACATGGAGCTTAGAAAAATAGAGGGCTATGGGTAAGCCCAGGTAGTTCGAAGGTAAGGACATGTTCGGCACAACTTTGTGGGTTGAAGGGCTTGTATTGTACTGTAGGTTTTCTATGTTTCTAAGTCCTATCCTGGTTCGTCCTCCCAAAGTGCAAGATCGCACACTTGTCAGCATCAAATTCCATCTGCCAATGTTTTGCCGATTTTTCCTGCTGATCCAGATCCTGCTGCAAGGTTTGATAGTCTTCTTCACTGTCCATTACACCACAATCCTGTTGTCATCTGTATATTTGCTGATCCAGTTAACCACATTATTATCCAGATCATTGATATAAATGGGAAGCAACAACAGACCCAGCCCTGATTCCTGTGGTGCACCGCTAGTCATGGGCTTCCAGTCAGAGAGGCAAACATCTACTACCACTCTCTAGCTTTTATTACCTTATCTTGAATGCCAAGCTCACACATGGGACCTTGTCAAATGCCTCACTAAAGGCCATGAGACGACATCCACTGCCAAGCCTTCATCCACTTTCCTGTTAACTACCTTGTAAAATTGGTTAGATATGACATATCATGTACAAAGTCATGTTGACTATCGCTAATCAGTCACTGTCTGTTCAAATATTTACTATATATCTGGCGCCTTAGAATACCTTCCAACAACTTACCGACTACCGACGTCAGGCTCACCTGACTGTAATTTCCCAGCTCATTTTCAGAGGCTTTCTTAAACAACCAAACAGCGTTAGCAATCCTCCAATACTCTAGCACTTCACCCGTGAAGGATGTTTTAAATATCTTGGCTAGGGAATTTGCAATTTCTGCACAGGCATCCCACAAGGTTGCAGGAAATACCTGTCAGGCCCCAGGGATTTATCCACCATAATTTGTCACAAGGCAGCAAACACCTCATCCTGTGTAATCTGTATTGGGCCCATGATCTCACTGCTGTTTTGCCTCTCTTCATAAACTCTGTGTCCATCTCCCAAATATCAATGACTTGGATGTCAGAATTGATGGCTATGTTGCAAAGTTTGCAGATGATACAAAAATAGGTAGAGGGGCAGGTAGTTTTGAGGAAGTAGAGAGGCTATGAGGAGAATGGGCTAAGAATACAGTGTTAGGAAGTGTATGGTGTTGCACTTTGGTAGAAGAAAAAAAGGGTAGACTATTTACTAAATGGAGAGAAAATTCAACAATGAGACCTGGGAGTCCTTAAGTAGGATTCCCCAAAGGATCATTTAGGGAAAATTTAGGGATGTATTAGCATGGACAGAAGATTGGTTAACTACAAAGCAGAGAGTTGGGATACATGGGTGTTACTCTAGTTGGCAAACAGTGGTGAGCGGTGTGGCACAGGGGTCAGTGTTGGGCCCACAACTGTTCAAAATATACGTTAACAATCTGGAAGGGGGAACCAAGTGTAGTGCATCTAGGATTGCTGATGAGACTAAATTGAATGGAAAAGCAAATTGCGCAGAAGATATGGAGAGTCTGCACAGAGAGATATAGATAGGTTAAGTGAATGGGCAAAGGTCTGGCAGATGGAGTGCAGTGTTGGTAAATGCAAGGTCATACACTTTCGAAGGAAAAATGAAAGAGCAGATTATTAGATAGATAGATAGATAGATAGATAGATAGATACTTTATTCATCCCCATGGGGAAATTCAACATTTTTTCCAATGTCCCATACACTTGTTTTAGCAAAACTAATTACATAAAATTACTCAGTAAAAATATGATACGCATCTAAATCACTCTCTCAAAAAGCATTAATAATAGCTTTTAAAAAGTTCTTAAGTAGTTTACTTAGATACATTAAATACAATCAACCCTGGCACTTTAACATATCTTACTCCTGGCGGTTGAATTGTAAAGCCTAATGGCATTGGGGAGTATTGACCTCTTCATCCTGTCTGAGGAGCATTGCATCGATATCAACCTGTCGCTGAAACTGCTTCTCTGTCTCTGGATGGTGCTATGTAGAGGATGTTCAGGGTTTTCCATAATTGACCGTAGCCTACTCAGAGCCCTTCGCTCAGCTACCGATGTTATACTCTCCAGTACTTTGCCCACGACAGAGCCCGCCTTCCTTACCAGCTTATTAAGACGTGAGGCGTCCCTCTTCTTAATGCTGCCTCCCCAACACGCCACCACAAAGAAGAGGGCGCTCTCCACAACTGACCTATAGAACATCTTCAGCATCTCACTACAGACATTGAATGACGCCAACCTTCTAAGGAAGTACAGTCGACTCTGTGCCTTCCTGCACAAGGCATCTGTGTTGGCAGTCCAGTCTAGCTTCTCGTCTAACTGTACTCCCAGATACTTGTAGGTCTTAACCTGCTCCACACATTCTCCATTAATGATCACTGGCTCCATATGAGGCCTAGGTCTCCTAAAGTCCACCACCATCTCCTTGGTCTTGGTGATATTGAGACGCAGGTAGTTTGAGTTGCACCATATCATATTATTTAAATGGTAAAAAAATTGCAGCATGCTGCCAAACAGAGGGACTTGGGAGTACTTGTGCATGAATCACAAAAGGTTGGTTTGTAGGAGCAGCAGGCAATCAAGAAGGTAAATGGAATGTTGGCCTTCATTGCTAGAGGGATTGAATTTAAGACCAGGCTGCAAACGATTATGGTGCAACTCTACAGGGTACTGGTGAGGCTGCACCTGGAGTACTGTGTGCAGTTCTGGTCTCCTTACTTGAGGAAGGATATATTGGCTTTGGAGGTGGTGGTTAGGAGGTTCACTAGGTTGATTCCAGAGATGAGGGAGTTAAACATGAGGAGAGATTGAGTCGCCTGGGACTGTACTCTCGGGAATTCAGAAGAAGGAGAGGAGATCTCATAAAAACATATAAAATTATAAAAAAGATGGAAAAGATAGAGGCAGGAAAGTTGTTTCCACTGGTAGGTGAGACTAAAACTCGGGAACATTGACTCAAGATTTTGGGGAGTAGAATTAGAATGGAGATGAGGAGGAACTGCTTTTCCCAAAGAGTGGTGAATTTGTGCAATTCTCTTCCCAATGAAGCAGTGGATGCTACTTCAGTAAATATATTTAAAGCAAGGTTGGATAGAGTTTTGCTTAGTAGGGGAATTAAGGGGTATGGGGAAAAGGCAGATAGGTGGAGATGAGTCCACGATCAGATCAGCCATTATCATACTGCATGTTGGAACAGGCGCGACAGGCAAGATGGCCGACTCCTGCTCCTATATTCTTATCATTTGCAGGTTGTGTTTGTGGTAAGGAAAGCAAATGTGATGTTAACATTCATTTCAAGGAGATGAGAACATAAAAGCAAAGATGTAATGTTGAGGCTTTATAAACCACTGGTGAGGCCTCACTTGGAGCACTGTGAGCCATTGTGGGTCACTTACCTTAGAAAGGATGTCCTGATACTGGAGAAGATTCAAAGGATGTTCACAAAAGTGATTCCAGGATTGAATGGTGTGTCATATGAAGTGTGTATGATGGCTCTGGGCCTGTATTCACCAGAGTTCAGAACAATGAGGGGTGGCCTCACTGAAACCTATCGAATGGTGAAAGGCCTTGATAGAGTGGAAGTGGAGAGTATGTTTCCTATGGGGTGAGTCCAGGACCAGAGGACACGGCCTCAGAATAGAGGGGTGTTCTCTTAGAATGGATATCAGGAGGAATTTCTTTAGCCAGAGAGTGGTGAATCAGGTGGCTGTGGCGGCCATGTCATTATGTATACTTAAGGCACAATTGATAGACTTTTGGTTGCTCAAGGCATGAAGGAACATGGGGAGAAGGGAGGAGTTTGGGGCTGAGGTAAAAAATGGATAAGCCATGACGAATTTGTGGATTGGCCAAGTGGCTTAATTCTTCTCCTATATCTTATGGTTCCAGTAAATACAGATGCAAAAAATCTATTTACGATCTCCCCCATATGTTTCAGCTCTGATCTTCAAAGGAGCAATTTTGTTCCTTGCTGTCTTTGTGTTCTTAAAATATCTCCAAAAGAACCTAATGTCTTCTTTTAGCCCTGATTTCTTTCTTAAAGCATTCTCTTGAATGTCTTATACTCCTCATGTACCTAATTTGTTTCTACCTGCCCATTCCTGCTATCCACTTCCTCCTTCTTCTTAACCAATAGCTCTAGAAAACCAAGGAACTGTGCCAATCCACACTTACCAGGTTCTTCCAAAATTGGCCTTTCACTTATTTAGAGTCTCAACCCAAGAAACAGACCTACCCTTCACTGTAATTATTTTGAAACAAATGGCATTGTGATCACTAGATAGAAAGTGTTCACCTACACGCACTTCTGTTACCTCCCCGTCTCATTCCCTGATAGATCTAGAATCACACACTCTCTATTTGGGATCTCTATGCACTGATTCAGGAAACTTTCCTGAACAAACTTGAGATATTCTCTCCCATCCATCCGTTAACAGCATAGGAGTTCTGGTCAATATGTGGAAAGTTTAAAGCACCTCATATCACAACCTTATGTTTCTTATAACAGTCTGTGATCTCTCTAATTTGATCATCTAAATTCTGCTGCTTATTATGTGATCTATAACATAATCCCATTAACATGGTCATACATACCTGTCTTGTTCCTCAGTTCTATCTATAAAGCCTCAGGAGACGAACTGTTCATTCTATCCTGTATAAGCCCTGCCATGTTATTTTCCCTGACTAGAATTGCCACACCATCCCTTTTAATCCCTCCCGCTCTATCATGTCTGAAGCCACAAAATTCCAGAACATTTGACATTCAGTCCTATTCCTCCTACAAACAAGTCTCAGTAATGTCTTCAAATCTTAATTCCATACCCTGATCCATGCCTTAAGCTCATCTGCCCTTCCCACAATACTCCTTGCATTGAAATATTCAAAACTCAGAATATTAGCCCCACCATGATCAACTTTTGATTCCTGACCTTGTATGTAGGCCTATAAACATCCATCTCCACAACCACTCCACTATCTGTTCAGGCACTCTAGTTCCCTTCCCTGCAACTCCAGCTTACATCTCCAACAACACCGCTCCCACCCTTACAGCACCAGAACCTTCCTGCTGGGATAATCAATTCCCCTCCAGTTCAGGTGCAAACCATCCTGTCTGTACAGATCCCACCTTCCCTGGAAGAGAGCCCAATGATCAAATAATCTGAAGCCCTCCTCCTCCTGCACCATCTCCTTAGCCACATGTTAAACTCTATTACTCGGGCTTTACTTTGTGCTGCCTCATTTTACTGATATTTTCTGCCCCCTCCTGCCACACTTTGTTTGTCAAATCCCCCCTCACTCCTTTGTGCCACTGCTGTTCTACTTCCTCTTCAGTAATAGATCATTTTGCCCTTGGAACCCTCCCCTTTCTGTCCATTTTGAAGCCTGGTCTACACAGTATTCACGTGATTCCCCAGGACACTGGCCACAACACAGTTCAGCTGAAACCCATCCCAATGGAACAGCTCTCTCCGTCTCTGTTACTGCTACCATTGCCCATGAATCTGAAGCCTGTGGAGTTTATAATTCCATTAATACCCTCTCTCTCCTTCCTTTCCCTCAGTTTGAGAATTTGGCAGAACGCACAGGGATGGATAGGCGTTCCATGTTTGCGATTTCGAATCAGTGGAGAGGTGAACAGATCGAGATGATAAGATGCATCCTGGCCCTGTATGTTCTGGATAATATGGTCAGAAACATTGACCGATTTTTCAAAACAGTGTAATGATCACAGCTGTCCTCGTCCAGTGCTGTGAATCTGATCCAGTTTCAGGAGCACAGACACTGCTGTGGGATTGATTTTTCTATTGTTTCCCCTGTAGTTTTAGTATACTTGCTTATATATTAGTCAATCACCTGTTTGCCTGTAGACATTTATTAACGTTGTATAATTGCTTCTATTATTCTTTAGTTTCTTTCCCTGTAAAGCTGAAGAGGAAATCAGTTTTTCAAATAAACTGGCCGAGACCACTTGGCTGAATAAAAGCAAACAATGTGTTCATGTTCCTTTGATACGGACGGTCACAGTTAAAGCCAGTCACTGTTACAGATGGTCATAGTTACAGTCGGTTACAACTCCAATGGTCAGAGTTACACCCATTCAGTGTTACAGCATGTCACTGGTACAGTTGGTCAGTGCTATAGATGGTCACAGTTACAGCCATTCCCTGTTACAGCAGGTCACTAGTACAGCTGGTCACTGTTAAAGTAGGTCACAGTTACAGCCATGTATTGTTACAGCAGGTTACATTTACTGCTGGTCACAGTTACACATGGTCACATTACAGAAGGTCAGTGACAGCCAATCACAGTTACAGCTGGTCAGTATTAAAGCTTGTCACAGTTACACCGGGTCACAGTTACAGATTATCACTATTATATCCAGTCACAGTTACAGCCAATCTCAGTTACAGATGGTCACTTTTAGAGCCGGTGACAGTAACAGCCAGTCAGCTACAGCCATTCATTGTTACAGCAGGTCACAGTTACAGCTCATGACAGATACAGATGGTCACCGGTACAGCCATTCGTTGTTACAGCTGGTCAGTGTTACTGATTATCACTTTTGCAGCCGGTCAAAGTTACAGATGTTCACAGAGACAACTGGTCACAGTTCTAGCTGATCACATTTACAATTGGTTATTATTACAAGCAGTCAGTCACAGCCAGTCACTGTTACAACTACTAACAGTTACAGATCATCACAGTTATAGCTGGTCACAGGTACACACATTTATTCTTACAGCAGGTGACAGTTACAGCCAGTGACAATTACAGACAGTAACAGATAAAGATGGTCACAGTTTACAGCCAGTAAACTGGACACAGTTACAGATGGTCACAGCTACAGATGGTCAATTTTACGCCAGTCACACTTACAGCCATTCATTGTAATAGCCTGTCACAGTTGTAGCTGGTCACTATGACAGCCAGTCACAGTTACAGCTGGACACAAAGACAGCTGGTCACATTTACAGGTGGTCACTATGACAGCCAGTCACTGTTACTGATGGACACAGAGACAGCTGGTCACATTTACAGGTGGTCACTATGACAGCCAGTCACTGTTACTGATGGACACAGAGACAGCTGGTCACATTTACAGGTGGTCACTATGACAGACAGTCACTGTTACTGATGGACACAGAGACAGCTGGTCACATTTACAGGTGGTCACTATGACAGCCAGTCACTGTTACAGCTGGACACAAAGACAGCTGGTCACATTTACAGGTGGTCACTATGACAGCCAGTCACAGTTACAGCTGGACACAGAGACAGCTGGTCACATTTACAGGTGGTCACTATGACAGCCAGTCACTGTTACAGATGGTCGCAATGACAGATGGTCACAGTCAATGTTCCCTCTAATTAGTGACGACCGGTGTGAACAAAAATCTTGTGCTGTGCAATTTTTTACCCAGTGACAACAACATTTGCTCACTGAATTTTAAATTTTGTGCACTCACACTAAACATACGTAGCAGGACTGCATCACTGCAAACTCCACATTGTCAATACTGTCCGCCTCAGAAACTGAGAATGTGATTGTGCACGATTGTGAAATATACTTAACATACAAACAAGGTAGAGGGTGACAACCATTTGTGCACAGTTCAAATTCATTTACACACTAGTAGCAAATGATGTGTGTGTGCTCGCACATGCACACACCCTACAGGGAACATTGGTCACAGTTACAGCCAGTCACATTTACGTCAGTCACTGTTACAGAACATCACAATTACAGCCAGTCACTGTTACAGCTATTCATAATTACAGCTCATCACAGTTACAGCCCTTCACATTTACAGCTGGTCACAGTTACAGAGATTTCACTGTTACAGCTGATCACTGTTACAGCCAGTCACAGTTACAGCCGGTCACAGTTACAGCCAGTCATCATTACAGCCAGACACAGTACATTCATTCACAGTTACAACCAGTCACAGGTTGTTACAGTTATTGATCCTCTGTTCCTTCCCTGCCTTGCCTGCTGATGTAGACTGACTCTGTCTGACCTGCACCATGATGAACATCTAATGACATAACATCTAATGTGGTAAACATAAGATTTGTGCCTCATTCTTGATTTCTAAAGAAGCTGCTGGACATCACCCCCAGATCTAACAGAATGGACAGGAGCACAGTAAGGGAGTGAGTGGCCACAGCTTTAAGCTGCAGTTATTCCAGTGCAATCAGCTTCACGGGCAAGTCGGATGGACTCAGGATATGGACTGCCACTGGGAACTGGGATATCACAACCAACAGCAGAAACACGGCTGAGGGAAGGGTAGGGTGGGCAGCTCAATGCTCTGGGTACAGATGCTACAGGTGTGACTGAGGTACAGGTAAGAGAGGAGGCGGGGGAGTTGACATTTGGGGAAAGAGGACATAGGAATGCTCTTTGCTTGGGAGATCATCCAGTGAGACTGTTAGAAACAGAACGGGATGGGTTGTAGCCCCCATCAATAGTCAGTGGGAATTGGATGAGCAGATATGTCGACATAGATGTAAACATAAAAGGGTTGTGCTAATGGGAGATTTTAACTTTCCAAATACCAGAGTATAAAAGACATGAGCAGAGTGGAATTTGTGAATTATGTCCAATAAACCTTCCACTATTATATACTGGAGCTACCAGAGGGAATGCAACGCTGAATCTCCTCCTGGTGAATGAGGGAGGGCAAGTGCCAGAAGTGGGTGAACACTTTGGACCGAGCAACCATAATTGTGTCAGTTTTAAAATAGCTACAGAGAAGGAATCAACCATTTCACAGGTTCAACTGTGGAACTGATCCAGCTTCAGACCACACTCTATACCTTAGCCTGCTTCAGTAGCCCCAGCCTGTAAACCAACTACCTTCTGAACTGCAATGTGTAGGGGATTGGAAGCTGAGGATTTACCAGTTATATAGAAATATTCGACAAATCTCATCAAGCTGGTTTAGACAAAAAGAGGACAGTTCAGAAAGCTGGAAATCTTGGGAAGTTACTTCAGCATGTAAACTTTACAATGTTAACTCAAGGGAAGGTGGAGGGACTAAAGATGTTAGAATATGGAACTTCTCCTGACTCAGGGTCTCAACATTAGATGTTCATAAGACTATAACCTATAGGATAAGAGTTAGGCCATTTGGCCAATTAGGTCTGTTGTGCTATTTTATCATGACTGATCCATTTTGCCCTCAACCCCAATCTCCTGCCTTCTCCTTATATCCCTTCATGCCCTAACTCATCAGGAATCTACCAACCCCTGTTTTGAGGTCCTGGTTAAGTGGTAAAAGGAGGTGCATAGCAGGTATAGGCAAGTAGGAACAAATGAGGCTTTTCTGGAGCATATGAAATGCAAGAGAACACTCAAAGAGGAAATCGGGAGGGCTAAAGGAAGGCTTGAAGTTGTTCTTGCAGACAAGGTGAAGGAGAATCTTAAGGGATTCTATGGATCTGTTAAGAGTAAAAGGATTGCAAAGGACAAATTTGGTCCTTTGGAAGACCAGAATGGTAATCCATGTGTGGAGTGAAAGCAGATGGGGGAGATCTTAAATACTTTTTTGTGTCTGTATATACCCAGGAGACAGACACAGTCTATAGACGTGAAGCAAAGTGGCATCAACTTCAGGCCCCTGTAGAGATTACAGAGGAGGGGTGATTGCTATGCTGAGACAAACCAGGGTGGATAAACGCTAGGGTCTGACAACATATTCCTCAGACCCTATGGCAGTCAAATGCAGAAATTGGCAGGGTACTAGCAGAGATATTTAAATCATCCTCAGTGACAGGAGAGGTACCAGAGGATTGGAGGTTAGCTAATATTTTTCCACTGTTTCAAAAAGGCTCTAAACAAAAATAACAGGAAATTATAGGTCAGTGAGTCTGACGTCAGTAGAACCATAGAACATTACAGCACAGAAACAGTCCTTTTGGCCCTTCTTGGCTGTGCCAAACAATTTTTCTGCCTAGTCCCACTGACCTGCACCTGGACCATATCCCTCCAAACCCCTCTCATCCATATACCTGTCCAAGTTTTTCTTAAATGTCAAAAGTGAGCCCACATTCACCACTTCATCTGGCACTTCATTCCACACTCCCACCACTCTCTGCATGAAAATGCCCCCACTAATGTTCCCTTTAAACTTTTCCCTCTTCACCCTTAACCCATGACCTCTTTTTTTTCTCCCCTAGCCTCAGTGGAAAAAGCCTGCTTGCATTCACTCAATACCCATCATAATTTTATACACCTCTATCAAATTACCCCTCATTCTCCTACACTCCAGGGAATAAAGTCCTAACCTATTCAACCTTTCTCTGTAACTCAGTTTCTCAAGTCATGGCAACATCCTTGTAAACCATCTCTGCACTCTTTCAACCTTATTAATATCCTTCCTGCAATTAGGTGACCAAAACTGCACACAATACTCCAAATTCGGCCTCACCAATGTCTTATACAACCTCACCATTACATTCCAACTCTTATACTCAGTACTTTGATTTGTAAAGGCCAATGTACCAAAAGCTCTCTTTACGACCCTATCTACTTGTGATGCCACTTTTAGGGAATTATGTATCTGTACTCCCAGATCCCTCTGTTCTACTGCACTCCTCAGTGTTCTACCATTTACCTTGTATGTTTTCCCTTGGTTTGACCTTCCGAAGTGCAATGCCTCACACTTGTCCGCATTAAACTACATCTGCCATTTTTCAGCCCATTCCTCTAACTGGTCCAAATTCCTCTGCAAGCTTTGAAAACTTTCCTCACTGTCCACTATACCTCCAATCTTTGTATCATCAGCAAATTTGCTAATCCAATTTGCCACAATATCGTCCAGATCATTGATATAGATGACAAATAACAATGGACCCAGCACTGATCCCTGTGGCATACCACTAGTCACAGGCCTCCACTCAGAGAAGCAATCCTCCACTATCACTCTCTGTCTTCTTCCATTGAACCAATGGGTGACTAAGTCTTCCTAACTAACCTCCCATGCGGGACCTTGTCAAAGGCCTTACTGAAGTCCATGTATACAACATCTACTACCTTCCCTTCATCGACTTTCCTGGTAACCTCCTTGAAAAACTCTAATAGATTGGTTAAACATGACCTACCAAACACAAAGCCATGCTGACTTTTTCTAATAAGTCCCTGTCTATCAAAATAATTGTAGATCCTATCTCTTAGTATTCCTTCCAATAATTTACCTACTACCGATGTCAAACTTACCGGCCTATAATTTCCCAGTTTACTTTTTGAGCCTTTTTTAAACAACGGAACTACATGAGCTATCCTCCAATCCTCTGGCACCTGAACCGTGGATATCAACATTTTAAATATTTCTGCCAGGACCCTGCAATTTCAACACTAGTTTCCTTCCAGGTCCAAGGGAATACCCTGTCAGGTCCTGGTGACTTATCTACCATGATTTGCCTCAAGACAGCAAGCACCTCCTCCTCCCTAATCTGTATAAGTTCCTTGACCTCCCTACTTGTTTTCCCTGTTTCCATAGACTCCATTCCAATTTCATTAGTAAATACAATTGCAAAAAAAAACATTTAATATCTCTCCCATTTCTTTTGGTTCCATACATAGCCGACCATTCTGATCTTCAAGAGGACCAAATTTATCCCTTACTATCCTTTTGCTCTTAACATACTTGTAGAAGGTCTTGGGATTATCCTTCACCTTGACTGCCAAAGCAAACTCATGTCTTCTTTTAGCCCTCCTGATTTCTTTCTAAAGTATTTTCTTACTCTTTTTATACTCTTCAAGCATCTTATTTCCTCCCTGTTGCCTAAACCTGTTATACATCTCTCTCTTCTTCTTTATCAGAGTTCCAATATCCCTCGAGATCCAAGGTTCCTTATTGTTTTTCATTTCGCCTTTAAACCTGACAGGAACATACAAACTCTGCACTCTCAAAATTTCTTCTTTGAAGGCCTCCCACTTACCAGTCACATCCTTGCCAGAGAACAATCTGTCCTAATCTACGATTTTTAGATCCTTTCTCATTACTTCAAATTTGGCCTTTTTTCCAGTTTAGAACTTCAACCCAAGGACCAGATCTATCTTTATCCATGATAAGTTGAAACTAATGGTGTTATGATCACTGGAACCAAAGTGTTCCCCTACACACACTTCTGTAACCTGCCCTAACTCATTTCCTAATAGGAGATCTAATATTGCATCCTCCCTAGTTGGTATATCTATATATTGATTTAGAAAACTTTCCTGAAAACACATTACAAACTCTAACCCATCTAGACCTTCAACAGTATGGGAGTCTCAGTCGATGTGTGGAACATTAAAATCCCCTACAATCACAACTTTCTGTCTCCTGCAGTTGTCTGTTACCTCTCTGCAGATTTGCTCGTCCAATTCTCACTGACTATTGGGTGGTCTATAATACAGCCCTTTTAATGTGGTCATAGCTTTCCTGTTTCTCGGCTTCACCCATATGGCCTCAGTAGACAAGCCCTCCAATCTGTCCTGCCAAAGCACTGCTGTAATATTTTCCCTGACAAGCAAATCAACCCCCCCCCCCACCAACCCTTCATCCCTCTGCCTCTGTCATGTCTGAAACATCGGAACCCTGGAACATTGAGCTGCCAGTCCTGCCCCTCCTGTAGCCAAGTTTCAGTAATAGCTATGATGTCATAATTCCATGTGTCAATCCAGGCCCTCAGCTCATCTGCCTTTCCCACAATACTCTCATTGAAACTTACACACCTCAGAAGATTATTACCACCACACACACAACCATACTATTTGTGACTTTGCATGAACTACTTACATCATTTATATTTACCCCCATTCCACTATCTACTCTGGCACTCTGGTTCCCATCCCCTGCAAATCTAGTTTAAACCCTCCCCAATAACACTAGCAAACCTCCCTGCAAGTATATTGGTCCCTTTGTAGTTCAGGTGTAACGCATCTCTCTTTTACAGGTCCCACCTGCCCCAGAAGAGGTCCCAATGATCTAGAAATCTGAAACCCTGCCCCCTACACCAGTTTCTCAGCTACATTTTCATCTGTCAGAGCATCCTACTCTTACCCTCAATGGCACGTTTCACAGGCAGCAATCCGGAGATTACTATCCTCGAGGTCCTGTTTTTCAACTTCCTACCAAGCTCTCTGTACTCACTCTTCAGGACCTCCTGACTCTTTCTACTGTCACGTACCCCGTGAGTGGGTTACCAAACCAGCAGAAATGGAATGATACATTGGAGTCTGGTGGTACTGTAACTACAAGTGTTCATTAGTAAACTAAGGAACACAATATCAAAAATGCAAATATACATGTAAAACAGGTTAGCAATGATAAATACAGAAGTGTAGAAATAAGAATCAAAACCAAGCTCTATCATAGTCTACGGGTAAATGAATAGTCTTAAGATAATGCAGAGTCCAGTTCAGTTCAGTTTGTGTTGAAGTAGTTGCTGTTGTGATGCGAGAGAGAGAGAGAGAGAGAGAGAGAGAGAGAGAGAGAGAGAGAGAGAGAGAGAGAGAGAGAGAGAGAGAGAGAGAGAGAGAGAGAGAGAGAGAGAGAGAGAGAGAGAGAGAGAGAGAGAGAGAGAGAGATGAGCAGCTGCAGCAGGCAAACCTTCCATTGTCTTCTTGTTTTGTTGTACTGTTGTGGTCATCGACTGTGATCCCTCCATTCTCAGCCAGACTGTTCTTCAGTGGTGGACTTGTCACCCAGGTGAGGGTGGACACACACACAAGCCCCCACTGACCTGCCTTCACACACTGTGAGCTTCTGACCAATTTCCCCCAATCGATCCTCCAAGTCCCCACCTTCCTGTGGGAGCACAACACTCATTCAGTGTCCAGTGGTGTGTCTGCCTGTGTCTCAGCAGACTCGTCTTTTATCTCCCCAGCCGGGGTACCAGCCATCCACCAACTGATCATGTCCATCAAACTGGGCCACTCCCTCCTGTCTCAGTAGGCACCTGGCACCCACTATGCTGTGCCAGCAGGGATTCACACAAGCAGGCAAAATAGCAAAGTCCTTGAAAGTAAAGTCAACAATCAGCGAAGAAGCCATAATTTAAGATCCTTGTGTCTCTCATTATCAGCATGTGCAGCATGGCACCTCTCCTCCTCTTTATCTCTCTCTTGTTAGCAGCATAGTTCACGGGGCATCAACTCTGGACCCCATCTCCCCATGGTTTGCTCATCACACATAACACCCCCACCCTTAAAAGAATTTTTACCAGGGGAAAAATTCAATAGTAAGGCACATTACAGAGTCTAATATAATACAGAAGCAGTCATTAACCAACAGAGTAACACAGAGATAATTTCAAATTTAACACCTGGATAAACAATCAGCAATTACATTGTCAGTCCCTTTTACATGTTGTGTTTTAATATCAAATTCTTGTAACATCAGACTCCAACTTAATAACTGTCTATTTTTATCCTTGATGTTCGTCAAAAAGTACCAATGGGTTGTGATCCGTATAAACTATCAATGGCTTTTGTGCCGGACAAACGTAAACCTCAAAATGCTGCAATGCCAGAATAAGTGACAGTATTTCTTTTTCTACAGTGGAATAATTTCTCTGGTGCACATTGAACTTCCTAGAGAAATACGCCACTGGTGCTCAATTTCATCCTCAGCTTTCTGCAATAACACTGCTCCTGCAGCCTCATCACCTGCATCGGTTGCCAGGGAGAAAGGTTTCGAAAAGTCAAGTGCTTTTAACACAGGGTGGTAACGTAAGATGGTTTTCAGCCTCTCAAAGGTTTCTTGGCAAGGATTGTTCCACAACAATCTTTTCATTCTTTTGCAAAAGCTTTGTAAGAGGGAGGGCAATATCCGCAAAGTTTTTACAAAACTTCCGATAGTGCCCCACCATTCCCAGAAACCTTCTCAGAGCCCTCTTATCACTATGTACCATTTTCCTACTCCAAAGTGTCCATCTGGAGGTATCTTGTGGGCCAGGTTCAATATTTTGGCCCGATAAACCTTTGGAACTACCACCTGGTGTACCACTGCCCAGTCCTCATCTGCCAGCACTGTACCTGGTCTCCACTTTATCATTAATACTCCCTCCTTAATATAGAATCCCATTGGTTCCTTTTTAATTCCCTCCTCTGAGAGAGCTGTCTCCTTCAAAGCCATAAGTTCCTCATCACGTCTCTGCTCCTTTATAAGTTCCTTCCTCGGTAAGGGTAAATCTACCTCCTCTCCCTTACTTTCCTTAGCTCCACTATCCTCTTTCTTCTCATCCTCTAACCCCTCCTAGTACAAGGCTGGCAAAAACGTTTCAGCTAAATCAACGCCCGACTCAGTTAAATTTGTGCCTGTCGCAGCCGCCTTTTTCGACATGCTGCAGGTTACTGCGTAGGTGGAATAAACCTTGGAAACTATGGGCAGGTCCTCAGCACTTACAGGCTTGCTCGTCAGCTTCACTGCTGAGTACACAGCCCCACCTGCAAGATCATTACTGAGCAAGACATCCACATCATGTATCGGGAGTGCAGACTGCATCCCGATCATGACTGGTCTGGATACCAACTCACACTTCAAAAATATTTCATGCAACAGCACTGCCTCGGTCCCTTTTCCAACCCCTTCTATCACTACGTCACCGGTCTCAGTCTCAGCACTAAAGTCCAACACACGGCTTAGGATTAGGGACTGAAAAGCCCTAGTGTCTCTCCAGATTTTCACTGGCACTGGGGTTGACCCCACCTTCGCAGATACCAACCCATTCAGAAGAAATGCCATCCCTCCTGAACTCAGCTTGGTTCCTCCTCCTTCTTCTTTAGTGACATTTCAGGTGGCTTAATGCAGGCAGTTGGGGTTGGTGCCTTTCCTTTCCCTGTCACTTTCTTCAGAGCCAGGCACTTAGATGCTATGTGACCAGCCTTTCCACAGTTATAACACGTAAAGCTGGGAAACTTCCTGCCAGCCTGTTTTTCCTCCTCATTACCCTTTCCACTAGTCCCTGGCTTATTCTCTGACATCGCTGGTGGGCTTTGTCTACCATCCCTACTACCCCTCTGGTAGCTCTGATCTGGGGGAAATTTTATCTTATGGGTTAAGGCATACTTGTCTGCTAACTTCGCAGTCGCAGACAGAGTCTCTGCCTCCTTCTCATCCAAATACATCCTCATTACCTCAGGGATGCAACTTTTAAAATTCTCAATCAGCATCAGTTGTTTTAATTTGTCCAGATCCTCACTGGCCCCTTTTGAGATGCACCAACACTCAAATTACATGTGCATTTCACTGGCAAACTCTAAATACGTGCAGTCCCATGGCTTCCTCAAATTCTGGAACTTCTGCCGGTATGTTTCTGGAACCAACTCATTACTCCTCAGTATAGCCCTTTTTACTTCATCATAATCTTTAGCTTCATCCATAGACAATGCCGAATAGGCTTGCTGAGCCTTCCCCTTAAGACCATTCTGTAACATAACAGCCCACTTCTCCTTAGGCCAGTCCTGATTCATAGCAACTTTCTCAAACCGGAGGAAGTACATATCAATATCCATCTCCTTGAATGGGGGTACCAACTTAACCTCCTGACCAATCTTGAACCCCCTGTTTGGGTCCACCACGTGTCCCCTTTCCTGCAACGCTCATAACCTATCCATCTCATACTGCCTTTCCCTCTCCCTTTCCTCAGCCTCCAACTTCCATACTCATAACTCATGCTCACTTTTCCTTTCCTCCTCCTCCATCCTTAATGTCTGCATCTGAAGCTGAAGCTCAACCCCACTGGGTTTACTCTCAGGAAACATCTCCCGCTCATCTTCGGAAAGCACCCCCTCAGATACATAGTGGTCAACTATGGCTCTCTGTATTTCTGACTTCCTCACTGCCGGTTTCACCTTCACAAGTTTCAACCATTTTGCAATATTCAACAATTCCAACTTTCTGGCATCCCCTAATTCCTCCAAGGTTGGTTCCCTTAGAAACTTGTCAATCTCAATTTCTGCTGTTCTCATTTATGGTTTTCACACAACCAGATCAGATAAGGGAATTTACCGCAATCAAATCAGCAGTCCCCCAATTTTAAATTAAAATCCCAGATGAGCCCCCAATTTGTCATATACCCCGTGACTGGGTTACCAAACCAGCAGAAATGAAATGATACGTTGGAGTCTGGTGGTACTGTAACTAGAAGTGTTTATTAGTAATCTAAGGAACACAATATCAAAAATGCAAATATACATGTAAAACAGGTTAGCAATGATAAGTACAGAAGTGTAGAAATAAGAATCAAAACCAAGCTCTACTGTAGTCTAGGGGTAAATGAAGAGTCTTAAGATAATGCAGAGTCCAGTTCAGTTCAGTTTGTGTTCAGGTAGTTACTGTTGTGACATTGGAGAGAGAGAGAGAGAGAGAGAGAGAGAGAGAGAGAGAGAGAGAGAGAGAGAGAGAGAGAGAGAGAGAGAGAGAGAGAGAGAGAAAGAGAGAGAGTGAGTGAGCGATAAATGAGCAGCTGCAGCAGGCAAACCTTCCATTGCCTTCTTGTTCCATTGTACTGTTGTGGTCATCAACTGTGACCCCCTCTGTTCTTGGCCAAACCATTCTTCAGTAGTGGACTTGTCACCCAGGCGAGGGTGGACACACCCACAAGCCCCCACCGGCCTGCCTTCACACACTGGGAACTTCTGACCGATTTCCTTGAATTGATCCTCCAAGCCCCCACCTTCCTGTGGGTGCACAACACTTGTTCAGTGTCCAGTGGCGTGTCTGCCGGTGTCTCAGCAGACTTGTCTTTTATCTCCCCTGCCAGGGTACCAGCCATCCATCAACTGAACATGTCCATCAAACTGGGCCACTCCCTCCTGTCTCAGTAGTCACCTGGCACCCACTATGCTGTGCCAACAGGGATTCACACAAGCAGGCAAAGTGGCAAAGTCCTTGGAAGTAAAGTCAACAATCAACGAAGAAGCCATAATTTAAAATCCTTGTGTCTCTCATTATCAGCAGGTGCAGCATGGCACCTCTCCCCCTCTTTATCTCTCTCTCGTAAGCAGCATAGTTCTCGGGGGGTCAACTCTGGACCCCATCTCCCCATGGTTTTCTCATCACACATAACACTACCTATGTCATTGGTACCGATGTGTACCACGACATCTGGCCGATCACCCTCCCACCTCAGAATGATGTGCACGCGATCAAAGACATCCCTGACCCTGGCACCCGGGAGGCAACAAGCCATCCAGGAGTCTCTGTCATGACTACAGAATCTCCTGTCTGTACCCCTGACTATGGAGTCCCCTATCAATACCACTCTCCTCTTCTTCCTCCCTCCCTTCTGCACTGCAGAACCAGACTCAGTGCCAGGGATCCAGCTGCTGCAGCTTGTCCCAGGTAAGCCAACCCCCCAACAGTATCCAAATCAGTACACCTGTTTTGGAGGGGAATGGCCACAGGGGAATGTTGCACTACCTGCCCTTTCCCCTTCCCTCGCCTGACTGTAACCCAATTACCTGTGCCCTGTTCCTTAGGTGTGCCCTTTTCCTTAGTAGTGGGGAAGTTATTGGAAGGTATTCCAAGGAACTGGATATACAATTATTTGGATAGACATGGACTGATTAAGGATCATCTGCATGGCTTTGTCTGTGGTAGGTCACATCAAACCAATCTTAGAGGAAGTTACCAGGAAAGTGGATGAAGGCAAGGCAGTGAAGATTGTCTATATAGAATCTAGCAATGTGTTTGACATGAGGTAATAAATAGGATTAGACATTTGCTTTGTGGGAGAAGTCAGGGAGTTCTGGTAGATGGTTGCCTCTCTGACTGGAGGTCTGTGACTAGTGGTGTGCTGCAGGGATCGGTGCTGAGTCCTTTGTAGTTTGTCATCTGTATCAATGATGTGGATGATAATGTGGTCAAATGGATCAGCAAATTTGCAGATGACAACAAGATTGGGGGTATAGAGGTCAGTGAGGTACCACACTCCTCAATGGCTTATTGCTCACTGTGTAAGATCTACCCTAGTTGGTCCTACTGAAGTGCAACACCTCACACTGGTCAGTATTAAATTCCATCTGCCATTTTTCTGACTATTTTTGCAGCTGGTCCAGATCCCACTACAATCTCTGATAATCTCCTTCCCTGTCCACTACATCCCCAAGCTTGATGTCATCCCCAAATTTGTTGATTCAGTTAACTGCATTATCATCCAGATTATTGATATAGATGACAAACAACAACAGATTCGACACAGATCACACTCAGAGTCAGCGTCCGGGACACAGATCACCCTAAGGTTCAGCATCAGGGTTACAGATCAAAGTCAGGGTCAGCATCAAGGACACCGATCGCAGTCAGGGTCATTGATCACAGTCAGGGTTAGCGTCAGAGACACAGATCTCAGTCAGGGTCAGTTTCAGGGATACAGATCACAGTCAGGGTCAGTTTCAGGGACACAGATCACTGTCAGGGTCAGTGTCAGTGACACAGATCACAGTCAGGGTCAGTTTCAGGGATACAGATCACAGTCAGGGTCAGTGTCAGGGACACAGATCACAGTCAGGGTCAGAGTCAGGGACACAGATCACAGTCAGGGTCAGTTTCAGGGACACAGATCACAGTCAGGGTCAGAGTCAGGGACACAGATCACTGTCAGGGTGAGTGTCAGAGTCACAGATCACAGTCAGGGTCATTGTCAGAGTCACAGATCACAGTCAGGGTCAGTTTCAGGGACACAGATCACTGTCAGGGTCAGTGTCAGTGACACAGATCACAGTCAGGGTCAGTGTCAGGGATACAGATCACTGTCAGGGTCAGAGTCAGGGACACAGATCACAGTCAGGGTCAGTGTCAGGGACACAGATCACTGTCAGGGTCAGAGTCAGGGACACAGATCACTGTCAGGGTCAGTGTCAGAGTCACAGATCACAGTCAGGGTCAGAGTCAGGGACACAGATCACTGTCAGGGTGAGTGTCAGAGTCACAGATCACAGTCAGGGTCAGCAACAGGGTCTCCGGGCACACTCATGGTCAGTGTCATGGACACTGCATACATTCAGAGCAGAAGAATCAGAGGATTGAAAGATAGCCAATGTTTAAGTGACAGGATATATATATTTCAACAGACAGAAACTAATTAAGGATTGTTGGCATGGCTTCATGTGTGGTTAATCATGGCTAACCAATCATATAGCATATTTGGAGGATGCTATCAAGAAAGTGGATGAAGTCAAGGCAGTTGATGTTGTCTATATGGACTTTAGCAAGACATTTGACAAGGACCTGCGTGAGAGGTTGATCAAGAACATTCAGTCACTCGACATTGAAGATGATGAATTAAATTGGATTAGACATTAGCATTGTGTGAGAAGCCAAAGAGTGGTAATAGATGGTTGCCTCTCTGATTGGAGGCCTGTGACTTTTGAAGTGCCATAGGGATCGGTGGTAGGTCCATTGTTGTTCATCATCAATGATCCTGATGATAATGTGGTTAACTGGGTCAGCACATTTGCAGATGGCACCAAGACTGGGCTGCAGTGGAGAGTGAGCAAAGCTATCATGGCTTGCAAGATGATCTGGATCAGCTAGAAATATGGACAGAAAAAATGCCAGATGGAATTTAATGCAGGCAAGTGCGAGATGTTGCACTATCGTAGAACCAACTGGGTTTTGTCTTACAGAGTGAACAGCTGGGCATTGAGGAGTGTGATTGAACAAAGCAATCTGTGAATACAGGTCTATAATTTGTTGAAAGTGGCATCAAAGATTGTAGAAAAGCTTTTGGCACATTGGCCTTCATAAATAAATATATTTAGTACAGGAGATCGAATGTTATGCTGAAATCATATGAAACATTGGTGAAGCCTACTTTGGAGTATTGTGTGCAGTCCTGGTCACCTACCTACAGAAATACTGTATGTAAATATGGTTGAACAAGTACAGAGGAAACTTACAGAATGTTGCTGGGTCAGGAGGACATGATTTATGAGGAAAGATTGAATAGATTAAAACCTTATTCCTTAGAATGCTGAAGATTGAGAGGATAGTTGACAGAGGTATACAATTTTATGAGGGGCATAGATAGCATAAATACAAGTAGTCATTTATCCACTGAGGTTCCACTGGACTGCAACCAGACCTGATGTATTAATGGTAAAAGTTAAAATGTTAAATGTAAAAGGGGAGCATGAGGGGAAACTTCTTTACGCAGAGGGCCATGAGAGTGTGGAACAAACTGCCAGTACAAGTGTTGCATGCAAGCTCTATTTCAACAGTTTAATGAAGTTTGGATTGATACATGGATGGTAAGGGTAAGGAGGGCTATGATCCCAGTGCAGGTCAAAGGGAGTTAGTAGTTTAAGTGCTTTCAGCATGGGTTGGATGGGCCAAAGGACCAGGTTCTGTAATGTACTTTTCTATGACTCTATAAATTCTTACAGGTTTGCAATAAATGCCAACATGTTTTTTGCTTTCCTGCCTACAGTGTCTCTTTTACCTACTTATTAAGATTTTTTAGAAATTAATTTTCTTAAAGCATCTTATAGTCAACAGCCTCCAGAATAACATGAAAGCATGTTGACACATGTCAAGTCCCCAGAAAGGTGTCACATCAGTGCAGGTCTTGGCACCTTAAGTCACACCAATAAAGGTTTCTCCGTCCTCAGTGAGGGTCCCTGCATCTTCAATTGGAATTGATTTATTATTGTCAGATGTACCGAGGTACAGTGAACCAGAGCCAGAATCACGTTGATTGTCACTGACATATGTCGTCAAATTTGTTGATTTGACACAAGGTGTAACAGCTACAAAGAAAGTGCAGTGCAGACAGACAATATGGTTCAAGGTTATAACAACATGAAGAATCCATATTATTTTCCTGGGGAACCATTCATTATAACAATGGCTTTGAGGCCTTTCATGAGCCTGGTGGTGCATGCTTTCATGCTTTGTGGAATCTGAGCAGTAGAGAGGTCAATGAGAATTCCAAGGAAAATGTTGTAACTGATGTTTAATTGTTAAGTTTTCATGTTAGCCAGGAATACAATAAAAGCAAATGAAAGACCAGATCAGAATCAGACTCATTTATTACCACTGACTTCATTTTGAAATTCATTTCACGGCAACAGTGCAAGATATAATTTATAAAATAATTAAATAAATATATAATGTACAGCAGAATAGGAAGGCGGATTTCCTGGATTCATGGAAAAGCAGAAAACGTATGGCCGAGGGAAAGAAGCTATATATTGTGTGTCATTCTTCCAAGTTCCTGTACCATCTCAATGATGGTAGTAATGAGAAGAGTTCAAAGTCCAATGTTCAGAGTGAATTTACTGTCAAAGTGCATATATGTCACCACAGAGTTTCCTGAGATTCATTTTTAGTGGGTTATTGCAGTAGAACAAAGAAATACAACAGTATAAATGAAAAACTGTACACAAAGACTTATACAGTATGCAAAACAGAATAATAACAACAAATAAATAAATAACCAATACTGAAAACATGAATTGTAGAGTCCTTGAAAGGTAGTCCATAAGATGTTGAATTAGTTTAGAGCTGATTAATGTTATTCATGCTGGTTCAGGAGAGTGGTGGCTGTAGGTAATAACTGTTCCTGATACTGGTGGTGTGTGAGCTAAGTCTCCTGCTGCTCCCTTCCAATGGCAGCAGTGAGAAGGCAGCATGCTCTGGATGATGGTGGTCCTTGATATTGGACGTTGCTTTCTTGTGACAGCGTTCCTTGAAGATGTTCTCGATGGTGAAGAAAGCTTTTTCTATGATGAACTCAGCTGTAATAATCACGTTCTGTACTCTTTTCCGTTCTTGGGCATTGGTGTTTCCATACCAAGCCAGTACGTCCCGAATGGTGAGTGTCTTTAAAGGCAGATGCAGTCTTCTTGCAGCACCATCTTTGCAAGACTTCTTTAAAGTATGGAGGCTTGTGCCCATGATAGAGATCGCTATGTCTACAAAGCTTTATAGTTTCTTACAATCATGTGCATTGTCACATCCATACAAGATCATTCAGAGTGATGCAAGCGCTCTCAAATATACATCTGTAGGAATGAGTCTTTAGTAACAAACCTAATCTCCTCAAAAACCTCATGAAGTTGTGCAACCAGGGTGCCTCCCCGAGATTCTATCAATATAGTAAGCCCAGAATAGGTCACCTGATATGTTGACAGCCAGAGACTTGAAACTGCTCACATTTTTAACTGCGGACCCTTAATGAAGATTGATGTGTGTTCTCACAATGTCACCATCCTGAAATCTACAAACAATCTCTTAGTCTCTGAGTTGGTCTCCGAGTAGACTCGACCAACTGATCTGTTTCAATCATATATGATTGCTCTTCAACATTTGAGCTTCTACCAACAATATCAGTGTCATTAGCAGATATAGAAATATCTTTTCAGCTGTGCCCAGCCAAACAGTCATGGGTGTAGAGAGATAGAGCACTGGGCTAAAGTAAAAGTAAAGTAAAGCTCCAAGTAAAGTTAAAATTTATTATCAGAGTACATAAACGTCACCACGTACGACGCTGAGTTTCTTTTTCCTGCAGGCGTACTTAGCAAATGTATGGAACAGTAACTGCAAACATGACTAATGAGCAACAAAATGTGCAAATGCAAACATAAATAAATAACAAGATAAGGAGTCCTTAAAGTTAGAACATCAGTTGTGGGAACACCAGAAATAGAATGAGTGCAGTTATCTACTTTTCTTCAAGAGCCTTATGTTTGCAGTTTAATAACTGTTCTTGACCCTGGGGCACTTGTACCTTCCGCCTGAAGGCAGCATGAAAACAGAGCATGGTCTAGGTGGTGAGGATCTTTGAAGATGAATGTTGCTTTCTACAGTGATGTTTCATGTAGATGTGCTCAATGATTGGGAGTGATTTACCCACGATGGACATAGCCAACTCCGATACATTTTGGAGGACTTTCCACTCAAAAACATTGTTTGTTCCCATACCAGGCTAAAGTGTATCTAGTCAGCACACTTTTTATCAAACATCTGTTGAAGTTTGCCAGGGTTTTTGATTACATGCCGAATTTCCACAGCTTCCTGAGGAAATAGAGTTGCTATTGGGCTTTTGTTGCAATTATTTTTATATTAATGGTCCAGGACTGGTCCTCTGAGATAGTGACTCCCAGGAATTTAATGACACTGATCCTCTCCACCTTTGATCATCCCATAAGTGCTGGCTCATTGACCTCTGATAAGCACATATTTTTGAATTACGTCAGTGAAAATTATCAGTGAGGTGGAGATGTACATTCTGATCTACTCTGACCGTGGCGTCCTGTTGAGGATGTAAAGGATCCAGTTGCAAAAGGGAGATACTGAGGCCTTAGTTTATTGATGAGTTCTGAGGGTCTGATGGTGATGAGTGCTGAACTGTAGTCAATAAACAGCAGACTGATGTATGTTTTTGTGCTGTCCAGTTCTCAAAGCCAATTGAAGAGTCAAATTTTGTCTCCTGTAGGCAGGTTTTGGCAATAGGGATGTTGCAGTGGGCCCAGGTCCTTGCTCAGGCAGGATTTAATTCTAGCTATGATCGACCTCTCATAGCACTTTAGCACATTAGATGCTGGCCAATAGTTATTAAGACAGCTTTATTTAATTCTATACAATGTTACTGTACTGCTCTTACCCTTAGATTCTACACATAGAACATATACTCTTAAAGTATTGCTGTGATGTTCTCCCAAATAGTCAAGCCACTCCACTTCTTTTATCTCATTCCCCTCTGACCCTGCCTTTTTACTTCTTCCCTTCTGGAACAAGAATATCATGTTTGTTGTTTTGGTAGCCTCTTGGATATTGTGAGTTTTGGTAAGTTTCACTGTCCACTGTCACAGGATCCACACTCTCTGCAGGCCCTTCTTAACAAACACTTGGGTGCAGATCAGCAGATTCTGGTGATGTCTACTTTTATCCCTGAGAGTTTCCTCATGACTTGTCAAGTTTAATTACTTCTACTTTCAAGCTCATACGTACCTAGCAAAAATTGTCATTAGAACTGCCTTTTTGCAGTAGCAGCATAGTATTTTACAGACACAGCAGACAAAATTAACAAAAGCTAAAGTGATCTCACAATAAGCAAAGATATAAAATACCTATGAGCCAAATACACTGAGGTAGAATTAAGTTTTTTTATATAAAGTAGAAGAACCTGATACCAGTGGGGAGAAGCTCTTTCACTTATTACACATTATTACACATCTTCTATGTTACTTGAAATTCTGAATTATATGTTGAACATTTCCAGTGTAGTGCACAGTGAAGACTAAGACAAAAAAAAGTATCTGTCAATTGTTTGTTTCCTGTGTGGATCAATCAGCCTCATTCTAAAAGTATCACATTACTACTGACCTACTTTCGATATGAACATAATGTTTTACTTTTCATTTTGATGTTACATTCAAGATTTCTGTCAAAATCTTCACAGCATTTTAATTTTCCCCTCATAGTTCTTTTAAAACCCTAAATTATCATTTGGCCTTAAACAGACTGTATAGTCTACTTTAACACATTTAGTCTACTTTAATTGCACAATTAGTTTCTCTTCCTGCTTGAATCCCTCATTTCAATTAGGATATATTTATCTTTAGAGTCACAGACCATTTGATTGAATATATGCAACTGTTCATGTCTCAGCTTATTGAACTTAGATAACTTCCTGCTATTATAATTGTCCTTATTTTTATCAGAGATCTTGGCCTTGGACCTGTTGAGTTTTCACTCAACTGGAAATGGAATTCTATCGTGTTGCTGTCACCACCTCCTTGGGTTACTTTACCACGTGTTTCTGCTTAATCCTCCCTCATTACACATGACCAAATATAAAAGAGTCTGTTGTTGAGTAGGTTCTGCGATGTAACTGCTCTAAGGAGCCTGACAAATGTCATTCTGTCCTCTAAAACAACCTTGTGTGTTTGGTTTGTTCAGTCAATATGTGGATTAAATCCTCCCATGTTAAATACAGTCTTCTCAAATTCATATTTTCCTGATTTGTGTTCCAACTCATTAAAAGGGCACACTTAACGGTCTATGGTCAGCTCCCATCTGTGTCTTCATTCACCATTTACATATCAGATCCCCCATCGCTGTCCACTGAGTCTGCATGGCTCAGATACTTTACTTCAGCAACAAAGGTGTGTGTGTGTGTGTGTGTGTGTGTGTGTGTGTGTGTGTGTGTGTGTGTGTGTGTGTGTGTGTGTGTGTGTGTGTGTGTGTGTGTGTGTGTGTGTGTGTGTGTGTGTGTGTGTGTGTGTGTGTGTGTGTTTGTACATGACTGATGACTGTTGACTGTTGGTTTTATGCTTTGCAGCTTGGCTCCAGAAGAATGCTGTTCTGTTTGGCTGTATTCACGACTAATTATGCATGTCTGACTGACAATTAAACTTGAACTCCTGAGTTTCTTTTCCTTTTGGATTCTCCAATGTTCAGCAGCTCTCCCTTGTCTCCTTTCCCCTTTGGTCTGTTCAGCGATCAGCAGTCCTCCCCTGCCTCCTGCCTCCTTTCTCTTTTGACCTGTTCAGTGTTCTGCAGTTCCCCACTGCCTTTTCCTTTTGGTCTGTTTCTGGGAATGTAGTTAAACTGCAATACTGAATTCCCAGTGCCTGAAATCCAGCAATCACTTCCCTGTAATAGTATTCAAGTGATGTTGATATGTTACCGATGCCTGTGCCGTGAATTCATTCATTTTGTTGCAACTTGTGAAATCAAGTAGAGGGTGGTATTCTTTGAATTTTTACATTTTTAATCCAATTTTTAATTTACTAAGTTCCTCCCCCCTCACTATTCTGTGCTACCCCTCTCTCAATACCCCTTCATTTATTCTGACCTTGTAGACACCACCCCCCTCCCCTTCAGCAAGCTGGAAATCAAATCTACAGTCTGTTCACATGATTCCCCAAAACACTGGCTTCAGCACAGTTCAGCTGAAGCCCATCCTGATGGAAAACCTATCCCTGTCTTTGTTACTGCTGATACAACCCAGTGAATCTGAACCACTTTCTTCCCCGAGCCCTGAGACACAGGTATATTCATCTATCCACATTTATCCTCTGCCTGTCATCCTGAGATTACCACCTTGGAAGTCCTACTTTATAATTTTGGTGATTGTTTCTTCTCTTTAATGGGCAGACAAGGCCTTGTACAGATGTGTGGAACTGATCCCCTCTCAGGACCACCATCACTGCCTTATATTGCATCAGAGGATTCAGCCTTCTTAGCCTGCACTCCTCGCTTCTACCTCCTAGACAAGATGCACAAAGTGGACTGTTTGAGTAGACCTATTGTCTCCACCTGCTCCTGCCCCTTGGAACTCATGACCTTATACCCCAATTCCATTCTACCTCCCTTGGTTCAATCCTTTCCCACCTACTCTGTGAATACTTCTCATGCTCTTGGTTTCCTCAGTAACTTTCAATTCCTTGGCTGTGACCGACTCACTTTCACCATAGATACATTTGTATCATCCTTTAGGAAGATCTAAAAGTTCTCTGCTTCTTTCTTTCCAAAAAATACAACCAGATTCCCTCTTCCAAAACTGTTCTCTGTCTGGCAGAACTGGTCCTCAACATAAAAAATATTCCCTTTGGCTCCACTTTCTCCAGACACAAGAGGTAGCAATAGGCACCAGCACAGGTTCCAACTATACTTGTCTCGTCACTGGTTATGTCCTACATTCAATACTAAGCATTTCCTGGTAATAGGCTCAAACTCTTCCTCTGTAACATTGAAGACTGTATTGGTGTATTGAAGACTGTATCCATAATATATAATATATAGGAACAGAACTAAGCTATTTGGTCCATCGAATCTGTTCCACAATTGCTTCATGCTTCATGCACCAACACTGAGCTCGTCAATTTAATCAACTTTACCTCTAACTTCCACCCTGACCTTAATTTCTGAACATTCACACTCACCCCATCTTCGCGCTGCCTCAGTGGTGAGAGAGTTGCTCTTGTCCTTTCCTACACTTACCTACTTCTGCTTCTGCATTCAGTATACTCTGTAAATTCCACCATCTCCAAAGGGATCCTGCCACTAAACATATCTTTATCTCCCTTCCCTCTGCTTTGTGTAAGGATCGCTCCCTCCTTTCTTCATTCATCCATCCCCACTGATCTCCATCCCAGCATATATCCCTGCAAGTGGCCTAAGTGTTACACCAGCAGGAGGAACGCACAGCAGTGGCTGATGAGACGGTGGAGGACAACAGTCAGGAACAACCCCATAGGACCTTCAACCTACTGCTTCAACCCAGGAACACAGGAGGGGATCAACTGATGGGTCAAGGGAAACCCGTATGAGACTGCCAGAGGAGAGGAAAAAGAGAATAAACTGGCCCCCCAATGGTGGTGAGTGGGAGAAATTTGACGAGGACATGGACAGGCTTCTTGAGATGATACTCATAGGATCTGTGGAGAAGAAGCTTGAGAATATGTGCAGATTGGTGTACTCCATCGGAGAAGATCAATTTGGTATGGTGCAGAAGATAAAGGAGAAGAGAGTGTACTAGCCTAGTAGACGAGAGAGGGAGATAACCAGCATAAGATGGGAAATTAGAACACTCTCCAACAGGTACAGAAGAAGCAGTGTAGAAGAGAGAGAAAGACTGAGGCAGTTGAGACAAGACCTGAGAAGGAGGCTTAAAGAACTTTGGAATGCGGAAAGGATGAGGAAGAACAAGCTTGAGAAGAATAGGAAAAGGACTGCTTTATCATTTTTCTGCAAGTGTGTTAGAAGGGGAGAGATCAGACAAACTGGGAAAACCAAGAGAGGAAGTGGAGGCATACCTGCAGGAAACACACTCAGATGAAAGACGAGACCTGCCACTGGGGGAAAGCAGCAGGACTGAGCCAGTGCAACATCTGCAGAAACCTCTAGACAAGAAAGAGTCAAAGAATGAAAGTAAGAGAAGCTGTCAAGAAGGTGAGGGTAAGGTCAGCACCCGGGTCCAATGGGATCACATATAAAGTCTACAAGAAGTGCCCAAAGTTTCTCAAGCAGATGTTGAGACTGGTGAGAGTCATCTGGAAGAAGGGCCAAATACCATCTTGCTGGCAAGTGGCTGAAGGATGCTTTGTGTCAAAAGTGGAAAACTCAACTGAGATCAAACAGTTCAGAGCCATTTCCCTCCCCAACGTCGAAGGAAAAATCTTCTTTGCTATTCCAGCAAGAAGGATGACATCATACATAATAGAAAACCAATACATAGATACTGCAGTGCAAAAGGGAGGGATTCCTGGATTTCCAGGATGTGTGGAACACATCCCAGCTGTTATATCCCAGCTGTTAAAGGAGGCTAAGGAAATCAAAGGGAACCTGACAGTTGTGTGGTTGGATTTAGCCAATGCCTATGGTACAGTGACGCACAAGCTCATCGAGACAGCACTGAAACAGTACCATATCGCGGAGGTCACCAAGATCATGGCAAGCTATTTCAAGGGGATTCATCTAAGGTTCAGCGTGCAGGACTACGTAACATCATGGCAGCGAGTAGAGAAGGGTATTGTGACTGGCTGCACTATATCAGTAGTCTTCTTCGTCAAGGCCATGAATCTCCTTATAGAGGCTGGGAAAAGAGAGACCAGAGGGCCAAAGACAAGCACCAATATCAGACAGCCACCAAGCAGAGGATTTATGGCTGACCTTACAATTACAACCACAACACGCATCCAGGCCAGATGGGTAATCTAGGCAATGGATGAGACAGCCACATGGGCATGAATGAAATTTAAACCTGCCAAACCAAGGTGTTTGGTGATAAAGAAAGGCCAACTTACCCAGAAGTTCACCTTGAGGACCCAGGATGAAGAAATCCCATCTATCATAGGAAACCCCATCAAGTGCCTGGGGAAATGGTATGATAACAGTCTGAAAGCTGTCAACAACAGCAGACGCCTGGAGAAACAAACAACAGTAAGGCTGGTAAAGATCGATAAATCAGGTTTACCAGGAAAGATCAAGGTACAGACCTTCCAACATAGGTTCCTACCCAGAGTAATGTGGCCAATGATGCTTATTGACATTACCCTGTCAACGATTGAGAGCATGGAGAGGAAGATTAACTGGTATCTGAGAAGGTGGTTGGGAGTACCGCAGTGTTTCTCTTCAACAGGACTCTACAGCAAGTCAGCCAGGCTCCGGTTGCCCCTCTCCTCAGTTGTAGAGGAATTTAAGGCAGGGAAAGCACGGCTCATCATGACCCTCAAAGACTCCAAGGACGACAAGGTCAGTGAATCAGGAGTCAGGATACAGACAGAGAGCAAATGGAAGGTGGCAGAGGCAGTAGAAGATGCAGAGTCCCGACTTCGCCACAGAGACATTGACAGAAGAGTGTGTAAGGGCAGACGAGGCCTGGGATGTGAATCAACAACCAGGTGGAGGGAGGCCAACCCTAAGGACAGACGGCACTTGGTCCAGCAGGAGATAATGAAGAAAGAGGAGGAGGCTAGATATGTGTGCTCAGTGGAGATGGGGAATCAAGGGACCTGGACAAAGTGGGAAACAGAACAGAGAGTGTTGACATGGGATGACATATGGAAATATACATCTTTCCAACTCCAGTTCTTACTGAGGGCTGATAATGATGTATTACCAACTCCAACAAACCTGCAGAACTGGGGAATAACAGAAGACCCAACGTGCCTTCTGTACCAGAAACTAGCCAACCTAGAGCATGCTAGGGTGCCCTTTCCCAAGGACAGTACAGATGGAGACATGACCAGGTTCTGAGAGCACTCGCCCACACTTTGGAGACAGAGAGGAAAAAGGACCACAAAAAGTACAGCCAACCAAACTTCATCAACTTCATCAGGACTGGGGAACATGCTGCAGCAACAAACAAGCGTAGAGACAGTATCCTGAGCATGGCCAAGGACTGAGTGAAGAAGATCGATCTCAAAAAGAAGCTGATGTTCCCACCAATAGTAGACACCATACTTCGACCAGACGTTCCACTATTGTCAGAGAATGCAAAGAAGCTCGTGGTGATAGAGCGAACAGTACCATGGGAGACCCGATGCCAAGATGCTCGTGAGAGGAAGCTTGTGAGGTATGAAGACCTGATGGCAGACTGCAGACAGCAAGGCTGGCAGACGTGGAACTTCCCTGTCGAAGTGGGGGCAAGAGAATTTCCCACCATGTCATGCTGGAAGATGATGGCAGCTTTAGTGACACAAGGGAGAACCAGGAAGAGAGCCGTTAACACCGTGGCCCAAGCAGCAGAGAGAGCATCCAGTTGGCTTTGGCTGTGAAGGGACAATAGTAGCTGGACATCTGACCATTGGGGGTAGAAAACTGATCACATTCTGCTGTCCCACCATCCCGGGATGTTCTAGGTTAGGGGATGTTGTGATGGAAATGAGACAGATTCTTTGGGTCTCAAAGGCAAGGGCTCTGGACACACAGTTTTAACAATAAGGAGTTTATTTACAAGGAGTAAAGAGTTTGTGGACAACACACGCGGCTCCAATATTCACACAAACTCACTTAGAATAGATGAGCATGAGAAAAGCTGGGACAGCAGTACAATTCACGGGAAAACGGTGTGGGGACAGAGTACAGATACACATACAAGCAAGGGAAAAGTAACTATGATACTCGCCATCCTTTGACTAAGGGCAGCCACGGCTCTCTGCTACAGGGACAACAATAAACTCCTATTCAATGCACAGCTCACCACATGTCTCCAGCGCTCTTCTGCGGTCTTCAGCCTGGAGTGAAGCAGGGTGGTTCCTCAAGGATGGCAAAAAAGAGAGCAAGCGAAGCACATGTAGCAGCCTTTATAGTTCAGGGGGCTGGAGGGTCCAGCCCAGGTGATTCACCAGGGGGCAAATGGCTTGGTGCTAGATGGATTAATCCAATTAAGGTGGCCAACGGTTAAGTGCGCATTGATTAGTTGGGAGGGGTGAAATGTTGACTGGCATGTGGTGTGACCTCCGACCAGGTGAGGGCAGTGCTGTCATGTGACAGGCATGGCTCTCTGGATACAGGGGATGAAATGTCTGAAGACAGATGGACCCGGCTGATGACTCAACGGTCCAGCAGCAGAAGCACCACAGCTGCTTAAGGTAAAACTCCTCCCTCCCTTCCATTTGTGGCCCTGAACAGTCCTTTCAGGTGAGGTAACACTTCACCTGCAAATTTGTTGGGGTCGTCTATTGTGTCCAGTGCTCCTGATACATCCTGCTCTACATTGGTGAGACCTGTTATAAATTCGATGACGAATTCGTCGAGCACCTCCACTCCATCCAACAAAAGTGAAACTTCCTGGTGGCCAAATATTTTAATTCTAATTTCCATTTGTGTACTTGCATGTTGGTCAATGGCCTCCTTTTGTGCTAGCATGAGGACACCCCCAGAGTAGAAGAGCACTCATTATATTCCATCTGGGTAGGTTCCACCCCAATGGCATGGATATTTATTTCTCCTTCTGTTAATTTCTTCCATCCCCATCCTCTCTTCTCTATTCCCCAATCAGACCTGTTTCTTATTCTTACATGCCTATCATTTCACCCTGGGTCCATTCACCTTCCCTTTCTCTGTCCACTATGCCCTCTGCAGAGATTCGTTCTAATTCAGCTGTTTACCTTCCCATCCACCTTGCCTTTCCTCTCTTCCTCTGTTTCACCCTCCACTTCACACTGCCTCACCCCTCTCCCTCACTGTTCCCTCTTTCACTGACCCCTAATTTTCTCCTCCCCATCTTTCCCTATTTCTCTCCATCTCAACTCCTCATCCTCTCTCAAACTAACTTGCTCCCTTTCCCCACCTCCTATCAACCCCTCTCAGTACCTTCCCTGTCCCTCTCTCATTCCTTCTTCTCCTGTTCTGTAACCCTCTCTCCCCATCTCACATTGCTTCACCCCCTCTAACCCCTTCCCCTTTCTGTCATTTTACTCTCTCTTCTATCAGTTTTCACCCTCTTCCCCACTTGTCACTCTCCCTTATTGTACCCCTTACAATCCTCCCCATCACTCTCTCCATCCCTTCACTTCTACCCTCCTCTCCCTCCCCCTCCTTTCCCCTTCTCCTTCACACCATTTTCTTCTCCACACACCACTCGCCTACAATATTCCCTGCTCACCACCCTCTTCTTCTAACACTCTTTCTAGCCTCCCCATTCACTCCCCTCTCCCCATCTCCTATGCACTCCCCTTCCCCCACCTCAATCTTTCCTCCTTTCCCCTTCCTTATTCCTCCATCTCCCCCTCTGCCCTTCCTCCCTCTTCCTCTCACTGTACTCCCCCTCTGTGTCCATCTACACCTGCCTCCCATCCTCTCCAGCCCTCCCCCTCTCACTCATCTGTACACTCCACTCCATCTCCCCATCCCCCACTCCACCCTATAGCACCCCTTACTCTCCCCTTCTCCTCTTCCTTCTCTCCCCATTCCCTCTCCCTCTGCCCATCCCCTACCCACTCCCACATACCTTTCCCACATATACCCTCCCTCTCCCGTTCACTATACCCCTTATCTCCCCTCACTATCTCTTCCTTCCCTTCCCCTCTCCATCTCATGTGATGTCTTTCCATTCTCCCTCCCCTACTCTGCCCATTGTCACACCCCCTCTCCATCCACACTGCATCTTCCCATAACCACTCACTTCTCCCACAATCCCCTCCCCTCCCCATTATCCCGTCCCCTAAACCCCTTACCTACCCCCATTATCTCAGTCTCCCCTCCCTTATCTCTTTCACCCCTTTCCTTCCTCTCCCTCACCCCTACCCCCTGTTAACCCCTCACACTCCCTTTATAACTCATCCCCATCTCTCTCTCCTTTCCCTACTCTTCTCCTCACCCCCGACCCTATTTAGTTACCCATTTACACTAACCCCTCCCATTTCCCCTTGTCCATCATCCCATCCCCTCCCTCCTTCATCAACTCTCCTCCCCATCCCCTCATCCTCCCCATCCCTCCAGCATTCTCACTCCTCTTCCTGTCCCCGTCTCCAACTTTATGCCCCTCACCCGCTCTCCATTCGCTCCCTCACCCCGCTTCCCGTTCTCCCCTCTTCTCCATTTGGAAAATTATAATTTATGACGCCATTGGCTGGTCACGCTTGAATGACAGACGTTTATCGAATGGAACCGCAGGACTGAAGGAGCTCCTGGCTTTGTTCTTGCCCCGGATGATTGTGCAGAAGTTGTTGATAGTTGTTGTGTGGATGGAGCCGAATGAGTCGCCCGCTTCCAGCCACGAGGACTCCTGGTTCTGGGTCCTCCTGATTTTAGGGGTCATTGTTGTGATCTCACTCTGCTTATGGTGTTGCTGTAAGAAAGATGTCCGTTTACGGGACATCCCCGGACATCTGTATGACCGATTTTTCAAATCTTACGGTACGCTCCCGCGGACTCTGTACTGCCAAGGTAAGACCGCACTGGGGTATCGGAGGAATGGAGATCAAGCTTACTGAAACATCTCAGACCCTGTGGGTACAGGACAAGCTCGTTGTAAGAGAATTCGCTTCCTGAAGGGTCGGGGATTGCAGGTGCTGGGGAACAGGACAGGACGCAATCTGTGGTGATGAGTTGAAGTGGGAGCAAGGGGATTGAATGGACGGCTGGTGTTTTTATGAAGGGAGAGGCACAGGAGGAATGGGCAGGGTCTGGTCAGGGTGGAGGGGTTTGTGATGGAAAGATGTGGCGATGAACGAAGGTGACCGATGAACATGTGTTTTGTACCAGTGGAGTGTTACGGTCAGGGCAAAATCCACCACGAAATTGTGAAAAGGCTGAACATTATTGAAGGACGAGGTTTTCCGCTTCTTCTCTTTGTCTACAAAGTGACCCGTGAAACCGAGGATCTCCGCAGCGCCCTGCGGTGGATTGAAGGTAGGATCTCCATTCGAGCCTCTGAGAATTTCGGTGTATTTTTTCCCTGTAGTAACAATCATGTACATTCCCAGTGCAGCGCCGGGAGTGCCCTGTTCTGTAAAAGGACCGTCCACTCTCATTTGACTGAAGGTCTCATTGTTTCCAGGTTGCTCAGTTATTCCAGGTCTCCTGGGTTAGTGATTATCACTGATCCAATACTACAGTGATTCATCGAGCTAATATTTCAGACCAGACAGCCCAGCGTGAAGCAGGAGACAGACCTTCACCCTGGCACAGTTGCGAGAAACCACATGAATCTGTGCTGGAAGGTACTTTGAACCTGGAACTGTACAGCACACGAACAGGTCCTTCAGTTCAGGGTGTGTGGCTCTAGTATGATGCAAATTAAACTCTCTGTATAAAAAACCTTGCCCACCCTCGCATCCTCATTAATCTTTAATTCTCTCACTTTAGCATTATATAATAACGCTGTACAACACCAGTGACCCTGATTGAATTCCACTGCCATCAGTTTGTAGGTTCTCCAAGTGACTGTGCTTGTTTCCACTGGGTACTTCAATTTCCTTCCACGTTGTAAAGACATACTTGTTAGCAAATCTTACTAAGTTTTAGAGTCAGGATCTGAATCAAACATTCAGAATTCAAGTTAAAGTTATCATCAATATATATACATATATATTCCTGTACCTAACAAAGTAGCCACTAAATGTATGCTCATGGTCTTCTATAGCACATCTCATTCAAGGTTCAAGATGTTATGCACGATGTTGTTATAACATGTGCTTATCTGAGTTATGGTCGTATTGGTGTTAGCTTGAACCTGCCTGGCCATTCTCCTCTGAACTCTGTCAAAAACAGGGCATTTTCACCCACTCACTGCATGTATGTTTCTTTTCTTGCACCATTCTCTGTAAAGTCTAGAGACTGTTGAGCTTTAAAAATCCCAGGAGATAATGCAGTTTCTTATATACTCATCTGGCTTCAGCAATCATTCCATGGTCAAAGTCACATAGATCGCAGTTCTTCCCCATTCTGATGTCTGAACAACAACCAAACCTCTCGAGCATTCAAAGTTCAAAATACATTTATTATCAAACTATCCAGACATTATACAACCTTGAGATTTGTCTCCTAACATGTGGTCACAAATCAAATGAACCAAAAACAATAAAAATGATCGTCAAACACCCGAGTCTGCAGAGAGAGGAAAAAAAGATCATGCAAACAATAAACTCAAGCCAATAGTGGTCTGAACTGAAGTCCATGAAGGCAGTCCTGTCCATAGACCCATAGTTCAACGCAGAATGGAGCAGTGAACTGAACTGGCCCATCCATTGCCAACACCCTGATTTTTTCACTCTGGCCCGATGACTGATTTGTCAGCTAAACATTGGCATCTGTTGCTTCGATACACTTTGTGACCTGAATCGCAGCACCTCGGTTTGTCTTGCACTCAACCTTTCTGATTCGGCCCAGCGTTTGTGTTTGTGCAGGAACGACGAGTCAGCTTACAGAGAAGCTGCAGCAGCTAACGGACGAATGCAGAGCCAACAACCTGTCTCTGAATGTGAACAAAACAAAAGAGATGGTTGTTGACTTCAGGAGGGCATGGAGTGACCACTCCTCGCTGAACATCGACGGCTCCTCGATAGAGAGCGTTAAGAGCACCAAATTTCTTGGTGTTCGCCTGGCAGAGAATTTCACCTGGTCCCTCAGCACCAGCTCCATAGCAAAGAAAGCCCAGCAGCGTCTCTACGTTCTGCGAAGGCTGAGGAAAATCCTTCTCCCACCACCCATCCTCATCACATTCTACAGGGGTTGTATTGAGTGAGCAGCTGCATCACTGCCTGGTTCGGAAATTGCACCATCTCGGATCGCAAGACCCTGCAGCGGATAGTGATGTCAGCTGAGAAGATCATCGGGGTCTCTCTTCCCGCCATTACCGACATTTACACTACATGCTGCATCCACGTGAAGGACCCCCACGCACCCCTCATACAAACTCTTCTCCCTTCTGCCATCTGGGAAAAGGCACCAAAGCACTCGGGCTCTCACGACCAAACTATGTAACAGTTTCTTCCCTGAAGCTATCAGACTCCTCAATACGCAGAGCCTGGACTGACACCTTACTGCCCTATTGTCTTGATGATTATTTATTGTAATGGCTGCACTGTTTTGTGCAATTTACGCAGTCCTGGGTATGTCTGTAGTCTAGTGTCGTTTTTTTTCGGTGTTGTTTTTTATATAGTTCAGTGTAGTTTTTGTCCTGTGTCATGTAACACCATGGTCCTGAAAAACGTTGTTTCGTTTTTACTATGTACTGTACCAGCAGTTATGATCGAAATGACAATAAAAAGTGACTTGACTTGACTTGAGTTACTGCCATGTGATACATTGATCAGGTTTTGCATCAGGCAGTTATGTGTAATAAGATGGCCACTAAGTGTACCATTATTGAGTGTAACCTTCCTTCACAGCCATGGTGACTGTACATATTGGGTCCCCAACCTCAAGGTAGTATATATACTTCGATAACAGCTTTTTTACTTTGAATGTTCTTCCAAATGTGAGAGTCTAATTCATAAGATTTCTCTCCAACAGCATACATGCTACTGATATGTGGCTCACCAGCCTACAAATCCCGCACTAACCTGGCTTTTCTTATTGGCTTCCTATATGGGACATATCATAGATTGTGGGAAGAATTAGTTGAGCACCTAAGTCTTCCAGTGACTCCCACATGACAGTTAAGTCTGCCTAATAATGCTATAATTTGCCTACCACATTTTTGTACTTGTATAACTGTCTTTCTGCTTTATAGTTGAAACTTAACTTGAAGACAGATTGATTCTTGGCTGTGAGTTATGATGTGGACTGTGCTTCCTGGAAGGACAATGGAAGCAGATTATAAGAACCTGACAGAATAAAAAGAACACATGTTGGTCTCTTGGAAGCAGAAGAAAAATACAGTCCAATTAAAGGATTTTTAAACTATATCAAAATGAGATCAGACAGCAAATGTGTAAAGAATGATTTTGGTGTCTGAGTGCATAAATCACTAAATATTAGAAGACAGATAGAGCAAGCAGGTAAAGAGGAAACATATATTCTGGGCTTTATTGCAAAGGTGGTGGAGTTTAAGGATTTGCACAGTTGCAAAGAGAAAGCCTGAACATTGTGGGTCTGTATTCCTTTGCGTTAATGAGGAATGAAGGGTGACCCTTTTTCAAGCATATAACAGCCTGAGAGGTGTTAGATGAGAGATGATGGGTTGTTTACACTATTTTGAAATTCGCTAATGAGGGTACATGGTTACAAAGTAAAGGTCCAGGCATTTAGAATGGACATGTTTAGAAATGACTTATTGCAGAATGAGTTGAATCTCTGTACTTCTCTGTACAGGAGGACGGTGGAGATAGATAACTATTGAAATATTGAAATTATTTCAAATAACTATTGAAATATTTGAAATATTGCTGAATTGAGGAGTGCAGAAAAGTAACACAAAAGTGGAGTTGAGATCACCCATGATGATGTTGATTGAAGGTCAAGATTCAGGGGCTGTGTGACCTAGATATTGCCTTATGTTCAGAGTCTAATAGTGGCTGAGAGATTAATGAATTGGTATGTCTTTTCATGGAAAATAGGGATGTAGCAGGAAAAAAATGGGCCAGGCATTTCACTACAATGAGGAACTTAGCAGAGATCAGCATCACTGAAGTGATGTCTCTGGAGGAACTCAGGAAGCTGAAAACAGACAAAATCCCTTAACTTGATAGCTTGTGCATTCGTCTGGGACTATGACCTGGTCTCCATGCAATAATTTAGATGATGTTGCATCCATCTGTCTGAGTTTACTGGATGAAAGCCCAACAGAATTGTCAGTTCTGAGATGGTTTGTATGATGTCATGTGGGAAGAGTGGAGAGAGAAACTTTTCAAATGGTAAGAAACTGGTCAATATTGCACTATTGTTTGAACAGGGAGAATTGATAGATTTCCAGTGGGCAATCCTGGAGGGAGGTGTAATGTTAGGAGCAGGGTGAGAGCATCTACCTGCAGATGACCACCTCTCAAGCTCTTTGAGGAAGAGTGTACCTTAGCAGAACAGAAATGACTCCCAGACGGAGGTTGGTGGAGGTTGGAGAGCTCAAGGAGAGAGGGAATGATAGACGGTGTGGAAGACCACGATACTTGGGAAACTCAGTCAAGTTTGCTAGTTAAGTCTCCCAACTGTTTTATTTTGTTTTTGTAGGAATGTGGTGTGCTGTAGGAAAAGTTTAAATATTCCAAGGTTAAACAATTTAAATACGGTTTATTTATACATCAGGCAAAGGAGAGAAAAGAGAAGACATCTATGCTGTGATCCTGTTGGAAAAGTGTTTGGATAAACAGAAGAAGCCGGTGGAAGTTGCTCACCAGGGAATGTTTGACGCTAACACTGTGGCTGTGCGAATTCTCTGGCAACAACTGCAGAATTCACCTGATAAGGTTCTGGATTGTCCCAGTAACAGGGAGGCGATGGATAAAGTCAGACAGAGCATCACTGATTTTCAAAAGGAAGAAAGGTTTCAAAGTAAAATTTAAGAGTATTTCCTGTTACCAATATGTGATGTGTAGATAACGATGGCCTTAACCCCTGCTGCTCTGGCTCTTCTGCCCTTGTTCCTCTTATCCATGCTTCTTTTACCTGGCTGCCCTCATCCTGTCCTTATTCCTCTGTGCAATGGATATTTGGGTTTGGGAGGTGATGTTCAAGAATCCTTGAGTTACTGCTGCATACTGGGCAGGGGCTGGACATGAGTCCTGGGATCTCTCCACCCTGTGGCATTGTGGGTGGCCCAAACCATCCTCCATCTCATTGATCCAACAGTGGTTGCAAAAGTTCTGATTGCTGTAAAAAGCTCATCTAATTCAGTGATGTCCTTTGAAAAGTACAAGTGCTGTCCTCACTTGATCTGGTCCGTAGGCACAGCCATGAGGTCAATTACTGAGAAGTCTGCAACAGTTTATCTATTTCCCTAAGTTCATTTTACAACCAATGTGTAGGTACTGAGAAATGATCAAAAATCATTACTGCCCTACATACTTCATCAGTTTGTGGTTCAAGTTCCAAAGTAAGACTGGACAACATCACTTACACACTCGATGCACAGTTCCAAAAGCACATGTTGTAGCCATCGAGAGTGGATAGCTGGACAGGTGGTGATGAAGCAAACTTCCTGGGCCCAGATATTCTTCAGCTGCTGCTCAGTAATGCTTATCTGCGTGTATCTTCAGTGACACAATCACACATCCTGTACTGAACAGTGTTGTACGGACAGTGTCTACTGCAGGGTATCAGGACATTTGCCCTCATTGCTTAATTCTGGTGTTTCTGTCCAACACTAGCTTTCTCCCCCTTCTCTCCATCTCACCCCTCAATGTATCCCTTTCATCCATTCTCTGTGTCTGATTCTCCAGGTTTTCCCAGTAGAAGGGATTCCACTTCTCTCCTCTTTCTATTCCTTAAGTTATGTCTGATTTCTCATTGACTGCCTTGTATTAATGACACTGAGTCCAGTGCCAGCCACAATTGGAAGCGTATTTGTCCCATCAAACCTGTCTAAAATTGTGAGAACATCCCCCCAGAATACCTTCAGCTTTATCTTTCCCAGTCTGTTCAGTGTTTCTAGGCTGAAACCACTCCTTGTAAACTCTTAATGCATTTTCTCCAAAACTGTGTTCGGTTTCCCAAATGTGATCTGACAAATGCTTTTTACAAGGTTAACAAAACCCCTCCATTGTCCACTCTGTCCTACTTGACAGGATCTTAGTGTCCTGCTTAACCTCAGTGTTGTGGGTGTTACTGAGCATAGGGGATCCATTGGGCAGACTTGGAATGGGGAAATGTGAATCATATCTGTGTTCCTATTGATCACTATAATATGCTCTCATCCTGTAAGGGGAATGTTGGGTTGTGAAATCTGATGGAATCCATTTGTGATTTCTGTTCCTGCAGGTTCTACAAGAGATGGCTGGTGATCACCTGAACCACTCAATGTATGTGGAATTTGCTGCCTGCACTCAGCATCAAATGCACTGCTGCTCCCTATTTCTGCCCTGACCTGTGCTGGACATATCATTGAAGGCAATGGGTCTGGTTTCAAGAAAATCTGACTCCAGAAACAGACTACATCTATGGACGTTCACCCAGAACAGCAGCATTTCTTCACAGCTATTATACTGAAAGTTTCTCGTGCTCCCTGCTTAGACCTTTATTAATAAAAGAGAAATCCTGTAATATGTACTCCACTTTGTCACTGAGTTAGTAACCTGATAAACCTACCTTCAGTGAAGCCAGAGTCAGATATCACAAGTGCCATTCAGCAGAATGTTCAACACCATGACCCATTACTTCTGCCTCTGCTGTCTCTCCACCCATGCTGGCTATTTCCCAGCACTATGTGCCCTTACCTGCTGCAATTTTTCTCTGTTCTCCTTGCACTTCTTCCTCCAGTCACCACATGCCTTTTCAGCCCTCAAGGTATTTGGAACAGGTTGGGACAGATGTGATTGATAGAACTGGAATATGAACAGTCCCGAGAAGGGGAGTTGGTACTGGAATTGCTGGTACTGGTACTGGAGTTGATTGCTTAGCGATTCTTTGTTACTTTTGAAAGTTTTCCCAGTCTTCCAGCTTGTCACTACTCTTGACGAATTTATACACATGAGCTTTTAATTTGATGCCTTCCTTTATTTCCTTAGTTACCCATGGTAGGCTCTCCCCACCCTACTGTCCTTGCTTTTAACTGGAATATACTTTTGTTGAGCACTGTGTAAACTCTCTGAAAGTCTTCCAATGTTCCTCAACCAACCTACCTTATAACCTGTGTTCCCAATCTACCCTATCCAACTCCTCCCCCATCTATTGTAGGCTTCCATATTTAGGCAAAATACACTGGTTTTGGATCAAACTATTGCACCCTCCATTTGTAAGAGAAACTCAATCATACCATAAACACTCTTTCCATGAGGATCCCTAATTAGATTGCTAATTTTACCTGTCTCATTGCACAGGACCAGATCCAAGATAACACGTTCCCTTGTGGGTTCAGTAACATGTTGTTCAAGAAAGCCATCAGGGATCCATTCTATGAAGTCATCCTCAAGACTGCCTCAACCAATTTGATTCACCCAATCTGTGTGCAAGTTAGTCCCCCATGATAACTGCTATTCCATCATTATATGCCTCAGATATTTCTCTCTTTATTGCCTGTGCCACTGTAATATTATTATTCCATGGCCAATATACAGCTCCCACAAGCATTTTCCCCTTTATTATTCCTAACCTCTACCCAGATGGATTCAGCATTCTGCTCCTTACATCTTATATCACCTCTTGCTATTCCCCTGATCTCATCCTTAACTACCCCACCTCCCTTAACTTCCTGCCTATCCTTCCATATTACCTGATATCCTTGGATATTTAATTCATAATCCTCTCTGACCTTCAACCACTTATCTCTAATGGCCGATAAACAATAACCCTTTGTACTGATTTGTGCCACCAAGTTCACTGACCTTATTATGAATACTATGGGCATTCAGATAAAGTGCACTTACACTAATTGTGCCTTCACAATCTAGTAATAATTGTCTCTTATGCACTTCACTGTTCTACAGTCCACCCTTACTTTTCTCCTTCTTTTAACTTTTGCTTTTACTTTATCTTTATCCACCTTCTCCTCCACTGATCCCCTGATGAGGACTTCCTCATGGACCTCTGCTTTCCTCCTCCTGCAGTCAATTATCATCTCCTTGGTCTTGCTGACATTGAGTGAGCTGTTGTGGCACCACTCAGCTAGATTTTCAATCTCCCTCCTATATGCTGATTTGTCATCACCTTTGAGTTGGCCAATGAAAGTGGTGCTGTCAGGAAACTTATATATGGCATTGGAGCTGTACTTATCTTCACAGTTGAAAGTTTAAAGCGAGTAGAGCAAGAGGTTAAGCACACAGCCTTGTATTGCACCTTTCCTGATGAATGTTGTGGTGGAGGAGATGCCAATTCCTATCTGACTGGTATCTGCAAATGAAAAAGTTAAGAACCTAACTGCATAAGGGGGTATATAGGTTAAGGTCTTGAAACTTCTTGAAGCTTATTTTGAGATCAGAAAGTTGTGCCATTAACCCTTTTGGGCTGTATACATTGGGGTTTAGAAGAAAGTGGGTTCATCTTAATCAAACGTCTAAGACTCTGGTTTGACAAGGGAGCTTTTGGAATGTTCTCATCACCATCTGGGACAAGGGACATAAATGGAGATAATAGGCAGGTGGTTTAAATCGGATGTGTCAGAATTTGTCATGGAATGCCAAATTTTCCTTGGAGTCTCCCATCCTTTTGAAGACTGACTACTAGCTCTTCCCTTCCTCAGGGAGAAAATAATTGTGACTATGTGTGATCTTAGAGTTAGGTCTATTGTAGAAGAAGGAACAAGCATTGATGTAGCACTTTCTTTATCCTTGCCATATTCTGCCCTGTTCTCCCACTAAAGTAGTTATCATTGTGATGGGAAGTACATGGCGGTGCATAGCAGCCTCCCACAAGCAGCAGTGAGGCAATGAACTGGGGATCCCACTAACAACATTATCCAGTACACGGTGAGTTCCCTTGCTTTGTGTGACATGGTATGTGTGGAACTGTCTGTACAACCAATGGGGGTGGGGGGTGTTGGAATGTCCCAGCAGAGAAGCTGCATCACTCTTAATGCTACATCTCCTGTGGAGGCCTGAGTGACATTAGTGGGTTTGGGAGGACTGACACAGACCGCACCACCCCTACACCACCAGGCACACACGGAGACAGGAAGGTAGGCACAGTCCCTGGTGGAAGGTCTGAGCCAAGGGCTAATTGCCATGGACGTTGTTCGACAGGGGCAGGTGAGAATCTGCAGGGCAGTGAGATCCCATGAGTACAGAGTAAAGCACTGGGTTATTGGCTCTGGAACTAATACGGCCAAAGGGGTGGATGGTTCACTGAAGAGCCTCTACAACCTCCTAATTACAGGCCCCTGGAGTTTGGCTGTGGTATTTTAGCAGTGGCCTCTCTGCTTCCAAGGAAGAGATTCTGTGTGATCTGAGACTGTGGAGTGATCCTGATTTTGCCCAGATCCATACCACACTCCCTAGATACATCCCATTCACCACTGGCCACTATCCTCCTCCCTGCCTCTATGAAAATCATTGTACTCCTCCACACATCCCCCTCCAGTTCTGGAACACCTCCATCCCTATTGCCTCATGTCTCCAAATCAACACAACCCCCCCATCACCGTCACTTTGAGTACTCTTGTTCCTACGTCCCTCCCCAGTCTGTGAAGTGAGACCGAACACCTCTCTTTCTCACTCTGAATTACCTCACACTCTGTTTTGCAGTGTCATCGGAAAATCCATTGTGAAGGCAAGACATTTTGTAGTGTGACGGGTCAGGGGTTCCCTTATGTTCTATTTGTCTACAGAGTGTGCAGTGGTCAGAGAGGCCCTACAATGGGTCACATCCTTCTCCAGCTCCTGCAACGGTCTCTGATCCCAGAGGGATAGCAGCAGAAGAAAGGAAATTATAGGTCAGTTATTTTGACTTCTGTGGTTTCGAAGATGTTGGAGTCAATTGTTCAAGATGTGACTGAGGTGCTTAGAGGAACATGATAAAATATGTCATCTATAATCATAGTTTAAGGGAAAATCTTGCCTGATTGTTGGAATTCTTAGAGGATATAACAAGCAGGATAGAGAAAGACAATCAGTGGTTGTTGTGTACTGATTTTCAAAAGCCCTTTGACAAGGTGCTGCATATGATGCTGCTCAACAGTTTAGTAGCCTATGGTATTACAGGAAAGATACCGGCATTGTGAAAGCGTTGGCTGATTGGCAGGAGCGAGTTCTTTCTGGTTGGCTGCCAGTGAATAATGATGTTCCACATTGATCTCTGTTGGGACCGCTTCTGCATGATGAAATTGATGGTTTTGTGGTTAGATTTACAGATGCTTTCAAAATAGATAGAGGGCATTTACTTTGGAGGAAGTAGAGAGGCTCCAGAAGGACAGTGAAGTTCGGAGTATAGGCAAAGAAGTGGCATAATGACAGTGTCAGGAAGTGTCTGCCTATGCACGTTGGAAGAAGAAATAAAAAATTATACCATTTTCTAAATGGAAAGAAAATTCAAAAATCTAAGGTGCACAGTGACTTGGGAGTCATCATGCAGGATTTCCTGAATATTAATTTGCAGCTTGAGTCAGTTGTGAGAATGGCAAATGTGATGTTAGCATTCATTTCAGGAGGTATACATTATAAAAACAAGAATGCAGTGTTGAGAGTATTTATAAAGCACTGGCGAGTCTTCAATTGCAATGTTGTGAGCAGTTTTGGGCCCTTTATCTAAGAAGGAATGTGCTGACATTGGAGAGTGTTCAAAGAAAGTTCAAGAATATGTTTCTGAATTTGAAAGGCTTGTCATATGAGGTGTATATGATGGCTCTGGGACGTTACTCAGTGGAGTCTGAGGGATGACCTAATAGAGACATTACATTTTGAAAGGCCTTAATAGAGTGGATGTGGAGAGGATGTTTCCTTCGGTGAGGGAATCTAAGACCAGAGGACACAGCCTCAGAATTGTGAGCATCCTTTTGCAATGGAGATGAGCAGGAATTTCTTGATTCAGACAGTGAATCTGTGCAATTCATTGTCACGGGTGGCTGTTGAAGACAAGTCATTAGGTATACTTCAGGCAGCGATTGATACATTCTTAATTAGTGTGAGCATGAAGGGATACGGGGAGAAGGAAGGAGATTGGTGCTGAGAGTGAAAAAGGATCAGTGATGATGAAATGGTGGAACAGACTCAACTGGCCAAGAAGTCTGCTCCTGTATTTTATTGTCTTATGATAAACACCTGTCCCTGGCAGGACTATATTGAAACCATAACTGTACACTCTGTTCATACACAAAGACATGGTCAAACACAATAAATCACATTGCTAAGTTATTGAAAACAGGACAGAGGTGGATCTTATCACCAAAAATGATGAGAGGCAGGAGTTGAAAAAGTTCAAAGCCTGGTGGCAGGCACATAGCCCCTTCTTAAAGTCATCACGACAATGGAGATTGTTGTCAACTTTAGAAGGTCTCTCACCACTCACAATCAAGACCAGAAGACCATAAAATATAGGAGTAGAATTAGACCATTGGGGCAATCAAATCTAGTCTAATTTTCCAATTTTCCTCTCAGCCCCAATCTCTTGTTTCTCCCCATATCCCTTCATGATCTGACCAAACATGAATCTATCAACCTCTGCCTTAAATATACATGAAGACCTGGCCTCCACAGCTGTCTGTGGCAAATAATTCCACAGATTCACCACTCTCTGGCTAAAAAAAGTTCCTTCTCATTCTGTTCTAAAAAGACACCCCTGTAATCTGAGGCTAACATTTGGTCTTAGAATCTTCCACCACAGGAAACAACCTCTCCACGTCCACTCTGTCGTCCTCTCATCATTTGATAGTTTTCAGTGGGGATACCCCTCATTCTTCCGAATTCCTGTGAATACAGGCCCAGGTTCATCAAATGTTCTTTATATGACAAGTCATTCAATTCTGGAATCACTTTTGTGGATTTCCTTTGAATCCTCTCCAGTTTCAGCACATCCTTTCTAAGATAAGGGGTCCAGATCTGCTTAGGATACTACAAGCGAGGTCTCATCAGTGTTTCACAACATTTCAACATTACATCCTTGCTTTTATATTCTAATCCTCTTGAAACTAATGCTAACATCGTCTTTGTCTTCCTCACCACAGACTCAAGCTGCAAAGTAACAATTGGAGGACCCTGCTCAAGGACTCCCAAATCCCTTTGCACCTCATTTTTTCCTACTTTCTCTTTATTTAGAAAATAGTCAACCCTTTCATTTCTTCTTCCAAAGTGGATGACCATAGAATTCCTGACACTGTATTCCATCTGCCATTTATTTGCCCATATTCCTAATCTATCTGTTCTACTATTGCCTCTCTAATTCCACAAAACTACCTGCCCCTCCACCTATCTTCATATCGTATGAAAACTTTTTAATGCAATCTATTCCATCATCCAAATCATTGACATAATGTAAAAAGCATCAGTCCCAACATAGGCCCTTGTGGAGCACCACAAGACACCAGAAGCCAGCCAGAAAAGGCTCCCTTTATTTCCACTCTTTGCCTCCTGCCAATCAGCCACTAGTTTATCTGAGCTAGAATCTTTCCTGTAATACCATGCGCTCATAGCTTGTTAAGCAGCTTCATGTGTGGCACAGGTAAAAGGCTTTCTGAAAACCAAAGTACACAACATCAATCGATTCCCCTTTGTCTGTCCTGCTTTTTACTTCTTCAAAAAATTCCAATAGATTTGTCAGGCAAGATTTTCCCCTTGAGGAAACCATGCTGAAAATGGCCTATTTCATCATCTGTCTCCAAGTCCTCTGAGACCTCATCCTTAATCATCGACACAACTTCTTCCCAACTACTGTGGTCAGATTAACTGGCCTTTAGTTTCCTTCCTTCTGCTTTTCTCCCTTCTTGAAGAGAGGACTAACATTTACAATTTTCCATTCCTCTGGAAACATACCATGGTTAATTGATTCTTGAAAGTTCATTATTAATGCCTGCACAATTTCTTCAACCAATTTTCAAAACCCTGCTGTATACATCCTCAGGTCCAGGTGACTTATCTACTTTCAGACTTTCCAGTTTTCCCAAGTACCTTCTCCCTAGTTATTGTAACTTCACACACTTCATGCACCGTGACACCTGGATCTTCCACCGTACTGCTAGTGTCTTCCACAGTGAAGACTGATGCAAATTACTGATTCAGTTTGTTCACCATTTCATTGTACCAAATTACTACCTCTGCAGCATTGTTTTCCAGTGATGCAATATCCACTCTTGCCTCACTTTTACATTTTATGTATCTGAAGAAAATGTTGGTATCCTCTAATAGTATTGGCTAGCTTACTTCTGTATTCCATCTTTCCTTCTTAATGATTTTATTTTGGTATTTGAAAGCTTCCCAATTCTCTAATGCCCACAAATTTTGCCCTATTATATGCCCTCACTTTAGTTTTTATATTGGCTTTGACTTTTCTTGTTAGCCACAGTTGTGTCACTTTTACATTAGAATACTTCTTCCTCTTAGGGAGGTATAGTGTTCTTTTCCAATCAATTCTGGTCAACTCTTCCCTTATGCCTCTGTAATTCCCATTACTCCACTGTAATACTGATAGAGTTGACTTTAACATCTTCTCAAATTACAGGGTGAATTTGATCATATTATGATCACTTCCCAGGAGTTCTTTTACCTTAAGCTTTCTTCACATTGGTGGCACAACAGTGGAAGCTGCATGCAGTTTCAAAGTCCTGAGAGTGAACTGTTTACACAATCTTTCATGTATCTGGAACACATACTACACAGTCACGAAAGCTCACTAGCAGTTTAACAGCTCCAAATTTGAAGAGGCTGAAGATACCTCCATACTCACATTATTATACAAACGTGCAGTGGTGAGCATCCTAGCCAGCTGCATTACTGCATGATATGAAAACTGCACTGTGGCGGACAGGAAGGCTCAACAAAGCGTAATCCAGTTTGCCCAATGCATCACCGGCACCAGCCAACACTCCATTAATGACCGGTATTCAGAAAGTCGCATCATGCAATATCACATACACCATGGTAAAGGACTGACTGTCCCACTTCCATCAGGGAGATGGCTACCTTGCATCCTTGTCAGGACATCTTGTTCAGTAACCTTACTAACTCACCCATCTACATTTTATACCAGGTCATTTATATACATCACAAATAGCAGAGCTTCTGCAGAAAATCATTAATCACAGACATTCAGGTGGAATAAGCCCCTTCGACCACAAGCTACATTCTTCTTTGTGTAATCAATTTCTGATTCAAAGCACACAATTCACCATGGAGCTTATGAACCTTAATCTTCTGGATCAGTCTTCTATGAGGAACATTGTTTAACACCTCATTAAAATCCATGTAGTAATCCATGACGCCTAGTCCTGTTCCTGGTAGTTCAGTGTCTGTGTCTTGCTTTTGCGTCCACTCCCAATGCCCCTCTTGTGACAGAAGTTTGTAAGACAGGATTTGCTCAGCGAAAAAAAAAGCCATGCTGGCTCTCTCCAATTATGGTTTTCCAAATGTTCATAGTTCTTTAGTAACTTTCTTACCACAGACATTGAACTGACCGTCTATAGTTCCAGGGTTATTCCTGATTCCATTCTTATAGCAAAATACAATTATCAACATGGGTAGGAACAGAAAGAAGATGTCATGTGGGACTGATGAAATTTTATCACAATTGCACCTGGGAGTCCTTCTCTGTGGGTCAATTAAAAAAACTTCCCACTGATCTCCCTCCTGGCACTTATCCTTGCAAGCGGATCTGCCCCTACACCTCCCCTCTCACAAACAATCCTACCAGACACTTCCATCCCACATCAGGATGGCCTCAAATCCTTCCGCTCCTTTCTGGACACCAGACCTAACCAGTTCCCCTCCACTTCCACTCTCCTCCATCTGGCAGAACTGGTACTCACTCTCAATTTCTGCTTTGCTCCTCCCACTCCTTTACTGGCCCAAGTTGTAGCCATGGGCAGGCGCATTGTGTCCCACCTATGCCTGCATTTCTGTCGGTTATGTGGAATAGTCCATATTCCAAACCTACTCTGGTATCACACCACACCTTTTCCTAATCTACATCGACGATTGCATTGGTGCTGCTTCCTGCACCCATTCCGAGCTCATTGATTTCATTAACTTTATGTCCAACTTCCACCCTGCACACATTTATCTGGTCCATTTCTGTAACCTCCCTCATTTCTCGATCTCTGTCTCCATCTCTGGAGAGAATTTATCCACTGATATCTCATATAAACCCACTGATTCTCAGTTACCTGGACTATACCTCTTCCCTGCCTGTCATCTGAAAATGCCATCTCCTTCTCTCAATTCCTCCGTCTCCACTGAATCTGCTGTCAGGATGAGGCTTTTCATTACAGAACTAAGGAGACGTCCCATCAGACCTTAAGACTAAGGAGTAGAATTAGGCCGTTCAACCTATTGAGTCTGCTCCACCATTACATCACGGCTGATACCGGATTCTACTCAATCCCATGCACCTGCCTTCTCATCATAGCCTGTGATGTCCTGGCCGATCAGGAAGTAATCAACTTCCACCTTAAATATACCCACAGACTTGTCCTCCACCAGTCTGCGGCAAAGCATTCCACAGATACACTACTTTGCGGCATAAAATATCCTCCTTACCGCTGTTCCAAAAGGTCACCCTTCAAATTTGAGGCTCTACCCTCTAGTTCTGGATACCCCCACCACAGGAAACATCCTTTCCGCATCCACATCTACTGCTTTCAACTTTAGGTAGGTTTCAATAAATTCCTCATTCATCTAAATACCAATCAGTACAGGCCCAAAGCCGCCAAACATCCCTCATATGTTAACCCCTTCATTCCCAGAATAATCCTTGTGAAGCTCTTCTGGAGTGTTTACAATGATAACACATTCTTTCAGATATGGGGCCCAAAACTGTTGACAATACTCCAACAGCAACCTGACGAGTGTCTTATAAAGCCTCAGCATTATCTCCATGCTTTTATATTCTATTCCCCTTAGAAATAATTGCCAACATTTCATTTGCCTTCTTTGCCACAGATTCAACCTGTAAATTAACTTTCTGGGAGTCTTGCATGAAGACTCCTAAGTCCCTCTGCACCTCTGATGTTTGAACCTTCTCCCCATTTAGATAATAGTCCGCCCAATCATTCCTTTTACCAAAATGCATTATCATACACTTCCCAACACTGTATTCTGTCTGCCACTTTTTTGCCTGTTCTTCTAATTTGTCTGTCCTGCTGCAATTGTTTTGCTTCCTCAGCACTGTCTACCCCTCAAGTGATCTTTGTATCATCTACAAACATTGCCACAAAACCATCAACTCCTTTATCCAAAATCACTGACAATGTGAAATGTAGCAGTCCCATAACTGACCCTGAAGAATACCACGTCAGTGGCAGCCAACCAGAAAAGGCCTCCTTTATTCCCACTCACTGCCTCCTGCCTGTCAGACATTCTTCTATCCATGCCATTATCTTTCCTGGAATGCCATAGGATTTTATCTTGTTAAGCAGCCTCATGTATTGCACATCATCAAATGCCTTCTGAAAATCCAAGCAAATGACATCCACTGCTGGTTGATATGCTGGGACTGACGATCTCAGAGCCAGGGTGCTGAATCAGAGGAACATTAGGACTGTGTGTGTCCTTTGTTTCATGGAATCCTTGTTAACCCCTTCTATACTGAATGCAGTGATTCAGCTTGACAGGTTTACTATAGTTTCTCTCAAAAGCAGAGGTGGAGGAGTATGCCTCATGATCAACTCCACTCAGTGCACAAATTTAAAAGTACTGTCCCAGTTCCACTCACCAGACCTGGAATATCTTGTGGTTAAGTGCCGTCCATTTTACCTATCATGAACAATTCCTGGCATCATTTTGCTAGTGATATACATTCCACATCAAGGCCAATGTCAATCATGCTTTAGGTGACCTGAGCAATGGGATCAACATACATGAAACAGTGCACCCTAACATATTCACCATCTTTTGGGGGGGATTTTAACCAGGCCACTCTGAAAAAATCATTCCGCAATTACCATCATTTGCAACACCAGAGGAAACAACACACTAGAACACTGTTACACCATCATCAAGAATGCCTTCTCTGCTATTCCAAGCCTTCACTTTGTAGGAAGTCTGATCACCTGGCTGTACTTCCACTCCCTGAGTACAGGCAGAGACTGAAGACTGCAGCACCAGTAGTGAGGACCAAAAAGGTATGGACAAGAGAAGCACAAGAGTGCTTACTGGTCTGCTTTGCATCAGTGCACTGGACTGTATTCAGGACTTATCTTCAAAGCTGGATGAGTATGCTGCAGTGGCTACCAACTTCATGAAAACCTGTGTGGATGGGTGTGTGCCCACAAAGGCTTACAGTACATTCCCAAACCAAAAGCTGTGTATGAACCAGGAGGCACATTATCAGCTGAAGGCTAGATCTGTGGCATTTTAGTCTGGCGACCCAGGTCTGTACCAGAAAACCAGGTATGACTGGCGGAAGGCCACTTCAAGGGCAAAAAGACAATTTTGAAGGAGGTTGGAGGTGACATTGGATGTACAACAACTCTGCGGGGTTTGCAAGACATTACTTCCTACAAAGCGAAGCCCAATAGCATGAATGGCAGTGATGCTTCACTACCAGATGATCTCAATGCCTTCGATGCCCGCTTTGAAAGGAAGACTCTGAAGATCCCTCTGGACCCCATCACACAGCGATCTGTCTCAGAGGCTGATGTTAGGCTGTCTTTAAAGAGGGTGAACCCTCACAAGGCAGGAGTTCCTAATGGAGCACCTAGTAAGGCTCATAAAACTTGTGCCAAACAACTGGCGAGAGTATTCAAGGACATTTTCAACCTCTCACTGCTATGAGTGGAATTTCCCACTTGCTTCATAAAGGCAACAATTATACCAGTGCTGAAGAAGAATAATGTGAGCTGCCTTAATGACTATCACCCGGTAGCACTCATATTTACAGTGATGAAATGCTTTGAGAGGTTGGTTATGACTGGACTGAACTTCTGCCTCAGCAAGGACCTGGACCAAATGCAGTTTTCCTATCCCCACAATAGGTCAACGGCTGATGCAATCTCAATGGCTCTTCACACGGCCTTAGATCACCTGGACAATACAAACACCTACGTCAGGATGCTGTTCATTGACTATAGCTCAGGATTTAACACCATCATTCCCACAACCCTGCTTGAGAAATTACAGAACCTGGGTCTCTGTACTCCCTCTGCAATTGGATCCTCGATTTTCTAACTGGAAGACTATAATCTGTGTGGATTAATGATAATATCTTCTCCTCACAGATTATCAACACTGGTGTACCTCAGGGGTGTGTGCTTAGCCCACTGCTCTACTCTCTCTATTCTCATGACTGTGTGACTAGGCATAGCTCAAATTTCAATCATAAATTTTCTGATGATACAACCATTGTTGGTAGAATCTCAGATTGAGATGAGAGGGCACACAGGAGCAGATATGTCAACTAGTGGAATGGTGTTGCAGCAACAGTCTTCCACTCAATGTCAATAAGATGAAAGAACTGATTGTGGACTTCCAGAAGGGTAGGACAAAGGAACACAACCCAATCCTCAGAGGGATGAGAAGTGGAGAAAGTGAGTAGTTCCAACTCCCTGGGTATCAAGATCTCTGAGGACGTAACCTGGACCCATTATACCGATGCAGTTATAATGAAGGTAACTCAGCAACTATACTTCATTAGGAGTCTGAGGAGATTTGGTATGTCAACAAATGCACTGGTATGAGTGAATGTGCCGGAGGTGAATACTGAGTTGCAGAGACTGTATGGGCTCCAGTGGTTACAGAGATTGGGGTGGCCATATAGTGAGTGGTAAGTTCCACAGGCCGCGGATAGGATCACGAAACCCTGAGTAAGTTTGAGAGTCCTGATGTGGTGCAGTGATAAAGTACATTGGGGATATTGGGAAGTCTTCCATTAGTTCTAGATCACAAAGATTGTTTAGGTGTTGTGCTGCAGGGGTGAGGGGAACTGATTGCGTGTACAAATCAGTCACGGTGATATTAAATTGGCCAGGCAGCTTAAACAGTCTAATTTGCCGACTCCTGCTCCTATTCCATGCTGTTGTTCTCCATTTGCACTGCCGCCATCCACAGCATGGTCATCACCCTCTTCCCTAGTACGTGTGCTGCACTGTAGTGTGAATACAAGAGACACTGCAACAACTCACAGAGACGACCTGATTGTCGATCCCACAGCGGGAAGGGCTCATGTGTCAAAATGACAACCATCCGCTGAATATATATCACAACAGAAAATTATTTAAATACTCAAAGTGGGTTTATAGAAACAATCCTTTTGCCTGAGGTCTGTGAAGATACCTCACATCCACAGCTGCGATATACGATAGAAGGTCCAGAAGTTCCACAGACACTGATGACATGTTTACCAGGCAAATTTTTTGATAGCCAATGAAATACCTCTGCTGGAATTTTCCATTCTCTCCCAAATAACACGACCTGATTCAGACATCGTATTCAATGTTCTGTCAAAACCCCAACAATGCAGCCCATGAGATGTTCACATACACTGTCACCCCAAAGTTGTAAGAAACAAGTACAGATAAACATCCAAAATTCCATGGAGGCCCTGCATAATCAACTTTTCTGTTTCTCTGAGATCGAGGTGAGTTCTCAGTAATAGGATGTTTGGAGGTTAATTGAAAAGCAGGCAGGGCAGGTCGGAGAGCAGGTCAGGGCAGAAGGAAGCAGCAGCCGCATTTGACCTGAGCAGAAGATTCTCTAGACGGTGGCTGGGTCCAGTGATCATCAATCTCCCCCTGAAGGACTCCCTGGAACAGTAAATTCAGATGAGCTCCAGCAGCTGTAGACAGCCCAAAATCCCTCTTGCATTATTTCTAGATTCCTGTTGCACAAAAATGCCCAGACCCCAGTGATTCATTGAAAAAATACCACTCTTAGTCCTCTCAAAAATGAAAAATCACACTGACATGAATTGAAAACATTTTCCTATTCTTTATCCACTTACACATTTGATAATCCATACTGTAATATTTGTAATCTTCATCAGTATCTGTAATACCATCACAAGAGTTACTGCAGATGCTCGAAATCCAGAGTGACATCCGTAAATACTGAAGCAACTTTAGCAAGGCAGGTAATATCGATGGATCTAAAGCACCTAAAGATTCGAGGCTGAGAAACTCTATGAGTTCTGATAGAGAGATATTGCTTGATTTGCTGAGATGCTACAGTTCTTTGTGTATTCCACAATGCAACCCATACAGTCGCAGAGTCAGAGTACAGTAATTACAACACAAAAGCAGGCCTTTCGTGCTTCTAGCCCGCAATGAACCATTGAAGCTGCCTACTGCTATTGACATGCACTGGGTCTATACCCCTCCATACCGCGACCATCCATGTACCTATACAAACCTCTCTTAAACATTGGAATCGAGCTTGCATGCACCACTTGCCCTGGCTGCATGTTCCACATTCTCATGACCCTCTGAGTGTAGGAGGTTCCCCTTAAATGTTAAACCTGTCAGCCTTAATCCATGTTATCTAATTGTAGTCACACCCAAAATCTGTGTTACAAGTCTACTTGCATATATTCTGTCTGTCCCCCTCATAATTTTGCATACCTCCATCAAATTTCCTCTATGTCATCTACTTTGGAAGAAATTGGGTACTAACCTATTCAATATTTCCTTATAACTCAGATCCTGTAGTTCCTTACTGATAGTAACAATTCGAAGAGGTCATGCCCTGGGTGGTGAAGACCCTGACTGAAGGACACCACCTTTCTGAGGCACTGCTCCTTGAAGATGTCCTGGATACTATTGAGTCTAATGCCCATCATGGAGTGAACTAAGTTCACAATTCTCTGCAGCTTACTTTGATCCTCTGCAGTTGCCTCCAGCTCCCCCAGACCAGACAGTGATGCAGCAAGTTACTGTGCTCTCCATGGTAATCTGTAGTAATTTGTGAGTGTGTTTGGTGACAGACCAAATCTCCTCAAACTCCTAATGAAATATAGATGCTGTCTTGTTTCTTTTATAGCTGCATCGATATGTTGGGTCCAGGTTAGGTTTGCAGAGATATTGTCACTGAGCATCCTCCATCAAACCTTTCTCCCTCCCTTCTCCCATTCTCATTCCATCCTTCTGAGAAACCATGTTTCAGTGTGTGTGTGATCAAACATTTCACACCCTCTTCTGCTGTCCTCAGTACTGTGTGATATCAGAGTCTTCAGCCAGTTAATACTCTGTTGTTGAGTCAAATCTCACCTGTCCAAAATGGTAATTAAGAAAACTTAAGGAAATTTAAGAAAACTGACAATAACCTTATCACAAATGCAGAGTTGTGCTCTCCTTTCAACTGTCTACACTTATGCAAAGCCTACACTGGTTACCTCAATGAGCTTCTGCAGCTTTTAATATAGCCTTCTGGAAATCACAGGTGCCTATTGCTCCAGCAGGACTGAGTGCAACACTGATGTTAGACACCGAAGGGTTAAATTCTGTTCCTTTACTGCATCTAAGCTGTGAATTATCTTCTGCTGTTGTGTTCTCAAAGATCATCTCTGCCGTGTACCTTTTGCTAATTCTTATAACAAAGAACCAACAAAACACAGCATGTTTGATACTTCAATATATGGCAGGCTGCTTCTCATTTACTGCATATAAATTTCATTTTTAAACAAGATTTCAAGCATTTCTGTGGCTGTAATCTGTTCTGGGAGCCAGCTCCTCCACTTAGCAGCTAGAGTACTCAAGGTCACATCATATATCAACATCCCCTTAGTTACAGAATGACCAATGATCAGGACATTACATGCTTCCTGTCACATACACACCTAGTTTAAAGCAAAGTGCTCTCTGATTATACAGGTTGTATTTTGTCATATTATAAAATTAATACATAAATTATCTTAATGTTTTGAATATATTATATATTCCCTCCTTTTTGTAATAATTTCATATGCTTCTGTTTTAGAATTCAATAATAAAAGTGATTTCAGAAATTCATATAATGATACAACCTCAGAGCTTTAGTAAAGCAAAATTTCCTTTTCTTAGTCTGCACTACCAGGAATCTGTTTTCTAATACTCTCTTCCAATGGGTCTAAATACCTTGTACAGAAATCACAAGAGGATGACTGCCAATATTATAACACCAATACTCACTCCACAATGCAGGACAGTAGCCCATCATCATCCCCAATGGACACAAACTGTCTTTGGGATTATAATTGTGGAAATGGCCTCCTACTTCCTTAATCTTCCTGGTGGCCTCTCGTATGTGATCTGTCAAGTGAGTTATATTGTTCTGATTCATCTCATGAGTATGTGCAACATTCTTGTCTAATCAGGACACATGTGCTTCTTTTCTCGGATAAAACAATGTCCAAAGCCATTGAGATTTGCGATGCCACCAGCAATTCTGCCAACAATTTATGTATTGCTTAAGGGTTTGATCAAGAGTATATGCAGTTTCATTTGCTAACTTTTCCAATGCTGATGCCATGTTAATCAGTTCCCATGTTGCTTTACTGGTTCACTAAGAACAACACTAAGTCCTTTCACCCTGGGGTTATTGCTATATGGGTGTACACCATCCTCTGAAATACTCATTGTTTCCAAATTTATAGTCCTACCTTCCCCCAGTGTCATCCTGGCTGTACTGATAAGGGGAAGAAGGGGTCTATATTTCTGAGTCTCATCATCGTTATATCAGAAACTAAACATATCCAACGTTGGACTAATTAAAGTAACTATTCATCTTTGTTTCATTGAATGGAGTGTGTAAAAGGGACACACATTTCTATATGTACCAGGACAGCCAGACAAACCCAGCAGCATGAGTGTTCCTGCAGTCACATCTGTCAGGCCAAGTACACCATCATTCTGTGTCTCAGCGGTTAATTTTTTTTCTATGTTGTTAGGCACCCTCTTACTGAGCGAGGCGTGAATCCACAATGGGCTTTCTCTTACCTTGATGGCTGTATTGGTGACCAGCAATACCTGAAATGGTACTTCAAACTGAGGTTCCAAACAGTTACTTCTTTTAAATGTCCACACCCCACGTAGTCTCTGAGTTCAATGTTGTAGCATTTAAGCTCTACTACTGGTATTTGGGCATCTTTTCCTTGTTGGTGATATTTAGTGAGGTTTTTTGTCAAGTATACACAATAATTCAACATGTTCTCATCCAGGCTGTTTACCTCCATTTGTTTAATGGAGTGGTGCATCAGATGGCAGACACAGGGGCCACACCATTATCATTCCATGTGGGGACAGGCCAATGGTTCTATTAGCAATTACAGTGATACTTGAATTGAGGCAACCTTTCGATCAGTTCCAAGTTGTGGCATGAATTACCTGATTTAAGATCCATTTGTGATCAGTCAATGAGACCTTGAACCTGCATTGTGTGTTGTTTATGGCATTGTGAGGAGTTGTTAAAAATCCTTTCCGACCTGCTGAACTACATTTTATAGTTGCTGCCTGGTGTGTTGAGGATTGTGGATCACTGAAACAGACTCTGACTGTGATCTGTGAGCCTGACACAATCAGTTTCCCTGTCCTTTCACCATTCCATGTGGTTGGGCAGGGTAGAGGAGGCTGTTCCATCAAATGAGATTGTAGGAGAGATTCCGTACCCTTGGTGAAAGGCAAGGAAGACATGACCAGATGGAGGACAGGAGAGAGTAATGAACAAAAGGGATGACAATACAAGGTGTTAGGGAGTGGTCATAGGGTTGAGGGAAACAAAGAGAGGGTGGCCTCACTGCTTGTCAGGAATAACTGCGGTAGTGTTGTGATCTGAAGTTACTAAACTGGTTCAGTGCAGAAATTGCCTAATCAAAGGGTAAGTATTCCTTGAAACATTATATCATTTGGAATGCCACAGTGTTGTAGCGTTTCACGTGATACTATTACAGGTCAGGGTGTTGGAGTTCAGAGTTCGATCCCATCATCCTCTGCTGGGGGTCTCTGTAAATCTTCCTCATGTCTGCATTCTCCGGTTTCCTCCCACGGTCTAATGATGTACCAGGTATCATTGCAACAGACGGCTGAGCCATTGAGTATGTTTAAAGCGGAGTTTGATAGGTTCTTAATTAGTCGGAGTGTCAGTGGTTGGGGAAGAAGCCAGGAAAACTGGGTTAAGAGGGAAAATATATCAGCCATGATGGAATGGTGGAGAAGACTTGTTGGACTGAATGGCCTCATTCTGCTCCTATGACATATACAAAAAAAGCTGGTGGAACACAGCAGGCCAGGCAGCAACTATAAGGAGAAGAACTATCGACGTTTCAGGCCGAGACCCTTCGTCAGGACTAACTGAAAGGAAAGATACTAAGAGATTTGAAAGTAGTGGGGGGAGGGGGAAATGTGAAATGATAGGAGAAGACTGGAGGGGGTGGGGTGAAGCTGAGAGCTGGAAAGGTGATCGGCAAAAGTGATACAGAGCTGGAGAAGGGAAAGGATCATGGGACGGGAGGCCTAGGGAGAAAGAAAGGGGGAGGAGAACACCAGAGGGAGATGGAGAACAGGCAGAGTGATGGGCAGAGAAAGAGTAAAAACAAACAACTAAATATGTCAGGGATGAGGTAAGAAGGGGAGGAGGGGCATTAACGGAAGTTAGAGAAGTCAATGTTCATGCCATCAGGTTGGAGGCTACCCAGCCGGTATATAAGGTGTTGTTCCTCCAACTTGAGTGTGGCTTCATCTTGATAGTAGAGGAGGCCATGGATAGACATATCAGAATGGGAATGGGACATGGAATTAAAATATGTGGCCACTGGGAGATCCTGCTTTCTCTGGTAGACAGAGCGTAGGTGTTCAGCGAAATGGTCTCCCTATCTGCATCGGGTCTCACCAATATATAGAAGGCCGCACCAGGAGCACCAGACGCAGTCTATCACACCAGCCGACTCACAGGTGAAGTGTCGCCTCACCTGGAAGGACTATCTGGGGCCCTGAATGGTGGTGAGGGAGAAAGTGTAAGGGCAGGTGTAGCACTTGTTCCGCTTACAAGGATAAGTACCAGAAGGGAGATTGGTGGGAAGGGATTGGGCGGGGTGGGGGGGGGGGGGAACGAGTGGACAAGGGAGTCGCGTAGGGAACGATCCCTGCGGAAAGCAGAAAGAGGTGGGGAGGGAAAGATGTGCTTGGTAGTGGGATCCCGTTGGAGGTGGCAGGAGTTACGGAGAATAATATGTTGGACCTGGAGGCTGGTGGGGTGGTAGGGGAGGACAATGGGTACCCTATCCCGAGTGGAGTGGCAGGTGGATGGGGTGAGTGCAGATGTGCGGGAAATGGGAGAGATGTGTTTGTGAGCAGAGTTGATGGTGGAAGAAGGGAAGCCCCTTTTGTTTAAAAAAGAAAGACATCTCCTTCATCCTGGAATGAAAAGCCTCATCCTGAGAGCAGATGCAGTGGATGTGGAGACGATGGAATTGTGAGAAGACAAGGTGCAAGAGACAGGGTGGGAAGAGGAATCGTCCAGGTAGCTGTGAGAGTCTGTAGGCTTATAGTAGATCTATACCTCTTCCCACCCTGTCTCTTGAACAATACCCAATCATTTCCAGACAAGAAAGGACATTTAAGATGTTTACCATTTCAGCTGTATTCATAACCTGAAGGGTTAAAGTTATTGGCAATGTGGAACAACTTTCAGATTTCCTGTTACAGCAACACACACAAGGTTGCTCCAGCTTTCCTGTGCTCTGCTCTACTTTACAGTGATGTGTGAGGCATTGACGATTATTCTTGCCTCATCTGGTGCTACACTGTGGTTGATAAGGTCATTATAGCTGGGAGTCAGAGTGTGGATAAGCTCTTACTACCTAGTAAATATCAAGAACATGAGATGAACAGTCCATGAAAGTCGGTCCATAGGTTGTGGTAACAATTCAGTGACGGGGCAGGTGAAGTTGAGTGCAGTTACCCATTCGTTCAAGAGTCTGATGGTTGAGAGGTAACAACTGTTGCTGAACCTGGTGGTGTGAGTCCTCAGGCTCTTGTACCTTCTGGATGGCAGCAGTGAGAAGAGAACATGACTTGGGTGATGGGGGCCCTAATTTTGGATGCTGCTTTCTTGTGACAATGCTCTTTGTAACTGCACAATGGTAGGGAGAGCTTTACCCATGAAGGACCGAGCCTATCCTCTACTTTTGATGGATTTTCCACTCAAAGGCTTTGGTCTTTCCAAAACTGTTTTTTATGTAACCAGTCAATATACTCTCCACTACACATCTACAGAGTTTGTCAAAAGTTTTAGATGCCATTCCAAAACTTCGTAAACTTCTAAGGAAGTAGAGGCATTGCTATGATTTCTTTGTAATTGCACATGTGCTGGACCTAAGACATGTCCTCAAATAACAAAACAAAGGAATTTAAAGTTGCTGACCCTCTCCACTTCTGATTCACCTGATGTGGACTAACTCATGGATCTCTGGTTTCTACCCCCTGCCATCAAGGTAGCACCAGTGAACAACAATTCATTAGGTGACATTTTCCAGATATCACTACAATTTTTCTTCACCTTCTGCTTGTTCTTTTTGTCTTGTATGTGTTATGGAAACTGTTGGAGCCTGTGACGTACAGTTTGGAACTCAGTCGAATGAACTAGCACTCTGCTATGTCTAGAGAGCTGTCTTGTAGAGGAGATCTGAGATGGGGCCCTGAAATGGACTGAGAACACATGTTGACACATGGAAAAGAGTCGAGGATGACTGAAGCATCAAGGTAAATGTGGATGGGGTCAGCGATCACTCCCAATGGAGGCCACCTGGTGATGATGGTCAGTGTGTTTGGATCCTGGTTGGTGGTGTTCAGACCCAGCATGGTGGAAACTTTTCACAGAAGGACAGGGTTCATGTGGCTGCTCTCTTTGTATGCTGATGGAAAGATGTTTTTGATATTCTGAGATTAGGTGATTGTTAGACTGTACTTTGTAATCGTCTCCTTCAGGTTTTTTTTTGGTGTTTTCTTTCTTGTGGCCCATTGGCAGGGGTGACCCATTAATTGTTTTATGTGTGAGGGGGGTGTTGGGGATCTTGATGCCATAGTCACTGATTTTTTTCTGCGAGTAGTCAGGATTTTGACGGTTTTGTTGTTTTTTTTCTACGAGGGAGGGGAAGGGTTGTCTTGGGTTTGCGAGTTTTTTTTTTGTTTTTCATGCTGGGGGTGGAATTTGATGTCTTTTCCTTCAAAAATATCCATGGTCTTTCTGTGTTTCATGACTATCTGGACAAGTTGTGGTATTGTGCATGCATTAACTGGCTAGTGGTGTCATGGTAACAGCACCGGACTTCACGGAAATGGTCCTGAGTTCAGAGTTCAGATCTGGCCAGCCCCTTGCAAGCTTTCCAGTTGTGCTGGCTTGAACATCGAGCTGGCATCCCGGCCTCATGAAAAAACAGACAATGCTACAGAAACGGCAAAAATGCTGCACAATCTGCCACAAGGTGTGAAAAAGGACAACAATAATTCTAAATGCATACTTTGACAATAATCGAATCTTTGAACCTTTAATCAGGTCCCTGGTCTTACTGACATTCAGGGCGTGTTTGTTGCTCTTTATCGATTACAGCTCAGCAATCATCCCCTCATTGGTAAACTCTAAGACCTGAGCCTCCATACCCACTTCTGCAATTGGATCCTGGATTTCCTCAGTGTAGTGGTTCAGATTGGTAAAAACATCTCCTCCACAACCTCCATCAGCACAGGAGCATCACTGGGCTGTGTTCTTAGCCCCCTGCTCTACTCACTGTGTGACTAAGAACCACTCCAAATCCATATGCCAGTTTGCTGATGACACCACTGTTGTGGGCTGTATCAAAGGGGCTGATGAATCAGAAACAGGAGGGAGAATGTAAAGTTGGTTGAGTGGTGTCAACAATCTCTCACTGAATGTCAGCAGGACCATGGAACTGATTGTAGATTTCAGGAAAGGTCCATGAGCCTGTACTCATCGGAGGATCAGAGGTGGAGAGGGTCAGTAACTTTAAACTCCTGTGTGACACTATCTCAGAGGACTAGTCCTGGACCCATCATATAAATACAATTGTGAACAAATCACGACAGTGCCTCTACTTCCTCAGGAGTCTACTGAGGCTCAACATGTCATCAAAAACTTTGGCAAACTTCTACAGATGTGTGATGGAAAGTGTTTTCAAGGCTGTATTATGGCCTGGTATGGGAACACCAATGCCTTTGAGTGGAAATTCCTACAAAGCTGGTGGATTCATCCCACCACATCACAGGTAAAACTCTCCCAACCATTGAACTCTGTGGCACCACTCAGCCAGATTTTCAGCCTCACTCCTTTGTGCTGATTTGCCACATCTTTTGATTGGTCTAATGACAGTGGTGCTGTCAGCAAACTTAAGTAAGGCATTGGAACTGTGCTAAGTGTAAAGTGAGTAGAGCAATGGGCTAAGCTCACAGCCTTATGATGTGCAGTAGATGTGAGTGTCACTGGACGATAGTCACTGCGGCAGCTCACACTGCTCTTCTCAGGCCCTGGTCTGTATAACTGATGGCCTTTTGAAGCAGGTGGGAAACACTGACTACAACTGTGAGAGACTGAAGATGTCCTTGAACAGTCCTACCAGTTGGTTGGCAGAGGTTTTCAGTGCCCTGCTTGGTACACCATTGCCACCTGGAGCCTTGCAAGGGTTCACCCTCTTGAAGTAGTCTGAGATTAACCTCTAACACATAGCACAGGGTCACCAGATGCTGCAGGGATTCACACAGGAATAGGTAAACACCACTGTGGAGGATGAAGGAACCACCTTCAGGCTCCACACCCCTTTGTAGAGCTCCCAGGCCCCACCGCAAGACAAGGTGGAGGGGAGAGCTGAGGGAGAGGAAAGCTGGGTCCTAGTGATGAGCAAGCGAAAGAAGCCCTAAAAGGCTCCACCCAAACAATAGAGGGCAGAGCAACAGGAGAACCCCAAGAAAAGGGCAGGGGAGCACACAGCTTCCGGCAACCTGTCCACTTCGGGGTAGGAAGGCATTGGGGGAGGAAGTGGTTGGCAAAATGTGCGGAGAGAAGAGTGGACGGAGAAAGTCTGCTGGCCAGCCCCCAGGTACAGAAGACAGAGAGCAGCAGGGAACCCCAGCACCGGGAATCTTTGTGCCACAAAGAGGCTCTGGCCCCCAGCTCCGGGAGCCCAGGAGCAGCATTAAATCCACCGACACCCAGTTCTGGGAGCCCAAGCGCAGAACCGCGTCTAGCACATTGCAGCCAGCAGGGGAAAAGCTGTAAGGAAGCAAATCCCTCCCCCAGGCACAGAACCAGCACCGCCACACCTCGGGGAGGATTACCCACAGTACCTGAGCCCACAGATGGTGAAGGAATTCACTGAGATGGTGGGCATAACAGTTCAGACCTGCGACAGTAAGGACTGTGTGCAGCTAAAATTAAATTTTGAACTATGACTGACCTTAAGCTGGCATCACTAAACGTGCGCAGTGTGAAGAGTACTGGGTGATGCGTCAGCACGTTCCAGTACTTGGACAGTGTCCAGGTCAATATGACCTCCCTTCAGGAGTGCGGACTACCACATCTCCTCAACTACTGAAGGTGTTCACGATGGTGGCTCCAGGGCTTGTCGGTGTGGTCGGGGGCAATGATTGTCAAAGCAGACGTCAAATAATAATCAATGTGTATGCCTCCCCCATGCGGAGTGAGCGGCTGGCCGTCCTCGAGCAGTTCCCACCACTGCTGGTGACGTCCCAGCCAGTCGTTCTGACTGGAGACTTCACTTCCCACCATTGATGCGGCTGGATGATCCATCAGCACTGACAGCAGACTGGACAGAACCTCCAGACTCCTGATGGGAACGGTAAAGGCAGCCAAACTGTGCGATGCCTTTGGCACCCCCACAGGTGGAGCTCAGCCGCCAGCCACCTGGACATGATTGGACGGCTCAGCCCGCTCCCGGATCGACTTCCTCTTCCTCTCAGAGTCCGGCACGATCAGATCCACCGACGTCACACCAGTGTTCTTCTCTGACCACTGCTTCTGCGAGACATCTGTCACCTACGGGAGGGCCGGAAGGCAGGGAGGGGGACGTGGAAGCTGAACGTTAAGCTGCTGACCCCAGAGAACATTAAGGAACTAGAGAAGGAGTACACAGGTTGGAGAATCTTGACAGCCTTCTTTGATTCCCCTGTTCACTGATGATCTTGGAGGATTCGGCGGTGAAGGGCCGGCAAGCCCAGCACTTCATCACCGAATCCTCCAAGATCATCTTCCGATCAAGGGTCCAAATCATGGAATAGGACGAGATGTGCTCACGTTTCTTCTTCCAGAAGGTGCACAGGAGGAGCTCTGTGATCCGCAACCTTAAGGAAGTGGACAGCTCAGTCACGTCCTCGCAGATTGACATATTGAGGATCTGTAGGAACTTCTCTGCCAGTTTGTATGACAGAAAGGTCACAGCCTTCCGCAACTTCCTGTCGTCTATCATGCAGGTCTTAGACGATGGCAAGCGGGAGAGTCTGGAGCAGCCACTGACACTGGACAAGCTGACTGGCTCCATCCGTTCCTTTAATCCTGTACTCAGTCTTCTGGTTTGTCCTTCCAAAATGCATCACCTCACACTTACCTGGATTGAACTCCATCTGCTATTTTTTCTGCATCCTGTCTATATCATCATATAACCTTCAACAACCTACAGCTCCATCCACAACTCCTCCAATCTTCATGTTATCCGCAAACTTACTCACCCATCCTTCCGCCTCTTCATCCAGGTCATTTATAAAAATCGCAAAGAGCAGGGGTCCCAGGACAGATCCCTGTGGCACTCCACTAATCACCAACCTCCAGGCAGAATACTTTCCTTCCACAACTACCCTCTGCTTTCTTCCTTTAAGCCATTTTTTTATCCAAACAGCCAAGATTCCACTAATCCCATGCCTCATGAGTTTCTGGATGAATCTCCCATGAGGGGCCTTGTCAAAGGCCTTGCTAAAATCCCTGTAGACCACAACTACTGCCTTACCCTTATCAATTTTTTTTGTTACCTCTTCAAAAAACTCAATTAAGCTCGTGACGCATGACCTGCCCTTGACAAAGCATGCTGACTGTTCCTAATCATATTATACCTCTCCAAATGTTCATAAATCCTGTCTCTCAGGATCTTCTCCATCAACTTACCAATTAATGAGGTAAGACTCACTGGTCTATGATTTCTTTGGCTATCTCTACTTTCCTTCTTGAATAAAGGAACAACATCCTCAACCCTCCAATCCTCTGGAACCTCTCCCGTCCCCATTGATGATGCAAAGATCATCGCCAGAAGCTCAGCAATCTCCTCCCTTGCCTCTCACAGTAGACTGGGGTACATCTCATCCCATCCCGGTGACTTATCCAACTTGATGCTTTCAAAAAGCTCCAGCACATCCTCTTTCTTAATATCTACATGCTCAAGCTTTTCAGTCTGCTGCAGGTCATCACTACAATCACAAAGATCCTTTTCCACAGTGAATACTGAAGTAAAGTATTCATGAAGTTCCTCAGCTATTTCCTCTGGTTCCATACACACCTTCCCACTGTCACACTTGATAGGCCCTATTGTTTCACGTCTTATCCAACTTGTGCTTCACATATTTGTAGAATGCCTTAGGGTTTTATTTAATTCTGCCCGCCAAGGCCTTCTCATGGCCCCTTCTGACTCTCCTAATTTCCTTCCTAAGCTCCTTCCTATTAATCTTATAATCTTCTAGATATCTAACATTACTTAGCTCTCTGAACCTTTTGTAAGCTTTTCTTTTCTTCTTGACTAGATTTATTATAGCCTTTGTACAACATGGTTCCTGTGCCCTACCATAACTTCCCTGTCTCATTGGAATGTACCTATGCAGCTCTCCACACATATATCCCCTGAACATTTGCCACATTTCTTCTATATTTTTCCCTGAGAACATCTGTTTCAAATTTCCTGCCTGATAGCCTCATAATTCCCCTTACTCCAATTAAACTCTTTTCTAACTCGTCTGTTCCTGCTTCTCTCCAATGCTATGGTAAAGGAGATAGAATTATGATCACTATCTCCAAAATGCTCTCCCACTGAGAGATTTGATACCTGACAAGATCACTGGGTCTCAATGTGAAAATCTCTATCCGTCAGCAGGCCAGAGCATCCTCTATCCATGAAAATGTATATTGGTCTGGGATTGTATGTCTGTTCAGTGTTCTATAATCTGCACTCATTGGTATTTCTCCATTCTTTTTCCTCACCCTTAGGGACTCCTTGACTCAGTGATAATTCCAGCTTCCTTAAGTTTAGCAGGTGCTGCCTAACATCTCCAACCTCCACTGCAGCTGACCGGCGAGACCTCTCTCAGAAAGGTGTGTCCTCTGTCACTTTGATAGTGTGCTGAGTACACTTGGAGCAACTAACAGCAAACGTCAGTAGAAAAGACGTCTTTGCATTCCAACGTCTTATCAGTTAGTTACTTTTTCCATTCCTCTGTTAGTGGTGAGTCATGAAAGAAGAACGACTTTGATGTCAACTTTTCTGATACAGGAGACTATTTCTCTTTCTTTTTCTCAACCAGAAAACTTGAAACTACCACCAAAGGAAAGAGATGTGCAATCTGCATGCCACATTTGAAGGTGATAACTCTTCCTGACCATCACTGTTATCCTCTTAGAATAGACAGGTGAAGATTTCTGCAGTTAAGGCCTCACCAACACTCCTACCTGATCATCAGCAGCATCCACAAGAATGGCTGGGGTACTGGCACTCCTGAAAATTTGGGTGTTTCAGTCACTCTAACTATTACACCAGGTCACAAAGAGACTGGTTTAGAGTATAGCACACAGTCCTTTTTTTTTATTCTCATCCAAAAAGAACTTACACATTCCCAAAAACATCTCTGAATGCAGGGTGAATAGGCAGGGTCCTCAGAAAGTCTCCTCCCCTTCTCTCTTTACATGCTCTCTCAATGGAAGTCTTTACTCCCACAAGAATGGAAGCTTTACCTTTTACAACTGTTTCTGGGCCGACCAACACTAGTGTAGCAATAGTCTCAGCAACTACAACTTTTGCTTCCAAAATGTCTAGTTCCAATGACAAATAACCATCATAAAGGTAACCACTTGCACTTAGCTCACAAATCTCAAGAGCACTGACAGGAATTATTGATAAATGCATCAAATACCTGTTGTAAAAGGATTTGTCAAGTAACATGTGTCAATTACGGCTGTGTTATAATGAGAATCTGTGTCAAGTATGGCTCCAGCATAAATGCCTTCAATATGTATGGATACATCAGAACTTGGTCCCACTAAGCCTTCAGGAATAGTGTTTGGTTCACTGATTGGAATATATTTGCTCTGGGACATCAGGCCATTCCATTACTTGATACCTCTGTAGTTTTCCATCTTCTTTTTTGGTTTGATTAACTGCTGTTTACTTTCTGAAATGTCCATCTTTTCCATGTTTGTAACAGAAGATGTCAGGCCTCTCCTCAGTCAAGAAACATTCTACAGCAGCATTCCACTGCTTTGTGATTTTCACAGATGCGTTGGGTTTTCAGTAGACGTGTTATCTTTAGCAGCAACTTTCGCAGATATCCACTGAGTCATCTCACCTTAAATTATTTTCATCTTATTTCTCAAAAGCTCTTCTTCTGTGGCATCAGGGGTCACTTTGCAACAGAGTCAACAGCTGGAGACATTACTTGGCTTCTGGAATCATTTCACTCTTCAATTGTAGTTTCCTCCTCTCTATCTTCTCTCAGTAGCTCAGTAGAAGATGGTGGATCACACATCTTGTCGATTATTTGAATATGTAGAGAAACTATTTCTTGCGACCATTGCCCTTCACAACTTGCTCCATTCTCAAGCAATTTATCTCAGACAGTTGAATGGCCCTGCAACAGTTTATCCAAAACACAGCATAGAGCTTCTCTATGGGTGTCCGAGCTTTACCAGGAGATCAGCTGAATTTTCAGTAGTACCAAAAGCATTTTCCAGAGCCTGCATAAAGTTAGCTAACATAGCTAAATAATTTTTTGTCTTTAGGAACCTCACTATTTCAGCGACAGGATCCTTTAAATTCTCTACAAGTCTCTGATTCTTTATATTGTCTGAGCACTGCTATTCATGTAGTAAATGAGATGTCTGCTCATTCCAAGCCTCATATTCTTCTTCTCCATTTTGTTTTGGTGACTCCAGAGAACATTTTCAACTTTTGATAACCCCAGATCTCAGCAGGTACACTTTGGTATTTGAATTGAATTGACTTTATTTCTCACATCCTTCATATACGTGATGAGTAAAACTTTTAACATTACATCTCCGTCTAACTGTGCAATGTGGAAACATAGTAATTTATAATAATTTATAATAAATAGAACAGTCAATGTAAAATAGAGTACACTCAAATCAGTGTGAGTTAATCAATCTGATGGCCTGGTGGAAGAAGCTGTCCCGGAGCCTGTTGGTCCTGGTTTTTATGCTGTGGTACCGTTTACCAGACAGTAGCAGCTGGAATGGATTGTGGTTGGGGTGACTCAGGTCACCTCATCTTTTTGCATACCTGTCCTTGTAAATGTCCTGAATGATGGGAGGTTCACGGCTACAGATGTGCTGGGCTGTGTGCATCACTCTCTACAGAATCCTCTGATTAAGGGAGGTACAGTTCCCATACCAGGCAGTGATGCAGCCAACCAGGATGCTTTGTCGATTAGTGATGTGACAGCAGAAACCAGCTCAGAATTTAGAAGGACATAGTCAATTTTTAAAATCAGTCAGAGATTTCCCTTCATTCCTCAGAAAAGAGAACAATTTAAATTGAAAATCTTCACCCACAGCAGCATCCATATCACAGTACTTTAATTATGATGTACTTTAAATTATACAAAAAATACTGGTGTAAGTTGTATTAAAATACTGGTGTAACACTGTCCTGAACACAAACAGGCTATCCATTCATTGTACAGCCATAGTACAATGTTCATACAGCATCGTATCCCAGACAAACCCCCAAGCCCTCTCACTGTGGGCTCGTAATGATTTAGCTATTACTATGACTGCAAACTAACAGCACCATGACTCTACAATGCATGGGGAATAACGATGAAAAGTCTATTTCTAATAAATAAACAGGTCTAGGGTAGATATGATACAGATAACCACAAAAGGAATGATGGTTGGCTCACAAATAGAGAAAACTTGTCAGCAGTGTGAGAGGGTAGACAAATGATAGAGAAGGGATGCGCTCCGACTGATGGTTTGAGATGTGTCTATTTTAACGCAGGGAGTATTATGAACAAAGCAGACAAGCTTAGAGCGTGGATCAGTACTTGGAGCTATGATGTAGTGGCCATTACAGAGACTTGGATGGCTCAGGGGCAGGAATGGTTACTTAGAGTGCCAGGCTTTAGATGTTTCAGAAAGGACAGGGAAGGAAGCAAAAGAGGAGGGACATAGCACTGCTGATCAGAGAAAGAGTCACAGCTGCAGAAAAGTAAGAAGTCATGGAGGGGTTGTCTACAGAGTTAATAACTCTACTGGGTGTTTTTTATAGATCACCCAATAGTAACAGGGACATCGAGGAGCAGATAGGGAGAGAGATTCTGGAATGGTGCAATAATAACAGGGTTGTCCTGATGAGAAATTTTAATTTCCTCAATATTGATTGGCATATCCTTAGAGCAAGGGGTTTAGATGGGGTGGAGTTTGTTAGGTGTGTTCAGGAAGGTTTCCTGACACAATATGTAGATAAGCCTACAAGAGGAGAGGCTGCATTTGATCTGGTATTGGGAAATGAACCTAGTCAGGTGTCAGATCTCTCAATGGGAGAGCATTTTGGAGATAGGAGCAGACAAGTCAGGAAATTTTTTAATTAGAGTAAGGAGACATATGAGGCTATCAGGCAGGAACTTGTAAGCTTAAATTGCAAGCAGACGTTCTCAGAGAAATGTATGGCAAAAATGTTGCATATGTTCAGGAAATTCTTGTGTGGCATTCTAATAGGTATGTTCCAATGACAAAGAAAGGATGGTAGAGTACAAGACACATGCTGTAAAATGGCTGTTGAAAATCTAGTCAAGAAGACAAGAAAAGCTTACTCATGGTTCAAAAAACTAGGTAATGACAGAGATCTAGAAAATTATAAGACTAGCAGGAAGGAGCTTAAGAATAAAATTAGGAGAGCCAGAGGGGCCATGAGAAGACCTTCGCGGACAGAATTAAGGAAAACCCCAAGGAACTCTACAAGTACGTAAAGAGCAAGAAGATAATACATGAGACAATAGGACCAAACAAGTGTGACAGTGGAGAAGTGTCTACGGAACCAGAGGAGGTAGCGGAGGTAATTGATGCATACTTTGCTCCAGTATTCACTTCGGAAAAGGACATCGGCAATTGTAGAGATGACTCACAGTGGACTGAAAAACTTGAGCATATAGTCATTAAGAAAGAGGATGTGCTGGAGCTTTTGGAAATCATCAGGTTGGATAAGTCACCAGGACCGGACGAGATATACCCCAAACTACTGTGGGAGGTGAGGGAGGAGATTGTTCAGCCTCTAGCAATGATGTTTGCCTCATCAATTAGGACGGGAGAAGTTCCAGAGGCTTAGAGGGTTGCAGATGTTGTTCCCTTATTCAAGAAGGGGAGTAGAGATCGCCCAGGAAATTATAGACCAGTAAATCTTATTCAGTGCTTGGTAAGTTGATGGAGAAGATCCTGAGAGGCAGGATTTATGAACATTTGGAGAGGTATAATATGATTAGGAATAGTCAGCATGGCTTTGCCAAAGGCAGGTCATGCCTTATGAGCCTGATTGAATTTTTTAGGATATGACTAAGCATATTGATGAAGGTAGAGCAGTAGATGTAGTGTATATGGATTTCAGCAAGGCATTTGATAAGGTACCCCATGCAATTCTTATTGAGAAAGTAAGGAGGCATGTGATCCAAGGGACATTGCTTTGTGGATCCAGAACTGGCTTGCACACAGAAGGCAAAGAAAGGTGTAGATGGGTCATATTCTGCGTGGACGCCAGTGACCAATGGTGTGCCTCAGGGATCAGTTCTGGGACCCTTACTCTTTGTGATTTTTATAAATGACCTGGATGAGGAAGTGGAGGGATGGGTTCGTAAGTTTGCTGATGACAAAAGGGTTGGGGTGTTGTGGATAGTGTGGAGGGCTGTTAGAAGTTACAGTGGGACATTAATAGGATGTAAAACTGGGCTGAGAAGTGGCAGATGGAGTTCAACCCAGATAATTGTGAGCTGGTATATTTTTGCAGGTCAAGTATGATGGCAGAAAATAGTTTTAATGGTAAGACAGTGTGGAGGATCAAAGGCTTCTTGGGGTCGGAGTCCATAGGACAATCAAAGCAGCTGTGCAGGTCGACTCTGTCATTAATAAGGCATACAGTGCATTGGCCTTCATCAATTGTGGGATTGAGTTTAGGAGCTGAGAGATAACGTTGCAGCTATATAGGACCCTGGTCAGACTCCATTTGGAGTACTGTGCTCAGTTCTGGTGGTCTCACTATAGGAAGGAAGTAGCAACCATAGAAAGGGTGCAAAGGAGATTTACAAGGATGTTGCCTAGATTGTGAAGCATGCATTATGAGAATAGTTTGAGTGAACTTGGCCTTTTCTCTTTGGAGCGACAGAGTATGAGAGGTGACCTGATACAGGTATATAATCAGAGGCGTTGATCGTGTGGATAGTCAGAGGCTTATTCCCAGGGCTGAAATTGCTAACACGAGAGGGCACAGTTTTAAGGTGCTTGGAAGTAGGTACAGAGGAGATGTTAGGGGTAAGATTTTATGCAGAGAGTGGTGAGTGCATGGAATGGGCTGTCAGCGACAGTGGTGGAGACGGATACAATACGGTCTTTTAAGGCACTCCTGGATAGGTACATGGAGCTTAGAAAAATAGACGGCTGTGGGTAACCCTAGGTAATTTCTAAAGCAATACATGCTCGGCACAGCATTGTGGGCCAAAGGGTCTGTATTGTGCTGTAGGTTTTCTATGTTTCTAAAATCATAAAGATTTGAGAGTTTCCTCTAAGGGAAAATAAGACTATCTCCTTTATGCTACTGACACAAATGCAAATTTACTGTGTGCCAGGAAGGAATAATTCAACTCACGCCCATATAAACTTAGACTGAAATCGTATGAACAAATGTTTTCATCTATAAATTGGACAATCCAGACAAAGGGTGTGTGAAAAGAGATTATTTTTAATCAGGGTGGCGATCGAGATTTTGAAGGCAGAATTTCACAGCAGTTTTCCTGAGTTGAGGACTGACCAGTCAGCAAGAGGGATTCATTAGAAAGAGCAAATAAGAATAATACAAGTGCAGGCTGAGTGGCCATTCTTGAGAGTATGGCAGTCCTTACAGTGGTTTTGGCTGATCAGGCTCGGGTCAGTGACATTATCTTCCACGTTACACTCTCTCCCTATCTTTATTTGTTCATTCCTTGTCTATTACTGCATAGTACGGTAAGAATCGCTCCAGGGACAATGTTTTGTATTGTGTGTGGGATGTGGGAAGTCTGGGAGACATCCGGATTGGCAGATAAACATATCTGTATCAGGTTTACTGAGCTGCAACTCCTGAGAGAACATATTAAAAATATGGAGATGTGGCTCGATGACCTTTGACTCATATGGGAGAATGAGATGATGGTCAGGAACTATTGGGAGATAGTTACCCCTAGCTTGCAGGAGACAGGAAATTGGGTGACTGTCAGGAGAAAGAGTGGAAATCCACAGCCAGTGAAGAGTACACCTGTGGCCATTCCCCTCAATAATAATTATACAATTTTAAATACTATTGATAGGGATGACCTTCTGGGGGGGGAGGGGGTGGCTACAGTGACTGGGTCTCTGGCATCGAGTCTGGTGCTGAGAAACAGAGACGAGGTTCTGTGGGCCTGATAGAGACACTCAGATGTTATGTTGCCTCCCTGGTGCCAAGATCAGGAATGTCTCGGATCGTACCCATGGCATTCTCAAGGGCGAGGGTGAGCAGTCTTGGCACCAATGACATGGGTAGACAAGATGAGGAGGTCCTGAAAAGAGATTTTAGGGAAATAAGTTGAAAGCTGAGAAACAGGACCTCCAGGGTAATAATCTCTGGATTTCTGTGTATGCTATATGCCAGTGAAGGGAAGAATAGGATGATCTAACAGAGAAAAGCGAGGCAGAGGAACAGGTGCAGGGGGCAGGGGTTCAAATTCTTGGATTATTGTGATCCTTTCTGTGGAAGGTATGATTGTACAAAAGGGACGGGTTACACCTGAACTCGAAGGGGTCCAACATCCTGTGGGCAGGTTGGTTAGAGTTGTTTGGGTGGGTTTAAATGAATTATGCAGGGGGATGGGAGTCGGAGTGATAGTGCTGAAGGTGAGGTTGTTGGTTTACAAACAGAGGCAATGTGTAGTGAGACTCCCAGCAAGGAGAGGCTGGAGATAGGGCAAAACTGCAGTCAACAGGATGTTGAAATGTAAAAGGTATACAAAATTGAAAAATGTGAATACAGGATTAAAAATATTATATTTGAATGTATGTAATGTACAGAACAAGGTCGATGAACTTGTAGCACAGTTACAGATTGATTTTGTAGGCATCACTAAGTCATGGCTGAAAGAAGATTATAGCTGGGAGCTTAATGTTGTATTGAAAGGACAGACAGGAAGGCAGAGAGAGTTACAGTAGTCATGGGGGATTTCAATATGCAGGTAGATTAGGAAAATTAGGTTGGTGTGGGATTCCAAGAGGGAGAATATCTGGAATGCCAGCAAGATGGCTTTTTAGAGCAGCTTGTGGCTGAGTCTATTAGGGGATCAGCTATTCTGGATTGGGTATTGTGCAATGAACAGGAACTGATTAGAGAGCTTAAAGTTAATGAACCCTTAGGGGTAAGTGATCATAATATGACCAAGTTTATCCTGAAATTTGAGAAGGAGAAGCTAAAGCCAGATGTATCAGTATGAACGTGGAGTAAAATGAATTGCAGAGGCATGAGAGAGGAGTTGGCCAGAGTTCATGGGAAAAGAGCACTGCCAGGGATGATTGCAGAGCATCAATGGCTGGAATTTCTGAAAGCAATAATGAAGGCACAGGATACATCCCAAAGAGGACGAATCATTCTAAAGGCAAGATGACACAACCACAGACAAGGGAAGTCAAAGCCAACATAAAAGCCAGAGCGTGCATATAATAGAGCAAAAATTAGTGGGAAGTTCGGAGATTGTGATGCTTTTAAATACCAATAGAAGGCAACTAAAAAGGCATTAAGAAAGTAAAGATGAAAACAAAAGTAAGTTAGCCAATAATATTAAAGAGGATACCAAAAGTTTCTTCAGATAAATAAAGTGCAAAGGAGAGGCAAGAGTGGATATCAGACTGCTGGAAGACAATGCTGGAGTGGTAGTAATAGAGGACATGGAATTGGCGAGCAAACTGAAAGAGTATTTTGCATCACTGTGGAAAACACAAGCAGTATGTTGGAAATTCCAGGTGTTTAGGGTCATGAGGTGTGTGAAGTTACCATTAATAGAGAGAAGGTTCTTGAGAAACTGAAAGGACTGAAGGTAGATGTCACCTGGAACAGATAGTGGGTGTACAGCCCAGGGTTCTGAATGAGGTGGCTGAAGAGATTGTGGAAGCATTTGCAATAATCTTTCAAGAATCACTAGATTCTGGAATGGTTCTGGAAGAATGAAAACTTGTAAATATCACTCCACTCTTCCAGAATGGAGAGAGGCAGAAGAAAGGAAATTTTATGCCAGTGAGTCTGACCTCAGTCGATTGTTACAGTTGTGGTTTCAGAGCACTTTGAGGCACAGGACAAAATAGACCACAGTCAGTATGGTCTCCTCAAGGGAAAATCTTGCCTGACAAATCAGTTGGAATTATTTGAAAAAATAACAAGCAGGATAAACAAAGGAGAATTTGTTGATGTTGTGTGCTTAGAATTTCAGAAGGCCTTTGATGAGGTGCCACATGTGAGGCTGCTTAACAAGCTATGATGCCATGGTATTACAGGACAGATTCCAGCATGGATAAAGCAATGGCTGACTGGCAGGAGGCAAAGAGTGGGAATCAAGGGAGCCTTTTCTGTATGGCTGCTGGTGATCAGTGATGTTCCACAGGGGTCTGTGTTGGAACCAGTTATTTATGCTATATGTCAATGATTTGGATGATGGAATTGAAGGCTTTGTTGCAAAATTTGCAGGCAATATGAAGATAAGTGAAGGGGCAAATAGTTTTTAGGAAATAGGGAAGCTACAGAAGGACTTGGACAGACCAGGAGAATGGGCAAAGAAGTGGCAGATGGAATACAGTGTCAGGAAACATATGGTATTGCACTTGTTACATACCCTGTGGATATCTTGTGACTGTCTCATGACCATGATGTAATTGAGTATCTGGTGAGCATGATGTAATGGTCTTGTGATGGAGGGGTGATGTATTTTCCCGCCAGTGTGAGGTCATGTGATGGCCTGTTTCAACAGGTATAAAACGGGGAAAGTCTACTGTGACACAGGAGTTTTAGTTGGGACATCGTTTAAGTCATCCATTACTCTGTTATGCTGTGTATTTGGTTTCATGACATAGTCTTGTTTTAAAGTGGAGTTTTAATTCTTACTGTCGTACATTGCCGTTGTGCTGGCAGTTTTTAAAGACACTGTTAGTTATGTTTGATGTATCTTTGATTTAATTTTAATGTCTAAGTATTGGAGAGTGAAAATTTACCGAAGTACGGAATCCCGACGGATCGAATAAAGTTGGTGTTGTCGGCAGTAATACAGGATCGACCTTATTGGATCTGCATTCAGGGAATAGTAACCTGCATCTGAGATAGCCCCTGCATTGTAAGAGCAGAAAGGGTTGGGTGCAGTGTTATTCAACAAGGAAAAGGTCAGTTCCTGCAAGCCGTTTTTATTTCCTTCATCGTGAATCCTTCGGGCAAGGCATATTTCGCCTAGGATCAGCAGTAACGCCATGTTGTCGAGCAATTTGTTACTTCAGGAAAGTCTCTCCTAATTGACTGTATAAATCATAGGGACTTTTGCATTTATCACTTTAAGAATTGTGTTCTCATTTATCACTTTAAAAACTGTTTGAGTTGCCAAATAGCAGTTAACATCTGGTTAAGTTAGTCATTTGTTTACTTTTCATTTTTATTGAGCAGAGTTTAAATAAATGCTTTTTTTGTTTATAAATAATACTGTCTCCATTCTATATTCATTGTTGCCGTATCATAACACACTTCAGTGGAAAAAATAAAAGGGTTGAATATTTTCTAAATGGATAGAGTATTCAAAAATCTAAGGCACAAAGGGATTTGGAAGTCATCATGCAGGATTTCTGATTAATTTGCAGTTTGTGTCTGTGCTGAGGAATTGGGATGTGAAATGTGAAGTTAACATTCATTTCATCAGGAGTAGAATATAAAAGCAAGGATGTTTTGTTGAGGCTTTATAAAGCACTGGTGAGGCCTGACTTTGAGTATTGAGTGCAGTCATGAGTCCCTTATTTTTGAAAGGATGTGTTGAAACTGGAGAGGTTTCAAAGGAGGTTCAGAAAAAAAAACAGCTTGTCATATGAAGAGTGGTTGATGGCTTGGGGCCTGTATACACTGGAATTTAAAAGAATGAGGGGGGACCTACTTGAAACCTATCGAATGGTGAAAGGTCTTGATAGAGTAAATGTGGAAAGGATGTTTTCTATAGTGGGAGTGTCGAGGACCAGAGGACCACCTCAAAATAGAGGGGCATACTTTTAGAACAGAGATGAGGGGGAATTTCTTTAGCCAGAGAGTGGTGAATCTGTAGTATTTGTTGACCCAGACCATTGTGGAGGCCAGGTCCTGTTGTGTATTGAAGGCAGAGGTTGATAGCTTCTTGATTGGTCAGGGCCTGAAGGGATACAGGGTTGGGGAGTGGAAGGCAGGAGACAGGGTCAGTCATGATGAATTGGCAGAGCAGGCTCGATGGGCCAAATGACCAAATTCGGCTCTGTATCTTATGGTCTGAAAGCAAACAAAATAAAGAAAAGTCCCCATCATATATATTAGTCTAAAACATGCACATAATCTTTGGAGCTCATTGCTGTGTAATCAATCCAGTTTGCTTCATTTCATTTATCAAGGTACCAAAACTGTTCTGCACTGAAGAAAGGTCCTAAAAAAAATAGGCAGTCAGCATCCAAGGAAGAAGACATCAAACTTTCTCCAACGTTGTGTTCTGACTGACTGACTGAAAGTTATTTGCTCATTCGTTGTGGAAACATCGTCTGCATGAGGATTTTCTGACATTGATACCTGTCCTTTTGAATTCTGTGAGCATTTCACTATGTTCTTTCACTATGTCCATTGTCTGTTTTCATTTCTCCTCATTCCCATCACTGACCCAGCTGTTCCTCTCAAAACTGGCTCCCAATGTTTCCTGTGCCCTCCCTTGAAAAAAAAATGATGGCAGAACAAACCATTTTGGATAGTTGCAAGCCCAACTTGATTTAATGAACTGATTTTTATTTTGAACAGCAAAAATGAAACACTCGGTTGTATGTAATTAAAGGAACACTTTCTTGCATTTTGAAAAAATCTGCAAAAAATAAAATGCCCAACAGCATAACTGTATTAATAAAATAATGCATTGTCTTAAACCAGGGTATTACAGTAGCTGCAGGAAATGTTGATCCACCTTTAAGTGTTTGCTACTTCTGTAATTACTTTACCAGTTTACCAAACGGGTACTGTAGCTGCTACATAGTCTGCAAGGGTTCTCAAATTGTGGGATTATTTCCTGTAACAAAAACATTTTGTGACTGTAATGCATTATACAGTACTTTCACCCAGGAAATACTTCAACTGATCATGAGCACACATCAGTAATGACTAGTACATATTTATATCCTTCACATGGAGGTAATTCAATAAAGTCTATCTGTAGGTGTACAAAGGGCTATGTAAAAGTGAGTTATGAGCCTCTGTTACTTGTACCAGCTCTCCTGAGTTCTGTAAGAGAATTGCCTGGAGATTTGTTCTGCCACTTGACTCACTCAAGGGGCATAGCAAGTTTGGTTTGTTTGATCAGTCATTCCCCTCTTGTCTGCATGTGTGCAAAGCTTTCACTGTTATGTACCCGTGACATGTGACAGTGGTGTACTTGTCACGTGACAGGTGTTGAAGCTATACTGGACTTGAGCTAATGGTCTTGTGATGGTGGAGTGACGTCATTTTCCCACCAGTAGAGGTCATGTGACAGGTTTTTTTTACAGGGTATAAAAGGAGGACCCCTCCCTGTGAGGAGGGGCAGTTCGTGGCTGCATTTGCCATGTTGACTTCTTGCCACTGCGTGATTTAATGTTATGATGCAGTTTAGTTGAAAGATGGAGTTTTATTTAATGCCTAAAGTTTAAAAGGTCATTGCCAGCAGTTTCTTTATAATACTGCTAGTTAAAAATCAGTGGAGAGTGAAGTTCGGAGTTCGGGAGTTAAAAGATCTAGGAAAGTCGATTTCGATGGTGAAACAGGTTCGACCTTATTTGATCCTCATTCGGAAGGAATTTGTTGACTGTGCTCATGTTAATCCCTGTGAAATAGCAGAAAGGATTGAGTACAGTTTTGTAAAGGAAAGGTCAGTGCCTTTAAGCCGTTTCATTTTTCATCTTCGTAAATTCTTTGTGGGAAAAGTAGTTCGACTGGGAACTGCAAGAACAGGACGTGAAAGAAAATTTAAATCGTCTTAAAAAGTCTCTCCCTTAAATGGATGTAAGCATTTTGAACTTTTGCAATACTACTTTGAAGAACTGTTTTTGCAACATCGCTTTAAAAACTGTTTAAGCTTCATTGCTTTAAGAACTGTTTAAGCTGCCGCACAGCAGCTGATTTCCGGTTACGTTACTGATTTGTTTACTTTTGGGGGTTTGTTTTTCAGTGTGTAATAAATGTTTTATTTGTTATAAAAACCCCTGCCTCACTCATATATTTATTGTTGCTGAATCCTTAACATCACACATTTAACAAACAAACAAGGAGGGACAGAACTGCTGCAAGGAGGCCCCGGCTGATTAACACATTTTAAAACTCAAAAGTGAATACCTCTTTCCATTCACACTTTACCGCAGCCTTCCTGTCTGGCTTAAAAACTTGGTATGATCTCCAGTGTTGCTTTTCTTTTCATGTGCTGATGTCGGTATCACTTTCATAGCCATCTTTAAATTACTGCACTGTCTTCAATCAGCTTTTCACAATGAAACTGCAGCAGCCACATTCATACTTCACTGCATCTATAATCAGTAAATTTCTCTCTCTGGTTAAGAAGTCCCATCTCTCACTTACCCTTTAATTCATTTACGCTGAGTCCTCTAATTACCAGTCTATTGCTTCTCCTCTACAGAGTCCTGTAGGGTTCAAACCTTATGTAATATTTCTCGGCCATTATTGTAATTTTGTGTGCAGTTCTGCTGATTTAGGGGCAATCAATTACTGCCACTTTTCTTTAACTAACGATGACTTAGTGCATCCCAGATGCTGGATCCATGCATCTCTGATACTGTCCTTAAACTTTTACTGACTTGAGCTGTGCATCCCAGATCCCTCTAAGTGTCCCTGACACTGAACCATCCAATTCGTTCACTCACCTCTTACACATGAACCTTTCGACTCTTGTTTTAGCACTTCGGTCACCGTGCCAAATCCATTGAAATGACAGGGAAAGAAACCGATCCTCCAAACCATCGCATAGACTGCATCATATAGGGCAGTCGTGAAATAGAAACCAGAGGCCTGACTCCGAGAGGGAAAATCACCAAAAGCAGAAGTCAATTAACTCTTTGGTGATCACTACTCTCAGGGAATTTCATTCAGGCAACCCAGTCACTGGGATTCTCCCAGACAGCTACTAAGTTGAGACAAGTGATCTCAGAGGAATCTCCAAATTCTATCATCTATCTTTCACTAGGTCTTATTATAAAGAACCAAAAAAGACACAGAGTTGATCTGTCCAAAGGCATTTTATTGCTTGCAAGGAGGAGCACCTCCACTCCTCAATGGATAGCAGGTTGCTTCTGTTTTACAGTTTACAACATTCATTCTATATGCAAGTTTTCAGGCTATTCTGTGGCTGTTATCTATTCTGGGAGCCAGCTCCTCCACGTAGCAGTTACAGTACTCAAGTTCACACAGTACATCAACTTACCTTTATTTACACAATGAACAATAATCAGGACATTACATGCCTCCTCTTGCATAAACAGTTAGCTTACAGCAAAACATTCTGGGATTCTACAAGTTCCATTTCATCACATTATAAGATCAACTACCTAAAAAACTTCAAAATTATGAATATTTTTCCACATCTCTCAGCCCACAGTTTGGTATATTTGCAGCTATAGCACTCAATTTGTCCACGTCAAAAGGGGTTAAATACAATGACACATCTGGTCCTTCTAGCACTGGTGTCTCCTGAACTTTCTCTGTGAGTGCAGGTCACATAGGGGCAGTGGGTGCTGAAGGTTCCTCTTCCTCCTGAACAGATCCTGAGGGAGGCAGGCCGTTTCCCCAATCATTCTCACTATTATAGTGCATTGTCTCATACACTGTCACCCCAATCAATACCAATATCATTGTCAGTCCTCACCTTCTGAGCTGAGAGTAGGCTGCAGCTTTTCGATCTGTTTTGGTGTGATCAGCGCTTTTACTGATGAGTGATGCCCACAGTCATACCTGCCGATCTCTACCTGAGCTGCAGGATCATCTCCCTTAAGGTCAATGATCTGATCTTCAGCACCAATTCAGCACTTTAATAGTAGGGGCCTCACTGTATTCACTTTTACTTGCTTTGATCCATGGATTCCTGTTCACAAGATGCTACAAAAAATATAGATTGGAGAACAATCTCACTAATTAGCCACCTCCATTCCTTCCACTACAAGACAAGAACAAATCAGTTTATAGACAATAGACAATAGGTGCAGAAGTAGACCATTTGGCCCTTTGAGCCTGCACCGCCATTTTGAGATCATGGCTGATCAATTCCTATCAATACCCAGTTCCTGCCTTGTACCCATATCCCTTGATTCCCCTATCCATAAGATACCTATCGAGCTCCTTTTTGAAAGCATCCAGAGAATTGGCCTCCACTACCTTCCGAGGCAGTGCATTCCAGACCCCCACAACTCTCTGGGAGAAGAAGTTTTTCCTTAACTCTGTCCTAAATGACCTACCCCTTATTCTCAAACCATGCCCTCTGGTACTGGACTCTCCCAGCATCTGGAACATATTTCCTGCCTCTATCTTGTCCAATCCCTTAATAATCTTATATGTTTCAATCAGATCCCCTCTCAATCTCCTTAATTCCAGCGTGTACAAGCCCAGTCTCTCTAACTGCTCTGCATAAGACAGTCCAGACATCCCAGGAATTAACCTCATGAATCTACGCTGCACTTCCTCTACAGCCAGGATGTCCTTCCTTAACCCTGGAGACCAAAACTGTACACAATACTCCAGGTGTGGTCTCACCAGGGCTATGTACAAATGCAAGAGGATTTCCTTGCTCTTGTACTCAATTCCCTTTGTAATAAAGGCCAACATTCCATTAGCCTTCTTCACTGCCTGCTGCACTTGCTTATTCGCCTTCAGTGACTGATGAACAAGGACTCTGAGATCTCTTTGTATTACTCCCTTACCCAACTCTATACCGTTCAGATAATAATCTGCCTTCCTGTTCTTACTCCCAAAGTGGATAACCTCACACTTATTCACATTAAACACCATCTGCCAAGTATCTGCCCACTCACCCAGCCTATCCAAGTCACCCTGAATTCTCCTAACATCCTCATCACATGTCACACTGCCACCCAGCTTAGTATCATCAGCAAATTTGCTGATGTTATTTTCTATGCCTTCATCCAAGTCGTTAACGAAAATGGTAAACAGCTGTGGTCCCAATACCGTGCCCTGCGGCACCCCACTAGTCACCACCTGCCATTCCGAGAAACACCCATTCACCGCTACCCTTTGCTTTCTATCTGCCAACCAGTTTTCTATCCATGTCAATGCCTTCCCCCCGATGCCCTGAGCTTTGATTTTACCCACCAATCTTCTATGTGGGACCTTATCAAATGCCTTCTGAAAATCGAGGTATACTACATCCACTGGATCTCCCCCGTCTAACTTCCTGGTTACATCCTCGAAAAACTCCAACAGATTAGTCAAGCATGATTTACCCTTGGTAAATCCATGCTGGCTCGGCCCAATCCTATCACTGCTATCTAGATATGCCACTATTTCATCCTTAATAATGGACTCTAGCATCTTTCCCACCACCGATGTCAGGCTGACAGGTCGATAGTTCTCTGTTTTCTCCCTCCCTCCTTTCTTAAAATGTGGGATAACGTTAGCCATTCTCCAATCCTCAGGAACTGATCCTGAATCTAAGGAACATTGGAAAATGATTACCAATGCATCCACAATTTCCAGAGCCACCTTCTTTAGTACCCTAGGATGCAGACCATCTGGACCTGGGGATTTGTCAGCCTTCAGTCCCATCAGTCTTCTCATCACTGTTTCCTTCCGAATGTCAATCTGTTTCATTTCCTCTGTTACCCTATGTCCTTGGCCCATCCATACATCTGGGACATTGCTTGTGTCTTCCTTATTGAAAACAGATCTAAAGTACTCATTAAATTCTTCTGCCATTTCTCTGTTTCCCATAACAATTTCACCCAATTCATTCTTCAAGGGCCCAACATTGTTCTTAACTATCTTCTTTCTTTTCACATACCGAAAAAAGCTTTTGCTATCTTCCTTTATATTCCTGGCTAGCTTGCGTTCGTACCTCATTTTTTCTCCCCATATTGTCTTTTTAGTTAAGTTCTATTGTTCCTTAAACACTTCCCAATCATCTGTCCTCCCACTCACCTTAGCTCTGTCATATTTCCTTTTTTTTAATGCTATGCAGTCTCTGACTTCCTTTGTCAACCACTGAAGCCCCTTTCCCCCCTTTGAATCCTTCCTTCTCTGGGGGATGAACTGATTTTGCACCCTGTGCATTATTCCCAAGAATACCTGCCATTGCTGTTCCACTGTCTTTTCTGCTAGGCTATCCGTCCAGTCAACTTTGGCCAGCTCCTCCCTCATGGCTCCATAGTTTCCCCTGTTCATCTGCAACACTGACACCTCTGAGCTGCCCTTATCCTTCTCAAATTGCAGATAAAAGCTTATCATATTGTGATCACTACCTCCTAATGGCTCCTTTACTGCGAGATCGCTTATCAAATCCTGTTCATTACATACCACTAAATCCAGAATAGTCTTGTCCCTGGTCAGCTCTTGTACAAGTTGTTCCAAGAATGCATCCTGTAAGCATTCTACAAACTCCCTATCCTGTGGTCCAGCACCAACCTAATTCTCCCAGTTCACCTGCATGTTGAAATCCCCCATAACTACTGCGACATTACCTTTGCCACATGCCAATGTTAACTCCCTATTCAACTTGCACCCTATATCCATGCTACTGTTTGGTGGCCTGTAGACAACAGTTTGAGTTAGTTATTTCCACAGTCCTCTCCTACTTCTTACCTGAAGTGACTCCTACATCTGAAAGGCACCAATAGCAAACACCAGAGGGCATATGTACAAAATTAAGGGAGGGAAGTTTAGGGGAGACATCAGGGGTAAGATTTTTTTACACAGAGGGTTGTGAGTGCCTGGAATGACTTGCCAGGGATGGTGGTGGAGGCTAAAACATTCGGGGTATTTAAGAGCCTCTTGAACAGGCACATGGATGAAAGAAAAATGGAGGGTTATGGGGTAGCGTGGGTTTAATGCTTTTTTTTAAAGGATTATATGGGTCGGCACAACATGGAGGGCTGAAGGGCCTGTACTGTGCTGTAGTGTTCTATGTTTCTATGGATCTCCTGATACCTTTCCCAGGCTGAGTACACGACCCTGGAAAACCACTGCTCCCATGGGAAGGCCACTTCTCCATCTGGGACTGAATGATATGGGAAACTGTGACAACATTGGTTGATCGAAGAGCAGAGATGAAGCTGATGTGTTGGACAGGGTGGAGACTGATCACAGTGTCTCCAGACCCACAGGGAAGGTGAAGGGCTCGGTGGTATGTAGGGTCTGGAGGTTAGCAACATTCTCCGGTGGAACAATGCGGCAGGGGTTTCCCGGCGGAGAGTCCCATCAGGTTTCCTGGCTGTGGGTGGTGAGGACATAAGGTTATCTTCTTCTTTTTCTGACTTTAATTGTGGTTGGCAGCCCTAGGTAAAGGTACGGTCATAGTCTTATAAACGCAAAGGGCTGTTCACAGATAAGGAGTTCGCCCTGGGAGGAGTCCCTGGATCCAGACGAACAGGAAGAGCGGAATGAACGTGATGTCACTGTAAAATTATTTACTAGTTCCTGCCTTACATTGAGCATCCTGCCCAAGTTCGCGCATCGATCAGTCTCAAAGTGAAATTGCAAGATAGAAACTTACTTGGATTTGCGCAATCTAAATCGCAATCAACTCTCCGCAGATTACTGTGTACACACGGCGCCAAACATGGGAAGCGGTAAGTTTATATCTTCAGTCTGTTACTGAGACCAACCCCCCCGCCCCCCCCCCCCGCGTGAATAAAACAAAGAAATTAATGCTTTCATATTGCATTTCAGATTTTTCAAAGGACGGCTGTTTTCACTTCCCAACCATGGACGAGCGGTAGGTTCCCTTAATCACGGTGTGTCATCCCAACCGACACAGGTAACTGTGATGTTTTCGTTAACCCGTTTCACCCAGACAGCTGATGCTTGTCTCTGTCTTTGTCAGGAATCTGGACACTCTGAGGGACTACGTGCGTAACTACAACCCTCCTGAGGGCTGTGGAGGCTGTATAAACATCCTGCTCTTCGGCATGGTTGGGGCTGGGAAATCATCGACCATCAACACATTCCTCTCCGCTCTGGATCCACGAGGAGCGACCATAACCTGTGTCCCGACAGGAAACAATCCCGGGTCTCTCACACCAGAGGTACACACACTGCCGTCACTTTAATATAAACACGCGGACTGTATAAGATGATGTATTCACCATGAATTCATTGCCCATTTTCTGTCTCCCTGATGTACCCCGGTGTCCACATCAGAGGCAGTGAATGGTCCAACAAGCCTCACTCCAAACGATTGGGTGGAGAGCACCCTGGGAGATCCTGAGGCTGGGAAAGGTGGCATTTAAATACATGTCCTGATAACTAGTGACCAATTTGCTGGGAAATTAAGAAGGGAGGGTGGGGGCAAAATATAAGAAATTATAGGCCAATTAGCCCGAGTTCAGTAGTTGGGAAAATGTTAGACTCCATTATTAAGGATAAGGTTTTGATAGACTTGTAGGCACAGGACAAAATAGGCCAAAGTCAGGGGATATTTTATCTAACAACCCTGATGGAATTCTTTGAGGAAATAACAGGTAGGATACACAAAGGAGAGTCATTGGATGCTGTTTAATTAGATTTTCAGAAGGCCTTTGTCAAGGAGTCACTCATGAACAGCTAAACAAGTTAATAGCCCATGGTATTACAGGAGAGTTACTGGCATGGACAGAAGATGGGCTGACTGGCAGGAGGCAAAGTATTGGAATAGTTGGCTGCTGGTGACTAGTTGTGTTCCAGAAGCATCAATATTGGGATTGCTTCTTCTCATTTTGTCTGCCATTGATTTGGATGATGGAATTAATGACTTCATTGCCAGATTTGTGGACAATATGAACATAGTTGGAGGGGCAGGCTATTTTGGGGAAACAGGGATTCTGCAGAAGAAATTTGACAGATTGATATGGTTGTGTCCAGGTCCCAGACCGTACTGAGGCAAATTGAACTTGATGCCTGGATGGAGATTTAAGTGGGGGGTGGAATTGCAAAGTTCAGGTACAGGCCAAATCAAGGCACTGGGGTCCTGCCTCGAGCATTTCGAGATGATTGAACTTGATCTTTGGACATTAATTTAGGCACCAGATCAGATTGAAAAGATTTGGGTGTCAGGGCCCGAGGTGAGGGAAGGGCCAGTTCATATCACTGTTCCATGACTTGGCTCTGTGCTGAACTATGGATAGAAACTTAGAAACATAGAAAATAGGTGCAGGAGTCAGCCATTCGGCCCTTCGAGCCTGCACCGCCATTCAGTATGATCATGGCTGATCATCCAACTCAGAACCCTGTACCTGCTTTCTCTCCAGACCCCTGATTCCTTTAGCCACAAGGGCCATATCTAACTTCCTCTTAAATATAGCCAATGAACCGGCCTCAACTCTTTCCTGTGGCAGAGAATTCCACGGATTCACCACTCTCTGTGTGAAGAAGTTTTTCCTCATCTCGGTCCTAAAACGCTTCCCCTTTATCCTTAAACTGTGACCCCTTGTTCTGGACTTCCCCAACATCTGAAACAATCTTCCTGCATCTAGCCTGTCCAATCCCTTTAGAATTTTATACGTTTCAATAAGATCCCCCCTCAATCTTCTAAATTCCAGTGAGTATAAGCCTAGTTGATCCAGTCTTTCTTCATATGAAAGTCCTGCCATCCTAGGAATCAATCTGGTGAACCTTCTCTGTACTCCCTCTATGGCAAGAATGTCTTTCCTCAGATTAGGGGACCAAAACTGCACACAATATTCTAGGTGCGGTCTCACCAAGGCCTTGTACAACTGCAGTAGAACCTCTCTGCTCCTGTATTCAAATCCTTTCGCTATGAATGCCAACATATCATTTGCCTTTTTCACCGCCTGCTGTACCTGCATGCCCACCTTCAATGACTGGTGTACAATGACACCCAGGTCTCGTTGCACCTCCCCTTTTCCTAATCGGCCACCATTCAGATAATAATCTGTTTTCCTGTTCTTGCAACCAAAGTGGATAACCTCACATTTATCCACATTAAATTGCATCTGCCATGAATTTGCCCACTCACCTAACCTATCCAAGTCACCCTGCATCCTCTTAGCCTCCTCCTCACAGCTAACACCGCCGCCCAGCTTCGTGTCATCTGCAAACTTGGAGATGCTGCATTTAATTCCCTTATCTAAATCATTAATATATATTGTAAACAACTAGGGTCCCAGCACTGAGCTTTGCGGTACCCCACTAGTCACTGCCTGCCATTCTGAAAAGGTCCCGTTTACTCCCACTCTTTGCTTCCTGTCTGCCAACCAATTCTCTATCCACATCAATACCATACCCCCAATACCGTGTGCTTTAAGTTTGCACACTAATCTCCTGTGTGGGAACTTGTCAAAAGCCGTTTGAAAACTAAATATACTACATCCACTGGCTCCCCCCTATCCAATCTACTATCTCTCTTTGCAGATCCTGGTCAGACCCCACTTGGAGTACTGTGCTCAGTTCTAGTCGCCTCACTACATATTGTACAATGTCAACACAACGTCCCATTTTCCATACTCAATACATTGATTTATGAGGGCCAATGTACCAAGACCTTCTTTACAACTTTAGCTACCTGTGACACCACTTTCAATGAATTATGGGCTTGTATTTCCAGATCCTTTTTTTTTAACCACACTCTTCTCTGTCTGGCCATTCCCTGTGTAAGAGCTACCCTGGTAATACCTCGCTCTTGGCTGCATTAAATTCCATCTGCCATTTTTCAACCTGTTTTTCCAGCTGATGCAGATCACTGTGTAAGCCACATTGGCTTTCCTCACTGTCCACTACTCCCCTATTTTGGAGTCATCTGCAAATTTGCTGATCCAGTTAACCACATTATCATACAGATCATTGATACAGATGACAAACAGCAATGGACCAGGCACTGGTTCCTGCAGCATACCACTAGTCACAGGGCTCCAGCAAGGTAACCATCTACTACCATTCTCTGGCTTCTCCCACAAATCCAATGTCTAATCCCATTTACTATCTCATCTTGATCTCCAAGCAACTGGAACTTCTTGACCAACCTCCCATGAAGGATCTTGTCAAATGTTATGTAAACAAATCCACTGCTTTGCCTTCATCACATTCCTGGTAACTTACTTGAAGTTACAACTGCTCATGTTTCCTTTTGATGATTTTGAAAATCTTCCCAAACCTCTAACTTCCAATGATTTTTTTGGCTATATTATATGCTCCCTCGTTTTGCTTTTCTGCTGCCTTGGACAGTCCCTGTTAATTACGGTTGCCCCATTATCTCCCCACTTTAGTGTACTCCTTCTTTGGGATGAGTATATCCTTCATATTTCAATATGCTCTCAGAAACTCCAGCCATTGCTGTGCTGTCATCCCTGCTCGTATCCCCTTTCCAATCAACTTTGGCCAGCTCCTCTCTCATGCCTCTGTCATTCCCTTTACTCCACTGTAATACTAATACATCTTATTTTAATTTTTCTCTCTCAAACATCAGGGTGAATTCAATCATATTGTGAACACGGCCTCTTAAGGATTCTTACATCTTAAACTTCTTAATAAAATCCGATTAATTTCAGAACACCTAATCTAGAATGACCTTTTCTCACGTGGGCTCGACCACATTTCTCTAAAAAGCCATCTTGCAGGCATTCTCCAGTTTCATTCTCTTAAGATCATTCCTGGTTTATTTCTCCATGGATTCTGCCTGATTTTTTGAGTATCTCAACATTCTCTGTTTCTCTCACCCCAGACTGTCCATATTAATCTGGTTTCCTCAGTGAACTGGAAATTTGCAGATTGAAAGAGGAATCCAGAGATTTAAATACAGTAATCCTGGATATATTTATTGCAGTCAGAGTGTCTTAGGGTCCGTACACCAACGATTCATCTGCCCTCTGACGAGGATGTAAACAGTCCCATGGCAGCGAGGGAAGCAGAGTTTCCTTGTGTCCTGGGATATCCCATCACCGAGGGAAAAGTGGGCAGTTGTCCAGTGTCCCCATGTACATTTTGTGCTGTCATCCAACAACACAAAAGCAGATACTTTGTTGCTCACTATTCTGTTATTTATGGGATCTTGCTGAACATTGACTAACGTGTGCCCTACATTACACAGAACTTCACTCGCCATCAAAGAAGCCATAAAATTTACATTTCTTTGAAAATTCACAGCTCAGGTCCTACAGAGCAGAGAAGATAAAATTTTGGGATACTGCTGGATGGAATGTAATGGAGACAACAGATCTGAAAAAGAGAGTGTTACAGATGATCTTGGAAGGAAGAGTTCCCAAAGAAACAGACGTGAGTTTCCTCAGCTACTTCATATTTCTGATACATAGGACTGGAGTTTCATAAAACACTGAGAAAACTCGGAAAGAGAACAGAGAAATGGGACCAAAAAAGTTTCCCACAAAACTGAAGGACTCAGAAGACAGGGGCTTGATTCCCAATGGGGATGAAGCGATAATTTGGGCTGACAAAGCATTGTACTCTGAAAATGAAGTTATACGGAAATACCTGGAGAAAAGCAATCAAAGAATAACACATGGGGACACAGTGACAGAAATTAGTCCTGGAGTAACACACAAGGACACAGTGACAGTGATTAGTCTCAGAGTAACACACAGGGACACAGTGATGGAGATTAGTCCCGGAGTAACACACATCAACATGGTCACAGAGATTAGTCCGGTAGTGACACACAGGGACATGGTGACAGAGATTAGCGCTGGAATAACACACCGGGACATGGTGGAAGTGAGCAGTAAGAAAGGCATGACCATGTGAAAGGGGTTATATTACAGACCACCCAACAGGCCGAGGGATTTGGAGGAACAAATTAGTGAATCAATCACAGACTGTTGTATGAAACGTTAGTTTGCTATAATAGGTGATTTTAATTTCCACATACTGACTGGGAATGCCATACTGTAAGAAGGTTCGATGGGATTAAGTTTGTCCAATGTGTTCAGGGAAGTTTCCTTAATCAGTACATAGCAGTCCCAGTGAGAGTGTGTGAAACTGTACCTGCCATTAGGGAATGAACCAGGGCAGGTGACAGAAGTTTGTGTAGGGGAACACTTTGCATCGTGACCAAATTGCCATTGTGTTGGGTATCCATCATTTCCAACAATGTCTTAGAACAGTGTGGAAGAAGTTTTGTAGTGAAGACTGTTGCACTGGGGCAGTTCCACTCTCTCAGCCTCAAAAATCTTGGACAATGGTATGAAAAATTGCCACGAATGGAGACTTCCTCAGCTGTAGTGGATAGCCGTGTGTCTTCTGTATCTTGTCGTGCCCTTTGCTCTCCAGGAAGCATTGCAGCACCGCCTTCTTGGCTGATGGATCTCGTAGTGAATCTTATCCACTCAGTCCGCAGGAACTGGCTTTGCATGCGAGGGTAGGCATATCCCTACCTCCCCGGGATTGGAGATTCCCGGTTACCTCAACTGGTTGAGCCCACCTATCAAACGGTGTACCGGGGTGTGGCCACTGTCACATGCAAACAGTTACTTGGAGACACCTGGGTGGCGGGTGGGGAATTAAGTTTGATGAACAGGCCCTGGGTGGAGCTTGACAAGTCCACCATCAGAGGTGCTACCCACCCTGTATACCCCATACACCCCTACACAATACAATTAGATTTAGGGTAAATATGCAAAAAGCTAGGTCTGGTCTGTGGGTTGAGATTTTAAATTGGGGAAAGGACAATTTTGACCAGAAATGATCTGACAAATGTCAACTTGAACACCTTGTTACTTAGTAAGTGGCAGGCTTTTAGAAGAGACATTTTGAGAGAACTAAGTTTATATATGCCTGTCAGATAAAAGGCAAAGATAACTCATGTCTTGAAAACTCATGGTTTTCCAGAGATATAGAGAACCTGGTTAAGAGGAAGACGGAGGTGCATGGCAAGTACAGGCAGGGATGACGAAATGGGGTGCTTATGGAGTACAAGAAATGCAAGAGAACATTTAGTAACTAAATGAGGAGAGCTAAAAGAAGACATGAATTTGCTCTTGCAGACAAGGTGAGGGAGAATCTGAAGGGATTCTACAGATATATTAAGAGCAAAAGGATTGCAAGGGGCTAAATTGGTCCTCTGGAAGATCAGAATGGTGATTCATGTGTGGAGCCAAAACAAATGGAGGAGATCGTAAACAATATTTTTGCATCTGTGTATACTCAGGAGACAGACACAGAGTCTATAGAATTGAGGCAAAGCAGCATCTTTTAATCTGTCTAAACCTTCATCAGTCTTTCTAATTCCTCCACACTATCTGCCCCTCCACCTATTGTGTATCACCAGCAGACTTGGCCACAAAGTTCTGACTTCCATCATCCAAATCATTCCCATACAGTATAAAATGAAATGGTCCTAACATTATTTCCTGTGGAACACCAGTAGTCACCCATAGGCAACTACGAAAGGTTCCTTTTATTCCCACTTTTGCCTCCCGACAATCAGCCAATCCAATATCCATGCTAGTGTCTTTCCTGTAATAGCATGGACTCCTATCTTACTAAGCAGTGTCATGTGAGCCACCTTGCCAATATACTTCGGAAAATCAAGTACACAGCATCCACTGATGTTGTCTATCCTGCTTGTTATTTCTTCAAAGAATTCCAGCAGTTTTGTCAGGAAAGATTTTCCTCAAGGAAACCATGCTGACTTCAGCCTATTTTAATATGTGCCTTCAAGTACTCTGCAATTTCATTATTAACAATGGATTCTTCCCAACCACTGAGATTGGGCAAACTGACGTATAGTTCCCTTTGTTTTGCCTCCCTCCCTTCTTGGAAGAGTGGGGTAGCAGTTGTCGTTTACAGTCCTCCAGCTCCATGCTAGAATCCAGTGATCCTTCAGACATAATTATGAATGCCTCCACAAGCTCTTCAGCTACCTCTTTCCAAATTCTAGAATGTCGTCCATCAGGTCCAGATGACCTATCTACCTCCAGACCTTCCAGCGTTCAAAGTACCTTCTCCCTAGTAATAGCAACTGCACTCACTTCTGCCCCTGACACTCTTGAACTTCCAGCATACTGCTAGTGTCTTCCACAGTGAAGTCTGATGTAAAATACTTTATCAGTTCATCTTCCACTTCCTTGTCCCCCATTACTACCACTTCAGCATCATTTTCCAGGGGGTCCAATACCTACTCTCACCTTTCTTTTGCTCTTTATATGTCGAAAAAATCTTTTGGTATCCGTTTAGATATTATTGGGAAGCTTACCTACATATTTCATCTTTTCTCTCCTTATGGCTTTTTAAGTTGCATCTGGGTGTTTTTTTTAAAAAAGTGTCCCAGTCTTTGGTCTTCCCACTAATATGTCCTGTCTTTTTTCTTTTATGTTGTCTTTGATTTCCTTTGTCAGCCACGGTTGTGTTATCCTGCCTTTAGAATACTTCATCTTTGATCTGTATCTATCCTGTGCCTTCGGAAATACTCCCAAAAAACTCCAGCCATTGCAGTTCTGCTGTCATCCCTGATAGTGCCCCTCTCCAACCTACTCTGGCCAGTTCCTCTCATACCTCCAGAATATCCTTTACCCCACTGTACTACTGACTTTAGCTCATCCCTTACAAATTGCAAGGTGAATTCAATCATCTTATGATCACTGCCTGTCTATGACTCTATCATGTTTCAAACGGACTAACGATCTGCATCGTACTGCATTCTGAAACTTTACTCCACACAGACAGTTTCTGACTGATCTGTAAACCTTGCTATCATACCTTGATGTTTGGAATTACATTACTGACAGATTAGACAGAACCAGCGTCTGAGTACTGAGAAACTGAGAGCAAATTCCGAAACAGCTCCTGGGGACAGAGTGGACTCACAGTGAAAAGATCTGCAGAGTAAGAGTGAACTGGAGAGAGCAACATTCCCAGCTGACAGGGACAAAGCGACCCCACCAATCCCTGAGCAGGAGTGAGGTTGGGGCCCAATGGATCTCAGCAGATCAGTGGCCCTGATCACTGGGCTTTGTCTGATAAGCCTCGTCTCTCCAGTCAGAGTTCAACTCAATGCTGAGTGAGTGTGATCATCGGTGTTCTTGCTGCTTCTCTGTAACCAGTTCTTCATTGTCTCACGCAGTTACACAGTTTCAACCCTGACTCAGATATTTCCAGCTATCCCGTTATTCCGGAAAATGTAATTCATGGAGTCATGCTCTTATTTAACATCAACACCATGGACAGCATCAGTGACGATAAAATGAACGAGTTTCAGGAGTTACAGACGACAGTGGCACAGAAGAGTAAGTGCTTTCTTATAGTTTGTGTAACCATTGACACCTCAGCATTGCAGCTTCATATTGAAATCTGGATCATCTCTCTTTTCCAGATGTTTACAGGGTTGTAATTGCGACCAAGTTTGAAAATTTAGAGATAGAAGAGAAACACAATAAATGGATTTATCAATATGAGCCACTGCAGAAGAAGGTAATAATCTGTTAAATCAGGAGCAGTGATATCAGTACAATGTTTTTACAGTGTACTGGTCCCATATTGTGTGTTTGCAGACAGACATAATGATTATTTTCCATCCTTGATTAACCTCGGGCAGGTAACAGTGAACCACCATTTCCATGTCATTATAATTAATGACCTCAGGCGGTCATCGGACACTCAGTCAGTGATGTGCATTCATGTTCAACGTTTAAAGTAAATTTATTATCAAAGAATATTTTTGTCGCCACGTACAACCCTGAGATTCATTTTCTTGCAGGCATACTCAATAAATTCATAATAGAATAAGAACAACTGAGCATGGTGACCTGCCCAGTTGCACTGACACCCACAGTGATGAAGAGTTTTGAGAGTCTGGTGATAAAACATATCAGCTCCTGCCTGAGAGCTGACTTGGATCCACTCCAATTTGCTGACTGGAGCAACAGGTCTGCAGCCAATGACACCTCACTGGTTCTTCACACAACCCTGGAACATCCGAACAGGAAAGATACATACATCAGGATCCTCTTTATTGGCTACAGCTCAGCATTCAGTACCATCATCCCCTCAAAACTAATCAATAACCTCCAAGACCTTGGTGTCAAAACCCCCTTGTGCAATTGGATCCTGGATTTCCTCACTTGTATACTTGTCACTTCAGATTGGCAACAACATCTCCACGATCTCCATCAGCACTGGTACACCACAAGGCTGTATGCTTAGCCCCCTACTTTACACCTTTGACTGTGTGGCTAACAAAGCTCCAACACCAATATTTAAGTTTGCTGATGACACCATGTGGGCCGTATCAAGGTTGGTGATGAATTAGCATACAGGAGGGAGATTGAAAATTTGGTTGAGTGGTGTCATAACAACAACCTCTCACACAATGTCTGCAAGGCCAAGGAGCTGACTGTAGACTCAGGAGAGGGAAACCAGAGGTCTGTGAGCCTGTCCTTATTGGAGGATCAGACGTTGAGATGGCTAGCAACTTTAAATTCCTTGGTGTTACCATTTCAGAGGACCCAGCAGGTAAATGCGATTGTGTAAACGTACACCCGTGCCTCTACTTCCGTAGGAGCCTGTAGAGATTTGTCATCACAAAGACTTTGAGAAACTTCAATAGATGTGCAGTGTATTGACTGGCTATATCATGGCCTGGTATGGAAACACTAATGCCTTTTAATGGAATATCCAACAAAAGATTGTGCTTCAGCCAAGTACATCACAGGTAAAGTCCTCCCAACCATTGAGCACATCGTCAAGAAACACTGCTGTAGGAAAGCAGCATCCTTCATCAGCGGTCCTCACCACACAGGCCATGCTCTTGTCTCACTGCTGCTAACAGGTCGAAGGTACAAGAGCCTCACAACTCATACCAGCAGTTTCATTAACAGTTACTACTCCTCAACCATCAGGTTCGTGAACAAAAGGGGATAACTGCACTCACTTGCCCATCCATTGCAATGGTCCCAGAACAAATCATCTCCATTGAAGGCAACACATACAACAAGCTGGAGGGATTCAGCAGGTCGGGCAGCATCCATGGAAATGGACAGTCAACGTTTTGGGCTGAGACCCTTCATCAGGACTGAAGGAGGGGGCAGGGGCTCTATAAAGAAGGTGGGGGCTGGGTGGATAGGAGAAGGCTGGTAGGTGCCAGGAGAAAAAACAATCAGAGGAAAGATGAAGGGATGGGGGAGGGGAAGCAGGGAGGGGATCTCCATTGAAGGACTCTTCATCTTCTTATTTCATGTTCTTGCTAATTATTGCTATTCATCTATATTTGCATTTGTACACTTTGTTGTCTTATGAGCTCTGGTTGATCTTTCATTAATCCTGTTATAGTTACTGATTTGTAGATTTACTGAGTATGCCCACAGGAAAAAGACACAGGGCTATTTTTAGTGACAAAATTTACTTGAACTCAATGAAAAACCACTAAATTCGGCAATCAACCAGTGTGCAGAAGACAACTGTGCAAATGCAAAGGAAAGAAATACTCATAAAAATAAATTAGTAATAAACATCATGAACTTGAAATAAAGAGCCCCTGAAAGTGTGGCCACAGGTTGTGGGAACATCTCAATGGTACAAGTGAAGTTATTCCCTTTGGTTCAAGAGCCAGATGATTGATGGGTAATAACTTTGTGAAACTGGTGGTGCGAGTCTGACAGATCCTGTACCTGCTTCCTGATGGCAGCAATGAGAGGAGAACATGTCCAGGGTGGTGGCTGTCCCTGATGATAGTTGTTGCTTTCCCGCCACATCACTCCATGCAGATGTGCTCAGTGGTGGAGAGGGCTTTACCCGTGATGGGCTGGGCCATATTCACAATCTTGGTAGGATTTCCTTTCGAGGGCATTGATGCTTTCAAGATTTGAAACGTACATTTATTGCCAGAGAAATGTATACAATACACTTCCTGAAATGCTTTCTTCACAACCATCCACGAAAACAGAGGAGTGACCCAAAGAGAGAACGATGGTCAAATGTTCTGCCCTCCCAAATTTCCCCCCCGCACGTAAGCAGCAGCAAGCAACAATCCCCTCTTCCCCCACCCCACTGGCAAAAAAAGCATCAGCACCCACCACCAAACACTCAAACTTGAGCAAGCAACAGTAAAGACACAGACTTGCAGTTACCCCAAAGACGACATTGTTCACCCGGCATTCGACATACCACAGGCTCTCTCCCTAATAAGGGAGAAAGAGGTGTCTCAATTTTCACAGTGAGCAGGGAGACATAACAAACAACTCTCTGGTTTACAATGTTAAAATTCCGCCATGCCGCTTTTTATTTGAGCTCTGTGCCCAAAGATCACGAGTGTCTGGGCACACAGCCACAGATATTCCGACTTGTCCGATGACACACGGGTCTCCTGTCGTGATATCAACCCTCGATCCGCTCATCTTCAGAGGCTCAAGTTCCTAGGCTTCCAAATACTTAGGCTGAGCCCTTGGCATGACGAACAACGGCCAGTCCTGAAACCCCAAGTGCAGGAGAACTGTAGTGAGCATGTAACTCCATGTCAGGGTCTTCAAAAGAATCCTGAAAGCGAAAAATAAAGATGTTAAAGATGGAAATAGAGCTGTTCTGAAGATGCAAGCAAAGGAATCACCATTCAGCACTATCATCACTCCGCTCTGCCTTCTATAAGCCTTTCATACCAGACTGTGAGACAGACAGTCAATATACTCTCCACTACACATCCAGAGAAGTTTGTCAAAGTTTTAGATGTCATCCCAAACCTTTTTAAACCTCTATGCTTCTGCTTTGCTCATAATTGCACTTAATTTTTCGGCACAGAACAGGTCCTCTGAAATAGTAACACCAATGAATTTAAAGTTGCTGACTTTCTCCACCTCTTGAAACCCCAGTGAGGACTGGCTCATGTTCCTCTGGGTTCCCCCTCTTGAAGTTACTGATCAGTTCCCTGTTATTGCTGACATTGGGGTTGGAAACACAGCATCCAATCTGTGCATAACATGATCCCACTGACAGCAGAGAGGCAAACACAGGAGGTAGGAGCATGTCACTCAGCTCCTCTATCATGCTGCCCCTATCATTACAATTCAGCTGATCTGTCCTGGATCTCATCTACTTCTGTCCCAGTTCCCTGCACCCTTGAACCCCAAGCTTTTGAACACTTATCCTGTTGCAAGTACAAGGCTGAGGATGAACCCAAATGCAGGACACAGGCACAGAGAAAGATTCTGGAGGCGTTCTTGACATAGCGAGTGTGGAATTGGTATCTGGGAGTGATGCAAGACTTAGAACTGGTAGTCCCAAGAACCATGAAACAAGGTTACTCACACCAGAGCCAACCAACAAACTGACAGCTTCTTGCTGTGATCACAGGGTTTTTATACTGCATTTGCGATGGAAAGTAGGTGTGTGTAGTTAGTGGAACCTGGGAATGATTGGAACCTAAACGAGGGGATTGAGGTCCAATTCCCGAAGTAAGTAGCCAGGTGGGGGATTGCCAGAAGGGACTGTGACAGTACATCTTCCTCAATGGGAAATAAATGTAAATCAACGGTACTGCAATCTCCTCTTCTTGCGCGGGGAACAGCGGGGGTTGATACCCCAAGCAAGACTCGAATGGAGACCTTCCAATGGCAGAGCTCACCAGAGAGTTGTGGGTGTCCTCAAACCATGGGTGGTGGTCGTTCCAGGTCAACGGGTTGTTTGCCGTTACACAACGTAGCGTTGCCTCCAGGTCTTGGTTTTTGTTTTTATTTATTTATTAATTATTTTTTTTAGAAAATTACAAAGAATAAATGTAATGATAAAATAGTAAGAAAGAGAAAAAATAATATTAACCCTCCCCCCTCCCCTTAACCCTCCCCCCTTAACACTTGTCTAAAGAAAGAAAAAAAGGAAAGAAGAGAAAGATTGGATATCGAAGGATCCCCACATGCTCCATGGAATTCAAAATAATTTTAATATTTATTTTTACTTTCCCCAATTACTTTATAATTTTGTCTTCAAAGGACCTATGTGTTTAATCCTATCTTTTGTAGGTATGGGAGCCAAATTTTCAAAAATATATCATATTCATTTCTTAGATTGTATGTAATTTTTTCAAGTGGAATACAACTATATATTTCATTATTCCAATGATCCATAGTTAAATATAAATCAGATTTCCAAGTAACTGTGATAACCTTTTTGGCTACTGCCAATGCAATTTTTATAAACTTTTTCTGATACTTATTCAATTTAAGTTTCGGTATTGTCCCTTCAATGTCTCCTAATAAAAATAATATTGGACTATGTGGGAGTTGTACTCCAGTAATTTGTTCCAATAAAAGTCTTAGATTTATCCAAAATGATTAAATTTTAAAACAAGACCAAGTAGAATGTAAAAAAGTACCAATTTCTTGATTAAATCGAAAACATTGGTCAGACATATTTGAATTTAATCTATTTATTTTCTGTGGTGTTATATATAATTGATGTAAAAAATTATATTGTACTAATCTAAGTCAAACATTTATTGTATTTATCATACAATCAGAACCTAATCTTGACCAGCTTTTTCCATCTTTTAATATTCAAATTAGATTCCCATTTTTGTCTTGAATGATGAATTCCTGATTTAATTGTCTGTTTTGAATCAAATTGTACATACAGGATGTAAATTTTTTAATTTTTCCTTTTTGAATTAATATTTCTATTTCCCTAGGTTTTGGCTACAACATTGTTTAACCCAGCTTTTCTCGTAAATAACCCTTTAATTGAAAATAACAGAAAAGAGTGTTATTTAATATTTTATATTTATTTTTTAATTGATCAAATGACATCAATATACCTCCTTCAAAACAATCACCTATATATTTAATCCCCTTTTGAACCAATTATGTAAATTATTTACTTAGGGATTAAAATCACAAAAAAACATAAGGAATTATTTAGGTTTAATTTTTTACCCTTAATTGATCAGATTAAAGGCTTGTTTACTAAGTGGTCACCATTATCTTTATCTCTGATAGGTAGGATTAATGCTATTAAGATGGTTATTTTACCTAAGTTTTTATACATTTTTCAAGCGGTACCAATTTTTATTCCGAAATCCTTTTTTACTAATGTTTATTAAAAAATTTCCTCATATATATGGCAGAATAAAAATCCCAGGTTAGGTAAAATATATTTACAGAAGACAAAGAAGGAAGGTGTGTTGGCATTACCTAATTTCAGATTTTATTATTGGGCAGTTAATATTAGATATTTGTTATGTTGGTTGAAAGACTGGGATGGTCCTTTTGGTCCTCATTGGGTGAGTTTGGAAATTAAATCAGTACCAGGTTATGCTTTGGGTTCTATCTTAGGTACTTCTCTCCCTTTTGCTTTTTCTAAATTGCCGAAACGAATTGACAACACGATAGTTAAATATACCTTACGTATATGGTTTCAATTTCGGAAATTTTTCGGGTTGACTCAATTCGTTTTAAATATTCCTATTGTATATTGTACTAATCTAAGTCGAACATTTATTGTATTTATCATACTATCAGAACATAATCTTGACCAGCGTTTTCCATCAATTTTAATATTCAAATCAGATTCCCATTTTTGTCTTGAATGATGAATTCCTGATTTAATTGTCTGTTTTTGAATCAAATTGTACATACAGGATGTAAATTTTTTAATTTTTCCTTTTTGAATTAATATTTCTATTTCCCTAGGTTTTGGCTACAACATTGTTTAACCCAGCTTTTCTCATAAATAACCCTTTAATTGAAAATAACAGAAAAGAGAGTGATTTAATATTTTATATTTATTTTTTAATTGATCAAATGACATCAATATACCTCCTTCAAAACAATCACCTATATATTTAATCCCCTTTTGGAACCAATTATGTAAAAGTTTATTATCCATTGAAAAAGGAATAAGCCTATTTTGAATTAAAGTTCTTTTTGCTAATAAAGATTTCTTAATCTCATCATCCATATTTACCTTATTCCATAAATCAATCAAGTGTCTTAATATAGGAGATTCTTTTTTTTCCCGTATCCATTTGGATTCCCATTTATATATAAAATCTTCTGGTATGTTTTCTCCTATCTTATCTAATTCTATTCTAATCCATGCTGGTTTTTCTTCATCAAAAAAAGACGCAATAAATCTAAGTTGATTTGTTTTATAGTAATTCTTAAAATTTGGAAGTTGTAACCCCCCCTAAATCAAATTAACATGTCAATTTTTCCAATGATATTCTTGACATCTTTCCGTTCCAAAGAAATTTCCTTACATATTTATTCAGTTCTTGAAAAAACTTCTGAGGCAATTGTATTGGTAAAGCTTGGAATAAATATTGCAATCTAGGAAATTTATTCATTTTTACAGCATTAACTCTACCTATTAATGTTATTGGTTACATCATCCATTTATCCAGATCCTCTTTATTTTTTTTAATAATGGCAAATAATTTTGTTTATATAAATTTTTTACATCATTATCAACTCTAATACCTAAATATTTTATCCCATTTATTGACCATCAAAATTGAGTTACTAATCGACATTGATTATAATTTCCTTTGGTAAGGATTCACTTTTATCCCAATTTACTTTATACCCTGATACTTTCCGATATTCTTCCAATCTAAAAGATAGTCTTTGCAAAGATTGCAATGGGTTTGTTAAATAAATCAAAACATCATCAGCAAATAAATTAATCTTATATTCTTCTTGATTAACTCTAAAGCCCCCAATGTCTGAATCTGATCTAATTAATTCAGCTAATGGTTCTATTGCCAATACAAATAAAGCAGGTGATAATGGGCAGCCTTGTCTAGTTGACCTCGTTAAGCAAAATGGTGTTGAAATCTGACCATTTGTAACTACTTTAGCTTGAGGATTAGTAGTTAAAGTTTTAATCCATTGTATAAAAGATTTTCCTAACTCATATTTTTCCAATACCTTAAATAAAAAATCCCATTCCAATCTATCAAATGCTTTTATCTGCATCCAAAGCAACTGCCACACTCATTTCCTCTCTTTTTTTGTGCCAAATGAATTATACTAAATAACCGAGTTATATTATCCATTGATGGTCTGTTTTTAATAAAACCTGTTTGATCCATATGTATTAATTCTGGTAAATATTTAGATATTCTATTAGATAAATTTTTTGCTATTATTTTATAATCTGTATTCAACAAAAAAATAGGCCTATGTGATGTTGGTTTTAAAGGATCTCTATCTTTTTTTGACAATACAGTTATGATCGCTGTTAAAAAAAATTGTGGGAGTTTATGCATTCTTCCACTTGATATATTAATTCCATAAAAGGAGGAATTAATAAATCTTTAAATTTTTTATAAAATTCAGGAGGAAAACCATCTTCTCCTGGGGATTTATTACTCTGAAGTGATCCTAAAGCTTCTTCAACCTCTTTTAATGTAAATGGCATATCTAATCCTTTCTGTTCTTCCAAATCTAATTTTGGAAGGGTTATTTGTGATAAAAATTTATCTATCTCAGCAATCTTATTTTGTGATTCTGATTGATATAGTTCAGTATAAAAAATTTTAAATGTTTCATTAATTTCTAAAGGTTTATAAGTAACCTTATTTGCACTTGTTCTAATTGCATTTATTGTTTTAGAAGCCTGTTCTGTTTTCAGCTGCCAAGCAAGAATCTTATGTGATCTTTCACCTAATTCATAATATTTCTGTTTAGTTCTCATAATTTTTCTGTACGATATGTCTGGAGTGTATTATATTGTAATTTTTTATTAACAAGTTGTCTTTGTTTTTCTTCTGTCATATATTTTTGAGATTCTTTTTCTAACTTTATATCTTTTTCCAATTGATCTATTTCTGCCATGTATTCCTTCTTAATTTTAGATGTATAACTTATAATCTGACCCCTTAAATATGCTTTCATCGCTTCCCATAATACAATTTTATCCTCAACTGAATATAAATTTATATCCAAAAAAAATTGAATCTGTTTTTTCATAAAATCACAAAAATCTTGACATTTTAATAAAATTGAATTAAATCTCCATCTATAGATTGATTCCTCCTTATCCATCATTATCATTGTCATTATCAAGGGGGAATGATCAGACAGTATTCTTGCTTTATATTCCACACTTTTCACTCTATCCTGAATATTTTTTGATAATAAAAAAATCCTTGAGTAAGTTTTATGTCTATTTGAATAAAATGAATAGTCTCTTTCTCTTGGATTAATTTTTCTCCATATATCAATCAGGTTTAAATCTTTCATTAATGATAAAGTTAGTTTTATTACTTTTGATTTTGTAGCAACTTTAGTTGACCTATCCAAAACTGGATCTAAACAAAAATTAAAGTCTCCACCTATTAATATTTTATCATGTGCATCAGCCAAGTTCAAAAGAACTTCTAGTATGAATTTTGCATCATTTTCATTTGTTGCATAAATGTTCATAAGAGTCCATAATTCTGAAAAAATTTGACAATGTATAATCACATATCTCCCCACAGAATCAATTACTACATTTTGTATTTTAATTGGTAAAGTTTTATTAACTAAAATTGCAACTCCTCTCGATTTTGAATTAAATGAAGCTGCAATGACATTTCCAACCCAATCTCTCTTCAATTTCTTATGTTCTGTTTCTGTTAAATGTGTTTCTTATAGAAAAGCTATATCTCCTTTCATTTTCTTAATATATGTTAAAACTCTTTTTCTTTTCACAGGTCCATTAAGTCCATTAACATTAAAACTTTAAAAAAAAGTAAATTAATCATACATAATACCTTGGGAACTCTTTAAAATTCTCCATGTTGCTATGAGTCTCTCCCCAATCATCCAGGCAAAAAAGAAGAAAAATAGAAGAAAGGTAACTAATATATAAGAAAAAAAACAGAATACCCCCCCCCCCACTAATGTTGTGAATAAAAAGAAACACAACATTACCCCCCCCCATCTTACGGGTCATGGCAATCGCCATGATTGTACACGTGAAACTCGCAGCCATCGATCAGGAGCTCCTCCAGCTCCCCCGCGATAAAAGAAAGAAAGAAAATATATTAGTGAAGAAAAAAAATAATAATTAATGTGTCTACTCCCAATTAATACTCCTCAACTATTTTTTTCTTATTCCTTATAAATGTCCATCAAGTCCAACCTTATTTCGGTCTTCATCATTAGTCCACTTCATTTCTATAATTCTTTTCCCCTCCTCATGGATATCAGGTAGTTCTTGTACAAATTTCTCCGCTTTCCGGTAGTCAACGAAAAATCTTCTTTCTTCGTTATCCAGGAAAATTATCAATTTTGCTGGGTAGCTCAATAAAAATTTATAGCCCTTTTCCCATAAAGATTTTTTCACTGGATTAAATTACTTCTGCCTCTTCAGAAGATCGTAACTTATGTCTGGATAAAAAAACTCTTTTCCCTTCTATCATCAATGTCCCATTTCTCTTTTTAGCACCTTGTGTAGCTGCCTTCAAGATAATTTCTTTATCTTGGTATCTTAAGCATTTTATCAAAATTGATCTTGGATTTTGATCTTGTTGAGGTTTTGGTCTTAAAGCTCTGTGTGCTCTTTCAATTTCAATTACTTGACTTCCTTCTTTCATTTCCAAAATTTTCGGAATCCATTCTTGGAAGAATTTTATTGGATTTTCTCCCTCTGTACCTTCTATAAGACTGACAATTTTAATATTATTTCATCTACTAGAGTTTTCAAGTGCATCTATTTTTTCCAACATCCATTTTCTTTCTATTGTCCAGGCAAGATTATTGTCTTCTATCTTATCTATTCTTTCAGTGTTTTCTTCCATTTTTACTTCCATCTCTTTAACTTTATTATCCATCTTCTTTTGTTTTTCCACCACATTATCGAGTGTAATCTGCATCCTTCTTATATCTGTTCTTATAGCTTTTAATTCATTCATCATATATATCAGGATATCTCTTATGTCTCCTTTAATCTCCTCCTTTTCCTCTTCTTCTTCATCTGTGTTTCCCAAAGAATCTGATTCCACTTCCGATTCACTTCCAACCGTAGTTGGGATTTGTAGTTTTGTTAATATCTGTTCATGCATACTTGTTTCTTTGCGCATGCGTTGTTCTTGCCGCTTCTTCAGAGACCGCCGACATTGCCGCAACTTCCTGTCCTGTATCATCAGAAGTGCCATGCACTTCGCCGGGAGGAGATCCAACTTGAGTACAAGGCTTCGCCGAGACGGTTAGGCCTTTTTCCCCGCCGATTTGTGCAGTCTTCGAAGTAGTAGCTTTCTTCTGTTTTGGTTTAGGAGCCATACCTAAAAATAATCCTGAGTTGCTTATAAATAGTTTCTAATAGGTATTTGTTAACTCTTCTTCATTTAAACCCTATTTCATTACTTTTTACGAGGGAGCTGGATTCCCAACGTCTCGACCCTACGTCATCATGTGATGCCCCCCTCCAGGTCTTGGTTGACCCATTCTGTCTGCCTGTTTGTCTGGGGATGGAAGCCGGATGACAGGCTGACCGATGTACCTAAGGCTTGACAGAAGGCCTTCCAAACATGTGAGACAAACTGGGGACCACAATTGGAGACAATGTCTGTGGGGATTCCGTGGAGGTGGAAGAGGCAGTGGATGAGAAGATCTGTGGTTTCTTGAAAGGAAGGGAGTTTAGGGAGGGCTACAGTGCACCGCCTTGGAGAACCAGTCTACCATGGTGAGTATGGTGGTGTTCCCATGTGAAGGGGGTAGACCGGTGATAAAGTCCAGGGCGATGTGCGACCAGGATCGGGTAGAGGATGGAATAAGCCTGCGAGTGGTCGATGAGAGACCTTTCCCCGGGCACAGATGGCACATGCTGAGACATAGGAACAGGTATCCACCTCCATGGACGTCCACCAAAAGTGTCTTGTCAGGAGGGCCAGTGTTCAATCACTCCTGGGATGGCAAGGGAACCATGACATGTGCTCCCATTGGAGAACCTGATGTCTGACGGAAACAGGCACATACCGACAATTGCCGGGTCCATTGCCGGTGTCATGGTCATCCTGTTGGGCTTCTTTTACATTGGACTCAATCTCCCAAGTGAGTGTGGTGACCATGCAGGATGGTGGGAGGATAGTCCCTGGGCTGGAAGAGTCCTCCTTGGAGTCGTATTGGTGGGAGAGCGCGTCCAGCTTCCTGTTCCTGGACCCTGGACAGTATATGAAGGAAAACTTGAACCATCCAAAAAATAACACCCAATGGGCCTGGCAAGAGCTCAAATGTTTGGTGGTCTGAATATACCCAAGGTTCTTATGATCAGTCCATACCACAAATGGTTGTTTTGCCCCCTCCATCCAGTGCCTCCACTCATCCAATGCTAGCTTGACTACCAGGAGTTCACGATTCTGTAATTCTGCTCAGCGGGGGACAGTCAGCGAGAATAGAAGGCACAGGGGTGAAGCTTTTCATCCGAACTTGATCGCTGGGACAGGACTGCTCCTATCCTGGAGTCAGAGGTGTCCACCTTCGACAATCAATTGACGGGCTGGGTCCGGATGGACCAGGATGGGAGTGGTGGTGAAACGCCTCTTCAGGTTGTTGAACACCGAGTCAGCTTTGGAGTCCCAACAGAAGGGGGTAGTAGACGAGGTAAGCCGGGTAAGGGGGGCCTCCACTCGACTGTAGTCTCTGATAAATCGGCGGTAGAAATTTGCAAAACCCCGGGAATCGTTGAAGTTGTTTGCAGGTCGTGGGCCTGGGCCATTCTTACACTGCCCGGATCTTCTCGGGTCTGTTCTCACCTGCTCGCTCTCGATGATATAACCCAAGAAGCTGACCAAAGGAACCTGGAACTCACATTTCTCCGCCTTCACAAATAATTGGTTTTCCCACAGTCTGTGAAGAACTTGACGGACATGGTGAACGTGTTCTTGGGGGGTGCTAGAAAATATCAGGATATCATCAAAGTAAACGAATACGAACCAATTAATAAAGTCCCTTAGTACATCATTAATGAGGGCTTAAAGAATGGAGGAATTTATTTATCCAGAGAGTGGTGAATCTGTGGAATTCATTGTCACAGGTGGCAATGGAGGCCACGTCATTATGTATATTCAAAGCACAATTAATAGACTTTTGGTTGCTCAAGGCATGAAGGAACATGGGGAGAAGGGAGGAGTTTGGGGCTGAGGTGAAAAATGGATAAGCCATGATGAATTTGTGGATTGGCCAAGTGGCTTAATTCTTCTCCTATATCTTATGGTTTCAGTAAATACAGATGCAAAAAATCCATTTAAGATCTCCGCCATATCTTTCAGCTCTGAACTTCAAAGGAGAAATTTTGTTCCTTCCTGCCTTTGTATTCTTAAAATATCTTCAAAAGCCTTGATGTCTTCTTTTAGCCCTGATTATTTTCGTAATGGATTCTCTTGAATTTCTTATACTCCTCATGTACCTAATTTGTTTCTACCTGCCCATTCCTGCTATCCACTTCCTCCTTCTTAACCAACATCTCAATAGCTCTAGAAAACCAAAGAACTGTGCCAATATACACTTGCCAGGTTCTTCCAAATTTGGCCTTTCACCTATTTAGAATCTCAACCCAAGGAACAGACCTACCCTTCACCGTAATTATCTTGAAACAAATGGTATTGTGATCACAAGATAGAAAGTGTTCACCTACACACTCTTCTGTCACCTTCCCTGTCTCATTCCCTGATTGGAGATTTAGAATCACACACTCTGTATTTGGGATCTCCATGCACTGATTCAGGAAACTTTCCTGAACAAACTTGAGATATTCTATCCCTTCCAGCCCGTCAACAGCATGGGTGTCCTGGTCAATAGGTGGAAAGTTTAAAGCACCTCAACTCACAACCATATGTTTCTTATTACAGTCTGTGATCTCTCTAATTTGATCATTTAAATCCTGCTGCATATTACGTGATCCATAATGTAATCCCATTAACGTGATCATACATACCTTTCTTGTTCCTCAGTTCTATCTACAAGGCCTCAGGAGACGAACTGTTCATTCTATCCTGTATAAGCCCTGCCATGTTATTTTCCCTGAATAGAATTGCCACACCATCCCTTTTAATCCCTCCCACTCTATCATATCTGAAGCAAAAAAATTCCAGGACATTTGACATTCAGTCCTATTCCTCCTGCAAACAAGTCTCAGTAATGTCTACAAATCATAATTCCATACCCTGATCCATGCCTTAAGCTCATCTGCCCTTCCTACAATACTCCTGGCATTGAAATATTCAAAATTCAGAACATTATCCCCACCATAATCAACCTTTTGATTCCTGACCTTCTTTGTAGACCTATAAACATCCATCTCCATGACCACTCCACTGTCTGTTCCGGCACTCTGGTTCCCTTCCCCTGCAGCTATAGTTTACATCCCCAACCAGTGCCCACCCCCCCACCCTCAGAACACTAGAACCTTCCTACTGGGATATTCACTTCTCCTCCAGTTCAGGTGCAAACCATCCCATTTGTACAGGTCCCACCTTCCCTGGAAGAGAGCCCAATGATCCAATAATCTGAAGCCCTCCTCCTCCTGCACCATCTCCTTAGTCACTCTATTACTCAGGCTTTACTTTGTGCTGACTCTTTTACTGATATTTTCTGCCCCCTTCCTGCCACACTTTGTTTGTCAAATCCCCTCTCACTCCTCTGTGCCACCAGTCTCTCACTTCCTCCTCAGTTATTAAGCTTCCTGCCCTTGGAACTCTCCCCTTTCTGTATAGTCTGAATCCTGGTCTACACAGAATTCACGTGATTCCTCAGGACACTGGCCACAACACAGTTCAGCTGAAACCCATCCCAATGGAACTATTCTCTCTGTCCCTATTACTGCTACCATTGCCCGTGAATCTGAAGCTTGTGGAGTTTATAATTCCATTAATACGAGTTCTCAGTATTCTCAAGAGGGAGGGTGAGCAGCCGGATGTCGGGGTCCATGTAGGGACCAATGACGTGGGTAGGAAGAGTGAGGAGGTCCTGAAAGGTGAGTTTAGAGAGCTAGGCACCAAGTTAGAGGACAGGACCTCCAGGATAGCAATCTCAGGATTGCTACCAGTGCCACATGTAGGTGAGTTTAGAAATAGTAAGATAGTGTAGATCAACACGTGGCTGAAGACATGGTGCAGGAGGGAGGGCTTCAGATTTATAGATAATTTGGGCAGTGTGGTGAACTACATATACCTGTCTGGACACGCCACCCCTGCTGACTGCTCCTGTGGCTTCTCCCACTGACCGTGGCTCCTCCCACAGACCCCGGTATAAAGGCGATTCAGGCCTGAGCCCTGCCCTCAGTCTCCAGGATGTAGCATGGTGGTCAATTGCTGCTTGTTCTTTCTTCCAGTCAATAAAAGCCGATATCTCGCCTCCCGTCTCAGAGAGTTATTGATGGTGCATTAGGCAGTTTTCCAGGGAAGGTGGGACCTGTTCCAGCAGGATGGTTGACATCTGAACTGGAGGGGGACAAATATTCTTGCAGGTAGATTTGCTAGAGAGGCTCCAGTGGATTTAAACTAGATATGAGGGGGAAGGGTAACCAGAGTGTAGGAACAGATGTTTGGGAGAAGGAAGAAAAAGAAGACAGTAAAGTTCTTTGGACTGGTAGAAATAAACAGAGAGGAAGAGGTGGAGAATTTCTTAAATGCATTTATTTTAATGCTAGGAGCATTGTAAGAAAGGTGGATGAGCTTAGAGCATGGATTGATACCTGGAAATATGATGTTGTAGCTATTAGTGAAACATGGTTGCAGGAGGGGTGTGATTGGCAACTAAATACTCCTGGATTTCATTTCTTCAGGTGCGATAGAATGGGAGGGACAAGAGGGAGAGGTGTTATAAAGGATAACATTTAAAGGATAGGTATATGGACAGGAAAGGAATGGAGAGTTATGGGCTGAGTGTGGGTCGGTGGGACTAGGTGAGAGTATGCGTTCAGCACGGACTAGAAGGGCTGAGATGGCCTTTTTCCCTGCTGTAATTGTTATATGGTTATAAGGTTAATACCCTCTCTCTCTCCTTCCTTTCCCTCAGTTTGAGAATTTGGCGGTACGTACTGGGATGGAAAGGCGTTCCATGTTTGTGGTTTCCAATCAGTGGAAAGGTGAACGGATCGAGATGATAAAATGCATCCTGGCCCTGTATGTTCTGGATAATATGGTCAGACACATTGACCGATTTCTCAAAGCAGTGTAATGATCACAGCTGACCTTGTCCAGTGCTGTGAATCTGATACAGTTTCAGGAGCACAGACACTGCTGTGGGATTGATGTTTTTATTGTTTTCCCTGTAGTTTTAGCATTCTTTATGCTTGCTTATATATTTGTACAATCACCTGCTTGGCTGTAGACTTTTAGTAACTTGTTGTATAATTGGTTTTATTATTCTTTACTTTCTTTCCCTGTAAAGCTGAAGAGGGAATCAGTTTCTCAAATAAACTGGCTGAGACCACTTGGCAGAATAAAAGCAAACAATGTGTTCATGTTCCTTTTTTATAGACAGTCACAGTTAAAGCCGGTCACTGTTACAGGCAGTTCCAGTTACAGTAGTCAGAGTTATAGCCATTCATTGTTACGGCATGTCACTGGTACAGTTGGTCACAGTTATAGATGGTCACAGTTACAGCCAGTCCCTGTTACAGCAGGTCACTGGTACAGCCAGTCACTGCTAAAGTTGGTCACAGTTACAGCCATTCCCTGTTACAGCAGGTCACTGGTACAGCCAGTCACTGTTAAAGTTGGTCACAGTTACAGCCATGTATTGCTACAGCATGTCACAGTTACAGCCAATCACAATTGCTGCCGGTCACTGTTACAGCTAATCACAGATACACCAGGCCATAGATAGAGAATGTCACTATTACATCTGGTCACAGATACAGTCAGTCTCAGTTACAGATGGTCACTTTTAGAGCTGGTGACAGTAACAGCCAGTCACAGCTACAGCCATTCATTGTTACAGCAGGTCACAGTTACAGCTGGTGACAATTGTAGCCAGTGACAGATACAGATGGTCACCGGGTTAGCCATTCATTGTTACAGCTGATCAGTGTTACTGATTGTCACTATTACAGGTGGTTACAAGTTACAAGTTACAAATGTTGACAGAGACAACTGGTCACAGTTACAGCCAATCACATTTACAATTGGTTGCTATTAAAACCAGTCAGTCACTGCCAGTAACTACTAACAGTTACAGATCATCACAGTTATAGCTGGTCACAGGAACTCACATTTATTGTTACAGCAGGTCACAGTTTACAGCCAGACACAGCTGGACACAGTTACAGATGGTCACAGCTACAGATGGTCACTTTTACAGCCAGTCACACTTACAGCCATTCATTGTAATAGCCTGTCACAGTTGTAGCTAGTCACTATGACAGCCAGTCACAGTTACAGCTGGACACTAAGACAGCTGGTCACATTTACAGATGGTCACTATGACAGACAGTCATAGTCATCGATGGTCGCTATTGCAGCCAGTCACAGTTACCGATGGTCGCAATGACAGCCAGTCACAGTTACCGATGGTCGCAATGACAGCCAGTCAGAGTTACCGATGGTCACTATGACAGCCAGTCACAGTTACAGCTGGTTCCTCTAATTAGTGATGTCCAGTGTGCATAGAAATGCTCTTTGCTTGGGAGATCATCCAGTGAGACTGTTAGAAACAGAACGGGATGGGTTGTAGCCCCCATCAATAGTCAGTGGGAATTGGATGAGCAGATATGTTGACATAGATGTAAACATAAAAGGGTTGTGTTAATGGGAGATTTTAACTTTCCAAATATCACCTGGGCAACCAGAGTATAAAAGGCCTGAGCAGAGTGGAATTTGTGAATTATGCCCAATAAACCTTCCATTATTATATACTGGAGCTACCAGAGAGAGTACAGCACTGGATCTCCTCCTGGTGAATGAGGGAGGGCAAGTGCCAGAAGTGGGCGAACACTTTGGACCCAGCAACCATAATTGTGTCAGTTTTTAAATAATTATGGAGAAGGAATCGACCAGCACACAGGTTCAACTGTGGAACTGATCCAGCTTCAGACCACACTCTATACCTTAGCCTGTTTCAGTAGCCCCAGCCTGTAAACCAACCACCTTCTGAGCTGCATTGTGTAGGGGATTGGAAGCTGAAGATTTATCAATTATATAGAAATATTCAACAAATCTCAACAAGCTGATTTAGACAAAAAGAGGACAGTTCAGAAAGCTGGAAATCTTGGGAAATTACTTCAGCATGTAAACTTCACAATGTTGACTCAAGGGATGAAATGAAGGTGGAGGGATTAAAGATGTTGGAATGTGGAACTTTTCCTGACTCAGGGTCTCAACCTTAAATGTTCATAAGACTATAACCTATTGGATAAGAGTTAGGTCATTTGGCCAATTAAGTCTGTTGCACCATTTTATCATGACTGATCTATTTTGCCCTCAACCCCAATCTCCTGCTTTCCCCCTGTACCCCTTCGTGCCCTAACTAATCAGGAATCTACCAACCTCTGTTTTGAGGTCCTGGTTAAGGGGTAAAAGGAGGTGCATAGCAGGTATAGGCAGGTAGGAATGAATGAGGCTTTTCTGGAGCATAAGAAACGCAAGAGAACACTCAAGGAGGAAATCGGAAGGGCTAAAGGAAGGCTTGAAGTTGTTCTTGCAGACAAGGTGAAGGAGAATCTTAATGGATTATACTTATATGCTAAGAGTAAAAGGATTACAAAGGATGAATTTGGTCCTTTGGAAGACCAGAATGGTAATCCATGTGTGGAGTGAAAGCAGATGGGGAAGATCTTAATTTTTTTTTGTGTCTGTATATACCCAGGAGACAGACACAGTCTATAGAACTGAAGCAAAGTGACATCAACTTCAGGCCCCTGTAGAGATTACAGAGGAGGGGTGTTTGCTATGCTGAGACAAATCAGGGTGGATAAACCCCAGGGTCTGACAACATATTCCTCAGACCCTATGGCAGTCAAATGCAGAAATTGGCAGACACTAGCAGAGCTATTTAAACCATCCTCAGTGACAGGACAGATACCAGAGGATTGGAGGACAGCTAATGTTTTTCCACTGTTTCAAAAAGGCTCTAAACAAAAAAAAAAACAGGAAATTATAGGTCAGTGAGTCTGATGTCAGTAGTGGGGAAGTTATTGGAAGGTATTCCAAGGAACTGGATATATAAGTATTTGGATAGACATGGAGTAATTAAAGATAGTCAGCAGCATGGTTTTGTGTGTGGTAGGTCATATCTAATGAGTCTTGGAGGAAGCTTTTAGAGGAAGTTATCAGGAAAGTGGATGAAGGCAAGGCAGTGAAGATTGTCTATATAGAATCTAGCAATGTGTTTGACATGAGATAATAAATAGGATTAGACATTCGCTTTGTGGGAGAAGTCAGGGAGTTCTGGTAGATGGTTGCCTCTCTGACTGGAGGTCTGTGACTAGTGGTGTGCTGCAGGGATCGGTGCTGAGTGCTTTGTTGTTTGTTATCTGTATCAATGATCTAGATGATAATGTGGTCAACAGGATCAGCAAATTTGCAGATGACACCAAGATTGGGGGTGTAATGGACAATGAGGTAAGCTATCATGGCTTGCAGAGGGATCTGCATCAGCTGGAAAAATGGGTTGAAAAATGGCAGATGAAATTTAATGCATAAAAGTGTGAAGTTTTGCACTTCTGTAGGACCAACCAGGGTAGGTCTTACACAATATATGATAATGTATCGAGGATTGTAGTTGAACAAATGGATCTGGAAATACCAGTCCATAATTCATTGAAGGTAGTATCACAGGGAAGCTTTTGGCACGTTAGCCTCCATAAATCTAAGTATTGAGATGGGATGTTATGTTGAAGTTGTATAAGGCCTCATTTGGAATATTGTGTGGAGTTCTGTTCACATACCTCCAGGAAAGATGTAAACAAAGTTGAAAGGGTACACAGAAAATTTACAAGGATGTTGCCAGGTCTCTAAGACCCGAGTTATAAGGAAAAATGAAACAGGCTGTGACTATTCCTTCAAATGCAGTGGATTGAGAGGAAATTTGATAGAGGCATACAAAATAATGAGGAGATTAAACAGGTTAATGCAAGCAGGCTTTTTCCACCGAGGTTGGGTGGGACAACAACCAGAGGTCATGGGTTAAGGGTGTAAGATGAAAAGTTTAGGGGAACATGAGGGGAAACTTCTTAATTTAGAGGTTAATGAGAGTGTGGAATGACCTGCCAGTGCAAGTGGTGCACGCGAGCTCGATTTCAATACTTAAGTGGAGTTTGGGTATGTACATGGATAGCAGGGATATGGAGGTTTATGGGAGTAGGCAGTTTAAATGGTTTTGGCATGGACTAGATGGGCCAAATGGCCTCTTTCTGTGTTGTACTTCTCTGTGAGACTCTAAAGGATGTTCTGTGGAGGAGAGTGAGTTTCCTCAATGGGATGTTGCCTCTTAGGTACCAGGGCGAGGGAAATCTCTGATCTAATCAATCACATAGATAAGTGGGAGACTGAGCAGCCACAGGTCATGATCCATGGCTTGGTGAGGTGCTGAGGTCCTGCAAAATGAGTTCAGGGAATTATGTGCTAACTAAAAAGGCAGGAGCTCCAGGGTTGTGATCTCGAGATTGCTATCCATGCCTCATGCTGGTGAGGTTAGAAGACGGAAAATTATACAGTTTAACACCTAGCTTTGGAGATGCTGCAGGAGGTAGGGCTTCGGAATTTTGGATCATTGGGCTCTATTCTAGGTAAGTGGGTTCTGTACAAAAGGTATGGTTTACACCTGAACTAGAGTGGCACTAATCCTAGTGGGAAGGTTTGTCAGGGTTACACAGTTGTGGGGGGGGGGGGCAGAGAGTGTTTAAACTAAAGTCGGAGGGGATTGGAACCAGTGGTGGTGAGGTTGTGGAGAAAGATATTGATAAGTCAACGCAAAGTCAGGAATCAAAAGGAGAGCCTGTGAGACTAATGTTCTGAGCTGCATATATTTCAATATGAGTATTGTAGGAAAGGTGATGAGCTTAGGGCATGGATCAGCACATAAAATTGACAATATAGCCATTTGCAAGGCTTGGCTGCAGGCAGGACTGTTCTGGGGTTCTGAGGTTCTGTTATTTCAGATGTGATGGACCTGAGCTAAAAATTTTCAAAAATATATACATTTGTATGGCATTTGTACCCCAAGTATAGGGTTCATGGAGAGTGAAGGGCTGTGTAATGTAGAGCACACAACAGAAAGTGTTTACAGAAAGATCCCATAAACTGCAGAATGGTGAGCAGCAGAATATCTGCTTTTGTGTTACTGGATGCCAGCACAAAATGTGCACAGGGACACAAGAGAACTCCCTGCTCTGTCCTCAGTGATAGGACATCTCAGGTCACAGGAGAACTCCCTACTCTGCCCTCAATGACGAAACATTCCCAGGACATGGGAGAAACCTGTGATCTCCCCTCCATGATGGGATGTCCCAGGACATGGGAGAACTCTCTGATCTCCCATCACCGAGGGAAGAGCAGGGAGTTCTCCTGTGTCCCAGTGCACATTTTGTGCCATCATCCAATAGCGCCAAAGCAGATATTCTGCTGTTCACCATTCTGCAGCTTATGGGATCTTGCTGTGTAAACACCTTCTGCCATGTGCTCTACATTAAAATGTCCACAACAGCAAGGTAGGAATGGCAAGAAAAGTTCTCCCATATCCTGGGATGTCCCTTCATGGATGGAAGATTAAAGATGTCTCCCCTGTCCTGGGATGTCTTGTTATGGAGGGAAGCTCAGAAGACCATTTCTCAGAGGGCAGATGAACCCTTGGTGTACTGACCCTTAACACTCTGACTGCAGCAATGTTAAACTGGATTACTGTGTTTAAATCTTTCGATTCACCTTTCAATAGAGAACCTTCCAGTTCACCGAGAAAACCAAATTAGCAGAAACAGACCTGGGACCAGAATAACAGAGAATATGGAGAATACTCAACTGATCATGCAGCATCCTCAGGGAAAGGAACAGGCAATGTCTCTGGGTGATGATCTTTAGCATTAATTACTACCTTGCGTTTCTCCCTCTCCTCCCCCCAGCTTTTAACTCCACTCCTCATCATTTTTTCTCCAGTATGCGGTAGGCCTGAAACATTGACTGTACTCTTTCCCATAGATGCTGCCTGATCTGCTGAATTCCTCCAGCATTTTGCGTGTTGCTTAGATTTCCAGCACCCACAGGTTTTCTTTTTGTTTAGCAGTAACCTTGTGTGTTTCTCTCCCCACTGACGCCGCCTGACCTGCTGAGCATTTCCAACACTCTCCATCTCTGCCTCTCATTCCAGCTTTTCTGCTTTCCCCACTACTCAAAGATCTGGGAGTCCAAAGGTTTAGGTGCTCCATTCTGGACCAGTGATCCAGAGACTGAGAGTTCAACTCCCATCCCAGTCACTGAGACCTGGAGTTCAGTTTAAAATCTATTGGTAACATTTGATGGGTGCTGACTAGGGGTGGTAGCAGTCAATGCAGAGTTCCCCTGTGGTCATTCCCCTCAGCAACAAGTATACCTCTTGAGATACTGCTGGTGGGGGTAATGATCTTTGAAGGCTCAACAGTGACCAGGCTGGTGGCACCTTGGCCAGTTCTGAGGCTCAGCTCAGTAGGGTAAAGTCGGTCAGTGATAGTGATAGAAGACTCTGCGGTCCATCATAGTTAAAGCTGTCCCAACCATTGAGACATCTACATGAAACACTGTCGCAGGAAAGCAGCATCCATCATCGGACCTCCACCACCCAGGTCATGGTGTCTTATCATTGCTGCCATCAGGAAGAAGGCATAAGAGCCTCACAACTAACACCACCAGGTTTAGGAACAGTACCTACCCCTCAACCATGAGGCTCTGGAACCAAAGAGGATAACTTAACTCAACTTCACTTGCTCCACCATTGAATATTTCCACTAACAATGACTCCACTTTCAAAGACTCTTCATCATTACTCTTTTTGTTATTTATTTATTATTATTGTTTCTTTTTTTTTGTATTTGCAGTTTGTTGTCTGTTAACTGTATGATACCTGCGTGCTATCTGGATGCTACCTGTCTGCTATCTGGATGCTACCTGTCTGCTATCTGGATGTTATCTGTCTGCTATCTGGATGTTATCTGTGTGCTATCTGGATACTACCTGTCTGCTATCTGGATGCTATCTGTCTGCTATCTGGATGTTATCTGTGTGCTATCTGGATACTACCTGTCTGCTATCTGGATGCTATCTGTCTGCTATCTGGATGCTACCTGTCTGCTATCTGGATGTTATCTGTCTGCTATCTGGATATTACCTGTCTGCTATCTGGATGCTACCTGTCTGCTATCTGGATGCTACCTGTCTGCTATCTGGATGTTATCTGTCTGCTATCTGGATGTTATCTGTGTGCTATCTGGATACTACCTGTCTGCTATCTGGATGTTATCTGTGTGCTATCTGGATACTACCTGTGTGCTATCTGGATACTACCTGTCTGCTATCTGGATGTTATCTGTCTGCTATCTGGATGTTATCTGTGTGCTATCTGGATACTACCTGTCTGCTATCTGGATGTTATCTGTGTGCTATCTGGATACTACCTGTGTGCTATCTGGATACTACCTGTCTGCTATCTGGATGCTACCTGTCTGCTATCTGGATGCTACCTGTCTGCTATCTGGATGTTATCTGTGTGCTATCTGGATACTACCTGTGTGCTATCTGGATGCTACCTGTCTGCTATCTGGATGTTATCTGTGTGCTATCTGGATGTTATCTGTGTGCTATCTGGATACTACCTGTCTGCTATCTGGATGCTACCTGTCTGCTATCTGGATACTACCTGTGTGCTATCTGGATACTACCTGTCTGCTATCTGGATGTTATCTGTGTGCTATCTGGATGCTACCTGTCTGCTATCTGGATGTTATCTGTGTGCTATCTGGATGTTATCTGTGTGCTATCTGGATGTTATCTGTGTGCTATCTGGATGCTACCTGTCTGCTATCTGGATGTTATCTGTGTGCTATCTGGATGTTATCTGTGTGCTATCTGGATACTACCTGTCTGCTATCTGGATGTTATCTGTGTGCTATCTGGATGCTACCTGCATACAGACAGAACCTAAAGAACAAGGCTCCAGAGAGCAAGACAACCCAAGAGCTGGTTGATTACAGCTGAGGAACAACTGCAAGATTGCCTTGAGTCAGTGGACTGGGCTGTGTTCAAAAACTCCTCTGAGGACCTGAATGACTACACCAGGGTCATTACAGACTTCATTAAAACAGCTGTGAATGTGTGCATCCCCATGAAATCATTCAGAGCTTTCCCCAGTCAGAAGCCCTGGATGAACAATGAAATCCTGAAACTGCTGAGAGCCTGATCAGAGGCATTCATGTCTGGAGAACAAACATGCTACAGGTATGATCTCCGGAAAGTCATCTCTGGACAAAGTAGACATTCCGGACCAGATTGGAATCAAAGAGAGATACTCAACAACTGTGGCAGGGTTTGAATGCCGTAACCTCTTACAAAGTTAAACCTTGCAACATAGGAAACTGCAGATTAGCTCAATGCCTTCTGTGCTTGCTTTGATCACCAGAACAGGGAGCAATCATTGTGCGCCCCCATATCTCCTGATGATCCTTTGAACTCAGTATCTGAAGATGATGTCTGGGCTGCTTTCAAGAGAGTGAATCCAAGGATCCATGAAATCCCTATGGAGTACCTGGTCGAGTACTCTGCACACCGACTGGCTGGTGTATTCACGGATATCTTCAACCTCTTACCCTGGCAGTGTGTGGTACCTACCTGCTTCAAGCAGGCTTCAATCATACCAGTGCCCAGAAAGAGTGTGTTAACCTGTCTAAATGACCAGTGCCCAGAAAGAGTGTGTTAACCTGTCTAAATGACCAGTGCCCAGAAAGAGTGTGTTAACCTGTCTAAATGACCAGTGCCCAGAAAGAGTGTGTTAACCTGTCTAAATGACCAGTGCCCAGAAAGAGTGTGTTAACCTGTCTAAATGACCATCGCCCAATGGCACTTACAGCCACAGTGATGAAGTGCTCTGAGAGGCTGGTGTTGAAGCATATCATTTCCTGTCTGAATGGTGACTTGGATCTGCTCCAATTCTCCCCCCATAACAACAGTTCTACAGCAGATGCTATCCCATTGGCACCTCACTCAACCCTCGGGTTGGCAAAAACATCTCCTCCACAATCTCTATCAGCACGGGAGCATGGGATGTGTACTTAGCCCCCTGATCTACTCACTCCACACCTATGACTGTGTGAATAAGTATAACACCAACATCATATACAAGTTTGCTGATGACACCACTCTTGTGGGCTGTATCAAAGAGGATGATGAATCAACATCCAGGAGTGAGATTGAAAACTTGGCTGAGTGGTGTAATAACAATAACCTCTCACTCAATGTCAAAAAGATCAGGCAACTAATTGTAGACTTCAGGAGAAGGAAACCAAAAATCCGAGAACCAGTAATTGGAGGATCAGAGGTGCAGAGGGTAAGTAACTTTAAATTCCTGGGCGTCACTATCTCAGAGCACCTGTCCTGGACTCACCAATGCCTTTAAGTGAGAAATCCTGCAAAGTACTGTATTCAGCCCAGTACATCGCAAGTAAAACCCTCTCAACCATTGAGCATATTTACATGAAATGTTGTTGTAGGAAAGCAGCATCCATCATCAAAGATCCTCACCACCCAGCCCATGCTCTTTTCTCACTGCTGCCATCAGGTCAAAGGTAAAAATGCCCCAGGACTCACTCCACCGGGTTCAACAACATTACTTACCACTCGACCATTGGGCTCTTCAACAAAAGACAATTGCTACACACACTTAAAGGCTCGCTTATATTGTTATTTCATGCTCGTTATTTATTGCTATTTATTTCTGCATTTGCACAGTTCGCTTACAGTTTACACTTCCTGTTCTGTAGGTTTGCTATGTATGCCGGCAGAAGAATCATCTCAGCATTGTATGAGGTGACATGTATTACTCCGATGGTAAATTTTGCTTTGAACTTTGAACTTTAAATTTTGAGCTTTGCACTCTGGTCAAAGGCTGTAGTTGATGCAGACTTTCATTGATTCTGTTATAGTTATTATTCTATTGATTTGTTGAGATTGCCCACAAGAAAGTGCATCTCAGAGTTGTATCTGGCAACGTATACTGTATGTACTCCAATAATAAAATTTACTTTGAAATTTATAGTTGGGGGATACATAGGAGATTCTGTGTGCACAATGAAAGGCCTCCCAGGTGCTAGGGTCCAGGATGTCTCAGACCGCTGCAGAATATTCTCAACATGGTGGGTGAGCAGCCAGGGGTTGTGCTGCAAATTGTCAACAATGACAAGGTGGAAAGAGGGAAGAGGTCCTGTGCAGTGACCATAGGGAGTTAGGAAAGAGGCTGAAGAACAAGATCTCCAAGGTAGATTTCTCCAGGTGCCATGTGCTAGTCATGGCAGGGATAGGATGATAGTACAGATGAATGAGTGGCTGAGGAACAGGTGAAGGGGGCAGGGTTATTGGAACCTCTTCTGGGCAGAGCTAACTTGTACAAAAGGGACGGGTTTCAGCTGAGCTGCAGGGGAACCTACTTGAGAGGGTTTAAACTGGTTCGGCAGGTGGATGGGTACCAGAGCACCAGATCAGAAAGTGAAGAGATGGAGATGAAGGATCAAGGTAATAGTTGCAATAGGACAGACCATTTGAAGTGTATATTTTAATGTTCAGGGTATTATGGGTAAAGGTGATGAACAAAGCCTGGATTAGTATATGGAACTGTGTTGTGCCTGTTACAGAGACTTAGACAGAAATGGGTGCTTAATGTCCCAGAGTTTTGATATTTTAGTAAGGATAGAGTGTGAAGTAAGGGGGGGGGGAGCATTGCTGCACTATTAATCAGGGACAATGCCACATCTGCATTCAGAGAGGACATAATGGAGGCCTTGTCTGCTGAGATTATATGGGTAGAACTCAAAAATAGGAAGGTTACAATCACTCTGATACAGGGTTCTTGTCTTGGGGTCTTCAATTTCCATATATAAACTGGAACCTTCATAGTGCAAGAGGTTTAGATGGGGCAGAGCTTGTTAGGTGCACCCAGAGGGACTCTTAAATCAATATGTATATAGTGCAACTAAAGGAGGAGCTTTGCTAAATCTGGTTTTGGATAGTGAAGCTCACCAGAGCTTGAGGCAGGGACTAATGTGTTAATTAGGAACAGCTGTTTTTACACATGGAAGGTGTTTAAAGAGAACATGTTAATATGTGAGAGCATTTCAAAGTAGAGGAGGAGTAGCATAAAGGTGGATAATCCTCCAGGGCCTGATGGGATATCCTACAGGTTATTGAGAGAGGCAAGAGTAGAGATTGTTGGGGCTTTGACCAATAACTTTCTGTCCTCTCTAGCCACAGGTGAGGTCCCGGAAGTAGCCAATCTTGTTCCATTATTCATGAAGGAAACCAGGGTTAATCCTGGAAAGTACAGACTGGTGAATCTCACATCAGTGGTAGGGAAGTTTCTGGAGAACATTCTTAGGGATAGGGTATCTAAACATTTGGAAAACCATGGTCTAATTGGGAAGAGCCAGCATGGCTTTGTATGGGGAAGTCATGTCCTCAAACTTGACTGAAGTTTTTGAGAGGATGATAGGGTGTTTGATGGTGATAGATGGCTCCAGCGAACAATGCAACCAAGGTTGCCATCCTCCAGACACCAGTCAGTTCACAAAACTACTCCTTTCACTTCTTTTGCATTTATAAGGGAAAACTGTTAAAGGCAAGACCCTTAACAGTATTGATGAGCAGAGAAATCTTGTTGTCCCTGATAGAGGCTACACAGGTTGAGACACCGAGTTCAAAAATCAACATAGAAAACCTACAGTAAGTACATGTTCAGTCCACAAAGTTATGCCGAACATGTACTTACTTTAGAAATTACCTAGGGTTACCCCTCTACTGTTCTAAGCTCCAGTTCTCAGCCGCCACCTCCTGGCCTGGCTCCTGGGCCTGTGTTTTCTGCCGGCCCACCCAATCACTTAGCCGGCCGGTGCTCTGCCACTCTCCCCATGCTCTCTCCGAGCCACTCGCCACCGGCACACATTTTAAATTTTGATTAGAAATAAAAGGCGCCCAAGATGGCGGCGACTATTCACTGGAAGTTACGTTGCAGCTTTATGAACTCTCATTATGATGCATCTGGAGTATTACATATAGTTGTGGCTGCCCCATTATAGGCAGCAGGTCAAGGCTTTAGAGAGGGAGCAGAAGATGTCTACCAGGATTCTGCCTGGATTAGAGGGCATGTGCTATAATGAGGAATGCACTGCCTGTGATGATGGAAGAGGCAGATACATTGAGGGCATTTAGATAGGCACATGATTGTGAGGAAAATGGATGGATATGGACATTGTGTAGGCAGAAGGCAGAGTCTTGCTATCTTCAATAGTTTTCTGATGACTCTGCCATAGTTGGATGCATCAGCAAGGGAGATGAGGCTGAGTACAGGGTTATGGTGGGGAACTTGTCACATGTGTGAGCAGAATCATCTGCAGCTTAATGTGAAAAAGACTAAGGACCTGGTGGTGGACCTGAGGAGGGTTAAGGCAACAGTGACCCCTGTTTCCATCCAAGGGGTCAGTGTGGACATGGTGGAGGATTACAAATACCTGGGGATACGAATTGACAATAAACTGGACTGGTCAAAGAACACTGAGGCTGTCTAAAAGAAGGGTCAGAGCCGTCTCTATTTCCTGAGGAGACTGAGGTCCTTTAACATCTGCCAGACAATGCTGAGGATGTTCTACGAGTCTGTGGTGGTCAGTGCTATCATGTTTGCTGTTGTGTGCTGGGGCAGCAGGCTGAGGGTAGCAGACACCAACAGAATCAACAAACTCATTTGCAAGGCCAGTGATGTTGTGGGGGTGGAACTGGACTCTCTGATGGTGGTGTCTGAAAAGAGGATGCTGTCCAAGTTGCATGCCATCTTGGACAATGACTCCCATCCACTCCATAATGTACTGGTTAGGCACAGAAGTACATTCAGCCAGAGATTCATTCCATCGAAATGTAACACTGAGCGTCATAGGAAGTCATTCCTACCTGTGGCCATCAAACTTTACAACTCCTCCCTCGGAGTGTCAGACACACTGAGCCAATAGGCTGGTCCTGGACTTATTTCCACTTGGCATGATTAACTTATTATTATTTAATTATTAATGTTTTTATATTGCTATATTTCTTCACTATTTTTGGTGCGGCTGTAATGAAACCCAATTTCCCTCAGGATCAATAAAGTATGTCTGTCTGTCTGTCTTAGTTGGCTGTTGGATTACTAATTTATTTGGTTCAGTACAACAATGTGGGCTGAAGGGTCTGTTCCTGTGCTGTACTGTTCTATGTTCCACGTTCTATCTGGACTCAGTGAGACTGAGTGTGAGACTGTTGTTCAGTATAGATATCCAGCCCACACAGTTTTGTCCATTAGTGAGTGAGACCTGTCCTTACCCAGTCAGTGTCCAAATGAGACCCAGAGTCCCAGCAAACTGCATTTAAATGACACCTTTCCCAGCCTCAGGACCTCTCGAGATGCTTTCCAGTGATGTTTATTGGATCGATCGCAGCCTCTGATGTGATCACTCAGGAAAGTTTGAGAAACAGGGGTCGGGCAGTGATCACAGACTGGCCAGGAATTTATACAGTCTGTGAGTCTGTGAATACCTGTGGTGTCAGAGAATTGGGATTGTCTTCCATCAGAACACCAGTTCTGGTCAGTGAATGTGCATCCAGAGCTAAAGAGAGTGTATCAATGACAGATAGTTCCTCAGGCCTCAGCATGCTGAACAATAGGATGTTTATACAGTCCACAGAGGCCTTGGGAGGGTTGTAGTCCACAAGGTAATTCCTCAGAGTCTCCATCTTCCTGCCAAAGACCAGAGAGGGAGAGTATTAGCTGCCTGAGTTTAAGAGGTTTCACTCTGTTCAGTTAGGAACATATACAACAATTATGGGAGCCTACCTCTCATCCATCATTGGGTGGTGAAAATCTGACATAGAAGGTTAAACATATTAATTGGTCTTTATGCATTTCAAACATAAAGTCTCAATGACACCATGAAGATAAAAACTCACAGATGATCCGTTCTTGTTTTTCAGGCCTCAAAGACCCCGCTGCAAATTCCAAATAGGGAATTCTTTTGATTACAACAATTAGAGATGAATTTCCTGAAGGATCATCCAGTGAAGCTTTCTGGGTGGAGCTGAGGAATAAGAAGGGGATGATTTGCATTGTCAGGATTGTACTATAGGTCTTCCAAATGGTGAATGGAATGAGAGAAACAAATATGCAGGGAGATTGTGGAGAGTTGTACAAATAATGCAGTTGTCATAGTCATGGATTTTATCTTCCTTAACAGGAACTGTGACTGCCATACGGTTAAGGGCTTATATAGGGTGAAATTTGTTACATGCATTTAGGAAAGAGTTATAGAATATTACAGCACAGAAACAGACCCTTTGGCATCTGGTCCATGCTGCACCATTTAACCTGCCCATTGATGTGTACCTGGAGCAGAGCCCTCCATACCCCTACCATCCACGTACCTATCGAAACTCCTCTTAAACGTTGAAATCAAACTCATATCCACCACTTCTGCTGGAAACTTGTTTCACCCTCTCATCTCCCTGAGTGAGGAAGTTACCCTCTCGTGTTCCCCTTAAAGATTTCACCTTTCACCCTTGACTTATGACCTCTAGTTGTAGTCTCACCCAATCTCAGTGCTTGCAGTTACCCTACCTACCCCTCACAATTTTGTATTTCTCCATCAAGTCTCTATGTTCCAAGGAATGAAGTGCTAACCTATTCAATCTTTCCTTACAATGCAGATTCTCCAGTCCTAGCAACACCCTTGTAAAATTTCTTGGTACTCTTTCAATATTATCTCCATTCTTGCTGTGGGCAGGTGACCAAAACTGTACACAATACTCCACATAAGGCTTCCCCAATGTCTTATACAACATCAACATAACAGCCTAACTCAGTACTTTGAACTACCAGGGCCAATGTGCCAAAAGATTTCTTTATGACCCTACCTACCTGTACACTATTTTCAATTATTGATGGACCTGTATTCCCTGAATCTTTCTTCTACCAATGGCTCCTCAATACTCCTCAATGGCTGTCTGCTCACTGGGTAAGATCTATCCTAGTTGGTCCTACTGAAGTGCAATAGTTCACACTGGTCAGTATTAAATTCCATCTGCCATTATTCTGACTATTATTGCAGCTGGTCCAGATCCCACTACTACCTCTGATAATCTCCTTCCCTGTTCACTACACCCCCAAGCTTGATGTCATCCCCAAATTTGCTGATTCAGTTAACAGCATTATCATCCAGATTATTGATATAGGTGACAAACAACAACAGACTCAGCCCTGATCTCTGCGGCACCCCACTAGTCAGAGGCCTCCAGTCAGAGAGGCAACCATCTGCTACCACTCTGGCTTCTCCCACAAAGCCAATGTCAAATGCACTTTATTGCCTTATCTTGAGTAACAAGCGACTGAACCTTCTTCACCAACCTTTCATGCAGGACCATGTCAACTGCTTTGCTGAAGTCCATGGAGACAACATCCACTTCCCTGCCTTCATCAATTTTCCCCGTAATTTCCTTGAAAAACTCTTATAAGAGTGGTTAGACACAACCTATGATGCACAAAGTATGCTGTCTAGCCATAATTAGTCCCTGTCTATCCAAATACTCATATATCCCCAGTCCTTTAGAATACCTTCCAATAACTTTCCCACTGCTGATGTCAGGCTCCCTGGCCTATAATTTCCTGGTTTATGTTTAGAGTCTCTTTTACACAGCAACACATGGGGCTAGCTATCCTCCATTCCTCTGGTACTTCACCTGTTACGTACGATTTTTTAAAAAATGTCGCTGCTAGGGTTCCTGCAATTTCTGCAATTGCCTCCCACAGGGTCCAAGCGATCACCTTGTCAGGCCATAGGGATTTACCCACTCTGATTTGCCTCAGGATAGCAAACACCACCTCCTCTGTAATCTGCAGAGGGTCCATGATCTTGCTGCTGCTTTGCCTCACTCTGTGTCCATCTCCCGGGTAAATACAACTGTAATAAAAAAGATTTATGATCTCCTCCATCTATTTTGGCCCCATGGATAGATTACCATTCTGATCTTCCAGAGGACTAACTTTGTCTCTTGCAATCGTTTTCCACTTCATAATCTGTACAATCCTTTAGGATTCCCCTTCACCTTGTCTGCTAGAGCAAACTCATACTTTCTTTTTGCTATCCTGATTTCTTCCTTAAGTGTTATCTAGCATTTCTTATATTTTTCAAGTATCTCATTTGCTCCTACCTGCTGAAACCTGTTCAGCACCTTTGTTTTTGCATAATCAGGGCTTTGATATTTCTTTGAAACCAAGGTTTTCTAAACCTGTTATCCTCGCCTTTTATTCTGACATGCTTTGTACTCTCAAAATTTCATTTTTGAAGGTGTCCCACTTACCAATTACGTCTTTGACAGAAAGCAGCCTTTCACAATCCATATGTAATAGTTTTAATAGTTCAGTCTGGACACCAGACCAAACCAGTTCATCTCCACTACCACTCTCTTACATCTAGTGGAACCTGTTCTCACTCTTCATAATTTCTCCTTTGGCTCCTTCCACTTTCTTCAAACAAAAGGTGTAGCCATGGGCACTTACATGGGTGTCAGCTGTGCCTGTCTTTTTTCAGCTATGTGGTGCAGTCTATGTTCCAAGCCTACATTGGTGGCTGTCCCCCACTTTTCCTCTGCTACATCACTACATTCATGCTGCTTCCTGCATCTATGGGGAGTTCATCAACTTCATCAACTTTGCCTCCAACTTTCACCCTGTCGTCAAATTTACCTGGTCCATTTCCAACATGTCCTTTCCCTTTGTCGCTCTCTCTGTCTCTATCTCCAGAGACAGTTTATCTACTGATGTCTATTGTAAACCTATGGACTCTCACAGCTACTTGACTATACCTCTTTCAACCCTGTTACTTACAAAAATGCCATCCCCTTTTCTGAATTCCACCATATTTGCTCTCAGAATGAGGCTTTTCATTCCAGAACAGATGAGATGTCCACCTTCTTCAAAGAAAGGAGCTTCCCTTGCTCCACCATCAACACTGCCCTCAACTGCATCTCTTCCATTTCACTCACATCTGCTCTCACCCCATCCTTCTGCCACCCTACCAGGGAAAGGGTACCTCTTGTCCCCACCTATCACCCCATCAGCCTTTGTATCAAGCACAAAATTCTCCACAACTTCCGCCATCTCCAATGGGATCCCACCACCAAGCACATCTTTCCCTCCCCCCCACTTTCTGATTTCCACAGGGATCCCTCCCTTCGTGACTCCCTTGTCCAAACATCCTTTCCCACTGATTTCCTTCCTTGCACTTACCCTTGCAAGCGGTACAAGTGCTACACCTGCCCTTACAGCCCCTCCCTCACTACCATTCAGGGCCTCAAACAATCCTTCCAGTTGAGGTGACACTTCACTTCCGAGTCTGCTGGGGTCATATACTGCGTGCGGTGCTCCCGGTGTGGCCTCCTGTATATCAGTGAGACCTGACATAGACTGGGAAACTGCTTCACCGATCACCTACACTCCATCCAACAGAAAAAGCGGGATCTCCCAGTGAACACCCATTTTAATTCCACTTGCAATTCCAATTTCAACATGTCAATCCATATCCCCTCCTCTACTGCCATGATGAGACTACTCTCAGGGTGGAGGAACAACACCATATATTCCGTCTGGGTAGCCTCCAATCTGATGGCATGAACTTTGGTTTTTTGAACTTCGGGTAATGGTCACCACACCCCCTTCACCATTCCCCATTCTTTTCCCCACTCTCTCACCTTATCTCCTTGACTGACCATTGGTGTCAACTGGTGCTCCTCCCCCTTTTCTTCCTTCCATGGCCTTCTGTTCTCTCCTATTAGATTCCCCCTTCTCCAGCACCTGCATCTCTTTCAGCAATCAACTTCCCAGTTTTTTACTTTCCTTCCCCTCCATTTCACCTATCACCTTGAGTTTCTCCATCCTCTCCCCTCACCTTTTAACTCTACTTCTTATCTTTTTTTTCTTCATCTTGCTGAAGCGTCTCAGCCTGAAATGGCGACTGTACTCTTTTCCATAGATACCATCTGGCCCACTGAATTAGTCCAGCATTTTGTGTGTGTTGCTTAACTTATCTTGTGTGCCCCTTTTGCTCATTTGATTTCCTTGTGGAGTTCACTCCCGTATCTCCATTTCCACTAGAGATTCACTTGATCCATGCCCCCTTTTTCCTTCCCAAGGCCACAATGTCCTCATTGTCCAGAGCTCCTTCCTCCTACCAGTCTTGTCTTCACTCTAACAAGGTCATTCAGAACTGAGCTCCCTCACCTTCAAAATTCACTTCGAACGTGGTTCCTTTGCACTTCCATCAACCTTTACAAGATGTTGTCTCATACCATCACAATTTCAAGTATTGTGTGCATGCTGTGTTGGTGCTGGGATGTGTTGGTTGTTAATGGAAATAACACATTTAACTGTATGTTTTGATGTATATGTAACAAATAAATGTAAATCTGTAATTCCTTTCACTCCAATTTAGATCATGAAACTGTGAAGAAATGGTGAGCTTTGAGGCCTTCCTGAAGGGGGATGGAGGTGCATAGGGACTGGACATCCAGAGTGAAAATACACACAATAGATGATAACTTGGCATTTTTCTTTATTCTCTGCCAAATAAGTATTTGACAAGAAAAAGAGTTACTAGAGAAAGAATACTTGCTGGATGCATTAAGGAGTCAAGGTGACAAATCTCCAGAAACTGACCAGGTATCTCTAAGTCCTCTGTGGGAGGTTAGAACAGAAATTATGGAATCCCTGTCTGTGCTATCTGCATCATATACTGTAACCAGTTACTGTATACTGGAGACTGGAGAGTGGGCAATGTTGTACCTTTACTTAAGACAGGTGCAAAGGAAAGCTGGGAAATAAAGCCCAGAGAGCCTAATATCTGTGTGGACAAGTTACTGGAAAGTTTTCTGGAAAGACAAAGGTTGATTGGGGGTACTCAGCATGGATTGATGCACGGGAGATCACACATTACAAAATTTTACAAAGCAAAAAGGTTTTTGATGAGGTGATCATAAAGTTGATGAGGGTAGGGCAGTAGATGTGGTGTATATGGACTGCTGTAAGGCCTTTTAAGGCTGGCTGCTCTGGAGGGTACCGTCAAATGAAATCTATGAAACGTAAATAATTGGATACAAAATTTGCTTGATGATAGCAATCTAAGGGTGATGATTGAAGGTTTTTTTTTCTGGAACTGAAGATCTACTACACTCCTCAGCTATTGTGATGAAGTGCTTTGAGAGGTTGGTCATGAACAGAATTAACTCCTAGCTCAGCAGTGATCTGAACCCTCTGCGATTTTACCATTACCACAATAGGTCTACAGTGGATGCAATCTCACTGACTCTCCACTTGGCCTTGGTCCAACTTGACAATAACAATACATACAGTACCTATAAAAAGTATTCAGGAGACTCTGCCTACTGTCTAATGGACTGACACACAGATTTGTGTGGCTGCAATTAATTCTTTCAATTAATTTATAATGTGCGCTGTTAATGAACTGTCTGTGCGGGCACCAACCTAATATTTCCCTTACCCATCATCTCCTGTTTCTATCTCCTCCCCAAGATCCATAAAACTGCCTGTCCAGGGAGACCCATTGTTTCTGCTTGTTACTGCCCACCAAAATCATATCTGGATACCTCAACTTTGTTTTATCCTCCCTGGTTCAGTCCCTTCCAACTTATTTCCATGACCCTTCACGTGCTCTGACTTCAATTTCCCTGGACCAATCATCACATTTTCACTATGGATGTCCTGTCCCTATACACCTCCACCCCCCCATCAAGATGACCTTAAAGCTCTCTGTTCTTTCTGGAAACCAGATGCAAACATTTCCCCTCCACCACCACTCTCTTCTGTCAGAGGGAACTGGCCCCACTCTCAATAGTTTCTCCTTCTTCTCTTACCACTTCTTTCAAACAAAAGCTGTAGCCATAGGAGCTTGCATGGGTCCCAGCTACACCTAACTTTTTGATGGCTGTGTGGAAGTCCATGTTCCAAGCCTACACGTTTGTACCCCATTTCTTCTTATGCTATATCGATGACTGCAATGATGCTGCTTCCTGCACCAACTGAGCTTATTAACTTCATAAACTTTGCCTCAATCTTCCAAACTGCCCTCAAGTTTACTTGGTTCATTTCTGGCACACCCCCTCCCATTTCTCGATCTCTCTGCTCTATCTCTGGAGACAGCTTATCTACTGATACCTTTTAAAAATCCCAAGAATTCTCACAGCTACCTGGACTATCCTCAACCCACCCTGTCACTTGTAAAATTGCCATCCCTTCGTTCAGTTCTTCTATCTCTGCCACAACAGCTGTCAGGATGAGGTTTCATTCCAGTACTTGATTTATCCACCTTCTTCAGAGACAGGGGCTCTCCTTCCTCCACAATCAATGCTGCTTCCCCTTGTATGTTTTCCAACTCGTGTATGTCTGCCCTCATCCAATCCTCCTGCTGTCTTACAGTGGATAGGATCCCTCTTGTCCTACCACTAGCCTCGGTGTATAGTACATCATTCTCTGTAACTTCCACTATCTCAAACAGAAAGTCACAACCAATTACACCCCCCCCCCCAGCTTTCTGATTTGCTCAGGGTTTGCTCCCTATGGGACTCCCTTGTCCACTTGACCCTCCCTACTGCTCTCCCTCTTGATACATATCCTTGCATGTGGAACTTGTGCCACACCTGTCCCTACACATACACCTCCTCCCTCACTACCATTTAGGGACCAAAACAGTCTTTCCGGGTGAGGCAACATTTCACCTGTGAGTCTGTAGGGGTCATTTACCGTATCCAGTGCTCCCTGTGTGGCCTCCTGTATATCAGTGAGGCTCGATGTGGATTAGGACACTGCTTTGCCAAGCAACTACTCTCTGACCACTAGGCAAAGCAGGATCACTTTGTAGTCGCCCATTTCAATTCCGCTTCCCATTCCCATTCCGATATGCCCTCCAGTACAGTCGCGATGTGGCCACAGTCAGGTTGGAGGAGTAAACCTTATATTCAGTTTGGGTAGCCTCCAACCTGAGGGCAGGAACAATGATCTCTCGAACTTCCAGAAATTGCCCACCCCATCTTCTTCACCATTACCATTCCTGTTTCCCTCTTTACCTGCCCATCAGTTCCTTTTGGTGATCCTCCTCTTTTCCTTTCTTCCATGATATTCTACCTTCTCCACTCTGACAGCGATTTCTCTTTTTCACAATTCAACTCCCCAGCTCTTTACTTCCCCCTCTCCCTCTCCCAGATTCCCCTGTCGCCTATCACCTTGCACTTTTTTCTCCCCTCCTCCCCACCTTCTTACTCTAACTTCTCAATTTTTGTTTTCCAATCACAATGAAGGGTCTTGGCCTGAAACATTGACTGTCCATAGATGCTGCCTGACCTGCTGAGTTCCTTCAGCATTTTCAATATGTTGCCTTGCATTTCAAGCATCTGCAGAATTTCTCATGTCTCTTCTCAATACTCCAAATTAGGGGTCACAATTTTCAAATACACCTTCAACATAATATCCCATCTACTGTACTCAACACCACCTTCATTGAAGTACAGACCTCTATTCTCAGATCCCTTTGTTCCATCACTCTCCTCAGTACCCATGTAAGTCACACCCTGGTTGGTCTTATCGATGTGCAACACCTCACACTTGTCTGCATTGAATTCTCTCTCCCTTTGTCCAGCTGGCCCAGATCCCACTGCAATCCATGATAGCCTTTCTCACAGTCACTACACTCACAATTTTGGTGTTATCTGCAAATTTGCTGATCCAGTTAACCACACTACCATGTATATCTTTGCTATAGATGATGAAGAGCAACAGACCCAGCAGTGATACCTGCTGCACTCCACAAGTCACAGGCCTCCAGTCAAGAGGCATACAACCCTGGCTACTCCCATAAACTCCATGTCTAAACAAATTAGTGCACGAAGAGTTAACGAGCAAACATTCTCAAGAGCTTTGGTCAATACTGTACGAATAAATCACAACCCTTTAGCTAAGGATAATTTGTGTGGTTTATTGAAACTTTCTATCTACATAATTTATTGGTTCTCCACTGTCAGACAGTCCTACCCCTTCAATCAATTTAGCTGCACAAGTAATTCTTAAAATTATGATATCAACTGCCAAAACAATTTCACAAGTTAATCCAAGTCCAATATCGAGTCTGAAACCAGCAGTCAGTGTGTCAGGGTAGATATTATAATGACCATCCTTTTTAGACATGCTTCATACATTCTACGAGCAAACACGAGGAATTCTGCAGATGCTGGAAATTATAACACACATTTCGGTGAATGCATTGCAGGCTGTTCTGGTTGTTGGCGGCGTCACAATCCTTATCCTTTAAAACAAGTGTAGAATGTATGAACAACACACACAAAATGCTGGTGGAACACAGCAGGCCAGGCAGCATCTATAAGGAGAAGCACTGTCGACGTTTCGGGCCGAGACCCTTCGTCCTGATGCTGCCTGGCCTGCTGTGTTCCACCATCATTTTGTGTGTGTTGTTGTTAAGTTTTTAATGTACTGTGACCAGAATGAATGTATTCAGTTTCTCAAACACTTCTGCTTAAAAGATTAGCAAACCACTGTCACTTTCGAATTTGACTCATCGACCGAGACTCTAGATTTTCATTTACCTCTGTGTGACCCTATTTATTTGAGGGTCTCACTGAGCATAGCACATCCGGTAGGCAGGTGTGAGGAGGGTGTTAGTGGTTTTCATCATCTCCGTGTGGTCACAGCACAGCAGTGCTCCTTGTATAAATGCCACGGTGACTGCATTTCCTGCTCTTCTGGTCGTTGGCGACATATCACTCCTTTCCTTTAAATGAGCATAAACTGCAAAGCAATTTGTTCTGCACTTTGTTTAAACATGTAGCTCTGACACACTGACTGCTGATTTCACACTCAATATTGGGCTCATGATAACTCGTGAAATTGTTCTCACAGGTGATTTAATAATTATAAGTTACTCCAGGGGATTTAAATGGATTACTAATGAGCAGAAAGGTCTGACGGTGGAGAGCCTATGGATTCGACAGATAAAAAATTCCAATGAACCACTGAACCTATCCTTAGCTGAAGGATTGTGAGACAGCAATACTGACCAATGTTCTTGCGTAAGCTTATTCTTTAACTCTTCACGTACTAACTGGATGTGACATTGGGTTTGCAGTAAAAGATAGAGAGTGGTAGTACATTGTTGCCTGTCTGAGCGGAAGCCTGTGACTCGTGAAGTGTTACAGGGATCATTTCTGGGTCCGTTGTTGTTTGTCATCTACATCAATGATCTGAAATGTGGTCAACTGGGTCAGCAAAATGTTGGATAACACAATGACTATGGGTTTTTATCTCATGGCCTACAATGTTGGACAAAGGAATGTCCAGGAAAATAGGAGAAACATTACAGGCCTCAAACTAGCCCTTTGCAGGGTCCAGAAACAGACTTTCAATATAGACTGTCAATATCAAATCTCCTTACATTTGCTGTGAATTCAATTTGGCCATAAACAGATCCCCTGCAAGAAGTTAACAACCTGATCGCAGTGTCAATAATGGCTCAAGAGACAGGTACTGGGTGCTTTTCTGATAAGAATTCAGCAGCCTGACACACAGCTCAGTTCCAGTCCCCGGACGAGCTCAGTGTCCCTCACAGTTTCTGATCTTACTGGTTCACTCTGACTATTCTGACTCACCTTTCTCGAGGGGAGGGGCTGTGTACAGCAGAAGCCTCACACTGCATGTACGAATTGCTACAGTCTGTTTTGCAGTTTCAGAATAGTGCTCATTCATACGTTAGAGAATAGTTGCTGAATGTACACCAGACAAAAGATTGAGTAGTCATAGCAGGGAAGAGAACATGGTGTCAGCCCATCTATAACTGATACCTCTGTAATGACCCTAACCTCTACACGATCTCTGTCATCCTATCCAGTCTCTACATCTCTCAGAACCCTTCTGGTTCGGACATTCAATCCCGTCTCTAATACATGGTCCAGATCCATTAAACCACACTGTCTCCACAACCTCCTTTGGGATTTACACCCACCATTATCAGAAAACACATTTCACCACTACATCCCCTCCAGCTTTGTCACACACTTCAGCTTCTACACATTCTCTCAGTGATTTCTTGTGGCACCAACATCAGTCCCCATCTCCACAACTCCTGTGCTGTCACCTCACGTGCTTTCAAATCTTCACACCATCCCTGTATCAACTGCAGGCCTATGCAGCCTGGAATAGCTCTGTAATTTTCTGCTCACTCTGGCTTCCACTAATCTACGCCTCTATAAAACTTTCTGACCCCTCAACTTCTCACTGCCTTAGTCACTTCTAACACCACCCATACCCATCCACGGCCTACAACCCTGCTTGTCTCTGTTTACTCTCTGTCCCACGCAGACTTCCTGGACTTTGTCATCCCATAAAGTCCGAATGTATTTCCACATCTGATTCATTCTTCCAGACCTTAATCTGTGTAATCCCTTCAAAATACTCTCTCACCATATCCCGTATGTTATGGAAAAACTAAAGGCAGAGTTATTTTTGTGTGGCCTGGATAGGTTTGACAAGCAATAAACAGTTACCACTTCTTGGGAACAAGCTACATCTGAGCAAATATGAAACATGCTGCACTCAGCTCCAGAGAGGAGTGTATGTCCATGAGATTGAATCTGCCGTAAAACTGTTTCATGGCAGCAACACCTCATTCAGTCCTGGTTGTCTCTGAGCATTAATGAGTTCCATGATGAACCTCACAAAGAACTTCATAATGGTGGATTTCAGAGGTACTGCTGTTAATATTAAGACACGCTGCCTTGCATCCATACCCACCCTTGGGAAAGGCTTCAGGAGGAAACCCCAAGGAAGAAATCTGGAGCCAAGGTCACTAAGGCAGTTTAATGTTTACAGCTTCACTCAGGCAACCTCTACAATGACACTGGTGCCAAGCTGTATTGGCCTTGCCCTTCCCTTGGAATACATCAATGACTGGGCGAGGGGGAACCCGCAGCATAGACAACAGCTAGTTCTTCAAATCTTCCCACCTAGGTTGTGCCCTGGAGAGGACACAGTTCATCAGAGGTGCAAGTACATGATCCCCTGGGATTGACGGCTGCCTACTACTAGGTGGTAGTGGTCGTGGACCTGGAAGCTTCTGCCTTAGGAACGTTGGTGTGTTGTTGCAGTTCATCTTGCAGATAGTATTCACTGTTGCAACTGTTTGTCGATGGTGGACGGATTGGATGCTTGTGGAAGGGGTACTAATCAAGTGGGACGCTTGTACTAGATAGTGTCAAGCTTGTTGTGTGTTGATGGAGCTGCACTCATCCAGGTGAGTGGCAAGTATGCCATTACACTCCTGACATGAACCTTGGAGATGGTGGACAGGCTTTGGGAGTCAGAAGATGAGTTACACGCAACAGGATTCCTAGACTTTGACCTGCTCTGTTAGCCACAGTGTTTATATGGCTAGACAAATTCAGTTTCTTGTTAATGGTAACACCCTGGATGTTAACGGTAGGGGATTCAGTGATGGTGATGCCATTGAATGTCAAAGGATGGTGGTTAGAGCCTCTCTTGGTGGTGGTGGTCACTGCCACGGACTGGCGTGGCTCGAATGTTACTTGCCACTTGTCAGCCCAAACCCGGATATTGTCCAGTCCTGCTGTATTTGGGGGTCGATTTCCGTGTTAGTTGTTTTTTGCAGGGCAGGGGAATTTGGGTGGTTGATGATCATGATGCCATTAGTTTCTGTGGTGGGCGTATTTGCTGTTTCTCTTTGAACTGACTTTCTTGGTTTTCTTTGTTTCTTGACTATCAATGATTCTGATTGTCATGGAAATTTGACCTTAGTTGAAAAACAATACTTAACTCCTGCGTCTCGTTTCAGGACCTTTATTTCACTTGATACCAAGGGAAGAGAAAGACGGTCTCCCCCAGCTCCCGACTCTGGTCTCCTGTTACAATAGCATCCTTTTATACAGTTCAGCATAGTAACAGCAGACTTATTATGAAATATCCAATGATTGTATAGAAATATTACTACACTCTAACAATGTTACTGTTCACTAGAAAAAAATTAGAAAGGAACAGTTACAAGTTAAACTATCTTGCAGAGTTCAGTACATTAGTTCTTGTTTCTTTTTGAGATTTGACTCATACATCTACATTTCATGTAGATGTGGTCAATAATTGGGAGGTTTTTTTCCCCATGTACTGAGCCAAATCCATTAACTTTTGCAGGTTTTTCACTCAAAGGTATTGGTGTTTCATACACAGTCAGCACACTTCCCACCACACATCTATAGAAGTTTGTCAATGTTTTTGCTGACATTCAGAATCATAAGGAAGTACAGGAGTCCTTCCAAACTCATTCAATGTCTTATGTTGCTTTGACAGCCACCTTTATGTTTTTAATGTATTGTGACCAGAATGAATGTGTTCAGTTTCCCAAACACTTCTGCTTGAAAGATTAGCAAAACACTATCACTTTCTAATATGTCTCATCGACCAAGACTCTAGATTTTCATTTACTTCTGTGTGAGCCTATTTATTTGAGGTTTTCGCTGAGCGTAGCACATCCAGTAGGCCGACGTGCAGAGTGTGCTAGAGGTTTTCATTTCCATGTGGTCACAGCACAGCAGTGCTCCTTGTATATCTGCAATGTTCTTCTATTTCCACACAATGCCTTTTGCTTTGCAGCTCCTTGACCCTAGTCACGTAGCTTATTAACCCTTTTCCTCTACAAATCCTCCCTTGTTGATCTTCTAGATCAACACTCAAATCATTTACACAATTCACACTCATGTTCTCTCATTGTCATACAGCAGGCATTGAGAACAGACCCAAATGCAAGACCTATACACTGAAGTACTAGGGAAAGGACTAGTAAACTCAAAGTACACTGCAGATGCTGTGGTCAAATCAACACGTACAAAAGCAGGATGAACTCAGTAGGTTGGGCAGCATCCGTTGACTGCTCATTTCAACAGATAATGCCCGGCCTGCTGAATTAATCCAGCTTTTGTATGTAGTAAAAGGACTAGGTGTGTCAAGAAAGCAAGGGACATGGGGAAGAAACAACAGTGGACAAGACACAGGCCCTGGATGAGACTAGGATGCAGGGCCTGGGCTAGGACTAGAGTAGAAAAGCAGGACCTAGATGAGAAACTAGGAACTGGGAACTAGGAGCCTGGACAAAGACTCCAGGCCAGAGATTGGACAAGGATCCAGAACCTGGGTCCAGACTCCGGGTCTAGGCGAGGACAAGACGTGGCAAGGCAACAGGACTGGATGTGGGGCTCCAGGGCTGGATGGGGACATGAAGCTCAGACTTAGCCTTGTTTGGGGGAGAACAGGAACACAGAGCCTTGGTCAAGGGAGAACAGGAACACAGAGCACAGAGCCAGGACCCCTCCTTGGGAACAGGACATAGGGCCAGGACTCATACACAGAAAACTGCACACAACAAGAACATTCCCAAAGGCAGGTAGCAGCAAACAGCCAGACCTACCTAGCAAAGGCATGGACACAAAGAGACAGTTCCAAGCAATGAAAGATGGTTCATTATCCGAACACAGCAAGGGTCCAGTCATGCTCCAGTGGTAGAACTTGATGGCAAGAATAGGCATGGATGCAGGCAAGGCTCCCGACATAGGTTGCAGGGCAAGGCTTCAGCCAAGGCCTACAGAAAGAATAGGAAGGGAACAGCCCAGCCTCAGGGAAACAACAAAGACAGCTTGGCTTACCCAACAGATACAAGGTACTGACAAGACAAACCAGCACCTACACACAATCCCAGGGCACCTTATATTCCCAGCCCCAAGACAAGAATCAGGTGTCTATGATTAAGCCCAAATGAGACAAGGGACAGCCAGAAGACCTGGAGTCTGCAGCCCATGGACCGGACTGGGAACTCAGTAGGTTGGGCAGCATCCGGTGACTGCTCATTTCAACGGATAATTCCCGACCTGCTGAATTCATCCAGCTTTGTATGTAGGAAAAGGACTAGGTGTGTCAAGAAAGCAAGGGACATGGGGAAGAAACAACACTGGACAAGACACAGGCCCTGGATGAGACTAGGATACAGGGCCTGGGCTAGGGCTAGACTAGAAAAGCGGGACCTGGATGAGAAACTAGGAACTGGGAACTAGGAGCTTGGAACCTGGACAAGCTCTCCGGGCCTGAGACTGGACAGGGACCCGGAACCTGGGTCTTGACTCGGGCTCGGAATCCGGGTCTAGGCGAGGACAAGACGTGGCAAGGCAACAGGACTGGACGTGGGGCTCCAGGGCTGGACAAGGACATGAAGCTCAGACTTAGCCTTGGTCAGCAGAGAAGAGGAATGCAGAGCCTTGGTCGGGGGAGAACAGGAATGCAGAGCCTTGGTTGGGGGAGAATAAGAATGCAGAGCCTTAGTCAGGGAGAACAGGAATGCAGAGCCTTGGTCAACAGAGAACAGGAATGCAGAGCCTTGGTCAACAGAGAAGAGGAATGCAGAGCCTTGGTCAGGGGAGAAGAGGAATGCAGAGACTTGGTCAACAGAGAACAGGAATGCAGAGCCTTGGTCAACAGAGAAGAGGAATGCAGAGCCTTGGTCGGGGAGAAGAGGAATGCAGAGACTTGGTCAACAGAGAACAGGAATGCAGAGCCTTGGTTGGGGGAGACTAGGAATGCGGAGCCTTGGTCAGGGGAGAACAGGAATGCAGAGCCTTGGTCAACAGAGAACAGGAATGCAGAGCCTTGGTTGGGGGAGACTAGGAATGCGGAGCCTTGGTCAGGGGAGAACAGGAATGCAGAGCCTTGGTTGGGGGAGAAGAGGAATGCAGAGACTTGGTCAGGAGAGAACAGGAATGCAGAGCCTTGGTTGGGGGAGAATAAGAATGCAGAGCACAGAGCCCAGACCCCTCCTTGGGAACAGGACTCATACACAGAAAGCTGCACATGACAAGACAGTTCCCAAAGCTAGGTAGTGGCAAAAGACTGGACCTACCTCGCGAAGGCGTGGACACAAAGAGACAGTTCCAAACAATGAAAAATGGTTTGTTATCTGAACACAACAAGGCTCCGGTCTTGCTCCGGCGGTAGAACTTGATGGCAAGAATAGGTGAGGCTCCAGGCGAAAGGTAGCAGGGCAAGGATTCAGCCAAGGCCTACAGAAAGAAGGGGAAGGGAAAGGAACAGTCCAGCCTCAGAGTAACGGCAAAGACGGCCTGGCTAACTCGACGGAGGCAAGGACAGAATATTGACAAGACGAACCAGCACCTTCTCTCGATCCCAGGGCAACTTATATTCCCAGCCCCAGCACAAGAATCAGGTGCCTATGGCTAAACCCAACTGAAACAAGAGACAGCCGGAAGACCCGGAGTCCAGCGTCCACGGACCAGACCATGAAGTGGAATGCAGACTTCACGGACTGGAACATGACACTCATTCAGTCTATCTCTGGGAAGGGAACCTCATAACCCTCAGGAAGGGGGCGCATTTTCAGACATTCCTCCTCATCATAGCTATCACTACTGTCCGCTTCCTCCTTCCCTTCCCTAGAGGTTCCAGGCCCTCCAGTTAGTCTCCGTACATACATGGGGGCTAGAGTCACCCGGCTCTGTCCTCTGGAGGGTAGTAGGGCACAGAGGAACCTCATGACCAGAACACAAATTACCACAATTACATGTCATATCCCATAATGTGCCAGCATCCCCCACCAATTTCCAAGCGACCACCATTCTCCCCCAGGTGGGTTATAGTTGTGGAACTGACTGCCCACCTGTTTTATTTTAGTCAATCATTTTGTTACATGATCTGCAAAGATAGTGATGTTTTCTGATTTGTCTGGAGTATATGTGCGACATTCCTGCCCTATGATAGCTCAAATTCCCCCTCTCTCGCCCAGCAGGAAATCAAGTGCCATTCTGTTCTGAAGAGCCACCTTTCTCAGGGCTACGGTTTCTGCCATGACATCATCTAGTCTGTAGGACTGGGGTTGATAGGGGATGTGTAACATGTCTGTGCTACCCTTTCGATTGTGACAGTTAACCAGGGGTATCCCATTGCTGGCTAATCGCATGCTGCATCTCTCCTTTGCCCATGTGAGCCTGGCCATGGGCCAAGCGAGCCAGGGGCAAAAACAAGCTGTGGGGACAAACAACACGCCCATCAGGGGGGCATCATAAACCCACTCATCGCTGCAAACAGCCTTTGGCCACGTGCAGTTTTCTTGCTGTGTGGCAAGATCTTGGGCTTGCCGCAATCTATCGATACTGATGGCAGTGAGGAGCTCTCCCTCCTGTTTCCACCCGGGCGGACCTGTAATATCAGCTGTTGCTGGAGCGCCACCTGCTTTGCTGTTGTGTGAGCGAAATGACCTTGTCTCCTGCCGAGGGATCTGCCTCGCATTTAATGATGGCTGAGGCCAGCGGAAAACGGATGGCCTCTAGCAAGTTAATAACCAGTTGAGAATGATGAATGTTTAATAAAGTCTTTGAACACCACCTTTATGTCTGTAATGTGGGAACGAACTTGAGCAGTCTCTCAAGTATGGTTTGGCCAAGTCTGCTTACGTGGTTAGCAAAATTCTACCACTTTCCAGTCTGTCCCACCTGTCAAGACCCTCAATTTCCATTTACTTCTGTGTGAGCCTATTAATACCCATGGGCACTGGGACCCAATGGGCAGATGTGCAATGGGGGTTCAGGGTTTGTATCATCCCCGTGTGCTCAGTTCTCACACCTGTAAGGGGAAGTCATGTGGTATGTACACTTGATAGAACCTGTCCATCTTTCTTGTTCCATGGAGTCAGTTGGAAGAGGTCAGTAATGACCTCACCCACTCACCGTTTAGGGAATCTGCTATCCTTTCCAGGTCTGTCATTCTCTGTCTGTTTTTTTTTATAGTTGTCCCAGGCTTGAGGAGGTTCTGGATAGGAGCTCAGGTGTGAAACTTTCCATTCTAGTTCAGTGAAACATACTAACACACTGCCCACACTGCTATCATTAGTACTGTACTGGCTCCAGGATCATTAAGCTACCATCTTCCCCGTCCTTTCCTGTGTATCGGAGGGATAGGAAAGTTGCTGGAAGATCAACAAATAATTCAGTAACTCACTTAACATAGACATTATTGGGCCTTGTTCACAAAAATGTGCATAAAACATTTGTGTAAAGGTCATTTGTATATCTTGAGGGCTAAGATGTTGGAGAACAGAATGTCCAGGAAAATAGAAGGAATATCACAAAGGCCAACCTGCCATATGCAGAGTCCAGAAACTGACTTTGAAACGAATGTCATTATGATGTTTTGTTAAATTTGTTGAACATTCAATTTGGCCAAAAACAGATTCCTGTAAAAAGATAATGACCTGAGAGCAGCATCATTAATGGCTCAAGAGACAGGTACTGGGTGCTTTTCTGATAAGAATTCAGCAGCCTGACACACAGCTCAGTTCCAGTCCCAGGCCAAGCTCAGTGTTCCTCGCAGTTTCTCCTCTTACTGGCAAATTCTGATTTTTCTGAGTCACCTGATGCCATTGACTTTCTTGAGGGGAGGGAGCACATATGGCAGAAGCTACACACAACATTTGCAAATTTCCATAATGTGTTTTGCTGTTTCAGAATAGTGCACAATCATATGATAGAGAATGGCTAGTGAACGCACACTGGACAGTAAATGGGGAGTCATAGCAGGGAAGAGAATATGGAATCAGACAATTTGTAAATGACTCCTCTGTAAGGACACCAACCCCAACATTGATCCCCATCTCAAGCATCCTTTCGAGTTCCTACATACCCGACTGTCTCTCTGATCCCTTCTGGTCCCTGCACACAATATCATCTCTACAACACCATCCAGACCCTATAACCCACAGCGTCTCCACCACTCCCTCCAACATTTGCACCCCTCCAGTTTTAGTAACACACTTCACCACTACATGTACTCCATCTTTGTGACACAATCTGGCTTCTACACACACTCTCAGTAATTCCATGTGGCACTGACAACACTCCCCATCTCCGCAAATCTCTCCAGCATTCACACCACTCTCTAGCACTGTCACCTCTCCTGGTTTTAAATCTTCATCTAACCTTTATATCAACAACAGGCCGATACTGCCTGGATTGGATTTGGAATTCCCTGTTCCCCCTGGTCCAACACTAATCCACATCTCTCTAATACTCTTGACACCAAAACTCCTCACTGCCTTTGTCACACAATCTGGTCACTTCTACCACCACCTTGTGATTTAATATCCCGAAGTGTGAGGTGCTGCACTTCAGTAGGACCAAGTAGGGTAGGTCTTTCACTGTGAGCTCAGGGCACTGAGGAGTGTGGTAGAACAAAAGGATCTGGGAATAAAGATGCACAATTCATTATAAGTGGAGTCACAAGTTGATAATGTCAGAAAGAAATCTTTTGATAAAATTTGCTTCAAAAAATTAAGGTATTGAGTGCAGAGGATGGGACAACATGTTGAAGTTGTAGAAGACAACGGTGAGGTCTAATTTGGAGTATTGTGTACATCTTTGGTCACCTGACTACAGGACAGATTTAAATGAGTTTGAAAGCTCACAGAGATAATTTACAGGGATGTTGCTGGGTCTAATGGACCAGACGTACAACAACAGATTGGACTTTCTTTCGAATGTAAAAGATTGAGAGGAATATTGATAGAGGTATTCAAAATTATCAATTTCAGTTTATTATCATTTAGAAACCAGAAATGCAATGCAGTTAAAAAACTGAGACAACGTTCCTCCAGAATATCACAAGAGCACATGACAATACAGACTACACCAGAAAATCCACATAACGTTTGGTAATCCCCAAATGCAGAGTCCAGAGAGGCTGCTGCGTACTAATATCACGCTACTATCTTAGCGTGTTCCCCGGAAAGGAGCTCCAAATCCACCAGACAAAACAAGGCTACCCAGACACACCAAGTCAGGAGACCAACTCTAACACCCAACAAACCAAAAACTAAAGCTACAAGACCTACACAAAACCACGTAGTTACATAAAGTTACAGTTAACATATAGTTACAACAGTGCAGGCAATACCATAATTGATAAAAAGCGGACCAAGGGCACAGTAAAAATAGTCCAAAGATGTTAAAAGACTAAAGTTCGAAAGAAACCACCATACAGTTTCCACAAGTCCTCAGGGTCCCGATAGACTTGTCATCCCATGCTGGCGGCAGAAGGCAATGCCCCTGCTATGGACTACCACGGCGCCGCCAGACTCAGTCTCGCAGACGCAGCACACAATGAAAGCTCCGTCGGACCCAGCCTTGCTGGGGTGTATAGATAGGCCCTACATTAATCCATATCACTTTCTGGCCGCAGAACTCCTCACTGCCTTTATCATAGTATCTGGTCACTTCTACCACCACTCCTTGCCTTTATAACCCTCCGCCACCTACAACCCTGCTTGACTTTGTTTACTATATGTCTCATACAGACTTCCTCAACTCTGTCACCCTAATAACATATTTCTCCATCTAATTCACTCTTCCAGCCCTTTTCACCACCTCCAAAACTTCCACACACAATATTCCATAAGTTATGGGATAGCTAAAGGCAGAATTATTTTTGTGTGGCTGGAATAGTTTTGACTATTGGGTTGTCCCATCTTGGGAACATGTTACATTTGAGCAAATATGAAACATGCTGCACCCAACACTAGTGAGGGGTGTATGTCCATGAGATTGCATCTGCCATAAAACTGTTTCAATGGCAGCAACACCTCATTCAGCTCGCTTGTCTCTTAGCGTTAAAGAGCTTCATGATGAACCTCACAAAGAACTTCATGATGGTGCATTTTAGAGCTACTGCACTGTTGATATTAAGACATATTATCTTATTTTTCTTAAGTTCTGGGATGGCAGTGGGCACCAGAGCTATAAAGCTGGTGGGCACCAGAGTTATAACTTGTACAGGATCTAAGAGTTTCTTCTTCTTCTGTTGTCCATCGGAATCCGATGACAACGTCCACTCCTTTAACGGTGAGATCTTTGATGATTATACAGTCATATCCTGGACCCACAAGTTCTATTGCAGATGGGACATGCATATGTGGTAGTGGTGGTAGTGATGGCAACCATGGCTGCATTTCTCCTGGCTCTCTTCTGCTGTCTTCTCGTTGTTCTTTCCATCTCCAGAATATGAAGCCCATCCCTACAACAGCTGTCACCAAGTGATACAGTCAGCAGCAACATCCTCCAGGTCCTCAGGTCAGATCTTGCACTTCCTTAAAGCATTCTTCATCTAATCCTTATAGCGCTTTTTTGGCTCTCCAGCCGAGCGTCGACCATGATGTAGCTGGCTGTATAACACTCTGCAGGGTAGCAGATATGGAGGATTCCTTATCACGTGCCCCAGCCACTGCAACTGACGCTGGGTGATTATTGGGTCAATACTTCTGCAGTTGGTCTTTACAAGTGATTTCAGTGTGAGGCGCCCATCACACCAAGTAATTCCCAGGATGTGCTGAAGGCAGCTTATGTGGAAGCGCTCCAAGGACTTGATGTGACGGCTGTCGGTTACCCAAGCTTCACAGCCATAAAGGAGGGTGGTGACACAGACCGCTTGGTATACAGCGACCTTTGTGGAGGGACGAAGGCTCCTGTTCTGAAAGACTCTACACCAAAGTCTCCCAAAGGCAGCTGATGCCTGTTTAATGCGGCTCTGGATGTCGTTGTCAATGCTGCTATCCTCAGAAAGAATGCTCCCCAGATATTTGAAAGATGGCACTACTGACAGCTTTTCATCACCAACAGTGAAGGCAGGTAGGGTGGGTGGGACACTGGTACTCCATTGGCAAACCACTTCTGTCTTGGTGGTATTGACAGTCAGCCCCATCCTTCTGTACGCTCTCACCGCCACAGCAAGGACAGTCTGTAGATTCTCCGGCATATGGGCCACAAGAGCACAGTCATCTGCATACTGCAGCTCCAGGACCCGCTCTCTATGGAGTTTGATGGTAGCGTGGAGCCTCCTGATGTTAAAGAGGTTGCCATCTGATATGATGTCCATTGCCACACCGCTGCTATCCTCAGTCTTGGTGTGGAGAAGCTTGGTAACACACAGGAGGAAGATATTGAAGAGCACTGGCACTAGCACACACCCCTGCCTCACCCCTGTGTGTACAAGGAAGGGCTCAGACTCTTGTCCTCCTATGGTCACCCGAGCAGTCATCCCATCATGGAACTGGCGGAGAATGTTAACAAATTTATTGGGACAGCCAAACCTGACAAGGACATCCCATAAGAGCTCTTTTTGCACAGTGTTGAATGCTTTGGCAAGGTTGACAAAGGCAATAAACAGGTCTTGATGTTGCTCCCAGCACTTTTCCTGAAGCTACCGGGCTGTGAGGATCATGTCGATCGTGCTCCTGTTGTTCCTAAATCCACGCTGCGATTCAGGCAGCATTGACTCGGTGATGTTGCTGATGAGCCTCTGAAGCATCACCTTAGCCAGGACCTTTCCAGCAACAGAAAGGAGCGATATGCCCCTACTATTGCCACAGATGGCCTTGTCACCCTTGTCCTTATAGATTACAACTATAGGTCTAAGAGCCCTGCCAGGGACACCATCCAGGCTCGATGCGTTCAGAGATTTCACACCAGTAGACTGTTCTTACATACACAACAGTGAAAGCATTGCAGGCTTTTCTGGCTGTTGACGACAGAACAATACCTATCCTTGAAAACTATGCATAGAGTGTATGAAGCTTGTCCGAAAATTATGGGACATTCTCGCGATGCTGCCACACTTCGTTTGGTAGCTCTTTATAATGTGCAGTGTTGACAAACTGTCTGTGCGGGCACCAACCTAATATTTCCCTTACCCGTCATCACCTGTTTCTACCTCCTCTCCAAGATCCATAAAACTGCCTGTCCAGGTACATCCATTGTTTCTGCTTGTTCCTGCTCACCAAAATCATATCTGGATACCTCAACTTTGTTTTATCCTCCCTGGTTCAGTCCCTTCCAACTTATATCCATGACCCTTCACGTGCTCTGACTTCAATTTACCTGGACCAATCGTCACATTTTCACTATGGACGTCCAGTCCCTATACACCTCCATCCCCCATCAAGGTGACATTAAAGCTCTCTGCTTCTTTCTGGAAATCAGATGCAAACATTTCCCCTCACCACCACCCTCTTCTGTCAGAGGGAACTGGCCCCACTCTCAATAGTTTCTCCTTCTTCTTTTCCCACTTCTTTCAAACAAAAGCTGTAGCCATAGGAGCTTGCAGCTACACCTAACTTTTTGATGGCTGTGTGGAAGTCCATGTTCCAAGCCTACACGTTTGCAACCCATTTATTCTTATGCTATATCAATGACTGCAATGATGCTGCTTCCTGCACCAACTGAGCTTATCAACTTCATAAACTTTCCCTCAAACTTCCAAACTGCCCTTAAATTTACTTGGTTCATTTCTGACACCTCCCTCCCATTTCTCGATCTCTCTGCTCTATCTTTAGAGACAGCTTATCTACTGATACGTTTTAAGAATCCTATGGATTCTCACAGCTACCTGGACTATCCTCAACCCACCCTGTCACTTGTAAAATTGCCATCCCTTTCTTCAGTTCTTCTATCTCTGCCACAACAGCCGTCAGGATGAGGTTTCATTCCAGGACTTGATTTATCCACCTTCTTCAGAGACAGGGGCTCTCCTTCCTCCACAATCAATGCTGCTTCCCCTTGTATCTTTTCCAACTCGTGTATGTCTGCCCTCACCCAATCCTCCTGCTGTCTTACCGTGGATAGGGTCCCTCTTGTCCTACCACTAGCCTCGGTGTATAGTACATCATTCTCTGTAACTTCCACTATCACAAACAGAAAGTCACAACCAATTACATCTCCTCCACGTGCCCCACCCCGGCTTTCTGATTTCCTCAGGGTTTGTTCCCTACGGGACTCACCTTTTCCACTTGACCCTCCCTACTGATTCCCTCCTGGTTCCGGCAAACGAGCAACAGAGGAGCTGAAGGCAGTGTGGACAGGGCCAACAAATTTAACCTGTTCTTCAACAGATTTGACACTATGGCCCCTGCCCATCCCCCACATGATTCATCTGTTGTTGGCCCCCAACCAACACATACTCCACTCTCCCCTCCTACCCCTCCTCACAGCCCCCACCCTGCTCTCGTGACTATACCCCTCCCACACCTGAAACCACCACAGTGGGCTTCACAGCTGAACAGGTGAGAAGACAGCTGAAACGTCTCCACCCAAGCAAGGCTGCAGGCCCGGATGGTGTCAGCCCCAGTGTGCTCAGAGCCTGTGCCCCCCAGCTATGTGGAGTACTTCACCATGTCTTCAACCTGAGCCTGAGTCTCCAGAGGGTTTCTGTGCTGTGGAAGACGTCCTGCCTCATCCCTGTACCGAAGACGCCGCACCCCAGTGGCTCCAATGACTACAGACCGGTGGCATTGACCTCCAACATCATGAAGACCCTGGAGAGACTTGTTCTAAAACAGCTCCAGCCTACAGTTAGGCCACACTTAGACCCCCTCCAGTTCACCTATAAGCCCCGACTAGAAATTGAGGATGCCATCGTCTACCTGCTGAACTGTGTCTACGCACACCTGGACAAGCCAGCGAGCACTGTAAGGGTCATGTTTTTTGACTTCTCCAGTGCGTTCAACACCATCCGCCCTGCTCTGCTGGATGAGAAGCTGACAGTGATGCAGGTGGATGCTTCCCTGGTCTCATGGATTATTGATTACCTGACTGGCAGACCACAGTATGTGCGCTTGCAACACTGTGTGTCAGACAGAGTGGTCAGCAGCACTGGGGGTCCACAGGGGACTGTCCTGTCTCCCTTTCTCTTCACCATCTACACCTCAGACTTCAACTACTTCACAGAGCCTTGCCATCTTCAGAAGTTTTCTGATGACTCTGCCATAGTTGGATGCATCAGCAAGGGAGATGAGGCTGAGTACAGGGCTACGGTGGGAAACTTTGTCACATGGTGCGAGCAGGATCATCTGCAGCTTAATGTGAAAAAGACTAAGGAGCTGGTGGTGGACCTGAGGAGGGCTAAGTCACCGGTGACCCTTGTTTCCATCCAAGGGTCAGTGTGGACATGGTGGAGGATTACAAATACCTTGGGATACGAACTGATAATCAACTGGACTGGTCAAAGAATATTGAGGCTGTCTACAAGAAGGGTCAGAGCCGTCTCTATTTTCCTGAGGAGACTGAGGTCCTTTAACATCTGCCAGATGATGCTGAGGATGTTCTACGAGGCTGTGGTGGCCAGTGCTATCATGTTTGCTGTTGTGTGCTGGGGCAGCAACGTGAGAGTAACAGACACCAACAGAATCAACAAATTTATTCGTAAGGCCAGTGATGTTGTGGGGGTGGAACTGGACTCTTTGACGGTGGTGTCTGAAAAGAGGATGCTGTCCAAGTTGCATGCCATCTTGGACAATGACTCCCATCCACTCCATAATGTACTGGTTAGGCACAGGAGTACATTCAGCCGGAGACTCATTCCACCGAGATGTAACACTGAGCGTCATAGGAAGTCATTCCTGCCTGTGGCCATCAAACTTTGCAACTCCTCCCTCGGAGTGTCAGACACCCCAAGCCAATAGGTTGGTCCTGGACTTATTTCCACTTGGCATAATTCACCTATTATTATTAAATTATTTATGGTTTTATATTGCTATATTTCTACAGTATTCTTGGGTGGTGTGGCTGTAACAAAACCTAATTTCCCTCGGGATCAATAAAGTATGTCTGTCTGTCTGTTTGTGCGTATCCTTGCAAGTGGAACATGTGCTACACCTGTTCCTACACATACACCTCCTCCCTCACTACCATTTAGAGACCAAAACAGTCTTTCCGGGTGAGGCAACATTTCACCTGTGAGTCTGTAGGGGTCATTTACCGTATCCAGTGCTCCCTGTGTGGCCTCCTGTATATCAGTGAGGCTCGATGTGGATTAGGACACTGCTTTGCCAAGTACCTACTCTCTGACCTCTAGGCAAAGCAGGATCACTTTGTAGTCACCCATTTCAATTTCACTTCCCATTCCCATTCCGATATGGCCTCCAGTACAGTCGCCATGTGGCCACACTCAGGTTGGAGGAGTAACACTTATATTCCGTTCAGGTAGCCTCCAACCTGATAGCATGAACAATGATCTGTCGATCTTCTGGAAATTGCCCACCCCCTCTTCCTCACTATTACCATTCCTGTTTCCCTCTTTCTCCTATAGTTTTACCTGCCCACTAGTTCTCTTTCATGATCCTCCTCTTTCCCTTCTTCCATGATATTCAACCCTCTCCTATAACACTTCCACTCTGACAGCAATTTCTCTTTTTCACAATTCAACTCCCCAGCTCTTTACTTCCCCCACTCCCTGCCCATTTTCACCTATCACCTATCACCTTGCACTTCTTCTCCCCTCCTCCCCACCTTCTTACTCTTAATTCTCAATCTTTGTTTTCCAATCCCGATGAAGGGTCTTGGCCTGAAACATTGACTGTCCATAGATGCTGCCTGACCTGTTGAGTTTCTTCAGCATTTTCAATATGCTGCCTTGCATTTTTAGCATCTGCAGAATTTCTCATGTTTGTTCACAATATTCCCAATTAGGAATCACAATTTTCCAATACACCTTCAACATAATATCCCATCTACTGCATCAACACTTTCATTTATGCAGGGGAATGTGTCTAAAGATTTCTTTATGGACCTATGTACCTGTGACACTACTTTCATTGAAGTACAGACCTCTATTCCCAGATCCCTTTGTTCCATCACTCCCTCAGTACCCATGTAAGTCACACCCTGGTTGGTCTTATCAATGTGCAACACCTCACAATTGTCTGCATTAAATTCTCTCTCCCATTGTCCAGCTGGCCCAGATCCCACTGCAAGCCATGATAGCCTTTCTCGCAGTCACTACACCACAGTTCCAGTGTTTTCAGCAAATTTGCTGATCCAGTTAACCACATTACCATGTATATCTTTGCTTTAGATGACAAACAGCAACAGACCCAGCAGTGATATCTGCTGCAATCCACAAGTCACAGGCCTCCAGTCAAAAGGCATACAACCCTGGCTTCTCCCATAAACTCCATGTCTAAACAAATCAATGCACCAAGTGTTAACGAAGAAACATTCTCAAGAACTTTGGTCAATACTGTACTACCAAATCACAACCCTTTAGCTAAGGATAATTTGTGTGGCTTATTGAAACTTCCTATCTACATAATTTATTGGTTCTCCACAGTCAGACAGTCCTACCCCTTCAATCAATTTAGCTGCCCAGGTATATCTTAAAATTATTAAATCAACTGCCAAAACAATTTCACAAGTTAATCCGAGTCTAGTATTCAGTTTGAAACCAGCAGTCAGGTTGTCAGGACTAGATATTATAACAACCATCCTTTTCAGACAAGCTTCATACGATCTACACTCGTTTTAAAGGATAAGGATTGTGATGTCGCCAACAACCAGAACAGCCTGCAATGCATTCACCGATGTGTATGTAAGAACAGTTTTTAGACTGAACTCTCTGAATGTGTCGTGTCTGGATAGTGTCCCTGTCAGTGCTCGTCGGTCCTGTGCACATAAGGTATTTAAATCCCTGGGAGCTGTCAGCTTTAAGAAGACCATTGTCATCCCAGAACCTAAGAAAAGTGACATAATGTGTCTTAATATCAACAGCACAGTAGCTCTAAAATTCAGCATCGTGAAGTTCTCAGTGAGGTTCATCATTAACACCAGAGACAAACGAGACTGAATGAATCATTGCTGCTACCGGTAAAGGTTCTACAGCAGATGCCATCTCGTGGACATACTCTCCTCTCTGGAGCATCGGTGCAGCAGGTTTCATAGTTGCTCACTGGCAGCTCGAACTCAAGAGGAACAACCGACTCCTCTGTAACGACTCTAACCCCTACACCATATCTGTCATCCCATCCAGTCCCAACATATCTGGCCATCTCTCTGATACCTTCTGGTCCACGTATGCAATCCCGTCTCTAATGCGCTAAATGTAAGGAAATGTGATAATGACATTCTGTTCAAGGTCTGTTTCTGGACTCTGCATAGGGCTAGTTTGACACCTGTGGTATTCCTCTCATTTTCCTGGATATTCCTTTGTCAAACATTATAGGCCGCGAGATGTGTAAGTGGACAGTTACACAAATGTTATACACACAGTTACAGGTTTAGTGACCAAAGCCCACTGATGTCTACAGTAAGTGAGGTACTGAGTTAGTTGTTGATCTTCTGGCAACCTTCCTGTTCCTCTGATACACAGGTGAGTTGTAGGGATGGCAAAGGGGACAGCTTAATGTTTTGGGAGCCAGGCTAGGACTGAATGGTTTAATGTGTGTTAGCATGGTTCAGTGAACTAGAATGGGAAGTTTCACACCTGATTTTCTAACCAGAGCCTGCTTAAGCCAAGGAAAATCATCAATAAAAACAGACAGAGCATGTCAGACCTGGAATGGACAGCAGATTCCCTAGACAGTGAATGGGTCCGAGCATTACTGGCCTCCTCCTACTGGACTGCATAGAAGAAGAAGCACAGACAGGCTCCATCAGGGATACACATCACGATATTTCCACCTGCAGGTGTGAGAACGGAGTGCAGGAGCACTGCTGTATGTCTACACGAAGATGCTTCAAACCCACAGCCCACAATGCACGCCCGCCCACTGGCTCACCTGTGCTCAGTCAAAACTCGTCCCCTGGAGATTATTAGGCTCACACAGAAGTAAACAGAAGTCTAGGGTCTCGGTGGGTGGGAAAAACTTGAAAGTGGCGGAGTTTTGCTGAGCTGGTAAACAGACCTGGTCAGACCCTCCTGGGAAGACTGCACCCATTTGTTTGTGATCACAGTGCTTTACAGACATAACGGTGGTGTTTAATGCCCAGTGAAATGCTGAACTGGCTTGGAAGGAGAAGTCACCAGGTACATCTGTTTGTATTCACTCCCCTAGTGTCTACGTGATAGGAGGGATGTTGCAGCAGTGGGGAAATTGCATAATGATTAGCCTGCCATCTTCACCATCAAAATTCAAAGTAAAATTTATTATCAGAGTGCAGGTATGTCACTGCACACAACCCTGAGTTTCTTTTATCTGCGGGCATACTCAGCAAATCTATAGAACAGTAACTGTGAACAGGATCAGTGAATAACAAACTGTGTAAATGCAAATATAAATAAATAGCAATATATAAATAAAGAAAACATGAAATAACAAGATAAAGAGCCCTTCAAGTCAGATGATTGGTTCTGGGATCACCAGAAATACAATGAGTGTAGTTATCCTCTTTTGTTCAAGAGCCTGATGGTTGAACCACCACAGTCAACTGTTCCTGAACCAGGGGGTGTGAACCCTGAGGTTCCTGTACCTTCCAGCTAATGGCAGCTGTGAGAGAAGAGCATGGCCTGGGTGGTGAGGACCTCTGCTGATGGGTGTTGCTTTTTATGGCAACATTTCATGTAGATGTGCTCAATGATTGGGAGTGTTTTTCCCATGTCCTGAGCCAAAACTACTAACTTTTGCAGGATCTTCCACTCAAAGCTATTACTGTTCCCATACCAGGCCACAATGCAGACAGTCAGCACACTTCCCACCACACATTCATAGAAGTGTGTCAATGTTTTTGCTGACATGCAGAATCTTAAGGAAGTAGAGGAGTCCTTCCAAAGTAGTTCAATGTTTTATGTTGCTTTGACAACCACCTTTAAGTTTTTAATGTATTGTGACCAGAATGAATGTGTTCACCTCTGCTTAAAAGATTAGCAAAACACTATCACTTTTGAATTTGTCTCATCGACTGAGACTAGATTTTCATTTACATCTGTGTGACCCTATTTATTTGAGGTTTTCGCTGAGCATAGCACATCCGGTAGGCAGGTGTGAGGAGGGTGTTAGTGGTTTTCATCATCTCCGTGTGGTCACAGCACAGCAGTGCTCCTTGTATAAATGCCACGGTGACTGCATTTCCTGCTGTTCTTGTCATTGGCGACATATCACTCCTTTCCTTTAAATGAGCATAAACTGCAAAGCCATTTGTTCTGCATTTTGTTTAAACATGTAGCTCTGACACACTGACTGCTGATTTCACACTCAATATTGGGCTCATGATAACTCGTGAAATTGTTCTCACAGGTGATTTAATAATTATAAGTTACTCCAGGGGATTTAAATGGATTACTAATGAGCAGAAAGGTCTGACGGTGGAGAGCCTATGGATTCCACAGATAAAAAATTCCAATAGACCACTCAAATTATCCTTAGCTAAAAGATTGTGAGACGGCAATACTGACCAATGTTCTTGCATAAGCTTGTTCTTTAACTTTTCACGTACTAACTGGATGTGAGATTGGATTTGCAGAAAAAGACAGAGAGTGGTAGTACATTGTTGTCTCTCTGAGTGGAAGCCTGTGACTCATGAAGTGTTACAGGGATCATTTCTGGGTCCATTGTTGTTTGTCATCTACATCAATGATCTGAAATGTGGTCAACTGGGTCAACAAAGTTTTGGATAACACAATGACTGTGGGTTTCTATCTCATGGCCTACAATGTTGGTCAAAGGAATGTCTAGGAAAATAGGAGAAACATTACAGGCCTCAAACTAGCCCTTTGCAGGGTCCAGAAACAGACTTTCAATATAGACTGTCAATATCAAATCTCCTTACATTTGCTGTGAATTCAATTTGGCCATAAACAGATCCCCTGCAAGAAGTTAACAACCTGATCGCAGTGTCAATAAGGGCTCAAGAGACAGGTACTGGGTGCTTTTCTGATAAGAATTCAGCAGCCTGACACACAGTTCAGTTCCAGTCCCTGGACGAGCTCAGTGTTCCTCACAGTTTCTGATCTTACTGGTTCACTCTGACTATTCTGACTCAACTTTCTCGAGGGGAGGGGCTGTGTACAGCAGAAGCCTCACACTGCATGTACGAATTGCTACAGTCTGTTTTGCAGTTTCAGAATAGTGCTCATTCATACGTTAGAGAATAGTTGCTGAATGTACACCAGACAAAAGATTGAGTAGTCATAGCAGGGAAGAGAACATGGTGTCAGCCCATCTATAACTGATACCTCTGTAATGACCCTAACCTCTACACCATCTCTGTCATCCCATCCAGAATCTACATCTCTCAGAACCCTTCTGGTTCGGGCGTTTAATCCCGTCTCTAATACACTGTCCGGATTCATTAAACTACACTGTCTCCGCAATCTCCTTTGGGATTTACACCCACCATTATCAGTAACACATTTCACCACTACATCCCCTCCAGCTTTGTCACACACTTCAGCTTCTACACATTCTCTCAGTGATTTTTTGTGGCACCAACATCACTCCCAATCTCCACAACTCCTGTGCTGTCACCTCACGTGCTTTCAAATCTTCACCCCATCCCTGTATCAACTGCAGGCCTATGCAGCCTGGAATAACTGTGTAATTCTCTAATTTGTGTAATCCCTTCAAAATACTCTCTCGCCATATCCCGTATGTTATGGGAAAACTAAAGGCAGAGTTATTTTTGTGTGGCCTGGATAGGTTTGACAAGCAAATAAACAGTTACCACTTCTTGGGAGCAAGCTACATCTGAGCAAATATGAAACATGCTGCACCCAGCTCCAGAGAGGAGTGTATGTCCATGAGATTGAATCTGCCGTAAAACTGTTTCATGGCAGCAACACCTCATTCAGTCCTGGTTGTCTCTGAGCATTAATGAGTTCCATGATGAACCTCACAAAGAACTTCATAATGGTGGATTTCAGAGGTACTGCTGTTAATATTAAGACACGCTGCCTTGCATCCATACCCACCCTTGGGAAAGGCTTCAGGAGGAAACCCCAAGGAAGAAATCTGGAGCCGAGGTCACTAAGGCAGTTTAATGTTTACAGCTTCACTCTGGCAACTTCTACAACAACACTGGTGCCAAGCTGTATTGGCCTTGCCCTTCCCTTGGAATACATCAATGACTGGGTGAGGGGGAACCCGCTGCATAGACAACAGCTAGTTCTTCAAATCTTCCCACCTAGGTTGTGCCCTGGAGAGGACACAGTTCATCAGAGGTGCAAATACATGATCCCCTGGGATTGACGTCTGCCTACTACTAGGTGGTAGTGGTCATGGACCTGGAAGCTTCTGCCTTAGGAACTTTGGTGTGTTGTTGCAGTGCATCTTGCAGATAGTATTCACTGTTGCAACTGTTTGTCGACGGTAGATGGATTGGATGCTTGTGGAAGGGGTACCAATCCGTTGCGTGTTGCGGGTTACTTGTTGTGTGTTGATGGAGCTGCACTCATCCAGGTGAGTGGTGAGTATTCCATTACACTTCTGACGTGAACCTTGGAGATGGTGGACAGGCTTTGGGAGTCAGAAGATGAGTTACACGCAACAGGATTCCTAGCCTTTGACCTGCTCTGTTAGCCACAGTGTTTATATGGCTAGACAAATTCAGTTTCCTGTTAACGGTAACACCCAGGATGTTAACGGTAGGGGATTCAGTGATGGTGATGCCACTGAATGTCAAAGGATGGTGGTTAGAGCCTCTCTTGTTGGTGGTGGTCACTGCCTCGCACTGGCGTGGCTCGAATGTTACTTGCCACTTGTCAGCCCAAACCCGGATATTGTCCAGTCCTGCTGTATTTGGGGGTCAATTTCCGTGTTAGTTGTTTTTTGCAGGGCAGGGGAATTTGGGTGATTGATGATCATGATGCCATTAATTTCTGTGGTGGGCGTATTTGTTGTTTCTCTTTGAAATGACTTTCTTGGTTTTCTTTGTTTCTTGACTATCAATGATTCTGATTGTCATGGAAATTTGACCTTAGTCAGGTGAAAAACAATACTTCACTCCTGAGTCTCATTTTAGGACCTTTATTTTACTTGGTACCAAGGGGAGAGAGAGATGGTCTCCCCCAGCTCCCGACTCTGGTCTCCTGTTACAATAGCATCCTTTTATACAGTTCAGCATAGTAACAGCAGACTTATTATGAAATATCCAATCATTGTATAGAAATATTACCACATTCTAACAATATGGTACTGTTCACTAAAATAATTAGAGAGAAAGGAGCAGTTACAAGTTAAACTATCTTGCAGAGCTCAGTACATAACTTCTTGTTTCTTTTTGAGATTTGACTCATACCTTAACTGGCAAGAGTTAGCACCTAATGTTCTTCATGACTGTCACATCACCCACAATTTTGGTGTTATCTGCAAATCTCTGATCCAGGTAATGACATTACCATATATATCTTTGCTCTAGATGGCAAGCAGCAACAGACCCAGCAGTGATACCTGCCGCACTCCACAAGTCACAGGCCTCCAGTCAAGAGACATACAGCCCTGGCTACTCCCATAAACTGCATGTCTAAACAAATTAGTGCACGAAGAGCTAATGAACAAACATTCTTAAGAGCATTGGTCAGTACTACCAATTCACAACCCTTTAGCTAAGCAAAAGGATTTAAGTACAGGAGCAGGGAGGTTCTACTGTCATTGTACAAGGCCTTGGTGAGTCCGCACCTAGAATATTGTGTGCAGTTTTGGTCCCCTAATCTGAGGAAATACATTCTTGCCATAGAGGGAGCACAGAGAAGGTTCACCAGATTGATTCCTGGGATGGCAGGACTTTCATATGAAGAAAGATTGGATCGACTAGGCCTATACTCACTGGAATTTAGAAGATTGAGGGGGGATCTTAATGAAACATATAAAATTCTAAAGGAATTGGACAGGCTAGATGCAGGAAGATTGTTTCCGATGTTGGGGAAGTCCAGAACGAGGGGTCACAGTTTAAGGATAAAGGGGAAGCCTTTTAGGACCGAGATGAGGGAAAAAATTCTTCACACAGAGAGTGGTGAATCTGTGGAATTCTCTGCCACAGAAAACAGTTGAGGCCGGTTCATTGGCTATTTTTAAGAGGAAGTTAGATATGGCCCTTGTGGCTAAAGGGATCAAGGGGGTATGGAGAGAAAGCAGGTACAGCGTTCTGAGTTGGATGATCAGCCATGATCATACTGAATGGCAGTGCAGGCTCAAAGGGCCGAAAGACCTACTCCTGCACCTATTTTCTATGTTTCTATGATAATTTGTATGGTTTATTGAAACTTTCTGTCTACTTAATTTATTGGTTTTCCACAGTCAGACAGTCCTACCCCTTCTGAATCAATTTAGCTGCCCAGGTATATCTTAAGATTATTATATCAACTGCCAAAACAATTTCACAAATTAATCTGAGTCCAATATCAAGTATAAAACCAACAGTCAGTGTATCAGGGCTAGATATTATAATGACCATCCTTTTCAGACAAGCTTCATACATTCTACTCACCTTTTAAAGGATAAGGATTATGATGTAGCCAACAACCAGAACAGCCTGCAATGTGTTAACCGATGTGTATGTAAGAACAGTTTTTGGACTGAACTCTCTGAATGTGTTGTGTCTGGATAGTGTCCCTGTCAGTGCTCGTTGGTCCTGTTCACATAAGGTATTTAAATCCCTGGGAGCTGTCAGCTTTAAGAAGACCATTGTCATCCCAGGACCTAAAAGATAACATAATGTGTCTTAATATCAACAGCACAGTAGCTCTAAAATTCAGCACCGTGAAGTTCTCAGTGAGGTTCATCATTAACGCCAGAGACAAACGAGACTGAATGAATCGTTGCTGCTACCGGTAAAGGTTCTACAGAAGATGCCATCTCGTGGACATACTCTCCTCTCTGGAGCATCGGTGCAGCAGGTTTCATAGTTGCTCACTGGCAGCTCGAACTCAAGAGGAACAACCGACTCCTCTGTAACGACTCTAACCACTACACCATATCTGTCATCCCATCCAGTCCCAACATATCTGGCCATCTCTCTGAACCCTTCTGGTCCACACATGCAATCCCATCTCTAATACACTAAATGTAAGGAAATGTGATAATGACGTTCTGTTCAAAGTCTGTCTCTGGACTCTGCATAGGGCTAGTTTGACAGTCCTTCACCCAAGCTATCAGACTCCTCAATACCCAGAACCTGGACTGACACCTTACTACCCTGTTGTCCTGTTTATTATTTATTGTAATGCCTGCACTGCTTTGTGCACTTTATGCAGTCCTGAGTAGGTCTGTAGTCTAGTGTAGTTGTTTTTTCCCCCCTCTGTGTTGTTTTTATGTAGTTCAGTTTAGTTTTTGCATTGTGTAATGTAACACCATGGTCCTGAAAAACGTTGTCTCATTTTTACTATATATTGTACCAGCAGATATGGATGAAATGACTATAAAAGTGACTATTATAGTCATTTTCTTGGACATTCCATTCTCAAAGATTATAGGCTGTGAGATGTGCAAGTGGATAGTTCCACAAATGTTATACACACAGTTACAGGTTTAGTGGCCAAAACCCACTGATGTCTACAGTAAGTCAGGTACTGAGTTAGTTGTTGATCTTCTCACAACCTTCCTGTTCCTCTGGTACACAAGTGAGTTGTAAGGATGGTGAAGGTGACAGGTTAATCTTTTGAGAGCCAGGCCAGGAATGAATGGTTTAATGTGTGTTAGCATGGTTCAGCAAACTAAAGTAGGAAGTTTCATACCTGAGCTTCTATGCAGAGCCTCCTTAAGTCCAGGAAAATCATCAATAAAAACAGACAGAGCATATCAGACCTGGAATGGACAGCAGATTCCCTGGACAGTGAATGGGTCCGGGCATTACTGGCCTTCTCCTACTGGACAGACAGAAGCACAGACAGGCTCTATCGGGGTACACATCACGATATTTCCACCTGCAGGTGTGAGAATGGAATACAGAAGCACTGCTGTATGTCTACACAAAGATGCTTCAAACCCCTAGCCCACAATGCACGTCTGCCCACTGGCTCACCTGTGCTCAGTCAAAATGCATTTGGTGTAAAAGCTGAGTCATATGCACACCATTTAAGAACTGCAATATCTCCCTCTAGATTATATTCTTTTATGGTAGTTTTCCATATTTTAAGAGTCAATTTCACCCATGGGTTATCAATAGTATTTATGTACCTTTGCAAGTTGTTATCAATTTGCTTGTATGGGGATGGGAAGTACCCGTTCCTCAATGTTTTTCCTTTGAGCGTCATATGATGGGTTGCACCAACATATCACAGCTCTCGACTGTGCTGCAAAATAATAATTTCTAAGAGAAGGTGGGCCCCATCCCCCCTTTTCCTTTGCTAATTTCAAATTTTTGATAAGAACTCTAGGCCTTTTACCCTACCAAATATACCTTGATAAAATCTTGTTCCATTCATTGAATTGAATTTGATTAATCTCTATCAGTAGGGTCTGAAAGATATAACAGTCTGGGCAGTATATTCATTTTAACAGACTCAGTCCTTGAACTGAGACTGAAAAAAGGAACCAGGTTCCATCTTGCGATATCTTCCTTAATTTTTTATATAAAGGCTGATAATTACATTCTGATAATTTTGACAAATTGATGCATAATGATGCCCAAATATTTGAAAGACTCTATGTGCCATGCCCAGGGATATCTACTTTCAATTTCTCTTGGTGGGCTATGGTTATATGAAAGTAATTGGGTTATATCTACGTTGATCTTGTTTCCTGATAATTGACCATATTGTTCAAAGGATTGCATCAATTTAGGTAAAGAGTATGTTGGTTGCCCTAGATAGATCAAAATCTCATCCACTTAACAAGCCAATTTATGCTCTGTACCTTTAATAGTAATTCCCCTGATATCTTCATTTTGTCCTATGTATTGAGATAATGGTTGCATATATAATGTGAAGAGTACCGGTGACAATGCACAACCCTGTCTCGTGCCCCTTTCTAGGGTAAGACTATTTGATAAATATCCATTGATTTTAATCCTAGCAGTAGGATTGTCATATAGTGTCTGTATAGTTTTAATAATTGTGTCTTGGAAACGAAATCTATGTAAAACTCTGTAAAGAAAATTCCACTTAATCAAATCAAATGCTTTTTCAGCATTCACTCTTATCACAATGGATTTGATTTTATTTTTTTGTATATGATACATAATGTGAAGTGTCCTTCTTATATTGTCTTGTGTTTGGCATTGTCGTATAAAACCTGTCTGATCGTAACGTATCAGTATGGATAGAAACTCCTCTAATCATTTGGCCATGATGGTGGTAAATAACCTATAATCTACATTAAGAATGGATATTGGTCTAAATAACCCACATTCCATTTTATCCTTGTCTTCTTTCGATGTAGCTGAGATTATCGCTCCCTTCCAACTGGGTGACATTTGTGCTTTTTTTAGAGGCCAGTTCAGTGTGGGGAGTAAAGCAGGAATTATCTCATTTTTAAGTTCTTTGTACCACTCTGCCGTATACCTGACTGATCCTGGTGACTTGCTTAATTTAAGCCTACTAATTGCAACTTTTAATTCAACTTCAGTTATGTCAGCAGTCATCGTTCTACTTTGTTCTTCGCTTAAAGTGGGTAACTCTAGAGAATTCAGGAAGGTGTCAATTTGGGTTATGCTTCCCCATGGAACTTTGGAATATAGAGTTTTGTAAAACACTTCAAAAGCTTCTTGAATTTCACTTAGCTTTTTTTTTAATCATTTTTGTTCTTGGATCCCTAATTCTATGAATTCTATTTTCTGTTATTTTTTTTCAGATTCCATGTGACTATTTTCATAGACTTAGATCCACTATCATAATATCTCTGTTTCAGAAACATTAAATTTTTATTGATTTCTTGCATATCCATACTATTAATTTCATTTCTAACTTTTTTAAAATTTCCTCTAATGTATCCTGTGCCAAATTCAATTTATGCTTTTTTTCTCTAGTTCCTTCAACCTATTTTGTAATTCCTCTGTTTTATTCCTTTTTTTTCTTATATGAAGATATCACTATAATTTTCCCTCTTAAGATAGCCTTCAGAGTATCCCATAAAATGGGTGGTGAAACCTTTGCATTGAATTCTAAGTAGAGACCAATTTCTTTTTTAATTTGTTCCTTAAAGTATGGATCATTGAGTAGACTTGAAGTTAATTTCCAAATAGTATTTGGTTGTAGTTCAAAATCAACAGATAAATATATAGGTGCATTGCCACTTACATCTATTGTCTCAATTCCACAGGTGTTTATTTTGTCTTTGTCTTTTCCAAATGTTATGAAATAGTCTATTCTTGTATATACAGAATGGGGAGTGGAATAATGAGTGTTGGGGAAAAGGTCCCTCCATATATCAATTAGACCAACATACTCAAAAAGTGTATTAACTTTCTTATGTAAGGATTTTGTTTCATATGTTTTTCTAATGGAAGAGTCTAACTTTGGTTGTAATTGTAAATTTAAGTCTCCCCCACATATCAGGAGTCCTTCTGTTTCCACTACCATAATATCAGTAATTTTCTGAAAGAAACCAATATTACTTCCCAGGGGTGCGTATATATTCAATAGAGTAACTGAATTTCCATCTATATTCCCCCTTACCAGAATATATCTGCCCTCCTTATCTCCCATTTCGAATACTTTTTCAAAATTTAGCTTACTTGAGATAAGAATAGCAACTCCTCTCCTGTGTCCTGATTTATATGAGGAGAAAAACAAACTAGTGAAGCCCATTCTCTTTAGTTTTCTATGCTGATTGTCACAGATTCAGCAACAATAAACATATATAAGTGAGGCAGGATTTTTTTATAACAAATAAAACATTTATTAAATACTGAAAAACAAACCCCAAAAGTAAACAAACAACTAACGTAACTGGAAGTCAGCTGCTGTGCGGCAGCTTGAATAGTACCTAAAGCGATGTTGCAAAAACAGTTCTTCAAAGTAGTACTGCAAAATTTCAAAATGCTTACAGTCCATTAAAGGAGAGATTTTTTTAGATGATTTAAATTCTCTTTTTCGTCGTGTTGTTGCGGTTCCCACTCGAACTATACTTTTCCCGGAGAATTTATAAAGATGAAAATGAAGCGGCTTAAAGGCACTGACCTTTCCTTGGCGAAACTGTACCCAACCCTTTCTCCTATTATTGCAGGGGTTAACACGGACACAGCCAACAAATTCCTTCCGAATGAGGATCAAACACGGTTGAACCTGTATCACCGTCGAAATCAACTTTCCTTGATCTTTTGGCTCCCGAACTCCGATCTTCACTCTTCACTGATTTTTAACTTGCAGTATTATAAAGAAACTGCTGGCAATGACCATTTAAACTTTAGGCAGAAAATAAAACTCTACCTTTCAATGAAACTGCATCATAATATTGGACCACACAGTAGCATGGAGTCAAAATGGTAAATCCAGCCACGAACTGCCCCTCCTCACAGGGAGGGGTCTTCCTTTTATACACTGTTGGAAAAAACTGTCACATGATCTCTACTGGCAGGAAAATGATGTCACTCCACCATCACAAGACCATTACCTTAGGTCCAGTGTAGCTTCAACACCACTGTCACGTGACAAGTACAAGATACCCACGGGTATGTAACATCATTATCACTTAAGTGAGTTTCCTGTAAATATACTACAAGGGCTTGTTCTTTTTTTATTTTGGATAACATTCTATTACACTTTATTGGATTTAATAGCCCATTGACATTAAAATAAATGAATTTTACTTTGTCCTTAGCCACCTGTATCTGTCAATGTATTATTGAACTTAGCCAAATAAAAATTAATCAATCTACTCCCTGAACAAATAAGAACCAAGAAACACAAATAATAACAAAACAGGTAACGAACATGTGATTCTAAGGCTGAGGTCTCTAGTAGATGACCCTGGGTTGAGCTAGAGGAAATGTCTAGCTGTGAGGGATAACCCCTCCTACTTGTGAGTTGAGGGCCCCCATTGCAGTATCCATAAAAGTCAGTGAACAAATCCATTACAAAGAAAAGATTTCCCTGTATACTCCTCACACACACACACACACACACACACACACACACACACACACACACACACACATATTCTCATTTTGGTGTGGAAAAAGAAGTAAGTGAGCGAATAAAGAAGAATAACTGAATAATATAAAATCCACAATATAGTAAGTATTTCTTGAGATAGGGATATCACAGTCTCCTTTTGCTTCCATTTAAAGTTTTTTAAAGTGTTAAACATTTTTAAAGTTAGCCAAACTTTATGGCTCTTCTGGAGGGGGTGAGGGCTGTCTTTGGAAAACTCCCAGTCTCTTCCTGATATACTTCTCTCGGCCTTCTCCCATCTCCTGCTTTCTTGATTCTGACACTATTCCCAAAGCAAAGCGGGATAATTCCTCTGCCAGGCTTTCCCTTGGTTTGATCACGCTGACGGGCAACCCTCTGGCCTTCATGTCTGTAATCACCTCTTCCACTGTCTGATATAGTTGGATCCCATCTTGATAAAACACTCGAAGTTTAGCAGGGTACAGGGTTTGTAATCTAATCCCTTCTTGCCATAGTATTCGCTTTGCTTTAGAGTATTCTTTATGTTTCTGCAGGACCACAGAGGGGTAATCCTGATTGAAATATATTAATTCATCATCTAAAAACACCATTTTCTTACCCCAGACCCTTTGTAGAATCTCAGCCTTGGTACTGTATCAAAGGAATTTGATTACTATTGAGCGTGGCTTATCTGCTCTATCCTGGGTAGGCTTCGGGATGATCGCGCGATGCGCTCTCTCAGTTTCCAGCTCCATAGTCAAGGGAAGCTTCAGGGCGTCCCGCAGCAATTTTCCTACAAACTCCGTCATAGACAAATCCACTGCTCCTTCAGGAACATTGTATATTCTGATATTTTTCCGCCGTGATCTTCCCTCCAGGTCAAGCAGTTTACCTTCTTGTTGACTTAATATTTTTATCGTCTTACTTAGTATCCGTTCCAGGTTTTCCATGCGATCTTCCAGCTTCTCAATTCGAGTCGATGCCACCACTATTTTTTGATTGACGGTGGCGAGCTCTGACTTAATATCATGTAGCTGCTGATTTGTATCTTTTTGGAACTCCTGTATCTCTTTCAAAATTTTGATCATATTTGCCGCTTCGCCTGAACGAGGCCCATCATCCACCTCGCTAGCACGCGGTCGGGTCGGAGAGCCACTTGCTTCACTCCTCTCATCCGCAGGCTCTGCATTGTCACTTTTTTATTTCTATTCCTTTTCCCCATTCTTCCCCCCCCCCCATCAGTTCAAATAATTTCAAAAAACCTATATTTGATGGGTTAACGGGGCAAAATATGCATTTTTCCAGAGGAGCTTTTGACTCAAGCTGCCATTCTCAACGATTACATCATCGGAATCTTCTCCTTCTACATTCAAAATAAAATTTATTATCAGAGTTTGTACATGTCACTGTACACAACCGTGAATTTCTTTTTTCTGTGGGCATGCTCAGCAAATCTATAGAACAGTAACTGTGAACAGGATCAATGAATAACAAACTGTGCAAATGCAAATATAAATAAATAGCAATATATAAATAAAGAAAACATGAAATAACAAGATAAAGAGCCCTTCAAGTGAGATGATTGGTTCTGGGATCACCAGAGATACAATGAGTGTAGTTATCCTCTTTTGTTCATGAGCCTGATGGTTGAACCACCACATTCAATTGTTCTTGAACCGGGTGGTGTGAATCCTGAGGTTCCTGTACCTTCTAGCTAAAGGCAGCTGTGAGAGAAGAGCATGGCATGGGTGGTGAGAACCTCTGATGATGGGTGCTGCTTTTTTACAGCAACATTTTATGAAGATGCGCTCAATGATTAGGAAGTTGTTTCCCATGTACTGAGTCAAAACTACTAACTTTTGCAGGATTTTCCACTCAAAGGTATTGGTGTTCCCATACCAGGCCCACAATGCAGCCAGTCAGCACACATCCCAGCACACATCTATAGAAGTTTGTCAAAGTTTTTGATGACATGCAGTATCGTAAGGAAGTAGAGGAGTCCTTCCAAACTAGTTCAATGTTTTATGTTGCCTCGACAACCACCTTTAAGTTTTTAATGTTTTGTGACCAGAATGAATGTGTTCAGTTAGCTAGTTAGCTAGTCAGTTGAAGAATGCTTTGGTTAAACGTCAAATTATTAAGATTCATCAGCAGAATGGGGATCTGACAGTTAACCATGATGAGATAAACAAATCATTTCAAGATTTTTATACCTCCCTGTATCATTCTAAATTCCCTCATGATTATAATACCATGTGTGATTTTCTTGGGAAATTGAATTTTCCAAAATTATCATCAGATAATCTTTCAAAATTAGAAACTCCTATTATGAATGCAGAAATTAAAGGGGTTATTTCCTCTATGAATTCTGGGAAAGCACCAGGTCCAGATGGGTATACAGTAGAATTTTTAAAATGTTTTTCCGTTACTCTTTCTCCTTGGTTATGCAGGGTTTTTGAAGAAGCAATTAGATTGGGTAATCTGCCACAATCTTTTTATAGACCTTCCATTTCTTTAATATTGAAGAAAGATAAAGACCCTACTGACTGTGCATCCTATAGACCAATATCTTTATTGAATGTAGATTCCAAGATCTTTTCCAAGTTACTGGCATCCAGGCTGGAGAAGGTATTACCCCAAATTATTTCAGAAGATCAAACTGGTTTTATTAAAAATTGCTATCCTTTTTTCAATGTTAGGAGATTATTGAATATTGTTTATTCTCCTTCACATCGCACTTCAGAATGTGTCATTTCACTAGATGCGGAGAAAGCATTTGATAGAGTTGAATGGCCGTACTTATTTACTGTGCTTGAGAAGTTTAATTTTAGTCTGACATTCATTTCCTGGATTAAACTGATATATCAGTTAAATCAGTGCTTACTAACAATCAAAGATCTCCCTTTTTTCGTTTATTTCAGGGTACTAGACAAGGCTGTCCTCTTAGTCCATTATTATTTGATATTGCTTTAGAACCCTTGGCAATTGCTATCAGAGAATCACAGAACATTTTTGGCATTAATCGTGGGATGGATATACATAAGCTATCATTATATGCAGATGATTTATTATTATTTATTTCTGATCCTGAGAAATCCATTCCTGCAGTTATATCATTGTTGGCTCAATTTAGTAATTTTTCCGGGTATAAATTAAATCTTAATAAGAGTGAATTGTTTCCTTTAAATAGACAGGTTCCAATTTATGGAAATTTACCTTTTAAATTAGTTAATGACTCTTTTATTTACTTAGGGATTAAAATCACAAAAAACTATAAGGACTAACTTAAGGTTAATTTTTTACCCCTAATCGATCAGATTAAATGTTTGTTTACTAAATGGTCACCAGTATGTTTATCTCTGATAGGTTGGATTAATGCTATTAAGATGGTTATTTTACCTAAGTTTTTATATATATTTCAAGCGGTACCAATTTTTATTCTGAAATCTTTTTTTTGCTAATGTTGATTCAAAAATTTCCTCATATATATGGCAGAATAAAAATCCTAGATTAGGTAAAAAAATATTTACAGAAGGCAAGGAAGGAAGGAGGATTAGCATTGCCTAATTTTAGATTTTATTATTGGGCAGTTAATATCCGATATTTGATATGTTGGTTAAAGGATTGGGATTTATCTTTTAGCCCTCATTGGGTGAACCTGGAAATTAAATCTGTACAAGGATTTTCATTGGGTTCTATTTTAGGGTCTTCTCTTCCCTTTGCTCTTTCTAAATTGCCAAAACGAATTGACAATCCAATAGTTAAACATACTTATATGGTTTCAATTTCAGAATTTTTTTGGGTTGACTCAGTTTGTTTTACATATTCCTATTGTATCCAATTGCTTTTTTTATCCTTCTATTATAGACCAAGCTTATTCAGCTTGGAAGACTAAAGGATAACTACGATTTTCTGATTTATTTTTGGATTTTTGTTTTATGTCTTTTGAACAATTATCTAATAAATATAATTTGCCTAGATTTCATTTTTTTTTAGATATTTACAGATTAGAAATTTCTTAAATACTGTACTTCCTACTTTTCCAAATTTTGTGTCTTCAGGTATTTTGGAGAATTTGTTTGAACTAAATCCTTCTCAGAAAGGGCTAATATCAAAACTTTATAATTATGAAGATATGTTCAGAGCCCTTCTATAAGATTAAAAATGATTGGGAAAGAGAACTTAACCTTACTATCCCTATTGAGAATTGGGATAAAATTCTTCAATTAGTTAATACATCATCTATATGTGCTAAACATTCATTAATACAGTTTAAGGTTGTGCATAGGGCTCATATGTCCAAGGATAAATTGGCTCATTTTTATTCCTATATAAATCCTATTTGTGACAGATGTCATTCTGAGATAGCGACTTTAACTCATATGTTCTGGTCATGTCCGCTTTTGAAAAAATATTGGAAAGACATTTTTGATATTATTTCTACGGTATTGAACATTGATTTACAACCTCATCCTATTACAGCAATTTTTGGTTTACCAATGATGGACTCACTCCATTTATCCTCTTCTGCTTGACGAATGATTGCATTTCTTACATTAATAGCTAGAAGATCTATTTTGTTGAATTGGAAAGAAATTAATCCTCCTACCGTATTTCATTGGTTTTCTCAAACTATGTTATGTCTAAATTTAGAAACAAATAGAAGTGTTGTACTTGATACTTATATTAAATTTGAAAAGATATGGAGACCTTTAATTCAATATTTTCATATGATGTAATATGACCCTGTTCCAAGCCTATTTGTTTTCCAGTTTCGATTTTATATATGTTGAGAGGATCGGAGTTGACGACACTGATGATTTTGTATTTTTGTAAGATATTATAAACAGCCCTTTTTTTTCCATTTTTTCTTTTTCACTTTTTTTCTTTTTTCATTTTATTTCCTTATTAGTTATTAGATTATTAGATCAGTTTTTTGCATATTTTTTCTTTTTTTCTGTTTTTTTTAATATATATTATGATATACCTAGGTTTGCCTTGTTTATTTGTTACTTGTATCGTCCATGATTTGGGAATACTCATTTATACTGTAACTATTACTTATGTATTCTTTCATGTTCAGTTGAAACGTGTATGTTTGTAATCCCATTATCTATGTATCAATTTTTTTGTTGATATTAATAACAAAAATAATAATAATAAAAAGATTGAAAAAGAAAGAATGTGTTCAGTTTCCCAAACACTTCTGCTTAAAAGATTAGCAAAACACTTCCACTTTCGAATTTGTTTCATTGACCAAGACACTAGATTTTCATTTACTTCTGTGTCAGCCTATTTATTTGAGGTTTTCGCTGAGCATAGCACATCCAGTAGGCCGACGTGCAGAGTGTGCTAGAGGCTTTCATTTCCATGTGGTCACAGCACAGCAGTGCTCCTTGTATATCTGCAATGTTCTTCTATTTCCACACAATGCCTTTTGCTTTGCAGCTCCTTGACCCTAGTCACGTAGCTTATTAACCCTTTTCCTCCACAAATCCTCCCTTGTTGATCTTCTGGAACAACACTCAAATCGTTTACACAATTCACATTCATGTTCTCTCATTGTCATACAGCAGGCATTGAGAACAGACCCAAATGCAAGACCTATACACTGAAGTACTAGGGAAAGGACTAGTAAACTCAAAGTACACTGCAGATGCTGTGGTCAAATCAACACGTACAAAAGCAGGATGAACTCAGTAGGCTGGGCAGCATCCGGTGACTGCTCATTTCAACGGATAATTCCCGACCTGCTGAATTCATCCAGCTTTGTATGTAGGAAAAGGACTAGGTGTGTCAAGAAAGCAAGGGACATGGGGAAGAAACAACACTGGACAAGACACAGGCCCTGGATGAGACTAGGATACAGGGCCTGGGCTAGGGCTAGACTAGAAAAGCGGGACCTGGATGAGAAACTAGGAACTGGGAACTAGGAGCTTGGAACCTGGACAAGCTCTCCGGGCCTGAGACTGGACAGGGACCCGGAACCTGGGTCTTGACTCGGGCTCGGAATCCGGGTCTAGGCGAGGACAAGACGTGGCAAGGCAACAGGACTGGACGTGGGGCTCCAGGGCTGGACAAGGACATGAAGCTCAGACTTAGCCTTGGTCAGCAGAGAAGAGGAATGCAGAGCCTTGGTCGGGGGAGAACAGGAATGCAGAGCCTTGGTTGGGGGAGAATAAGAATGCAGAGCCTTAGTCAGGGAGAACAGGAATGCAGAGCCTTGGTCAACAGAGAAGAGGAATGCAGAGCCTTGGTCAGGGGAGAAGAGGAATGCAGAGACTTGGTCAGCAGAGAACAGGAATGCAGAGCCTTGGTCAACAGAGAAGAGGAATGCAGAGCCTTGGTCAACAGAGAAGAGGAATGCAGAGCCTTGGTCGGGGAGAAGAGGAATGCAGAGACTTGGTCAGGAGAGAACAGGAATGCAGAGCCTTGGTTGGGGGAGAATAAGAATGCAGAGCACAGAGCCCAGACCCCTCCTTGGGAACAGGACTCATACACAGAAAGCTGCACATGACAAGACAGTTCCCAAAGCTAGGTAGTGGCAAAAGACTGGACCTACCTCGCGAAGGCGTGGACACAAAGAGACAGTTCCAAACAATGAAAAATGGTTTGTTATCTGAACACAACAAGGCTCCGGTCTTGCTCCGGCGGTAGAACTTGATGGCAAGAATAGGTGAGGCTCCAGGCGAAAGGTAGCAGGGCAAGGATTCAGCCAAGGCCTACAGAAAGAAGGGGAAGGGAAAGGAACAGTCCAGCCTCAGAGTAACGGCAAAGACGGCCTGGCTAACTCGACGGAGGCAAGGACAGAATATTGACAAGACGAACCAGCACCTTCTCTCGATCCCAGGGCAACTTATATTCCCAGCCCCAGCACAAGAATCAGGTGCCTATGGCTAAACCCAACTGAAACAAGAGACAGCCGGAAGACCCGGAGTCCAGCGTCCACGGACCAGACCATGAAGTGGAATGCAGACTTCACGGACTGGAACATGACACTCATTCAGTCTATCTCTGGGAAGGGGTCCTCATAACCCTCAGGAAGGGGGCGCATTTTCAGACATTCCTCCTCATCATAGCTATCACTGCTATCCGCTTCCTCCTTCCCTTCCCTAGAGGTTCCAGGCCCTCCAGTTAGTCTCCATACATACATGGGGGCTAGAGTCACCCGGCCCTGTCCTCTGGAGGGTAGTAGGGCACAGAGGGACCTCGTGACCAGGACACAAATTACCACAAGGTTTTTGGAGACCTTGTCTCCTGCCGAGATATCTGTCTCACATTTAATTATAGCTAAGGCCAGTGGCAACTGGATGGCAAGTTAATAACCAGTCAAGAATGTTTAATAGGTTTCGGAGGAAGTAGGACCCCGAGGCTAATACACATGCCCAGTTGAGGCCGATAAATTCAGCTGCCTGTTCGGAGGTTCCGTTTGGCAGGGCGTAAGCTTCTACAACTCATGGGGCGTCACAACAGCGTATCCGGCCAATAGCAGATCATCTGATGGTGGGAGGGAAGAGCCATCGGTGTACAGGATAAGGTCTGGGTTATCCAAGGGTTCGCTGCAGAGTCATTTCTCTGGGAGGTTGTAGCTTGTACAGCAGCCACACAATCATGATCTTCATCCAGTTGTTGAGCAGGAGATGGTGGCATAAAACTCACAGGGTTTATGGCAGGCGACCATTGGTAGATACAGTTAGATCACGACAAGAGAATTACCTCATAGTTGGTCCTGTAGGAGGCAGTAATATGCTGGGTGGTGGTAGAATTGAGGAGCAGGGTCGCGACATGGGGTTCCAACACAGTACGGGGTGATCAAGCACTATGGGAATGGATCTTTTGATGATCACCACTGGGGCTGCCACTGCTCGCAGGCAGGAGGTCATTCCCCTTACTATAGCAGGTAGGGAGGCGGAATAATAGGCCACTGGTCGCTTGCCGCCCCCGTATTTTTCACACTACATTCAGAAAGTGAATCCTTGCTTCTTGTTAACATACAGCAGGTACGGCTTTTCAGAGTCAGGTAGGCCCAGGGCTGGAGCCTCACCAAGGGCATCTTATAGGGCTGTGAATGCCTGATCCCTCTCGTCAGTCCACTGCACAGCTGCTGGCTGATCCTGCAGGGTGTCCATCCAGAGTACAGCATCCATTACCCTACACTCCGGTATCCGCTGTCGACAGGACCAAACCATTCCCAGGAAGGACAGAATTTCCTTCTTTGTCTGTGGTATCAAGATGTGCTGGACAGCCAATATACGGTCTTTTCCCATTCCTCCCATTCCCTCCATCAGCTCGAACCCGAGATATGGCACGGTGTCCTGGCAACACCGCAGCCTTTCCAGGGAAACCTGGTGTCCCCCGTCAGCCAGATGCTGTAACACCTTCTCTGTATCGTGAGGGCCCATGTCCGAAGCTATCAGGATATCTTCAGCATATTGGATAAGGGTGGAATGACCGGACAAGGGGCTCTCATCCAGGACATGCTTTATGCCACCGCATACACTGCTTGGCTCTCCGTGTGTCCTTGCAGCAATCGGGCCCAAGTATACTGCTGGTTATTGTAGGTGAAAATGAATAGATACTTGCTGTCAGCATGTGGAGGTATAGAGAAAAACACTGAACATAAGCCTATGCCGGTGAAGGTACTGGCGGAGACGGGTATAGAAGTGAGGATGATGTTGGTATCGGGGACCTGTGGAGCAATGGGGATAACAATCTTATTTATTGCTCTTAGGTCCTGCACGAATTGCCATTTGTTCTTCCTTCATGGTTTTGGAATTGGAAGAATGGGGATGTTACAAGGGCATTGTGTCCTAACCAGCACCCCCTGTTGCTGGAGGGACTTTATTACTGGCGTGGTGCCTTCTCCAGCCTGAACTCTCAGGCAATCTTGTTGCACGCAGTGCAAGAGGGATCCCTTCCTGAGGGTCACCCGATGTTCTGGTGCCGTGCGCATCATACTGATATGATTATTGCGTTGGGCCCACAGTCCAGAGTTAATGCTGCCGCCGAGAGCTTTCAGGTAAAGCAGGGGCCCTGGCTGGGGTGGGCACTGTCACTGGAATAATGCCTTTAACATCATCGATTTTACGGTAATCCTTCTCGTCTGCATATCAAAGATCTCGATGCCGTGGCATAGCTGGGCCTGGGATTAGAAGAAAGATTGTATGAGCTGGGCATAAAATTTGTGATAGACGGTGCACCATAGATCCAGTGTGCTTAGGTCTGAGGGGTGGGGGTTCGGGCTTATGGCCAGTGTGAGGTAGGGGACCGCCCATCCGCTGTGAGAGAGCCCCTCTGTTTTCCATCAGTCTCGTTGTTGGTTATTTAGTTCCACTGCTACTCCCAGCCCATTGTGGCCAAAGAACATAAGGGGCCCAGTTCTCGAGGTCTCTGTGCCTTCAAAAGAAAGGGCCTGGTTCTCAATATCTCTGTAACTCCAACATAAGTGGCTGCCTGCTCGTCAAAGGTGGGACCTGCGCCCTGTTCATCAAAGGTGGGACCTGTGCCCTGTTAGTCAAAGCTGGGACCTGCGCCCTGCTCGTCAAAGGTGGGACCTGTGCCCTGTTCATCAAAGGTGGGACCTGCGCCCTGTTCATAAAAGGTGGGATCTGCGCCCTGCTCGTCAAAGGTGGGACCTGCGCCCTGTTCGTCAAAGCTGGGACCTGCGCCCTGTTCGTCAAAGGTGGGACCTGCGCCCTGTTCGTCAAAGGTGGGACCTGTGCCCTGTTCGTCAAAGGTGGGACCAGCGCCCTGTTCGTCAAAGCTGGGACCTGCGCCCTGTTCGTCAAAGGTGGGACCTGCGCCCTGTTCGTCAAAGGTGGGACCTGTGCCCTGTTCGTCAAAGCTGGGATCTGCACCCTGTTCATCAAAGCTGGGACCTGTGCCCTGTTCGTCAAAGCTGGGACCTGCGCCCTGTTCATCAAAGGTGGGATCTGCGCCCTGTTCATAAAAGGTGGGATCTGCGCCCTGTTCGTCAAAGGTGGGATCTGCGCCCTGTTCATCAAAGGTGGGACCTGTACCCTGTTCGTCAAAGGTGGGATCTGCGCCCTGTTCATCAAAGGTGGGACCTGCGCCCTGTTCATCAAAGGTGGGACCTGCGCCCTGTTCATCAAAGGTGGGACCTGCGCCCTGTTCGTCAAAGGTGGGATCTGCGCCCTGTTCATCAAAGGTGGGACCTGCGCCCTGTTCATCAAAGGTGGGACCTGCGCCCTGTTCATAAAAGCTGGGACCTGTGCCCTGCTCGTCAAAGCTGGGACCTGCGCCCTGTTCATAAAAGGTGGGATCTGTGCCCTGTTCATCAAAGGTGGGATCTGCGCCCTGCTCGTAGAAGGTGAGATCTGTGCCCTGCTCGTAAAAGGTGGTACAGTGAAGCACCTTTCTTTCCCGGCTGGTTTCGAGGAGGTATTGCAAATACTGTCCTTGTATTGGCAATAAAATAGCCATCGGAAAGTCTGTGCTGCATTTTTCAATTCAAATGACATAGGCAGAAACTCAAAGAGGACAAATGGGGATATCACAGCCATTTTGGGAATGTCTCCAAGCACACAGGCACCTGATAGTAGCTTATAACTAGATCAACTTTGGAAAAAAATAACTTTTCAGTTAAACGTGATGAAAAGTCTTGGATATGTGGGACTCGGTAATGATCGGGGCTGGTGGCTTTGTTAAGAGGTCGGTTATCACTACACAGGTCATAAACACCATCAAACTTATAGACCATATAGAGGAGTGAAGCCCAGGGTCTACTCAACCAGCGTACAATGCCAAGTCCTTCCATGTTGGCAAACTCAGCCTTTGCGGTCACCAGTTTTTTAGGGTCCAGTCTATGCACACAGGCGAGGACTGGTGGGCCAGTTGTAGAAATGTGGTGCTCACCCCATGTTTAGTGACTCTAGTGGAGAATGTGGGCTTGGTGAAGTTGGGGATTTAGCCAGGCAGTCGAATAAACTCACATGTGGTGGTGCATACTCTTGACAGAGTTGTTCAGGGACTTACAGGAGGAGGCAGGGTAGTCAGCAGTTCTGAAGATCAATGAACAGTCTTTGGACTCACTGGAAATCTGCACCACGTTAAGGTGTAACCACTTTGGCCAGGACCATGCCCCATGTGTAACGTCACCCATTGAAGCAGAGTGTCACCTGTCAGGTCCTGAGGGCTGAATCCTCCTTCTGTTGGCGGCCTCCAGCGAGGTTTCATCGTTCTTTGCCTTCTCATCAATAGGTGATGCTGGCAGCACATTCAAGTATCCATATCACACAGGAAGCGTCACTCTGAAAGGGTTTCCATAATGAACAGTAGACGACTCTGGCACTGGAACCCATGGTCTCACAGACCTCTGATTTCCTGATACGCTGGCACTGTCAAAGCTGCAAGGTGGCGGGCACTCCCCAGCATTCATACCAAAGCGAGTCTGGTAAAAACACAGGTCCGGCATGGTTTGTTTCACAGGTGGGAGGGTCCTTTGGTGACCAGGCTTATTGAGACAGAGAAAGGAGCAGGAATGATGCTTCGCTGCCTGATTGAGTGTAGACTATCGAGCATTTTAGCAAGCTCCCTGTAGTCCTTCACGGGTGAATTAACGAGGGCTATGCAGACTTTATCAGGCATTTGCTGCATGAAGAGTTCTTTAAAAATAAAACAAGGATGGTGATTTCCCATGAGAGACAGCAAGTGGTCCATTAGCTCGGAGGGGTAGGCATCGGCAAGGCCGAGCAAAGAGAGCAACTGTTTGACGCTCAGACTCCGATAGTTCAGAATTCTGTAAAAGGTGAGTTTTGAGCCATCAGTATTTATCGTGTTCAGGCGGGTTTTCTACTCTGAATCATGAATCTACAGGGTGATGCTACCACATGGAAATATTTTGTGTTGTCGGTGGAGATTTCTCACACTGCAAATTGGGTCTTGGCTTGTACAAACCAAGCAATGGCATATTGCACCCAAAACTTTGGCAGTTTCAAAGTGTCTGCGTTGGCCAACTTGTTCAATATTTCTGGGATTGTCCAGAGCATTGGGGTTACCACCACAAATAAAAAGGCATGAGGTGTTTTATGTTTCAGAAAATCTGTAACAACTTATTTATTGAACATCAAAACCTGAATACAGAGTGCGGTAAAAATACTTTACATAATTCTATCATAGTGCTAGATTAGCCTCTTAAAGTGAATCCCAACATAATATTGGTGGCTGTGAATTATGTACGTTTCCAACAGTTACATCACCCTACAGACCTAGCACTGGTCACTGTGGCACAACTTTGTACATCAACTTCCAGTCTGAAAAGCAACCATCCACCACCACCCTCTGTATCTACTGTCAAGCTATTGTTATCTATTTGACAAGTTGACCCTGGATCTCATATGATCTGAACTTCCAGACAAAATGTTCCATATGGGATCTTGCCAGTGGCCTTGTTAATGTCAACATGGACAACATCTGCCACCATCCCCTCATCAATCCTCTTGGTTTCCTCTTAAAAACAAATGCACTAAATCAAGCTTGTCAGACGTGACTTCCCACACACAAAACCATTTTGACAATCCAGAGTCAGACCTCACCATTCCAAATGCAGTTTGGAATGAGAGAGTTAAAAGCAGATGATATGATTTAAAATATAAAGAAGAGAGAATCTGCAGACGCTGTAAATCCAAGCAACACACACAAAATGCTGGAGGAACTCAGCAGGCTAGGCAGCATTTATCGAAAAGAGTACGGTCAATGTTTTGGGTTGAGACCCTTCAACAGGACTGGAGAAGAGAAAGATGAGGAGTAGAGTTAAAAAAGTGGAGGGAGGAGAAGGAAAAACAGGGTGATAGACAAAACCAGGAGGGGGAGCTATGAAGTAAAGAGCTGGGAAGTTGATTGGTAAAAGAGATATAGGGCTGGAGAGGGGGGGAACCTAGTAGGAGAGGACAGAAAGCCATGGAAGAAAGAAAAGGGGGAGGAACTCCAGAGGGAGGAGATGACAGGCAAGGAGATAAGTTGGGAGAGGGAATAGGAAATGGGGAATAGTGGAGGGGGGACATTGCCAGAAGTTTGGGAAATACATGTCAATGCCATCAGGTTGGAGGCTGCCCAGTTGGAATGTAAAGTGTTGCTCCTTCAACCTGAGTGTGGCTTCATTGCAACAGTAGAGGAGGCCATGGATGGACGTATTGGAATGGGAATGGGAGGTGGAATTAAAATGGGTGGCCCCTGGGACATGCCACTTTTTATGGTGGACAAGGATATTTATTTGATATTCCTACATGGCAGGGATTTGGGTAAAGAGTGTAGGAAGTATTTTTGTCCAAGGGTCATAAAGGCACAGAAACAGAGTCAGCATTCTGATGCCAACCATCAAGTACCTATCCCTAGCTTTCTGCTTTGGCAATGTCTCATTCTGCTTGGTTACTCTACAACTCAATGGTTAGAACATTGACATTTCCAGTTTCAGGTAACCCACAATTCCAGTTCCCTCCTCGACACCTCATTTTATTCTTCCTCTATTCATATTACTCTCTCTCTTCCCCACCTGGCTCCATCTGCCCATCATTCCTCCCCATGTCCAGTTGAGTTTACCACTCACCAGCTTCCAACCACCCCGCCCCCCCCAAAGTTTAGTACCACAGTATGGGCTGAAGGGCCTGTTCCTGTTCTATAGTTTCTGTGTGGCAATCTTTTCCCTGTCTTCCCCACCCAGGTGTAGGGTTTCAAACAAGTCATCATCATACGGCTCCCCAGAGCTGTGTGACCCGCTGAATTGTCCCTGCATTCTGATTTTCCCTTTCATGGGAATTGTTAGGGAAACCTGGAGTTACACTTTTTACTGAGAAACCCTTCAGCACCTGGAAATATGAGGAAATCTGTAGATGCTGGAAATTCAAACAACAACACACACAAAATGCTGGTGGAACACAGCAGGCCAGGCAGCATCTATAAGGAGAAGCGCTGTCAACGTTTCTGGCTGAGACCCTTCGTCAGGACTAACTGAAAGGAAAGATAGTAAGAGATTTGAAAGTAGTGGGGGGAGGGGTAAATGCGAAATGATAGGAGAAGACCGGAGTGAGTGGGATGAAGCTAAGAGCTGGAAAGGTGATTGGCGAAAGTGATACAGAGCTGGAGAAGGGAAAGGATCATGGGATGGGAGGCCTCAGGAGAAAGAAAGGGGGGGGGACACCAGAGGGAGATGGAGAACAGGCAAACAACTAAATATGTCAGAGATGGGGTAAGAAGGGGAGGGGGGCATTAACGGAAGTTAGAACACCTTATATACCTTATATACCAACATATATACCTTATATAACCTTACAACCTTATATACCTTATATAACAACACCTTATATAGCGGCTGGGTAGCCTCCAACTTGATGGCATAAGCATTGACTTCTCTAATTTCTGTTAATGCCCCTCCTCCCCTTCTTACCCCATCCCTGACATATTTAGTTGTTTGCCTGTTCTCCATCTCCCTCTGGTGTTCCCCCTCTTTCTTTCTCCTGAAGCCTCCCGTCCCATGATCCTTTCCCTTCTCCAGCTCTGTATCACTTTCGCCAATCACCTTTCCAGCTCTTAGCTTCATCCCACCCACTCCGGTCTTCTCCTATCATTTGGCATTTCCCCCTCCCCCCACTACTTTCAGATCTCTTATTATCTTTCCTTTCAGTTAGTCCTAACGAAGGGTCTCGGCCCGAAACGTCGACAGCGCTTCTCACTATAGATGCTGCCTGGCCTGCTGTGTTCCACCAGCATTTTGTGTGAGCAACTGGAAATGACTGTTTCTTGAGACAACTGTTCAGGAGCTGTTCACGGTATGTATGAATATGACATTTTCTCGGGAGGAGACATCAGATTGTATGAAGGGAAAGAGTTTTAAAAAAAAGTAAGCAGGAGCAGTTGGTACATTTTGCACACAAGGCTCTGAGGAGAGACTGGATTGTGTGAAGAGAGAGAGTTTAAGAGCAGCGAGCTGAGGCGTTCTGCACATTTTGTGCACCACAGTTCCCGACAAAACATTGGATTGCGCATATTTAAGCACTTGGCAATTGTGATGTTAATAATAATATAATCCCCTCAAAACTAATCAATAATCCTGGCTTCAATATCTCTTCATGCAAATGGATCCTCGAATTCCTCACTCAATCAAAATAATCACAATCTTCATCAGCGAAGGTACACCACATGGCTGTGTGATTAGTCCTCAGCTCTGCTTGCTTTATAGTTATGACTGTGAGGCCAAACTCATTCCCAAAGTCATGTTCAAGTTTGCTGATGATACCACTGTCACTGGCTGAATCAGCATATAGGATTCAAAGTCTGGCTGAGTGGTGCTACAACAACAACCTGTCATTCAATGTCAGCAAGACCAAGGAGCAGATTATGGACGAGGAGGAGTAAACCAGAGCCAATCCTCACTGGAGGATCAGAGGTGGAGAAGGTCAGCAACTTGAAATTCCTCAGTGTGATCATTTCAGAGGATCTGTCCTGGGTTCAGCACACAGGCGCAATGCGAAGGAAGGACAGCAGTGCCTCTGCTTCCTGAGAAATTTTGCAAAGATTTGTCATGACATCTAAAAGTGTGGATGTGTGGTGAAGAACATATTGACTGGTTGCATCATGACCTGGTATGTAATTACCAATGCCCTTGAATGGAAAATCCTACAAAAAGTAGTGGTTATGGCCCAGTCCATCACAGGTGAAGCATTCCCACCATTGAGCACATCTGCACGGAGCACTGTCACAGGAAAGCAGCATTCATCATCAAGGTCCCCACCACCCAGGACATGATTTCTTCTCACTGCTGCCGTCAGGAATAAGGTTCAGAGGTCTCAGAACCCACTCCACCAGGTTCAAGAACAGTTATGACACCTTAACCATCAGGTTATTGAACTAGTGAGGACAAATTCATTCATCCCATCACTGAACTGTTCCCACAACCTATGGACTCACTTTCAAGGACATGTCATCTTATGTGCTCAATATTTATTGTTCATTTATTTCTTTGTTTTCTTTTATATTGGTTGTTTGTCCTGTGGAATGCAGTCTTCCAATGAATCTATTGTGTTTCTTTTATTTATTGTGCATGCCCACAAGAAAATAAATCTCAAGATTCTATATGATGACATATACTGTAGTTTCTTAGATAAGTAATTTAGTTTAAAATTTGGAGAAGTCCAATAAAATGAAATCAGGTTTACGCAGAGTGTTATTTATTCTTTCTTATTTAACAGCAGAGCAGGAGTGATGCCAGGTAGCAAAGTGGAATGCTCCTCTTGTGAGATGTGGAGAGGCAGGGAGAACTCCAGTGTCCCTCATGACTACACCTACATCCAGCTGAAACTTCTATCAGGCCATGTTGAGGAGTTGGAGATGGAACTGCCATTAGATTTAAGGTAATTATGGAAAAGGTAGGTCTGGTCATCAGGTTAAGATTGTGCTCCATAGTTGAGGAACATTACATTTGGAGGGGCACAGACAGAGTGCTGGGGGAACTCAAGTGTATTGGGTGGTGTCTGTGGAAAGGAATGAAGAGTCGATACTTCAAGCTGCCACCCTTCGTCAAGAGTCTCCATGAGGCCCAATGCCAGTGTGTTGTGTATTTGATAGTTCAGTAAGCTTGTATATGTTGTTTGATTAATCATTCCTGTCATTTAAATAATTAATTATAGGTTATGTGTAACTGCATATGTCATCACTCTACCATGTGATATGTGCGCACCTCACTTAAGGTACAGGCATGGTCAGAGTCATATTTCAGACTCTCATGTCTTTCTTAAATTACTTTAATGTTTTGAAGTTACAAAACATAACACTGGTGATGAGGTATTTTTAAAACAAATCCAGGATGGTACTGACGTATTAAAGCAGAGTGAAATGTTCAATCGAAGAAAGACTGCAGAGAGGAATGGCGAAACAGAGCAGCTCGTGTCTTCAGAAGGGAAAACCTGATCAAGTTTTTAAAGAAAAAGGGGTAAAAATGGAAGAATTCAGTGTTAATAAACTGTGAGTACTGGGTGATAATAATCACTGAAAATGATCAGAAATGGCTGGCTACAATGGAAAGATTGATGAATTTGATTATACAATTGGTAACTGGCTCATGTACACTTAACCATTGGAACACTATTTTGAAAAAGGTGAAATAGCCAATGAGAAGCCAGTGCTAACTTTGCTAATTGCATTTAGTTTACAGGCAGACAGTTTGCTTTGAAGTTTGACTGTTCCAACCAAACTATCAGAAGTGATCTTTGCTATTGTAAAAGTGATGCAGGAACACTTGGAAATGAAGCCACTGTTGATTTCAGAATACTTTTGGTTTCACCAGCAGAATTAAAAGGAAACTGAGTCTATTTCAGCATACCTGCTGAAGTGAAGAGATTGTCTAAGTATTGTCAGCTCAGTAATCGGCTTAATGATACAGTAAGGGGTTGCTTAGTTTGTGGAATCTTGAACAAAAGCATTCAACAATGGTTTCTAACTGAGACACAACTTATATTTCAAAGAGCAGTGGGAATTGCTGTTTCAATGGAAACCACAGAGGCACAATTCAGTTACTTTCAGGAATATAAGTGAACATCAATAAAATTGTAGTTTCTAAACATGGACTAGAAGTGCCGAGATGGCCTGTTTCCATGCTGTAATTGTTATATGGTTAAACAGAAAGCGACTTGGCTGAACAAATTGTGCTACCATTGTGGCAGGGTTCACGTCCACCAAACAAATGCAGATTTAAATTTGGAACTTGCAGAAAAAGCAAAGTAGGACACATACGAAGAGCATGTCAGGCAGACAAATAAATGGAGAATGCAGGGAAGGGAAGAAGTTAAACGTTCAATTTGCAGATTCAAAAAGAGCAGTAATCTGCATACTGCTAATGAAAAAGCTGATAATGATGAGAGTGACAGATTTCTGGAGACAGTGGTGGAAGCAGAGTCCCTGACAACATTTAACTCATAACTAGAGAAACACTTAAATCGCTGAGCATAGAAGGCTACAGTGCTGAAAGTTGAGATTAAATCAAAGTGGATTCTGACTAGTCATTGGATTTTATGAGCCAAATGGCTTGTTTCCCTGCTGTATGACAAATATAAAAATGTGCTTTCCCCTGCTTATAGACTTCTTTTTGGAGTACCTATCTCATATTTGTTCAAAGGAATAAAACAATCGATTAAACTGAGGCAAGTACTAAGACAGAATTTCTTGCTCTAAAGTAAGACTTTCAAATTGTACTGTACCTTTTCAGCTTTAGAAGTGTATTTTTCTAGAATGTCACCTGTTGTACAAGAGAGGTGAAGATATTTCTGATCCATGCTGAGCTGAACATTTGCAACTTCCCAAAACAGTCAATGAAGCATTAGTGTAATGAAGATGTAAGGATGACTCTGGCAATGGTTTCAGTATGGAAACAGTGGCATGACTGAATTACATACTTCCCTTACTGACAATTGTGTAATATAGGAAATTCTTTCAATTCTGATTCCAAGCACTGAATGTGATCAGAGGTTTTCTCAAGCACTTTACAGGCAATGAGCATCTGACCTACGCTAAACTTTCAGAAGAAAATATTTTTGCTCAAAGTATTTTAATCCATTTAGCTGTTAATTTATATTAATCTCTTCACGAGTAGAAATAAACCTTTTCTATTCACCTAATAATTTTTTAAGCCTATGTTGAATATCTGCTCTGTCTTCCCTGCTGTACAGAAAACAATTCCACATCATTGAAATGCTCTGATTCTGAAGACATCATATTGATTTCCTTTAATTGTGTTAACAGTTACTTTACTCTCTTTTTCAATATTTTTATTGATTAATTTATACATACAGGAATACAGAGTGTAATCAAATATATATTATAGGTCCAAGAAAAAAGGATAAAGTAATACCAAATACATGATATTGCAGTCATACATGCAAACTTATTACTCCATATTCCAATAAGTTAAATTAGATTATAATATTGAGATAGAATATTTTATATATAAAATATCTCTACCCACTACCAAAAGTGAAGCTGTTTAATATTAAAATGAAGAAAAAACCTTATCTTATAATAAAATTTGTTATTGACCAATATATACTTGACTAATAAATCAAAGGTTTTGAAAATAGTTCATAAAATGTCCCCACAAAGCTTGAAATTCTTGACTAGTTTCAAAAATTGAACAACAAATCTTCTCTTAATTCAAATATGACATAATGTCACATAACCATTGAACATGAGTAGGTGGACCACTATCCTTCTATTTAAACAAAAGCACCCTCCTTACTAGGAGAGCAATAAAAGCCAAAATGTGCAATTCAGATGTCTTCAATATGATGTATTTCCCACCAACAACACCAAATAAGGCAGTCAAAGGGTTAGGCTTAAAATCAACGTTAAAAAGTACAGAGAAAATGTGAAATATTTCATTCCAGTATTTTGCCAGACTTGGACATGTCCAAAACATATGAATTAATTATGCTTCTCCATTGTTACACTTACTGTTACTTTACTTGCAGTAGTTTAGTCAGCAGAATTACGTGCTGCATGCCAGCCGTGACTCAGCTAATTTTTATACCATTTCCAAGAACTCTTTGCACCTGGGATACTGCAGATGCTGGAAATCTTGAGCAGCACAGATGGGATGCTGGAGGGGATGCTGTCCGAATTGCCGAGTTCCTCCAGCACCTTGTGTGTTACCTGTGTTTTCTTTGCCTTTTCCATTGAATGAAGGAGATCCAGGATGCTTTATTAATTGGGTTAACAACATGCCTTGTTACATTCTTTCCCCACACTTACTGGGCTATTTCACTTACTATTTTAATATCACTTATTTGTAGCTTACACAGTCCAATGCACTGGATCTCCTATCCACCATTTGACTTTCCTACCTGCCAGAGCTAATTTTAGATATAACTTGACCTTGGACACCATTAGTTAGTATTTTGTGATCAGTGCAGAACAGCCTTTCTCAACCTCTTTGCCCTTTTTTCAGGTCTCAGGGAACCCCTGCATAAATTATATTATACAGTTTACTCTACCTAGTAAATTTTCAATTGTCCCTTTCAGGCCTAAGAATTTCATCGTTGTAAAGGATTTCTTAATTTTGTGGGGTAACACCTTTCCTGACAGGGTGGATCACTCTGCTTAGCAGGTGTGTGTGTGGCTGTGAAACAATCTTAGGCTTCCTCCGTGGTGGTTATGGGAGTTGATTCTGAGACTGCAGGAAGTAGTTCTGTCTGTGGTAGCCACCTTTCTTCTTCCCGTTTGTGCATTTTGATCTTGGGAATGTGCAGTCATTCATTGGAGTATTTCCTTATTAATCCTTCTAGTGACACCTTTATGACCTAATTCCTCCTTTTGACTTCCTCCTCCGCAACATCACCTGTTTTCATCTCTCCAATGGATCTAAGTAGATCCAGAGAGAGAACAGGAGAAGAAAGGTGCCCAGAGATGTCACAACCACTTCCTACTGTCTCAGAGTCAATTCCTACAACCACCATGGAGGAGGCCCCAAAAACACAAGACTCACCTGCCAAGCAGAGTGATCCTTCTTGTTGGGAAAGAGATTATCTCAGAAGAGTAGGAAACCCTCCACAACGATTAAATCTTTAAGCCTGAATGGGTCAATTTAAAATTTGCTACACTGTGGATGTGTGAGTATGGTTGTTTTCATTTATTGAGTTACGGCACAGAATAGGCCATTTCAGCCCTTCAAGCCGCACCATCCCAAAGCCCCGATTTAACCCTTGCCTAATCATGGAGCAACTTACAATGAACAATTATTTTCCCAGTTGGTACATATTAGGTAATATGCTGTGTATACAGTTGAGATGTACCCTGTAAATCCAGTTAAAATAATAGTAGCTTGTGTTTCCCAACTTAGAACATTGGTTAGTTGATGTGTCTAGGATGGATCAAGAGCCTCCTCTATCCCAGGGAAATGTTATCGGGCAACCTCCCACCTGAGCTTCTACAAGGGGTCGACCCACACCAGCCCACCCTGTGGCGCACTCCAGTGTAACTGAGGCCTGACACCATCATTGTGAACTTCAGACCCCATAGGTAACTCTGGATACAGTCGTCAGTTCTAATCGGCACCCTGGACATTATATTACGGGTAATGTGGTTGATCTTCCAGGGGCAATGAAGCCTTTGTTATATCCTGATATTCTCCAACCCATCTGGGTTGTGGGCAGACCCCAGCAAAATATTTCCATGGGGATCCAGTATTCATAAAAGGGGAAATGTAGACATTCGGACCACATTCTCGACCACCCCTTCCAGAAAGTGGTTCTGTCAAGTGTGACGATGGCATACCCTGTTAGACACTCCGTCTCCCTTCATTCTGCCACTACACACCTTGTTCTCTTATAGGGGACATTTAAAAACCTGTTTCCCCTTATCTTTCATTGTACCTTTCTCCTTCCCTTCTCCCATTCTCATTTCATCCTTCTGAGAAAACATGTTTCAGCGTGTGTAGGATTAAACATTTCACACAATCTTCTGCTCTTCTCAGTACTGTGCGATACCAGGGTCTTCAGCCAGTTAATACTCTGTTGTTGAGTCAAATCTCACCTGTCCAAAATGGGAATGTAAACACTTGAGAAAACAGACCATAACATTATCACAAATGCAGTGGGGTGCTCTCCTTTTCAGGGTCTTCACTTATGTAGCGCCAACACTGGGTTATTTCTTTCAGTCTCTGCAGATTTTAATATAGCTTCCTAGAATCTCACTGTGTTCCTGATGTGTCTATTTCTCCAGTAGGGCTGAATGTAACATTGAAGTGAGACACAGAATAGTTAACTTATATTCCTTTGATTCATCTGAATCGTGAGTTATCTTCTGTTGCTGAGTAAGCTAGAAAAGCTCTTAAGGATCATCTCTGTCCTATGCGTAAGTGGCCAGTGAGTAAAAATCCCCCCTCCCCCCACCTGCAAAAACAGCATCGGCACCCGTCACCGAGCACTCAAGCATGAGCAAAGTAACAGCAAGGACACAGACTTGCAGTTACCTCAAAGATATTGCATTTCATCCAGTATTCGACATACCACAGGTTCCCTCTCTCCCGAATAAGGGAGAAAGAGGTGTCTCCATTTTACCAGCAAGTGGAGAGAGTTTACAAACAACTCGCTGGTGTTGGATGTTAAAAGTCCGCCACGTCGCTGTTTTCAAGCTCTGTACCCAAAACACTGGGCACACAACTGCTGTTATTCCAACTCCCCTAATGACACACGGATCTCCTGTCATGACACCGATCCTCGATCTACCCATCTCCAGAGCCCTGAGATCCCAGGCTCCCGAATCCAAGCCAGACTTTTAGGCTGATCCTTTGGCATGCCGAACAACAACAGTCAGTTGTGAAACCCCGAGAACGGGCCCCATTCCCACAAAGAATCGTGGTCAACCTGTAACTCCAGGTCAGGGTCTTCAACAGAACCCTGAAACAGAAAAATAGAGATATTAAAGATGGAGATAGAGCTGTTTCTGAAGATGCAAGCAAAGGAGTTGCCATTAGGTGTCATTAACTCTCTTATTCTCCGCTTTGCTAACTTTTCCAATGCTGATGCCATGTTAATCAGTTTCTATGCTGCTTTACCAGTTCCTTGGGCAAGAATTCACTTCCTTAGGGACAACACTAAGTCTTTATACCCTGGGGTTATTGTCGTTGTGTGTATACCATCCTCTGAAAAACTCACTGTTTCCAAATTTATATCCCCAACTTCCCCAGGTGTCATTCTGGCTGTACTGATAAGGGGAGGAAGGGCTCTATCTTTCTGAGTTACATCATCGTTATACCAGAAACTAAACTAAACCCATTCGTAAGGCCAGTGATGTTGTGGGGGTGGTGTCTGAAAAGAGGATGCTGTCCAAGTTGCATGCCATCTTGGACAATGACTCCCATCCACTCCATAATGTACTGGTTAGGCACAGGAGTGCATTCAGCCAGAGACTCATTCCACCGAGATGCAACACTGTGCGTCATAGGAAGTCATTCCTGCCTGTGGCCATCAAAGTTTACAACTCCTCCCTCGGTGTGTCAGACACTCTGAGCCAATAGGCTGGTTCTGGATGTATTTCCACTTGGAATAATTTACTTATTATTATTTAATTATTTATGGTTTTATATTGCTGTATGTCTATACTATTCTTGGATGGTGCGGCTGTAACGAAACCCAGTTTCCCTCAGGATAAATAAAGTATGTCTGTCTGTCTTTCTGTAAGCATATCCAGAATTGGACCCATTAAAGTAACAGTTCATCTCTGTTTCATTGAATGGAGTCGGTAACAGAGACACACATTTTTACATGTACCGAGTCAGCTGTACAAACCCAGCAGCTTGAGTGTTCCTGGCAGTCACATCTGTCAGACCAAGTACAAGAGTTAATCCAAACACCACCATTCTGTTTCTCAGCATTTTTATATTTTTCTACATTGTTAGGCACCTTCTTACCATGAGAGGTGTGAATTAAGGCTCCAAACATTTCTTTCTATTAAATGTCCACACCACCATACATTCACACATGCAGCCAAGAGGGGAATGACTGATCAAATGAAGTAAACTTGGTATGTCCCCTGAGTACCTCAAGTTGCAGAATAAATCTGTAGCTAACATATGATGTGCTTTGCAGAATCTAGATAGATAGATAGATATTTTATTCATCCCCATGGGGAAATTCAACATTTTTTCCAATGTCCCATACACTTGTTGTAGCAAAACTAATTACATACAATACTTAACTCAGTAAAAATATGATATGCATCTAAATCACTCTCTCAAAAAGCATTAATAATAGCTTTTAAAAAGTTCTTAAGTAGTTTACTTAAATACATTAAATACAATCAACCCCGGCACTTTAACATATCTTACTCCTGGCGGTTGAATTGTAAAGCCTAATGGCATTGGGGAGTATTGACCTCTTCATCCTGTCTGAGGAGCATTGCATCGATAGCAACCTGTCACTGAAACTGCTTCTCTGTCTCTGGATGGTGCTATGTAGAGGATGTTCAGGGTTTTCCATAATTGACCGTAGCCTACTCAGCGCCCTTCGCTCAGCTACCGATGTTATACTCTCCAGTACTTTGCCCACGACAGAGCCCGCCTTCCTTACCAGCTTATTAAGATGTGAGGCGTCCCTCTTCTTAATGCTGCCTCCCCAACACGCCACCACAAAGAAGAGGGCGCTCTCCACAACTGACCTATAGAACATCTTCAGCATCTCACTACAGACATTGAATGACGCCAACCTTCTAAGGAAGTACAGTCGACTCTGGGAAAACTGGTACAATTACAGGCATTTATACCCTGCTTTTAGATAGACTTCTGTATATTTACAGATGGACTTTATTGAATTATCCTTCTGGAGGATTTTAATAGGTTCTAGTCAGTATTGATGTGTGCTCATGATCAGTTGAAGCGGTTCCCTGGTGAAAGAGTGATCCATTTACAGTAGTAAAATGTTTGTTAAAGGAAATAATCCTGCAATTTTGGATACTTTGGTCACTGGTAAATTAATTAAAGAAATATGCAAATCCTTACAGGTAGATCAACACTTCTACTGTAGCTATCATCCTCAGTCAGTGGGCCAAGGGGACAGGATGAATGGAACAATTAAGAATAAACTTTGCAAAATGTGTGAGGAAATTGGACTTTCGTGGAAACTGGTGCTGCCTTTGGTTCTGATGACTATTCGATCCACTGCCAATAGAACCATTGGCCTGACCCCACATGACCAAATCCTGTCACGGCTGAAAGACAACATGGTAGTCCTCTGGCTATTGGGTCTAACTGAGCACTGAAATAAGCAATTGTCCTTCGTCCTTCCCCATGGCTCTGAGTCAAAATGGGTGGAGCAAAAATATTCTTAGTCTGGGAGGCCCAAATATGAAGTGGATGTCATTGTCCCTTTTATACGTTCGGACATCTCCTCAGCTTCCAAGCTCCATCATAACAGATCTGGTTGATTGAGAAGAGATATATTGAAGAGAGGCTTAGGAATAGGCTCATAATCTAAAATCTATTGCCTACTATTCCCCAGAAATGCTTCATTTCCTGATGAGTCATTGCTGCAGGGCTCTTACCATTGCTTCAATATGAGTCTTAATCAATTACCTTGAATCCTACAACAGGGAGTGTCCTAGACAATTAACTTCTGGTTGTACAAACTGTAGCTTCTGCTTTGATACTTTATGGCCTTTCTTAACCAGTTTATGTAAGGCAGAGGGAGTGCTGCTCAAAGGCTTCATTGCTTGGGGAGGTCAACAGGAGATTAGTTATGTATTGTACTGTAGCAGAGCTCCAAGAAAACTCCTTACCTTCTCCCATTTACAATATGCATGACAAAACACTCATTGCATCAAAGCTATTTTTTTTCAAAGAACGTCAAACTCAAAATCAATATGTCAGAAGACCTGAGTAACATCTATTTGGTTCTATAAATGAAAGCAGTCTTGTCAGTAAAGCAACTTCTGGAATTGTTCCCAAAGATATTCCAATCTTCCCAATCTTACACTCAACCATGCCATGATGCTGAGCTCTTCTTCTGCCACCGCCATCTCCATTCCTACGTCATGGCAAGGACTCTCCAGCCCACACTGATGATCCTTTATTCCATCCTCAACATTCGACCTCTGGTCTGTCAGCTCTGGATCATTTCATTACTAACAGCCTATGAGAAATCAATGCTTTCAACTTTACCATGCCTCACACATTCTGAATACACTCCTCTCCACCCTCTCCACACTAATCCTAACCTCAAAATCAATCCTTCAAACAAGGGTTGTACTTTGGTAGTCTAGCAAACTGATGTTCACCATGCTGAGGCAAGGTGACAACTCTCAGACATTTCCTCTTACTTACCCCTCGAACAAGAACCCACCAAGGAGCACCAGGCCATCGTCACCCGCACCATCACAGACATTGTTAATTCTGAGGATCTCCCAACCACTGCTACAAACCTTTTAGTTCCCTAACCCCTCATCTCCCGTTTCTACCTCCTAGCCAAGATCCATAAAGCTACCTGTCCAGGAACACTCATTGTTTCTGCTTGTTCCTGCCCCACCAAACTTATATTTGCATATGTCTGGTTCAGTCCCTTCCTACCTATATTCGTGACATTTTGCACAGTATGGATCTTTTCAATGACTTCAAGTTCCCTGGTCAACAGCAAAATTCAGTTTATTACAAAGCAAAGAACAGTTGTGTCTGCAATAGTGAAGCTTTTCTTGCATGCTCCTGTCAGCGTGACTGCTATATTTTGAGTCCCAACTTGCCAAACTACATAACTCGGGTCACGAATTCGGTGAAAGGTGACATCCAACAAGCAACTGGAAAGATGTGGCCATCAAGGCATAGAGAAGATGCTCCTCCACCTCAATACAGCTGCAGTTCACAAAGCCTATTTCCCCTTCGTTACACAATGAACAACGATGAAGGACATAAAACACTCCTGTCACATACACATGCAGCATACAGCAAAGTATTATGTAATTTTATTGGTTCCATTTTGTTACATTACAGAATTGAATGCATAAAAAATCTCAATGTTTCAAATATAGATCCATCCATCCATTCCATTCTACTTCCCATTCACATTCCAACATGTCAGTCCATGGCCTCCTCTATGGCCAGGATGAGGCCACACTCTGGTTGGCTGAGCAACACCTTATATTTCATCTGGGTAGCATTCAACCTGATGGCATGAACATCAATTTCTTGAAATTCCAGTAATGCACCACCCGCTCCTCTCCTTCAACATACCCCATTCCTGTTTCCCTCTCACACCTTCTCTTTTTGCCTGCTCATTGCCTCCCTCTGGTGCTCCGCTCCCTTCCCTTTCTTCCATGGTGTTCGGTCCTCTCTTATCAAATTTACCATTCTCCACCCATTTATCTCTTTCACAATAAACTCCCCAGACTTTTACTTCACCCTCTCCCTTCCAGATTCACCTATCACCTGCCACCTTGTACTTCTTCCACCCCTCCCCTAGCTTCCTGTGCTGACTTTTCCCCTTCATTTCCAGTCCTGATATAGGTTTTGACTTGAAATATTGACTGGTGAGCACTTTTCCATGGATGTTGCTCCAGCATTTTGTATGTGCAGCTTTGGATTTCCAGTATTTGCAGATTTTCTCGTGTTTTTGATTGACTTACTTATAAGGAGAAGGAAGTTTTAGAAATGCTCATGTGGATGTGACAAAGCCCCATTATCCCTGGAGAGCTTTTATATTCACTTTACTGGGTATGTGTGGTGATGGTGAGGACACTATGATCCCTGATTCCTTACTGTCCTCATGAGGGTAGTGTTGAGTCCAGACACTTCCCTGCCCACGGGACTGGACCCTGATTCTGTCACTTGGTGATGAAGGTTCTCCTGTAGTGTTATATGCTACAAGGTTCAGTCCTCAGACCCAGCAGTAATTGTTTAATCACTACAGACATTTCTAATTACTGTTCACATCTAATTAATAATAATGAAAGGAGGAAGCAATACACTGAAGGTCTATATTAAACCAGTTTATCACAAAACAAAGAACAGTTGCATCTGCAATAGTGAAAGTTTTCTTGCATCTGCCTCTCAGAGTGAGTGCTACATTTTGAGTCTCAACTCGCCAAGTTCCTTTACTTCGATCATGAATGTGGTGAAAGGTGATGTCCAAAAGGTAACTGGAAAGGTACGAACATCATGGCGTAGAGCAGAAGCTCTGAAATCATGTGCTAGAATGAATGGAGCTCACCATTTTATGAGACTGTTCTGAAAACTCCATTTTGTGAGATTGTCTTATGAGCTGGTTGGTTCAAAAACAGCTGGATAAAAGCACTTAACAGTGGACATATTGAGGCAGTGAAGCCACTACTGACAATCTGATAAACTAAAGATCATTTCCAAATATGGAGTTGTGTGTGAGATGTTCTCTGTTAAGATAGAGCATGCACATTTATGAAGAGGGCAGCAAAATCTGCCACATTAGCCAGGTAGGCCCGAGGCAACAACATGGAAACACAACAGTGTCAACTAAAAAGGAAAATAAATAAGAATAGGGATGGGGATGAGGTTCAGATGTAAGAAATCTGGAGAGAAACAATCATGGGGAAGCATACACTCCCATGCCAAATATAAGGAGAAGGAGGATTAATCTTGTGTCCAATGGGAGATTCCTTATCTCCGTTTTATAAATTGGAATTATGGTTGGCGTGAGTACTGGCACAAAATGAACAATAGCATACATGACATCAATTTCTGGCTGGTATTAACATAGTTACAGTGATAGTTGTGCAGAGGTAAACTGTCAATCAGCTATAAGCTGAGTCATGAATTGTCTGATTTATGAGTTCTGTTGTGAATTGCCTGATTTAAGGTCAGTTTGTGATCGGTCAACAAGCTCTTGAATCTGCAAGGTGTGGTCTCCATGGGTTTGGGAGGAGTTGTTAAAAAGGCTTTCTGGCTTGCTGAACTATATTGTATAGTTACTGCCTGGTATGTTGAGGATTGTAGGGACCAGGTCACTGACATGGACCTTGAGTGCGCTCTGCCCCTAATACTGATCCTGACTGTAATCTGGGTCCCTGACACAGACCCCAGATGTGATCCTGTCCTGAACTTGACCACATGGCTATGGCCAAATTTCAGCATGCCCAGGGCCTTCTTCAGTTCTTCAGCTTTTCAGCCAATCACAGTGTTTCAGCCACAGTCTTCTTTCTCATCCTTTCACCGTCCAGTGTGGTTGACGGGAGGAGGGGGCAGTTTCATCAAATGAGATTGTAGGAGAGATTCCTTACACTTGGTGTAAAGCAGAATGGAGGGAAGACATGGTTAGGTGGAAGGCAGAAAAAAGTAATAAACATATGGGATGACAATACAAGGCATTAGAGAGTGGTTATGGAGTTGAGGGAAACAAAGAGTGGGTGTCCACAGTGCATGTTGTCTGAAGTACTGGGGTAGTGTTATGATCTGAAGTTATTGAACTCGTTGAGTGCAAAAAACTGCTGAATCAGAAGATGTGTATTCCTTAAATCATAAATTATTTTGGGTGCCACAATAGCTTAGTGGTTAGTGTGATGGGAGTCTGCCTCTGTCTGTCGATGGAGTAGCAGTTATTCTGTGCTGCTCTTAGTTTTCTCTCTCTCCCCCAACTTAAATTTTGAATTTATAATTTTTAATTGCTGATTCTTGAAGGGGAGTAATATGTCTTGAAGGGAAGTGGGAAGAATCTGCATGAACCTACTGACAAACGTAATGGAAAAGGAAAGATGCCGAAGGAAAGATCTAATGAAATGCCACCATGGGCTGAAGATATCGTTCGGACATTGAATTCGATTCAAGAACAGAATAGGGTAATTAAAGATCAACTGGAAAAGAATAATAATGAAATGAAGTTATTTCTGGGAAATCTTAAAGATGTGGAAACACAAGTTAATAAACATGAAGAGAAATTGAAGTTAACCAAGCAAAAACTGCCTGAAACTACAACCAGTTTGGAAAAATATCATAAGATTATAGACCTGGAAACCAGATCTCGCCGAAACAACATACGAATTGTTGGATTGCAAGAAGGAGCTGAAAATGGAGATCTAACGGTTTACTTTGGTAAGCTCTTCATACTCTATTTCCGACTATTTTATCACAACCGCCTGCTGTTGAAAGAGCACACAGACTGTTTACTTTGAAGTTTAAAAACTGAAGCAGATCGAGAGTTATTTTGGTTTGTTTTCATCACTTTAAAATTAAAGATCAAATAATGCGACAGGCAAGAAAACAGAGAGTTTTCAGATTCAACGAGTCTGAGATCCGTTTTTATGAAGATTATCCAAAAGAAGTAATGGAACAAAGATCAAGATGTGCTTTGGAACTGAAACAAGCATATGATAAGAAACTATTTCCCTCTTTGAGATACCCGACAAGAATGAAAGTTTTTCCCCCAATTCTTCTCCACATACTTTCTTCGACCACAAAGCTGCACTGGCTTGTCTTCACCGTTACTAATGTTACTACCGAATGAACTATCTGAAAAGCTGTTTGATTATTTGTATATTATTCATAGTTTAAAAAGAAGATATATGAAGATATATGAAGGCTATTTGGATATTTCAATGAGAGATTAATAAAAGAAGATAAGAAAACCTGCTCATCATTATATCCTATTGGATTTTCTTTGGAAAGAAGATTTACGGCTCAAGTTTGACTGTTTAAATGGCTAATTAGATATTTGACTGAGAAAAGAGGATAAAGGGATTTGTTCCTTTTATCTAATATTTGGTTTGATGTTTCTTTTTGTTGTTTCTTAATTTACTGTTAGTTTTTTTTTCCTATTGATAGGGTTTCTTTTTATATGTATAAACATATGGGAGGGTTTAGTTACTTATGATATTACTAATTAATATTTCTGTAAATTCATTTCGGTTAAAAATACTATTAACCCCTTTTTAAAAATTCTGGTTTATTATAGCATTCTAGAACCAAATTTAATAGTTTTCTTAGAGATTTAAAGCTAAATTTAAATGGCGCTGTTTTTTCTCTCTAAGAGATTATATTGTTTTGGTTCTTTTTTGTTTAATACATGATGGAATGTAAACACTCGCCTTTGCTGAGACGTTACTGTCTTTCCTGCAAAGTCATCTTATTTTTTTGTGCATTGGCTGGGAGGAGGGAGAGACGAGACCGACAGAGTGGCCCATGGTTTTGCATACTATCTTAGTTCGCTTGCCTTTTTTCCGGGCTTTTGGGAGGTTGGGTGGGTTTCGAGCTAGGAGCTTTTTCCCATTGGGTGGTTCCGGAGCATATATGCTTTCTATATGGTTGTATTCTTCATCACCAGCATCTTTGATAATCCCGTACTGGTATGTGCTCTGCACATGTATAAAGTAAATTAGAATAAAATTATATGATGGCAGTTAAACAGATTAATGTAATAAGTTGGAATGTACATAGTTGGAATCATCCTATTAAATGAAAAAAGACTTTTAAAATTATTAATCGATTCCAACCTGATATAATTTTTGCTCATGAGACGCATATCAGGAATGGGAGATCAAAATAGATTTTTTAGATGGTGGAATGAACTACAGCTCCATGCTACTTCTCAGAGTAAAACTAAGGGTGTGTCTATTTTTATTAAATCTAATATATTTACTCAAGAGGATATTAAATCAGATTCTAATGGTAGATTTTTAATTGTTAAACGAGTGATTTCTATTAGAAAGGTTGTTTTGGTTAATTTCTATGGTCCCAGTGTAGATGATCCTTCTTTTTTTAAAGAAGTATTTGCTTTACTGCTGGATTTAAATGAGTATATGTTGATAATGGGTGGGGATTTTAACTGTTGTTTAAATCCTATGATTGACAAGAACTCAACTAATCAGCGACTTCCAAACCACTCTGCATCAGTTACCAACTCCTCTTTGACTGATTTTGGGTTGATCGAATTATGGAGACATTTACACCCTGATAATAGAGAATATTCCTTCTTTTCACATGTCTACAAAAATATTCAAGGATTATAATTGATCCCTGTCTTTTGCCTAATGTTAAAAACTGTGAATATGATGCTATTGCTATATCTGATCATGCGCCTTTGAGTTTGTCCTTTGAATTTGAGGATGTCATCATTGCCCATCCACCATGATGCATGTCTCAGACTTTATTGCAAAACTCTGATTTTATCAGTTTGTTTGAAAGCCAGATAAAGGATTTTTTTTTCATTTTAATGATATAGGAGGTATGTCCAAATTAATTATATGGGATACATCTAAAGCATTTTTACGTGGTCAGATTATTTCTTATTCAGCTAAACTCAAAATACAGACTAAAGAAGAATGAGATAAAATTTCAAAACAAATTAAAAATTTAGATGTCTATTTGACTTCCCCTAATATTGACATTTTTAAAAAGGGTGGAACTTCAATCACAATATAACCTATTATTAACTCATCCAATTGAAGGTTATCTACTTAAGTTAAAGAGTCAATTTTATGTTTGGAGATAACAATAATAAACTACTTGCATTTCAATTAAAATTGGCTGGAGCCAAAAGGCAAATTTTGAAAATTCGTAGAAAGGATGGACCTTGGCTCAGGAATATGAAGAAATGAATAAGATTTTTCAAGATTTTTATACTGAACTTTATAAATCTCAATGTCCAGTAGATTCTTCTGAAATGAATGATTTTTTTTTACAAAAGATTGCTTTCCCTAAAATTTCTGCTGAGGATCAAAAAACTCTCGATGCCCAAATTACTGAATCTGAAATTCATAAAGCTATTTTCTCAATGCAATCTGGTAAGGCCCTGGGACTTGATGGTTATCCTGTAGAATTTTATAAAATATTTGGAAACTTGCTTTCTCCAAATATGTTGGAGATGTATAAAGATTCTTTTGTGAAAAGTGATTTACCCTCTACTTTCTATGAAGCTTCTATTCTCAAAAAAGGATAAAGATCCTACTGATTGTGCTTCATATAGACCTATTTCATTATTGAATGTTGATACTAAGATGCTCTCAAAGATAATGGCCAATTGGTTGGAGAGTATTTTGGGTTAAATCATTTTGAAAGATCAAACAGCCTTTATAAAGGGTTATTATTCTTTTTCAAATGTTTGAAGATTATTTAACATTATATATTTGCCCTCTTCTAAAACTCCACAACGTGTTGTATCTTTGGATGCTGAAAAAGCATTTGATCGAGTTGAATGGAAATATTTATTTAATGTTTTAGAAAAATTAGGTTTTGGTATTAATTATAATAATTGGATTAAAATGAAATATAAAGCTCCTGTTGCTACTGTCGTCACCAATAACTGTAGGTCTCCTTTTTTTCAGCTATCACGGGGGACCAGACAAGGTTGTCCATTAAGTCCTTTGTTATTTAACTTAATGCTATTGCTCTTCGTGAATCCAAAAATATTCATGGGATTTTTATGAATGAGACCATGCACAAGATCTCTCTTTATGCTGATGATTTATTGGTATATATATATCTAAGCCTGAAGAATCTATTCCTGCTTTGCTAAAATTATTTGACAGATTTGGAGATTTTTCAGGATATAAAATAAATTTTAGTAAAAGTGAATTACTTCCTTTAAATGAATTTGTCTCTATATATGATAATATTCCTTTTAAAGTTACAGATTATTTTAGATATATAGGTGTCATAATTACAAAAAAAATAAGGATCTTTATAAAGCCAATTTTCCTCCTTTAGTGGAGTCTATGAAGTACTCATTTAGTCAATGGAACCAACTTACATTTTCACTTGGTCATATTCATATAGATAAAATGATGATTTTACTAAAATTTTAATATTTATTTCAGAATATTCCTGTCTTTTTGACTAAGAAGTTTTTGATTGGATTGATTCTATTATTATATCTTTTATTTGGGATAATAAAAGACCAAGAATCAGTAAAAGTTATTTACAAAAGTTGAAAAAGAGCAAAGGTCTCGCTTTGCCTAATCTAAGAATGTATTATTGGGCTGTTAATTTGTGATATATGTTCTTTTGGTTATACTTGGGTGATAGGAATGATCGGCCAATCTGGGTAGACCTGGAACTGAGAGCTGTGAAACAGTTTTATTTAACTTCGTTATTAGGAGTTGCTCTACCTATACAATTAGCTAAAGTTGCTCATTTAAACTTATATCCTGTGGTTAACACTCTTTACAAATTTGGCCAGTTCTGCAATTTTTTTTAATCTTAAAAAAATTAAACTTCGTAGTATAATTTATCATAATTACTTTTTTAAATCTTCCTGGAGTGATCCAATTTTTTTACTTTGGAAAAATAAAGGTATTATGTCCTTTTTGGATTTATTTAAAGAAAGCAGATTGATGTCTTTTGAACAATTAGTCAATATATATTCTTTCACATTCACACTTTTTCCAATATCTTCATATTAGACATTTTTACAGAAATATTTAAGTAATTTTCCTTACATATTGCAGGCTGAATTATTAGATACTATTATGAATATGAACCCCTTGATGAAAGGTTCTATTGGAAGAATTTACAATTTATGATTACAATGGGATAAGCATCCTTTACTTAAGATTATACAGGATTGGGAGAAAGAACTCAATTTGACTTTTATATGGGAGGATTGGATGTGGATTCTGAAGCAGGTTAACTCTTTCTCGATCTGTGCTAGTCATTCACTGATTCAATTTTAAATTATACATCGTTACCATTGGACAAAAGAGAGACTTTCTAAAATATTTCCCAATGTTGACAAATTTTGTGATTAATGTAAAACTGAGATAGCCACACTGACACATATGTTTTGGTCATCTTCTATATTAAAACCATTTTGGAAGTCAGTCTTTTTGACAATTTCTAAAGCACTTAGAATCAACTTACAACCTAATAAATTGACTGTGCTTTTTGGAATAATTCCTCAAAATATTCATGGTATTTCTCTGTCTGACCAACATGTTTTTGTGTTTGTTACATTAATAGCTAGGAGGGCCCTCTTGTTGAAATGGAAAGATATATCAGCTCCTACTTCATCACAATGGTTCTCTCAGGTGATGCTGTGTCTCAGCTTGGAGAAAATTAGAAGTTGAACCTTTGAACCTTTATTTGATTTTGAGAAGAGATGGGGCTCGTTTGCTCGTTATTATCATTTCAGTTAACTGATAGATTTCCTCCATGATCTAAGTGCAAATTTTCTTTTGATATATTTTTCTTTCTTGTTGGCGGTTTGATGTTTATTTTTAGAAGCTTTCTCTATGATGCATGGCTCCAGGGTTGTACCCCCAATGGATTCTTTTTTCCCCCTCACTTTTCTTGCTTATAGGGTTTTTTTTATTCACCAAAAATTTCAATCTTTAAGATAATTCCTTTTTTTTAGGTATTGTAAGTGTTGTTACTTCGATGTATCTGTGTTATTTTTGAACAATAATAATAATAATAATGAAAAGATTTGAAAATAAAAGTGGTTAGTGTGACACCATTACGGCTCAGGGCATCACAGTTTGGAGTTCATTCCAAACCTCCTCTGTAAGGAGATTCTGTATATCCTCCCTATGGATTGTGTGGATTTTCTCTTCATTCTCCAGTTTCCTCCCACAGTTCAAAGATGTTCCAGCTATCATTGCCTCATGGCTGTGGAGACCAAGTCATTCAGTATATTTAAAATAGAGGTCAATAGGTTCTTGATTCATCAAGGTGTCAAAGTTTATGGGAGAAAGCAGGAGAATGGGTTCACTGTCGTAAGTGGTTCTTACAGCTGTGGACACTGTCTTCTCCTTTCACTTCCACATATCTAGTTTGATCTAAATTCATTGATTAGAGAGCTTAAGGTGAAAAAGCCACAGGGGCAAGTGATCATAGTATGATCAATTAAGCCTAAAATTTGAGAAGTTAAGGTCAGATGTGTCAGTATTACAGTGCAGTGAAGGGAATTAAAGAGGCATGAGAGAGGAGTTGAGCAGAATTGATTGGAAAAGAACACTGGTATAGATTATGGCAGAACAGCAATAGCTGGAATTTCTGGAAGCAATTTGGAAGGCACAGGATATATACTGTAAGTAGGCGTATGGTGTGTTGGCATTCATCAACCGTGGGATTCAGTTCAAGAGTTGTGAGGTAACGTTACAGCTATATAAGACCTTGGTCAGACCCCATTATGTTCATTTCAGTTCACCTCACTAGAGGAAGAATGTGGATACTATAGACAGTGTGCAGAGGAGATTTACAAGGATGCTGCCTAGATTATAGGGCATACCTCATGAGAATAGGTTGAGCGAACTTGTCCTTTTTTCCCTTGAAGTGACAGAAGATGAGAGGTGACCTGATAGAGGTGTATAAGATGAGGGGCATTGATCGGGTGAATAGCCAAAGGCTGTTACAAGGGGCCATAGTTTTAAGGTGCTTGGAATTAGGTACTAAGGGGATGTCAGGGGTAAGTTTTTCACACAGAGAGTGGTGAGTGTGTGGCATACAGTGCTGGCCATGGTGGTGGAAGCAGATACAATAGGGTATTTTAAGAGCCTCAGATAGGTTCATGGAGTTTAGTAAAATAGTGGGCTATGTGCGAGGGAAATTTTTGGCAGTTTCTGGAGTAGGTTATATGGTCGGCACAACGGTATGGGCTGAGGGGCCTATAATGTGCTGTAGATTTCCATGTTCTATATAACAGCAAATGAGAGTGAGAGAGAGAGACTGATCAAATGTAGACGCCTCTCACAGCAGTGAGAGAAAATAGTCAAATTCAGGTAGGCAGTGCTGAAAACCTGTTCACCTTCCAGTCTCCTCCTCATTGACTTCAATATTCTTGGATGCTTTAATCAAAGAGATTGGTGAGAAATGAATTCGATCAGGGGGTCACATCTGTTCTTCACCTCCAGGCTGCACACTTTGCTCAAAATATCACCAAACACTCTTGAAGACAGTAAGGTGCTGGAATGCTCAACTGGCCCGAAAGGTCACCTCCAACGTGTAGATCACAGGCTCAGTCACATTAGACCATAAGACATAGGAGTAGAATAAGCCTATTTGGCCCATTGAGACTGCAGTGTCATTTCATCATGGCTGAAACATTTTTCATCTCAATCCCATTTTCCTACCTCCTTGCTATAATCTTTCACACCCTCACTAATCAAGAACCTGACAATCTCCAACTTAAATACACCCAATGACCTTGCCTCCACAGCCACCTGTGGTAATGAATTCCACAGAATTACCACCCCTGACCAAAGAAATACCTCCTCATCTCCATTTGAATTGGATGTCCCTCTATCCTGAGCCTGTACCCTCTGCTCCTAAACTTCCCCACTCTATCCTCTCACCTGCCAATTTCTATGTTACAGAATCATCTACCCGATTCCATAAAGTAGATGATCTTAATCTTGATCAACATAAGGGACCTCAATCTGCACTCTTAATTGCTTTGATCCATGTATTCCTGAAAAAAATCTGTTCACAAGATGCTTCACAAAATGTATGTTACAATGTCATAAAATGGCCACCTCCATTCCTTCCATGACAAGGCAAGAACAAAGTCATTTGAGTTGTTTATTTCCCCAGTCCTCGCCCACTTCCTGCTTGAAGTGAGTCATCTATTTCCTGAAGCCATTCCTAGGCTGGGTGCATATGATCCTGGAAAAAAACTGCACCAAATGGAAGGATGCATCCCCATCTGGGATTGACCTCCTCCTCCTCCCTCTTTTTATTGGGGTTAGCATTCTAATATAAATGTAAAAGGAACTGGAATCAGATGGAACAACATAACCTGTGTCCCGACGGGGTGAATCTTGGGTCTCTCACACCAGGGGTATACACTCTGCTGTCAATTTAATATAAACACATGGACTGTATAAGATACTGCATTCGCTGTGAATTTACTGTCTATTCTCTGTCTCCCTGATGTACCCAAGTATCCACATCAGAGACAGTGAATAATTCAATAAAGCTCACTCCAACCTTCTGGGTAAAAAGCACCCAGGGAGGTCCTGAGGCTGAGACAGGTGCCAGTTAGATATAAATATCTATGAACAATTTGCTGGGAAATTAAGAAGGGAGGGAGGCTAAAGACAATATATTAAATGCCAGTTATCCTGAGATCAGTGGTTGGGAAGATGCTAGACTCTATTATGAAGGATAAGGTTTTGATGTACTTGGCGACACATGACAAGACAGGCCAAAGTCAGCATGTTTCCCTACAGGGGAAATTTTCCCTAACAAATTTGTTGAAATTCTTTGAGGAAATAGCAGGCAGATTAGACAAAGAGAAGTCAGTGGATGTTGTTTACTTGGGTTTTCAGAAGGCTTTTGTCAAGGAGCCAGACTAAAAACTACTAAACAAGGTAAGAGTTCATGGTATTACAGGAAAGCTACCAGCATGTCAGAAGAATGGCTTACTGGCAGAAGCCAAGGTGTGGGAATAGATCGGGCCTTTCCTGGTTGGTTGCCAGTTACTGGTGGAGTTCCACAGGGGTTGATGTTGGGATTGCTTCTTTTCACCTTATATGCCAATGATTTGGACGATAGAATTGATGGCTTTGTAGTCATGTTTGAGGACAAAGTAAAGATAGGTGGAGGAGCAGGTAGTGTTGAGGAAGCAGGGAGTCTTCAGAAGAACTGAGACAGATTGTGAGAATGGGTGAATGGAGAGGCATTTGCAATTTTCCAGTCCTCCATAACCACTCTAGAATCTAGTGTTTCTTGACAGATCACGACTAATGCCTCCACAATCTCATCAGGTACCCTTCTTCAGAACCCTGGGCTCCAGTTCATCTGATCTATTTGATTTATCTACCTTTAGACCTTTCCACTCCCCATGCACCATCTCCTTACTAACAGCAACTACACTCTCTCTTAGTCCCTGACACTCTTGAATTTCTGGCACACAGCTAGTGTCTTCCACTGTGAAGAATGATGTAAAATACTAATTCAGTTCATCTTGCGTTTCTGTGTCCCACATTACTACCTCTCCAGCATTATTTTCCAGTGGTCTGATATCCACACTTGGCAGTCTTTGACTCCATGTATCTGAAAAATCTTTTGGTATAACTGTTATATTCTTGGGTAACTTATCCTCAAATTTCATCTTTTCTCTCCTTATTGCTTTTTCAGCCATCTTCAAATGATTTTTAAAATCTTTCCAATCCTCTAACTTCCCACTGTTATTCCTATATTATATGTCCTCTCTTTTGCTTTTCTGCTGACTTTGAATTTCCTTGTCAGTCATGGTTACCTCATTATGCATCCACCACAAACCATTTTTAGAAAGCATCTTCCACATTAGGATGTAACTATCCTGCACCTTTCGAATTTCTCCCAGAATCTCCAGCCATTGCTGTTCTGCTGTCATCACTGCTTGTGTGCCCTTCCAATCAACTTTGGCCAGCTCCTCTCTCATGCCTCTATAATTCCCTTTACTCCACTCTAATACTGATACATCAAATTTTTGTTTCTCTATTCTCAATGTCAGGGTAAATTCAATCATATTATGAACTCTGTCTTTGTATGTGTCATGGTCCCGATCATTCATTCCCTATTTTGCTCCTAATTTCCTTTGATGATGCCTTGATTCCAAACGTTAATTTCCACTTTGATGACAGCACACCTGGTTTCCATCAAGAACTGCAGTATATAAACTCTAGCATCACAGCCACTAGTTGCCAGTTTGTTTATCTTTTTCCTGTGAGTAAACTACGTTTCTCGACTGCTTAGAACCATTTGTTCTAAGTTAGCTCCAGTTTCAAGATTTACCTACAAAACTCCATCTCTCTGAGTCAAGGCTCTGTGTCATGGTGCCGTGTCAAGTTTCTGAGTCCAAGCTCTGTGTCGAGGCTTGATATCAGGACTCCGTATCAAGATCCCTCCTGTTTGATGCTCAGCATTTACGCCCATGTAAGTATCCAAACACAGTCTCTGTGCCTGTGCCCTGCACTTAGGTTTGCTTCCCCCACTCACTGCAACAGAACAAACTGGCCATAATGAAACCAGCGGACATGAAGACCCTGCAAAAAGCCCTCGCCAGCCAGGGCTCCCTATTGGGCCTACCCGATCAACTGCTCCAGGATGTTGTTGAGAACCTCCGTTCCCTGTCTGATAACATAACAAAGATCAGTGACCAGGTGGACTGTGTATCTACTAATCTTACCCCATCCATTCCTGGGACTCTGTCTAACCAGTCCAGACAGTCTGTAGTGGCAACCCCCTATGTGTCAGCAACACCCCCACCAAGAGAGCCACATGTACCTGAATCTGAATACTACGCCGGGGATTTGGGAAGTGCTGGGCTTTCCTTCTGTAATGCTCCTTGGTGTTCGATCAGCAGATATCCACTTACTTCATGGACAAGTCAAAGGTAGCATATCATGGGGTTTTTGCGGGGATGTGCCTTAGTGTGAGCTACAGCTGTCTGGGATAATCAATCGGATTTTTCCCACCTTTATCACAGAAATGAGAAAAATCTTTGACCGCCCCGTCCGTGGTAAGATGCCGCTAAGTGTTTACTCTCTGTCCGTCGGGGCTCATACAGCATTACCGAGTATTCTGTGGAGTTCCGAACGTTAGTGGCCTACTCGGGGTGGAACGACGAGGCACTCCATGGGGTATTTTGGGATGGTCTCAGTGACAGGGTGAAAGGCAAGTTGGTGGCAAGAGATGAAACCAACAGCCTGGATTCATTTATCTCCCCAGCTACCAGGATGGACAATCGTCTCCAAGAATGCCAAAAGGAAAAATCTGGTTGTCTACCACTTTTGGCCACTCCACGGCACTCATTTCCGCCTCCCACAAAATCAAGCCTCTTTCCTCCTCCTGCTCCTAGGGAGGACTTCATCCCTGGTGGTCAACCTAGCTTTGGAGGAATGGAGGCACGGTCTGGAGGGAACAGAACATCTGTTTGTCATCTATACAAGACAGCCGACCTCCTTGTTCATCATGTCTTCTGCCTTCACGGGATTCCTTTGGACATTATTTCTGATCGGGGTCCCCAATTCATCTCTCATGTCTGGAGATCTTTTTGTCAAGCCCTTGAGGCCTCAATAAGTCTGTCATCTGGTTTTCATCCACAGACGAATGGTCAAACAGAACGGGCTGACTAGGATTTGGAAGCAGCACTGCGCTGCGTCACCGTCAGAAACCCGTCTGCCTGGAGCAACCATCTCCTTTTGGTACAGTATGCCCACAACTCCCTCATCAGCACCGCCTCCAGAATGTGTCCCTTTGAATGCTCGCATGGTTACCAACTCCTTCTGTTCTCCACTCATGAAGAGGACATAACATAACCCATTTGTTCAGGACCATCTCCGCCAGTGTTGCAAGAACTGGAAAGACACACGCACGGTCCTGCTCCGCTCGGCCGACCGCAACTGGAGGATTGCTGATCGCCATCGGATTCCTGCACCTGATTATTGGCCTGGGAAAAAGGTTTGGCTCTTTTCTAAAGACATCCCCCTCAAGAACGAGCCCAAGAAACTCGCCCCCCCCCCCACTTCCTGGAACCATTCGAGATTGAGAGTATTGTCAACCCTTCGGCCAAAATCTATGCACATCCATCCTACATTCCACATTTCCCAATTGAAGCCTGTATCTGTCAGCCCTTTGTGCCCTCCTGCCGAACTCTGTCCACCCACCTGAATTACTGACGACCATCCAGCGTACAACGTCCAGCGAGTACTGGATGTGCTCCACTGAGTCAGAGGCCTCCAATACTTGGTCGATTGGGAAGGAAACAGCCCTGAGGAATGCTCCTGGATTCCCTGCTCCTTCATCTTGGATCCTTTCCTTATCCGTGATTTCCATTGGGAGAATCCAGACAAGCCTGGTGGATTGCTTGGAGACTCCCGTTGGGGGGACAGGGGTACTGTCATGGTCCCAATTGTTAATTCCCTACCTTGCTCCTAATTTTCTTTGACTATGCCTTGATTCTGACCGTTAATTTCCCATTTACTGCTAATCTGCTTTGATGACGGCACACCTGGTTTCCATCAAGAACTGCAATACATAAACCCCGGCGTCACAACTACTAGTCGCTAGTTCATTGGTCTTTTTCCTGAGAGTAAATTATCTTTCCTGACCGCTTAGAACCAGTTGTTCTAATTTAGCTCCAGTTTCAAGATTTACCTATGAGATACCATCTCTCTGAGTCAAGGTTCTTTGTCAAGTCTCTGAGTCCAGACTCCATGTCAAGGCTCGATATCGGGACTCCGTGTCGAGATCCCTCCTGTTTGATGTTCGACGTTTACGCGTGTGTAAGCATCCAAACACAGTCTCTATGCTTGTGCCCTGCACTTGGGTTCACTTCCCCTACTCACTGCAACAGAAGGTTCCTTTACCTTAAAACTCCCAAATCAAATCCAGTTTATTTCATAACATCTAATCATGAATGACCTTTTCCCGAGTGGGTTTAACCACAAATTCCTCTAAGAAGCCAAGTTGTAAGCATTCTACAAATTCCCTGTTCCTTTCTCTGCAGATGCTGCCTGATATGCTGAGTACTCTACACGTAACTGCTCTCTCACACCAAGACTGTCCTTTATTAATTTGATTTCTTCGGTGAACTAGAATGTTGTAGTTTGAAAGGGGAATTCAGAGATTTAAACACAGTAATTCAGGTCAACATTGCTGGAGTCAGAATGTCTCTGGGTCTGTATACCAGGGATTCGTCTGCCTTCTCTGGGAAATGTAATCAGTCCCACGACAGCAAGGGAAGCAGAGTTTCCTTGTGTCATGAGACATTATGTAACCGAGAGAAGATCAGGGAGATCTCCCACAGACTGGGATGTCTTATCACTGAATGAAGAGCAAGGAGTCCTCCCGCAGATTGGAATGTCCCATCACTGAGGGAAAAGCAGGGAGTTCTCCTGTGTCCCATTGCACATCCTTAGCCATCCGCCAGCAACACACACCAGATCCTCAGCTGATCACCATTCTACTCTTTATGGGATTTTGGTGTGTAAATACTGTCTGCCTTGTGTTCTACATTACACAGAACTTCACTCTCCATGAAAGGTGTCATACAAAAAAGGTGTCATAAAAGGCCTCAAAGCCCTCTGCTAGTTTCTGGACAATAGACCTCACCAGTTCCCCAACACCACCACACTCCTCAGGTTGGTGGAACTGGTACTCACACTTAATAACTTCTCTTTCGGCCCTTCCCACTTTCTTCAGACCAAGGGTGTAGCTTTGGGCACTCGCATGGGCCCTAGCTATGCCTGACTGTTCGTGGGTTATGTGGAACAGTCTATGCTCCAAATCTATACTGGTAATGCTCCCCAACTTTTCCTTTGATACATTGATGACTACATTGGTGCTGCTTCCTGCACCCATGCTGAACTCGTCAATTTCATAGACTTTGCCTCTAACTTTCACCCAGCCCTCAAATTCACTTGGTCCATTTCGGAAACTTCTCTCCTCTTTCTCGATCTCTCGGTCTCCATCTCTGGAGATAGACTGTCCACTGACATCTTCTATAAACCCACTGACTCCCATAACCACCTTGATTATACCTCTTCCCACCCTGCCAAATGCAAAAATTCTATTCCCTATTCCCAGTTCCTCCGTCTCCACCGCATCTGCTCCAAGGATGAGGCTTTCCATTCCAGGACATCCCAAATGTCCTCTTTCTTTAAGAACCATGATTTCCCTTCTGCCATCATCAATGATGCCCTCACCCGCATCTCCTCCATTTCCCACACTTTGGCCCTCACCCCATCCTCCCATCACCACAACAGGGACTGTGTTCCCCTTGACCTCACTTATCACCCCACCAGCCTTCAGATCCAGCATATTATCCCCCGCAACTTCCGCCACCTTCAACAGGACCCCACCACTAAGCACATCTTTCCCTCTCTACCCCTCTCTGCTTTTCGCAGGGATCATTCCCTCCGCGACTGCCTGGTCCACACATCCGTCCCCACAGATCTCCCACCAGGCACTTATCCCTGCAAGCGTAAGTGCTACACCTGTCCCTATACCTGCTCTCTTACCACCATTCAGGGCCCCAAACAGTCCTTCCAGGTAAGGCAACATTTCACTTGTGAGTCTGTTGGGGTAAGCTATTGCATCCGGTGCTCCCGATGCGGCCTACTCTACATTGGTGAGACCCGACGCAGATTGGGGGACCGCTTCGTCGAGCACCTACGCTCCATCCGCCACAACAGACAGGATCTCCTGTTTGCCACTCACTTCAACTCTCCTTCACTTCCCCATTTGCATATGTCCATACATGGCCTCCTCTACTGCCATGATGAGGCCAAACTTCGGTTGGAGGAGTAACATCTCATATACCGTCTGTGTAGTCTCCAGCCCCTTGGTATGAACATCGAATTTTCCAACTTCCGGTAATTCCCTCCCTCTCCCTTCACCCTTCCCACTTTCACTCTTGTCTCTTCTTCTAGCTGCCTATCACCTCTCTCATGATTCTGCCTTCTTCTACTACCCATAGTGCTTTCCCCTTAGATTCCTTCTTCACCTCTCCTGCCTATCCCCTCCCTGCTTCCCCTCCCCCACCCCTTGATCTTTCCTCTGATTGGTTTTTCACCTGGCACCTTCCCCCCTCCCCCCACCTTCTTTATAGGGCCCCTGCCCCCTCCTGACGAGACAGTGATTAGTCCTGGAGTAACACACAGGAACACAATGACAGTGATTAGTTCTGGACTAACAGATAGGGACACAGTGACAGAGATTAGTCCTGGACTAACAGATAGGGACACAGTGACAGAGATTAGTCCTGGACTAACAGATAGGGACACAGTGACAGAGATTAATCCTGGAGTAACACACAGGGACACAGTGACAGAGGTTAGTCCTGGAGTAACACACAGGGACACAGTGACAGAGATTAGTCCTGGAGTAACAGATAGGGACACGGTGACAGAGATTAGTCCTGGAGTAACACACCGGGACACAGTGACAGAGATTAGTCCTGGAGTAACACAGAGAGAGAGTGACAGAGATTAGTCCTGGAGTAACACACAGGGACACAGTGACAGAGATTAGACCTGGAGTAACACACAGGGACACAGTGACAGAGATTAGTCCTGGAGTAACGCACGGGGACACAGTGACAGTGATTAGTCCTGGAATAACAGATAGGGACACAGTGACAGAGATTAGTCAGGGAATTCCGTACCACTCTCCCTGGTGTTTCACTGTCAGTTGTCCCCACCTCACCTGCCCTCTACACATTGTTGGGGCACGTTGAGCTCTTGTCCAAGTGAAGGAGGACTGAGTGGTGTGCTGACATCCTCCACATGATACAGGTCAGCAGACGGAGCAGTGATGGGGAAATATATCAATACCAGAAACACATGGCCCCAGCATCCGCTCCACTGATAGTGAAGGTCACAGGGTCACCTGCCCCTATGATGGTCAGATCCCTGCTCCAACTCACCTTGTCTCCCACCAGTTGCTAGCATCTCCCACCAGGCTGGCATCCATTATGAGCCAATCTCTCCGCCATGTGGGGTTTGATGTTGGAATTTTGTGTATGGCCAAGAGATCACATCTTACATCTAACTTGATGTGAAAACAGACACTCAGGAGTCAATGGCCATGGGTTAACAGAAGAAGGGTGTTGAACTCCAGGCTAGATCAGTTCTGCTTACTAAATTGGAGGAGATGGCTGGGGTTAGTGGGGGGATGGGTGGGGTGGAGGGGGGTGTTTGCCTTTGTAGGATTTTGTGAGTAAAACATGTGAGAGTCGTTTTATGTACTTAACAAGATTTGCAGTTCTTTACTTTCATTTCAGAAAAAATGAAAACAGTCACATTAAACTAATGTCATTATATCAGACACAATCTCTGAAAGTGAACACTAACTCAATTATGGTGTTTGTGAATCATGTAGAACAGTTTTTATGATAACAATATGTGCCATCTGTCACCCATTACATTCCCCTGCACTCTGTTCCTGTTCCTGTTCTTATCTCTCTTCATTCGTCAAACCCACCATCTCCGGATCAGTCTGGTCAGCCATTGCTGTAATCCTTCCTTGGGTAAGGAATCCTGAACTGTGCATATGCCTCACCGGGACCCGAAAGAATTGGAGCAGGTCGTCTGTACTACTGTGTGACACAGTGATGGAGCAGTTAATAGTGCTGCCTCACAGATCCAGTGATTCCGATTCTATCCCAGCCTCTGGAGCTGTCTGTGTGGTGTTTGCATGCTCTTCCTGTGATGATGTGGGTTTCCTCCCTGATGATCCTGGTTTCCAGCTCCCACATCACAATGACGTGCAGGTCATTGGGTCAGTCTGCTGCTGTCATTTCCAGTGGGTTGTCAGAATGGTGGGGAGTTGATGGGGAGGTGAGAGAAGTGTTAACTGACTAAGGGCTAGCATAGACTAGCCTGGCAGAATGGCTGAAGGGAAATAACTTGAAGAAATGCTTACTAAGTACCTTGGTGTAACCTACTAACCTGGATACAATGCACATGATTGTCTCTCCCATGTCACTGATGGAGACTGAACAGCTCACACTCCTCAGGATTAAATTTCCCATCAGTTTACACACTGACCAAACATCTGTATCATCCTGCAGTGTGAAGGACCAAACAGTTTCTGAATCATCTGCAAACTTTGTTATCACATCCCGACATTTAGGGAAAAATGTTGATACATTATGCAGAGGAAGGGACTGATTATTGAAGAGCTCAGAGCAAATTCTGAAACAGCTCGTGGGGACAGAGGGGACCCACAATGAAAGGAACTGAGAAGTAACAGTGAACTGGACAGAGCAACATTCCCAGCTGGAGATTGTCAGGGGCAGAGACACCCCACTGATCCCTGAAGCAAGAATGAGGTCAGAGCCCATTTGGATCTCAGTAGATCAGTGACTGTGATTTCTGGGCTTTGTCTGATGGGACTGGTCCCTCCAGTCAGTGTTCAACTCAGTGCTGAGTGTTCGTGATCATCGGTGTTTTGCTGCTTCCTCTGTAACCAGTTCTTCATTGTCTCACTTAGTTACACAATTTCAACCCTGACTCAGATGTTTCCAACTATCCTGTTATTCCGGAAATTGGAGTCGCATTCATATTGAGCATCAACACCACAGACTTGATCAGTGACAATAAAATGTTCAAGTTTCAGGAGTTGCAGACTATCATGGCAGAGAAATGTAAGTGCTTTCTTTTGGTCTGTGTAACCATTGTCACCTCAGCATTGCAGCTTCATATTGATATCTGGATCATCTCTCTTTTCCAGATGTTCACAGGGTTGTGATTGGGACCAAGTTTGAATTATTGGGGATGCCAGAGAAACACAGTGCATCGATTTATCAATATAGTCACTGCAGCAGAAGGTAATAATCAGTAGAATTCAGAGAAGTGATATCAATATAGTACAAACTTGTATTTTTACAGTCTAATGGTCCCACTTTGTGAGGGTGCAAACACATCTACCATTTATTATCCATCCATGATCACACTTGGATGGGTAACAGTGAACCATCATTTCCATGTCATTATATTTATAGCCACAGGAGAAACCTTAGTTTAAAGTAAATTATTATCAAATAATATAAATATCACCATATACAACCCTGAGATTGATTTTCCTGTGGGGATATTCAATAATACATAGAATATTAATCATACCAGGATCAGTGAAAGGCAGCACCAACTTGGGTGTTCAACCGGTGGCAAAAGGCCATAAGTATAGTGCCTCCATCAGTCAGAGTTGACCATGGATATTGCGTCCTAGCTGTCCAGATATGCAAGCCTTGACAGTACGATATGGAGAGCAAGCTGTTGCCCGTGTAGCAATCTTCCCCTCTCCATGCAACTAATAAACCCACAGGAATACCAGAGAACAATACAGATAGGTACCAGCAGCATTGCAGGAGTTTCAAATCAGCATTGAACTCAACGTAGGACTTCCTTAGGGACTTCAGCTCCAGATTTTTCACAGGAATTACTCCTGAAGCCTTCCCCGTTAGTGAGTATAGCCTCAAAGCTGTGAAGCTAGAGATCAGAGTTTTCCTTCTTCTAGATGAGTTGCCAGCCATGGCTGATGAGCCCCATCAGCCCAAAGCGACTGGTTTTAAGGTGCCAGTAACCCGCCTTTTTCCCTTATTCTGATAGTAGAAACAGTTCTGCCACTTTACGAGCTAAGCCACATGTGAAAGCCAGGAGCTGGACTTGTTTGTCAGAGGCTACGAGGCACACACCATTAAGAGTATTTGATAGGTAGTGTGAGCCTGGCCCCATTACTACCCCTGGCTATAACAACCTTAAGGAACAAAAGACAACAGACTGTGCAAATACAAAAAGCAAGAAATAATAATTTAAAAAACTAAGCAATAAATATCAAGAACATGAAATAAAGAGTCCCTCAATGAGTCTGGAGGGTATGGGAACATCTCAATGATAGAGGCAGGTGAAGATGAGTGATGTTATCCATTTTGATTCAAGATCTTGATGATTGAGGAGTAAGAACTTCCTGAACATGGTGGTGTGAACCTTGGGGCTCCTGTTCATTCTTTCTGATGGTAGCGACAAGAAGAGAGGGTGTCCTGGGTGGTATGTGTACCTGATGACGGATCCTTCTTTCCAGTGACAGCACTCTACCTAAATTTGAATCAATCTTTTTTACAACTGCAACTCACCGACTGTGTGTCGTTATTTCAGCGCAGTGTGTAGCACACCGCTACAATACTAGCCATTTTCTTTTACTTCCTCTCACCTTCAGTCTTCCTTTCTTCTCATGGATATCTTACAATGGGGAATCTGACTATACACCATAAAGACAGACTAAATACCAGAAGCCTAATCACTTTATATCCTTCACTTAGGTCAGCCTTTACACTTCTGCTCTCCAAGGAAAACAGGTCCACCTCTTCCTATCTCTTCCCATAACTTAATTTGTCTAATTGTGATGATATGAGTGATGAACAGACCTGATGGACAATGGACTACAGTTAACCATCCCCCCCCCCCCGAGAACCATGAACTATCGCTGTTGCTATGCTGCTCATGATAGAGAGAGACGAAACACAGGCATAAACATTTGCTACAGATAAGAGGGAGAGAGAGACTGTTGATTTATTGCATTTTGACTCTTACTGGATTATTTAACCTTTCACTGCAAGGACTTTACTTTGCTCGTTAACATTCCTCAGGAGACAGCAGGAGTGGCCTGATTTGATGGACACTGTCATTTAGAGTTGATGGATAGCTGAGACCCCGTTAGTAGGGATTAAAGACAGGTCTGTGGAGACACCCTTCAGACACACCAGTGGACACTGACTGAGTGGTGTGGAACCCACAGGAAGGTGGGGGCTTCGGAGACCGAATCAGGAGATTGGTCAGTAAAGCTCTCAGTGTAACAGCAGGGCCGGTGGGGACCTGTGTGTGTGTCCACTCATGCCAGAGTGACGAGTCCATCACAGAAGAACAGTCTAGCTGAAGGATGGAGGGGTCGTAACTGAATGACCGCACGAATTACGAACACGATGAATTAAGAAAGCCACAGAAAGGTTTGCCTGCTGCAGCTGTTACATCTCGCTCTCTCTCTCTCTCCAGCGATTACCACACAACAACTATAGCTACCTCAGCACGCATGAACTGAACTGAACTTTATACTCTTCTATGACAATTCATTTACCCTTAGACATCGATAGAGCTTGTTTATTATTGCTTATTATTATTCCTACACTTTTATGTTTGTATTTGCTAACTTGTGTTATATGTATATTTGCATTATTGGTATTGTTTTGCTTATTTTACTAATAAACACCTTTGAATATAGTACCACAAGACGCCAACGGATACTTCTATCTTTGCTGGTCTGACACCCAGTTACTGAGTAAGTAACAAGTTGGGGGCTCATCCGGGATTTGATTACCATATTTGGGGGGTCAGTGAATCGGGCTAAAAGTCCCTTATCTGATCTGGTTGTGTGGATAACCAGATGGGAAACCAGCAGAGATGGAAATTGACACATTTTAAAAAGAACCAACTACGGGGGCATTAGAAGATGCCCGAAAGTTGGAATTGGTGAGTGTTGCGAGATGATTGAATCTCTCGGCGGTGAAACCAGCGATGAGGAAATTGGAAATACAGAGAGCAATAGCTGAGTATTATGCATCCCAAGATGTGTTTCCGTTGGGGGTATTGGACCTGTTCCCTGAGAGGAAACCAGCCGAGGGTGAGGTTCAGTTACAGATAGAAAGTTTAAGGTTGGCTGCAGAAAAGGAGAAAAGGGAGCATGAGTTCTAGATAAGACAGCTGGAGACAGAGAGAGAGAGAGGGAGGTGGCTGCAAGGTGGAAAGAGGAGGCTGAAAGGGAGAAGGAAGAAGCTGAAAGGCAGAGAGCAGAAGCTGATAAGCAGAGGGAGGAAAGAGAGGCATCATGAGCTGGAAATAGAGAAGTTAAAGGCATCGCAGGGAAGAGACCGGGCAGCAGACACAAATGAGGGGTTCAAGATTGGTCCTGAGATCCAGTTGGTACCTTCATTCGAGGAGATGGATGTCAATAAGTTTTTCCTCCATTTTGAGAAAGTGGCTTTGAATCAGAACTGGCCTAAGGAGAAATGGGCTGTTCTGTTACAGAGTGTACTTAGAGGGAAGGCTCAGCAAGCGTATTCGGCATTGTCCATGGATGAGTCTAAGGATTATGAGGAAGTAAAAAGTGCTATACTAAGGAGTTACGAGTTGGTGCCAGGGGCATACCGGCAGAAGTTCCGGAACTTGAGAAAGCCATGGAACCACACGTATTTAGAGTTTGCCCATTAGATGCAAATGTATTGTGAGCATTGGTACACCTCAAAAGGGGTCATTGGAGATTATGACAAACTACTACAGTTAATGCTGATCAAGCAATTTAAAAGTTGTGTCCCTGAAAGTATGAAGATGTACTTGGATGAGAAGGAGACAGTGACTCTGTCTGCAACTGCCAAGTTAGCAGACAAGTATGCTTTAACCCACAAGACAAAGTTTTCCTCAAATAAGAGCTACCAGAGAGGCAGTAGGGACAGTAGAGAAAGCCCACTGGCTAAGGCAGAGAATAAGCAGGGAACTAGTGGAAAAGGTAAGGAGGAGGAAAAGCAGGCTGGCAGGAAGGTTCCTAGCTTTACGTGTTGTAATTGTGGGAAATATGGTCATATAGCATCTAAGTGCTTTGCTCCGAAGAAGGAGACAGGAAAAGGGAAAACAGCAATCCTGACTGGTTGCATTGAGCTGGTCAACAGATCAAAGAGGAAGGCAAAGTTAGATAGAGCGCAAGAGGGGCATGGGAAGTTTATCTCGGAAGGGACGGTGTCTGTGAAAGAGGGTGAAACCCCAGTTCCAGTGTGGATCTGGAGAGATAATGGGTCTGGTCAGTCATTGATTCTAACGAATGTGTTAGATTTTGGTCCTGAGACTGAGACTGGGAAGGCTGTGTTAAGAGGTATCGGAAAAGGGACTGATGCCGTACCTTTGCACAGGATATTTCTGAAATGTGACCTGGTATCTGGACCAGTAGAAATAGGGGTGCAGTCGAAACTACCGATGGACGGCGTGGACATCCTACTCGGTAACGATCTGACAGGTGGTGACGTTTATTCAGCAGTGAAGCTGACAAGCAATCCTGTAAGTGCTGAGGACCCGCCCATAGATTCCAAGATTTATCCCGCATGCGCAGTCACTCAGAGCATGCCTAGAAAGGCGGCTGTAACAGGAACCCGTTTAAATGAGTCCAGTGTTGATTTAGCAGAGACGTTTTTACCGACCCTGTACCAAGAGGGGTTAGAGGATGGTAAAACGGAGGATAGTGGGGTTAAGGAGAGTAAAGGAGAGGAGGTGGATCTATCATTAGCAAGGAGGGAATTTATAAGGGAGCAGAGACGTGATGAGAAGCTTGTGGCGTTGAAAGAATCAGCTCTTTCTGAGGCAGAATTTGATAAGGAACCAGAGGGCTACTACCTGAAGGAGGGAGTGCTAATGAGGAAGTGGAGACTGACCACGGTGCCAGTCATTGAGGACTGGATGGTGGCACACCAGGTGGTGGGTCCGAAGGTTTATCGGGATGAAATTTTGAATTTGGCTCATACGGGACACCTAGGTGGACATTTGGGAGTAAGGAAGACAGTAGATAGGGTTATGAAAGATTTTTACTGGCCAAATATGAGGAAGGATATTGTTGACTATTGTAAAAGGTGCCATACTTGTCAGGTGGTAGGAGAGCCAGATCAGGTTATCCCTAAGGCACCTCTCAGACCAATACCCACCTTTGAGGAGCCTTTTTCCCGAATCATCGTGGATTTTGTGGGTCCTTTGCCTAGAACTGCGATGGGCAGCAGTACGTCATGACCATGATGTGTGCTGCTACTCGATTCCCTGAGGCAGTGCCTCAGTGCCTCAGGGGAGTACATTTACGTCCCGTGCATTTCAGCAAATGTTGGCTCAGATGGAAGTTAAACAAATTCTAGCCTCTGCATACCACCCGGAATCGCAAGGAGCATTGGAGAGATTCCACGCGACTTTAAAGACCATGATTAAAACTTGCTGTCAGGAAAACACTCGAGACTGGGATGATGTATTACCACTTCTGTTATTTGCAGTGAGAGACACGGTTCAGGAATCTCTGGGGTTCAGTCCATTTGAGCTCGTTTTTGGTCACAGGCCCAGGGGACTCTTAACCTTACTCCAAAAAAAATGGTCTAGTCCGAATGTGCAAGTCAATGTGATTGACTATGTTTTAAAGTTCCATGAAAGGCTCCACAAAGTATGCGACCTGCCAAAGCAAAATCTTAAAGACTCACAGACTAAAGTGAAACAATGGTATGATAAACGAGCCCGAGAGCAAAAATTCAAGTGGGTGATTAGGTTTTTGTCCTGTTCCCTGTAGTTACCAACCCCCTACAGGCAAGATTTCAAGGGTCGTACAAAGTGATCAAGAAAATAGACTCTCTAAATTATGCGATCGAAACACCTGATAGACAAAAGCCGAGCCAGTTGGTTCATGTTAACATGCTAAAAGGTTATCATGACATGACCCCCATGGTAGTCGGTGCTGTCACGAAAACTGATGAGGCAGAAAGGATTGATAAGGAGGGGCCCAAGTGTTTTGAAAAGATAAGCACAGTACCCACCAGACTAGAGAACTCTATTATTTTAGCCAACTTTGCTGATAAAGTCAGTCATTTGGAACCTGAACAAAGAGAGCAGTTGACACAGCTAATTAACCGGCATGCAGATTTATGCCCAGATGTTCCAAGGAGGTGCAAAGGAACAGAGCATGATGTTATTGTTACCTCGGCCCAGCCTATTAAGCAATTCCCTTATCGGATGAATTTGGAAAAGAGTAAGCTAGTGGAAAAAGAAATTGAGCATATGCTAGCTGTTGGTGAATCTTCCTCTGCATGGGCATCTCCTTGTATGGTTGTACCGAAGCCGGACGGTAGCATAAGATTCTGTACAGATTACAGAAAGGTGAATGCCGTCACACAAACAGATGCTTATCCTATCCCTAGGGTGGATGATTGTATTGATAAAGTGGGTAAAGCTAGATACATCACCAAGATTGACTTACTCAAAGGATACTGGTGTGTTCCTTTAACTGACAGGGCTCAAGAAATTTCAGTGTCTGTGCGGGCAGCGGAGCGGGAGCAAGGAGTGCTTGAGGTCGACAGATGACTGGAGATCGGAGGATCGGAGGATTAGCCGTTGTAGGTAGGCCGAGACCGTCGGACCTACCTGGACTACCTGAGGAGGAAGGTAAAACTGCACAGGCGCAGGTGATGTCAACGGCGACCGGAGATTAAAAAGAGGCCCACTTTCAGGAGCAGGCAGTGTTGGTGCGGGCAGTGGAGTGCTGGGCTTTGGCTCAGTGGGCTTCAGTGCAAGGGGTCTTCGGTGAGAGGAAATCAGTGAGCCTGAGTACGTGCTTGCTGAGGTAAAAAAGGTAAGGCCGGTAGATACTTTTTCCATTTATTCTGACTAATCTGGGATCAGGTAATGGGGGAGACAGTTAGAGCAGTGGTGTGCTCTGTATGCAGTATGAGGGAGGTCAGAGTCAACACAGTTGTCCCTGATGACTACACCTGCAAAAGGTGCATCCAGCTGCAGCTCCTATCAGACCGAGTTAGGGAATTGGAGCAGGAGCTGGATGAACTACGGATCATTCGGGAGGCAGAGACAGAGATAGATAAGAGTTATCGGGAGGTAGTCACACTGAAAAGACAGGAGGTAGGCAAATGGGTGACAGTCAAGAGAGGCAGGGGGAGCAGACAAAGAGAGAAGAGCACTCCTGTGGCCGTTCCCATCAAAAATAAGTATACCGTTTTGGATACTGTTGGTGGGGATGACCTACCAGGAACAAATTGCAGTGGTTCTGTCTCTGGCACTGAGGTTGGACCCTTAACTAGGAAGGGGAGGAGGGAAGAGAAGAGAGTGGTAGTGATAGGGGATTCTATAGTCAGGGGGGCAGATAGGAGATTTTGTGGGGAAGATCAGGAGTCTCGGATGGTATGTTGCCTCCCTAGTGCCGGGGTCCGGGACATCTCAGATCGGATGCAGGTTATTCTCAAGAGGGAGGGCAAGAACCCAGATGTTCTGGTCCATGTCGGGACCAATGACGTGGGTAGGATGAGTGAGGGGGTCCTGCGTAGTGAGTTCAGGGAGTTAGGTGCGAAGCTGAAGGGCAGGACCTCCAGGGTAACAATCTCAGGATTGCTACCTGTGCCATGTGCGAGTGAGGCAAGGAAAAGAAGGATTATACAGATTAATACGTGGCTGAGAGGATGGTGCAGGAGAGAGGGCTTCAGGGTTTTAGATAATTGGGCTTTGTTCCGGGGAAGGTGGGATCTGTTCCGACGGGATGCTTTACACCTGAACTGGAGCGGTACAAACATTCTTGCAGGAAAGTTTGCTAGTGCTGCTCGGGGGGGGGGGGGGTGGTTTAAACTAAATTTGCTGGGGGCGGGGATCCAGAATGTGAGAGAGGATAACGAGAGGAAGAATAAAGGACAGGTGGGGACTACATGGTTCCGGAATATTAAGTGTGTAGTAGAGAGAGGTGGGGCGGAACAAGTGATAAGGAGGGCACATGTACAGAGGGATGGTCTGACGGAACATGGAGTTAAATGTGCAGAAAGAATAAGTAAATTTAGGAAGGACAACAAAATTCAAGGGGCGTATAGCCCGATGGGAGTTCGGGGAGCTGGGTTAAGCACAATAGGCAGCGATTTAAACAGAGAGAGGAGAAATGGGCTAAAAATTCTATATCTGAATGCACGAAGTGTCAGAAATAAGGTGGATGAGCTTGAAGCTCAGGTGTGAATGGGTAACTATGATGTTGTTGGGATAATGGAGACATGACTGTAGGGAGATCAGACCTGGGAAATGAATGTACAAGGGTATACGTGCTATTGTAGGGACAGAAATGTGGGCAGAGCGGGTGGGGTGGCCCTGTTGGTGAGGAATGAGATTCAGTCCTTTGCAAGGGGGAACATAGGATCAGGAGAAGTAGAGTCTGTGTGGATAAAACTGAGGAACAGTAAAGGCAAAAAGACCCTTATGGGTGTTGTCTACAGGCTCCCAAACAGTAGCATGGATATTGGGTGCAAGTTGAATAGGGAGTTAACATTGGCATGTGGCAAAGGTAATGTCGCAGTAGTTATGGGGGATTTCAACATGCAGGTGAACTGGGAGAATCAGGTTGGTGCTGGACCCCAGGATAGGGAGTTTGTAGGGTGCCTACGGGATGCATTCTTGGAACAGCTTGTACGAGAACCGACCAGGAACAAGGCTATTCTGGATTTAGTGTTGTGTAATGAACAGGATTTGATAAGCGATCTTGAAGTAAAGGAGCCATTAGGAGGTAGTGACCATAATATGATAAGTTTTTATCTGCAATTTGAGAAGGATAAGGGCAGATCAGAGGTGTCAGTGTTGCAGTTGAACAGGGGAAACTATGGAGCCATGAGGGAGGAGCTGGTCAAAGTTGACTGGACGGATATCCTAGCAGAAAGGACAGTGGGACAGCAATGGCAGGTATTCTTGGGAATAATGCACAAGGTGCAAAATCAGTTCATCCCCCGGAGAAGGAAAGATTCAAAGGGGGGAAAGGGGCCCCAGTGGTTGACAAAGGAAGCCAGAGATTGCATAGAATTAAAAAAAAGAAATATGACAGAGCTAAGGTGAGTGGGAAGACAGATGATTGGGAAATTTTTAAGGAACAACAGAACTTAACTAAAAAGGCAATACGGGGAGAAAAAATGAGGTACGAACACAAACTAGCCAGGAATATAAAGGAGGATAGCGAAAGCTTTTTTAGGTATGTGAAGAGAAAGAAGATAGTTAAGAACAATGTTGGGCCCTTGAAGAATGAATTGGGTGAAATTGGTATGGGAAACAGAGAAATGGCAGAAGAATTTAATAAGTACTTTAGATCTGTCTTCACTAGGGAAGACACAAGCAATCTCCCAGATGTATGGATGGGACAAGGACATAGGGTAACAGAGGAAATGAAACAGATTGACATTAGGAAGGAAACGGTGATGAGTAGACTGATGGGACTGAAGGCTCACAAATCCCCAGGTCCAGATGGTCTGCATCCTAGGGTACTAAAGAAGGTGGCTCTGGAAATTGTGGATGCATTGGTAAGCATTTTCCAATGTTCCTTAGATTCAGGATCAGTTCCTGAGGATTGGAGAATGGCTAATGTTATCCCACTTTTTAAGAAAGGAGGGAGGGAGAAAACAGAGAACTATCATCCTGTCAGCCTAACATCAGTAGTGGGGAAGATGCTATAGTCCATTATTAAAGATGAAATAGTGGCATATCTAGATAGCAGTGATAGGATTGGGCTAAGCCAGCATGGATTTACCAAGGGCAAATCATGCTTGACTAATCAATTGGAGTTTTTCGAGGATGTAACCAAGAAGTTAGACAAGGGAGATCCAGTGGATGTAGTATACCTCGATTTTCAGAAGGCATTTGATAAGGTCCCACATAGGAAATTGGTGGGTAAAATCAGAGCTCATGGCATTGGGTGTAAGATATTGACATGGATAAAAAACTGGTTGGCAGATAGAAAGCAAAGGGTAATGGTGAATGGGTGTTTCTTGGAATGGCAGGTGGTGACTAGTGGGGTGCCACAGGGCTCAGTATTGGGACCACAACTGTTTACAATTTACATCAACGATTTAGATGAAGGCATTGAGAATAATATCAGCAAGTTTGCTGATGATACTAAGCTGGGTGGCAGTGTGACATGCGATGAGGATGTTAGGAGAATTCAGGGTGACTTGGATAGGCTGGGTGAGTGGACAGATACTTGGCAGATGACATTTAATGTGAATAAGTGTGAAGTTATCCACTTTGGGAGTAAGGACAGGAAGGCAGATTATTATCTGAATGGTGTAGAATTAGGTAAGGGAGAAACATAAAGAGATCTAGGAGTCCTTGTTCATCAGTCGCTGAAGGTGAATGAGCATGTGCAGCAGGCAGTGAAGAAGGCTAATGGAATGTTGGCCTTTATTACAAAGGGAATTGAGTACAAGAGCAAGGAAATCCTTTTGCATTTGTACAGGACTCTGGTAAGACTACACCTGGAGTATTCTGTACACTTTTGGTCTCCAGGGTTAAGGAAGGACATCCTGGCTGTAGAGGAAGCGCAGAGTAGATTCACAAGGTTAATTCCTGGGATGTCTGGACTGTCTTACGCAGAGAGGTTAGAGAGACTGGGCTTGTACACGCTGGAATTAAGGAGATTGAGAGGGGATCTGATTGCAACATATAAGATTATTAAGGGATTGGACAAGATAGAGGCAGGAAATATGTTCCAGTTGCTGGGAGAGTCCAGTACCAGAGGGCATGGTTTGAGAATAAAGGGTAGGTCATTTAGGACAGAGTTAAGGAAAACCTCCTTCTCCCAGAGAGTTGTGGGGGTGTGGAATGCACTGCCTCGGAAGGTAGTGGAGGCCAATTCTCTGGATGCTTTCAAGAAGGAGCTAGATAGGTATCTTATGGATAGGGGAATCAAGGGATATGGGGACAAGGCAGGAACCGGGTATTGATAGTAGATGATCAGCCATGATCTCAGAATGGTGGTGCAGGCTCGAAGGGCTGAATGGTCTACTTCTGCACCTATTGTCTATTGTCACACCATTAGGGTTCTATGAATACAATGTTTTGCCGTTTGGGATGAAAAATGCTCCAGGGACGTTTCAGAGAATGATTGATGCAGTGATTAGAGAGTTAATGAACACAAAGGCTTATATTGACGATGTAGTGGTCTGGAGTGATACATGGGATGAGCAACTTGAGGCTGTGGAGAAGCTGTTTAAACGAATGTCTGCAGCCCATCTCACAGTGAACCTTGCAAAGAGTGAGTTCGGCCACGCCACAATCACGTACCTGGGGTATGTGGTAGGACAGGGGCAGTTGGCTCCTGTGCAGGCTAAAGTACAGGCTATTTCCAAGGTTCCTGTCCCAACAAATAAGAGGGCATTGAGAAGGTTTTTGGGCATAGTTGGGTACTATCGGAAATTTTGTAAGGTCTTTGCGGATATTGCCCTCCTGCTTACAAAGCTCCTACAGAAGGATGAAAAGTTTGTTTGGAGAAATCTTTGCCAGGAAGCTTTTGAGAAATTGAAAACCATACTGTGCCACCACCCTGTGTTGAAAGCACCTGACTTCTCGAAACCTTTCTCCATGGCAACTGATGCAAGTGATGAGGCTGCGGGGGCAGTCCTATTGCAGAAAGCTGGGGATGGAGTGGAACACCCAGTGGCGTATTTCTCTCGAAAGTTCAATGTGCATCAGAGAAATTATTCCACCATAGGAAAAGAATTGTTGGCACTTATCCTGGCGATACAGCATTTTGAGGTCTACATTTGTTCAGCACAGAGACCCTGAATTGTTTATACTGATCACAACCCCTTGGTATTTTTGGCTAATATGAAGAATAAAAATAGGCGGTTATTAAGTTGGAGTCTGTTGTTACAGGAATTCAATATTAAAATACAACATGTAAAGGGGAGTGACAATGTAATTGCTGATTGTTTATCCAGATGTTAAGTTGAACGTGTATCTGTATTATTCTTGTAGTTAAGACCACTTCCGTATTTTTGTTAAATTCTGTAATTCTGTAATATGCTTTATTAGTTAATTTTCACCTTGGTGAAAATTCCTGGAAGGATGGGGGTGTTATGAGTGATGAACAGACCTGATGGACAATGGGGTGCAGAGTTAACCATCCCCCCCCCCGAGAACCATGAACTATCGCTGTTGCTATGCTGCTCATGATAGAGAGAGACAAAACACAGACACGAACATTTGCTACAGGTAAGAGGGAGAGAGAGACTGTTGATTTATTGTATTTTGACTCTTCCTGGATTATTTACCTTCCACTACAAGGACTTTACTTTGCTCGTTAACATTCCTCAGGAGACAGCAGGAGTGGCCTGATTTGATGGACACAGTCATTCAGAGTTGATCGATAGCTGAGACCCCATTAGTAGGGATAAAAGACAGGTCTGGAGAGACACCCTTCAGACACATCAGTGGACACTGACTGAATGGTGTGGAACCCACAGGAAGGTGGGGGCTTTGGAGACCGAATCAGGAGATCGGTCAGTAAAGCTCTCAGTGTAACAGCAGGGCCGGTGGGGACTTGTGTGTGTGTCCACTCATGCCAGAGTGACGAGTCCACCACAGAAGAACAGTCTAGCTGAAGGATGGAGGGGTCATAACTGAATGGTCGCACGAATTACGAACACGATGAATTAAGAAAGCCACAGAAAGGTTTGCCTGCTGCAGCTGTTACATCTCTCTCTCTCCAACGATTACCACACAACAACTATAGCTACCTCAGCACGCATGAACTGACCTGAACTTTATACTCTTCTATGACAATTCATTTACCCCTATACATCAATAGAGCTTGTTTATTATTGCTTATTATTATTCCTACACTTTTAGGTTTGTTATTGCTGAAAATGAGAAGATTAAGAACTTTCTGAAGATGGAAATCAAGTGTGCAAAGAGAGCTATGAATTGCACCCGGCAGGTAAGGTTAAGAAAGTCCCAAGAGTTTCAAAAGCTGTGTAAACAGTAGAAAGACGAAAGTGAAGAGTGCAGCTTCCTTTGACGAGTACGCTTATCTCTAAAGACATGAGAGATGAGTGTTAGTTTTATCGAATATCTCTTCCAGATGTCCAGTGAGTAAATAATTGTGGTTCTTCAAGGGATAAGAGAAGCAAGTGGAGGTGATCTGGAAGACACTTGTACTTTATGCCTTACTGCGCATTAGGAAGGATAAACCCTCAGAGCCTGGGTGCAGGCAGGGACTTTGTGAGAAACTGGAGAACAAATTGTGGAATTCCATCTGGATATGTTTGCTCTTTTTGTTAGACACTGATGATGTTCCCAACGAATGGAAGGTAGCTAATGCCATTTCATTGACTAGAAAAGGAGCATTAACAAGCCATGGAACTGTTGGGCTTGAAATTCTGCCCTGTGTTCGTTTTGGAAGAGAGACAACCAACACCGGATTGTAATGAAGCGTGGCTTTATTTGCAGAATCGTATCTGGTACAGCGAGTACACGGCGTCGCTGGAGAAGGCGCGTTCTGCCTTCCCCTTACATTCTTCTCTTATTTATACCCCTTTTCCCCAGCCCAACCCCTCGCAACACATATTTGGTAAGGCCGAACTTTGTTGTACATATTAGGTAATATCGGGCACTTGTGTCCTCCTTATTGGCCCGATGCCATTCACTCACGAGTTACCTGTTTCTTTTGTTTACTGAATCGCGTGACACTAGCAGTTTCGGTGCAGCGGAATCCTCAGTTTCGCTCCCTCCCTCCCTTGCACTCCTGTCTCCTAATATCACGTGAGCCACTCCTGACCTGTAGTGGCAGTCTCGAATTAACCCTAACATTAACCCTAACAGAACTAAAGGCCTTTAAGCACGACATCTGCAGGGGGAGAAGTTAATGGAAGCAATTCAAAAAGGCAGGATCTGCCGGAATTTGGACAGATGAAGTTGGATTAGAAAGATCACCATGGGTCTGTATTTTGAAAGTCGTGCTTGTCGTACCTGTTTAGATAATTTTTGAAGACAGCTCATATGTCTAGATGTTGTCTATTTTGAGTTTAGTAAAGCATTTGTCATGGTTCCACATGGTAGGCTGACCTAGTAGGTTAGTTCCCATGGTATCCAGGAAGAATGAGTTAAGTGCATTAAACAATGGTTCTGAGGAAGGGAACAGACCATGTGGGTTGAAGGATTTTTGTAATGGAGGCCAGAGATTTTTGGTATGCCACAGCAATTGGTACTCGTGCCCTTGTTAGTCATTATTGCTATGACAAATTTGGAACATAATGTACGAGATCTGATCAGTAAAGACTTGATGTAGAGATAGGAGGAGGAGCAAGTCATGGTCAGGAAGCAGGAAGTTTGCAAAAGGATCTGGACAAATTAGGAAAATGGGCAAAGAGGTGGTAAATAGAACGCAGCACAAGGAAGTGTATGGTCACATACTTCGGTAGAAGCAATAAAGGAAAATACTGTTTTCTAAATAGCAAGGGAATTTAGAAATCAGAGGTGCAAATGGACTTAGGAGTCCAACTGTAGGATATACTTTCGAGGTTGAATTGGCAGTAAGGATGGCAAATGAAATATTAGGAGACATTTCAAAGGGATTGGAATGTAAACACAAGAATGTAATATTGAAACTTCATAAGACATTATTTAGAACACGTTTGGAGTATTATTACAACAACAACACACACAAAATGCTGGTAGAACACAGCAGGCCAGGCAGCATCTATAGGGAGAAGCGCTACAGCCTGCTGTGTTCTACCAGCATTTTGTGTGTGTTGTTGTTTGAATTTCCAGCATCTGCAGATTTCCTCGTGTTTGGAGTATTACTAGCTGTTTTGGATCCTATATTCCAATATCTAAGTCAGGATGTGCTGGCATTGGAGGGAGTACGGAGAAGATTACATGAATGATCCTGGGAGTGAACATTTGATGTCTCCTATTCTCGCTGGAATTTACAGGAATGACCTACTGAATACGGAAAGGCCCAGACAGAGTGGACGTGCAGAGGATGTTTCCTGTCGTGTGGGAGTCTAGGACTACAGAACAGAGACTGGTAGGAATTTCTTTAGTCAGAGAGTGGTGAATCTGTGGAATCTATTGCCACAGAAGTCTGTGAAAGCCAAGTCACTGGTTTTATTTAAGGCGGATGTTGTAGCAGAAGACCACAAACATACATTCAGGAGGTATATAATAAAGTGGCCACTGAGTTTACATAACAACTAAAATAAAGATAGTAACTCTGTAAAATTAAAGGTGTTGTGGGTGACAGAAATCACAGTATCTTTAAAACTCTGTAGCAGTTACAGAGAACATAGAATACTACAGCACAGTGCAAGCCCTTCGGCCTATTATGATGTGCTGACCTTCTAAATTATTCTAACATCAAGTTAACCTCAGACATAGTGCTCCATTTTTCTTTTTATGTGTGTACCCCACAAACGTGTGAACTCATTCTCTGTTGCCGCAGCTGAAGAGGGTTGTACACTAGTCATTGTATTTATTGTTGGTTTTTATTTTTGTCACATAGACTTCTTACTCTAAACTTCTTGCTTAGAACATTTTTATAACAGCTTCCATACAATAAACTAATCAGACTCTGAATCTGAATCAGTCTGAAGAAGAGTCACCCCCACTCATCCAATCTTCTAACCCTAACTTTATTCTCAGCCGTTTCTTCACCATTCCCTCCAACATTCCCCTCTCTGTGGTGGAGTGTTCTGTCCTCACTAAAGGCCTTACCTTTGTCCCCAACATCTGCACCTCAGTGAGTTCCACACCTGCCATGATGTTAAGATCTTCTTCTGTTGCTTCCATCTCCGAGCCTGTTTCTTTGAGAAAAATTCCCCACTTTGCACCAATAACCTCTTGTCCCAGCTCCAACCCTAATGCTCTTCTTGGACACCCCACACTTGTTCTTTGCCTCCCTGTATCTTTTTGTCTCTAACTGCTGGTGTGATATCAATCAGCTCAATGCCAGCACTCCTCACTCCTCCCCGAATGCACTAGACTCCACTGTTGCCGCATCAACCCAAAGTTACCATCAATTCCACAGACAAAGGGCATGCTAATCTGATGTGGCAGACTGACATTTACCTTACTAAAGCAAGGCAGCAACTCTCAGATACCTCCTCTTAATTACACCTTGGAGAGAACCACACTCTGGATATCACAAAATTGTCTCCCACACTATCAATGAATCAACTCTGGGAAGCCCTCATTCACTGCCACCAAACTCATAGTTCCCTTACTCCACAAAGCTGTCTTCTACATCCTAACCAAGACCCACAAACATGTCTCTTTGGGTAGACCCATTGATTCTGTCTGTTCCTGTCCCACTGAACTTGTGTCCTCATACCCCTTAGTTCTGTCCCTTCCCACCTACATCCCCACTACTTTGGATGATCTCGATCTCTTCACTAACTTTCATTTCCCTGGTCACGACTGTCTGATTTTCACCATGGATGTACGGTAACTATACATTTCCATCCCACATCAAGAAAACCTTAACGCTCTCTGCTTCATTCTAAACAAAAGAACAAACCACCACCACCACTCTCTTCTGTCTGGTAGAATTAGTCCTCAAACTCAAGAATTTCTCCTTCAGCTCCTCATACTTTCCACAGGCTGCATGGGCCCCAGATATGCTTGCCTTTTCTTTAGCTGTGTAGAACAGTCCACATCCCAAGCCTTCCTTAGCAATGCTCTCAACATGTACTTCACTACATTGATGACTGCACTGGCACCTGTACTGAACTCGTCATTGCGAAAATTTGTCTCCAACTTCCACTCTGACCTTAAATTCACATGGTCCATGTCTGACACATCTCTCTCTTTTCTCAAGCTCTCTGCGTCTATGTCTGGAGATAAACATTCTTCCAATGTCTTTTATCAACATACTGATTCTCATGGCTACCTTGACTATACCTCTTCACACCCTGTCTCTTGTAAGATCAAGCCAAGTCAAGTCAAGTCAAGTCACTTTTTTTTTGTAATTTATTTTTTATTGAAGTTCATCAAACAAACATTTCCATAAGATTTATTTCAGACATTGTACATATATATCATATAATCATATATATCACAAAATCTTCACAAAGTATTTATCTGGGGTATACACTTATAGAAAAGAGTGGAAAGAAAAAACAAGCAAAAGGAAAGTACTATGTACAAGTAGATAGATAGATAGATAGATACTTTATTCATCCCCATGGGGAAATTCAACATTTTTTTCCAATGTCCCATACACTTGTTGTAGCAAAAACTAATTACATACAATACTTAACTCAGTAATAATATGATATGCATCTAAATCACTAACTCAAAAGCATTAATAATAACTTTAAAAAAAGTTCTTAAGTCCTGGCAGTTGAATTGTAAAGCCTAATGGCATTGGGGAGTATTGACCTTAAGTAGGCAGTGATCTTTTTTTTTAACCAACAGATTCATTGATCTGTGAGAATAAAATCAGGCCTATGAGGCGTTATGTAGTTAAACCATTTTTCCCAGTATGAATCAAATTGTTCCAGCTTATGATTAACAGATGCTGTTAACTTCTCCATTTTGTAAATGTCCATTGTAATTTCCATCCATGTATTTAAAGTTGGGCTCTCCTGTGATAACCATTTCCTAGTAAGAGTCTTTTTACCAGCCACCAGCAGTATATTCATTAAATATTTATCTCTTTTCAACCATTCTTGAGGTATATATCCAAAATATAGAAGAAAGAACACTGTTCAGTTTTGAAATGCTTAAAGAGAAACATTTATTAGAACAACAAGATTTTTATCGGTATTTACAGATGCGACAATATGTTAATAAGACGCTTAAAATGTAACCAAGGCAAATACATGCTTGATAGAGCTCTTTAGGAAAGCATATAATTCAGATAATAGTAGTAGAATAATTTCAAGCATGTATAAGGGGTTGTCAAATCTTAAAACACATTTGACTTCATACATTAAAAGAAAATGGGAGAAGGAAGGAGGGATAATTATATCTGAGGAAGAATGGACAATATCAATGGAAGTGTACCAGTTCACAGAAATGAAGGGAGTTTAGATGGAAAACCTTGATAAGATATTTTATTACACCCTCTCAGAAATCCCATTATGATAGTAACCTCCCTGTTTGCTTGAGAAATTGTGGAAATCAAAATGCAAATTATTATCATATTTTTTGGGACTGCCCTGTTATCAAAAACTATTGCAGGGGGATACACAATGCCCTACAAGATATCTTTAAATGTGAAATACCCTTGGAGAGTCAAGTCACTTTTTATTGTCATTTCGACCATAAATGCTGGTACAGAACACAGTAAAAATGAGACATTTTTCAGGACCATGGTGCTACATGAAACAATACAAAAGCTACACTGAAACTATGTAAAACAACACAGAAAAAAAATTACACTAGTCTACAGACCTACCCAGGACTGTATAAAGTGTACAAACAGTGCAGGCATTACAATAAATAATAAACAAGACAATAGACTCAGTAGAGGGCAGTAAGTTGGTGTCAGTCTAGACTCTGGGTATTGAGGAGTCTGATAGCTTGGGGGAAAAAACTGTTACATAGTCTGGTCGTGAGAGTCCAAATGCTTCGGTGCCTTTTCCCAGACGACAGGAGGGGGAAGAGTTTGTATGAGGGGTGCATGGTGTCCTTCATAATGCTGTTTACTTTGCGGATGCAGCACGTAGTGTAAATGTCTGTAATGGCGGGAAGAGAGACCCCGATGATCTTCTCAGCTGACCTCACTATCCGCTGCAGGGTCTTGCGATCTAAGATAGTGCAATTTCCAAACCAGGCAGTGATGCAGCTGCTCAGGATGCTCTAAATACAACTCCTGTAGAATGTGATGAAGATGGGGGTGGGAGATAGACTTTTCTCAGCCTTTGCAGAAATTAGAGATGCTGCTGGTCTTTCTTTGCTATGGAGCTGGTGTTGAGGGACCAGATGAGATTCTCCGTCAGGTGAACACCAAGAAATTTGGTGTTCTTAGCGATCTCTACCGAGAAGCCGTCGATGTTCAGTGGAGAGTGGTCATTCTGTGCCCTCCTGAAGTCAACAACAATCTTTTTGCATTGTTCACATTAAGAGACAGGTTGTTGGTTCTGCACCAGTCCGTTAGCCGCTGCACCTCCTCTCTGTATGCTGACTCGTCATTGTTGCTGATGAGACCCACCACAGTCGTGTCATCAGCGAACTTAAGGACATGGTTCGAGCTGTGTGTTCCAGCACAGTCCTGGGTCAGCAGAGTGAACAGCAGTGGACTGAGTATACAGTCCTAGGGGGCCCCATGCTCAGTGTGATGGTGTTGAAGATGCTGCTTCAGATCTGGACTGACTGAGGTCTTCCAGTCAAGGAGTCTATGTTACAGTTGCAGAGGGAGGTGTTCAGGTCCAGTAGGCTCAGCTTTCCAATCAGTTTCTGAGGGATGATTGTGTTGAACGCTGAACTGAAGTCTATGCAGGGTCTTGATGTGCCTCATGATTAGCATCTCGAAACACTTCATGATGATGGATGTAAGTGCAACGCAACAGTAGTCATTGTGGCAGGACACAGAAGACTTCTTCAGCAAGGGGACGATGGTGCCGGCCTTGAAGCAATTTGGAACGATGGCACTGCTCAGGGAGATGTTGAAGATGTCAGTGAGAACATCTGCCAGCTGGTCTGCACATCCTCTATGCACTCTACCAGGAATATTGTCCGGTCCAGCAGCCTTCCATGGGTTCTCCTCACATCGGCCACGGTGAGACAAAGCACTTGGTCATTTGGAGGAGGGGTGGACTTCCACGCTGCCATGTCGCTGAATATGTTCCCAGGATGGGGCTTTCATTTCTAGGCACCAGAGATTTGTTCCCTCTTCAAAGAATGGGTTTTCCCTTTCTCCACCATTGATGCTGCCCTCACCTGCATCTCCTCCATTTTCCAGACAACCACAATTACTCCATCTTCTGCTACTTTAACCAGAATAGAGTTCCTGTTATTCTCACCTATCAGCCCATGACCCATCCCATCCAACATATCATTCACCACAACTTCCGTCACTTGCAACGGGATCCTAACAACAAGCACATCTTTAACACTCTCAGCTTTCCACAGGGGTCACTCTCTCCATGATCCCCCTTGTCCATTTGTCTCTCCCCACTAATTTCACTCCTGCCCAAAGGCGCTACGCCTGCCCATCCACTTCCTCCTTCATGTCTACTCAGGGTCCCAAACCGTCCTTCCAGGTGAGTCTTCACTTGCAAATTTGCTGGTGTCCTTTACTGTATAATGTGCTCCCCATGCAGCTTCCTCTACAGTAGTGAGAGACATCATAAACCACTTTGTCTAAAACCTCAGTACAATCCTCCTAAAGAGGAATTTCCCAGTGGCTAACCATTTTAACTCATACTCATTCCTGTTCCGTCTTGTCTCCTCTTGTGCCATGATGACGCCTCTCTCAGGGTGGAGGAGCAACACCTCATATTCTCTCAAAGCAGCCTTCAACCTGATGGCATGAACACTGATTTCTCCTTCCAGGTAATTTTTCCCTCCCCCTTCTCTCTTGGCTAGCATGGTTTGCAGAGGGATTTGCTGGAAAAACAGGAAGAAAAATGGTAGATGGAATTTAATGCAGGTAAGTGCAAGATTTTGTACCAGGACCAACCGGGATAGGACACTTAGTCCTTGTTTAATGTCATGTAGAAATGCATGCATTAAGAAATGATACAATGTTCCTCCTGAGTGACATCACAAAATAAAAAACAGGACAAACCAAAGATTCACACTGACAAAACACATGATTATAGCATATAGTTACAGCAGTGCAAAGCAATACCATAATTTGATGAAGCAGTCCATGGGCATGGTTTAAAAAAAAAGTCTCAAGTCCCGATCGACACCGATAGTCTCGATATCAGGCAGCAAAAGGAGAAACTCTCCCCGCCATAAACCTCCAGGCACTGACAGCTAATGCCTCAGAAGCACCCAACCACAGCAGATTCTGAGTTCGTCTGAAAACTTCGAGCCTCCAATACAGCCTCCCGAGTGCCATCCTCTGCCAAGCACCTTCAACCATGTCCTGGCCGCCAAAACAAGCAAAGCCGAGGTCTCAGAGGCCTTCTCTCCGGAGATTCCGGACCGCACAGTAGCAGCGGCAGCGAAGCGGGCATTTCAGAAGTTTCTCCAGATGTTCCTCCATGCTCTCACATCAGTCTCCATCAAATCAGGATTGTGCACGGATCCCTACTTAACAAGTAATGGATATCCATTCTCCAGAGAGGCCGCACGCGCTGAGTGGCCGCCATTTTCTCCTCCCTGAACAGTAGTGCACTGAGGAGTGTGGTAGAACAAGGAGGTTTGAGGATACCTACAAATTCATTGAAAGTGGCATCACAGGTAGACAGGTTCCTAAAGAAAGCTTTTGGCACATTGGCCTTCATAAATCAACGTACTGAGTACAGAAGATGAGATGTTATGTTGAAGAAACACACACAAAACGATGGAAGAGCTAAGCAGACCAGACAGCATCTAAGAAAAAGATAAACAGTGAACGTTTTGGGCTGTAAGAAGGTCGGGGAGGGGAGGAAGAAATACAAGGTGGCAGGTGATAGATGAAACCGCGAGAGAGCGAGAGATAAAGAAAAGAGCTGGAAAGTCAACTGATGAAAGATATAAAAAGCTGGAGAAGTGTATCCAGATAGGAGTGGCAGAAGGCCATGGAAGAAAGGGAATGGGAGGAGCATCAGAGGGAGGTGATGGGCAGATAAGGTGAGAGAGAAAAATAGGAATGGGGAATTACCAGATGTTCAAGAAATCAATGTTCATACCATCAGGTTGGAGGCTACCCAGATGGCTTCTTCAGCTGTCCATCGACTTTCGATGATGTCTGAGGCCTGGGCAAGGTTGCATGGAAGACCTACAGTTTCCCATGCTGCAAGTCTCCCCTCTCCATGCCACCGATGTTGTCCAGGGGAAGGGCATTAGGACCAATACAGCTTGGCACTGGTGCCGTTACAGAGCAATGTGTGGTTAAGTGCCTTGCTCAAGGACACAACATGCTGCCTCAGCTAAGGCTCAAAGTAGTGACCTTCAGATCACTAGATCAATACCTTAACCATTTGGCCATGCACCACACTACCCAGATGGAATGGGAATAAAAATGGGAGATCCACTGGGAGATCCCATTTTTTCTGGCAGATGGAGCATAGGTACTTGGAAAAAGAGTCTCCCACTCTACGTTGGGTCTTAGCGAAATACAGGAAGTCATACCGGGAGCACTGGGTACAGTAGATCACCCACAGCAGACTCACAGGTGAAGTGTCTCCTCACCTGGAAGGACTGCTTGAGGCCTTGAATAGTAATGAGGGAGGAGGTGTAGGGACAGGTGTAGCACTTGTTCTGCTTGCAGGCATAAGAGTCAGGAGGGAGATCAGTCAGCAGGGATGAGTGAACAAGGGAGCAATCCCTGCAGAAAGACAGAAGTGGGAGGAGGTGCTTGCTGGTGAGATCCCATTGGAGACGTTACGCTGAAGTTGTATAAGATGTTGGTGAGGCCTAATTCGGAGTATTGTCTGCAGTTTGGTCGCATATCTACAGGAGAAATGTAAACAAGGATGAAAGCATGCAATGAACATTTACAAGGATGTTGCCGGGTCTGGAGGACCTGAGTTATAAGGAAAGATTGAATAGGTTAGGTTTGTATTCTTTAGAATGTAGGAGATTTGATAGAGGTATCCAAGATAATGAGGGATACAGAGAGGGTAAATTCAGGCAGGCTTTTTCCACTGAGGTGGGGTGGGGGCTACAACTAGAGGCCATAGTTAAGAGTGAAAGGTGAGAAGTTTAAGGGGAAGTTGAGGGGAAACTTCTTCAGTCAGAGGGTCTTGAGTGTGTGGACTGAGCTACCACCATGTGGTCCACATGAACTAGATTTCAATCTTTAATTTCCTTTCCTGCTGACTTGGCTTCACCTATCAGCTTCTAGCTATCCTCCTACGCCACCCTCACCTCTTTATTCTGACGTCCTCCTCCTTCCTTCCCAGTCTTAAAGAAGGGTCTCAAGCCAAACATCAACTGATTATGCATTCCCATAGATGCTGAGTTCCTCCAGCACTTCGTGTGTGTGGCTTTGAATTTCCAACCTCTTGTGTTTATAATCTCCAAAATTTATTATGTGTAGAATTTGAATCTGTAATTATTCTGTAAACAGCATTGCACTGGAGGAAATAACTGTCCAGTTAATTTCCAATCATTTTCCAGAAAGTTTTTTTTTGTTAAACTTGGAGTGTTTACTCCCCTGAGGAAAGAATGTTGATCTATCTGATGGATGGGGTGATGCAGCCAGTTGCTGTTTGGCGAAGGCACTGTTCGTGCCAATGTCAACTGATCCATTAGTAGAGGGGTGGTAAAAAAAATTGCAGGCCTTCCACTTTGTTAACTTACACAGAGATAATCCCATCGACAGCACCAACCACATCTGCGATCTCAGAATCAGAATCAGAATTAGGTTTATTATTATCAGCATGTGTTGTGTAATTTGTTAACTTAGCAGCAGCAGCAGTTCAATGCAATACATGATAATATAGAAAGAAAATCAATCAGTTACACTGGACAACAAAGATTTTGCTTCCTGAATACCTTTAGGTGTATCTTATGAACTTTGGGCCACTGATCACGAAAATCACCATGAAATTTCCCTAACATGCACCATTTTTTAATAAACTTATGTTTATTATTTCAATTCATATTTCAAGTCAATTAAAATGTTGCCTACAATGTAAGCTGGAAAGTTTCCCATCTTGTCCAGGCGTGCTTGGGCATGCTTAGGCGGCGTGGCTGCTGCATGGCAGGACAGGTTTCAGTAATAATTATTGGGTTCAGGACTGAAAGGATGGAATTTGCTATCACAGGCACAAAAATTTTGATGAAGGATCTTGATATTTGAGACAGATGCTTCCTAGAATAACTGATGCCAAGATTAAGGAAAGCATTTTTGTTGGCCCACAAATCAAACAGGTCATCAATGACAGGGAATTTGAAGAATTTCTAGTGGGACTGGAGAATCACATGGAAGGCATTCAAGGAAGTTGTTGAAAATTTTCTCGGCATCGACAGAGCACCAAACTACATGCAGCTAGTTGAAAGCATGCTTCAAGCATATAAAACCATGAAATGCAACATGTCACTAAAGATTTATTTTCTGCATTCCTGTTTAGACTTCTTCCCTGCAACTCTTGGTGCTGTTAGTGACAAGCATGGTGAAAGGTTTCACCAGGACATTGTGGTCATGGAGAAAATATACCAGGGCAATTGGAATCCATCAATGCTGGTGAATTATTGTTGGACACTTAAGGAGAAGCCTCAGATACTGAGTACAAATGAAAATCATTAACAAAATATTTTAACTTAGTTGAACTATTGCAAAGCATCAGCACCATTATGCAATTAAACACATTATATTCAATAAAAGTTAATTTGTTGTTTCTCCAAATTCCTACATGATACAAGTAGTCTGAAATTATATTTGTGATAATCTTCAAGCAGTCTATAATAAACAAAAAAAAATTCTGAGGAAGCAACCCCTTTGAAAAAATTTGTTGTCCAGTGCTTACAGTAAGTATAAATATGTATATTGAATAGATTGAAATAGTGCAATACAGAAGTAATATATGTTTTTTTAAAAAAGTGAGGTAGTGTTCACGGGTCCAATGTCCATTTAGAAATCATCTGGCAGAGGGGAAGAAGCTGTTCCTGAATCGCTGAGTCTATGCTTCCTCCCTGACGGTAACAGTGAGAAGAAGTTATGCCTTGGAAGATCGGGGTACTTAATAATGGGCGTCGCCTTTCTGAGGCACCGCTCCTTCAAAATATCTTGGATACTACAGAGGCTAGAATCCAAGATGGAGCAGATTAATTTACAACTTTCGAGATTCTTTCGGTCCTGTGTGGGGCAGGCTCGATGGCCTACTCCTGCTCCTATTTCTTATGTTCGTATGTACCCCCCCCCCCCCCATCCCCATAGCAGACAGTGATACAGCCTGTCAGAATGTTCTCCACGATGCATCTATAGAACTTGCCGAGTGTTTTTAGTTGACAAACCAAATCTCTTCAAACTCCTAATGAAATACAGCCGCTGTCCTGCCTTCCTTTTAGTTGCATTGAGATGTCGGGAGTAAGTTAGTTCCTCAGAGGACTTGACCCCCAGGGACTTGAGATTGCTCACGCTCTCCATTTCTGATCCCTCTACGAGGAATTGGTTCGCATGCATTCCCTCGTATTTACCTTCCTAAAGTCTTTCCTCTCACTGATACTGAGCGCAAGGTTGTTGCTGCGAATCGAATCTGCAGAATCGTTTTTAATATTCATTCTCTCTCTCCCTCTCTCTCTCTCTCTATCTAACACACACACACACACACACACACACACACACACACACACACACACACACACACACACACACACACACACACACACACACACACACACACACACACACCAGGAAGTTCATCCAATCTTCAGCCCAAAAGGACTACCCCTGCGATTTTTATAGTTCGCGGCACCATTGGAGTTTCATGCCTGAGTGGCAGCTGAACTGGCCAATAGGGCCGCAGGACTGCACAGTCTCTTGGGTTCGTCTTTGCAGCCGTTCAGCGGTGTGGTGGTGTGACAGTTGTGAGAATGGAGTCGGTGGAGTCGGCTGATCCCCTCGACCTGAACCACACCGAAACAGGCTCCGGGGATTATTTTCAAGACAATTCTTGGAGATACGCCTTTCTGGTGTTGGCTATCATTCTATTGATCTCACTGCTCCTCAGGTTTTTGTGTCAGATTCGGGTCATCTCCAGACTGCGATCCCTTCTCACCGACCGATTTACACGCTTAATCGGGGCATTCCGGAGGAGCCTGCCCTGCCAAGGTGGGTTACAGCATTACACGGCCGGTGTCAGTCGAATCAGGGGCAACTTTAGTGAAACATCTTGAACACTGAGGGTACAGGTCAGGAGAGATGTGGAGATGTTTCCCTCAGCGGGAGAGTCTCGATCCAAGGGACAGAGCTACAGGACCAGCGCGATGAGAAACTGGGGCAGAAGGAGATGAGATCCGGGGCAGATTTTACTTAATGTTGAGGCAGGTGAGAAGGACGGAAAAGCGACTCGTGTTCTCAAGAAGCGAAAGGTAACAGGAGGACCCCGAACACTAGAAAATCTGCGGGTGCCGGAAACTCAAAACAACACACACACGCAAATGCTAGAGGAAATCAGCAGGTCAGGCAGCATCGACGCAAATGAGCAAACAGTTGACGATTCAGCCCGAGACCCTACATCGGGACTCCAGATGAATGGTCCCGGTCCGAAACGTTGACTGCTTAGTCTTTTCCAGGGACGCTGCCTGGCCTGCTGAGTCCCTCCAGCATTTTATTTCTGTTGTTTAGGAGCTGGACAGTGGCCCAGTCAGAATGGAGGGGATTGGGATGGGGTGATGTGATGTGTATGAAGGTGACTGTTGCACATTTTGTTTTGTACCAGTGGAGTGTTACGGTAAAGGAAACGTCCACCTGTATATTGAGAGAAAACTAAACCTTTCCATTCTCCAAAAACAAGATGCTCCACTTGTCCTCTTTGTCTACAAAGTGACCCGTGAACTTGAGGATCTCCGCAACGCTCTGCAGTGGATTGAAGGTAGGATCTTTATCAGAGCCTTTGGTGATTTCATTGCCTCTTTGTCCTTTTGGTAACAATCATTTGCCATGGAGCATTCCCTGTGCAGCACTGGGATATCCTGCTCTTTTGAGTAGCTGTTTGTTCTCCTGGTTGGAATGAAGATCTCGTTGTTCACATGCAGCTGAGTTATCCCAGGTCTCTCAGGTCAGTGTTTATCCCAGACCCAACACTTCAGAGAGTTGTGGAGTTAATGGTGCAGTCAGACATCCTGAGATGAAGCTGGAGGTACCTTTCCTGGAGACGTAGTCATTGTGGGCCAGATGTCCCACCAGCGATTAAAGTTCCTTTGAACATAGAACAGTATGGCACATGAACAGGCCCTTCGGCCAAGAAGTCTATGTGGATCACAGTGCCAAATTAAACTCCATAAAAACCCAGCCCACACATCCCCTTTAAACGTTACCTCTCTCTCTTTAAAGCTGCATCTTCGACATTTCTACCCTGGTCTCAAGATGATATTTTACTAATTCAAGTTCAAGTTAAAGCTGCAGTTTATTGTCATCAAGCTGTACATAAACACACCCAATCAAAACAACATCCCTCTGGACCACAAACACACACAGCACATAAACCAAACTATTACCATCAATGAGTTAATAAAGACTAATGCAAAATGTATGAGGTGTGTGACACAGGTAAACAGTAAATAGTACAGTCAACAGTAAACAGCTCACTCTCCTGGTGATGAGGCCTTAGTGTTGGCAGGGTATTCATTAGTTTCATAGACTGAGAGAAGAAGCTGTTATCCAGTCTGGCAATCCCAGTCCTGATGCTTCTGCATCTCCTTGCTGATGTTAGTGGGTCAAAGAGATAGTTGATAGGGATCCTCGGCAACTTTTCAGGCCCTTTGTCTAGAACCCTCCCAGTAAATGTCACATATGGGGGGGGGGTAGGGGAGAGGAGACCTAACTATACTACTCATAATTTTCTAAATATTTCCGATCTCCCTGGGCCTCCATCACACCGGGGAAGGCAATCAGAGTTCGCCCAGCCTCTCCTTCTAGCACATATCCTTTATTTCAAGCAGATGACATCCAGAGTGGCTTCACAGGATAGATGTTCAGATGTTTTCACTAGATTGATAGGCTGGTAGGAATGGATTGTGTAAAAATACTTTTCACAGCATTATGTGAATCTCTTTACTTCTCTATACAGAAGGAAAATAGTAATCGATATATATTTGCAAAGAGGATGAATCAGGAAGTACAGGAAAGAGATGCAGAAAGGGAGTTCAGGCCAGCATAGCTCACTCATGACCATATTGAATGACAGGCAAGATTCAGGGTCCTAGAAATCTATTCCTGTTTATACTGCCCTCTGTTTAATGGAGGCTAAAATGCCCAAGGTATTAAAAAGTAGTTTGCCTGCTTTGTTGGGGAAGACAAATCTTATAGAAAATTGTCCACTAGGGGTTTAAATAAACAATGAATTTGAGGGGTGGGGGACTTAGAATCACTTAGGAGATGCTTCAAGAGGAACTCAGAAATCTGAAATCTGAATCAAAATCAGAAACAGGTTTAATTTCATTGACATTTGTCATAAGATTTGTTGCTCTGTGGCCGTAGTAGGGTACAATACATAAAAATAGTACAATACATATATTTCTTTGCCATTAGGAATATAATAAAAATAAATACTGCAAAGATAGCAAGTAGATCCACTCAGATGTTGACGGCAAGAAACATGAAACTCTCCTCATCCTTTCCTCGGCTGGCCCTTTTGATGTGTTCTCCCAACTTCCCATTTCTGAAGTCCACAATCAGTTCCTTGGTCTTGCTGATGTGGAATGTGAAGTTGTTGTTGTGACTCCACTCCATCAGCTGATCTATTTCACTCCTCCTCACCACCATCTGAAATTCTGCAAACCAATTTATTTGTGAAATAACGGATGGCATTTACACTGTGCCTAGCCACACAGTCATGAGTTATGAGAGATTAGAATGGTGCATTAAGCATGCATACTTGAGGTATGTGTTAATTGTGTGCAAGGAGATATTACAACCTATCTGTGTCACACTCTAGGGGGGCAATGGTGCTGGAGGAGGACCCAAATGCAGGACACAAACACAGTTTTGAAGGTTAACTAAAATAGAGTTTATTACTCTTTACAAGGAGAACCATGACGCAAAGATAGAACACAGAGCTTGGACTTGGAGACTTAGGGGAACACAGACCTTGGACTTGGAGACTTAGGGGAACACAGACCTTGGACTTGGAGACTTGGGGGAACACAGACCTTGGACTTGGATACATGGAACACCACAGCCAGGAGTTGGACACTTGGATCACCACAGCCAGGAGTTGGACACTTGGATCGCCACAGCCAGGACTTGGACACTTGGATCCCCACAGCCAGGACTTGGACATTTGGATCGCCACAGCCAGGACTTGGACACTTGGATCCCCACAGCCAGGACTTGGAGACTTGGATCCCCACAGCCAGGACTTGGACATTTGGATCTCCACAGCCAGGACTTGGACATTTGGATCCCCACAGCCAGGACTTGGACATTTGGATCCCCACAGCCAGGACTTGGACACTTGGATCGCCACAGCCAGGACTTGGACATTTGGATCGCCACAGCCAGGACTTGGACACTTGGATCCCCACAGCCAGGACTTGGACACTTGGATCCCCACAGCCAGGACTTGGAGACTTGGATCCCCACAGCCAGGACTTGGACATTTGGATCCCCACAGCCAGGACTTGGACATTTGGATCCCCACAGCCAGGACTTGGACATTTGGATCCCCACAGCCAGGACTTGGACACTTGGATCGCCACAGCCAGGACTTGAAGACGAGGAACACAACAGCCAGGACTTGGACATTTGGATCCCCACAGCCAGGACTTGGACATTTGGATCTCCACAGCCAGGACTTGGACACTTGGATCTCCACAGCCAGGACTTGGAGACTTGGATCCCCACAGCCAGGACTTGGACACTTGGATCGCCACAGCCAGGACTTGGACACTTGGATCGCCACAGCCAGGACTTGGACATTTGGATCCCCACAGCCAGGACTTGGACATTTGGATCGCCACAGCCAGGACTTGAAGACGAGGAACACAACAGCCAGGACTTGGACATTTGGATCCCCACAGCCAGGACTTGGACATTTGGATCTCCACAGCCAGGACTTGGACACTTGGATCTCCACAGCCAGGACTTGGAGACTTGGATCCCCACAGCCAGGACTTGGACACTTGGATCGCCACAGCCAGGACTTGGACACTTGGATCGCCACAGCCAGGACTTGGACATTTGGATCGCCACAGCCAGGACTTGGAGACTTGGATCGCCACAGCCAGGACTTGGAGACTTGGATCGCCACAGCCAGGACTTGGACACTTGGATCGCCACAGCCAGGACTTGGACACTTGGAACGCCACAGCCAGGACTTGGACACTTGGATCGCCACAGCCAGGACTTGGACACTTGGATCGCCACAGCCAGGACTTGGAGACTTGGATCCCCACAGCCAGGACTTGGACATTTGGATCGCCACAGCCAGGACTTGGACACTTGGATCGCCACAGCCAGGACTTGGACACTTGGAACGCCACAGCCAGGGCTTGGAGACTTGGATCCCCATAGCCAGGACTTGGAGACTTGGATCGCCACAGCCAGGGCTTGGACACTTGGAACGCCACAGCCAGGACTTGGCACTTTGGACTTGGAAAACCACGGCCAGGCCTTGATACTCAAACACAGGACATGAAACACTGAGCCAGGACTCCGCCTTCAGACACCAGGCATGGATAAAGGCTGATAATTACATTCCGATAATTTTGCCAAATCTTTTGGCATAATGATGCTCAAATATTTGAAAGACTCTGTGTGCCATGCCCAGGGGTACCGACTTTCAATTTCTCTATGTGGGCTATAGTAATATGAAAGTAATTGGGTTTGATCTATGTTGATCTTGTATACTGATAATTGACCATATTGTCCAAATGATTGCATCAATTAAGGTAAAGAGTATGTTGGTTGCCCTAGATAGATCAAAATGTCATCCACATAACAAGCCAATTTATGCTCTGTCTCTTTAATAGTAATTCCCCTGGTATCTTCATTTTGTCTGATGTATTAAGCTAATGGTTCCAGATATAACACGAAGAGTAGCGGTGACCATGCACAACCCTGTCTCGTGCCCTTTTCTAGGGTAAGACTATTTGATAAATATCCATTGATTTTAATCCTAGCAGTAGGATTGTCATATAGTGTCTGTATAGTTTTAATAATTGTGTCTTGGAAACCAAAACCAAATCTATGTAAAACTCTGTAAAGAAAATTCCAATTAACCGAATCAAATGCTTTTTCAGCGTCCGCGCTTATCACTATTGCTTCGATTTTATTTTTTGTATATGATCCATAATGTGAAGTGTCCTTCATATATTGTCTTGTGTCTGGCATTGTCATATAAAACCTGTCTGATCGTTACGTATCAGTATGGGTAGAAACTCCTTTAATCGTTTGGCCATGATGGAGGTAACTAATCTATAATCTACATTAAGAATGGATATTGGTCTAAATGACCTGCATTCCATTTTATCCTTGCCTTCTTTCGGTATAGCTGAGATTATCGCTTCCTTCCAACTGGGTGGCATCTGTGCCTTTTTTAGAGCCCAGTTCAGTGTGGGGAGTAAAACAGGAATTAACACATTTTTTAAATTCTTTGTACCACTCTGCTGTATACCCATCTGATCCTGGTGACTTGCTTAATTTAAGCCTACTAATTGCAGCTTTTAATTCAACTTCAGTTATGTCAGCAATCATCGTTCTATTGTGTTCTTCGCTTAAAGTGGGTAACTCTAGAGAATTCAAGAAGGTGTCAATTTGGGTTATGCTTCCCCCAGGAACTTTGGAATATAGAGTTTTGTAAAACACTTCAAAAGCTTCTTGAATTTCACTTAGCTTATCTTTTATCGTTTTCGTTCTTGGGTCTCTAATTTTATGAATTGTATTTTCTGCTATCATTTTTTTTCAGTTTGCATGCCAGTATTTTCATAGATTTTGATCCACTTTCATAATGTCTCTGGTTCAGAAACATTAAGTTTTTCCTGATTTCTTGTGTAGCCAAACTATTTATTTCATTCCTAATTCTTTTAATTTCCCCTAATATATCCTGTGCCAAATTCAATTTGTGTTTTTCTCTAGTTCCTTCAGCCTATTTTGTAATTCCTCTAATGTTTTATTTCTTATTTTTTCTTATATGAAGATATTGCTATAATTTTCCCTCTTCAGACCACCTTCAGAGTATCCAATAAAATCGGAGGTGAATCCTCTCCATTATCATTAAATTCTAAGTAGAGACCAATTTCTTTTTAAATTTGTTCCTTAAAGCATGTATCATTGAGTAGACTTGAATTTAGTTTCCAAATAGTATTCTTTGGTTGTAGGTCAAAATCAACAGATAAATATATAGGTGCAGTGTCACTTACATCTATTGTCCCAGTTTCACAGCTGTTTATTTTGTCTTTGTCTTTTTCCAAATGTTATGAAATAGTCTATTCTTGTATATACAGAATGGGGAGCAGAATAATGAGTGTAATCCCTTCTGTCAGGGAAAAGGTCCCTCCATATATCAATTAAACCAACATCCTCAAAAAGTGTATTAACTTTCTTATGTAAAGATTTTGTTTCATAGGCTTTTCTATTGGAAGAATCTAAGTTTGGTTGTAAATTTAAGTCTCCCCCACATATCAGGAGACCTTCTGTTTCTGTTACCATAATAATATCAGTAATTTTCTGAAAGAAACCACTATCACTTCCTGTGGGTGCGTATATATTCAATAGAGTAACTGAATTTCCGTCTATATTCCCCCTTACCAGAATATATCTGCCCTCTTTATCTCCCATTTCGAATACTCTTTCAAAATTTAGCTTACTTCAGATAAGAATAGTAACTCCTCTCCTATGTCCTGATTTATATGAGGAGAGAAACAGACTAGTGAAGCCCATTCTCTTTAGTTTTTTATGCTCATTATCACTTAAATGAGTTTCCTGTAAATATACTACATGGGCTTGTTCTTTCTTCATTCTGGATACAATTCTCTTATGTTTGATTGGATTTAATAGCCCATTGACATTAAAAGAAATGAATTTTACCTTGTCCTTGGCCATCTGTATTTATCTGTCAATGTATCATTGAAATTAGAATAAAACTTAATCGATCTACTCCCTGAACAAATAAGAACCAAGAAACGCAAATAATAACAAAAATGGCAACAAACGTGTGATTCCAAGGCTGAGGTCTCTAGTAGATGACTCTGTGTTGAGCTAGAGAAAATGTCTAGCTGTGGGGGATAACCCCTCCTACTTGTGAGTTGAGGGCCCCCATTGCAGAATTCATAAAAGTCAGTGAACAAATCCATTACACAGAAAAGGTTTCCCTGTGTACCCCTCCTATATATATATATATATATATATATATATATATATATATATATATATATATACACACACACACACATATATTACATACACATATATGCACACATATATTTATTCTCATTTTGGTGGGGGAAAAGGAGTGAGAGAACAAATAAAGAATAACAACTAAGTAATATAAAATCCACATTATAGTCAGTATTTCTCAAGATAGGTATATCACCGTGTACTTTTGCTTCCGTTTAGCTTATCAACATTTTTAAAGTTAGCCAAACCTTATGGCTCTTCTGAAGGGGGTGAGGACTGTCTTTGGGAAACTCCCGGTCTCTTCCTGATATATTTCTCTTGGCCTCCTCCCGTCTCCTGCCTTCTCAATTCTCACACTATTTCCCAAGCGGAGCGGGATAATTCCTCAGCCAGGCTTTCCCTCATTTTGGTCACACTGATAGGAAACTCTCTGGCCTTCATGTCTGTAGTCGCCTCTTCCATTGTCTGGTACAACCATGTCCCGTTGTCATAAAACACTCGTAGTTTAGCAGGGTATAGAGTTTGAAATCTAATCATTTTTGCTTTAGTACTCTTTCTTTTCTTTTTACAATATTTTTATTCAGAAGAAAAAACACAAGATTTACAGAGTGCAACACATAGATACATCTCAACATAACTTGTGTACATTCATATATTGTGATAAAATTGATCAAAATGTTATAGCATAACACATGTATGAGAGGTATACCACTCTGTAATCAGAAATTTAAAGTCATACATCATAAAAAAATTATATATAAAAAAAGTCAACCCCCCTACCAACTACCAAAGAAAAAAGCTGATGGATGATAATGGATAAATTAGAAAAGAAAACATATTCGCTTAAGAAGAGAAGATAAAAATATACATAAAAGTCTGTGCACTGTTAAACTTTATAAATTGGAAAAGTAATTTAGGAAAGGTCCCCAGATATCATAAAAAGATTGTTTCGAATTTAAGAGTGAGCAGCGGATCTTTTCTAAATTTAAATAAGACATAATATCATGCAGCCATTGAAGATGTGTAGGAGGGGTAGACTCCTTCCATTTAAGCAAGATTGCTCTCCTTGCTAAAAGAGAGGTAAAAACTAAAACCTGTAGGTTAGAAGTATTTAAAGTTATATTTTCATCTGCAATAATACCATACAAGGCAGTAAGGGGATTTGGGTCAAATTGGACCCTAAAAAGTTGTGAGAAGGTATGGAATACTTCCCGCCAAAACTTTTCAATTGTAGGGCAAAACCAAAACATATGAATTAAAGAGGCATCAGCAGAGTTGCATTTATTACAAAGTGGAGAAACATTTGGATAGAAACTGGACAGCTTCTGTTTAGAAATGTAAGCTCTATGAACCACTTTAAATTGTAGAAGAGAATGACGAGTACAGAAAGATGATTTAGTAACCCGTTTAAGAATTTTATTCCATCTATCATCAGAAATCTGACAATTTAGGTCATCCTCCCAAGCTTTTTTTATTTTATCTAAAAAGTCTTGTCTAGATTCAATCAACAAGTTATAGATACCACTAATAGAACCATTAACAAAAGGTTTTAAATTTAAAAGATCGTCCAGTAAAGTACTCGCATATTCTTTGCGTTTCTGCAGGACCGCGGTGAGGGGTGGGGGTGGGGTGTAACCGTGGTCGAAATATATTAATTTATTGTCAAAAAACACTCTCTTCTTACCCCAGGCCCTTTGTAGAATCTCCGCCTTGGTGCTGTACCGAAGGAATTTAATTATTATTGAGCGTGGCTTTCTATCCTGGGTTGGTTTCAGGACGAGCACCCGGTGGGCTCTTTCGACTTCCAGCTCCATAGCCGAGGGAAGATCCACTGCGTCCCGCATTAACTTTTCGACAAACTCCATCATAGTTGAACCCTCTGCCCCTTCGGGAACGTTGTAGATTCTGATATTTTTCCGCCGTGATCTTCCCTCCAGATCAAGCAGTTTACCTCCTTGGTGATGTAATATTTTTATTGTCTTACTCAGTATCCGTTCCACGTTTTGAACGCGATCTTCTTCTCAATTCGAGTCTCTGCCACCGCTATTTTTTGATTGACGCTGGTGAGCTCTGACTTAATATCACAGAGCTACTGTTTTATATCTTTCTGGAACTCCATTATTTCTTTCAGGATTTCGATCACATTTGCCGCTTTGCCTGAACAAGGCCCAGCGTCCACCTCGCTAGCACACGGTCGGGTAGGAGAGCCACTCGCTGCACTTCTCTCGGACGCAGGCTCCGCAGTGTCGCTTTTTTAATTCCATTCCTTTTCCCCATTCTTGCCCCTCTTTTCAGTTCAAATATTTTTCAAAAAATATTATATTTGATAGGTTAACAGGGCTTAATACGCATATTTCTGGAGGAGCTAGTGACTTAAGCTGCCATTTTCGACAATGACGTCACCAGAAATTGACTCTTAAAATATGGAAAACTACTATAAAAGAATATAATCTAGAGGGAGATATTGCAATTCTTAAATGGTGTTCATATGACTCGGATTTTACACCAAATAAATTGGATGCTAGATTTAAGGACTGGACAGCTAAAGGAATAACAGTTCTTTGCAACATAATGAAAGAAGGAACACTGTTCAGTTTTGAAATGCTTAAAGAGAAACACTTATTAGAAAAACAAGATTTCTATCGGTATTTACAGATGCGACAATATGTTAATTAGACACTTAAAAATGTAACCAAGGAAAGTACATGCTTGATAGAGCTCTTTAGAAAAGCATATAATTCAGATAATGGTAGTAGAATCATTTCAAGCATGTATAAAGGGTTGTCAAATCTTAAAACACATTTGACTTCATACATTAAAACAAAATGGGAGAAGGAAGGAGGGATAATTATATCTGAGGAAGAATGGACAACAATTTGGAGGTATGAGGACACAAAAATACAACTGCAGATGCTGTGGATCAAAGAATACGAACACAATGCTGGAAGAACTCAGCAGGTCAGGCAGCATCTGTGAGAAAAGTGTAGCCAACGTTTCAGGCCGAGACCCTTCATCAGGAATTGGGGGGGGGGGCGTAGAAGAGAGGACCGAAGCCCAGTAATAGAGATAGGGGAGGGGTAGGGCCTAGAGGCGCCAGGTGGAAAACCAATCAGAGGAAAGATAAAGGGGGGATGGGGAGGGGATAAGCATGAAAGAAATGTAGAGATAAAGATGCAGAAAGTTGAAAGGGGAGAGAGGCAGAGAGGGACCTGGGATACAGGAAGGGGGAGGGGGAGGGGGAGGGAATTACCAGAAATTGGAGAATTCAATATTCATACCACCAGGCTGGAGGCTACCCAGACGGTAGATGAGGTGTTGCTCCTCCAACCTGAGTTTGGCCTCATCATGGCAGTAGAGGAGGCCATGTATGGACATATCTAGATAGGAATGAGAGGCAGAGTTGAAGTGGGTGGCAACTGGCTAATGTTCCATAATGCTCTCACCCCAAACGGCTGAAGCCAGGGGCTTATAAACTGCCAGTTTGGTCGAGAGTAAATTACCTTAATCACCAAGCTTGAGGGACACGTGAAACAGGGAATTAAAGGGGAACAAGGAGTCAATGGTCTGGATCATAACACAACCTAGATAAATTTAAAGGTAAACCGATCTGGACCATGACCATCTGTGCCCTCAGCAGAGGAGAAACCTCCTGGTTCATCCATGGCTTATGGTTTGAATATTTTCTCAAAGGCACACACACACATCCATGCAGTTTCTTTTTAAAGTTGGTGATGACTGTGGTATATTCATTCGTATCCCAAAATGAATCTCTGTATATGATACCGTCGACCAATTCAATGTAGTCATGTAGGCGTTCCTCACCTCCCCGATCACACCTTTGAGGTTTTCACCGGTGTTCCTGTGGCCATCAGTGTCCGCCTGTATGTGGATAAAAGCCTTTGGTCTGCTACCAGTGTTGACTCCAGAAGTCACGCATCCAATAGTGTACCTCAACACTCCACAATTCCGGCAGATTGGAATCTGGCATGTCACATGCTGTTGCTTGAGGAAGCAGAGATGGGGGGAAATGAGAATATCTGGACATTTTCAGACTGAAAGGCTGTTACAATTGGAATAAAATGAAGTTTATTCTAGGGCCATGACCTGATATTGTGGAATGTTCCAGATTACATTTCAGCCATACGTCCAAATTCACTAGAAGAAAGGCCAGCTGAGTTGTGGGATCTGGTGGTGGGGATGACGTTATATGGCAATGTAAGAGGAATGGAGAAGGAGAGAGAGAGAGAAATTCCAGCAGTGAGAAATTGCCCAGTGTTGATACACTGGTGGGGGAATTGGATTGTGAAAGTAACCACAGGTCTAGCAGTCAACCAGTAGGGGGCAGTGTTGCTTCTTATTGCAGAGGGTGTGAAGGACCGGGGGAGAACACCTACCTGTAGCTATTCAGTCTACATATGAAGCACTTCAAAGTTCAACATTCAAAGTGTATTTATTATCAAAGTACATACATGTCAGACACTTTTTAGAATCCTGAGATTCATTTTCTTATGGGCATTCAAATAAAATGCCAGAAAGACAAAAGAGTCAATTAAATCATAGAGTCACACACAATGGGACAGCACTCAGCTGGAACGATGCAATGAACCATTTCCTGGGGTGAGGAGATCTGCCTAGCAGGGACTGAGGAAAATTGACTGGCATATTCTGGAGTTCAGAAGAAAGATATCGTCTTACAGAGAGGTGTTTGGAAATTGGAGATACTCGGAGAAGGTGAAGAACTAGAGGAGTGAGGGGACAGTAGTGGTTGTGGCGAACCAAGAGAAATTGGAGAGATTGTCCACACAGATAGTTTAGTTTCCCGGTATGGCATTGTGCATATGTACAGATTTGGTAGGAATAACTGAAATTGTCTCAAAATGAAGCAATTAAATTGTGTTTAATTTGCACAATAGGTGCTCGAGGGAGGAAAAGAGAAGAAATCTGTGCTGTGATCCTGCTGGAAAAGTCTTTGAACAAATTGAATAAACCTGTGGAAGTTGATCATCAGGGAATATTTGATGACAAATCTGAAGTTGTGCGAATTCTCTGGGATGCACCAAATAGGATTCAGGAGACTCGCAGCAATAAGGAGGCAATGGACAAAGTGGAACGGATCATCAGTGAATGTAATTACGAAGAAAGGGTTCAAAGTAATGCTTAGAGCACTTGTTGCTCCCTGTGTGTGATATGTGTGTGGTGACGATGCCCTCTCCCTGCTGCTCTCGGTCTTCTTGCCATTTTCCTTTGTTATCCTTATCTGCGCTTCTTTTACCTCACTGATTTTACCCCCCATTGCCCTTACCCCCACTGCTCTTGTCCCTATGGGTGATGGAGTTTTGGGTTTGGGAGGTGATGTTGAAAAATGCTTGGTAAACTACAGGAGTTGATCATGCAACCATGAGACTTCTCCACCCCATGGCAATGTGGGTGCAACACAACTCCAAACCCACTCCATCTCGTACCCAAAGGTTAGGTGAATGTACTGGCTGGTGTAGCATATGTTCTGTCATCTCTAATGGAAAGTACACCTGATGACCCCACCTGGTCTGGTCCATAGGTGACTCCACAGATGCAGGGATCAATTATTGTGCTCAGAGGTATGTCTCTGTTTATGCTGTTGCACACTTTGTCCAGTTTCACAGTTTTACCACTAATGCCTGGATACCGACAGAAGAATCACAACCCAGCATGCCTTGACATTCCATTGTTTATGTTCCCAGTTTCAGACTGTACTACGTCTCCCCACACCTGATGTAAAGATCTACAAGCACATGCTGTAATCACTGTGTGTGAATGGATGGACAGGATCGGATGGAGCAAACCCACTGGTCCTAGATGTTCTCTAGCTGTTGGTCATTGCTGATCAACTACCTGAATCTTCAGCGACACAGTCCCACAACCCGCTTTGGAGAGTGTGCAATGGACAGTGTACACAACAGGGAATCAGGACACTACGCCTCACTGGTGTCTCTGTCCAATACCAGCTTCCTCTGTCTCACCCCTCAGTGTATCCTTCTCATCATTTATCCTGCCTCTTCCAATGGGACGGTGTTCTACCTCTCTCCTCTCTCTGAGGAAGAAGTTTCCTTGTCTTCTGTCTGATTTCTCAGTGACTGTTGCATTGAAGAACATGTGCATTTCCAGCCAGGTGGAAACATCCTCCCGTCGAGCCCTTCTGTAATCATGAGAACCACTCCTAAGACATCCCTCAGCCTTCCCTTCCCCAACCTGTTCAGAATTTCTGGGTTGTGACTGCTCCTTGTAAATCTTTAATGTGCCTTCTCCAGAAGTGTGTGCCATTTCACAGTGTGTTCTGACCAAGGCTCCTTACAAGGTTAACATAACCCCTTCTGACTCTTTACTCTGTCCCACTGGACAGAACTTCAGCATCCAGTTTACTTCTGGGTGAGCCTATTAATCTCCAATGGTGTTGGTGTCACTGAACACAGGGGATACAATGGGTAGGCTTGGGATGAGGCTGTGTGCATTATTTCCATGTGCCCACACACCATTGAAGTGTGGTCCCACTCCTGTAAGGTTGAGGGGGGGAGCGGAATATCACTCTATGGACAGCTGATGGAGCCCTTTGTGTTTCCTTTCCAGGGAATCCTGCTGGAGGAGACTGGTGATTTCCTGATCCACCCACCATCTGGGAAACCTGATGTCTCGACCCTGCCTGAAATGCTTTTTCCCCACTTCTGACCTGATCTGCTCCGGATGTTTTCAATGAGAACTGCCTCGGTCTTGAAGAGGTTCCATAAATAACTTCAGACTTCAGATATTCCCTGAGTGTGAGTGAGTTTGAAAGTGAATGTTTCGTGTGTGTGTGTGTGTGTGTGTGTGTGTGTGTGTGTGTGTGTGTGTGTGTGTGTGTGTGTGTGTGTGTGTGTGTGTGTGTGTGTGTGTGTGTGTGTGTGTGTGTGTGTGTGTGTGTTTATACTGATCAAGGGTCAAGGCTTGGCTCTGGTCCTCTGTATGCCTCTCTAATGAATTATTATTAAACACTGCTGAACCTCACATAATGTGTCCTACCTCATTGTCAATACATCCCCGTCTCAGTTGTTATCCAGTCGACTTGGTCTTCCAGTCAACAGGCAAATTCTCATCAATACCGGGGCCCCTTTGGAGTGACCGCAGCTTCCTGTAACTGGCCCCAGCCCGATGTGACATTGTAGGATCTTGTTTCCTCAGAGAAGCTCAGAGGTGAAGAGCCGATTATCGCCGAGCTGCAGCCTGATAAGGTTAAGTAAAGAAACACCCCCTGCTTTATCATCTGGTCTTGCCAGGAGACATTCATCTACTCACATCTTCCCTGCATTCTGAGTGATTGACCTGTCGTCTTCCCCATTCCTACTCCTCAGCGTCATGATGGCTGGGTGAAAATCAGCAACCAATTCAGTCCTGTAGTTACTGCAGACATGATTGGGCTTTGGGACGTGAGTCTAATTGTGTGCACATTACATTAAGCCAACTGCCCACAGACTGCAGATTTGAAGAAGGGAATTTTTTTTGGAGGGTTTTTCCTGTCAGTCTACACATCCCATAATCTTATAAACCTCTGTCAAGTATCCTCTGATCCTCCATCACTCCAAACTTTCCAGAGGAGACATTTTCTCTAATCCAGGTAGCATCCTGGAAAATCTCTAAAGGTGGCCACACCCTTTCTATATTGGAGCAACCGGAGCTGAACACAGTACTTTAAGAAACACAAGAGATGCTGCAGATGTTGGAAATCTTGATAAACATGCACACAATGTTGGAGGAACTGAGCAGATCAAGCAGCATCTTTGGTGAACAGTCGAGGATTTGGACCGAGGAGAACACCCTGGGGTTTTCCTCTGTCTTAGTTGCCAAGGCCTTTTCAGGTACCTTTCTAGCTCTCCTAACAACTGGCAACATCAGACAGCCAAATGTGGCCTCCCAGCAGTCAAATTCCTGTAATGGCCACAACACTTTACTTCTGTCTACCAATCCATGTGTTATATCTGTCACCATTATTCTGAATACTTACAGAATATATTTCAGCCTATCCACCGTAGCGCACACAAAATGCTGAAGAAACACAGCAGGTCAGACAGCATCTACAGAGAACAATAAAGAGTCAATGTTTCACGCTGGGCTGGAAAGAAGGGGATCGATGCCAGAAAAAGTAAGTGGAGGGAGGGGAGGAGTGCATGCTAGATGATGATGTGGGGAGGGGGGGGTGAAGTAAGAAGCTGGGGCATGATAGGTGGAAAAGGGAAAGGGCTTAAAAAGAAATCTGATAGGCAGGGAGAGTGGGCCATGGAAGAAAGTGAAGAAGGAGGGGCACAAGGTGGGGGTGGAAGGGATTGACAAGTGAGGAAAAGAGGAAATATAGGGGATGTCAGAGGTGAGTTTACACACAGAGCGCAGTGGTTGCTTGGAACGTGCTCCGTGGTTTATGGTAGCGAATAGATTAGAGGCATATCAGAAACTCGTAGATAGGCGCATAAATGATAGTAAAATAGAAAGGATGGGTTATATCGAACTTAGAGTAGGTTAAAACATCGAGGGGCAAAGGGCTTGTATGGTGCTGTGATGCTCTAAGTTTCTATCTTCTATACGTAGATCAACTGCATGGAGTATTTATGGACACATTCGATCTCTCCATTCTGTGGCCTGAGTTTCCTACCTGCTTCAAAACAGGCATCAATAGTACCTATGCCCAGGGCTGTCTCCATCAGTACAGGAGAAACAGTAGACTGTTCCTCCTATAAAATGTGGGAAGTTAAGTAATCTCACTGACTCCCCGATGACTACATCTGCAGGAGGTACAGCCACTGACAAACTAGATCAGAACCTGAAGGTGTATTTGGAATCATCTGGATTTGCTGAGAGCACCATAGATGAGACTTTGACTGAAGTTCACAATTAAGATAGACAGACAAAGTGCAGGTGTCTCCCTGTGGCTATTCCCTCAGTAACAGATGATCCCTTGCTATTGTTGAGGAGGAGAACCCTTCACTGGCCAGCAGCTGTATCCCTGCATTCCCTGCCTGTTAGTGTTTGAATAACACCATCTTATACACTACTGTGGCGTCTGCATTCGCTGCCTCTCCTGGCGGTGAATTCTGGGCATCCATCACTTTCTATGCAAAGAATAATTAATTTGAAAAGTAGATACTACTTATCCAATATATCGTGATTAATTATAACTTGTCTCTCCGTAAATGAATGCCCTATACATTTTCCATTTTCACACAGGAAAGGTGACATGGTCTGACTTGTATATCCATCATTCTCATAATTGTCTAAAAAGTCTGACCTGTCTCCCCTCAGCTTCTGGTGCTCCAGGTACAACAACCCAAGTCTGTCCAACTTCTCCAGTAGTATGCTCTCTAATGCAGGCATCATCCTTGTGAAGCTCTTCTACAGAATATCCTCTCCAAAGCTTCAGTATCGTTCCTTCAAACGAGCAGTGTACACAGAGCTCAACAAGTGTCCTGAACACAGTTTTATATAGCTGCAATTTTTACATCATTATATGACGGGAATATTGTAACACGCTCATTTACTACATCGTCAAAGAGTTCTTCAAATTCTGTCTGCAACAACACTCTATAGGAAGCAATGCTCTGTTTGAAAGATCTCCAATGATGGTGAAGGAGGCATCGCTCACCACATTCCTCTGATCCTCCAACCGCATTCCCAACTCGAATCCAAAAGCCGCTGCAATCTTTCCCAATTCCCCTTGGACCAGGAGTCAGTTGGACCCTAGAGCACAAATGCAGAGGAAAGAATTGTGTGAAGGTGACAACAGATAGAAGGAGTAGATCATAATTGGGTATAACTTTGAAGTCTGTGCCAGCACTTACCGATTTGGGTTTAACCAATCAAAGTTCAGCCTCTAGTGTAGGCCACATCTTTACTACTGTCCTGTTGCATGTGCTAGTGAGGCAAATGTCCTCAGCTGCATCTATTTCAATGCAAGTAGTATTGTAGAAAGGTGGATGATAGTCCTGAAGATGAGGTAGCTGGTTTACAAACAGAGGAAAAGTGTACTGAGGAGAGGCTGTTGAGAGGGCAAAATTGCAGTCAACAGGATGAGTTGCCCACATAAAGGATGGACAAAACCAAAAAGGGTGAATACAGAACTGAAAGTGTTATATTTGAATGTGTGCAGAATAAGGAACAAAATGGATGAACTTGCAGCAGAGTTGCAGATTAGCAGGTATGATGTTGTAGGCATCACTGAATCATGGCTGAAAGAAGATTATAATGTCCAAGGGTACACAGTTTATCGAAGGGACAGACAGGAAGGCAGAGGGGTCAGCGTTACTCTGTTGGTAAAAAAAATTATTAGAAAGAGGTGGCACAAGGTCAGATCGTGTTGTATCTTTGAGGATTGAGCTAAGAAACTGCAAGGGTAAAAAGTCCCTGATGGGAGTAGTGTACAGATCCCCAAACAGTAGCAAGGATGTGGCCAACAAATCACAACAGGAGATAGAAAATGCATGCTAAAAAGGCAACGTTACAATAGTCATGGGGGACTTCAATATGCAGGTAGATTGGGAAAATCAGGTTGATGCTGGATGCCTGAATATCTGCTTTTTAGAGCAAGTTATGGTTGAGCCCACAAGAGGATCAGCTATTCTGGATTTCTTGTTGTCAATGAACAATTAGAGAACTTAAGGTAAAAGAACCCTTAGAGTCAAGTGATCATAATATAATTGAATTCACCATGAAACTTGAGAAGAAGCTAAAGTCAGTTGTATCAGTATTACAGTGGAGCAAAGGGAATTACAGAGGGATGAGAGAGGAGTTGGCCAGAATTGATTGGAAAAGATCACTGGCAGGGATGATGGCAGAGCAGCAATGGCTGGAATTTCTGCAAGCAATTTGGAAGGCACAGGCTATATACATCCCAAAGAGGATGAAGTATTCTAAAGGAAAGATGACACAACTGGGTCAAAGCCAACATTAAAACCAAAGGAGGGCATATAATAGTGGGAAGTTAGAGGATTTTGAAGTTTTTAAAAACCAACAGAAAGCAAATAAAAAAAGTAATTAAGAAGGTAAAGATGGAAACTTTAAAAGTAAGCTAGCCATTTTGTTATGTACCTCATAATGGGTTAAGGAACCAGCAGAAATGGAAAACAGCTGGAGTCTGGTATTGCTGTTAACACAAGCTATTTTATTAGTAACTATGCAATATATATAACCAGATAAATTTAACAGGTTAGCAAAGTTCATGCATATATAAGTGTGGAAATATATAAAAGCCAAGCTTCTTCAAGCTTAGGAGATAAATGAATACAGTCTTACGATGATGGGTAAATGAAATCAGTTCGTGTTATTGAGTTGAGTAGTGATGGAGAGAGAGAGAGGTGTGGTGGTTGTCCGAGTAACCTGATGCCGTTGATCCTCTGTTGTCCTCCGAAATCCTTTAAAAGTCACTGAAATAACAGTCTGCTTTAAAAGCAGACTGTCTTCTGTGGTAAAGTTTTCAACCCAGGCAAGGGTTGGAGACACTGATAACTTCCCACCGGTCACACCTTTTCCACACTGCGAGAGCCACTGATCGATTCTCCCAATCGATTCTCCAAAAACTCACCCTTCTGTGGGCACAACAAAGCTCATCCAGTGTCCAAAACCACGTGTGTCCGGCTAACAAACAGCTGACCTTGTATTTATCTCAGCATGCTGAACACCAGCCGTCCATCAAATAACACCCTCGGTTACCATGACGACTCGCGAGCTGCTCATTGCTCTCTCTCTCTCCGTCAGTCGCACACTCTCTCTCTTTTTAAAGGTACATTCCATAAGGATAATTCAGGATCCCATCACAATGTTAAAGAGGATACCAAAAGTTTCTTCAGATACATAAGTGTAAAAGAGAAGCAAGATTGGTATTGGATGACTGGAAAATGATGCTGGAAAGGAAGAAATTGACAAGGAAATGGCGGATGAACAGAATTTCGTATCAGTGGAAGGCACTAGCAGAATGGTGGAAGTTCCAGGTGCTGGGGCTTATGAAGTGTGTTAATTCACCATAAATAGAGAGAAAGTTCTTAGGAAATTGCAAGGTCTGAAGGTAGATAAGTCACTTAGACCAGATGGTGAACAAACCAGAGTTCTGAAAGAGGTAGCCAAAGAGATCTTTCAAGAATCACTTGATTCTGGAATGGTTCCAGAAAAATGGAAAATTGCAAATGTCACTGCACTCTTCAAGAAGGGAGAGAGTCAGAAGAAAGGGAACTATAGACCAATTATTCTCAACTCAGTAGTTGGGAAGATTTTGGAATTGATTTTTTAGGATGAGGTCTTAGGGTACTTGGACGCACATGACAAAATAGGCTGCTGTCAGCATGGTTTCATCAAGGGAAAATTTTGCCTGACAAATCTTTTGGAATTCCTTGAAGAAATAACAAGCAGGATATACAAAGGATAATCCGTTGATATTGTGTACTTAGATTTTCAGGAGGCCTTTGATAATGTGCCACACATGAAATTGCTTAACAAGCTACAAGCCCATGTAGGAAGGAAAGATTCTAGCATGGATAAAGCAGTGGCTGATTGGCAGGAGGCAACAACTGTGAATAAAGGGAGCCTTTTCTAGTTGGCTGCCGGTGACTAGTAGTTTTCCACAGAGCTCTATGTTGAGACTGATTCTTTTTGTGTTATATGTTAATGATTTGTATGATGGAATTGATGGCTTTGTTGCAAAGTTTGCAGATGTTATGAAGATATGTGGAAGGGCAGGTCATTTTGAAGAAGCAGGGAGGCCTCAGAAGGACTCAGACAGATTAAGAGAATGTGCGAATGGAACACAGTGTCAGGAAGTGTATGGCCATGTACTTTGGTAGAAGAAATGAAAGGGAAGACTATTGACTACATGGAGAGAAAATACAAAAATCTGAGGTCAAAAAGGTTTGGAGTCCTTGTGCAGAATACCTTAAGGGTTAATTTGCAGGTTGAGTCTGTGTTGAAGAGGGAAAATGCAATGCTATACTCATTTCAAGAGGACTAGAATATAAAAGCAAGGGTGTAAACAATAATGCTACTGTGGTACTGAGCTCACCAGTCCTCCCATCCCGTGACTGTTCAAAGGACCCTCTCCAATCAATACTAGATGTCATAATCTGTCCCAGACACCTTGAGAAAGGAAATGCAAATGGTCACCAGAGTTAGCTGCACATGGGCAGCAGAGGTACAACACTGTGGAAAAACCATCAGAATGGGTTGGAGCAGAATTGGAGCTAGTGTGTTACGATGTTGAACATTCAGCAGAACAGAATCTGTGATATCTGACTCTGGTACCACTGAAGGCGGGATTGAGACAGCTCACAGTCTCAATTCTCTGCTCCTGTGTAGGGAATAGCTTCACTGCTAAAGGAAAGCCACCACCCTGAAAGAATTCTTCCAAATCCATTTTCAGGACTCCTCCCGTGATAAGCTGTACAGGGTAATACAGGAGTCACATCACTGTTTTATCATCCATTAGTAGGTCTGAGTAGTGAACATAGATACTTCCTGTGCATTAGATGTGAGCAAAAGCCCACATTCATGATGAAGTTCCACAGTTTGTTTCTGGAGTTGGATCTGTTCTGAACAGATTAGGTGTCTTCACTGATAAGTCCAGAGGACGTCAGGGCAGAAGCAGGGAGCAGCATCAACATTTCAGGCTGGGTCTGGGTAGCAGATTCCCCAGACTGTGAGTGGGTTGGGTGATCACTGGCCTCATCCTGCATGACACCCTGGAATGGGAATTACAGAAAGGCTTCGTCAGCTGCATACAGCCCAACATTGATCCTTGCAGGACTGAGAGCACAGTGCAGGAACACTGCAGTGGTGTGTAAGAGGCCCGAATATACTTGACCACTGCTACACAGCAGTCAAGGATGCCTACCATTCTGTCCAACGACCTCACTTAGGAAAATCGGACCATCAGGCCGTACTCCTCCTCCCGGCTTACAAACAGAAACTGAAGCGGGAGGTCATGGTGTCAAAAGTGGTGTCACATTGGACAGAGGAACGGATGAGATCCTCCGTGACCGCTTTGAATCGGTGGACTGGTTATTATTCAAGGACTCGGCAGCTAACATCGATGAGTATACCTTAGCTGTCATACACTTTATCTGGAAATGCACAAAGGACTGTGTGTCTCGCAAGACAATCTGGGTATTCCCTAACTGGAAACCTTAGATGAATTATGAGGTCCAGTCCCTTTTGAAGGCTTGAGCGGTGGCTTTTAGGTCTGGAGATACCAGTCGCTACATGGAATCCAGGCGTGAACTCTGGAAAGCCATTAAGGGTGCCAAGAGGCAATATCTAGCCAAGTTGGAAGCCCAGGCTAACCAGAGGGATGCCAGTAGACTATGGCAGGGTCTAAATGAGATCACTGGGCGCAAAGAAAAGGCTGGGAATTTCAATAACTGTAGCACTTCTCTTCCTGATGAACTTAACTTATTCTATGCAAGATTCGAACAGATGAGAAGCATCCCACCCCCTCTGGATGAACCAGACCTGGTGGCATCAAGATTCATCATCATTGAGGAAGATGTTAGAAGAGCCTTCCTGAAGATAAATCCAAGGAAGGCGATGGGCCCAGATGACGTCCCAGGATGGGTTCTCCAGGCCTGTGCAGGCGAGCTAGCTGGAGTGTTTGCTGACATCTTCAACTGCTTCCTGCTTCAGTCTAAGATCCCCTCTTGTTTTAAGAAGGCAACAATAATCCCGGTGCCGAAGGAAAGCAAGGTGGCATGCCTGAATGACTACCGACCTGTGGCTCTAACATCAATTGCTATGATGTGCTTCGAGCGATTGGTTATGGCACACATCAACCATAACCTACCGGTCAACCTCGACGCTTTGCAATTCGCCTACAGGAGCAACAGGTCAACGGCAGATGCCAACTCTCTGGCACTACATTCTTCTTTAGAACACCTGGAGAATAAAGATGCATATGTAAGACTCCTTTTCATTTACTACAGCTCTGCCTTTAATACCATCATTCCAAATAAACTGATTCCTAAGCTCCGGAACCTGGGTCTTAGCACTCATATCTGCAGCTAGATCTTCAACTTCCTCACAGACAGGACCCAGGCTGTAAAAATAGGGGACAAGCTCTCCTCTACAATCACTCTGAGCACTGGTGCCCCACAAGGCTGTGTACTCAGCCCCCTGCTGTACTCACTACACCCATGATTGTGCAGCCAAGTTTCCATCAAACTCAATATATAAGTTTGTTGATGACACCACAATTGTAGGCCGTTTCTTGGGTAATGATGAGTCTGAGTACAGGGAGGAAATTAAGAACCTGGTGGCATGTTGTGAAGACAATAACCTATCCCTCAACATCAGCAAGATGAAGGAATTGGTTGTTGACTTCAGAAGGAGTAGCGGACTGCACGACCCCATCTACATCGGTGGTGCGCAGGTGGAACAGGTCAAAAGCTTTAAGTTCCTCGGGGTGAATATCACAAGTGACCTGACTTGGTCTAACCAAGCAGAGTCCACTGCCAAGAAGGCCCACTAGCGCCTTTACTTCCTGAGAAAGCTGAAGAAATTTGGCCCATCCCCTAAAACCCACACTAATTTTTATAGGTGCACCATAGAAAGCATTCTTCTAGGGTGCACCACAACCTGGTATGGAAGTTGTCCTGTCCAAGACTGGAAGAAGCTGCAGAAGATTGTGAACATAGCCCAGCACATCACACAAACCAATCTTCCATCCTTGGACTCACTTTACACCGCACGCTGTCGGAGCAGTGCTGCCAGGATAATCAAGGACACGACCCACCCAGCCAACACACTTTTTGTCCCTCTTCCCTCCAGGAGAAGATTAGGGAGCTTGAAGATTTGTATGGCCAGATTTGGGAACAGCTTCTTTCCAACTGTGATAAGACTGCTGAACGGATCCTGACCCGGATCTGGGCCGTACCTTCCAAATATCCGGACCTGACTTGCACTACCTTACTTTCCCTTTTCTATTTTCTAATTATGATTTATAATTTAAATTTTTATTATATTTAATTTGATTTGTACTTCAGGGAGCGCGAAGCGCAGGATCAAATATCGCTGTGATGATTGTATGCTCTAGTATCAATTGTTTGGTGACAGTAAAGTAAGAACACGGGGATGATGCACACTTCTCTACTCTAAGCCTGCCCACTAGGATCCCCTGTGGTCAGTGGACACCAGCACTGATGGAGATTAATAAGACCATAAGACCCCTAGGAGCAGAATTAGGCCATTCAGCCCATCATCTTCTCTGCTATTCTGCCACTTTTACTCTGAATTTCATTCTCCTGCCTTCTCCCGGTAACCTTTTGTCATGGAAACACTAACTAAGAACTCCAGAGTGCCTTCAAGTTTCATTTTAAGAGTATATTAACATGATATCATGGAGAGTCTGCAGCAGTCTCCACTGCCACCAGAACTCTGATCTTTAGGTTATACTGAGCAAGACAAACAACTTCACATACCTTTGTTTGGCATCCCATGGTCAATATATGATCAATCGCTTAAAAGATATGCCAGTCCTCGGAAACCACTCAAAATACAGTGAATCTTGAAAGATCATTACTAATTCCTCCACAATCTCCCCAGCTACCTCTTTTAGAACCCTGGGTTGTAGTTCATCTGATTCAAATGACTTATCTTCCTTCTGACTTGTCAGTTTCACAAGCACCTTCTCCTGATTAATAACAATGACTTTCACTTATGCCCCTGACACTCCTGCATTTCTGGCATTCTCCTTAAGCCTTGCACACAGAAAACTGACTCAAAATACTTATTGTCTATCATCAGTACGTCTCTAGCGTCATCTTCCAATGGTCTGCTGACCATCTCGTCTTTATCTTATTCCTTATATATCTGGAAAAAACTTTTTGTATCCTATTTTAAGTTATCGGCGAGCTTACCTTCATATTTCATCTCATCTCTCTTTATGGCATTTACTTGCCTTCTTTTGGTTTTAAAAATCATCCAAATCCTTTAGCTTATCATTAATTTTGCTCGATTATATGCCCTCTCTTGCACTTTGTGCTGACTTTGACTTCCCTGCTCAGCCGCATCCTCCCTTTAGGATATTTCTTCAGCTTTTTGCATCTATCTTTCCTGTGCCTTCTGAATTCCCCCAGAAACACCAGCTTGTAGCGGTGTGCTACACACAGCACTGAATAACGACAGGGAGTTGGTAAACTGCAGTTAAAAAAGATTTTATTCGAACTTCGCGGCCTCGCTTTAAAGCCTCCCTGATCCCGCCCTCCCCGGGCGCGGATGCTGTAGGGGGCACGTATTCACAGTCCCGCGCGGGCTTTTCCCTTTGTTGGTGAAGCAGACCTGGCGCCCTTTTGGGACTGGCCTTTGTGCCGGCGCGCTGGCTATTTGTGAGCCGGTTCGAGTGCGCTAGGAAGTGGGTCGCCAAATAACCCCCCCCCCCCCAGAATTGGCGATACACCCCCCAACGTCCACAGTCTGGGCCGGACCCTGTTTGAGAGGTCGGCCTCTGCGCCGCGGTGCCGGAAACTCGACCGGTTGCGCCACGTCCACATGGGCCGGTTTGAGTCGGTCCACCGTGAAAACCTCCTCTCTCCCCCCAACGTCCAGCACGAACGTGGACCCGTTGTTCCTGAGCACCGTAAACGGCCCCTCTTAGGGCCGTTGCAGTGGTGCCCAATGTCCGCCCCGTCGTACAAACACAAACTTACAGTTCTGCAGGTCTTTGGGTACGCAGGTCGGGTGCTGCCCATGCTGTGAAGTGGGTATGGGGGCCAGGTTGCCGAGCCTCTCGCGTAGTCTGCCCAGGACTGCTGCGGGTTCCTCGTCGTGCCCCCTTGGGGCTGGTATGAACTCCCCGGGGACGACCAGGGGTGCGTCGTACACCAACTCGGCCGACGAGGCGTGCAGATCGTCTTTGGGCGCCGTGCGGATGCCGAGTAGGACCCAGGGAAGCTCGTCCACCCAGTTAGCTCCTCTCAGGCGGGACATGAGAGCCGACTTTAGGTGACGGTGGAAACGCTCCACCAGTCTGTTCGACTGTGGGTGGTAGGCAGTGGTGTGGTGCAGCTGTGTCCCCAAAAGGCTGGCCATAGCTGACCACAGACCGGAGGTGAACTGGGCGCCTCTGTCGGAGGTAATGTGGGCCGGTACACCAAAGCGGGACACCCAGGTGGCGATCAGTGCCCGGGCGCAAGATTCAGAGGTGGTGTCGGTGAGTGGGACCGCCTCTGGCCATCTTGTGAACCGGTCCACGATAGTCAGGAGGTGCCACGTTCCTCGCGACACTAGTAGGGGGCCCATGATATCCACATGAATGTGGTCGAAACGCCGGTGGGTGGGGTGGAACTGCTGCGGCGGGGCCCTGGTGTGTCGCTGCACCTTGGCCGTCTGGCAGTGCATGCACGTTCTGGCCCATTCACTGACCTGCTTGCGGAGTCCGTGCCAAACGAACCTGCTGGAGACCATCCGGACGGTTGTCCTGATGGAGGGGTGTGCCAAGTTATGAATGGAGTCGAACACATGTCGTTGCCAAGGTGCCGGGACGACGGGACGGGGCTGGCCAGTGGCGACGTCACAGAGTAGGGTCCTCTCACCTGGGCCTACGGGGAGGTCCTGGAGCTGCAAACCGGAGACTGCGGTTCTGTAACTAGGGATCTCCTCGTCTGCCTGCTGTGCTTCTGCCAGCGCCTCAAAGTCTACCCCCTGGGAAAGGGCGTGAATGTTAGGGCGAGAGAGCGCGTCCGCCACGACATTGTCCTTACCCGAGACGTGCCGGACATCCGTCGTGTATTCAGAGATGTAGGACAGATGGCGCTGCTGGCGGGACGACTAGGGATCGGACACCTTCGTGAACGTAAAGGTAAGCGGTTTGTGGTCCGTGAACGCGGTGAAGGGCCTACCTTCTAAGAAGTACCTGAAATGCCGGATTGCCAGGGATAGCGCCAACAGTTCCCGGTCGAAAGCACTGTATTTGAGCTCGGGTGGTCGCAGGTGTTTGCTGAAAAACGCCAGGGGTTGCCAGCGACCCGCGATGAGTTGCTCCAGTACCCCACCGACTGCCGTGTTAGATGCGTCCACTGTGAGGGCGGTAGGGACTTCCGTTCTGGGGTGCACTAGCATCGTGGTGTTTGCCAAGGCTTCTTTGGTTTTAATGAAAGCGGCGGCGGACTCCTCGTCCCAGGTAATGTCCTTGCCCGGACCCGACATCAGGGCGAACAGGGGGCACATGATTTGGGCAGCTGAAGGGAGGAAGCGGTGGTAGAAATTTACCATACCCACGAATTCCTGAAGGCCTTTGATTGCGGTGGGTCGGGGAAAATGGCGGACTGCGTCTACCTCAGCAGGCAGAGGGATTGCCCCGTCTTTAGTAATCCTGTGGCCCAGGAAGTCGATGGTGTCGAGTCCGAACTGGCATTTGACCGGGTTGATTGTCAGGCCGTATTCACTCAGTCGGGCGTAGAGTTGACGGAGGTGGGACAGATGCTCCTGACGACTGCTGCTGGCTATGAGGATGTCGTCCAAATGGATGAATGCGAAGTCCAGGTCGCGTCCCACCGCGTCCATTAACCGCTGGAACGTCTGTGCGGCATTCTTCAGGCCGAACGGCATGTGGAGGAACTCGAAAAGGCCGAACGGGGTGATGAGTGCCGTTTTGGGGACGTCGTCCGGACGCATCGGGATTTGATGGTATCCGCGGACGAGGTCTACCTTGGAGAAGATCCGTGCGCCGGGCAGGTTTGCTGTAAAGTCCTGAATGTGCGGCACAGGGTAGCGGTCCGGTGTTGTATCCTCGTTCAGCCTGCGGTAGTCGCCGCATGGTCTCCAGCCCCCTGTTGCTTTGGGCACCATGTGCAGGGGGGAGGCCTATGGGCTGTCGGACCGCCGTATGATCCCCAATTCCTCCATCCTCTTGAACTCCTCCTTCGCCAGTCGGAGCTTATCCGGGGGAAGCCTTCGAGCACGGGCGTGGAGGGGTTGTCCCTGGGTCGGGATGTGGTGCTGTACGCCGTGTCGGGGCATGACTGCCGTGAACTGTGGTGCCAGAACCGATGGGAAATCCGCCAGGACTCTGGTGAAGTCGTTGTCGGACAGCGTGATGGAGTCTAGGTGTGGGGCCGGCAACTAGGGTTCACCCAGAGAGAACGTTTGAAAGGTCTCGGCATGGACCAGTCTCTGCCTCGGCAGGTCGACCAGCAAGCTGTGAGACCGCAAAAAATCCGCACCCAGAAGCGGTTGGGCTACGGCGGCCAGTGTGAAGTCCCACGTGAACCGGCTGGAGCCGAACTGTAGCTGCACCGTACGGGTGCCGTAGGTCCTTACTGTGCTGCCGTTCGTGGCCCTCAGGGTGGGTCCCGGTGCCCTGTTGCGGGTGTCGTAACTCGTCGGAGGTAAGACGCTGATCTCCGCACTGGTGTCGACCAAAAAAAGGCGACCGGACTGCTTGTCCCAGACATACAGGAGGCTATCCCGATGGCCAGCCGCCGTAGCCATCAGCGGCGGCTGGCCCTGGTGTTTCCCGGGAACTCGCAGGGCGGGCTACAGCGGCGGGCTTCTGCGTCCCACCGCTGGTGGTAGAAACACCATTGTTCGTTGGTCTCCTCACCCCTGCCTCTGGGGTTAGCGGGCTCTGTGGCCGGGCCTGGTCTGGTTTGCTGCTGGGAGCGTGGCTTGGTGATCTCTGAGACGGACGCCCCACTCACCTTCTTGGCGTTCCACAGCACGTCCGCCCGGGCCGCCACCTTCCGGGGGTCGCTGAAATCCGCGTCGGACAGCAGCAGGCTTATGTCCTCGGGCAGCTGCTCCAGGAATGCTTGCTCAAACATGAGGCAGGGCTTGTGTCCTCCGGCCAGAGACAACATCTCATTCATTAAAGCCGATGGAGGTCTGTCCCCCAAACCATCCAGGTGCAGTAAACGGGCAGCCCGCTCGCGCCATGAGAGTCCGAAAGTCCTTATGAGCAGGGTTTTGAATTCCGTGTACTTGCCGTCCGCTGGGGGAGACTATACGAACTCAGCAACCTGGGCCGCTGTGTCCTGGTTGAGGGAGCTCACCACGTAGTAGTAACGTGTGACCTCCGAGGTTATCTGCCGAACGTGGAATTGGGCTTCTGCTTGCTGGAACCATAGGTGAGGTCGCAGCGTCCAGAAGCTTGGCAGTTTCAACGAAACCGCATGAACAGATGCGGCGTCGGTCATCTTCGGCCCAAATATCGTTTGGGCCGTCGGGGTCACCAATTGTGGCGGTGTGCTACACGCAGCGCTGAAATAACGACAGGGAGTTGGTAAACTGCAGTTAAAAAAGATTTTATTCGAACTTCGCGGCCTCGCTTTAAAGCCTCCCTGATCCCGTCCTCCCCGGGCGCGGATGCTGTAGGGGGCACGTATTCACAGTCCCGCGCGGGCTTTTCCCTTTGTTGGTGAAGCAGACCCTTTTGGGACTGGCCTTTGTGCCAGCGCGCTGGCTATTTGTGAGCCGGTTCGAGTGCGCTAGGAAGTGCGTCGCCACAAGCTGGTCGCCACAAGCCAGTCATCCTTGTCTGCTGCTCAGCGCTACCCCGCGTCCAGGAATCAGTTGTTGAGAGATATTCTGCCTTGGAGCATTCCGGATGTGGTAACCCTTGGACCCTCAACAGTTGAGAAGAGACGCCCTCACACTGGTTCTCCCGTCCCCTGCAAGAACGGGTAACACAGCGTCTCCCTGTCTGACTCCCGGATGGACCTGACGTTCGCGTCTTCCAGTACCAGCTCCTGGACAGTCTCCCACCATCGTCAAAACACTGTATTCCCCTCTTCCCGAAGTGAAACCCTCCTGTATACGCAACACACACACAAACTGCTGTAGGAACACAGCGGGCCGGGCAGCATTTATGAAACAAAAATACAGTCACCTTTTCGGCCGAGACCCTTCCGCGGGACTATTCTGACACTATTGGCTGGTCTGTTCTGAGTGGCAGGTTAGCCGCCAAACGGAGACTCCAGTCTCGGGGACTTCCGGGTATGCTCTGCAAACGCTGGCGGTGTGATGGGTGTGGTGCCACGGCAGTTGTCCGGTAACCGGGACTGGACTCCGAATTTGTTCTGGTCCTGGTTCAATGGCATTTACCGGAACCATCCCTGCACCATCTTACTGGTTCCGGGGGTTTGTGTATTAGGATATTATTTTTGTCGGAGGTACAGAGTCTCTCTATTAGACATCTTCAGACAAAATCTTTGTCGGCTGCTTGTCCGACTAAACTATTGCTACCGGTATTTTTACCCGCGGACCCTCTACTGCCAAGGTGAGACACAGCAGGGGAAGTTCAGGAATCAGGGGTGACCTCAGACCCTGAAGACACAGGACAGGGGAGACATGGAGATATTCCCAGCCCACGAGATCGGGGGTCATACCCCGAGGTGGATGGGAACCTGGAAGAGAGTGAGGAATCTCGGGAATTCCGTGCACCCGAGGGAGATAGAGGACGAATCGTGTGTTGGGGGTAGTGGGTCAAAGATCGGGGGATTGAGGCTACTGATACGGAAGATAAGGTTTGGGGAGACCATATTGAATGGTAGAAAAGGTTACTGTCCGACACGTGTTCTTATGACGGGAGAGACAGGATTGGGTTAGGGTGGTGTGTTTCTGGTTCAGTGGCATTTACTGACCATCTCCATCTGCTTCCAGAGGAAGGTATATTGGGATAATATTAGCAGGGGTGTAGAGTCTCTGTGTTGGCGCGTGGCCTAGTGGGCAAGGCATCAGACTAGTAACCTGAAGGTCACTGGTTCGAGCCTCAGCTGAGGCAGTGTGTTTATGTCATTGAGCAAGGCACTTAACAACACATTGCTCTGCGACGTCACTGGTGCCAAACTGCATGGGTCCTAGTGATCGGTGGCGTGGAGAGGGGAAGGCCTGCAGCTTGGGCAACTGCCGGTCTCCCATACAACCTTGCGCCCTGGAAACTCCAGGCGCAGATCCATGGTCTCTGGAGACCGACGGATACCATCACCACCATCACAGAGATTTCGCCAAACTGGCTGTGTGCCTGCCGTTGACAAGATACAGGAACCTGGAGTGCCGGAGGGATAAAGGGTCACTTTACTGACCCATTTCTGACCCTGAGCAGACCAGACAGAGGAGATATGGAGAATCTTACCCAAGTGGGAAAGTGGGAGCATCTAGATCGAGGGAACAGAATTATAGGATTGGGTAGGGCACAGATATTCAACATTGGGGTGGCTGTGAACTTCTGGCAGAGAATGGAGAATCTCTGGAATTCTCTGTCATGGAAAGAGGTAGAAGATGGATTATTGTTGGGGAATGTTAAAGAGGAGGGAGAAGGAGGAGACAAACGTTTGAAAGTTCAGTTGGGCTACATTGTATTATATGATGGGCAGAATAAAGAGGCTAATTGGATAACCTGAGTTGTTGTGAAGCCACAGGTAACAGGAGAAGCTGGGAAGTGTCTGGTCAGGGTGGAGGGGATTGTGATGGGGAATTGTGGATATGAATGGAGGTGATTGATGAACATGATGTGTTTTGTACCAGTGGAGTGTTATGGTCAGGGGAAGATCCACCACGTTATTATGAGACAACTGAACATCACTGAAGGACAAGAGGCCCCACTTGTTCTCTGTCTACAAAGTGTCCCGTGAAACTGAGGATCTCCGCAATGCTCTGCAGTGGATTGAAGGTAGGATTTCATTCGAGCCTCTGCAAATGTCAGTGTTTCTTTAACCCTTTGTGCCAAGGAGCATTCCCGGTACAGCACTGAGGATGCCCGGCTCTGTCACAGAGCTGTCTGCTCTCTCAGTGGGACTGAAAGTCCCATTCTTTCCAGGTAGCTGAGTTTTTCCCATCTTCCAGAGGTGTGTTTATTCCTGATCCAACATTTCAGTGAGTTATGGAGCTAATGTCTCGGGTCAGGCAGCCTAGACGATACCGGAGATTTTGCCTAGAAGCCCAGTCATTATGAACTAAGGTCATTTGAGCAAAGATTTATTTCAAGCAATGAGTTATGATATGGAGTTTGATTTCTGGAAGACAGTGGAAGAAGATTTAACAAAACCTGTTAGAATAATAAGTGTGTATATAGATCTCTTCAAGTCAGAGGGGCTAAACAAAGCAATGAAATTCTTATTCAAGCATAAAAGGTCTGGAGAAGAATTTATTGGTCAGTTGAAATGTTCCACTCACGGGAGGGTCAGCAACAAAGAATGCTTGAGCACAGACTGATACCATGAGTCTGTGCTGGTACGAGATCTCGAAGTCTGGTGATGGTTGTATTTGAGCAGCTCAAGTGCAGTGAACCAGTTACTGGGGTGAAAGATTGTGCTGAGTAGAAGCCGAGGAAGTTCAGCTATTACATACCGGAATTGAAAAGAGAAGAAAGATGTCACTGCAATATCAAAGAGCTGGGAATATCCAAGGCTGGGCGTACAGGGAAGGCAGAGAGAGGAGGGAATGCTGGGAAGGATTGGTGCAGGTTCATACTGCCAAGACAAGATTAGTCTCCTGGTCTATGTTTGTCCTTTTGTAGGAAAGTCTTAGATGAGAGAGTGGGTGATAATATAAGGACTCAAGGCCAAACAATTTAAATGTGGTTTATTTATATTATAGGCAGTCGCGGGAGAAAAAGAGAAAGAATCTGTGCTGTGATCCTGCTGGAAAAGTCATGGAACAAACAGAATAAACAGGTAGAGGTTGCTCACCAGGGAATATTTGATGCTAACTGTTTGGTTGTGCAAATTCTTTGGGAACAGCCATGGAACTCACCTGCCAGTGCTCTGGAAAATCCCAGTAACCGAGAGGTGATGGACAAGGTCAAACAGAGGATTATGGAGTTGCAGAGTGAGTAGTTTCAAAAGAAACCTTAGAACATTTATTATTTGTAGTCCATGCTGTGGAGGTGGTGATGATCCCTTAAGGGTCCCAACACCACCTTTATCCCTCTGGACGATGGAGTAGTGTATTTGGAAGGATATATTGAACATTTTTTGGGGATATGCTGTCAATCATGGCCAGAGCTGATCATGTAATCCTGGATACTTGTGGCATTGTGAGTGGTCCTCCCCTTCCTCTGTCTGATGAGTCTTACTGTAACCCTGAAGTTATCAATTAGTAAAGACTCACCTGGTTCAGTGATGTCCTTCAGAAAGGACAAGTGCTGACCTCACCTGCTGTAGTCTGTAGGTGAACTTTGGTCCACAGGGTTTGAATCCTCACCCTGCTCTGAAGTGCCCATTCAGTTCAGCAGCAGAGAGGGGCACTGTCAGTGCATTGACGATCAAGTTGCATTCCAGCTGTCCCTATGGTGCTGTGGTAGTGAAATCCTCAGGGAACATGTTTAACAAGTAGAGCACTATCCTCTCTCTGGAAAGTGGATGACTTTGTGATCTTATCCTCACAACTAAATCGAGCACTTTCCAGAGAGCTATAATGACAAGGAGTAACCAGAGATTCCCTGTTTCTATTCTTCTTCCACATGCTGTATAGTTCTCAATGGGCAGTACTGCCCCAAGTTCAGGAAATGGTTTGTTCAGTTTGAGACCAGTCTACATTTCTTCAGAGAGGTTGCAAAGCTCTGGATTGTGGACCAACACCCACTCTGTTTCTTTGTACACTTTGCTCTTCCAATCCAACCCTGTTCAGTGTTTCTGTGGGGTGACCACTCATTGTGAATGTTTAATGACCAACCGTGTAGACTCTCAAGAGTTGTCTGACCAAGGTGCTTTACAAGGTTAACGTAACACATCCACTTTCCACTGTTCCACTGGACAGGATCCCAGGGTTCTGTGTATTTCTGTATGACCTTATTAATAGCATGTATTGCATTGAACTGTTGCTGCTAAGTTAACAAATTCCACGATATATGCCGGTGATAACAAATCTGATTCTGATCCTGATCTCCATCGGTGCCAGTGGACAGGTTTGGAGGGAAGTGTGCATTATCTCGGTGTTCTCACACACCACTGCAGTGTCCCTGCACCACACTCTCACTCCTGTATGGGGGAATGTCAGGCTGTGAACTGATGGAGCCCATCTGTGTTTCCCATTCCAGGAAGTCCTGCAGAAGGAGGCCCGTGATCACCTGACCCACCCAGCGTATGGGGAATCTGCTGTCAGACCCAGAGAGAAATGCTGCCTCTGCTCACCTCTTCTGCCCTGGCCTACTCCGGACATCAGTGAAGACAACTGATCAGATTCTGAGAGGCTTAGACAACAGAACCAAACTGTGGACACTCATCCTGAAAAATGGCGTTTGATCACATCTATTGTGCTGAAAGTGTCTTGGGTTCCCTGCTCCAGCCCCTTGCTTCACTACTGATGGATAATGAATAAAAAGTGATGTGACTCCTGTAATGTGTCCTGTCACTGTCGATGAAAATTATCACGTGTAGTCTATCTTAGCAAAGGTCTGGAGAATGATCTTGGTAGGACTCTTTTGTGGCCTATGTTTATCTTTGGCACAAAAAGTATTTCATACACAGCCTCAGAAAATTGAGATGGTGATTTGATAAACCTGTATTGGTACTCCCAAAGGCAAATACACAGGTTTTGGTTGTTTCTGAAAGTCCATCAGCATGACCCACTAGCTCTATCTGGCCTTTCAACTCGACTCTCCATGAACCCCTTTTCAACCCTCATTGTGTCTCAGACAGCCAGTATTGACTCGAGTTGGGGCATTGAACAGTTGACGGAAGGGTGAGCTCAGTGTGACGGTGCTGTTCAATGAATATAACCCTCTGCCTGCCCGCAGCTGAGATTTAGCTAAACGTTCAATAGCGTTACCCAACATTTCTGTTTCAGTCCCTAATAATGCTGAGAATTCCCAGCACCCTCTGCCTTTACCCGCAGCGATTTATTTCTGTTGTCTTCTCCCTGTCTCCATAACCACCTCTAGAATGAAGAACCCACAACCCCATCTCTGTCACCCCTCCTTTAATATCATGCATTCAGCCCCTAAACCATCGACTGTACCTGTGAATTCCACCAACCCCTACACTCCTCCACGTCCTTATGAACCCCCCAGTCCTTTCAGACCTCTTCATCTCTGTGAGCCCCTCCTGCAACGACACACCGAGTCCTTTCAGACCTCTTCATCTCTGTGAGCCCCTCCTGCAACGACACACCGAGTCCTTTCCAGCATCATGGGTCACTTCTTCCAGTGAGTCTATGAATGGAACAGCGTTTCCTCCCAACACGCACCCCGGTCCTGGGCTTTGCTGATCCGAGGTTCTCGTTGTTTCCGCTGCAGAAGCTGAGACTGCAGTGACTGAGGGGACAGCACTGAGGGAATGCCATGCTGGAGGATTGATTTGTTTATTTAGAGATACAGCATGGAAAAGGTCCTTCCGGCCCAGCGAAACACGCTGCCCAGTAACCCTCGATTTCACTCCAGCCTAATCAATTTACTATGACCAATGAACCTAGTAACCTGTACGTCTTTAACTGTGTGAGGAAACAGGGGAACCTGGAGGAAACCACTCGTTCCACCGGAATTTCAGACAAACTTCTTATAGGGGATGCCGGGTTTGAACTGCGAGCTGTAAACACGTCACGCTAAAGCGACGCTACGCTACTGTACTGTTGAACCCTCCGCAGTGGAGACAGGGTTACTGAGGACACCACCGCCATGGTTGGTCAGGGGATTCCGGGATTTCTTTTCACTTTGGGAGGGGTGATGTCTGGGTTTGTCTGGTCTGTGTGAAGGTGGAAGTACTGTTTGATCACCTGTGACTGTGGGTGGGTGGGTGGGCACTTTTATATTCGCTGATTCCAATGTTAGGGGCCACGGAAGAGACGCCAGGACGATGTGTTGCCCTCTGAGCACCAGGGACGAGGATATGTTGGAAAAGCTGCTAAACACTCTCGGGATAGGTAGCCAGAATTTGAGATGAACCAATGACATCAGTTGTTAGGGAGGAAGACGTCCAATGCAGTGAGTATAAGGAGCGAGGAAAGAGGCTGAAAATCAGGACCTCAATGAAAAGACAGAGAGGGAGGTAAGGGGGTGGAATTGCATTATCTGGAAAATATCACAGCAGCAAACAATGGGGGCACAGTAAAGGTCTTTTCCACTGAGTGTGTATCGGTAGAACTCAAAAAGTAAATCAGTCCCACGCGCATCCTGTTCTTGTTCCCACCCAGCTGGGTACTTGTAGCATTTGCGTTTTGATACATTTGCTGCAGATGTGATGGCACCCGATGCTCTTCATTTTCCAATGGGTGGAGAGTGGGGACGGATACATTGGAAGGTGCTTCCACAATGATTTTCCTAGTTTCAGGCTTGCTTAATAGTTTCTATACAGAGCACCAGCCATGGGGACGGTATATCTCGCACACTGTGAAGAGTTGCATTGTCTGTAAGAGACTACATAACAGAACATCTATTTCCCCTGTGTACATCTTCTATAGGTGTATGGTGTAGAGTATATTGACTGGCTGCATCACAGACTAGTATGGAAACACCAATGCCCCTGAATGCAAAGCCATAAAAAAAGTAATTGATACAGCCCAGTCAATCACGGGTAAAGCCCTCCCCATCACTGAGCACATCCACATGGGACACTGTGACAGGAAAGCAACATCCACACCAGGGACACACACCACCCAGGACATGCTCTCCCCTCACTGCCACCATTAGAAAGAAGGAACAAGGGCCTCAGGCCTCAGCCGCCAAGTTCAGACACAGTTATTAAACCTCAAACATCAAACTTCACTCAACTTCATTTGCCCCATCACTGAACTGTTCCCACAAACCATGGACTCACTTTCAAGGACTCTTCATCTCATTTTATTGACATTTATTAGTTACTTATTTATTTTTCCATTTTTCTTTTGTATTTGCACAATTTGTTGTCTTTTACACATTGGTTGTTTGCCTTTCATTAATTGTATCATGGAAATTGGAGTTACTGAGTATGCCCACAAGAATACAAATCTCGGGGTTGTGTAGGGTGACATACAGAGTGTATACTTTGACAATAAATTTACTTTGAACTTTGAACACAAATCTTCTGTACAAGCCTGGGATATTCACATAAAGGTGCTCCGTGAGGGCAATGCTGTTTTGTGTTTCCCGTAGCGGGCAGTACAGGACCAGACGTCCTTTCCGAACAAAGATGAGGAATTTGATTAGCCAGGGATTTGTCAATCTGTGGAATTCATTGCCTCAGATGGTGATGGAATCTAAGTCATTGGGTACATTGATAAGTCAGCCATGATGGAATGACAGAGAAGATTCAACAGGCTGAATGGTTTAATTCTACTATTATGTTTTATGGAATTTTATTCTTATGAGTAGACAGTTAAACTCTTGCTAGAGCTGGTTTGTTCCTGATACCTGGGTGGAATGAAGTTCACTCACCATCAGCTGAGGCCTAAATGTTGGCATATGGGAATGAGCTGTTCCAGTGTCTGAGCAGTTGTAATTGTGAGATGCTGGAAGATGTTGTACAGGAGAACTGAGAGCAATATGCAGTGGGTAGGCAAATGTTCTTTTCACGGTCACTGGGAGAGAATGCCTCATACTTGGTGTAAGTACAATGGGAGAACTATGGACAATTTGACCACGTGACACAAGAAACACAAGAGCTGCTATTGACGAATGCAACAGAATTCAATGGCAGGATTATCATACACAGACGCCTAGTGAGTGAAAGGGGATCTCAACAAGACGTACACAATTCTGACAAAACTCAGCGTACTGGATATGTAGATATTTGTTCTGGCTGGAGAAAGGGTGGCTGCCTAGAACCCATGAGAACAGTGTCAGGAAACGGAGCACATATTTGCAGTACAGCTGACCACCAACTGAGTGGGCAACAGAACTGTGAAATTGCCACCACAGGGGTTACAACAGACATATTTAACGTGGGGAGAGGGTAGAAGATGTCTAAACGCTGTATCATTGACAGATCTGGGGATGGAGAGTATGACACTTGAGATAGAGGATTCACTGTCGTTGTGCTAAATGGATTGGCTTTAATGATCTCACATAGCTCCAGTTTCACTATCTACGTTGTATGTTTATTGTTGAAAACCAATGTTCAGCTTCAGTTTCTGATCCCATTTATGTGCAAAGCAAAAGAAAAAATAAATCAGCCTTTGCTTGTGTCATTTTTAGCCCGCCATCTGCCAATACTGTTCATAAACACAAAGTGCACTGCTGATGCTGGGGTCAAAGCAACACGTACAAACAAGCTGGAGGAATTCAGCAGGTCGGGCAGCATCTGTGGAAACGAGCAGTCGATATTTCGGACCGAGACCCTGTCCTGACGAAGGGTCTCCACCCGAAATGTTGACGGCTTGTTTCCACAGATGCTGTCCGACCTGCTGAGCTTCTCCAGCTTGTTTGTACGTGTTGCCAATACTGTTCACTGCTGCATGATTCTTAGCGTTCAGTCTCGGAGAAAAGTAGTTCTTTTGTTGCTGCTGTTTACGTTGTTTACTTCTCCACAGTGAAGAACGGTTGAGCACTTTGATCTCGGAGCCTCAGCCTGAGTTTTTGCCATTTGAATTCCCTGACTCCCACATCCTGTGCATGAGCATCTTATCCCAGGAAATCTCAGGTGATGTACCTGGGCTTTTCATTCAGTGTTTCTCCTTTTCACCCAGCGCCGGCTTACTGAGAAGCACAATCCCCATCTGTGACAATGCCTTAATGCCCCCACTCAGCTCATCTGCTGAAACCTTCCCCCAACATCTCCCAAAGCACCGTGACACAGTTGCCTCATTACCCCACGTACAGTACATTCAATCTCTTTCAGGTATTCAAACTTGCAGCATGCTGTTCTGCTCAGTCCGAATCCCACCGACTCCTATCCCCATGCTCTGGCGGGGATACTGTACTGTAAAATGGATGGGATGGAAATTTTCAATTATGAATTCTCGGTCAAATTTGGAGACCAGATAAAGGGCAATTAGTAAAGAAATAGTTTTTCATCCTTTGTTAGGAAATGTAACATCGTAGCAGATTTTTGGGGGGAGAAATGTATCAAATTAGAACATAGAACAGTGCAGCACAGTACAAACCCTTCAGCCTACATTGTAGTGCCATCCTATGTAAACATGCTCCATGATTATTTCACCCCTTCTTCTGACACAGCCCACAATCATCTATTTCCATATATCTATGTGCCTATGTGACAGTCATTGCAATAACCCTATTGTTTAATACTCCACCCGCAGCATGCATTCCATGCACCAGCACTGTCTATGCAAGAAAGAAAAGCTACCTTGGACATTTAACCTATACGTACTTCGACTCACATTAAATAGATGTCCTCTTGCATGGTCTATTGCCTCCTTGTTTAAATGGTGCTGACTATCTACTCTCTCTATGCATCTCATGATCTTATACACCTCTATCAAGTAACCTCTCACCCTCCTTTACTCCAAAGATAAAAGCCCTGGCTACGTCAGCCTTTTATCATGAATCATGCTCTCTAATCCTGACAAATTCCTTTTGCACCCTCTCTTAAACTATCACATCCTTCCTGTAACAACTCGACTAGAATTGGATGCAGTACTCCAAACTGACCTTTATAGAACTGCAACATTACCTCATGATTCTTTAACTCAGTCCAGGAATCGTGTTTAGCTCAGTGCTCTACATTCATGATTGTGTGATTGTTTGACATAGCTCAAACACCACTGACAAATTCAGCAATGACAGCATTATTGTTAGTAGAACCTCAAATGGCGACGTGGAGGTATGCAGGAGTGAAGTACATTGTCTGGTTGAACTATGTCACAGCAACAACCTTTCACTCAACGTTAGTAAGACCACTGAACTGATTGTGAACCAGATGAATGGAGAGTTGGGAGAACACACATTGAGGGGTCAGTCGTGGAAAGGATGAGCAGCTGCAAGTTCCTGGATGCCAATATTTCAGAAGATGCTCCATATTGTATCTGGTGCTCTCAGTGCACCATCTTATACTTTAGTGAGACACGGCATAGGTTGGGAGAGTAGAGAATATGTCAAGCATTTTTGCTTTGTCCAATGTCTGGGTAGCCTCCAACCTAATGGCATGAACATCAATTTCTCCAGCTTTCAGTAATTTCTGCCTTTACCCCCACCCTTCTCATTTTCTGTTCCCAATTCTGATTCCCCCACTTACCCCTTCTCTTTTCCTCAATTGTTTATTTCTCCTTCCTGAAGCCCCTGAAAATTTGATATGCCACCAAAAAACTCAAGCAAATTTCTACAGATGTACAACCTAAAATTCTGACTGCATGCATCACTGTAATTGCAAGATCTCGCGACGGTGCAGGCATTGCAGATGAAACCAGTTTTATGGGCTCCAAAGGTTGTCATAGCCGAAGGGTGGTAGTGGGGATGAGTTCCCACTGCTAAACAAATGCTCTTCATGACGTGCATCTCAAACAGCCTATGACATCCAAGTCCAAGTCCTGGCCTTTATGTGTGGCATAGTTCGTAGTGCTGTTCTCACTGACAGGAGAAAGGGCAAAGGCGGGCCACTGGTGCCTTAAAACCAATTGCTCTGGGCAGATGGGGCTCGTTAACCATGGATGGTAGCTCATCCAGGAGAGGGAAAACTATTATTTCAAACCTCAGCTGCCTTGCGGCTATACCCACTCATGGGAGAGGACAAATCCGGAGTCGGAGTCCTGAAGGCAGCAGACTGCTGTACCCATCACCGGCACGGTAACTCCTGCGATGCTACTGGCACCAAACTGTATCGATTTTCTTTGTTCCTTTGGACCTGTCATCAGCATGGAGAGTGGGGTCCCACTGTATGGGCAACAGCTGGATCTCCATATCAACTCTGCCCTGGCTTGTGCCCTGGAGAAGCCACTCCCAGTGACTACCAGAGGCGCAGTACCCATGGTCGACCACGACCAATGGAGGCCACACACACACGGGCATAAACCTCCCCACCATTGAGGACATCTTCAAACATGCTTTCTCAAGTGAGCGGCATCTATCATTAAGACCCTCACATATTCACTACTCTCATTACTACCATCAGGGAGGAAGAACAACAGCCTAACAACGCACACTCAAATGTTTTGGGAACACTAATCAGAGAGTATTGGTGAAAAATCTGTTCCTAAACTTCACCAATTAATTTTTGTTTGTTAAATTATTTATTTGTTAATTTATTTACTTATATATTTATTTGTTTGTTATTGCATGTTTATTGTACTTTTTGATATCTGGCACTGTGCTGCTGCCACAAAATATTTCACAATATATTAGAAGGTACCTAATAAAATGTTTGTAGTCTTGTGCTGCTGTAGTTCATCCACTTCAAGGTTCAATGTTCTAATATACACCACTGTTGTATCATGTGGTTATTTATGTTACTGTTTCCTTCCTATAAGCTTGAACAAGTCTTGCTGATCTCTTCTGTCCCCTCTCATTAACAAGACACTTTTGCCCACAGAACTGCTGCTCACTGGATGTTTTCTTTATCAAACCATTTTTTGTAAACTCGTGAAATTGTTGTGGAGATCAGCAGTCAGAGCTCGTCAAACCCCCCAGTCTGGTGAAAGTTACTTAGATCACATCTATTACCCACTCTGATGTTTGGTCTGAAAAACAAGAGAGGCTCTTGACCATGCCTACATGATTTTATGCATTGAGTTGCTGCCACATGAGTGATTGATGAGATATTTTCATTAATGTGCAGGTATTCAGGTGGAGCTAATAAAGTGACCATCGAGTGTACGTTAGTGAATATACTCCTGATTCTGATTCTAATGAAGATCAGCACAACACCAACTGCCTTAACTATCCCATCCATTTCAGCTTTGCATAGATGCCTCCATGTGAGGGACATGTGGATATGGACATATAGATCCATACTACTGAATATGCTGCTATTAACCTCACAATCTACTTTCACGTTCAACCTTCCAAAGTGGTGTATCGCTATACCCTTCTCTGGAGTGAACTCCAACTCCATCTGGAAATTCTTCGCACAGCTCTCCATCCTGTCTATGACCCGGTGCAACAGATCACAACTCTCTATTCCTTCCACAACAACTTCAACCTTCACATTACCTGCGAAGATAATAATACCCCCCTCCACTTCCTCATCCAAGTTATTTATAAAAATCAGAAAGCACAGGATCAGAACAGACTCCTACACAACACCACTAGTCACTGAACCCCAGGTAGAAGATGCTCAGTTTACTCTCACACAGTTTACTCAGTTTACTCTGTGAGCAACCCAATCCCAAATCCACATAGCCAAGTTTTCATGAGTCCATTGCATCATTATTGTCAAAGGCCAGAATTTGAAGAACAGAGTATACAAGGAAGCAGAATGATCCTTGGTCAACTTCCCAAAGTTTTCTAAGCATCAGTGATTAAATATGAACACGGTCTTAAATAACCATCTCCTTAATTGTTGAATGAGTATTGGGAAGTAGAGTGGAAACAGGGAATTACTGGCTAGTCTGCATCACTCGGCCTCTCAGGGAAACATTGGATCTGTTGTGAAGACAGATGGAATAATGATTGGAAAGAGTCAATATCCAGGTTCAAAAGGTAAGTAATATTTGGGAAGCCAGTCATCTGTGGATATGACCACAGGAACATAAAATGGAGAGCTGGAATGTAACTGGATCTTTAAACACACTGACAGTGTCTCTCTCTACTGAACTAAATGCTTTCCCTAGCCAGTACAGAGCACAGTGACAAATTGATAAGCAATGGTGTGGAGTCACCTATACACCAGATTAAGCGAGGTCCACACTTGTACTTTCCAATGGACATGAATTTTTACACCAATTAATACTTTCATGGTCACCTTTGGAACAATGAGATGGAGGAAGGGGAAGACTACCCACAATGTCACAGGAGGGAGTGGTCACAGGGTCACATGAGTATCCTCTAGGATACTCAACATCACCTGCGAAACCCACAACTACATCACATAGAGGGATGATTGTACACTGAGGGCATCATCACCATCTAGGTTACACATCACACATTGAGATTTAATAATCACTGAGGTTTGCTTTGAAATGTTTTTTTCAACCTTACACTCCATGATCCTCTTTTTGACTTTAGCCATTGCGTCCCTGGTATTGGGACTATGACGAATCTTAGCCAATGAATTCCACTGTTGTTCCCAGAGATTTCGCACAACTACAGTGTTATCAGCAAATGTTCCCTGGTGAGCAACTTCCACCGACACCTTCTGTTTATCCGAAGACTTTTCCAGAAGAATCACAGTACAGATGCCATCTCTTCTCCTCCCTTGACTGCCTATTTGTAAACAAACCACATTTAAATTGTTTGACCTTGAGTTTTTACATATCAACTATCCCTTCTCCTAAATTCGATCCTACAAAAAAAATCAAACCAGGAGACTGACCTTGTTAGCCTGACTGTATTACCCAACTCCAACTTTCCCACTCCTCCCTCAGCTACTGTCTACCAACCTTTAGATACCTCAGCAAGACCTTATCTCTTCCATCTAAACTCCAGTGTGTGCCAAACATTATTCCACAGTTGCTCACCCCAGAAATCAGTTTACTGCACCTGGGCTGCTCAAGGATACCCAACCTTAGATTCTGCTGGTCTGTACTTCCCATAGGCCATTGATTTCCACTGAACTGGAAGGTTCTTTATTCATGTTGGTGGAAATGTCTCAATGCCAAGCCTTCTCAGGATCTTATACCCTCATGGCTCTAAGCTCCACAGAATACAGACCCAGAGGATTATCTCCATAAGCAGCCTGGGAAATCTCCTTTGGATGCCCCAAAATAATTATTTTAGGTGAGGGGACCAAACCTGTGCACAGTGTTGCATGTTTGCCCTGATTAACAGATCTGTACAACTATACACAAGCCTTTTTTTCAATGCACTGTCATTGTAACTACTTCTTTGTGATTCATGCTTAAACATGTCAGCCCTTAAACCTCAAGGAATACAAATACAAGGAGTGCAGGCTCTCTTGACAGGACAACCTACTCATTCTTGCAATGAGATTGATGTCAGGACATGTAGAGGAGGCTTGACTCAAAAGCAGAGTAGCAGAGAAGATTCGGCAGCGAGCAATAAATTAATAACTGAACACAATATCAATCCACGAGGGGCCACAAGGAGAGAACAGAATCTAATCACTATGGGGTAAACTTTCAGCAGGAGGAATGAAATCTAGGATCAACTGTTTGAGACTGGTTTGCTCCAGAGTGAACAAGGACAGTGGATGAGAACTGGGGTTAAATAGGTTGCAGGTGATGAGGGTGGCTCAAGCGGCAGCTGAATCGTATTGGCTGGGTGGAGACTGAACTCTACCTGCATGATTGTTGTCTAAATGGAGTCAGACTGCAAATGAGTGAAGAACAGGAAGACCTCCATTCTAGGGCATGAAACACAAACTTTGGTGGCAAGTGCAACAAGTAATTAAGATGGCAAGAGCTTTATTGGACATTTCTGCAATATTGGATATCTTTGGAGCAGCCCTGACTCTTGGTGAATCTCTTTCTGATGCTACTCTAGTCCTTAGGTTAGGTGGGAGGACCAATCTGTGCAGAATCTAAGTGTGTCCCCCACCAGCACCTTATGAAAAAACAATGAAATCACACTGTTCTTAAACTCCAGCTCATTTGCAGAAATTTCCACTGTAGCACTCTCTGTGCTTCCCTGATTTGGTCACCAGTCTGTGTCCATGCCTCATGTCTCTGGTACATTTTTTCACAAATTTAGCAGTTGCAACAACTGTCCCATCACCTGCTACATCACAACCAACCAGGGACTCACCAACCCCTTCCAGTTGAGAAAGATTCACCTGCACCTACTCCAACCTTGTTTGCTGTCTTTGATGTTCTCCATGTGGCATCCTACAAAAAGGACAGGTTGCACTTGAATCAGGGAGACCAATATCCTGGCTGGGAGGTTTGCTCAGGCAGTTGAGGAGAGGTTAAACTAGAATGGCTGGGGGGTGGGAACCGAACTGAAGAGACGGAGAAAGGGGTGGTTGGCTCACAAATAGAGAAAGCTTGTAGACAGTGCGAGAGGGATGTGCTCAGACCAGTTGTTTCAGATGTGTCTATTTTAATGCAATGAGTATTATGAACAACGTGGATGATCTTAGAGCATGAATTTGGAGCTGTGATGTTGTGGCCATTACAGGGACTTAGATGGTTCATGGGCAGGAATGGTTACTTAGAGTGCAGGCTATAGATGTTTCAGAAAGAACAGGGAGGGAGGCAAAAGAGGTGGGGGCATGGTACTGCTGATCAGAGATAGTGTCATCGCTGCAGAAAAGGACAAAGTCATGGCGGGATTGTCTACTGAGTTTCTGTGGGTGGAAGTTAGGAACAGGATGGGGTCAATAACTCTACTGGGTGTTTTTGATAAAGAACCCAATGGTAACAGGAACATCGATGACCATATTGGGACACAGATTCTGGAATGGTGTAATAATAACAGGGTTTTTGTGATGGTGATTTAAATTTCCCAAATATTGATTGGCATCTCCCTAGATCAGTGAGTTTAGATTGGGTTGAGTTAGGTGTGTTCAGGAAGGTATCTTGACACAATATGTAGATGAGTCTACAAGGGGAGAGGCTGACCTTGATCTGGTATTGGGAAATGAACCTGGTCAGGTGTCAGATCTCTCAGTGGGAGAGCATTTTGGGGATAGTGATCACAGTTCTATCTCCTTTACCATAGCATTGGAGAGGGATAGGAGCAGACAAGTTAGGAAAGTGTTTAATCAGAGTGAGTGGAAATATGAGGCTATCAGGCAGGAACTTGGAAGCACAAATGGGAAACAGGTGTTCTCAGGAAAGCGGCAAAAATGTGGCAAATGTTCAGGGGAAATTTGTGTGGAGTTCTGCAAAGGTACGTTCCAATGAGACAGGGAATGGATGGTAGGGTACAGGAACTGTGGTGTACAAAGACTGTTGTAAATCTAGACAAGAGGAAAAGAGAAGTTTATGAAAGTTTCAAAAAGCTAGATAATGATAAAGATCTAGAAGATTATAAGGGTAGCAGGAAGAAGCTTAAGAATGAAATTAGGAGAGCCAGAAGGGGCCATGAGAAGGCCTTGGCAGACAGGATTAAGGAAAACCCCAAGGCATTCTACACGTATGTGAAGAGAAAGAGGATAAGATGTGAGAGAATAGGACCAATCAACTGTGACAGTGGAAAAGTGTGTATGGAACCAGAGGCGATTACACAGGTACTTAATGAATACTTTGCTTCAGTGTTCACTATGGAAAAGGATCTTGGCGATTGTAGGGATGACTTTCAGCAGACTGAAAAGCTTGGGCATATAGATATTAAGAAAGAGGATGTGTTGGAACATTTGGAAAGCATCAAGTTGGATACGTCACCGGGAACTGACGGGATGTACCCCAGGCTACTGTGGGAGATGAGGGAGAAGATTGCTGAGACTCTTGCAATGATCTTTGCTTCATCAATGGGGACAAGAAAAGTTCTGGAGGATTGGAGGGTTGCAGATGTTGTTCCCTTATTCAAGAAATTGAGTAGAGATAGCCCAGGAAATTATAGACCAGTGAGTCCTACTTCAGTGGTTGGTAAGTTGATGTCAGCAAGGCATTTGATAAGGTACCCCATGCAAGGCTTACTGAGAAAGTAAGGAGGCATGGGATCCAAGGTGACATTGCTTTGTGGATCCAGAACTGGCTTGCCCACAGAAGGCAAAGAGGGGTTGTAGATGAGTCATATTCTGCATGGAGGTCGGTGACCTGTGGTGTGCCTTGGGGATCTGTTCTGAGACCTATTCTCTTTGTGATTTTTATAAATGACCTGGATGAGGAAGTGGAGGGATGAATTAGTAGATTTGCTGATAACAAAAGTTTGGGGATGTTGTGGACAGTATGGAGGGATGTCAGAAGCTACAGCAGCACATCAATAGGATTCAGAGCTGGCTGAGAAGTGGCAGATGGAGTTCAACCCAGATAAGCGTGAAGTGGTTCATTTTGGTAGGTCAAATATGATGGTAGAATATAGTATTAATGGTAAGACTCTTGGCAGTGTGGAGGATCAGAGAGATCTTGGGGTCTGAGTCCATAGGACATTCAAAGCAGCTACACAGGTAGACTCTGTGGTTAAGATGGCATACGGTACATTGGCCATCATCAACCATGTAATTGAATTTAGGAGCTGAGAGGTAATGTTGCAACTATATAGGACCCTGGTCAGACCCCACTTGGAGTACTGTGCTCAGTTCTGGTTGCCTCACTATAGGAAGGATGTGGAAACCATAGAAAAGTGATTTACAAGGATGTTTTGGATCGGGGAGCATGCCTTATGAGAATAGGTTGAGAGAACTTGCCCTTTTCTCCTTGGAGCGATGGAGGATGAGAGGTGACCTGATAGAGGTGTATAAAATGATGAGAGGCATTGATCATGTGGATAGTCAGAGGCCTTTTCCCAGGGCTGAAATGGCTAACACAAGAGGGCACTGTATTAAGGTGCTTGGAAGTAGGTACAGAGATGTCAGGGGAAAGTTTTTTTAGACAGGGAGTGGTGAATGCATGGAATGGGCTGCCGGTGTTGGTGATGGAGACAGATATGATAGGGTATTTTAAGAGACCCCTGGAATGTTAAATGGAGCTTAGGAAAATAGAGGGCTATGGGTAAACCTAGGTAATATCTATGGCAAGGATATGTTCAGCACAGCTTTGTGGGCTGAAAGGCCTGTATTGTGCTCTAGGTTTTCTATGTTCTATCCTCTACAGCGGTGAAACTAGGCCCAGACTACAAAACTACTTTGCTGAGCAGTTGTGCTCTGTCCATAATGACCACATCAATCTCCAGTTGCATTTCACTTCAGCTTCCCTCCTCATTCCAGTACTGACCTCTCTGTCCCCGGACTCCTGCACTGTCAAGGCAAGGTTAGATACAGACCTGCACAGCAGCACCTTGTCCACAAACAAACGGTGTCGGCATTGAATGTTCCCTTATGTTTCTTTTCTACACCCTCCAGTCCAGACCAGTCTCAGTCCTTTTCTCATCTTTTCCAACTCAGCCACCTCGTCACCGGAATCATTACCCCTCTGCCCCTATTTCCATCTGCCCAATGCCCAGTTACCTACCCACCTGTTGCTCACATACTTTGATTCATCTTTCTATGCTCTTCCCTCCTCACACCATCCCCTCAGCTCACCCACTTCCACCTCTTACCTACCTGCCCCTCTCTCACCCCTCCATCTCACCTCTTTGTACCATCTACCTTTCCCTGCACTCCAGTCTTGATACAGGATCTCGAGATGACACCAATAACCTTGAATATAAACTCCTATAAAATATAGTAGATAGAGCCCAATCCACTCAGCTAAAATCCTCCCCACTATTGAGCACATCCATTTGGAACAGGATTCTTGGGAGTGTGGAGGAGCAGAGGGATCTGGGGGTACACATCCACAGATCCCTAAAAGTTGCCTGACAGGTAGATAGGGTAGTTAGGGAAGCTTATGGAGTGTTAGCTTTCATAAGTCGAGGGATAGAGTTTAAGAGATGAGGGGTAATGATGCAGCTCTATAAAACTCTGGTTCGGCCACACTTGGAGTACTGTGTCCAGTTCCGGTCGCCTCACTATAAGAAGGATGTGGAAGCATTGGAAAGGGTACAGAGGAAATTTACCAGGATGCTGCCTGGTTCAGAGAGTATACATTATGATCAGAGATTAAGGGAGCTAGGACTTTATTCTCAGGAGAGGAGGATGAGAGGAGAAATGAGAGAGATATAGAAGAGTTACATACTCCGTGGACTCACTTTCAAAGACTCTACACCTCATGTTCTCGATTGATTGATTGATTGACTATTTCCTTGTCTTTGTATTGCAGGGTTTCTTGTCTTTTTTATACTGGTTATGTGGAATCTTTCACTGATTTCATGATGGGCATTGGAATTATTAAATATGTCCTCAAGAAAATAAATCTCACGTTTTATATGGTGGTATATATCTACTCTGATAAGAGCTCTATCTAACTCTTTCTTGAAAGCATCCAGAGAATTGACCTCCACTGCCTTCTGAGGCAGAGCATTCCGTAGATCCACAACTCTCTGGGTGAAAAAGCTTTTCCTTAACTCAGTTCTAAATGGCCTACCCCTTATTTTTAAATGGTGGCCTCTGGTTCTGGACTCCCCCAACATCGGGAACATGTTTCCTGCCTCTAGTGTGTCCAATCCCTTAATAATCTTATATGTTTCAATCAGATCCCCTCTCATTCTTCTAAATTCCAGTGGAACCAAGCCCAGTCGCTTCAATCTTTCAACATATGACAGTCCCGCCATCCTGGGAATCAACCTCGTGAATCTACACTGCACTCCCTCAATAGCAAGACTGTCCTTCCTCAAATTTGGAGACTAAAACTGAACACAATACTCCAGGTGTCATCTCACCAGGGCCCTGTACAACTACAGAAGGACCTCTTTGCTCCTATACTCAATTCCCCTTGTTATGAAGGCCAACATGCCATTAGCTTTCTTCACTGTCTTCTGTACCTGAATGCTTACTTTCAGTGACTGATGAACAAGGACACTTAGATCCCTTTTTCCTAACTTGACACCATTCAGATAGTAATCTGCCTTCCTGTTCTTGCCACCAAAGTGGATAACCTCAAATTTATCCACATTAAACTGCACCTGCCATGCATCTACCCACTCACCCAACCTGTCCAAGTCACCCTGCATCCTCCTAACATCCTCCTCATATTTCACACAGCCAGCCAGCTTTGTGTCATCTGCAAAGTTGCTAATGTTACTTTTAATCCCTTCATCTAAATCATTAATGTATATTGTAAATAGCTGCAGTCCCAGCACCAAGCCATGCGGTACCCCACTAGTCACTGCCTGCCATTCTGAAAAGGACCCATTAATCCCTACTCTTTGTTTCCTGTCTGCCAACCAATTTTCTATCCAGGTTAGTACCTGGCGGTCTAGTGCAGTGAGGCCATGTAAGTAAGGCTCAGAAAGGTGCAATTATTGTAATGGGATTCACCTCCCCAAGAGCGAGTGAGAGACAGGGGGACAGATATACTGGCATATTATGGAAAGATGTAAATGTATTATCCAAGCACAGCACTTTGATCAGTCACTGAAAATGGCAATTTGTAGTTGAAGTCAGTTTGAATTGTTCACAGTCAGCCAATCTACCACATCATCTGACAGTTCCATTGTGGTCTTGCCTCAACTGGACGTGGGCTGAGTCTATAGCTAGCTACCATTGAGAAGGTCGTGATGTGCTGCCCTTTTAAACTATTTCAGTTCTTGCAGTGCAGGAATACTCATAGTTCTGTTACGGATGGAGTTCAGGGACTAAGTAACAATGTAGGAACAACAATATGTTTCAGAACAGGATAGTGTGAGACTTGGAAGGCAACTTCTAAAGGGTGAGGTGGTACTCCATGTGATCTTGCTACTGTTGTCCTACAGATAGGTAAAGGGAATGAGTTTGGAAGATGCTATCTGAGGAATCTCAGTGAGTTGCTGTAGCGTGTTCTGCAACAACTCATCCAAACACCTCAGACAGGTACAAACTGGTGTTACTGTACATCAGTGGTGGAGTGAGTGAATGGTTATGGATGGGTTGCCTGTCTAGTGGTCTGCTGTGTTCTAGATGACGTTGATATTCCAGATTATAGTTGAAGCCTCGTTCACCCAGTCAAATGAGACATTCCATCATACTCTTGACTCGAGACCTTTAGATGGTGGATAGGCTTTGGGAGATAAGAAGTAGGTTTTACACCACAGGTTTCCCAGTTATGAGTGGAGTTTCTGCCCTGCTCCTGTAGTCATGCTGTGTACACAGATACTCCAGTTTACCTTGTGGTCAGTGTAAACCCAGAATATTTATATTCGTGGATCGTTCCATTGACTGTCAGGGTGTGAGAGTTGGATATGTCATTATCCAGATGACATCGTTATTGTTTTGACACGGGCGGATGATTAGTAGGTGGAAAGTATTATTTGTGTTACTGAGTACACCAAGTCTGGACACTGCTGAGATTTAATACATTTCAATGTGGACTGATTGATGTGATGGGTCACAAATGATGCCAAAAGCATATGGTCCCCTCCCTCATCCAGTTTCATCTGTCCATCATCTTTCCAATTATCACCCATGAGCCTCTGTCTGTACCTCGCCTTCCATTTGCCCACCTAGCCTCATGGGCCCAACATCACCTTCTTTACTTTATCCCACCACTTACCCATCAGCCTCTGTCTCGCCCCTACTTTCAGCTCTGTGTACTGGCTATCAGTCCTCTACACCCTCAGTCCTGATGCAGGATCACCGATCCAAAGCATCAACCAGCCCTTTGCCTTCACAGATGCAGCTTGACCCAGAGTTCCTCCAGCAGTTGGGTGGAGATGGACTAGGATGAACCAGCCAATCAACTTGCCCACTGAAGGAGGCAGGACTGGACAGTAGCACCACTGCTGTACAGAGCTTCTGCTCCTGACTTCTGGAGCTGCAGTGACTACGGTCAGAGGTCAAGGTCAGGGACATGGGGACAGTGCTGTGATTCAGGATAGAGTCGAGGGTAAAAGGACAGGGTCACTGCTCTGGGGCACTGTTAAATTCGGATGTTCTCAGTGTGTTGATGTGAACTGTGAATAATCACAACATGGTTGCTAGGGTTACTTAAAGTTGTTATAGCCAGTGTGTCATGGTCCCGGCCATCCCTCCCATTTATTCCTCATGTTCTGCTAATTCCCTTTTCCCCGTGTTTCTCCTGCTCCCCTGAATCTCATCTAACCTGCAGCATAAGAACCCCGGATTTCCATCCACTCATCGCCAGATCGTTGCTTCAGCCAGTGTGGTAGTTCACGTTCCAGGCTGCTTAGAGTTGTGTATTCAAAGTTTTGTTTCCACTCTGTTGGTTGACTGTGTTAACTCTGTCTCTCCATGTCAGTGTCCTGCATTTGGGTTCACCCGTTCTCCACCACAGCACGATTTGGCCAACATGGACCCAGCGGACACAAACACCATCCTACAAGCCCTCTCCAGCCAGGCTTCCCTACTGGGACAGCACAATCATCTCCTCCTGGAGGTCATGGAGTACCTCCATTCCCTGTCTGCTTACATCACACAGATCAGTAACCAGGTGGACCATGTCTCCATTCATATCATTCAACCAATACCTCCGCCCAGAGAGCCTCATGTACCAGAGCCAGAGCACTAGGCTGGAGACCTCCTTCAGTGCTCCCTGGGGTGTGAGCAGCAGCCATCGACCTACTCCACAGATAAGTCTAAAGTTGCTTACCTCATGGGGTTGCTATGGGGAAGTGCATTAGCATGAGCCACAGCAGTCTGGGACAAACAACCTGATATCCGCTCCTCTTTTGCCAGTTTCATTGCAGAGATGAGAAAGGTCTTTGATCACCCAGTCCAGGGTAAAGACACCACTAAGAGCTTACTCACTCTCTGCCAGGGCTCCCGCAGTGTTGCTGAATATGCAGTGGAGTTCCAGACATTAGCAGCCGACTCAAGGTGGAATGATGAGTTGCTCCGGGAATATTTCTGAACGGACCTAGCGATCTGGTGAAGGATGAGTTGGCGGTGAGAGACGACTCTGACACCCTGGATTCCCTGATCTCCCTGGCCACCAGGTTGGACAGTCGCCTCTGAGAGCACCATTAAGAAAGAACCGGTTGTCCACCACCACTGGCCACTTTTCAGCACTCTTTACTGCCTCCCGCCAGAATAAGCCTCTCGCTCTCTCCCTTCTGCACCTGAAGTGGCTCCCTGCCCTGCCATTTTGACTGCCCTGGGAGAGGAACCCATGCAGCTAGGGTGGGCCCACCTTCCTCCTGCTGAACGACTCCGGAGAATGGGAACGGGTGAGCGTCTATATTGTGGTCAGTCCAGCCACTCCCTTGCCACCTGTCCCCTTCGGCCAAAAGGGGGTGGGCTCACCAGTAGCAGTGGGAACACTTGTGAACCAGACAACCTTCCTTTTCATCCCCCGACCCCAAATGCAGCCTCAAGCCACTCTGTGTCATCAACAGTCCTTGCCTCTGCTAGCACGAGTGGACTCTGGCACAGAGGGAAACTTTCTGGATGAAAACCTAGCCCTCCAAGCTGGTATTTCTCGAGCCTCTGTGTACCCCCCGGGCACCAATACACTGGACAGTGGACTCCTGGCCCATGTCACGCAATGAACGGAACCATTGCTTCTCCTTCTCTCCGGAAACTATCAGGAACAGGTACGGTTCAATCTAATCTCCTCTCCTCAGGACCCTTTAGTTCTCAGCCACCCGTGGCTAAGCCGTCATAACCCCCACATTGACTGGTCCTCCGGGAAGATAGTCAGCTAGAGCTCATTCTGCCATTTCTCTTGCCTACAATCAGCCCTTCCCCCAGTGGAGGTCACTGCTACCTCGTCTGCCACTGAGCCCCTTGACTTGTCCACCATTCCCGTAGAGTATCATGATCTTGGAGAGGTGTTTAGTAAGCCTTTCTCTGCCTCCACATTGCTCTTACGACTGCGCGATTGACCTTCTCCCTGGAGCCTCATTACCCACCAGTCGTCTGTATAGCCTGTCCCACCCAAAAAGAGACGCTATGGAGACGTACATAAATGTTCTGGTTTCTTTTTTGTGGGGAAGAAATATGGCTTACTATGCCCATGCTTTGACTACCGCGGCCTGAACAACATTACCATAAAGAATAAGTATCCCCTGCCCCTGACCAACTCATCATTCGAGCCCCTTCACAGATCCACTGTATTCTCTAAATTGGACTTGCGGTACGCCTATCACTTGGTCAGGATATGGGAGGGAGATGAATGGAAGATGGCCTTCAAACCACCCTCCTTGGCCATTTTGGACACATTGTGATGCCTTTCGGCTTGACCAACACTCCTGCGGTGTTCCAGGCTCTGGTCAATGATGTCCTTAGGTACTTTATCAACCAATTTGTCTTTGTTTATCTGGACGATACCCTAATCTTCTCCCGTAACCTCCAGGAGCACACCCTCCATGTCCACCAGGTTCTTCAGAGGCTCTTGGAAAACAAACTATTTGTTAAGGCTGTGAAATACAAATTCCAAGCCTGTTCCGTCAGTTTCCTGGGGTACATCATTGAGTCTGGGCAGGTGAGGGCGGATCCCGAAAAGATCTGGGCGGTGGCAGAGTGGCCAAGACCCACATCAGTTAAGCAACTCCAGCGATTTCTGTGATTCACCAATTTCTACCGTTACTTTATTAGGGACTAAAGCCGGGTGGCAGCATCCCTTACTCAACTCACCTCTCCTGCGACCCCCTTCCACTGAACTCCCAAAGTGGACTCAGCCTTCTCAGAGCTTAAGAAGCGTTTCACTTCTGCTCCCATCCTGCTCCTGCCCGACCCATCTCGCCAGTTCATAGTGAAAGTGGACACCTCTGACACTGGGGTGGGAGTGGTCCTCTCTCAGCGTTCCATCGTGGATCAAAAGCTCCATCCCTGTGCCTTATTCTCTCGCCGTCTATCCCCACTGAACATAACTATGATGTTGGGAGCTGTGAGTTGCTGGCCATCAATCTTACCTTGGAGGAGTGGAAACACTGGCTGGAGGGAGCAGAACACCCATTCATTGCTTGGATGGACCATAAGAACCTGGCATACATTCATACAGCTAAACGCCTTAACTCCCGCCAAGCCCAACGGGCACTATTTTTTCGCCGTTTTAATTTCACTCTCACCTGGCTGCCCTTGGACCCACATAGCTCTCAATTTCATCACTGGTCTACCCCCTTCACATGATAACACAGCTATACTCGCCGTGGTGGACCGTTTTTCCAAAGCCGTGCATTTCATTGCCCTTCCCAAACTCCCTACAGACTGTGAAACTGCCAAACTCCTTATTTATTTATTTTTTATTAAATATTATTGAAGATTAACAAAAAAAAGATACATTAAGTCAATATGTCATTATGTACAACAAGGAATTAAATCAGCAAATAACTGATTAATGAAGCTAAGCAGTATATACATAATAAGAAGAAAAAATAAAGTGTTAAGAATATTTTTTGAAAGACAAAGAATGAAAAAAGTACCCCTACTAACTAAAACAATTACCCTGACTAACTGAAAAAAAAAACTATTGGGAGCACAACCCCGGAGCTATACATCATAAAAGCTTCCATAGGAAAAAGAAACATCAATCCACCAACTCAAATCCATGTAAAGAAAAATTGGAAGGAAACCATATTAATTCATTCCAATCAGATGATAATAGTGGGTGAAGGAACCCACCTTTTCTCAAAATCAAATCTAGGATCAAAAGTTCGACTTCTGATTTTCTCCAAACTAAGACATAACATCACCTGAGAGAACCATTGTATCAAAGTAGGAGCAGAAGCATCTTTCCATTTCAGCAAAATAGCCCTTCTGGCCAATAATGTAATGAATGCAATTACATGTTGGCCTGATGGAGAAATACCATGAATATACTGAGGGATTATACCAAATAAAACTGTCAATTTATTACGTAGTAAATTAATTTTTAAAACTTTAGAAATTGTAGAGAAAATAGACTTCCAAAAATGTTTTAGTACAGAACACGACCAAAACATATGTGTTAATGTGGCTGTCTCGGTTTTACATCTGTCACACTGACTATCAACATTAGGAAACATTTTACACAGTCTCTCCTTTGTCAAATAGTAACGATGTACAATTTTAAATTGAATTAAAGAGTGATTGGCACAAATCAAAGAAGAGTTAACAACCTTCAAAATCTGCAACCAATCTTCAGTTATCAGGGTTATGTTAAGCTCTCTCTCCCAATCTTGCTTAATCTTAACTGAAGGGTAATTGTGGTGTTGTAACAATAAATTATAAATTCTCCCAATAAAACCCTTCACTAAAGGATTCATTTAAAAAATAATATCTAACAGGTCAGAATCTTGTATATGTGGAAAATTACTTAAGTATTTTTGTAAAAAGTGTCTGACCTGAAGATATTGCAGGAAATGTGAAGAGGAAAGAGAGTACTTAATTACTAATTTCTCAAAAGACATCAATTGGAACAGATACATAAAGGCATATACGCCTCTATTCCTCAAAAGAAGAAAGGTAGGATCACATAATGAAGCTCTAAATAAATAATTTTGATAAATTAAACTAAAAAGTTTAAATTTTTTGAGATTAAAAAAATTACAAAACTGGAACCAAATTCATAATGACTGCTTAATCACAGGATATAAATTTAATTTAGTAATTTTGGCCAGTTGTACAGGTAGAGAAGCTCCTAATAATGAGGTTAAGTGAAACTGTTTCATAGCCTTCAATTCCAAATCAGCCCAAGGTGGTCGTTCATTTCTATCAGCCCAATATAACCAAAAACACATATAACATATATTAAAAGCCCAATAATACATTGTTAAATTAGGCAAAGCAATACCTTAATCTTTTTTTAAATTTTTGTAAATGACATTTACCAATTATACCAAACAAAAGATAAAATAATAGAGTCAACATGATTGAAAAACTTCTAGTTAAAAAAGGGATATTTTGAAATACATAATAGAATTTTGGTAAAATCATCATTTTAAGTGCTTGTATTCTTCTCATTTATAAAAATTCCATGAATATCTTTAGCTTCACGAAGTGCAATAGTCAAGGGATCCAGCACCAAATTAAATAACAAAGGACTTAAAGGACATCCTTATCTCATACCCCATGAAAGCTGAGAAAAGGAGATCTGCAATTATTAGTTAAAAAAGTAGTAATAGGGCTTTTATATATCATTCTAATACACATATTAAAATTAATACCAAAGCCGAATTTCTCTAAAACATTAAATAATTATTTCCATTCAACTCTGTCAAATGCCTTTTCAGCATCAAGAGAGACAAAATTTTGGGGAGTCTTAGAAAAGGATGAATATATAACATTTAACAGTCTCAGAACATTAGAGAAGGAATAACGGCCCCTTACAAAACCTGTTTGGTCTTGAGAGATAATTTTAGCTAGAATGTTCTCCAGCTAAATAACAATTATTTTTGAAAGAATTTTAGCACCCATATTTAATAAAGGAATAGGTCTATATGAAGCACAGTCAGTAGAGTCTTTATCTTTCTTAAGAATTAAAGAAATGGAAGCTTCATAAAATATGGGAGGTAACTCTCCTATCAAAAAAGAATCTTTAAGCATTTCCAACATAGATGAAGAGAGCAATTTTTCAAAATGTTTAATAAAATCCTACAGAATAACCATCCAGTCCAGGAGCTTTACCTGATTGCATTGAAAAAATAGCTTTCTGAATTTCACTTTCAGTAATAGGGGTATCAAGAGTTTGTTGATCTTCAACAGAAAATTGAGGAAAATCGATCTTTAGTAAAAAGACATTCATTTTAGAAGAATCAACTGGAAACTGAGATTTATAACGTTCAATATAAAAGTCTTGAAAAATCTTATTAATATGTTAATAATTACATGCTAAACTACCATCTCCCTTATGAATTTTTAAAATTTATCTTCTAGCTGTAGCTGCTTTTAATTGAAATGCTAATAGCTTATTATTTTTTATCTCCAAACACATAAAACTGACTTTTCAATTTAAGCAAATTTCTTTCAATAGGATGAGTTAATAATAAATTTTCAATAATAAATATTCAAACTTCACTGCACTGGCTATTACGCAGTTCCATTCCCAACCACACCGGGCGGAAATGACATCAGAGGTGTACTACAAAAGTCTTTTCCTGCGTGCGGGCTTTCTCCCCTTGCTGGTGAAGAAGAAGGCCCAGCACTATTTTGGGGCTGGCCTCTCTGTCGACGCTCATGCCATTTTGTGAGCCGGTTCACCTGTGAAAGAAGTGAGTCGCCACATAACCTCCCCCCCCCCCCCCCCCGATCCGGTGATAAACCCCCCAATGTCCACGGTCTGGATCAGTCTCTGTTTGGGCAACCTGCCTCTGCGTCACAGTGCCTGAACCTTGACCGGCTGTGCCCCGTCCACATGGGCTGGATTGAGTCAGTCCACCATGAGAACCTCTTCCCCCCCCAATGTCCAGAACATACGTGGACCCGTTGTTCCTGATTATCTTGAACGGCCCCTTGTACGGCCGCTGTAGCAGTGCCCGGTGTGCGCCCCTTCGTACAAATAGAAACTTACAGTTCTGCAGGTTTTTGGGCACGCAGGTCAGGATCTGTCTGTGCTGTGAGGTTGGTACGGGGGCCAGGTTGCCGAGCCTTTCACACAGTCTGTCCAGGACTACTGCAGGTTCTTCCTTTTGCCCCCTTGAGGCTGATATTCCTGTTAGGGAATGAGATAGGTCAGGTAACGGACATATGTGTTGGGGAGCACTTTGGGTTCAGTGATCACAATACCATTAGTTTCAATATAATTACGGAGAAGGATAGGACTGGACCCAGGGTTGAGATTTTTGATTGGAGAAAGGCTAACTTTGAGGAGATGCGAAAGGACTTAGAAGGAGTGGATTCGGACAATTTGTTTTATGGGAAGGATGTAATAGAGAAATGGAAGTAATTTAAAGATGAAATTTTGAGGGTACAGAATCTTTATGTTTCTGTTAGGTTGAAAGGAAAGGTTAAAAGTTTGAGAGTGCCGTGGTTTTCAAGGGATATTGGAAACTTGGTTTGGAAAAAGAGGGAGATCTATAATAAATATAGGCAGCATGGAGTAAATGTAGTGCTCGAGGAATATAAAGAATTTAAAAAGAATCTTAAGAAAGAAATTAGAAAAGCTAAAAGAATATATGAAGTTGCTTTGGCAAGTAAGGTGAAAATAAATCCAAAGGATTTATTAATATTAATAGCAAAAAGATAGTGAGGGATAAAATTGGTCCCTTAGAGAATCAGAATGGACAGCTATGTGTGGAGCCAAAAGAGATGGGGGAGATTTTGAACAATTTCTTTTCTATGGTATTCACTAAGGAGAAGGATATTGAATTGTGTAAGGTAAGGGAAACAAGTAGGACATACATCGTAAATGGTAGGGCATTGAAGAATGCAGTAGAACAGAGTGATCTAGGAATAATGGTGCATAGTTCCCTGAAGGTGGAATCTCATGTGGATAGGGTGGTGAAGAAAGCTTTTGTATGCTGGTGTTTATAAATCAGATCATTGAGTATAGGAGTTGGGATGTCATGTTAAAATTGTAAAAGGCATTGATAAGGCCGAATTTGGAGTATTGTGTACAGTTCTGGTCACCGCATTATAGGAAAGATATCAACAAAATAGAAAGAGTACAGAGAAGATTTACTATTATGTTACCTGGGTTTCAGCACCTAAGTTACAGGGAAAGGCTGAACAAATTATGTCTTTATTCTTTGGAGCGTAGAAGGTTGAGGGGGGACTTGATAGAGGTATTTAAAATAATGAGGGGGATAGATCGAGTTGACATGGATAGGCTTTTTCCATTGAGAGTAGGGGAAATTTAAACAAGAGGACATCATTTGAGAGTTAGGGGGCAAAAGTTTAAGGGTAACACAAGGGGGAATTTCTTTACTCAGAGAGTGATAGCTGTGTGGAATGAGCTTCCAGTAGAAGTTGTAGAGGCAGATTCAGTATTGTCATTTAAAGTAAAATTGGATAGGTATATGGACAGGAAAGGAATGGAGGGTTACGGGCTGAGTGCGGGTCAGTGGGACGAGGTGAGTGTAAGCATCGGCATGGATTAGAAGGGCTGAGATGGCCTGTTTCCATGCTGTAATTGTTATATGGATATAGATAGATAGATAGATAGATAGATAGATAGATAGATAGATAGATAGATAGATAGATAGATACTTTATTCATCCCCATGGGGAAATTCAACTTTTTTTCCAATGTCCCATACACTTGTTGTAGCAAAACTAATTACATACAATACTTAACTCAGTAAAAAATATGATATGCATCTAAATCACTATCTCAAAAAGCATTAATAATAGCTTTTAAATAGTTCTTAAGTCCTGGCGGTTGAATTGTAAAGCCTAATGGCATTGGGGAGTATTGACCTCTTCATCCTGTCTGAGGAGCATTGCATCGATAGTAACCTGTCGCTGAAACTGCTTCTCTGTCTCTGGATGGTGCTATGTAGAGGATGTTCAGAGTTTTCCATAATTGACCGTAGCCTACTCAGCGCCCTTCGCTCAGCTACCGATGTTAAACTCTCCAGTACTTTGCCCACGACAGATCCCACCTTCCTTACCAGCTTATTAAGATGTGAGGCGTCCCTCTTCTTAATGCTTCCTCCCCAACACGCCACCACAAAGAAGAGGGCGCTCTCCACAACTGACCTATAGAACATCTTCAGCATCTCACTACAGACATTGAATGACGCCAACCTTCTAAGGAAGTACAGTCGACTCTGTGCCATCCTGCACGAGGCATCTGTGTTGGCAGTCCAGTCTAGCTTCTCGTCTAACTGTACTCCCAGATACTTGTAGGTCTTAACCTGCTCCACACATTCTCCATTAATGATCACTGGCTCCATATGAGGCCTAGATCTCCTAAAGTCCACCACCATCTTCTTGGTCTTGGTGATATTGAGACGCAGGTAGTTTGAGTTGCACCATATCACAAAGTCCTGTATCAGTTTCCTATACTCCTCCTCCTGTCCATTCCTGACACACCCCACTATGGCCGTGTCATCAGCGAACTTCTGCACATGGCAGGACTCCGAGTTATATTGGAAGTCTGATGTGTGGGAGGAGCAGGGGTGCGCCGTACACCAGCTCGGCCGACGAGCTGTGCAGATCCTCTTTGGGCGCTGTACGGATTTCAAGCAGGACCCAGGGAAGCTCATCCACCCAGTTAGGCCCTTTCAGGCGGGCCATGAGAGCCAACTTCATTGACGGTGGAAGCGTTCCACTAGTCCATTCGACTGTGGGTGACAGGCAGTTGTGTGGTGTAGCTGTGTTCCCAACAAGCTGGCCACAACCGACCACAGGCTATAGGTAAACTGGGCGCCTCTGTTGAAGATAATGTGGGCTGGTATCCCGAAGCATGCTACCCAGGTTGCAATCAGTTCTCGGGCGCGGGAATCGGCGGTGGTGTCAGTGAGCGGGACCGCCTCTGGTCATCTTGTGAACCGGTCTACCATAGTTAGGAGCTACCTCCTCCGTGCTCCTTGCGACACTGGCACGGGCCCCACGATATCCACATGAATGTGGTTGAACCTCCGGCGGGGCTTTGGTATGCCACTGCACCTTGGCTGTTTGGCACTGCGAGCACGTTTTGGCCCATTCACTGACCTGCTTGCCAAGTCCATGCCACACAAACTTGCTGGAGACCAGCCGGATGGTTGTCCTGATAGATGCGTGCCAAGCCGTGCATGGAGTTGAAATCTCGCCGCTGCCAGGGACAGGGGCATGGGCAGGGCCAGGGGTGTGACAATGGGGCGAGGTTGGCCAGTAGCCACGCCACACAGGAGGGTCCTCTCACCTGGGCCTATGAGGAAGTCTTGCAGCGGCAAACTCAAGACTGCAGTCCTGTAGCTGGGCATCTCGTCGTCTGCCTGCTGCATAGTCCACCCCCAGGGACAGGGACTGAATAGCTGGTCTGGACAGTGCGTCCACCACCACAACGTTGTCCTTTCCCGAGACATGCTGGCTGTCTATTGTGTACTCGGAGATGTAGGACAGATGTTACTGCTGGCGGGCCGACCAGGGATCGGACACCTTCATGATTTGTGGTCCGTGAACACGGTGAACGGCCTGCCTTCTAAGAAGTACCTGAAATGCCGTATTGAAATGATATAGTGCCAACAGCTCCTGGTTGAAGGTACTGTACTTGAGTTTGGGTGGCCGTAGGTGCTTGCTGAAGAACGGCAGGGGTTGCCAGTGCCCCTCGATGAGTTGCTCCAGCACCCCACCGACTGCTGTGTTGGATGTGTCCACCGTGAGGGTGGTTGGAACATCTGTTCTTGGTTGCACCAGCATCGCGGCGTCTGCCAAGGCTTCCTTAGCTTTAACGAAAGTGACCGTGGTCTCTTCATCCCAAGTAATGTCCTTGCTTTTACCCGACATCAGGGTGTACAACGGGTGCATGATACAGGCTGCGGAGTGGAGGAAGTGGGGGTAGAAGTTCACCATACCAACGAACTCCGGCAGGCCTTTGACTGTGTTGGGCCAGGCGAAGGGATGGATCGCGTCTACCTTGGCAGGCAGAGGTGTCGCCCCGTCTTTGGTAATCTTGTGGCCCAGGAAGTCGATGGTGGGGAGCCCGAACTGACATTTGGCTGGGTTGATCGTGAGGCCGAAATCACGCAGGCGGGAGTAGAGCTGGAGGAGGTGGGACAGATGCTCCTGATGACTAATGCTGGCTATGAGGATGTCATCCAAATAGATGAACGCAAAGTCCAGGTCACGTCCCACCGCATCCATTACCCACTGGAATGTCTGTGCAGCATTCTTCAGGCGGAAAGGCATTCGGAGGAATTCGAACAGGACGAATGGGGTGATGAGTGCTGTTTTGGTATCCCCGGACGAGGTCTACTTTGGAAAAGATGCTTGCCCCGTGCAGGTTTGCTGCAAAGTCCTGTATGTGTGGCACGGGATAGCGGTCTGGAGTTGTAGCCTTGTTCAGTCTGCGGTAGTTGCCGCCTGGTCTTACTATCTTTCCTTTCAGTTAGTCTGGACGAAGGGTCTTGGCCTAAAACGTCAATAGTGCTTCTCCTTATAGATGCTGCCTGGCCTGCTGTGTTCCACCAGCATTTTGTGTTGTCACGTACCCCGTGACCGGGTTACTAAACCAGCAGAAATGGAATGATACATTGGAGTCTGGTGGTACTGCAACTAAAGGTGTTTATTAGTAAACTAAGCAATACAGTATCAAAAATGCCAATATACATATAAAACAGGTTAGCAACAATAAAAACAGAAGTGTAGGAATAAGAATGAACAGTAAAAAAAAAAGCTCTATCAAAGTCTAGGGGTAAATGAATTGTCATAAGAGAATATAGAGTTCAGTTCAGTTCATGCTGAGGTAGTGGTTGTATTGCAATGTTGGGGAGAGAGAGAGAGCGAGCTGCAGCAGGCAAACCTTCCATCATCTTGTTCCGTTGTACCGTTGGGGTCACCGGTTATGACCCTTCCGTTCCAGGCTAGACCATTCTTCAGTGATGGACTCATCACCCAGGCAAGGGCGGACACACACACACGTCCCCACTGGTCTGCCTTCATCCACCGTGCTGCGGACCGATTCTCCTGAACTGATCCTCCAGGCCCCCACCTTCCTGTGGGTGCTCAACACTCTTTCAGTGTCCACTGGTGTGTCTGAGGCTGTCTCCCCAGACCCGTCTTTTATCCCCACTGACGGGTTATCAGCCATCCATCAACTCAACATGTCCATGTCCATCAAACTAGGCCACTCCCTGCTGGCCCAGCAAGAATGTTAATGAGCAAAGAAGTGTCCTCGTAGCTAAAAGATTGTTTACCTTTCCATCAGTGAAGAAGCCATAATACTTAAATCAGTTGTCTCTCTCTCTCTGTTATCTGTAGCAGGTGCCTCTACCTCTGTTCTTCATCTCTCTCTCTCTCATTAGCAGCATAGTTCCCGGGGGGGGGGGGGGTGTCAGCACTGGACCCCATTTCCAACTGGTTTGTTCATCACACATAATAGTGTGTGTTGCTTGAATTTGCAGCATCTGCAGATTTCCTCATGTTTGCTCCAGTCCCCGGCCAATTTGGGCACCATGTGCAGTGGGGAGGCCCATGGGCTGTCGGACCCCGCCGTACGATACCCAATTCCTCCGTCCTCTTGAACTTCTCCTTCACTAGGCAGAGCTTGACTGGGGGGAGCCTTCGTACGCAGGCGTGGAGGAATGGTCCCTGGGTCAGAATGTGGTGCTGTACTCCATGTCTGGGCATGGCTGCTGTGAACTGCAGTGCCAGAATCGATGGAAAGTCCAGCAGGATTCTGGTGAATTCGTTATCAGACAGCCTGATGGAGTCCAGGTGTGGAGCCGGCAACTTGGCTTCACCCAGGGAGAACATCTGGAAAGTCTCGGCATGTACCAGTCTTTTCCCTTGCAAGTCGACCAGCAGGCTGTGAGCTCACAAGAAGTCTGTCCCCAGGAGTGGCCACGGCGGCCAGTGTGAAGTCCCACGTGAACCGGCTGGTGCTGAACTGCAGCTGCACTGTGCGGGTGCCGCAGGTCCATATCGTGCTGCCATTTGCGGCCCTCAGGGTGGGTCCTGGCTTCCTGTTGCGGGTATCATACCCCGTCAGGGGTAAGAAGCTGATTTCCGCTCCGGTGTCGACTAAGAAGTTGCGTCCCGACTGTTTGTCTCAGACGTACAAGAGGCTGTCCTGGTGGCCAGCCGCCATAGCCATTAGCAGCGGCTGGCCCTGCCCCTTGCAGGGCGGGCGACAACGACGGGTTTCCGTGCTCCACTGCTGGTGGTAGAAATACCACTGTTCATTGGCCTCCTCACTCCTGCCTCTGGGTTCTGTGCGCTCCGTTGCCAGGCCTGTTCTGGCCAGCTGTTGGGTGCGTGGCTTGGTAATCTGTCCGGTGGACGTTCCGCTCTCCCTCTTGGCTTTCCACAGCATGTCTGCCCAGGCCGCCACCTTCCGGGGGGTCACAGAAATCTGCGTCGGTCAGCAGCAGATGTATGTCCTCGGGCAGTTGCTCTAAGAACGACTGCTCAAACATGAGGCAAGGCTTGTGTCCTTCAGCCAGGGCCAGCATCTCGTTCATTAATGCTGACGGCGGCCTATCTCCCAGGCCGTCCAGGTGCAGCAGGCGGGCACCATGCTCACACCGTGAGAGGCCAAAGGTCCGTATGAGCAGTGCTTTTGAATGCTGCATATTTGCCTTCATCCGGGGTGACTGGATGAAATCCTCAACCTGGGCAGCTGTCTCCTGGCCCAGGGAGCTCACCACATAATATTAACGCGTGGAATCAGAACATTTCTGCTGAATCTGGAACAGGGCTTCTGCTTAGTCAAACAAGACGCGTGGTTGCAGCGTCCAAAAAGTTGGCAGTTTTTTTGAATCTGCGTGAACAGAATTTTTTTAGATTAGATTATGAGGACGCTCAGTCCTTGTTTATTGTCATTTAGTAATGCACGCATTAAGAAATGATACAATGTTCCTCCAGTATGATATCATAAAAACCCAAGACAGACCAAGACTAACTGACAAAAACCACAGAATTATAACATATATTTACAACAGTGCAAAGCAATACCGTAATTTGATAAGAGCAGACATGGACACGGTAAAAAAAAAGTCAAAAAGTCCCCGATAGCCCATCATCTCACGCTGACGGTAGAAGGAAGAAAAACTCTTCCTGCCATGAACCTCCAGTGCCACAACCTTGCTGATCCAGCCCCCTGGAAGCACCCGACCACAGCCAACTCTGAGTCCGTCCGAAACCTTCGAGCCTCTGACACCGAGCACCATCTCTGCCAAGTGCTTCGACCCCGACCCCGGCCGCCAAGCAACAGGCAAAGCCGAGGATTCGGGGGCTTCCTTTCCGGAGACTTTTCGATTGCAGAGTAGCAGTGGCAGCAAAACAGGCATGTCAGTAATTTCACCAGATGTTCCTCCGTGCTTCTCACATCCATCTCCATCAAATCAGGATTGTACACGGCATCCTACTTAACAGATATTCATCCTGAAGTGGCTGCACGCGCTGCCGTCGCGCCGTCATCTTCTCTTTTACTGAAGAGTCGATCATCTTTGGTCCAAATTCCGTTTGAACCATTGTGGTCACCAATGTAGCGATGTGCTACACACAGAGCTAGAAATAACGAATCGCAGTCTGTAAGTTGCACCAGAGACTAGTTTATTCAAACTTCGTGGCATTGGCTTTTACACAGTTCCATTCCTGCCCTCACTAGGTGGAAATGATGTCAGAGGTGCATTACAAAAGTCTCTTCCCGCGCGTTGGCTTTCTCCCCTTGCTGGTGAAGAAGTCCCAGCACCATTTTGGGGCTGGGCTCTCTACCGATACTTGCGCCATTTTGTGAGCTGGTTCGCCTGCGCAGAAAGTGGGTCGCCACATTATATTGTGATTAGAATTGAGCTCTTTGTTTAAATAAATCGATGTTAAAAGAGATTGCATAAATATTATCCAAATCTTTAATTTGTTTAGAAATCTTATCTAACTCTGTTTTTGTCTGTTTCTTAAGCTTAGCTGAATAGGAGATTATCTGACTGCGCAAATATACTCTAAATGTATCCCATATAATCAATTTCAACACTTCTTCCATACTATTAAAAAGAAAAAAAAATATTTCATCTGAATTGCAATAAATTTGACAAAGTCCGGATTTTGTAATGAATTTTCTGGAAAACGCCAAGGCAAATTTGCATTCAATTCAAAAGCTAATCTTAAAGGCGCATGATCCGAGACAGCTATAGCATCATATGCACGTTTCTGGACTTTGGACAAAAATTGTGGATCAGCTATAAAGTAATCGATCCTTGAATATTTTTGTGAACATGCGAAAAAAAGAATAATCTCTATCATTAGGATGTAAATGTCTCCAAATTTCAACCAGGCCAAAATCAATTAAAAAGAGTTAAGTGATGCAGTGCAACTCCTAAGCCACTAATTGGTTGAACTCTTGTCATTCAATGGATTTAAACAACAGTTGAAATCACCACCCATTAACAACATATATTCATTTAAATCCAGCAATAAAGCAAACACATTTTTTAAAAAAGGAAGGATCATCTACATTAGGTCCATATAGGTTAACCAGAACAATTTTTGTATTACAAATTTTTCTTTTTACAATTAAAAATCTACCATTAGTATCTGACACAATGTCTTCTTGGATAAATAAAATATTAGATTTAGTAAAAATAGATACTCTCTTTGTTTTATTTTGACAAGTAGTGTGAAATTGAATGCCCTTCCACATTTTAAAAAATCTATTTTGATCGCCTGTTTTGATATGCGTTTCCTGAGCAAAAATTATATCAGGTTTGGAATCGATTAATGATTTTAAAAGTCTTCTTTAGCTTAATAGGATGATTCTAACCACGTACATTCCAAACTTATAAAGTTTATCTGTTTAATTGCCATAAAAATTTTATTTTATTTAACACATAAATACACGCATACCAGTGCAGGCTAATCAAAACTGGCAATGATAAGTATAGCCATACACAAAATGTGCATGCTCTGGAACTCCGAAATGGGAAAAAAAATACAAAAAAGAAAACGAAAATTAATCTTACAATTAACCTTACAAATCAACCCTAATCCTCCCACCACCCCAAACAGCCCAAACTTCGGCAAAAAAAGCCGAAATGTATCCCTATACAGTAAAAAAAGAGACTCCGCGAGCTGCCCATTTTATAATAGTGGTGTTAAAAAACTTGCCTTAATTCCTCTCCCCAGTTACAAAAAAATCAACATACGGCCCTAAAATAGAAAAGGCATGCAAAGGAAAAAAATATTTTGCTAAATATAAAAAGCCAAACACAGCACCATATCAGGTCATGTTAACTGGTTCTTCTGCCCACTTACAGGCCTTGCTTCTAACTGATATATATGCAATTTAAATAGCAATTTGCTTTGTTGTCTTCCATTACTTTACAGAGTATTATTGTGCAGGAACAATGGACACTGGTGAGGCTGAGTAATCATTAAAACATGGAACAGATTCCCAACTGAAATTGTTAATACAAGAGGGCACAATTTTATGATGATCAGAAGAAAGTATAAGGATCTCAGAGATGTTTTTTTCATAGAGCAGGGGGTATGTGAAAAGATATACCATGGGTGGTCATAGAGGCAGACACAACAAGGACATTTAAGAAACTCCTAGACAGGCTCATAGTGAAAGATGAATAGAATTTTCTAGAGGACAGAAGCATTGGTTTGATCATGAAGTAGATTGAAAGGTGAGCAGAACATCATGGGCCAAAGGGCCTATACTGTGCAGTTTTTTCTCTACAACTTCTGGCTCCCCATATCCAGCATAAAAGTTCAGAGAAAGAAATGTTTATACTTAATCCTTAAAAACACGCTAGGGAATGCAAAAACAATCTCTGAAGACACTAAAAACAATAAAATTAAACAAAGAGAAAAATGCCTATGTAATCTGTAGTGAACTATGGAAACTATCACTTAATTAATAAAAAAAAGAGGATAAAAACAAATAATCAAACAATCTGTTCATTGTGTTAATTCGCTCAGTAGACCAAAGAGATTTTGGAAAAGTCATTCATCATTCACATGAAAAAGTTCACATTGTAGCGGTGTGCTACATGCAGCGCTAAAATAACGACACGGAGTCGGTAAACTGCAGTCAAAGACTAAGTTTATTTCAACTTCACAGTCTTGCTTTAAAGCCTGTCTCCCCCACCGGATACCTCGAGAGGCACGTACTGAAACCTCCTCAGGCTTTCTTCCTTTGTGCCTGCACTCTGGCTAATTGTCAGCCGGTTCGAGTGTGCTAGTAATTGGGTCGCCACATAACCCCCCCCCCCCCCAGAACCGGCGATACACCCCCCAATGTCCACAGTCTGGGCCGGACCCTGTTTGGGAGGTCTGCCTCTGCGCCGCGGTGTCGGAAACTCGACCGGTTGCGCCAAGTCCACATGGGCCGGTTTGAGTCGGTCCACCGTGAAAACCTCCTCTCTCCCCCCAACGTCCAGCACGAACATGGACCTGTCGTTACTGATCACCGTAAACGGCCCCTCGTAGGGCCGTTGCAGCGGTGGCCGATGCCCGCCCCGTCGTACAAATACAAACTTACAGTTCTGCAGGTCTTTGGGTACGCAGGTCGGGTGCTGCCCATGCTGCGAAGTGGGTATGGGGGCCAGGGCACCGAGCCTCTCGCGTAGTCTGCCCAGGACTGCTGCGGGTTCTTCCTCTCGTCCCCTTGGGGCTGGTATGAACTCCCCGGGAACGACCAGGGGTGCGCCGTACACCAACTCGGCCGACGAGGCGTGCAGATCGTCTTTGGGCGCCGTGCGGATGCCGAGTAGGACCCAGGGAAGCTCGTCCGCCCAGTTAGCTCCTCGCAGGCGGGCCATGAGAGCCGACTTCAGGTGACGGTGGAAACGCTCCACCAGTCCGTTCGACTGTGGGTGGTAGGCAGTGGTGTGGTGCAGCTGAGTCCCCAACAGGCTGGCCATCGCTGACCACAGGCTGGAGGTGAACTGGGCGCCTCTGTCGGAGGTAATGTGGGCCGGTACACCAAAGCGGGACACCCAGGTGGCGATCAGAGCCCGGGCGCAAGATTCAGAGGTGGTGTCGGTGAGTGGGACCGCCTCTGGCCATCTGGTGAACCGGTCCACGATAGTCAGGAGGTGCCGCGCCCCGCGCGACACTGGCAGGGGCCCCACGATATCCACATGAATGTGGTCGAAACGCCGGTGGGTGGGGTGGAACTGCTGCGGCGGGGCCCTGGTGTGTCGCTGCACCTTGGCCGTCTGGCAGTGCATGCACGTTCTGGCCCATTCACTGACTTGCTTGCGGAGTCCGTGCCAAACGAACCTGCTGGAGACCATCCGGACGGTTGTCCTGATGGAGGGGTGTGCCAAGTTATGAATGGAGTCGAACACATGTCGTCGCCAAGGTGCCGGGACGACGGGACGGGGCTGGCCAGTGGCGGCGTCACAGAGTAGGGTCCTCTCACCTGGGCCTACGGGGAGGTCCTAGAGCTGCAAACCGGAGACTGCGGTTCTGTAACTAGGGATCTCCTTGTCTGCCTGCTGTGCTTCTGCCAACGCCTCAAAGTCTACCCCCTGGGAAAGGGCGTGAATGTTAGGGCGAGAGAGCGCATCCGCCACGACATTGTCCTTACCCGAGACGTGCCGGACATACGTCGTGTATTCAGAGATGTAGGACAGACGGCGCTGCTGGCGGGACGACTAGGGATCGGACACCTTCGTGAACGTAAAGGTAAGCGGTTTGTGGTCCGTGAATGCGGTGAAGGGCCTACCTTCTAAGAAGTACCTGAAATGCCGGATTGCCAGGCATAGCGCCAACAGTTCCCGGTCGAAAGCACTGTATTTGAGCTCGGGTGGCCGCAGGTGTTTGTTGAAAAACGCCAGGGGTTGCCAGCGGCCCGCGATGAGCTGCTCCAGTACCCCACCGACTGCTGTATTAGATGCATCCACTGTGAGGGCGGTAGGGGCGTCCATTCTGGGGTGCACTAGCACCGCGGCGTTCGCCAAGGCTTCCTTCGTTTGAATGAAAGCGGCGGCGGACTCCTCGTCCCAGGTAATGTCCTTGCCCGGACCGGACAGCAAGGCGAACAGGGGGCGCATGATCCGGGCAGCTGAAGGGAGGAAGCGGTGGTTGAAATTGACCATACCTACGAATTCCTGAAGGCCTTTAATCGTGGTGGGTCGGGGGAAATGGCGGACCGCATCTACCTTAGCAGGCAGAGGGGTTGCCCCGTCTGTGGTAATCCTGTGGCCCAGGAAGTCAATGGTGTTGAGCCCGAACTGGCATTTGGCCAGGTTGATTGTTAGACCGTAGTCACTCAGCCGGGCATAGAGTTGTCGGAGGTGGGACAGATGCTCCTGACGACTGCTGCTGGCTATGAGGATGTCGTCCAAATAGATGAATGCGAAGTCCAGGTCGCGTCCCACCGCGTCCATTAACCGCTGGAACGTCTGTGCGGCATTCTTCAGGCCGAACGGCATGCGGAGGAACTCAAAAAGACCGAACGGGGTGATGAGAGCCATTTTGGGGACGTCGTCCGGATGCATCGGGATTTGATGGTATCCGCGGATGAGGTCTACCTTGGAGAAGATCCGTGCGCCGTGCAGGTTTGCTGCAAAGTCCTGAATGTGCAGCACAGGGTAGCGGTCCGGTGTTGTAGCCTCATTCAGCCTGCGGTAGTCGCCGCACGGTCTCCAGCCCCCTGTCGCTTTGGTCACCATGTGCAGGGGGGAGGCCCATGGGCTGTCAGACCGCCGAATGATCCCCAATTCCTCCATCCTCCTGAACTCCTCCTTCGCCAGTCGGAGCTTGTCCGGGGGAAGCCGCCGAGCACGGGCGTGGAGGGGTGGTCCCTGGGTCAGGATGTGGTGCTGTACGCCATGTCGGGGCATGGCTGCCGCGAACTGCGGTGCCAGAACCGATGGGAAATCTGCCAGGACCCTGGTGAAGTCGTTGTCGGACAGCGTGATGGAGCCGAGGTGAGGGGCTGGCAACTGGGCTGCACCCAGGGAGAACGTCTGAAAGGTCTCGGCGTGAACCAGTCTCTTCCTGGGCAGGTCGACCAGTAGGCTGTGAGCCCGCAAGAAATCCGCACCCAGAAGCGGTTGGGCTACGGCGGCCAGTGTGAAGTCCCACGTAGACTGGCTGGAGTCGATCCGTAGCTGCACCGGACGGGTGCCATAAGTCCTTATAGTGCTGCGGTTCGCGGCCCGCAGGGGGGGACCCGGCGCCCTGCTGCGGGTGTCGTAACTCGTCGGAGGTAAGACGCTGATCTCGGCACCGGTGTCGACCAAAAACCGGCGTCCCGACCTGCTGTCCCACACATACAGGAGGCTATCCCGATGGCCAGCCGCCGTAGCCATCAGCGATGGCTGGCCCTGGTGTTTCCCGGGAACTGGCAGGGCGGGCGACAACGGCGGGCTTCTGCTCGTTGGGCTCCACCCCTGGCCTCTGGGTTTAGCGGGCTCTGCGGCCGGGCCTGGTCTGGTTTGCTGCTGGGAGCGTGGCCGGGTGATCTGTGTGACGGACGCCCCACTCACTTTCTTGGCGTTCCACAGCAAGTCCGCCCGGGCCGCCACCTTCCGGGGGTCGTTGAAATCCGCGTCGGACAGCAGCAGGCGTATGTCCTCGGGCAGCTGCTCCAGGAATGCCTGCTCAAACATGAGGCAGGGTGTGTGTCCGTCGGCCAGAGACAACATCTCATTCATTAAAGCTGATGGAGGCCTGTCTCCCAAGCCATCCAGGTGCAGTAAACGGGCAGCTCGCTCGCGGTGGGAGAGCCCGAAAGTCCCTATGAGCAGGGCTTTGAATGCCGTGTACTTGCCGTCCGCCGGGGGAGACTGTACGAACTCCGCGACCTGGGCCGCTGTGTCCTGGTCGAGGGAGCTCACCACGTGTAGTAGTAACGGGTGTCCTCTGAGGTTATCTGCCGAATGTGGAACTGGGCTTCTGCTTGCTGAAACCATAGGTGAGGTTGTAGCGTCCAGAAGCTTGGCAGTTACAAGAAAACCGCATTAACAGATGCGGCGTCTGTCATCTGCGGTCCAAAACGTTTGGACCGTCGGGGTCACCAATTTTAGCGGTGTGCTACACGCTGCGCTAAAATAACGACACGGAGTCGGTAAACTGCAGTCAAAGACTAAGTTTATTTCAACTTCACAGTCTTGCTTTAAAGCCTGTCTCTCCCACCGGATACCTCGAAAGGCACGTACTGAAACCTCCTCAGGCTTTCTTCCTTTGTGCCTGCACTCTGGCTAATTGTCAGCCGGTTCGAGTGTGCTAGTAATTGGGTCGCCACAACATCTTCTTTAAATGGTCAATCGATCAAAGGACATCTTAAGCAAATCAGGAATATTCGGAGCTTATCTCAAAGCTCGGCTACAACCGGACCAGAGTTACCATAATCCAATGCCTCTTTGGGGTCCAGAAAAACACGTGGAGTCGAATCTTTGGGAAATAATTTTAATCAGACTGGATATTGAAGTGATGGGAGTAATCCCTTATCATAGGCTATCTTCATGTTTGGAACGAATTTAGACTGCATGTCCATAACTTCCCGTGGATGATCTTCATAAAAACAAATCTCGGAACCTTTAAATTTAAAAGCTCTGTGTTTCCTTGCATACTTTCTCATTTGGTCTCTAAAACAAAGGAAGCAGACCAAAACTGACCTTGGTTTATCCCAAAATTTTGCGGTGAAAATTCTATGTGCTCTGTCGATGTCGGGAGGTTGAGGTAAAATACCCGGAAACCGAGATTAAAACAAGTTAGAAAAATAGTCTAATAAATCTCCAGTCTCAGATCCTTCCTTCAATCCAACAATTCGAATATTATTCCGACAAGATCTTGCTTCCAAATCGATAATCTTATGTTGAGTCTTTTCCAAGCGAGCTGAAATCTCCGCAATTTGACGCTTCGCCTCTCTAAGTTCAGAATTCTGAGAAATAATATGTTCCTGCACAAATTGAAAACTCTCTCGTAACGACTTCATCTCAGAAGAGGTAGCATCAAGTTTTACCGTGCTTTTGTCTATCTTATCGAGACCCATCAGTGAATTTTCTAGACGCTCTGCCAAGCTGGTGTTTCCTCCGACTTTTTCCCCTTTCCAATGCTGGATTCAGGAGGCTGCTTTCCACTTCTTAAAGATTGTGACATAGAAACAACTATTCCTCTCTAAGATCCGACAAATAAAAGTTAAAAATTCAAAGTTTAAACTGGGGAAAATGAAGAATTAATTGCAGCCGGACAAATCTGTGTGTCACTCCATTAAAGAGTAGGCGGAGTCTCTCCCTGACCTCCTTGTCCAACACGTCTTCCGCCTACATGGAATCCCCCCCAACATCATTTCTGACTGGGGCCCCCAGTTCATCTCCCGTCTGGAAATCCTGTCAAACCCTCGGAGCTTCAGGAAGTCTGTCTTCCGGTTTCCATCCACAGACTAACGGTAGAAGGTGCGAGCCAATCAGGACCGGGAAGCAGCACTGTGCTGCATTTACACTAGTAACCCATTGTCCTGGAGCACACATCTCACTTGTATTGAGTATGCCCACAACTCCCTGACCAGCACTGCCACCGGAGTGTCCCCTTTCGAGCGTTCCCTAGGCTATCAACCCCCTCAGTTCCCTGCCCACGAGTACGACATCGCTCTGTCTTCAGTTCAGGCCCATCTCCGCTGGTGTCACGAGGTCTGGAGGGATGCTCACTCGGCCCTGCTCCGCTCCGCTGACCGCAACCGGAGTATCGCCGATCACCATCGGATTCCAGCACCCAACTATCAGCCTGGTCTGAAAGTTTGGCTCCCTTCAAGAGACATCTCCCTCAAAACTGAATCCAAGAAACATACCCCTCGTTACATCGGACCATTCGAAATCGAGAGCATCATCAACCCCCCGGTGGTCAAACTCAAGCTACCCCGATCCATGCGCATTCATCCCACGTTCCACGTCTCCCAACTGAAACCTGTGTCTGTCAGCCCTTTGTGCCCTCCCGCTGAACCCCCTCCACCCGTCCAGATCATCGATGATCACCCAGCTTACACCACCCAGCGAATACCGAACGTGCACCGCCGAAGCAGGGGTCTCCAGTGCCTCATCGATTGGGAGGGATACGGTCCTGAGGAGCACACCTGGATCCCCCGCTCCTTCATCTTTGACCCTTCCCTCATTCGAGACTTCCAACACTACAATCCGGGCAAGCCTGGTGGTTTACTTGGAGGCTCCCGTTGGTGGGGGTGGGGGGTGGTATTGTCACTGTCCTGGCTGTTTATTCATTGTGTTCTCCTAATTCCCTTCCCCCCAGGTTTCCCTGTCTGTCTGTCTCTTCCTTTTGTTCTCCCGGGCTTCCCGATTGCGGTGCACCTGAATCTCATCTAACCTGCAGCATAAATACCCTGGCTTTCCATCCACTCATCGCCAGATTGTTTTTTCAGCCAGTGTGGTAGTTCACATTCTAGACTGCTTAGAATTGTGTTATGTTTTGTTTCCGGGCTGTTGTTTGCCTGTGTTAACTCTGTCTCTCCGTGTCAACAGGAGCGTTGCATGCAGCCTGCCTTCCCGTTCATCCTCCTGCCTGTCATTCTGCTCCAGCCACGCTCACACCCTTGTCTGCATCCCTGCTCTGCCTCGTCCCGCCGTCCGCCTATACACTCCGCTGGCTCAGTGGTTAAATGCCGCACTCTCACCGCAGCGATTCGGGTTCGATCCCTGGTCAAACCTCGCTCACTCCTCTGCTTTCCTCCACCTAATCCTTACTCCCCTGCCTCCCCTGCAACCACTAATAAACATTCTTCAGATTACTCTACCTCCGTGTCAGTGTCCTGCGCTTGGGTTCACCCGTTCTTCACAACAAATCTTTTCTGTAATGCAATGTTAAGCAGCCTCATCTGTGGTTCCTTGTCAAAAACCATCTGAAAGGCCAAGTACACAACGTCAACCGATTCTCCTTTGTCTACCCTGCTTGTCATTTCTTCAAAGAATTCCAACAGATTTAACTATGGCCTATTTTATCATGCGCCTCCAAATATCCTGTGACCTTGTCTTTAATAATTGACTCTAACATCTTCCAACCATTGAGGCAGTTTAACGGGGGCACGACTGCAAAAGTGCATGTAAGTCGGACCGTGAGGCAGCGGGAGTATTTAAAGAGAACAGTAGACGGAGCGGGCGACGTTGTAGCGGGTGACGGAGTAGAGGGGGACAGAGTAAGAAGGTTTTGTCTCGAGAGGCTTCTGCGAGCAGAGACTGAGGATGAGCTTCACGCCAAGTGAGCTAAGGCCGGGTAAGTTCCTTTCAAAGGAGAAAGTTTCAAAAGTTGAGGCAAGTATTGGGTAGGTCATGGCAGCTGAGATCAGCCCCGTGGTTTTTTCGTCCTGCAGCATGTGGGAAATCAGGGATACTTCCAGTGTCCCTGACGACTATGTGTGCAGGAAGGGTGTCCAGCTGCAGCTTCTGGCAGACCGCATTGAGCGTCTGGAGCTGCGATTGGATTCATACTGGAGCATCTGCGATGCTGAGAAAGTCGTGAATAGCACGTTCAGTGAGTTGGCCACAAAAGGGAAGGGGTGGCCAGTAGAGGGCATAGCAGTAGGCAGGTAGTGCAGGAGTCCCCTGGGGTCATCTCCCTCCTAAACAGATATACTGTTTTGGATACTGTTGGGGGAGATGTCTCATGAGGGGAAGGCAGCAGCAGCCAAGTTCATTGCACCATGGGTGGCTCTGCGGCACAGGAGGGAAGAAAAAGAGTGAGAGAGCTATAGTGATAGGGGATTCAATTGTAAGGGGAATAGATAGGCGTTTCGGCGGCCACAAACAAGACTCCAGGATGGTATGTTACCTCCCTGGTGCAAGGGTCAAGGATGTCTCTGAGCGGCTGCAGGACATTCTGGAATGGGAGGGTGAACAGCCAGTGGTCGTGGTGCACATAGATACCAACAAAATAGGTAAAAAACGGGATGAGGTCCTACAAGGTGAATTTAGGGAGTTAGGAGATAAACTAAAAAGTAGGACCACAAAGGTAATAATCTCTGGATTACTACCAGTGCTATGTGCTAGTTAGAGTAGAAATAGGAGGATATTTCAGATGAATACATGTCTTGAAAAATGGTGCAAGGGGGAGGGATTCAAATTTCTGGGACATTGCAACCAGTTCTGGGGGAGGTGGCACTGGTATAAACAGGATGGTCTGCACCTGGGCTGGACTGGAACCCATGTCCTAGGGGGAGCGTTTGCTACTGCTGTTCAGTAGGATTTAAACTAAGGTGGCAAGGGGATGGGAACAAGTGCATAGAGACAGAGGGGTGTAAAATGAGGGTAGAAGCAAAAAGTAGTAAGGTGAAAATTAAAAGTGGCAAGCAGGCAAATCCGGGGCAAAAAGCAAATGGCCACTTTTCAACATAATTGTATAAGGGCTAAGAGTGTTGTAAAAACAAGCCAGAAGGCTTTGTGTGTCAATGTGAGGAGCATTTGTAACAAGGTGGATGAATTGAATGTGCAGATAGTTATTAATGAATATGATATAGTTGGGATCACAGAGACATGGCTCCAGGGTGACCAAGGATGGGAGCTCAACATCCAGGGATATTCAATATTCAGGAGGGATAGACAGGAAAGAAAAGGAGGTGGGGTAGCATTGCTGGTTAGAGAGGAGATAAACGCAATGGAAAGGAAGGACATTAGCCTGAAGGATGTGGAATCGATATGGGTAGAGCTGCATAACACTAAAGGGCAGAAAACGCTGGTGGGAGTTGTGTACAGGCCACCTAACAGTAGTAGTGAGGTTGAGGATGGCATTAAACAGGAAATTAGAAACGCCTGCAATAAAGGAACAGTAGTTATAATGGGTGACCTCAATCTACATATAGATTGGGTGAACCAAATTGGTAAGGGTGCTGAGGAAGAGGATTTCTTGGAATGTATGCGGGTTGGTTTTCTGAACCAACATGTCGAGAAACCAACTAGAGAGCAGGCCATTCTAGATTGGGTACTGAGCAATGAGGAAGGGTTAGTTAGCAATCTTGTCATGCGAGGCCCCTTGGGTAAGAGTGACCATAATATGGTGGAATTCTTCATTGAGATGGAGAGTGACATAGCTAATTCAGAAACAAAGGTTCTGAACTTAAAGAAAGGTAACTTGGAAGGTATGAAACGTGAATTAGCTAAGATAGACTGGCAAATGATACTTAAAGGGTTGACAGTGGATATAAGTTGAATATCCTCTTTAATATTATTGGTTTGCTTCATTTTGTATCCCATATTTTCCTTCTGTTGATTTTTAATAGCTTCCCAATCCTCTAACTTCCCACTAATATTAACTCTATTATATGCACTCTCTTTGGCTTTTATATTCTGTCATCTTTCCTTTAGCATACTTCTTCCACATTGGGATTTATATATCCTGTGCCTTCCAAATTGCTTCCAGAAATTCCAGCCATTGCTGCTCTGCCGTCATCCCTGCCAGTGTTCTTTTCCAAACAATTCTGCTCAACTCCTCTCTCATACCTCCTTAATTCCATTTACTCCACTGGCATATCTGACCTTACCTTCTACTTCTCAAATTTTAAGGTGAATTAATCATACAATGATCAATTTCTCCTGTGGGTTCTTTTACCTTATGCTCTATAATCAATGAATTTAGATTGAACTAGATATATAGAGATGAAAGGAGAAGACAGTGTCCACAGATGTAAGAACCACTTCCTACAGTGAACCCATTCTCCTGCCTTCTCCCCATAAACTTTGACACCTTGGCGAATCAAGAACCTATTAATCTCCATTTTAAATATACTGAATGACTTGGTCTCACAGCCATGAGGCAATGATAGCTGGAACATCTTGGACTGTGGGAGGAAACTGGAGAATGAAGAGAAATCCCACACAATCCATGGGGAGGATGTACAGAGTCTCCTCACAGAGGAGGCTTGGAATGAACTCCAAACTGTGTTGACCTGAGTTCTAATGGAGTCACGTTAACCACTATGCTACTGTGGTACCCCAAATAATTTATGATTTCTGGAAGACACATCTTTCGATTCAGCGATATTTGCACTCAATGAGTTCAATAATTTCAGATCATAACACTACCCCAAGCATTGAAGCCACCCTCTCTTTGTTTCCATCAACTCCATGACCACTCCCTATTGCTTTTTGTTTATTACTTTTTCCTGCCTTCCATCTGACCATGTCTTCCCCCCATCCTGCCTTACACCAAGTGTGAGGAACCACTCCGACAGTCTCATTTGATGAAACAGCCCCCTTCTCCCGTCAACCACACTGGACGGTGAAAGGATGAGAAAGAAGACTGTGGCTGATACACTGTGATTGGACGAAAAGGTGAAGAACTGAAGAGGGCCATGGGCATGCTGAAATTTGGCCATAGCCACATGGTCAAGTTCAGGACTGGATCACATCTGGGGTCTGTGTCAGGGACCCAGATCATGGTCAGGATCAGTGTCAGGGGCAGAGAGCACTTCAGGTCCATGTCAGTGAATTGGTCCCTACAATCCTCAACGTACCCTTCATGGTCTTGATCATCCCCTATTTTGCCATAATGAAGCCAGTGGACACAAATCCCATGCAACAAGACCTCAGCAGCGAGGGCTCCCTACTGGGCCTGCATGATCAGCTGCTCCAGGATGTCAGGCAGAACCTCCGTTCCCCGTCAGTGAACAGGTTGACCGAGTATCTGCTCATCTTACCCCGTCCACTCCGGGAACTCTGTCTGACCAGCCCGGACAGCCTGTAGTGGCAATGCCTTACGTGTCAATAACATGACCACTAAGAGAGCCGCATGTACCTGAACCAGAAATCTACACTGGGGATCTGGGGAAGTGCCGCGCCTTTCTGCTGCAGTGCCCCTTGGTGTTTGAGCAGCAGCCATCCAGGTATGCCACTGACAGATCAACCTTAGTTTACATCATGGGGTTGTTGCGATGAAGTGCCTTAGCTTGGGCCACCGCGATTTGGGTTAATCAGCCAGAGACCTGCTCTTCATTCCCCACCTTCATCTCAGAAATGAGGAAGATATTTGACCATCCCTTTCATGGTAAAGATGCCTCTAAGCGTCTATTCACCCTCCATCAGGGCTCATGCAGTGTGGCCGAATACTCTGTAGAGTTCCGGACACTAGCGGCCAACTCAGGGTGGAATGATGAGGAACTACAGGAGGTATTTTGGCAAAGCCTCTGTGACATGATAAAGGATGAGTTGGCAGCTAGGGATGACACTAAAAGCCTGGATTCAGCGATCTCCCTAGCCACCAGGCTGGAGAACCGACTCTGAGAATGTCAGAGGGAGAGGACCGGTCGTCCAACGCCTTTGGTCACCCCACAGTACGCTTTACCATCTTCTCCCAGCCCTAGCCTCTCTCCTCCTCCCGCTCCTAAAATAGCTCCTGCTCTGGCCATTTTCACCACCCCGGGAGAGGAACCAATGCAGCTGGGATGGAACCGTCTTTCTCCCAAAGAGCAACTCCGGAGATTCAGAGCAGAGGATTGTTTCTATTGTGGTCAGTCTGGCCATTTTCATGCTACCTGTTCCCTTCGGCCAAAAGGGAGGGTTCACCAGTAGAAAGGGGGACACTGGTGAGTCAGATTACATTCCCTTCTGTCTCCCAAACCCAGATGCAGATCCAAGCTACCGTAAGCTACCACCAGTCCCTGTCCCTGTCCGCCTTGGTAGTCTCCAGTGCTGAGAGAAATCTATTGGATGAAGACATAGCTTCCCGGGCTGGAATTCCTCAGGAGCCGTTGAGTACCCCTCTGGAAGCCCAGGCACTGGACGGAAGACCTGGTCCGAGTTACTCACTGTACACCACCGCTGTCTTAGATCATTGTAGACCATTGGAAACAGGTTCAATTTAACCTAATTTCCTCTCTTCGAGCTCCTATAGTTCTTGGGTACCCTTGATTAAGTCGCCATAATCCCCACCTTGATTGGTCCTCTGGGAAGATAGCCAGCTGGAGTCCATTTTATCACTTGTCTACAGTCGACCCTTTCCCCTGTAAAAGCCACCATGACCTCGTCTGCAGCTGAAACCCCCTGACTTGAACAGGGTTCCAGTAGAGTACCACGACCTGTGACAAAGGTTTAGTAAACAATACGCCCTTTCCCTGCCTCCACACTGACCGTACGATTGTGGTATTGACCCTGGAGTTCCTCTACCCACCAGTCGGCTGTATAACTTGTCCTGACCAGAGAGAGAAGCAGTGGAGGCTTACATCAGTGAATCTCTCGTGGCAGGCATTATCCGACCCTCATCCTCCCCAGTGGGCGCAGGGTTCTTCTTTGTGGGGAAGAAAATTGGTTCACTATGTCCCTGCATTTACTACTGAGGCCTAAATCATATAACCATAAAGAACAAGTATCCACTATCCCTCATAAACTCCGCTTTCAAACCACTTCACAGAACCAACATCTTCTCCAAGTTGGACCTACGAATCATTCGGCCTCACCAAAACCCCCGCCGTCTTCCAAGTCCTTATTAACGATGTCCTAAGAGGCTTTATTAACTGTTTTGTGTTTGTTTATCTGGATGCCATCCTAATCTTCTCCAACAGTTCCCAGGAACACACCCATCATGTCCGTCAGGTTCTACAGAGGCTTTGGGAGAAAAAATTATTTGTTAAAGCTGAGAAGTGTGAGTTCCTTGTCCCCTCAGTCTGCTTTTTAGGGTACATCATCGAGACTGAGTGAGTGAGAGTGGATCCCAAAAAGATCCGGGTGGTGGCAGAGTGGCCAAGACCCACGATACTCAAGCAACTCCAGCGATTTCTGGGGTTTGCATACTTCTATCGTCGGTTCATCAGGGATTATAGTTGGGTGGCGGTGCCCCTTACCCAATTCACATCACCTATGACCCCTTTTCATTGGGACTTCGAAGCTGACTCAGCATTCTCAGAGCTGAGGAGGTGTTTCCCGTCCGCTCCCATCCTGGTCCAACCAGACTCCTCTTGTCAATTCATTGCGGAAGTCGACACCTGCGACGCCGGGGTGGGAGCAGTCCTCTCCCAATGTTCAGACCCAGATCAGAAACTTCATCCCTGTGTCTTCTTTTCTTGTCGTCAGTCCCCCGCCGAATGTAATTATGATGTAGGGAACCGGGAGTTACTGGTGGTCGAATTTGCTTTGGAGGAGTGGAGACACTGGCTGGAGGAACCGATCACAAGAATCTTGAATATATCCAAACCTTAAAATGCCTGAAATCCCACCAAGCCTGTTTGGCATTATATTTTGGCTGGTTCAGGTTTACACTCACCTATCATCTGGGTCCAAGAACAGGAAGCCCGATGCTTTCTCCTGTTAATACATTTCCGAGGAGAGCCTTCCCAACCCCAAGACTATCTTCCCCATTCCTGTGTGGTGGCTGCCCTCCTGGGAGATCATGGCCATAGTCAAAGAGGCCCAATGGGCCCAACCTGACCCAGGCAACGGACCCTCCGAGCGCCTTTTTGTGTCCGATTCCATTCGACTTCAGGTTCTCCAGTGTGGGCACACGTCTCAGTCTGCCTGTCATCCTGGGATTGATCGGATGCTGTCTCTTCTGAAGAGGCGTTGCTGGTGGCCCTCCATGGATGCTGATACCCATTCCTTTGTCTCTGCCTGTTCTGTCTGTGCCCGTGGAAAAGCCTCCCACCGACCACCTGCTGGTTTGCTTGCCTGTTCCTAGCCGTCCTTGGTCTCACATAGCACTGGATTTTGTGATAGGACTACTTCCTTCAACTGGGAACACTGCCATACTCACCGTGGTGGACTACTTCTCCAAAGCTGTGCATTTCGTAGCCCTTCCCAAACTCCCTACAGCTCAGGAAACAGCCAAACTTCTCGGCCATCACATCTTCCGCCTTCACAGGATTCCTTTGGACATTATTTCTGACTGGGGTCTCTAATTCATCTCTCAAGCCCTCAGTGCCTCAGTAAGTCTGTCATCTGGCTTTCATCCTCAGACAAATGGTCAAACACAATGAGCTAACCAGGATTTGGAAGCAGCACTGCGCTGCGTAACCGTCAAAAACACGTCTGCCTGGAGTACCCATCTCGCTTGGATAGAGTACGCACACAACTCGTTGGGGGACTGCCACCAGAGGGTCTCCCTTTCAATGCTCCCTTGGCTATCACCCCCTCTGTTCCCTGCTCAAGAAGAGGACATCGCTGTGCCTTCTGTTCAGGCCCATCTCCGCCGGTGCTGCAAGATCTGGGAAGACACATGCGCGGCCCTGCTCCACTCAGCTGACCACAACGGGAGGATTGCCGATCGCTACTGGACTCCTGCACCTGATTATCCATGTTCCTGTGTGGTGCCTTAGTGATCCAGATGCTTGACAAAAAGAGTAAGTAGGGTCTTCTCCCCACCAGTGGTTCAAGTTTTGAGGTGTTGGCAGGAGATCATAAGTGGCTCTGATGACAAAACTTAGCCGAGATCCCTCCATCTCCCAGATGTCACACCAACTGAATTTCCTCTTTTCCAGGCTCTCCCAATTAGTCCATTGGCCCTGCTTGGCCATTGAGGGCTCTGGCGTGTCACTCTGCCTCCTCCTGTCTCCTCACTTCCTTCACCATGAGCCGTCTCTTCTGCACTGATGTTGCCTTGTGCCACTGAGGAGCCTTTGGGATGAGCCCGAGACCAGCTCTCCCATGTTGGACTTGGCCAACCACATCCCTGAAGTAAAGAGCAGACTTCGCACTCTGAACGGCTTCAGATGGGGTCCACTTCCTCCCCATTGCCACACGGGGGGGGGGGGGCATTGTTCGAATAACAGTATCTTTGGATTCAGTGAGGGTAATGACCAACCTTGCTTTGGTGCATTTGTATTCTTCCACAAGACTTGTAATTGGTAATTCCAATTTGCCGTTCCTGTACAGTCCAACAGGACTTAAGCATCGTGAAAGTCCAAGCCACTGTTTCACATGTGTGCTGATCACTCTTTCGAGCTTTTACATGTTGCTGATGGGGATTTCATACACTGTTAAAGGCCACATGTTTAACTATGTTAACACCAGCCAGCAAATGATATCATGAATGCTATTGTTTGTTTTGTGCCAGTACTCACGCAAATGAAGAGGGGCCTGGGCATGTTGAATTTCAGCCACAGCTGCATGGTCAAGTTCAGCACTTAATCACGTCTGGGGTCAGTGTCAGGTTCCCTGATCAGAGTCAAGGGACTCAGATCACTTTCAGGGTCCGTGTCAGTGATCCATGGCCCCACAATCATCAACACACCAAGCAGCAACTATGAAATGCAGTTCACAAGTCAGAAAGCCTTTTTAACAATTCTTCCCAAACCCAGAAACACCACACCTTGCAGGTTCAAGAGACTTGTTGACCCATCACAAAAAGATCTTAAATCAGGCAATTCACAACAACTCTGAACTTATAAGTTAATACCAGCCAGCAATTGATGCCATGAATGGTATTGTTTGTTTTGTACCAGTACCCATGCAAACCACAACTCTAATTTATAAAACTGAGAAAGGGGATCTCCCATTGGACAAATGACTAATCCCTCTCCCTGGCTCAGGCATGGGGTGTGGGCTTCCTTGCGATAGTTACTCTCCATGGTTCTTACACCTTGACACCCACACATCCCAATTCCTATTTTCTTTCCTTATTAGCTGACACCGTTGTATTTTGGTGTTGCTGTCCAGGATCTACCTGACTAACAAGTGTCAGATTTTGTTGGCTCTCATCCAAGGCAGCATTATTCTTCTGCCCTTCGTATAAGTAATGACTTATAATTAGTATCTGTTTCTTTGTCCTACCTGAATCAAACTATTTCAAACCAGTTTAACCAGATCATCCAGTTGCTGGGCTCAATTTCTATATTGTTAGGCACTTACCATGAAAGGTGTGAGTCCATGATGGGCTTTCTCTTACTTTGATGGCTGTGTTGGTGATCAGCAATATCTGAACTGGTCCTTCAAACTGAGGCTCCAAAACAGTTCTTTCTATTAGATGTCCACACCACCATACAGTCTCTGGGTTCAATGCTGTATGACTGGTTGCTGGGCTTCTTTTCCCTGTTGATGATAATTAGTGAGGCATTTTGTCAAATCTATACAATAATTCAACATGTTCTCATCCAGGTTGGGAAACTCCACTTGTTTACTTCCTCATGGTGCATCAGATGACAGATACAGTTCCATTATCATTTCATGTGGGGACAGGCCAATGGTCCTATTAGCAGCGGATTGAATTCTCATTAGAACCAAAGGCAGCTCCTGTTTCCACATTAGCCCAATTTCCTCACACATTTTGCTCAGTTCCATTGCATTTGTGATAAAGTTATGATCGGTTTTCTCAAGTACTTATATTTCCATTTTAGACAGGTGGGATTTGACTCACCAACAGAGTATTAACTGGCTTAAGACTCTGGTATCACACAGTATTGAGGAGAGCAGAAGATTGTGTGAAATGTTTGATCCCACAGATCCCACACACACTGAAACATGGTTTCTCAGAAGGATGAAATGAGAATCGGAGAAGGAAGGGAGAAAGGTACAATGGAGGATAAGGGGAACCAGGGTGTTGAGTGGCAGAATGAAGGGAGATGGGTATCTATTAGGGTAAAATGCTGCTACGCTCAACAGCACCACCTATTAGAGGGGGCAGTCAAAATGTTTACTTTGTTCCATTTATAAATACCAGATCCCCATAGAAATATTTCAATTGTGGTCATGAAGGTCATTTTACTAGGGTCTGCCTAAAACCCAGATGGGCTGGGAATGATTAGGATGTATGAAATGCTTCATTATCCCTGGAAAGTCAACTACATTATCCATAATGTAATAATCAGGGTGCAGAGGAGAATCCAGGACTATATCTGGATTTACCTGCAGAGACTTTGGGTGCACTATAACTGTACCAGGTTGTTTCGCTGGAGTTCACTGCAGGGTGGGATGGTGCATGGAGACCCCTGGTGGAAACTAGAGTAGGATACTGCCCCTGTAAAGTTTCGTTGGGACACAGGAGGCTCTTGAAACACCCTAAACACATCCACATTCAGTGCACTATTGGAAAACACAAGATACTCTTATTTTATCTGGATTTAATGAGCATTTACAGTAGGGTGGTTGACTACACCACTGAACATACAGTTGGGAAAACTGAGTGGGACCCAGTTGTGCTAATCAACTTGCCAACCATTCAGGACATATTCTGGGGAATGATTTTATTAGAAAATTAATTTTAATTTGTGAACTGATTAACTATATCCTGTGCAAAGGTACTTGGACCCATAGGAAGACAGTGGGGCAGACTAGGAAAAGGGGATTTTGCTTTACTAAATTCTGAGGCTGTATCATTATATGAATTTCTGAAATCACTTTGATTACTGTATTCTAAAACAGAAGCTTATGAAATTATAATGATGTCATATAATTACAAAAAGGAGGGAATATATTCAAAACATTGAGATATTTTTATGTATTATTTTTAATATGACAGAATTCAACCTGTATAATACCAGAGTCCTTTGCTTTAACCTGTGTGTATGTGACAGGAGGCATGTAATGTCCTGATCATTGGTCATTGTGTAACAAAGGTGATGTTGATATATGATGTAGCCTTGAGTACTCTAACTGCTAAGTGGAGGAGCTGAGATTACAACCACAGAAATACTTGAAATCTTGTTTAAAAATGCACTTTATATGTAGTAAATGTGAAGCAGCTTGTCTTCCATTGAAGGTTAGTGGTGCTTCTCCTTGCAAGTAACAAACATGCTTTGAACAGATCCACTCTTTTTAGGTTCTTTGCTATAGGCTTAGCAAAAGGTACATGGCAGAGATGATCTTTGAGAACACAGCAGCAGAAGATAATTCACAGCTTAGATGACGTAAAGGAACAAAAGATAATCCTTCTGTGTCTAACATCAGTGTTGCACTCAGTCCTGCTGGAAGAATAGGCAGCTGTGATTTACAGGATGCTATATTAAAAGCTGCAGAAGCTCATTGAGGTAACCAGGTGGAGTCTCTGCATTAGTGTAGACAGTTGAAAGGAGAGCATCCCTCTGCATTTGTGATAAGGTTATGGTCAGTTTTCCCGAGTTTACATTCCCATTTTGGACAGGGGGGATTTGACTCAACAACAGAGTATTAACTGGCTGAAGACTCTGGTATCACACAGTACTAAGGAGAGCAGAAGAATATGTGAAATGTTTGATCCCACACACACTGAAACATGGCTTCTCAGAAGGATAAAATGAGAATGGGAGAAGGAAGAAGCATGGAACATGTCCCAACTACATACCCGGAATATTATGCAATATAATTAATACATACTGACTTTGTATGCTAAATAAATTAGCTTTGAACTTAGTAGCTAATAAGCCACTCATGAATTCCAGGACCTGGACTTGGTTGACAGAAGGTGTTTGAGATGCACTCAAAATTGACCATTCCTGAACCTCTTTTATAACCTTTAATTATTTGGATAGAGGAGCGGAGTTATTGACACTGCTGTTCATATCTGTTGTAATATAATAGCCCAGTTTTTTTTTCTCTCAGTTTATTTTCAAGTTAGTTAGTTGCTTTTTTAATTTTTTTTTCAATTTGGGGGTTTTTCTATTCATTATAAATACAGGATGAGTTTGGGAGATTTGGCACATTTGTGTTTCTAATAGTTGTTATTTGTATATACTGTTCTATTAACTTTGTATTCCCAAACTCTCTGCATCTCTATTGTTATTATGTTTTGTTCGAAAATCAATAAAAAGATTTAAAAAGAAAAAAGAGATGCACTCCATTGTGAACATTTAATAGGTAGTGGAAGCTTATCCACATTACGACTCCCAGCTGTAATAACCTTATCAACCACTATGTGGCACTAGATGAATCAATAATAGTACATTTATCATGCAAGAATACCTCACACTTCACTGCAATGTCAAGCAGAGGAGCTGGAAATCCCCTTGAGTGTGTGTGCTGTAACAGGAAATCTGAAATTATTTACATATTGCTGATGAACTTAAACCTTCCGGTTATGAATATAGCTGAAATTCATAAACATCTTACCTATCCTTTCTTATGTGGAAATCATTGGGTGCTGTTCATATCCATGATTAACTCTAAGTTGGAACTGTCTTTTGAAAACAAAATTGTATTTTATTTATTTAGAGATACAGCACAGGTTTGGTTCTTCCAGCCCTTCAGACCACAACACCTAGCAACACCCAATCTACCGTGATTTATCTCTAACCCGATCACGGGACAACATACAATGTCCAAATAATCCACCAATAAGAACATACATCATAGGAGCAGAATTAGGATATTCCGCCCATTGAGTCTGCCATTTTCCATCATGGCTGATTTATTATCTCTCTCAATCGCATTTTCCTGCCTTCTTCCTGTTAAACTTTGACACTGACTAATCAAGAGCCTATCAACCTCCACCTTAAACATACTCAATGACTTGGCCTGCACAGTCATCTGTTGCAATGATGCCTGGTACATTATGGACCTGTGGGAGGAAACTGCAGGATGCAGAGTAAGCTCAAACATTCCATGGGGAAGATGCTGGGATTGAACTCTGAATCCAGCGCCCTGAACTGTAATAGTGTTACACAAAACTTTGTGTCTTACAGAGTGAAGTCTGGTGGAAATTTTTCAATTAATGTAACACACACAAAGTGCTGGAGGAACTCAGCACGTCTGGTAGCATCTATGGAAATGTAGATAGTTGATGTTTCATGCAAATTTCAGGGGAAGGGGGATAATGCCAGAATAAAAAGTTGGGGGGGGGGTGAGGGGAAGGAGGCGATCTGGAAGGTGATAGGTGAAGCCAGGTGGGTGGGAAAGGTCAAGGGTTGGAAAAGAAACAATCTGATAGGAGAGGAGAGTGGACCATAGGAGAATGGAAATGAGGAGGGAACCTAGGGAGAAGTAGTAGGCAGGTGAGAAGAAGTGAAAGGTCAGAGTGGTGAATAAAGGAAGAGACCTGTTGTAAATTGGGGACAATTTCATCAAGCACCTCCACAATATCCACCACAAGTGGGACCTCCTGGTGGCTCAGCATTTTAATTCCAATTCCCATTCCCAACCCAATGTGTTGGTCCATGGCCTTTCATTCTGCTAAGATGAGGCCACCCTCAGGGTGAAGAAGCAACACCTTATATTCCATCCGGGTAGCCTCCGATTTGATGGCATGAATATTAATTTCTCCTGCTGATAGAAACATTTCACCACTTTGACATTTCATTGTTTCTCAGCCTATTACACTCCCCCTGGGTCTCCTCATACTTCCTGTGTCCACATAACATGTCCTTCACAATCCTTGTCAAACATGAATTGCTCCTCTTCCTGTTGGAATCACTCTCTGTGATTGGGATACAATTCTGTCAAGAATTATGGGGCAACTGTCTGAATATCTGTCATTGCCCATCTACTGACCTGCCATTCAGCTGATTTACTCCGTCCCCCTTTGCAACTGGACTGTCACATCATTATCATTGTATTTGTTGTCATTTGTCTTCATCTTGGACCTGAGTTCTCTCTCATCTGGAACTAGAATTCTACCATGTAGCAGTCACTACTTCCTCATGATCCTTTACCACACATTTCAGTTTAATTCTCCCTCAATACACATCGTCTAATGTAAAACAGCCTGTGCCTGATAAGGTTCTGTAATGTTCTGCTTAAGAACCCTGACGGGTATCACACATTCTTCTACTATACTTGCTTGTCCTTTTGCTATAATGTGTATCCTTGGAAATTCAGCTCAACATCATACAAGCCCATCTGAAATGGTGCTACAAGTTCATCAACCTTATTCTGTATACTGCATGCATTCAAATATAACACCTTCAGTCCTGAATTCACCTTATTGATTCTGTTCACCTTTTATTTTACAGCTCATCCTGTTGAGTGCAATTTTGCCCAACAGTCTCTCCGCACTGCCCTTTGCCTCTGTCTGTAAACCTGTTCCCTCAGCTTCAGCACGTTTATCCACTTTTCCCACAACGCTTCTTGCACTGAAATACATGCAGCTCAGGACACTAGTCACACCATCCTCAACCGTTTGATTATAAACTTTGTCTGAGGTCTTACCAACATCTGCCTCCACATCCACTCCACTAACTGTTCTGGCACTCTGGTTCCAATCCCCCTGCATTTCTAATTTAAACCCCACCATGCAGCACTAATGAACATTCCCGCAACATTATTCGTCCCCCTCCAGTTCAGGAGTAAACCATCTATTTCCTACAGGTCACACCTTCACTGGTAGAGAGCCCAATAGTCTAAAAATTTTATGCCCTGCCTCCTACACCAACTCCTTAGGCACATATTAAACTGTATAATCTTCCTAGTCATAGCCTAACTAACAAATATCATGGGTAGCAATCCTGTGATCACTGCCCTTTAACTTGGCAGCTTGCTCACTGTACAGAACCTTGTCACTCATCCTACCCATGTCATTGATACCTACATGGACAGGACTTCCGGCTGTTCACCCTCACACTTCAGAATGCTGAGGACTCAATCAGAGATATCTCAGAACATGACACCCAGGAGGCAACACGTTATCTACGAATCTCATTCTGGCCCACAGAGCCTCTTGTCCATTCCGCTGGCTAATGACTCCCTATCACCACAGTGTACTTTTCCTTCCTCCTTCCCCTCTGAGTCACAGAGGCAGACCCAGTGCCACAGACCCGACCACTGTGCCTTTACTCTGTGAGGTCACCCCCCACAACAGTATCCAAAGTGATATGCTTGTTGTTGTGGGGGTTGGCCACAGGGGTATACTCTGCACTTGTTCCTTGATTCCTTTCCCCTTCCTGACTGTCACCAGCTCTCCTGTGTCCTGCACCTTGGTTGTAACTACCTCTCTCTGTGTCCACTCTATCACCCCTTCAGCCTCCCGAAAGATCTGGAGTTCAGTTCATGCTCCAACTCCTTAAGACAGAGTGCAGCTGAATGCACTTCTTGCAGTTGTAGTTGTCAGGGACACTGGATGGCTCCCTGCCTTCCCACAACACACAATCAACTAGCCAGCCTGTCGTTTCTGATCCTAGCTGAGCAGAAATAAAGAAGGGGAAGAAAATAACCTAACCTAGGGGTTTTATTTTCTTTGATTTCTTGAGCAAAGCTTGTCTTCACTGAAGCCTCAAAGAGCTAAAATGTCTAGCTCGCCACTCTGACTCTGTCCACTCAGACGGCAGCCGCTATGACGATGGCCGCTGCACTTGCCCCTGTCTTCCTTTCATTTGTTCTTGCTAATCAATCCCAAATGTGCCTGGTCACTGGAGAAAACTCTTTCTCGCTGGACCAACCTACTGCAGCCTTTTCTACTCGGGCAGTGGATCTGATCGAAATACACTCCTCTTAAAACTTCCGATGTCCAGACTGGCTGCTGGTCAAAGCTTTTCACATGAGCTCTCACAAACGTGCACTCCTTAGAGGGAACATTGGTTATGGGAACAGTTTGGTGATAGGGCGAATGAAGTTGTCCTCACCAGTTCATGAGCCTGATGGTTGAGGAGTAATAACTCTTGAAACTGGTGGTGTGGGGTCTGAGACCTTTGTACCTTATTCCTGATGGCAACAGCAGGAAGAAAGCATAGGCTGGGTGGTGGGGCCTTGAAATATCATGACCAATGCATCCGTTATCTCTTCAGTGACCTCTCTCAGAACTCTGGATGTAGTCCATCTGGTCTGGTTGACTTATTCACCTTAAGGCCTTTGAGTTTGCCTGGCACTTTTGCCTTTGCAATAGCAACAACACTCACTCCTGCTCCTTGACACTCACGGATCACTGGCCCACTGCTAGTGTCTTCCACAGTCAAGACAGATGCAAACTAACCATTAAATTCATCCGCCATTTCTTGCCCCCATTATTACCTCACCAGCATCATTTTCCAGTGGTCCAGTATTAACTCTGAGCTTCATTTTACTCCTCATATAACTGAAAAGTACTTTTGATATCCTGCTTTATATTGTTGGCTTGTCTGCCCTCATATTTCATCTCTTCCCTTCTTATAGCTTTTTTCATTGCATTTTGGTGGATTTTAAAATCTTCCCGATCATCTAACTTCCCACCCACTTTTGCGACCTTATATGCCCTATCCTTGGCTTTCATGCAGTCCTTAACTTCCTTGTCAGCCATGGTTGCCTACCCCACCATTTGAGAACTACTTCCTCCATGGGACATATCTATCCTGCACCTTGTGAACTATTCCCATCTCTGTCCTGCCGTCATCCCCGGCAGAATTGTCCTCCAATCCACCTGGGCAAGCTCCTCAATGCGGCCTCTGTAATTCCCTTTATTCTGTTACCATACTGATGCATATGAGTTATGTCTCTCCCTCTCAAATTGCAGTATGAATTCAGTCATATTACGATCACTGTCTCCTAAGGGTTCCTTTACATTAAGCTCCCTGATAAGATCTGGGTCATTACACAACACCCAGTCGAAGATAGTTTTTCCCCAAGTAGGCTCAAACACAAGCTGCTCTAAAAAGCCACCTCGTAGGCATTCAACAAATACCCTCTTTTGTGATTTTCCCAATCTCCTTGCATATTGAATTCTTCCATTAAAATTGTGTCATTACACTTATTAAATGCCGTTTCCATCTCACTTTGCAATCTCAACCCCCACATCTTGGCTACCATTTGGAGGCCTGTATATGATTCCCATCATGACTTTTTAATACTTGCAGCTTCATAACTCCACAGATAAAGATTCAACATTCTCTGACCCTACGTCACTTCTTCCTAAAGATGTAATTCCATCTCTTACTAACAGACACACACCACAGCCTGTGCCTTCCTGCCTGTCCTTTTGATACAAAATATATCCTTTGATGTTAAGTTCCCACCTATGGCCTTCTTTCAGCCACAACATCATACCGACCAATCTCTAATTTCACCACGACTTCGTCCAACTTCTTCCGAATGTTACGTGCATTTAAATACAGCACCATCAGTTCTGCATTCTTTGCTCTTTTGAGTATGCCCTCTATGGTTCAATTTAACTCTTTGTTTTGTCTGCATTTGTACCCAATCATTGGCTTTTCCATCCTTAAAATCATATTAGTCCCATCACCTACTTGTAAGCCTGCTGGCTCATCCTCAGCTCCATCATCCTGGTTCCCATCACCTGTCATATTAGTTTAAACCACTCCCAACAGCTCTGGTAAACCAGCCTGCAAGAATATTGGTCAGCTTCAGGTTCAAGTGCAACCAGCCCCTTTCATACAGCTTCCAATTGCCCCAGAAGAGTTCCCAATTCTCCAGAAATCTGAATCCCTGTCCCCTGCTCCAATTCTTCAGCCATACATTTATCTGCCACCTCATTCAATTCCTATCCTCACTGTCACGAGATTTCTACCCTTGAGGTCTGGCTACTCAGCTTCCTTCCTAACTCCCTGCATTCTTTTTTCAGAAGCTCCTTCCTTTTTCTTGCTATGTCACAGGAACCAATACATACCAAGCCTTCCGGCTGCTCAGCCTCCCTTTTCTGGGTATCCAGAAACATCGCGGACCCTGACACCTGGGAAGAAAACTACCATTCGTGTTACCTTTTCCTACCCACAGAATCACCTATCTGACCCCCTGACTATAGAGTCCCCTATTACCATCACCAGTCTCTTCAGTTCCCTACCCTTCTGAGGCACAGGGCTAGGCTTAGTGCCAGAGGCACTGCTGTTGGTGCTACCCCCAGGTAGGATTCTCTCCCCTCCCCCCGTCCAACAGTGCTCAAAATGGAGTACTTACTGTTGAGGGGGGATGGTCACTTGTGCTCTCCACTATCTGATGTTCTCCCTTCCCTCTCCTGACAGTCACCCACTTATCTGTCTTCTGTAGTCTTGGGGTGACTACCTCCCTGCAGCTCCTGTCTATCACTGCTTCACTTTCCCTAACAAGCCAAAGATCATTGAGTTTCATCTCCAGTTCCCTAGTTCGGATTCTGGTGCAGATGTGGCAATTGGGCAGTCTGGGAGTCTCCTGAAATTCTCACATCTGACACCCACAACAGTACACTGGCTCTGTAGACATAACCCCTATTTTGTCTCGAGTTAAATAAGATATAAGGGATGAACTTATCTAGCCTCTGCCCTGTTCTTGTCAAAGCCCTGTTGAGGCAAAGGCTTACCACTCTGACTCAAGACTACTCCGACGACGACCGCTCCCATGATGACCACTCTGCTACGTGGCATCTCTGTCTTATAGAGACCGGGATTTTAAAACATCTTTGTCGGACTTGCACAGGAATGTTGCGAATGCGCTGTACTCTGCTGAGTCTTTATAAGATACTGGTGTAGCATCAGCTTGAGTATGGTGGACAGTTTTGGGCTCCTGATTTAAGAAAAGATGTGCTGGCACTGGAGAGGGTTCAGAAGAGGTTCACAAAGTGATTTGGGACTTAAAGGGTTCTCATAAGTGGAACATTTGATAGCTCTGGGTCGACTCACTGTAATTTAGAAGGATAAGTGGGTCTCTCATTGAAACCTTACAAATGTTGAATGTCCTAGCCAGAGCAGATGTGGAAAGGCTGTTACCCATGGCGAAGAGTCTAGGGCAAGATGCCACAACCTCAGGGTAGAGGGCATCCAATTAAAACAGAGATGCAGAGAAGTTTCTCCAGCCAGAGGGTGGTGAATTAGTTATCACGGGCAGCTGTGCAGGTCAGGTCATTCGGTGTATTTAAGGCAGAGCATGATAGGCTCCTGATTGGACATGGCATATGGTAATAAGAGGGAGCATTATGGACTGTATAATTGAGAATCATTGCTTTCTGAGAGTCGACTCTCACATGGCCAAGGAAATAAAAGACTAATATCTGGGTCAGTGTTATTTTGAATTCCTCGACAATATCAATATTTGATTCTGAATGTTATTTGATTTGCCCTTACAATTGGACATCAGAAGAATGAGGGGTAAACTTATCCTTCCTGCCCACTTACAATCCGGCAGCATGCTGAGTGGCTCCCACTGGAGCCAATGGCATTGAAGCATGGAGAGGTGGGTCCAGCTCCCAAAGGTTCGGAGAACACAGAAATAACAAGAGCAGTTCAGTGAAAGATTGAGAATTGATGGAAAGGTGCGTCCAGGGGCAGAGTAATGAGATAAGATAAGGAAGGATGGAGGGGAAAGATGAGTTGGGAAGGAGAGAGTGGAAGGTAGGTAGGGAGAGGCAAGCAATGTCCTCTTCTCTTCTATATGACCCTTCCGTCTACAACTGTCATGGTCTCGTCCATGAAGTCCGTGTTCCGATTCACGGTCCGGTCCGTGGACTCCGGACTCCGGGTCTTCTGGCTGTCTGTTGTTTCATTTGGGCTTAATCACAGGCACCTGATTCTCATATTAGGGCTGGAATATAAGTGGCCCAGGTTTCGCGTGTGGTTGCTGGTTCATCTCATTCGTATCCTGTCCTTGCCTCTGTGGGGTAAGTCAGGCTGTCTTTGCCATTACCCTGAGGCTGGACTGTTCCCTTCCTGGCCTGTAGCCCTGCCGGCTACCCACTCCTGAAACCTTGCCAGCAACCTCTCCTGCGTCCTCGCCTGCATCGTGGTCACGTTCAGCTGTTGGAGTGAGACCAGTGCCTTGCCACACCAACAGAAGGAACTATCTAACTTTGAGCTTGAAACTGTCTCTTTGTGTCCCTGTGTTTAGTGTCTGTGTATGAGTCCTGGCCCTATGTCCTGTCCCCAAGGAGGGGTCCTGTCTCTGTGTAAAGCCCTGGCCCTATGTCCTGTTCTGAAGTAGGGGTCCCGGCTCTGCATTCCTGTGCTCCTGTGCTCCAGTCCCAGTGTTCCTGTGCTCCAGTCGAAGGCCCCAAGAAGGTTCCAGTCCATGTCCGAGGTGCCGAGGAGGTTCCAGTCCGTGTTCAAGTCCAAGGTGTAGCCTAGGCCTTGAGTCTTGGTCTCGTCCAGGGCTAGGTGTCCAGCTACACCTCTCCCCACTTCTGCTTTGCTCTCCCTCGACCTAGGCTCTGTGTTCCTGCTCTCCCTCGACCTAGGCTCTGCGTTCCTGCTCTCCCTCGACCTAGGCTCTGCATTCCTGCTCTCCCTCGACCTAGGCTCTGCGTTCCTGCTCTCCTTCGATCAAGGTCAAGTCTGAGCTTCATCTCCTCGTCCAGCCCTGGAGTCCCGCGTCCTGCCCCCATGTCCAGTCCTTACCTGGATCCAGAGTCAGAGTCCGAGTCAGAGTCAAGACCCAGGTTCCATGTCCCTGTTCAGTCTCTGGCTCGGAGTCCTTGTCCAGGTTCCCAGTTTCTAGTTCCCAGTTACTAGTACCTCATCCAGGTCCCACTTTCCTACTCTAGTCCTAGCCCATGCCCTGTCTCCTAGTCTTGTCCAGGGCCTATGTCTTGTCCAGTGTCATTTCTTCCCCACTTCCCTTGCTTTCTTGATACACCTAGTTCTGTCCCTAGTACTTCAGTGTCTGTGTCTTTGATTTGGGTCCGTTCCCAATGCCCACCTTATAACAAAAACATTCTCCCTGTTTCTGTCCAAGTGTAGGGAAGGGGAGAGGTTTATGGGACTGGAGCAGGTATGTTGGGTCAGTGTGAGGTGGATCTCTAGGTATCAGTCCCTCCACTCTCTAGACCATACATTGTTAAATACTTGCCCTCAGTCTCCCCAGTGAAACATTGCAAGGTTGTTTCCTGTGGTAAAATCACAATGAACCTGTTATGTTCACATTCCTCGGGATCTCTCGATCCGAGGACAGAGTCTATCGAACCATGATGGTTGCCATCCATCTCCAAGCTCCAGTGGGTCACAGGTCAACACTCTTGTTCTGTCTCTCTCTGACTTGATGACCTTTTCTCATTGGAGGCTGTGCTGAATTTTGCCTCTTCTCTGCTATCATTCAATAACTGTGGAGCAGAAAACAACCTGTGGCGTGTGGAGGAGCTCAGCGGGTCGGGTAGCGTCTGTGGAGGAGAAGGGATGGTCAATATTTGTAAGGATATCCTATTTAGGAATGTGATATGTCACCATCCCTCTATCTGCATAGATCCTGCCTGACCCACTGAGTTGAAAATTAGGTTTATTAGCAATGAGAAGAGGGATTGTATCTTTAATCATGGATGTCAACTTTTTGAGACAATACCTTTTGAAGATGTTCTCAGTGTTGGGGAGGCTCGTGGCCACGATGGAGCTGGCAGAGTTTACAACTTTCTTCAGCTTTTTCCATTTGTGTGCATTGGGTAACTCCATACCAGATGGTCATTCAAAATTCAAGTGCATTTATTATCAAAGAATGTAAAAATTATTCACCTTGAGATTTGTGAGATTACAGGCAGTCACAAAGCAAGAAACCTGAAAAAACAATTTAGAATGAAAACATAAACGAGAAAAAAGAACACATTATACAAACAACAGAAGCAAACAACAGCATCCTGAACCAAACTGAGTCCTTAGATCCACTCCTCAGAGCAGTCGGAGTAGGCCCAAGCCTACTCATAGTAACCGCCTCAGTTCATCATGTCAGCGGGGTAAAAATTCTGCAAAACTCAGAGACAAAAGGTGATTATTTCTAATGCTTTTAGTTGTTCTTCTCACCATCTGAACTACCAGTAAGCTGTTGCACAACTTTGGTTGAGCCATCTTAACATTCTGACTGGACAATCAGTCAGAATACTCTTCACAGCACATCTGCAGGAAATTGCAAGAGTCTTTGGTGACAGTTCAAGTCTCCTTCAAACCCCAAATGAAATCTAGCCACTGGTGTGGCTGCTTCATAACTCCATCAACATATTGGGCTCAGGATAAACCTTATGAAATGCTGACAGACTACCAGCTGTAATAACCTTATCAACCACTATGTAGAACTAAATGAATCAATAATAGTACATTTATCATGCAAGACTACCTCACACTTCACTGCAGTGTCAAGCAGAGGAGCTGGAAATCCCGTTGAATGTGTGTGTTGTAACAGGAAATCTGAAATTATTTACATATTGCTGATAAACTTAACCCTTCCAGTTATGAATATAGCTGAAATTCGTAAACAACTTAAATATCCTTTCTTATGTGGAAATCATTGGGTGCTGTTCATATCCATGTGTAACTCTAAGTTGGGACTGTCTTCTGAAAACAAAATTGTATTTTATTTATTTAGAGATACAGCACAGGTTTGGTTCTTCTGGCCCTTCAAACCACAACGCCTAGCAACACCCTATCTACCATGATTTATCTCTAACCCGATCACGGGACAACATACAAAGTCCAATTAATTCACCAATAAGAACATACATCATAGGAGCAGAATCAGGATATTCCGCCCACTGAGTCTGCCATTTTCCATCATGGCTGATTTATTATCCATCTCAATCGCGTTTTCCTGCCTTCTTCCTGTTAACCTTTGACACTGACTAATCAAGAGCCTATCAACCTCCACCTTAAACATACTCCATGACTTGGCCTGCACAGTCATCTGTTGCAATGATGCCTGGTACATTATGGCCCTGTGGGAGGAAAATGCAGGATGCAGAGTAAGCTCAAACATTCCACGGGGAAGACGCACAGAAACACCTTACAGAAGATGCTGGGATTGAACTCTGAATCCAGCGCCCTGAACTGTAATAGTGTTACACAAAACTTTGTGTCTTACAGAGTGAAGTCTGGTGGAAATTTTTCAATTAATGTAACACACACAAAGTGCTGGAGGAACTCAGCACGTCTGGTAGCATCTATGGAAATGTAGATAGTTGACATTTCATGCAAATTTCAGGGGAAGGGGGAAAATGCCAGAATAAAAAGGTGGGGGGGGTGAGGGGATGGAGGAGATCTGGAAGGTGATAGGTGAAGCCAGGTGGGTGGGAAAGGTCAAGGGTTGGAAAAGAAACAATCTGATAGGAGAGGAGAGTGGACCATAGGAGAATGGGAATGAGGAGGGAACCTAGGTGGAAGTAGTAGGCAGGTAAGAAGAAGTGAAAGGTCAGAGTGGTGAATAAAGGAAGAGACCTGTTGTAAATTGGGGACAATTTCATCAAGCACCTCCACAATATCCACCACAAGTGGACCTCCTGGTGGCTCAGCATTTTAATTCCAATTCCCATTCCCATCCCAACGTGTTGGTCCATGGCCTTTCATTCTGCCAAGATGAGGCCACCCTCAGGGTGAAGAAGCAACACCTTATATTCCATCCGGGTAGCCTCCAATTTGATGGCATGAATATTGATTTCTCCTGCTGATAGAAAAATTTCACCACTTTGACATTTCATTGTTTCTCAGCCTATTACATTCCCCCTGGGTCCCCTCCTACTTCCTGTTTCCACTTAACATGTCCTTGACATTCCTTGTCAAACATGAATTGCTCCTCTTCCTGTTGGAATCACTCTCTGTGATTGGGATACAATTCTGTTGAGAATTATGGGGCAACTGTCTGAATATCTGTCATTGTCCATCTACTGACCTGCCATTCAGCTGATTTACTCCGTCCTCCTTTGCAACTGGATTGTCACATCATTATCATTGTATCTGTTGTCATTTGTCTTCATCTTGGACCTGAGTTCTCTCTCAGCTGGAACTAGAATTCTACCATGTAGCAGTCACTACTTCCTCATGATCCTTTACCAAGTGTTTCTGTTTCATTCTCCCTCAATACACCTCACCTAATATATAACAGCCTGTGCCTGATAAGGTTCTGTAATGTTCTGCTTAAGAACCCTGACGGGTATCACACATTCTTCTACTATACTTGCTTGTCCTTTTGCTATAATGTGTATCCTTGGAAATTCAGCTCAACATCATACAAGCCGATCTGAAATGGTGCTACAAGTTCATCGACCTTATTCTGTATACTGCATGCATTCAAATATAACACCTTCAGTCCTGAATTCACCTTTTTGATTCTGTTCACCTTTTATTTTACAGCTCATCCTGTTGAGTGCAATTTTGCCCAACAGTCTCTCCGCACTGCACTTTGCCTCTGTCTGTAAACCCGTTACCTCAGCTTCAGCACGTTTATCCACTTTTCCTACAACGCTTCTTGCACTGAAATACATGCAGCTGAGGACACTAGTCACACCATTCTCAACCGTTTGATTATAAACTTTGTCTGAGGTCTTACCAACATCTACCTCCACATCCACTGCACTAACTGTTCTGGCACTCTGGTTCCAATCCCCCTGCATTTCTAATTTAAACCCCACCATGCAGCACTAATGAACATTCCCGCGACATTATTCGTCCCCCTCCAGTTCAGCAATAAACCATCTCTTTCGTACAGGTCACACCTTCACTGGCAGAGAGCCCAATAGTCTAAAAATCTTATGCCCTGCCTCCTACACCAACTCCTTAGGCACATATTAAACTGTATAATCTTCCTAGTCATAGCCTAACTAACAAATATCATGGGTAGCAATGATATTTGATAGCAATGTCTCAGAACGTGACACCCAGGAGGCAACACGTTATCTACGAATCTCATTCTGGCCCACAGAGCCTCTTGTCCATTCCGCTGGCTAATGACTCCCTATCACCACAGTGTACCTTTCCTTCCTCCTTCCCCTCTGAGTCACCGAGGCAGGCCCAGTGCCACAGACCTGACCACTGTGCCTTTACTCAGTGAGGTCACCCCCACAACAGTATCCAAAGTGATATGCCTGTTGTTGTGGGGGTTGGCCACAGGGGTATACTCTGCACTGGTTCCTTGATTCCTTTCCCCTTCCTGACTGTCACCAGCTCTCCTGTGTCCTGCACCTTGGTTGTAACTACCTCTCTCTGTGTCCACTCTATCACCCCTTCAGCCTCCCGAAAGATCTGGAGTTCAGTTCATGCTCCAACTCCTTAAGACAGAGTGCAGCTGAATGCACTTCTTGCAGTTGTAGTTGTCAGGGACACTGGATGGCTCCTTGCCTTCCCACAACACACAATCGACTACCCAGCCTGTTGTTTCTGATCCCAGCTGAGCAGAAATAAAGAAGGGGAAGAAAATAACCTAACCTAGGGGTTTTATTTTCTTTGATTTCTTGACCAAAGCTTGTCTTCACCGAAGCCCCAGAGAGCTAAAATGTCCAGCTCACCACTCTGACTCTGTCCACTCAGACGGCAGCCGCTATGACGATGGCCGCTGCACTTGCCCCTGTCTTCCTTTCATTTGTTCTTGCTAATCAATCCCAAATGTGCCTGGTCACTGGAGAAAACTCTTTCTCGCTGGACCAACCTACTGCAGCCTTTTCTACTCGGGCAGTGGACCTGATCGAAATACCCTCCTCTTAAAACTTCCGATGTCCAGATTGGCTGCTGGTCAAAGCTTTTCACATTGGGCTTGTCTGTGGTAAAAACAGGAGGACCAGCATTATGCGGACATGAGTGGCTGAGAAAACTGATACTTAGTTGGAGATGAAATTGGAATTGCATATGAAAGCAAATTAAGAAATACACTGGATAATCTCACAACTGTCCCAACAGAGGGCAATCAGGTGTTGGTGCCAAACTCTGATCCTTTGGTTGGAAAGTATATCAGACAAGGAAAGACCACACCATGCTGCTCAGAGGAAGCGTGGAAGTGTGGAAAGCAGGGGTCTGAGAACAACAGTTCATCAGGCTGCTGCTAGAGAAATGTGGCAATATTTTAAGCAGGAAGAGAGTTCAAAGAGCTTCAGGAAAGCGGCAGGCATTCAGCTTTTGTGAGTATATAGAATCTACTCCACGTGCATTAAGGTTATTGCAAGAACTTCAAGTGGGAGACAAAACTCCTGAACCTCAGGTCAGCAACGCTTGTTTAAATGTACAGAAGGGACAAACAGGGCAGCCGAGGGTTTCTCAGCTTTGCAAGGACACAGAAGTCATATTTTCAGAATATGTATTTAGTGGTTTCATTTTGCATTTTCAACTTTCTTACAATGGAAGAGAGTGTTTAATTTTGAGAAATATTTATCAACAGAAAAGAATTTCACTTATTTGAGAATTTTTGACAGAAAAATGGCATATCTTGGCATCAAAAAAGGATAGCCCTGGGCTTCGGGCTATATAATTTCCACACCCTACACGTACGTGGTGATAGCTGAGAATGTGCAAGGCCTGATACCAGCTGCAGAGTGATATATTATAAGAAGTGAAAGCAGATTAGGTGATAAAATCTGATTAATATGTTGAAACTTGAAATATGACTTGAATGTGTTGAAATATACTTAACGTGCCAATGAGGTAGAGGGTGACAATCTTTTTAGCACCGTTTAAATTCCTTTGTGTGCTCGTAACAAAGGACATGAGCACTCACAAACGTGCACACCTTAGAGGGAACATTGGTTATGGGAACAGTTTGGTGATAGGGCGAGTGAAGTTGTCCTCACCAGTTCATGAGCCTGATGGTTGAGGAGTAATAACTCTTGAAACTGGTGGTGTGGGGTCTGAGACCTTTGTACCTTATTCCTGATGGCAACAGCAGGAAGAAAGCATAGGCTGGGTGGTGGGGCCTTGAAATATCATGACCAATGCATCCGTTATCTCTTCAGTGACCTCTCTCAGAACTCTGGATGTAGTCCATCTGGTCTGGTTGACTTATTCACCTTAAGGCCTTTGAGTTTGCCTGGCACTTTTGCCTTTGCAATAGCAACAACACTCACTCCTGCTCCTTGACACTCACGGATCACTGGCCCACTGCTAGTGTCTTCCACAGTCAAGACAGATGCAAACTAACCATTAAATTCATCCGCCATTTCTTGCCCCCATTATTACCTCACCAGCATCATTTTCCATTTACTCCTCATATAACTGAAAAGTACTTTTGATATCCTGCTTTATATTGTTGGCTTGTCTGCCCTCATATTTCATCTCTTCCCTTCTTATAGCTTTTTTCATTGCATTTTGGTGGATTTTAAAATCTTCCCAATCATCTAACTTCCCACCCACTTTTGCGACCTTATATGCCCTATCCTTGGCTTTCATGCAGTCCTTAACTTCCTTGTCAGCCATGGTTGCCTACCCCACCATTTGAGAACTACTTCCTCCATGGGACATATCTATCCTGCACCTTGTGAACTATTCCCATCTCTGCCCTGCCGTCATCCCCGGCAGAATTGTCCTCCAATCCACCTGGGCAAGCTCCTCAATGCGGCCTCTGTAATTCCCTTTATTCTGTTGCCATACTGATGCATATGAGTTATGCCTCTCCCTCTCAAATTGCAGTATGAATTCAATCATATTATGATCACTGCCTCCTAAGGGTTCCTTTACATTAAGCTCCCTTATAAGATCTGGGTTATTGCACAACACCCAGTTGAAGATAATTTTTCCCCAAGTAGGCTCAAACACAAGCTGCTCTAAAAAGCCACCTCGTAGGCATTCAACAAATACCCTCTTTTGCGATTTTCCCAATCTCCTTGCATATTGAATTCTCCCATTAAAATTGTGTCATTACCCTTATTACATGCCTTTTCCATCTCACTTTGCAATCTCAACCCCCACATCTTGGCTACTATTTGGAGGCCTGTATATGATTCCCATCATGACTTTTTAATACTTGCAGCTTCATAACTCCACAGACAAAGATTCAACATTCTCTGACCCTACGTCACTTCTTCCTAAAGATGTAATTCCATCTCTTACTAACAGAGCCACACCACAGCCTGTGCCTTCCTGCCTGTCCTTTTGATACAAAATATATCCTTTGATGTTAAGCTCCCACCTATGGCCTTCTTTCACCCACAACATCATACCGACCAATCTCTAATTTCACCACGACTTCGTCCAACTTATTCTGAATGTTACATGCTTTTAAATACAGCACCATCAATTCTGCATTCTTTGCTCTTTTGAATTTTCCCTCTGTGGTACAATTTAACTCTTTGTTTTGTCTGCATTTGTACCCAATCATTGGCTTGTCCATCCTTACATTCATGTTACTCCCATCATCTGCTTGTAAACCTGCTAGCTCATCCTCAGCTCTATCATCCTGTTTCCCATCACCTGCCATATTAGTTTAAACCACTCCCAACAGCTCTGGTAAACCAGCCTGCAAGAATATTGGTCAGCTTCAGGTTCACGTGCAACCAGCCCCTTTCACACAGCTTCCAATTGCCCCAGAAGAGTTCCCAATTCTCCAGAAATCTGAATCCCTGTCCCCTGCTCCAATTCTTCAGCCATACATTTATCTGCTACCTCATTCAATTCCTATCCTCACTGTCACGAGATTTCTACCCTTGAGGTCTGGCTACTCTGCTTCCTTCCTAACTCCCTGCATTCTTTTTTCAGAAGCTCCTCCCTTTTTCTTGCTATGTCACAGGAACCAATATGTACCAAGCCTTCCGGCTGCTTAGCCTCCCTTTTCTGGGTATCCAGAAACATCGCGGACCCTGACACCTGGGAAGAAAACTACCATTCGTGTTACCTTTTCCTACCCACAGAATCACCTATCTGTTCCCTTGACTATAGAGTCCCCTATTACTGCCACCAGTCTCTTCAGTTCCCTACCCTTCTGAGGCACAGGGCTAGGCATAGTGCCAGAGGCACTGCTGTTGTTGCTACCCCCAGGTAGGATCCCCCCTCTCCCCCCGCCCAACAGTGCTCAAAATGGAGTACTTACTGTTGAGGGGGGATGGTCACTGGTGCTCTCCACTATCTGATGTTCTCCCTTCCCTCTCCTGACAGTCACCCACTTATCTGTCTTCTGTAGCCTTGATGTGACTACCTCCCTGTAGCTCCTGTCTATCACTGCTTCACTTTCCCTAACAAGCCAAAGATCATTGAGTTTCATCTCCAGTTCCCTAGTTCGGATTCTGGTGCAGATGTGGCAATTGGGCAGTCTGGGAGTCTCCTGAAATTCTCACATCTGACACCCACAACAGAACACTGGCTCTGTAGACATAACCCCTATTTTCTCTCGAGTTAAATAAGATATAAGGGATGAACTTATCTAGCCTCTGCATGTTCTTGTCAAAGCCCTGTTGAGGCAAAGGCTTACCACTCTGACTCAAGACTACTCCGACGACGACCGCTCCCATGATGACCACTCTGCTACGTGGTATCTCTGTCTTATAGAGACCGGGATTTTAAAACATCTTTGTCGGACTTGCACAGGAATGTTGTGAATGCGCTGTACTCTGCTGAGTCTTTATAAGATACTGGTGTAGCATCAGCTTGAGTATGGTGGACAGTTTTGGGCTCCTGTTTTAAGTAAGGATGTGCTGGCACTGGAGAGGGTTCAGAGGAAGTTCACAAGGTGATTCAGAAATTAAAGGGTTCTCATAAGTGGAACATTTGATAGCTCTGGGTCTACTCACTGTAATTTAGATGGGTAAGTGGGCATCTCTTTGAAACTTTTCGAATGTTGAAAGTCCTAGCCAGAGCAGATGTGGAAAGGCTGTTACCCATGGCGAAGAGTCTAGGGCAAGATGCCACAACCTCAGGGTAGAGGGCATCCAATTAAAACAGAGATGCAGAGAAGTTTCTCCAGCCAGAGGGTGGTGAATTAGTTATCACGGTCAGCTGTGCACGTCAGGTCATTCGGTGTATTTAAGGCAGAGCATGATAGGCTCCTGATTGGACATGGCATATGGTAATAAGAGGGAGCATTATGGACTGTATAACTGAGAATAATTGCTTTCTTAGAGTCGACTCTCACATGGCCAAGGAAATAAAAAACAATCAAATATCTGGGTCCGAGTGTTATCTTGAATTCCTCGACAATATCAATATTTGATTCTGAATGTTATTTGATTTGCCCTTACAATTGGACATCAGAAGAATGAGGAGTAAACTTATCCTTCCTGCCCACTTACAATCCGGCAGCATGCTGAGTGGCTCCCACTGGAGCCAATGGCATTGCAGCATGGAGAGGTGGGTTCGGCTCCCAAAGGTTCGGAGAACAAACAAATAACAAGAGCAGTTCAGTGAAAGATTGGGAATTGATGGAAAGGTGCATCCAGGGGCAGAGTAATGAGATGAGATAAGGAAGGATGGAGGGGAAGGATGAGTTGGGAATGAGAGAGTGGAAGGTAGGGAGGGAGAGGCGAGCAATGTCCTCTTCTTTTCTGTATGACCCTTCCGGCTACAACTGTCATGGTCTCGTCCTTGAAGTCCATTTTCCGGTTCACGGTCCGGTCCGTGGACTCTGGACTCCGGGTCTTCTGGCTGTCTGTTGTTTCATTTGGGCTTAATCACAGGCACCTGATTCTCATATTACAGCTGGAATATGTGGCCCAGGATTTGCGTGTGGTTGCTGGTTCGTCTCATTGGTATCCTGTCCTTGCCTCTGTGGGGTAAGTCAGGCAGTTCTTGCTGTTGCTGTACGGTGGGATCTGTCCCTTCCTGTCCTTGCCTCTGTTGGGTAGTCAGGCTGTCTTTGCCATTACCCTGAGACTGGACTGTTCCCTTCCTTCCCTCTGAAGCCTGGCCTGAAGCCCTGCCTGCAACCTATGCCTGTAGCCCTGCCAGCTACCCACTCCTGAAACCTTGCCAGCAACCTCTCCTGCGTCCTCACCTGCATCGTGGTCACGTTCAGCTGTTGGAGTGAGACCAGTGCCTTGCCACGCCAACAGAAGGAACTATCTAACGTTGAGCTTGAAACTGTCTCTTTGTGTCCCTGTGTTTAGTGTCTGTGTATGAGTCCTGGCCGTATGTCCTGTCTCCAAGGAGGGGTCCTGACTCTGTGTAAAGCCACGGTCCTATGTCCTGTTCCAAAGTAGGTGTCCCAGCCTTGTGTTCTGTGCTCCTGTGCTCCATCCAAGGGTCAGTGTTCCTGTGCTCCAGTCGAAGGCCCCGAGAAGGTTCCAGTCCATGTCCGAGGCCCCGAGGAGGTTCTAGTCCATGTCCGAGGCCCCCAGGAGGTTCCAGCCCATGTCCGAGGCCCCCAGGAGGTTCCAGCCCATGTCCGAGGCCCTCAGGAGGTTCCAGTCTGGGTCCAAGTCCAAGTTTTAGCCTCGGCCTTCTGTCTTGGTCTCGACCAGGGCTAGTGTCCATGTCCAGCTACGCCTCTCCCCACTTCTGCTTTGCTCTCCCTCGACCTAGACTCTGCATTCCTGCTCTCCTTCGATCAAGACCAAGTCTGAGCTTCATGTCCTCGTCCAGCCCTGGAGTTCCGTGTCCTGCCCCGCGTCCAGTCCTCGCCTGGATCCGGAGTCCGAGCCCGAGTCAAGACCCAGGTTCTGGGTCCCTGTCGATTCTCTTGCTCGGAGTCCTTGTCCAGGTTCCCAGTTCCTAGTTCCTCATCCAGGTCCCACTTTCCTACTCTAGTCCTAGCCCATGCCCGGTCTCCTAGTCTTCTCCAGGGCCTGTGTCTCATCCAGGGTCTGTGTCTTGTCCAGCATCATTTCTTCCCCACTTCCCTTGCTTTCTTGATACATCTAGTCCTGTCCCTAGTACTTCAGTGTCTGCGTCTTGCATTTGGGTCCGTTCCCAACGCCCACATTATAACAACATCCTCCCTGTTTCTGTCCAAGTGTAGGGAAGGGGAGAGGTTTATGGGACTGGAGCAAGTGGGTTGGCTCAGTGTGAAGAGCGGTCTAATATAGGGTCAAGCCAAAAATTAAAGTCTACACCCATCACTAAGGAATATCGATTCAAATCAGGCAGAAAAGAGAAAAGACGTTCAAAGAACAAGGAGTCATCTGTATTTGGAACGTATACATTCACAAATATGATTAGCTTATTCCCAAGACTACCCGAAACAATAACAAAGCGCCCATTTGTATCCGAAATTACATTATGTTGAATAAAGGATAAATTCTGATCAAACAGGATAGAGACGCCTCTCGATCTAGATTGAGAGGGTGAATGAAAATGTATACACTTCCATCCTTTGAAAGAACGTGAAATATCATCTTTATGAATATAGGTTTCTTGGAGAAAGATTATATGAGTTTTAAGTTTCCGGATATAAGAGAAAGTAAGAGAAAATCTTATTTCGTTTAACAGGGTTATTTAGATCTTTCACATTAAAACTGAGTATATTAATAAAAGAATCCATCAAGTATCCTTTAGTAATGTATAAAAGGTAATCACAGACATGTAGATAGTGAATAAGTAAAACAGTAAAAACATCCAATCAGCTTTATAGAAGAACCCATTTCGCCCCTCCCTCTCCCCAAAGAGAGAAATCAGCCAAGGGAGGCTGGAGACTAATTCTAACGTTCCCAACCCAAAGCTCCGGTGGCTCCAGAAAATATATATGTATAGCTGTGCTGAATAAATGATTGTAAATATATATATACAAAAAAAATCAAAGTAAATAAGTTTGCTAATTACGATTAAAAAAACCATGGGAAAATATAAGTATTAGTCTCGGTAAAAAAAGGAAAGACAGATTAGGAAAATCAAATATGGAAAATCAATAAGTAAAACAACATATACTCGCGGGTGCAAAAAAAGAGTAAAGAAACAAATAGATAATTAAAAAGGGAAGTGGTTTAGATAGCTTCCTACATAACACTGAGAGAATATAAAGTATTGTTTGAAAAGAGCTGCGAAAAACAGCAAAAGAGAAAATGGATGCAGTCTGCCTGCATATTTTGCATAGTTTGAGAGATAACAAGGCACCAGTTACTTAGTCAAACAAATGAATAAAACGTTGTAAAACCAAGAAATCTTGTTATCAACAAAATGCCAATTACTGGATTGAACACCTGAAATTAAAACATTTAACATAAAACAACTCAAAGTTGAATTTAAGGATGGATACTTTGTAAAAGTTTCTTAGCTTCTTCAGGCTTCGTAAACCAAGAAACCTTATTATCAGAAGTAGTAACCTTGAGTTTACACGGATCTCTGAGAGAAAGGCGACAGCCAAGCTTAAAAAGATCAGACATGACCTCTTTAAAAGCCTGACTAGCTCTTAAAACTTCCGGTGGATAATCTTGAACGATCCGAAACTGTTGATCATGAAATTGTAATATACGTTTCTTCCTTGATTCATGAAGGATCTGTTCTTTAATCTGATAGTCATAAAAGCGAATGATAATAGAGCGAGGTTTAGCAGTGTCCCAATTAGGAGGGGTAATTCGGTGAACGCACTCGAATTTTGGTAGTTCCGATAATATATCAGGGAATAAATCTTTCGGCATTTGAGCACAAAAATCGATAGGTTGATTACCCTCCAGTTTTTCAGGAAGTCCAAGAATTCTTATATTACACCTTCGGTTCCTGGTCTCCAGATCTGTAAGTTTCTTCAGTAACGCGTCGTATTTTTTAAGTTGTTCCTTAGAAATTCTCTTGAAACCTTCGATATCCTTCTGCAACACCGGCAGAAATTCTTCGTGTAGCTTAATATGAATTTCGTGGTCATTCACAGTCTGCTGTATACTTCCAAGTTTCCAATTAAGCGTTTTCAGTTCAGATTTAACCAGGTCGAAGGAATTCTGTAACAAGTCAAACTTGGATTCCGAGTCATCCAGTTTATTCAATTTTTCAAGTTTCTCTGACATTTGTTGAATCATTTCAGTCAAAGTCTCTAAAGTAGTCTCTCTTTTTGACAGCTTTCTACTCATGGTGCTCTCACTGAGATAGGTTTAAACAGCAAAGTAAGCAAATAATTTTGGAGCACATAGCTAGTGCAACCTACTCCATTACAGCCACCGGAAGTCTCCCCACAACAGCATCCTGAACCAGACTGAGTCCTTAGATCCACTCCTCAGAGCAGTCGGAGTAGGCCCAAGCCTACTCACATTAACCGCCTCAGTTCATCATGTCAGCGGGGTAAAAATTCTGCAAAACTCAGAGACAAAAGGTGATTATTTCTAATGCTTTTAGTTGTACTTCTCACCATCTGAACTACCAGTAAGCTGTTGCACAACTTTGGTTGAGCCATCTTAACATTCTGACCGGACAATCAGTCAGTATACTCTTCACAGCACATCTGCAGGAAATTGCAAGAGTCTTTGGTGACATATCAAGTCTCCTTCAAACCCCAAATGAAATCTAGCCACTGGTGTGGCTGTTTCATAACTGCATCAAAATATTGGGCTCAGGATAAACCTTATGAAATGCTGACAGAGAGCAATTTGAAACCACTCACCCTATACACAACTGAGCCCTTGATGAGGACTGGTGTGTGTTCCCCAGATTTCCCCTTCCTGAAGTCAACAATCAATTCCTTGGTCTTACTGACATAGAATGCAAGGTTGTTACTATGATACCACTCAACCAGCTGATCTCTCTCAGTCCTGTACATTGCCTCGTCAGCATCTGAGTGTCATCAACAAAATTATAGAAATGGCCTTTTATATATTGGTAATGTAAGTAGAACGATTGCTACACCTGCCCTTACAATTCCTCCCTCACCACCATTCAGGGCCCCAGACAGTCCTTCCAGGTGAGGTGACACTTCACCTGTGAGTCGGCTGGTGTGGTACACTGCGTCTGGTGCTCCCAGTGCAGCCTTTTATATATTGGTGAGACCCAACGCAGATTGGGAGACCGTTTCGCTAAACACCTACACTCTGTCCATCAGAGAAAGCAGGATCTCCCAATGGCCACATATTTTAATTCCACATCCTATTTCCATTCTGATATGTCTATCCATGGCATCCTCTACTCTCAAAATGAAGCCACAATCAGGTTGGAGGAACAACACCTTATATTCCATCTGGGTAGCCTCCAACCTGATTACATGAACATTGATTTCTCTAACTTCCATTAATGCTCCTCCTCTCCTTCTTAATTCATCCCTGATTTATTTATTCCCCCCCTCTTTTTTTTCTACCTTTGCCCATCACTTATTGCCTGTTCTCCATCTCCTTCTTGTGCTCCCCTCCCCCTTTCTTTCTCCCTAGGCCTCCCGTCCCGTGATCCTTTCCCTTCTCCAGCTCTGTATCCCTTTTGCCAATCACCTTTCCTGCTCTCAGCTTCACGCCACCCCATCCTGTCTTCTCCTATCATTTTGGATTTCCCCCTCCACCTCCTACTTTCAAATCTCTTACTATCTTTTCTTTCAGTTAATCCTGATGAAGGGTCTCATCCCAAAACATCGACAGTGCTTCTTCCTATAGATGTTGCCTGGCCTGCTGCATTCCATCAGCAGTTTGTGTGTGTTGCCTGAATTTCTAGCACCTGCAGATTTCCACGTGGAGCCAAAGAAAATATGGTTGAGAGTGAGGACGAGTCCTGTTAGATGGAGGTTGGAGCAGAGTGGCGGTGGAGTGGAATCGAATGGTTCATTTGTTAAAAGAGAAGTGGAGAGTTTTTACGCCTTCTTGATGGGGGTTAGAATTGCATCAGGGCTGAACATCCATGGTGAAGATGAAAATCCTTCTGTATGTCAATGATTTTTGGGGTCCTGTCTACTGTCTCTTTATATTTGACTTCCCAAAGGGCATCAGCTCAGAATTGTCTGGACTAAACTCTGTCTCTAACTGTGACCATTCTAACTGTAACTGGCTCTAAACGTGACTGACTCTAACTGTGCTCACTCTGACTCTGACCTGCTTTAACTGTGACAACTCTATCTGCGACAGGCTCTAACTGTGACCAACTCTAATTATGACCACTCTGACTGTGACCAGCTCTAACTGTGACCAGCTCTAACTGTGACCGGCTCTAACTGTGACCGGCTCTAACTGTGACCGGCTCTGACTGTGACCAGCACTAACTGTGACCAGCTCTAACTGTGACCACTCTAACTGTGACTGGCTCTAACTGTGACCACTCTAACTGTGACCGGCTCTGACTGTGACCGGCTCTAACTGTGACCGGTTCTAACTGTGACCACTCTAACTGTGACCAGCTCTAACTGTGACCACGCTAACTGTGACCGGCTCTAACTGTGACCGGCTCTGACTGTGACCGGCTCTAACTGTGACCACTCTAACTGTGACCGGTTCTAACTGTGACCGGTTCTAACAGTGACCGGCTCTAACTGTGACCGCTCTAACTGTGACCGGCTCTAACTGTGACTGGCTCTAACTGTGACCACTCTAACTGTGACCACTCTAACTGTGACCGGCTCTAACTGTGACCGGCTCTAAGTGTGACAGGCTCTAACTGTGACCGGCTCTAACTGTGACCACTCTAACTGTGACCAGCTCTAACTGTGACCGGCTCTAACTGTGATCTGCTCTCGTGACTACTCTAACTGTGATGGCTCTAACTGTGACCGGCTCTTACTGTGACCACTCTAATTGTGACTGGTTCTAATTGTAACAGACTCTAACTGTGACTGGGACTAACTGTAACCAGGTTCAACTGTGACATGCTCTGACTGTGAATGGCTCTAACTGTGCCGGGCACTCACTGTGACTGACTCTAACTGTGAGCACCCTTACTGCAAACGGCTCTAACTGTGACCGGCTCTGTTGTAATGTGAGTATTATTAAAAGTAAGTTAATTGTTTTCGGGAAGCTGTTGGTAACAAGAGGCTGGTTCTGGGGTTAGCGGCGTTTTACTTTTGGTATGCATTGTATATAGTTCCACCTCCCAGGCCGGGTGAGGTTCCTGAAAGCCTCTGTATAGCAAATATCATTTGTCATCCAAGATAAAGACGTTCTTTTGACAATGAAATTGTGGAGTGGTCCTTTTTTAAAGTAAAAGTTACCACAGGCTCTAATGGTGACTGGCTTTAACTGTGTCAGGCTCTAACTGTGACCACTCTAACTGTGACCAGCTGTAAAAGTTACTGGTTTTAACTGTGACTGCTATAACGGTGACCTGCTTTAGCAGTGACTGACTGTAACTGTGACCACTGTATCTGTGATTGACTGTAACTGTGATTGACAGTAACTGTGATTGGTTGAGAAGTGACCAGCAGTACAAGTGACAGGCTGTAACTGAGGAGCAGTAATTATGACCGCCTGTCACAGTAATTGGCTGTACCAGTGACCGACTGTAACAGTGACCATCTGTAACTGTGACTGACTGTAAATGTGACAAGCTTTAACAATGAATGGCTGTAACTCTGACCACTATAACTGTGACTGTCTGTAACTGTGACCAGTTGTTACTGTGAATGCTGTAACTGTGATTGATTGCAACAGTGACTGGCTGTAATTGTGACTGCTGTAACTGTGACCATCCATAACAGTAACCAGTTGTAACTGTCATGGGCTGTAACTGTGACTGCCTGTAGCAGTAACCGGCTGTAACTATGACTGTCTGTAACTCTGACTAACTCTAACAGTGACTGATAGTAACTAAGGACATGGTTTGCTTTTATTCTGCCAAGTGCTCTGGGCCAGCTATCCACCTTTCAGCTTTACAGGGAAAGAAACTACAGAAGAATGAAACAATTATACAAGTTACTAAAAGTCTACAGACAAACAGGTGATTGTACAAATATATATAAACAAGCATAAAGAATGCTAAAACTACAGGGAAAACAATAAAAACATCAATCCCACAACAGTGTCCATGCTCCTGAAATTGGATTGGATTCACAGCACTGGACAAGGTCATCTGTGATCATTGCACTGTTTTGAGAAATCGGTCAATGTTTCTGACCATATTATCCAGAACATACAGGGCCAGGATGCATCTTATCATCTCGATCTGATCACCTTTCCACTGATTCGAAACCACAAACATGGAAGGCCTGTCCATCCCAGTACTTTCCGCCAACTTCTCAAACTGAGGGAAAGGAAGGAGAGAGAGGGTATTAATGGAATTATAAACTCCACAAGCTTCAGATTCATGGGCAATGGTAGCAGTAACAGAGACGGAGAGAGCTGTTCGATTGGGATGGGCTTCAGCTGAACTGTGTTGTGGCCAGTATCCTGGGGAATGACGTGGATACTGTGTAGACCAGGCTTCAGACTGGATGGAAAGGTGAGGGTTCCAAAGGCAGAATGATTAATAACTGAAGAGGAAGTGAGAGAGCGGTGGCACAGAGGAGTGAGGGGGGATTTGACAAACAAAGTGTGGCAGGAGGGGGCAGAAAATGTCAGTAAAACGAGGCTGCACAAAGTAAAGCCCGAGTAATAGAGTTTAACACGTGGCTAAGGAGATGGTGCAGGAGGAGGAGGGCTTCAGATTATTGGATCATTGGGCTCTCTTCCAGGGAAGGTGGGACCTGTACAGATGGGATGGTTTGCACCTGAACTAGGGGAACGAATATCCCAGCAGGAAGGTTTGCTAGTGCTGCGAGGGGGGTGGGGGTGGTGCTTAAACTAGAACCACACAGGATGGGAACCAGAGCACCTGAACAGATAGTGGAGTGGTTGTGGGGAAAGATGTTGCTGAGCCTACACACAAGGTCAGGAATCAAAAGTTTGACCATGGTGGGACTAATGTTCTGAGTTTTGTATATTTCAATGCAGGGAGTATTGTAGGAAAGGCAGATGAGCTTAGGGCACATTCAAAGTACATTTATTATCAAAGTATGCATAAATTATACAACCCTGAGCACCTGGAGTAGGCCCACAGCCTCGGTCTCAGTTTGTCAGACAGTAGGACAAATCACCGTGAAGCTCGCACACACGAAACGCGAAGCAGCCGGAGCAGTCTCACAGGTTCAGGGTGAGATGTGAAAAGTTTAAGGGAAACATGAGAGGAAACATCTTCACTCAGAGGATCGTGAGAATGTGTGACGAGCTGTCAGCACAAGTGCTGCATGCAAGCTCGATTTCAACATTTAAGAGAAGTTGAAAACAGATGCAGAGGAATTTCTTTAGCCAAAGGGTGGTGAATTTGTTGCCACATGCAGCTGTGGAGGTCAGGTCGTTGGGTGTATTTAAGGCAGAGATTGATAGGTTCATGATTGGACATGGCATCAAGGTTACGGGGAGAAGGCCGGACACTGGGCTTGAGGAGGAGATAGAAAAAAAAAGATCATAGAAAAACATACAAACACAGAAAATCTACAGCACAATACAGTCCCATTAGCCCACAAAGATGTTCTGAACATGTCCCTACCTTAGAAATTACTAGGCTTACCTATAGCCCTCTATTTTTCTAAGCTCCATGTACCTATTTAAAAGCCTCTTAAAAGCCCCTATCATATCCACATCCACCACCATTGTCGGCAGCCTATTCCACGCACTCACCACTCTCTGAGTAAAGAACTTACCCCTGACATCTCCTCGGTAACTACTCCCCAGCACTTTAAATCTGTGTCCTCTTGTGGCAACCATTTCAGCCCTGGGCAAAAGCATCTGACTATCCACACGACCAATGCCTCTCATTATCTTATACACCTCTATCAGGTCACCTCTGATCCTCCTTCGCTCCAAGGAGAAAGGGCCGAGTTCACTCAACCTGTTCTCATAAGGCATGCTCTCCAATCCAGGCAACATCCTTATAAATCTCCTCTGCACCCTTCCTATGGCTTCCACATCCTTCCAGTAGTGAGGCGACCAGAACTGAGCACAGTACTCCAAGTGGGGTCTGACCAGGGTCCTATATAGCTGCAACATTACCTGTCAGCTCCTAAATTCAATTCCACGATTGATGGAGGCCAATACACCATTCACCTTCTTAAGCACAGAGTCAACCTCCCGCAGCTGCTTTGAGTGTCCTATGGTCTTGGACCCCAAGATTCCTCCGATCCTCCATACTGCCAAGAGTCTTACCATTAATACTATATTCTGCCATCATATTTGACCTACCAAAATGAACCACTTCACATTTATCAGGATTGAATTCCATCTGCCACTTCTCTGCCCAGTTTTGCATCCTATCAATGTCCCACTGTAACCTCCGACAGCCCTCCACACTATCCACAACACCTCCAACTTTTGTGTCATGATTGAACAGACTCGATGGGCCAAATGGCCTAATTCTGTTCCTATGTCTTATGGTCTAAGTTTGGATTGGTACATGGGTGGTCAGGGTTTGGAGGGCTATCGTTCAGTTGCAGGTCGATGGGAGTAGGCATTTTAAATGTTTTGCTGCTGATTAGATGGGCTGAAGGGTCTGTTTCTGTGCTGTATTTTTCTATGACTCTTTGAGTCTAAGCCTAATTTGGAGTATTGTCTGCAGTTTTGGTCACCTACCCACTGGATAAGTGTTTGGAAGGTTGGGGTTCAAGAGTGCAGGGATCTGGGACAGAAGGAGATGAGGTCTGAAACACATCAACTGAATTCTAGTGACTGGGACAAGATAGAGAGACCCAGTTCCCTCCTGCTACCTCCCATGTTTACCTTCTGTGTTTACCTCTCTGCTGTCCATGGGATTATCCAATGCACAGATGGGTGCTAAGTTTCCCACACCTACAGTGGCATGCAAAAGTTTGAACTTCCCTGGTCAAATTTCTGTTACTGTGAATAGTTCAGTGAGTAGAAGATAAACTGATCTCCTAAAGTCATAAAGTTAAAGATGAAACATTCTTTTCAAGATGTTAGGCAAGATTAGTGTATTATTTTTGTTTTGTATAATTTTAGAGTTAAAAAAATACACTTTATGCTGTCCAGTGTAGGTCTGTAGTCTAGTGTAGCTTTCTCTGTGTTGTTTTTTTTTATTACGTAGTTCAGTCTAGTCAATACAATGGCATGGAAATGATGGTTCACTGTTACCCATCCGAGTCTGATCAAGGATGGACAATAAATGGTACATGTGTCTGCACACTCACAAAGTTACACTGTAAAAATACCACATTGATATCATTTCTCAGATTCTACAGATTATTACCTTCCTCTGCAGTGGCTTGTATTCATAAATCCATGCATTGTATTTCTCTGGTATCCCTAATAATTCAAACTTGGTCCCAATCATAACCCTGTGAATATCTGGAAAAGAGAGATGATCCAGATATCAATATGAAGCTGCAATGATGTGGTGACAACAGTTACACAGACCAAAAGAAAGCACTTACATTTCTGTGCCACAATCATCTGTAACTCCTGAAACACTTTCATTTTATCGTCACTGATCACGTCTGTGGTGTTGATGTCACATATGAATGCGACTCCATGAATTACATTTTCCAGAATAACAGGATAGTTGGCAACATCCGAGTCAGGATTGAAACTGTGTAACTAAGTGAGACAATGAAGAACTGGTTACAGAGGAAGCAGCAAGAACACCGACGATCACAATCACTCAGCACTGACTGGAGGGACCAGTCCCATCATACAAAGTCCAGTGGTCACGGTCACTGATCTACTGAGATCCGGATGGGCTCTGACCTCACTCTTGCTTCAGGGATCGATGGGATCTCTCTGACCCTGTGAACCTCCATCTGAGAATGTTGCCTCCCCAGTTCACTGCTACTTTTCAGCTGATTTCATTGTGGGTCCCCTCTGTCTGCACGTGCAGTTTCAGAATTTGCTCTCAGCTCTTCAGTACTCAGTCCCTTGCTCTGTTAAATGTCTCAACATTTTTACCTAAATGTCAGGATATGATAACAAAGTTTGCAGATGATTCAGAAACGGTTTGGTCCTTCACACTGCAGGATGATACAGATGGTTGGTCAGTGTGTAAACGGATGGGAAATTTAATCCTGAGTTCAGTCTCCATCAGTAATGTGGGAGAGACAATCGTGTGCTTTGTATCCAGGTTATTGGATGATAGTAAATGATACTTTCAGCAGCTTTTGTTCATGTTATTTTCCTTCAGCCATTCTGCCAGTCTAGTCTATGCTAGCCCTTAGTCAGTTCTCCCTGCTGTCTCATCTCCCCATCAAGTCCCCACCATTCTGACAACCGACTGGAAATGACAGCAGCAGATTGACCCAATGACCTGCACGTCACTGGGATGTGGGAGCCAGAAACCAAGATCATTGGGGAGGAAACCCACATCATCACAGGAATATCAGACTGATCCGGGGATGGTAGGTTTGACGAATGAAGAGAGATAAGAACAGGAACAGAGTGTAGGGGAATGTAATGGGTGACAGATGGCACATATTAATCATCATAGAAACTGTTCTACATGATTCACAAACACCCTCATTGAGTTGTGTTCACTTTAAGAAATGGTGTCTGATATAATGACATCAGTATAAGGTTACTGCTTTTGTTTTTTCCTGTGATGGAAGTAAAAGACTGCAAATCTTATTAAACACATAAAATGTCTTCCAAATGTTTTACTCAGAAAATCCTACAAAAGCAAACACAGCCCACCCCCTCCCATCCATCCTTCCACTAACCCCAGCCTTCTCCTCCAATTCAGTAAGCAGAACTGATCTAGTCTGGACCTCAAAGCCTTCTTCTGTTGGCCCATGGCCATTGACTCCCGAGTGTCTGTTCTCACATCAGTTTGGAAGTAAGACATGATCTCATGGCCACACACAGAATTCCAACATCAAACCCCACACGGTGTCGAAAATGGATGCCAGCAGAAGGCAACTGGTGGGAGACAAGGAGGAGCTGCTCCAGGTGAGTTGGAGCAGGGATCTGACCATCATAGGGGCAGGCAACCCTGTGACCTTCACTAGCAGTGGAGCAGATGCTGGGGCCATGTGTTGCTGGGATTGATCCATTTCCCCATCACTGCTCCGTCTCCTGACCTGTACCACGTGGAGGATGTCAGCACACTGTTCAGTCCTCCCTCACATGGACAAAACTCAACATGTCCCAGCAACGTGCAGAGGACAGGTGAGGTGGGAACTGCTGGGGCTGAGACTCCAAGGAGAGAGATAGGGAACTCGCCAACCAACCTCTGTCACTGTGTCCCACTGTGCTACTCGAGTACTAATATCTGTCACTCTGGCCCTGTGTGTTACTCCATGAATAATATCTGTCACTGTGTTCTCAAGTGTTACTCTTTGTTTGGTGTTTCTGAATAACTTCTTTTACAGAGTGCCACCCTCTCTCAATCTACATTGTAGCTTCATCCCAATTGGAATATGGACCCACTCTTCTGACCATGTCTGTGGCATCAGAAACTTGTATTGGAGCCATTTCTCCCTCTCTCTCTGAAGTTGTTCAGTGTTTACTGGCTTGTGGAAATCAGGAGTGTGAAGTAATGGAGGAAACTCACAATCATTCCTTTGGGAACTCTCCCTTCCAGGATCATCTGTAACACCCTCTTTGTCCGATCGGTGTTCGCCAGAGCATGCCATCCAGCTGAATCCCAAAACTGTAAACACCCTGCTCTGTAGCACCTGAGCTGTAAATTTTCAGAAAGATGTAAATTTCTATGACATCTTTCATGGAAAGAGAAGTTCTGTATAATGTAGAACACAGGACAGACAGTGTTTGCACAGTAAGATCCCATAAACATTAGAATGTTTATCAACAGAACATCTGCTTTGTGTCATTGACTGATGGCTAAAAACATTCACAGGGACATGGCAGAACTCCCTGCTTTTCCCTCAGTGATGTGACATTCCAACCTGCGGGAGATCTCCCTGATCTTCTCTCAGTCACAGGACATCTCATGACAAAAGGAAACTCCACTTCCTTTGCTGCCCTGGGACTGTTTACATTCCCCTGAGAGGGCAGGTGAATCCCTGGTATGCAGACCCAGAGACACTCTGACTGCAGCAATGTTATCCCGAATCTCTGGATTCCCCTTTCAAACTGCAACATTCCAGTTCACTGAGAAAACCAAATTAATAAGGACAGTCTTGTGGTGAGAGAGCAGAAATGTGGAGAGTACAGCATATCAGGCAGCATCCATGGAGAAAAGAACAGGGAATGTTCTCAAGAGAAGGAATTTGTGGTTAAACCCACTAGGGTAAAGGTCATTCTAGATTAGGTGTGGTGAAATAAACTGGATTTGATTTAGGAGTTTGAGGTAAAGGAACCCTTTGGAGGCAGGGTTCATAAGATGATTGAATTCACCTTTAGGCTTAGGAGGGAAAAACAAAAAATGGTGTATCGATTTACAGTGAAATAAAGGGAATCACAGAGGCATGAGAGAGGAGCTGGCCAAAGCTGATTGGAAGTGGACACCAGCAGAAATGGCAGCAGAACAGCAATGGCTGGAGTTTTTGGGAGCAATTCAAAAGGTGTAGCATAGATTCATCCCATAGTGGGAGAAGTATTCTAAAGGGGGTGGAATCGTAATGAAGTAACCATGTCAAAGGAAAGTCAAAATACAACACTAAAACAAAAGAGAGGGGATATAATGAAGCAAAAAGTAGTGGGAATTTAGAGTATTTGGTTTATTTTAAAAACCAGCAGAATGCATCTGAAAAATCCAGAAGCAGAAAAAATATGAAATTTGAGGATAAGCTATCCAAGAATATAAAAATTATACCAAAAGATTTTTCAGATACTGTATATAGAGTCAAAGAGAGGCAAGAGTGGATATCAGCCCATTGGAACATAATGCAGGAGAGGAAGTAATGGGGAACACAGAAATGGCAGATGAACTCAATAAGTAGTCTGTCAGTCTCCACTGTGGAAGACACCAACAGTATGACAGAGAGTCAGGGACTAGGAATGAGTGTAGTTGCTGTTAGTAAGGAGAAGGTGATGGGAAGTGGAAAGATTTGAATTTAGGTAAGTCACCTGGACCAGATGAACTGCAGCCTAGGTTCTGAAAGGGGTTCCTGAAGAGATTGTGGAGGCATCAGTAGTCATCTTTAAATAAGCACTAGATTCTAGATTGGTTCTGAAGGACTGGAAAATTGCAAATGCCATTTCACACAATCATTCTACCAATCCGTCTGTCCTTCTGCAAAATCCCTGCTTCCTCAGGACTACCTTCCCCTCCACCTATCTTCGTATCATCCACAAAACTGGCCACAGAGCAATTAATTCCATCTTCCAAATCTTTGGCATACAATGTGAATAGAAGCATTCCCAATATCAATTGTAATGCAACTAGTCACCAGCAGACAGCCAGGAAAAGCCCCAACTATTTTTACTCTTTGCCTCCTGCCAGTCAGCCAAACTTCTGTCCATGCTAGTAACTCTCCTGTCACCAGCATCATCCATGGGCTCTTAACTTGTTCAGCAGTTTTATGTGTGGCTCCTTGCCTTCTGAAAATCCAAGGAAACAACATCCACTGACTCTACTTTGTCTTTCCTGCCTGTTATTTCGTCAAAGAATTCCAACAGAGTTTTCAGACAAAATTTCCCCTTCAGAAAATCCTGACTTTGGCCTGTTTTGTCATGTGCCTTCAAGTGTATCGAAACCTTATCCTAATCAATGGAGTCTAGCATTTTCCCAACCACTGACCACTGGCCTATAATTTCTTTTGTCTCCTTCCCTTCTTAATACGCCAGCAAATTTTTCACTGATATCAGGGACTTGGATTTAAATGACCTCCTGACTGCTTTCCAGCCAACAGATTGGATTGAGGTGAATTCTCACTGTGTCTGATGTGGACATCAGGAAGACAGAGAAACGGAGGTGAATTCACAGTGAATAGAGCAACGTATACTGTCTGTGTGTTTATATTTAAATGACGACAGTCTGTGTACCTCTAGTGCGAAAGACTGGGGATCCATCCCTGTCGGGACACAGGTCATGGTCACTCCTTGTGGATCCAGAGCCGAGAGGAATGTGTTGATGGTCGATGATTTCCCAGCCCCCACCAGGCCGACCAGCAGGATGTTTATACAGCCTCCACAGCACACAGGAGGGTTGTAGTTACGCAAGTTGTTCCTCAGAGTGTCCAGATTCCTGACAAAGACCAGGGAGACAGACCATCAGCTGACTGGGTAAAACGGGTTAATGAATTAAAACCTTGATTATGGGAACCTACCGCTTATCCATGGTTGGATAGTGAAAACAGCCGTCCTTTGAAAACTCTGAAATGCAATTTGAAAGAATTAATTTCTTTGTTTTTATCTTGAGAATTAGGGGTGGAATGGTCTCAGTAACGGATTGAAGATATAAACTCACTGCTTCCCATGTTTGTCGTTGTGTAAACCCAGTGATCGGTGCTGGTGTGCTGACTGCGCTTTAGCCCGCGGGGATCAAAGTCTGTTTCTTGCTTGTACTTTCACTGTGGCTTGCGGCTGCTCAATATGCGAACTTGGGGAGAGAGATCAAGTGAAACAGGAACCAATAAAGAATTTTACAGTGAGATTACATTCATTCTGCCTTTGCCATCGTCTGGATTCAGCGACTCCACCCAGGATGTAAACGTTAACTCACAAAAAGAGCCCTTCCTGTTTGGAGTACAGTCACCCACAAACAGGAAACATGACGGGACTTTCCACAGGGAAAATTCTGTCGCGTTGTTCCACCAGGGAATGTAGCTGACATCCAGACCCTAAATACCACCAGGTGAATTCCCATTCCTTCACCTTCCTTTTGGGTCTGTGGACATTGTGCTCAGTTCCTTTGAGCCCCTCCCCTTTCCAACACGTTGGCTTCATCTTTGCTCCTTCATCAGCTGATGTTGTCATCGTTTCCCATACCACTCAATTGCAGATGAAGATCCTGCCTTCCCATGGGTGCAGTGGTTTACCAGGATCGTGTGCACATTGCCTGTGAATGGCTTCAGGAAATGGAGGTGTTGCTTCAAATAAGAAGAGGGTGAGGACTGTGGGAATGGACAACTCCAAGGGCTTTGCTCTTGTCTTTTACTGGAAAGAATATGAGATTGTTCTCCAACCTACACTTTGTGAATCATCTTGTTTGAAGCTTTTTCTCAGGAATACATGGAGTACAGCACAAAAATGGGCCCTTCAGCCCATCTAGTCCATGCTGTAACTACCTAAACTGCCTACTCCCATTGACCTGCAGCTGGACCATACCACTACCATCCCTGTACTGATCCAGACTCTCTTAAACTTTCAAATCAGGTTTGCATGCACCACTTGTGCTGGTAGCTCAGTCCACACTCTTACAACCCTCTGAGTGAAGAGGTTTCCCCTCATGTTCCCCTGAAACTTCTCACCTTTCACTTTTAACCTATGACCTTTGGTTGTAGTCCCACCCAACCTCAGTGGAAGAAGCCTGCTTGCACTTAGCCTATATATACCCCTCATAATTCTGTATACCTCCATCAAATCTCCTCTCAATCTTCTACGTTCTAAAGAATTCTGTTCTAACCAATTCAATTTTGGTTATAACTCAGATCCAGCATCATCTAGATTAGTCCATATTCATTCAGCCTTGTTTACATCATTCCATCATCAACATAGTTGACCAAAACAACAAGCAATACTCCAAATTAGTTCTCACCAACACCTTACACAATTTCAACATAATGTCCCATCTCCGGTATTCAATACACTGATTTATGAAGACTAATCTGCCAAAAGCTTTCTTTATGAGCCTATCTACCTGTGATACCACTTTCAATGAATTATGAACCTGTATTCCCAGATCCCTTTGTTCTACCACACTCCTCAATGCCCTACCATTCACTGTGTAGGACCTAGCCTCATTTGTCCTACCAAGATGGAAAACTTCATACTTATCTGTGTTAAATTCTATCTGCCATTTTTCATGAAAGCCTTCCTCACTGTCCACTGGACCTTTGGTGTCTTGAAGTCCTCTGCAAATTTGCTGATCCAGTTAACCCTATGATCATCCAGATCATTGATATCAATGACAAGCAACAAAGGACCCAGCACTGATCCCTGCAGCACACCACCAGTCACAGGTCTCCAGACAGGCACCCTCTACCACCACTCACTGGCTTCTCCCACAAAGACAATGTCCAAGCCAATTTACCACCTCATCCTGAATGCCGAGCAACTAAGCCTTCTTGACCAGCCTCCCAAATGGGACGTTATCAAATGCCTTACTGGAATCCATGTAGACAACATCCACTACCTTGCCTTCATCAACGTCCCTGGTAACTTCCTCAAAAAAACTCTATAAGATTGGTTGGACTTGACCTACCAAGCACAAAGCCAAGCTGATTATCCTTAAGTAAAACATGTCTATCCAAATACCTATCTATCCAGTCCCTTGGAATATCTTCCAATAACTTTTCCACAACTAATGTGAGACTCACTGGCCTATGATTTCCGGGTTTATGTTTAGAGTCTTTTTTTTTAAACAGTGGAACAACATTAGCTATCCTCCAATCCTTTGTTATCTCTCCTGTCACTAAGGATGTTGTAAATATCTCTGCAGAATCAAAAAAAAAACTTTAGGAATAAATATAGGTAAAGATTGAAATAAGTTTAAAAATTTAGGGAGAATATACATTTTAATTACATTAATTCGCCCAATTGAAGACATGGACAGATGTGACCACTGTGCTAATCTCAGTTTTGTAAAATTTAAAAGATTATTGAAATTCTCATTGAACAGTCGATTATAGTTCCTTGTTACAATAATACCAAGATAAGTAAAACAATTGTTTACTACTTTAAAAGGGAGATTGTGAAATTCTAATTCTTGTGCTTCCTTATTTATCGGAAAAAGTTCACTCTTATGTAGATTAATTTTGTATCCAGATAGCTGACTAAATTTATTGAGAAGTGAAAACAACAAAAGTAAGGAGGTGGTCGGGTTTGATATAAAAAGTAACAGATCATCGGCCCCTCCAGATCCCATTCAGTTCAGTACAACTGTGAAATGCAATTGCCAATGGCTCGATAGCCAGATCAAATAACAGAGGGCTTAAGGGGCATCCCTGTTGGGTGCCATGTTTAAGATCAAACGGTTGAGATTGCTGGGAATTAGTCAAAACTGATGCAATTGGATGGGAATATAGTAACTTAATCCACAATAAAATTATATCCAAAATCAAATTTTTCTAAAACCGCAAATAAATAGTGCCACTCCACCCAATCAAATGCCTTTTTGGCATCAAGAGAGATAACACATTCAGGGGTCCCTGATGAAGAGGAATATAGAATATTAAAAAGATGTCTAATATTGAAAAAGGGAAGGCGATTTTTAATAAAGCCAGATTGATCCTCAGAGATAATTAAGGGTAAAATAGTCTCCAGCCTATGGGCCAAAACTTTAGTTAAAATTTTAGCATCTATATTTAATAGAGAAATCGGCCTGTATGAAGCACATTCCAATAGATCCTTACCTTTTTTCACTAAAAGAATGATACAAGCCTCATCAAATGATGCAGGCAATTTATTTTGTTTAAAATAATCAGAAAAAACTAAACTAAGTTGGGATAAGAGAAATGAGGAAAATGATTTATAAAATTCTGTAGAGAACCCATCAGGACCAGGAGATTTACCAGGCTGCAAAGCAGAAATTGCAGAGGATATTTCCTCTAAGGATAATGGATCATTCAATTTATGTTTAAGATCGGAAGAAAGTTTAGGAATATTTAAACTATCTAAAAATTGCATAACAGTAGTATTACCATTAAAGGATTCAGAGGTGTAAAGTTGAGAGAAAAAATTCCTGAATGTATCCTTAATTTCAGACTAGTCCACACTAATATTCCCATTACTCATTTGAATTTTAGTGATGTGGTGTTTTGCTTTTTTTTTGATTCTTTAGATTCTATTATCTCGTCATACCTATGGAAGGGTAAACAGCCCAGATTCAATAAAGCTCATCTCCAAAAACCTAAAAGAGAAGGTGGCTTGGCATTGCCTAATTTTTGTTCATATTATTGGGCAGCCAATATTCATAATATTATCTTTTGGTCCTACTTTTATAATCAGTCTGTTTGTCCAACATGGGTGGCAATGGAATTAAACGCTTATAAGAAATTATCTATTCCAGCTTTACTTGGATTTGTTCTTCCTTGCCAATTGCCAAAATCTATTATTAATCCTGTAATCAGGCATACTCTGAGAATATGGGCTCAATTTAGAAAATACCATGGTCTTTATAGTAGTTCCCTCTCTAGTCCTATTCTATACAATCATTTATTTCAACCGTCTATGCAGGATTCCACATTCCAAGACTGGTATAGGAGAGGTATCAGACATTTTGAAGATCTTTTTATAGACAATCAGTTTGCTTCTTTTGAACAGTTGTCTATAAAGTTTAATTTACTGAATACTCATTTTTTTAGATACCTTCAAATTAGACATTTTATTAGCCCTTTAATACCACATTTTCCTGAACAACCTGATAAAAATGTTGTAGACTTGTTTCTTCAAATGAACCCCTTGGGCAAAGGTGTAATTTCTACTATTCGTGTTAAATTTATGATTCTCAGATGAGCCCCTTGCGATAAAATTAAAACTGCTTGGGAGCATGACTTATGTTTTTCTTTGTCCTACAAGGTTTGGGATTCAATTCTTAAATCCGTCAATTCAATCTCCTTATGTGCTCGTCATTGTCTCCTGCAGTTTAAAGTTGTCCACAGGGCTCATATCTCCAAAACCAAACTGGCGAAGTTCTATCCTGATATTAGTCCCTGGTGTGACAAATGCAAAAGAGGTGAGGCCTCCCTTTTCAATTTGTATTGGGCCTGTCCTACTCTGGAAAAATTTTGGAAAGATGTTTTTTTAACTTTATCTTCTATATTAAATTGTCATTTGGAACCTGATCCTTTGATTGCTCTTTTTGGTATTCTTCGAGACTCTGACAAGCACTTGACCCCAGCTAAACAACGAACATTGTCTTTTGCCTCTCTTCTAGCCAGATGAGCAGTACTCCTTAAATGGAGAGATGTAGTTCCCCCTACCCATGCTCAATGGCTTAGGGATATTATGTCTTGTTTAGATCTCGAAAAGATTCACTATTCACTTTCTAATTCAGACATAAAGTTCCATAGGGTGTGGGGATCTTTTCTCGAATATTTTCATAACTCTCACCTAGATTGACAGGTGTTTCTTCTTTTTTTCCCTTGATAATTGGACACTACATTTCCAGCTTTTTTTTTACTTTTGTTTTTTTCAGATCAGGTAGCAGGCTGCCCCCCACCTTTTTTACTACAATATATAGTTCTTGGGTAATAAAAGTAGATCTCATATAATGGTTGGCTTGGATTTGGATAGGTGATGGATTGGGTGCTTTTCTTTCTTTTTCTCTTTTTTTTCCCTTTTTTACTATGGGTGACTTGCTCATTTGTTAAGACATGTATTATTGTTATTTTTGTTTATATGGCAATGATCCTTCTATATATATTATTGATTTTCCTTTCTTCGTTGTAGTTTGTAGAAAATTATAAATGAAATATTAAAATATATATATATATATATATATATATATATATATATATATATATATATCTGCAAGGGCCCCAGCAATTTCTGCACTAATAGGGGCCAAGGAAACACCTTGTCAGACATTGGGGATTTATCAATCCGATTTGCCTCTGGGTAGCAAACACGTCATTCTCTGTAATTTGTAAAGGCTGCATGAAATTGATGCCTCTTTGCTGCACTTCTATAGACTTTGTCTCCACCTCCTGAGTAAATATAGATGCAAAGAATTTATTTAAGATCTTCCCCAGCTGTTTTGGCTCCACACATCGATTACTATTGTGGACCAGTTTTGTCCCCATGGATAAAGGCCTTAAAGTTGGACACTGTGATCTGCTTGAATGGAGATAAAGATCTGTAAGGTTGATGATCTTGTAGCACAGTGAGAGATTGTTAATTGTGGGCATCACTAAGTCATAGCTGAAAGAAGATCTTAGTAGAGAGGTTAACCATATAACCATATAACAATCACAGCATGGAAACAGGCCATTCCGGCCCTCCTAGTCCGTGCCGAACTCGTAATCTCACCTAGTCCCACCTACCCACACTCAGCCCATAACCCTCCACTCCTTTCCTGTCCATATACCTATCCAATTTTACCTTAAATGACACAACTGAACTGGCCTCTACTACTTCTACAGGAAGCTCATTCCACACAGCTATCACTCTCTGAGTAAAGAAATACCCCCTCGTGTTTCCCTTAAACTTTTGCCCCCTAACTCTCAAATCATGTCCTTTTGTTTGAATCTCCCCTACTCTCAATGGAAACAGCCTATTCACGTCAACTCTATCTATCCCTCTCAACATTTTAAATACCTCGATCAAATCCCCCCTCAACCTTCTACGCTCCAATGAATAGAGACCTAACTTGTTCAACCTTTCTCTGTAACTTAAGTGTTGAAACCCAGGTAACATCCTAGTAAATCGTCTCTGCACTCTCTCTAATTTATTGATATCTTTCCTATAATTCGGTGACCAGAACTGTACACAATATTCCAAATTTGGCCTTACCAATGCCTTGTACAATTTTAACATTACATCCCAACTTCTGTACTCAATGCTCTGATTTATAAAGGCCAGCGTTCAAAAAGCCTTCTTCACCACCCTATCTACATGAGACTCCACCTTCAGGGAACTATGCACTGTTATTCCTAGATCTCTCTGTTCCACTGCATTCCTCAATGCCCTACCATTTACCCTGTATGTTCTATTTGGATTATTCCTGCCAAAATGTAGAACCTCACACTTCTCAGCATTAAACTCCATCTGCCAACGTTCAGCCCATTCTTCTAACCGGCATAAATCTCCCCGTAAGCTTTGAAAACCCACCTCATTATCCACAACACCTCCTACCTTAGTATCATCAGCATACTTACTAATCCAATTTACCACCCCATCATCCAGATCATTTATGTATATTACAAACAACATTGGGCCCAAAACAGATCCCTGAGGCACCCCGCTAGTCACCGGCCTCCATCCCGATAAACAATTATCCACCACTACTCTCTGGCATCTCCCATCTAGCCACTGTTGAATCCATTTTATTACTCCAGCATTAATACCTAACGACTGAACCTTCTTAACTAACCTTTCATGTGGAACTTTGTCAAAGGCCTTGCTGAAGTCCATATAGACTACATCCACTGCCTTACCCTCATCAACATTCCTCGTAACTACTTCAAAAAATTCAATAAGGTTTGTCAAACATGACCTTCCACGCACAAATCCATGCTGGCTACTCCTAATCAGATCCTGTCTATCCAGATAATTATAAATACTATCTCTAAGAATACTTTCCATTAATTTACCCAAGACTGATGTCAAACTGACAGGTCTATAATTGCCAGGCTTACTTCTAGAACCCTTTTTAAACAATGGAACCACATGAGCAATACGCCAATCCTCCGGCACAATCCCTGTTTCTAATGACATCTGAAAGATCTCCATCAGAGCTCCTGCTATCTCTACACAAACTTCCCTCAAGGTCCTGGGGAATATCCGGTCAGGACCCGGAGATTTATCCACTTTTAAATTTCTTAAAAGTGCCAGTACTTCCACCTCTTTAATTGTCATAGATTCCATAACTTCCTTACTTGTTTCCCACACATTACACCATTCAATATCCTTCTCCTTAGTGAATACCGAAGAGAAGAAATCATTCAAAATCTCTCCCATCTCCCTCGGCTCCACACATAGCTGACCACCCTGATTCTCTAAGGGACCAATTTTATCCCTCGCTATCCTCTTGCTTTTAATATAACTGTAGAAGCCTTTCGGATTTACTTCCACCTTATTTGCCAAACCAAACTCGTAACTTCTTTTAGCTTTTCTAATCTCTTTCTTAAGTTTCCTTTTACATTCTTTATAGTCCTCGAGCAATTCCTTTACTCCATGCTGCCTATATCTATTGTAGACATCCCTCTTTTATCGAACCAAGTTTCTAATATCCCTTGAAAACCATGGCGCTTTCAAACCTTTAACCTTTCCTTTCAACCGAACAGGAACATAATGATTCTGTACCCTCATAATTACATACTTCCCATAAAAAAACTTGACCCAATCCACTCTCTCTAAATCCCTGCGCATCTCCTCAAAGTTAGCCTTTCTCCAATCAAAAATCTCAACTCTAGGTCCAGTCCTGTCCTTCTCCATAATTATATTGAAGCTAATGCTATTGTGATCACTGGACCCGAAGTGCTTCCCAACACATACATCTGTCAGCTGACCTATCGCATTCCCTAACAGGAGATCCAACACTGCCCCATCTCTAGTCGGTACTTCTATGTATTGTTGCAAAAAACTATCCTGCACACATTTCACAAACTCTAAACCATCCAGCCCTTTTACAGAATGAGCTTCCCAATCTATGTGTGGAAAATTAAAATCTCCCACAATCACTACCTTGTGTTCACTACAAATATCTGCTATCTCCTTACACATTTGCTCTTCCAACTCACGCTCCCCATTAGGTGGCCTATAATACACTCCTATCAGTGTTACTACACCTTTCCCATTCCTCAATTCCACCCAAAATAGCCTCCCTAGAGGAGCTCTGTAATCTATCCTTCCAAAGCACTGCCATAAGATTTTCTCGGACAAGCAATGCAACACCTCCTCCTCTGGCCCCTCCTACTCTATCACACCTGAAGCAACTAAATCCAGGAATATTTAGTTGCCAATCACACCCTTCCTGCAACCATGTTTCACTAATAGCTACAACATCATAATTCCAGGTATCAATCCACACTTTAAGCTCATCCACCTTTCTTACAATGCTCCTAGCATTAAAATCTAATATCTAAGAATACACATCGTATGGAAAGGACAGGCAGGTAGGTAGAGGGGGTAGTATGAAATGCATTGTAACGTGGAATGCCATGTTGGATTTATGGATTTATTGACGGTGGGCAAGGTCGGGTGGCAGAGGGGATGTGTGGCCTCAGTCATAGCGAGAACTTGGCCTCAAGCCAAGATGTCGCCTGTTCACAGCCGACTGGAGAGAGGCATTGGAGCCATTGCGCTCCACTGGGGGCGCTGTTGTGGTGAAATGCTGGAAGTGGTGCTGCCCCCTCCCCACTCCCCAGTGTTTGCTCAGCAGAAGACAAGCTGTGTTTGTGGATGATGGCAGATTTCAGTGGCTTCAATGGACCCAGAGCTTCAAGCCATGGTGTCACCAGTTTACAACCACCAGGATAGAGGAGTTGGAGCCTGGGTGCCCCACCGAGGGAGAAATGTGGAGGAGCATTCAGGCTGGAGTTGCCCCCACCCCCCCCCCCCAGGTGTTCACTTGGCAATGAACTCAGAGTCAGTACTAAATACATTGCATGGTGATATTCTACTGTGATGCTAAATGTAGTTGCTATCTTGTATGTGCAAAGACTGGGCCTTAGGTCATGGTATCACCTGTTACAGTCACCAGAAGAGAGGTGTTGGAGCCAGTGTGCTCCACCGGGGGCAGTGTCGCGCAGTGTCCATGCTGGAGTCGGTGCTGCTCCCCATCTCACACTCGGTACGAGACACACCCTGTTGTGGTCGTCTGCTGATTGCAGCAGCGTTTGGTGGCTTGAGCTTGGACTCTTTTGTAGAGTGGCTGGATTGTTCTACCCTCTACACGCTACGTGTGCTTTGTGCTGTGAGTGACTGTTGCTGCTGTGTGTTGCACCTTGGCCCTGGAGTAACACTGTCTCATTTGACTGTATTCATGAGTATTCTTATACGTTGAATGACATTTAAACTTGAATTTAATTGAATTGGTTGGGAAAATCAGGTTGGTTCTGCATCTCAAGAGATAGAATTCACAGGATGCATATGATGTGGCTTTTGAGAGCAACGTGGTTAAACCCAGTAGGGAAAACAATATTCCAGATTGGGTGTTGCATAATTAACTGGATTTGATAAGGGAGCTTAAGGGAAAGGGGCCCTTAGGAGGCAGTAATCATACAATGATAGAATTCCCCTGCAATTTGTGATGGAGAAGTTGAAGTCAGATCTGTCAGTATTACAGTGGAGTAAAAGGAATTATAGAGGCATGAGAGAGGAGCTGATTGGAAGCGGACACTACCAGGGCTGATGGCAGAACAAGGACAGCTGGAGTTTTGGGAACATTTAGGAAGGCACACAGTAGATACACAATCTCAGAGAAGAAGTATTATAAAGGCATGATGAAGAAACTGTGGCTGACAAAGAAAGTCAAAGACAACATTAAAAACAAAAGAGAGGACATATAATAGAGAGATATTAGTGGGAATATAATGGATTATGACTCTTTTAAAAGCCAGTGGAAGGCAACTTAGAAAGCCATAAGGATGGAAAAGATGAAAGATGGATTTAATCTGGCCAACAATATCAAAGATGATGCCAAAAGATTTTTCAGATATATAAAGAATAAATTAAAGGTGAGAGTACGCATTAGACCCTGGAAAATAATGCTGAGAGGTAGTAATATGGAGCTAGGAAATGGTAGATGAACTGAATAAGCATTTTGTATCAGTATTCACTGTGAAAGACACTAGCAGTATGCTGGAAATTCGAGAGCATCGGGGGCAAAAGTGAATGTAGTTGCCATTGCTAGGGAGAAGATGCTTCGGAAGATGAAATGTCTGAAGGTAGATAAGTCACCTGGATCAGATGGACTACACCCCAGGGTACTGAAAGAGGTCGCTGAAGAGATTGCGGAGACATTAGAAATGATTTCTCAAGAATCACTAGATTCTGACATGGTGCTGAAGGACTGGAAAATTGGAAATGTCACTCCACTCGTCCAAACGGGAGGGAGGCAGAAGAAAGGAAATGAGAACAACACACAGAGAATGCTGGAGGAACTCAACAGGCCAGGTAGCTTCTATAGAAAAGAGTACAGTAATTGTCTCTGGCCAAGACCCTTCAGCAGGACTGGGGGAGAAAAGTCGAGGAGTAGAGTTAAAAATGGGTGGGGGGGGAGGGGAGAGAGAAACACAAGGTGATGGGTGAAACCGGCAAAGGGAGGTGTGTGTGGCCTCATGGTGACAGTAGAAGAGACCATGGCTTGATCTGTCTGAATGAGAATGGGAAGTGGAATTGAAATGGGTGGCCACTGGGAGATCCCACCTTTACTGGTGGATGGACCACCTACCACTACACCTCCTCCCTCACCACCATTTAGGGCTCCAAAGCAACACTTCATTTGTGAATCTGTTGGGGTCATATACTGTGTCCAGTGCTCCCAGTATGTCCTCCTGGTGTATCTTGCTCCTGTATGCCCTCTCATCTCCATATGAGATTGTGCCAATAATGTTTGCATCATTAGCAAATTTATAGATGGTATTTGTGCTATGCCTAACCAAACAGTTATGGGTAGATGGTAGAGCTGTGTGCTAAGGCACACATCCCTGAGGTGTCCCAGTGTTGATCATCAGCAAGGAGGAGTTACTAATCCCAGTCTTCACAGATTGTGGACTTCCAGTTAGGAAGTCAAGGATCCAATTGCAGAGGGAGGCACAGAGAACCAGGTTTTGTATTTTATCACTTAGGACTGTAGGAGTGATGGTGTTAAATGCTGAGCTACAATCAATAAACAGCGTCCTGACAGAGAAGTGAAAACACCTGTTGACATGGCTCAGTTGAGTGCTGTAACTATGAATATACCAAAGTGCGGGATGGGAGACGATCCTCGAGAACTTGTCCAGCTCACTCAGCGGAACAAGATAATTCACTGTTTAGATGGAGCAAAGGAGCGGAAGTTAACCCCGTCTGTGTCTAACTTCAGTGTTACACTCAGCCCTGACAGAGGAACAGATACAAGGCCAAGGAACACTGTGTGATTTAGCGGGACGCTCTATTAAAAGCTGCAGGAATGCATCGAAGTAACAAAGTGGAGGCTCTGCATAAGTGAAGACAATGAAAAGGAGAGCACCTCACTGCATTTGTGATAAGGTTATGGTCGGTTTTCTCAAATGTTTACGTTCCCATTTTGGACAGGTGGGATTTGACTCAACAACAGAGTATTAACTGGCTGAAGGCTCTGGTATCACACAGTACTGAGGAGAGCAGAAGAGTGTGTGAAATGTTTGATCCCACACACACTGAAACATGGTTTCTCAGAGGGATGAAACAAGAATGGGAGAAGGGAGGGAGAAAGGTACGATGGAGGAAGGGGAAACAGGTTCTAAAATGTCCCCGATAAGAGAACAAGGTGTGTAGTGGCAGAATGAAGGGGGACGGGGTTTCTAACAGGGTATGCCATCGTCACGCTCAGCAGCACCACCTACTGGAAGGGGTGATCGAGGATGCGGTCAGAATGTCTTCATTCCTCCTGTTATGTATACCATGTCCCCATGGAAGTGTTTTGCTGGGGTCTGCCCACAACCCAGACGGGTTGGGGAAGATCAGGATGTAACAAAGGCTTCATTGCCTCTGGAAGATCAACCACATTACCCACAATATAATATCCAGGGTGCCGATTGAAATTGACAAATGTATCCAGAGTTACCTGTGGGGACTCAAGTACACAGTGACGGTGTCAAGCCTCAGTTATATTGGAGTGTATCACAGGGTGGGCTGGTGTGGGTCAACCCCTTGTTGAAGCTCGGGTAGGAGGCTGCCCTGTAAAATTTCTTTGGGATACAGGAGGCTCTTGGTCCACCCTAGTCACATCCACAAACCAATGTTGCAATTTGGGAAACACAAGATACTATTATTTTAACTGGATTTACAGGGTATATCTCAACTGTATACATAGTGTACTATATAATATGTGCCAATTGGGAGGTTAATTGTTCATTGTAAGTTGCTCCATGATTAGGCAATAGTTAAATCAGGGGTTCTTGGTGGTGTGGCTTGAAGGGCTGAAATGGCCCTTTCTGTGCTGTATCTCAGTAAATAATAAACAATGACCACACACACACACACACACACACACACACACACACACACACACACACACACACACACACACACACACACACACACACACACACACACACACACACACACACACACACACACACACACACACACACACACACACTTTAAATTGACCCATTCAGGCTTAAAGATTTAATCACTGTGGAGGCTTTCTTACTCTTCTGAGATAATGTCTTTCCTGACAACGAGGATCACTCTGCTTGGCAGGTGAGTCTTGTCACGGTAAAACAATCTCAGTTTTTGGGGCCTCCTCCATAGTGGTTGTAGGAATTGGCTCTGGGAGTAGGAAGTGGTTACAACATCTCTGGGCACCTTTCTTCTCCTGTTCTCTCGCTGGATCTACTTTGATCCATTGGAGGAATGAAAACAGGTGATATTGTGGAGGAGGAAGCCAAGAGGAGGGATTAGATCACTAGCAGGATTAATAAGAAAATACTCCAGTGAATTGAATGCACCTTTCCAAGATCAAGATGTACAAACTGGAATAAGAAAAGTGGCTACCACAGTCAGAACTACTTCCTGCAGTCTCAGAATCAACTCCCATAACCACCACGGAGGAAGCCCCAGAACCTGAGATTGTTTCACAGTCTCAGTTGCCAGGCAGAGTGATCCACCCTGTCAGGAAAGGTGTTATCCCACAAAAGTAAGAAATCCTCTACAGCGATGAAATCCTTAGGCCTGAAAGGAACAATTTAAAATTTACTAGGCAGAGAATATCCGTATAACATAGTTTATGCAGGGTTTCCCTGAGACCTGAAAAAAAGGTTTCCTCAGGGCAAAAAGGTTCAGAAAGGCTGTTCTAACCTGATCACAATGTACTAACTAATGGTGTCCAAGGTCAAGTTATATCTAAAATTAGCTCCGGCAGCTAGCAAAGTCAAATGGTGGATAGAAGATCCAGTGCATTGGGCTTCTTCAAAGCTCAGTGTCAGGTCTTCTGTATTTGCGATAGATGTTAATGATTTTATTTTAAATGAAAGGTGATTGAAAAGTTTGTGTATAAAGCAAAATGTCTGTGTAGGCTGCAAATAAGTGATAGTAAAGTAGTAAGTGGAATAATCTAGTAAGTGTGGGGAAAGAATGTAACAAGGCAGGTTGTTAACCCAATTAACAAAGCATCCGGGATCTCCATTCAATAGAAAAGGCAAAGAAAACACAGGCAACACACAAGGTGCTGGAGGAACTCAGTAAGTCAGGCAGCATCCATGGAGAGGAACCAACAATCGATTCCTCGGCCCAATATGTCGACGGTGCATTCCTCTCCACGGATGCCCCCTGACCCGTTGAGCCCCTGCAGCATCCCATGTCTGCTACTCAAGATTTCCAGCATCTGCAGAATCCCTGGTGCAAGGAGTTATTGGAAATGGTATAAAAATTAGCTGAGTCACAGCTGGCATACAGCACTAATTCTGCTGACTAAATTACTGCAAGTCACAGTAACAGTGAACACAATTAGAGGAAATCAATATAACGTCTTCAGAATCAGAGCATTTCAATGATGTGGGATTGCTTTCTGTACAGCAGGGAAGGCAGAGCAGATATTCAATGCAGGCTTAAAAATTAATAGGTGAATGGAAAGGATTTATTTCTCTTCATGGAGAGTTTACTGTAAATTAACACTGAATGGATTAAAATACTTTGAGCAAAAATATTTTCTACTGGAAGTTTAGCGTACTCATTTCCTGGAAAGTGAGGAAAAACTCTAATCACATTCAGTGCTTGGATTCAGAATTGAAAGAATTTCCTATATTACACAATTGTCAGTAAGGGAAGTCTCAATTCAGTTATGCCACTGTTTCCATACTGAAACCATTGCCAGAGTCATCCTTACATCTTCATTACACTAATGGTTCATTGATGTTTCAGCTCAGCATGGATCAGAAATATCTTCACCCCTCTTGTACAATAGGTGACATTCTAGCAAAATACACTTCTATAGCTGAAAAGGTACAGTACAATTTGAAAGTCTTACTTTTGTCAATGAGGAAGAGCAAGAAGTTCTGTCTTAGTACTTGCCTCAGTTTAATTGATTGTTTTATTCCTTTGGAGAAATATGAGATAGGTACTCCAAAAAGAAGTCTATAAGCAGGGGAAAGCACATTTGTCTATTTTTCATACGGCAGGGAAACAAGCCATTAGGCTCATAATATCCAATGACCAGTGAGAATCCACTTTGTTTTAATCTCATTTTTCAGCACTGTAGCCTTCTATGTTCAGTGATTTAAGTGTTTCTCTAGTCATGAGTTAAATGTTGTCAGGGACTCTGCTTCTTTTACTTTTACAATAACAGCAAAGTTCACTTCTGATGGTTTGGCTGGAGCAGTCAAACTTCAAAGCAAACTGTCTGCCTGTAAACTAAATGCACTTAGCAAAATTCTCACTGGCTTCTCATTGGCTACTTCACTTGTTTCAAAATATTGTTCCAATAGTTCAGTGTACATGAGCCAGTTACTGTTGTAAAATCAAACTCATCAATCTTTCCATTGTAGCCAGGCATTTCTGATCATTTTCAGTGATTATTATCACCCAGTACTCACAGTTTATTAACCCCGAATTCTTCCATTTTTACCCCTTTTTCTTTAAAAACTTGATCAGGTTTTCCCTTCTGAAGACACAAGCTGCTCTGTTTCGCCGTTCCTCTCTGCAGTCTTTCTTCGTTCGAACATTTCACTCTGCTTTAATACGTCAGTACCATCCTGGATTTGTTTTAAAATTAACTCATCACCGGTGTTATGTTTTGTAACTTCAAAACATTAAAGTAATTCAAGAAAGACACAGGAGTCCGAAATATGACTCTGACTTCGCCTGTACCTTAACCGAGGTGCGCACATATCACATGGTAGAGTGATGACATATGCAACTACACATAACCTATAATTAATTATTTAAATGAACAGGAATGATTAATAGAAACATAGAAAATAGGTGCAGGAGTAGGCCATTCAGCCCTTCGAGCCTGCACCGTCATTCAGTATGATCATGACTGATCATCCAACTCAGAACCCTGTACCTGCTTTCTCTCCATACCCCCTGACCCCTTTAGCCACAAGGGCCATATCTAACTTACTCTTAAATATAGCCAATGAACCAGCCTCAACTGTTTCCTGTGACAGAAGATTCCACAGATTCACCACTCTCTGTGTGAAGATTTTCCTCATCTTGGTCCTAAAAGGCTTCCCATTTATCCTTAAACTGTGACCCTTTGTTATGGATTCCCCCAACATCGGAAACAATCTTCCTGCATCTAGCCTGTCCAATCGCTTTAGAATTTTTTACGTTTCAATAAGATCCCCCGTCCTCCCGCTCAATCTTCTAAATTCCAGCAAGTATAAGCCTAGTCGATCCAGTCCTTCTTCATATGAAAGTCCTGCCATCCCAGGAATCAATCTGGTGAAGCTTCTTTGCACACCCTCTATGGCAAGAATGTCTTTCCTCAGATTAGGGGAAGAAAACTGCACACAATACTCTAGGTGTGGTCTCACCAAGGCCTTGTACAACTGCAGTAGAACCTCCCTGCTCTTGTACTCAAATCCTTTTGCTATGAATGCCAACATACCATTTGCCTTTTTCACCGCCTGCTGCATGCCCACCTTCAATGACTGGTGTACAATGACACCCAGGTCTCGTTGCACCTCCCCTTTTCCTAATCGGCCACCATTCAGATAATAATCTGTTTTCTTGTTCTTGCAACCAAAGTGGATAACCTCACATTTATCCACATTAAATTGCATCTGCCATGAATTTGCCCACTCATCTAACCTATCCAAGTCACCCTGCATCTTCTTGGCATCCTCCTCACAGCTAACACCGCCACCCAGCTTCGTGTCATCCGCAAACTTGGAGATGCTGCATTTAATTCCCTTGTCTAAATCATTAATATATATTGTAAACAACTGGGGTCCCAGCACTGAGCCTTGCAGTACCCCACTAGTCACTGCCTGCCAATCTGAAAAGGTCCCGTTTATTCCCACTCTTTGCTTCCTGTTTGCCAACCAATTCTCTATCTACATCAATACCATACCCCCAATACCGTGTGCTTTAAGTTTGCACACTAATCTTCTGTGTGAGACCTTGTCAAAAGCCTTTTAAAAATCCAAATATACCACATCCACTAGTTCTCCCCTATCCACTCTACTAGTTACTTCCTCAAAAAATTCTGTAAGATTCGTCAGACATGATTTTTCTTTCACAAATCCATGCTGACTTTGTCCGAAGATTTCACCTCTTTCCAAAAGTGCTGTTATCACATCTTTGATAACACTACTCTAGCATTTTCCCAACCACCAATGTCAGGCTAATCGGTCTATTATTCCCCGGTTTCTCTCTTCCTTCTTTTTTATATAGTGGGGTTACATTAGCCACCCTACAATCCTTAGGAACTAATCCAGAATCTAAGGAGTTTTGAAAAATTATCACTAATGCATCCACTATTTCTTGGGCTACTTCTTTAAGCACTCTGGGATGCAGACCATCTGGCCCTGGGGATTTATCTGCCTTTAATCCCTTCAATTTACCTAACACCACTTCCCTACTAACATGTATTTCCCTCAGTTCCTCTATCTCACTAGACCCTCGGTCCCCTACTATTTCCGGAAGATTATTTATGTCCTCCTTAGTGAAGACAGAATCAAATTAGTTAATCAAACAATATATACAAGCTTACTGAACTATCAAATACACAACACACCGGCACTGCGTCTCATGGAGACTCTTGACAAAGGGTGTCAGCTCGAAATATCGACTCTTCATTCCTTTCCACAGACACCACCCGACACACTTGAGTTCTCCCACACCCTGTGTGAGACTGTATCTGTGCCCCTCCAAGTATAATGCTCCTCAACTATGGAGCCTCTTAATCTTAAAGTCATCTATAGCTCTGAATAAGTACACCATGCTCATCACAGACTTTATTAAAACAGTTGTAGATGAGTGTATCCCCTATCACAAGCCCTGGATAAACCTTGTGATCTGCAAACTGCTGAGAGCCAGATCAGAGATCAGAGACATTCAGGTCTGGTGACCAAGAATGTTACAAGACGTCCAAGTACGATCTCTGGACAGCCATTTCTTGGGTGAAGTGGTAATACCAGACTAAACTTGAATCAATGAATGATGCTTGACAATTGTGGCAAGGCTTGAATACTATCACCTCTTATACAGTTAACACAAGTGACATAAGTGACAGCAAGGCTTCACTGCCAGATGAGCTCACTGTCCTCTATGCTTGCTTTGACCATCACAAACTCCCATTGCCCCGATGATCCTGTGATTTTAGTCTCTGTCGCTGATGTGCAAACAGCATTCAGGACAGTGAACCCACAAACAGCATCTCACACAGACAGGATATCTTGCCAAGAAATAAAGACCTGTGCTGATGAACTGGCTAGAGTGTTTACTGGATCTTTAACCTCTCACTTTGGCAGTCTGAGGTACCCGCCTCACTTATAACAGTACGTAAGAAGAACATGGTGACCTGTCTCAATGACCATCATTGAGGAGCACTTACATCCACAGTGATGAAATGTTTTCAGAGGTTGGTGATGAAACATATAACTCCTGCCTGAGAAGCAATGTGGATAAGCTCCAATTTGCCTCCTGAAGCAACAGGCCCAGAACAGACTGACTTTATGAGCAGGAAACCAGAAGTCCATGAGCCAGTCCTCATCAGAGGATCAGAGTTGGTCAACAAATTTAAATTCCTCCATGTTATTACTTTGTAGGACCTGTCCTGGGCCTGGTATGTAAGTGCCATTATGAGAAAGTATGGCAGTTCCTCTACTTTGTTAGGAGATGAGTAGATTCAGCATGATCTCCAAAACTCTGGTAAATGTCTATAGATGTGTAGTACTGAGTATATAGACTGACTGCATCACACCTTTGTTTAGAAACATCAATGCCCTTAAATGGAAATGGAAATAAGTAGTTGATATGGTCTAGTCCATCACGGGTAAAGTCCTCCCCACCATTGAGCACATCTACATGAAGCTTTGTCACTGGAAAGAAGTGTCCATCATTAGAGACACCCACCACCAAAGACAAGCTCTCTTCTCAATGCTGCCATCAAGAATAAGCTATTGGAGTCTCAGGACTCACACCACCAGGTTCAGAAACAGTTATTACCCCTCAGACATCAGGTTCTTGATAACTTCACTTGCCCCATCACTATGATGTTCTCACAATCTATGGATTCAGTTTCAAGGACTCTGCATCTCATTTTTCAAATATTTATTGTTTATTTACTTTTTAATTATTATTTCTTTTTGTATTTACAGTTTACTGTCTTGCACACTGGTTGAATGTCCAATTTGCAGTGGTCATTCATTGATTCTGCTATGGTTATTATTCTGTGGATTTATTGTGTATGCCTACAAGAAAATGAATCTCAGTGTTGTATGTGGTAACATAAATGTACTTTGACAATAAACTTACTTGGAAGTTTGAATTTATAACTCTCTGCTCTTGATAGAAAAAACCGAGGCTCTCTGTTCCATGGTGGAAATGCATGATCTTGGTGTATCTCATCCTTCAACAATGCTACCTCTTTCTCACAGTGTGTTGACACAACTTCATGTCGATCCCCACTTGAAGTTTCATGAGTATCTCAAAACTCAGAGACATAGAGCACTGCAATACAGAAAAAGGCCTTTCAGCCCATCTAGTCCATGTGAACTACGCACCTACCAGGTTCCATCGACTTGCACCTGTGCCATAGACCTTCATACTCCTCCCATTCACATATACATCCAAACTTCTTTAAATGCTGAAATCATCCTTCCACTGGCAGCTCATTCCATACCCTTTGAGTTAAAAAGTCCCCCCTCATGTTCCTCTTAAACATTTGACCTTTCTCCATTAACCCTAGACCTCTAGTCTCTAGTTCTAGTCTCAACCATCCTAACTCAATAAAATGTCATCAGACAGACAGTTAAATTTTCACTTGCCCCAGTTTTGAGTGAAAGATGAAGGAAATATCCAGAGTAAATAAGACAACATGTCTTGCCTGACTTTTTTTTTAAATTTTTCAGCAATTAAGAAAAAGAGCAAACAAGTATTCACACAGAGCTTGGGTTCATAGCAGACAGATGTACAGTCTTTTCCAATTAGATGATTCTTCATGTTTTAGATATTAGCCACAGCAAGTTAAAACACCATAAAAACATTGTTAAACAGACTTCCGGTAAGATGGCGATTGTTTAGCTGCTCCGAACTTTTGTTCCGTTACGGTCGCTATCTTTGCACTAAATGTCTCCATTTTTTAAACCATAATTAGGAACTTTTTCGGTATCTCTTACTTGCCTGTGAACACATCTAACTTACAATGTCTAGCAAGAGTTCTAAATCCGGGAGAAAGGAAGCTATGGCTCCCTCAGACGAGACCTGGGCTGTGCTCGGTCAGCTCCGAGATGAAATTTTAAAGGAATTCAAAACCGCTTTCCAACAGTTGGAAGACAAACTGGATCGGATCAACGATAAAGTGGACAAACATGCTGAACACTTATCTCACATCGATTCGACTTCTGAAGATTTAGAAAGCCGTGTTCGTTACTTGGAGACTCTGTTCCAGCTTAGAGGGAAAATGTAACAAACTCCTTTCCAAAATGGTGGATCTCGAAAATCGCAGCAGACGCTGCAATCTTAGAATTCTTGGATTACCAGAGACCACCGAACAGGGATCAACAGTGAAGTTTTTTCCCAAGTTTCTCTGTGAGATATTCGGGAAAGATTTGCTTCCCAACCCGCCTGAGCTCGAACGGGCACACAGAGTTTACGTTCCCCCCGGAATTCTGGGCTCCCGCCCGCGACCAATAATTTTGTGCTTCCATCAATACCAGGTAAAACACAGTCTGATTGTGGAGGCATGTCGCAGAGGTTCTTTTTCTTTCCAGGATACAACCATTCGCTTTGTGGAAGATTTTGCACCCCAGACCTTAAAGATGCGTGCTGAGTTTAAAGGCGCAATGAAAGTGCTTTTTGATCGTGGATTTAAACCCTCTCTTCGTACTCCTGCTGAGCTACGAATCAAGCTTAATACTGGAAAATACAAGTGGTTTAAATCAGTGAAGGAAGCTGAAGCATTTGTGGCAAGTCTTCCGGCTATCCAGTCATCTTCGGAACCCGATCGGACGTCCTAAAACGGTGGATAAGTACTTCTCATAGTAAAATTACTTTTTCTGGACTCAGACTTTAAGTGAATCATTCAGACATTATTCATTGAAACTCTAAGGGCTGTCGACAATCTCTCCCTGGATTTGGTGTGTGTGTAATCGATTTTATTCTTGTATAACTTTATCTACAGAGTTCTACAACTGACTCTAACTTGTCTTGGAGGTTTGAAGTCTTTAGTGAAGGCCTCCCTGTTTGTTGGTTCACAGTTTAATTGCTGATTTATTTTTCCTTTTTTTATATTTTTTTCTTTCTTTTCTTCACCTTTTTTTCTAATCTCTGAATTTTTTTCTCTCCTCTCTGTAAATGGATGATAAATACTCATCTTGAATTTATAATTTTCCCTTTCTTCTCCTTTTTTTTACCTTTTTTTTTCCTTTCTCTTACTTTATTCTTCTATAATTTTTCGTGGGTAGGTTAGTTTTGATTTTCTCCCTATTTTCTCTGTATTAAGTTTTATATTTCTGCAGAAGGTGTTCTAATCTGTAGTTATGATTTCTAGTGCGTAAACTAGTTACTATTTGCTATAGTATTTATACGGAACTGCTGTTAATGACACAGATCTGGAAGTTGTATTTGGGTTAATTTTTTTGGTAGAGCTAACTACTTGTTTTGGTAGCCATCTAGTTTTGGGTTGTGTGGGCGGGGTGGGGTTTCCAGTTCCAACATCACTCACTGTATTTATTGTTTCTCTTTGTTGCTCAGGACATGTATATGTTTTGATTTTACGAATCTATGTTTATATCTCTGCTCCCAGACTGCTACTGTACTGCTTGACTTTTTATATGCCTGCTGCCTTTTATGCATTAGTAATTGATAATGGCTAGTGCACTTAAATTCGTGAGCTGGAATGTAAAGGGATTGAATCACCCTGTTAAAAGGAGGAAGGTATTCTCACATATCAAACAACTCAAAGCTGACATTGCTTTCTTTCAAGAAACTCATATTCGGTGTGTTGATAACTCCCAGCTTCTGTCAAAGTGGGCGGGCCAGCATTTTCATTCATCCTTTGCCGCTAAAGCTAGGGGATTCTCCATTCTTATTAACTCAAATATTCCTTTTGAACTCCATAATAAAACTTCTGATACAAATGGCCGTTTTATTATTGTTTCTGGTAAAATATATAACACTAAAGTTGCACTAGCAAACCAGTATGCCCCCAACTTTGATGATGTTAACTTTTTTGAATGGTTTTTTCCCTCACTACCAGACTTAAACTCATACTCTCTTATACTGGGTGGTGACTTCAACTGTTGGTTGGATCCTAATCTGGATCGATCGTCCTCTGTTACCAGATCACCTACTAAATCTGCCTTAGCTATCCAATCATTTCTCTCTAATTTTGGTATCTCTGATATATGGCATTTCCTTCATCCTACGGAGAGAGATTATTCTTTTTTCTCACATGTTCACCATACCTTCACTAGAATTGACTATTTCTTACTTGATACCCAACTTATTCCATTTGCCCACTCTTGTGACAATCAGAGTATACTGATTTCTGACCATGCCCCAATTACTCTCTCTCTGAACTTTCCTGGTCTCCCTCAGAGGAATAAACACTGGCGGTTTGATTCAACTTTATTATCGGATGATGATGTTTAAAAATTCATTAAGGATCAGATAACCTTTTATTTTATCACTAATACATCACCTGAAGTGCCATCCCAGATTGTCTGGGATGCCATGAAAGCATATCTGAGGGGTCAAATAATCTCTTACACAGCAAATCTCAACAGAAGATCCCGTGCAGATCGACTAGATGTCATTAACCAGATTAAAGAATTGGATCAAATATACACCCAAACTAAGAACCCTGAATTATACAAGAAGCGCATTGAACTCCAAACTAAATTTAACCTTTTGTCCACTCAACCTATTGAACGCCAACTTCTCGAAAGCAAGAGTCGCTTTTACATTCATGGGGATAAGTCTGGTAAACTCCTAGCCAATCAGCTGAGGCATTCCAAAGCCAAACAACATATTACACAGATCCGGAAGGAGAACGGAGACTTTACATTGGATCATTTAGAAATTAATGACACATTTAAAAATATCTATTCTTAGCTTTATTCCTCTGAATCTCTGAATGACAATATCTCTGTTGATCAATTTTTACAGAATCTGAATATCCCCTCACTTTCATCTGATTTCAAAGCCAAACTCAATGCACCTATATCATCAGAAGAAATATCTTTTGCAATTTCTGCACTGTCCTCAGGGAAATCTCCTGGACCTGATGGGTTCCCTGTAGAATTTTATAAATCATTCTCTTCACTTCTTTCTCCTCAGTTACTTTTAGTATTATCTGACTTGTTTAATTACGGCAAATTGCCACCCTCTTTCAATGAGACATCTATTATTCTTCTTTTAAAAAAGGGCAAAGACCCAACAGAGTGTTCCTCGTATAGGCCGATCTCTCTGCTCAATGTTGATGTAAAGATCTTAGATAAAGTTTTGGCTCATAGACTAGAAACCGTTATTTTCTCCATTATCTCTGATGACCAAACAGGCTTTATTAAAAACCGTCTCCTTTTTTTAACATCAGATGGTTATTCAATATCTTATACTCACCTCCAACTGGGATTCCTGAATGTGTTATTTCCCTCGATGTGGAGAAAGCATTTGACCATATAGAGTGGAACTACCTTTTTGCAGTCTTAGAAAAATTTGACCTCGGCCAAAGTTTCATCTCCTGGATCCAATTGCTGTACCTGTGTCCTACTGCTTCTGTTTTAACTAATTTTCAGAAATCCCAAGTATTTAATCTCAAACGTGGCACCCGTCAGGGATGCCCCTTAAGTCCCTTTCTCTTTGATTTGGCTATAGAACCTCTGGCGATAGCATTTCGAAACAGTCCTGAAATGACCGGGATTTGGAGAGGGGGTGTTGATCATAAAGTTTCTCTCTATGCTGATGACTTATTACTCTTTCTCTCAAAGCCGTCTACATCCTTACCTCTAATGTTTTCACTTCTTGACCAGTTTAGCCAGATCTCTGGCTATACACTCAACTTACATAAGAGTGAACTTTTCCCAATTAATAAAGAAGCACAAGAACTAACATTTTGTGATCTCCCTTTTAAAGTAGTCCATAATCAATTTACTTATCTTGGAATTACAGTCACAAGGAAGTTTAAAGATCTCTTTTGTGAAAACTTTGCCAATCTTTCATATGCTATAAAACAGAATCTGGTACAATGATCACCTCTATCTATGTCTTTGGTAGGTCATATTAATGTTGTTAAAATGTATGTTCTCCCCAAATTGTTATACTTATTTCAATCTATCCCAATTTTTATTCCTAAATCTTTTTTTGATTCCTTAGACTCTATTGTTTTGTCATATTTGTGGCAGAATAAGCATTCTAGAATTAATAAAATACATCTCCAAAAATCTAAAAAAGAGGGTGGCATGGCTTTACCTAACTTTCGCTTATATTATTGGGCAGCTAATATACATTGTACTACCTTTTGGTCTTTCTTCCACAGCCAACCCGAGTGCCCTAACTGGGTGGCAATGGAGTTGAGCTTCACTAAAGAATTATCTATCTCTGCACTTCTTGGCTCTGCATTCCCTAGTAGTCTTCCCAGATCAATAGCTAATCCTCTTGTTAGACACACTTTGCGTATATGGGCTGAGTTCAGGAAACGCTATGGCTTCCAGGGGTTCTCCATTTCCAGCCCTGTCGCACATAATCACCTTTTTTTACCTACTACGTACGATTCAGCATTCCATGTTTGGTATAAGAAGGGCATTAGACATTTTGAAGATCTTTTCATTGATAATCGCTTCGCCTCTTTTCAGCAGCTCTCTGTTAAGTTCAATCTGCCTAATGCTCATTTTTTCAGATATCTCCAAATCCGACACTTTATTGCTCCTTTAATTCCTAACTTTCCTGAAATGCCTGCAAAAAATGCTATGAACCTATTTCTTTCCATCAATCCACTAGGTAAAGGTTTAATATCAATTATCCGAGATAAACTAGCAGCCTTACGATGGGCCCCTGTGGATAAAATTAAAATGGCCTGGGAGCAGGATTTAAATATCTCCTTATCCAAGGAGAGCTGGGACTCAGTTCTCAAATCGGTTAACTCAACCTCTCTTTGTGCTTGCCATTGCCTTTTACAGTTTAAGATTGTTCATAGAGCCCATATGTCTAAATCTAAACTATCTCGATTCTACCCTAGCATTAGTCCGCTCTGTGATAAATGCAAGAGGGGCGTGGCCTCTCTCATCCATATGTACTGGTTCTGTCCTAGTTTGGAGAAATTCTGGAAAGATGTCTTCACTACGTTATTGTGTATTCTGAATCAGCGCCTAGAAGCAAACCCCTTAATTGCTCTGTTCGGTTTTTGGGGCGAGACAGATTTATCTTTGGGTCCGACCAAATGCCGAATATTATCCTTTGCCTCTCTCCTGGCTAGATGCTTGATCCTCCTTAGATAGAGAGATGTTGCCCCACCCACTCATGCGCAATGGCTTAACAACATTATGGCCTGCTTGGACCTCGAAAAAATTCATTATTCAGTTCTGAATTCGGATCTAAAGTTCCATAAGGTCTGGGGACCTTTTATCGAGTACTTTCATAACCTTCCTCTTGACTAGGGGTTTTGTTTTTTTTTCTTCTTCTTTTCGGCCCCTTGCTTTCATGTCCCTTTTTTTCTGGTAGTAGGCATTATTATACTTTGTTGCTAAGTGTATTCACAGTCTGGGAGTTTGACTGTTCTGACTTATACTCTCTATATTGAGTTGCGGTTGGTCTGGAGTTGTTGTTGTTTTTTCTTGTGTTGTGGGGCTTGGGAAGGATACTAAGCTTACTTGTCTTTAATTTAGGTGCTTTTTTGTTAATTCTCTTCCTTTGTAGCATATTGTTATTGTATGCTTAATTTTGCACTGTATTAATGTTCCTCATTGGCATTTGAGGTTTTTAATTTGTGAAATGTTTTGAAAAACTAATAAAAAAAACTAATAAAAAAAACATTGTTAAACATCTAGTTATAAGCAAAGTCAGAAACAACTCAGCTGAACTCAGATATAATCTTTGGCCTTCTGAAATTAACATTGCAGAGATGTGTGAGACCAGGGAGATGATGCACACTTCCCCCTTCCAAATCTGCCCACTCCCACTTGATCAGTCCACAATTGGGAGGAGGCTCACTATATTCTGGTTCCCTGTGGTGGTGAAGAAGATGCATTAAAATTTACAAGGAGTGGTCAACACTGTCCAGTTTGGGAAGAGGAAGTCTGAGGGTCGTCCTGAGGGAGGTGCTCGCTGTTATGGGTTTGTTGGGAGAAAATGCTTCCACTTGTGGCTGGAACGGGACACAGGGTCATTCATATAGGACAATCATTGAGAAATCATAGAACTCATGGGGAACCTTCCGTCAGAGAGAGGAGAGAAGGTGGAACTCCTTCCCACTGGGAGAAACACCAGCATTAACCAATGTGGACAAATGTCCCAAATCCCTGCATAAACACTCTCCATGAAACACTACCCAAAGCAGGATGTAGGACTGTGTCATTGAAGATGCAGGTAAATGAGCAGCAGGGGAATATCTGGGTCCAGGGGATTTGCTCCATCAGCTTTCCCATCTACCCATCCACGTACAGGGACTGCAGCATGTGTGTGTAGAACTGTACATTGAGTGTGGGAGTGACGTTATCCAGTCTGACACTGGGAACTTCAACCATGAACCAGTGAGGTTGGGCAGGTAACATTTCTGTGATTCCTTTCTCAGTTTGTAATTGGGAAAATAAATAGAGTGTAGCATCATAAGGAACAGTAAACTTTTAGTGATCAACCTGTGGGTGTGGAGTTACCTATGGACCAGACAAGGTGTGACGAACACCTGTACTATCCAAAGAACATCACTGAACAGGTGAGTTATTATATGCCACTCAGTACTTCCATGGTGTTACATACCTCATGGGTATCTTGTGACTGTGTTATGACCATGATGTAATTGAGTATCTGGTGAAAATGATATAATGGTCTTGTGATGGTGGGGTGATGTAATTTCCCACCAGTGTGAGGACACATGATGTAATTTTCCCACCAGTGAGAAGTCATATGATGGCCTGTTTCGACAGGTATAAAATGGGAAAGCCTTTCTGTGACATAGGTTAGTTCATGGTTTAATTTGTCAGTTACTCCATTATGCTGCATATTCGTCTCATGACGCAGTTTTATTTTAAAGTGGAGTTTTAATTTCTATCTTAAGTCTCAAAGGTTATTGCCGGCAGTCTCGCCACAACGCTGCCAGTTTTAGTCCATTCAGAGAGTGAAAAATTTACCAAAGTATGGAAAACCGGAATGATTGAGAAAGTTGGTGTTGTCGGCAATAATACATTTTTGAAGCCTCGTGCAAGGAGGTAGTAACCTGCATCCAAGATAGCCCCGGCAATGTGAAAGCAGAAAGGGCTGGGCACAGCATTATTCACCAGGAAAAAGGTTAGTACCTCTAAGCAATTTTTATTTCCTTCATCATAAATCCTTTGGGCAAGGCATATTCCGGCTGGGATCAGCAGTAACGTCATGTCATCAAGGAATTTGTTACTTCAGGGAAGTCTCTCCTAACTGACTGTGTAAATCATTTGGACCTTTGCATTTACCACTTATAAGAACTGTTCTCATTTATCGCTTTAAGAACTGTTCAAGTTGCCATATAGCAGTTAACTTCCGGTTAAGTTAGTCATTTGTTTATTTTCCATTTGTTGTTGAGCTGAGTTAAATGAATGTTTCTTTGTTTATAAAAACCTGTCTCCATTCTATATTCAATGTTTCCGTATTATAACAATGGTCAATGTTAGACCAATGAGATGGAGGAGGGATGGGCCACCCACAATGCCACAGGGTAGAGATGTGCTAGATCACATGACCAGCCCCTGTGCTAATCTGCAACAACTCAGCAAGGATTATTCAACGTCAAGCCCCACCCCACCTCCAAACCCACAACTCAATTGCCCAGAGGGGCAATGGAAGGACAGTCAGGAAAAGGGCATTGTCATCACCAAGAATCTTATCAGGTGAATTCCATCATTGTTGCCAGAGAATTCACACAACCACAGTGTTAGCGTCAAACATTCCCTGGTGAGCAACTTCCACCGGCTTCTTCTGTTCACCCAAATAGTTTTTCAACAGGATCACAGCACAGGTGTCATCTCTTTTCCTCCCTGGATTGCCTGATTTACAAATAACCCATTATTTAAATTGATTAACCCTGGAATATTACAACTTTTCCTCCAGCCCACCACATTCTGATGAAAGCACAATACCACAGCAATCCTGACAGTCGTGACTATATGAATGAGATCCCCAGTTTTCCCTTCTCTCCTATAGCTCTCCATCTTGCATTCTCTGTAGATCTCCAACCTCCATCTGCCTCAGTCCAGGAGTTTGTCTGTTCTGCTCAAGGACACTCTTCATTGGAGTGCTCCAAATGTGGTCTTGCTGGGGCTCTGAACAGCTGCAGATAGGCAATCTTCCCTTTGTCCTTCATGCTCCATGCAAGAAGAGGCAACATTGGATTTCCCTGCCCAACTGCCTGATGGACCTGAGGTTTCTTCATGAACTAACTCTATTAGGTTCTCACCATTTGAAATGTTTCTCTCTCCCCGATCCTCCTACATTCCCATCCAGTAAACTTGGACACATGGCTACAATGTCATCTGAATCATTGGATGGTGACCAGGTCAGGGCGTGAACTAATCCACATGTTATTCCATTTGGAACAGCAGACCAATCAGAAAGCAGTTAGTTGTTTCCCATTTCCCACATCTCTGCTTCCCTGAGCAGCAACACATTACATGCTAGCTTAACATTTGCAGGGACTGTTCCAGAATTACAAAATGTTTGAAAGACATTCCTGGATGTGTTGCCTCCAGAATTATCACTCCTACACATTATTAAAGAACAGGGCTTTTGTCTGCTTTTAGCTCTCCTCCAGAGACATCTCCTAAATGATGCTGATCTTTCCCAAGTTCATTAAATCCCTTGTACCATTTTTTCTGCCATGTTCCTGTGATCCACAAAAGAGCAATGCAAACTGTTTGTTTCATCCCCCAGCTATTCTTAGACAGCATTGAACATAGGACAACATATAGGTCCTGAATTTTCCCCTTCAAACAATATTGCCATGGCCTACCTCAACTCTACTTATGTGTTAGTTTCCGGTACTCCTCAATTCATTATTCTTTCAAATATTTCTCTGCCTCCACCGTCCTCTGCTACAGAGACATCCAGAGATTCACCTCCTTTTGGGAAAAGTCATTTCTATGCAACTCTATTGGCCCAGTATTTTGTAAATACTTGCACTCATTTGAAACTTTCAAAATAGTGAAAACCCCATCATCTATCCTCTAAAGCAGGGATGGCCAACCTATGGTGCATATGGCAAAGGAGGCACATTGGATGATTAGAAGTGGCACATTGCACCCCAGTGATAATAATAAAAAAGTAAGCCTGCTCAAGCAAAAAGTATTAACCAAAAACTGATTTGTAGAATAAAAACTATAACAGGAATTCAAGTAGCTTAGAGCTAGAAATTGGTTTTACTGAGAATAAATCTAAAACTTAGCAATTATTTTCAGCGGTTTTATTGTTTCATGCATACCTTTTGGTTAATGTTATCTTTTTTCACATTAATCTGTTTTCAATTTAAAAAAATGTTCAATGAGTCAAACTAGGAAAGAAGGACTTTTGTTCTTCAGTAGTTCCATAACTGTTTAATACACGTTTGATACTTGTTTGATCCTGAGGCACCAGGTGTCTGCACCAGTGGTGCATCGCAGGTTTTTGCCAGTCAGTTTACAATTGACACTCGTGCGCTACAGCGTTGTGCTTTGTTCATCCTTTGTGAACATTGGCAGTTTCGTACTTTTTCAAAAATTAAGCCCTGTTTTTACATTCAGTTAACCATCACAGTGCAAAAGAAAAGCAGAAAGTAATAGTAAGTGTGAATTCAATGAACAGTGGGAAAATGAGTTCTTATTTATAGCGGGTCCATCAGGAAAACCGTTGTGCATTGTTTGTGAAAACATTTTCTCACTTAATAGAAGACATGATCTTAATAGACACTATAAAACACAACATCAGACTGCATTAGAAGGAAAACTGAAGCTAGTGCTTGGGTCTGAGTAACAGAAAGAATATGTGATTAAGAAAAAGGAAGAAATCAAAAGAAGACAAAATATATAATATGTTAAAAGAAGTTGTGAAAGTTTGGCTATGGCAGAAGCGTCCTACAAAATTGCTTTAGTGTTGGCCAAAAAACGGAAATCTTTCTCTGATAGAGAAGAAATTGTTAAGCCTTGTCTCCAAATATTTGCAAGGTGTCTTGGTGATAAAAAGATCGAAAGGAAAGTAGATGACATTGCTCTGTCAAAGCAAACAGTTATGAGACGCACCGAAGAACTCTCTCATGATGTATCTGAGCAACTGAAAGACCTTGTCCATGCTTGTACTTACTTTTCTTTAACTTTGGATGAACCTGCCAACATATGTGATGTAGCCCAGTTAAGCATTTTTATAAGAGGAATTGATGATAATTTTAGCATTTTTGAAGAACGTATTTGTCTTGAGTGGCTTCATGGAAAAACAAGAGGATCAGACATATTTGACAAAGTAAGATCAGGCCTAGAAAATCTACAACTAGATTCTAGTAATCTCATTGGTGTTTGTACTGATGGAGCACCGTCAATAATAGGTAAAGCCGCTGGGACTACAAATTGCTTGAAAGCTTTTTAGGTTGTCCTCTACTAAAATATCACTGAATTATACACCGATAGTCACTGTGTGGAAAAACTTTAAATTTGCAGCATTGTGTTGCCCTAAGGCATTTGTTTAGCTTTATTACATTTTTGCTTTAGTAATTCATTTGTAATTATTTTCTAGTTAAACTTAAGGTTGTTGAAAGTAAATTCGTTGTCTGTGGTGTATCACGGCATGCGGTGACGTCACACCCGGTTTTGCCGCGTCTTGTGGGAAAATACTGGTTTGGAGAAACGGGAAGGAAGGGGCTTGAGTGTGCGGGATCAGCACGAGAAAAGTTTCCATTCTACGTACTAAGAAACATCATAGAAGCAACACCGAAGTTCTTAAGATAATCAATATGTTGAAGTAGAAATGTTAATGCTGATTCTGTTAAAAGTAATGACAGTTGATACAGTTTATATTCTTTGCTATTGAAAGAGTTGCTAGTTAGTTTGTGTTGAAGTGTATTTAAAGTTAGTCGATGGTGTAGGTAGATTCTGACTGTATGTGGTATTTTAATGTAATATAGTTTGTTGTAGTTTTACTTTTGCAAGTATTTATGATGTAAATGTGATGCCAAGAAGAAAACAAATACTGTATATATTTTGTATTGTTTTATCAACAGTTTTCACCGTACGTTAATGTGGAAGAGTGAACAGTAAACCCTTAATCTTACTGGGATCCTGCTTCATTGACTATGGTTTATCTCGGTGTTTAGTTCTGAGTTCTTACACCTGAATGAGAACACCACAAGCATGTTATGTTACTGGTTGTGAAATGCATGAATAAAATTAGAGCAAGATGATTAAACAGATAAGAATTCAGAAAATATTGTGAAATGTCAGATTTGGAATATGGCACTCTTGTGAGGTACGCTGGCTTTCTAGAGGATAGGTTCTGAGTAGATTTTGGAAACTCAAAAATATTGTTCATAACTTTCTAGAAGAGAAAAATGAGCTGCCTGAGGAAAGAGCCCTTTTATGTGATCACAATTGCCTATTTGATTTAGAATTTTTAGTTGATGTTACCAGCCATCTCAATGATCTAAGGTTGAAACTCCAAGGCAAGAACAAATTGTTTCCTAGCTTAGTAAATGATAGCAATGCATTCAAGATTAAGTGAAAACTGTTCACCTCTCAGTTAGAAAAAGAGGATTTGAGCCCCAGTTTTCGCACTTAAAAGAGCAGAGTGAATGTGCTGAAGATAATAGCAATTTTACAAAATATATTGAAAAAAAAATCAGGTTATTGTAAAAGTCATTTGAAAGTCGTTTTCATGATTTTGCTAAAGAAGAGGACTGCATGCTTGCATTTACAAACCCATTTTCACTTAGTGAACAAAAAATCATGAAGATGCCTAGTAACATACAAATTGAACTTATTTGCTTGAAAACAAATTCATTATTGAACATGAAATTTGATGAGCTTCCCTCAGTCCCAAATGCTTCTGACATGATTAATTTCTAGCGATCATTACCCTGTGAACATTTCTAGAACTAAGAAAATTTGCCCAGAGTTATATCTGTAGTTTTGGAACGATGCACGGATGTGCACAAGCATTTTCAACCATGAAATTGATTAAAAGCAAAACAAGGTCACGATTGACTGATTCAAATTTGAAGAATTCTTTGCTGCTCTCAGTAACTAATTTAACTCCAAACATTAAAAGCTTGGCGAAATCAAAACAGACTCAAAAGTCTCATTAAGATAAGTAATGTTTATCTTATTTTTATATTAAATCAATATATCATGTAAAAATGCTAAATATATCTACATTAACATATTTTTACAAGAATTGAATGGGCATACAATAGTTGTATGGCACACCTGAACTCGTATGTGAAAAAATTGACGCATGGAATGTAAAAGGTTGGCCTCCCCTTCTCTAAAGCCTCTAAGCTATTATGCCTGAATAAAGACGCCACTCAGTCCTCTTTAACATGAAGAAATCCAGGCCCAAAATGCCCAGGTCTTCTCTTTGCTACTGTGCAACACCTCTGTATCTGTAAACTCTGACATTACAATACTGCAGTCTACAATGCAATCTTCCTATTCACTTGCTTGCTAGACCAAACTGCTAATATTTTGTGATTGAAACACCAAGATCATTCTGATTTTCAGTCATTTGCAGTCTGACTCCATTTGGGCAAAAAATTTGTGTATTGTATTAAATATTGCATGCTATGAGATAATGGTGAGTGAGCATTAAAATGTGTAATTGATTTATGTGGGTATGCAGAGTCATTTAATGGACAGATGATGTGTGTTTGATGTAACAATGTATTAACAGAGTGTTTGTTTTTGTGTCTCTGTGTTGTGAAGCTTGTGGATATATTGAGTTCCTCTTTGGATTTTCTTCAGACTTCAAATGGGACTGGAGATTGTGATCAGTGCCTCAGACCCAGGGGTGGTTTCACGAGTGAGTTAGAAATTGCATTTCCTCCAATGATATCAAGTAGTGACTAAGAATTGTGAGCCATGAAATCTTTGTGGAAATCTTGTGACTTGCTATATAGTATTCTGTGTGGTTTATTTGTGCTCTTTATTTTATGAGAATAAATTAGGCTTAAGTTACTTAGATAGATAGATAGATAGATACTTTATTCATCCCCATGGGGAAATTCAACATTTTTTCCAATGTCCCATACACTTATTGTAGCAAAACTAATTACATACAATATTTAAGTCAGTAAAAATATGATATGCATCTAAAATCACCCTCTCAAAAAGCATTAATAATAGCTTTTAAAAAGTTCTTAAGTAGTTTACTTAAATACGTTGAGTCCTAACCCCGGCACTTTAACCTATCTTACTCCTGGCAGTTGAATTGTAAAGCTGAATGGCATTGGGGAGTATTGATCTCTTCATCCTGTCTGAGGAGCATTGCATTGATAGCAACCTGTCGCTGAAACTGCTTCTCTGTCTCTGGATGGTGCTTTGTAGAGGATGTTCAGGGTTTTCCATAATTGACCGTAGCCTACTCAGCGCCCTTCACTCTGCTACCGATGTTATACTCTCCAGTACTTTGCCCACGACAGAGCCCTCCTTCCTTACCAGCTTATTAAGACGTGAGGCGACCCTCTTCTTAATGCTGCCTCCCCAACACGCCACCACAAAGAAGAGGGCGCTCTCCACAACTGACCTATAGAACATCTTCAGCATCTCACTACAAACATTGAATGACGCCAACCTTCTAAGGAAGTACAGTCGACTCTGTGCCTTCCTGCACAAGGCATCTGTGTTGGCAGTCCAGTCTAGCTTCTCGTCTAACTGTACTCCCAGATACTTGTAGGTCTTAACCTGCTCCACACATTCTCCATTAATGATCATTGGCTCCATATGAGGCCTAGATCTCCTAAAGTCCACCACCATCTCCTTGGTCTTGGTGATATTGAGACACAGGTAGTTTGAGTTGCACCATATCACAAAGTCCTGTATCAGTTTCCTATACTCTTCCTCCTGTCCATTCCTGACACACCCCACTATGGCCGTGTCATCAGCAAACTTCTGCACATGGCAGGACTCCGAGTTATATTGGAAGTCTGATGTGTACAGGGTGAACAGGACCGGAGAGAGCATGGTCCCCTGCGGCGCTCCTGTGCTGCTGACCACCATGTCAGACCTACAGTCTCCCAATCGCACATACTGAGGTCTATCTGTCAAGTAGTCCACTATCCAATCCACCATGTGAGAGTCTACTCCCATCTCCGTTAGTTTGTGCCTTAAGATCTTGGGCTGGATGGTGTTAAAGGCACTAGAGAAGTCCAGGAATGTGTCCTTCTAGACTTATTACTACATTGCTTAGACATGAATAGTTTGCTTCTGATCAAAAATCAGAACCCCATCAGTGACCAAACAATGAACCAGTTGAAGATGTTACACACTGTTGTGGCAGAGAAATGTGAGTACTTTCTATTAGTCTGTTTCACCATTGTCACCATTCTGTTGTAACTTATTATTGTATTTACAGCATTTACAGCTACATTGGACTGACTCTTTCCTCTGCTCTCTTCAAATCATGTTCCCTTATCAATAATGCTGATACACTTGGTCCCATTGTATACCTTAGTCTCATCTACCCAAAGGTAATCCCATTTTTCTATCCACCACTCTCCTCAGTGACCCTTCTTACAACCTGAACATTTCCTTCATTTTCAGCTCCACCTGGACCTGAACCATTAACCTGGTCTTCTCTCCACAGATGCTGCCTGACCTGACGAGTGTTCCCAGCATTCCCTGTTATTTGAACAGCCGCCTCAGTGCTGAGTGATTGTGATCATCGGTGTTCCTGCTGCTTCCTCTCTAACCAGTTCTTCATTGTCTCACTTAGTTACACAGTTTCAATCCTGACTCAAATGTAATTCACGGAGTTGCCTTTGTTTCTGACATTAGTTCTGAGGACACCATCAGTGACCACACAATGAACCAGTTGAAGGAGTTACATACTGTCGTGGCACAGAAATGTGAGTCACCATTCTGTTGTAACATTATTCTATTACTGTATTTACAGCTATTTACAGTGTTGTGATTGGGACCAAGTTTGAACAATTAGGGATAGAAAAGAATGACCACGAGTGGATTTATGAATACTGGCCACTGCAGGAGAAAGTAATAATCTGTATTTAGGGGCAGTGATATCAATACAATCCTGTTACAATAGAACCTCAGGAAGTCCCAGAGCATTTCCATCAGTGGTGTATGTCCATGTTGTGGTGTGGGATACAAAGTAGCCAGTCTGTGCACAGCAGGATCCCAAAGAACAGCAGAGAAATTAATGATGAGTAATTGAGTTTCATCTACAGATTAAAGATGTATAATATGTCATCTCCTTGAGTTTACAATTACAGTAATACTTGTCTCTCTCCTTCCTTCAGATTAAGAGGTTGTCAGAATCTTCTGGGCAGGAAATCAGTTCCATGTTTGTGGTTTCGAATCAATGGAGTGATCAGATCAAGAGGACAAAATGCATTCTTGCCCTGTACACTCTGAATAATATGGTCAGAAACATCGACAAGTATCTCACAGTGATGATGTAATGGTCAGACCTGACCTAGTACTAAACTGTAGTACTCTGAGTTCCTCCAGCACTTTATGTGTATTGCCTTGCATTTCCAGCATCTGCAGAATTTTTCATGTTCCTGTACTCAATACATTGGTCTTTAGAGAAACAACCATTTACTTCTACTCTCTGGCTTCTCCCGTGAATCCAATGTCTAATTCAATTTACTATCTCATCCTGAATGCCAAGTTCTTGGATGCACGGCCTTCTCAAAGGCATTACTGAAGTCCATAAAGACAATAAGATTGGTTAGATAAAATCTACCACATGTAAAGTCACATTGATTATCTCTGACTATCCAAATGTTTGGATACCTTCCAATAACCTTACTACTACTTATGTCAGGATTGCTGGCCTGTAATTTCTTTGAGTTTTTCTTAAACAATGAAATAACATTGACTGTCCAACAACTCCAGCACCACACCCATAGCTAAGAATTTTCTATTTATCTCCTCTTAGTCCCTGCAATTTCAGCACTAGCCACCCACAGGGACAAAGGGAATAACCTGTCAGATGCTGAGGATTTATCCACCCTAATTTACCTCAAGATAGCAAACACGTCCTCCTCTGTAATCTGTATAGAGCAAAAGGACAACAAAGGACAAAATTTCTCCACTGGTAGTCTATGCATGGAGCCGAAAGAGATGGGGAAGATCTGCCTCACATTTGTCCAACTCCCGAGTAGATACAGATGCAAAAAATCTTTCTAAGATCTCTCCCATCTCTTCCAGCTCCATGAATAGATTACATTCTGATGTTCCAGAGAACTAATTTTGTCCTATGTTGTCCGTTTGCTCTTAATATATCTCTAGAAGCCCTTTGGATTCTCCTTCAGCTTGTCTGCTGAAGCAACCTCATACCTTCTTTGGTCCCTCCTGATTTCATTCTTAAGTGTTTCTTTGCATTTCTTATACACCTCAAGTACCTCATTTGTTCCTATCTGCCTATATCTGTTATAAACCTTCTTCTTAACCAGGGCCTCAAAATCTCTGGAAAATCAAAGTTCCCTAAATCTGATTTGCTTGGCTTTCACTTTGACAGGAACGTACAAACAGTAAACTCTTAAAACTTCATTTTTGAAAGCCTCCCACTTACAAAGCTCATCTTTGCCAGAAAACAGCCTGCCCCAATCCACATTTGCCAGATTCTTTTGGATACCATCAAACTTGGCCCTTCTCCATCCAATTCACAATCTTAACCTGAAGACCAGACCTACCATTTCCATAATTACCTTATATCTAATGATAGTTCCATCTCCAACTCCTCAGCATGGCCTGATAGAAGTTGCAGCTGGATGTAGGTGTAGTCATGAGGGACACTGGAGTTCTCCCTGCCTCTCCACATCTCACAAGAGGAGCATTCCACTTTGCTACCTGGCATCACTCCTGCTCTGCTGTGAAATAAGAAAGAATAAATAACAAAAAAACCCTACAACTTACGCCTCTCCATGTCAAAGCCTCAACTCTCCATTCCAACACTGGCCCACTCCCACAATGGCCACTCTGCGTAAACCTGATTTCATTTTATTGGACTTTTCCAAAGTTCAAACTAAATTACTTACCTAAGAACCTACAGTATATGTCATCACATAGAATCTTGAGATTCATTTTCTTATGAGCATTCACAATAAATAAAAGAAACACAATAGATTCAATGGAATAAAAAACACAAAATGCTGGCAGAACTCAGCAGGCCAGACAGCATCTATGGGAGGAGGTAATAACGACGTTTCAGGCCGAAACCCTTCATCAGATTCAATGAAAGACTGCATTCCACAGGACAAACAACCAATACAAAAGAAAACAAAGAAATAAATGAACAATAAATATTGAGCACATTAGATGACAAGTCCTTGAAAGTGAGTCCATAGGTTGTGGGAACAGTTCTAGCGATGGGATGAATGAAATTGTCCTCACTAGTTCAATAACCTGATGGTTAAGGAGTAGTAACTGTTCTTGAACCTGGTGGAGTGGGTTCTGAGACCTCTGAACTTTATTCCTGATGGCAGCAGTGAGAAGAAATCATGGCCTGGGTGGTGAGGATCATGATGATGGATGCTGTTTTCCTGTGACGCTAGTGGGGAAGGCTTCACCTGTGATGGATTGGGCCATAACTACTACTTTTTGTAGGATTTTCTATTCAAGGGCATTGGTATTTACATACCAGGTCATGATGCAACCAGTCAATATGTTCTCTACCACACATCCACACTTTTAGATGTCATGACAAATCTTTGCAAAATTTCTCAGGAAGCAGAGGCACTGCTGTCCTTCCTTCGCATTGCGCCTGTTTGCTGAACCCAGGACAGATCCTCTGAAATGATCACACTGAGGAATTTCAAGTTGCTGACCTTCTCCACCTCTGATCCTCCAGTGAGGATTGGCTCTGGTTTATTCCTCCTCAAGTCCATAATCTGCTCCTTGGTCTTGCTGACATTGAATGACAGGTTGTTGTTGTAGCACCACTCAGCCAGACTTTGAATCCTATATGCTGATTCAGCCAGTGACAGTGGTGTCATCAGCAAACTGGAACATGACTTTGGAAATGAGCTTGGCCTCACAGTCATAACTATAAAGCAAGCAGAGCTGAGGACTAAGCACACAGCCGTGTGGTGCACCTTCGCTGATGGAGATTGAGATTATTTTGATTGAGTGAGGAATTCAAGGATCCAATTGCATGCGGAGATATTAAAGCCAGGCTTATTGATTAGTTTTGAGGGGATTATATTATTATTATCATTACTATTGCCGAGTGCTTAATTATGTGCAATCCAATGTTTTGTTGGGAACTGTGGTGCACAAAATGTGCAGAATGCCTCAGCTCGCTGCTCTTAAACTCTCTCTCTTCACACAATCCAATCTCTCCTCAGAGCCTTGTGTGCAAAATGTACCAACTGATCTTGCTTACTTTTTTTAAAAACACTTTCCCTTCACACAATCTGATGTCTCCTCCGGAACTATTGCATACAAAATGTCATATTCATACACACCATGAACAGCTCATGAACGGTTGTCTCAAGAAACAGTCATTTCCAGCAGCTGAAGGGTTTCTCAGCAAGAAGTGTAGCTCCAAGTTTCCGCAAGAATTCCGATGAAAGGGAAAAGCAGAATGCAGGGACCTTATGGTGATGATTTGGTTGAAACCCTACACCTGGGTGGGGAAGGCAGGGAAAAGATTGCCACACAGAAACTGTAGAACAGGAACAGGTCCTTCGCTCCACATTGTTATACAAAACTTGGGGAGGGTTAATTGGAAGCTGGTGGGTGGTAAATTGAACTGAATATGGGGAGGAATGATGGGCAGATGGAGCCAGTTGGGAAAGGGGGAGAGTAAGGTGAACAGAGGAAGAATAAAATGAGGTGTGGAGGAGGGAACTGGAATTGTGGGTTACCTGAAATTGCAAATGTCAATGTTCCAACCATTGGGTTGTAGAGTAACTAAGCAGAATGAGACATTGTCAAAGCAGAAAGCTAGCGATGGGTACTTGATGGATGGCATAACAATGCTGACTCTGTTTCTATGCCATTATGACCCAGACAAAAATACTTCCTATACTCTTTACCCAAATCCCTGCCATGTAGGAATATCAAATAAATATCCTCGTCCACCATAAAAAGTGGAATCTCCCAGTGGCCACCCTTTTTAATTCTACCTCACATTCCCATTCCGATACGTCCATCCATGGCCTCCTCTACTGTCACAATGAAGCCACACTCAGGTTGGAGGAGCAACACTTTACATTTCAACTGGGCAGCCTCCAACCTGATGGCATTGACACGTATTTTCCAAACTTCTGGTAATGTCCCCCCTCCACTATTCCCATTTCCTATTCCCTCTCTCAACTTATCTCCTTGCCTGCCCATCTCCTCCCTCTGGAGCTCCTCCCCACTTTTCTTCCTTTCATGGCTTTCTGTCCTCTCCTACTAGATTCCCCCTTCACCAGCCCTATATCCCTAAATCAACTTCCCAGCTCTTTACTTCATCGCTCCCCCTCCTGGTTTTGTCTATCACCTTGTGTTTTTCCTTTTCCTCCCTCCACTTTTTAACTCTATTCCTCATCTTTTTCTTCTCCAGTCCCGTTGAACGGTCTCAGCCCGAAACATTGACCGTACTCTTTTCCATAAAAGGTGCCTAGCCTGCTGAGTTCCTCCAGCATTTTGTGTGTGTTGCTTGGATTTACAGCATCTGCAGATTCTCTCTTGTTTATATTTTAAATAATATCATCTGTTTTTAACTCTCTCATTCCAATCTGCATTTGGAATGGTGAGGTCTGATTTTGGATAGTCAAAATGGTTTTGTATGTAGGAGGTCACATCTGACAAGCTTGACTGAGTGTATTTTTTTAATAGGAAACCAAGAGGATTGATGAGGGGAGGGCGGCAGATGTTGTCCATGTTGACGTTAACAAGGCCACTGGCAAGATCCCATATAGAACATTTTGTCTGGTAGTTCAGATCATATGGGATCCAGGCAGTGGTGTATCTAAGGTATGGCAGGTATAGCATATGCCCTGGTTGCCACTTGAAGGAGGGCGCCACTGAGCAGTTTCTATTGAAGTCAGACAAGCCATCTTCAGATCGTGAAAAAAGAATTTTCTTCAAATGTATGATCTGTCTTTGATTATCATGGGTGAGAAGCACTAGGATGGCCTTATTTCAGAGCATTGTGTAAGAAGACCATGAAATGTTTCTTCATGAAGTAGAAGGAAGGTGGAGCTGAAGGACGGAAGAGATGAAAATTGGAGGCGGAGGAAGCCAAGAAGTTGAGCAAGATCGACTTGTTCCACGGAGTCGCCTGCACTTGCTACAAGTTTGTTAGAATCCGAAGGTGTATCAAGTACAAATGCATCACAAGCCGAGGAGGAAGTCAAGTCAAATAAATCCGAGTACGACGAGATTAAGTGTGAGCTGCCACAGAGAATATGGACATGACAGGAGGGGAAGACAATGATGGCGGTGGTGATGTTGAGTTTATTGACAAGATTTTAGCTGACGAGCTTGAATTTGAAGACACTGAACTGAAAGCCTCAAACTGTCATACGAGAGGTGATTGAACAGCATGAAATTGGACTTCTGAAGTTTGACAAGTATATTGGAAAAGCAATTTTGCCTGATGCGTTGAGAACAGAAATAATAAAGCTGGGTTTGAAATATTTCCAGAACAGTGAGGGGCCTTTCCTACCAACAAATAACTGCTCAATGAACAAGAGGAAATTGGGAAATGGTCGCAGTGAGGAAGTGACTTGCTTATGGCTGGTCTATTCCCCTTCTAAAATGTCTTCATTTTGTATCTGTTGTCTTCTCTATTCCTGGTCAGATCATCAATCCTCATTGGAGCAGGGAAGTGGATTCAACCAATGGAAAGCACCTGAAAGGATTAGTGCTCATGAAAATGACAAGAATCATTGGGAATGCTTCACACAGTGGAAAGAAATGGAAAGAAATTTAGTTGGAAACAGAGGAGTTATTGACATGGTATTTCAGTCACAGATTGAGAAGGAAAAGCAGAAGTAGCGTGATATCTTGATGAGAATCCTTCATTGCATATAATTCCTTGCGACTCAGAACCTGGCTTTGTGAGGACACAGGGAGCCACTTCAGCTAGACGATGATCCCAGTGTGGGAAATTTCCTTGGCTTAGTGAAACTACTGGCCATCTTTGACCCTGTCATAAAAGAACACCTCACTCATTCGGAAAGTCATCCTGGATCCACGTCTTATCTTTCACTGGGTGTCCAGAACAAATTCATCCACATGATGGCATCCACTGTTCACCAGAGTTTACTGAGAAGCATTCGTAAAGCCAAGTACTATTGTCTCATGTTTGACTCGACTCCTGATCAGGTACACTGTGAGCAGATGTCAGAAGTGGTGAGGTATGTGGAAGTTGACTTTGAGAGGAAAACAGTTTGCATTAGAGAGTCTTTCCTTGGTTTTATTCAGATAAACCAGAAGGATGCTGAGAGCTTGGTTGAAGACATCTTGAAACAGCTAGAGAAGGACGAAATGGAGCTACAAGATTGTCGGTCACAGTACTATGATGGCTGGACACAAAAGTGGTGTTCATCAAAGAATAAGTGAAAAAACAACCTAGCAGTGTTTGTGAATTGTGACAATCACTCATTCAACTTGGTGGATATACATGCAGCCAAGCAGGATACAATGATGTTCACAATTTTTGGAACCATCAAAGCTCTCTACGTGTTTTTCTCTCATTCAACACAGCGCTGGGAAAAACTCAAAAATGCCATGCCTGTAATTGTTAAGTCAGAGTCCAAAACCAGGTGGAGTGCAAGGACAGAAGCAGTGAAGCCCATCAACAAATACCTTGAGGAGATACTTGCTAGGATTTTGGAATAAAGTACTCATTCGCATTGACCATATTCAAAAGAGGCTGCAGGATCCTAGCATGAACTTCCACAATGCTGCCCTGGATTTGAAAGCACTCCAAAATCTTTTTTATGATGAAAGAGAAGTGTTGGTCAGTGAGTCACTCGAAGAAGGAGCTGGTCTCGGTCAAGAATGGAATATTGAAGTTGAATGACATCAGAGATGAAAGAAGTGAATAGCTGATGAGAACCTGAGAGACCCTGGGTTAACAGCGAAGGAGAAAATGGAAAGAGTCATGAACGAAACACTCAACTGTCTTCACAGAAAAATGGGCAAAAGTTTCACTCATTTGCATGACACTGACACCAAGTTTGGGTTCCTTCTCAATGCCGAGAGACTGTGTTTTTGGCACCAACAGTAATGGCCTGAAGAAGAAGTGCAAAAATTTGGTCAAAGTGTACAGCTCTGATGTTGATGGACAGCAGCTATGTGAAGAAATTTTAGATTGCAGAATGTTGCTGTCAAGGCAGGTTAACATGAAAATATCAAGACCTGAAGAGCTTCTTGAATTTGTTGTTCAGTATGGAGATGAGAGCGTCTTCCCCAGTCTTCATGTTTCTATTCAGGTAATGCTAACCATTGCAGTTTCCATCGCCAGCTGTGAGAGATCATTCAGCAAGTTAAACTGAATACTTTTATACTTGAGAGCCTCTATGGCTCAAGGCAGACTCTGTGATCTTGCTCTGGTGAGTGTAGAAAGAGAAGAAACTGAAAAAAACTTCATAGACCAGTTTGCATCAGTGAAAGCAAGGAAGGTGCAGTTATAATTTTCATGTAGTGCCATAATTTGTTAAATAAGAGATTAATGAGCTTGACTTGTATTTTTGAGCTGATATTATGGTAAAGTTATCTAAAAGATGGGTGTCAGACGTTTGGACAGGGGCACAATTTCAGTGCTTGCCATAGACGCTATTTTCCATAGATACGTCCCTGCTAGGAAAAGATTGTATATTAGCTGTCTAGCACATCCCAATACCAAAGACAAAGAAGGAAATTCTGACCTTCTTGGGAATGATTGGGTTCTGTCGACAGTGGAATGCTGTACTCCTGACGGACACCTTGCAGGATCAGCCAGCAACTGTGTGGTGGACTGATGAGAGGGATCAGTCATTCACAGCCCTAAAAGGTGCCCTTGGTGAGGTTCCGGCCCTGGGCCTTCCTAACTCTGAGAAGCCGTTCCTGCTGTACGTTAATGAGAAGCAAGGATTCGCTACCGGAGTGCTGTGTGAAAAATATGGGGGTTGCAAGTGACCAGTGGTCTATTACTCCACCTCCCTACCTGTTGTTGTAAAGGGAATGCCCTCCTGCCTGCGAGCGGTGGCAGCCCCAGTGGAGATCGTCGTAAGATCCATTCCCGTAGTGCTTGATCACCCCTGCGTTGTGTTGGTACCCCATGTCGCAACCCTGCTCCTCAATTCCGCCACCACCCAGCATTTTACTGCCTCCTGCAGGACTGACTATGAGGTAATCTTCTTGTCGTGATCTAACTCTACCTACCAATGGTCGCCTGCCATAAACCCTATGAGTTTTGTGCCACTATCTCCTGCTCAACAACTGAATGAAGATCATGGTTGTGCGGCTGCTGTACAAGCTACAACCTCCCGAGACCTGACCTCTGCAGTGAACCCTTGGATAACCCAGACATTATCCTGTACACCGATGGCTCTTCCCTCAGATGATCCAGATGATTGGCCGGATATGCTGTTGTGATGCCCCATGAGTTGTAGAAGCTTATGCCCTGACAAACGGAATCTCCGAACAGGCAGCTGAATTTATTGGCCTCACTCAGGCACGTGTATTAGCCTCGGGGTCCTACTTCCTCCAAAAACCTATTAAACATTCCTGACTGGTTATTAACTTGCTAGAGGCCATCCAGTTGCCACTGGCCTTAGCCATAGTTAAATGCAAGGCACAACAGGGGAGGGAGAGCTCCTCACTGCCATCAGTATTGACAGATTGCAGCAAGCCCAAGATCTTCCCACACAGCAAGACAATTGCACATGGACAAAAGCCGCTTGCAGCCAATGGGCGGTTTTATGGTGCCACCCAGATGGGCGTGTTGTTTGCCCCTGCAGCTTGTTTTTGCCCCCGGTTTGCTTGGCCCATGGCCAGGCTCACGTGGACAAAGGAGAGATGCAGCATGTGATTGGCCAGCAATGGTATGCCCCTGGGATAACTGTCACAATCGAAAGGGTAGCACGGACATGCTTGATATGTCAGCAGAACAATAAAGGGAAAACTCTGCCAAATTATGATGACTTGCCCCAGCCAGAAATGCTGTTTGAAAACTTGCAGATAGACTTTGTGCATCTGCCAGTGGAGAAAGGCTACAAGTATATATTGGTGGTAATGGACATGCTCTCTAGGTGGGTGGAGGCCTCCCCCCTTTTTGTTCTCTCTCTGTCCATCAGTCTGCCTGTTTTCCATCTCCCTCTGGTGTTCCCCTCCCCCTTTCTTTCTCCCTGGACCTCCCATCCCATGATCCTTTCCCTTCTCCAGCTCTGCATCCCTTTTGCCAATCTCCTTTCCAGCTCTTAGCTTCACCCCACCCCCACCGTTCTTCTCCTATTATTTTGCATTTCCCCCTCACCCTCCTACTTTCAAATCTCTTACTATTCTTTCTTTCAGTTAGTCCTGATGAAGGGTCTCGGCCAGAAACGTCGACAGTGCTTCTCCCTATAGATGCTGCCTGACCTGCTGCGTTCCACCAGCATTTTGTGTGTGTTGCTTGAATTTCCAGCATCTGCAGATTTCTTTATGTGAGTTATTTACAGGGTTGTGATTGGGACCAAGTTTAAACTACGAGGGATACAAGAGAATGACCATAAGCAAATTTATGAATACAAGCCACTGCAGGACAAGGTAATGATCTCACTGATACCTTGTGAGCTGAATTGAATTGACTTTATTGCTTACATCCTTCACATACATGAGGAGTAAAATTCTTTATGTTATGTCTCCATCTAAATATGCAATGCACAATTTATAGTAATTTATAATACAGCAGGACAAGAGGACAGTCAATATAACATAGAAATATAATTGTGTCTGCATAAGTTGATCAGTCCGATGGCCTGGTGGAAGAAGGTCTCCAGGAGCCTGTTGGTCCTGGCTTTTATGCTGTGGTACTGTTTCCCACATGGTAGCAGCTGGAACAGTTTGTGGTTGGAGTGCCTCAGGTCCTCGATGATCCTTTGGACCCTTTTTACACTCCTGTCTTTGTAAATGTCCTGAACAGAGGGAATTTCACAGCAACTGTAACGTGACGTCCCTACTCCTGTACTCAGTGCAATGACTGATGAAGTAAGTGAGGCAAACACCACCTTCTCTATGTATTCCACGTAGTGTGGGAAACACCGCAGCCAGCCCGACTCCACTGATAAGTAATGGCTACACCTGACCTTGTACAGAACTGATCTTGTTCCAGGAGCACAATCAATGTTTTAGCCTGCTTTAGAAGCTCACAACTGTAAATCTGTTGTGTGAAGGAGACGGAAAGCTGATAACTTTTCAATTACATAGATTGAAAGTTTCAAAACATCACACAAATTCCCTGACTCCAAAATAAAGACAGTTTGAAATCAGGTTTACTGTCGTTGATTAATATGATCTGAAATTTGTTGCTTTTTACCAGCAGTTCAATGCAAAGACATAAAGTTACTATAAATGATACAGTACTACAGCTCAGAAACAGGCCTTTCTGCCCATCTAGTCTGTGCTGAAATGTTACTTGCTGACCCAGTTTACCACATTATGAATGAAATTGTTCATATACTGTAGATGACAAACACCAATCCCTGTGGTACACCACTGGTCACAGGCCTCTTGTCAGGGAAGCAAACATCTACTACAAATCTCTGTCTTCTCCCACTAAACCAATGTTGAATCCAATTTACTCCTGAATGCCAAGCAACTGAACCTTCAATAGACAATAGGTGCAGAAGTAGACCATTTGGCCCTTTGAGCCTGCACCGCCATTTTGAGATCATGGCTGATCATCTACTATCAATACCCAGTTCCTGCTTTGTCCCCATATCCCGTGATTCTCCTATCCATAAGATACCTATCTAGCTCCTTCTTGAAAGCATCCAGAGAATTGGCCTCCACTGCCTTCCGAGGCAGTGCATTCCAGACCCCCACAACTCTCTGGGAGAAGAAGTTTTTCCTTAACTCTGTCCTAAATGACCTACCCCTTTTTCTCAAACCATGCCCTCTGGTACTGGACTCTCCCAGCATCTGGAACATATTTCCTGCCTCTATATTGTCCAATCCCTTAATAATCTTATATGTTGCAATCAGATCCCCTCTCAATCTCCTTAATTCCAGCGTGTACAAGCCCAGACTCTCTAACCTCTCTGCGTAAGACAGTCCTGACATCCCAGGAATTAACCTTGTGAATCTACACTGCACTTCCTCTGCAGCCAGGATGTCCTTCCTTAACCCTGGAGACCAAAACTGTACACAATACTCCAGGTGTGGTCTCACCAGAGTCCTTCCATGCAGGACTTTGTCAAAGGCCTTGCTAAAATCCATGTGGACAGTCCATGTTCACTGCCTTTCCTTGTAACCTCCTTGAAAAACTCCGTAAGATTTGTCAGACATAACTCATCACAAACTAAGCCTTGTTGACAAACCCTAATCAGGCCCTGTCTGTCCAAATACTTAAATATCTTGTCAATTAGAATAACTTCCAATAATTTACCTTGACATCAGGCTTATCGGACTATAATTTCCCATCTTATTGTTAGATTAGATTACGAAACTAGATCAAGTGCAAAATAAGAGCAACAAGGTAGTGTACACAGACATTCAGAAATCTGATGGCAGAGTGGAAGAAGCTGTTCCTGAATCATAGAGTGTGGGTTTTGGTCTCCTGTGCCTCCTCCCCTCTGGTAGTAAGGAGAAGAGGGGAAGTTCCAGATGCATCAGAATCGGGTTTCACTCCACTGGCATATGTCGTGAAATTTGTTGTTATGTGGCAGCAGTACATTGCAATAAAAACTGCAAATTATGGTGTTTAAGAAGTTAAATAAATAGTGCAAAGAGAGAAACAAAGTAGTGAGTTGATGTCATGGGTTCAACGTCTATTCAATGTCGGTACCATTGACGGTCCTTCGTGATGGATGCTGCCCTCTTGGAGATGTCCTCAGTGGTGGGGAGTGAGTGTTGTCCTGGTGACAGAGTGGCTGAATCTCCAGCCCTCTGCAACATCTGTGCATCAGAGCCTCCATACTGTAGGGAAAGAGTTACATTTCATTTCTCTGTGAAAGCTTGTAAGACAAAAAGGAGTTAGTCTGGAATGTGGGAATGTTTGGAAAAAGTACAAAGGAACCAGTCCACAGCAAGGTTTTGAGAAGTTAGTGTAAATACCAGTCTACAGCTGTGTGAGTAGGTATAGTGAGAAGCATGTTTGTCTGGTAAAGTATTGGGGTGAAGGGTCTTAAAAGTGTATAAAATGTGGCAAATTCTTTGTGCATGTGGGAATCTGCTCTTGGGCTGGGTCACTCAGAGAGAGAGAGAGAGAAAGAGAGAGAAAGGAAGGAGAGATGTGGGGGAGACAGAGGAAAGAGGGATTGGGAAAGGGGGAGAGAAATAGAGGGGAGAGGTGGGAGAAGAGAGAAAGAGGAGGAGAGAGGGGAGAGGGGAGAGAGAGAGAACACTATAAATTACAAAATGAATAGTGCACACAAAGGAATTGTTAGGTAGTGTTCATGAAACATTCAGAAGTCTGACGGTGGAGGAGAAGAAGCCGTCTCTGAATTGTTATCTTTGGAAATTATATCATCGGCTAAACTTCGCAAAAGTGGGTCTTATGGAAATCAACTAATGGAAAGTTCCAATATATTCAGTGATTGAGTTGCCAAGAAACAATGACACTGTGGGTAGGGTTTAACAAATCTGACAGGGACATTGGAACCGGAGTGATAGGGCAGAGGATGGGGAAGATCATATGCAAGTAGATACAGTGTGTAGTAAGACTGTGAGGAAGGACAGGCAGATGACAGGGGAAATTTACAGTCAGTAGGATGGGTTGAAGTGTGTCTTTAAATGAAAAACAGGTTGAGTACCTCTTGTCTGAAATGCTTGAGCTGGAAGTGTTCTGGATTTTGGATTTCAGAACGTATCATGGGATACCTTAGGACTGTCATCACTTCTGACTGAATTTGTATGCTCCCAGTAAGCAGTCTTTGTCTTACATTTGTTCATCACACATATGTAATCATTTGTACTGTTCAATACAAACCATTCATATAATGAAAATATGATGTGTACGGGGTAACAAAAGCAGCACAGCAGCATTGGGAGAATACCCAAATCAGCTGTTCAATAACAACAAACAATGACAGGCTTTCAGTCTCCATCTACGGAACATGCTTTGATTAAAACGTTGCTATACACTGGATTTGCATTTTAATTTTTATAGATTTTATGCAAGGTATAAACAAACAGTGTTGTAGACTTGTTTTGTTGTTAGATTTTGACAAGGTCCCCTACAAGAGACTCATCCAGAAAGTCATGAGGCATGGGATCAGTGGAACCTTGGCTGTTTGGTTAAAAAGTTGGCTTAAAGGAAGAAAGCAGAGAGCAGTACTGGAAGGAAAATATTCTGCCTGGAAGTCGGTGACTAGCGGAGTGCCACAGGGATCTGCCCTGGGACCTCTGCTCTTTGTGATTTTTATAAATGACCTGAATGAAGAGGTGGAAGGATGGATGAGTAAGTTTGCGGATGACACAAAGATTGGAGGAGCTGTGGATGGAGCTGTAGGTTGTCGAAGTTTACAAGAGGATATACACAGGATGCAGAGTTGGGCAGAAAAATGGCAGATGGAGTTCAATCCGGATAAGTGAGGTGATGCATTTTGGAAGGACAAATTAGAAGGCTGAGTACAGGGTTAATGGTTGATTACTTAATAGCGTGGATGAACAGAGGGACCTTGGGGTTCATCCATACATCTCTCAAGGTCGCTGCACAGGTTAACAGGATAGTTAAGAAGGCCTATGGGATGCTAGGCTTCATTAATAGGGGGATTGAGTTCAAGAGTAGAGAGGTCATGTAGCAACTCTACAAATCTCTGGTGAGACCACACTTAGAGTATTGTGTTCAATTCTGGTCACCTCATTACAGGAAGGATGTGGAAGCTATGGAGAGGGTGCAGAGGAGATTTACCAGGATGTTGCCTGGATTGGAAAACAAGTCATATGAAGCAAGGTTAGCAGAGCTGGGACTTTTCTCTTTGAAGCATAGAAGAATGAGAGGGGACTTGATAGAGGTCTACAAGAGTATGAGAGGCATAGATAGGGTGGATAGCCAGTACCTGTTTCCCAGGGCACCAATAGCAAACACCAGAGGGCATATGTACAAAATTAAGGGAGGGAAGTTTAGGGGAGACATCAGGGGTAAGTTTTTTATACAGAAGGTTGAGGGTGCCTGGAATGACTTGGCAGGGATGGTGGTAGGGTTCAAAACATCAGTGGTATTTAAGAGCTTCTTGGACAGGCACACGGATGAAAGAAAAATAGAGGGTTATGGGGTAGTGTGGGTTTAGTACTTTTTAAAAGGAATATATGGGTCTGCACAACATCGAGGGCTGAAAGGCCTGTACTGTGCTGTAGTATTCGAGTGTTTTTCTAGTGTATGTTCATCAGTGACAACCTTCAGAAACTCGTCAGTTAATTTCTGTGCTACTTCATGATTGAAAGGACAGGCAGGCAGGCAGAACGGGTGGGGTGGCTGTGTTGGCAAAAATGGAGTCAAATCCTTATAAGTAGGTGTCTTAAGATTGGAAGAAATAGTATTCTTGTGGGTAGAGTTAAGAAACTGATGGAAGTTGTGTATAAGCTTCTGAACAGTAGCCACAATGTGGGATACAAATTACAACAGGAGATTGAAAAGTCATGTAATAAGGGAAATGTTATTATAGTCGGGGGGATTTCAATATGCAGGTAGATTGGGAAAATCCGGTTAGTGCTGGATCCTAAGAAAAGGAATTTGTAGAATGCTAAAGAAGTGGCTTTTTAGAGCAGCTTGTGGTTGAGCCCAGTAGCGGCAAGACAATTGTGGATTTTGTGTTGTCTAATGAATCAGATTTGATTAGGAAGCCTAAAGGCACCATTAGGAGACAGTGATCATAATATGATAGAATTCACCTTGCACTTTGGGAGGGAGAAACTAAAATCAGATTTTCAGTATTACAGGGGAGTAAAGTGGCAGGAGAGTGGAGCTGGTCAAAGCTGGTTGGAAGGGGACAAAAGCAGGGATGACTGCAGAGCAGCAATGGCTGGAGACTGTGGAAGGTGCAGGACAGATACAGAAAGGTTGAAGAAAGGGCGAGACAACTATTGCTAACAAGGGAAGCAAAGCCAGCATAAAAGCAAAACAGACGGCATACAATACAGTAAAAATTTGTGTAATACAGTAAAAATCTAGCTGCTTGGGAAGCTATTAAAAAGCACCAGAAGGCAGCTAAGAAAAGTCACAAGGAGAAAAAAGATTAAATATGCTAGTCAATAATATAACCGGGGATCAGAAGTACTGTTACGTATTCGGGCAACAATAATATAGATGAGTTAGGCAAGGGGTTTTATAACGAATAACACGTTTATTAAACACTGATAACAAACCCCCTTCAAATGTAAACAAACCCAAACAATGATCCGAGCTCAGCTGCTCAAACAGTCCTTAATAGCTTTGCAGTCTCAAACAGTCTTTAAAGTAGTATTGAAAAAAACTCAGTTCTCCAAAGCGATATGCCGAATGAAAGCAGTATTTTAAAACGATATGCCGACAGTTCAAAAGCTCACGGTACTTTTAAAAGGAGAGACTTTTTAAAGCGATTTAAATTCTCTTCCACGTTGATGTCCTTCGATTCCCAGCGTCGAACTCCCACGTCGAATTTTATTAAATATAACAACTTAAAGTGACTGACCTCTCTTCCACACTATTCTCAAACCCTTTCTGGTCATCCCAGGGGTCAACAGCGAGAATAGTCAACGAAATCCTTCCGAATGAGGATCAAACAAGGTCGAAGTCAATCCATCGAAAATCAATTCTTCTCGATCTCCATTTTCCAAACTTTTCTTCACTCTCCATCAGCAAAGAAACCGTTGGCTCTGACCTTTTAAACTTTAGGCATTATATAAAACTTCATTTTTAACTAAACTGCGTCATCACATTAAATCACACAGTGATATGAAGTCATCTCGGCAAATCCAGCCACGAACTGCCCCACCTGACAGGGTGGGTCTCCCTTTTATACCCTGTAGAAAAAACCTGTCACATGACCTCTACTGGCGGGAAAATGACATCACTCCACCATTACCTCATGTCCAGTATAACTTCAACCCCAGTCACGTGACAAGGGTACCACTGTCATGTGTCACGGGTACGTAACACCTCCCTCCAAAAAAAAAAACATTTTTGGTCTGTCAAGAACAAAAATTTTTAACAATTACTTACAAGAAAAACAAATGTATAAATCATATAACATACACAATATACAATACAGTAGGAGTGTTACAATAAAAAAAAAACCACTCCAAAAAAAAACATTGTACAGTCAACATCGAGATAGACAATCAGCAACCACATTATCTTTACCTTTAATATGAGTTATCACAATATTGTACTCTTGTAACATCAAACTCCAATTTAACAATCTTCTGTTTTTGTTTTTCATCTTACTCAGAAAAACTAACGGATTATGATCAGTGTAAACAATAAGTGGTTTCTGAGTTGTACCAACATATACCTCAAAATATTCTAAAGCTAAAACAAGAGATAACAATTCTTTTTCTATTGTGGAATAGTTTCTTTGATGCTTATTAAATTTCTTAGAAAAGTAAGCTACTGGATGATCAACCTCATCACCCTCATTCCTTTGCATCAATACTGCTCCCGCAGCTTCATCACTAGCATCTACAGCTAATGAAAAAGGTTTTTCAAAGTCAGGTGCCTTAAGCACAGGTTGTTCACATATCATTGTTTTCAATTTTTCAAATGCTTCCTGACAAAACACTGTCCATACAAACTTTACATTCTTCTGCAGAAGATTAGTTAATGGAAGGGCAACATTAGCAGAATTCTTACAAAATTTTCGATAATATCCTACCATTCCCAAAAACCTTCTGAGAGTTTTTTTCCCCGTTGGAGTGGGAATTTCCAAAATTGCCTGAACTTTTGCCTGAACAGGAGCTACCTTACCTTGACCTACAACATAACCAAGGTAAGTCACAGTAGCATGTCCAAATTCACTCTTGGCTAAATTAATAGTCAAGTTAGCTTTTGAAAGCTTTTCAAACAATTTCTCCACCGCAATAATGTGTGCTTCCCAAGTATCATTTCCTGTCACTAAATCATCAATATAAGCATCAGTATCTTTCAATCCCTGAATCACAGAATTAATCATCCTCTGAAAAGTACCTGGGGCATTCTTCATCCCAAATGGAAGAACATTATACTCATATAACCCAGATGGAGTTACAAATGCAGAAATCTCTCTACCTCTGTCCGTTAATGGAACACACCAATACCCTTTCAATAAATCAATCTTTGTAAGGAACTTTGCTTTTCCAACCTTATCTACACAATCATCTACTCTAGGAATTGGATATGCATCTGTTTTCGTTACAGCATTCACCTTCCTATAGTCCGTACAAAACCTAATACTACCATCAGGTTTTGGCACCATAACACATGGCGAACTCCAATTCGAGTTAGAATGTCTAATAATATCATTCTCTAACATGTATTCAATTTCTTTCTCAGCAAGTTCACATTTTTCCATGTTCATCCTATATGGATGTTGTTTAATAGGTTTGGCATCTCCAACATCTACATCATGTGAAGCTATAGTAGTCCTTCTCGGAACATCTGGAAACAAATCCTTATACTTAAAAATCAATTCCTTCATCTGTTGTTTCTGCTCTAGCTGTAAATGTGCTAATTTCTCATCCATATTTTCCAAAATAGTCGAATTAGGTAACCTAACAGAAACAATGTTAGATTTAGAATGAAAGTCAGATGAATCATCTATCATGTTCCCAGTTAAATCCAACTTATTCTCACTATCCACAACAGTCACAGCATCAGATTGTTTCTCAAAATATGGTTTAATCATATTTATGTGGCAAAGTTGTGTTGACCTTCTACGATCTGGAGTTTTTATTACATAATCCACATCATTAACTCTAGACACAATTTCATAAGGTCCATGAAATCTAGCTTGTAAAGGATTTGTCTGCACTGGGAAAAAAACCAACACCTTATCTCCAGGCTTAAACATCCTCATCCTAGCTTCCTTATCATACCAAGTCTTCATTTTCTCCTGAGCCAACTTCAAATTTTCCTTGGCTAAGCTACAAGCTTTATGTAACCTGTCCTTAAATTTCAAAACATAGTCCAACAAATTAGTATGCACTTCCTTACTAATCCATTGTTCCTTCAATAAAGCTAAAGGTCCTCTAACTCCATGTCCAAACACAAGTTCAAATGGACTAAACCCTAAAGATTCCTGCACCGATTCCCTTACTGCAAATAAAAGTAAGCTTATACTCTCATCCCAGTCACTTTCATTCTCCACACAATATGTCCTAATCATATTCTTGAGAGTAGAATGAAACCTCTCCAAGGCACCTTGCGATTCTGGATGGTATGCAGACGAAGTGATTTGCTTAGCTCCCAATTTATAAACTATCTGTTGAAACAATCCAGACATAAAATTACTACCTTGATCAGTTTGTATTTCCTTAGGCAATCCAAAATAAGTAAAGAATTTAATAAGAGCCTTCGTCACAGTTTTAGCTTTTATATTCCTAAGTGGTACTGCCTCTGGAAACCTAGACGAAGTACACATGATAGTCAACAAATACTGATAACCAGTTTTTGTCTTTGGTAATGGACCAACACAATCTACAATAACTTTAGAAAACGGTTCACCAAATGCTGGAATAGGTTGTAATGGAGCTACTGGTGTAACCTGATTTGGTTTACCCACAATTTGACAAGTATGGCACGTCTTACAAAACATCGCCACATCTTTTCTTAAACCAGGCCAGTAAAAATGTTTTAAAATCTTGTCCACAGTTTTCCTTACCCCTTGATGTCCACCTAAAGGCACACTATGAGCTAAAGTCAAAATCTCATTCCGATAAACTTTAGGAACAACTACCTGGTAAACAACATTCCATTCCTCACTTGCAGGAATTGTAGGCGATCTCCACTTCCTCATCAACACTCCTTTTTCCAAGTAATATCCTACTGACACCTTCTCAATTTCACTACCTAGTAAAGCTTGTTCCCTTAATTTTATAATCTCAGGATCTCTATTCTGCTCTGCTATCATCTCCTTCCGAGACAAAGATAAATCTTCATAGTCAGACTTACTCCCAGAATCTTGTTCAAACAACGAAGGTAAGAAAGTTTCTGACACATCCTCAAAACTCAAATCCTGAGTTGAACAGTCATGAGTAACAACCTCATTCTGCACATCAATCTTTTTAGCCATTGCTCTAGTCACAACACAAGAAAAATCTGTGTTAGAATTCACCTCAGGTACCTCTGACTCCATTGTCAAATGCACTTCAGGAAAAACTTGTCCACCTGCCAAGTCATTACCTAACAATAAAGAAATACCCTTCACAGGTAAGCTATGCTGTAATCCTACCTTAACAAATCCTGTAACTAACCCTGACTTTAAATTTACTTCATGTAAACGTACAGGCATAAAATCACTTCCAACACCTCTTATGTAATTTACCTCACCAGTATCACTCTCTTCATTAAACTTCAACACACTATCTAACATCAGTGATTGAGAAGCTCCAGTATCCCTAAGAATCTTTATTGGCACCAGAGTAGATCCTTCTTTCAAGGATACAAACCCTTCAGTTATAAAATGATCATATCCCTTTCTAACTTTGTCAGACTCTAACAAATCCTCATTTGTGTTTACCAAACCCTGTAACTTTACAGGTGCTTTAGTATGTTGCACACAAGCATCTGGAACTGCTTCCTTCTCTTTCTTTTTCAATTTGAAACAGTTAGCTATTACATGGCCAGGCTTCTTACAATAGTTACAAATAAGACCAAACTGTCTTTCCTTCACAGGTTTTCCTTCCTCCTTACCTCTCTCATTAACCTCTAATTTAATTTCTGATTTACCTTGAGTCTCCATATTATTTTTCCTCTTAAAAATTCTACCCTGAGGAAATTTATTCTTATGGATTAAAACATACTCATCAGCTAATCTAGCACAGTCCTGCAATTTATCAGTATCCCTCTCATTTAAGTAGGTCCTTACTTCAACAGGAATGCTTCTTTTAAATTCCTCCATTAAAATCAGCTCTTTCAATGTATCATAGTTCTCATTTACATTTTTAGAAGAAACCCATCTCTCAAAACACATAGCTTTATCATAGGCAAATTCCACATAAGTCTTTTCCACAGACTTTTTCAAACTCCTGAATCTTTCCCTGTACGCTTCTGGGACCAACTCATACGATTTGAGAATATTTTCTTTCACAATATCATAATCTAATGCTTGCGCAGCAGTTAAAGCTGTGTAAACGTGTCGTGCCTTCCCTTTGATTACACTCTGTAATAACACTGACCATTTATCTTTCGGCCACTCTGACATCCGAGCAATAGTTTCAAAATGTTGAAAATATCTCTCCACTTCTGTTTCACTAAATGGAGGGACCAATTTAATTTCTTGGCTAGCAACAAACGGTTTTTTAGAATCAGCAGACTGTTCTACAGACCTTAATTTCTCCATTGCATATTCAAAATCTCTTTGCTTTTGCTCAGATTCCAATTTACACCTTTCTAACATCATTTGTTCAATTTGCAACTGCATCTCCAGATTACTTATTGGAAACGATTCTAAAATCGATTCTTCAAAATGACCCGAAGCCACAAAATGTGATGCGATCTTTCTCTGTATTACAGCTTTTGATGTAGTTGGCAAGATCCCTTTAAGATGCAACCGATTAGCAAGTTCAGAGACTTCAGTTTTTTTCGCCTTCGCTAACAAATCCACGTCTGGCGAATCCAGAAACTCATCAATATTCATCGTTGCCGAATACCACTCACAAGCCAATCAAACAAAAAGAATCGAGCAATCCCCGTTACCAAAACACCGATTCAAAATTCAAAAAACTTTCCAAACTCAAATAATTCAATTCCGGACGTACCCCCATATTTATGTTACGTATTCGGGCAACAATAATATAGATGAGTTAGGCAAGGGGTTTTATAACGAATAACACGTTTATTAAACACTGATAACAAACCCCCTTCAAATGTAAACAAACCCAAACAATGATCCGAGCTCAGCTGCTCAAACAGTCCTTAATAGCTTTGCAGTCTCAAACAGTCTTTAAAGTAGTATTGAAAAAAACTCAGTTCTCCAAAGCGATATGCCGAATGAAAGCAGTATTTTAAAACGATATGCCGACAGTTCAAAAGCTCACGGTACTTTTAAAAGGAGAGACTTTTTAAAGCGATTTAAATTCTCTTCCACGTTGATGTCCTTCGATTCCCAGCGTCGAACTCCCACGTCGAATTTTATTAAATATAACAACTTAAAGTGACTGACCTCTCTTCCACACTATTCTCAAACCCTTTCTGGTCATCCCAGGGGTCAACAGCGAGAATAGTCAACGAAATCCTTCCGAATGAGGATCAAACAAGGTCGAAGTCAATCCATCGAAAATCAATTCTTCTCGATCTCCATTTTCCAAACTTTTCTTCACTCTCCATCAGCAAAGAAACCGTTGGCTCTGACCTTTTAAACTTTAGGCATTATATAAAACTTCATTTTTAACTAAACTGCGTCATCACATTAAATCACACAGTGATATGAAGTCATCTCGGCAAATCCAGCCACGAACTGCCCCACCTGACAGGGTGGGTCTCCCTTTTATACCCTGTAGAAAAAACCTGTCACATGACCTCTACTGGCGGGAAAATGACATCACTCCACCATTACCTCATGTCCAGTATAACTTCAACCCCAGTCACGTGACAAGGGTACCACTGTCATGTGTCACGGGTACGTAACAGTACTTTCAGTTATATAAAGAGTTAGGGAGCAGTGAGAGTGGCTATCATACTGCTGGAAAATGATGCTGGTGAGGAACAAAGAAACTGTGGACAAAGTCAATAAGCATTTTGTGTCAGTGTTCACTGCACAGCACACCAGCCGCATGCCAGAAATTCGAGAGTGGCGGGGGCAGAAATGCATGTGGTCACTTACTGAAGGGAAGGTGCTTGGGAAGCTGATAGGTCTGAATGTAGAAAATTCACCTGAACTAACCCAAGGTTCTGAAAGAGGCAGCTGAAAAGACTGTGGAGGCATTTGTAGTGATCTTTCAGTAATTACTAGATTCTGCAATAATTACTGGAAAATATAAAAAAGTACTGGAAAATTGCAAATGCCACCCCACTCTATAAGAAGGGAGGGAGGTAGACAGGAAATTATAGGTCAGTTAGTCTGTCTTCAGTGTTGAGTCAGTGGTAAGGAAGGCAAATGCAAAGTTAGCATTCATTTCAAGAGGACAAAAGCAAGGATGTAATGCTGATGCTTTATAAGGCATTGAACAGACCACACTTGGAGTATTGTGATCAGTTTTGGTCCCCTTATCTAAGAAAGGATGTGCTGATAGTGGAGAGGGTTCAAAAGACGTTCTTGAGAATGACTCTGTGAATGAAAGGGTTAACATACAATACATTTACTGCAGATCCTTAATTTTAAGTGATTGCTTGGCAAGAATGACTGCCACCTTGTTTTCTTCAATCTCCACATGGACAGGAGCCCATAGGAAATGTATACACAGGCCTCGACCCTGCAGCCTCGACAGATATTGTCAACTCTCAGGAAGAATGTCTGGCCTACAATTTGAAATGCCTGTTTGAATAGATGTCAAGACCAGGAATGAATCAGAATACAGAAGTACACAATCTGGCATACTTCTTTGACCTGTTCCAAGGCTAAAATGATAGCAACTATCTCAGACATGAAAGCTGATAATCTTTTATAATAGTCACCTGAAACTTTGGAACATAAACAGAAACACCTGTACGACCTGTCACTGGATCTTTTGAACCATCTGTGTAGAATCCTTGCATATACACCTGATCATCCTGTGGAACTGATGAACAACCACTTCTCAATAGACAATAGATAATAGACAGTAGGTGCATGAGTAGGCCATTTGGCCCTTCTAGCCAGCACCACCATTCACTGTGATCATGGCTGGTCATACACAATCAGTTCCCCGTTCCTGCCCTCTCCCCATATCCCTTGACCCTGTGATCTATAACAGCTCTATCTAACTCTCTCTTGAAAGCATCCAGAGACTTGGCCTCCACTGCCTTCTGGGGCAGAGCATTCCACATATCCACCACTCTCTGGGTGAAAAAGTTTTTCCGCATCTCAGTTCTAAATGGCCTACCCCTTATTCTTAAACTGTGGCCTCTAGTTCTGGACTCACCCATCAGTGGGAACATGCTTCCTGCCTCCAGCGTGTCCAATCCCTTAATAATCTTATATATTTCAATCAGATCCCCTCTCATCCTTCTAAATCCCAGAGTATACAAGCCAAGTCGCTCCAATCTTTCAACATATGATAGTCCCGCCATTCCGGGAATTAACCTTGTGAACCTACGCTGCACTCCCTCAATAGCAGGAATGTCCTTCCTCATATTTGGAGACCACAATTGCACACAATACTCCAGGTGGGGTCTCACCAGGGCCCTGTACAGCTGCAGAAGGACCTCTTTACTCCTATACTCAATTCCTCTTGTTATAAAGGCCAGCATGCCATTAGCTTTCTTCACTGCCTGCTGTACCTGCATGCTTGCTTTCATTGACTGATGTACAAGAACACCTAGATCTCGTTGTACTTCCCCTTTTCCTAACTTGACTCCATTTAGATAGTAATCTGCCTTCCTGTTCTTGCCACCAAAGTGGATAACCTCACATTTATCCACATTAAACTGCATCTGCCATGCATTCGCCCACTCACCTAGCCTGTCCAAGTCACCCTGCATTCTCATAACATCCTCCTGACATTTCACACTGCCACCCAGCTTTGTGTCATCAGCAGAGCTGATCCTCTCATCTTGATTTTCTCCTGAAGCCGAAATCACCCACAGGCAAAGGGAAAAACCATGGAGGAATGACAGAAGGGGGAGAACTGGGACCAGAATCCACATTAAACAACACAAGATTTTGTACCTATTCATTTCCCATCCACTCAAAACTGAAGACCTGAAGAACACAGGGCTCATATTCAACACTCTTCTAATGATACCAATACTGGATGATCACCTTTATGTCCTCTTATAAGGAGTTTAGATGGGCAGAATTTGTTAAGTGTATCCAGGAGGGTTTCTTAAATCAATGTATGGACAGTCCAAAGAGAGGAGGGACTGTACTGGACCTGGTGTTGGGTAATGAGCCTGGCCAGGTGTCTGAGCTATCAGTGGGTGAGTAGTTGCAGAATAGTGACCACAACACCTTAACTTTTGAGGATAGCTATAGATAAGGACAGATATAGATTAGGGTAAATTACGGGAGCATTAGGCAGGAACTAGGAAGCGTTAATTGGAAATACATCTTCTTCTGCCAAGTCTACATCAAGCATGTGGAGGGTGTTTAAAGATCAATTGCACAGAGTACAGGAAAGGAATGTTTCTTGAAGGAAGGACAGGAATGGAAATATACGAGAACCTTGGATGTTAGAGGGGTGATTAATTTAATCAAGGAGAAAAAGAAGAAATGTGTAAAGCTTCAGAAGTCTGGATCAAACAGAGCACATAAGGAGTATAAAAAAGCCAGAAAAGAACTAAAGAAAGGAATTAGAAAAGCTAAAAGGGGCCACAAAAAGTCATTGGCTAATACGATCAAGGTGAATCCGACATTCTATACAGATATCAAGAGCAAGAGGATAACAAGTGAGATTGTAAGACCACTCAAGGACAAAGCGGGGAGGAGACATTTGCTTGGAAGTGGAGAGTGTGAGTGAGGAACTTAATGAGTACTTTGCTTCAGTACTTACCAGAGAAAAGGATACAGAGGACCAGGAGATCAGTGCTGAGTGTATAAATATGTTATAATGTTTAACTAGCTGGATAGATAGATACTTTATTGATCTCAAAGGAAATTAGTGTCACAGTTGCCTGACAAGTGCACAAATACACACTTATTGGAGGAGAAGTAAAAAAGAATAAAGAATAATTTACCTCAAACAGTCTAAGAGGTCAAGAAGAGGAAGTGTTGGGCCACCCAAAGAGTATTAAGGCATGACCCAGGGCATGATGGAATTTACCCCAGGTTATTGAAGGAGGCAAGAGACGAGATAGCTGGGACCTTGGCCAGTATCTTCATGTCTGCTCTAGCAACAAGTGAGGTCACAGTGGACAGGCAAGTGATAAATGTTGTACTTCTATTTAAGACGGGGAACAAGGGATAACCCTGGGAACTATGGACCAATAAGTCTCACGTCAGTTGTAGGGAAATTGGTGGAGAAAATGCTCAGGGATAAGATATATGAGCTTTTGGAAAACTATAGCCTAACTAGAGTGAGCCAGGATGGTTTTGTACAGGGCATGTCATGTCTTAGTGGCTTGATTGACTTTTTTGACAAGGTGATGAGAAAGATTGATTAAGGTAGGGCACTGGATGTTGTCTACATAGATCTTAATGAAGTGTTTGACAAAGTTCCTCATGAGAGGCTTATCTGTAAGATGGGGTATGTGGTGAATTGGCTGTTTGGACTCTGAACTGCCTTCAACATAGAAACATAGAAAATAGGTGCAGGAGTAGGCCATTTGGCCCTTCGAGCCTGCACCACCATTCAGTATAATCATAGCTGATCATCCAACTCAGAACCCTGTACCTACTTTCTCTCCATACTCACTGATCCCTTTAGCCACAAGGGCCATATCTAATTTCCTCTTAAATATAGCCAATGAACTGGCCTCAACTATTTCCTGTGGCCGAGAATTCCACAGATTCACCACTCTCTGTGTGAAGAAGTTTCTCCTCATCTGGGTCCTAAAAGGTTTCCCCTTTATCCTTAAACTGTGACCCCTTGCTCTGGACTTCCCCAGCATTGGAAACAATATTCCTGCATCTAGCCTGTCCAATCCCTTTAGAATTTTATATGTTTCAATAAGATACCCCCTCAATCTTCTAAATTCCAGTGAGTATAAGCCTAGTCAATCCAGTCTTTCTTCATATAAAAGTCCTGTCGTCCCAGGAATCAATCTGGTGAAGCTTCTTTGTGCTCCCTCTATGACAAGAATGTCTTTCCTCAGATTAGGGGACCAAAACTGCACACAATACTCTAGGTGCGGTCTCACCAAGGCCTTGTACAACTGCAGTAGAACCTCCCTGCTCTTGTACTCAAATCCTTTTGCTATGAATGCCAACATACCATTTGTCTTTTTCACCGCCTGCTGCATGCCCACCTTCAATGACTGGTGTACAATGACACCCAGGTCTCGTTGCACCTCCCCTTTTCCTAATCGGCCACCATTCAGATAATAATCTGTTTTCTTGTTCTTGCAACCAAAGTGGATAACCTCACATTTATCCACATTAAATTGCATCTGCCATGAATTTGCCCACTCACCTAACCTATCCAAGACACCCTGCATCCTCTTGGCATCCTCCTCACAGCTAACACCGCCGCCCAGCTTCGTGTCATCCGCAAACTTGGAGATGCTGCATTTAATTCCCTGGTCTAAATCATTAATATATATTGTAAACAACTGGGGTCCCAGCACTGAGCCTTGCGGTACCCCACTAGTCACTGCCTGCCATTCTGAAAAGGTTCCGTTTACTCCCACTCTTTGCTTCCTGTCTGCCAACCAATTCTCTATCCACATCAATACCATACCCCCAATACCGTGTGCTTTAAGTTTGCACACTAATCGCCTGTGTGGTACCTTATCAAAAGCCTTTTGAAAATCTAAATATACCACATCCACTGGCTCTCCCCTATCCACTCTACTAGTTACATCTTCAAAAATTTCGATAAGATTCAGCAGACATGATTTCCTTTCACAAATCCATGCTGACTTTGTCCGATGATTTCACCGCTTTCCAAATGTGCTGCTATCACATCTTTGATAACCAACTCTAGCATTTTCCCCACCACCGATGTCAGACTAACCAGTCTATAATTCCCCAGTTTTTCTCTCCCTCCCTTTTTAAAAAGTGGGGGTACATTAGCCACACTCCAATCCTCAGGAACTAAGCCAGAATCTAAGGAGTTTTGGAAAATTATCACTAATGCATCCATTATTTCTTGGGCTACTTCCTTAAGCACTCTGGGGTGCAGACCATCTGGCCCTGGGGATTTATCTGCCTTTAATCCCTTCAATTTACCTAACACCACTTCCCTACTAACATGTATTTCCCTCAGTTCCTCCATTTCACTAGACCCTCGATCCCTTACTATTTCCGGAAGATTATTTATCTTGTTACGTAACCCCGTAACCAGGTAACTTACCAGCAAAGATAGATGGATCAGCTGAGTCGGATGCTACTATTTTCAAACGTTTTATTCAAAAAGGGCACAAACCTATGGTTAATACAAAACATTCAGATCATATGCATCGTCAAAACTCAATCTAAAACACCGGTGTAACCATAATCAATCAGAAATAAGCTCTACAGTTGTCTAGGGGTAATACTGAGTCCAATTGAAATATAAAGAGTCACTCAGAAGTTTGCAGGCTTTTCCCTTTTGGGAACCGCTGGGGGTTTTCACGTTGTAGAGAGAGAGAGATGATTTAGAAAAGATAAACACTTGCCCGTCGTCTTGGCAGAGCAAATCCTTGGAATCAGGGGAGCAGACTTCCCCGTTGTTAGTTAAAAGCAGTCTTTCGTTGGCTCTAGCCACAGATTCAAATTCGGAATCTAACGCACGTGGCTTCCTTCAAAATGGCGTCCCGCTCCCACGGGAATCGATATCGTGTCTCCTGGGTGCGTCTGAGGGTTCCCCCCACCTCAGACCCTCCTTTATACTTCTTCACGGGATCGCAGGTGTCAATCAAGTTGCAGGTAATGCGATCTCTCTCTCAACCAGCCCACTTTGCCCGAGGGCTTTTCACGTGGTCTCCATGAGACAATAGTCAAGGTCACCTTTATTCTGCTTCTTGGAAGAACGTGGTCTCTCTCTCTCTCTCTCTCTCTCTCCCATTTTCCTGTGTCCATTCAGCACGTCTCTTCCTCCTTTGGGTCAGTTGACCCCCCCTTGACTTGGGTTCTTGCGATTCTCACAAAGGAGGGGGCCAACAGCATAACAATGTCCTCTTTAGTGAAGACAGAACCAAAGTAATTGTTCAATTGGTCTAGCATGTCCTTGTTCCCCATGATCAATTCACCTGTTTCTGACTGTAAAGGACCTACATTTGTCTTGACCAATCTTTTCCTTTCCACATATCTATAAAAGCTTTTACAGTCAGTTTTTATGTTCCATGCCAGTTTTCTCTCATAATCTTTTTTTCCCTTTCCTAATTATGCCCTTTGTCCTCCTCTGCCAGACTCTGAATTTCTCCCGGTCCTCAGGTGTGCTGCTTTTTCTGGCTTATTTATATGTTTCTTCTTTGGACTTGATACTATCCCTAATTTCTCTTGTCAGCCACGGGTGCACTACCTTCCCTGGTTTATTCTTTTGCCAAACTGGGATGAACAATTGTTGTAGTTCATTCATGCGATCTTTAAATGCTTGCCATTTCATATCCACCGTCAACCCTTTAAGTATCATTTGCCAGTCAATCTTAGCTAATTCATGTCTCATACCTTCAAAGTTACCCTTCTTTAAGTTCAGAACCTTTGATTCTGAATTAACTATGTCACTCTCCATCTTAATGAAGAATTCCACCATATTATGGTCACTCTTAACCAAGGGGCCTCGCATGACAAGATTGCTAACTAACCCTTCCTAATTACTCAATACCCAGTCCAGAATGGCCTGCTCTCTAGTTGGTTCCTCGACATGTTGGTTCAGAAAACCATCCCGCATACATTCCAAGAAGTCCTCTTCATCAGCACCCTTACCAATTTGGTTCACCCAATCTATATGTAGATTGAAGTCACCCATTATAACTACTGTTCCTTTATTGCACGCATTTCTAATTTCCTGTTTAATGCCATCCCCAACCTCACTATTACTGTTAGGTGGCCTGTACACAACTCCCACCAGCGTTTTCTGCCCCTTAGTGTATGCAGCTCTACCCATATCAATTCCACATCCTCCAAGCTAATGTCCTTCCTTTCTGTTGCGTTAATCTCCTCTCTAACCAGCAATGTTACCCCACCTCCTTTTCTTTCCTGTCTATCCCTCCTGAATATTGAATATCCCCGGATGTTGAGCTCCCATCCTTGGTCACCTTGGAGCCATGTCTCTGTGATCCCAACTATATCATATTCATTAATAACTATCTGCACATTCAATTCATCCACCTTGTTACGAATGCTCCTCGCATTGACACACAAAGCCTTCAGGCTTGTTTTTACAGCACTCTTAGCCCTTATACAATTATGTTGAAAACATAGGAGAGAGAATGTAGTGGTCGAAGGGACATTTGAACTGAAGGTTTGTAATTAGTGGTGTCACAAATAACCGTGGGTCAACTATCTAAGAAGAATAACCTGATGGTTTGAGTCGCAAAAATAGATTGAGGTGTTTTTATTTACAAAAATAGTATAAAATCAAAAACCTGAACGTCCACATCAAAACAAGAAAAAAAAGAAAAAAAAATACAATATGTTTCCAGCTTGCAATTGTGACCTGTCTGGTTAACAGCCACCCTCAGACCAAACAGAAAAAACCCCAAAGCCTCGGTAACCCGAGGCTTATAACTGCTAAGCCCCTCCCCCTAGACCAACCAAAAGCTAATTAACTCAATTATCTTCCATTTCACACAATCTGGAACTCTACTGCCAGTTTTCACAATAAACACATATACCTCATTATAGGATTCACCATTTTGAGGTTAAATAACTTAAATAAACCCCAAAACTTTACCACAAGATGAGTAATTAGGTAACATAACCCTTGACCCAGTTAAAGATGGTATCCTCCACCATCAGCACATCTGTGCAGGTTGCCGCTGTCTCTATATAAGACAGCTCTATACAGCAGCTCTGTGACTGTGGAGGAGAGAAACTTTAGATTATCATGACACTTCGGCAAAACACTTATCAGAAAGATGAATATGAATAAATTGACCTGAGATTATTAAACTGTGACACAGTGTGTTTCTTTTTTTTTATACCTGTTACTGCTGGAAATAAATATAAAATTGTGACTGTTGATTTATTGTGATGCGTGCACTCACCACAATGACAGAGGGGAATAATGTGTGTGGATGACCCTTTGAGTGTGTTGGGCTTGAAATTCTGCCCTGTGTTCGTTTAGGAAGAGAGACAACCAACACCGGAATATTACAAAACTTGGGTTTATTGCAGAATCCGTAACTGGCACAGCAAATCGACGGAGTCGCTGGAGAAGGCGCGTTCCGACCTCCCCTTACAATCTGCTCTTATTTATATCCCTTTTCCCCCCAGCACAACCCCCCGCTACATATTAGGTAATATCGGGCACTTGTGTCCATCTTATTGGCCCGCAGCCATATGCTCACGAGTTACCTGTTTCTTTTGTTTACTGAATCGCGTGACACTAGTAGTTTCGGTGTAGCGGGGTCCCCAGTTTCGCTCCCCCCTCCCTCGCATTCCGGCCTCCTACTATTACATGAGCCACTCCTGACCTGTAATGGCGGTCTCGAATTAACCCTAACATTAACCCTAACACTCCCTCCCCTTGGCCTCCCAGAGGCCACAACCCTTACAAGCTTTTCCGCGGCTGTCGGGATCAGGCAGGGAGGTGAGCGTCCCCCGGCACTCTTTGGCGTGTCCTCCCTCTTTGCATATCCTGATTTGTCTGACCTAGGGTCACAAAATATGGGTAGGGGTTCCCTAAACATCCGCAATTTTTACAAGTAGCATGCAACATTTCAGAAAACTTATTCAAGAACAAATTCACAATCCCCCCCTTGCCATGGTCCATTTCAGTCCGTGTCCTCCCATAGCGCGTCCGCTTTCCGGGAGGGCCGTGTCCTCCCCTTCCACCGGGAACAAGGGTGCCTGGTACGCCGGTGGAGGTCCATCCTTTCTGGTCAAGGCTCGATCTATAGTCCCGCAACAACAACCACACGTAATAAAGATAGCAATTGAAATAGACAGTCCTAGAGCCGACTGTCCCAGAAACGCTCCCCACTTACCAAAGGTCTTATTTAGCCAGTAGAAAATGATGCCAGTTATTGTCCCCCTCCCTTCTTACCTTTTAATGCCCTGTTGGAGACCTCGGTGACAGGGTATGGACCATGCCACCGTTTTCCGTTCCAGGTGAGCTTCCCCGGGCCTCGGAGGAACACTTCCACTCCTACCTTGATGGTGTCCGACCCCTGCGGCTGCTCACTGTTAGATTATTGAACTCGCACAGTTATCAATTTTACCATATTTCTAAAAACTCTCATATACTCTGTTACTCAACACACAAATGTCTGAGTTTTGGTAACTCGAAATTGAAGTGCTCCATGGCTCCCTAGTACACAGAGAGGATCAAATGTGGGACGGTCGCCTTTCAAAACCTGACCTTCGCGTGGGAGATTTCTCCTCTTAACAACCAGTCTAAGGTAGGCGCCGTCAGTATCCCTGTGTACTACGGTGTACCGCGACACTTTTCTCTGCTCCTCCTCACTCCTGAGACTTTTATGCCCTTCGTGGGCGGCGGGTACCCTCACTCAGAAGACTTTTCCACGGGCGGAGGATCTTCCTAAAAACAGATAAGAGTTAGTACTTACCAGTCACGATTCTGCACCGGGAATGATCTCTCCCAGGGTAATTTGGGGTTGGTGAGGATCCGTCAGCAGACAAGATCTAACTCAGTGATTTAACTATCTAGTGGAAGTCTTCGATATAACAGGCACTTCCTGACCTTAGTCGAGCTTGCGGCCGCAAGTTGTCTGCTGTCGGACCCGCCAGCCTGTGTTGTCTCTCCCTCCCCACGTCGGGGTCACCAAATGTTGGGCTTGAAATTCTGCCCTGTGTTCGTTTAGGAAGAGAGACAACCAACACTGGAATATTACAAAACTTGGGTTTATTGCAGAATCCGTAACTGGCACAGCGAATCGACGGAGTCGCTGGAGAAGGCGCGTTCCGACCTCCCCTTACAATCTGCTCTTATTTATATCCCTTTTCCCCCCAGCACAACCCCCCGCTACATATTAGGTAATATCGGGCACTTGTGTCCATCTTATTGGCCCGCAGCCATATGCTCACGAGTTACCTGTTTCTTTTGTTTACTGAATCGCGTGACACTAGTAGTTTCGGTGTAGCGGGGTCCCCAGTTTCGCTCCCCCCTCCCTCGCATTCCGGCCTCCTACTATTACGTGAGCCACTCCTGACCTGTAATGGCGGTCTCGAATTAACCCTAACATTAACCCTAACAAGTGTTTTACTGAATGTGCCACGTGCCATCCGTAATCAGTGACGGGCCTTTGTCACAAGTGGTGTTCCACAGGGATCTGTGCTGGGACCTCTGCTGTTCGTGGTGTATATAAATTACCTGGATGAATATACAGATGGGTGGATTAATACATTTTTGGATGATACCCCAAGATTAGTGGAGCTGTGGGTAGTGTGGGCAGATGCAGTTTAACCCTGATAAATGTGAGGTGTTGAACCTTGGCAGAGCAAATGAAAGGAGACAGTACGCTCTTAAGGGCAAGGTCCTGAACAGTGTTGCTGAGCAGAGAGATCTTAGGATCCAAGAAGGATCATGGAATTCTAAGTTTTTTAGTCGACACATTGAGTTCAAAAGTCAAGAGGTTATGCTGTAACTTTATAAAACCCTGGTAAGACCACATCTGGAGTACTGCATACTCTTCTGGTTGCTCCACTACAGGTAGCATGTTGAGGCTTTGGAGAGGGGGCAGAAGAGGTTTAGCAGGATGCTGCCTGGTTTAAAGGGTGTGTGCTATCATGAGAGGCTGGAAAAACTTGGGTTGTTTTCTCTGATGTGGCAGAGGCTGAGGGGAGATCAGATTGAGGTTTTTAAGATTATGAGAGGCAAGTGCAGACAGAGTAGACAGGGAGCATCTGTTTCCCAGGGTTGAAATGTCTATAATAGAGGGTATGCATTGCAGGTGAGAGGGGGTAGATTCAAGGGGGATGTGAGGGATAAGTTTTTACTCAGAGTGGTGGATCCCTGGAATGTGATACCTGGTATGGTGGTGGATGCAAATACATTAGAGGCTTTGAAGAGATGTTTCGATCGGCACATGAATGTGAGGAGGATGGAGGGATATGGACATAGTGTAAGTAGGAGGGATTAGTGTTTGGGTGTTTTTGATTTGCCTTTTAGCTGGTTCAGCACAACATTGCGGATCAAGATAAAAGAAAATTCCAATTCCTGCTTGGATGTTGAATTTACATTGTCTGAACTTAAACAAGCTATTAAAGGTGCTGATCCGACATCAGCTGGGGAAGATGATATCTGTTATACAATGATTATTCAGTAGGCTCATTTCACTGTCTTCACATGTATGTAAGATGATGGAATGAAGTCAACTCAAGTCACTTTTATTGTTATTTCAACCATAACTGCTGGTACAGTACATAATGAAAATGAGACAATGTTTTTCAGGACCATGGTGTTACATGACACAGTACAAAAACTAGACTGAACTACATAAACAAAAACACAGAGAAAGCTACACTAGTCTACAGACCTACACAGGACTGCATAAAGTGCACAAAAATAGTGCAGGCATTGGTTATAAAGGCTTCCTTACTTTGTGGAGAGTAGCTCACACTTTCCACTGCTGATCTCTCAATGAGAACTGGTGTCTGCTGTCTACTGTTGAGTAATTTGTTGTTTTTCCTCAGCTGTTCAGGGTAAAAACATAAAATTACTATAAATTACAACATAAATAGCATAAAAAAAAGAAATACTGAGACAGTGTTCACAGGTTCATGGTCCAATCAGAAACCTGATGGGAAAGGGGAAGTGGCTTTCCTGAAGAGAAAGAATTAGATATCGTGTTAGGGTTAAAGAACCTGATGGAAGTGGAGAAACTGTTGTGACAACTTTATGTTTGGGTCTTTGTCCTCCTGTACTTCCAGACTGAGGCAGCATTCAGAAGAAGACAAGATCCAGACAGTGGATATCACCTAACTGAATCAGAATCGGGTTAGATATCACTGGGATATATCATGGAAAATGTTGATTTGTGGCAGCAGTACATTGCAATTCATAATATGAAAGTATGTTACAATAAAGAATATATATTATTATTAAATTAATTAAATAAAGCAATAATGATCAACAAAAAAGAAAACAGTGAGGTAGTGCCCATGGGTTCATGGTCCATTCAGAAGTCTGATGTCAGAGGGGAAGAAGCTGTTCTTAAACAATTGAGTGTGTTCCTTCAGACTCCCATAAACCCCTCCCTGGCAGTAGCAATGAGAGGAGGACGTGTCCTGAAAGGTGATGAGGGTCCTTAATGATGAATGGATTCTTTTTGAGGCATTGTCTTTTGATGGAGAGGGCTTCATGCAGCTTTTTCTGATCCTGTGTTCCATTCCAGGCAATGATGCAACCAATTAGAATGCTCTCCATAGTACATTTGTAGATATTTGTTCAAGTCTTCAGCAACATACCAAGTCCCGTCAAACTCCAATGAAATATAACCCCTCTGATACCGCCTTTGTAGTTGCATCAATATGTTGGGCTTAGGATAGATCTTCAGTTGGATGTCTTCAATGGTGTACCGATGATGGTATTGGCTGTCCACCACACTCTACAGCCTCTTGCAATCCTGGGTGTTGGAGTTTCTGTACCATTCTGTGAACCCACTGTACATCTGTAGTACTTTGTCAGAATCTTCAATGACATACTAAACCTTCTTCAAATACAAAGAAAGTAGAGACACTGGCATGCATTCTTTGTAGTTTTATCTGGACCCAAGGCAGTTCAACCTGAGGTGGTATCTTATAAGAATTTAAAGCCACTCACTCTCTCCATCTCTGACCCAACCATGAGAACTGACACCTGGTTCCCCTGATTTGCCCTCCCACTGATTACACTCCTGGTTTTGTTGATGTTTAGTAGGAAGTTGAATTTGTGGCACCACTCAACCAGGCATTCTATCACATTCTTACATGCTGACTCATCACCATCAGTGATTCTGCCAACAACATTGGTGTCATTGCCAGATTTGTAGATGGGATGGAGCTGAGCTTAGCCATACAAATGCTGGTGTAAAGAGAGGTGGAGTAGGGAGCTGAACAGGGAACTAAGCAAGTAGCCCTGATGTACATCCAATCTTCGGCACTGCCATGCATTGACCCTGCTCTTCAATGCTTGCTGCCCGACCTTTGGCAGGCTGGACATCATCTGCAGAGAGAGAAAAACAGGGTCAATATTTATATCCCGGAACCCTGGTCAAAACTGGAAAGGTGAGAAGAAAGTTTCAGGTGCAGTCATGAGTGGAATGAGATGAGGAGAATGTCTCTGATTGGGTGAGGCCAGTGTTGTCCTGGGAAAAAGTTTTGCTGAAATTGTTCAATTGATCAGTTAATATGGTTGCAGAGAGCATGAACACAAATAAGCATTTTACTGAACTTAGAAAATGAAATATTGCTCAGTAGGCCGGATGGTGTCTGTGGAGGGAGAATAATTGAGTTAATGTATCCAGAACTGATATCTAGTTTTGATACAGGTGGTAGAAATGAAACATTTAAAGTGAGAGAAATTGACATCAACTTGTCTGGCAGCAACATGTTCACATAGAACAGTGAGGTGACTCTCACAGAATCATACAGCATGGAAAGAGGACATTTGACCCATCAATCTCCAACTGACCCATGGGCAAACATCCTGTTAAACATTCAGTTCACCAAATACTTTTGACGAGGTTCTGTATGGTGGGCTGGTCCAGCTCCAAACACACCATGGGCCTTGCTGTAACACTCCAGGATGCCACAGATACAAACTGTCAGAGTGGGAGTTAAAGTGGCAGGAAGAGGCTCAGGGTCACCCCTCTGGGCTGGACACGGGTGTCCATGAAGTGTCTTGTTTCTCTAGTGTAGAAGAGAGCACAATGTGACCACTGACAGCAGTTTGCTGTGTAGGAAGAGGTGGAAGTGAATTAATGGAAGAACTGTTCGGGTCTCGGGATGGTGGGTAGGGAAGAGGTGAAAGAATGGGTGATGCATATCAATGGAAAAGTGAGATGACTTGGGGAAGTAATTAGTGTAACAGAAGACTGGGCCAGAGAGTTGAAAAGGCAGGGGAATACATTACTGTCGGCAGTTTTGGAATCTGCCCCACTGTGATCCACACCCTCCAAACTGTTGTTATCTTCCACATAGTCCTGTCCGCAAGGTCAGAGTCCTGGACCAAGTGGACTGAAGAATCCAAGTTCTTTGAAGTTGGAGGATGTGGAGCATAACAGTGGTCAGGCCCATTGTCCCTGGAGGGTTTTACAGGATGTGGGTGCTGCTGGTGAGGACACAATGACTGCTGATCCCAGTGGCCAGCCATATTAATTCCACTTTTCATTCCCAGTCTGACCAGTCAGTCCAAAGCCTCTTCTACTGTCACAATGAGGCCACACTCAGACTGGAGGAGTAACACCTTACATCAATTTCTACAAATTCTGGTAATGCACCCACACCTCCCCACACCCGGCCATTCCCCATTCCCTCTCTCACCGTATCTTCTTGACTGCCCATGGCCTCCCTCTGGTGCTCCACCTCCTTTTCTTTCTTCCATGGCCTTCTGTTCTCTCCTATTAGAATCCCCCATCTCCAGCCATAAGACAAAACAAGACAAAGGAGCAGAAGTCGGCCATTCAGCCCATCGAATCTGCTCCGCCATTTCATCAT